>NC_091471.1:142721608-145301608 GCF_036971445.1 Narcine bancroftii | reverse complement strand
GTAACAAGAACGAAGAACGACGACAAACTACATATAAAGATGTAAAAATGGATAAGAAAGAACTAAAGAAGGGAAAAAAGGGAAGAAAGGAAGTAAGGGGAGGAAAAAAGAGGGTGAGCTTTGTTAAATGTGGAGATAAAAGTCTTTTCTGGAGGGTGTTGGGTGGGAGAGAATAACAGTCACTGCGAAATCAGTTGACGCTTGCGAGTGGGTTCACAATCCAAATGGAGAGGGAAGTTGTGGTTGCCCGGCAAGGGACAAGGGGCAACTCAGAGGAGAGGTGGGGAGAACACTTGTGGTTAAAGGAATTTTAGATGTGGGAGTTGATGAAATATTTTATGTTTTAGAAGTATTGTAGTATTGTCATACATTGAGTTCAAAAAGGGAAAATTGAGAGATGAAAATGGGAAAAAGGGGGAAGGTGGTGGTGAGGATGCGGAAATGAGGTGTAAACAGGGTATGAGATGGCCATGTTGAACTATATGACTATAAATATTAATGGAATGCATAACCAAATTAAAAGAAAGAGGCTATTAAATTTACTGAAAAAAGAAAAAGTAGATGTAGCATTTGTGCAGGAAACGCATCTAACTGAAGTGGAACAAAATAACTTAAGGAGAGACTGGGTAGAGCACGTAACGGCAGCATCATATAATTCAAAAGCCAGAGGTGTAGCTATATTAATCAATAAAAATGTACCAATCAAATAGAGGAGGAAATACTAGATCAAGCAGGGAGGTATGTAATGATAAAGTGTCAGATATATTCAGAATTTTGGAATTTGCTTAATGTATATGCACCTAATGAAGAGGATCAAAAGTTTATGCAAGATATTTTTTTGATGATTGTAGATACGCAGGGGAATATATTGATAGGAGGGGACTTTAACCTTAATTTGGACCCAAAGTTGAATTAGTTACAGTGCTGTGCATCAATGTACATTCAGAAACCAAACCCAGTTCAATATGCGCCCAAAAAAAGCAAAGCAACATTGGCAGAAACTCTTCAAAAACCTGTAGAGTTAGACACAGGAGAAAGCAAGGGACAGCAGATGAATATCAGTCTCACCTCACTGTTGATGTTTCTAGACATGCAAGGAGCAGGCAGCAGGAAACAGAACAGCAAATAAACCCATCTCAGTGCTCAGACCTCCAAACAGGCAAGGAGCAGGCAGCGGGAAACAGAACAGCAAGACTAAGCCTGTCTCAGTTCTCAGGCCTCCAGACAAATAAGGAGAAGGCCACAGGAAACAAAAGAAAATATTTATGCAGAATTACCATGAATATTTTTGGGGTGTTTTGTTTCAACCATAGTCAACAACTGAGTGTTTTATTTCCCAAGCAACGCAGGGTATCGTGTGTGTGTGTGTGTGTGTGTGTGTGTGTGTGTGTGTGTGTGTGTGTGTGTGTGTGTGTGTGTGTGTGTGTGTGTGTGTGTGTGTGTGTGTGTGTGTGTAAAAATAATATATATATGATTATTTTCAGGAAAGATCGAGTAACCTTTCATTTGTTCCGGTTGTAGCTATTGCGTCTGTTCATCTGGTGTCACAGCTTCCGTTTCCAATGGCATCTTGTCAGGTTCCACACCTGTTGGAGGATTTTCTATTTGCTCGACACTCAGAGCCACAGGGACTTCCACCTCCACCGCGACTGACTCCAAGGTCTCTTCACAAGCTTCAAGCTCTTCAGGAGACTGGGAATCATCTGAATTTAATGATAGTTCAAAAGAGCATTTAAAGATATCTCCAGATAGTTCATTCATATTGTTTAAAGATAAATTTCACCCCAAATGTGAAGTTGTTTGCAGAAGGCAGCAGATATTAAATTTGTATGGTTCTTTTTGATTTTGGACTAGAATGGAAAATTATTGAGCCAACCACCATTGTATATTTCCACTGACTTTTAATTCTGTCAAAAGTCAAAGGAATGATGTAAAACAGACTACTGATTCACTCTCATCAACTATACACTATGGAATAAACCTTATGCCAACAGTATTCAACACATAGGTCCTAGACTTGGATCACAACCTGATTTAAAGTAGCTGTTGATTCAAAAATTAAATTTCAACAGCAATGGAAGATAAAAATCAGCCAGGGTTTCACTTTAATTATTATCCAATGAAGATTACTGGGACCTGAAGGTATTCACAAAGCACATAATAATAATTAACTGGAATGTTCTCTGCAGTCTAGTGGATAATCAATATCCTATCTACACTACACAATAAGAATATTCACTTTGCAAGGAAAAGCCATTTGAAAACGAGGAAATCAGGAAATTAAGACTTTGTTGAGACAGGGTATTCAGGCGCTTGGGAAATTGAGGCCATTTGGTTATTCAGGTATCCTGTAATGGGAAGATCAAGTGGTTGGGAGGGTTGGGGGATTGGAGCTAGTAGGACATTAAAGGATCACATAACTGAAACGCTTCACCCTTTGGGCTATTTAAGCAAATCTCCTTGGCCCCTCCCTGAATTATTAACATAACTTCTGAAAATGTCTTGTTTTGGGTGAAGGCTATCAAAAGCATTATTAAAGTTTCACATCTGAAGTCTTTTTGTTAACATTGGGACATAATCTAATGTGCAGCTGTTCTAATAGTTTCTACCACCATGAGGTCAGTTGTTATAACATACTATGTGAGAGTCATGTAAATAGAGAAAGAAATTATGGATCTCTTCACCTTTCAGATAGAACTACAGTATAACGAAGTATAATGACTCAGAAGTATAAATTAGACTGGATGAATTAAATAATCAAGTAGATGATGAGAGAACAAATGATTGGATTTTTAATAAATTTATACCTAAAGGACAGAAATAGGCCCTTCCAGCCAATGAACCCATACCGCCCAAATACACCAATTAACCTACATACCTGTCATTTTTAGAAGGTGGAAGGAAACCAGAGCACTCGGAAGAAACCCACACAGGCACAGAGAGAATGTACAAACTTCTTACAGACAGAACTGGATACAAACCCAGGCCACTGGCACTGTAAGAGTGTGGTGCTAGCCACTATTCAATCACCTTGGCACCCTTTGTAAGTGAAGATTATTTTTTAAAGCAGAATAAAAAATATTTTTTTTCTGTTTTGCAGCATCATTACTTAGTGATTTTTAAGTATCCAACGATTAAAATCAGGATAGCTATTTCTCTCCATTTATAACCCAAGCAATTAAAATAAATCTTCTAAAGGCTAAAATCATTCCTGCATATCCTGACCATTGACTATCCAGTCACTTTAACTTATGCTATCTTTTCATCTCAGCTATTATTTTGCCTCATTTAATGAGGACATCATAATATTTTGTTAAATGTATGAACTATGTGGAAAAAGTGGCTTGATCTTATGCTTTAAGTAATATCAAGCTACAACACCCAACAAAGAGAACATCAATCCAATGAGCGATAGATAAGCCTGTAATGTATTTCAACAGACGTACATGAATTCTGGCTGGAGAGGATTGTTAACCTTTACCTGAAGTAGATGGTGACAGAACCTGAATCACTTCTTCTTCCTCTGGTGACTTTTCCTCGTTGGGTTCAACTGTTGAACGGCCTGCAGGTTGCTTGACACTTTCAGCTGCAGAGGCCTCTTCACCAGCTTCTACTGCTTCAAGAGATTGCTCTTCACCCGATTCTATTAAAAGTTTATCAAAGCCAGATGAAATAATATGCAGACATTACATGAGCTGATCTTAACACACAACTTCACTCCAAACCAGTGATGCAGGGCTGTTTGCAGAATTTGGACAGTATATTCAAAGAAATAAAGGGAGCATAATCTATAGTCAGGTATTAAACAACTCAGTCCTTTGATCTTAAATTGGAATTCACATCAAAGCAGGAGCCAGGCACCAAAATTGGGCACAGCACCAAGCAATGATGAGAAATAAATAGTTTTAATTATTGCTATGTACAACATAATACAATTAAAATATGCTATCCAGGCTTTGCAAAAAAAAAAAACTCTCCACTGCCATTTTGGATTTAAAAGTCACAGAAAACATGGCAAAGACAAAGTCTGAACATGACAATGGTCAAAGCAGCTCTCCCTCTTACTATCTGGTGAATCGTGGAATGACTTGAATTAGTGTGAATGAACGGTGACTTAGGATCATAATTATCAGGGATCCCCTCACTACTTTTGTAGCCTTTTATTATCAAGCCGACATGATGGGCAAACGTGACTCCATGATGCAGTAGATTGGAGTTAAAAAGGCTTTTATTAGCTTAGATGTTAGCTGGGGCTCAGAGAGCATCTGGCTTGGATCTCAGCAAGAAGTGATCTGGGGTCAAGGTCTTGGGTCAGGACCTTTATTAGGAGGGGTCAGAGGGAAGGAAGGGGCAGTCCAGTGGTGTAATACCTCATACCACCATACTACAATCTCACACTGGAATACTAAGTTAGAGAAACAGGTGTGAATGGAGCTATCCCCGAGTGTGATTCAACATTTGGAAGTGAGGAGCAAATTGGGAGAGTTAAGTAATATTTGTTATAATAAACCATTCACATTTGGAGGAATTGTCACATAATACAATAGGATCCTGAATGAATGTCACACCTGAAATTTCAAAGGTAAACAGCACTGCACCACCAGCTAAACTTTTTAAAGGGAAGCTGATGACAACTGGAGTGAAGTATCCCGTCAGAATGAAAAGCACAAAAGAGATATAATTTACATGCTTTTGTAGCATGCACAAAGCAAGCAATTCAGTTTTATTAATGCAATGGACAATTGTTAGCCTAAATGAAAAATAAAGAAGGAAAAGGGAGATGATAATACTGACAAGACAGTAATTCCCCTCTTCATACAGTATTCTTACAAGTTACATGAATAATATTATAGTGGAGGAATGCTAATATAAATTGTATATAAATTCTGTCCGTGATGTAGCAAGTAAGATGGTTTATTGGTTGGCTTGAAAGGAAGGGATTACTGAATTAGAATACACAGCAGGTGGATAAACAGAAAAATAGCATGGAAAATATGATCAGCTTTCAAATTAACAAATTGAAAAAAAATCTAATTGTATATAAAGACATGCCTCAAAGATATACTTTTATTTAAATAATTCTGCCAAACAGTTTTTCATGCTCTATCTCTTATGCAAAGTAATAATGTTTTCAAGCAATGTTGGCAACAAGTAAGCACTCATTCAGTTGAAATGAATTCCTGTGGGAGTGAGAAAAAATACAAGTCTAACCCTGATGTTACATCCACATTTTAGACAGTTGTGTTCCTGGCTTTTTATTCTGAAAACGTACCATAAAGAAGAAAATTAACAAAAATATTTTGTGTTTATTATTCCTAATCATTTTCCTGTGATACTATGAATTGAAATAGGCACACTGTTTTTGCAAAGGTTAAGGTCAATGATACAAAATAACTGTTGCAAATATAGGTTGTAGCACCTTAATCCCGTGACATTGGGACCTGGCCATTGCCGGACCACAGAAAATGCCGGAAAACAGAAATGGACCTCTAAGGGAACCCCCTACGTAAACATATTAAAGGTAGAACAAAGCTTAAAACAGAAAATAATGCTGTTGGCGTAGCAGTTAGCGCAACGCCTTTATAGCGCCAGCAATTAGGACTGGGATTCAAGTATTGTACATATCAATTTATAATTTGATTGAAGAATGCAGAGATAACATGAGTATTTATAAAGGAGATGGCAAACCATACCAACAATATATACTTATAATTAAGTGGGTGGCATGGTTAGTGTAGCAGTTAGCACACCTTTACAGTACCAGTGATCGCGACCAGGGTTCGAGTCCAGTGCTGTCTGGAAGTAGTTTATACTAACAAAGACAGATTCAAAACGTGCCAGACCATGGGAGTTGCCAGACCAAAGCACTGGATAAGAGAGGTACAACCTGTACTGCTTAACATACACACAGAGAAAACAGAATATAGACAAGAATTGAAGAATGAGAAGGATTTATCCTCAAAAATTAAACAAGTTTAACCCCTTCTTGAAATTAACAGCTTAATGTGGATACTCAGAAGCTATGAAAGAATAAATGTAAACTTTAACATATTGTTACCTTTCAAGGTTTGAAAGGTTATTTTTATATCACTGTGGGTAAAACGTCAGTGGAAAGCTGACGATTCCATTCTGCTTCCAGACAAAATTGGGCTCTTGAGTTTAAAATTTAATGATCATGCTTATATAGTATTTATTTTTGTATGCATATGCATGACTATGTTAAGGTGCACTCATAACCTTGTATGTGTATGTTACTGCTTTATAACTTGATTTTTTAAAAATTATGTTCTAAAAATATCCATAATCTGAAGTAAAACATGAATGTCTGCAAACATCATGATTGAAGTAAAAACACAATACTGGAGAAACTCAGCAGGTCAAATAGTGCACTTTATATAAGATTTATATTTATATTGCTATATAAAGTGCATTGTTTGACCTGCTGAGTTTCTCCACCATTGTGTTTTTACTTCAATCAGTGTCTGCAGACTTTCATGTTTTACTACTATCTACTGCAAAACTCTGAAATTTCTGAGGGATTCCTACCCTGAAAAAATTCTCCTTTACTCTCTGAAGGGAGTTCTCTCCCTGCTCCCCATCTTTAATCCCTGCTGCTCTCAAGCTTTACGATGTGTACTTACCCAGACTTGTTTCCTCAGATACATTGCCTTCCTCTCTAATTGTTATATGAAGTACACTGTTTGACCTGTTGAGTTTCTCTAGCATTGTGTTTTTACTCCATAATCTGAAGGACACTTTTGAGAGCTGAATCAGGAAAGTAGAGACAGGGTTTGTTGTGGAACCTGTTCACATTGGAATCCAAATTTGCCAATAGACGGGCAAATGTTTTCCAGGGTTCTCAATGTCCACTAAGTTTGAGAGAATGTGAAAATACCTTAGAATGAATGGATCTAGCCTTATGGAAGTAACAGGCCATTTTAGGGGAAGAACCATCTTTTAACCACATATATTTTGGTAAACCATATATACTTGTGTAATAGTCGAGTTTTGGGGACCAATTGTTCAGGTCAAATTGGGGGGGGGGGGCGGGGGGGGGGGAGGTCAATTTTACATGGATACTACTTTTGACCACGGTAAGTACCTGCATCGTTCAAGGCATTGGGAGCTCGGATGGCTGGGACCAGGTTGTAAGTCTGCGTTTGGGAAGTCAGAATCTGCAGTGGGTGAGTAACCGAGACAAGGATCCGTGGTCGGGACTTCGGAGCTCCAGTGGGCGGGTGGCCAAGGCAAAGATCCACTGTCGGGGCATTGGGAGCTTGGATGGTCGGGCAGCTGGGACATCAGGAGCTCGGATGGGCGGGTGGTCAGGGCACTGGGAGTTTGGATGAGCAGGAAACTGAGGTGAGGGTTTTTGATCGGGGCATCAGGAACTCGGACAAGTGGGAGGTTGAGGCCAAAAATAAAGGATTTGACTTTTACACAGGATATATGGAAAATACGTGATTTTTGGGCCAAAAAGAGGGGCGTTGACTTTTATACAGGATTGATTATTTCATAAGTATTTCTTGTGTCTTACATCAGGAATGTGGAAAGGATTGGATTTGCACTGAATGTAAATTCCTTTGCACAGAAATTCTGATTGAGCCATAGATAATGGAAAGGATATCTTGTTCCATTGGTATCAACTATGGATTGCTGCTTTTTGGTCCCAATGTTGTTTTGGGGAGACCCTGAGGATTCGTATGTTTAATTGCAGAATATATTAAAGCTCACACCAAGACACAAGAGAAACTTGTCCGTGAACTACTCTTTGCAGACGATGCCGCTTTAGTTGCCCATTCAGAGCCAGCTCTTCAGCGCTTGACGTCCTGCTTTGCGGAAACTGCCAAAATGTTTGGCCTGGAAGTCAGCCTGAAGAAAACTGAGGTCCTCCATCAGCCAGCTCCCCACCATGACTACCAGCCCCCCCACATCTCCATCGGGCGCACAAAACTCAAAACGGTCAACCAGTTTACCTATCTCGGCTGCACCATTTCATCAGATGCAAGGATCGACAATGAGATAGACAACAGACTCGCCAAGGCAAATAGCGCCTTTGGAAGACTACACAAAAGAGTCTGGAAAAACAACCAACTGAAAAACCTCACAAAGATAAGCGTATACAGAGCCGTTGTCATACCCACACTCCTGTTCGGCTCCGAATCATGGGTCCTCTACCGGCACCACCTACGGCTCCTAGAACGCTTCCACCAGCGTTGTCTCCGCTCCATCCTCAACATCCATTGGAGCGCTCACACCCCTAACGTCGAGGTACTCGAGATGGCAGAGGTCGACAGCATCGAGTCCACGCTGCTGAAGATCCAGCTGCGCTGGATGGGTCACGTCTCCAGAATGGAGGACCATCGCCTTCCCAAGATCGTATTATATGGCGAGCTCTCCACTGGCCACCGTGACAGAGGTGCACCAAAGAAAAGGTACAAGGACTGCCTAAAGAAATCTCTTGGTGCCTGCCACATTGACCACCGCCAGTGGGCTGATAACGCCTCAAACCGTGCATCTTGGCGCCTCACAGTTTGGCGGGCAGCAGCCTCCTTTGAAGAAGACCGCAGAGCCCACCTCACTGACAAAAGGCAAAGGAGGAAAAACCCAACACCCAACCCCAACCAACCAATTTTCCCTTGCAACCGCTGCAATCGTGTCTGCCTGTCCCGCATCGGACTGGTCAGCCACAAACGAGCCTGCAGCTGACGTGGACTTTTTTACCCCCTCCATAAATCTTCGTCCGCGAAGCCAAGCCAAAGAAGATATTAAACCTATTTATCCGAGAAATGTTGGGAATTATACAAGTGAGCATCTCAGAGACAGCTAGGTCGTGTTTAAGTGAAAAATGTTTGTTAGGGAAGTGTTAGTGAAACAAGAACGTCTGCAAATGCTGTGATTGTACTTAAATGCACAAAATCGCTGAAGAAACTCAACACGACCTGCAACATCCATAGGAGGCAAAGATATATAACGGGTCTGATCCCTTGACCAACTCCTCAGGGCCGAAACATTGATATATCTTTGCCTCTTATTGATGTTGCACGGCCTGCTGAGTTTCTCCAATGATTTTGTGGATTTACTAAGAGTGTTTCTTCTGTGAAGTACAAAGACATTTCTAATTTACTATGACTTAAAACGAAACATGTTTGTTTGGATTTCGGTGCTCCAAGAACATTTACGTTTTCAGGATATCCCAAACTAAAATTGCCCATGTACAATATAAACCAAATCATTTGTTAAATAGACACAGATATAATTAACAACATATAAACAAATCTCAGGCTTCACACTTACCAACATTGCAAACCTTTCTGAACGGAATTGTAATTGCTCCACACAATTATTTTTTAATTATATTTTGTTAACATTAGGGTCTAATGATTATAGTGTACTCACCAGCTTTCTCTGTAAAATGTAAAGAGGAGAAACAAAGAATAAAGAACTTGTTAAAACTCTAATAGTACCATCATTTTTTTTTGTTAAAAACAGAGAGTCCTCTTGCGTTCCTTGAAGTTTAGGAAGTAAAACTATCAGTTGCTACAGAACACAAAAGTGGAATGGTCTAAGCTCTGTGTTGAGTTTGCTCAAGCAAGGAACAACTGGGGGGGTATGGCAATTTACCTTTGAATCCCTGAACTAATGAAGAGAAAAATTAGCAAGGCTCCAACTACTGAATCCTATTTGCTGTGGATCCTGCCCACATGTGGATACATACTGAAGGCATGCAGTATCCTCTAGTGTTGATATTTGTTCATAAGTAGACTGATGAGAGCCGCTGACAGTAAGAAAATAACATGGATAACACTGCAAGGAGCTGCAGCCCAATGCGAGTCAGCACCTTCATGAGAAGATAGGGAAAAAAAACTGGGAAATGAGCAGAAGGGACGAATGAAAGAAAGCTTGTTCATTCTGTCACAGTCAAAAACATTTACATTTTGAAGTATCACATCTACAATTCGTTCTGAGCAATCGAAAGGGAAAATGTGGAACGGATAATATGATAACGAAAGCTCCTAAGTCGCCAAATGCAGTAAAGAGGAGTCACAAAGTTCAGATCTTAATGGACAGGTGGACACATGATGTAGCCTAGGATCTGCAGGATGGGAAGCGAATCAAAGAGTTATCTCAGTTTTGATGATATGAGTAACATCTCAAAAAAGATCCGTAAATTGGTAAAAAAATTGATAAAATTACAAGGGAAATGCAGGTTAATATCTTTGGATCCTCACTCCTGATAACTCAAAACTCCATTTAAATGAAATTAAGGAAAATTAAAAACTCAAAGTGGAACTTTAATATAACAAAAATAATTAGTCACAACAATTCACCCTCATGCTTGAATTTTCCATTGTACCATTCAGGACATTATTACAAGAACTAACTAAGATTCTGGCTGAGCCTGGTGCAACAAGTACATAAGGATCTGAGTCAACTGAACCTTGGCACAAAATAGTGGTTTATAAAATCATGAGGGGCGGGGATTTGATAGATGGTCATGGTCTTTTTCCCCACGTGGAGGAAAAGTCTGGGATGTATTATGAGAGGGATGAATTAAGAGCTGCCAAAATAAGTTGGAGAGGCAGATAAACTAGTAACCAAAGGAAAGGTCAGAGCGATATTGGCCTTGCACACTGTGGACTAGTAGGGTTGAAGAGTCTGGTTCCTAGCTGTAAAATCTATAACTCTACGTTTATCAAAGTAAAACTTACCCTTTTCCTTTGGTGTCCACTCCTTCTTCGGACGCTCCATTATCTCTGTAATTCTGTCATTGTATCTGGCTTTGTCTGTGTGGAGAACTTTGTATGTCTGGAGAAAGACAATCCAACTTTATGAAAACATCCAAATGCTCTGCCGACAGTCTCTGAATGCCCTGCTCTTCTCTCTGAATGCCCTGCTCTTCTCTCTGAATGCCCTGCTCTTCTCTCTGAATGCCCTGCTCTTCTCTCTGAATGCCCTGCTCTTCTCTCTGAATGCCCTGCTCTTCTCTCTGAATGCCCTGCTCTTCTCTCTGAATGCCCTGCTCTTCTCTCTGAATGCCCTGCTCTTCTCTCTGAATGCCCTGCTCTTCTCTCTGAATGCCCTGCTCTTCTCTCTGAATGCCCTGCTCTTCTCTCTGAATGCCCTGCTCTTCTCTCTGAATGCCCTGCTCTTCTCTCTGAATGCCCTGCTCTTCTCTCTGAATGCCCTGCTCTTCTCTCTGAATGCCCTGCTCTTCTCTCTGAATGCCCTGCTCTTCTCTCTGAATGCCCTGCTCTTCTCTCTGAATGCCCTGCTCTTCTCTCTGAATGCCCTGCTCTTCTCTCTGAATGCCCTGCTCTTCTCTCTGAATGCCCTGCTCTTCTCTCTGAATGCCCTGCTCTTCTCTCTGAATGCCCTGCTCTTCTCTCTGAATGCCCTGCTCTTCTCTCTGAATGCCCTGCTCTTCTCTCTGAATGCCCTGCTCTTCTCTCTGAATGCCCTGCTCTTCTCTCTGAATGCCCTGCTCTTCTCTCTGAATGCCCTGCTCTTCTCTCTGAATGCCCTGCTCTTCTCTCTGAATGCCCTGCTCTTCTCTCTGAATGCCCTGCTCTTCTCTCTGAATGCCCTGCTCTTCACTCTCCGAATGCCCTGCTCTTCACTCTCCGAACGCTCCGTTCTCCACTCTCCGAACGCTCCGTTCTCCACTCTCCGAACGCTCCGTTCTCCACTCTCCGAACGCTCCGTTCTCCACTCTCCGAACGCTCCGTTCTCCACTCTCCGAACGCTCCGTTCTCCACTCTCCGAACGCTCCGTTCTCCACTCTCCGAACGCTCCGTTCTCACTCTCCGAACGCTCCGTTCTCCACTCTCCGAACGCTCCGTTCTCCACTCTCCGAACGCTCCGTTCTCCACTCTCCGAACGCTCCGTTCTCCACTCTCCAAACGCTCCGTTCTCCACTCTCCAAACGCTCCGTTCTCCACTCTCCAAACGCTCCGTTCTCCACTCTCCAAACGCTCCGTTCTCCACTCTCCAAACGCTCCGTTCTCCACTCTCCAAACGCTCCGTTCTCCACTCTCCAAACGCTCCGTTCTCCACTCTCCAAACGCTCCGTTCTCCACTCTCCAAACGCTCCGTTCTCCACTCTCCAAACGCTCCGTTCTCCACTCTCCAAACGCTCCGTTCTCCACTCTCCAAACGCTCCGTTCTCCACTCTCCAAACGCTCCGTTCTCCACTCTCCAAACGCTCCGTTCTCCACTCTCCAAACGCTCCGTTCTCCACTCTCCAAACGCTCCGTTCTCCACTCTCCAAACGCTCCGTTCTCCACTCTCCAAACGCTCCGTTCTCCACTCTCCAAACGCTCCGTTCTCCACTCTCCAAACGCTCCGTTCTCCACTCTCCAAACGCTCCGTTCTCCACTCTCCAAACGCTCCGTTCTCCACTCTCCAAACGCTCCGTTCTCCACTCTCCAAACGCTCCGTTCTCCACTCTCCAAACGCTCCGTTCTCCACTCTCCAAACGCTCCGTTCTCCACTCTCCAAACGCTCCGTTCTCCACTCTCCAAACGCTCCGTTCTCCACTCTCCAAACGATCCGTTCTCCACTCTCCAAACGCTCCGTTCTCCACTCTCCAAACGCTCCGTTCTCCACTCTCCAAACGCTCCGTTCTCCACTCTCCAAACGCTCCGTTCTCCACTCTCCAAACGCTCCGTTCTCCACTCTCCAAACGCTCCGTTCTCCACTCTCCAAACGCTCCGTTCTCCACTCTCCAAACGCTCCGTTCTCCACTCTCCAAACGCTCCGTTCTCCACTCTCCAAACGCTCCGTTCTCCACTCTCCAAACGCTCCGTTCTCCACTCTCCAAACGCTCCGTTCTCCACTCTCCAAACGCTCCGTTCTCCACTCTCCAAACGCTCCGTTCTCCACTCTCCAAACGCTCCGTTCTCCACTCTCCAAACGCTCCGTTCTCCACTCTCCAAACGCTCCGTTCTCCACTCTCCAAACGCTCCGTTCTCCACTCTCCAAACGCTCCGTTCTCCACTCTCCAAACGCTCCGTTCTCCACTCTCCAAACGCTCCGTTCTCCACTCTCCAAACGCTCCGTTCTCCACTCTCCAAACGCTCCGTTCTCCACTCTCCAAACGCTCCGTTCTCCACTCTCCAAACGCTCCGTTCTCCACTCTCCAAACGCTCCGTTCTCCACTCTCCAAACGCTCCGTTCTCCACTCTCCAAACGCTCCGTTCTCCACTCTCCAAACGCTCCGTTCTCCACTCTCCAAACGCTCCGTTCTCCACTCTCCAAACGCTCCGTTCTCCACTCTCCAAACGCTCCGTTCTCCACTCTCCAAACGCTCCGTTCTCCACTCTCCAAACGCTCCGTTCTCCACTCTCCAAAAGCTCCGTTCTCCACTCTCCAAACGCTCCGTTCTCCACTCTCCAAACGCTCCGTTCTCCACTCTCCAAACACTCTACTGTTCACTCTCCAATGTTCAGCTCTTCACTCTCCAAATGCTCTGCTCTTCACTCTCTGAACACCCTGCTCTCCACTCTCTCTCACTTCACCATCTTCCATAACGCTGATTCCTCCTCTAAGCTCTGTCTGGGCATTCTCCAGCCAGATGGCATTAACATAACTTTTCTGGTTTCTGCTAACCTGCTCTCCCCCTCTCCCTTTTCCTCTCTGAGATGGAGCACTCTGTCCTCACCAGAGGCCTTACCTTCATCCCTTCTGCCCACATCTTAATGAATTTGTCACCTCCACCTCCGTGCTTACTTCCATGACCATGACTCTCCACCCCACCCCCTTAAAGACCCCTTTTCCCACTTTAAGCCTTCTTCCTTTTCTGGACTCCTCATCCTGGCCAGCTGCCCACTCTGATCAATTTATTTCATCTGTCTCAACTTCACAACTCCCCCCTCGTATTCTATTCTTACTTCCATCGAACGCTCGGCCCTCCACTCTCTCCGCAGCAATCCCAACTTCACCATCAAGCCCGCAGACAAGGGTGGTGCTGTTGTGATCTGGCGCAATGACCTTTGCCCTCCTGAAGCCAGACGACAGCTCTCAGACACCTCCTCCTACCTGCACCTCCCACAGGACCTCACCATGGCACATCAAACCATCGTCTCCAACACCATCTTCAACCTCATCACCTCTGGTCACCTCCCTCCCAAGGCCCTCATTGTCTCCCATCACCACACTGCTCATTGTTACCTTTTACCCAAGATACACAAACCCAACCATCCAGGCATACCCATTGTTTCCGCTTGTTCTTGCCCCACCGAACTATTTTTATCTTACCTTGACTCTATCTTTTCTCCCCGGTCCAATCCTTCCCCACCTACATCCACAACACCTCACATGCCCTCCATCTCCTCAATGACTTCAGATTCCCCAAAGTGGACCTCCCAGTGGCCAACCATTTCAGTTCTGTGTCATACTCCCATTCTCACATCTCTGTCCATGGCCTATCCCCACAACATCATCCACAAAAACACCTGTTTTTCCATCTGGGCACTCTCCACCAGAGAGCATTAACATTGACTTTTCAGGTTTCTGCTAACCTGCTCTCCTCTTCTCCTTCCCCCTCCCCTTTCCAGTTCTCCTCTCTCTCTTCCCCTAGCCATCCTTCCTCCCCTTGATTGCTGCTGCCCCCTCCCTTCCTTCTCCACCTATCATCTCCTGCCGTTGCAATGACACCTCCCCTCCTACTCTTTTGTTCAGATGCCCGTTGACATTTTTCCACACTTTGATGAAAGGTCAAACCCAAAACTTTGGTTGTGTATTTTTACTTTCGCTATATAAAGGACACTGTTTGACTTACTGAGTTTCTGCAGCGTTGTGTTTTTACTTCAACCACGGTGTCTGCAGACTTTTGTGTTTTACTTTATGAAGTGTACTCTGTGCATTTGTTCACAATATATGTTGAAGAAACTCCTACAAGAAGAATTATGCAACGACCTAACACTGATTTTACTGATGCTGCTTTGTCAGATCAATACTGGCCCAGGACATCAGATATAAGCTTTTTTAAAAAAAATGTCTGCATTCTCCTGAAAGCGCAATGCCTCATCTCAAAAATTTAACCTGCAATAACCCAGCACTGGATTACCAGCCTGAGCTTTTGAGAACAATCACTAACCTTCCCAGTCATATGAGAAAGCCAAACAGCTAAAATTCTATTCTCCCTGGTGTGCATGGAGTGTCAAATGCGAGCATGAAGGTAAGGGACAATGCACTGTGTCAATCAGAAGTATACAGTCTGAAACTGTTAGAGTCATGTATGTTTATTGAACTGGTTCTTACATAAAGGCCTGCACCTGCAATCACTCCACCAATCACCAGAGCGTACATCATGGTCTCGCCAGAGGAGCCTGAATGACCACCAGAAGATATTTGGCGGATAGAACCTGTGAAGCAAATCAAAATCATGAGCAGAAGAGGGAAGAGAATCATACCAAATTAAACTTTGATCTGGTCACAGCTACCAACACCGATGGGATAACTTGCCTATTAATGGTTGAGGCATTCAGCTCAAACTTGAAGTCATCTAGTCCTAAGATGCAGGGATCAACCACACAGATTGTTATTCAGGCAAATGAACAGTGAAAAGCAGATGTGGACATGACACAAAATAATGCTTCAATGGTTTGAAGGTGTGGCACATTGATTAAACCTCAAACAAAGGACAATGTAAATTTGATGTTGGCTTGACAAAGAACTTTCTCTCCTTAACTACAAACTGATGGATTAAACTCAAAAATAACAGAGTTGTTTAAATTTGTGTAAAAAGAATGTTTTAATTGGAGCTATTTCACTGCCATGGCCATGTCAGGAACTTGAGAGACAAAAGTTTCTGGTTGGATGGAAACAAGTGTGGGAAGCTAGACAACATTCAAAGACATTGGGGGTTAAAGGGATGTAGGAAATGTCAACAGGAGGAGAAGATTGCCACTTTGGAAGTTTGCCTGTGAGGAAATAGGTAACAACAGCAGATTTGAAGGAGGAGCAGTACTTAAGGAGGGAGAACTATTCACTTGGGGGCCAGAAATGGAAGTTGGGGGTCAGCAGTTTAGTAGAGGCGGAGCTGAAGAAGCAGGCATGTGGGTTTAATGGATACAAAGAATTCAAAAATGGAACTGAGAGGAGAGAAGCTAGATCATGGACGGCATGGTAGTGCAGCACTGTTACAGCACCAGCCGCATGGGGCTGAATCTGTCGCTATCTGTAAGGAGTTTGTACGTTCTCCTCGTGTCTGTGTGGAGTTTCCCCGAGTGCTCCAGTTTCCCGCCAGCCACCCTCCAAGACATAGGGGGCTTGTAGATCAATTGGGTAGCACGAGCACCTGGGCCGGAAGGGCCTGTTACCATGCTGTATGTTTAAAGTTAAAATAATAACATTCAGGCCGATGTTCAAGACTAGACACTGGAAAAGGGTTAGGTAGACAACTGAATCAGCAGAGCAAGGGGTCTAACTGGCTTATTCTGCTATTATTTTTTGCATCCTTATCTTCATTCTGAAATTTAATAATATATTCCCAAGTAAATATTTATAATATATTTGACCAAGCCTAATAATGATTTTAATAATCCATTGTTTCAATCATGTTGTGTGTCAACATTGCAGAGAAGTTGAAATCATGTTAAAAATTGCAAAACCAAAGTTTATGTTATTTATTAAAATCTGAAAATTTATTTAATTATTCCCTGAAGTACAATCCAGTTTATTGTTATTGAATGTACATGGCCAAATTGAGATCTGTTTTAATGCATTATAGATCTGAAATGATTATGGATATCATGGCAATGGCTACAAATAATACCACTGATTGAATACGAAATACCTACAAATATTGTACTTTGTTTCTGTCTTTCTTAAGAAAGCAGCCTTTATCCTCAAAGACCCCCCACTACCCAGGGCATGCCCTCTTCACTCTGCTACCATCAGGAAAAAGCTGCAGGAGTCTGAAGACGAGCATCCAGTGGCACAAGTCAGCTTCTTCCCCATTGCCATCAGATTTCTGAATGGACAATGAATAGACATGACCTCATTTTCTCTTTTTTTTTCCCACTAATGCATTTATTTTTAAATGTAATTTTATTGTAATATTTACAGTGACGCTGCCGCAAAACAACAAATTTTGTGACATTCATGACAATAAATTCTGATTCTGATTCTACATGGCCTGCGTCTAAAAGAACATGTTGCTGCATTCCTTTTCCCCAGGATTCCTCCTCCTTTGAGATATTGTTGTCACACGGTTTGACATCATCGTCAAATCGACCTAACAACACACCAAGATGTCAAAAAGCATGAGGCTTCTACTCCCAACATGATGCTCATGCGAATATCTGCACACTGCCCTCCTAGTTATATGTTAGCTGTTCGTTTTGGGTACTTGGTAGAATCATTGCTATGATTTCTCAACTATATGACGCCATGAAGCTTTCTTCATTGGAATCAGCTGGAAGAAAACAAACTGAATTATATATTGCCATGAAGGAAAAGAACAATGATTTGAATATGAGTGGAGAGAGAATGGAAATTTGGGCAATACCTCATTGGAAATTATAATTAGCCCAAAAAATATTACAACCAGGGAGGACAAATTTACGAATATCTTGCCACTTCAATTTCCATGCAATTGGGGCATGAGTGTCTCAGGCCATTCCTTATGCAACACTGGTTTGAACTTCGCAAAAATGACAGAAATTTAATTGTCACACCTCAAAGAATAAATAGTGGTGTCCCATTTTGGACACTCCTGTCAATTCAGTCTGAGCTACTTGTTGTTGGTGCCTATCCAGCAGGCTGTTACTGCTCAAAATTTGATTAGCGTGAAACAAAGGAGTCCTTTTTGAGAACCAATGAAATTCTGTTGATACAAAAGTAAAGGTCTTTTACTTATTATCTTATTTCACTTTACTGGCTGTAAAAAATTACTCTACAGTGGAATTGAAACAGTTTTGAAACAGCGATGGCATTTCTGCACCAGATATTTTTACTTAGGATGTGAATTGATGGATTATTTACTTATCTCTGTCCTGGTAGGCCCATTATTTCCACACAACAGCAAACAATCTCATTGCAGCAGGTTATCCCCCCCCACCCCTCCACACCCTCCTCCCAACCCTGCACTGCCCACTTTCTATCTCTTAACCAAGATCCATGAACAGGGCAGTCCTGGTTTCTACCTTCAGCTCTAATTAATTACTTTTGTTTAAAATACTAAGATACCAAAGATTTGCATCTTAATTTTTAAGTACTCATAAAGAATTAAATTGCAACAGTACTTCGTTCTCCCGGGCTTATATTTTTGATACCTTTGCTTCTTCCATGTATTTAATGTTTTTCCAAGCAATTATTTTTGTTCACCACAACTGTATTTTCATACATAATAAATGTGAACATTCAAAGATACTGATCTAACAAACCTAAGACATGAAATTGCTTCCTTTAGTCTCCAAAAAAGAATCAGCAGCTTTTCATGCAAATAAGGCTTCCATTAGCAATGCCATTATGGCGCCAATCTCCGAGGATCCAATATGCCACTGTCTGTACATTCTCCTCGTCACCTACGTGCATTTTTTCGGGGGCTCCGGTTTCCTCCCACCCTCCAAAATGTACAGTTTAAAATAAAAACACAACTGTCAAACAACATTTTTTTTATGTAGCAAAGATAAAGATACACAACCATCATTTTGAGATTGAGCCCTTTATCAAGGCATGAAAAGTAGGCCAGCAGAAACTGGAGAGAGAGGGCACACCAACAAGCAGGGGGAGGAGAGAAGGAGAGGGAAGGGGGTGAAGAGCTGGATGAAAGAAGACAAGGGGAAAGGGAAGGGAAGGAGAATGGAGAGTAGGCCAGCAGAAACTGGAGAAGTCAATGTGAATGCCATCCAGTTGGAGAGTGCCCAGATGAAAAATCAAATGTTTTTCCTCCAATTTACAGGTGGTCTTATGGGATCGCACTTGAGGCCATGGACAGACATGTGTGCATGGGAGTGAGGTGTGGAATTTTAAATATTTGGCCACTGGGAGATTTCTGTCATTGATGCAGACAGAGCAAAGGTGCTCAGTGAAGCAATCTCCCAGTCTGCGCCCAGTCTCTCCGATGTAGAGAAGGCTACAAAGGGAGCACCAGATGCAATAACAACTCCCGCAGATACACAAGTGAAGTGTTACTTCACTTGAAAGAATTGTTGAGGCCCCCGAATGGTGGTGAGTGAGGAGGTATAGGCACAAATGCAGCACTTCCTGCAGCTGCAAGGGAAGATGCCGGGGGGGGGGGGGGGGCAATTGGTGGGGATGAATGGACGAGGGAGTTACAGAGGGAGTAGTCCCTATGAAAAGCAGAGATGGGAGAAGAGGGGAAGATGTGCCTAGTGGTGTAGGTGGCAAGAATTATGGTGAAAAATATGTTGGATGGGGAAGCTGGTGGATTGGTAGGTAAGGACAAGGGAAATCCTGTGTTTGATGAATTTCAGGTCAGAGGGGACCATGGCAGATGAGCAGGGAATGGAGGAGATGCGGGCTGAGTCAATAGTGGTGATGGGGAAGTCACGTTTGTAGAAGGCGGCAAACATTTCAGATGATTTGGACTGGAAGACCTCATCTTAGGAACAGAAGCAGTGGAGATGGAGAAGCTACAAGAAGGGAATAGACTCCTTGCAGGGGAGAGGGTGTGGAGAAGTATAGTCGAGGTAGCTGTGGGAGTTGGTGGGTTTGTAAAATATGCCTGTGGATAGTTTGTCTCCAAAGATGGGAGACAGAGATTAAGAAAGGGGAGAGTATTATGGAGATGGACCAGATGAACTTGAGATTGGGGTGAAAGTTTGCAATGAAGTGAATATAGTTGACAAGCTTATCACATGCGCATGAGGCAGCCCTGATGTAGTCAACAATATAGCAGAGGAAGAGTTGAGGGGCCTTGCCTGTGTAGGCTTGAGGCATGGATTGCTCCACTAGCCCACAAATAGGCAGGTATAGCTGGGACCATTTGTAATTGGACGGCACATGTTTCGTGAGCTAGAATATCCTTCTCCCGTGCCGTATTGTTCAAAAAATTAAATTATTAGTGAGATCCAATTACCCTTGCAAGTTGTGGAGAGGATATCTCATTGATTTCAGTTCCTCAAAGATTGATATCTTGTATGTGGTTGATTATTTAACATGACACTCCCTTTTCAAGCACTAACTGCTAAGTGATCATGGGAGATTTCAACTTCCCTCACATTGATTGGGATACCCATACAGTTAGAGGGCTGGATGAGCTAGAGTTCATTAAATGTGTTCAAGATTGTTTTCTAAATCAATTAGTAGAAGAACCGACTCGGGACGGTGTAATACTAGATCTCCTGTTAGGGAATGAGCTAGGTCAGGTATTGGACATTAATGTTGGAGAACAAATTAGGTCTAGTGATCATAACTCTGTTAATTTTCGGGTAGTTTTAGGGAAGAGCAAGGAGGGGCCTAAAGTTGAGGTTCTGGATTGGAGAAGAGCAAATTTCAAAGAAATAAGAAAGGATTTGGGGAGTATTGAGTGGGACAGGATATTTTCAGGTAATGATGTAAATGAAAAATGGAGGATATTCAAAAAAGAAATTTTGCGGGTACAGAGTAGATATGTCCCAGTGAGGATCAAAGGAAAGGCTGGAAGTCATAGGGAGGCTTGGTTTTTGAGGAATATTGGAAATTTGGTTAGGAGAAAAAGGGAGGTGTACAAGAGGTATAAAGAGCAGGGAACTGAGAGTTTGAAGGAGGACTACAAGGAGTGTAGAAGGAATCTTAAGAAAGAAATTAGAAAGGCCAAAAAAAGGCATGAAGAGGCTTTGGCAGACAGTAAAAATCAATCCAAAGGGTTTCTATAGGTACATTAAAAGTAAAAGATTAGTGAGAGATAAAATTGGACCCCTTGTAGATCGCGAGGGTAGGCTGAGTGAGAAGTCAGAGGAAATGGGGGAAATTTTGAATGATTTCTTTGCCTTGGTATTCACTAGGGAAAAAAATATTGAACCAGTTGAAGTAAAGAAAAATAGTGGGGAGGTCATGAAGCATATAAGGATAACCAAGGAGGTAGTGATGGCTGTGTTGAAAAAGATAAAGGAGGATAAATCTCCGGGACCGGACAAAATATTCCCAAGGACACTCAGGGAGGCTTGTGGACAGATAGTGGGGTCATTAACAGAGATATTTAGGATATTACTGGTCACGGGGGTAGTGCCAAAGGATTGGAGGGTGGCGCATGTGGTTCCGCTGTTTAAGAAAGGGTCCAAATGTAAACCTGGGAATTATAGGCCCGTGAGTCTGACGTCTGTGGTGGGTAAGTTGATGTAAAGTGTTCTGAGGGATGGTATTTACAAATATTTGGAGGTACAGGGATTGATAGGGAGTAATCAGCATGGTTTTGACAGAGGTAGATCATGCTTGACAAACCTGATTGAGTTTTTTGAGGAGGTGACAAAATGGTTGATGAAGGGAAAGCTGTGGATGTTGTCTATTTGGACTTTAGTAAAGCTTTTGACAAAGTTCCCCACAGGAGGTTAGGAAAAAAGGTGGAGGCATTAGGTATAAATAAGGAGGTAGTGCAATGGATTCAGCAATGGTTGGATGGGAGGTGTCAGAGAGTAGTGGTGGAAAATTGTTTGTCCAATTGGAGGCCAGTGACTAGTGGAGTTCCTCAGGGATCGGTCCTGGGTCCATTATTGTTTGTTATATATATTAACGATCTGGAAGTAGAGGTGGAGAAATGGATAAGCAAGTTTGCAGATGATACAAAGATTGGTGGTGTTGTGGACAGTGAGGAAGATTACCGTAGATTAAAAGGTGATTTAGGAAGGCTGGAGGTGTGGGCTGAGAAATGGCTGATGGAATTTAATATAGATAAGTGTGAGGTTCTAGATGTGCAGAGCAACAAATGGATTTAGGAGTGATGGTAAATAGTACCCTCAAGGCTGATACTCAGGTAGATGGTGTGGTGAAGAAGGCATTTGGAATGTTGGCCTTCATAAATCGGAGTATTGAATTCAAGAGTGGGGAGGTTATGATGAAATTGTACAAGGCATTGGTGAGGCTAAATTTGGAGTACTGTGTACAGTTTTGGTCACCAAATTATAGGAAAGATATAAACAAAATAGAGAGAGTACAGAGAAGGTTCACAAGAATGTTGACAGGATTTCAAGGTTTGAGTTACAGGGAAATGTTGTGCAGACTAGGGCTTTTTTCTCTGGAGCGTAGAAGATTGAGGGGGGACTTGATAGAGGTGCTTAAGATTTTAAAAGGGACAGACAGAGTAAATGTGGATAGGCTTTTTCAATTAAGAGTGGGGGAGATTCAAACTAGAGGGCATGGTTTAAGATTGAAGGGGGAAAATTATAAAGGGAACACGAGGGGAAATTTCTTTACGCAAAGGGTGGTAGGGATGTGGAATGAGCTTACGGCAGATGTAGTTGAGGCGGGATCATTGGTTACATTTAAGGATAGACTGGATAGTTACATGGAGAGGAGAGGACTGGAGGGGTATGGACCGGGTGCTGGTCAATGGGACTAGGAGGGTGGGGATTTGTTACGGCATGGACTAGTAGGGCCGAACTGGCCTGTTCTGTGCTGTAAGTGGTTATATGGTTAATGGATGTTAACTTTATTCTCCAAAAGATAAATAAACTAAAGATCAGAAAATGTTTAGGTGGTGCAGAGTTATGGACTTATTACAAGTTCATTTAAAAACTACAACATTAGAACTGTTGGTCATTTGCATCCCAGCCACACTTGTTTATTTTAACATAATCCAAGGGGTCCATTTATAATCCAGGCAACAGAACAGCACATGTCTCATACCTGGTATCCTGACCAGAATACAGGAGACAGTGCTTTGGAATAGCAGATACATGGGCACATATGCTGATATCTTAAGCAAATCTCAGTAGATGATTTGCCTGTACATCCTGCCATGGGCATAGACACAAAGCAGTTTCAGGAGGCTGCATTCAGATGGCTGGGGAGGCCACCGTGCTGAAGCGATGATCCCTCTCGGAGGAGGGTTACAAAGTTCGCCTCGCAGGCGCCTCCACATGGCCTCCCGACAGCTGCATATTGCCAAAATATGCGCTTTACAAGCGGGGCAATTGGCCACCTGAAAGTGCCTAGTAAAGAGTAAATGCGGGAAGTGAGCAAATGGAGAAAGTGTTATTTTCAAGCTTCCTCCTCATAAATGGGAGTTTTTAATCTGTCCTCATTGGTGAAGAGTGCTTCCAAATTATCAGTGAAGGAGTAGATAGTTGAGACAATGAAAATGTTAAAAAAAATAGAACAGGTGGCTGAAACTAAAGTAAATGAGTAACAAAGGACCAGATGGGAATTGGCAAGAGTAATGCAATTGTTGTGTCCATGGATTTTCAGACAGACTTCAAAAAGTGCCATATAATCGCCTTATCAGAAAAATTGAACCACATGGCATAAATCTGATTTGCATGGATACAAGATCATTTCAATAATAGACAATGGCATCATGGTGAAAAATTGTTTGCCAGATGAGAGGATGGTGAGTAGTGGTATTCCCTAAAGATCAGTATGAAGTCCATTGCTTTTTTGATCTACATTAGGCTTGGGAAGCAAGCTGCAATCTAATTTGCAGCTGATACAAAATTTAGTAATGCTGTAAAATGCAGAGAGGATCATAAAAAATTGCAGCAAGGATATAAAAGGAATGGTGGAATAAGCAGATTCAAGATTCTTTTATTGCGCCTCGCAGCCCTACCTTCCCTGTCTATTCCTCAGTTGGTGTGTGGGGGGGGGTCATCCCAACCAGGAAAAGTCAAGAGAGCAGCCTGAGCTCTGGCTGGTGTGCCGTGACAAACCCACAAAACCCCAATATATGTTTCACACCTTTGTGGTGAGTGTGTCTTCAATGTAGTGTGTAACTGTGGTTAGTTAAGTGTTAAATGTTGAGGCTCTGGGATGGCGGGGGGAGGATGTTGTGTGGAGGGAGGGGAATGGAAAGAGCTTGAACTCTGCAGAGAATTTTGTATAGTATTGATCATTGTAAATTGTAGTCAGTACTGATACTTTTAACATTGACACTGATGATATTGATAATTGAGTACAAGTTTGGAAAATCATAAATAAAATATTCAAAAAAGATTCTTTTATTGTTAGGTAATATTACATGAAATTTCCTTTAGTCTGCCATAAGACAACGATTCGCCATCAGCAGAAATTGCCCAGCGCCAGAGAAAGAGAAGCAAAAGATATGTGTTAGATCACGTTTAATGAGATGTATAGTGAAGTGATGCCTTTTGGTAGGAAGTTTGTGGCGAAGCATTATAGAATGAAGGGATGCATGGGCAGAGGGACATGGAGGCATGGATGATTAAGTCATTGAAAGGATTAGGGCTGGTTAAGAAAGTGCTTAATACACAATTCTGGGCTTTAGCATTAGAGGCATTAAGAATAAGATCAGGGAAGTCATGCTGAACTTTTATAAAGCACTGCTCCAGCCTCAACTGGAAAATTGTGCTCAATTATGTCACCATATTATAAAGAGATGCAAAGGCAATAGGATCATGAAAATGGTATGGGGGTGAGAGACTGAAGTTACAAAAATATATTCAAGAAGCTGGGAGTGTTTTTGTTTCTCTCAGAGAAGATGAAGATGTTATAAGACTGTGAGACATAGGAGTTAAAAAAAAAAAAGGCTATTCAGCCCAGTGAGTCTGCCTCGCCTTTCAATCACGAACTGATCCCCTTTCCCACTCAGCCCTACTACTTGACTGTCTCCCCATAACCTTTAATGCCTGGCAAAACAAGAACCTATCAAACTCTACCTTAATACACCCAATGACTTGGCCTCTGCAACTACCCGTGGCAACAAATTCCAGATTCACCACCCTCTAGCTAAAGATATTTCTCTGCATCTCTGTTCTAAGTGGACACCCTTCCATCCTGAAGTTGTGCTCTCTTGTCCTAGATTCTCCCACCATGAGAAACAACCTTTCTACATGTACTGTGTCCCTGTCTTTCGACATTTGAAATGTTTCAGTGAGATTCCCCTGTGAACCTTCTCTGAACCTGCTCTAATGTCAGCACATCTAATAAAATGTCTTATAAAATAATGAAGGAATTGAACATAGTAGAAGGCTGTTCACTTTGGTTGAGATCATGGGCATAAACGCGAAAATAATTAAGTGTGACCTGAGGAAGATTTTTTTTAAAAACACACACTGAAGTAGTTGGAATTTAGGATGGATTGTAAATTCCAGAAAGAATTGGATAGATATAGGATTGAAAAAAATTGCAAGGCTTCAAATAAAGGGCCAGTTGAACTCAAGAATTACTCTGGTGAGCTGGAGTGGCCTTCCATAGTTCTGCCTATGCATCTTTTATAAAAATTAGAAATTAGCATCATTACAGTATTTCAAAAGGAGACTCTTTAACATGCAAATCGATGTTGTTTTTCATGTTAAAGGACATTTTTCATATTTATGAGAAATGTAAAATGACCAACAGCTGCCAGAGCAACTCAGCAGGTCAGGCAGCAATCACGGAGAGAAGCAGACAGACTGTGTTTTATTAAGACAGGAAATAAAATGGGTGGTTTTCACAAATTAAGATTGCTTGATATTCTTTTTTCAAAAAAAGAAATCCAATGCAATGAAATTTTAAAGCCAAACCTATCATGGAATTTTTTTATTTTTTTTTTAAATTTTTTTATTTTTCACACCATAAATCACATTAGCCATGATATACACTATTTCTTTTCACACATATACAGTGACTTTTTCTCCCCCCCCCCTTTCCTCCCAAACCACCCCCCCACCCCCCCCTCTCATCCATTTTAGGTATACAATCTAGGTTGCATTAATCCAGTCAGACAATGTTGTCATTCAACAAAATTACACCAGAAATTCTACTGAGTCCATTCTTTTCTTTCCTTCTCCTTCCATCAACTTAGGTAATGTTTGTCCCCGGTAGGTTTTCGCTATTGTATTTAATGTAAGGCTCCTATACTTGTTCGAATATTTCAATATTATTTCTTAACCAATATGTTATTTTTTTCTAATGGAATACATTTATTCATTTAAATTTGGTAGTTTCTTCCTTTTAATTTGGTTATGTATTCCATTAATATTTAAAGACATATAGTTCAGCGTAGCCCTTTTATATTTTGTTTATCTTCTCTTTCCGTTTTTCCATCATTACCTTTCCTCCTTTTCCATTTCTGTTTTCTTATTTTCAACTCTTCATAAGACAACATTCCTACAACATCTAACATTTTCCTTATTCTCCTATTTCTATCTTATTTATCCCCAATCTCCCCTTCACCTCCTGAGTTGTCCTTTATCCCTTGTCGGACAACCACATCTCCCCTCTCCATTTGGATTTGCGAATCCACTCGCAAGCGTCAACTGATTGTGCAGTGACCGCTATTTCCCCCCACCCCGCCTCCCCCAGAAAAGATTTCACTTTTCATATGTCACAAAGGTCCCTCTTTTAATTCCCTCCTTATTCTCTCTATTCCATTACCTTCCCTTATTAATTCTTATCTATACTATCTATATTTTCCTCTAAGTACAGATACATTCATGTATGCTCATTGTCTCTATTCACTCTTATACCTCTTTACCTGCATACATATCAATCGTGATCATTTTTACTCTCATTACCCGTCTTCATCCCTCAGTCTATTTTTGTCTTTACCCACATACATATCAGTCGTGATCATTTTAACTCTCATTACCCGTCTTCCTCCCTCAGTCTATTTTTGTAATTGTTCTGCAAATTTTCGTGCTTCTTCTGGATCCGAGAATAGTCTGTTTTGCTGTCCTGGAATAAATATTTTCAATACCGCTGGATGCTTTAGTATAAATTTATACCCTTTCTTCCATAAAATCGCCTTTGCTGTATTGAACTCTTTTCTCTTCTTTAGGAGTTCAAAACTTATATCTGGATAAATGAAGATTTTTTGCCCTTTATACTCCAGTGGTTTGTTGCCCTCTTTTACTTTTTCCATTGTCTTCTCCAGTACCTTTTCTCTTGTAGTATATCTTAGGAATTTTACTACAATAGATCTTGGTTTTTGTTGTGGTTGTGGTTTAGAGGCCAATACTCTATGTGCCCTTTCTATTTCCATTTCATGCTGTAGTTCTGGACATCCTAGGGTCTTAGGGATCCACTCTTTTATAAACTCCCTCATATTCTTGCCTTCTTCATCTTCCTTAAGGCCCACTATCTTTATGTTATTTCTTCTGTTATGGTTTTCCATTGTATCTATTTTTTGAGCTAGTAGTTCTTGTGTCTCTTTAGTTTTTTTATTAGATTTCTCCAATTTCTTTTTTAAGTCTTCTACCTCCATTTCTGCTGCTACTGCCCGCTCTTCCATCTTGTCCATTTTTTTTCCCATTTCTGTTAAGGTCATCTCCATTTTAATTATTTTCTCCTCTGTGTTGTTTATTCTTTTTCTTAAATCCTTAAATTCCTGTGTTTGCCATTCTTTAAATGATTCCATGTATCCTCTAATAAGAGCAAGTATATCCTTTACCTTGCCTCTCTTTTCTTCTTCTATTTCACCATACTCTTCCTCTTCTTCTTCCTCTGGGTTGACCATCTGTTGTTTCTTTGTTGCCCTTTCCTCCTCTTCTATCTTGTTTCTATTGTCTTCTGTGGTCTCTTCTTGCTGCAGGTGTTCTGCAGCTGTCGTTGCCGGCTGTGGAGATCGACTCCCCAGCTGGTCCCCCCTCCCGTCGGTGTGTTTTTTTTCATGCGCGGTTGCGCACTTTTGTTCGGCTCTGCGAGCCATTTTTGTAGTCCATTATTTACCGACCTGAGGGAGCGGGTTTCTCTCTCCGCAGCGGGCCTCTTCGGACAGGTAAGGCCTTCACCTTTTTCCTCCTTTGTCTTCTCTTCCTCTCTTCTTACCGTTGCTTTTGACTTTTCTTTTTTTGTCGCCATCTTCTTTCCACCTTTATACTCACTTTTCTGTAACTTTTATTTCTGTGCCTTTGTGTTTTCTCTTGTTTTTCCCGACTTTTCTGGAGAGGGCTGGAGTTCACCGTCCGGCCACTACTCCATCACGTGACTCCTCCACCTATCATGGAATTTTATGCAAACCTTTCACTCACTCCTCTCCAAGTTATTTCAGGACTTGAAAATGCTCCTAATCTATTGATGTAACCTCAGTCCCAAATTTCTCATAAGATGCCAATTGGACTATGGTGGTGGGGGTGGGGAGATACTTTAATCTTAAATCGTCTTAGCTGCATGAGTGCGCTGAACTCACATCAAGTATTTTTCTTTTCGGTTACACAGGCCACAGCTGAAAAAGCAAGGGTGATTATCTGTTTATACCAGATAGGCTCTCAACCTTTTTCTTTCCATCCACATATCACTTTAAGCAATCCCTTACTCATCACATTCCCAAGATCGTGTTCTATGGCGAGCTCTCCACTGGCCACCGAGACAGAGGTGCACCAAAGAAGAGGTACAAGGACTGCTTCAAGAAATCTCTTGGTGCCTGTCACATTGACCACCGCCAGTGGGCTGATCTCGCCTGCAACCGTGCATCTTGGCGCCTCACAGTTCGGCGGGCAGCAACCTCCTTTGAAGAAGACCGCAGAGCCCACCTCACTGACAAAAGAGGAAAAACCCAACACCCAACCCCAACCCACCAATTTTCCCTTGCAACCGTGCCTGCCTGTCCCTCAACGGACTTGTCAGTCACCGCAGACGTGGACATACCCCTCCATAAGTCTTCGTCGGAAGCCAAAGAAAAGAAACTCATCACAGAGCACTTGAGGCACAGGGAATACGTAGAGTGGTACGTGAGTGGAAAGAAAAAGGTTGAGAACCACTGGTCTACACTTTGGCAATGTTTTTGTTCCGTCTACTAAATGGCCAACAAGAT
This sequence comes from Narcine bancroftii, assembly GCF_036971445.1. Lineage (NCBI taxonomy): Eukaryota > Metazoa > Chordata > Chondrichthyes > Torpediniformes > Narcinidae > Narcine > Narcine bancroftii. Next base: position 145,272,753 of record NC_091471.1, on the reverse strand, counting down.
TGTTGCTTTCCCTACACTGCCTGACCATCTACAGTACTAGTAATTTGAAGGAAATGTGTGAAACACGCCTAAGACCATGTAACTTGGGGCGGGGCTATAAACTTGGGGAGAGTTGCATTCAGACTGGATCGATCGAAGAGGGTGACTTGCTGGAACTCGACTCTCAGAACAATGACCAAATGTTTTCCTTTAACAACGTGTATCATGGGCAGATAACGAGGAAACTCTTGAGTTATCGACCTGTTTTTGAAATGCCAGAACACGGAATGTCTTGAGATTTTGTTGGGCGGGGACGTATCGGTTGAGGTTGAGCTGAAGCAGGTCTCCTCGATCGGCGACCCCCACCACGGCGTGACCCTGTGAAGGCGCCGCTCGCCTTTTCACTCCTCCTTGAGCATTTATAAGGGGGAAGTCATAACACGGAGGAAAGTATCATATTGTCCCAACACTTCGGATCAACGCTGGGCATGGATTTTTGAAAGTGTCGGCTGGGGGGGGGGGTTGTCGCTTCAGCAAGACGTCGCAAATAGCCCGAGGCTGGGAGCCCCTCCAGAACCGGCTCGATAAAGAATATAGCCTTTGAATCTCTCTTCCATCAAGCCCACACTGAGCGCATTCCCCCCCGAGTCACCTCCGTGCTGTGAATAAGGATCCGCTTTCGGAGCGGAGCGGTTGACCTTGGCGTCTCTCTCTTTCAAGAGCCGAGGTAACATTGCACCTTCGTGTTCACAAATACCCCACTGAACTCACTTTTCCTCCTTTCGGAAATCGTCTGACCGAAAGCGGCAGGGTTATGCGACTTTTATTCACCGACCGTAAAGAAGCCGCAAGCGGTGTATCGGCTCTGGGTCAAATATTCCCCCGAAACCATTGAACCCGCTGCACTCACCATTTCTGGCCACTTTCCCAAGTAATCGTGGAGAGAAGGAGATCTGGGCCACGGGCGCCAGCTTGTGATAGGCGAGCCTGCAGAGGGACATGACGCCTGTGTGCTCATTAAAACGCGGCCGCTTCTGCGGGGACCCTGCAAGACCACAGCGGGGGTCCCGCGCTCTCTTCGGTTGCCCAGCGCCTGACCGCGTCACGCGCACACACTGGCGGCGAGGTGACTCCGACTCCTGCCCTGTGGATCGGTGCGAACCCGCCCACACTGAATAATTATTAATGAAAGTCAGCGGCTGCTGTTCCACAGTGGCAAGGTTACGCCAGCCCCAGGATCGAACTCGCCCTCTCTGTCAGGAGTTTGTACATTCTTCCCCGTGTCCGCGGCCATTTCCTCGCTCACCCTTCAAAAACGAGGGGCATCGATGGCGCAGGCCAAGTGAATGACCCTCTGCAGTTTATTATAGCCCTGCCAATTGGCGCCGCCATACCCAATCAGTGATGCAACCAGCCAGAATGCTCTCCACCGTGGAAGTTTACAAGAGTCTTCGGTGATATAGCAAATCTCCTCCGAACACCTCACAAAGTATAGCCGCTGGTGAGCCTTTCTTGTGACGGCATCAATGTGGAGGCGCCAGGATAGATCCTCGGAGACGTTGACCCTCTCCATTACTGAGCCCTCCAGGAGGACTGGGTCGCCTTCCCCTGACTTCCTCCTGAAGTCCACAATCATCTCCTTGGTTTTGCTGACGCTGAGCGCAAGGTTGTTGAAGTGACACCACTCAACGAGCTGAGCTATCTCCCTCCTGTCCGCTTTCTCATTGCCGTCTGTGATTCTGCCCACAATTAAGGTGTCATTGACCAACTTGTAGATAGCTTTGGAATTGTGCCTGGCCACACTGTCCTGAGTGTATAGAGCAGTGGGCTAAGCACACATCCTTGGCTGCGACCTGTTGACAATCAATGAAGAGGAGATATTGCTTCCAATTCGTACCAACTGTTCAATGACTATTGCCCAGCAGCACTCACACCTACGGTAATGAAATGCTTTGAGGGGTTGGTCATGGCATCTAAGACACAGACCCACTATAATTTGCCTTCTGTCCACAGAAGATGCAATCTTACTGGCTTTCCACTCAGCCTTGGATCATCAGGAAAACATCAGGCTGTTTTCCTGTATTACAGTTCAGCTTTCAACACCATTATCCACTCAGTACTGGTCAGCAAGCCTCAAAACCTCTCTGCATCTCCCTCTGCAATTGGATCCCTGACATACTCATGGAAAAGCCACAACCAGTGAGGATCAGTAACAACATTGCCTCCTCACTGACAATCAACACAGGTGCACCTCAAGGATGTGTGCTAAGCCCACTGCTCTACTTACTCTAGACTCATGGCTATGTGGATAGGTACAATTCAAATGCCATCTACAAATTTGCCAATGACACCATGGTTGTTGGCAGATTCAAAGACTGCAATGAGGAGGGAGATAGACCAGTAGTTGAGTGGCATTACAACAACTTTACACTCAACTTTAGCAAAACTCAATGTCTTGCTGATGAAACTTTCCCCATCAGGGTTTTCCAGATGATAACCTCTTTCTTTCAGGCTATCACAGAGTTCCTTTCTGTTCCTCTATTTCCAAGAGAAACATCAGATAGCACTTCCAGCTATCTGCCACTCTGGAGCTTTCCTCAGGCCCAACAAGCTTCCTGGCTTGCACTGCTCAGCTGCTCTCAGTGTCTCTCACACACACACTGGGTGAGAGAGCTTGTTTCCACCACCCCCCCCCCCTCTCTCTTTCCAACTGACACTGCTATAAAGCCCATGTGACTCTCTCACTTGCCACAAAACCCCCACCTTCTTCAACAAACCACAGGAGTTATCCTCTTGGTCAAGCTGTTGCCTTTAAGTAAACAAAACTCAGGAGTGACCTTTCTGTAAGCACTTTGTAGAAAGGTCAGAAGCCTTGTAAACAACCAAAGTGGCCCCAGTCCAAAGAATAGTCTATTCATTTTATGACATCATTTCAATTAGCACCTACTTGTGAAATGTGCATAGCATTATCCATAGTTTCTGTAAAGTCCACTGAATATGAATTCTTCAGTATTTCAAATAAGATCTGTTTTAAAATGTGTGTATGTAACCTACTCTAATTTTACCAAATTCTCCCAATATTTATCTACTCCATTACAGGAGCCTGAAGACAAACATCCAACATTACAAAAATAGCTTCTTCCCCTCAGCCATCAGATTTCTGAATGAACAACTAACTTATAGATGCTACCTCACTTTTTTCATTAATTATTTTTAATATTATATTTATAGAACTGCATTATTGCAATTTTGCACCTGTAACACACAATACTGCTGCCACAAAACAAAATTTGCAACACATGTTCATGACAATCAACATAGTTCTATTTATCTAATGCTTTCATACAGCCACCTATTAATATGGTAAGAGAAGTAAAATGTAGAAATCAATATAGACCATATTGTAGACGTGTGACCATTTTAAAAACACACCAACATAATCAGACACAGTGAAGACTGAAGTTTAATTTTCCAGCTCTGTGTATTACTATTTTAAGACTTCTATGCTATTGAGAAAAATATGACATTTATTTGTGTTCTTTTACATTATTAAAAATGTTGCCTTTGTATAAAGTGTCTTAATGCAAACAATTCAACTTTTAGTTCAATAAATGCAGATGAATGAAATCTTACATAGAAAATAGTGGCAACACACAACAGCTCAATCACGGTCTTTGACCAGAATGTGAATTCAGTTTCCTTATCTACAAATGCTGCTTGATCTACATTTTGGGATTTTTTTTATTTAAACCATCTAGCTTAATGATATTTACTTCTTAATTGAACTGTATGTAACATTTCAACAATATTTGATGTGTGGCATTTTTAGATGCAGCAGAATTTGTGGTGCACTTACTGGGAATTGTCAATATTTTGTTCTTCTTCAAGCATTAAACTAGCATGGAAACAGGCCCAACTCTCCATGCCAACCAGTTTGTCCATCTGAGCTTGTCCATTTGCCCACATTTGGCCCAAATTTATACCAACATTTTGTATCCATTTACCTGTCCAATGTCCTTTAAGTATTGTAATTATAATTACTGTTAACTTTTCCTCTAGCAGTTTGTTCCGCACATCCACCCGCCTTCGGCATGAAAATGTTGCCCCTCAGCACTCTTTTAACTATTTCCTTCTCACTTTAAATCTCCGATTAGATTTGTCACTGTTCACAAAAGTGCCAATTTTGGGGTAATCTACAAACTGGCCAGCCAATTAATTACTTGCATTTGAAATTCCCAGCTGTCATGTTGGGATTCAAATTTTGCCAGCTGGACTAGTGAATTATCTATACACTATTTATTCCAAGCAAGTTGAAATTTACAAACCTTTCATCAGGCTCAGTATCTGTGCATAAAACCCCAGTATTTGTTCTGAAAGTCTGTCCTCACTGGTGACTTTCTCACTCCAAAGGGTGGCATAGTTAGTGAAGCAGTTAGCACAACACTGTTACAGCTCCAGTGATCGGGTCCACACTTTGAATCCTGCGCTGTAAGGTGTTTGTATGTTCTCACTGTGTCTACGAGGGTTTTTCCTGGAGGCTCAGGTTTCCTCCCACTGTTCAAAACGTAGTGGGAGCTGCAAGTCAATTGGGTGTAATTGGGGCAGCACGGGCTCGTGGGCTGAAAGGGCCTGTTACTGTGCTGAATGTCTAAACTAAAATCCTGTTTCCAGCAGAACTGAAAGTTGAAGCAATTAGAATCTTTCACAGTAATGCTGAATAACACCAAATTTCATGACAACAAATGGATTTCGAATTAGCTGACTCAGCCCAACTATCCTACAGTGACATCACTTCCCTTACCAATTTTGAGTGGAAGAAGTCTTAGATAAAACATGTTTCATGTGTATTTTAAATTACCATTTGGAGATTTATGAGAGCACAAATACGCATAAAATTACCTCAAAAAACAAATGTGTTCAACCACTTTTGAGTCAAGGAATTTCTATTGCAATTAAAACTCATGGCCACTAAATTAAAAGAGGTCACCTTTCCTGCCAGATTTTAGAATGTATGCTGGATGCATTCCCAGGAATGAGGGTTCTATTTGAATCCTCTCTCAAGGGGATATTTATGTACTGCACACTCATTGGCTGGGCAAGAAAGATGTAATGTAGTCTCATCAGACAAGTGAGCATGAATAAAATGAATGCATTTGGCTAATTGTACTTCTGCATTTGATAACCTCGTAAAATGATAGGCTTTTATTTTTTCTTGTTTTCTAGCAAGCTTTTTTTCAGAAAAATATTCTTTTCTCTGCAACCAAGTGCTCATTCGTGGATCAGCACTTCTCAAGATATCAAAAATAGTACCAGTATACTTGATACAGGAGAGGCCATAAAGATGAGTCAGGGGAAAAAATATATAGTAAAATAAGTCCAAGGATCTGCATCAACAAATAAAGCTACTTTTAAAGTAAAAGTTCAGATTTATTTGTCAAGAATACATGCATAACATCACATTCCACCCTGAGATTCTTTTGCCTGCGGGCCAGGCAAAATTTCTACTTATAGAGAGAGAGAAAAATGTAAACAAACTGGTTGTGCAAGGAAGGAATCGATAATGTGCAAAGTAAGAATTTTTAAATGAGTCTCTGATTGAATCTGTTGCTTAGAAATTTGATGGTTGTAGGGTAGCAACTGTTCTTGAACCTGGTGGCATGTCCTGTGATACCTATACCTCTTTCCTGATGGCAGCAGTGAGAACACAGCATGTCCTTGGTGACATGGATCCCTGATGACTGCTGCTGCTCTCCGACAGGGGCATTCCATGTAGAATTTCTCAATGGTAGGGAGAGATTTTGCCTGTAATGTACTGGGCTTTGTCAGTGGACAAAGTGGTCAGTGACAGGGCTTTCCACTCAGAGGTAACAATGCTCCCATTCCAGGCAATGATGCAACTGGTCAGCACAGTACTAGTTTGCCAAGGTTTCTGATGACATTGTGAATCTCCACAAACTCCCGAGGGGGATAAAAAAAGAGGCAATGACGAGCTTTTTTCACAACAACATAGGTAGGGGTCCAGGAAAGATCCTCCAAGATAGTGACTCCCAGAAATTTAAATTTGCTCATCCTCTTCATCTTTGATTCCCCAATGATCACTGGGTCATACACCTCTGATTTTCCTTTCCAAAAGTCTACAATCAGCTCCTTTGTCTTAGTGACATTGAGTGCAAATTATTGTTAGTACAGTTTCAATCTTCCTCCTGTACTTCCTCAGTTTGCAGAGGTTCACGATGTCAAAGTGTGCTGACTGGTTGCATCATAGCCTGGTATGGGGGCACCAATACCTCAGAGTGGAAAGCCTTGCAAAAGGTACTGGGCACAGCCCTGTACACCAAAGGCAAAACTCTCCCCACCTTTGAAATCCACCATCTATGTGGATTGCTGCTAATCATCAAGGATCCACAGTCACTAGGACTTGCTTTATTCTCACTGTTGCCATGAGGAAGGAGATACAGGTGCCATAGGACTCATACCTCCAGATTCTGGAACAGTTGCTACCCCTCAACCATCAGACTCTTGAACAACACTCATTCAGACTCATTTATGAACTCTTTCTTTTCCTAATTTATTACATATTTATTTCTGTATTTGCAATATTTGTTTACTTTTTTCTTTTGTTTACATTTATTTCTTTGAGTACAGTTTATAGTTAACTTATAATTACAAATTTGGCCTGGCAAGCATGAAAAAGAATCTCAGGGCTGTTTATTAAATTTGCACTAAAAAAAACTTTGGAAATAATCAGATACAACATCAAATTGCATCGCTTTTTGCATTTATTTTCCACAGGAATATTTCACAATACTGGGCTTCCTCCACAAATTTCATAAATTATTATAATGTTGATAATGTGTGAAGAATAGCAGAATCAAACACACGTTCACAATACAGAACAAATCATCATTCAGATTCAAGTTGCTGAGTAGTTTGTTGCCTCTTCAAATGCTGATTTATCTCACCTTTGGTGCTTCACTTAATTCATGAACTACCGAGGAAAAGAAATGCAGATTACATTTTTTTTTTAATTTGAAGATTTAAAGATTCAACGGGTCGATGACAATTTGGTGGTTAAGATCCATTCCCATTACTGTTCTGCATTAAAAAAATCTCCATTTTATTTCTCATTAAAACAAAGACATGAAAACCTTTCTATCCAGCTGAAATGCCATGAGCAATAATGTGAAGTTACTAAATTTAAAAACACAAGGACGGGATTAAATTCTTGTTGCCACGTTCAAATGGTTCACCATTCGTCATCATCATACCAATTTAATTACTAGTGACATTTTACCACCCAGCCACAAATCCAACATCCAATTCAGTATTTAGCAAGCTAAACCTTTGACAGCACACGCTACACAAATCAAGATAAAGAGAAAATTGGGCCAACAGGTACAAGATGAAAAATATACAAGTTACAATTTCCCTTATTTTAATTTACGCAGGAACATAGCAGGTAAATATAAGTAAGGATCTCCAATTATTTACTTCAATAGCAGATCCGGCCAATAATCTGTATGGCCTCTCTTCGTTATACAATATGGAGATGAGCATTTTAACAATTGAGAAATTTGAAACAGAGGAACAATACTCAAATTTAATATCTAACATATACAATAGAATAAAACAGGGTTTCTCCTGACCACAGAGCACACATATATCCACATAATACACAACATACTATAATCACATACTGTATATACATCAAAATATAACAGATGTTTAATATGGCTTATGGTTAGTGATTTGGTTAGTCATCTTTTGATGAGGTCAAATTTATAGAAAGTTAAAGGAAAGCAGATGATGATGCAGAGGTAAAGGTAGGCATATTTAAATATCATATCAATCCAGACTCCCAGGTAAGATTCAAATAGAATGCTGAGATTTATAAACCATGTCTCGGTTTAAGACAACTACTTGGACCTCATAGCTACTATTTATGATGTGATTCTTCAATTTCTGTCCCCATAGAATTCTGAAATTGGTGTTTAGTTTCATTTCATACATTTAAAACCACATTCCCTAACAAAACATTTAATTTATAATGTTCTCAATTCCCCCCTTTTATATCCCGAATTAACATTATTAACTTTAAACCTCTCCTTTTACATAAAATAAGCACAATTAATCTTCTCCAGCAATTGAAGATCCCTCTCTTTTACAGAGGAGATCTCAAGAAACCCAACAAGAAAAAACATGCATTTTGCAGCATATTGACTATTAATGACATCCCAAAATGTTTTATTGTTAATTGTCAATTTCTTTGTTCCAAAAGAACAGAGTTTTAACTGGGATCAGAAGCCAATGCATTGTTTTCCTAATATTTAAATGGAGGTAACTTCTATTCAACCATCACTGGCTGTAGGATACAATAATTTAAAGGTAATAGAGGGGTTGAAAAAATGGTGGCTATCTCAAGCTATATGTGGACAATGACTTTGTTTTCAGACAACTTCACTGACAGCAGCATAGAGAAGAGAGACAGGAATGGCAAAGGAATCCCCAAGGAACAAGAGTAAGAACAGCTGATGTAGATGATTCACCAGAAGAAAAGTAGAGAACCACATGTGCAGATAATAATAGATAGGTATGAAAGCTACCGACATTAAAAGATGCAGACTGGTTAAGGATAGGTGAGATAACTTTGGGGGAATTTAAATATGAATTTCCAGGAGAGGGAAGCAAGCTTTGTCAGCCAACCGTACATTTAAATAATCTGGAGATGAAAGAAAGATGATCGATGTCATCTGGCCTTGAAAGGACAAAGGGCATAAAGGCAGTTTTATTCTACAGACAGGAGTAACATTAGGGTGTTTTTATGGAGGTCCTCCGCTTCAAGGCTGGCTGCATCCACGGAGTGAAATCTGAACTTACCTTTTTATAGAGCAGCCCTAAAAGGCTGCTCCAGCATCATTTTTATGCAGAGCAGTGTGTGTCCTCCAAAGCCACTTAAGAGGAGTGACTGCTGCTGTGGCACCACCCTTCAACATGACGACATAAATACGCGGCGAGCAATGGCCATCTTCGTTACCCTTAATGCTCCATGCAGCTGGAACCATTCTGGGAAACGCAGAGCGGTTCCAGCTGTGTGGGGTTATGGTTAACAAAGTCAGCCATGGATCATTCTTATTGGAAACCTAGACCATGGGAGAAAACTAGCAAACTAACGCACACTGACCCCTAATTGCAGAGCTCTCTCTTGGGGATGGGGTGACTGGTGGGGGAGGGAAGGAGGCACCCCCAACATGATTTAGGCTGGTTGATTGGTTGGAGGGAGGAAGGGAGAGGGAGAAAGCAGATTCATCCATGAACACGAGGGAAGGCCATTTACTGCACCCCAGCTGACAGGTGAAATGTTGCTGCTGGGGTGATGAATCCTGACCACACGATTTAGGTTGGTTGATTTGAGGGGGGGGGTGCAGGTTCATGGTTCAGCCACCACAAGCTAGAGCAGAAGAACGGAGTGCCTACAGTCCCTGGGGATGCATGCCAGCTCTACCCTGTGCTGAGCACACCCTCAGCACCACCTCGGAGCTCCTCCTTGGGCTTACCTTCCATTTCCTCCTCTATCCCTCGACTGCACAGTTCTCTCTTGGGGTGATTTGTGGGGGAGGGAGAGAATAGGGGAGGGAGAGAATAGGGGAGGGAGAGAATAGGGGAGGGAGAGAATAGGGGAGGGAGAGAATAGGGGAGGGAGAGAATAGGGGAGGGAGAGAATAGGGGAGGGAGAGAATAGGGGAGGGAGAGAATAGGGGAGGGAGAGAATAGGGGAGGGAGAGAATAGGGGAGGGAGAGAATAGGGGAGGGAGAGAATAGGGGAGGGAGAGAATAGGGGAGGGAGAGAATAGGGGAGGGAGAGAATAGGGGAGGGAGAGAATAGGGGAGGGAGAGAATAGGGGAGGGAGAGAATAGGGGAGGGAGAGAATAGGGGAGGGAGAGAATAGGGGAGGGAGAGAATAGGGGAGGGAGAGAATAGGGGAGGGAGAGAATAGGGGAGGGAGAGAATAGGGGAGGGAGAGAATAGGGGAGGGAGAGAATAGGGGAGGGAGAGAATGGGGGAGGGAGAGAATGGGGGAGGGAGAGAATGGGGGAGGGAGAGAATGGGGGAGGGAGAGAATGGGGGAGGGAGAGAATGGGGGAGGGAGAGAATAGGGGAGGGAGAGAATAGGGGAGGGAGAGAATAGGGGAGGGAGAGAATAGGGGAGGGAGAGAATAGGGGAGGGAGAGAATAGGGGAGGGAGAGAATAGGGGAGGGAGAGAATAGGGGAGGGAGAGAATAGGGGAGGGAGAGAATAGGGGAGGGAGAGAATAGGGGAGGGAGAGAATAGGGGAGGGAGAGAATAGGGGAGGGAGAGAATAGGGGAGGGAGAGAATAGGGGAGGGAGAGAATAGGGGAGGGAGAGAATAGGGGAGGGAGAGAATAGGGGAGGGAGAGAATAGGGGAGGGAGAGAATAGGGGAGGGAGAGAATAGGGGAGGGAGAGAATAGGGGAGGGAGAGAATAGGGGAGGGAGAGAATAGGGGAGGGAGAGAATAGGGGAGGGAGAGAATAGGGGAGGGAGAGAATAGGGGAGGGAGAGAATAGGGGAGGGAGAGAATAGGGGAGGGAGAGAATAGGGGAGGGAGAGAATAGGGGAGGGAGAGAATAGGGGAGGGAGAGAATAGGGGAGGGAGAGAATAGGGGAGGGAGAGAATAGGGGAGGGGAATCATTAGAGACCAGGGTCGCAACAGAAAGTCAGCCCAAAACTGGAGTACAGCTGTGCATCCCCGTGAGGAAGCGAACTTCCCTTTGCACACAGTGGGAAAGAACTCGCACAGGCAGCCATGGGAGGCTCATTAGACAAATGTTTGCAGGCATTACCCAGGACTGCCTGACACAAACCGTTAAGCACAGATTCTCTAAACAGCTTGGTTGGGTCCTAGGTCACTGGCTGACCCCGTTATCACGACGTCATCAGCCCGCCCCTAGCCAGCCGCTTGCAGCAGCTGCACATTTATGAAGCGAGGTGGAGCACTCCACCCATTGCTGGGACCATCTCCTGGAAGGATCGGAATCTGCATCTTGGATCTTCTCCCAGAAAATTTATGAAAGTAGGATCAGCAATGTGAAGACGGAGAATCTCTGCTTTTACAGTCACATCTTTTTGCTTTATAAAGGGGCCTAATAATACAATTAGAGACAATGAACCTTAACAATAACAACAGCCGGGAAGCCAAGTTGCAATTTGATGTTTTCCTCAGTTCACGATACCACAAAGAAGCTTAAAATCAATCATAACATTTGATATATGATTTGATGTACTATTGTGATCGTAAATTTGAATGATTCTTACTCATTGTATATGGATACGCAGTCAATTATTCTATTCCATGGTGTGCTTTGTACGCTTGAACATCCTGATCATGTTGCTTGAAGAGCTGAACATTTAACAGAATGAGCACACAATAAACAATACATCTCTGTAACATTTTATTTTACCTATTATACACAGAGATCCCAATGAATAATCTAGCTGTTAGTGTCATTTGGAAGATTTACTTTCTGTTAGCATATACATGTACTCACAACTGTTTGTTTTGACGCCTGCAGAGTTGATGATCTTAATATATCAAGTAACGTGACACTGAAGCATTAAATAATACAAATCAGAGATTGAAGTTAATCAAAATCACAGTAGCAGCCAGAGCATTTGCTTCAATACTTAGAACTAGGGATGAAATTAAAGTTAGATGACTGCTTCCAAATGATATTATTATGGTCCCTGCTGGACCATGTTTCTAGTTATAGGACCATACTTCATCAGGAAATGCTGCAAATTTCCAGAAGAAAAGATGAGTTTACACTTGAATTAGCCTAACAAAAATAACGAAACTGAAAACATTGAAAGTTTAGCAAGACAAGTAACATTTTCAACATTCACATTCTTGTTTCAGACTTTAAAAACTTCCATTTCAGTTTCAAAACCACCAAGTCAAATTTTAAAGATGAATCTTACTTAATGTTCAGTAACTCAAGGTCACGCAAGATTATATCACACTCTATTTACCTGACATTCCCACCATTTCTCAATATTTAAAGCATTAGAAATGCTTTTGGAACTTTTATCCTCACATTTCACAGGGTTTGGTTGGGAAGGGTTGCTTTGAACTAATGACAGTGATTCCAAGCACAGTGACAGTTATATGGGATGGAAATGAAAAAAGGTAAGAAATATGAAATGTAAGAAGACCATTCAAATTGGTGGAGGCCAGAAAATGGACCAACATTGAAATGGTACAAACTGAAAAGATTCTTTGTAAAAGTTCTTATTTAACAATAAAAAGCTTAAACCATTAATCGTATGCAATTTTAAAATGATAAACTAGTACTCATACAATATTCATTTCAATGATGATCACCGTTGGCTAGCTCCAAGTGGGGGCCCAAGTTATCATTTTGTAGTTATTTCTTGTCCATGACACCTTTCAGAAAACACCTGTGGTCTTTACCAGATTACATTTGTGAATTCATTTTAAGAAATGTAATAAAAAATTCAGTTTGGCCTGGAGGAAATTATTACAGCTGAGCATAGACAGGATTTCTGGTTCATTAACCTTTCGTTAATGTGAGCTTGCTTGGGGTTGTGTGTGAAAAACAACCCAAGAAAGACTACTTGATAATTTGCACTGTACTCTGAATCTCAGATCTGTACATATCAAAGTAGCTATGAAGTATCAGAATGATAATTTTATGCATGATAAAACAGATGTTTCATGTGCTAAATCAGGGAACTGTAATTTTAGACTAGATAGACAAAGTTCTTTTTTGGAGAAATACCACATTGGCCAGTATGCCAAAAGATACAATACATACTATATTACTTGCACAAAAAGACTACTCCTGATCCAAGTTCTTATATTATGGTTATCGGTTATAAAAAAAATTAAATATTAAAATTTACTTGTACAACATATTTCTAAGTGGACAATGAACTAAAGACACCACCTTACTTTCTCTTCTTTTATTTTTAAAGTGATTTATAGCAACATTTGCACCTGCAATACTGCCACAAAATAACAAATGACAATAAATTCTGATTCCTGAACTGATGTTTTTTTTTCAAGACAGCACTAAATCAAATTTCTTACTCTTTAAACAATTGTATATATTTCCACTCTTAGATAACTCATTAAATTTGAATACAGATGGATGTCAAAGAGAATAAACTAATGTGGAAACTGTCACACCACTCATTCATCAGGCATGGCATCATTGATTGCCCACATCTCTTAAAATACATCCTTGAAAAGGTTCCAGACTACCCATGAAGTTGGCAGTGACATTATTTAATTGTTCACTGCCATTCACGACGAGATATAGCAGGACTTCAGAAGTTGAATTTGATGAGTTGGTTGTAGGATTTCTTAGTTCTGTTAGAGATGGCATGAAATTGTTATGTCACACCTTCACCACGTAGGTATCTTAAATGTTGGAATTCTTTTTTTAAAACAGGGTTAATCTCTTGGCTTTATGGTTACGGAAAAGAGAGTTATGCCAGCAGATGACAGTCCCCACTGGGAGACAACATCTCACAGGCACCCACTATTGGCATTTCAGTATGGTGCTGAACCCCTTTCACTTGTTAGTTGTTACTTAATACGACGAAGAGTGACGACAGAAAATGGTCTCCACAGAGGTTTTGTTTACAACTATTGATTCACCAATAGTCAAATACATTAGTATCAGGTAGATTAGCACAGATGAGATCAAGATTGTTCTGTCTCAGAGAGAGCTCAGGTTAAGGGCGACAGAGTTAGTGAGCAAAAAGTGATCATATGGGAGATGGCAAACGACAGCTTTGGTCTTCCAAATAGTTCATCAGAAAAAATTCTATTCACCCATTACTATTTGTTGGACTACAGTCAAATAACTTAGAGAGATAGAAATAGATATTGGCAGCATACATATGGAAACTAATGGTCTATTATCAAATGAAACCATTAAGGGACACTAAATAGGTGCAAAAAAGGTGAACCCCCATCCCCTCCAAGATAAAACTTTAATGGATAGAAAAAGTAACAAATGCAGGAGCCTGCACAGAAATAAGTCACAGGAGTTGGGGTAGTTGTTTTCAAGATAGGGACAAGTTTTTTTTAGATGTTTCGGCTGGTTAACTCAGTGATAATGATATCCCCACACATTACTAAAGGAAAGGGTGGAGGAGACAAGGAAAATAGATTTAACATTTGTTAAAAAGGAAACTGCGCAGACACACTGATTGTCATGCAATATTCAAAAGCGCTGTAGAAATTCAGCAGGTCACAGCATAGTTTGTGGGGGAAAGGGCACCTCTGAAATCTAAAGGTTTGTTTGAGGAGATGGAGTAGTGGAGGAGGTCTAGAACTGAGACGGATGGTGTATTCAGGCCTAAGCCCTTCGTCAAGATATGAGCAAAAACCAGGCAAACGTGCCTCACATTTATTCAGACGCCTGTCTGTTTTTGCTCGGACCTGAAACATTGGTTATCCTTTATTTCCTATATAGATGCTTCCTGACCTGCTGAGCTTCTTCAGTACTATTGTACATTGCAAATAACCCTTTTGCACTCTGTCCTGGGAAACTGACATAGCTCAAGCTTCACAATATAAAATTAAAAAGATAATTGATGATATAGCCTACTCCTTGATTTTCCACCAACAAAAGAATGTACTTCTTAAAACAAAAAACAAAAATCGCTTTTTTTTTGCAATGAATACATATTATGAGCGTGAATTTTTAAAAAAAATATTGAGATTAGATCCCATCTGAGGACAGAGAAATAATATTAAAAGTCTCATGTCAATGATCTTTCATCAATCTGATCATCACCCCAAAATGTTAATTACTTCTCTCCATAAATACTGTCCAATCTGCTAAGCATTTCCAACACTTTTATTTTGGGATCCAAGCATCTGCAGTTTTTTATTTCACTTCTACATTGTGTAAAACAACGGTTGACCAAGTATACGGAGGTCTTGTGATAATTTTAGTGTGATACCGACAGACTAAAGCACTAACAATGAACAAAATATTGGGTTCGTAATGGGATTAAAATTGTATGATATTCATCAAAACTGTGAAATGAAATTTTACATTTTATTGAGACTCATTACTCAAATTAAAATCTGTTGTTCATCTTTCATTTTGAAAATATTTTTTCCAAAATTCTGCAAAATATAATTCCATTGTCTCAGACTAACTCTTAACTTGGGCCATAATACATGACTGTTTATTTTTTCCCATTTACTCCTTCAGTATTGCTTACCAGAGTCCACAGTGCTATTGTACTTCCAAATGCCAAGCCAACTCCAAGCCACTTTGGATTGGTGTAGTCTGGTTTTCTTGCGGTGAAAGCTGAACGAGTCAATACTGAAAGCAGAAATGGTATTTAATCCCTTTTTTCCTTGAAAATGCATCAACTTTACATTGTTACTGCAAACCTCATCCATGAGAAAGCACAATTGAAGTAAGGATGTTATGGGCCCAGAGGACCCCAAAACCCAGCATCAATAGAAATTCACCAAGATCAATGGTTACTTCAACAAAAGTTGCTTTTAATCATCTTTAAACATGAAAACAGGATCAAACTTTAACTCATTACTATTAATAACCCCCCTTTCTAATTCTAAGCAAACATGTAATGTGTGTGTGTAAATTCAGAAAAGTTCTTTATTCACAGTCCAATCTCATTTCTCACTCCTCCAAGTTCACCGCTATCCGCAATTCTTAAACTGTGCACAGAATTTAGTATTTTTGAATTTCACCAGGGTTTGGTGCTTGAAAGGTAAATGGTTACCGCTCAGAAAGGTTCTTGTCAGCTTTCAGGGATTTGTTGCTCGTTGAACACAAAACTGATTCCTTCTGATCAGCCACTTCTGTGTCTTGCCGAAGAAACTTGCCCATCAGGGTTTTCCAGATGATAACCTTTTTCTTTCAGATCACCAGATTTCCTTTTCTGTTTCCCCTTATCTCAGGGGAAACATTATACAGCCAGCCATCTCCCCTTGTATGGACCACATACAAAAGGGCTTTGAACAGGCTGAACTAAGAACCCATAACCAGTCTTTAAAATGGGGCTTTTTCACAAGCTTGCCAGCTTGTCATGTTCCAGTCCCAGCTGCTGCTGCTGAACTGTAGAACTGAATTCTCTCTCACACAGAGAAAACCACATGACCCTCTTAGAACAGCAAATTTTACTCAGACAGCCTACAGGACCGGACCCAATCTTCTGAGTCCGTTCATCTGTTGCTTTCCAAAACAATAATCCATTATTCCATAGCATGTCCAATTCACACCTACTTGTGAAGTCCTTCACCAAAGCAGTTTCCAACGTCTTTCCAAAGGCACTGGGAGCCTGAACTGTCTGGCTTGAGCAGAGCTCTGGCATTTTAAATGAGATCTGTATTGTGAAGTATTTGCTTGTGACCTACACTAAAAACCCTGCCACAACATAATCTGTCACATGGGAAAATTAAGATAGTGGTTTTCCCAAACATCACTACTGTCCAGTGAAACTTTTTTTGTAAGAAATACACTTGGAGACAAAACTACAATGCCTCATGGGTTCAAGACTCAGCTCACTCATAAAAGTCAAATATCTAGGGAAAATAAAACACAAGTCAATCTTCGACAAAGGATATTAATGTTTCTCAAATGTTTAAATACTTCACTGCTAGTCAACATATTGATTTATAGTTCACAGGATAACAAGACATGGCAAAATTGAAGGAGAAACTGAGCATTGTGAAGCTTTTATTTCTTTATGCCAAACATTTTTTTTTTGGGTTTAATTATAGATCTACAAGTTGAATGGCTACTAAATTAAATGTGAAAATAAGGAGCATAAAGGAAGCCACCTGTACTCTTTACCAAAATGAACTTTTAATTATTTGTGACACTCTCAAACATTTCTTCTTTCCATTTCAATCAGCCCAAATTTGAGCAAAGGAATTAAATTATGCAGGTCCTTTTTTCCATGTTCCCCAACCTTAGAATTTGATCACAAATTAAAAACCAGGCCAGCAAGTACAGAGTTAACTAATACAGAACAAAAAAAACATGTTTGAATAGTTAGCACATCATGCAAAAAGGTTTACGTGCAGTGGTGTGGCGAATTGGAATAAATGTGGCATTGAAAAGAGAGAGTTAGTACAAACATCAGTAGAGATGAAAAAAATTGAATGGCTCAGCAGTCAAAAGGATTAGTATTGATTAAACACTGGTCATCTCCTTTCAAATCTTACATTGAAGTCTGTCACATGACATCTGCTGAATTTGCAAATAAAGGAACAGCATTAGTAGATGTGCTTCAAGTATAAAGATGCAGCAAAAACAAAATGAACTCTTTTGGAAAAGCATCAATTACGGAGCTTTTGGTCCTAATGGTCAAGTACTTAGTCAAGATACTATGCTCCCTCTGCACCCTTGGCTCTACAGCTAAAATCTAAATAAATTGAAGGACTGGGCAGATACATGGCAAATGCACTACAATGTGGATAAATGTGAGGTTATCCACTTTGGTAATACAAACCGGAGGGCAGATTACTATTTGAATGGCAATAGATTAAGAGATGGGGAAGTGCAAAGAGACCTAGGGGTACTTGTACATCAGTCTCTGAAGGCGAGCATGCAGGTACAGCAGGCGGTTAAAAAGGCAAATGGTATGTTGGCCTTTATATCAAGAGGGTTTGAGTATAGGAACAAGGATACCTTACTGCAGCTGTACAGGGCCTTGGTGCAGTTTTGGTCATCTTATCTAAGGAAGGATGTTCTTGCAATGGAGGGAGTGCAGAGGCGATTCACCAGGCTGATACCTGGAATGGCAGGAATGACTTATGAGGAAAGATTGTGCAAATTGGGATTGTACTCGCTGGAGTTTAGAAGATTGAGAGGGGATCTCAGAGAGACATAAAATTCTGGCAGGACTGGACAGAATGGATGCAGATGGGATGTTTCCAATGATGGGAAAATCCAGAACCCGGGGCCATGGTTTGAGGATAATAGGCAAACCATTTAGGACCGAGATGAGGAGGAATTTCTTTACCCAGAGGGTGGTGAATCTGTGGAATTCATTGCCACAGAGGGCAGTAGAGGCAGGTTCATTAAATATATTTAAGAGGGAATTAGATATATTTTTTCAGTATAAGGGTATTAAAGGTTACGGAGAGAAGGCGGGGACGGGGTACTGAACTTTAAAATCAGCCATGATCTCGTTGAATGGCGGAGCAGGCTCGAAGGGTCGAATGACCTTCTCCTGCTCCTATCTTCTATGTTTCTAGGTGTTCCAACACCATCTTCAAATTTGCCAACACTTCCAGTAGTCAGTCGGGTATCAAATAACAAGATGAAATACAGGAAAGAGATTGAAAGTCTAGTGGCAATAAGATGAATGAGATGATCACCAAGAGAGAGGGTAGAATCCATACCTCTGTTCATATTAATACTGCAAAGGTCAAAAGAATGCTTCAAATTCTTAGGAATAAACATCTTCAATAACCTGATCTGGAATAAACACATTAACAGTCCCTCAAATCTGTTATAAGACCAAAGTTCAGCATCTCCGCCTTCACTCTCAACAACTTCTACAGGTGCACCATCAAAGTCATACTTGACAGATACATCACAATGTGGTATTGAAGCTGCTGAGCTCAAGACTGGATGCAACAGAAGGTAATGAATACAGTTTGGAACATGCAGCAAACTTCTCTTCCCTTCATGGACTTCAATGACATCTCCTGCTGCCTTGGAGAGGCAGCCAACTTCCTGTTGGAGCTATCACATCTCCAAGAGTCTCTTTTCCTTCCTTCCATCTGGGGTGGGGTGAGACACACATCAAAACACTTAAGGACGGTTTCTTCTCTGCAGCCATTAGGACCCAATCTTTTATATTTAAGATACAATCAGCATTTTTTTTAAAATTGAACAACCTCACATTTTTCTACATCAAATTCCATTGGTAACGTTAATTCCGTATCTTCCTGAATCCTCTTATCTACTCACATTCCCATTTAGTCTTAAATCACCAGCAAACTTAGAAATCTTACAAAAGGGTCCCTCAGCCAAAACATTGATAGAAATTCTGAATAGTCACGGTCCAAAACACCAATCCCTGAATTGCCCACAGCCTGCAAACTGAGAAGACATGTTAATTCCTGCTGAAGGTTCAATCAATTTCTGCAGAAACCATTCAAGAGGGGCAATGTTGCAGTGAAGTTGCAACATCACAAGGAGAAAAGGTCATATTTAAACAGTATCAGGGAATTCCAAGCTGGTAGCTCTTTCACCAAGAGGGAGTCAATAAAAACGTCGAGAAATGATTGAACAGGATCAGTGGCATTAATATGGGCTATGGGCTTCAGCGTGGATTAAAAGGGGTCAGCTGGCCTGCGACAACATAACATTTTTACCCTTTATCAAGGTGGCATACTCGGGGCTGTGGGCACCAACCACCACCCCCAATCCGTGGGCCCGGGCGGCCGCAATGACAACGTCACCTCGGGCCCGGGTCTGCTGTCTGTCTCCTTCGCCGAAACGCACGCTCCCGTCACAAACTCCTCACCTCGCGGAACCCCGAACAAGCTCAGGAGAGCGCGACGAGTGGGCATCTTGCAGTCGCACCCGAAACCAAACACCTTAGCCGCCGGGGCACCGCGCGCACGCGCCCAACGCCGAACAATGAATGGGTCAAGGCCGGAAAGACCCGAGCGCTGGGGCTTCCGCACGCCACTCCGCCGCGCGCACGCGCCCAACGCCGATCCATGAGGGGCGAGTGGCCGGAAAGACCCGAGCGCTGGGGTTTCTGCACGCCACTCCGCAGCGCGCACGTGCCCAACGCCGATCCAATGAGGGAGGAGAGGCCGGAAAGACCCGAGCGCTGGGGCTTCTGCACGCCACTCCGCCGCGCGCACGCGCCCAACGCCGATCCAATGAGTGAGGAGAGGCCGGAAAGGCCCGAGCGCTGGGGCTTCTGCACGCCACTCAGCCGCGCGCAGGCGCATAACGCCGATCCATGAGTGGCGAGAGGCCGGAAAGACCCGAGTGCTGGGGTTTCTGCACGCCACTCCGCCGCGCGCACGCGCACAACGCCGATCCAGGAGTGGGGAGAGGCCGGAAAGACCCGAGCGCTGGGGCTTCTGTGCGCCACTCAGCCGCGCGCAGGCGCATAACGACGATCCATGAGTGGGGAGAGGCCGGAAAGACCCGAGCGCTGGGGCTTCTGCACGCCACTCACCCGCGCGCAGGCCCGCCCCCTTGCAAGATGCTGCAATGGGCTGAAAGTTGGAATTGACAGAATCATGGATGACAATAATATTAATGCCGTCTGTATGAATAACAACCAGAGCTTGAAGTGGATGCAATTAGCTGGCAGTATTATTTGATCTTGTCCACAGATGTTCATGGCGAAACCCTGGGAAACGTCCCCGATCTCTCACTGCAATCAGACATTGATAGCGAAGTTCACCACCACCTTTGGTAGATTAAAGAAAGTTAAGTGTGAAGATCCCGAAGCAGCACAAAATCCAGGGACTTGCAAGCAGCTCTCCTGTCTACCTACTCCTGAGACCTGGGCGAACGGAGCAAACATCAGATACAGTTCAGAAGTGATGCTTTGGGCCTGTCGGTTTTTGAATGATGGCGAAGCTGGGGAATATTCATTAGCAGAATTTGTCATGAACGTCAGGAAGTGCGTTGTTTTGCGACAACATTATAGTGCAAATATTACTATAATTACATTTAAAAATAAATACATTCGTGCAGAAGCAAGAGAAATGAGGTACTGTCTGTGGTTCCTTGTCAAGAAATCTAATGGTACAGAGGAAGAAGCTCTCTTTAGGCTCCTGTAACTTTTCCCCATTGGTAGTAGAGTGAAGAGGTCATGGCCTGGGAGGTGGGAGTGATTGATGGGAGTGATTGAGGATAGAGGCTTCATTTTTAGGACACCACCTCATATAGGTGTCCTGGATGAAGTGAAGTCTGGGGTCTGTGAAGTCTGGTTTTTAACAACCCTCTGTGGAATTTTTTTTTCTTGTCCTGTGCTTTACCACCTCCATACCAAACAGTGATGCAACCAGCCAGAATGCTCTCCAAGTATAATTGGAAATTTGCAATAGTCTTTGGTGATGTGCCAAATCTCCTCAAACGAAGTATGGCCACTGGCGAGCCTTCATGATTGCATTGACGTGGAGGCCCCTGGACAGATCTTCAGAGATGTTGACACCCAGAAATTTGACGTTCTTTACCTTTTCCATTGCTGACTCCTCTATGAGTACTGGTTTGTGTTCTTCTGATTTTCTCTTCCTGAAGTCCAGAATCAGCACCTTGGTTTTGCTAATGTTGAGTGCAAGGTTGTTGTGACACCATCAACTAGCTCATTTATATCCATTCTGTGTGCTTCCTCATTGCCGTCTGTGATTCTGCCGACAACTGTGGTGTCATCAGTAAATTTGTATTGTGCCAAGCCACACAGACAACGGTGTAGAGGGAATAGACCAGTAGGTTAACACACATCCTTAAGGAATGCCTGTGTTGATCATCATTGATGAGAGGACATTGTTACCGAACCTAAGAGGTAAACTTGGACTGCGTTTTTAACCATGCACACCTTGAACCCTCCAACATAACTCCAATCTAGAATGGCCAACAGCAAGTGACCCTTGACAAAAAGCAAGAAAGAGTATAAACTAAATAAAAGTGATATTACCAATGAAAATAGGGATTTTGATAGTCAAGTATTTTTAAAATAATAGGGATAATTTACTTGTTATTTGCTAACTCAGATAATAACCAGCCTCACTTTAAAAGAGTAGGCTGTCTGTCATTTTACTTTTGGTTAACCCAGCATGCCTTCATACCCAAAGTACAAATAACAAATTTACTGTCAGGTAACATGATATCACATAAAATCCCCGAGATTCTTTTTCCTGTGGTCAGGCAGAATTTATATTTATTGGTGGTACAAAATGTATTCAAGAAAAAGATATGTATAGAAAAGAGAGAAATGTAACCAAAAAATGTAAACAAACTAAATAATGTGCAAGATAAAAGTCCCTAAATGGGTCTCTGATTAAGTTTGTTTTTTAGGAGTCTGATGGTGGTTGGGTAGCAACTGTTCCTGAATCTAATGGCACTGATAAGCTTTTTTTTATATTTTATTTAAGTTTTAAGAAAATACAGAATATAGGATTCAATTAATATAATACCAATAATACATTGAATATAAAATTATAGAAAAACATTCATTAGGTCCAAAAAAAGTAAAGGAGAGTTCCTCTTCTCCCAGTGCCCACTCCCCAGATTCCAAAGAAAAGGAGACAGATAGCAGGGAATAGAGGGAGATAAAAATATATTAGAGATAAATTTGGTTGGATCCCCCTTTTGAATTAAGAATTTCCATGTTTGAGCCATCACAAATGGAGATAGCAGAAGACAGTGTTGCTAAGTAAATTATTTTTGTCCCTCAAAAGACATAAATTTCCTCTGTTGATCATAAGAACCTGCTACCATCAGGTAGGAGCATCAAAATCACGAGAGCCAGGCTGGGAAATAGCTTATTCCCACATTCTGTGCGATTTGTGGAGTTCACTTAAATTGGTGCGGACTAGAAGGGACGATATGGACTGTTTCCGTACTGTAATTGTTATATGGTTATAACAATCTTCAATGGACCTGATGCCATGATGGTACCAAGTAGCCAAGATTCTATTACCCAAAGCCATGGCTATTAAAATGCTTTGAGATAGAGCCGTCTTTCAGGATAATCCCTCTTTTAATCCCACAAATTGTTTAATTTTATCCCAAATATAAATTACATGTCTTAAAAATGGGATGTTTGTTTTCCTTTTAATTAACATTCCATTTATACCTAAATTCTTCTGTCATCTCCTCTCCTACCACGTGCAAGCCAATTATTATAGTCCAGGAAGGATTAGCCTCATTAAAATAAACAGCAACAAAATGAATTTATGCAGCTAAATAATATTTTTAAAAATCTAGTTATTTTAATCCTCCCAGGTCAATTTATCCATGGAAATTCTAGAAACTTTATCTGATCAAAGGAATGAATATATCCATTAAGAATTTTTTTAAAATTGTGATAACATTTTCCTGGTGGCACTGTGTCCTAGATGGTGTGGATCCTTGATGAATGCTGCTGCTCTTCGATGGCAACATACCAAATAAATTTTCTCAACGGTGGGGAGAGTTTTGCCTGTGATGTACTTGGCTGTGTCCACTATCTTTTGCAGGGCTTTCCGCTTAGAGGTGTTGGTGCCTCCATACCAGGCCATGAGGCAGCCAGTCAGCACACTTTCCATTACACATCTGCAGGTTTGCCAAGGTTTCCAATGTCAAACTGAACTTCTGCAAACTCCTGAGGAAGTACAGGCAGTGATGTTCCTCATCCTAGTCATAGTTCCTCCATCCCCAGCTCATGGTTCTATCACCATCCATGACCCCACTGCACTCAATAATGTACTCAGAAAATGATGCCTCAAATAGTCATGATTTTGCCTCATGATTTAGATATGGGGATGATAGCCTTTACAGCCTAAAATTGACAATTATCTATAAATAATCAAGCAGTAATAAAATGTTAAAGCTTATTTGTTGGCCAAAATGATATTGAAGAAGGGAAACAACATTAAATGTATTAAGACAATTCTTCAATTCCAATGGGATAGTTACTTTGCATGTAGCCAAATGCAAGGTCCCATGTTGGCGCTGAGTTAGTGTTGCTGCCTCACAGCTCTAGGGACCCTAACCTTAAGTTCTCTTTATATGGAGTTTGCATATTCTCTCCAACTGTGCAGGTTTCTACATATTACCTCTGTTCCCTCCCATGTCCAAACCCTTGTGGTAAATTAATTATTTATTGCAAATTATCTCAGTTTAGCAAAATTAATCAAAGGGAAGTTGTTGGGAAAGTGAAAGGGAATAGGTTGCTGTGAAAATAAGGAGATGAATAGGACCAGGAGTGCAGTGCTGCCAGAGCTCACCAGAGTGGCGGTCTGGCACCTCATGGGGCAGCTCCAGCATCTCATAGGGCCAATCTGGGCACCTCATGGGGTGGCTCTGGCACCCCCTTGTCACCATTTTTGGTGAGTTCCAGCACATAAAAATTTAGCACTGCATCCCTGAATAGGACTAATGGTCTCAATAAAGGTTACCAACCCAAAATCGTGACTGACCATTTCTACCCATGAATGCTGCCTGATGCAGAGCTCAAGATTCTAGCTTCTGGATGATTTTGTCTCTCTTAGGCCTGGTGGGATTGTTCTGTTGTGAGCCAGCTGGGTTTCAATGAGTCAAATGGTCTCCTGTGTCATAGTAAATAAATGAAGCAGATGAACAGTGAGCATTCTGCACTAGTAATGAATAGTACCGTGTGAACATTTGTACAGTTCACTTTGTTAAACCAGCTGATATGGAGTGCAATGTAACTAAATGGATTAGAAAAACGTTTAAGAAACAATTAATTTAAAACATTTATTTTAAAAGATTTGTTTGCATTATTTTTCTCATCAAAAGTATACAATTTTTTTAGAGAACACATAAGAAAAAGGACACAAAAATTATTTCCTAGTTTATAATATTGTGGGTTTTACTTTAAAAATATAAACTTAATTCACGTAAAATTGTCTTTTTACAACACTATGCATCTGGAAATTAGTTGTTAAGGAATGGAATATAATTGCAATGATTTCAGGGTCAAATTGTCTCACAGTAGAAAATTGTGTATCTTTTGCACTTCACCTTGCACATCTCAAATAATTTGTGTCTTCATTTGTGTGTCTATGTTTTATCGATCTCTGGCCTTACATTCTTCCCTTCTTCTCCCACTTACCAACACTACAATGCACTCCTACCAATTTGGCCACTTGATCAGCCCAAGCCATAAGTCTATATCCCTAATAGCACTCAACAATATAACAACCCACCCACCCCCCCCCACCCTCCAACAGGCAAGGTTCACAAAATTATAAGGTGCAGATATCTGGCCAGGCACCATACATCCCCCACCTCAAAGATGTAGTCATCACTTAATCTCCTGCAGCTAAAATCAAGATGTCTTACATCAGGTAGCTTTGATCATCCCACAACCATTCTACTCTCCACTCCATACTGTGTTAAGGCCTGGGGATTTCTGACCTTCTGTAATATTTAATCCCCCCCCCCCCCCACCCACCCAAGATCTGTTTTCTGGTTTTGATATTTTCCATTGGCAACCTTGTAGCCTTTGTATCGATGACTCAGCCAAATAGTTTTGAAAGACAATCATCAAACATGCTTCAACAGGTAGTAAAGCACAACCACTATAGTCAGGAGTTAAGTTCTGTGTTAATCTTTGGAACTTTGTTGAATGGTAGTAATCTACCTTCTTCACAACTTTGAATTAGTTTATTCTATCACATACATATTTACATAATTTGAATAAAATCATCACTTAAATGAAACTTTGTTAGTAATTTTACATAAATATATTGTTTATTGTGTTAGTTTATTTTATTTGTTTGCACACAAGCTTGGGCAATGTCTCTACAACTTTATTATTTTTATTTCCATATCTAACCGCATCCAACTAAGATTTCTTTGTGCCTGTTTTCTGTCACTGAGGGACTGTTTAACTGTTCTCTGCTCTGAATATATGGCTGGTATGCTTGTATTAATCAATGAAATAGCAATAATAAATTAACTGTAGACTAAGAGCAGAGAGATGGATTAATATGGAGTGTGTATCGTGAATGAGTTTCCATGCTGTACGATTATATGACCTTCATATAACTCTGAAAGGCAGTTTATAGCAACTCCGTACAGTAGAATGTTCCTACATTAGTGACTCCAAGCATCGCTGCATAAATAATAAATAACTAAGTTAGAGTCCCTTTCTGTTGAAATTAAACAACTCAAAAAATTGAAAATGCTTTGTTTAAGGAAATTTACCAAGATTCCCTGATTTGATAAGTACATGCACTGCCTAAGATGGTGAACTAAACAAAAGTTTCTGATTAAATCTCTGGACACTGCAAAATTGACTCTTTTAAAGGTTCAAAACTTCCTTTTATTGTCACATAATAATACATTAAAAATGTAATATACTTCAGCTTTTGTCCGTCATAAGGCAAGCAAAAAGTCTCCAATGAGGATTGCCCAGTGCCTCTAACAATAGGGGAAAGAGAAGCAAAAGAGAGTCCCTTCAGAGACACTGGGTGCCCATGAATTCATCTCCGGTGCTCCTGCAACCTCTTCAGCTGCAAGAACTCCAGTTCAACCCATCAGTAATCCAAGCTCCAGATCCAAACCTCCAATACGATCAGGAAGCCTTTGGTTCCTGAGGCCCTTCGGGAGCCTTTCTTTCTCTCAGCACTCTCTTGAATCCTGGTTCCAATATGTGAATCCCACAAGCCAGTCTCAAGCAGCTTACAGCCTGTGTGCCCTTCGACAGCAAGTCAGCCACTACCTGTATGGGTCTTCTGACTGAAATTTTCCAGCAGCCGGAAGCCTGTATGGATCCTCCAGCATTTGATACCTTTGCGGGTCCACTGCCATGGTCCCCTTCCTTGTAGGGTTGTCTCCCATGCTCCCACTGGTGCCACCTTCTTGGACATAGACCTCCATGGTTACAGTACAAAAAAAAATCAACTCCTCCTACAAACCTTTGTAAAGCATGTATGTAGCTGTCAGTATGAGCACTGGGTATTAGGACCCTGAAGAGCAGCACTATATCTCTGCTCCCCACTCACCCAGGTCCACACCAGTGGCAGCACTGCAGTTACGATGGATCCGGCAGCTCCACCATCTTTTTTGTAAGGATGAGCATGAGGATTGGACCCATGGCACCTTTTGGCATTCCTGCCACATCTATCCAGGGGGCCAAACCAGGACTGTAAAAAGGGAGATAAGAGATTGGGAGCCAACTGAGGTAGCTGTGATGGAGGAGAGCAAGGTGTGCATGGATAGCATAACAATTATTGCAATGCTATTACAGCACCAGTGATCCTGGTTTGAATGCGGTGCTGTCTGTAAGGAGTTTGTATATTCTCCTCATGTCTGTGTGGGGTTCACCCGGATGCTCTGCATTCCAAAAAATGGACAGTGTTCATGGGTTAATTTTTCAAATGGGTGTATCTGGGTGGTGCAGGCTCATGGACCGGAAGGGCATGTTACTGTGTATCTCTCTAAATCGAAAAAGAAAACAGGTGTGGCTTTGGTGGCAGGGACCAATACAACTAGGGAGAACTTGACAACAGAGAGAAAGGGAACAGTTATGTAAGCTAAGGAGGTTGGTCCTACCAGGACTAAGACTGGAGTGACTGTCCTGTCAGATTCCTATCATTTCAGTTTTTAATTTGATTTGCTTGTTTTGTTAAAGTTAAGAGCTACCAATTTCCTAATTAATCTTGTTTCCTATTTTTAGGTTCTATTAATTTTTTGTAAATTGAAAAGAGTGCCAGAGCATGGCAAATTTTTGTGATCTACCTTGATGGCATGCAAAATTAATTTTTTTGGTGCATGCAACAATGGATTATTCAATTCAATTCAATAGGCTACTTTGGCAATAATAATGGAACAAAGTACTTTTGGGATATGATTACCCCTCTTGCTTCTGCTTAAAATGTGTGCTAAATTGCATAACTGCAGATAAAATTACAGACTCAAGAAAAATTACTGTATCTTCTAGAGACATAACAGTAAAAGCCAAATTGCTGGACTTTTTTAATATGGATTAAAGAAAATACAGTCTAATTTTTCCACCGACCATCTGGTTTTCCAGCAGTATTTGGCAGGTCAGGTTTAGTGCTTATTTGAGGGCTCAGATTATTTTCTGCCATTATTTTCCAGCAGATGGAAGAAGTTATTTGGACAGGCATTATCAACTGAGTCACTGATGATGTGTGATTTCATCTTTCATTTCATTTAACCAGTTTTAATGCACATATTAAATGGGAATCTGGGAAGTGCGGGCTGTGGTGAAAAGAAGAAGCAAATATTTCAAAACTTTGCAAAGACATTTTTTGGTATTTGCTGATCTACATGTTCAAAGGTTACACAGGAGTAGTTATGGATGAAAAACTCAAACTGTAGGGCATAATTTTGAATTCTCTTTCCAACTTGTCAGACTATCGATAAAAGCAAACAATGTGTTGCATCAATCCTAACCATGGTAAACAATACCACCCTGTCAGGGGTGTCAACTAAGGGACTAGGAAGCGAAGCATGGCCAACAGGAGGGACTTAGAATACCAGTACCATTGCCAAAGCAGAACAAGTAATATGGCAAAAAGACACCTCTAAGAATTAAAGAATGCAAAGAGGAGGCTCACAAAAAGTGGAATGAGGAAAGGAATAAGAATTGGAAGGATACTGCAAGTAGAAGGGGCATTGCAGTTAGCACTCAAAATGGACCACAAAAAAACATGGCAGGTATTACAATCAGAATGCGATTGGCATGATAAACAAGCACAGAAGAGGGATAGGAAAAATAAACAAAAGTGCTTAATGACTAATGAATTAACAAAGAAACAAAATGATCTTCTGGAAACCTCTGTGTCAGGCATAGCGATAAGGAAGAGGAATTATTAGATTCTCAGGGGACAACCCCTGCACCATATGCACCAGGTCAGCCCCTTATCCCAAACCACCCAATTCAAAGACAGATCATAACTCCCACAGCTCCAATTCTGTCTGATTCAGATGAAGAAAGAGAGGGGGGATGATGTATGGCATAGCTCAACAACAGAAACAGTAAGAGCTCATCCAAAGAGACACATTAGCAAGCCACACAGGCTACTACCGAATACAACAGTCCCAACCCAAGGGCAGGCCATGGGAATCAGCCCAACACCATAGAATTATATACTCCCTGGAAGCCTCTTGAAATGATGCTCATTTCACAAAATGCTCCAGACAGAAAGACAGACTCAGTAAAATTTGTAAATTACATAGAGTCTGCAATGACCATGTATGGAGCATGGCCCCGCGACCTATTCTCCCTGATACATGCAATTCTAGACATTGAGAAAAATGAAAAGTGGAAAAAGGCAATGGGCAGTGGAGCTGCACCCATCACAACCTCCAATACATTAGTGCAAACACACAACACTGAACAAGGACAAGGGAACAGCATCTTTCATGGGGTTACAGAATCTCTGAAGCCTCTGATTGACATGGGTAAAGTACTCGCATGTAAACCACTACCCAAAGAGTCAGCTCTTGAATTTTGGGAAAGGTTCACTACAGCCTACAGAACCTATGCAGGCGATCAAACCTATAACAATGGGGGAGCCTCACCACAATTTAATGCCACCCTAATGTAGATCCTAGCTAACAAAATGGCCTCATTAATAAAGACTAATCTTGATTGGGCAGATAACACCTGAGAGCAACAGCAACATGCAGTAATTGCTTTCTGGCCCAATGGCAAGGAATTATAGGTTTCCGCAACACCAAAACTTAAATATGAATTTCCCCTTAGCCCACAAGAATCTGCCCTCGCTGACAATTGTGAAACCGTCTCTGACAGCATAGCTGCAAGCAGCAGTCAGATACTATTCTAGAGAGCTCACAGCCTGCATATAAATGACAGGACTGGAGACCACACCCCCCCCCCCCCCCCAACGCCTATAATACATAGAAACATCAGGGCTCCTGATAATTACTTGAGACCCCACATCTATGGACCCTGAATTACCTACTTCAGATGTGGAGGAAGAGGGTGAGGGCACCAGCAGAGGTACTGTCCAACTCCATCTGAGGATATGGATATCTCTCAAGGCAGACAGACTCCTTTTACCTCCTTCAACCCCTTTAGGCAATGACTAGAGTTTGAAAAATCTTCTCCGATGTTTCCCTTAGTAGCAAAAGGAAATAATAAATCGATTGTGCAAATGACTGACCAAAGATTCTCCATCCCATTTTTAATTGACACAGGAGCAACATTCTCCACTCTGGACCATGTAATAATTGAATAATACAGATTTTCTATTTCTAAAAACACAGTCTGCCTTTCAGGACTTGAAGAACAAAACAGTACCATTCCACTGACCCCCTCACTGTAACATATGGCAGGCAATTCAATGCTTTACTTTCCCTTCTCCATCACCCATGGGCTGGGAAGCAACCTAGCAGGGAGAGATCTACTGATGGGAATTGGACTTGAAATTATGTGCTCAGATAAAGGATAAACATGTAAATGAACATGTTAAACACCCAATGATGGTTTTACGCTTAAAAACACCACAATGGTGGTCAGTGGACTTCTCACAATTACCCATTTTTAACGATATCACTAACCCCCACGTTACGTGCTATTATGATTCATCAGGGGTGGATATGCAACAGCAAGAACACTTTGACAGGTTTGAGGGCACCCAAGTTGAAGTTCACATTCTGTGGAAAATTACAAGACCATCAGGGGAAGCGCTAATAGTTTTTTAATTTTTTATTTTTCACACTATAAACCACATTGATCAAGATACATACATTTTCCTTTTCAAATATATACAGTGTCGTTTTCTCACCACCCTCCCCTCCCACCCTCCCTACCTCCCCTCCCATTCATTAAAAGTTCAGAATCTAAGATGCATTAAACCCGTCAAACAATGTTGCCACTCAATAAAAATAAACAAGAAATTCCACTGAGTCAATTCTTTTCATTCTCTTCTCCTTCTGTCATTTTAGGTGGTAGATATCCCCGGTAGGTTTTCTCTATTATGTTTCATGTATGGCTCCCTTATTTGTTCAAATATTGTAATATTATTTCTTAAATTATATGTTATTTTTTTCTAATGGAATACATTTATTCATTTCTATATACCATTGTTGTATTCTCAAGTTATCTTCTAATTTCCAGGCTGACATAATACATTTTTTTGCTACAGCTAGGGCTATCATAACAAATCTTTTTTGTGCACCATCCAAATCAAGTCCAAATTCTTTGTTTTTTATGTTACTTAGGAGGAAGATCTCTGGGTTTTTTGGTATATTGCTTTTTGTGATTTTATTTAATATCTGGTTTAGATCTTCCCAAATTTTTTTCACTTTCTCACATGTCCAGATTGCATGAATTGTTGTTCCCATTTCCTTTTTACAGCGAAAACATCTGTCAGATACTGTTGGGTCCCATTTATTTAACTTTTGAGGTGTAATATATAGCCTGTGTATCCAGTTATATTGTATCATACGTAACCTCGTATTTATTGTATTTCTCATAGTTCCTGAGCATAACTTCTCCCATGTTTCCTTCTTTATCTTTATGTTTAGATATTGTTCCCATTTTTGTTTAGTTTTACCATTTATTTCCTCATTCTCCCTTTCTTGTAGTTTAATATACATGTTTGTTATAAATTTTTTGATTATCATTGTGTCTGTAATCACATATTCAAAATTTCTTCCGTCTGGTAACCTCAGACTGCTTCCCAATTTGTCCTTCAAGTAGGATTTCAGTTGGTAGTATGCCAACACTGTATCGTGAGTTATATTATATTTATCCTTCATTTGTTCAAAGGATAAAAATTTATTTCCCGAAAAGCAATTTTCTATTCTTTTGATCCCTTTTTTCTCCCATTCTCTAAAGGAAAGGTTATCTATTGTAAAAGGGATTAGCTGATTTTGTGTCAGTATTAGTTTTGGTAGTTGGTAATTTATTTTATTCCTTTCTACATGAATCTTCTTCCAAATATTGAGCAGATGATGTAATACTGGAGAATTCCTACATTGTACCAATTTTTAATCCAATTTATCTTCTCCTCTATTTTATCTAGTTCTAATCTAGTCCAATCTGGCTTTTCACTTGTTTGATAAAAATCTGATAGGTATCTTAATTGTGCGGCTCTATAATAGTTTTTAAAGTTTGGCAGTTGTAAGCCTCCTTGTTTATACCATTCTGTTAATTTATCTAGTGCTATCCTCAGTTTCCCCCTTTTCCATAAAAATTTCCTTATTATTTTCTTTAACTCCTTGAAGAATTTCTCTGTCAAGTGTATTGGCAATGCCTGAAATAGGTATTGTATCCTTGGGAAAATGTTCATTTTAATACAGTTTATCCTTCCTATTAGTGTTAGTGGTAAGTTTTTCCAATTCTCTAAGTCGTCCTGTAATTTTTTCATTAGTGGATAATAATTGAGTTTATATAGATGGCCGAGATTTTTATTTATTTGTATACCAAGGTATCATATTGCTTGCATTTGCCATCTGAATGGTGATTCTTTCTTAAATTTTGAGAAATCCGCATTATTCATTGGCATTGCTTCACTTTTATTTGTGTTAATCTTGTATCCCGACACTTCTCCATATTCCTTCAATTTCTTATGTAATTCTTTTATTGATATTTCTGATTCTGTTAAGTATACTATAACGTCATCTGCAAATAAACTGATTTTATATTCCTTGTCTTTTATTTTTATCCTTTTAATTTTATTTTCTGTTCTTATCAATTCTGCTTGTGGTTCTATGGCTAACGCGAACAATAAGGGCGATAGTGGACATCCCTGTCTTGTTGATCTGCTTAAGTTAAATTGTTTTGATACATATCCATTTACTGTCACTTTCGTCAATGGCCCCTTATATAATGCTTTAATCCAATTAATATATTTCTCTGGTAAGCTGAATTTTTGTAGTACTTTGAATAAATAATTCCATTCTACTCTGCCAAAGGCCTTCTCTGCGTCTAAAGCAACCGCTACTGTTGGAGCTTTATTTCCTTCTACTGCATGAATTAAGTTAATAAATTTACAAATATTGTCTGTTGTTCGTCTTTTTTTAATAAATCCAGTTTGGTCTAGATTTACTATTTTTGGTACATAGTCGGTTAATCTGTTTGCTAATAGTTTAGCTATTATCTTATAATCTGTGTTAAGTAAAGATATTGGTCTATATGTCGCTGGTGCGAGTGGATCTTTCCCTGTCTTTGGTATTACTGTAATTATTGCTGTTTTGCATGAATCTGGTAAGCTTTGTGTTTTATCAATCTGGTTGATTACTTCCAGGAGGGGAGGAATTAATAAATCTTTAAATGTTTTATAGAATTCTATTGGGAATCCATCCTCTCCTGGTGTTTTATTATTCGGTAGTTTTTTTTATTATCTCTTGTATTTCTACTATTTCAAATGGTTCTGTTAATTTATTTTGTTCCTCTATTTGTAATTTCGGTAGTTCAATTTTCCTTAAAAATTCATCTATTTTGTCTTCTTTCCCTTCGTTTTCAGTTTGGTGTAATTGTTCATAGAATTCTCTGAAGTTTTCATTAATCTCCGTTGGATTATATGTGATTTGTTTGTCTTTTTTCCTTGATGTCAATACCATTTTCTTAGTTTGTTCTGTCTTAAGCTGCCATGCTAGAATTTTGTGCGTTTTTTCTCCTAGTTCATAATATTTCTGTTTTGTCTTCATTATGTTCTTCTCCACCTCATATGTTTGCAGTGTTTCATATTTTATTTTTTTATCTGCCAATTCTCTTCTTTTAGTTGTGTCTTCCTTCATTGCTAATTCTTTTTCTATATTTGCTATTTCCCTTTCCAACTGCTCTGTTTCCTGATTGTAGTCCTTCTTCATCTTGGTTACATAACTTATTATTTGCCCTCTGATGAACGCTTTCATTGCGTCCCATAGTATAAACTTATCTTTCACTGATTCCATATTTATTTCAAAGTACATTTTAATTTGTCTTTCAATTAATTCTCTAAAATCCTGCCTTTTAAGTAGCATGGAGTTTAATCTCCATCTATACATTCTTGGAGGGATGTCCTCTAACTCTATTGTCAATATCAGGGGTGAGTGGTCCGATAATATTCTAGCTTTATATTCTGTTTTTCTAACTCTGTCTTGCATGCGAGCTGATAACAGGAATAGGTCTATTCTTGAGTGTGTTTTATGTCTACCCGAATAATATGAATATTCCTTTTCCTTTGGGTGTTGTTTCCTCCATATATCCAAAAGTTGCATTTCTTGCATCGATTGAATTATAAATTTGGTTACTTTGTTCTTTCTGTTAATTTTTTTCCCAGTTTTATCCATGTTTGAATCCAAATTAAGGTTGAAATCCCCTCCTATTAGTATGTTCCCTTGTGTGTCTGCTATCTTCAAAAAAATATCTTGCATAAATTTTTGATCTTCTTCGTTAGGTGAATATACATTGAGTAAATTCCAAAACTCCGAATATATCTGACATTTTATCATTACATATCTCCCTGCTGGCTCTATTATTTCCTCTTCTATTTTAATTGGTACATTTTTACTGATTAATATAGCTACTCCTCTAGCTTTTGAATTATATGATGCTGCTGTTACATGTCCTATCCAATCTCTCTTTAATTTCTTGTGTTCCACTTCAGTTAAGTGTGTTTCTTGTATGAATACTATATCAATTTTTTCTTTTTTCAGTAAATTTAGCAGTTTCTTCCTTTTGATTTGGTTATGTATTCCGTTAATATTTAAAGTCATATAGTTCAACATAGCCATTTCATACTTTGTTTATCTTTCCTTTCCGTTTCCTCATCATCACCTTTCCTTCTTATCCATTTCTGCTTTCTTTTTTTGAACACTTTATAAGACAACATTTCCCTTATTCTCCTATCTAAAATTTCTTTAACCCCACTATCCCCTCCCCTTCCTGAGTTGCCCTTTATCCCTTGTCGGGCAACCACATCTCCCCTCTCCATTTGGATTTGCGAATTCACTCGCAAGCGTCAACTGATTTCACCGTGACCATAACTCCTCCCCACCCAGCCCCCCCAGAAAAGATTTTAATTTTCATATACAACAAAAGGTCACTCTCTTAATTCTCTCCTTACTTCCTCTCTTCCCTTTCTTTCCCTTATTAATTCTTATCTATTCTCTATATATTTTCTTTTAAATATGCATACACTCGTGTACATACATATATACATACACACACACACAAACATATATATATATAACCCATATACACACATACATATATTTCGTGGTCATTTTTGCTCTCGTTACATGTTTTCATCTCTCTGTCTGTTTTGTAGTTGTTCTGCAAATTTTCGTGCTTCCTCCGGATCCGATAATAGTCTGTTTTGCTGCCCTGGAATAACTATTTTAAGTACCGCTGAGTACTTTAGCATAAATTTATATCCTTTTTTCCATAGGATCGCTTTTGCTGTATTAAACTCCTTCCTCTTCTTCATGTGGTTTAGGGGCTAATGTTCTATGTGCCCTTTCTATTTCCATTTCTTCCTGTAATTCTGGTCTTCCTCGGACCCTGGGGATCCAATCTTTTATAAATTCTCTCATATTCTTGCCTTCTTCATCTTCCTTAAGGCCCACTATCTCTATATTATTTCTTCTATTATAATTTTCCATTATATCTATCTTCTGAGCTAATAGCTCTTATGTCTCTTTAACTTTTTTATTAGATTTTTCTAATTTCTTTTTTAAGTCCTCTACTTCCATTTCTACGGCTGTTTCTCGTTCTTCCACCTTGTCCACTCTTTATCCTATATCTGACATGACCATCTCTAATCTATTCATTTTTTCTTCTGTACTTTTAATTCTTCTTTTTATTTCACTAAATTCTTGTGATTGCCATTCTTTTACTGATTCCATATATTCTTTAAAAAAAAATATCCATTGTCTTGACCTTCCCTTTTTCTTCCATTTCTCTGTGTTCTTCCTCTTCTTCTTCCTCTGGGTTGGTCATCTGTTGTTTCTTTGATTTCTTTTTAACTCTCTTCTTTCTTGTTCTCGTTGTTTTCTATGTTCTCTTCTTGTTGTTGTGCTGTGGCTGTCATTCTCAGCTGTGGAGATCGACTCCTCAGCTGGTCCCCCCTCCCGTTAGTGTTTTTTTTTGTCATGCGTGGTTGTGCACTTTTGCTTGGCTCCGCGAGCCATTTTTGTAGTCCCGAGCTTGCGACTTCAAATGACCTGAGGGAGCGGGCTTCTCTCTCCACAGCAGGCCTCCTCGGACAGGTAAGGCCTTCATCTTCTTTTTTTTGAAGACTTTATTTAAAATTTTATAACAGGAATACAATAGAGAATTACATTTAAAGAAAAATTTAAAAAATTAAAATGGTATGATTACAATATTACATCGGAAAACTACACAAAATAACCCCCCCCCCCGTTTATTGTAACACAATATTAGTAATCTAACTTAAAATTAGTCCAACCCTCCCCCCAAAATAAAGAGTGAAGAGTTAATAAAATTAACACTGTTATATATGGAAAAAAAATACCCACTTACAAAAAAAGAGATAAAACTTAACCTAAAAAAAAATTCTAACAACAAAAAAATTTTTATCAATACTAAAATATCACGCTTAAACATATATTTAAATCAAACTTAAATGGATATAATTAGCAAACAGAGTCCACTTTAACTTATAAAAAGACATCCTATCCTGAATTGAAAAAGATATCCTTTCCATAGTCAAACAAAATTTCATCTCCAAATACCACTTATCTAAAGTTAGTATATTTTTATCTTTCCAAGTAAGTGCTATACATTTCTTAGCCACGACTAAAGCTAAATAGATAAAGGAAATCTGATAATCCTCTAAACCCAAATCAATTAATGATTGCATGTCCCCTAATAAAAATATATCGGGATCTAATACAAGATGGATATTATATAAACTGTTAAAAATAGATTGAATACCTTTCCACACCTTCTTCTTCCAACGTCTTTTCTTCTTCTCTTCTTCCCGTTGATTTTGACTTTTCTTTTTTCGATGCCATTTTCTTCCCACCTTTACTTTCATTTTATTTTAATTTTCGTGTTTGTGCCTTTGTGTTTTCTCTATTTTTTTTTAAACTTTTCCGGAGAGGGCTGGAGTTCCCCGACCGGCCACTACTCCATCACGTGACTCCCCCTTCGAAGCGCTAATAGTTAAGGTACCTTACCATCTCTGGTGATAATCGGGCTTACTTTCCACTCATATTACCCTGGAGATCAACGAGAGCCACGGACCTAAGGAGGTGGGCTTCCTCATGCAGACTCTCATAACCAACGTTAACATGAATTCACACGAATTGCAGTGCACAGAGCAGTTAGGGACTTACCCATAAGATGGTGCAGGGCTCCTGTCATCTCAACTTAAAGCTTCGCGCTCTTTGCGTGCGTTGCAGGGTTGTGATAACACCACTTCTTGTCCCGGGTGGCTGGACTGGAAGTGACTTAAAAAGAGAGGAAAGCTTGAATAAACGTTCTTCCTGACTAACTACTGTGACTGGTGCATTGATTCAGTGGTGCAGCAGACACCACATCTCTTAATTATGACTTGTAAATGCGAATAAATAATTGACGTCAAACCATTTCCCTGTCTTTAGAAAGGAGATATGCAAGATGTAAAATATAAGCTTGTAACAATGAGTTCAAAGAAATGTTATCAAACTTCTTTCTTTTCTCTTTCTTCTTTCTTTGGCTTGGCTTCTTGGACGAAGATTTATGGACGGGTAATGTCCACGTCAGCTGCAGGCTCGTTTGTGGCTGACAAGTCCGATGCGGGACAGGCAGACATGGTTGCAGCGGTTGCAAGGGAAAATTGGTTGGTTGGGGTTGGGTGTTGAGTTTTTCCTCCTTTGTCTTTTGTCAGTGAGGTGGGCTCTGCGGTCTTCTTCAAAGGAGGTTGCTGCCCGCTGAACTGTGAGGCGCCAAGATGCATGGTTGGAGGTGATATCAGCCCACTGGCAGTGGTCAATGTGGCAGGCACCAAGAGATTTCTTTAAGCAGTCCTTGTACCTCTTCTTTGGTGCACCTCTGTCTCGGTGGCCAGTGGAGAGTTCGCCATATAACACGATCTTGGGAAAGTGATGGTCCTCCATTCTGGAGACATGACCCACCCAGCGCAGTTGGGTCTTCAGCAGCATGGATTCGATGCTTGCAGACTCTGCCAGCTCGAGTACTTCAATGTTGGTGATGAAGTCATTCCAATGAATGTTGAGTATGGAGCGGAGACAGCGCTGATGGAAGCGTTCTAGGAGCCGTAGGTGATGCCGGTAGACGACCCATGATTTGGAGCTGAACAGGAGCGTGGGTATGACAACGGCTCTGTACATGCTGATCTTTGTGTGTTTCTTCAGGTGGTTGTTTTTCCAGACTCTTTTGTGTCGTCTTCCAAAGGCGCTATTTGCCTTGGCGAGTCTGTTGTCAATCTCTTTGTCGATCCTTGCATCCGATGAAATGGTGCAGCCGAGGTAGGTAAGTTGGTTGACCGTTTTGAGTTCTGTGTGCCCGATGGAGATGTGGGGAGGTTGGTAGTCATGGTGGGGAGCTAGCTGAT
The DNA here is from genome assembly GCF_036971445.1 of Narcine bancroftii. Classification (NCBI taxonomy): domain Eukaryota; kingdom Metazoa; phylum Chordata; class Chondrichthyes; order Torpediniformes; family Narcinidae; genus Narcine; species Narcine bancroftii. The sequence goes on along the minus strand of NC_091471.1, from coordinate 145,234,512 downwards.
GGAGGACCTCAGTTTTCTTCAGGTTTGTAACAATGAGTTCAAAGAAATGTTATCAAATTTGTATGCAAGAAAATAATTAAAATATTGCACCTTCTGACTGAGTTCCTTGAATGGGATTCCCCAGTATTAGTGAGGTGAACTTGTCTACCCACCACTGAATATTGCTGGTGTGACTTGAATAAATTCTGTATGTGTTGTACTGTGTGGTTTGGTTGTAGAGGCTCATTGATATGTTTGTGATTTTCAGGCAGAATAGAGGAAGAAGAGTCTGTTGCGCCTTTGGAAGACTACACAAAAGAGTCTGGAAAAACAACCAACTGAAAAACCTCACAAAGATAAGCGTATACAGAGCCGTTGTCATACCCACACTCCTGTTCGGCTCCGAATCATGGGTCCTCTACCGGCACCACCTACGGCTCCTAGAACGCTTCCACCAGCGTTGTCTCCGCTCCATCCTCAACATCCATTGGAGCGCTTTCATCCCTAACGTCGAAGTACTCGAGATGGCAGAGGTCGACAGCATCGAGTCCACGCTGCTGAAGATCCAGCTGCGCTGGATGGGTCACGTCTCCAGAATGGAGGACCATCGCCTTCCCAAGATCGTGTTATATGGCGAGCTCTCCACTGGCCACCGTGACAGAGGTGCACCAAAGAAAAGGTACAAGGATTGCCTAAAGAAATCTCTTGGTGCCTGCCACATTGACCACCGCCAGTGGGCTGATAACGCCTCAAACCGTGCATCTTGGCGCCTCACAGTTTGGCGGGCAGCAACCTCCTTTGAAGAAGACCGCAGAGCCCACCTCACTGACAAAAGGCAAAGGAGGAAAAACCCAACACCCAACCCCAACCAACCAATTTTCCCCTGCAACCGCTGCAACCGTGTCTGCCTGTCCCGCATCGGACTTGTCAGCCACAAACGAGCCTGCAGCTGACGTGGACTTTTTACCCCCTCCATAAATCTTCGTCCGCGAAGCCAAGCCAAAGAAAAGAAGAGAGGAAGAAGAGCCAATTGCTGGGGCAGAAAGGCTAGGGGACTGGGTGGCTCAAGATGGTAATTCTAAGACCTTTTTTCGTGTGGCTGGTTTGGGGACAGATGGTGGTGTGAATGAAGGGTGAGGTGATTGTATGTTGACAAAGTGTAATTGGATGATGAACTGATAGTGGCGATTTTATGAGAACATGGTCACTGAGGGGTTGAAATTGGTCACAGGAAAGGCCCCTCATAACTCAGGGCCACTCATACTCTGTATAGTTTTGTGCACCACAATTTATTTCCAACTATGAAGATCTATTACCACCTGCCCCCCTTCACTTCCTTATATATTGTGGGGTTTTTTTTCTTTTCCTATGTTCTGTTGTATGTTTTTTGTACCTGGGAAGCTGCAGCAAATAAGACTTTCATTTTATCTGTACATTACCCTGAAGAACATAAACTTTATTCATAATTAAATAACTTACTGTAATGTAATTCCACTTATTTTAACATTAAAAGATCCAAGTATAGTTGTTCCTGCATAAAAATCATTGCTTTTCTTTGTAAATTTTATCTTTAATTTCATTTCTGTGACTGCACAGCCTTATTTCTTATCCTTATCTTTCCTTATAAAATCTTTTTTTTTGTTAGTGATTAACAAAGACAAAGGAGCTGGTATACAGGCTGCCTACATCTAGAGAACAGCATGGCTCTGAGTGCAGTCTTCTGCATTGCTGATCAGCACTGGTCACTGGTTGCATTGACAGAGTGCCTTTGACAGCTGAGGAAACTCCTCTCTGAACCTGGCTAATTGCTCAGAACCTGTTTTGCAAAAAAATATGGTGGTAAAACAATTAAAATTACTTATTTTCAAATGGAAGACTTAAAAATATGCACTTGAAGGAAATTAAAAGCAATTGAACTAATTTAATTGAATAAAATGAAAGGCTTTGTTTTGACAGCTGATTTCTCCCATTTGCGTTAATTGGACCTGGCATGGGCTCAGCAGGCAAGTTCCCAGCCCAAAAGCTGGGATATCTGCAAAAGTAGGCACAAGACGATAGATTCTCTGAACATGAATAGCTAAGGTGCCAACATATTTCTCAGCAGATTTAAATGGATCTGGGCAAAGGTCCTGCCCATTTCTTCTCCTTAACCTGATTTTTTTTTGAGGTCATCATTATTCCCCACTGAGAATATTTTCAGTGTAGGTTTCCAGTGATCAGCAACTGTGCAATTCACAGCTTATACTCAGGAATGCTGATTGTCAAGAACTGAAATGCAGCTGATACTGAAGTATCCAATGAACAACCCATGTGATTAAAATGAAAGGAAATATCATCAGTTCAACCAGCTACTGCAGCGAGAATTATGAATAATAATTTTGATCACAAATAAATAAGCGGGTTTAAATCAGATGAAGTAAAACTTAACTACCTCGTACCCTCATATTTTGAGCCACTTATTTTGATTTTGAGTGGAGGCAGTTTGGAGAAAGAGTTACCAAGAAGGCTGAGTGTTCCAGATTTTATTTTCATTTAAATTTAAGGCTGGACAACTGACATTTCATCAATATTTGAATATATGTGAATCTTCGGTTAATTTGGTGCTGTTATGTTTCCAGACTGAAGTGTTCTTGATTGTAGGACAATAAAAGATTAAGGAACTTTTTGATCTATGTTCCCCATAAGCTCTCATTAAAAGCACTTCAGCACTACATCATGTTACGACTGTATCATTCTTTCCTGAGACCTCGCATGGAGTATTTTTAATTTAGACACACAGCACTGTAAAGGGCCAATTTGGCCCACGAGTCTGTGCCGCCCAATGTACACTTCATAAACCTCCACCTCTGGAATGTTTTGAAGGAAACCGGAGCCCAAGGAGAAAACCCATGCAGACATGGGAAGAACATACAAATTCCTTACAGACAGCATGGGATTCGAACCCAGGTCTGGTCCCGATTGCTGGCACTGTAAAGGCGTTGCACTAACCGCTACACCAATCATGTCACTTTTGTGAGCCGTTTTGGTTACCCAGCTATGGAAAGATATCATTAAGGTGGAAAGGGTGCAGAAAAGAGTCACAAGAGTGTTGATAGGATCTGTAGGCTTGAATTATAATGAGATGGTGGGATTTTCTCCCTGGAGGCTAAGGGCCGGGGGTGAGGGACCTTGTGGAGGTTTATAAAACCATGAAGGATATAGATAAGATAAATAATCATATTATTTTTCCCAAGGGAGTGTAACATCAGAGGACTTAGGTTTAGTGTGTGAAGAGGAAGATTTAAAGGGGACCTGATGGGCACCTTCTTCAGATGAATATATGGAATGAGTTGCCAGAGGTAATAGCAGAAGCAGGGGCAATTTTAGACAGATGGACTATCATGCCAGGCATCGATAAGTTGAACCAATGACCCTGTAGACCTCTATGACTCTATAAATTGACAAAATTAAAAGAGTTAGAACGTTACCAAATTGAATTTGCAGTGGACAGGTCAACAGCAGATGTCCATGATTCCACATTTGCACTGACACTAGGAAACACTGTCGTTGAGGCTGGTCATATTCAAGGAGCCCTTAAGTTGTTTACTCAAGCACCACCATTTGCAACTGGATATAACTGGAATGTACAGTTTTGAACTGATCTGACAGCTGTGTGATCTCACTACAGCAATGTATTAGAAAGCTATAAATGTACTGTACAGAAGAGCACCATTCAATCTGTTACGGCTGTTCATGATCCAAGTAAATTTATATGCCCTTTGAAAAAACAATCATTCTTAATCTTGTAACTTTATTTTTTTAATAACTTGCAAGATTTTTTTCATCTTTAAGTAACTGTACCACTTTCTTGTGAAGTTACTATGGAAATTAGTTTATATAATCTTTACAGGTTAATGATTCTAGATCCTGATCAATCTTAGAGAGAAAAATAAATCATTTCTCCTATGGACCTTTTTCCAATAATTGATGACTTCTAGATATTGACTGATGTAAATGATTAGATAAACAAATACACAAAATGTCTTTTTTCTACTCTATCAAAGTGTTTTATCATCTTGAAAACCTTCCTTGGGTCACCTTGTTCCAAGGAGGAGTCCTAACTTTTCCAGCCAAATCTCAGAATGAATCTTCAAACCGACCTTACTTGCATCTGTTATGCTTCTATTTATAACTCAGATGCTTTTCATCTGCCTCATCAACTATATACAGAGTCTTCATGAAGGTATTCATGAAAGGGAAAATATTCTCAATGTTCAGTCTGATAAACAATCTGAAACACAGACATTGTACTGTATATCATGGAATGTATTTCTCCAATTAGAATTTAATTTGTAAACATTCCTGAACACCATCAAAGTGTGATTGACAAAAAGCATTATATTTAATGGAGTTTCACTTTTGATTCTATTTGGAATGAATGTGTCTTGTGTTTCTATCTCAGTAGAAGAAATAACTGATACTGCCCCTGTCAATGTCATTTAGATTAATCTTTGAATTGTGATTGACATTCTGTTTTGAATGTCCTGGAATAACAAGGAATATTCCAGTGCAAATAATTACAGATTGTGATGAATACAATAATGTTGCTGGTAATGGCCCAACTATGCCTTGCAGATTCATAGTTTAATTAGAGAGCGAGATATCCAGTCAAAAATGCAGATGTAGCAACATTTCTTGCAGCTGAAAGAAGCATCTGTGGATGTGGATGAAACGTATCTAATACTATTCAGCCTTTTTAAGTACAGTACTTATTTTCTATGCATAAGCAGTATCATAAAAGCAGCTCCTGGGTAGATGGAGAATGAGTAAAAGCAAAAACAAAGTAAACAGAGCAGATGTGGTTGAAAGCTGTCTAAGATAGACAGTTAGGAAAGATCTCAGAAACACTGGTGTGCAAGATCTGGGAACATGTACAGTGCCCTCCATAATGTTTGGGACAAAGACGGCACTTTTTTTTCCTTCTTTTGCCCCTGTCCTCCAGTTTTACATTTGTAATCAAACAATTCACATGTAATTAAAGTGCACATTCCAGATTCTATTCCAGGTTATTTGTATACATTTTGGTTTGACCATGGAGAAATGACAGCATTTTGTATACATAGTCCCCTTATTTCAGGGCATCATATGTTTTGGGACATCTGACTTTACAGGTATTCATGATTGCTCAGGTACTTTTAATTGCTTCATTGGTGCAGGTATGAGAGAGCTAGGCTCACTTCTAAGCTTTTGATCCCCTTTGGAGTCTGTAGTTGCCATTTTTCAACATGAGGACCAGATTTTAAAAAAATTTAGGCATACAGCATGGCAACAGGCCATTTGCGCACACGACCCCTTGACGCCCAATTACAGCCAATTAATCTACAATTCCCGGTATGTTTCGAATGGTGGGAGAAAACTGAAGCCCCTGGATGAAGCTCACACAGACGTGGGGAGAAGGTACCAACTCCTTACAGAAAGTGTGGATTGTTGGCGATATAACTGTGTTGTGCTAACAACTACACTCACCGCGCCATCCTAAGAAAGTCAAATAAGCCATTATTAGGCTGAAAAACAAGAATAAAACAGCACAAGATATCTCCCAAACCTTAAGATTACCAAAATCAACAGTTTGGAACATCATTAAGAAGAAAGAGTGCACTTGTGAGCTTAGTAATTGCAAAGGAATTAATTCCAAGGAAAATCTCCACTGCTGATGACAGAAGAATTCTCATCATGATGAAGAAAAATCCCCAAATGTATGTCCCACAGATGAGAAACACACTTCAGGAGGCAGGTGTGGACATGTCAATGACTATTGTCTGCAGAAGACCATGATTAGAAGTACTGTACATAATTGCCCATTCCTCTTCCACTGGTCTCCATAGTTCTCATGAAGCACAAAAGAGTTCAAGGATCAACATCCTATTTTCCTTGAAGGTATTTTGCAGCCAAGGAGGCTTAATAATGAATTTCAAATTACTAACCTTTCCTATTTGTGGCAGAATTGTGCCCATTCTTAGGAACATTAAATTTTCCAATTGCAGGTAACCGTTACCTCCTGAGCTCCCCTCTCTTTCTTTCCTTTCAATCGACCTCTGGTTTTCCCAGTTGTGCCCCTTTCCCATACCCCACCATGCCCCATCACCAAATTTCATGCTTTCCTCTTCCCCCACTTGGCTTCACCTGTCTGTTATTCATAACCCCTTCTCAGTGTAGTTATCACCTGACTCACCCCGCCTTGTCTCTTTATTCTTGCTAGCTTCCCTCTCTCTGATGCAGGATCTTACCTGAAACCCTGATCATTCCTTTCCCCATGCTGAGTTCCTCCAGCAGTTTGCTTTTTTAATACAATCTGGCCTGCTATTTCCAGCATTTCTAATACATCTTGTATTCTGCATATCACTATTGCAATACTGTTGTTCGTTGATCTTGACTTCTGTCCCTGCTAATCTCCCTTTATTTATACCACTCCAGAGAGATCAACAATGACTTCAAGACTTTACCATCTCCTCTGAGACACCACCAGCATTATTTGTGTTATCTGGATCTTCTTGATCTTTGCCTTAATACAGATATTCCCCTTGTCTGCCCAACCTTCTCCCACTCCATAACTTGAGACGTTTGTTTCCTCACTCTACAAATTCTTATGAAACAATGTCAACCTGGAATTTTAGCTCAGTCTCTCTGCACTGATCCTGCCTTCCCTTGTTGAATATTTCCAGCTTTTTTTTTTGCTTTTGGATATCAAATGATGTATTGATTTTAGGATCCTCAAATTTATGAATTTTAAATAAAAATATAAAAATCAACCTGAGTGAGCTTTGTGTTATGGCCAGCTTGGGTTTGAAGCATTGTGGTATAGTACCTAGATATCTATTGCCTATTCCATGATGAACATGTCTTAATATTGAACTCTCAACAGAAGAAAGATAGGAGGATATTCGACTGGAACAGCCACAGGTGATAAAGCTGGAATATTCTAGATGTATTGGGTTTTAGTATGGAGGCAGGCCCAATCCAGACATGCTGAACAAGTTGTCCACTTAAACAAATTCTATTTTCATGCGTTTGGTCCATATCCTTCCAAACCCTTCTTATCCATGTCTAAGTGTCTCTAGAATGTTGGACGTGCACCCACTTCTACCACTTACTCCAGCAGCTTGTTTTTTACATCCTCTGTATGAAAAAGTTTCCCCCCCCCCTCCGATTTCTACATCTGACCTGTACATTAGCAGCTTCTTTCTTCATTATCTGCAGTCCCTTTTATTTGTTCAAAATCTAACTAAGCACCCATTCATCAAGAGCTTAGTGGGAGCCCTTCGACATCTGAGTCAGCGGATGGTAAATTCACACTCTGCTCCAGTACGGCATCATTTAATCTAAGTTGATATTTCGCTGAATGTTTTTAGAGACTTAATTGTTGTACAGTACTTGTCATATTTTGGTTCAGAAATTAAACGGAGGAGGGGGGCGTGGCAAGATGGTGTAAGGAATAGACGTGCCTTCCAGTCCTCTCCTGACTCTTTGTTATTGTTTTGTCTATAAGTGCCCGTTAAAACTTTCTAAAAAATTTATAAATAGAGGTGTTGAATTAGCTTCTAATGGTACAATTGTTGAAAAAAAATAAAAGAAAACGGCAACAGATCGCTAAAAAATTACATTTCCCGAAGTTATCTGAGCCTACCTGTTTACAAGAAGCCAGGACTCAGCGTGGAATGGATCCAAGAGGAGAAGTGCAGGATTCGGCAAAGGAGCTCCGCTTTGTACCAGTAGGGCTCTTTAAAAATGGCGCCCGGCAGCCTTTGGAACAAAGGGCTAGCCAGACACGTGTATTTCAATCAACGCCCACTATGAGTGCTGTCACTGAACTTTTGACACTTGAAACAGCTGGGACGCCGCCAGCTGAAGACCTGACTTTAAAGAGACGTCCACCGATTGATGTAGCGGTGGCGCTGCGAAATGCACCACCAGTTATGAAGACTTCAACAGACCTTGATGTAATGAAGGCTTTTAATGTAATATGGGTTAAGGATAACCCTGAATACCAGTCTTCTGATATTGCTGAGGAGGTTGTGGCAGGGGTTTCTACACGGAGTCATACTGCAAGAAAAGCAGTTAAACTAAAGGAAGGATTAGAAGACCCTCTGGTTATTCAGAAACAGCAGGACCTTATTTTGTCTGAATCTATTCCAGTTGATATGCTTATCAAGAATCTTGAATTTAAGTTATCTTCTTCAATTAAAGAGATAGGTAAATCTTTGGTTCAAGTTAATACTAAGCTTAATACCTTGGTGGATATTAATACTCAACAGATGGTTGATTATGGAGCTTTTAAGCTTGAAATGAATGAAAGACTTGATGTTTGTGACCAAGGTATAGTTGAGGTACAAGATCAAATACAAGACGTAAATAAAACAATTGAAACTTTACAAATCCAGAATAAAAATTTAGTGGAAAAGGTTGACTATTTGGAGAATCAGTCTAGACGGAATAACGTAAAAATTGTTGGTTTGCCAGAAGATATAGAAGGACCAGATCCAAGAAAATTTTTTACTGAATGGATTCCACATGTGTTAGGACAAGATAAGTTCCCAGAGGGTTTGATATTGGAACATGCTCATAGAGCTTTGAGAAGAAAGCCTTTTCCAGAACAGAATCCAAGACCTGTTCTGGTTTGTTGTTTAAACTATTATGATAGAGAGACAATTTTACGTGTGGCTATTAGAAATGCGCAACAAAGTAGATCTCCTTTGATGGTCCAGAACAATCGTGTTTTTTTTAAATTCGGATTTGAGTCAAGAAGTTATGTCTCAACGACGTGAATTTAATCTTGTGAAAGAAGTGTTATGGAAAAAAGGATATAAAGCAACATTTAGATACCCTGCAGTATTGAAGATTTTCCAGGATGGATGTCAGCCAAAATTTTTTGATAACCCTAAAGAAGCTATGGACTTTGCTCAACTGTTACCAATCACGCAATTCCAGGAACGACGTAGTCCTCCACGGTCTCCAAAGAGAGTAGAGATACAAGATGGGAATCGAATTTTAAGAAGAAATGGAAGCAATAGTGGTCGGAGTGACAAAGCTGATTAAAAAAAATTTTTTTTTTCTCGAGAAGATTTAAATAATGATGATAGTTTAATGTGAAATGGGAATTAGGAGAGGGAACAGAGTGGGCATTATTTTCCAGAAGTCGTCAGCTACGTGTGAGTTATCTCACACCCAATATTTTGTGGGAGTTACTGCATTGTGCGGTTTAGTCAGGAGGAGGTAGCAACCTCTTACCTGTTTTTTTTTAAATTAATTTTTGGATTTTTTTTGTTCTAGTTTTAAGAGGGGATAAGGGAAGGGGGTCTTTTTTTCTCTTTTTTTGGTGTTTTTTTTTCCTTTTTTTTTCTTGTGGTGTTGTAAGAAAGGTCTAAACTAAAGTTTGTTTTTTTTTAATGTCCAGGGTTTAAATAATCTTATTAAGTGTAAGAAAATATTTGTTTACTTAAAAAAATTAAAAGTTGATGTGTTTTTTTTCCAGGAAACTTAATTAACAGATAAGGAACATGTGAAACTTAAACGTGAATGGATTAGATAAGTTTTTTTTTTCATTTAATTCAAAGGCAAAAGGAGTGGCAATTTTGACGTACAAGAATCTACTATTTCAGTTACAGAATGAAGAGAAAGATGGTGGAAGATTATTAAAATTGAATTGTACAATCTTTAACGAGGCTTGGACTTTGCTTGATGTTTATGCTCCAAATGTTGAGGATACAGCTTTTGTTGTGGATATGTCTTTATTATTTGGATAAGTAAATTCTAATGTGATGATTGGGGGAGATTTAAATGTGGTATTGGAGCCTCTATTGGACAAGTATTTAAGAGTAATTAAGCCATTATATAATAATTAACTTGTTTTTTTTTTACACATACTGTTTGGATTTGTGATTGATTGCAACAGTTTTGGAATAGTATTCAATCTATTTTTAATAGTTTATATAATATCTATGTTGTATTAGATCCTGATATATTTTTATTAGGGAAAATGCAATCATTAATTGATTTAGGTTTAATTGATTATTAGATTTCTTGTATTTATTTAGCCTTAGTGGTGGCCAAGAAATGTATAGTGCTTATTTGGAAAGATAGAAATATACTAATCTTAGATAGGTGGCATTTAGAGATGAAGTCCTGTTTAATTATGGAAAAGATATTCTTTTCAATTTAAGATAGGATGTCTTTTAGCTGAAGTGGACTCTATTTGTTAAGTATATGTAATTAAGTTTGACTTAAATATGTTTTATGTGTGATAGTTTAGATTTGATAACTTTTTTTTATTAGTATTTTTACTTGTTATTTTTCTTTTTTTATATATTATAATATATAATATTATTAACTTCATTAATTCTTCACTCTTTATTTTGGGGGGAGGGGTGTTTTTTTATATATAATTTTTTTTTTAGTGGCCATATATATGGGGGGGGGTAGACTAATCTAAGTTAGGTTATTAATGTTGTGTTTTAATAATTACTTTATTTTTCATTTTTCTTTAAATGTAATTTTTTCTGTTTTATTCATGTGATAAAATCTTTAAATAAAGTTTAAAAAAAAAGAAATTAAACGGAGGTTTATCTGCCCAATGAAATGGTTTTAAAAGATTACATCCAAAGAAAAGCACAAGGGTCATCTTGGTTTCTTGCCCAGAACTGATCCCTCAACCATCACCATCAACAACATCATCCTGCTTTCCCTCAGAAGTATACAATTTCTGATAAAATGAATAAAATTGGTCATTAATTTCCTGAGGTTTATAGGTAACTATTGGATTCTTTTTAACAGCATTAATAATTCTCGACACCTGTTCCATTTTTAATTGCCAAGCTAATACCTTATGAGCCCTCTCACCCAACTCATATTAACGTTGTTTGGATCTTTGAATTAATCCCTCGTACTGATATGTTTGTAAAGTATTATAATGCAATTTCAACTTAGCTAATGCTGCTTTCTTATCTTCTGTAACCTTCTTCTGAAATTTCTTTTCTAAATCAGTATTTCTCCAACGCCAAACTTTCTGCCAGATACTGTTTTTTTTTACCTTTGTGGAATAACTAATAATTTGACTGCACAAATATGCATCATTATGCTATTGAATATGCTAAATTCAATAAAAGTTATCTCAATGTTTCTCCAACTTCCTATGTGATACAGCAAATCTGAAATTATCTTGAAGTTGTCTACCGTAATCCACAATTTTTATTCAGGAAGGAAACCTTTTCAAAAATATTGTGGTCCAGTGTTATAAGAAGATGTTTGTGGAGCATTCACATCCAAGTAGGGATGCTACCAGGTAAGCAAGACACCCACAAAGGTCTCCACAGGAGCCTCATGCAAAAAATGCATTAAGCCCAGCTAGATGGCTGTAACCTCAGAATCAAAATTTATTGGCGTGAACATGTCACGAAATTTGTTGTCTTCTGGCAGTATTACAGGTATATTGCTATAAATTACATTTAAAAATAAATTAGTCAAAAGTAAGAGAAAATGAGGTTGTATCTGTGGTTCACTGTCCATTCAGAAATCTGATGGCAGAGGGGAAGAAGCTGTTTTTGTGCTGCTGGGTGTTCATCTTCCTGATCTTCTCAAACTTCTCAAGAAGAATAGCTGCAGGTGAGCCTTCTTCGTGGTTGCATCCTCATGGAGGCCCCAGGACAGATTTTCAGAGATGTTGACATTCAGGAATTTGAAGTTCTTTACTCTTTAACCCCATGGCCTCCTCAATGAAGACTGGTTCATGTTCTCCTGATTTCACCCTCCTGAAGTCCACAATCAACTTCTTAATTTTGATAACGTTGGGTGCAAGGTTGTTGTTGTGACATCAGTCAACTAGCTGATTTATCTCCCTCCTGTACACTTCCTCATTATTGTCTGCGATCGGAAAATTTGTAGATGGTATTTGAATTGTGCACAGTCATGGGTGTAGAACATCTAGAGTAGTGGACTAAGCACACATTCTTGAGGTGCGCCTGTGTTGATTGTCAGTGAGGAGGAGACGTTGTTCAGATTCTCCCTGACTGTGATCTTCCAATGGGGAACTCAAGGATCCAGTTGCAGAGGAGGGTGCAGATGCCCAGGTTTTGGAGCTTGTTGACCAGTACTGAGAGTTTGATGGTGTTAGAAGGTGAATTGTAGTCAATGAAGAGCAGCCTGAGGTGCGTGTGTCTGTTGTTCAGGTGATCCAGAGCTGAGTGGGGAACCAATGATATTGCATCCACTGTTGAACAATTGTGATGTGGGAATGCAAACTACTAAGGAGGACATAATTTTAATTGAAATGTTAATTTTGCAGTCATCTTCACCTGAGGGTGTTGAGGCAAATAAGGATATGAGTGAGAAAAGAGATTTCTGGTCAAGCACAACTATTTGTCATTCTGAATTTGGCATTTTATCCTTTTTGAGTAGTCAACATCTGGATAGATTTAATGTCATATATGAAGATCTTAAAGTTTTAAATAAATCAGTATCAGATATTAATCAAGCTGTTTTACACTCAGATATCAGTCTCGTTATACCCTATCTTAATTGTCAGGGTTCACAAGCAACGACACAAAGGTAGAAGGGTAACAAATTGAAAATACAGTCAAAATAAATGGTGTCAGAACAAAAAAGAGATCTTTTATTCTAAGGCCAAGCACCCACCCTCCCTCAAGAAACCATTGGCATTGGCATTGGACTCAGCTTTTCTTAGTATTGAGAACAGATGCAAGATATAAAATGATTGATCTGATCCAAAAAAAATTGATGCAGGTCATTTTGCACTGTTTGTTTTTAGTATTGGTGGCTGCTTTCAATTAAGGAGCAGAATTTTCAAATAGTAAGTGCCTCTATACTATTACTGGTTTTCTCTAAAGTAAAATATAAAACTTAAGTCATGCACATCATCCCCTGATCCAAACTGTGGTCTTTTAAAGAAACCATTAAACGATCCACAGAGTACTTGCATGCAGGAGCAATTGTGCATTCCTGGAGTACCCATTCATTACCTGGATGTGTTTTGTCAATGTTAAAACACACAAAAATGCTGGAGGAACTCAGATGATCCTGCAGTGTCCATAGGAGGTAAAGATATATACAGTATATTATCGATGTTTCAGGCCTGAGTTCTTCATCATTGTCAACGTGTCGAAGGCTTGAGCTTGTTGATCTGAATGGAAAGAAATGTTGACACAGAATTTCAAACAGAGGAAGAACATGTGTAAGTAAATTTATTGATTTTGTTGTGAATTTTATAATTTTTTTGGATATTTATTATTTTGCAACCTTTGTAAAAATTGTTATTAAGACCAGGCTAGAGACAGGATATTGCATCGAGTTGCCCACTAGACAGCATACACCACAAGTTCAGCCATATATTGGCCATGACCTGTCAACCATTTAAACTCATTTCTAATGTAGACGGTTGAGAGGGGATTTGATTTAAAATTATGAAGGGAATAGATAGACTAGGTGCAAGTAGACTCTTCTCCCTGAGAGCAGGAGAGGTTGAAACAAGTGGACACAAGTTGAGGGTAAGGGGGCAAAATGTTAGGAGAAATATTAGAGGATACTTCTTCACTCAGAGAGTGGTGGCTGAATGGAATAATCTTCCAGAGGAAATAGTTGAGGCAGAGTCAATTCTTTCATTTAAGAGGAGGCTGGATATATACATGGATAAGAGGGGGTTAGAGGCGGAGAATAGGTGGGGGGAGCTAGCGAAATTGTTTGAGTAAACTGACATGGACTTGAAGGGCCGAGATGGCCTGTTTCCATGCTATAAACTGTTATATGGTTATATGTTATTGACACACATGAGGATGCAAATGCTGGAATCTGAATCCAAACACAACCTGCTGGAGGAACTCAGTGGGTCAAGCACTTTATCAAAACTGGGGACTTGGATAAGAGAAGCTAGTGTAAAGCAGACAGGATGGATGGGTGGGGCAGGAGCCCTATGTGGGCTTATGTAATCAGGAAGAGGTGAAACATGATGAATGGAGGGAGTAAATTGGCAGCTGCCAAAGGAAGAGATAGGCATGAAAAACAAAGAAGTCAGGAGGAATGGGTGATGAGACAAAGGCTGCCCATGCTAATGGTGGTATAAAGAGAGACCAGATGGAATCAACAGGGAGAAGGGGGGGGGGGGGAGGAAGGAGAGAAAGAGCATGGAATAATCCAGAGGGGAGATCGGGATGGAGGGAGATTGAACCAAAGTAGAGGAGGGGATGAGAATGAGTGGGTGTAGGGTGGTGGTGGGTGGGAGAGAGAGAGAGAGAGAGAGAGGATCGATTACCTGAGATTAGAAAATTCTATGTTCATAGTTCATAGCATTAGGCTGAAGACTGCTCCAGCATTATATAAGGTGTTGTTCCTCTGGTTGGGTTTCACTCTGGCATAGAGAAGGCCCAGGGCAGACTGATCAGTGTGGGATGGAAAGGGAAGATGAAATAGCATGAAGCAGGAGCTCAGGATAGCCATTATGGATAGAGTGTCGATGCTCTGCAAAATGGTCCACATGTCTGTGTTTGGTTTTGCCAACGTAGAGGAGCCAACACCAACCACATTAAATGCAATAAATGTGGTTGGAGGAGGTGCACATGAATCTTTGCATCACGTGGAAGGGCTGTTTATGTCCCTGGATGCTGGTGAGGAAGAAGGTTTAAGAACAAGTCTTGTACTTCCTGCGATTGTAGGGGAAAATACCAGTGTTCAACCAGGATGAGTGGACAAGGTAATCATGGAGAGAACGATTCCTAAGGAAGGCAGAAAGGGGTGTGGAGGGGTAGATGTGGCTAGTGGTGGGGTCTAGTTACAGATAGCAGAAAAGACAGAGAATGATGTACTGAATGTGGAGGCTGATGGGGTGAAAGGTGAGGTCAAGATCAGCCCTATTCCTGTTCTGTTTGCAAGGAAGGGGCTGAGCACAGAACTCTGAAAGGAAATGCGTGAGATGGTTCCAATGACCACAGTACAGAGAAAGCCATGTTCCCTGAAAAAAGGAGCACATTTCAGATGTCCTGGAATTGAAGGCCTCATCCTAAGAGCAGCAATAGCAAAAAAAAACTGGAAAAAGGGAATGGCATTCTTATTGGGTTGAAGGAGATGTTGCCAAAATGGGAGTCAGTAGGTTTGCAGTAAATGTCATTATGTTGGTTGTCTCCTGAGATGGGTACGGAGAGATCCTGAAAGAAGAGAGAAGTGTTTAAAATGGGATGAGTGATTTTCTGAAGGGGGTGGAGGTTAGTAGCACATTGGAAAAAAAGGACGTTTGTCAGGGCGCAAGAAACAGCTGAGATGCAGTAATCAATTTAACAGAGGAAAATTTGAGGGGGGAGGGGTGGTGCCAACAAAAACTATTCCATGCATTCAAACAAACAAAGGAGGGCATAGCTGGGACCAATGCAAATACCCATGACAATACCTTTGATTTGAAAGAAATGCAAGACATCAAAAGAGAAGTAATTAAGCATGAAAACAAGTGCCACCCAGCAGATGTGAGCGTTGATGGAGGGAAACTGGTCACAAAGTTCCAGGAAGCTGAGTGCTTTGAGATCTGCCCAATGGGAAATGGAAATATACAGAAACTGACCATTCATAGTGAATATGATACCAGGGAATCAGAAGTTGTCAAGATGCTGAAGGGCTTGGGAACTATCCAGATATAGGTGGGATGAGATGGACAAGGGGAGAGGGGATAGATTCAAAATATGACAAGCCAAGTTCAGTGGGGCAAGAGGAGGTAAAAACAATGGGCCTGCCAGGATAGTTCAGTTTTTAGATCTTGGATAAAAGACAAAATTGGGAATTGCAAAGTTGTAACAGTATCAGGTTGGAGGCTGTGGAGGGAAGATCTGATGCAATGATATCTATGATGGTGTGGGAGATAGTGTCCTGGTGTTCGTTGGTGAAGTCATGGTCCAGGAGTAGATACAAAGAGGTGTCTGAAAGCTGGCGTCTGGCCACTGTGAGGCAGAGGTTAGTTCGCTACACCACTATGACACCCCTTTTGTCTGCGGTGTTGATAACAAGGTTGGAGTTGGTACAAACAGAGTGGAGTACTGTGTATTTGGAGGTCATGAAGTTAGAATGGGTGAGGGGATTGCAGAAGACAAGATGGTTGATGTTCCATTAGCAAGTGGAAATGAAAAAGTCAAGAGAAGGTAAAAGACCCAAAGGAGGTATCCAAGAGGAAGGAGAGTGCTAGCGATACAAGAAGGAGTCTTCAGTGGGGGAGAGCACTCCTTTACAAAGAACTGATTTGGATATGGAGGTGGCAGAAGAAGTTGTCCAGAACTCAGTGAGATGGGCCTAATTTCTGTTGTTGACTGCAGTGCAGGATCATAAAAGAAGTTTGACAGCAATCAAACAAACATTCAAAAATAATGTTATTTAATTAGCTTTTTCTTGTCATTTGATGGCTGCCTGAAATTTGGCCACAGTTTAAAATTTTATGTTTTATTTTATGTATGAAAGAAAAATTATAAGGAGAAGCAAGTTTGCATCGACAGAAAATGTTGCAGCTTAAAGCAATACTTCTCCCTTGACCTCTGCTATTTACTTTCATGCACCAGGTATGGAATGAGTGCCTTTCTGCTCTGAGTATATTCTGGATTTTGTGAAAAGTGAAAGTCAGTGATTAAATGTAGACATTATCAATAAAATTTCATTGAAAAACTACAGAAGTTCTATTCTGCATCACCAGAACTGAACACAATATTCTAAGTATGGTCTCACCAGAGATTTGTAGAAATGAAACATGACCTATTAAACATAATCCCCCTATTAATGAAGCCCAGCATCCCATAGGCTTTATTAATTATCCTATCAACCTGCACGGCAACCTTGAGAGATGTATGGATTTGGACTCTAAGGTCCCTCTGTTCCTCTACATTGTTAAGTGTCCGACTGTACTCAGCCATCTGGTTTGAATTTCAAAAATGCATCACCTCATACTTATTCAGATTGAACTCCATCTGCACTTTTCTGCCCAACTCTCCATCCTGTCTATATCCTTTTGTAACCTACAGCAACCTTCAGCACCATCCACAACTCCTCCAATCATCATATCATCTGGAAACTTACTGATCATCCTTCCACTTCTTCATCTCAGTCATTTATAAAAATCACAAATAACAGGAGTCCCATCCATGCAGCACTCCACTAGTCACTGACCTCCAGGACGAATACTTTCCTTCCAATACTACACTCTGCTTTCTACATGCAAGTCTATTTTTAATCCAAACAGCTAAGGTTCCACTGACCCCATGCCTCATGACTTTCTGAATGACTCTCTCCATATAGACCACATTTACAGCCCTCCCTTCATCAATTTATTTTGTTACCTCCTCAAAAAACTCAATTTGGCTTGTGAAGCATGACCTTCCCTTCATAAAGCCATACTGCCTTCATCACTGTACTTCTCCAAATTCTCATAAATCCTCTCCAATAGTTGAACACCACTGATGCAAGACTTAACGGTCTATAATTCCTAGGATTCTCCCTATTAACTTGTTTAAAACCAGGGACCACATTTGCCATTCTTTAATCATCTGACACCTTCTCTGTGGCCAAAGATCATAGCCACTGTCCTAGCTAACTCTTCCCTCCTTTTCTACAGCAACCTGGGGTATGTTGCATCCAGTCCTGGGGACTTATCAATCTTAATGTTTTTAAGAAGATCCAAAATACTTCCTCTTCCTTAATCTCAACATCATCCAGCACACAAGCCAGTTCTATTCTGACCTCATCTTGACCAAGGTCCTTTTCTCTTTTGAATACTGAGGCAAAGTATTCATTTAGGACCTTCCCAACATCTTCACCTCCAGGCACATGTTGCCTCCTTTATTCTTAAGCGGTACCACCTTCATTCCCATCTTCCTTTTGTTCTTCACATACTCATAGAATGCCTTGGGGTTCTTCTTAATCCTATTTGCCAAGGCCTCCTTTTGCCCCCTTTGAGCTCTCCTAAGTCTTTTAAGCTCCTTCTTGGCCACCATAAAATTCTCATGAGCCCTTCCTGTTTCCTGCTTCCTAAATCTAATGCATGCCTCCTCCTTCCTCTTAACTAGCTGTCTCACCTATTTGTCAACCACGGTTCCATTTTCCTTCCACCTTTTCCTTGTATTAGTGGGACAAACCTATCCTGAACCCAGCACAAGTGGTCCTAAATATCCTATGTTACTTTTGTGCTTTCTCCTGTGAACATCTGTTCCCAATGTACTCTCCCTAGCTCCTGCCTCATCCCATCATAATTAGCCCTTCCCAATTGAACACTTCCCCATTTTGCCTACTTTTATCAATGTCCATTGTTATACTAAACCTCAGGGAGATGTGGTCACTGAAATGCTCCCCCACCAAGACCAGGTTCATTATCCAGTATGGCCCCTCCTGTAGTTGGCTGTGTTCCACATACTATGTCAAGAATCCTTCTTGAACACACTTGACAACTTTCTGCCTCATCTATCCCTCTTGCAATCAGGAGGTACCAGTCAACATTAGGGAAGTTGAAGTTTCCCATGGCAACCCTGTAATTTCTGCACCATTCCAAAGTCTGCCTACTTATCTGTTCCTCAGTGTCCTGAGGGCACTTTGGGAGCCTATAAGACTACTTCCAGCATAGTGATTGCTCCCTTCCTATTTCTGACTTCCACCCACACTGACTCAGTAGACATCCCTTTTCTACAGCTGTGATGCTATCCCTGACCTGTAATGTAACTCCTCCCACCTCTCTTGCCTCTGCACTTAAATTTAGACATAGAGCAGACACAAATCCAGTTTAACATTTCTGAAACTTATAAACTAGCAGTGATGCTAAAAATACATTTGATGGAATAATGTTGCACAAATCCTGCAATTATATTCTTCTTCTTTCTTTCTTTGGCTTGGCTTCGCGGATGAAGATTTATGGAGGGGGTAAAGGTCCATGTCAGCTGCAGGCTCGTTTGTGGCTGACAAGTCCGAAGTGGGACAGGCAGACACGGTTGCAGCGGCTGCAGGGGAAAATTGGTTGGTTGAGTTGGGTTTTTCCTCCTTTGCCTTTTGTCAGTGAGGTGGGCTCTGAATTATATTCTTACCCAATTATAAATGTCATCTCTGTATTGTTCTATTTTTACGTTTTTGCTTCAAAGGAAACAAGTGAAAGATATCAAACTTAATCATTTCTTAATAGGAGGATGCAACTCCTAGTAATTATGTATCATGTGGACAGATTTTGCCATAGTCTACTGTAAAGTAAATTGGGTTGTGGTCCATATATTTGCTAGAATAACATTCAACACAATTCATTATTTTTGGTGAATAAAAATGATTGACGATCAGGAAGGTTCTCTTGCCAACTTGAACCATTTTAATTAAATACCTACTGGAGCTGCTTAGTCAAGCATAACAAAATTCAAATAATAGTTTTTGTCTAGTTCAAATATGGGGTAAGCAATTTGGGAATCCTTAGGGAGATATCATAACTTCTGAAACAATCAGAATTTAAATTGTTTTTTAAGTAACATCCAAGGCATCAAAACAGCTACTGTACTATGCTGCATCATTTTTAGCTATTTGTGATTATTTTCTTCTCTCTGGTTCACTTTTATTTGAGAAACACAATAGGCAATTTTAAGCTGCAGCACCTGGGTAGCCCTCCTGGGACCCAGATGCAATTACTGGGGCAAAAGTGCTTCCAGCACCTTTTAAACTGCAGGGGGATTGACCCATTAAATCGCCAACCCAGTGATTGAAGGGGGATCCCGCCCCCGCAATGACGCATTGAATGATACACCACGAACTCAACAGAAGTACTACTGGAAGTGATGAATCGAAGTCCAAATGGCGAATGGGAATGGTAATGATCTTCAAATGCTGGCTAATCAACTCTGCTGTGCTGCAGTATGGCAGGCAACTGTTGTGACCACCACTGTCAGTTGAATGCTGCAGACATTGGAGGAGCAGCAGGATGTAAGCACTGTGCATTTCAGTAGATGCACCCTGGTGATGCATGCATGCAAGCACTGACGTCACCGGAACAACTGGGTCAGCCATTTTTGTTTTTAAGCCACCGGTGGACATGACTTAGGTAAGTTTAACCGGGTTCCCTGATGACCTCTGATGTAGGTCAGGGACCCAGTTGGATTCGGACTATGCTGACCTGGTCAAACCCTTTCAAGCTACCACGTGAGTGAGGTGCTAACCGGGCGAATTACCAGGTTTACCCCATTTTACATGGCAGCTTGAAAGAGACTTCTGTTTCATAATAAATGAAATATATATGTAAACATACAACATTATTCCTTGACCACTCTTCCCTTCAGGGTCCCAAACAGTCCTTCCAAGTGAAGCAGCACTTTTCTTGTGAATCTACAGGGGTCATCTGCTGCATCTGGTGCTCCCATTGTGGCCTCCTCTACAATGCAGAGATTGAACGCAGATTGGGAGATCTCTTCGTTGAGCACCTTTGCTCTGTCTGCTGCGATAGCAGTGATCTCCAGAGGCAACCCATTTCAATTCCCCGCCCCATTCCCATGCCATCACGTCTGTCCATGGTCTCATGCTCTACAAAAATGAGACCTCTCATAAATTGGAGGAACAATACCTCTTCTTCCTTCTGGGCACACTCCAACCAGGTGACATTAACCGACTTCTCTGGTTTCTGTTAGGACCCAAACTTCCTCCCCCCTCCTCTCTTTTCCCTATCCTTGCCTCCTTTCCTCTATCTCTCTCTCTCTCTCTCTCTCTTTCCCTATCCCTCTGAATCTTTTCCTCCACCTCTGCAATCACAGAGCTACACCCCTCCCCCATTTCAGCTTTTATTTCCTGCCCTCCTATCCAAGTCCACCTATGGACTCAGCTGTTGGCCTGTGCTCCTCCCCTGCCTTTTCGTCTCTCTTCTTTTTGATTCAGATACCTGCCTGCTTTGTGAAGAGCTCAGGCCCAGAATTTTGGTTATATATCTTTATCTCCTATGGACACTAAGAGTCTGACTTAGTTTCTCCATAACTGTTGTACATTACTACAAACACAGCATCTACAGACTTTCTTCTTTCACAATATCATTCTTGAATCTCTTTCCAAAATATTTAACACAATTTTCTTCCTTTTTTAAGTGTTTGTTCTGGTATTTGTTTACCCTCTACTTTGGGATGCATCTTCACAGATATATCTCCGTCTGATATCCTTGTCAAGTAGCTAATAAGCATGTGTGAACCTTGTGGTGAATCTATGCTGAGCTGCCTAGCCCCACTTTACTGACATTGGGCGTGTATTATCTCTACCCTTTAAGACGCTCCCCGTGGATATAACTGTGTATGTACCTATTGTCTTTCATTATTGTACCATTAGTTTCTGCTAATAAAAACCATGATTATTGCCTGACTACACTGCCTTCGTCTACTTCATTAACTGGTACTTCAAACCTTAATATTATGTTCCAGGAAACTTGCTGACTGCAAAGGTCATCATAGCTGAGTCAAGGTGTGTCCTTCTCCACTGATCATATGTTGGCACTGTTAGAATGTGGTATGGTGATCAGGATTTGGAATCCTGGCTGAGAGGTATTAAACTTAGCAGGGATCGAAAGTCCACCCTGATTTACTTGTTTTTTTTTAAATTAACTTAGATTTACGTAAATCTAATTTAAGCATTTTATTCTATAATAACAAATACATTACAGATATAAATAATTTCTTCCCACCATCTATAAGTAAAATTTCAAATTTAGATTGTCTTGGTATCTGTAAAGTATGCCCAAAATTATCCAATAATAAAGCTCTAACTTGATAATAACAAAAAAGAATATTTGATGATATTTCATATTTTCTTTCATTCTTTGAAAATAAATAAAATAACCTGCTTCATAACAATCTTGTACAAATTTAATTCCCTTTTGATCCCATAATTTCAAAAGTTGATTATTAAGGATAAAAGGAAAAAGTTTATTCTGATATAAAGATTGAAATTTTCCCTTCTGTACCAATTGCTTCATTTATCTGCGAAGCCAAGCCAAAGAAAGAAGATTCATCATATTCCATAATTCCTTTAAATGTATCAAAATAGGTGAATTATAATTACATAATAACTTAGAATTCCATTTATAAATCAATTGGTCCATCTTCTTCTCACCAATTTGAGATAATTCAATATTTGCCCATACCAATAATTTTTCCAAATCAAACATTCTATTAATTAATTTTAATTGTGCCACTTTATAGTACTTTTGAAAATTCAGAAGCAGTAAACCTCCTAATTCATATTTCCAAGTCAGTTTTTGTAAAGATACACTTACCATTTTACCTTTCTATAAAAACTTCCTTACAATAGAATTCAAATCTTTAAAAGTTTTTTTTTGAGGAACAATACAGGGAACGGATTGAAAAAGATATAGTATTCTAGGAAAATTATTCATCTTAATACAATTAACTCTACCTATTAATGTTATCAGTAAATCTTTTCATTGATTCAAATCATTTTTAATTTTACAGTACAAAGATAAATAATTTAATTCATTCAAATTATTAAAATTATTATCTGCTTATTAAATATTTAATTTGGTCTGATCATTTAAATTTAACAATATTTTTACAAGAAGTATAATCCACTTCAACCAATGACATAATCTCACTTTTTTTCCAATTAATTTTATAACCAGATATTTTTCAAAACTGTTCCAACCTATCATGTAACCATTTTAAAGAATTCTTTGGTTCTGTTAAGTATATCAAAACATCATCTGCAAATAAATTAATTTTAAATTAATCAGATTTCACTTTAATACCTTTAATATTATTATATTGCCTTATCAACTAAGCCAAAGGTTCAATAACTAATGCAAAAAGAGCTACTGTCTAGTAGATCTTTCCAATGTAAATGGCAAAGATGTCTGCCCATTCATCACAACTCTAGCAATAGAATTTTTATATAAAGCCTTAATCCAAACAATAAATATTGGTCCAAACTTACATTTTTTTCAATTCTTTATATAAAAAAACCTACATTCTATTCAAGCAAATGCCTTTTCAGCATCTAATAATATAACCATTTCCTGAGAAATATGGATTGAAGAAATCAGTTTCACAATATTATCCACAGAGTAACCATTTTTAATAAATCCAGCCTAATCCAAATGAACCAAAGCTGGTAAATATTTGCCAGTCTATTTGCTAGAACCTTCGTTACAATTTTATAATCAACATTTAACAATGAAATAAATCTATAAGATCCAATTTTCAAAGGATTGCTATCTTTTTTAAGAATAACTATAATAATTGCCTGAGAAAAATAATCCAGAAAAGAATGAACCTCTGTCACTTGTTCCAATACTTCCATTAATAAAGGTATTAATACATCTTGAAATTTCTTATAAATCTCAGATGTAAATCCATCTTCACCTGGAGACTTTCCATTAGGCATAGATTGGAGTGCTTCTATAATTTCTCTATAAGTAAAG
Organism: Narcine bancroftii; assembly: GCF_036971445.1. Classification (NCBI taxonomy): domain Eukaryota; kingdom Metazoa; phylum Chordata; class Chondrichthyes; order Torpediniformes; family Narcinidae; genus Narcine; species Narcine bancroftii. Next base: position 145,211,102 of record NC_091471.1, on the reverse strand, counting down.
GAAGCTTCTAATTCATTACTCAAGGAAGGTAAATGAAGGTTGGAAAAATTAAATTATCAATTTTAACTTTATCTTATTCTGAAATATATAATTTCACATAAAATTCCCTAAACACATCATTTATCTCTTGAGGTTTATATGTAATAATTGAATCATTTCGAATAGCATTTATTGTTCTGAAACCTGTTCCACCTTTAATTGCCAAGCTAAAACCTTGTGAGCCCTTTCCTTTAATTCATAATAGATCTCTGTAACAACTTCTCAAACTTATAAGTTTGTAGTGAAATATATTGTAATTTCATGTAAATCAAATGTACATTTTTAGTCTATGTTGAATTCTGTTGTAAATATTGTTCTAAAGTTTCTCACTTTTTCCAATTTATTATCTTTAAAAGAATGCTGTTTCTTAATTTTAGATGTAAAGCGAATAATTTGTACCCTTAAATATGCCTTCAAAGCATCCCATAAAACAAACTTACTATTAACTGATTCTGTATTTATTTTCAAAAATTGCTGTATTTGATTTCTTATAAAATTACAAAATTCAACATTATTTTAACAATAAAGAATTAAATCTCCATCGATATGCAATATCTATCTTTTCTGAACCTATATGTTATCAATAAAAGAGATCTGATAATATTCTATTTTTATATTCAGCAGATATAACATGACCTTGTAATTGCACTGATATTAAAAATAATCTATTCTCGAATAAGAATCATATTGAAATGAATAAAACAAAAAGTCTTCCTCCTTAGGAAGACACACACACACACACACACACACACACACACCTGGTGGAAAATATAAAGATACATAACAAACATTTTGGGCTCTAGCCCTTCATCAAAGTATGGACATGATGTAGGCACCACACGAACAAAATGTTTGGGAGGGCAGGAGCACAGTCCCAAGGTCAGGAGGTAATAGGTGGAAAAGGGAGGGAAGATACAGCAGCAAACAAGGAATGGGGGATGGCTCTGTGAATGGAGAGGGAAGGAGATGGGGAGATGGAGGAAAGAAGACAGAGGGTTGGGGAAGAGAGGAATAATGGGGAGTAGGCTAGCAGAATGCAGAGAAGTCGATGTTAATGCTATCTGGTTGGAATGCCCAGATTGAAAATTAGGTGTTGCTCCTTCAATTTATGGGTGATCTTGGTTTGACAGTACATGAGGCCATGGGCTGACATATCAGTGTGGGAGTGGGATGCAGAATTGAAATGGTTGGCCACTAATGTGGACATCATGTGCTCAGCAAAGTGATTGCCCAGTCTGTTTGATGTACAGAAGGCCACAACGGGAGCACTGGATGCAGTAGATGAAGTGTTGCTTCACTCTAAAGGACCGTTTGGGGCCCTGGATGGTTGTGAGGGAGAAGATGTGGGCACAAGTGTAGCACTTCCTGCAGTTGCAGGGGAAGATGCCAAGGGGAAGGTGGAGAGGGGTGGTACGGTTCCTGCAGAGAAATAGATTGGAGATCAATCCACAGGACCATAAGAGTGCAGAGAGGATTACTGGACTCTCTCTCCCCTCCATCAATGTAATCTATTGGGATCATTGTCTGAAGAGGGCTCACAAAATCACTGAGGATTCCTTGCACCCTGCACACAGCAGCTTTCAGCTGCTCCCATTGGGGAAAAGATACAGGAGTGTCAGATCCAGCATCACCAGGTTGAGGAACAACTTCTTCCCATGGACAGTGAAAATGCTGAACGACCAAAGGAAATGCTCACACTCACCATCCAAGCCTTTCATATTCCTGAAGAAATATTTATTTATTTATTTTTATTGATGAATGCTTGTGTGTGTTATGATGGTTGTATATCTATGAGTTTTTCTACCAAAGACCGGAGAACACTGTTGTATTGTAGAATCAGATGACAATAAACTTAACTTTAATTGAGTCTTCAGTGCATAATTACAGTAAAATATGAGTTAATTCAAGCATTAAAGAAGATGGTTCTAGGTTGACATAATTAATAGACAAGGAGAATTCAATAGGTCAATTGTAGCCATCAAATTAATCCTTACAAGATCTCCAAAATTCAATAAATAGGGATATAGATACTCACAAATCTTGAAAAGCTACCCTTTAAAAGAATGGTAGGAGGAAATTTAATCATGAGAATGTAAGAAATAAAAGCATGAATGGACCATTCAGCCTCTCAATTCAATTTTTTTTAACCTCAGTGCCATTTTCCTGCTCTATTTGCTCTCCATTGGTTCACTTTTTCTATCAATCCCTGCCTATATATGTAATAGGAGAGAATTAAAATGAATCATTACCCTCAATGTGATATTTTCCCCATTCCTGCTCTAAATAACATACCTTAATTTGAAACTGACACACACCTCATTCCAGGACCCCCCCCCCCCCAAAGGAAATGCTGTTCTTGCAACTAATCTGCATGCTTCAAATATATCACCTCCCATTCTTTGAAACTCAGGAAATACCTAATCTATTTAATCTCTCCTTTCGTGACAAACCTGATCAAGTGAGTGAACCTTTACTGCACTCCCTCAATTGTAAAATGTATCCTTTCTAAAGTACGATTACCAGATCTGTACACATTATTCCAGATGTTTTCTCATAAAGGCACTGGAAAATTGAAAAAAATGAACCTCTTTTCTTGTATTTAAATCCTCTTAAAATAATGGCCATTATAGTGTTTGCTTTCCTAATTGCTTGCTGTATTTGCATATTAACCTTTACACAAAAGAAAATCCCAAATCCTTAACTTCTTTATCAATATGTAAAAAATATTTATCCTTTGTATTTGTTATCAAACTGTGAAGAGGTAAATGTTTTGGGCAGTGGGTCTTCTTTCTTTTCTTTTTCTTTGGCTTGGCTTCGTGGATGAAAATTTATGGAGGGGTATGTCTATAAATTTTCAACACTCACAACTAAAGCATAACTACCAGATCCACCCAGGAGTAGATCTGCCAGGAGTCTTCAGATGTCTGCCATCATCTAACATACAAGGTGTGTCTCTGAAAGTACAGTTTTGCAGAGAAATCTTGAAATTTTATTTTTGAATGTGTATCTTATTTCACAAGTAGCACCTACTCAGCTAAATATTGCACGCATGTCAATCCACCTGACTTTCAAGGGTGTCAGGGAAGAGAGATGAATGCAGACATGATCACCAGAGAGAAGATGTTTGGGAAGCTGAATGGTTTAAAGGTTTAATGGTCTCCTGGACCAAATGGAATCAACTCTTGAGTTCTGAAAGAAGTAGCTATAGAGATTGTAGAGGTATTGGTAATGATCTTCCAAGAATCAATAGATGATTCTGGAGGACGGAAACATTGCAAAGGTCACTCTGCTATTTAGAAAAGGAGGGAAGCAGCAGAAAGGAAATGATAGACTTGTTCGCCAAACATTAGTGGTGGAGGAGTTATTGGAGTCGATTGTCAAACACAAGGTTACAGAGTACCTGAAGGTGTATGACAAGATAGTCCAAAGTCAGCATGGTTTCAAGGGAAAATCTTGCCTGAGGAATTTTCTGAGAAATCCACAAGCAGGCTGGACAAAGGAGATGCAGAGGGTGTATATTTCAATTTTCAAAAAACCTTTGACAAGGTGGCACACATGAGGCTGCTTAACAACATTAGAGCCCATGGAATTACGGGAAAGATACTAGCATTGGCCAATTGGCAGGAAAAAGTTCTACTCTGGTTGGCTACTGGTTACCAGCGGTGTTCCGGCCACTTCTTTTCACGCTGTTATGTTAATGAGTTGGATTGCAAAATAAATGGCATTGTGGCTAAATTTACAGATGATATAAAGATAGCTGGATGGGCAGGCAATGATGAGGAATTAGAGAGATTGAGATGGATTAGGAGATTGCTCAAAGAAGTGGCAAATGAAATACAATGATGGAAAGTGCATGGTTATGCACTTTGGTGGAAGGAACAAAAGGGTGGACTGTTATTTGGATGGAGATAAAATTAAAAATTTGGATGTGCAAGGGGACTTGGGAGTTCTCATGCAGGATACCATAAAGATTAACCTCCACAATGAGTCAGTGGTGAAGAAGATGAATGTTGGCAGTCATTTCTAGAATAGGATATTTGAGCAGTAGGCTTTATAAGGCACTGGTGAGACCTCAGTTAGAATAAGGGGTACAGTTTTGGGCTCTTATTTAAGAAAGGATGTGCTGGCATTGGAGAGGGTACAGGGAAGATTCACAAGAATGAAGGTGTTAACGTGAGGAACATTTGATAGCTCTTGGAACAATAAGGGGGAGCATCATGGAAGCATTTCTAATGTTGAAAGGCCTGGACAGAGTAGATGTGGCAAAGTTGTTTCCCATGGTAGGGGAGTCTAGGACAAGAGGGCACATCTTCAGGATTAAAGGGTGCCCATTTAAAACAGGGATGCAGAGGAATTTCTTTATCCAGAGGGTGATGAATCTTTGGAATTTGCTACTACAGCAGGCACCCAAATCATTGAGTGTATTTAAGGCAGAGATTGATACAGGTTATGGAGAGATGACAGGGAAGTGGAGCTGAGTGGGAGAATGTATCAGCTCAGGATGGAATGGTGGAGAAGACTCAATGGGCTGAATGGCCATCATCTCCTATATCTTATTGTCTTATGACCCATGACATTCTCCTCTCCACTAACCACCTGTGGGTCTCCCAATAACAAGGTATTGTTTTTGCTGATGATCGCATTACTCCAGCTACAAGCCCATTTAAGGGAGTCGAGGCATCACCTCTCCAGATTGGAGCCTCAGGTCTTCAGAAATGCTGAAACTAACATTGCAATAATGCAAGAAGTACAAGTAGTGGAAATGAATGAGCATTTATGGTCACATACATGAGCAAATGTAAAGAATGCAAATGCAATGAATGTCTTACTTGCTGCAGTATCCCAGGTACATAATCCACACAACACATAGCAATGGATGAGAAAAAAAGTAAAATAAGATAAATAGATAGATAGGTATAAAACAGCTGTGGGCCCTGAATAAATAATTGTATTTGCCTAACGAAATTGGCTGCACAACTTAAATTACTCTGGCAAAAGGTGTGGTGCCAGAGGATAGCTCATGTTGTTCCATTGTTTTCAAAACAGGTTCCAAAAGTAACACTGGAAATTATAGGCTGGTGAGCCTGACATCAATAGAAGGTAAATTATTGGAAGATGTCCCAAGAGATCAGATATACAAGAATTTGGCTATCTAGGGACTGATTAGGGATAGTCAACATGGCTTTGTGTGTGGTACGTCGTGCTTAACCAATCTGACAGAGTTTTTTTGAGGATATCAGGAGAGTTGATGAAGAAAAGGCTGTAGATGTTGTCTGGATGGACTTTAGTAAGGCCTTTGACAAGGTCCCACAGGGGAGATTAGTCAGGAACATTTAGAAGCTTGGTATTCATGGTGAGGTAGTAAATTGGATTTGACATTGGCAATATGAGAGAAGCCAGTAGATAATGTCCTCTCAGATTAGAGGCCATAGGCAGACCATGGTTGTTTGTCATCCATATCAATGATCTGGATGATAATGGGGTAAACTGGATCAACAGGTTTGCAGATGACACAAAGATTGGAGGCATTGTGGATAGCAAAGAAGGTTTTCAAAGCTTGCAGAGGGATTAGGACCAGCTGGAAAAATGGGCAGAAAATTAGTAGATGGAATTTAATGCAGACAAATGTAAGGTATTGCATTTTGGAAGGACAAACCAAGAAAGGACATTCATGGTCAATGGTAGGGCAGTGAGGAGTGCAGTAGAACACAGGGATCTGGGAATACAGATACATAATTCCCTGAAAGTGGCATCACAGGTAGATAGAGTTTGATGAGGACAATTCAATGTTTTAAACAACAATTTTATTTGCAAACAATTAAAATCTCAAAATAAAAAGTGTTGTTGTGCGACCTGAAGACCTCTCGCATGGTCATTAAGTTCTTCTCTTGGGACGTTCAGGTATAATTTAGCAGCAGAAGAAAGACAAACCGACTCCAAATGATTTTTCTTTGTGACGCTCGTGAATGAGCATCCACGATTTACATTCTTTGGCCTTCTTTATTAGCGACAGAGAAAAAGCATTGATGGAAATTTTGTACTAGTTTCATCTCTACAGCAACTCTATTCTTCATCATAAATTTTATTCAAAGATTATGCTCAACCTGATCACTGGATGCTTACAGTGGTTCTAAACCTTCTTCTTTCCATTCACATCACTATGCCATCTGTGCTCTGTGATTAGTAAGGGATTGCTTAAGGTGGGATGTGAGTGAAAAGAAAAAGGTTGAGAACCACTGCATAAGAACATATTTCCCTCTTCTGTCATATCACCAGTTTTAGCTGGATTCTGATAGTCTTCTTCAGCTTGCTGATAAAATAAAAGCATTTGTATTATTTTCAGTTCCACACATCAATTCAATTTCAAATTGTTGTGATACCTAGACAGTGTCAAATGCTGAATCAACATTTTTAGCTCATCTTGGTTAAATTCATCATATATTTTGGTCAGTTTTAACAAAGGAAATGTGACTCCAGCATTGGGTCATCAGTTTTCCTAATGCACAGGCTTTTTTTTTGTCTTCTGAGAGGAACTGGGTCTGCTACTTTCCACACTGTATTAACTTATTTAGATCAGTGGTTTTCAAACTGCCCCCCTAAACTCACATTCCACTTTAAGTATTCCCTATGCCATAGCTCTGTGATTAGTAAGGGATTGCTTAAGGTGGGATGTGAGTGAAAAGGTTGGAAAACCACTGTTTTAATCGTACCTAATTGACTCGTTATGTGTAAGTTTTCATAACTCCAAAATAAATGGAGGCCAATGACAATTTTTTCAAGCAAGATATTTCAGTGACAATTGGGTCTCAAGCAGTTGTTCTCAACTTTCCCTTCCCGCTCACATACCATCTTAAGCAATTCCTAATCAATCACAGAGCACTTATGGGATAGGGATTACTTAAAATGGAATGTAAGTTTGGGGAGCAGTTTGAAAATCACTGATTTAGATGAAGTTGATGGCTTTGAAGATAGGTGAAAGTTGTGTTGATGAGGTAGGGAGTCTGCAGAGGGACTTGGATAGCTTGGGAAAATGGGCAAATAAGTGGGAGATGGAATACATTGTAGGGAAGTGTATGGTCATGCACTTGGTAAAAGGAATAAAGAAGTAGACTATTTTCTAAATGGGAAGAGATTTCAGAAAGTGGAGGTCTATGGGCACTTAGAAGTCCCAGTGCCTTAAAGTTTTACCTGCAGATTGAGTCAGTAGTAAGTAAGGCATATGCAATGCTAGCATTCTTTTCAAGACTAGAATTTAAAGGCAAGGATGAAATGCTGAGACTTTACAAGGTGTTGGTCACACCACATTCAAAGTATTGTGAGCAGTTTTAGGCCCCATATCTAAGGAGAGATGTGCTGGTTTTGGAGAGTCCAGAGGAGGTTTGCGAGAATGATCCCAGGGATAAGTGGATTAACATGTGATGAATGTTTGATGGCTGTGGGCCTGTACTCATGGGAATTTAGATTTGATTGAAATATTTCAAATATTGAAAGGGCAAGATAGAGTGGAAGAGGGCAAGATAATTCCAGTTGTTGAAGAGGGCACAGCCTCAGACATAAGGACATCGCTTTAGAACCGAGATGAGAAATTTCTTCAGTCAGATAGTATGAATCTGTGGAACTCATTGCCACCTACAGCTATGGAGACCAAGTCATTGGGCATATTTAAAGCAGAGGTTGGTAAGTTCCTGATTAGTTAGGACATAAAATGTTATGGGAGAAGGCTGGAAAATGGGGTTGAAAGGAAAAATACATCGGCCATGATTTGAATGGCGGAGCACACTTGATGGTCTATATAGCCTAATTCTCTCCTTAGTCTTATGGAGTCGGCAATTAAAAATGATCAGGTGAGGAGAAGTTTGGAATTGCTTATACAACCCAGAAAATGATACTGATTAACCATTAATTTCAAAACCAAGAAAGAATTTTGTTAATCAATTGTAATAAGGATCACAAGACAAAGATGGTGTCAGGAAACTCATGAACCATATTTTAGTTGACTGGCAAAGGTTAAGATACCTACTCTTATTCCTCGTTCTTATAATCATTTGATGTGAAATAAAAGAAAATAGAATAAGGAATAATTCAACATCACAGAAGTAAAGGCCAAGATCCTTTATCTTTCCCCTTCCAATGAAATTGAAATCCACCTGAGGATCTCTCCTTCATATTAAACTTACTTTCTTCTCATCAGGCTTTTAACATTTATCTTGCATAATCTCTGGTTCATCAAGGTCTCTTCAGTTTATTCTTCTCTTGGTACACTATTTACTCTTGCTCTTACCAGACTCTTCTGCTGCTTCCCTCATTCTGTCTCTTCCAGCTCCAACACTACAAGAGGACTGCCTAAACTATTGGTAAGTCACTTTTTCCTCTACGGCTAAAGGTGAATATTTATTATCAATCTTTTTTGTACATATTGTCTCGTAATAATTACATATGTAATGTAGTTGTCTTAAATAAAATATCTAAGTATATGATTCTAGTTTTGTTCAAAGTACCTGTTTAATTATAACAATAAGGTGGCACAGTTGAGATAGCAGTTAACACGACAGCTTTACAGTGCCATTGATCAGGACGGATTCAAATCCCGCACTGTCTGTTAAGGAGTTTGTATGTTCTCACTGTGCCTCCATGGGTTTTCCCCAGGGCTCCAGCTTTCTCCCACCATTCGAAACCTACCAGGGTGTAGGTTAATAATTGGGTGTAAATTGTTGGCGCAGACTCATGGGCCGAAATGGCCTGTTAACATGCAGTATGTCTAATTAATTTTTTTTAGTGTAATTGTCAATAAACTCATTATTATTAATACTCTTATTATTCATCATTATCTTAATTTTGTTCCTTTTGAGAAAAACATAAGACATATTTTCCAGCCCACCATCTTTACTTGACAAATTATTTTCTGCTCTGCTTTCCTGCTGTTATACACTGCAGGATGAAAAGAGAATCAACAGCTTTCAGCATTTCAAGCATGTTTCACCATATAAAATGCACAAGGTTGACGACGATCTATTTTGTTCCATAATCCATAATTTGGTTAAAAAAAGATTAATCTTAGACATCAGATTTAAAATTAACAATTGTTCTAGTATCCAAAGTCCTATCACTATTTGGAATATGGAAGTGCTTATTATTTCAGGTAGATATATAAAGTTTAGAAAATGTATCATGTCTTCAACGTCTTTCATTTCCCTTTAATATTGTGAAAATTTTGACCAAGGTCACCCCCCCTGGCCTTTAAACGTGTTCAATTCATTTATTTTTCTGCATTTGTTTGTGATATTTTAATGATAAATGGACATGACCACACTGTGTCAATCCTACTGCTTCCAGTTCCTTTCCATTTAGCAAAGCACTCGATAGGCGCCCTTTCATAATACATTTACTATCATATTGTGCAGTACACACATCCAACGAAAGTGGACGTGTGCAGTAATAGAATGTTAATCTGCAGCATTCTATTGTGCCACCTTAGTTATACATATTGCAGCCATAGAACCTTGTGAAACGAGGTTTCTTTAATCGGTTGTACCTGCTTCTTAGACTTTTTTTTTAAAAAAAGGCAACTTCTTCATTCGTTTGCTAATGTTTGTGAGATTCTCCCAATCGTCCCACCATGGTCGAAAATCCGTGGAGGATTTAGTTTAGATTATGCTGTCTTTGCAAGGTTTTCTTTAAGGTCCTCGCCCACGTTACGGGAGAGCCCACTGAAAATACCATCCTCAATCTCGCTTTCCAGAATAATTAAACAATTTTGTTTTGATTCCAACCTTTGCACGAGTTTGGTTCGGCGGCAGTGCCCCTTCAGAACTGCAATGTTGTCGGGTTAAAATGCTCCAGAACTTTAAGACGATTCAGAACCGGTGTTTCTCCTCCCATTCGACATAGGTCTAAAGGTTGCCAACATAATTTGCAAACGACAGTAAATTTTATCACAAAGTTCAGCAGGAAACTCTCCACGTTTTTGATATTCGTCCCCTTTGAGAATAACTACGGAAACTAACCATATATTTATCTAATTTGCTATTTGTGGATTAATTCTGTTCTTTCTGGACGACTCCCTGGTCCGTCCTAAGTAACTGCTGTTATATAGAGAATTTAGGTTAAAAAGACTTAAGTTAAAATGTGATGATTAATCATAAACAGGGAAGCCAGAATGGACAGAGAGTTTACTAGCAGTCAAGGACAGAAGGATCTGCTGAATATGTTTTTTTTAAACCTATCTTTTCATGGTCATAGTGAGAGACATGCAGGAGACAAAGGATTGATAAGAAGTGTGAGAAACAGAATTTAGTGAATGTAGAGTTCACAGCGTACGTAACCAACGTGATAATTAATAATGCAGTTATACTTAGAATGTTTTTGTAATACTAACCAATTAAAACAGTATTAATAAGAAGGGGAAGGGCAAATAATAAGGGTATAAAAATCAATGCACTGTATGTATCGGGGCTTAACTGGTGAGAAACCAGTTAAGTCCAACTCAGCAGACTTGTAAATAAAGCTTGTCGTGTCATCAGTTTTAAAGAGACTCATGTGTGAGAAGTTTTATTTCTGACAACTGCCACACGAAAATATACATTAAAGTGCCAACCCCTTTTAATGTTCGAGACAAAACAGAGCACTCACAAGATTTTTTTAAAAAGTGTTTAAATTAGCCAAGAACAGAATATCTTTGAGAGCCGGAGCGACTTTTCAGCTGTTTACATGTGGAACGCAGACCGCCTACTTGGTACATCATGCCTTCTTCCCCATTGATCAGCTAAATTCCGACCTCCCTCTCAAACAAAACAATTCAGCGTTAATGCTCTCGAGAATGATCTTGCGATGAACGAATAAGTTATTTTTGAAGAATTCATGCTATGCTTTACGCTGCCTGGAGTCAACTTTTCACTCATGAGTAATGTTTGTAGTTTTCTCTTGCATTGTTCTCTGCTCTTTTGCTTCGTTTTGGATTTGTGTCCGTGTTGCATTTAGTTCCAAGCTCAAATATGAAAAAGGTTAACATTTCAGAATAACAAAGGCTTTTTGAACACAAAACAGATAAATTGGCACTGCAGATTCACCAGTCGGAGATCTCGGATGACCAGGGACGATCCTCCTGAATACCATCATCCTCCACTCTCGTCTCTTCGAGAGGTCACTTGACGGTGTGCGGGTTCGTGAGGGGAGCAGCGGCGCATGCGCCATGATACATGACCCACAGGGAGCCGGCGTTGCTTGTGCTTTCGCTGCGGCCCGCCATTTTGGTTGATTTTTTTTTCCCTCTCTCTCTCTTTCCCCCCCGACACCCCACCCCCTCCCCCCTTTCCTCCTCCTTGAATTTCGTGCAGCAGCGAGCAAAGCACGTGAAGGCGGAGGTCTGCCCGAGTCGGCGTGCGGAACCGAGGCACTGCGGCCTTAGTGGCTGGCGGGGGGAGGGTGGGGAGGCAGCACAGTAAGAAGGAGCGTGAACGAGGCGGCCCGGGAGATCGGGGGAAGAGAAAAAAACACACACACACACACACCGGATAACGCGTGTCTCATTCGACCCGGCCGCTGAGCTCGCACCCAGCGCCAACCATGCCGTCGGTAACGCTGCCAGCCAAGGAGAATGCGCTCTTCAAACGAATCCTGGTGAGTGCGATCGGATCCGGTGTGCTCACCACCCCTCGCTATAAGTTATTCACACCCATCCCGGGGCCCCCCGGCTCCGCTGCTCGAGCGAAACTGCGAGTCTTGCACCATTTTAATGGTATCCTCCCGCTCGTTCCATTTCTGTCGGCTGATGTTGTCGGTGTGTTGCCGACCCTGGCTTCATAACACCGCGGCCTTCCGTGTTGGCTCTTTACTTAACTGCCCATCGGCTGGGTCGGAGGCCGCTTTCACGTGCACCAACTCCCGTTCCCCGACTCCCACTCCGCTGGCGAGACGGGATCTCTCACGGGGTCGCCTCGTTTCCTCGCGAAGAGTTCAGCCATTAATGTCCAAGGGAGTCGGGCGTGCTGCATGGTCTCAGTCATTTCAACCGGGCCTGGAGGTTCACCAGGCCAAGCCAAACACGTGAACTGTGCTTGGGCGTTGGATTAGAGCCAGGATGAGGTTTAGAGTAAACTCCCTGGTTTTTTTTTGTTAGTGAGGTTCAAGCTTCACAACATCTCTTTTGTTACAAAGTCATTGATGTTTGTTTTACAAATTGAGTTTTGCATGAATTATCTGGAAACCGGAAAACGCGTTTTACACAGAAGGCGATTCCCTACTTTAACATGAAAATAACTTGGTGCAATCCTATAATGTGATGGATGGGCCTGGTCATCTGGTGTATATTGGGTTTCCCAATCTCTGTATGAAACCATTCAGTGATTTAGGCATCGTCCTACAATTGCGAGTACAATTAAGAGTGATTGTAGGTTGATAAAATAATTTTCTATCAAATCTGTGTCCAGGAAAGTAGAAGAATTAATGCTGGAGTCGAATTTGTAATAAAATGTGTTCAGTTTATAATGTGCCAGACTGGATTAATCTGTGATTCAAAAACAAACTCAGGACATTGCAATCTACTTTTATTGGGTATTCAATGGTAGGGCATGTGTAATTGTGAACATAAATATGCAAGAAGTTGTGATAGTATGAATATGGATGCAAGATTAACCCTTTCTGGAAGGCATTTTTGCTCTTCAAAATATTTATCGATACATTCAGCATTTTGCTTTCAGTCCCTCTGCAGTGTTGCCTTGATAATGTTTCTGAGAATTCTGATCATTAGCTTCCCCTACCATAGTGATTTATTGTGTGGAACTATTTGGATGTCTCTTGTTTGGGGTGAGAGTTTAAATGTTACCACATTGTTTGCTACCATAAATTATTAAACTTCCAAAAGTGACAAACTTTTATTGGTGTTTCATGTGATTGAGGTAACTGTTGATGCCAGTGATCCTGAGGTGAGAATCAAGTAGGTACATTAATGGATATTAATAAGAGTCTGATATTGGTTGTGATAATTGCTGAGGGGTACCTTGGCTATGGCATCAAGATTAACTTCTGTTTTTCAGAATATTATCTGGGATATATCATCTTAAGAGCAAATGTAATTTCGCTTTCTTTTGAACTGCTTTTCTACAGTTTGACAAAAAAAGTTTAATTCTCTGCAGTTGGAACTTGAACTCATAACCCATAGGCCTAAACATAGTGTTAGTACATAACTTGTGAATACTCCAGTACCACTGTTAAAAATATTTAAATGAAATTTGGGGTATTTGCAGAAACCATTTATGTATGATATGGTTAAACCTTCACATTGAATGTGATTGCTCATCTTCCTGAAATGGGTAGCCAGACAGTAGAAATTTAGTAACATTGTAATGTCAAATATAACTGTTTAAAAAGTTAAGATTTTTTATGGCTGAAAGCAGAAACTGAGAGAAGAAACAATTGTATAAATAATTTGGCTATATTGTCAGAACACTTAAAAGAAAAATAGGATCGAGCAGAGCCAACAGAATTTATGATAAGAAAGTAATGCTTGACCAATTTGGAATTCTTTAAGGATTCCACAGCTATAATAAAGAAAGAACTTGTGGATGTGGATTATCTAGGTTTTCTGAAGATGTTCATTAAGATCATACTCAGGAGGTAATAATGTGGCTGAAGGGGCCAAATATCATAATTCCAAGTTTGCTGATAATGCAAAAATATATTAGGTTTGTAATAATGAAATTGTAAATTGCCTTCAGAGATGTGGATGCTGCGCAAATGTGAATATGACAAGTGAAATCTAATGTAGACAATTTTCATCCACCAGTGCACATAACAGAAACACAGATCATTTGTTGCTTGATAAGATTGGATCGTATCGCTATTCCAACAAATTTAGAAGTGGATGAATGAAAGCAAATTTTAGTGCAAATGATATGGCCACCTTTGTTACAAAAGGCTTGAATGCAGCAGTTAGGAAGTGTGATGATTATATAGTACATTGATGAGACTGTACATGAAGTCATGTGTACAGTTTTGGTTTCTGTTAATAAAGGAATGATTGGTCATAGAGGGAATGCAATAAAGATTCTTTAGACTGCAAGTTTTGTTTGTTAAGTTTGTACGAGAGTAGGAAAAGGCTATTTGTTCTTGAAGAATCCTATTTAGACAATGGGTTGCAATGGAGGCCATAACTTCAACTTTTACTTTCCTGTCATGTTTTATCAAATGAAAATCTATTTCCAATCATTTTTTTTAAACTTGACCAGCATCCATAATTTTTTTAAAATGGAATGTACTCCAGTTTTTCACTACCCTTTATATAAAAGTAATTTCAGTGTAATTGAAGTATTTCTGAAGAGGATTAGAAAAGAAATCATAAGGCAGAAGAATTACATCCTCAGTTTTGCATTTCAACCCTCTGAATAGAAGGCCAATGTTCATTTTGCACATTTGCATTTGTTTTTGTTTATTGGTGCTCTCTCTGACTGCTTTTTGAAAAAATGTACATATTTCACGAATCCAAAATGAGTGATGAGCATTTTTGAAATTGTAATTCTGTTTGCAAATAAAATTAGTCATTCAATGGAAAACCTGTATAGCATCGAATGGCTAATTTTAGGAATTTTTTCCTTGCACATTATTGCATGATGTCTTTCTTCTTTGGCTTGGCTTCGCGGACGAAGATTTATGGAGGGGGTAAAAAGTCCACGTCAGCTGCAGGCTCGTTTGTGGCTGACAAGTCTGATGCGGGACAGGCAGACACGGTTGCAGCGGTTGCAGGGGAAAATTGGTTGGTTGGGGTTGTGTGTTGGGTTTTTCCTCCTTTGCCTTTTGTCAGTGAGGTGGGCTCTGCGGTCTTCTTCAAAGGAGGTTGCTGCCCGCCAAACTGTGAGGCGCCAAGATGCACGGTTTGAGGCGTTATCAGCCCACTGGCGGTGGTCAATGTGGCAGGCACCAAGAGATTTCTTTAGGCAGTCCTTAATGCTTGGACAACATGCAGGCTACTACATGGTACCATTTGGCATGTTCTTGAAATCAGAATAGACCCTTTAACTCCTTTGTTTCAAAGATAAACAATTATTAATCCATTAGCAACTGTTTGCCTCCCAACTCTGTTCTCCATTTATTAATCTGTGGTGATCTTTGGAATTCTATTATTTTCCTCTTCTCTTTGTATAGGGAATCATCTCAGGTTTCAGTAGTTAGTCAACTTTATTATCTGTCATTACCAGATTATGTGATTAATCACTGTCCATGAAATTCCAGTAGTTTATTAGTTAAATGAACCTATCTGTTGTTATTTGATGCTTTTGAAACAATGGAGTGATGTTTTGCAGTTTTCCAAACCTGAGGCACATTGTCATATTGAAATAATTTAACAATTGGGGTGGGACTATTGGGTCTCGATGGCTTTTGCATTGTGTTTTATCATTTTAGAAATATCTTGTGGTTGTAGAGTTCCTCCCCTTGATTTATTCTTAATCTCTTTGTATCTTGGGTATTTATCAATCTGTGATGATTAGACACATAATAATATTTCTACAGGCTCTTTAGTTTTCATTATAGACTTGGCTGTATATTCTTTAACCAGACAGTTCAAGTTGCAAATCTTCATTTAAATATATTTATCATTGGATCTTTTCAGTTTTTCATTCTTGTTTTTGCATTACATTTATTTTCTTTCGGTCTTCAAATCTTGTTTTCTGCTTCTCCATGAATTTTATTTTGGACATAAAACATGATAACAGGCCATTTCAGCCTATGAGCCCATGCTGCTCAATTACACCCAATTAACCTACACCCCCAGTACATTTTGAATGGTGGGTGGAAACCGGAACCCCTGAGGGAAGCAGACACAGGGAGAATATATAAACTTACAGACAGCATGGGATTCGAACCCTGGTTTCAATTGCTGACATTGTAATGGTGTTGCACTAACTGCTATACCAACTGTCCTGCCCCAAATGTGTTGTATTTGCTTCTACAATTCTTTCACTTGAGTAGTTCTTTGCATGACACCATGTACTTTAAACATGAGATGCAATCCATTCATAGTACAATTGTATCACTGGACAATTTTTTTCCAAAAGGTTTGTTTCCTGAAAAAAAATCCTGATCATAGACAACTTCAAGCTGAAGACAAAGATAATATCAGATTTGCTATATCATGTAGGAAGTTGGTGAAAAATCAAATGAACTTTTCTTGAATTTAACTTTTTTAATTGCATAATGATGCTAATACATTGCATTAGTTCAACTGACCAAAAAAATGCTTTGTTGCTAATTTTTGTTCGTACTCCATCTGATGCCTCTCCTATCAGGGTCCCAACAATAATTGGCCAGCATTGATGGATTCTAGTCACTCTAATACTGATTTTCCATGGTTGCAGTGTCCTGGTGAAACCTTTCACTATCATTTTCACTGACTATACTAAAATTAGGGAAGAAGTCCAAGTGCTAATCCAGAAAATGACTTTATGGTTTTGTATGCTTGACGTAGACTTAAAATATGACACGAAATCACAAAAATAAGTTGTATCTTTAAAAAAAGATACCTGATAGGAAGATGATTAAAATGATTTTTGAGATCAGCAGCCTAAAATCCATAAAATACACCCAGAAATGTTCAGGAATCAAAATCTTTATTGTCCAGTGTAATGTGCACCACAGCAAAATGTCATCTAATCCAATTGGTCCGCGCCAGTATTTCTCCTTGACATAAGCTGTTTTTGCCATCTGACCCAATTTCATGTCATTCTGTCCCTTGTACACTTGCTCGCAATATTTCTTAACTACAAATTTGTTCCCTTTAAATACTCAGTGATAGCATGTGCTTTGGTGTCACTATTTGCTTGATGAAAAGGTTACTCTCTAACATGATTTTTAAAATATTTTTTTTTTAATTGACAGCACCACCATGAAAGGGCCTTCTGGCCCATGAAACCCATCCATTCCAATAACACCCAATCAGCCTATCAACCCTGTGTGTTTTTGGAGGGTGGGAGGAAACCGGAGCACCTGGAGAAAATTCACGCAGATCACCAGAGAATGTACAGTGCTGGATTCGAACTCTAGTTGCTGGTGCTATTATATTGTGGTGTTAAATGTTACACTAAACTTGCGTCTGATTCCTGATGAAAATTGATATTATAAATTTTAGTGAATTTATGAATCCAGGTGCCCATGCAAAATTAACTATTTTTAAAAAAAAAAGTTAAACAAGAAAAATCTCCAGATATTTGTGTCAAATGCAAAATCTAGTGCTGGAGAAACTCTGCATGTCATGTAGCATCCATGGGAAGTAAAAGGCAATGTTTCCCGTCCGACCCTTCGTCAGGAATCTTGACAGAAAAAAGGTGGGAAAGAAAGAATGTTTTGCTAGATTGGAGGACTATGACCAGTGGTGTGCTATATCTGCTCTTATTTGTCATTTGCATAAATGATTTGGATGAGAATATCATTGACATGGCTTGTAAGTTTGTAGATGCCTCCAAAGTTGGTGGTACAAAGTGGACAGTGAAGATTCTTCTAAAAACAAAAATGCTGGAGGAACTCAGCAGGTCTCACAGTGATTTTAGGAGGTTAAGATGAATAACCACCATTTCAGGCCTGAGCCTGACTGAGTTCCTCCAGCATTTTTGTGTTTTTATTACAATCATAGCATTGTAGAGAAGATTCTAAATCAGGATGTACATCAAGTGGGGAAGTGTTCTAAGGAATGGCAGATGGGATTAACTTGGATAAGTGTGAGATGTTAGATTTTGGGAAGTTTAAATGTGCAGATCTTGCACAGTAAATGGCAAGACCTTGGGGAGTGCATGTATTGTGAAACAAATGTAAAGATATAAGTACATGGTGCCTGAAAGTGACAGAGACAGATGGGTCAGGGTGGGGATGAGGTGGTTTGTGAAGAATGCATTTGGTCTGCTTGCCTTTGTGGGTCAAAGTATTGGGTCTAAGAATTGGGTCATCATATTACAACTGGACAAGGTGTTAGTGAGACCACACTTGGGATATTATGTGTGGTTCTGCCATAGGAAGGATGTCATTAAACATAAATGATTCATGAGGATGTTACTGGGACTGGAGGGCTTGAGTTGTAAGGAGAGATTGGATAGATGAGAACTTTTTTTTTCTTTGACACACAAGAGACTGAGGGGAGACCTTTGTTAAACAGTATGAAAACATGAGGGACATAGATAAGGTGAAAGGTCACAGTTTCCCAGGGTAGGGGAGTCTAAAACAAGGTGTAGATTTAAGATGAGAAGGTGAAGATTGAAAGGGAATCTGAAGGTGCAGCTTTTTCACACAGGGTGGTGAGTATATGGAATGAGTTGCCAGAGAAAGTGATGGAGGCAGGTGCAGTTACTTTTAAGTCACTTGGATAGGGAAGGTTGAGGGGGATATGGGCTCAATGTGGGCAAATGGGAGTTGGCCATTGTTGGAATGGATGCTTCTTTGCTCTATAACTCTAATACTCTACCTTTGACTTAAACCAACAAGTTGAGTGCTAGTTACTGTACTTCCCAAGAGATGACTCTGTAGTCTCCAGAGAAGAGTGGTATGATTAGCTCACTCAAAAAGATGCAAGGATTAGTTGAAAACAATAGAGAATTGGTTTACATTATGTGACAGTCCGATCAGAAACGGTGTACTTGAAAAGATGGGCATATTTTTGGTTGGGAGGGAGAATAAGCGCAGACTTTGGTGGTAAATGAAGATGGGTTGTTAGGTAAGAATGGAGATGTTCAATATCAGCTACCATAGGAAATGTGGGAGGAATGCAGATGGAAAAATTCATTTAATTAATATAGACACATGGGAGTAAGAAATGGTTCTCATGGACCAAATGAGTTTGACAAGAAGACTAGAAATTGGAAGGACATAAGATGGGAAGTGGAGTAGTCGGGAAGGCTTGTGAAGGAGAGAAATAAGAGCAAGGTGCAAATTCAGAAACAAGGCAGCAGGGAACCTAAGAGGAATGCTGACAGTTGATGGGGGGAAAAGAGGGAAGCGATAAGAGCATATTTTGTGTAACTTGATTGCAAAAAAATTTCCTTGCATTCATTGTTGAAAATTATTTTCTGATGTAATGAAATTCAAGGATTTAAATTATGGAATGTTAAATCAAATGCCATTGTTAGCAACAACTTTTCCAAGGCAGAATCGCTCTATTAGTGTGCTTCACAAATAAATTTTCTAAACCAGATTCTGGGTTAAATTCTATATAATGGCATAACTGATTGCAGTCATACATGATAAAAATATAAACCATTATAACAAATAATCCTGGTGCCTGCTTATTTATACTTCAATTTCTTGCTAATTTGTGTTTTAATTAACAACATTTCATAATGTATTAAGGTAATAAGGTATTACTCTACATGTATGCTCTACAGGATTGAACATTTTGAATCCATAGAGTTAAAACTTGTTAGAATTTCACCTGCATCATTCTTTGTGACTGGCAGGTTTTGCAGAAAATATAAAATGCTCAGTGAAATGTACTTTAAAAATACATTTCTTCAGATTAGAGGAGTATTTTTAAGTTTGCTAAATTCTGGACATTACTAAATTATAATGAAACATTTGGACAATTTGCACCTAAAAATCCTGAATTATTAGCTGCTTTCAGGTGTTCTGATAGAAGATTAAGCGCCTGCAGGCGCAGCTAGAGCAGTTCAACTAGCACGTTTAGGTGGCCACGGAATGGATGGCTTTCTGGCACCTAAACGTGCCAGCTGACTGCTAGCCGCCTAGCAGCGAAAGCCGGCTACTCCGGACAGGTGTCTAGTCCTGCCCGCGCTGACCTCACATCATAGCAGCGCATCAAGGCATGCCTGAAAAACAGCTCAGGCATGACAACTCCCGCTGCCGGTCTCCCACCCTCGCCCGCCTGATTCCCATTGCTGCTGCCTCTTTCCCCCTCCTACCCTCACCCATCCGACTCCCGTTGCTGCTGCTGGTCTCCTCCCCCCCCGCCCTTCTGACTCCCATTGCCACTGCCGGTCTCTTCACCCCCCCCCTCACCCACCTGACTCCCATTGCTGCTGCCGGTTCACCCCCACCCCCCCTCACCTGCCCAACTCCCGCTGCCGGTCTCCCTCCACCCCACACCCCCGAAGCGGCAATGGAGGGTGGGCGAGGGTGGGGGGGGGGTGGAGAAACCGGCAGCGGGAGGGGGTGAACCAGCAACGGGAGTCGGGCGGGCGAGGGTGCGGTGGGTTGGGGGGGGGTGGGGGTGGAACCAGCAGCGGGAGTGGGTATGAAATAAAATTTGAAAAAGTCTACTTTAGTCTGGCTTCCTTGTCCATGGAGTCGATGGCTGATGATGTCACTGCGACATCATCAACCCACTCCCTAGCAGCTTGGCCACTTTCAGCTGCCATAATCGATACTCTGAGCAAGCTAGTTATACCTCTCTGAGAAGGGTTAGGTGAGTAACCCTCCTGGCTGGCTTTTCCGGTTTCATATGGCCACCCGACAACAACACAGGAGTATTCTGTGCATCTTTACAGTAAGGGTTTGTGGCCACCTGAAAGTGGCTATTATTTCAATTGTTTTATTAACAGAAAAAGGAACTTGGCTTGCTGCTAACCTCAAAGGTCCATACAAAAGCAATGGTCTTTGAGAGGAAAGCTTGGGTTTTGCAATTACTCAGCTGTTGACGTGGACCCGAGTATATGACTGTTGTGATATCATCATACTGGTTTGACTGCCAGTGATCTGAAAGAATCCTCAGAGACAACACTCCACAAAGCAAAATCAATGCTCTTAATTAGTTTTTTTAAAGATTTAGCAGTGTTGTTCATGAAGACTGGACATCACAAGAAGAAGGAACAGATGCAGGCCATTTGGTCCATCGAGTCTGCTCCTTGAAACCTCCCTGAGCTAAACTGGTCTCACATCTAGTTCCAAGTTCCAGCCTTGTCCCCATATTCCATGAAACAATAATTAGATACTTATCAATTTCCCCTTTAAATTCCCCCAATGATCCAGCTGAATGTGGCAACTAATTCCACTACCCTCTGGCTAAAGAAATTTCTCCTCATCTCTGTTGTAAATTGGTACTTTTTAATTCTAAGACTCTGCCCTCTTGTCCTAGAATCACCCAACAGGGGAAATCTCTTATTCACATCTATTCTGTCCAATCCATTCATCATTCAAAATGTTTTTATGAGATCCCCTCTCATTCTTCCATATTCTAATGAATAGAGTCCAAGAGCCATTAGGCGTTCCTCATATGTTGGCCTTGTCATTCCTGGAATCATTCTGTTTAACTGCCTCTGTAGCCTTTCCAACTTTGCTATATTTCTAAGATAAGGGGCCCAAAACTGCACACAGTACACTCCAAATGAGGTCTCACCAGTGCCCCATAAAGTCTCATCAACACCTTTATTCTTGTACACAATCCCCTTTGAAACGAATGCCAACCTAGCATTTGCCACCTTTACTGCCAATCCAACCTGGTGGTCAGCTTTCAGGTTATCCTGCACGAAGTCCCGTTGTACTTCTGAGGTTTGAATTTTCTCCCCATTCAAATAATCTGACCATTTATTTTCTCTACCAAAATGCACAACTGTACATTTCTCAACATTATATCTCATCTGCCATTTCTTTGCCCATTCTCCTAAGCTGTTTAAGTCTCTCTGCAAGCTTTCGATTTCTTCTACATTACGTACTCTACCACCTAATCTTGGTGTCATCTGCAAACTTAGCCACAAAACCATTTAATCCACAATCTAAATCATCAATCTACATTGTAAAAAGTGGCCCCAACACTGACCCTTGAGGAACACCACTAGTAACAGGCAACCAACCAGAATAGGATCCCTTTATTCCCACCCTTTGCTTCAGCCAATGCTCTCCCCAATGTATTATTTTTCCGGTAATTCCATGTTCTCTATCTTATTAAACTGCCTCTTATGTGGAATCTTATCAAAAGCCTTTTGAAAATCCAAATACACGACATCCACAGCCTCTCCCTTGTCCACCCTATTTGAGATTTCCTCAAAAAATCCCATTAGGTTGGTTAGGCAGGATCTTCCCTCATGAAACCATGCTGGCTTGGACCGATCATGCCATGCATCTTGAAGTATTCCATAACCTTGTCCTCAAGGATCAATTCCAACATCTTTCCAACTACCGAAGTCAGACTAATAGGCCTATAATTTCCTTTTTTTCTGCCTCCCTCCTTTCTTAAATATTAGCAGAACTACATTTGCGACCTTCCAATCCTTGGGAACCATGCCTGAGTCTATTGATTTCTGGAAAATCTATTCCAATGCCTCTATAATCTCCAAGGCCACCTCCTTCAGAACCCATGGGTCCACCTCATCCGGTCCCAGAGACTTATCTACTTTTAGACCAATCAGCTTACTAAGCACTTTCTTTCTTTTAATCCTGAGTGTACTTAATTCTATTCATGGAGACCTTTGAATATCAGGTATATTGCTAATGTCCACAGTGAAGACTGATGCAAAATGTCCATTTAGTTCCTCTGCCATCTCCTTGTTACCCATTATAATTTCTCCAGCTTCATTTCCAATCGGCCCTATATCTACCTTGTCTCTCTTTTACTTTTTATATATTTGAAGAACTCTTTTGTATGTTATTAGCCAATTTCCTTTCATAATTCTTCTTTCCTAATGACTTTTTTTGTCTAAGTTTTTAAAAATTTCCCAGCCCTCTGCTTTTCCAGTCTCTTTTGCTTTTGTTTTAGCTTTAACCTCTCTTGTTAGCCACATCTGCATCATTTTACCATTCATAATTTTCCTTTCCCTTGGAATATATCTATCCTGTGCTTTCTTTATTGTCGAAATATCAACCAATTCTGTTCTGCCATCTTCCCCCATCTAGCTTACTTTTCCAGTCAACTTGGTCCAGTTCCTTTCTCATACCACTGTAATTCCCTTTGTTCCACTAAAATATTGACACCTGATATCATTTTTCCCATTTCACATTGGAAGCTGAACTCTATCATGTTGTGATCACTACTTTATAAGGGCTCCACAACCTTTAAATCCCTAATCACCACCGGTTCATTACACATCACCCAATCCAAAACCTGATCCTCTGGTGGGTTGATTGACCAGCTGTTCCAAAAAGCCATCCTTTAGGTATTCTGTAAACTTTCTCCTGAGACCCTGTACCTTCCTGACATTCCAACCCCTTTTCATATTAAAATCTCCCATAATTATCTGGACATTCTCCTTCTGACACACTTTATCTAAATCCAGCTGCATCTTGCAGTCCACATCCCGACTGGTGTTTGGGGGCCTGTATATTACAGCTGGTAAGGGCTTTTTACCCTTGCCATTTCTTACTTCAAACAATAAAGATTCTGCAATTTCTGTCCCTATGTCCCTTCTTTCAAGTGATTTAATAACATTGTTTACCATCAGGTCCACGCCAACCCCCTCCTCCTACCTGCCTATCTTTCCTATACAAGGTGTAACCCTGCACATTCAGTTCCTAATCACATCCCTCATTCAGCCATGTTTTGTTGATGGCCACAATGTCATAACTTTCCGTTTGTATCCGCACAACTAGGTCAGCATTTTAGTACAATACCCAAAGAACGACATCTGATTTCTCTGTAGACATATCATTTGTTTAGGCTATATATTTAAACATCACAGTTTTTACAAATATTTTAAGGCTTCTTAGAAATATTAATGTGGGAAATTATAATACATCAAATTAGATTTCCAGTGCCAGATAGTTTAGTAAATAAGATTAGTATATTCTAAAATTCAATTAGATCTGATTAGTTTTATTGGGATAGTTTGTAAATACAGTACAACTCTGATTATCTGAAATGGTCGATACCAGGCAAAAAAAAGGCCCAGTAGCAACACCAAATCTCTTGTATCAATGTTTAAACAACTTTTATAAATATGTAAAGAGAAAGAGATTAGTTAAGACAAATGTGGGTCCATTACAGTCAGAAAGAGGTGAATTGATCATGGGGAACAAGGACATGGCAAACCAATTGAATTACTACTTTAGTTCTGTCTTCACTGAGGAAAACAAATAATTTTCAGGAAATTTTAGGGGACCGAGGATCTAATGTGAGGGAAGGACTGAAGGAAATAAAGTCAAGAGGTTGTGTTAGGTAAATTGAAGAGATTAAAGGCAGATAAATCCCCAGGGCCGGATAGTCTGCATCCCAGAGTGCTTAATGAAGTAGCTGAAGAAATAGTGGATGCATTAGTGATATTTTATCAAACCTCTTTAGATTCTGAATTAGTTCCTAATAAGAGGGTGGCAAACGTAACCCCACTTTTTAAGAAGGGAGGGAGAGAAAACAGGAAACTAGACCAGTTAACCTGACATTGGTAGTGGGGAAAATGCTAGAGTCAGTTATTAAAGATGCAATTGCGGCACATTTGGCAAGTAGTGATATCATCGGACAGAGTCAGCATGATTTTATGAAAGGAAAATCATGTCTGACGAATCTTATAGAATCCTTCAAGGATGTAACTAGTAGAATGGATAGGGGAGAACCAATGGATGTGATATATCTGGACTTTCAAAAGGCTTTTGATAAGGTTCTGCACAGGAATAAATGAGCTCTTTTCAGAATGGCAGCCAATGACTAGTGGGGTGCCGCAAGGCTCAGTGCTAGGACCACAGTTATTTTCAATATATATCAATGACTTAGATGAGGGAATAGAAAACAGCATCTCCAAGTTTTCAGACGACACGAAGCTGGGTGGCAGGGTGTGGTGGATGCCAAAAGGATACAGGGTGACTTGGACAAGTTGGGTGAATGGGCCAATGCATGGCAGATGCAATATAATGTGGATAAATGTGAGGTTATCCACTTCGGAGGCAAGAACAGGAGAGAAGATTATTAGGAAAAGGAGAGATGCAATGAGACCTGAGTGTCGCTATGCACCAGTCATTGAAAGTGGGCATATAGATACAGCTGGAAGTGAGGAAAGTGAATGGTATGTTGGCATTCATAGCAAGAAGATTCGAGTACAGGAGCAGAGAGGTTCTACTGAAGCTGTACAGAGCCTTGGTGAGTCCACACCTAGAGTATTGTGTACAGTTTTGGTCTCCTTATCTGAGGAAAGACATCCTGGCCATAAAGGGTGTGCAAAGATGGTTCACTATATTGATACCGGGGATGGCAGGACTTGCATATGAAGAAAGGCTGGATTGACTCATCTTGTACTCGCTGGAATTTAGAAGATTGAGGGGGGGATCTGAAAGAAACATGTAAAATTCTTAAGGGATTGGACATGCTAGATGTTGGGGAAAACCAGAACCAGGGGGTCACAGTTTAAGGATAAGAAGGAAGTCTTAGGACTGAGATGAGAAAAAAAACTCTCTAAGAGTGGCGAATCTGTAGAATTCTTTGCCACAGGAAGTAGTTGAAGCCCGTTCCTTATCTATATTTAAGAGGGAATTAGATTTGGCCCTTGTGGCTAAAGGGATCAAGGGGTATGGGGAGAAGACATGATCAAAATGAATGGCAGTGTAGGCTTGAAGGGCCAAATGGCCTACTCCTGCATCTATTTTCTATGTTTCTAACAGACAATAAGTCTTTTTAAGCATTAAAATGTTTAATTCTCACCCAAAAAAAAAGTCTGGCCACAACACTGACATTGATCACTGAAACCTCCCAACTGCCGCCACCAATCCCTGATGTGATCCCACCACTGCCGCTGATCCTCAGGGAGGCTTCCTGGGCTGGTGGAACACTCACAGGTGAGTTGGCAAGCCCTGGTCACCAGAGTTCTCGATTCCTGAGTCTGAGAATCCTCCCCTAGCAGGGAGTCACATGTGTGATAGTAGACCAAGAGGAGGGTTTGGTGTCGGCATCAGGAGTTTCGATGAGCCGAGGAGAGAGGGAAGGGGAGGGAACACCACTGAGCCCAAGGTCCTGAACCTGCGTGAGAGGCTGCTCTCTTCGATGATGCCAGGACAGGGGGTTCTTCTGACTGCTTGCAGCTGGGAGATGGTGGCCCACAGTTTGAGAGAAAAGTCAATAGGGGAAGGTAAAGAATAAATAGAAAGAGAGAGGGGAGGGAGTTACCTGAAACGAGGACAATCGTGTCTCTAATTTCATGTCGAGTTCGTTTTTTTTCCAACCTGTGAGGTCAGTTTGGCTCTGAAAAAATTTTGGAAACGATGATTTCTGATTTGTTTCGGATATCCTCATTTATCCAAATTTTTTTATAAATTCCAGATAAATAGGGATTTCGGAGAATCCAATTTCGGATAATTGGAGTTGTAGATTTTTTTATATCCATTGATTCCACATCACGGAAAAAAAGCCATTAGGGCCAGTTTGTTTGTGCTAGTCAGTAGGCACTGCCACAATATCTCTATCCTCAAAACTTGCTCTATAGCCCTTTATGCCCAAGTGATTCAAGTGTTCATTTAGACACTACGTAAATGCTGTCAGCACCCACTTTCAACTATATTCTAAGGCAGTGTGTTCTTTTATAGAAGGGTGGAACTGTGACTGCTGAATCAGCAATAACAAACTTGTGCACACCATTGCCAATGCTATAGCTCTTTTTTCACCAGAGCAAAATATGATTTGCTGTATTTTTGATTGACTTGAAGAGATGGATTTCCCAGAATTTTTCTCAAATTTGCCTCAGGCATTTTATGTTAATTTTCTTTTTGAAAGTGTTGCATAATTGGAGGATAGAATTTTTGGTGCATTTGAGTTGGAGCATATTGGAGTGGGACAGGCTTGATGAATTGGTGGGTTTTTGTCTAAATTTATTTAATTTTGCAGTCATGAAAAAAAATCTTTTGTCAAGATCATGTAAATATCTAGAGCAGTGGAGTGAATAAAGATATAACTGGATAATGATTCGTAGCCTTGGAAGAAAGGATTATTGATGGAGTGAATTCAAGATTATAATATTGGAATTGAAGCAGAAGGCAGTTTTCTTTTCACTGGACTAGTTTCAGATCAATACAAAGCAAAAAAATGTTGGCAAAATCATGAGCCAATGCCCTTTGCATAATTTCAATTGTACAGTTTTGATATTAGACCTGCAAAGATGGATATTTAAAAGTGAATGAGATGCAATCTTGGGCAGAAGATTTGGCTTGAACATGAGTGATTAGCTGGATTTGGGAAGCTAATATCTGAATCAGCAAAATTTGCAGAACGAGGCTTTTTTCAAGGGGTTCAAACAAATTTGAGGAAACGTGTTTCCAATTGAAAAGCAGTTTTCAGATTGATGTATACTGTAGGACAAGGTGTTACAATCCTGACATTTTAGTATTGGTTAGATTAATCCACTTGTAGTTAGTACGGTAGGTTGCCTCAATTACAATAATGGAAGATGACCTCTAGGGAATATTAATTGGTACGGGACATATCTTTAGTTCTATTCCCAAGTATCATTGGGTGTTTCAGCCTTTTAAATACAAGACACCCTCTGCCAAGACAGGCCCACTGCAGGCTGATCATTGTGTCTCATGTAATCCCTCCTTTTCAGCCAGAGCTAGTGACTGCTCATTTCAGCTGAGTTGGATAGGGATTTAATTGCCTTTCTGAGGGCCTGCCCTGAGGTCCTACTTCCCTTAGAAGCTTGGTCGTGAATTCAGCAACAAATCCTCTACAAGTGATTGCAACCGGGTGTACCCTAGCTTTCCAGCCTCGCTCTTCAGCGGTAAGTTTAGTATAGAGAGTGTCTTCCTTTCTTGGGCCTCTCCCAAGGAACTGTCAGCTCAATAATGAAGATTATCTGCTGAGAGCTGGACCAGATCTGGTCTCAAGTTGGGGTGGCAACTTCCGGTGGAAAGTGAGTCACTGGCTGAGGCCCACAAGCAATTTCCAATCTCTGGCTGTGTTCAGTTGGCCTATGTTTCAGAGTGAGGAGGAGTGGGTCCTGTGACTTATTCCCTCCCAAATGAAAGATATTAGGCATGGGAGGGTGTCTGCCATTGCACCCAACCAACATGTGCTTGAGTGTTGCAGGAACTGGGCAGTGGGGACATGCTGGGTCATAGGACATAGAAGGATACAGCACAGTACAGGCCCTTTGGCCCTCAATGTTGTGCCAACCCATATATTCCTTCCTAAAATAAGTACTAAACCTTCCCTACCCCATAACCCTCTTTTTCTTTCATCAATGTGCATGACTAAGAATCTCTTAAATGCCCCCACAATATTTCAGCCTCCACCACCATCCCTGGCAAGGCATTCCAGGCACCCACAACTCTGTGTAAAAAATATTTCCCCTGATATCTCCCCTAAACTTCCCTCCCTTAACTTTGTACATGTGTCCTCTGATGTTTGCTGATCCTGTCATAAGAAAAAGGGGCTGGATGTCCACCCTATCTATCTATCCCTCTCATAAACTTGTAGACCTCTATCAAGTCTCCTCTCATCCTTCAATGTTCCAAATAGAAAAGTCCCAGCTCTGCTAACTTTGCTTTATAAGACTTGTTTCCCAATCCAGGCATCATCCTGGTAAATCTCCTCTGCACACCCTCAATAGCTTCCACATCCTTCCTATAATGAAGTGACTCCGAATTGAACACAATACTCTAAATATGGTCTCACCAGAGATTTGTAGAGTTGCATCATGGCCTCCCCTGAATTCATTCCCCCTATTAATGAATCCCAGCATCCCTTAGGCCTAGTTAACTATTCTATCAACCTGGGGGCAACCTTGAGGGATGTATAGATTTGAAACCCAAGGTCTCTCTGCTCATCCACACTCTTGAGTAACCTACCATTAACCCTATGTTCAGCCTTCTGGTTTGTACTTCAAAAATGTATCACCTCACACTTATCTGGATTAAAATCCATCTGCCACTTTTCTTCCCAACTCTGTATCCCGATCCTGCCTATATCCTCTTGTAACCTTTGACAACCTTCAGCTCCATCCACAATTCCTCCAACCTTTGTGTAATCTGCAAACTTACTGACCCATCATTCTACCTCTTCATCCAGGTCATTTATAAAATATCACAAAGAGCAGGAGTCCCAGAAGAGATCCTTGTGGCACTCCACTGGTTATGACCTCCAGGCAGGATACTTTCCTTCCACTACTACTCTCTGCTTTCTTCCTACAAACCAATTTTTTTATCCACACAGCCAAGGTTTTGTTGATCCCGAGCCTCATGATTTTCTAGATGAGTCTCTCTTGGGGTCCTTGTCAAATGCCTTTCTAAAATCCACGCAAACCACATCTACCGCCCTACCCTCATCAACTCCTTTTGTTATCGCCTCAGAAAACTCATTTAGACTTATGAGGCACGCCTTCCCTTCACAGAGCCATGCTGACTATCATTAAGTACACTGTACTTCTCCAAATGCTCATAGTTCTTATCTTTAAGAATCCGCGCCATTAGTTGAACACCACTGGCATAAGACTCACCAGTCTAAAATTCCAATGATTCTCCCTATTACCTTTTTAAACATTTGCCATTCTCCAAACCTCTAGCACTTCCCCTGCGGCGAAAGAGCATTCTAAGTTCATAGCCACTGCTCCAACCATCTCTTTTCACTTTCCACAGTTGCCTGGGGTATATTGTGTGTGGCCTCGGGGACTTATCAATCTTGATGTTTTTAAGAAGATCCCTGTAGTGGCCCATGCCTCAGGCCAACACTGGAAATGTCGTCAAGCGCGGCGACCGGCAAGACCTCGCATGGGGGGCTGAGCCGCCGGTTTCCATCGCCCGCCTATAGAACAGTGATGCAGCTGAGCTCACTATAAAAGGCAGAGCTGCCCCTGAATAAACTGTGTTGAATACACTCTACTGCCGTACGTGTTTTCTTTCCTCTGCAAGTTTTGAGCTACAGCCCAGGAGCGACCCTGCTACAATCCAACACTTCCACTTCAATTTCCACATTGCCCAGTGCACAGGCTTGTTCAATTTCCACCTCACTGAGATAAAGGTCTTTTTCTCTTGTGAATACTGTTGCAAAATGTTCATTTAGGACCTCCCCAACCTCCTCTTGGCACATGTTGCCTCCTTTATCCTTTAGTTGCTCCACCTTCATTCTCATCATTTTTCTATTCTTCACATATGCATAGAATGCCATGGTATTCTCCTTAATTCTACATGCCAAGGCCTTCTAATTTTCCCTTCAAGCTCTCTTAAGTCCTTTCTCAAGTTCCTTCCTGGCTACTATATACTTTTCATGATCCCTTCCTGTTTCCTGCTTTTTAAACTTAATGTCCGCTTCCTTCTTCTTGCCTGACCTGTTTCATCAACCATGGTTCCCTTTTCCTACCATCTTTTCCTTGTCCCAGTGGAACACAGCTATCTTAAACCCTGCACAAGTGGCCCCTAAACTTCCTCCACATTACTTCTGAGCTTTCACCCTTAAACATCTGTTTCCAGTTTATTCTCGCAAGTTCCTGCCTTGTCCCTTCATAATTAGCCCTTCCCCAGTTAAGCACTTCCCATTTTGACATATTTATCCTTTTTCATAGCTATGTTGAAGCTACATGAGTTGTAATCACTCTCACCAAAATGGTCCACTACCTGATGAGGTTCATACTCCAGAACCAGATCCAGTGTGGCCTCTCCTCTAGTCGGCCGGTCCACACATTGTCAGGAATCCTAGTACAAATTCAGCCCCATCTATCCCTCTTATAGTCAGTAGGTGCCAGTCAATATCAGGAAAGTTCAAATCACCCATAACTACAACCCTGTATTTCCTGCACCGTTCCAAAATCTGCAAAAATCTGGGTCCACTCCAAACCACAAATTCAGGTTTGCAGGAGAGGGCAGGAAATCATATGTGGGCTCTGATGATAAAACTTGTTCTATTTAACTCTTTATTCCACAAGTCCGTCCGAGTTAGTGTCCTTCTAGGTTGGTTTCTTTCTTTCAATCCCTCCCATCTTGTCCTTGTGTGATTGCTCAATGTTTGCTATTTCATATTATCAGTGTGGACTAGAAGGGCCAAATTGGCCTGTTTCCGTGCTGTAATTGTTATATGGTTATTTCAAAATGGATCATACAGTTTGAGCATTATTCAGCAGTAGATATCAATTTTCAGATGTAGCTTGAGAAAGATGACTGGTTTCCAAGAATTTTGGTGTAACAACCATTGTTTTGGGGAGGATGATATTGTGGCTGTGTTGTCTCAAAGATTTGCATCAATATTATGCTACTAGTTTTTGTATTTTCTAATTGATATTTCCTTCCTCTCTATCCCCTCTTCACAGAAATGCTATGAACACAAACAGTACAGACATGGGTTGAAGTTCTGCAAACAAATCCTTAGCAATCCAAAATACGCAGAACATGGAGGTAAATTAGCTTTATCATTTATAACTTTTCCGTTGATTTTTTTTTTCTTTTTGCTAATCCTAGCCCAGATCTACTTTATTTGCTAATCTTTTGCTTTTTTGCTAATCTACTTTATTGCAAGGTTTTTTTTAATCATTGTCGATATTACTTAATGTTTGTTATTTGGTTGTTGGGTTATGATGCAAAATTACAATTGTAATTGTCAATAATGCCGTGTTCATGGAGTGATTTGGGAGGAGAAGGTTGACATGTACGTTTCATAGTTTTAGATTTTGAATAATCTTATCTCCATGAAGTTTGGTAAATTTCCTTAGCTTTTTGTCATCTTTTTGAATTACAGACCTCTGTGAAAATTGTTCTTTTTAACATTTAGTTACATGTATGGGAAGAAAGTCAGTGGTGTTTGTGATTGAAGCAATGCAGTGTTTTGATTTTTTTTATGCTAAGCTCTGTTAACCTTATTTACAACTCAAAATCCTAGAATCGTTGAAACACAAGAAGAAGCTTGCTGGCCTATTGTGCCTGTACTGGAGCAACTTTTAAGTTCCATTCTCTGTAGCTTTTCAAACTTTTCTTCACCATGCACTTATCCAATTGTGTCTTGAAGGCACCACATGTAGGCAATGAAATCCATATTCAATCACGTGCTGCATTTTAATAAAAGCATTTTGTCATGTTCTCTTGATTCTCTTTTCATCTGTATCATTCCTGTAATTTGAACTCCTTGATCTCTATAAAAGTGAGCAGCCTTCCACTATTAACTGTAAAAATCCTTCACAATTTTCTGAGTTCTTTTCTCAACCTTAAAGCAGTTGCAGCCTCCATCCATTCTGTAACTCTAGTCCTTCATAACCTGGTCCCGGGAGATCGCTTCACTGAGCACCTTTGTTCTGTCCACATCAGTGACTGGGATCTCACCATTTCAATTCTGCATCCCACTCCCGTACTCATGTGTCTGTCCATGGCTTCGTGTACTATTCCACCAAGACCACCTGTAAATTGGAGGGAAAACACTTGATTTTCCACCTGGGCACACTCCAGCCAGATGCCATTGACATCGACTTCTCTGGTTTCTGCTAACCTATTCTCCATTCTCCCTCCCTTCCCTTCCCCTTGACCTATTTCCCTCAGCTCTCTATCCCTTTCCCTCTCCATTCACTGAGCCATCCCTCCTGCCTTTGGGACTATGCTCCTCTCCCCACCCTTCCCCTCCTCCCATTTTTTTTTGGGTGCCTGCTGATATCTTTCCATACCTTGATGAAGGGCTCAAGCCCGAAACATTGGTTATGTATCTTTAACTTTGCAACACAAAATACACTGACCTGCTGAGTTTCTCCAGCATTCTGTTTTCACTTTTCCCTCATACCAGGAATTGTGCTCATAAATCTTGTCTGGATAGGCTATAATGTCTTCATATTCTTCCCTTAATGTGGTGACAAAATTGAAGGTTAAGGCCAAACCAATGTTTCATGAAGGTTCAGCATAGTTTTCTAGTTTTATACTGTGTCTGTGTCCAGGACTGTGTCCGAATGACCAACTCAACTTGCCCTGCCATTTTCATTCATTTTTGCTTTTTTTCTTTGTGTGCTCTCTGCTCCTGCATCTCTTTTACGTGCTGTATATGCTGTTGATTAGGACAATCCTGAAAACTTTAAATTTTCGTCTTAAAATCAGGGATTACCCTTTTCAAAATCAGGGATTACCCTTTTCAAAAGGTCTAAAATTCTTGAAGATGAGGTCTCAATACCATTAGTTATTTGTGAACTCTCAGTGCTCCTCTACAAGGTCCATGCATCTGGTCCAACTGCCGTTTAAATGGCCTGTTACAGGAGCTGACAGTGGTTTATTTTAAAATATCCAAATAAAATTTAAACCTTTAAATGATAATTTGTTATTAAATTATTGTGATTTACTTTTTATCAGCATCCACTGGTCAACAGTAAGTGCCAGATTTTTTTGGGGGGTGTTTTGAACAAAGGGTATCACTCAAAACCAAGATTTTAGATCGAAATTCTCAGGGTTGTCCTATACAGAGTTGTCCTATACAACAGCATAGACGATAATGACTCTCCTCATTATTTGTACCAAAATGTAATATGTTTTGTTACTCTACATCAATTCTTAGTCTTTTAAAGTGGAATCCCCTCCATCAGCCAGCTCCCCACCATGACTACCAGCCCCCCCACATCTCCATCGGGCACACAAAACTCAAAACGGTCAACCAGTTTACCTATCTGAGCTGCACCATTTCATCAGATGCAAGGATCGACAATGAGATAGACAACAGACTCGCCAAGGCAAATAGCGCCTTTGGAAGACTACACAAAAGAGTCTGGAAAAACAACCAACTGAAAAACCTCACAAAGATAAGCGTATACAGAGCCGTTGTCATACCCACACTCCTGTTCGGCTCCGAATCATGGGTCCTCTACCGGCATCACCTACGGCTCCTAGAACGCTTCCACCAGCGTTGTCTCCGCTCCATCCTCAACATCCATTGGAGCGCTTTCATCCCTAACGTCGAAGTACTCGAGATGGCACAGGTCGACAGCATCGAGTCCACGCTGCTGAAGATCCAGCTGCGCTGGATGGGTCACGTCTCCAGAATGGAGGACCATCGCCTTCCCAAGATCGTGTTATATGGCGAGCTCTCCACTGGCCACCGTGACAGAGGTGCACCAAAGAAAAGGTACAAGGACTGCCTAAAGAAATCTCTTGGTGCCTGCCACATTGACCACCGCCAGTGGGCTGATATCGCCTCAAACCGTGCATCTTGGCGCCTCACAGTTTGGCGGGCAGCAACCTCCTTTGAAGAAGACCGCAGAGCCCACCTCACTGACAAAAGACAAAGGAGGAAAAACCCAACACCCAACCCCAACCAACCAATTTTCCCCTGCAGCCGCTGCAACCGTGTCTGCCTGTCCCGCATCGGACTTGTCAGCCACAAACGAGCCTGCAGCTGACGTGGACTTTTACCCCCTCCTTAAATCTTCGTCCGCGAAGCCAAGCCAAAGAAGAAAGTGGAATCCAGAAGTTGCCTTAAGATTTTGTGTAGGATTCCCTTACAACTTGACATGTAAAGTGGCAAGCAATATAGAATTAAACGTTCTCCATACTGCCCACATTGGTAGTTAAAGATAATGTTGCTGTGTCAAGCCATTTACCAAGATTTGTTTGTGAAACCGCACAAGCCAGATTAATTTTGTATATCATAAAAGACAAAATATTCTCCCTTTTTCACTTGAATAGTCCTTGTACAGGTGATCTACATAGAATTTACACCCTGCCCAAATGTAGTATTCATGGGTGATCCTTGGCTATGCAGAGAAGTAAATTGATCATATCATGTACAAATAAATGTAATTGCTTTGACCATTGTTGGGTGAGCATCGTATCTAGTGTAAGCAAATGGATGAAGACACTGGTGTCTTATGCAACACTGAATTTAATGAAGGAGCTTAGAAAAATGAAAGTGCTCACATGGAATTTACAGTTTTATTTTACTTGCCCATTTTGAGATTGTATATTCCTCTGGCTGTGAATAATTTAAAAATGTTTAAATGATAGCTAATTATTTAATCGTGGTTTATTTGATTTTAACAAGATTACACAGTTTGAAGTGAGCAATTACCACTTGAAGGAAGGTTCTTCAACATAAAATGAACTCTGATTAAAATTAATAATCATTCTAATTGTCTTTGGATGGCTAAAATTCTGATTAGATTTGATCAAGTATTCTGCTTGTATTTTTGTTCCCTTGATATTTCTGCGCTGATCGTGCCCGACTTCATGAGGTGGAAACACAGATGAAAAATTGATATTCATATTTTAAAATCATGTAGGAATGAATTTTAAAGCTTAAGAAGGATCAACTAAGGTTGCAATTTGTTTGGACACAAGTTGTGGAAAAATAATTCACTGGTTCTGGGTACACATGTATTATTAAAGTGTTAAAAAAAACTGTTTTATAGAGACCCTCGCAATGAAAGGCTTGACTCTAAACTGTTTGGGAAAGAAAGAAGAAGCATACGAGTATGTGCGACGTGGCCTTCGAAATGATCTGAAGAGTCATGTCTGTATCCTTTTTGAAATTAATTTATTCAAGAAATGGTATAACTTTTAGATTGGGTACATATTCATATTGTTTACCCACGCAAAATTAAGTATATCAGCCCAAGAACTATGTGACTTTTTTTCTGGTGGAGCTGCCTATGAATTCCACATGAGAAAGTTAAGGTTCTCCTTGCAATATGGTTGTCAGGATTGCTCCCTCCACCCAAACCAATTCTGACAACCATATTGCAAGAGAACCTTGACATTGCTTGAAAATTCATTCTCCCTCTCCCCCTATTTCTATGCTTTGAAGTACTTTTGGGCTGTAAAAAAAATATGTTTTTAGAAGTCACTCGAGTTTTAGTTCTGAGAATATGAGTTTGGTGTGTATTCTCACAATGTTACAAATTCCAAAATAACACCATTGCAAAGCAATCATTCTCTTGTCATTAGTGCTTAATAATTAAGGAATTAATATGAAGCACTAATGACAAGAAAATGATTGCTCTCATTCGTATTCTGACTGCTTTAACATCATGCCTCTTCACATACTATTACACCCAGGGAAACTTGAATTAGGGGACTGAGCTGGTGGTTTGTTCCAAATATTTACTTGCCACATGCTCATGTGATTGCAGTAACTGCTGATAAATATAAATCATTATGACCAGTTCAGTTTTTGATCATTTCAAATTGTTGAATTCAATTGAGATTATCAAACCAGTCACAATCCTTTTGTCCTATTCAGTGTCTCTGTTCAAGAATAGGATGCAGTTTTATTTGTTCACATCAACTCCTTTAAGTGCAATTTTTTAAGCAATTTTGTAATGTATGTATTGTCTTTACTGTTAAGTTTTAAAACTTGAAAAAAGATCCTGTGGCTGAAATGCTTATTGAACCAAATAGCAAAGCAGTAACTTCTGGAAATGTGCATGTTATTTTTCTTGACATTGAACCAGGTTGGCATGTGTATGGTCTCCTTCAAAGATCAGACAAAAAATATGATGAAGCCATCAAATGCTACCGGAATGCTCTCAAGTGGGATAAAGACAATCTTCAGATTTTAAGAGACCTTTCTCTTCTCCAAATCCAAATGCGTGACCTTGAAGGCTATAGGGTAAGTGCTTCTTCAAGCCTGTCTTGTATAACTATGTATTAGATTGGTTTTGAGGGTGATGCATTGTCAGTGCTTTTTTTTTAAATTTAGTGTTCACACTGCTTTGTAAATTTTTACAAAGGGACCAAAGAGGCAGCGATAGCCTGAGATAGTTGATCTCGTTTGGTGTTTGAAGGTAACACAGCAATTTTTTGTTTCAATCACTGTGATTGATGATGTTTATTTCCTCTTTGTGGAAGGTTCACTTTGGCGTGTGAATTCATGTGAGTGATCTTAATTCCTGTGTAAACCTTAATCTAGCTGAAGGCCATTTTAAGTGCAAGTCTGTGACCATTTTTTTGAGCTACTTTTGAAGGATTTTGCTATGTCTTCAAACAGAATTCTAATCTTGCTGACATTGTTATGATAAAAATATTTATAGCAACTAAAGTTTTAATGTTATCTTCTCCAGTTGCTTTTGACATGTACAATAGGTATAAACAAAATCAAGTGGATATTATTAGGATTACTGATTTTATATTCTTGAAGATTCTTTTTAACCCATGTCTCTAATGGTTTACCATTGATAGATTTGGGCTCTGTTTCCATACTTTGCTGATCCTTATCACTTTAAATTCCATTTGTATTGTTTAGAACATCATGTGCAGTCTGTTCCCTTCAAGGTCAGAATTTTGCAACTTGGCAAATTAACAAGTTTGCGCCTGCATGTAGCAAGACCTAGAAAGCATTTTGGAATGGTCTGAAAAGTGGCAAGCAGCACTTTTTATATAGAAAAATAGCAGGCAATTACCATTTTAATGAAGAAAGAATCTAGCTACCTCAAAATTTCATGACATCGCTATCAATGAGTCCTCCACCTACCATCAATATTATGGGTTATTACTGACCAGAAACTCAACGGTGCCAGCCTTAACAATAACTCAAAGACGAGGGTTGTGGATCAAGAGACTGACTGGCCTTTCAATACTCCCAAGCCTTTCCATCATCCACAGGGCACAAGTTCGAAGTACGATGGAACATTCCCTCCTTGTCAAGATGTGTACAGTGCAATTAATGCTGAAAAAGCACAGCATCATTCATTGCAAAGCAACCTACTTGATTGACTCCCCATCCATTAGCTAAACTATTCCCTTCACAAAATGGTTAGCAGTTTGCTTAGGACAGAAGCTGACAAATCAGTGCGTTTTACTACCAAGAAGGACCAGCTTGTTCCCTTCCAAGTCTTGCACTTTGCTACTTCATCGTTGAGTTCAAATCCTGGAATTTTCCATACCTTATTATTGAAAATCATTCAGCTGTTGAGAAGGTGGCCCACCATTGTGTTCTAAGATGCAAATAGGGATTGTTAATAAAGTTAGCTTTTTCTAACAATGTCCACATATGTGAAAAGAGAACATTAGATGTTGTGTACTTTGTGTTCTCAAAGAAAATTCCATCAGGCTCATACTACAATTATATTGGGCCTTGGTGGAATCGCACTTGAGAATTGCAGAAATTTTAGTTCTTTTCCTTAACAAAATATACAATTTCAATAGAGAATGCAATGAAGATGGATGCAAGGTCCATCATTTGAAGATGTTGAGGCTTTCATGCACTTTGAAAGAATGAGAAGTGACCCTTTTAATTTATTTAGCAGGATGGACAGTAATCTTTTTGAATGGTAGTCTCGAAGGAATAAATAATCTTCTCTTGCTCCTGTTTCTTATGACAGTCTATCAAACATTTACAATCAAAACCAGCTGTCTGTAATTTTTTGTGGTTTTTATCTTTTTTTTAAACTTTATTTATTTGTTCAAAAAACAATATATGACATATGTAGCAATTAAACATAAACATGAATTTTTTTAATATATAAGAAAGAAAAGAAAAGAACCCTCCCCCCCCTTCAGCCAACTCTCCTAAGGAGAGCCATAAAAAAGAAAAAAAGAAAGAATATTAAATAAAAAGTTAAATATACATATTAAAATCTGGTCAATATAAATTGAAATGTAAATATTCTGAGTATAACAGCCACTTATTAATAAAAAAATTATAATTATGTGAAACATACGTAATTTTTTCCATTATTAAACAATATTTCATCTCATTATGCCATCTATTAATATCAATCATATTTGTATCTTTCCACGTACTAGCAATACATTTTTTCGCTACGGATAAAGCTAAATATACAAAAGCAAGCTGAAACTTATCTAATATCAAACCTTTCAGAGGTTGCAAACTACCCAATAAAAATACTATTGGATCTAAAACTATTTTAATCTTATACAGGTGTTCTAAAAACGATTGAATTTTCTTCCAAAAAGATTGTATATGTATACATAACCAAACAGCATGAAAAAATGTTCCAACCGCATCACCACATCTAAAACACAAATCTGATTAATGAAAACCATATTTTTTTTTATTTTTCATGTGTCAAATATAATTGATGTAAAAAATTGTAATTAATCATTGCATAATGTGCATTTACCAATCTAGTTACACTATCATAACAGATATCTAACCAATCATCTTCAGAAAAAATAAAACCAATATACGCTTTCCATTTAATTTTAGATCTATCCCAACCCTTTTTATTCATACCATCCTGTAATATTTGATACATAGATGAAATATAACCCTTCTCTGGTACCTTCATAAGAAAAGTCTCAAATTTAGTCATTTTAGGTAAAATCATATCTCTACCAAACAGAATTTGTTTACCAAAGATCAAATTTGATAATAAAGAAATAAAGAGTTCTTATCAATACCAAAACCTTCCCTCATCTGATTAAAAGATAAAAACTTATCCTCTTTAAAATCTCCCAAATTTTTCACACCTTTAAATCTCCAATGCAATAAACTTTGATTATGTATTGAAAAAGAAATAAGTTGATTATTATACAACGGAGTCAAAGCCAATAATTTACCCCTAGAGCCTGTCATTTTATTTTTCTTTATCCATAACTTCATTAAATGTTTTAGTATAGGCACATTATATTGTTGTAACAAATTTATATTCCATCTAAACAAAAATTGATGTATTTCAAATTCAGAAATACTTGCCATCTCAATTTTAGCCCAACGAGGAGGCCTTACCAAATCCATCAATGAACTAATAAATTTAAGTTGGGGTGCTTCATAATAATTTTGAAAATGTGGTAAACGTAGTCCCCCTAACTCATATTTCCAAGTTAATTTATTCAAAGCTACTCTTGAAAATTTACCCCTTCATAAAAACTCCTTAACCATTTTATTCAAATCTTGAAAAAAATTTTTATCAAGTAAATAGGGAATAGATTGAAACAAATATTGTATACGCGGAAAGATATTCATCTTAATTGTATTTATCCTACCCATTAAATTAATAGGTAAATCTTTCCATTTAATCAAATCAGTTTTAATTTTTTTGATTAACAGAGCATAATTTAATTTATATAAAGATGATAATTAACATTCAAAATTATACCCAAATATTTAATTCGATCAGTCCACTTCAAATTAATAATATTCTTATAGACTGAATAATCTCCTTCACTTACTGGTAATATTTCACTTTTTTCCCAATTAACTTTATATCCAGAAAGACATCCATATTGTATTAAACATTCCTTCAAATGCAAAAGTGACTGAGCTGGGTTTATTAAATACACCAATACATCATCGACAAATAAATTAATTTTATACTCCTCATCTAAAACTTTCATACCTTGTATCTGTGTATTTTGTCTTATCAACTGTGCTAAAAGTTCAATCACTAATGCAAACAAAGCTGGTGTAAAGGACAACCTTGACAAGTTGATTGAGTTCACTTGAAAGATTCCGAAATCAAACCATTCGTCAATACTCTAGCTACCGGTTTACTTAAATTTCTCCAAAACTTTAAACAAAAACTTCCATTCAACTCTATCAAATGCTTTTTCTGCATCTATGGATATCACCATCGGGTGATCTAAAGATTGTCGAAATCTATTAATGAAACTAATCACGCGCAAAATGTTATCTGAAGCATATCTATTCTTTATAAAACCTGTTTGATCAATATGAATCAACTTGGGTAAAAATTTAGCCAATCTATTCGCTAATATTTTAGCTATTTTATAATCTACATTTAACAATGAAATTGGTCTATATGAAGATACTTTCAAAGGATCTCTATCTTTTTTAGGAATTACTGTAGTTAAAGCACTAGAACAAGACTCAGGTAATTCATAATGTTCTCCAACTTGACGTAATACATCCCCAAACACTGTAGATAAATCATCATGAAAAATGTTATAAAATTCAACTGAAAGATCATCACCAGGCGATTTACCGTTCGGCATTTCCAGCATAGCCATTTTAATTTCCGAATCAGTAAATGGTTCTTCTAACTCCTGTATATCTCCATCCTCTAATATCGGTAAATTCAACTGTGATTAAAAAAAGATCAATCGATCCAGTTTCTTGTTTTCCTTCAGATGTATATAACTTTTAATAAAATTCATCATTAATCTCCTGAGGTTTATGTAATAAGAGAACTCCGTCTAACTGCAGTCCTCGAAATCTGTTCTTTCTTTAATTGCCATGCCAATACCTTGTGCTTTCTCTCCCCATTCGCAATACCGTTGTTTAGTCCTATTAATCACACATTCAAATTGATAAGATTGCAAAGTATTATATTTCAGTTTCAGCCTAGATAATTCTATTTTCTGATCTTCTGTTTCATCTTTCTGAAATTCCTTTTCTAACTCATTGATTTGTTTCTCTAATTCAAGACTCCGATTTAATAGATTCTTTTTTATTTTAGAAGTATAACTAATTATTTGTCCTCTCAAATAGGCTTTCATAGCATCCCATAATGCAAACTTACTTTGAACAGAATTAGAATTTTCTTTAAAAAAAAATTATTTTTTTCAAAAAAAATCAATAAATTCCATATTTTTAACAACATTGTATTAAATCTCCAACGATAAACCATTTGAATTTTCTCAGAAGTTGCATATGTAAAATATAACAAGGAGTGATCTGAAATCGCCCTACTTTTATATTCCGCTTGTTGTATTTTCCCTTGTAATTGTGTCGATACTAAAAAGAAGTAAATCCTTGAAAATGATTCATGTCTAGATGAATAAAAGGAAAAGTCTTTCTCTGTCGGATTAAGATGTCTCCAAATATCTACTAAATTAAGATCTTTCATCAACGCTTGGACCTGAATTGCCATCTTGGATTTTTTAACTTTCTTCAGAGATTTATCTAATAAAGGTTCCAAAACACAATTAAAATCACCACCAACTAAAATATTATCATTAGCCTGACCAAAACATAGAAATGCATCTGAAATAAATATTTCATCATCTGCATTTGGGGCATATATTAAGTAAAGTCCAAAATTCACTAAAAATCTTACAATTCAATTATATCCTGCCTTTTCCTCCATTGATTGTAATTCAAAAGATAAATTTTTATGTATCAAAATTGCTACACCTTTAACTCTAGAATTAAATGAAGAAGAATATACATGCCCAACCCAATCGCTTTTTAATTTCATGCTTTCCTTCACATTCAAATGTGTTTCTTGTAAAAAAGCAATATCAATTTTCATTTTCTTAATATACGCCAAGACTTGCTTACGCTTAATCGGACTATTTAATCTTCAAACATTAAAAGTAGCAAACTTCAACTTTGACATACCTACTATTATTACTAAATACCAATAATATCTTTATATAAAAACTTAAATCAACATATATAGGCCCTCCAATAGAAAAAAATCACAAATTAAAAACTAACTAAAATGAAAATAAAAAAAATAAAGAAAATCCCCCCCCCCCCAAAAAAAAAACTACCAAAAGGTAGTAATCCCCTAAACAAAAATTGGGTTTGGGTCACCCACCAGTGGCTGATGACTAATAGAACTTAGAGCAAATCTCTCCCTCCCCAGCCAAACAATCAATAACATCAAAATATCATGATAAGAAAAAAAAATAGAATAAGAAAATTCTTCTTTTCATCCAAAAGATTCCAATCTCGGAGATCCCATTTCAGAAGGAGGTAGACTCTTTCCATTCCCGTTTTTCCCATTTCTGCCATTTCTTCCATTTCCAGAACAACCAGATTTTTCTTTAGGAGATAATGGTGGACTACGTCTTTGTCCTCTTGTATCTGGCAATGAATCAGCAAAAATCATTGCTTCACGATCAGTTTCAAAAAACCGAAATTGATAGTCTCCATAAAACACCTTCAACACTGCAGGGTAGCGAAAAGTAGACTTATAACCTTTACGCCACAAAACTTCTTTAACTGGATTGAATCGATGTCGACGTTGAATAACCTCTTGACTCAAATCAGGATTAAAAAAAGACTCTGCTATTCTGAATCAATAATGGGGTTTGTCATTGTCTCGCATTTTGCACTGCAAGTCGAAGTATTGCTTCTCTGTCCAAATAACTCAAACATCGAATTATTACAGGTTTTGGTGGTTGACCAGCTGAGGGTGTTCTTCTTAAAACTCTATGGGCTCTTTCCAGTACCAATCCCCCAGAGAAAAATTCTTGCCCTAATATTTGCGGGATCCAGTCTTT
Source organism: Narcine bancroftii (assembly GCF_036971445.1). NCBI lineage: Eukaryota > Metazoa > Chordata > Chondrichthyes > Torpediniformes > Narcinidae > Narcine > Narcine bancroftii. The sequence goes on along the minus strand of NC_091471.1, from coordinate 145,168,136 downwards.
AAAGAAATGAAGAGGATCTTGTCCTTCTATACCTTCTGGCAAACCAACAATTTTCACATTATTCCTTCTGCTTTGATTTCCAAGTAATCTATTTTTCTTTCGAGCTCCTTCTCATGTTCTCCTAGTTCTATGATTGATTTTTCCACCTTCAACATTTTTTCTGTGTTAGAAGTCATTTGCTGTTTACAGTCCAAAAAAGCAGTCTGAATTTTTAAAAATTCTTCATAAGATGCATCCACACGTGTCTTAACCATATTTAATTCTGAACTTATACCAGCATTCATTTGAACCATTTCATTCATTTTAGATGTCAACAAAGGTTTTATAACAGCTTGAACAATAGCATTTAATTGCATACACTGTGATTGAGTAAAGCTCAGCTCTGGTCTCTCTGACATAGTGGCAGAACAAGGTAACTGCAGCTCCTGCTGCAACTCAACAGAAGGCATTTTGAAAGTTTTACTGTGGGTCTGGACTCCCAGCGACGGCACCCCGACTTCCTCAGGGTGTCGCCGCTGGTCTCCCCCCGCATTTTGTTGTTCTTTCATCAATTCACGAAGAAAAGCGATTTCTTCAGATTGAAATGCTACCTGATGCATTTCCAACAATGGAGTCGTCTTCCTGCGTGCTCCCTCTGTTGAAATCAAAAGGCTTTCCAAATCGGGGTCCGCTTCTTGGGAACACGCACCATCTTCCGGAGAACGGGTAATTCCAGCGCCATCCTTCACCTGGTGAGCAATAGACATTTTTTTTAGCCCCCACAGGCAGTCTTTGAGGTTTAGACAATAAAGAGATTGAGCCTGGAGCAGTATCAAGTCGTCTAGGCCTCAAATCTTCAGCACTTCGAAAATGTAACTTCTGCACTTGAGGTTTAATCTTTTTACCATTAGTGGCCATAATGATTCCTTAATACTTCAAACTAAAATTTTAAAAGTTTAAACTTGAAAACAAAGAGTTAAAAAACAGGTACTTAAAAGTCTGGCTAGAGAGGTCGAGATTACACGTCTAGACTCTATGCCATCTTGCCATGCACCCCCCCCCCCCCCCGTTTTTATCTTTTTTAACATTGATTTTTCAAATGAGAATAATGTCAATAATATAAAAAAATTAAATAAAAATTAATGATTAAGGGGAAAAAACTCCTTGCAGATCACCCTTACGCATCCCTCTTTGTCTGAAAAGCATTTGACATTTTTACTCCAGAAATGATTGATTGTCCTGATCTGTGCCTCATTCTATTCTTTTATCAGGTCTCTGATCAGCACCTGAGGCTAAAGAAACCCCCCCCCAAGTTTGTCTAACTTCTCCTTAGAGTTCATGCCCTCTAAATCAGGCAGCATTCTGGTAAATCTCTTTTGTAACTTTTCTAAAGACTTGTGTCCTTCCTTGGATGGAGTGACCAGAATTACACAAAATAGACCAAGTGCAGCCTAACCCTAGTTTAGTAAACTGCAATCTGACATCCTTGCTCTTAAACATAATGGCCCGACCAATGAAGACATCTACCTTCTTGAACATTTCATTGTGCATATTACAGTTGAACTCATAATTTACTATCTGACCATTTAGAAATCCTATGGTTCAACATCTAGCCCATCAGGTAATGTTTCCCTTGCTCCCTTCTCAATTGCCTCTGCACCAGTTTTTACACTCTTTAAAGTTATTCTCTGGGTAGTTTATTATAATACTACACAATATCTAAATAAGAGAATTCAAAATGTATTGGGGTATCAATATTAAATAACCAATAACAAATAACTCCACTTAAATGCCTTTTCCTGATTACCCTTAATTCCCTACTCTGCAAAAAAACCATATAACCATTTAACCGTTTACAGCACGGAAACAGGCCATGTCGGCCCTTCAAGTTCGTACTGGTTCACTTGAACAACTCCACTAGCTCCTCCGCAAACTCCTGAGGAAGTGGAGGCTTTCTTCATGATGCCATTGTGGTGTCATAAAGATAAAAAATGAAAAATGGGAAAAGCTATGCTCCAGAACTATGAGAAATACAATAAACATGAGGTTACGCATGATACAATATAATTGGTTACACAGGCTATATATCACACCCCAAATTAATTAACTTAATTTCTCAATGAGAATTAGTTTCCAAGATCTACAGTTCTGATAAAAATCTTCAAACAGGAAATACTACGGCTCCAACAGCTGATTAGGGTGGTAGTAAGGTTAGCGATTAGCGCAGTGCTGTTAAAGCACCAGCAATCTGGGTTCGAATCCCGCAACGTCTGTAAGGAGTTTGTACATTCTCCATGTGTCTGAGTGGATTTTCTCTATCTACATGTGTCTTTAAATATATTTAATGAGGCAGCCTCTACTACTTCCTTGGGCAGATAATTGCAGATTCACTACTCTTTGAGAAAAGATTCCACCTCATCTCCATTCTAAATTTACTTCCTTGATTCTGACGCTATGTTCCCTAGTTCTAGTCTCATCAACCAGTAGGAACAGCTTTCCTGTCTCTCTTACCAAAGCCATTCATAATTGTAAATGTTTCTATAACACTCCCTCTTCTAAATTTCAGTGTGTATAGTTCTAGGCAGCATAATCTCTCTTCTTTGGCTATACCTCTCATCTCTAGAATTAGCCTGGGTTGAACAGTCTCTGCACTCTCTCCAAAGATGAAGCAATAGAATCCCCATTATCCTGCACCTACGCGGATCATGGACGTCAGATCTGTGAATTTTCCATTTGACTGAGACTCAACTCTTCTAATGCCTAATACACCAACATTAAGGATACACCATTTAAAAGGCAAAATACAGTGCAAAATGGAAAGTAATTTGAAAAAAAAAGTATTGTAGTCTTTAATTACCATATATTTCAGCATATAAGTCGACCTTCAGTTAGTTGGGTCCCCATTTTCAGCCTCTTTCATGGTTTTTAACATACATCGGTCATAGAAGTCGACCCCCCCCCCGCACCCCCCAAATTTTCTGCAAGGAACATGGTGTCTGGGCCTCCTAGCAACATCCCAAACTTTGTTTCAACACCTCAGTAGCCAAGTAACAAATCTGCAAATTAAACAAGCAAGTCTTTTTAAAAAAAAGTTTTTAAAAAAACCTTTGCTTCTGGCCAGGAAGATGCCAAATGGTGCTAGGTCCAAGTCTTCAGCATTGGCTGCAGCTGGAGTTGGTGACTCCATTCTCAACATTGGGTGTGGTGCCATCCATATTAAAGAAGTCTCCGCGCTGCCCAAGTGTGCTCAGTGCACAATTGTGCCCTCTACAATTGTAAAATGTCTGGGTAGGTTATGGCAGTGGGGAGGTGCTTCCAGTATCATCTTGTATTCCAAATCTGCATCAAATGGCTTTGTGAGTTGAATTTAAGGTCTAATTTTTGTACCTAGGGTTGAAGTCGACCCCTGATTTTTTGTGTGTGTGTGTGTGTTTGAGGATTTCAAAACTTGACTTATACACAGAAATATACAGTACATAAAGTTTACTTTAATCAGGTAATTTCTATAACTTTAATTTAAATTTAAACCTGGTGCCTGTGCTGAAAGTGTTGTGCCAGCCGCCTCTCTAACCATGCCGAGGTCATAATTAACCCCTGCCAATTTTAAACTTGCGTATTTTTAACCTACCGTATATGCTGGTGTATAGATGATCCTCAACTTAAAAATGTAGCCTCAAATTCAGTCATCTTGTATGCTCGGTCATTGCCACAGAGGGCAGTAGAGGCAGGTTCATTAAATATATTTAAGAGGGAATTAGATATATTTCTTCAGTATAAGGGTATTAAAGGTTACGGAGAGAAGGCGGTGACGGGGTATGAACTTTAAGATCATCCATGATCTCGTTGAATGGCGGAGCAGGCTCAAAGGGTCGAATGACCTACTCCTGCTTCTATCTTCTATGTTTCTATGGTAGTAAAGGGTTTTATTTACAGAAGGCAAACATGCAAAAATGGCAACAGGTGGCAACGCACACAATTAGAGCAACCATGGGAAAAGTTGGATTGGCAGTGAAACACGTACAATTTATAATGAATGTGGGAATGTAGTAGTGGAAATAAAACATACGTGCACAATTTTTAGCGAGCACGGGATAAGTCAGATGGCAATAAAATGTGGACAATTGATAATGAACATGGGAAAATAGCAGTGGAAATAAACTACAAGCATGTGTGCACACACAACGAACTGGGCACATACAATAATTAAGGAAAACCAATACGATACCTTAACTAAGTGCAGGCATGGCTCTTTGCTACTAGGGACACTAATTAAACATGCTCTCAGTCCTATGAGAGTGCACCCATTACCAACAATTACCAGCACCATTCCATGGTTCTAGGAATGGAGTGAAGCGGGGTGGTCCAAAGATAGCAAAGAGAGAACTGAGCATATGTGGTACCCTTTGTAGGGTTTGGAGGTCCTCCCTATGTTGTTTACGGGGAGAAAATGGCTCGGTGCCAGCAAGGTTACAAGAGCCAATGGCCCAGTACAGGTGAGCTGGAGAGTCCAGCCCACATAACTTATAGGGAAATATTGACTTGGTGCCTGTAAGGTTAAGCTGACTATAAAGGCCAATGGCCCAAGGACATGTACAAAGGAATTTAAAATAGCCATTGGCAAGGTGTGCACTAATGGTTGGGACGGGGCCAAACCTTGATTGGCAGATGGTGTGTCTTATGAAGAAATAGTGGGCATTGCTGTCAGCTGACAGCCACGACCCTTCACAATACAATCCTCCTCTTGGAAGTCGCACCACTTGCCAATCATTTTGAAGATAATAACTCATGTTTTTGTTATAGGTCAAAACAAAAAGATGTTTTAAAAAAATTGATACTAATCAAACAGGTCAATGTACACAAGTGGCTTCTGTATGCTGGACAAGGCACATAGTCAAATTAAATGACAGTGCCTCACCAGCCCACCCAAAAGGGTCGCTGTGTTACCAATGAAGCAGGGTGCTGGGGGAGCTGCTCCCCAATGTTGGAGAGGGGAGGGTAGAAAAAGAAATTTGTTTGGTCAGTGTGTTTGGTTTCTCCAATTTAGCTGGCAAATGTGAGCACACTTACCACCAAAGTCTGCAAGCAAGCAGTGCAAGGTAATCCATCAGGTGCAAAAGTTCTCTCTTGGCTTGTGCATCCCACGCCTCACTTGGGTGCGCTCTCAGCACAGATCCCAGATGCCAATCACTATGGTGAGGCAGGGGGCAGACCAGCAGGTATGCATCCAGGGTGTACCCAGGGCACCCTTTTTTCTGGACTGGCATTTGACACCAGGATGCCATTCCTGCTTGCATTCTCTTTCAGTGGGTGCCACAACTGCCTGTGCTGGACCCTTGCAATGATAGCCAGGAGGAGTCGGGGCTGAAAGCCAGCCAATTTAGTGATTTTTAAATAAACTCCCAAAGTCACAGCCCCATGAGGTCTTTTTCTGTTAATGCTATCTTGTGAAACAAAATATATGTACTGTGGCGCACTGTGCAACTGAAGAAAGCACAGACACTTGATGGTTGTTAACGACTGTTTATTTGAATTTAACCCCTGCCCCTTTAAGGGCAGCGCTGGCTCAGTCACCACGTGCGTGGTGACGTCATAATCGCTGCCCGAGGCGCGCGCTGAGAGGGAGGTTTGAGTCGGGAAGAACCCCTGATGGTGCCATCTACCCATGGCTGCCCCACCATGTGGCGTTACACGCGGGGCCGGTTCGCCATGAGATAGTGCGCTGCCACACAACCCACCCCCGAACCGGCTATGCGTCCTGCCGCTTGGGTGGGCGGCCTCGGTGCTTGGGCACAGCCATTTGTACCAGTTACAACAAGTCTAAATGGGCTGCCTTCAAGCAGTCCACTGTAAAATGTTCCTCCTCCCCCACACATCCAGAGTGAAAGTTCTGCCGGATCGCCGGAGGACTTTATACGGACCTTCAAACGGGCGCTGTAATGGTGCCCTCTGCGGTCCTCCATGAGCACCTGCCTTCTGGGGAGCAAGTGGCAGTGCTTGTTCAACAGCTTGCTTTGCTATATCAAAAGCAGCCTGTTATTCAGGTCCCCATAAGAATTTAGCATTCTTACGGGAGATCAAATACAGTGGTGTAAGAAGCATGGTAATATGGGGTATATGCTGCCACCTATAACTTAGCAGGACCATGTGTGTGTTTTATTTGAGGGGATGGCAAAATTCAAAGTTTTTAACTTAGCGATCTTGGAAATATCTTTTGCCTGAATGCTATGGTATTCTGAGAAATAGGATGTTCTGACTAGGGCACTGCATCTTATCAATATTAATGGTCCAGCCCTGTTTCCTGAGGGAAACAATTGGGATAAGAAGGGCCTCTGAGACAGTGATTCCAGCCCATATAGGAGGAAGTTATCAATGTAATGGGCAAATGACACCTCTGGGCCGAATGCTTTGTAAATCACGGTAAATTAAATTGTGGAATGTATATTGTGTCCTGTCCCAAGTATATGTAAATTTATTCTTGGGGGTCGGGATGGAGAAGAGTCGACAAGGCATTGGCTAAATCCACCACTAGGGTGACTAGGTCGGACACGGCGGTAGCAGGAGGGGGACAGACATGTTGGGGTGCCTGTACTGTCAGCCATAGACAACCTTGGTGGGGGGGACAACAACTGCTTCCCCTTTGGCTGACCCAACTACAACTGTGGCCTGTGCGACTTGAATATGACTTTTCCCCTATTGGTATAAAGGGACTGTCGCTTTAAAGTAATGACAGCAGCGGGTATATGTGGCCTCCAGTCCCTGGGGCGGGAGAGGGCACTGGAACAAATGCATCGAAGGGCCTTCATTCTGTTGGAGGGGGGAGGTGTTGAAGGTTCCTTCTGGCAGAGATGGGACAGTTCCTGTCTCAGCAGGTTTTTGAGGGCAGGAGAAACTGTTTCGAGTGAGGGAGGGGCAGAAGCAGAATCAGTATTGGTCGGGGCAGCCCAAGGCTTGATCCCAGAGTGGTGCTGGGTTTTCCCCGGCCAGATTTTTCCCCGCAAAGTTCCATGTACAGCTGCACTCGCGTAAAGTGGGAAGGGATTGTGTTTCCAGCCCTTGCCTCTGCGCTATGGACCTGGGAGGGTGCCCTCTGCTGCATATATTCAAGTCCTTCCAGGAGGGTGATGGCATCCCTCATGGTCCTTCCATTGGGCAGGATCACTGACCGGTGATGACCAGGTATCTTGGTAGAGCACCAGTCACCCAGGTATTTTCTACAAAATTTTGGTTGCAGGCTCCCTGGTAGATACCATCGACCAGCACACACTCTAACAACCCAGTGCTTTCACTGACTGTACCCCATTGTGGGCACCTGTGTGGATCCAACTCCAGCAGAGTGGGGTTTTGGACCCTCACCACGGTCACTACCCAATCCCACAGGGTAGTTCCTTTCCAGATCTCTGGCTGTGGCACCTGTAGGACATTGTTGATGCTAAGTTGGTCAAAGATGCTCCCCAGGCCACTTGCCTTTGGTAGAGGCTTGTTGGAGGCCCCCTCATCCCACAGCTGGAGCAGCCACCTGGCCAGATACTTACCTGGCCATTGGCAGTACCGATCAGCCAGCTGAGTCAGTTCCTTTGGGGAGAAATCCTGGGTATTTAAAATAGTGGGCAGAAAAATCAAAAAAGGTTACAGAAGTCACTAGATATTAAAAGGACAAAGAACATAAGGGCACTTTATCTGAATGCCACCAGTATTAGAAATAAGGTTAGTGAACTTGAGGCGCAAATCAGTACCCATGCCTATGATTTGGTAGCCATCACGGAAACATGGCTACAAGGTGACCCTAAATGGGAATTAAACTTTCAAGGGTATCAGGTGGTGCAAAGAGATAGACAGGATGGTAAGGGAGGTGGAGTTGCACTCTTAATCAAAGATGAGCTCCAGGCAGTAGTGAGGAAGGATATAAGATCTAAAGAGCATAATGTTGAGTCCATTTGGGTAGAGATAAAGAATAACAAAGGGAAAAAATTATTGGTGGGTGTTATCTATCGCCCACCAAATAACAATAGTTTAGTGGCACAGGAAATAAATAGATAAGTGAGGCATGTAATAATGATATGGCAGTAGTCATGGGGGACTTTAACTTCCACATCGATTGGGAAAATCAAGTGGTCATGGGAGTCTGGAAGAGGACCTCATAGAATGCATCCGCGATAGCTTTCTTGAGCAGCATGTTAAGGAATCCACAAGAGAAAATGCTCTCCTGGATCTAGTGTTGTGCAATGAGATAGGTAGAGTAAATGATGTAATAGTCAGAGACCATCTAGGAAATAGTGATCATAGTATGATTGAATTTCTCATTCAGATGGAAGGGGAAATAGTTAGATCTAAAACTAATATATTAGGCTTAAACAGGGGTGACTACCATAGGATGAGGGAGGAATTGGGCAGAGTGGACTGCGAGCACAGGCTCATTGATGAAACAGTTGAGGAACAGTGGAAGATTTTCAAAGAAATATTTTGTAATGCTCAACAAAAATATATTCCGGTCAGGAAAAAGGACAGCAAGGGAGGGAAAAATCAACCGTGGTTAACAAAGGAAATAAAGGAGAGTATAAAATTGAAGGCGCAGGTGTACAAGGCTGCAAAGAGCAGTGGGAAACTGGAAGATTGGGAAAACTTTAAGAGACAATAAGGGGTTACAAAGCGGGTAATAAGAAATGGGAAAAAAGATTATGAAAGTAAATTGGCACAAAATATAAAAACAGAAAGCAAAAAATTTTATAAATATATAAAACGGAAGAGGGTGGCCAGAGTTAACATAGGACCCTTGGAGGATGAGAAAAGAAAACTGGTAGCAAAAAATGAGGAAATGGCCGAGGCATTAAACAAATATTTTGTGTCAGTCTTCACCGTGGAAGACACGTCCAGCATGCCCAAGTGCGGAGTTAAGGATGCGAATGTTGAGGAGGGCCTTGATAAAATAGTTGTTACAAAGGAAGTAGTGATGGAGAAACTAATGGGACTAAAGCCAGACAAATCACCTGGTCCTGATGATATGCATCCAAGGGTTCTGAAGGAAATGGCAGAAGTTATAGTTGATGCATTGGTGGTCATATACTAAAATTCCTTGGATTCTGGGCAAACCCCGGCAGACTTGAAGACAGCAAATGTCACGCCACTTTTTAAGAAGGGATGTAGGCATAAGACTGGAAATTATCGGCCAATTAGCTTGACATCTGTAGTTGGAAAAATGCTTGAAGCCGTCATTAAAGATGAAATAGTGAAACTTTTGGAACGTAGGGTTCAATCAGGCAGACGCAGCATGGTTTTAGAAAGAGAAGATCTTGTTTGACAAACTTGTTAGAATTCTTTGAGGATATAATGGGTTCGGTGGATAGAGGGGAACAGGTTGATGTTGTATATTTGGATTTCCAGAAAGCGTTTGATAAGGTGCCGCACAAGAGACTTATCAGTAAGTTACAGGAAAGTGGAGTCCGGGGAAGTATATTGGCCTGGATTGAAAATTGGTTGTCTGATAGGAGGCAGAGAGTCGGGATAAATGGGAGTTTTTCATGTTGTAAAGAGTGGTAAGTGGGGTGCCGCAGGGGTCAGTGTTAGGCCCACAACTGTTCATCATTTACATTGATGACTTGGAGGAGGGGACAAAATGTGGTGTAGCCAAGTTTGCGGATGACACCAAATTGAGTGGAAGAGCAAATTGTTATGAGGATGTGGAGAGTCTGCAGAGGGATATAGTTATGCTGGATGAGTGGGCAAAGGTCTGGCAGATGGAGTACAATGTTAGTAAGTGTGAGGTTATCCACTTTGGCAAGAAAAATAAAAGAGCTGAATATTATTTAAAGGGTGAAAAACTACAGCATGCTGTTGTGCAGAGGGACTTGGGAGTGCTTGTGCATGAATCGCAAAAAGTTAGGTTGCAGGTGCAGCAGGCAAATGGAATGTTGGCCTTCATCGCTAGAGGAATTGAATTCAGGAGTAGGGAGGTAATGTTGTATAAGGTACTGGTGAGACCGCACCTGTGTCCAGTACTGGTGAGACCGCACCTGTGTCCAGTTCCGGTCTCCATATTTGAGGAAGGATATACTGGCTTTGGAGACGGTCCAGAGGAGGTTTACTCGGTTGATCCCTGGGATGAAGGGGTTGACTTATGATGAAAGATTAAATCGTCTAGGATTGTATTCGCTCGAGTTCAGAAGAATGAGAGGAGATCTTATAGAAACATATAGGATTATGAAGGGTATGGATAGGATAGATGTAGGAAGGTTTTTTGAGCTGGCCGGGGAAACTAAAATGAGAGGACACAGTCTCAAGATTCGGGGGAGTATATTTAGGACAGAGATGAGGAAAAATAGTTTTTCCCAAAGAGTGGTGAATGTTTGGAATTCTCTAACCAGGGAAGTGGTTGAGGCTGCCTCATTAAACATATTTAAAATTCGGTTAGATAAATTTTTACATGATAGAGGAATTAGGGGATATGAGGAGAAGGCAGGTAGGTGGAGTTAGGTCATAAATTAGATCAGCCATGATCGTATTGAATGGCGGAGCAGGCCTACTCCTGTTCCTACTTCCTATGTTCCTATGTATCTGTGGTCTCGGACTGACCACAGGCACACCTCCCTGTGACTTGATCATCTCATCCCCCTCCTCTCTATGATGGTCCTGGGACCCCATGGTGATGGGTTGAGCGTGCAGGAGTTCAGATGTTTAGGGGGAAAGGTGGTTGTGGGACCTAGGCTCCTTGGGCACCTCCTCCTTGTCACTGAACCATATATCTCCATCCCATAGCCACGCATCCAGCTTGTTACCACGCTGAACCAGGACTTGAATTTCTAGCAGGTCCATGTGCCAACCAACCCGTGGCCTGCTGCAGCCATATTAGGTTGAAGACTACTTCAGTCCCCCTGACTGCAAGATAGTTGGCTTGAATCTGGACAGCTTGTACTGCCTCCTGCAGCAGCGCTGATGGAGCTCTTTTAACTCTGTCTTTCTGGTTGCAGAAATGCTGGATCTGATCAGTCATCCTGACCTGGTGACTCAGGAGGGATGTGAACAGCCAAAAGGCACCCCTTTGACTCCCTTTGGCTTTGTGAAACCCTGACTTCCTAAGGAGGGAGATCACGTGGTGCTTCAGTCCTCACCACATGGGTCCAACTGTTTGGACCAGTCCACTGGTTTACCATGGTCCGCCAGCATTCTGGCCAAGCGCTCAAATCCCTACCTCTTGTTGGTCCTCCTGGGAATCCTATTGGTGCCTGAACTGGCTTTTTTGCCCCTGTTACAGAATATTTTCCCACGCTTGTGTCCAGCTGAGACCGTGCTTGCAGTGCCAAGTGTTGTAAGTGAGGAAACCTATTTGGTTGGTCTTAAGGCAAGAGTTTTATTTACAGAAGGCAAATGTGGGAAAATGGCAACAGGAGCAACAGCCATGGGATCGGCAATGAAACACGCGTACGATTTATAGCGAACGTGGGAAAATGATAGAGGCAATAAAACACACGCACACAATTTATATAGCAAGTATGGGAAAAGGTGGATCGGCAATAAAACGCAATTAATAACAAACGTGGGAAAATCTCTCTCACACACACACACACACACACACACACACACACACACACACACACACACACACACACACACACACACACACACACACAGAGCTTTATTATTAGGGAGACTAATTAACCATGCTCCCAACCATACAATCACCAATAATTTCTACAGCACCATTCCATGGTTCTAGGCCTGGAGTGAAGCAGGGTGGTCCCAAGATGGCAAAGAGGGAGAACTGAACACATGTGACGCCCTTTATCGTGCTGGAGGGCTGTGGGTCCAGCCCAGATTGTTTACAGGGATCCAATGCTTAGTGATAACAAGATTAATCTGATTACAACAGCCAAGTACAGGCAGGAGAATCCAGCCTAGGTAATTCGCAGTAAACCAATGGTTTGGGACCAGCAAGGTTAAACTGATTCCAAAGGCCCATGGCCAAGTACAAAGGAATTTAAATTGGCCAATGGCAAGGTGTGCACTAATGGGTGGGGCAGGGCCAAATCTTGATTGCCAGGTGGTGTGTCTTCCGAACAAGTAGTGGGCAGTGCTGTTACGTGACAGCCTCAACCCTTCTCAATCAGTCACCCATTCTTTATTGGTCAACTCATTAATCAGAAGTGCCTTGACATTTGGAACAGTGCCCCAGTAGGGGTCAACAAGGAAGTTCCTATAAGTTCATGGAATGAACTCCATAATTACAAGATGGCTCTGTTGTTGACTTCATTGTACACTATTAGTTACAGGCTTTGATTTTTAAAAAGATGTGTTGTATGCGCACCACCTGCTGGCAACAAAATATAATGCAACTTTTCAACCTGCAGTGGATAATCTGTAAGGCAGCAATTTGCAACTTTTTTTTGGCTATGACAAAGATAGGATTATTATTTAAATGGCAAGCTATTGCAGCGTGCTATTGTGCAGAAGGACTTCTATGTGAATAGTAACTGGTTTGCAGGTGCAGCAGGCTATCAAGAAGGCAAATAGAATGTTGGCCTTCAGTGCTAGAGAGATTGAATTTGGGAGCTGGGAGGTTATGCTGTAACTGTATGAAATACTAGTGAGGTCACATCTGGAATACTATATGCAATTCTAGTCTCCTTATTTGAGGACAGATGTACTGGCTTTGGAGGCAGTCTAGAGGAGGTTCATCAGATTGATTCCAGAGACGAGGGGGTTAGACTATGAGGAGAGATTAAAGTGCCTGGGATTGTGCTTGCTGGAATTTAGAGGGAATCTTGTAGAAACAATAAAATTATGAAAGTCATAGATAGGATAGAGTTGTTTCTATTGGTGGGGGAAGACGAGAACTAGGGGACATAGCCTCAGGATTTAGGATGGAGATGAGATGGTGAATCTATGGAATTCATTGGTCATTGAAGCAGTAAACTAGCCTTTTGAACTGACACTTGAATCTTGTATTCGGCATTATTGCCAATAATGTGTCCTGGCCCATTCCACACTTTAAAGCAGAGTTTTTTATCAATTCACTTTTTACCTCAAAGGCAACTTCAGTGAATATTATTTACGACCAGGTTGGCTAGATTTTTATATAGTAGGGGAATTAAGAGGCATGGGGAAAAGGCAGGTAGGTGGAGACGAGCCTATCATCAGATCAGCCATGGTCTCATTGAATGGCGGAACAGGGTGAATTTTGCCTACTCCTGCTTCTATTTCTTGTTTCTTATGACCCACTTGGGACTCTTATGAGGCCCCTTCCATGTGAAATAGTGGTTTAGTTGGTTTCTTCTGTCCTTCTACCAGCTACAAAAATATTTTGATATCTCTCTGTTTTTTTCTCTCCCCTTAAATGTGCTGTGGCCCCTCGGGGTGGGGGGCATATAACCCCTTTTGAGAATGGCTGTTGCAAGGCATATCATGGAAGCAGTCATAAACAATGAGAAACTACTCATTTGAATCATAGACCTCAAACTGAAGTTTTAAAATGTATTGTTCAATATTCACTTTTAAATATTTTGTCATTTGATCAAACTGATGCCTTGGAATTTTGAAGGATTTTAATAAATCTTTTGTCTCTCTTCTCTTCTGGCCTTTTGGATTACCTTTCCAATTTGGACCACATATTCAATCAGGCAGCCTAACCACAAGTCACTAGGGTATCTTGGAGTAGCTGCTCTGAATAATTCTGCAATTAAAGAAAAATTGGTTGATGAAGACTGTTAGGTCTGCTTTGTTCATGAATGAGTGAGACAAACACCAGGCTGAGTCGAAATCAGGGTTCTTTGTTCTTTATTACCGGATTGTAACACTTGCGACTAAACATGTTAGTCGGAGAATGCATTCTGCCGTTATCAGCAAAATGGTGATTTTTTATACCCTTGGATATGTGCTTAGAACATCATATCATTACTTGTCCAATGACTAAAACTGTTGCTATCCTTTCCCTGCTAGCTTCCTGCCTCTCAATCCATCAATGTCTCTCTTATCTTGTAAGTACAAGGATGCATTTACATCTTGTTACAGCCCTGTACAAGGCAGGGTAACTCCTTACACATTCCCATCTCATGATGTTTTACCTTACAAGACCTGGAATTTAATCTGATAAATTAGTTTTAATGCTTAATCTAAATTTAAGGGTGGTGAAAAATTTCTGACTTGGAGTATCCTATTCAAATATTATTTTTATTGTAACATTCCTTGGCAACTACCTTTATATAGCAAGCTGTGGTACTGTCATAATAAGTAATTTTACATTGTCAAATCTGTGTTATTTTTTGCCATAAAACTGACTGCAGGGGCTGGAAGTCTTAGATGATAGAGTTGTTTGAAAAGTAATTGGGAGGTATCTGCAGGGAAATAAACTTTTCAGACCGAGAAATTAAAATTGATACAGCAAATTTCCAATGATCAAAAAATCAGTTAACCAAAAAGCTCAACTATCTGAACTTTTTTTGATGCCAGCACAACGTCGCAAGTTTTTTTTAAAAAAATTCACCTGACATGCTCATGTGGGGTTCTGATGCACGGTTAGTGCCAGTTTGGTAACAGAAACAGCTGGGAAGACGTGCTGAACAGCATGATGCTGGCTCAGAGAAGTAGGCTGGAATCTCGAGGCATCAGTAACTGGAGGAAGTCGGTGGGCCAAGCCGTGCATGGGGAGATTGTTCTTGTTTCGGGTACCTCGCGCTCTCATCAAGAGCAGGCATGGTTGGTGGGGAGGTGTTGGGGATTGGTGATGGCCGATATAAGTATTCTGCTGATGCTTGTGGGCTACTTAAAACCATTATTCAGTTATCCGAAAAATTCAGTTAACTGAAAAACATCTGGCCCAAGCTTTTTGGATAACCAGAAACATACTATATTTACAAATGGATTGAGAGGTACTGTCAGTTATTTAGGAAGATGATTGTATTCACAAAACTAGATCAAAATAAATTACTAAAAAAAAAGCACCTTGTTCTGCATCTTCCTTTATTATATATTTAATATTGAATATGTATTCGTATTAATTTGACTAGGAAACCAGGTACCAGTTACTTCAACTTCGTCCTGCTCAGCGAGCATCGTGGATTGGCTATGCCATAGCATACCACTTACTAGAAGATTATGACATGGCTTCAAAAATTCTAGAAGAATTCAGGAAAACACAGCAAGTATGCTATTTCCAACTTGAGTTCACTTTGTTCTTAATGAAAAATATTAGGGCTCCAAAGTTCAATTCTCTGATGATGTATTAAACCTGTTATTCTATTCACTTTGCATGACAACTTTAAAACTGACATATTGTTTCTTCTCTGAGAGGCTTAAAGACTTAATCTACAAATTCTACATTTTAAGTTCATTTGTGTTTTTGTTGAGCTCATTTTAAATGTTTTAGTAGAGAAAAAGATGGAACATGAGGAGATTTAAAGAAAACTGAAAGGGAAAAGATTATATGTAGCAAATGCAGCTCCAAACGTTAAACCAGAGTTTATATACATTAGGAAAGTTTTTAAAAAAATCTTTTGAATAGTGGCTTGGTGTCTCTACATTGACACAGATCAAGAAGGACCCAATTAAAACACTTGTGCCACTAATTGAAAAAATACATTCTTTAAAGAAAGTTGTATAGGAACAGATTTAGGCCATTTGTCCCATTGAGTGCTCTGTTGTTCGAACAAGGCTAATTTATTTTTTTAACTCAACCCTATTCTCCCATAACCTTTGATATCCTTATTAATCAAGAGCCAATCTACCTCTGATTTAATTCTACCCAATGGCTTGTCCTCCACAGGTATCAGTGGCAACAAAATTCCACAGATTTGTCACTCTTTAGCTGAAGAAATTCTTCCTCATGTCTATTCTAAAGGGCCCTCTGATCCTTGATTCTCCAACAACTGAAGACATCCTTTCCTCTATTCAGGTCTTTCAATATTCAGTCAGCTTCTAAACTCCAATGAGAATGGGCCCAGAGCCATTAAATGCTCCTTGCCCCCTCTTATCCCCAGGATCATTATTTTATGCCTTTGCTGCATCCTCTCCAATGCCAGCGCATCCTTCCTTTGATATTGACTAAAGCCTTAGAAAGCCTCAGCATTATATCCTTGGTTTTTTTATTCTCATCCTCTCAAAATAAATGTTAATGTTGTGCTTGCCTTCTTTTCTACTGACTTAACTTATAAGTTAAATGTCATGGAATTCTGCACCAGGTCTCCCAAGTCCTTTAGGACCTCTAGTCTCTCAATTTTGGAAGTAGTCTACTTTATTCCTTCTCCCAAAGTGCATGACCATACACTTACCAACATTATATTCCATCTGCCACTTCTTTGTCCATTTTCCCAACCTGCTCCAAGTTCTTCTGCAGACTCCCTATTTCTTTAACACTACCTGCTCCTCCACCTATCTTTCTAACATCCACAAATTTGGCCACAAAGCCAATTATTATGTTACCCAGATCAATAACATAAAGTGTGAAAAGTTGTGGACCCAACATTGACCTCTGCAGAACAACACTAGTCACTGACAGCCAACCAGAAAAGGCCCCCTATATTCCCATTATTTGCCTTCTGCCAATTGCCCTACTTCTATCCATGTTTGTACTTTCCTGTAACATTGTGGGCTCTTGCCTTGTTTAAAAGCATCACATTTTGACACCTTGTCAAAGGCCTTCTGAAATTCCAAGTAAACATAATTTATTAACTCCCTTTTGTCTATTCTGCTTGTTAACTTTCTCAAATAATTCTAACCAATTTGTCAATCAATCATGAAGGAAATCATGCACTCTTTAGCCTATTTTATCACACGCTTTCAAGTACCTTGGATTCTAAAATTTTGTCTCTCCCTTCTTCAAAAGTGGAATGACATTTACAATTTTCCAGTTCTCTGGAACCATTTCTGATTCTAGTCATTTTTGAAAGATCACTATTAATCCCTCCTCAATGCCTTCATCGACCTCCTTCAGAACTCCAGGGTATGATGCATCTGGACCAGGTGACTTAGTAACTTTGCAACTTACGAAAAGCATTCTCCTTCGTAATAGCGACTGTACTCACCTCTGCCTCTTGATTCTCGAATTTCTGGCACATTGCTCATGTCTTCCACATTGAAATCTGACTCAAAATGCTCATTCAGTTCTTAGTTCCCAATTACTACTTCTTGCCGTCATTTTCAATAGGACATCATCTATTGAATTTCAGTGCCAGTGTCTTTCAAAGCCATCACTATCTGGTTGGACCAAGTACAGGTCGCTGGAGATATTTACCCTTAAAATGTGTCTTCTCATTGGTTTTGATCCCCATCTTTAATCATACTTTTAAAAAGCTGCTAGAGGAGGTGGTTGAGGCTGATACAGTTACAATGTTCAAGACTTAGTTGGATAAGCAAGAAAGTGATAGTCCTAATGGAATTCATGTAGTTGGGCATAGAGGATGAAGTGGTCCTGTTTCTGTGCTCTACTATTCTCTATAATTTGGATTTAATTTAAAAAATAATGTTTAATTCAAATTGCTATCTCCAAATAAAAAGACGGGTCTTATTTTTAGTCATTTTTTTCATGTTGGCCATTCTGTCGTCTTGCACGAAAAGAGTTGACAAATAAGTTTTCATCTGAAGTCCACTTTTGGAAGACAATTGATCCAAGACCCAATGCATGATTTTCTAATTTTTACACAATCTTTGGCTTGGCTTCGTGGACAAAGATTTATGGTGGGGGTAAATGTCCACGTCAGCTGCAGGCTCGTTTGTGGCTGACAAGACCGATGCGGGACAGGCAGACACGGTTGCAGCGGTTGCAGGGGAAAATTGGTTGGTTGGGGTTGGGTGTTGGGTTTTTCCTCCTTTGCCTTTTGTCAGTGAGGTGGGCTCTGCAGTCTTCTTCAAAGGAGGTTGCTGCCCGCCGAACTGTGAGGCGCCAAGATGCACGGTTTGAGGTGATATCAGCCCACTGGCAGTGGTCAATGTGGCAGGCACCATATAACACAGAAAATCAGAAATTGTGTAAAAATATTTTCATATAACGCACACGTGCATATACCACATAGGTGTAGTATTCTAAATTCTGATGGACAAAAGTAATTTGCATTTAAATAGGTCATGAGACAAAGCACATATCACTATCTGCCACAGTTAATCTCCTGCATTTAACTTCCCCCAGAGATGTCAATCGTCCATTATATAGATGATATCCTGCTGCAACACATTAACAAGATTTGGAGAGGAATCAATTAAATAGATTGAAGACAGGCTTCAGAGTTGAGCAGGATTTTAATTCTAATGTTGTTTCAAATTAGAGGCACTTGATATGTTAATCTCCTCCCTCAGAGATGGGTCTGGGCAATTAACATGGTACGGTGCAGTGCCCTAGCCAGAATGTCCTGTTTATAGGAATACCATGGCATTTCAGTACAAAGAGACATTCCCAAGATCAAAAATTCCCATGCCCGCTATAAATTGTGCACATTCTTTCATTGCTGCTATGACATTCCCACACTCACTATAACTTTCCACACTTGCTATTAATTGTGTGTGGTCTTTCAACATGTAAAAATATTCTCATATAGTATGCACATATACAACGAGCTGGGGGGAGGGGGGTGTACCTGTTTTTCTAAAAAAAATACTCATATAACATGCACATTATATGCGTTTTATATAAAAAAAAGGTACTTTCAATCTAAATTTAAGCAGCAAATCTTAACGGTGGTGCAAAATTGGAACATTTGCATAACTGAAGGAATAGTTTGCCTGGAGAGACATAAACATGGCTCCAGTAATGTTGGAATGTTAATAAGATTAGTGTTACATCCCAGTGTTCATAGTATACTGGGACAACCTGTGAAATCGGAATGGATACAAGAATGTTGGAAGTGCAGTTTGTGTACCAAGAATAATCTTAAGCAAAGTTGAGCGAGCATGAGATTGTACAAAATTGAGTGTCTTAAAATATTGTGATGAGTGAGAAATGCACAATCCTTTGGTTTGGAGGAGGCAGCTGAGAGACATTAGTGCAAGGACCATTGGAACCCTTGGTCTCAGTCCTCACATCCTGCTGAATACCACCAGATTTTTCATCTTCAGCCATTTTTTCCACCTCAGGCTAATGTGTTGAAAATCAATGGGTACAGGATTTTTGAATGGCCATTTCTGGTGTGCATTTAAATGTAGACTGCATTTATTTGATCTTTTTGAAAATCAATATTCAAATCCTTGTGGCTTTGAACAATCGTTGATGCAAAGATTCTATATTAGAAAATTCAAGCAACTGCTATTTTTTAGAATTTGTGTATAATTGCAAATGTTCTCTAATCTTGAAGTAAAAGGAAATCTACATTTGGTGTCCAAAGTTTTGAGTAAGTTTAAAGAGTTCAAAGGTGAAATTTTGGAATGGTGAGTAATTGTAGTTGATGTTCTTGAAGGACAATATTGCAAGGATAAATTTAAAGGAGAGAGAAGGCAAGGCATTAACTTTAAAACAACTGAATTTGTTGCAAATGTCATAATTAAATTAATGTTGTCAGTTTCACAATATTCACGAAGAAAGGAGTTTTTTTTTATTGTAGCTTTTAAACAGGCACTGATATATTATTTCCTTGTCCAAATGACTTTCTGAATTTTATCATTTTAAGGCTTCTCCTGATAAAATTGATTATGAATATAGTGAGCTACTGCTCTATCAGAACCAAGTGTTGCGGGAAGGAGGAATGTACAGAGAAGCTTTAGAACATCTTGACAATCATGAAAAGCAAATTTGTGACAAACTAGCTGTGGAGGAGTGCCAAGGTAAAAAAAAAAAAATCTGCATACATTTCTGCACACATTTCAACATGTGGATCATCCAAATGCCTTTCGATAGTCTTAATCACAACATGTAAATTGTAAAATTAAAATAACCAGTACTAGGTGAATATAGTTAAAAGGAAGCAGCTACTCTCCATCAGTGTCATGTATACAATAACATTTGAGGAAGTACATTAGCCAATATCCTTTAAATTTTGTAATCTTTTCATATGGAATTTTTTTTTAAAATGCAAAAGTCAACTGATTTTTATCTCAGTTTTGTTTGTGTGTAGCTAGAATTGATGCTCTTGACAGCCTTTTGATTGGTTCTTGTTAGTTATGTGACCACAAAGTGTAATAATTCCTAACCTTTTCAGAAAAAACAGAATTCAAAGTGCATGTTGTTATAGTTTATAAATATATTTTTCTTAAATTATGCATGTTGGCCTTCTTTGAGTACCTTTTCTTCCGAAATCAAACTCAGCAACTTAATTTGGGGGACAAAGTTGATTATTTGTCATATTCTGTCTTGATGTTAATTTAATATTATACAAATGATGTAAGAAAAATTGTAAAATGTGATGTGGTCTGAAATCAGGAGAGCTGATGTTAAAACTGAACAGACTAAAAGAGGCCGCAGAAGTGTACAGGCGGTTGTTGGAGAGAAATCCTGAAAACTGGGCTTATTACGAAGGATTAGAAAAAGCACTGAGACCTGGTGAGTAATGGTTGGAAGCTGGGATGCACCTTTTGGGACAGTTTTTAGTATGGAATTTTAGCTAGAATGAGATTTGTTTTAATGATTTCCCCAAAACTGCACAGCAATGATGATCAACACATCTCCCTTCAGTATGTTACCATTGATTTTAATTCTCTGTCCCCACACAGCACATTTGGGGTCTTGACTGGGATAAAGTGCTAATGGGTGACGAGGGAAGGGAAACTTGGGTTTGAAATGGAGAGATGATACAAGGTCTACTTTATTAGTCTTGATGTTATTTCATAAAGTATACATGAGCAAATATCTGATGTATAACCTGATTCAAAATCTGGTCAACTTCTGTTCTTTGAAGTATTGAGCCAACAAAAATATCTTTGTAGAAATAAATGTGATTTTTACAATCAGAATATAATAATTTGATGTTTAACAAAGCAAAGTTAAATTTAGAAATGCTTTGGTGTTTTGCAGTGATATCCATGCTGCAATAAAACTAGGCGTGGTGGTAGTGACAAGCTTTACAGAGTCTTTCTGAAACACTTAATTGATGCACAAACAGTGTAACTGAGTCGAGTTTATTTTTGAAAAATTAGAGTTGGTACTGGTTTAAACTTAACCTCAGAATATTACAGAATGACTTTTGAGAAATTAGGTAAGGATAGGAAGGGAAGATTGACTAGATATTAGTGGCTAAGCTTAATAATTTGAACAGGTGCTGAGAAGACTGTGGATCATCATGTAAAATGTTGCGTTAAGAAGAGTTAGCTTCAAAAGGGGAGAAAATGTGTATTCAAGAGGGGAATGTTTGTGTGTATTTTGGTTAATATGGTTCACGGTGTGAAAAATAAAGAAAAGAAGAGTTTGCTTCTTTTCAGTTTTGCAGCCTTGTAAGTCATGGATGTGATTGCCCTTCACCTGAAGTGAAGGGCAAAGGTATTAGAATAAGGAGTTCTTGGTTGTTGTCAACATGTATGGTTAAAAAAATTATGTTGATTATTAGTGGTCAAGGACTGGAACCTTGGCCATATTTCTCACTTATTTCTGAAAATAGGAAAAATGTAGTTGCACAAGTGTTTCTGATAGCAATTAAACAAATGAATTGTATTATGGCATCTGTGTGGCTTAGCTCATAACTATGTTACAACGTAGGAGATGAAAAAGCAACTTTTTAAAACCGTATGCATTTTTTAAAAATCTGTGAAATTTATTTAACTTTTAAAATGTGTCTTTAGTTGGTGTAGAGGAGCGACTTACTGTCTACGAAAATGCTTGGACAAAGTATCCTAAAGGGCTAGTGCCTAGAAGGCTACCTCTTAACTTTTTATCTGGTGAGTGAATTCATCTTTTCAGTTTCTTTAGTATATAACTAAAAAATACTGATGTCTTTAAAATAATTTTGTTAAACAAAATAATTAACATCATATGACTGCAAGTGTTCAGCTGTACTGGAAAAAATAACTAGAAATGTTCAAATCGACCAGAACCAAAATTAGCAAATGGGAATGTAGTGAAATGATAGTGCTAACATGGAGAAAAGCCCACAAAGATGAGCAGGGTTAGTGGATACATCTTTTTCTCACACATATCTATTGCTCACTGTTATTCCTATCAGTATTAAGCTGCCAATCACATTAATGAATTATGGAAAATTCAAAAAAAGCAACTGTAAATTTAAATAATGCTTTATTTGTCTAGTTTTCAGTTACATTTGTACAATTGGAAATGGAACCTTGCAAAAGTAATTTGAGGTAATCTCCAAGTACAAATAAATATGAACATTTTCCAAAATTGCTGCCGCAATCTTTTCATACAGATTTTTTTGTGAAAATATTTTAATCGGTCAGTTCTCAAACTCTCAATGCTCTATGCATGTGCCTTAAACTTGATCTTCATCACCTAATATCTGGCATGTTGACCAAGCTGGGTTTCAGTGTGTATTTATTCACAAGCGAAATGAAGAATGGTTGTTGATCTAACCCAGCTTCCATGTCATAAGCAAAGAGCCAATGGTGTTGGGCATTTTTGCTGCTTTTTGAGATAGTAGAGACTTGCAGGAACAGATTCAAAATTGTAGCTCCATCAGCAAAATGTGTAGAGTTTCTAAATTTCTAATGGGATTGAGGCTTGACAAACAGTAATTAATAATTCCTTTCAAGTAATGTTGCCATCACAGTTCTGTCTCCTGACCTTGCCTGCTAACATTCTTTTGGTCCTTGATAAAGGTTCAGAACCCATACATGAAAGTGTGGATTGAATTCCTTTCTTGCATGTATTGCTTTCTAGCTGATAAGATTACATCTGTGTTAATTTGGCACAAAATACTAACAAGGTGCAAGGTATTTGAGCTTTAGTGTATTCTGCTATGAATAATACCAAGTGATCTTCCTTCCAAGGATATATACTCAGGTGCCCTAAGTATGTAACAATTAGAATGTTTTATAACCTAGGGAATGTCTTTGGAAATTCTCTTCTGGTATTACGTGGGGAGGATCGTTTTTTTTAACTTGTTTGAGTCAATGCAAATATAACAGATCAAAGTAATGCTTCCAGTTTGTTTCTCATCTGACACCATATGAAGAAAGATTTTGATCAACTTCAGAGATTTTGACATTACTATAAATTCAATGTATTCTTGGGATAAGCCTGTGCCTTGTGGCCTGTCTCCACGTGGTATTTTTTAAATTAATTTTGCACATATGAGATTAGTTAAGTCTGCTTAATTTTTCTTTCTACCAGGTGAAAAATTTAAAGAAGTTTTGGATAAGTATTTAAGGATTAATTTCAGCAAAGGTTGTCCTCCTGTATTTACTACCCTGAAATCATTGTATAACGATAAAGAGAAGGTAAGAGTTTTGTTCTTATAAATATCAGAGCTCAGTTTTTGCTTTTAACTTTTAAAAATAAAAGATTTTTTTGTATATAGGTGTCAATTCTAGAAGAATTGGTAGTTGGATATGAAACCTCTTTGAAAAGTTGCAACCTGTTCAACCCCAATGGTAAGTTTAATTTTTATTGTCTACACAATATGATTTGAACCTTTCCAAAACTTTCCATTCTCTCCATTCAACAACATCGGGCTCTTTTCAACAAAGTCAGATTTTTAATTGGATTATGTTTTCAGAAGCACATTTTGAGATGAAGTCACATATATTATTATATTTTTGAACTGCTTTTGTTTTAAAGGCATCCACAGTATAATAAGTCATTTGCATTAAGCATCTGAACATCAAATTGTTTTGGGGTTTTCTGCTCCAAAACTTCTCAAATTTTCACTGCTTTTATTATTAGATCACTAAACCTTTTTATAAATTTGTTGTTTAAAGTGTTGAAATTTGATTTCATTAAGATGAACTTTTAGGTTCTAAATTTTTCTGTGTTTCTTCACCCACAATAATCAAATATCACTAAGTCAGATATGAATTAAAACTGAAAAATTTCTGTATCTGTTATAATTTTTCTTTACATGTTTGATTTGGCAAGGTAGGCCAGTGTCAGTTGTCTGATGTTAGAAAAAAAACATTCCCCTGCTAAATACTCCCAAACCAAACCACTAGATGATGGTATTTAATTAGAGTTGTGTATTTTGCATACAAGGATGCTGCCCAGTCTCCGAGGAACAGAATGCAAATAGATTGGCAAGAAGCAAGGCCAAACAATTTTAATTTGGAGATACAGCACAATAACGGGCCCTTCTGTCCCACGAGTTTGCACTCCCCAATTACACCCCTGTGGCCAATTAATCTATTAACCCATATGTCTTTGGAACATGGGAGGAAACTGGAGCACCTGGAGGAAACCCACATGGTTTTGGGGAGAGGTCAAAATTTCTTACAGCAGCAGATTCAAAACTGAGTTGCTGGTGCTGCCCTGGTGTTGGATTAACAGCTATGCTAACCATATCTTGCAGCAAAAGACCTCAAAGGGCTCTGATGGATTTCATCAATGAAAAAAGTCCTTTCTACCAGCAAAATTGTAATAGTCTCCTGCTGCTTGACCATATTCTACAGACTTTTGTCAGTTATCTTAAATTGAAAGAATTGCAGTGCAAATGACCAAATGACTATGTTAAATATACACCAAGTTTTGTGGTTAATTCCAACTGCAAACAAATTTAGGGTTAATTTGATCTAAACAAATGTTCCTGGACAAATAAGTTATACTATACGTGAGTTAGTCTAAGACTAAGCTTAACAGATGTGTTCTTCTGAATTTAATTAAAATTTATTGATGTTTAGTTGGCCATTATCCACTTGATGCTAACCCAGAGTATTTTCTTCTGAGATTAATCTTTAATCTAAGCCACTTGCTATTTCGTTTAATGTTTCAGTAGTTTTTCAAAAATTGACTGACATTCACTCAGAGAGAGCGGTGGCTGAATGGAATAATCTTCTGGAGGAAATAATCGAGGCAGAGACAATTCTTTAATTTAAGAGGAGGCTGGATATATACATGGATAAGAGGGGGTTGGAGGGTTATGAGCGAAGAATAAGCAGGGGAATCTAGCAGAGTTGTTTGAGTGAACCGGCGTGGACTTGAAGGGCCAAGATGGCCTGTTTCCATGCCATAAACTGTTATATGTTATATGGTTAAGTTTTCAGTGTTGATATCTAACTTGCTTCGACAATGTTGCGAAATGGTCTGGATTGTTTTTCCTGGTTTCCTTACAGAATTTAAATAAAGGGAAGAGAATGGATAATGCAGTTAATTATCATTGAATTAATAGAAAGTAACCTTCAAAAACACTATAGAGTCTCTTGGGGTGTTAAGATCATTCATTCTACTTGAACTGAAATTTCGTATAGATAGAACCATAGAACACTACAGCAGAAAAAAACAGGCCATTTAGCCTTTCTAGTCTGTGCCAAAACATCATTCCTCTAATCCCACTGAACTGCACCATTCCATAACCCTCCAGACCTCTCCCATCCATTTATTTCTTAAAACGTAAGAGTGAGCCCGAATTTACCACGTCAGATGACAGCTCGTTCCACACTCCCACCACTCTTCGAGTGAAGCAGTTCCCCATAATATTCCTCCTAAACTTTTCCCCTTTCACCCTAAAGCCATGTCCTCTCATGTTTATCTCTCCTAATATAAGTGGAGAAAGCCTACTCGCCTTACCCTGTCATACCCCTCATAATTTTGTAAACCTGTAGTGAGGTTACTTTGGCTACAGCTAGGTTCTAGCTCTCGGTTATAGCCATAAGGCCGAACAAACATGTATTTGCTATCAGTAACGTTCTTTGGGATGTAAGTACAGGGTTGGACGTGGGATCTAGATTTAGTGGGTGCCTAGGCGCTAGTGTAGTTGGGACAATGTGTGAGCCAGCGGCTCCCCTAAGTCCTCAGGGGCTGTCAGGAATTTTTCCGGTTTAACTAGGGGTGTGCCATAAACTAACTCGGCAGAGGATGCCTCAAAATCCTCCTTCAGAGTGGTGCGGATGCCTAACAGGACCCAAGGGAGTTCGTCTGCCCAGTGAGTCAGGCCATCAGAGCTGTCTTCAGGTATCTGTGGAACCTTTCCACAAACCTGTTGGCCTGTGGGTGATATGCCGTGGTGTGGTGGAGTTGGGTCCCCAGGGTGTGGGCTAGGGCGGTCCACAGACTTGAAGTGAATTGCCCCCCCCCCTCCCCCGTATGATGTAAGATGTTCAGGTACCCTGAAACGTGTTACCCAAGTGTTGAGTAAAGCCCGTGTGCATGGTTCTGTTGAACCCTCTGATAGTGGCACCACCTCTAGCCATCTGGTTGACCATTGCGAGAAGGTAACGTGCGCCTCTGGATATGGGTAGGGGTCCCACAATGTCAATGTGCATGTGGCTGAAGCAGTAACATGCTGGCTTGAATGTCTGTGGTGGAGCTTTGATACGAGTCTGGATTTTGGATGACTGGCACTGAGTGCAAGTCCTGGCTCACAGGGCGACCTCTTTGCAGAGGCTATGCCAGACATACCTGTTCGCCACCATTTTGACGATAGTCCTGATGGTGGGTGAACCAAGTTGTGGACTGAGTCGAAAACCCGCCTCTTCCATGCAGCAGGAATAACAGGGCAAGGTTTACCAGTTGAGATGTTGCAGAGCAGCGTGTGATTGCTGGAGGTGATCTGGATATCCTCCATTTGTAAGCCAGTGAGTGCTATCCGGTACGCTAGAATGTCAGAGTCTGCTTGCTGCACATCAGGGCCGTGTATTCAATGCTAGGGGTAGGGTTGTGCCAACATAGCCAGACAGGATAGGGCATTGTCCACCATGATGGATTTGCCGGCTAAGTGTTCAATGTTCATTGTAAATTTGGAAATGTAGGACAGGTGCCGCTGTTACCTGTTTGACCACAGATCTGACACCTTACTGAAGGTGAAGTAAGGGGGTTTGTGGTCCGTGTAAATTTTGAACTTCCTGCCCTCCAGGAAGTAATGAAAGTGCAGAATTGCCAGGTATAAGGCTAACCGTTCTCTATCAAAGGCACTGTACTTGAGCTCTGGTGGCCTGAGATGTTTACTGAAAAAGGTCAGCGGTTGCCATTGTCCATTCACCAGTTGTTCAAGTACATCCCCGACTGCTGTGCTGGAGGCATCTGTGGGCGGGTGCACGAGGAGGGTGGCATTGGCAAGGGTTAGTTGCCTCCTGGGTCCATTGTATGCTTTTACTGGGCCCTGCCATGAGGGGGTAGAGTGGGCTCATGATGCGGGCCACTGCATGTATGTAGTGATGATAAAAGTTACCATACCTGCAAACTCTTGTAGTCCCTTCACCGTTGATGACGTGGGAAAAGAGTGAATAGCATCCACTTTAGTGGGTAATGGTCAGGCTCCATGTTGGTTGATACAATGGCCCAGGAAGTCGATAGTCTCTCAGCCAAACTGGCACTTGGCCAGGTTGATGGTTAGGCCGAAATCACTCAACCTGGAGAATAATTGTTTTAAGTGGGTGGCATGCTCAGTGCATGTGTGGCTGGCAATTAAAATGTCATCGAGGTAGACGAAGGCAAAATGCAGATCCCGGCCCACTGCATCCATCAGGCTTTGGAAATTCTGAGCTGCATTTTTTAACAAGAAGGGCATGCGGAGAAATTCAAACAATCCGAAGGGGGGCTATGATAGTGGTTTTTGGGATTCTTCAGGATGTACTGGGACCTGGTGATAGACCCAATGAAGTCCACCTTTGAGAATATCCATGCCCCTTGCAGGTTAGCAGTGAAGTCTTGGATATGGGGCACTGGATATCTGTCTGGTGTGGTGGCCTCGTTGAGGCTGTGGTAGTCTACGCATGGCCTCCAACCACCCACTGCCTTGGGGACCACGTGGCGAGAGGAGGCTCAAGGACTATCGGAGCGCCGCACAATGCCACGTTCCTCTCTTTGAATTCTTCCCTGGCTAGGTTGAGTTTCTGAAGAGGGAGATGCCGTTCCCTGATGTGGGTGGGGAGGGCACTGCGTAATGATTTGGTGTCTCACCTCACGTTTGACTTCTGCCGAATGGAAGTGAGGCATGATGAGGGAGGGAAATTCTGCTAGGATCCGAGTGATTTCGTTGTCGGCAGTACTCACTGAGTGCAGGTGGGGGCTGGTGAGTTCAGTGCTCTTGAGTGAGATTGACTGAAATGTCCAGGCAGCCGGAGCCCCTTGATATCCACCAGGAGTGAGTTGGCCCGCAGGCGTCCCTCTTCACTGTCCATAGCAGATCTTCTCAGGCAGCTACCTTCCAGGGGTCATCGAAGACTTCCTCCGCAATGGGCAGCCTCTCCAGGAAGATCTGCTGGAACAGCGGGCAGGAGGTGTGGCCAACGTTGACAGCGAGCATGTTGCTCATGAGGGCAGAAGAGGCCTGTCCCCCAAACCGTCGGGCAGCACACTTGCGCTTTGAGAGCTCGAAAGTACGGGTTAACAGCTCTTTGATGGCCACATGCCTTCCTTGTTCTGGGTGCTGCTGGAGGAAGTTGATGATGTGGGCTGCGGTGTCCTGATTGAGGGTGCTGGCCACGTGGTAGTAGCATGTCATCGGTGGAGATCCGTCAAGTGGCGAACTGCACCTCGGCTTGCTGGAACCACACCCGTGGTTGCGATGCCCAGAAGCCAGGGAGCTTCAACGCACCAGTGTTGATCGCAGGTTGCTCTTCCATCTTTGGGTCCGAAGTGCCTTTTGGACCAGTTGGGGTCACCACTGTAGTGAAGTCGCTACTGCTACAGCTAGGTTATAGCTCTCAGTTATAGCCCTAAGGCTGTAGCTCGAATCCACAGGAGAAGAAAGACGCATACACCAGTAGAGTGTATTTGACATGAGTTTATTCAGTTACAGCTCTGCCTTTCGTAGTCAGCTCGGCCAACACCAATGTGGCGTGGCTTGAGATGCCAGGGCCCAGATTGGGCCCCCTGCGATCCACTGGCGGTGATTGGCCAGTTTCACCGCTTTGCCGGCGGCCTATGAAAATGGGGGTTTCAGCCCGCACGATGTTTTGCCAGTTGCCGCGTTTAACGGCGATTTCCTGTGTCGGCCTGAGGTGTAGGCCGCTACAAACCTCTTATCAATTTTGCCCTCATTATTCTATGCTTCAAGGAATAAAGTCCTAACCTGTTTAATCTTTCGTTGTAACTCAACTCCTGAAAACCTGGCAACCTCCTAGTAAATCTTCTCTGCACTCTTTCAATCTTACCGATATTCTTCATATAGTTGGGTGACGAGAACTGCACACAATACTACAAATTTGGTCTCACCAGTGTCTTGTACAAACTCACCATAACGTACAAACTCGACACTCAATATTTTGATTTATGAAGGCCAAGATGCTAAAATCTTTCTTTACAACCTGTCTACCTGTGATGTCTCTTTCAGGGAATTATGTATCTGTATTCCCAGATCCTTTTGTTCCTCCGCAGTCCTCAGTGCTCTACCATTTACTGTGTTTGTCCTACCTTGGTTTGACCTTCCAAAATGCAACACTTCACACTTGTCTGCATGAAATTTCATCTGTCATTTTCTGTCCCATTTTTCCAGTTGGTCCAGATCCCACTGCAAGCTTTGAAAGCCTTCCTAGCTGTCCATAACTCCTCCAAATTTACCATGTTATCATCCAGATCATTGATATAGACAGCAAATAACAATGCTCCCAGCACTGATTCCTGAGGTGCAAAGCTAATACATGCCTCCAGTCTGAGAAGCAATCATCCACTATCATTTTGTCTTCTCCCATTCAGCCAATTACGAATCCAGTTTGCGACCTCTCTCTGTATACCTAGTGTCTGAACCTGCTGACCTAACCTCCCATGTGGAACCTAGTCAAGTCTTACTGAAGTCCATGTAGACAACATCTACAGCCTTTCCTTCATCTACTTTCTTGGTAACTTCCTTGAAAAACTAAAAGAATTGTTAAACAGACCTTCCATGCACAAAGCCACGCTGTCTTGGGTAAACTTATACCTCTCATTTTGTTCATTTTAGATTGGTCACAGTGTTTGAGCTACCGAAAGAAAATAGACACACACACCGAGAGCAGTTCAGTTTATACAAATGTTTATTACTAATTCAAAAGCTGATTTCACACTACAATATGCAAGCCCTTCCCAACTATACTTATCAACGCTTGGACTGGTCCCAACTGCCGAAGCGAGGCAACAACTGCACACTTGTAGTAGGTTGTCAGGGCGCTGGTAGCAGCTTCTCCACCTCCCCCGACCGGGACGTTGCTCGAACTCTGGCTGTTCTTCCTTCTTGACAAGGGGTGTTCCCACCCCTCGGAGAGTCTAAACTTCAGCAGCAGGACCACAGGCTTATATACCCCAAAAACAATTAATCATGCGCCTACTCCTTCTAATATTTGTCAGTCAAAATCAAAACTGAACATTACATTCTACAATTTAGAAGATTAATTATTATGGAACCAGGATGTTATGATTTTCTGGTTTATCTCGTAGATACAAAGACTTATTAAAACTTCTCGAGCAAGACAGGTTGTGACCAATTCGTCAATTTCAGAGTGTTGCATTTGACAACTGCTTTCCCTGGGCCTCACAGTGGAATTCCATTTCAAAGTGTATCTTCAGATAAGTCCCCATGGCTGAGTTTAATTACATCTGCTAGTTCTGAAAGTAAGGTGACCTGCATGTGGACCCAGTGTCGTCAGTTCCACATAAGCAAAAAAGCATCTGGGTACATGGTTTTAATCCTCCATTACACACGCTGACTATTCTTAATCTGTGCTTGGCTGCCCATATACTTGTAAATCCGATCTCTCAGAACATTCTCTTGAGTGATCTGGAGTTCATCTAGCTCCAGTTCCCCAACTCGGTTTGCCAGGAGCTGCACCTGGTTGCACCTTTTGCAGGTGTCGTCCTCTGGGACAATTATGCTGTCCCAGATTTCCCACATCCCACAATTGGAGCAATCCACTCCCCTAGCTGACTCCATTATCTACTCATAATTTAATTAAAGGATTAAAATACCTCACCTGGCCTTACCTCACTGAAAGCAAGCTCGTCCTCAGCTCGCCAAGGCCTCAAAGCTCCATTCCTTCACTGGACCACTCACAGACTGGCTGCTCCTCTTTCAGCTTCCCCTCCTTTTATTTTTCCCTCCCACAAAACAACACTCTGTTTAACGCTCAATTTGGTCTCTGTGTTCTTTTTAAACCTCACTCCCCTCAGATGATTTCCTCCACTCACTGCTCTTGAGTCCCTCACTCCTCCTCTTACTCTGGCATAGTAAGAGGTAGTTACTAGCTGGTAGACTTTTATTGTAAGCAGTGTGGATTACAAGAAAAAGTGGACTTGCACAGAATACTATGGGTTTACAAATTGGATTGTAACATGGGTTTAACCTGCCAATTTAGTGGGTTATCTACCTGTGTACAGTCCAATTAGTGGGTAGAATGTTTTAAAAAAAAACTGCATAGATAGGCAAACAACCTTGGAGGTGGATCGTCTACCCATGTACACACACTGTGTAGCTGCTGGTCAATTTGTAAGCAATAGATGGCTGCCTGGGTAGAAAATTACATCTGCACTTGCATGCAATGGCCGTCTTCCTTACCCATAATCCCCCACACTGCAGGAATGCCAGAGAGGTTCTAGTAGTGTAGGGGATTATGGGTAAGAAAGTCTGCCATTGCTCCTGCCCCAACTCCACTCTCCCCCCCCCCCCCCCCCAACCAGCCCCGGCAGCATTTTCCACCACCCCCCGCCCTGATTCCTCGTTCCTCCCCCCAGCTCCAACAGCGTTCTGACTCCGTGCTCTCCCTGGCCCCAACAGTACCCCACCCTCTCTGCCTCACCCCCCCCTCTCCAATTCTGAGCGCACCCTGGACACTTAATTTTTGGAGGCCCACACAGGGAATGGGGGATTCCCTGCAGGGCCTCCGGCAATGCAGTGAGTGCGTGACATGTCACTCACTGTGTTATCAAAGGGGTAGGAGTGCCCTTAAATTGGCCAGTCGATGTTTGACCATCCAATTTAAGGTCCAGTGTGTAAGGGGCTGCACGGATCCTGAGCAGCCCCAATTTGTAAACGCCTACTTATTATACAGGTTGTACCTCTTCAATTTGGCAACGTTGAGACTTGGCCATTGGTGGACCACAGAAAATGCTGGAAAATAGAAATTGACCCCTCATGGAACCCCCCCCCCCCCATGTAAACGTATCAAAGGTTGAACAAAGGTTAAAACAGGAAATAATAATGTGGGGTGGCACGGTTAGCGCACCCCCTTTACAACGCCAGTGATCAGGACTAGGTTTTGGTCCTAGTCTGTCTGTAAAGAGTTTGTACTAATGGTGTACTAATGGTTTGTACTAATGGTTCAGACATGCTGTACCACAGAACACTGGTACAACCGGTACATGCCTTCTCAGGAATCTTTAGAAGGAAAATTAAACCTCTATATATATATATATATATATATATATACACACATACAGAAATATGGCAATATTTTGGCAAGAATTGAAAAAACTATCAAAAATTGTAGGAATTTTAAGGCGCAGAAGTCATTCAGGACATCACGTCTGCGTCCATCATTAATGTAGCAACTTGTTTTACACTGATTCTCCAGCTTGTGGTCAATAGCTTGGTAGATTTTCATGTTTCAAATGCAACTGAGTAAATTTTAAAAATAGTGAGAATTTCTGATTCCATCAGAAGCCGTGCATTGCAGACTGACGAAAGAAAGGTTTTTTAAGGTCACTCCTAATTCTAACAGTTCATTTAAATCTGCCATTTCTGTTCTGCTTGCTGGATTTCTCATCATTTTACATTAAATATTTCTTCTATTCCAAAGAAGGTAGCCACTGTCTGGTCAGGTCTCCTCATACATGTGACCCCTGTGTTACAGCAGTGTTCGTGAGGTGGGAGAGATGCATTCTGGGAAAACTGGTGGTATCAGAATTTTCCTGAATGTGAAGCTGTATGGTTAGTGACTTGTGACATCTAGAAGGGTATTTTTCTATTATCTAAAAAGCTGTAAGGTGGGCATCACCTAAATCTCCAGTCTTGTTTATCACAACATAGAAGGAAACAATTTGGCCTATCAAGCCTCATGAGAGCATCCCATCACTTAACTTTTCTGAAACTCCTTTTGTACTTGTCCATTATTTCTATTTTGCATTTCCTGCCATCTGCCAATGCCGGGGTACTTAAATTAGTCAATTAACCTACAACCAGCACGTCTTTGGGATGTGGAAGATGCACAAGTGGGAGAAGCTGCTGTCACAGAGAGAATGCTTAAAAAAAATCCAGTCAGCACCTAAAACGAAGCTTGAATATGGATCACAGAATTGTATTTTATGACTAGGCTCTGCACTATAGCCTGCCTTGTGTTTTGCTCATTCCTAAGATCATCTCCCTGCTCTTGTATTCTACTCTTTGAGGATAAAGGAGTTTCATGACATCATAAGATTATAGGAGCAAAATTAGGCCAATTAGCCCATTGAGTCTTGTATGCCTTAACTATTTTTGAATATGTATGCCTCTGTTCCTCTGTCTTGTGTTCTACCATTTATTATGCTTTTTTTTTTTACCTCATTCTTGCTGCCCAAATGCTTTGCCCCTACATTTTTCCAGACTGATCTTAATTTGCCACTTTAACATCTGCATTGCCAATCTATCTTCATACAGTCTGGAAATTTGTTCTTCACTGAGGTGTAGGCTGCCAATTTTGATAACATAATCTACTTAATTCTGTCTTCATTATTAGGGCTGCTCATTTTCCCTGGTGTCCTTGTCTTCTTCCAGATGCCAACAAAATGCAAACCGATTTATCCTGAGTAACTGTGTAGTACAATCTGGAGAAAGTAGCATGAAATATCAGGGGAATAAAACATGTAGGATTAGTGTAAGTGTGTGCAGGATGGTCGGTTCAGATTTGGGTCAAATGACTGTTTCCATTTACAGGTTCTCCCCTACTTCAGAATCAGAATTCATTATCATGAACGAGTTATGAAATTTGGTGTTTTGTGGCAGCAACATAGAGCAAACATTCATATTATAACCATCTTATGACATCACTATAAAAAAAGTGAAATAATAGTGCACGAAAAGTATAGTTCATTAATTATTCAGGAATCTGATGGCAGCAGGGAAGAAGCTGTCCTTGTGCTATTGAGTGCTCGTCTTCAGGCTCCTGTACCTTTTTCCTGATGGTAGCAGAGTCAAGAGGGCTTGCCCTGGGTGGTGGGGTCTTTGAAGAAAGAGGCTGCTTTTTTAAGACACTGCCTCATGTAGCCTCGATACAGTGAAGTCTGATGCCTATGATGTCGCAGGCCGAGTTAACAACCCTCTGGAATTTATTCTTGTCCTGAGAGTTGGTGTCTCCATACCAAGCACTGATGCAATCAACCAGAATCCTCTCCAAGGTACACCTGTAGAAGTTTATGAGAGTCTTTGTGACATGCCGAATCTCCTCAGAAACCTCAAAGTATAGCTGCTGGTGAGCCTTCTTGGTGATTTCATCAACATGGAGGCTCCAGGATAAATCCTCAGATGTTGACACCCAGGAATTTGAAGTTCTTGACCCTCTACGGTACTGAGCCCTCGATGAGGACTAGGTCATGTTCCCTTGACTTCCTCCTGAAGTCCACAATCATCTCCTTGGTTTTGTTGATGTTGAGTGCAAGGTTGTTGCATTATACCATTCAACAAGCTGATCTATCTCCCTCCTGAACATTTCCCCATTGCTGTTTTTGATTCTGCCAACAACCATGGTGTCATCGGGGAAACCTGTAGATGGCTTTGGAATTGTGCTTGGCCACAAAACAGTCATGGGTGTATAATGTGTTGAGCAATGGGTTAAGCACACATCCTTGGGGTGTGCCTGTATTGATAATCAGTGAGGAGAAGACGTCATTTCCGATTCATACTGACTGTGGCCTTCCAATGAGAAAATCAAAGATCCAGTTGCAGAGTTAGGGAACAGAGGCCTAGAATTTGTAACTTCTTGACCAACCCTGAGGGGAATAATGGTATTGAAAGCCAAGCTGTAGTTAATAAGCCCTTTCAAGCAAGGAAAATTCCTGACTAAAGGCGGAGGTTTTCTGCCCTTGCACCTAGAGACTTACCTTTCTGAATGCACCATAGCTGGTTCTGAAGTGCCAAATCCAACCCTTCTCAGGGAAGGATAATCGGCGGAGCACTGAGCTCCGCCACCTGACTTGATTGTACAGCCGCTGCAAGCAGCTGGTTAGGGGGAGGCTGATGACTGTGAGCCATCTCCCCACTCATCCCTCTTCTTCCATGACCCTCTCAAGGCAGTGGAGGCCAACAGGAACCGTCGGGGCAGAGGGGGTCGGCAGGAGCTATCGGGATAGCCAGTGTGGGCTTTGACATCCTCAGCGGGCCACTTCGGCCTTTGGGGCCGCTCTCTGCGGCTCAAAACATGGCAGAGCAATGGCTTTCTTCCGTTTTGTTCCACTTGATCTTTACATTCATAAAAGGCTTTTTCAATTTTTTTGAAATTATCCAGTACAGAATCCACTGCCTTTATGCATCTATTAACATCACTTTTAACCACATTCATATCCTTCACAGAAGTCATTTCTTCACAGATATTATTCATTTTAATTTTCATTTTCATAAATCCCTGATTTAACTGTGTAGACATCTGTAGTGACATATTTTCCATCTGATGTGCAATCCCTTCCAAAATAGTAAATACAGAATCCAGTCCAGGTTCCATTACTCCCTCTTGAGGCCTATCTTCCTTAATTCCAGCCTCCATAGACTCCTGCCTTCATTCCAACAAAGCAGGGCTTTCATCTTATTCCGCCGCACTTGCCACTCGTCCAGTGCGGCTGCGGGTCTGCACCCCCATCAACAGCACGCTGACCTCGTCAGCCCACTGCCGTCCGGGTTCCCCCACACCCCACACTTTATCCAGAAGTTCCCAAACACGCGATGCACCACGCATGCCCGGGAGCAGGCACGCGTGACTGTCGCCGCTTGGCTGACCCGCGCGAATCAGAGCCAGCCGAACCCAAAACTGAACCGGCGCCATCTTGCGATGTGAGATCAGCGCCAGGGTTATACTCAGCCGGCCTGGAATATGTTGAGGCTTGGGAGCTCCTACAGATGACTCCATGGCTTCAGCTTGATAGGTATGCCTCAATTCTTCAACACTTTTATAAGGTAATTTCTTTTGTAAATATGTCTTGGATTTCTTCACATTTATAGTCATTTTGAATCTCCACTGTTCAGAAGTCTATAAAAACTATTTTTAACCACTTTCACAACTTTTAAATTTGGGTATTAGTTAGTCCAACTGGGGAAAGGTGGAACTACACGTCTTATTTCTACGCCATCTTGCCACACTACCCCCCCCCCTGCCCCCAGCAATGGCTTTCTTCCCTACCCACAATCCCTCACGCAGCTGGAACTGTTCTGGGAAACAGCGGTTTCAGCTGCATGGGGGATTATGAGTAGGGAAGTCAGCCATTGCTTTTCCACGTATTTATAACAGGTGGCGCAACAGTACCAGTCGCCCCACCTCCATCGGATCTGGAGGGCTCTGAGGTGCTGCTCAACATGAATGCGATGCTGGAGCAGCCTTTTAGGGCTGTTCTATGACAGGTAAATTTTAAGTTATTCCTCCACGCTTGTAGCCGGCCTCTAGTGAAGAGCAGCCACATGTATGAATTGCGGTTTTTGAGCAATCCAGAGCTGAGTGGAGGGCCAGCAATATTGCATCTGCTGTGGAGTGATTGTGATGAGAGGTGAATTGCAGTGGTTCCAGATCTTTGCTTAGATACATGTTAATTCTAGTCATAACCAGCCTCTCAAAGCATTTCATCACAGAAGTTGGAGCTACTGGGCAGTAGTTGTTGAGGCAGCTCACACCTCTCTTCTTAGTACCAGGATGGTTGATGCCCTTTTGAA
The DNA here is from genome assembly GCF_036971445.1 of Narcine bancroftii. Taxonomy (NCBI): domain Eukaryota; kingdom Metazoa; phylum Chordata; class Chondrichthyes; order Torpediniformes; family Narcinidae; genus Narcine; species Narcine bancroftii. The sequence continues at coordinate 145,131,363 of NC_091471.1, read as the reverse complement.
GCAGGTGGGAACCTCTGACTGCTGCAATGAGAAGTTGAAAAATGTTTGTGAAGACTCCAGCTCATTGGTTGGTGCAGATTTTCAGTACCCTGCCAGGTACACTGCCAGGGCCTGATGCCTTGAGAGGGTTCACACTCTTGAATGAAGTTCTAATGTCGCTCTCAGAGACAGATATCACAGGGACCTCAGCCTTTTCAGGGATTCTAGTAGGCATTGTTTGGTTCTTCTTCTCAAAGCAAGCATAGAAGGTGTTCAGCTCATTGGGTAGAGAATCATCACAGCTATCTACAGTGTTTGCCTTTGCTTTGTAGGCTGTAATGGCCTACACTCCCTGCCATAGCTGGTGTGTATCTGTTTCTAGCTTCCTCCAGAATTGCCACTTTGCTTCAGAGATATAGACTTCCGCAGGATTTCTTGTAAAGATCCTGAACCCCCAGTCTTAAATGTCTTTGTTCTCGCCTTCAGTGGGTTGTAAATTCTCTGATTCATCCAGGGCTTCTGGTTGAGGAATACCCTGTTTTTGGGGAAAGCCTGGTATTTGCACGTGGGCACACACTTATCCATGCAGGTCTTGATGAAGTCAGAGACACCTGTTGAATATTCATTCAAGTTTATGGATGAGTTCTTGAATACATTCCAGTCCACCGATTCAAAGCAGTCCTGCAGAGACTCCTCTGCCTCCCATAACCATACTTTTGTAGTCTTCATCACTGGTGCTGTGGTCTTCAGGCTCTGCTTGTTTGCTGGGAATAGAAGTACAGCCAGGTAATCAGACTTGCTGAATTGTGGTTGTGGTATAGTTTTGTATGCATTCTTCATGGTGGTGTAGCAGTGGTTGAATGTGTTGGTTTCCCTGGTCTTGCATGTGACACTCTGGTGGTAGTTTGTCAGACTTCTTCAGTTGGCCTGATTGAAGTCTCCTACAATAATTGGGAAGGCATCGGGATGGTTGTTCATCATACTGCTCAGTCCTTCCAGTGCCAGCCTAACGTTAGCCACGGAATGTACACTGCAACCAGGATAATGCCGGGTAGAATGAATGGCACTTGATCGCCAGATGCTCAAGATCAGGGGAGCAGGACTGGGATGTGATCATCACAACTGTGCACAACAATGAATTGATGATGACACAAAAGCTGCCTCCCCTGGTTTTTCTAGACGCTGGCGTTTGGACAGCGCGGTGGAGGGTGTAGCCCTTGGGTTGCAATGCTCTGTCTGGAATGTCCAGGTTTAGTCACTTCTCTGTAAAGCACATCACACACTTATAATGGTCTGACTTACAATTTTCCAAAGTTAGAGTGGTACAATAATTGTCATTATCTACTTTCATGTAATACATTAAAGTAAGGTAATCACGAGCATCATTGATTTTTCCAAAAAAACATTGATAATTGCTCTAATGTGAATTCTTTGTAGCCTCCTTGCCCAATCACATTCAGTCGGAAAGCTTGAAGGGACTGATACAGCACTGTTGGGAGAGGGTGGGGCAGCGGGATAAGTGTGAGGACTGATACAGTGCTGTCGAGAGAGAGTGGGGCAGCAGGATGAGTATTGGGAGTGATGTTGTGGGGAGAGAACCGGGCAGCGGGATCAGTGTAGGGACTGATACAGTACTGTTGGTGTTATACACGGTATACCTGCATTCTTTTTCAACTTACGATGGGTTTGCTGGAACGCAACCCCATCGTGAGTTGAGGAGTACCTGTATATTGACTGACTCTTATAGTTAGAATTTCACCAAAAACTGGTGAAGTAATAAGGTTTACAGAATCCCACTTTACACAATGACTCCTGTTAGTGAAACTCCTCATTACCATTACTTTTCTTTTTAATCTGCTGCTTTACCTTTAATTCTACAAACTTTCCTGATTAGTCTAGCATGTGCACTTTCCTCAAGGTCCAAGTTGACTACACAGGAAAGAATACAATTCTCGTTACATCCTCAAAGTTCAGTTGTGACTTTTTATTACATTTCCAATGTATTGTTTTTTTCCTTTCAGGAAAGCAAATGCAAAATATTAGTTTGCAGTCATTCACATCTTCTGACACCAGCCTTCTTTCTAATAGAACTTGTTTTCCCTTTGTTTATTAGCGTTTTCCTTAAATGTCGACATTTGTAACTTCCTCTTCAAATTCCTTGCCTGCACTGTCTATATTACTCCAGGTTTTCTGCAGTGTTCAGCTCTTGGTATTTGTCAATTTATTCTTATTTCTTGCCCTACCCTGCTTATCCCTGGATAATTAGATGTGGGAAATTTCCCATTTTAGTGAGAACCTACTTCCTCTGAATCTTCAATGTGCACTTTTAACATGTAAGCCCAGAACAATGCCACAGTAGAGACTCAATAGTTTAAAATATTAGTGCCGTACTACTGCTGCAACTTTTGTTAAAATTCTTCTTGTCACCACAAGTTTCCCAGATGTTGTTATTTCCTTCCACATTGCTAAGATGTGCTGGGTTTTTTTAAAATTTTTTATTTTTCACACTATGAACCATATTAACCAAAATACACACAAACATTTCCCTCTTGAATATACACAGTGTCATTTTCTCCCCTTTTTCCCCCTTCCCTTCCCTCCCTCTTTCCCACCCCGCTCCAAACCCATTAAACATTCAACATATACAATACAATAAACCCATTAAACAATGTCATCACACAATGAAAATAAACAAGAAAATTGTGTCATCTACTTTTACACACTGGGTCAGTTCATTTTGTCTTCTTCTCATTCTATCATTTTAGGGGGTGGAGGTCCACGGTAGGCCCTCTCTGTTGTGTTCCATGTACGGTTCCCAAATTTGTTCAAATAATGTGACTTTATTTTTTTAATTATGTTATTTTTTCCAATGGAATACATTTATTCATTTCTATGTACCATTGCTGTACTCTCAGGCTATCTTCTGATTTCCAAGTTGATATTACACATTTTTTTGCTACAGCTAAGGCTATCATAATAAATCTTTTTTGCGCTTCATCCAGTTTGAGGCCTAATTCTTTACAACTTGTATTTTGGTATGTTGCTTTTTTTTAATTTTATTTAATACCTGATTTAGATCTTCCCAAAACTTTTCCACTTTCTCACATGCCCAAATTGCATGTACTGTTGTTCCAGTTTCCTTCTTACAGCGAAAACATCTATCTGATAATGTTGGATCCCATTTATTTAACTTTTGGGGCGTGATATATTGCCTGTGTAACCAGTTATATTGTATCATGCGTAACCTCGTTTATTATATTTCTCATAGTTCCAGAGCATAGCTTTTCCCATATTTCATTTCTTATCTTTGTTAAGATCTTGTTCCCACTTTTGTTTGGGTTTATAGCTTATTTCATCATTTTCTTTCTCTTGCAGCTTGATGTACATGTTTGTTATCAATCTTTTAATTATCTTAGTGTCTGTAATCACATACTCAAAGCTGCTTCCTTCTGGTAATCTCAGTCTGCTTCCTAGTTTGTCCTTTAAGTAGGTTTTCAGTTGTTGGTATGCAAACATTGTACTGTGAGTTATTCCACATTTGTACTTCATTTGTTCAAATAATAAATTATTTCCCAAAAAACAATTTTCTATTCTTTTGATCCCTTTTCTCTCCCATTCTCTAAAGGTAGATTCTTGTACTATGTATCTATTGTGAAAGGGATTAGTTGATTTTGCGTCAATAACAATTTTGGAAGTTGGTAATTTGTTTTTTTCCTTTCTACGTGAATCTTCTTCCAAATGTTGAGCAGATGGTGCAGTACTGGTGAACTTTCATGTTGCACCAGTTTTTCATCCCACTTATAAAGTATATGTTCTGGTACCTTCTCCCCTATTTTATCTACCTCTAACCTGGTCCAATCTGGTTTTCCCCTTGTTTGATTAAAATCTGATAGATATGCTCTATAATAATTCTTAAAGTTTGGTAGCTGTAAGCCCCCTTGTTTGTACCATTCTGTTAATTTATCTAGCGCTATCCTCTGATTCCCCCCTTTCCATAAGAATTTCCTTATTATTTTCTTTAGCTCATTGAAGAATTTCTCTGTTAAGAGGATTGGTAACGATTGAAATAGGTATTGTATCCTTAGGAAGATATTACAATTTACCCTTCCTATCAGTGTTAGTGGTAAATCTTTCCAATGTTCTGTGAACTTGTAATTTCTTCATTAATGGCTGATCATTTAATTTGTATAGATGGCCAAGATTATTATCTAGTCTAATACCTAGGTATTGGATTGCTTAGATGTGCTGGTTGATACGATATTTGGTTATGATAAATTACCTCTAATTTAGGTGGGTAGTAGGAAATTTCAGCTAGAGTTGATAGGTATTTTAGAAGGTTGCGGGGAAATAAATTGGGAGAAATGTATTTAAGATATTGCCTTTGATAGCCATCTTAGACATTGGGCTTAAAGACCATTCCTATGTTATGAGATTGGCAATAAAGGAGATCAATTTTAAATTCAAACAGGAGAGAAATGAAAATAAATGTGATATTTGCACCTCATAAAGGGAATTGAAATAACTGAAACAAATGAAGTTCATAGCTTTGAGAAAAATGTCATTTATTTTGATTAGTTCCAGCAAGTTCAAATGGTAGATTCTTGTGCTAAGATTATATGAGCCAGACATGCTGCTTCAGCTTATCCAATTGTCTTCCATTTATATGTCCAGATCTTTGTGTGTGTGTGTGTGTGTGTGTGTGTGTGTGTGTGTGTGTGTGTGTGTGTGTGTGTGTGTGTGTGTGTGTGTGTGTGCGCGTGCTACAAATTTGTAAATAAATTGTTCACTAGTCAAATTTCCTTGATTTGTTAAAGTTAACAATGACTACTTGTAAATTTTGGCCTGATGCACGTACTTCCTAAAAGTCTAAACTATTTAGGTGGTCTCTCATGGACGGCACAAAAGTACAAAGATCCTTTTCAATAATTTTACATGCTTACCCTTTAATCTTTTATTCGAACTTAGTTTTCATCCCATTTCAGATGATGGAAATCTGGAACCCCCTACTACTAGATTATGGGTCCAGTACTTTTTAGCCCAACATTACGATAGAATTGGGCAACCATCTTTGGCCTTGGACTATATCAATGCTGCAATTGAAAGTACCCCAACTCTCATAGAATTGTTCCTTGTCAAGGCTAAAATATACAAGGTAAAATTACAAAACATTGTTCTTCACTGATGCTCTTGTCATTTTTAAACAGTTAAATGTTTGAATTGTGATCTTAATTATTTTGGTTAATATGCACATTACTAAAAGTTTAAAAAATACTGGAAATTTAGAAGCATATAGTTTTATAAATTATGAATTGATTTAAAACAGTTTCAAAATCTGTAATTTGGTTTAGATTATTAAAAGTAAAATAGGATTAAATGTGAGATTTAAGTTTGTGATATTTTCAATCCTATTAAATTGTATTAGTTTCCTCATATGGTAATATATTTCTTGCAGCATGCTGGAAACATAAAGGAAGCTGCCAAGTGGATGGATGAGGCTCAAGCTTTGGATACAGCAGATAGGTTTATAAATTCCAAATGTGCTAAATACATGCTGAAGGCTAACCTGGTGAAAGAAGCGGAGGAAATGTGCTCCAAGTTTACAAGAGTTGGTATCTTCATTACATGATAATACAGTATACATTTAAAATATAAATGTAATTACAAGTTTATAAATGTGAATTTGATGCTTTGCCATATGATTTGCGTGATAATTGCAGTTAGTATGGGTACACCGTATTTGTTCGAAAGTAATCGCTGCTTGGACAGGTTTTTAAGTCACTAATAATTGAATGTTTTGTGCCTCTTGAAGACTGTTCTGAAGACATAGTTGTACTAGTTATTAACTGGTTATTTAGCAAAACTACTTAGCTGTAAGGATTAATTCAGATGGTATAATCTTAGTGAATTTGTAGATTACACATTTATTTGTAATGTGACTGTTTTCTAGGAAGGTACAGCTGCAGTAGATAATCTGAATGAGATGCAGTGTATGTGGTTCCAGACAGAATGTGCTCTAGCGTATCAGTCGATGAACAAGTATGGAGAATCTCTGAAGAAGTGTCATGAGATAGAAAGAGTAAGTTCAAGAAACCTCAAATTAATTCCATTGCAAAATATGAATGTATTTCTATTTCTGATATGGTAAAGTAACAATGGGGAGGAAAAGTGTAGATAATTCCAAAAAAATGAAAAATTGTTAATGATCAGATTTGTGCTCCACTTGTAATTTTAGAAATGTTTGTTCAGTTAATTCCTTGTGTTTCGGAGTCCAGAGGACCCCCAAAACCAGCAGCAATAGATACGCACCACAACACAAAAGTAGTTTTTAATTATATTTGAACAAGAAAACAGAATTAAACTTTAACTTATTACTACAAAAGACAAAGGAGGAAAAACCCAACACCCAACCCCAACCAACCAATTTCCCCCTGCAACGGTGTCTGCCTGTCCCGCATCGGACTTGTCAGCCACAAACGAGCCTGCAGCTGACGTGGACATTTACCCCCTCCTTAAATCTTCATCCGCGAAGCCAAGCCAAAGAAAGACTTAACCTACCTAACCTACTTAATCCTCCCTCTAACACTAAGCGCAGGTATGTGGATATTTAAGATTAGAAAAGTTCTTAGGATCACAGTCCAATCTCACTGGTTGCAGGCAATTCTTGTACTGTGCACAGAAGTTGGCATTAACAAAGTTCACCAGTCTTTGGTGCTTAACGGGCAAATGGTTACCACTCAGGAGGGTTCTTGCTGGTTTTCAAAGAGATTCCTTTTCCAGGACACCTGCAACTGATTCCTTCTCAATCAGTCTTGGTGACAAAACTTGCCCCCTTCAGGGTTCTTTCAGGTCACCTTTCACACCACCAGTCTTCTCCTTTGACCAGACAGCCTTCCAAAGTTTGCCAGCTTGTCCCTCTGGAATGGATTTCTGTCTTTCTCCTTTCTGTTTCACACCCTCCCTCTCTGAGAGCAAAACTTTTTCTCTTTTGCCTGCTCTCCCAGGCAAGCTGCTGTCGGTACTTTATCTCCTGCAAAAAAGCATTCTGCAAAAGTCCTACAAAAAGCATTCTGCAAAACTCCTGCAAATATTCTGTGTTTTAAAATGTGTGTGTTCAAGCTGCTCTGACAATTCCACCCAAACCACCTCTAAATACTCTGTCACATTTGTACCATTCTCTTGATATCCATGCCCTTCATAAGCCATAGCTTGTTTTATTTAAAGAAAAGACTATACATAATGCTTAATTGTTTATCCTGAATTATTGTTAGGTAATCACTGGAATATTTGCTTTCCACTCTAAGAGGTCAAACAAAAGAGATGCTACTGTGTGCTGAATATCGCTTCAGTTCCATTTTACAAACATGGCTACGAGAATATAATGAAACAAAAAGATGCACATAGTACCCTGAGAGCTAATTCTCCCATTTAAAGTCCAAAATTCTGTTTTCATGCCCAAACATATTCCAGACTAAGAAAGGCCAAGTGACATTTGCTTAACCACAGCATTTTTTATTTCAAACTTTTGCATTTTGCAGCTCTTAATGAAAGATGAGGAATGAGTCACTCATCCATTTTTAATACTTTCATCTCTTCATTTGAGTTGAGACTGGTCCTCAACAATAGAATTGCAGGTTGTATGTCAAATATTTGGTCAAGCCATTTAATTGCTGCCCACCCAAAGTCACAGAAAAAGAAAGTTCATCTGATTTCATCTTAAATAACTGTAGAATCCCCATTATCTGGTACCTCCAGGTATTGCAGATGTCAGATATAAGAATTTTACAGTTGACTAAGACTCACTCTTCCAATGCCTAATACACCTGCATTAACAAGACACTGTTTAAAAGACAAGACAGTGCCAAATGTAAATTAATTTGGGAAAAAAATCAGCATTATAGTCTTTAAGTATGTAAAGTTCACTTTAATCAGGTAATTCCCGAATTTACAAAATTTAATTTCGAACCCCAGTCGCTGGTGCCATAATAGTGTTGTGCTAGCTGCTACACTAACCATTCCGCTGTTATAATTAACCACCTCAAAATCAGTCGTCTTGTACACTGGGTCTAAAATCCAAACCTTGATAGCGAAGTGTCTACACCACTACCCCATCCCCCTCCATATCCTATTCCCATCCCACCGGCTCTGACTCAAGTACTCCAGTCAGGTCTTAGGTGCACACTACCACCTTCCTCAAGCTGACAACCTGACTCACCACCATGCAAGTGTCCCAGTCAGGCCCTCTGCGCACCTTCCTTGCATTGACAATCTGGCTTAACTCCACGCAAAAGTCCCAGGGAAGCCCTCAGCACTTCTTCCATGCGTGAACAACTCGGCTCACCTCCACGCAAGTGTCCCTGTCAGGCCCTCGGCTCACCTTCCTCATGCTGACAACCTGGCTCACCTCCACTCAAGTGGCGAGAGCGAGAAGACTGCATGTGCATTACCGGCATTCCTAGTTCAGAGGGGCATACCTGTGCATGTCCAGCGAAGTGGCAGCACTCTCCCGCAGGGTCCATCCGCCCAGTCTTAACAGTGTTGGCTGGGAAATGAGAATTTTCATCCAGTATAAAATATCAGTTTGAAACTAGTCTGTTAAGCTAGATACACCCCTGTTTATGCTGTTGGATTTGTGTGATTCCATGCTGACTTGAGTTTTTGTTCTCCAGCATTTTGCAGAAATTACTGATGACCAATTTGATTTCCATACCTATTGCATGAGGAAAATGACATTGAGATCTTATGTCGACTTGCTTAAACTTGAAGATGTGCTTCGGTGTCATCCTTTCTATTTTAAAGCTGCAAAGGTAGCTATTGAGATCTATCTGAAACTTCATGATCATCCACTTACTGATGAAAACAAAGAATTAGAGGCTGATACAGGTATTTGCCAATTTTAGCTTCAGTTGTTTGAAACCAAACTTCGTTCCTATTGGTTTATTAAATGATTCTAAACAACATGTGCAGTTCTCATTCCACTGATCTTATTTAGTTCCAAACTATGTGCAGTATATTTTGTTCCTGCAGCAAATCTTTCAGATAAAGAGTTGAAAAAGTTAAGGAACAAACAGCGTCGGGCACAGAAAAAGGCACAACTGGAAGAGGAGAAGAGAAATGCAGAGAAAGAAAAACAACTGAAAAATCAACGGAAGAAGAAGGAAGAGGATGAGGAGGAGATTGGCACACAAAAGGAGGAGCTTGTACCTGAAAAATTAGCAAAAGTAAGTACTTCATTTGACATTTTCTATATATTTGCAGTTAAACTGAATTTGCAAACACTTTACATCACCTCACTGCCCCTCAAAAGATAGTTGAGGTCTCTTGGGAATTATGATGTTTAAGAGGACTCTTGGTCTTGAACAAAATCTTATGTATCCCTTTTCTGCCGCCTTTCAACCAAAGTAATCCATTGTTTCTGTCATTTCTGAGCCAGAGCGGTAGCTATTTTGAATGAAACTTTCCATTCCTTGGGCTTTCTTGCATACTATGTGATAGTATTCTTGTATAGATGCCAGGCGTCGGTGTTTGAGGTTGATTGGTTGAAGTTTCCAACTGCCCAATTTAAAAAAAAAACTTGCCAAATTGAAACCACTGCATTGGGTATTGGAGTATACAAAGCAGCTTGCTGTAATGCTTGTATTAATTCATGCAGTTGTCAGCTATTCAAAGATTTGTTTGCCTTAAATTTATACTTTTTTTTGGTTCTCATAGGTGGACAGTCCGCTTGAAGAAGCCATTAGATTTTTGACACCACTGAAAACCTTGGTAAAAAACAGAATTGAAACCCATCTTTTTGCTTTTGAGATCTATTATAGAAAAGGTGTGTAATGAAAATATTTGTGTATCAGTCACTTATGAACTTTATATAAAAAAAAATTTGGTTGACTGCATGACTAAAGGCAACTATCCCTGCTGTGCTGAACCATGCAGTTGAAAATCACAGATTTTATTTTATCTTTGCTAAGACTTGGATTAGTGGTAGCTGTGATTCTTTAGTTGCCTGTCCTTTTTCTTGCTCTTCCTGTTCACATAAAATTACCTCCTGTTTGCTACGTTGATGCAGATCCCTAAACTGGGTCATGCATGCACGTAAATACTGCTTGTTGACTTACGCCTCCACCAAAAAGACTGTTGATGTTCATTGTGAAGAACTGCTGTATGGGGATATATAAATAAAATAAAATGGCAAACAACATTATGATTTTGAGTCCAAACACTGGCAAGAGAAAACAGGTTTCTGGAGATATAACTGCAGTTTTACACAAGTCTTGGTTGTGAAAGAAAGTTTGCTCTCATTCTCTTATTCCCCCTTCCCAACCCCCATCCACGTGGAGAGATGTTTAAACATATTTTTTGAGCATGAAAGGCTATGGAATCTGCTACAGCCTTAAGCTCACAATTTAAGGGAACATTGAGGCAATGTCATATTGATTGTACTGTGTTACCTTTTCGTATGAGGGATTAAATTGCAATTTTGAAAGAAACATTTATAATTAAAGTGTAGCATCAAAAACTGCATAAATTTAATATTTTGGTTTTTCTGTATTGTAGAGAAATTTCTTCTGATGCTGCAGTCAGTCAAAAGAGCTTTCACGATAGATCCAGATAACCCATGGCTCCATGAATGTTTGTTTCGATTCTTCAAAACTGGTATGGCAAATTGTTAATTGATGTGATTCAACATGTTTGCCCAGAAATTTGGTTTAGACCTCTACCTTTTTCATTGTGAATGTGTGAAAATCTGTTTGCCAGAGTGAGATGGAAGAGTGCTATTCCAGAAATTCAGCTGAATTATGTATGGATTGACATCATTCAAAATGCAAGGTATATTTTGAGTGTTGCCAATAAAACTGTTGTATTATTTCAAAATGCATCTGCTGTTAGGCAGTTACAACACATAGGTTTTCATACTTATGCATACTCCATAGCTGCTAAATTGAAAGGATACCTTCCTGAGCAGATCCCAGTCTGACATTGGGAGCATCTCGTAGATTGGATCATGAAACAATTCACTGATCAGCTATACTCCCCATCACTTGACAGGTCTGTGCCCATGTGATTAACCTCTTTTCCTGAACTGGCATCATTTGCAATGGTGGAATACATAAAACAAACACCTCCCTTCTTCAAAGAACAATTGAGAAATATCAGTCTTGAAATCTGGGGTGGATGGCTTAATTTCCACACAAAAGATACAAATTGTTATTGGAATTAGTTGGCCAATTAACATGTTATTAAAGATATTGAATTCAAGGAAATTATTGTTGTAAGCATTCTTGCTAGTTAGTATTCGTTTAAGGTACTAGTTCCCTTTTGTGATGTGTCTTTGATTAGGAAACTGTGCATTTATTGAACAATTACCACGATGCTAGATGGATTAAATTCATTAAAAGAGAAGTCCAAACATTGCATGCTGAAATCTTGAGCAGAGTAGCTGGAGAGATTCAGCAGGGTAAAAATATAAGATTCCATTTTTGTTGTGTAATACTAGATTCTGAATGTAACATATATGAAATTCTTTGACTTTTGTCAATGGTAAGGCAGACAGAGAGTCGTCACTTTGTCCGCGCACCTCACAGAAACCTACAGCACCTGCTGTTCCTCAGCGGAATCCCCTCCAAGTACAGCCCAGGCCTGAGCCAGCTTATCTTCTGAGATCAGACAATTTCTTGTGCATTCAGACTAGTAGGCTAGAAATGGTCAGTCAATATTTTGAGTCAGGACCCTTCATTGACACAAAATTAGAAAAGGGTGATATCAAGTATGTGTGAGGGGAGAGGTTGAGCTGAAGCTGGGGAGGGGCTATGATGGCATATTGGACAAAAGGAGCAAGAGATTGAGATGCAGATACAGGGAGAGATTACTGTGTGGGCGCGTTTTGTGGGAAAAAAAAGGTCAGAATGGGACTACGTAGCGATAAAACCAGGTTTGGGCTGGAGGGGTGGTTACCTAATTAGGAGGAAAAAATTGTTTCCCCACCTACCCTTCCACCTTGGGTGCTTCCTGCTGCAATTGCAGAAATTGCAAAACTTCTCTCTGCATCTTCCCCCTCACCTTCATCCAGAGGCACAAGCAAACTTTCCAGTTGAGGCAGAATGTCACCTAGTCTGCTTTTGGAGTACTTGGTGATGCCTCCTCAAGAGTGATTGGGGATGGGCAGGAAAAAAAACAGTGATTGTCAATAGTGATACCTTTTTCCCTTAAGTTTTTCAAATAACAAAATTGCACGATGAATATAATTTCATTTCCAAATGTTTACACGTGGATAAACAGGATATTTAAAAAAAAAGAACTTTTCGCGAATATAAACATACTTTGCATTATTACAAAGTTGATTGTCGTCTTGAAAAGTTACTTCAAAATTGTTTTTTATTATACTGTTGCTAGAGGATTGCCTATAGAACTAAAAGATTTTTTTTTTTACCATTGTAGTATCTGAAAGTAAAAATGTGCCTGATGCTGTTCAAACGGTGCTGACACAGCAAATGAGTAGGCTGTTTGGAGAAACAAATCCAAAGAGTTTTAATGAGGCTTTTCTAAACAAGCACTTGAACTCAATCCCACACAGGTTAGCTGGTAAGTCAAATTAGTTTTTTGATTTGTATAGTGAGGAACTAACAGGAGAAATTATAATGGTTAACAGTTTCAACTAGAAAGGAAAGTCACTGAAAATGTCAAATGTTCTTGTGGTGTATGCTTAGTTGGCAATGACATGGAAAGTGAAAGCAGATTCACACTAACAGTTATACTAAATACAAAAATCTCTACAGTTCTTACAATCCTCGTGCTTTCAATCCTCCATGTGGTTAAGATCTCTCCTTGTGAGTAATTTCACTGATCCCAGAAATTTTATTCTATATTTTTCAAATGGTGGTTCTTGCATGAATGTCGGCTGGTTCTTGCCAATGGGAATCCAAGTGCCCCACTGCTTCTCCCCTCTTTCCTTGGCTCACCAGTTGCTTAACTTTTGGAACTCATTAACACTGCAGGGAATTTTAACAATCTCAACAATTAGCAAGCTCAGCACGTATCCAAGATCAAATAAGGTGCACTTTGCTCTTTCAAACTTGGAATTGTAATTGAGACATTTTATTGCAACTCATGAAGTCTGCATTCATTTTGGTCTAACATTACTTGTTCCTGCCTTCTGTCTTTTTAAAAAAAATCTCTTGCGCACCTGTAAACTAATTTCTTGTCTATTTGCAGCTTCTTCTAAATGGGCAATATAATCAAAATTAGTCATTCGCTGCAAAAAAAGAGACATGTAGTGATTTTATTGCAAAAGTGGTTCATCTGAACGCTTCTTTGAGGAAAGCTCCATTTATGGAGTTTAAACTTGTCGGCACTTCACATTTACTGCCAGCTATAAAAGGTAACAAACTGGAAATAATGAAACTGGATATATTTGAAAATGATTCTTCCAGTTTGTCCATTGAAGGACTCCAGAATTCCTCATAATTAAAGCCTTGCTGATACTAGAAATACATGGATCTCTTATCGTAACACTTAGAAATAGCATTTGAATGAAATGTTGAGTGCGGTTAGCACAACGCTGTTGCAGCACCAAGGACCAGGGTTCAAATCCTGCACTGTCTATAAGGAGTTTGTACGTTCTCGGGTTATCCCCAAATGCTCTGGTTTCCTCCCACCCTCCAAACGTACTGTGGGTTGTAGGTCAATTGTGTGTGATGGGGCAGCATGGACTCGTAGGCCGAAAGGGCGTGTTACTGTGCTATATGTCTAATTTTTTTTTTAAAAACATGACTTTGGGGGAAATAGTGCACAGACTGCGAATTCTCTTTAACTATTTTGTCCCTTCTGTAGTTCTGACTTGTGTTTTATTGTATTTCCCTTCGTGACAGGTAAATTAAGGCATGATATTTTTTTCTTCAGTCCTATTTTAAGCTTTCATCACTGAAATTTTATTCTTGATTCATTATGGTACGGTTATGATTTTTAAAAAGAACATCCAATGAAGTTGTTGTCAGTTTCAGCTCTGATATCCCATGATGCTCAGAAATGGTATAGTTAAGTGTAAATTTATTTACTCAACTGCAACTTTTCTTTTTGTATTAAAGGGAATTTTTTTTATGAATTAAGCAAAACACATGGTCTCGTTACCTCAAGAACGCCTGAATTAAAGATATTTAAATATGTACAACTGAAAATGGAAACTTTCTATACAAGCAATGGGAGAAATTTCCTTTCAAGTTAATTGTTAAAAGAATTGCTCAATGCTACAATTTTTAAATCTTAGCTATTAAAATGTGCTCCAAGTTTCCACTTTGCTTTTTTATTTTAATGAGCAATGTAGATCAGAAAGATTACAGATTCAAATCTCTCTTCATTGGGCTTATTAAACTTGTCTTTGCTTACCTTTGAAATTGAGGAAGGGTTGGGAGGAAAGGGGGGGAAGGGCAGAAGGCACAGTGATGCAGGATCAATCCTGACCTCAGCGCCATGTGAGTGGAGTTTGCACATTCTCTGGGAATGTATGGCTTTCCTCAGCTACTTCTGGTTCCTCCACATCGCTAAATGTGGGTTTAATTGAAAACTGCAAATTATCCCTATGTGTTGGTGAGTTGTGGTATCTGAAGTAATAGTAAAACTATCATGAGAATAGTTCAATGTAAAAAGTAGTGGGGAATAGATTGCTCAGAGCTGACATGGACTCGGGTCAAAATTGCCCTCCTTTGCTGCATTTATTTTAACTTTGATTTGTTTCTTGACAAGTTTTTTTTTAAAGTTTAACATTTTCACAGAAAAATTTGTGAAATTCTGAATTATATTTCCAAAATTTGGGTGAAGCTTCTACAATTCTCAGGTAATTAACAAAATTAGGTGCTTGTTGTTTTATGGCCAGAAGACTCGAGGGAAAAAAATTGGAGGAATAACAAGCTGAGTATTGCATTTGGTTCCTTTATTCGTTAGTCTTTGGGTATTTCTTGATATGTGGAATGAGAGAATGCAGAAAAGCCAACTATTTATTACCCTGTTTAAAAAAAATTATATATATGCTGGAGAAGCTCAGCAGGTCAGGCAGTGCACTTTATATAGCAAAGATAAAGATAGAAATCCAACGTTTTGGGATTGAGCCCTTCATCAACATATGAGCAAAATGTCAGCAGGCACCTGAACAAGTGGTGGGGGGGCAGGGGATGAGCACAGGTCCACAAGTAAAAGGTAATAGGTGGATAAAGGAGGGAGGGCCCAACACCAAGCTGGGCTGGGGGGAGGGGAGGATGGCTCTTAATGGAGAGGTAAGGGGGTGGAGAGCTGGAGGAAAGAAGACAAAGGGATGGGGAAAAGAGGGAGAATGGCAAGTGGGTTAGCAGAAACTGGAAAAGTCAATGTTAATGCCATCTGGCTGGAGAGTGCCCAGATGGAATATTGGGTGTTGCCCCTCCCCCTGCCATTTTATATGGGTGCCTACCTACATTTTGTTGATTCTTTGATGAGGGGCTCAAGCTTGGAACATTGTACTTTATATAGTAAAGATACATAACCACAGTTTTTGACATACTGAGTTTCTCCAGCATTGTGCTTTTACTTCATTTGCAGTGTCTGAAGACTTTCATGTTTTACTTATATATTACCTGTGCCAAGTTAACCATAAAGTTGTTGGTAAGCTGCTGGATTGAGTAGCTTCAATCCATGTGATGGAATTGCTGTAACTCCACTTTTGGCATCATATTCCAGGATAGTGAGGAAAAGGTGACATGTTTCTGTTATGGAGGGCATCATAAAAATGATCTAGCTTTCATTTTTCAAATTGTATCCTTCATCTCTCACTTTTGTTGTGTTCAATTGTTAATTAGGGTGACAAAACAAACAATTTGTGCATTTATGTGAACTTCGAAGAAACAAAATGCTAGAAAATGTTCGAATTGTTTAAAAAAAAATTAGTAAATGATTGATACATATTAGTTGAGTTTTAAGGGAACATTTATTGCGAGTCAAAATAATTAGGCCCTGTGATTTTCAACCCTCAATTTCCCAATTGAATTATTTATATGTATTTGAATATTCTGACCTGTGCTTGGTTATTATTAGCAGTGAAGGTTTTTTCAAATATGCAGAGTTCAGAATTCATGGAAAAATTTGTCAAAGGACAAAGTTTGATTCACCAAATTCTGATGTAATATTACTGGGAAATTATTTGAAACCTCGAAAGTTCTGTTGTGCCAAAGCAATTCATAAGTTTTCTTTATATGCAGCAAGTTATTTCCAAATTAAGTTGAATGTGTATAGAAGAATTAACTTTAGTTTTCTCATGACTTAAACAGGCTTTAGCAGGAACCATCATCACACCCTCTGTTCCAAACAACAGCATTTTCTGTCTTTGAAAAATATAAGCCTGCTTTGTTGTTCTTTGCAGCTGCCAAAATGATGTTCAACAATGATCCTTCCACCCAAAAGAGGGCAGTGGAATTAGCTACGGGACTTGATGAATTTCTAAACCAGAGGGGTATCCAGGTGAGATAGATTATTTCAACAGTAAGTTCCCATTTTCACTCATTGTTGGCCACTTGCCATTTAATACAGAGAAAAGATGTTCTTTTAATCTACTGTAGTCCATGAAAAAGTCCATACCATCTGAATACAGAAAACAGCAAGGAGAGAAAATAAGGGGAAAATTGTAACCAATCTGAGAGAACAGTATTGGTGCTGCTGTACCCTGCATAATAGTGTTTGATTACTAATTAATGAGGAGCAGAGGTAAATAATCATAGTTCTTTTTCCAAGTAGGGGACTCTAAAACTAAAGGCCATAGATTTAGATGAAGGGGAAAAATTTTAAAAGGGACATAGTGCCATCTTCACACAGGAGATACCAGGTAAATAAAATAAATAAGCTTCCAGAGGAAATGGTAAAAGTTGGGACAATTATAAAATTGGAGACATTTAGACAGATACATGGATAAGAACACTTTAACCATATAACAATTACAGCACAAAAACAGGCCAGTTCAGCCCTTCTAGTCCATGCCGAACATCTTCTCCCACCTTGTCCCATTGACCCATACCCAGCCTATAACCCTCTACACCTCTCTTGACCATATACCTATCCAATGTTTTTCCTTAAATATTAAAATCAAACCCCTATCTACCACATTGCCAGAAGCTCATTTCACATTCCCCAAACTCCTGTTTTCCCCTAAATTTTTCCCACTTCCATCTCAATCCTTGTTCTCTTGTTTGAATCTCTCCCACTCTTGATGGAAAAAACCTGTCCACATTGACTCTATCTGTCCCTCTCATAATTTTAAATACCTCTATCAAATCACCCCTCAATCTTCTACAGTCCAGGGAATAAAGTCCTAGCCTGCTCAACTTTTCCCTGTAACTCAAACTCTAAAACCCCAGCAACATTCTTGTAAACCTCCTCTGCACTCTTTTCTGTTATATCCTTCCTAGAATTCGGTGACCAAAACTGCACACAATATTCTAAATTTGCCCTCACCTATGCCTTATACAACTTCAACGTGACAACCCAACTCCTGTATTCAATACTCTGATTTATGAAGGCCAACATACCAAATGCTTTCTTCACCTCCTTGATCGGCATGGACAAGTTGGGCCCAAAGGCTAATTTCTGTGCTGTAAGATTGTACGACTGATTTTTTTTTTGTTAAGTACACCTTAGAAAATGTGTGTTTGAAAGTTGATTGTGACTAGGAATAATTAAATAATGTTTGTGCTAAGTTAAGGTCAGTAATTGAATCCAATGATTTAAGCTCAATTGAGTCTTTGACTTGACCAGCATAAATATTTTCATGGGATTCAGCTAACATGGAAAGAGTTGTGACCTCTTCCTTACCAAAATCAATTACAAAGATACCTATCCTTTAATCCAACTGGGCAAGGCTACATGTTAAGACAACATCTGATGCTGTTATCCTTAAAGCAATGATGTATAGGAAAGGGGCAGAAAATAATTTGTACACTCTCATTAGATGTGTGCCTTGCTGCTGTTAACTGCAGTCTTGGTTTAATCAAGGTAACTCCAGCCTTGATCTTAAACTGTGATTTACACTGCATTGCTATAGATTGGTGGAAACTGACAAGTCTGGCATTTCTATTTTCTATTCAGATTTGCGTGAAAGTGCTGGAAGCTGTGCGGGATGGTAGCCTGGGAGTATGTAAAGAAATGGCTGAGGCCTACAGAGCAGAGTGCCACAAGATTTTTCCCTATGCTCTTGCATTCATGCCTCCTGGTTATGAAGATGATGTAAAGATCACAGTAAATGGGGATAGTGCTAATGAACCAGAAGAACTGACCAATGAGATCTGAATGAAGATGGTGACTGAAGTGAACACATTTTTGTCACACACCTCTGATGTCAGCTTCCCATTCTTGTCGACAGGATTTGTAAATATATGTCAGGGTTTCATTAATGCCCACAGATCAGAGACTTTCAGAATTGGAGGTTTTTTGACTTAAAAAAAAAAATCTGAAATTTTGGAGATGACTTCTGTTCTGTGTTTCTGAAGCCCATGTGGGTGAGAAGGTGACATCACTTAAATGCGCTCGACACCGTTCTTACAATTGGCTTCCCGGGTTTTTAATGTAATTTCTAAAGAATTTTGAGAGCTATTTTAAAAAGATGGGTGTGACACAAAAGTGTAGTCAAATACTGTCTTGAAATTGCCATGGTCAGTGGTGTGCTGCCCTAGCACTGGATCCTCTAAGCACAAACTTTGTCAGGGCAGCAGTGTCTGACGGAATATGAATTGAAACTACATACAGACCACAGGAAATACCTTATGTAAATTGTGATGTACAGATTAATGTACCCAGTTAAACAAGTGTTTAAAAAAAAAAAAAAAATAGGTATTTGGAATTGAAGACTGAATGGAAAAACAAAAAATTAAAGTGTATACTGACCATCATTTCTAAATTCCTTGGGATTTTCTAACAAAAAAAAGATCAACTTAGTATGTCTGTAGATCACCTGCATTACATTACAGCTCTGAGTCATCATTTCCATATTGCTGCTATGATCTAAAGTGGCAAATTTTGGCAGTCAGCAAACTTACTCCTTCCCTTTCATATCCTAAAACTTCAATTGCAGTAGGAAGTGATGGGTAAATTAATGTGATTCAATTTGGTTTTTCATCTAATGTACAAATCTTGGACTCAGTACTGTTTTGTTAATGCTATTACAGATCGTCATCAGTAACTAGCCCTGACAGATTATGTAAAAAATTATACATTGATCATTTGGATACCAGTTTATCCCTCTATACAATGTCTATTATAATTCTTGAAGCCCAATATTTCTAAAGATACTTTTTGTTCTGCAGTTTTACTCATGGCCAAGACTTTGTATGTTTTTAAAAGGGGCCCATAATTTTTTTTTGGGGGAAAATGCTTCTTTATTTCTGCAGTTACCATTAATTCCCATGGTTCTGAAATGCAAAAGGTACCAAATATACAATGCAATAAACATTTTTTGGAAAATTATTCTAACTGGGATATTTATTAACATGGTTTTATTTTGCAGATTTCATTTTTAGAGGTTTATTTAAAAAGTGCCCCAACAATTGAATCAACCAGTAAGTCTGTTACTTATGGGGAAAAAATGCAATTTGCTCCCTGCTTATTTGATTATAATTGTATACAGCTTGTTTATAATTGGTCTGTCCTAATCCTAACTGGTTATCCAAACAACATGCGTTTCAGCACAGTTGCATCTTTAGTTGTGAAATCTTGTGTTACTGATTTGACGTTTGGCTACAGAAACAAAGTAAAAATACTGAAAAATGTTCCATTTTAATGTTGCAGAACTTAGTTTTTTTTAAATTCTAATCACTCTTGAAGCAGTTATAGCTGGAAGTTGAGGGTATTCTGTACATCTATCAAAATAATGGAGCTGTGGGTCTGTCAAGAGAAATCTTCCTAGGATGGTATGAATGATGGACTTGCTCAGATTACTAGTGGGTTTACATCAGTATGATTTCTTTGAACCTAAACTCTTGTTAGAATTTGGTTTGATCACTTGAGGTTTTTTGTGTTCATGTCTTAAACCATTTCAGCACTGAGCCTTGTGCAGGGTTTGATTTTTCATTGTCTTTGAGATCCATCCAACACACAGGGTGCTGATACAGCATATGAAATGTAAATTTTACATTTGTTTCTGTGGTTAGTTCCATTTTAACCACACTGGTTGTATTCAGCATCTAATAAACTGGTAGTGTTTGTGTCATTTTTGTCACCAGTCTTAATGCTAGAATCCATTTTTTTGTGTAATTTAATTGCATTCACTTTGGTGCAACTGGCAATCTACTAGTTTGGAAAGTTAAAGATTGGTTTTGATTTTTATGGAAAGTGAAGATACTAATTATTTGTATTTTCATCATGCAGTTAAATGTTTATAAGCATTTTGCCACAACAGGACTTCCATTTGCCCAAGTATTAGACATCAGAAAATGGTACATTATTTTATTTGATCCATTTGGTTGATTTTCTCAACTGTTTTTGATGGGAAGGTAGCACAATGGTTGTTTCATTATCAAATTAAAGAGTAAACCAAAATACCATGCTTCCACTATATGCCTAAGGGTCACAGTCAATGAGGTGCCTTGAGAGGGAGGGAGGGGGTTGGGTGGGAAGGGAACAAGTTGTGGTTGGATATCTTCTGGTAATTTTATCAAACACCAATGTTGAAAACCTGTATTTATTTTCTAATTAAACCATCTCCAAATTCAAAACTGATATTAATCTAAATTTCTTACAGTTCCACATTTTGAATAAACATTTTTCTGTAAAGTCATTTTTTAAGAGAAAAAAAGCACAAATACCTGCTGTGTAACATGGTTCAATGCCTTTTCTTAAAAACACTTAATCTCAACTAGTTGTTAAGCACAGTCTAATAGTTTGACAGTTGTAGATAGAGCATGGGAGTGATACATAGAAAACAGTGAAATGTTAGGTAAGTGCAATGAGCAAATTTTTCTTAAACAAGGTGGTGAAAACTAAGCTTGGGGATTTTCTGCCCCTCTTAGCCATTTTAAAAAAAAAAGGCCATGTGAACTTTTCTTGAAGCATGAGTTTTTTTCCCCCCAAAGTAAATGTGAAAAAAGTGGGAGATTTGATAACTAATAAGAAAGGTTATTTTGGTTAAAAAAATACAAAGGAAAATTATGCACAAATTGAAGATTATCCCTATAAATATGCATAAGCTTGTGAGAGTTTTGAACACTTCTGAAAGTTTTCAATAATCATGTACTGGAGTAACAGACCAGTTTATTAAATCCTGTAAGTTCATATGCACTAGAATTAGAATTTTGTGCCCAAAAAGAAACATCACCGTTGCATTTATTTATGTGAGAATACATGTCAAGTAAGTGATTTTTTTTTTCAAACATTCATAAGGAATATACAAATCTTCAACAATGCAACAGATTTTCATCTAAATATATAAAGGCTTTGGATTTTGTATTCAGAAGTATATTGTTTTACATTAGTGTCAGGTGGTAACTTTCTCACTCAAAATCCACTATTTCTGCTTTTGATATCCACAGTTCAGGGTGATGAGAAAAGCAACTTGAACCAGTGTCTAAATTGGTCTGAAATTGTACAATGTTGTAATGGAAAGTTGTTCAAAGAACAAAATACAGCTTTATGTATTTGTGCCAAAATACTGTCAAATTTGCTGTCTTTTTCAGTATTTATTCCTAATTAGAATTTTGTTAGCTGCTGAATTTGAATTTGGAGGAAGCATTTGATTAAAAAATATAACTAAAAACGAACTGAATAGATCAAACTATTTACCTGGATTGTTGATCAGAAATTATTGAAATGGTAAAAAAAAACCACATGTTTGCATACGCTGGACATGAAATATTTTTAAAACTTGCTGGCCTGACATCAGGTGGAGAGTAACTACTGCAGTATTCATCACAAATTTGTTAAAAATAAGCATCAGCTTTTTTCAAAGGCAGTTCAATATTGGAGAATGATGAAATGAATATCTAAAATGTAATCTAATTTAATGATTAATTCATATAGGACTTGATAGTGTAGATGCTGAGATTGCAAATCCTGTCTGAAGAGTTTTTATTTGTTTTAGTTTTGACTTCACTGCCAAAGCCTGACTATATGTTTGTAGCAGCAAATCTTCAGATTGGGAAGTTTAGAACAAACTTTGAAAATGGGAATTCAAGGATTTTACCCAGTGACAACAAAGGATCAACATATTTCCAAATTGGGACAGTGTTTCCAAGTTATACAAAGCTGACCTTGTCCTCTGTGGTAGATGGCATGTATTTGGTAGATGGCATGTATTTGGTAGATGTTGCCCAGAAAGTCTTTATGAATTGCTGCAGTGTAGTTTGAAGGTGGTACTCAGTCAGTATTAGAAATGGTTGAATTCTGCAGCAGTGGAAATG
Source organism: Narcine bancroftii (assembly GCF_036971445.1). Lineage (NCBI taxonomy): Eukaryota > Metazoa > Chordata > Chondrichthyes > Torpediniformes > Narcinidae > Narcine > Narcine bancroftii. The sequence continues at coordinate 145,108,993 of NC_091471.1, read as the reverse complement.
TGTTAGAGATTCTGTAAACAAGTGTACGATGTTCACTGAGCAAGATTTGCTAGTCTTGCTAGGAATATACCCCACAAAATTCATTCTAAATTTTTAATATATTTGTGTTTTGTTACCACTTACATTTAGATGCAAAATTAAAATTAATTTTGTCTTTGCAGTGTAATGATTCCTTGTTCTCTGAAGTTAATGGTTGGCACTTAAAAATGTATGTTCCAAGTTCAAGTAGGTAGTGAGGAATTCTGGAAAATCTCGCTTCTGTACAAGTTCAAGGAATATTTCAGAAGCCACTGTTAGTTGCCATTTAGAGCTGAGGAAAGAGAGTAATACTTTTTTTTTAATTTTGACATACGGCACAGTAACACAGGCCCTTTTGGTCCATAAGCCCAATTACACTCAATTGACCTACAACCCGCGCAGATGTGGTGAGAAATTACAAACTTCTTATAGGCAGCACAGGATTTGAACCCCAGTCCCAATCGCTGGCTCTGTAACAGTGTTGAGCTAACCATACTGCCCTTAATAAGCTTAAATTTATCAATGCTATATTCAACCAATATCCCGATCACTGGCTCTGTAACAGTGTTGAGCTAACCATACTGCCCTTAGTAAGCTTAAATTTATCAATGCTATATTCAACCAATATCCCGATCGCTGGCTCTGTAACAGTGTTGAGCTAACCATACTGCCCTTAATAAGCTTAAATTTATCAATGCTATATTGAACCAATATCCCGATCGCTGGCTCTGCAACAGTGTTGAGCTAACTATACTGCCCTTAATAAGCTTAAATTTATCAATGCTATATTCAACCAATGAAGTACATTGAATTTTAATAGTTCTGTTAGTCAGTTTATTTCACGAGTAATTCACTGAAGGTGTTTCATGTCAACATAACTTATACAAAATAATTTAAAGCATTCTGTAGGAGCCAAGAAGCCAGCTCCATTGACTAGTGTTGCAATAATTGCAAAGCCCCCACTTTAGACCACGATTAATATTCTACCACTAAAATGACTTATCATGAAAAAGATATGCATGTCTAATAAGAATCTTTGGTGGTCAGTCTCTGACCCTATAAATTTTAGCTAAGGATTTTGGAAGAATATGAAAAAATGGCACACCGAATGCAGCTGGCAAAAATAAACTGCAGATGCTGGTAATGTGGAATAAAAGAAAATGCTGGCAAAACCAACAGCTTTGACAGCATCTGTGGAAAGAATGCCTGGCAACCATTTTGGAACCAGACAAGTTGGGTGGGTTGCAAGCCCAAAATGTAGACTTACTCCTTCTACAGATGTCTGATCTGATTTTCTTTTTCCCAGCACTTTTTTTTAAATTTAAGGGCACAATTTTAATTCTTCATTGCAGTCAGAGATTTGGGTCTATAACTCAATGCTGGTGAGAACATAAGCCCTCTGAATAATCTTGCTAATACAAGTTGTGGCAGCAATCATTTGAAGGAATGATTAATTGAGCATGTTTTTAAAGTAAAAAGATTTTAAAAAATTAAAAGTAAAATTAACTATTTGCTAACATCCTGAAATGTGACTGTGTGTCTAATAGAGCAAAACCATAAAGCTCACAGAGGTAGAAAGGTGGGGAAAAGGACTGAAGTACATACAAGCTTCATGATGCTGCACCCAGTAATCACAATTAAAGATGGGACTTTTTTTTAAAACTAAGGATACTTATGTATAATTTTCAACACTTAAAGTTCATTGCCTTGTTGCTTTGATTTTTGAATTGTGCCTCAGATGGGAAGGCATTCTGTATGTATGAAGTTGATGCAGCACCTTGTCTACCAATTAGTGCCACACTGTGCAGCTGTACACAAGTCTTTAAGACCAGAAGACATAGGAGCAGAAAGAGGCTATTCAACCCAAGTCTGTCCTGCTATTTAATTATGAGTTGATCCATTTTCCTTCTTGGCCCCACTGCCTGGGTTTCTTCCTATAACTGATGCCCTGGCTAATCAAGAACCTATCAATCTCTCCTTTCAAAACACCCAATTGCATGACCTGCACAACCGCCTATGATAATAAATTCCACAGATTTACTGCCCTCTGGCAAAAAAAAATTCTCAACTCTACGCAGTGGACAACCTTCAACCATGAAGTACTCTCTTGTTCTAGACTCTCACCATGGGAAACAACTTTTCTACATCTCTGTCCATGCCTTTCAATATTCAAAATGTCTCAATGAAATCACCACTCATTCAAGATTTCAATGAATAATGGCCAAGAGCTGTCAAATGCTCCTCGTATGAATATCCTTCCATTCCTGGAATCATCCTAGTGACCCTCCTCTAAACCCTCTCCAATGTCAGCACATCCTTTCTTAAATGAGGAGCCCAAAACTGCTCTCAGTCCTCCACGAGGTCTCACCAGTGCCTTATAGAGCCTCTTGAAATGAATGTCAGCATTGCATTTGCTGCCTTCACTATCAACCTGCATGCTTACCTTCAAGCTATCCTGCACGAGGACTTCCAAGTCCTTTTGCATCAGAATATTTAATTTTATCCCCATTCAGAAAATAATCTGCCCTTTCATTTTTTTCTAACAAAGTGCATGGCTGTACACTTTCCAGTATTTCATTTTGCCCATTTTCTGAATCTTAAGTCCTGCAGCCTCCCTGTTTTCTTCATACAACCTGCTCCTCTGCCTTCATGTCATCTGCAAATTTGGCCACTGGAATCCCATTAGCAACTGGCAGCTTATGATCCCAGTACTCCAACTCTGCTTCCTGCCAATCAGCCAATGCTTTACATGGGGGTAAAAAAAAATCACAGGAGTTAAAGTAGGAGTTGCCACATGGGCCCAATAGGATGATTGCTGATTTGATTGTAACCTCAATTCCACGTGTCTTGCCTATTTCCAGTAACCTTGCACCACATTAACCATTTATATCTTGGTTCAAACTCTTGAATTTTTTTTTCCATAGTGGAATTAATGAACTGAGCCTTTATTTAAAAAAAGTACAGACTCTACAAATGTATGATCCCCTTCAACCAGCAACCTATTGTTTTTGATTCTCCCTTAAGTGGAAATGTTATCTCTGCATTTACCCCAATGATTTTGTGTTTCAGTCAAGTCTCCTTCATTTTTATAAACTCCCTTGGCTGGAGGCTGACCCCACATCCAATCTTTCCTCAAGATCATGTGCCTAAATTCAGCTATCAATTTAGTAAACCACATTTGAACTCACTGCACATTATAATCCTTGTATACGGGCCTCGGTACTCCAAGTGATTTCTAGCCTTTTAAAAGAATATTCTGGCTAAAATCTTCATGTAGAAAGGAATGCAAACCTGCAGTCTTCCATTTGTTGGAAGTCTTGTTGGATATTAATTATTGCATATTTTACCTGTCAGTGGAATGATGCAAAACGGTCTGTAATTCAGCTTCCATCTCCTTTACAAGAGTTTGGACAAGGTTTCTGGTGATGACTCTATTATCATTCTCCAATTTTACTTTATGTCGAATCCACTGCCAAACCTGAAAGACAAGTTTACAGAAATATTGAGACAACTAATATACAACTCCTAATACTGCATGAAACACTTTCCACATCTGTCTCACCATGGGTTTGAAGTTGTAGCTCTCTTTTAATCATATATATATATAGCTTTTCATAGCAGTTTGCATTGAATTGTCTTTGGAACAGGCTGAACTAATGTAAACTGCACCATTATCACCGTGATTGCATGACTTTGAAAACTCCTATAACATGTTCATTGTCTTCCACCTTTTGATTTTAAAATTCCCAGGATGTCAGGTATCTTACACAGTCTACAGCAGAGAAACTAGTAATTCAATGATCTTCAATCATTGAATTGTATTTTTAATGTCTATAGTTTTCATCTTCTCTTGTACCTCAAGTTGCAAAGAAAATATGATGGGACGTGCTGAAATGTAAGTGGGGCTGACAAAAAAATCCTGCAACTTAGGCATTTGAGATGGCTGAGAATTAATTTTGGAGGAAGCATGGGGTCTATGATAAAACAAGAAATATTTCCACCACTGCTAAGAGAGTGGTTGTTAGTGTTTCACTCCAGGTTGCATCTCTAGAACTGACAGAAAACCAGATGTTTGGGTAACAGGGATGGGTTGGACAAAAGATTACCTCCTAAAGAATGACATTTAGTGGGGTATTGATGGGGCATTTAAGTGGCAGTTAAGATCAAAGTAAGCTGCTTTGTGAAATCCTTTTTTCCACCTGCCATTTTCCAACACTAACCCCATTTCCTTTGATTCCCTTAAAGTGCAGAAATTGTCAGTCTTCATTTTGAAAAAGCTTCATGACTGCATTCCTATAGTTGTCTTTGGTAGAAAATCGCAAAGATCCACAATGAGTTATAATAGGGCTGACCTCTTAAATTGAGCCCTTGTCCTAATCTTAAGTGGAAAAAAAACCTTCCACCATTTAGTTTACATTGCTTTGGTTCAATCTCTACATCCTAAATGTTGATAAAGAATACAATCCCAATCCACTCACTCACTCTTTGTATGACAAATCTGCTATCCTTGAACCAATCAATGGAATCTACTACCTCCATGGCAAATATATTCTCAGGAATGTAAACCAAAATTGTATACAGTATTCCGGGTGGTCTCGCTAAGGCCCTGTTAAATTGCTAGAAGGCAGCCTTGTGATCAAATCTCTTGTAATAAAGGCTTGTGTCCCATTTGCTCATCTTGCATGTTAGTCTTCAGTGACTCGTTTGCACTAAACACTGGCTCAGCTTCTCACCATTTCAACAAATCCACTCTCCAGTTCTATGTACGATGTAACATTTTATCACTTGCTCACTCAGCATGTCTTCATCCTCTTGAAACCTCTTTACATTCCTTCCCATACTCGCAAAGTTGAAGATATAACATTTTGTTCCCTTAGCCAACTCTAATAAACGAGCATATGAAAAAGGAGTGGGATCATTCCTGATTAGTTAAAATCTATTTGTCATTCCTCATGTTCATTTGCACCACCATGGAAGATGCTGTTTAATAACTTTGAGAGGCCAAATGCAAACGGGAAGTACAGTTAATGGCAGGGATCTGGGAGTCCAAGCCCGTAGCTTCCTGAAAGTGGCCACACAAATAAATAGCTTTGAGAAGAAAGCATATGGCATGCTTGCTTTTATTGTGCAGGGCCCTGAGTAAAAGAGTAAGGAAAAAAATAATTATATAAAATATTGGTCAGACTGCATTTGGAAAACTCCAATTCTGATCACCCCATTACAGTGGAGGCTTTGAAAGGGTACCGAAGTTTACCAGGATGCTGCCTGGTTCAGCACTTGGAAGGAGAGATTGGACAAATGTTTTCTCTGGAGTGTCAGAGGCTGAGGGCAGGCCTGACAGGTTTATAAAATTGAGGGGCAAAGATAGGATAGTGAGGTTTTTTTGGTCAAATACTAAAGAATATGCATTTTACATGAGGGTAAAATTTAAAGGAGAGGTGTAGGGGAAGTTTTTTTTTATACACATTGCTGGATACCTGAAACAGGTTAGCAGAGTAGTGGTGGAAGCATTAAAGAGGTAGGCAATATAGGAATCTGCATTAAGCACAGGAAGAAGTGATTTAGTTCAATCTGGCATCATGTGTGCCTGAAGGGTGTGTACCCGTGCTATGCTCTTACATTTTATTTGTTCTATTCCAATTTCTCAGTTGATATGAAATGAAAAGATCAGAGAGAACTGGAAAGAGAATTTTCTTTATAAAGGGAGAAGAGTAACTATTAAGATGGGTTTTGGACAAATGACCTTCAAGCTTGCTTCCACGAGGTACAAACCAGCAGCATTAAGAAGTTTTAGGTCAAATATGCTTCATCAGATATGTGAAGTGAAGGAAAGAAAACAAGTTATCAAGCTGCATGGAAGAGTCGAGTGTTGCCCTAGTAATTAGTGGTGAATGAGTTCATCTGGTCAGTGGGAGAGGGGCATGTACGGAGGGAAAACACAATCCTTTGTTTATAAAGTGAGGGCATTTAGAGTGAGAATGCAGCAAAGGAAGTGCTGTGAATTAATACGGATTAATATTTCAGCTCTCTGTTGGCCATAGATGCCAACAATAAGTTCTAGAGGTCTGAAACAGTTCTTAATATGTGATACATAAAACCAGCTTTATATTGGCAATCTGACCTGGAGAGTGAAACCTACTCACCACTTAGGACAGCACAGAGGTGACCTCTTAATATTCTGATCCATTCAGTACTTGACTGAATAATACAGAAAAAGATTGCAAAATATTTTGTACAGCAAAATTAAGATGCACGTGATACTATTTTGAAGAAGCAAACAGCAAGCTATAAAGCTTAAGCTTGAAATTTACTGTAGTAAATTGGCAACCTGAGCTCCAGATCCTGTGTATTTAAAGGAAAAACTTGTGACCTTGCTCTACCTGGGATCGAGAAATCTCGGCAGTAGCTGAATCTTCCACTTGACCCCGGAAATAAAAATGGCCTTCTCCTATAAATAAAAATAAGAGATTCTGTACTTAATACAACTAAATAGAAAATAATCATCATGAGACAAACTTTTTGGTCTTTCTTTATCACATAGGTTGAAAATAATACGTCTTGATTCACAACATTTATGAAATTTTGCTCTAACACCATTGACCCTCTGAACTTGCATCTGATCTATGAAGTTATTTGCAAAAATGGATGGCATGCTATCCCCGTGCAAATGAATTGCTTTGTTTCAAAACACCCATGATACAAAAATCAATTTAATGAAGTACTCACTGGGCTGATCAGCATCTGTGGGGGAGAGGGGAAAGGAATTATTGACTCAAGACAATTGCATCAACTGCTTTCTCCCAGGAGTCACATGATGGAGTAATGGCTGGTAGGAGAATACCAGCCCTCTCCAGAAAAGAAGGAAAAAAAGTGAAGAAAAAGCAAAGCCCCAGACACACAAATCACAACAAATAAAAAATAAAGGTGTGGAGAAAATGGCACCTAAGAAAGAAAAGCCAAAAACAATGGGAAGAAAAGAAGAAGGAAAGATGATGGAAGAGAAGGGTGAACACCTTACTTGTACGAAGAAGAAGGGACCCGCCGTGGAAAGAGGAGCCCACTCCCTGAGGTCAGTGGAAACCCCGCAGGGTCACCACCCACCGAACGCAGGACTGCAAAGATGGCTCAAGGAGCCAAACAGAGGTGCGCAACTACTCATGCACAATACGCACGACAAAGACAACACCGACGGGAGGAGGGAACCAGCTGTGGAGTAGAACTCCATAGCACGACAGCAGGGCTCCCAGTGGGAAGATACAGAAAATAACGGGAATGGGAGGGATGAGAATGAAAAAAGGAAACCAGAGACACAACAGATAACCAGCCCAGAAGAAGAGGACCAACATCAAAACACCATTATAAAAAAATACCCAACAAACTGAGATAAACAGCCCAACAAGAAAGTCAGAAGAGACACAGATACAAGGAAGAGAAGTAGAAGACACAAACCGTAGAGCAGTCACAGAAGAAGAAGAAGGAGAACATCGAGCTCTGCACAGAGAAATAGAAGATAAAGGGAATGGACAGTACAAAGATTTTTAAAAATTTCAAGAATATATGGAAGCATTAAAAGAATGGCTGTCATTAGAATTTAGTGAAATAAAAAGAAGAATAAAAAGTACAGAAGAAAATGTGAGTAGATTAGAGCTGGTCATGACAGAAATAGGGAAAAGAGTAGACAAGGTGGAAGAACGAGAAACAGCCGTAGAAATGGAAGTGGACGACTTAAAAAGAAAATTGGAAGAAACTGATAAAAAAAAAAGTTAAAGAAACACAGGAGCTGTTAGCTCAGAAGATAGATATAATGGAAAACTATAATAGGAGAAACAATATAAAGATGGTGGGCCTTGGTAGTCCTGGGAATGCCAGAAATGCAGGAAGGAATGGAAATAGAAAGGGCACACAGAACATTAGCCCCGAAACCACAGCCACAACAAAAACCAAGATCCATTTAAGTAAAATTCCTGAGATATACGACAAGAGAAAATATATTGGAGAAGGCAATGAAAAAATTGAGAGAAAACAAAAAGTCACTGGAATACAAAGATCAAAAAAAATTCTACTCAACACAGATTATAAGATAATAGCTAAATTATTAGCAAACAGATTGGCCGACTGTACCAAAAATAGTAAAACTAGATCAAACTGGATTTATTAAGAAAAGATGAACAACGGACAACATCTGTAACTTCATTAACTTAATCCATACAGTACAAGGAAACAAAACTCCAACAGTGGCGGTTGCCTTAGACACAGAGAAAGCCTTTGACAGGGTAGAATGGCATTATTTATTCAAAGTACTACAGAGGTTCAATCTACCAGAGAAATATATTAATTGGATTAAAGCATTAAATAAGGGACCATTGGCGAAGGTGACAGTAAATGGATATATATCGAACCAATTTAAATTAAGCAGGTCAACTAGGCAGGGATGTCCACTATCTCCCTCACTGTTCACGTTAGCTATAGAACCATTGGCAGAACTGATAAGAACAGAAAATAAAATAAGAGGGATAAAAATAAAAGAGAAGGAATATAAAATCAGACTATTTGCAGATGATGTCATAGTACACTTAACAGAACCAGAATTATCAATAAAAGAATTACAAATTGAAGGAATATGGAGAAGTATCGGGGTACAAGATCAACGGAAATAAAAGTGAAGCGATGCCAATGAATAATGCGGATTTCGCAAAGTTTAAGAAAGAATCACCATTTAAATAGCAAACACAAGCAATCCGATACCTAGGTATTCAACTAGATAATAATCTAGGCCATCTATACAACTTAAATTATCAGCCATTAATGAATAAATTACAAGATGACTTAAAACATTGGAAAGATTTACCACTAACACTGATAGGAAGGGTAAATTGCATTAAAATTAATATCCTCCCAAGGATACAATACCTATTTCAATCATTACCAATTCACCTAACAGAGAAATTCTTCAAGGAGCTAAAGAAAATAATAAGGATATTCTTATGGAAAGGGGGGAATCAGAGGATAGCACTAGATAAATTAACAGAATAGTACCAACAAGGGGGCTTACAGCTACCAAACTTTAAGAATTATTATAGAACAGCACAATTAAGATACCTATCAGATTTTTATCAAAAAGGGAAAAACCAGATTGACCAGATTAGAGCTAGATAAAATAGGGGACAAGGTATCTGAACATATACTATATAAGTGGGATGAAAAGCTGGCGCAACAGGGGAAGTTCACCAGTACTGCACCATCTGCTCAACATTTGGAAGAAGATTCACGTAGAAAGGAAAAAAACAAATGATCAACTATCAAAATTAATATTGACACAAAATCAACTAATCCCTTTCACAATAGATAACCTTTCCTTTAGAGAATGGGAGAGAAAAGGGATCAAAAGAATAGAAAATTGTTTTTTTGGGAAATAAATTATTATCTTTTGAACAAATGAAGTACAAATATGGTATAACTCATTGTACAATGTTTGCATACCACCAACTGAAAACCTACTTTAAGGACAAATTGGGAAGCAGGCTGAGGTTACCAGAAGGAAGCAGTTTTGAATATGTGATTACAGATACAATGATAATTAAAAGATTTATAATAAACATGTACATTAAACTGCAAGAGAAAGAGATGGAGGAAATAAGCTGTAAACCCAAACAAAAGTGGGAACAAGATCTAAACATAAAGATAAAGAATGAAACATGGGAAAAGCTATGCTCCGGAACTATGAGAAATACAATAAACACGAGGTTACGCATGATACAATATAATTGATTACACAGGCTATACACCATGCCCCAAAAGTTAAATAAATGGGACCCAACAGTATCAGGTAGATGTTTTTGCTGTAAGGAGGAAACGGGAACAACAGTACATGCAATTTGGGCATGTGAGAAAGTGGAAAAGTTTTGGGAAGATCTAAATCAGGTATTAAATAAAATCACAAAAAGCAACATACCAAAAAATCCAGAGATCTTTCTTCTAAGTAATATAAGAAGTAAAGAATTGGGCCTCAAACTGGATGAAGCACAAAAAAGATTTATGATGATAGCCTTAGCTGTAGCAAAAAAATGTATTATGTCAACCTGGAAATCAGAAGAGAGCCTGAGAATACAGCAATGGTACATAGAAATGAATAAATGTATTCCATTGGTAAAAATAACATATAATTTAAGAAATAACATCACAGTATTCGAACAAATTTGCGAACCGTACATGGAACACAACAGAGAAGTCCTACCGCAGACCTCCACCCCCTAAAATGACAGAATGAGAAGAAGATGAAATGAACTGACCCAGTGTGTAAAAGTAGATGACACAATTTTCTTTTGATCAATATGGTTCATAGTGTGAAAAATAAAAATAAAAATGTAAAAAATTGCTTTCTCCCACAGTTGCTATTTGACCTACTGAGTTCCTCTGGCTGATGGTTATTTTGTTCCAGACTATAGCATCTGCATTCTCTTGTGTACTCTTGAATTTTTACAAAATTTTAAATTAATTAAGTTTTGCTCCACAAAACACTTTGCAGGAACACACATGGGGTCATCAAGTTCTCCAACACAAAAGTTCTCCAGCACAAACTGGCCCTTCAACCCAACTTGTCTGTGCCAACCAAGCTCATCCATTTGCCTGCAATTGGCTTGTATCCTCTGAACCAGGAATGGCCAACCTTTTAATTTGTACATACAGCACAGTAACAGGCCATTTTGGGCCATGAGTATGTACCGGGGGTATAGGTTAATTGAGCACCCACGGACTTGTGGGCCAAAATGGCCTGTTACCGTGCTGTATGTACAAATTAAAAGGTTGGCAACCCCTGCTCTAAACCAATGTTTCCGTCAAAATATTTTTTTTTAACTTTACTATTGTTCTCACTTCTACTACTTTGGCAGCTTGTTCCAAGTACCCACCAGTGTGTGAAGAAGGTGCATTTCAGGTTCCTTTTAAATCTTTTCCCTCTTACTTTAAATCTATGGCCTATCCTAGGGAGAAAAGGCTTTGAATATATTACCTTATCTATGCCCCTCAGTGATAAACCTTTAAAGGTTCCACCTTTGCCTCCTACACACCAAGAATAAAAAAATTCTGGTTTAAAGGGAGTAAGATGTTCTACAGTCCACAAAAAGTCGCCATGGGTCACTGGTGCCGTTTTTACTCTAGTCCCAGCCAATCCTGCCTTTCTTTATAGTTCAAGCCTACCAATTGTGGTAATATTCTAGAACAGCCATTCACAACAGAGGGGTCAGCACATTTAAGTAAAAGCATTGTTTTCTTTTCACCTCATGTAACATAAATATTTTTGATGTACTCGATAGGATCACTTCACAAGGAAGAGGGCCCATAAACTTTGAGCAGTCCCAGGGGACCATAGCCTATAAAAGGTGGAGAATGACTGCTCCTCAGAACTTCTTTCTGCACTTTCCAGCTTGATATCTTTCCTAGACATCCCTTCCCATACAGAAAAAGGCGGCGATGATGTAACAATAGAGCTGCTGCTGGTTGGACCCAAGGAGTGGAGACACAGCGCTGATTCCATACAGGCTGATGGTATTTTTTTAAAAATTCCTGCAACCACATGGTCTGTGTCCAAGATAGCAGTGCCTGGGCTAGCCAGCGTACCACAATTAATTGCAGACTCCAAGCAGTGCACCAGGAACAACCCCTGTTAAGGAGAAGTGCAGGAGACGGCCCTACAGGGTGGTGAGGGGCTCAGCGGCCGAAGGACCCGCACAGGCTGTATGCCATTAGCGGCTTGCAGTCAAAGAACTCACACAAGCTGCAGACTGGTGGTGTGTGGCCCACACAGGCTGTGGGCTGCTGGTGACTGGTTCATGAGAAACAGGTATCGAGTCAAGATTCGAGAAGGTGCTGAGGGCAAGAAGGGCGCCAGGTACTGAAGGCTTCCTGATTGTATCAGAGGTTTCGATCTGGAGCTTGGATTGCCAATGGTTTGAACTGGCATTTATGAAGCTGCAAGAGCAGTGGTGGTGAATTCAGATACCCAGTGTCTCTGAAGGGACTCTTGCTTCTCTTTCTCCTATGGGGGGGGGGGGGGGGTGGAATGACAGGCAATGCTTATGTTGACTATTTTCCAAATGAAAAGTTGAAGAATATCATGTCTATTACATTTTTAATGTATTATTACGTGACATGGGTGAGGAAAACTGCTTAATACACCAAGTATGATGTCATCAACATCCCTGCACCTGTACTCAATGCTTTGACTGATGAAGGCAGGCATGCTAAATGCTGCTTTCATCACCCTGTCTGTCTGCTTCACCACTTTTATGGAATTATGTACATATAGCCCCAAGTTTCTTTGTTCTACAGTATTTTCAAAGGTCCTACCATTCATTATGCAGTGCCCTGCAATGTGCACACCTCACATTTTATCTTCCATTACTTGGCCCACTTTCCTGATTCATTTAGATCCAGATGAAATCTAAGGACTGCAAGGTTAGCGGAGTATTTTGTGCAATACAATTACAGTGCTAGTTATCTTGGTTCAATTGCAGCTGAAAGGAGTTTGTGTGTCATCCTCATGTCCACATGGGTTTCATCCTAGAGCTCCAGTTTCCTCCCATGCTCTAAAGATATACAGGCTTAGATTAATTGGTCATGTGTGTACTTTGGCAGCAAGATGTCATATGCTGGAAGGGCCTGTTACTCTGCTATATCTCCAAACTAAATTTAAAAATTAAAGAATTTTCACTGTCCATTCCACACCTATTGTAGTGTCATCACAAACTTGCCTATCTTGCCAATTACATTGCTGTCCAAGTAATAGTGGAAACAGCACCGATCCCTGCAGCACATCACTTGTCACAGGCCTTCCAATCTGAGTAACACCTCTCCAGTACCATTCCCTGACTCTTACTCTCAAGCCGATTAGGTTTCCAATTGGCCACCTCACCTTTAATCCCCTGCAATCTGACCTTTCGGACCAATGCAACTTCTTCCTTTTTTAAACTAAAAATAACAAGGATACAAATACCTTTATTCCATCAAACAAGATCACTCATCTCTGCTGAGTTAATGAGGAATTTCACCAGTTGACGTTTTTATAGATTTGTGTCATTGGTGTTCAGGTGAGAGGAAATGGTTGGCTCAACTGTGATATCTCCTTGTTGAGGATCACTAATGAATGATAGTGTATGGGAAAGGCACCAAGATTGACTAATGTATACAGATCCAAGTATGAGTTGTTGGGAAGACGAAGAGTGGCAAGATGATAAAATTATAAGGGAAATAGGTGATGTTTACTACTTTTAAGAAATCTCATGTGAATTGGTATCTGAACTTCGTAAAGTTTAGCTCGGGGAAACTGATATTTGTATGCAAACGTCTGCCAGCATAAAATGTTGAAACAGTGAAAAAATATCACAGATGCATTAAATAAAAGCAGAAAATACTGGAAAATCTCCAAGGTACTCAGCATCCATGCAATAGGGAAACAGTCTCATTTTTCAGGCCAGTGACTTTTATTTAAAAACTTTTATCACAAAAGACACAAGCTACTGGAATCTAGAGCAGCATCGGGGGGTGATGGGGGTGGTGGAATGAGGGAAAAAGAAATGTTGATGTTTTGAGTCGAACCTGTCTTGCTGACAGATTTCAACCTGAAACATCAACAGTTCCCATTGTACTTTTTCATCAGATAACATGGTTCACTGAAAATCACCATCACTAATTGGAAATCTGTTCCATGCCTGGTCCCTTAAAGAAAATTAATTTAAATTAGTCCCATAAAAGATCTGTAATGGGAACCAGCCTATCAACCCACTAGATGGAGTTATGTTTCAAATTCAAGATTATAATCTGAGAACCAGACAAAGCAGTGTTTCTCTGGACCATGTTGCACAGACAAACCACACATAAAAATATAATAAATATGGATAAATATTCTGGGATATTTCTGACATCGCATCTTCATTTACAAGATTAACAAACCACTTTCCATTACAGTTATAGATGTTTATGGGACTCGTGTGTAGGGTAGGACTTTTACTAATGGTGCAGGTAAATCACTACATCTCTCCATTGCCCTGAAAACCTGAAACATCATCGTACCTCCATTTTGTGAGTTAAGACACCAAGCAATACAAGGAGAATTGGTATCTGGCACAAACTCTCAAACCAGTTCATTTTTCTAGTTAGGAAAAGTCATTGTTTGAAAGGCTGCCTCTGGGTCCATCCACATATTTCTCTCAAATCAGCTTGACGGTCGTGAGCAGCTTGTTTGACTTCTACTATTGATTGAACTAGCAAAGTAGCCATTCAATTTCTAAATGTATCAAAGTGATCATTAATGTTCTTTTGTAAAACCATCCATACCTCTTAGCCATGCTGCTATGAAGAGAATTCCAACACCAATGTTGTATTTTAGTCCATGCAAAGTTACACCACCCTGTTTATTGAAAATGACACAAGATACAATGCATGAATAGACATTTAAAAACAAAAGTTTGTCTTGATTTATACTTTAATGATGGCATCAAATTAGGAAATAACTATATGAAAGCTCACTCTACCAGGCACACAGTCTACCCAATTCCCAAATGGTTTTGGGGCAACATGGTTAGCGCAACACTGTCACAGTTGCCAGTCACCGTGGTTCGAATACAGCACTGTCTGTAAGGGGTTTGTCTGTTCTCCCTGTGTCTGAATGGGTTTCGTCCCACTGTTTAAAACAAACTGAGTTGTAGGTTAATTGGGTGGCATGGGCTCATGGGCCTAAAGGGCCTGTCTACAATTTTTTAAAAATCTCTACATCAGCCATTCTTGTGGCCTAATGGGCCAAGAATGGTAATATAATTCCTAATTATATAGAACATTACTACACAGTATTGATCCTTTGGCCCACAATGTTGTGACGACCTCTACGAACCCTACTCAACAATCTAAACCTTCCCTACCTCACACCCAAAACTCTCTAGTTTTCTTGCATCCGTGGGCCTGTCCAAGAATTTTTTAAATGTCCCTATTGTACCAGCCTCCACCACCACCCCTGGCAATGCATTCCAGGCACCCACAACTCTCTGTGGGGAAAAAGAAATTACCCCTGTTATCTTTCCTAAATGTTCCTCCCCTCACCTTATAGAAATGGTATTGGTGATTGTTGCTCCAGGAAAAAGGTGCCTCTTATTGAACCTTAGGTCCCGAGGGTTTGGACTCAGTGCCGGGAATGCCATCCCAACCCAGTTTTTCTGACTTGGAGCTGGAACTGTCTGGGAATGACATCCGATGACTTTGTTTCTGAGTTGGGATGCTCCTGCTGGAATCAGAGATCCCATTGAGCTCTGACCCAGCATTGAGATTGTGTCAAGGCTGATGCTAGGGACAGGGCTGGGCTGGAGATAGGATCGGGCTGGGGACAGATCTTCAACCCTTTCAGCTTCTTGGACAGTGGAGAATGGAAGTTTCGACAGCAGCCAGTGATACGAAAGAGTTCAAGATAGAGAAACTGTTGGCTGGCTTGCAGGTGATCAGACATGCTCCCTGTGTCCACAACACACATTTGTTCTGCATGGTGAATTCAGGCCAGCTTTGACAATGAGCAGCTGCAGCACATCATTGTGGAGCAGCAGAACCACGAGGGAGAAGGCAACATCTGCAACAAGGAGATCTTTTCCACTGCTACTTCCTAAAGGTAAGCCCACACAGGGAGACCCTTGCTCATGACTGGATGGGCTTCACACTGCAATGGCCCTGCGTCATCCAACCACAGTGAAATGGCCCAGGTAATCCAGCCATTGTGCACTGGCCCCAGGTAATCTAGTCATAATGTACTGGCCCATGGTAATCCAATCACACTGCTCTGGCCCCAGGTGATCCAGTCTGGCCCTGGGTGATCCAGTCACCCTGCCATGGCTCTGGGTGATCAAGTCACAGTGCACTGGCCCCGGTAAGCCAGTCACAATTCATTTGTGAAAAAAAATAACAGGCACTACATGGACATGCATTTATACACAGTAAGCTGGTAATGCTATCTCTCAGTGTGAGGATATATTTATGATTACACACTAATCTTCAATGATGAAAGATTATGACAAAACCACAATCCTAGAGCAAATGTTAAACTAGTGTCCCATCTGCTGAATTCCACTATCTAAGAGCATGTTAAATATTTTATTGCCACAATTTCCAACTTTTATGTGAAATAAATTCTCCAGAATTTTGAAAGAGATACTTTCAGTCAGTCAAAATGTCTTGCTTCAAGAACATCTATTAGTTATGTTTAACTAATAGGTTTATGGATCAAATATACATTATCATTGCATATGGCAAAAAAAAATGATATTCTGACCACCACCACAGACCATTTACTCACTTTGCCTCCAAACCTATTTTCATTGCAACAGAAATATATGAATGAATTTTCTTACAAATGCTGTAGCTGTGTATAATCTCTGCTCCCAGTTTTCACTCTTTTACTGACGTACTATTCGTTGAGTAATCTGATTCTCACAAATTTATCAGCATTCAAGAAAACACTTACAGAAGGCAAGGTGAGCAGATCTTTTGGAGTCACATTCACATCTTGTCTTAAGATATGCAGCTGGTTGGGTCCATTTGTATGTTCCAGGAATAGCTGAGAGTGAATAAACGAGCAACCAGCATTAAGAATGTCAATGGACTGAAACAAGAAATTCAACTGAAAAATGGTCATTTTCCCAAAGAGAGAGAACCAGCAAAGTGAGCTCATTGAACAGAACCACTAAAGGAGTTTTTCTCACTAATGAATTCTCCCGTGAATCCCTAAATTGATACATTCCTGCTTACTTTGGCGTGTTGTTAAATACTCTATCAAACTTCTGCAGGTGCAGAATGGCCTGGTTTAGAAAGTTAAGCGGCCAGGAACTCAGAAGGTTGCAGGAAGAAGTAAACTGACCCAAGACCATTATAGGCACTGACCTTCCATCCACGCGAGAATCAGCTTTAAGAAGGCAGCTGATGTCACAAACTGCAACCTTCAGACAGAAGGCACAGCATCTCAAAATTCAAGAACAGTTTTT
This sequence comes from Narcine bancroftii, assembly GCF_036971445.1. NCBI lineage: Eukaryota > Metazoa > Chordata > Chondrichthyes > Torpediniformes > Narcinidae > Narcine > Narcine bancroftii. The sequence continues at coordinate 145,091,963 of NC_091471.1, read as the reverse complement.
ATCCAACAGCTGACAGGCTCTTTAAACTCCCCATATTACCCTAATCCTAACTATAAACTACTCCAGGACCAGAAAGCACCTATTTGCACTACCAAAATGTTGCTTTTTATACTTACACTAAAAAAAATATTGATTATATATCCTTTGATATTTATTTAATTTTCTGTCTTGCTACATTGTGGTAATTTAATTTATACTATTGTAGTTGGTGTATTTTATGTACCTGTCTGGCTGCAGCTGGGAAGAATTACAGTGCACCTGTACATTGTACTTGTGTATATGACAACTCTCATTATCGTCAATTGAAAAGGTGGCAAAAAAAATGTTAGCTGCGATCAAATGTTCATCCCCTAGAGCAGGGTTGTCAAACTCAAATTCACAGAGGGCCAAAATTAAAAACTTGGACTAAGTCATGGGCCAAACTAAATATTTATTGAAAATTTTCAACAACATCTGCATGTTTTCTCTTCTTTCAACATATGTAATGTTAAACTTTTTCTTATTAAAATAAATGTTTAATAATAGTTTTGGTTAAACTCTTTCCAGAAGAAGCATTAACAAATGAGAAATATAATATTCAATAAATAATATTTCTCTATAGCCTTTCTCTTTGGCTTGTCTTCGCGGACGAAGACTTATGGAGGGGTAATGTCCAGGTCAGCTGCAGGCTCGTTTGTGGCTGACAAGTCCGATGCGGGACAGGCAGACACGGTTGCAGCGGTTGCAAGGGAAAATTGGTTGGTTGGGGTTGGGTGTTAGGTTTTTCCTCCTTTGTCTTTTGTCAGTGAGGTGGGCTCTGCGGTCTTCTTCAAAGGAGGTTGCTGCCCGCTGAACTGTGAGGCGCCAAGATGCACGGTTTGAGGCGATATCAGCCCACTGGCAGTGGTCAATGTGGCAGGCACCAAGAGATTTCTTTAGGCAGTCCTTGTACCTCTTCTTTGGTGCACCTCTGTCACGGTGGCCAGTGGAGAGCTCGCCATATAACACGATTTTGGGAAGGCGATGGACCTCCATTCTGGAGACGTGACCTGCCCAGCGCAGTTGGGCAGCATGGATTCGATGCTGTCGGCCTCTGTCATCTCGAGTACTTCGATGTTGGTGATGAACTCGCTCCAATGAATGTTGAGGATGGAGCGGAGACAACACTGGTGGAAGCGTTCTAGGAACCGTAGGTGATGCCGGTAGAGGACTCATGATTCAGAGCCGAACAGGAGTGTGGGTATGACAACGGCTCTGTATACGCTAATCTTTGTGAGTATTTTCAGTTGGTTGTTTTTCCAGACTCTTTTGTGTAGTCTTCCAAAGGCGCTATTTGCCTTGGCGAGTTTGTTGTCTATCTCGTTGTCGATCCTTGCATCCGATGAAATGGTGCAGCCAAGATAGGTAAACTGGTTGACCGTTTTGAGTTTTGTGTGCCCGAATGAGATGTGGGGGGGGCTGGTAGTCATGGTGGAGAGCTAGCTGATGGAGGACCTCAGTTTTCTTCAGGCTGACTTCCAGGCCAAACATTTTGGCAGTTTCCGCAAAACAGGATGTCAAGCGCTGAACAGCTGGCTCTGAATGGGCAACTAAAGCGGCATCGTCTGAAAAGAGTAGTTCACGGACAAGTTGCTCTTGTGTCTTGGTGTGAGCTTGCAGGTGCCTCAGATTGAAGAGACTGCCATCCATGCGGTACCGGATGTAAACAGTGTCTTCATTGTTGAGGTCTTTCATGGCTTGTTTCAGCATCATGCTGAAGAAGATTGAAAAGAGGGTTGGTGCGAGAACGCAGGCTTGCTTCACGCCATTGTTAATGGAGAAGGGTTCAGAGAGCTCATTGCTGTATCTGACCTGACCTTGTTGGTTTTCATGCAGTTGGATAACCATATTGAGGAACTTTGGGGGGCATCCGAGGCGCTCTAGTATTTGCCAAAGCCCTTTGCTGCTCACGGTGTCGAAGGCTTTGGTGAGGTCAACAAAGGTGATGTAGAGTCCTTTGTTTTGTTCTCTGCACTTTTCTTGGAGCTGTCTGAGGGCAAAGACCATGTCAGTAGTTCCTCTGTTTGCGCGAAAGCCGCACTGTGATTCTGGGAGAACATTCTCGGCGAGACTAATAGTAGCCTTTAAGCTCCTTTTAAATGTTTTTTTTTTTCACAAGCCAACAAGTCAAAAAAATAACAACTTGCTTCAATGACAAACAAGTTTGTCTTTTAAAATGATGAACATATAGTCTGCCTCCCACCTGTCTTGAAAGGTCCTGTTTTCTGTCTTTCGTTTGGCCATTTTTCGTAAGGGGTTTATTACATGTGAGTTGGGCGACAGGTCACAGATGCTAATGAAAGTAAAGAGAGGAGGTGGGGGCGATTAGCGGGCTGACGGGCTGGCGCCAACGCATTTGCAAAGCATTCTGGGATTTGTAGTATTAGCTGTGCATGCGCTATACTGGCGCGGCGGCCAGCGGGCCAGCTCTAATATATATTTAATATGATCTTGCGGGCCAAATATAATTATATCACGGGCCAAATTTGGCCCGCGGGCCTGAGTTTGACATGTGTGCCCTAGAGGAAAGTGGCAGTGGACTGAATGAGTATATTGCTGCCTCAGCTCAGCTCAGCTCTCCATGGTGGCGTGGCATCAATCCCATTTGAATTAGCATGGGATTGGATCCTGAGGGAGCACAGAACAATTGGCAACACATGGTGGCAGTGCCATGGATCAGCATCGGAATCAGGCCTATGGCACAGCTTGGCGTTGCTGCCTCCTTCCAAGTCAATTCAGGGAAGCACACCGAGAGCAATGTGGGGAAGGTGGCGACAGTTGCTGAGAAAAAGGAGGAGCAGCTTTGGTGGCAGAGGCTGTTGTGAGCAGGGAGAGCCCAACGACAAGGAGCAAGAGGCGACCAGACCAGAGCCAGGATAGTTACAGGACTATAACTGGAGTGAGGGATTCTGATCAGAAAGTTGCTGTTATTTTTTATTTAAATTTTAAATTTGACTCACTTTATACGTTAATGTTTGTTAAAGTTAATTACTAATATTATCAAGATAAATCTTGTTTCAGATTTTTATTTGTACAGTAGTCCTCAATTTAGGACTGTAACTACGACTGAAGGATTGGTTAAGTTGGATTTGCATGTCTTAACGAGGTATTAAAGCAATTTTTCAAAATAATTTTCAACAAATAAACCTTTAATGAAAAATCTCAGCATATGTACAGTATTATCTTAAAAAAATTTGGTTTTATGTGCTTGCGTAAGTCTAAAGTTGAGGACTCGCTGAAGATATAAAATGGGGCCAGAGCATTGAGAATCATTTTGCGAGTTGCCTGTATCTCAGTACAGGTGATAATAAACAATTCAATGCATTTTAACCTACAATGTACAACTTCAGAATCAGAATCAGGATTTATTGTCATGAACAAGTCAAGAAATTTGGTGTTTTGTGGCAGCATCACAGTTTAAGCGTTCATATTATAACCATCTTACAACATTACTATAAAAATAATAGTACATGAAAAGTAAGGCAGTGTCTTTGGTTCATTGATTATTCAGAAGTCTGATGGCGTCGGGCTCATCTTTAGGCTTCTGTTCCTTTTTCCTGATAGTAGCAGAGTGAAGAGGGCATGGTCAAGTCGGTGGGAGTCTTTGACTGCTTTATAAGGAACCTCTTGTAGATGTCCTCAATATAGTGAAGTCTGGTGCCTGTGATGTTGCAGGCCAGTTAACAACTCTCTGGAGTTTATTCTTGTCCTGAGAGTTGGCACGTCCATACCAGTCAGTGATGCAATCAACCAGAATGCTCTCCAAGGTACATTTGTAGAAGTTTATGAGAGTCTTCAGTGTCATGCTGAATCTCCTCAGACACTTCACAAAGTATAGGCGCTGGCGAGCCTTCTTTGTGATTGCATCAATGTGGAGGGTCCAGGACAGATCCTCTGAGATGCTGACACCCAGGAATATGAAGTCTTGACCCTCTCCACTACTGAGCCCTCGATGAGGATTGGGTCGGGCTCCTGTGACTGCCTCCTGAAGTCCATAATCATCTCTTTGGTTTTGCTGATATTGAGCACAAGGTTGTTGATGTGACACCATTCAAAGAGCTAATCTATCTCCCTCCTGTGCGCTTCCCCATTGCCATTTGTGATTCTGCCAACAACTGTGGTGTCATCGGCAAACTTGTAGATACCTTCAGATGCCTAAAGTGTCATTACTTAATGAAATTGACACTAAAGTCCGATATAACAATTCCACAACTTCAAACAAGAATGTAAGCAGAGGAATAGATTATTCAGAATGGGATATGTTATGCAGAATACCAAGAATCATGGCAAAATACCTTTGTCATTGGTTCAATCAGGTCCAGATCAAACACCATGAATCCATCGAGTCCAGCATTGATTTCCAGCAATTTAAAACTAAAATATTAATGAAACACTGTTAGATTCTAGGTGAACAATTCAATTAAAAGTACACTTGTACACGTTATTAAGTTTTTAAGCTAATACAAGAATCTATAAAAATAGAAACCATGTACAACAACTAGTTGAAATATTCAAGTTCAGAAAGGTTCAAGAAAATTCCTATTAATGGAATGGTCAGTGATTTGCATAACAAATGAAGACTCAGATATTTTAAAGTATCCAGCAGAAGATGAAAAGATATTGGACTGATATAAATGCTAAGAAATTGGGTTTCACTATGTTTGATGCACTGAAGTGTCATTGCATTTAGGTGCCAGAAATAAGTTGAGTTCACTGCCAAAAGGAATACAATGAGTCAAAAACTATATTTGGGTAGTTTACACTTGAGAACATTTGAAATTGAACATCCACAGGTCCCAGTGAACCACACTCAGTGCTGCACAACTGCTGACATTTGCAGTGCAGCAATCACAGAAGGACATCACCCCTTAAAGGCACACTCCCCGTGGCATTCTGACGGAAGGAACATTGCATGGAGTAGAGGATCTAAGGGTAAGAAGGAGAGAGGTCCAAGATTTACTGAAAGCCCTGGTCAGTGAAATGTCTGCCAGGAAGGAGTCTACGTGCACTTGGACATCCAGTAAACCTGCCAGAATCGCCATCAGAAGACCCAGACTGGAGACTGTGCCAGTTGAAAATTTCCAGATGACACTGCAATGTCAAACAAAATCAAAGGAAATGTGGAGGCAAATTGCATATCAGACTGCAATTTAGAAGCATTGTTAACTATTAACTTTTAGCCTGGACAGGAGCTGGATTAAGTGATATTTAATTAGAATTACTTAAAATGTAAAGTGATTTTATAAGACATTCAAAACCAGACTGTATTTTGGATATGAACCTTCCTTCCCCTGCTACTGTTTATTAATTGTAAATTTAGCTGTACCTACCGTTTGCCAATGGCCAAGACTCTCTGGTACTCTGAGCTTTCCGGATCCTGGGGCAGTAACAGAGCTGCCATTCCTCCAGTGGCCAAAGCACCTCGCTTATGGCAAGTCTTTACCAGAAGATCCATGTAGCTCTTCAGGAACATTTCCTCCATATTAACATATTTACTGCGATCTGGTAACAGGAATTCCCGTCGTTGTCCTAGAAAAGTGCATTATTGAATTAATCATACCTTGCACCTTACTTCCCCTTGATTCAAGTTGCTTGGATCTGGTAATTGGGCAAAGTCAGGAGCTAATCATATTCAGCTTAGCTTCCTTTATTCTTTGGTATACCCTTAACTTTCATAGGGGAAGGCCAGAGTGACTACCAGTCCCAAAGAAATGGCAAATCCATTTTACATAAGTGAAAGTTACAAAATAGAAGGGATAGGAATAAATAATAACGTAGCATGACTAATAAAGTTATCTTAATACGTTCTAATAATTAAACTACATTCATGTATTGCACTAGTAACTCTGCAGTTTGCTGCATCACTATAGCCACCAGCAAACCTAAAGGCTGATCATTCTGGTTCAGATGGTTGCTTTTTAAATCTTTTTAAACTTAGACATTGGTGCACATGTAGCAAAGTATTCTATACTGAGCTACTATAGACATTGCTGTACACATTGTCAAAATGATGTATATGCAGGGAAGTCAACGTACACACTGTGGAGTCTAGAGCAAGACTGACACCTCCAGGCTTGCATGCTGGGCTTATATACATCACTGCTTCTGTCACATGGACAGGAAGTGACATCATCAGTGATATCATAAGCTCAGATAAAAATCTGTGTTGCATGCAGGTAAATTTCCTGCATTTTCCACAGCAGGTCCCCCATTTTGGGAGCAGGTTCGCTTGCTAGTAAATGGGTCATCCCCTGCCCCCTCCCCCCTGCAACAGAAATCCCGCTGCAGACTCTCAAAGTCTGGTTTTTTTTTGTTTGGGCGGCCTTCCTCTCCGCTAATGCACCTGAACCTCATCTGGTCCATACAGATCCAGATGGGCAGGTTTGAGGTGGTCAATTGCAAAAGCTTCCTTTTTACCTCTGATATCCAAAATGTATGTCAAACCATTGCATCTTAGTACCTCGAAGGGACCCTCATACGGACATTGGAATGGTGCTCGGTGTGCTCCATTCTGTACAAAAACATACTTGCAGACTTGCAAGTTCTGGGGTATATGGGACCTGGCCTGACCATGTTGAAATGTCAGTATGGGTACTAAAGAACCGAGCTTCTTGTGGAGCTTGCTTAGGACCACTGCAGGCATCTCCTCTCATCATCGTGAGTCTGATACAAATTTTCCTGGCATCAGGGGCCCATCGTAGACCAATTCTGATGATGAGGCACCTTAGGTGCCATTTGTATGCCCAAGAGTACCCTCAGCAATTCATCAACCCAGTTATGTCCCTGCAGACACACCATAAGGTCCGATTTCAAATGCTTGTGGAACTTTTCTACTAATCCGTTGGATTGTGGATAGTATGCAGTTGTGTGGTGTAACTTGGTTCCAAGCAGGGTGGCCATTGCTGACCACAGGCTTGATGTGAATTGGGCACCCCTGTCGGACATGATGTGTGGTGGCAGACTGAAACGTGCTATCCAGCGGAAATGAGGGCCCTGGCGCAGGTGTCGGTAGTTATGTCTGCCAGTAGATCCACCTCTAGCCACTGCAAGGCCCGACCCACTATAGTGCGAAGAAAATGGGAAACATGTGACACTGGCAGGAGGCCTACAATGTCCACGTGTACATTGTCAAATTTCTGTTGTGTCGGCTCAAAAGATTGTAGTGGGGCTTTCATGTGTTGTTGGACTTTGGATGTCTGGCAATGAGTGCATGACTTCACCCAATTGCTGAACTGTTTTTGAAGGCCATGCCACAGAAATCTGTTGGCTCCCATCCAGACAGTCATTCTAATCGATGGATGTACCAACCCGTGTATCATGTCAACTGCCTACTGCCTCCAGGCAAACTGAATGATTGGGCGAGGATGATCTGTAGATACGTCACACAGGAGTTTGAGGTCCCCCGAGCCTACTGAAATTTCATCCAGCTGCAGGTTCGAGTCTCCTATTCCATAGTATGGGCTGTCTTCATCTGCCTGTTGTGCTTTCATGAGTGCAACATAATTCACCCCTTAGGCTAAAGTCCGCATGGATTGTATGGCCAGGCGAGACGGCGCATCTGCCACTATGTTGGCCTTTCCAGAGATGCGTTCGATGAGCTGATCGTGGATCTGATACCTTAGTGAGCGGCTTGTGGTCCGTAAGAGCCACGAAATGCCTCCCTTTGAGGAAGTACCTGAAATTCTCGATTAAATGCATTTGAGTTCTGATGGTCTTAGGTGCTTGCTAAAGAAAGCAAATAGTTTCCAATGCCCGTTGCTACTGGCGTACTGGACGCATCCACTGTCAAGGCTGTTGGGACGTCCATTCTTGAATGGACCAGCAATACAACATTAGCCAGAGCTTCCTTGGCATTTTTTAATACTGTCAATGATTCTTCTCCCCAAGTGATGTCCCCTTGCCTTGCCTGACACCAGGGCAAAGGGGGGGGGGGGGGGGGGGACCATGGAAGTCGCTGATGGTAGAAACAAACGAAATAAAGTTCACCATTCCAATGAACTCCTGGAGGCCTTTAACTGTGCTGAGCTTAGCGAATGCCTGGATCACCTCGACCTTTGCCAGTAGTGGCTTTGCTTCGTGTTTGTCGATTCTATGGCCCAGAAAATTGATGGGCGCTAACTCGAATTGACACTTTGCCGGGTTGATGGTCAGCCCAAACTCATTCAAATGAGTGAAAATATTGTGCAGGTGGGACAGATGTTCCTGACGACTGCGGCTGGCTATAAGTACGTCGTCTAGATATATGAAGGTAAAGTCAAGATCGCATCCCACTCTCTCCATCGAACTTTGTAAACGCTGTGTGGCATTCTTGAGCCCAAAAGGCATACTTCTGAATTCAAAAGAGCTAAAAGGTGTAATAATAGCCATTTTTGGAATGTCATCTTGGTGGACCAGGATCTGATGATACCCCCAGACCAGGTCCACCTTGGAAAAGATATGGGTTCCTTGCAGGTTGGATGTGAAGTCCTGTAAATGTGGTACAGGGTAGTAATCCGGTGCGGTAACCTCGTTCAACCTGCAGTAATGACCACAGGGTCTCAATCCACCTGTGGCCTTGGGTACCATGTGGAGCAGGAATGCCCAGGAACTATCAGACCATTGTATAATACCCATGTCCTCCATCCCTTCAAACACCTCTTTGGCCAAATGAAGTTTATCTGGAGGGAGCCTCCAAGATTGGGCATACAGCAGTGGTCCTTCGGTTGGCAAGTAGGATCGGCATCGCCGAGGTGAATTGTGGCATAATTATTGTGGGGAATTCCACCAACAATCTGGCAAATTCATTCTCTGAAAGAGTAACTGAGTCTAAATGTGGGGCTGGCAGCTTGGCCTCACCTAGGGTGAAGGTCTGGAAAGTGTTGGCATAAACGAGCCTTTGTCTCTCTAGCAGGCCATGTGCTCTGAGAAAATCAGCTCCTGGTAGCGGTTGTGTGACTGCGGCGAATGTGAATGTCCACCTGAACTTAGTATTGCCGAACTGAAGGAGTAGCCTACGCATATCAATTGTCTGGATAGTACTGCAGTTTGCAGCTTTCAGTGATGGCCCAGGTTTTCTGTTACGTGTGTCAAATCCCGAAGAGGAAAGTGCGCTGATCTCAGCCCCTTATCCACCAAAAATTTCTGGCTGGAATGTTTATACCAGATATATAAAAGGCTGTCTCGATGTCCAGCCGGCAGAGCCATTAGCAACAGCTGGCCCCAGCATTTTTCCTGAAACACACAGGGAGGTTGGCAGTGGCGAGCTTCTGCGCCCTATCGTTGATGGTAGAAACACCAATGGGTGCTATCCTCATCCTGTTGTCTCCTGGCCGACTGGTTTGATTGATCCTGCTGTCAGTCTAATGTTGGAGTTGCACGGTTCTGATGCTGTGAGCGGGATCTGGTGACTTGTCCTACGGATGTCACGCTTTCTTGCTTAGCCCACCATAGAATCTCAGCACAGGCTGCGACTCTCTGTGGGTCACTGAAATCCTAACCGGCCAGCAGCATGTGGCTATCTTCTAGCAACAGCTCCAAGAAAGCCTGCTCAAACACGAGACAGGACCCATCCCCTTCTGCTAGTGCCAGCATTTCATTCATGAATGCGGAAAGGTTCCTGTCTCCCAAGCCATCCAAGTGAAGTAAATGGGTCGCTTGCTCTCTTCGTGAGAGGCCAAAAGTATGGATGAGCATACTCTTGAATGCCATATACTTGCCCTCCTCTGGAAGCTGCTGTAGAAAATCGGAAACTCAACATGCTGTCTTTTGATTCAGGGCACTTACTACATAGTAGTACCACGTGGAATCAGATGTTTTCTGCCCCAACTGGAATTGTGCTTCTGCTTGGTCAAGCCATACACATGGTTGCAAGGTTCAAAACAGTGGCACTTTCAGAGCTACTGCATGCATTGAAGAAAAAATTTCCATGTTGGGGTCCAAATATTGTTTGAAACGTCGGGGTCACCAATGTAGTGAAGTATTCTGTACTGAGCTACTATAGACATCTCTATACACTTTGTCAAATTGACGTACACACTGTGGAGTCTAGTGCAAGACTGAGACCTCCAGGGTATTTCTGACACAGTTTCTGTCACATAGACAGGAAGTGACATCATCAGTGATGTCATCAGCTCATATAAAAACCTGGATGCAGGCCAATTTCCCGCATTTTCCACAGCAGGTCCACCATTTTGGGAGCCAGTTTACTTGCTATCACACACTATCTATTAACTTCAAAGACTAAAAGCTCCCAGAATGATAGGCTCTTAATTGCTTAAAACTGCATGTACACTCATATTGCTTGGCCAGAGTCCGGAGCTCGTACTGGGGGAGGGGTATGCGTGTAACAGCCTTTATTAGGTGATTCCAAGGGGAGGATTCACTGGTACAGTCAGCATGGAGGCGGGCCAGCCATACATACAGAGATGGTAACCAATAGTAAATGCAGTGGTATCGCCACAGACATACAGCACAATGACAGGCCATCTTGGCCCACGAGTCCATGCTGCCGAATTTATACCCAATTGACCTACACGCCTCCAGTATGTTTTGAACAGTGGGAGGAAACTGCAGCCCCTGGGGAAAACCCATGAAAACACAGGGAGAATGTACAAACTCCTTACAAACAGTGTGCGATTTGAACCCTAGTCCCAGTCGCTGGTCCTGTAAAGGTCTTGAGCAACTCCTATATCAACCGTGCTGGCTCTTGAATGAGACCGTTTCTGCCAAATGGAGGTGTTTTCAACTAAAGCAAACCAGGAGAATTCTAAGAATTCAACCAGCCCCAGCAAAAATAACCATTGGCTAGATGTATCACAGGAATACAGTTTCGTCACATACTCCTCAGAAACGGGATCAAACTGCTCTTTGCTGATATTTATGTTCCACACAGGACCCCTCCACCACACTTTCTCGCTATTATCTCCACTCCTTTATCCTTTATGTAGGTTTCCAGACTTCCTTTTGCCTAAACTGCTCCAAGAGAAAGTCGATTTCCAAAGCAATCTCAACAGAATTTTCTACTGAATTCATTTTTGGATTAACTGTGAGTTCTTTAGAGTGATAACCCCAGTTTACAACTTTGGAACATTCTTCAGATTTTTTTTAACATATTTTGTCTTCCCCTTTATTCCCAATATTCTGTCAATTTTAACCATCTTTCCAAATGTTGCAGTGAATTTTATGAAAAACCAGAGGAAAATTAAGAAAGAACTTACATTTATTCAGCTTCAAACCACATTAAATCATTGGTTAACGCTACAAATATTGCAATTTAAAACAAATCAGGTAATAATTCTTCCAAATTTTAACATAAATTGAGATAGACTTGCTCACCCAATTTGCTTACAATAGAGGCTGAATAATCCCAGATCCCACAGTTCAGGCCAGCAGAATGGTCTCGCAGCTCGTACAGAATCTCCTCCATCTCAAATGCAGCAAAGATATTTTCTATTAAGACTGTGGCTTTGATGGATCCAATGGGTAAACCCAACTGAAACCAGTAATACAATAAGATTAATGTTGTTTCTCTGTCACAGGGTCAGATCCTCTCCCGGGATTATTCAGACTCCAATGGACTTTTGTTATTGTACTCAGGGTGAACATTGATAAACAGACCCTCATATATTGACCCTAACCTTCAATTAGTTTCATGCCTCTGCACTGATCATCTATTACAGATACATAGGAAAGTCCAGCAGCATCTTTTGTGTACTTTTATAGGACAAACAAAGGAAAACTATTTTTGTGTTTCTGTGTTCATTATATTGAACAGAATTTTGAGGATATAAAATACTGTTGTGATAGCAGGGGATTTTAATTTGCTCAGTATTGACTGGGATTGCCTTGGACTCAGGGGCTTAGACGGGCAGAATTTATAAAATGCATTCAAGAAGTGGTTTTAAAGCAGTATATCGTGTCCAGCAGTACCCAAAATTCTCGTAGGAAATTAAGATGGGCACAAGATGGAAGTGTCTGTGGACGAACCGTTTGGCAACAGCGACAAAAGTTCAATAAGTTTCAAAGTACTGGTGGAAAAACATGTTTGATCCTAGAGGTCGGGTCTTAAATTGAGGGAGGGCTGATTTCAGCAGCGTGAAAGGTAGTAGCTGCTGCAGGGATAAACAAGATCTGAAAAGTGCAGAGGGGGAGTTTAAAGGTGAGAGAGAAAGAGCTCAGAGTTATCATGTTCCCTTAAGGGCAAGAAGCAAAGATGGGAAGTTAAGGGAACCAAATTAAATTGAAAATTTGATCAGAAATAAGAAGAGAGCATCTGCTAGGTATCTGCATTTGGTTTTGAGTGAGTCCTTCGAGGTTTATAGGGAGCGTTGGGGTGAATTTAGGAAGGACATGAAATGGCGAGCAGGACAAAGGAAAATCCTATTATCTTTTAAGTGTATTAGAAGCAATCGTGTAGCTGAGAAAGTGTAGGTTCCATCTCGTCTAAAGAGGGAACATGTGTGGAGCCAGGGGATACAAGTGGGACCCTAAATGAATACTTATTATTAGCATTCACCAGGGGGAAAGGTTTGGACACTTATCCTAAAATGTTATGGGAAGCAAGGGAGGAGATTGCTGGGGAGCTGACCCAGATTTTTGCATCTTCATTAGCCACGGGTGAGGTACAAGAAGAGGAAAGCTTAAAATGTAATAAAGAATACAGATACATTTTCTTTTATTAATCATCTGCAGCTTGATTTCAGCATTATATCTCACGTCCTTTGAAACCATACCTTTATTTGAGCCCAAATAAATATCTTATTCCACAATCTGGCCTCCCCATGACTTTCGACCTGCAATTTGGCGGAACAGATAAAAGAATAATTCTGTAAACTTTGCTAATATGCTTCAGGATATATATTTGAAGAACATATAAATCATATCATACGTTAAAATATTAAAGAGTCATATGCTCAAAAGAAATGTAGGTTAGAAAGTTGAAATCGCAAAGACTGCGGACAAATTGCTGGTTCATCAAATGGCACAGATTGGAAAACAAAACCTCATTTTGTGGCATAGTTAGCGCAACACTATTACTGCATCAGCAAACCGGGCTCGAATCCGGAGCTGTAAGGAGTTTGTACGTTCTCCTGGTGGCCCATGCGGGTTTTCCCCATGAGCTCCGGTTTCCTCCTATCCTCCAAACAGTGTTGGTAGGTTAATTGTGTGTAATTGGGCGATGTGTGCTTCAATAGCGGAATGGGCTTCTATCATGCCGTGTCATTTTACAAAAATTGTAATGTATCTAACATTGTGGAAGAATAGAATGTATAAATGATGAGAAGTAGGAGGGGCTCATTGGGTCAGCAGCATCCATGGAGAGAAATGGTCAGTTAACATTTTGGGTCAGGACCCGTTATCCTGAAACGTGGTCCTAACACAAAACTGAAAAGACTAGCTGAGTTCCTCCAGCAGGTCAATGCTTTTATGACAATCACAATGTCTGTAGCCTATCATGTTTCACTGTGCTGTTCTTGTCTTTTTCTGACAAGGATTAAATTTTATTTTGTTGCTCTCTGGTAGCAGCTTTTGTTGCTTTATATCAATGCATGCTTACAGTTAACACTTCAAACTTATTTTCCTTTTCTAATTTGCAAATAAAAATATATTTCATTCATTTGGATCCTCCTCACATTCCATGGCACCAGCCAAGTACAGTGAGTGATTAATGATTAACTAGGCAATGCTGATAATTTAGATAAATTTCCTTAATAGTGAGCTTTGTGACAATTAACCCTCCTACTTCCCAAATGGCTTTGAGATGGACACTCTTCGGTACTGGGAGCAGTTCACAGTTACTTTGGTTTCATAACAGATTGGAGGTGAGTCTTCAGATTCCTGAGAAAATGAACAGTGGGACAGACTTTGGTGGAGCTGGAACCCATCAGTCATACATTCAACTATTCTTATGTTTTAAGATCATTTTTCCCATAAATTGTGGGAAGTGAAAGATGGCAGCAAGCAAGTTTTTTTGTGACCAAGTACGCTTGATTTTGTTGAACCTTAACTGTGAGATTTAATAACGGTCAATAAACAGAGAACAATGAAAAAGGTAAAGTAGAAAGTGTTACGAGCCCAGAGGACCCCAAAACCCAGCAGCAATAGAAATTCACCTAAACAAATGGTTACTTGAACAAAAGTTACTTTTAATTTTCTTTAAACATGAAAACAGGATCAAACTTTAACATTACTATTAACTTAACCTAAATTAACCCCCTTCTAATTCTAAGCGCACATGTATGTAATGTGTGTGTAAGTTCAGGAAAGTTTTTTGATTCAGTCCAATCTCACCTCACTCCTCCAAGTTCACCACTATCAGGCAATTCTTATACTGTGCATAGAATTTAACATTTATGAATCTTCACCAGGCTTTGGTGCTTGAAAGGTAAATGGTTACCACTCAGGAAGGTTCTTATCAGTTTTCAAAGAGAAATTTGTTGCTCATTGGACACAAACTGATTCCTTCCAATCAGCCACTTTAGTGTCTTGCCAAAGGAACGTGTCCAATCAGTGTTTTCCAGATGATAACCTCTTTCTTTCAGGTCACCAGAGTTCCTTTTTGTCTCCCTTATTTCAAGTGAAACATTATAGAACCAGCCATCTCTTCTTGCCTGGACCACAAGGGCTTTGAATAGGCTGTACTAAGAACTCACAACCCGTCTTCAAAATGGGGTTCTTCCACAAGCTTGGCAGCTCGTCATGTTCCAGCCCCTGCTGCTGAACTGTAGAATTTAATTCTCTCCCTCTCCCTCTCAGAGAAAACCACATGACCCTCTTAGAACTGCAAACTGCATTCAGACAGAATGCAGCACTGGATCCAATCTTCTGAGTCCATTAATCTGTTGCTTTCCAAAACAATAATCCATTACTGCACAGCATATCCAATTAACACCTACTTGTGAAGTCCTTATAGGCATTCTTCAAAGTTTTTGCAAAGGCACTTGGACCCTGAACTGTCTGGCTTGAGCAAAGCTCTGGCATTTTAAATAAGTCCTGTGTTGTGAAGTGTTTATTTGTAATCTACACTAAAAAAAAATGCCACAATTTATCTCCTTTAGAACATATCTATATACAATGTAAAATATAACATAATTAAATATAACATAATCTGTCATAAAAGGGTAAACAACAGTAATCGGGTGCTGAAAGAGAAATAAAGATAAAGAAAGACAGATTAGCATCGAAGATGAGGGAGAATAAGGAAAGGAAAAGTAAACAATTACAAATTTCAAAGATCACTCTTTAAATCTTCTTAGACATCCATTACATCAGAGAACATGATTCTATCCCCATAGCAGTTTATTCCCTTGGAAGTGAGGTTAAAAAAAAAGTCATTAATGTTTCAGAATAACAAGGTATTTACTATTTACTTCAAGATTCAATTATAAATAAAAATTTGGTATAAGCGGAACATTTATAAACTGGATAAGAACTCCAAAATTATAATGTCAGAGGTTTTTATCTTTTTTTTGGAGTATTTTATTTATAATTTTTCACACAGGCCTGTACAGACATATACCACGTCCTACCAACGATGGCAGTTCACCATCACGTATACATGTATATGCACTTCTTTTCTCTATGACTGCATATACAAGCCCATGTCATTACCCACCCCCTCCCCCCACCTATAAAACTAAATGATTCATTTATACTAAAATAACACACATTAACATTAAGGAAATGAATAAGAGCACAAATAATAAAAAAGATACAATAAAAAGGAAACAGGGACTATCACGGCTCCATGGACGGCTTCCGGGTCAGTGCTCATTCTTGACTTTCCTTGATCGGGATCAGTGCGAGAGAGAGAGAGCCGCAGCAGGGAATGGTAGAAGAATCACTTCCATGCACCTATGTAGTGTATGTATGGCAGCCAAATCTTCCAAAAGGTACTGTACTTGTTTATCAGATTGTAAGTTATTTTCTCCAGGCTTACAACACGGAGAGTGAGGGAGTGGAGATGCTCAGCCACTCAGTTGACTGCCATTGTCTTTGCACAGGCTTTGAACAGCCCATTAAAGGAGCTGACGGTGGTTTTAGTTGAAATCCCATGACCACGGGTCTGCTCCAAGATGGTGGCACCGATTAATCGGTAGTAGCCATAAGGGGCTGCAGACTCTGGGTAAGCGGAGGACTGGAGCAGGGCACCAGAAAATGGGGAGACCATCCCGCATCTGATAGGGAAAAGCAGAGGAGACAACCCGTGGGGACTGTGACCATGGTGGCAAACCAGTGAAGGGGTTCTGCAGCTGAGGGACCAGTGCGTGCGACGGGCTGTTGGCGACTCAAGGTTATAAAATAAATATGGACAAGAGTGAGATAATGCCATTGAAATTTTTTGATAATGAAAGCTATCAAAAAGGCAGATTTAAATGGAATTTAGATGGAATCAAATATTTAGGAATAATGACAGCACATCAACGCCAGCACAGAGCAGAAGCTGCAGCGTGAAATGGACAACTTCTCACAAACCTGAGACAACTTCGGTCTCACTATCAGCACCAAAAAGACTGAAGTTATGTACTAGCCTGCCCCAGGAAAGCTATACGAGGAGCCGCGCATCACGGTGAAGGGCCAGAACCTCCAGGCATCTGACAACTTCACCTACCTGGACAGCATACCCTCATGCGTAGTGAACATAGACGCTGAGGTCAACACTAGAATTGCCAAAGCCAGCGCTGCCTTTGGGAGACTCCGTGAGAACGTCTGGGAGCAGAGAGGACAAAGCTTTATCACCAAGCTGGAGGCCTACTGTCTAGTGGTCTTTACAACCCTCCTTTACACTAGCGAAACCTGGACTATCTACAGCACACTTTCCAAACAGCTCAACCACTTTCACCTAAGCTGTCTCCACAGACTCCTCCATATCACATGGCAGGACAAAGTCCCCGACACGGAAATCCTGGAACGAGCTGGGCTCAGCAGCGTCTACACCCTCTTGTTGAAAGCTCAAGCCAGGTGGGCTGGACATGTGGTCAGAATGCCAGACAGCCGAATGCCTAAGCAGCTGCTGTACAGAGAATTGTGTCAGGGCAAGCGCTCAGTCAGGGGGGGGTGGGGTGGGGGGGGGGGGGGGGCAGAAGAAACGTTACAAAGACTGCCTCAAAGCATCCTGCAAAGGCTTGGCTGTCGAGATCAACACGTGGGAGACGCTTGCCCTCGACCGTCCAGTTTGGCACAGCAAGATCACCACAGGAGCCTGTGCAGCTGAAGTCAGGCGCATCATTGAGGCGCAACTAAAGCGTGCTGTGCGCAAGGCCTGAGCAACATCCACTGCCACGACAGCACCCACCCACTTGTGTTCCACATGTGGGTGAGCCTTCAGGGCCTGGAATGGCCTCACCAGTCACCTCCAGACCCATAGCCACTCTTCCATTTGACTTTGAAGCACGGTCATCTTTGACTATGAAAGACGAACAACAACAATAACAACCTTAGCGGGAAGAGTAAAATATATTAAAATGAAGGTGATGCCAAGATTACAGTATCTTTTTCCAATCACTGCCTATTGAACTACCTAAAAATTTCTTTAAATTATTGAATAATTATAAAAAGCAATTCCTGTGGAATAACAAAGTACCGAAAATTTCATTGGAAAAGCTAACATGGGACTATAAATTTGGAGGTCTTAGTCTTCTGGACTTTAAGAAATAATAATTATCAGTACAAGAAAGATTTTTATCATTCTTTTTTGAAGAAGACAGTCCCCCTTCTTGGATCCGAATGAGATTGAATTGAGTAGAAGAAGAAACAGCGCAGGACTTTAATTATAAGTGGAATGTCAAGTTAATAACAAAAAAGACGGATAACCCTATATTAATACATATGATTAGAATATGGCAAGAAATAAATTAGTGTATTGGGGGAAAAAAACAGATATATCATTAGGAATACCATTATGTAAATATGTATTTCTGCCTATGAATCTGGGTAACAAAATATTGAATTCATGGATATGTTGATGATCGTTATATGGAGAGATCTCTTATGTCTTTTGAACAATTAAGAAATAAATACAGAGTGCCGAATGGGATTTTCTTTTGTTTTCTCCAGCTAAGATGGTTGCTAAAAAAAATGGGGGCCAGGTCTGGCCCTACTTGAAATTAGTGAAATGGAATGAACAATTTGGTTGAGGAATGCACCTACATTTATAACGAAGATGTATGATGCTCTCCAGAATGAAAGTGTGAAACTAGATTTACAGAGATCGAGAGAGAGATGGAGTCGGATCTAGGCGTTGCAATAATGGAAAGATGTTGGTCTGATTGCTGTTTGGATAGTATGATACAGATTAGTGCAATCTAATTTCCTTCACCACAGAAGATGAATAAATGAAAATCTAAAATATTGGAAATGTGTTTTAGGTATGGGATAGAAATAGGAAAGTTTTTACATGCTACATGGTCATTTGTGAAGGTGAGTCCTTTCTGGCAGGATATTACTGAAATATTAACAAGGGTAATAGGGTGGCCACAGGAAACCTGGAGCTTTACCTTTTGGGTAACTTCATTGAAATAAGTAATGAATTAACTAAATTCCAAATTTCATTTGTTAAAATAACCTTAACAGTGGCTAAGAAATATATTGCAATTACTTGGAAATCTGCCTCTCCACTAAATATAGCATGATGGATAACTATTGCATAACAGTCGCATAACTATGGAAAAAACAATCACATACAAATTAAAGAACAAATATAACATATTTATTAAGATATGGCAGCCATATTGGGACCATATAGGGACCCAATTGTAATTATAAATACAATAATAAAAAGGATAATAGTAAATTCTGCTGTAGTATAAATGCAAGTGACTTCCCCATATAGAATTTTTGATGATCAAAATAAAGTGAGCCCTGATGGTGCGTGGATTTATACTGTGAAAGGGAGGGGGGAGGGGTTTTTTTTTGTTTGTTTTTGTAAAGAGAAAGTTTTATATATTTTTTTTAATATTGGAGAGTTTTTCTATGTATATTTATGGAAAAAACAAAAATAAAAAATTTAGTTATGAATTTCAGAGACAATTAATATGCAAATACAGCAATCAAACAACATTTACAAGGTAAAAGCACAGTGCTATTTTTATTAAACTATGAGGCACTGCTCTAATGTTGAGTCATGGCAGCCAACTAGCCCACAAGAGTGCACAAACTGCCTTGACCAGCCTTCTGTTTTTATGACACTAGCCATAAGATCATTGTTCTTTGAATGGTGTCATGAGATCTTTACTTCCATCCAAGATTCAAGGAATTGTTTCAATTTAACCTCCCCGAATATTGGGGGGCCAGGGGGTGGTAATCCTGTAATTTGAGAGAGGAAGGAACGTTGCAAGATTTTTACTTGAACATAATTATCTCCAGCATGTGACTCTTCAAATTAAAACATGGAAGTTAACCTCAATACAGAGCATCAGATCTGACAAATAGCCCCTAAAACACATGAAGTTCCTAGGTAGATAAGTGTGTACATGCATTGCCTGGTAAAGCAACAATTAGGAAGGTCCCAGGTACAGTCTCTGACCCGAGATGCTATCTGCTCTCAGACACACTGACAGAGGAGCACTGGTACTGCCTTTTCTCTGGTTTGCTCTCCAGCAACTCCCATGTATCACACTCTAGCTCATAAACTATAGTAAGCAGCCTTTTCATCATTACTTTTAACAAATAATAAAAAAATATGTTGGAGGTTTTGGGTAATGTTAGGTAAAAACATCATGAGCTGGAAATGTAGAAGGAGTCACCCAGTGCTGGGCCGTAACAAGATGCAGTTGTGACCTTGTACTCTCAAGATAAGAGTGGGGATGACAAATTGATGTGCAGGAAACTAGCAGAGAAGGATAGCAACAGTTTATTCATTGGACAATGTCATGGTATGATAATTTACTAAGTACGTATCCTAAGGTATATAAAAAACACCACTTGCTGATAACGGCAGAATGCGCCTTCTCCAACTAACACTGTTAGTTGCAAGTGTTATAATCCGGCAATAAAGAACAAAGAACCTTGATTTCGACTCAGTCTGGTGTTTGACTCACTCATTCATGAACAAAGCAGACCTAACAGTAAAGAGCTCACTTTTTTGATGTGGAGCAATGAAATTCCATTAAGTAATATTCTCTGTGACTTGGCATTCATTGAATACTGCTACTATTGAGGTAGTCTGTTGATAAAAATCTGGAAACACGATCCCAAACAATTTTAGAACACAAATAGGTTGCTTCCTAATTGGATACCTCCTGATTCCAGATCCAGTACACTTTACCTAGAGAGGGAATGGGAGTGATTTGAATCTGGACCGAATTAAGATGCCAGAAAAACAACTCATAATAAAAACAGTGATACAAGACTGCAAAAAAATCATTCAACGTACCTTTGAGAGATAAAAGAAAGGACCGCATTCATTTTCAAACAAAATTCGTCCACAGTGGTACATCAGTAGCCCAAAATCAAACACAGGACCTGGGACTTCCTTTCCATTAACCTAGTAATTGTAATTAATATACATTTCATATGAAATGTTAGAACTGCCAGCATCAACATAATTGATTTTTGTAATAAGTAAATAGCTTTTCAAATCAAAGAACAACATACCAGCATGTTGTGTTCAACCATGTTCCATGCTCTTGGTCTTAGCATGAGAATGGGAATCTTTGAGATATGTGGGATATCTAGACACATAATACAACAACACTGTAAACATTTAACTATAGCCATTGTATATGCTAAGAAATATTGTCCTTGGTATGATTTCCTCATTTGAAGATTATTGAATCCTAAGTATGGTGATATGGTAAAACTCAATTAGCCAGCAGATTAATAAAGGTCACTAGTAATTCTCAACATCTGAATATACTGGCTAAGGAAGGGCTTTACTCACACCCAGCACTTTAAATTGCCTCACACTGTCATGTGAAAATCATCCACCCCAGATAAGCAAGACACTAATAACAACATTAAATCCTGATGGTATTTTTAATTCTGGATTAACCAAGAGCTGTATCATCTGAGTCTGTATTTAAAGACACATTTCTAATCATTCAAACTCTAAATACTCCAGCATACTCAAAATACATCCTCCATTTTACCAATCCCTTTAAAAAGTCCAGACGAACACCCTTTGGGGCCCCTTCCTTTGCCAAAGTTCCTTTCTCACCACATATGATGCTCTTTAGGCCATTGCAAATCCCTTGTACACAGTTTTTTCCTTTCTCAATGACCAATTCCAAGGAAGTCATCATTCCTACTGCTTGGGGAATCACTGATGGGATGAAGTAATAATATCCTGGACCTCAAGTTAATGTGGGACAATGAGTCTGCTGCAGCCAGTAAATTCAGGCCTGGATTAATCATTAAGCAAAATAAGCATATTTAGCCCACCAAGGGAAGGGGGCCCTCCAAAGATTTTTCAAGTGCCGAATTCTCCATGGTGCAGCTGACCACAAAACTGGGACCCCTTCAATAAATGAAAAAAAAAATGTATGTATACAGATTATATTTAATATAGTTGTGGGGTCTGGCCTGGAAGAAAATTGAATTTTTAATCTATTATTTCACATTCAGCACTTATTGTCAGTTAGACAATGGAAGGGTTGAAGGGGAACCCTTGTTTGGCTGTGCTGAGGGTATCAATTGGCCTTAATCCGGCCCTGGGTACATCCATGATTTAACCACGCAAGTAGAAAAATCACCCTTAATATTTGGAATGCAGAAGTCTTACTGGAATTATAATATCCTAGGAACACTATTATATTTGCCTGAAAATAATTCTACCACTTAGACATAATTCGGCTAAGAGATAATTCATGGTTCCAGGCACTAAATATACAAACTGCACTTCTTTGTTGAAATTCAATTTCATTGGCTTCACCAAAATGGAATTTCAGAAGATAAATACAAAGTATGAAATGTATGTTGCATTATTTTAGACTAATCACTCAGAAGGCTACAATATGTTATTTTAATGTAGCAAATTTTTCAGGTCTTCTAATATGATATGGACTAAAGTAGACTCTTACTGTCACAAATAGTGGATTCCATAAATAATAACACAAAAAAGTGGGACCAGGCATAGGTCAAAGGCTGAAGAATCTTTAAAATGCTCTTCTCCAGAGAAATGTGAAAGCAGAATCATTTAATATATTCAAAGTGGAGACTGACAGACTACAAGAGTCTCAAGGGGTATGGGGAGAGAGCAGGAATTTAGGTCAAGTCTGGATCTATTCTTTGGCTTGGCTTCGCGGACGAAGATTTACGGAGGGGTAATGTCCACGTCAGCTGCAGGCTCGTTTGTGGCTGACAAGTCCGATGCGGGACAGGCAGACACGGTTGCAGCGGTTGCAAGAGACCAGCTGGCCTACTCCTGCTTCTGTGGTTCATGCTCGTATGTGGTATGTGGATGGAAAGAAAAAGGTTGAGAACCACAGCTCTACCCAGATCCTCAGTATCCAGTTCCATTCTTTCTGCTAACTGACCGCATGTATTCTCCTGGAGTAATTTTAATGGGAGCCCTGAAATACCTGGCTTCCACAATCATGCCAATCGTAAAAAGCAAACAAGCCTTTTCTGGGTCCTAAAATGTAAGCTGTTGCTTGGCCAAGCACTAAACAGAGGCTGGATTCTTACCTGGAAACTGGCTATGAACTGCTTTGTAAACATTGAAAAGTCCTTGGATTTGATTAAAATAGTTTGGACAGTGACCATCATCAAAATCTGTCTGTAAACGCAAATCAAAATGTATCAATTATTTAAACATGCACTTGAAGAGATGAGAGTGAAAAAGCAGTGGTTTGATTTCTGACACATTATCCCCCCCCTTAAAACACTGGTGATGTGGAGCCAAATCTACTGTGATAGAAATGATGAAGGGAACTTGTGTACTTTCTCCCTATACTAAGGCAAAGTTATGTGATATCACAGCAGTGAAAGGTTGTTACAAACCAGCTGTTCTTCAGTGTAAATCAGATCCCAGAAGGAATTATAGACATTTGCTTAATGCCCACACCTTTCTTTGATAACATTTAGTATTGTAGAATAAATGGTAGATCATATTTCTCTTTCATCTTTCTTTCAGTGATCTCCAAAAGGTTTGAGAGCTTAGATGTGCCTGATACATCACTAAGAAACACAGAATTAATTTTCTGATCTACAGTGAGTCAGCCAATCTGGTTAGCGTAATTTTGGAAGCAGAATGGCCCAGCTAGAAGAGTTGCTGCCTCACTACTCCAACAACCTGGACACTGCCCTGACTTCCACTGTTTTCTAGGTGGAGACTGCATGTTCTTCAGTGCCTGCATGGGTTTCCTCTGGATGTTCTGGTGTTCTTCCATATCCAAAACAAGTGCAGGTTGGTAGATTAATTGGCTACAGTAAATTACTTCTATTGTAAAGGTGGATGATAGAATCTCTGAGCAGTGAATGGGAAGAATACAATGGGATTCATGTCAGGTTTGTGCAGATGGGTGTTGATGACCAGAACAAAATCAGCGGGCCAAAGGCCCGTTTCAATATTGCAGGCGTCTATAACTCTAGTCTAATCTAAGGGTTAGCAATTACCTCAGTATCCATAAGATGGGGCAATGATAGACATTTTAAGAAAAAAGACTAGATTTTGTCATTTGAGTGTACTTTCGGGAATGTGAATCTGAAAACACTTCTGAAGGATATACAGACATTGCTTACTGCAAAAATCCAAAAACTGTATGCTCTCTCTCTTCTGCAGTAAAATCTTCAATACCTGATATCATTTGTCCACTATTCTCAGTGTAAATGTTGAATAGAAACATAAAGAATGGGAGGAGAGCCAATCAGCCGGTCAAGCCAGCTCCACCATTCATGTCTGATCCACTGTCTGAATACCTTTGAAGATTTTGTGTCTACAGATCTATTTAACAATGGAGACAAGTTTGTCATGCCAAATTGAGTCATACTTCTTGCTTAACAATTTCTCTCACCTCAATAATCTAATTGTATATGAATCCACTGTCATTCATTCAGATACAGTAAAACTGATAATTGTTGACCAGTCAGAAATCCCAAATGGTTTGGCACCCAGATTGGCAAAATAACGAAAATTATTACTTTTTTTAAAATAAGTTTTTTGTGATTATTTAACTTTTAACAGGGTTTCAGCCTGAAACATTGACTGCCTATTGCTTTCCATGGATGCTGCCTGATCTGCTCTGTTCCTCCAGCAAATTGTATGTTGCTTCAGAGATCAAAGCATTTTTATTTGCAATTTCCTACCAGGTCAGCAGCAACCACTCACACTTTGATAAAAATCTAGACCAATAAACAAAGGCTGTTGCTCCATACTGCTATCTAAGTTACAAATATGATGGCTCCCATTGGTCTGCATTGATTCAGAATGAGCCAGCGGTAACAGTAGGAAAGTGATGGGCTACAGCTGGCAGATAAAGAAAAAAAAGATTCGAGTCAAAGCAACCAATGCAACTGAGAATACAGGAGCTGCAGAGAAAAGACACACATGGAAATTAAACAGGAAAATATCCATGAAGGAAATGATGAAACATACAATGGATGAAATTTTGACACCTCGGTTTGAAGTGACTTGCCCACTGGTGAAAATATCTCCATGATAAGAGAATAAGTGGATACATCTCCAGGTCCTGACAAGATATTTCCTAGGACCTTGAGGGAAGATAGTTAGAAATATCAGGGGCTCTGACAGAATTATTTAAAATGTAATTAGCCACGGGGGAGGTGCTGGAGGATTGGAAGGTAGCTCATGTTGCTCCACTATCTAAAAGTAACTGGGTAATTATAGGCCTGTGAGTCTGATGTCAGAGATAGATAAATTAAAGGAGAGCATTCTTAGGGAGGGGATATACAATAATTTGGATAACCAGGGATTGATTAGGAGTAGTCAACTTGACTTTGTGCATGGTAGATCATATTTAACAAATCTCACCGAATTTTTTGAGGAGGTTACAAAGAAGGTTGATGAAGGGAAGGCTGTGGATGTTGTCTATATGGACCTTAAGAAGGCCTTTGACAAGAGGTTAGTTAAGAAGGTTCAGTCATTAGAAATTAATGTTGAAGTAGTGAAATGGATTCAACAATAGTTGGATGGAAGATTCTAGAGAGTAGTGGTGGAAAATTGTTTGTCAACTTGGAGGCTGATGAATAATGGAGTGCCTCAGGGATTGGTACTGAGTCCATTGTTGTTTGTAATATATATTAATGATCTAGATGATAGGGTGGTAAATTGGATTAGTAAGTATGCAGATGATACTCAGATGGGTGGTGTTGTGGACAGTGAGGATGGTTTTCAAAACGCAGTGGAATATAGACTGGTTAAAAGAGTGGGCTGAAAGATGGCAGATGGAGTTTAATACTGATAAGTGCAAGGTGCTACATTTTGGTAGGACTAATCAGCAAAGGTCAAACACATTAAATGGTAAACAATTGAGGAGTGCAGTAGAACTAAAGGATTTAGGAATTCTGGTACATAATTCCCTGAAAGTGGAGTCGCATGTAGATAGGGTGGTAAAGAAAGCTTTTTGTATGTTGGCCTTCATAAATCAGAGTATTGAGTACAGGAGTTGGGATGTCATGTTAAAGTTGTATAAGGCATTGGTAAGGCCAAATTTGGAATATTGTGTGCAGTTTTGGTTGCTGAATTATAGAAAGGATATCAACAAAATGGAGAGAGTGCAGAGAAGATTTACAAGAATGCTACCTGGGTTTCAGGGTTTGACCTACAGAGCAAGGTTGAACAAGCTAGGACTTTACTCCCTAGAGCATAGAAGATTGAGGGGTGATTTGATAGAATTATTTAAAATTATGAAGGGGGACAGATAGAGTAAATGTGGATAGGTTTTTTTTCCATTGAGAGTGGGGAGATTCAAACAAGAGGACATGGATTGAGATTGAAGGTGGAAAAGTTTAGGGGAAACATGAGGGGTCATTTCTTCCCACAGTGTGGGATGAGCTTCCAGCCAAAGTGGTAGATGTGAGCTCAATTTTAATATTTAAGGAAAGGTTGGATGGGTGAGTGGGGTATTGAAGGTTATGGATGGGTGTGGCTCACTAGGACTAGGTGAGAGAAGGTACTCGGCATGGACTTGAAGGGCTGAAGTGGCCTGTTTCTGTCCTGTAATTATTATATAGTTATATGGTCATCACCCTGGTCACAACCTCTCCTTGCTGCTGCCTTTTGAATGAAGGAACAGAGCCTGAAATCTAGCACCTCCAGGTTCAAGAACAGTTTTTTTTTCACCCCCAAATATCTATCAGGGTCATGAAACCTCTCTTACTACTCTAATCATAAACTACTCCAGCACCACAAAAAGACCACTCTGCACGAGTAAAACACCACCCTTTTTCTTGCACCATTGCAACTTCTTCTTTGGCTTGGCTTCGCGGGCGAAGATTTATGGAGGGGGTAAAATGTCCACGTCAGCTGCAGGCTCGTTTGTGGCTGACAAGTCCAATGCGGGACAGGCAGACACGATTGCAGCGGTTGCAAGGGAAAATTGGTTGGTTGGGGTTGGGTGTTGGGTTTTTCCTCCTTTGCCTTTTGTCAGTGAGGTGGGCTCTGCGGTCTTCTTCAAAGGAGGTTGCTGCCCGCCAAACTGTGAGGCGCCAAGATGCACGGTTTGAGGCGTTATCAGCCCACTGGCGGTGGTCAATGTGGCAGGCACCAAGAGATTTCTTTAGGCAGTCCTTGTACCTTTTCTTTGGTGCCCCTCTGTCACGGTGACCAGTGGAGAGCTCGCCATATAACACGATCTTGGGAAGGCGATGGTCCTCCGTTCTGGAGACGTGACCCATCCAGCTCAGCTGGATCTTCAGCAGCGTGGACTCGATGCTGTCGACCTCTGCCATCTCGAGTACTTCGACGTTAGGGGTGTAAGCGCTCCAATGGATGTTGAGGATGGAGCGGAGACAACGCTGGTGGAAGCGTTCTAGGAGCCGTAGGTGGTGCCGGTAGAGGACCCATGATTCGGAGCCGAACAGGAGTGTGGGTATGACAACGGCTCTGTATACGCTTATCTTTGTGAGGTTTTTCAGTTGGTTGTTTTTCCAGACTCTTTTGTGTAGTCTTCCAAAGGCGCTATTTGCCTTGGCGAGTCTGTTGTCTATCTCATTGTCGATCCTTGCATCTGATGAAATGGTGCAGCCGAGATAGGTAAACTGGTTGACCGTTTTGAGTTTTGTGTGCCCGATGGAGATGTGGGGGGGCTGGTAGTCATGGTGGGGAGCTGGCTGATGGAGGACCTCAGTTTTCTTCAGGCTGACTTCCAGGCCAAACATTTTGGCAGTTTCCGCAAAGCAGGACGTCAAGCGCTGAAGAGCTGGCTCTGAATGGGCAACTAAAGCGGCATCATCTGCAAAGAGTAGTTCACGGACAAGTTTCTCTTGTGTCTTGGTGTGAGCTTGCAGGCGCCTCAGATTGAAGAGACTGCCATCCGTGCGGTTCCGGATGTAAACAGCGCCATTGCAACTAAATATTTATTTTATAGCGGCAGGCTAGAATGCTAGTTTAAAACAATGTACCTGTTTGGTTGCAACAAGTAAGAATTTTGGAGCCTTTGTACATTGTATATGTGTGCATGACAATAAACTCAATATCATCATTATCTTCTTGTTCACCCAAGTTCAAACATCAGCAACTTAAAAGATCAGATGTGTGTCCATTTACTCTTCTGCTTTCAAATCCTTTGAAGTAACTTATCTAATGGTAGAAGATCTTACCTGAATGCCCTGAGCAGTAGAACGCAAGGCCCTGGTGAAGTGTTCAGTGTTGGCTGGAGACACATCCCCAAGGTCTATGTGCCTGTTCTGCAATCTCTGTGGGACAGGCTGAACTTTCCAGGATTGATCTTCTCGGATATGTGAAGTATGGGGCAAGAAACCAGGGAGACCACCTTGGCGATTCAAATCCAGCTTTTTAACAATTCTCAGCTGTAATATCTGCAGAATGAAACATGCTTGAATAACGCAAATTACTGCATGCCATTTGATGGACTAACAAAGAAACAAAGAACTGATGGGAATGGAATGTTACTTCCAGACATGCATTTCAGGTGAGATGGGGCAAACTTTAAAGGGGATGTGCAAGGCAATTTTTTATTTTACACAGAAGTGCCTGGAATGGGCTACCAGAAGTAGTGGTGGAACCAGACAAAAAAGTAGCCTGAAAGAAGCTTCTGGATATTTAGGAAATGGAGGGATATGGATCATGTACAGGCATAAAAGATTTAGTTTAATTTGGATAGTGTTCAGAGCAGACATTGTGGGCTAAAGGACCTGTTACTGTGCTTTCCTGTTCTTTGCTCTAGATTCTGTGTGCTTTAGCTACTGGCTCTCAGTGATTTAATGGTGCCATCCATCCATGGAGTTTAGGCTTTGAGGAACAAATAAGGGAATAATGAGGGAGAGATTACTGTAGAATATATTGATCTATCTCTCATGACATTTCATATTCATCCCAGTTACACATCATTTGATTTATACTGCTTGAATTATTTTAAAGAAAGATTTTAAATGAATGCAACATCAAATTATAAATCAAACTGAAACATTAATAACAACACACGCATGAGCTTACATGGTAAATACCCTCTACCTCAACTGACTTAGCCCACAATGTTTCTGCCCCACACCTCTTCCTACTCAATCTCCCTCACTCCACAAACACATAGTGCAGCTGCTACCAGACTGATGAAATGCTGCTCCTTGTCACTGTCTGGGATGGATGACCATGATGAGCTCTCTCTGGAAGGACTGACTTCTGATAGAGTATCTCACCATGAAGGGATGGAGAAGTGATGAGGGAGAAAACTTGCTAACATCTTGAAGAAGCACAGTGCTCTCAAACTCCACAGGTCAATGGAATTCTTCCTGGGCTGAATAGCCAACTGTATCATCCCTCTGCCGAGGGGTTCTCAGGCCAGGCTTGATTTTTTAAAAAATATTTAAATGTTTGCATCATTACAGGGAAAAAAATGAATAAAACATTAATCAAATACCCATTGCCAATGATACAAAAAAACATCTGAGGGGAAAAAGGGAGAAAAATTTTACCCCCGTGTATAATACAACCCTCTTCCCCTCGCCTGCCCGAGTCGCACTGGCGTCTCTTTCATTTTTCCCCATCCCACCTCCCACTCAAAAGTAAGGAAAGAAAAGAAACACCTACCAATTAATATACAATAATATTAGCATAGATAATCATTAATTGCGATTAAAAATTACTAATTAAGAGGAGTGGATAAGATAGAAGAGGTGGACGGAAAATGATCAATAAAATCCATATATGGTTTCCAAATACCATAAAAATTTTCAACTTGTTTCCTTAAACTATACACAATTTTTTATAAAGATACAATTTCTCATTATACCATTGTGGTGGCCTGCAATTGTGGAGATCGGGCCGTCACATTGCGCGGCAGCAGATGCGGACAGAGATTGCTAAAGCAACTCCCAGGACAACGAACCAGCAGGGGTAGAAGCTGGGACAGCATCAAACCAACAGTCCTAAAATGGCACTAGGTCAAGCTGCCCAGCTAACTCAGCAGAACCAGTCTGGGGAAGAAGGGCATTCATATGCCCTATGGATGACTCAGTCAATCAGCAAAAACGGCAGGAACTTGAACAATATAAAAGCAGCCTTTCCAGCCCTAATAAATGAGTGAGGTTAACCTGCCACACAGTATGTATGTGTTTCTTTGTAGTGGTCAGCTACACCATCTACTTAATAACACTTCTCTATCATCTTTCCATGATATCGCTATACATTTCTTTGCAGTTGCTATTGTAATATTTAAAAAATTTTCTTGGTATTTGTCCAATTTTAATTTTATATCCTTTTCATAAATATCTCCAAGTAAAACTATTCTTGGATCCTTTGGTATCTTTATCTTCATAATTTGCCCTAATAATGAACTCAGTTAATTCCAAAACCTTTCCACTTTTCACAAGACCACACTGAATGAAAAAAAGTCCCTATTTCGAAAACACTTATTTGAATAATTAGGATTAACTCCATTTAACTGATGTGGAGTAGAATACAATTGATGAAGAAAGTTATATTGAACCATTTGATACCTAACATTTACTGTATTCATAACACTGTCATAATATAATTTTGTCCAAATCTCCTCCTAAATTTGTATATTTAAATCTTTATCCCATCAGATTTTTGATTTATACAAATCTTTTTTCTTTACAGTCTCTTGTAATTTGATAAACATAGTTATAAATTTCTTAACAACAAATGTATCTGTTATTATATCTTCAAATTGACTTTGTTTAGGGAGTCTCAAATCTGCTCCCAGTCTCTTTCAAATACATTTTTAATTGATAATATACAAAAATTGTATTATTATGTATATTGTACTTATCTTTTAATTGATCAAAAGCTAAGAAAAAAGATCCTAAGAAACAATATTTTATTCTCTGTAAATCTTTACTCTACCAATTATCAGATAAAGAATTATTCAAAGTAAAAGGGAAGAAGTTGATTTTGTTTTAACAACATTTTTTGTCAATGATAATTTTTAATTCCTCTCTCAATATGAATTCTATTCCATATGTTTAAAATATGTTTCAATACGGAAAAATCTTTAGTTCCTTCAAATGACTCATTATTCTATTTATACAAAATTAACTTCAGAATAGTTTCACCAATTTTATTCATTTCCATTTGAATCCAGGCTGGTTTTTCATCCCATTGATAACAGGAGGACAAAAACATCAATTCAGCTGCTTTAAAATAATTCTTAAAATTTAGTAGTCTTAGTCCACCCTGATCAAATTTCCACATTAATTTTTCTAAACCAATTCTTGACATCTTACCTTTCCAAAGAAATTCACGAATTATTTTATTCAAATTTTGAAAAAAATTCTGGTACTTGAATGGGCAATGATTGAAAAAAATATTGTATTCTTGGAAAAAAATTCATTTTAATACAATTCACTCATCCTAGTAATGTTATTGGTAAATCTTTCCATCTTTTCAAATCCTCTTCCAATGTTTTTAACAATGGCAAAAAATTTAAACAAATTACTTATATTTCTACTAATTTTAATTCCTAAGTACTTAATTGCTTCATTTTGCCATTTCCATTTGTAATCCATTTCCACCATAGGCATTACTTCACTTTTATCAACATTCACTTTATAACCCGATACTAACCCATACTCTATTAATCTCCCATTCAACCTATTTAAAGATATTTCTGGTCTCGTTAAACTTACTATAACATCATCAGCAAATAAACTAATTTTATGTTCTTTATTACCTTCTTCAAATCCTTTAATTTCATTATCAGTTCTAATTACTTCTGCCAATGGTTCAAAAGGGTGATAATGGACAACCTTGTCTAGAAGACCTTTCAAGCAAAAAGGGTTGAAAGGTTTGTTTATTCATAATTACTTTTGCTTTTGGTTGATCATACAATGCCTTTATCGAGTTTATAAAAGTATTTGGAATCTCAAAAGCATTAAGTGTCTCAAATAAAAAATCCCATTCCAATCAATCAAATGCTTCCTCTGCATCTAATGCTGCTGCTACCACAGGAATCTTCCTATTTTGTGCTATACTTACCAAACTTTAAAATTTTACTGTTGGCATTTGATAAATTCATGAAGAAATCTTGCATAAATTTGCCATCATCTACATTTGGTGCATATCCATTCATTAAGGTCCATTGTTCCAATATATCTGCTATTTTTCTATTTTTAATAAAACCAGTTAGATCTAAATTTATTAACTTCGGCAAAAATTCATCTAGCCTATTAGCTAATAATTTCAATATAATTTTATAGTCTGTATTCAATAATGATATAGTCTATTTGAAGAAGCCTGTAAACAATCTTTCTCTTTTTTGGAATGACAGGTACACAATCTTTTATCCGAACATCTAAAATCCAGAATTCTCCAAAAACTGGCATTTTTTTCCTGGTGCTGGTACAGCGGAGGGTGGGAGGGAGAGAGAGAGAGAGAGAGAGAGAGAGAGAGAGAGAGAGAGAGAGAGAGAGAGAGAGAGAGAGAGAGCTAGAGAGAGAGTGTATGAGAGAGAGAGAGAGATAGCAGCGTGACTAGGTTGGGTGGAGGGGGAAGAGATGGAAGCATGACTCGAGTGGGGGAGAGAGATGGCAACGTGACTTGGCTGGGTGGGAGGGAGGAGAGGGAGACGCCAGCACGACTCAGGTGGGCGGGGGGAGAGAGACGGCAGTGCAACTCGGGTGGGTGAGGGGGAGAGAGAAATGGCAGCACGACTCGGGTGGGCAGGGAGAGGAGAGTGAGACAGCAGCACAACTTGGGTGGGCGGGGGAGAGAGATGGCAGTGCGACTTGGGTGGGCGAGGGAGGAGAGAGATGCCAGCACAACTGGAAAGGGTGGGTATGGCAGCACAATTCGTATGGGCTTAAATCTGAGGACATTGGCTTTTGTTCTGAAATCCAGAAAAATCTGAAATTTGGAACATACTGTCCCCCAAGGGTGCCGGATAAAGGATTGTGTACCTGGAATGCTGTTTTATGTAGATCATAAACCTCTTTTATTTGACCTAATACTTCCATCTTTCTTTTTTCCTTGGCTTGGCTTCGCGGACGAAGATTTATGGAGGGGGTAAAAGTCCACGTCAGCTGCAGGCTCGTTTGTGGCTTCCATCAATACAGGTATTAATAGCTCCTTAAACTCTATAAAATTCTGGTGGGAAACCGTCACCTGGTGCCTTATTATTCTGTAGAGACATTAGAGTCTCAAACATCTTTTCCTGAAAAATTCTCACACAGTCTTATCTTTTCGTCCTCCTTTAACACCAGTAATTTAATTTGTCTCAAATATTTTATTTTATTATCACCTCTCTTAGACTCTGAATGGTAAAGTTTAGCATAAAAGGTCTTTTAAATTATCATTTATTTCCTGCATTTTATCTTATCTGTCCTGATAATTACTTTGTAGCAATTATTGTTCTAGAAATCTGTCCCATTTTTAATTGCCATGGCCTTTAAGGGCCCTTTCACCCAACTCGTAATATTTTTGTTGTGTTCTCATTATATCTCTTTCCACTATAAGTTTGCACAGCATTAAATTTTAATTTCTTCAACTCTAACAATTTTCTCTTATCCTCATCTTTATGTTCTTGAATTTCCTTCTCCAATTTCATTATTTCTTTATCTAATTGAGTTACTTCTTTCATATATTTTTTCTTTATTTTTGAAGTATAACATTATTTGACCTTTCAAATATGCCTTCATTGAATCTCATTATACAAACTTACTCGCAATTGAATCCTTATTAGTATCTAGAAAAAAATTTATCTGTTGCCTCATAAAATCACAAAATTCCGTTTTCTTCAACAAAGTAGTATTTAACCTCCATCCATGACCTACCTTTTGTTCTTCTTCCAATTAAATAGACAAAATTAAAGGTGAATGATCTGATAAAACCCGCGCTTGATATTCCACTCTTTGTACTCAGTAATGAAGTTGTGCAGAAATTAAAAACATATCTACCTGTGAATATGTTTAACAATCGAAAAGAATAATAAGAATAATCTCTTTCATTTGGGTGGATTTTTCTCCATATATCCATTATATCTATATCTTTCATCTAATCAGTTATAATTTTTACTAACTTATTTTTCATCATTCTATCTCCCGATCTATATAATTTAGGGTCTAAAGCAAATTTAAAATCCCCTCCCAATATAACTATTCTGTTGGCATTTGATAAATTCATGAAGAAATCTTGCATAAATTTGCCATCATCTAAATTTGGTGCATATACATTCATTAAGGTCCATTGTTCCAAATAAATCTGACAATTCACCATAACGTATCTCCCTGCTACATCTATATTAATATCCAATATTTTAACTGGTAAATTTTAATAAATTAATATTGCTGTTCTTCTAGCCTTAGAATTAAAAGATGATGCCATTACAGTTCCTACCCAATCTCTTTTTAATATTTGATGTTCTTTTTCCATCAAATGTGTTTCCTGTAAAAAAGCAATGTCCGTTTTAATTTTTTCATATAAACTAATATTTTTTCTGCTTTATTTGATTCTGAATCCCATTAATATTAATACTAATAAAATTCAATTTATCAGCCATCTAAACTCTATTAAAATCCAATAACCATCCAACTTTCCATCTCCACTCCTCCTACATCCAGAATACTAACTAAATATTTCATAATACAAAGAACAGAAACCCCTCCCCCCCCAGGTGTTCATTAACTGTGCGTCTTTATACCCCTAATCTATAGGAGTTGTGATTAAAAAACCACACCTGCCCACTAGATTCCACAGAGGCCAGGCTCATACACCCACCTAACTCCCCCAAAATTATACTATATCTTATGCCTCAAATCTACTAAACGTACAATGATCAATTCATTTCTATTTTACATAGATCTATTGGGTAAAAACTGTTCTCACTAAAATATTCTCTCTGCTCCTAAAACTTACCGTAAATATTCGTGTATAACCATATAACCACTTACAGCACAGAACAGGCCAGTTCGGCCCTACTAGTCCATGCCGTAACAAATCCCCACCCTCCTAGTCCCACTGACCAGCACCCGGTCCATACCCCTCTAGTCCCCTCCTATCCATGTAACGCTCCAGTCTTTCCTTAAATGTAACCAATGATCCCACCTCGACCATGTCTGCCGGAAGCTCATTCCACATCCCCACCACCCTCTGCGTAAAGAAATTTCCCCTCATGTTCCCCTTATAATTTTCCCCCTTCAATCTTAAGAGGGCCCAGTGACCATCATTTCAACAGCCTTATGAAGGGCCACACTGAGTCGTCAGACACAATGACTCCACCTGCATGTTGGACATTGGTGGCAGGGAGACCTTCAAGCTCACCCAGCTGAAATTGGCCCATTTGGACATTAACCGGCACAGAGATCAGCCACTAAAAGACAGTGTCCCTATCACTGGCTCTGGGTGGGGGGGGGAGGTAGGGGGTGGGGGGGGGGAGTCATGTAGTGGCCTGCGGCCCACTCCATGGGCTGACACAGCAAACAGTCATCAAACACAGTGATCGGGCAGACAGCATGCAGGATGAGACGCCCGCTCCCATAGGCCGCAGGTACAGCAGTTGAATCAGCCAATCACAGCCAGCGGATCGCAGGGGGTCCAATCCTGGCCTGCACATCTGGGACATGCCCCGGTGGTGACAAGGCTGGCTGCCTATGAAGTCAGTGTTGTTTACACTCCCTTGGTGTGCGGGTCTTTTTCCTACCTCAAACTATAACCGTAGTGACCCCACTACACTCTCTTCATTTATGGAATCATTACAATTTTCTACCCGAGCATTTTGGAATCATATGATTACAGCTGCTGTTGAATTGACCCATGCTTTTCATACCTTTATTAAGAACGCTCTCTTGAAGATCTCACGAAGGATCCTGGGAGAGGACTTGATATTTTTGCCAAGGCCTTTAATGTATATTGATACATGATAACATATTTCCTAAGGATGTCCAAGCATTATTCAATTTTTTATGTGGAGGAATGTGGAAAATGGGGTTAGTGGGAGATCATAAATGAAGAACATGGGAAGATGTGAACTAGGTTTTAATGGACTGGTGAGTAGAAATTCCTTTGTTCCTGAACTAGAGTTCTAATCCACCACTTATTTATTCCAATTCAGCCTGGATGCATATTTACATTTTATCCCAATTTAAAAATGCTGGCCAATGCCACTGTATATGTAAATCCATGGAATACAAATAATCAAAACTAGAACTGGCATAGCCATCAGTGCAAATTCACACCAAATGTCCTGCACTCAAAGGTCACTTTTATGAAGTGACAATGTTGCTAGGAGAGAGATGACCTAGTGAATTTCTTGCATAAGGGATCAAGACTCTCTAGTGAAAGAGAGTTAAACATACTTCCTCCACTCCTTTGGCAGAAGTTGGTGGATAGAGACTTCACAAGGTTTTCCTAGGATGCCATTGTCAGCATGCATACTGCCTACAAGCATATCAATCCTGACATGTGTTGGAACAGTACAGGAAACCACTTTCTGAACAAAGTCAGCAAAACAGATCTGTCGTCAAGACACCTACATTCCTCAGTTGTCTGCTGCCCTACTTCCATACAATTCACCAAATAAAATCAAAGGACAAATGTGTGGCCTTACAAGATAATCAGTTTTTGATCCCTTGTTCCAATTAATAATCCTTCTCAACCTATTTCACCTGAAGACAAAACTTATTATTGATGTGCCTGCAAGGGAGAATCATGAAGGACTTAAAAGGTAATAAATTCACAGCATTATAGATCTTAAAGATTATCATTTAAAAAAATCAGCTGAATATAATTATGCCAAGATACATCAAAAGCATGCATGCTGGATGCATCACAGCGTAGTACAGGAGTTGCTCTATTTCAGATCAGAAGCATTTACAGAAAGCAGTGAATGCTGCTCATAACATAACGCAAACCTCTCCTCTCTGTGGACTCCATCTACACCTCCCTCTGTCGAGGAAAGTCAGCCAACATACAGAAGGCCCCTTCACAGCTCGGACTCTTTTCCCACACCACAACAGTGATCTTGTGCTCCTCTTGCTTGATACAATAGATTTTTCTTTTCATTTTATATTCTGTTTACACGACTGTTTTAATGTTAGAGACAATCTGTTCGCAGAAGAACCCTTTTCACTATATTAGGAAGAATGTGATAAATGATCTGAAATAATGAAGAGTTGCAATAAATGGTTCATCTTTCAGACCAACCCTTTGTCCATGCCATGGATTGCTCGATACCAGATCCTAATCTAAACTCTTCCTTTCTGGTCCTTTAATACATTCATTTCTTGTCATTATGTTGAAGTGTTTTCACATTCTTGCAATGTACAGACAACAGGGTACATTCAAGTAAAGCTGTTGGTTGCTGCACTGCATTCCCGTTGAGTTAATCTGTTACCAAAAGCTAATAAGATTCATTACATACCAGTTAATATATAATTCCAAAAAAGTTCACTTTTCTATGTATAATTTTTAAACTATTGCACTCTTACATCACAATCTCCAAATTTAATGTATATGTGCTCAATTACTTGTGTCCTTCTAACATTACGGTAACAAAATAACGAGGCAGAAGATTTAAAGACAGTTAAATAAAGAATGAAACTTACTGTTCAGTGAAATAAAAGGACTAAGGATTGGAAGAGGCAAATGTCACCTTTCTGCATTGTTCTACAGAAATTAAAATATGTTTAATGTTACATACGGCTGTTTACGACAAAAGAGTTGAATCCTTACCAGTGGGGAAGTAAAGCTAAATTTGCCTCAAACAATCTAATGTGTGATGATTATTACTATTAGACAGAAAATTATTTGAATTCTCTTGTTACTCCCACGCTCCAAAAATAAACATACCTCTTCGATGTCTGCATCAAACATAGAAACCAATTCTGCCAGAAACTGGATTGCTTCTGGTGTCAAAAGGGTTTGGAATTCTACTTTCAGAGTTGCAGGAGGTGGCTCAAGTTCCACACTTGTAACAGGCTGAAAAATAACAAATTTAGTGCAAGAAACTTCCAGCAAACTCCACCTCAATGTTAAGCAAATTTTTACACAAGTAATTCTTTTCATTGTATGAGAATTCTTAAGTTGTCCTCTTTAAAACATGGTACAGCAGCATCAATAAAACATATTTCAAAACAGTATTCCACAATCCAGTAATTAGCATTTATAAATTGTCATAGCTTGTCATAATTAATGTAGCTGTATGTTAACTGTTGTAACTAAATTAATCTCAAGATAGAATGAAAATTCTGGTTTGAAACAGACTATTTTTGAAACTTGTCTTGAGTTAAAATATTTTACTATGTTTAGCAGTAAATAGTTTCCCCAAAAAGTTAACATTTACAGCTGATGATATAAAACTAAAGTTCAATGGGTACAGCACTCCTATTGCACAAGGTTTATAGAATAACAGCCTTACAAATTAGTGTCTTTTGCTGGTGTTAATTACCATTAGCCTGTAGCTCCACAATCCTTATAACTCCTTTAATTTGAATCAAATGAGTTCATACTTACAGTAATTGGTTGTACTGTTGTTGCCATATTTACTGCGGTTGAGTTTTGAAGTTGAGCGTTTACATTTGGCCTTTATATTTGACCTGCTGTACTCTAAGCTCAATGACCTTCAATCTTCATTCAATATATTACCACATATTTTGCAGCCAATTACAGCACAACTAGAAACCAAAATGAAGAACCTTATGAATTTAAATAGTTTTCTCACTTGCTAAGTAACAATTCCTCTATTAAGGTCCCTGTAATTTCTATTCTAGCTTCCCACAAGGCCTGAGGGAATGTTTTGTCAGGCCTGGGGATTTGAAGGAAGGATCTATGTATGCTTTAATTAAAATATAGCAAGTTTTAATTTTTATCCTATTTGCTACTGCCAAAAAAAATCCATTTATTTAGCCAGAGCATTCAATGTTATAGATACAGTTGTGCCCACAGATTACAGATTAATTTGATGAAGCTAATGTTAAATATTTTTATTGCACCATTGCCTGATGGGAGTGTGAGTACTATCAGATTGGAAGATGAATTGGACCAGGAATAGATTCAAGTTATAAACTTTCAAATTCCTTCCTGTCTTTAAATAACTTCATATTGATTTTAAAATTTAGTCCAATTTCCCTTATACATAATGTGCCAGTCATTTTTCATTACTCTTTATAGTTGCTCTAAATTTATTTTTCCTCTCAATATTTTCTAATATTCCATTTGACTTTCTCTTGGAATATTTGAGCTTGCATCCTATCAGACAAAACAATATAAATACATTCATGTAACTTCAGCTTTCACAACCCATCTTTCTTATGGGAAAATGAAATTGAAAATTGTTGGTGTTGGGAGGGAGAATTATACCCTTCTTCACAAATCACCGTGAGTCCAGCAAGCAGTTAGAAAGACAAACTGATTGTTGGCCTTTATTGCAAAATGATGTCAGTATATAAACATCTCACTGAAATTATATAGGCCCTTAATGACCCTGTCAGACAAGGAGAGGGAAATTCCCAAGGGCTTGTATAAATATATTAACAGCAAAAGGAGAGCAAGGGACAAAATTGGTCCTCTTGAAGACAAGATGGCCATCTATGCATGGAGACTAAAGATGGGGGAGATCTTAAATGGATTTTATGCATCTGTATTTACTCAGGAGACAGACACTGAGTCTGTAATGTGAGGCAAAACAACAATGAGGTCATGCACACTAAAGAGATTACAGAGGAGGTGGTGCCTACTGTCTTGAGGCAAATAAAGGTGGATAATTCCACAAAGCCTGACAAAATGTTTCCTCAGGCCTTGAGAGAAGCTTGCACGCAAATTGCAGGGACCCTAGCAGAGGTATTTAGAGGAACAAACACTACAGCACAGTACAGGTCCTATGTTGTGCTGACCTATATATTCCTATTTTTTTAAAAAAAGCTCTTCCTACCTCATAACCCTCTATATTTCTTTCATCCATGGGTCACTCTCAGTGTCTCCTTAATGCCCCTAATATTTCAGGCTCCACCACCACTCCTGGCAAGGCATTCCAGATACCCACAACTCTCTGTGAAAAAAACTTCCCTCCCTTTACTTTGTACAGATGTCCTCTCGTGTTTTGTTATTCATACCCTAGAAAAAAGGCTTTGGCTGTCTACCTTAACTATGCCTCTCAGAATATTGTAGGCCTCTATCAAGTCACCTCTCATCTTTCTTCACTCCAAAGAGAAAAGTTCTAGCTCTGCTAATCTTGCCTCATGAAATTTATTTTCCAATCTAGAAACATCCTGATAAATCTCTTCTGCACCCTTTCCATAGCTTCTACATCCTTCCGAAAATGAGGTGATCAGAACTGAACACAATATTCTAAGTGTAGTCTCACCAGAGATTTGTAGAGTTGCAATATGATCTCTTGATTCTTGAACTCAATCACCTGACTAATAAAGCCCAGCATCCCATAAGCCTTCTTAACTATACTATCAATCTGCGTGGCAACCTCTGCTTTTCTTCACCGTTAAGTATCCGACCATTAACCCTGTACTCAGCTTTCATTTGACCTTTCAAAATGTACCAACTTACCATTATCCAAATTGAACTCCATCTGCCACTTTTCCACCTAACTCTTCATCCTGTCTATATCCTTTTCTAACCTATGACAACCTTCAATGCTATGCCCAACTCCTCCAACTTTTGTACCATCCACAAACCTACTCACTCATCCTTCTGCTTCTTCACCTAGAGCAGGGGATCCAGAACAGATCCATGTGGAACTGCACTGATCACAGGTAGAACACTTTCCGTCCACTGCTACTCTCTTTTTCTACAGGCAAGCCAAATCCGAATCCACACAGCCAAGATTCCATGAATCCCATGCCTCATGACTTTTTGAATGAGTCTCTCATGGGGAACCTTGTCAAAAGTCTTACTAAAATCCATATACACCACATCTACCACCCGACCTTCATCAATTTCTTTTGTTACTATCTCAAAAAAATTCAATTAGGATAGTGAGGCATGGCCTTCCCCTCACAAAACCATGAGAAGACAGTACTTCTCCAAATGCTTTTAAATGCTGTCTTTAAGTATCCTCTCCAATAGTTTGCACACCACTGATGTAAGATTCAACGGTCTATAATTCTCAGGATTCTCCCTATTACCTTTTATCACTCTCTGGACTCCAGCCATTTTTTAAGCATTTATTATATATACTTTGGACACCAGTAAGAACCATCTGGTGGTTAGGTATGAAACCAGTACCAGAAAATGTAGACACGGAGTCTCTGTGCTTGTGGTAGTCCCTGAAAACAGCAACACAGAGTATATGCACTTGTTGGTAGTCCCTGAAAACAGGGGCACAAAGTCCAAAGGGTTAAACACATTTGCCATCTCCAATCCTCCAACACATTCCCTCTAGCCAAGGAGGATCCAGAATTCCTCACTAACACCCCAGCTAATTCATTCCTCCTGTCCTACAGGGACCTGGGGTATATCTTATCTGGCCCTGGGGACTTATCAATAAAAATGGCGGCACTGCTGGAGCTGCTGTAACAGCAGCACTGCCGTTGGTGCAGACCCGCAGGGAGCGAGCAGCGAAGATACAGCGCTCCCCCGGGGTCCAACCTCCCAGTCAACTGCCATCAGCTTGACACAGGCTTTGAATGGAGCCGACAAAAGTTTCATTTAAAATCCCGCGACTATGGAGTCTGTGTCCAAGATAGCAGTATCTATGATCGGCAGGAGCCACCAGAGGAGCAGTGGACTGGCACAGGGCCAGAAAATGGTGAGAGCATCCCCTGTCTTAAAAGAAGCAGAGGACTCACGGGATGCTGACCATGCCACGCATGCAGCGGGTTGTTGGCAACTCTAGGCAAGGAACCCATGGAGCCTGGGGGCTGCTCGAGACTGTTGTCAGGAGACTTGAGCCAGACTGTGGACTGCTGGAGACTGGCTCAAAACTGGCCGAACGGGTATTATGTATCAGAAGCAGAATACAAGGGGGTGCCAAAGGTGCTTGGCCGTCGGATCTGGAGCCCGGGTTGCAGATGATTTGGACTGGACCCTGTGTGTCTGTGGGAGGTGAATTTACAGATATCTGTGACTCTCTTTTGCTTCTCTTTCTCTTTCTGCCAATGGCAAATCTGTTTAACTTACAGCAGGCAAAAGCAATTTCATGTAATATGACATTGTTTTATTACAATGACAATAAATTGAAACTTGAATCTTAATAGTTTTAAGAAGATCCAGCATTTCCTCTTTCCTAATCTAAACATGGCCCAGGACATGTTTTTTTTAATTCTGACCACCTTGACCAAGGTCCTTTTCTCTGGTGAATACTGAAGCAAAATATTCATTTAGGACTCCTCAACCTCATGCTCACTCCTCCTTTATCCTTTATGGCCTACCTTCACTCTCATCATCATTTTGTTCTTCACATATGCATAGAACACCTTGAGATTCTCCTTAATCCTACTTGTCAAGGCCTTCTCATGCCCCCTTTCTTTTCCTTCCTGGCTATGATACAAATCTCATGAGCTCTTTCCTGTTTTTTGCTTCCTAAATCTAATGTATGCTTTCTTCCTCTTAACTAACTGCCTTACCTGTTTTGTCAACCACAGTTCCCTTTTCCTACCATCTTTTCCATCAATACATCAAACCTATACAGAGCCCTGCGCAAGTGGTCCCTAAACATCCTCCACATTATTTCTATTATTTCTCCCATGTACCTCTGTTCCCAATTTAATCTCTTTAGTTTCTGCCTCATCGCATCGTAATTAGCCTGTCCACAATTAAACCTTTTCCCATTTTAACCATATAACCATATAACAATTACAGCATGGAAACAGGCCAATTTGGCCCTTCTAGTCCACACTGATCCAAGTACCCTCCTCTAATCCCACCTACCAGCACTCTGCCCATATCTCTCCATCCCCCTCCCATCCATATACTTATCCAACTCTTTCTTAAATGACAACATTGACCCTGCCTCCACCACCTTACCCGGAAACCCATTCCACACAGTAACCACTCTCTGAGTAAAGAAGATCCCCCTCATGCTACTCCTAAACCTTTGCCTGTCAACTCACAACCCATGACCTCTTGTATTCATCTCTCCTACTCTCAATGGAAAAAGCCTTTCCACATCAACTCTATCCCTCTCATTATCTTAAACACCTCTATCAAATCCCCTCTCAGCCTTCTACGTTCTAAGGAATAAAGACCTAATTTGCTCACATCCCAATTTACCCCACATTACAAATCAAACGACAGCTTCCCAGGAAGAAAAGTCACTGTCAATCACAAACACTATTCGATAAAGACAACAGCATTGCCAAGGGCAGCAACAATACATGTCCATGTACATGCAGTCAACAGGTGAAAACACACCATGCAGAGCCATGAAGAACAGTTACCACTGACTTCCAGTGAATTGATCCAAACATATTAACCGTAAGCAGCTGGAACATTGGATGACAAGCCCAAATCCAAGTGGTCTCCCTCCCTGTCACTACAGATACTCACAGAAATTGGAGTCTGGGACAATTTTGACTCCTCCTATTCCTGTCCATAGCTACGCTAAAGCTCAGCAAGTTGTGGTCACTATCACCCCTCCCCCACTGAGAGGTCTGCCACCTGACCAGATTTAGTGGGCAACTTTCAATTTGTTATTGGCCAGGTACTGTGGCCTGTGGTTTTCTTGGGAAACTATTGGTGCTCAACCAATAATTATGCCCTGGAGCTGTGTGGTCAGATGACAAATGTTTACTAGTAGTGCTAATGGAATTGAATTTATCTAATCAGTAAATCTCAACCTTTTTCTTTCCACTCACATACCACTTTAAATAATTCCTGTGCCATAAGTGCTCTGTGATTAGTAAAGGATGGCTTAAGGTGCTATGTGAGTGGGAAGGGAAGGTTGAGAATCACTGTTCTAGACCCAATAATTACTGAAATATTTTGCTTGAGAAAAATTGTCATTGGCCCGTTTCCTATGAAACCATGCACATAACGAGTCAATTAGGTACGATTAAAACAATGGTTTTCAACCTTTTTCTTTCCACCCACATACCACGTTACTAATCAGAGCACCGATGGCATAGGGAATCAAGTGGTATGTGAGTGGAAAGAAAAAGGTTGAGAACCACTGTTTTGGAGGAAAGCTAATGTTGTCCCATTGTTTAAGGAAGGCTCTTAGAATAATCATAGACCAGTGAGCCTGACATCAGTAGGATCGTAAGATACGGGAAGAGATTATATAAGAGGAGTACTTGGATAAAAGGGATATCAGCATGGCTTTGTGTGTGGTAGGTTGTGTTTAATCAATCTCATAGAGTTTTTTGAAGCAGTTACCAGGAAAGTTGATGAAAAGCTGTGCATGTTGCTGGCATGGAGTTGGGATGTTGATTTGATTTTTTTTTTCAGATTTATTGTCAGAGTATACACATGACATCATATACAACCATGAATTTCTTTTTCCTGTGGGCAAGGCAGAATTACCACTTTTATTGATAATGGAACCAAAAAAACGTACACAAAAGTACACGTGT
This sequence comes from Narcine bancroftii, assembly GCF_036971445.1. Lineage (NCBI taxonomy): Eukaryota > Metazoa > Chordata > Chondrichthyes > Torpediniformes > Narcinidae > Narcine > Narcine bancroftii. Next base: position 145,047,914 of record NC_091471.1, on the reverse strand, counting down.
CAACATGTTTTTAAAATGTAAGCCAACTGATTCCAATACAGAGATTTTTTTTTAAAGTAAAGTGGTAAGAGTCTTTAAAAGAGTCCCTGATTGAGTTTGTTGTCGAGGAGTCTGATGGTGGAGGGGGTAGCAACTATTCCTGAACTTGGTGGTGTGAATCTTGTGGTACTTGTACCTCTTTCTTGATGGTAGCAGTGTTAACAGTGTGTGTGCTGGGTGGTGTGGATCCTTGATGATTGCTGCTGTTCTCTGAAACAAAAGTAGAAAATATTTGACAGAACTGAGAGTTAGGAGGGATGGATAGAACAAAGAGAATAACTCTGATAAGGTGAAATGACCCCTGTATGCACATTCGAGTTCAATACGTCCATCTAAAACAGCATTTTTATAACCGACGACACTTCAAAAACATTTCACTGGTTGGAAGCGCTTCAGGACCACCCGGCTTAACTATATGCACATGGCAACAGCTTGAGAGATTTGCAACATGTACCGCGACAGAAGTCATCCATTCTCTCTCCAGCAGAGGGGGAGCCCCGGGCTCCTCGCTTCCCATCAATTCCCAGGTAACCCAACTTCTACAAAAGGCAAACACCCACGCAAGAAAATACTCTAACCCGATTTCAATAAAACTCTTGTGACATCACCTATTTTAATAAGTAATGCCGAGGAAAGGAGAGGCTGCCTGACCCTCAGCGGGGAGTCCTGTCGGAGACGCTCTCGCGAGAGTTGCTCTGCTCCAATCGCCTCTTCCCTTCCTCCTCGCATGGATGCACGAAGAGAACCGAGTGGTTGGGGTGACGTGATAGGGCTGGAGGGCAGCCAGTGATTGAGCTGGCCGGCGCGAGACAGGACCCCGGCGGGCGCCGCTCGCGGGCACGTCCCCTCTGGCCGCTCTCCCCTCTCCGCGCGCGGCGTGATGTCCTTCAGGGGAGGCGAGGGGGGGACGTCGGGGTCGCCCGGCGCTGCCCCTGTGGCCTCGCGCGCGCCGCCCCGTTCCAGGATCTTTAAGATCATCGTCATCGGCGACTCGGGCGTGGGCAAGACGTGCCTGACCTACCGCTTCTGCGCCGGCAAGTTCCCCGACAAGACTGAAGCCACGATCGGGGTGGATTTCCGAGAGAAGACGGTGGAGATCGATGGAGAAACAATTAAGGTAACGTCTGCATCGTCCCCACCACTGTCGGAAAGGGAAAATGCTGCATTTTCGGTGGCGGGCGAACCGATGGTCGCCAAGGCAGATCCCCTCGGTGCATTTCACTCTTGCCTCTATGCACAAGTGTGGCATGAGGTCGAACTGCTCAGACACAACACGGTTGCACGTTTTCCACGTGTCACTATTTGCAAAGTCGCCCCCCCTCCCCCAGGGAGATGCTGTTTTTAAAGGTTTCCTGAAATAATTTAATTCTTTGAAATACCATGCTCCAACATCTCAGGACAAGAGAAACCGCAGGGTTAGAGATGTGTCGGTCTGATGGGTGAACCGTGCGGATTTAGGTCACGATGGGGGCAATCCTTGTAGATGGTTTGGTGCCATACGCGAGTAAAAATTAAGTGAGCTTTAAAGGGGATAAACGTCATGTAAAATGTACAGTTCTCTGTTCAGATCACACTTCAGAGCGTGCATCTGCTGTCTGACACTACTTTTAGTTGCGTGCTTCATAATTGGGGAAACAGATCAGCAGCAAGCTGATGACTAAAGTGAAGAATGCAGATAAGGCAACAAAAAAAGTAGGTACAGTCCTACTGGGCCATCATAACCGATGCTAACTTTAACTCACTCCATTTGCCTGTACGTGATCTATACCGCCATTCCCAGCCTGAACATGTGCCTTTTAAATGTTTGTGCCTGCTTCCACTGCCTCTATTGCCATGTGTATTCCTGCCATTCCCTCGTTTTTTTTAAAATTGCCTTGTCAATCTCTTAAATTTTAAGAGATTTCTCACCATAAACATGCTGTCTCTAATATTTGAGATTTCCATCCTAAGAAAAAGACTATCTACCCTATCAATGCCTCTCAAAATTTTATACACTGTACTATCAGATGGCCTCCTTAACTTTTCATCCAAAGAGAACCATCCAAGTTTGTTCAACTTCTTCTTTATAGCTAATACTCTTCTAATTCAGGCAACATTCTGGTGAGCCTCTCCAAAGCTTTTCTTGTCACTTTCCTCTGCTTTCTTCCTGTAACGCAGCAACCAAAACTGGACACGATACTCTGATTGTAGCCTCACCAAAGTTTTATGCACCTGCAAAATAATTTCCTGATTTTTGATAGTCAACATATCAACAGATGAAGGCGAGTATGCTTTTTGCCCTCTTCACCACTCTCTCTACTTCTGTTGGCACTTTCAAGGAGCTATGGAATTGCACCCTGAAACCCCCCCCCGTCCATTACTGCTCCTAAAGGTTTATATTTTCCTGTCAGCCTGAAGAAAACTGAGGTCCTCCATCAGCCAGCTCCCCACCATGACTACCAGCCCCCCCACATCTCCATCGGGCACACAAAACTCAAAACGGTCAACCAGTTTACCTATCTCGGCTGCACCATTTCATCAGATGCAAGGATCGACAATGAGATAGACAACAGACTCGCCAAGGCAAATAGCGCCTTTGGAAGACTACACAAAAGAGTCTGGAAAAACAACCAACTGAAAAACCTCACAAAGATAAGCGTATACAGAGCCGTTGTCATACCCACACTCCTGTTCGGCTCCGAATCATGGGTCCTCTACCGGCACCACCTACGGCTCCTAGAACGCTTCCACCAGCGTTGTCTCCGCTCCATCCTCAACATCCATTGGAGCGCTCACACCCCTAACGTCGAGGTACTCGAGATGGCAGAGGTCGACAGCATCGAGTCCACGCTGCTGAAGATCCAGCTGCGCTGGATGGGTCACGTCTCCAGAATGGAGGACCATCGCCTTCCCAAGATCGTATTATATGGCGAGCTCTCCACTGGCCACCGTGACAGAGGTGCACCAAAGAAAAGGTACAAGGACTGCCTAAAGAAATCTCTTGGTGCCTGCCACATTGACCACCGCCAGTGGGCTGATAACGCCTCAAACCGTGCATCTTGGCGCCTCACAGTTTGGCGGGCAGCAGCCTCCTTTGAAGAAGACCGCAGAGCCCACCTCACTGACAAAAGGCAAAGGAGGAAAAACCCAACACCCAACCCCAACCAACCAATTTTCCCTTGCAACCGCTGCAATCGTGTCTGCCTGTCCCGCATCGGACTGGTCAGCCACAAACGAGCCTGCAGCTGACGTGGACTTTTTTACCCCCTCCATAAATCTTCGTCCGCGAAGCCAAAGCAAAGAAAAAAGAAGAAAAAGAAAAAAAAATCCTTTGATATCCACATTTACTATCAACAATCTACCAATGTTGATGTTGTCTGCAAACTTGCTAATTGGCCTATATACACACACACACACACACACACACATATATATATATCTATATGTGTGTGTGTATATATATATATGTGTGTATGTGTGTGTATATATATATTTACACACAAATGATGTGGATGAAATAAATAAATAAATAAATAAATAAATAGAGAGAGATATATATATATATATATATTTCATCCACATCATTTGTATATTAGACAGGTTCCAGCACTGATCTTTGTAGAACACCACTGGTCATAGACCTCCAGTTGAACTAAACACCTGCCACCACTATCCTGTAGCCAGGACAAAGAACCATAGGAATTTACAGCACAGAAACAGGCCTCTTTGGCCCTTCAAGTCTGAGCTAAACCATTTTTCTGCCGAGTCCCACTGACCTGCACGCAGTCCAATGCCCTCCATTTCTCTCCCATCCATGGACCTGTCCAAATTTTTCGTAAATGTTAAAATTGAGCCCTCATTCACCACTTCAGCTGGCAGCTCTTTCCACACTCCCACCACTCTTTGTGTGAAGAAGTTCCCCCTTGTGTTTCATCTAAATTTTACCCCTTTCATCCTTGACTTCTAGTTTGTATCTCAACTAAAAAAAAGCCTACCTATATTGGATCTCTGTAAAGGTCCTAGCAATCTCTTTTCTGTCACTCTCCATAATCTAGGATAGATCCCATCAGATTATAGGGGGGTTGTCCACCATAATGTTCTTCAAGAGCCTAACACCTCTTCCTTGTTGATATTAATATACCCTAGAACAGTGGTTCCCAACCTTTTTCTTTCCACCACATACAATTTTAAGTATTCCCTATGCCATAGGTGCTCTGTGATTAATAAAGGATTGCTTAAGATGGTTTCTGGGTGGAAAGAAAAAGGTTGAAAACCACTGTTTTAATTATCTAAATGACTCGTTATGTGCACAGTTTCATAACTCCAAAGGAAATGGGCCAAGGACAATTTTTCTCAAGCAAAATATTTCAGTAACAATCGGATCTAGAGCAGTGATTCTCAACCTTCCTTTCTCACTCACATACCACCTTAAGCAATCCTTTACTAATCACAGAGCACCGATGGCATTGGGATTACTTAGTGGTATGTGAGTGGAAAGAAAAAGGTTGAGAACCACTGCCCTAGAATATTAGCATAATATTTTTGCTATGTTTTCTGACACCAGCTCCTTAGCTATGCATTTAGTATTGTCTTCCTGCTTCTTCTATGCCATATGCTAATGAGATAAAATAATTCTGAGATTACAACTCAAGTCCTGCTTTTTATCCAGAAGACTTCAGAGTCGCAATATTTTCTTTATGGCAGATCTCCCACCATTTTTCCCTGAACAGTGACAAAAGAACACTCAGTCAAGCATTTTGATATTGGGAATTTTGTATTTGAAAGTCTTTATAGTGATTGGATGTCAAGAACTTTTCCACTAATGGTTTTGCTTTTCCTCTTTAGAACAGTTGTAATGTGTAAAAGACATTTTGACGGGTATGTGGATATGAATGCTTTAGAGGAATTTGGGCCAAATGCAGGCAATTGGAACTAACTTGGACAATGTGTTGGCATGGACAGGTTGGGCCAAAGAGCCTTATTTTATCAAAATATGTTTTCTCAATGGGTAGGAATATTGCACTGATTCAAACAAGACCATATTGAGACTGGTATTCTGGCTTACCTGGGACTGGCAGGTTTCCTGGAAAATTGCATGTTTTACATTTCAATTCACTTTTTGTATATGTTACGTGGTATATAATGATTTTTTTTCAGTGAACAATGTGAATGAAAAGGGAATGCAAGAATCAGAGCCCTAGTGAGAGGACTGAGAGCACAGGAACCAGGACCCTGAAATTATAGTCATGTATTACAGAACAGTCCCTCCAGCTCAACTTGTTTATGGTGACCAATTGGCATTCTCAGTAGGTCCCATTTGCCTGCATTTGGTCCATATCTTCCCAATGTTTCCTATATGTATATCTGACCATACGTTGAACATTGTAATTGTACCTACTTCTATAGCTGTTCATGGCAATTCATTCTATCACAGACAGCCACTGTCTGAGTGGAAAAGTTTATCCTTGGGGACATCTTAAATTTCTCCCCTTTAGCTGTGTCCTCTAGTTTTAGAATCCCAATGAACAGAAAAGGATCACCGCAAAGGGAAACCGATGAGCTATCAGGATTTCTAAACAAAGTCATTTTACTATATTTGGATGGGATCTTGGGTATTCCGTTTTTAAAATATAATTTGTGAAAATATCACTTGCAGTGCTGTACCAATTGAAATATTTTAAACAAATATTGTAGTTTTTTTTGTGAAATAATGATATCCAGATCATCGATCAGTAATGAAAATGTATCTAGAGATAGCCGTGATATAATTACATTGCAGGAGAAGGTTAGGATGAACGACTAACTTCTGTTCAGAGGTTAACATCATATTTTACTGAATATAAATGGAGCCATGTCTTGAGGTTACTTTGCTATTTTAATTTTTGCACTTTTTGATTATCAACGTGCCCCTACTTCTCTTTCTTTATCCCCTTATCTTCTAATCTCCATTGTGTGTCATGGCCAGTTGTAGTCCCATGATTTGGCATTGTACTTTGCTATTTTATAAATGAGCTGTTTGGCAAAGACTGTTCTCTTTATGAAATTGTTTTAGCTCTATAGTCCATTTTCACATCAGTAGTATCAACATAACTGTAGAAAAGTTATATTGAAACTGTCCTGCCGGAAGTACATTTTTTGTTGCTATGTTTGGGGACCTGCCTCTAACTCAGTGGTCACCAAAATAGCAAGTTAATTGTGTATTTTGGGGATGGGAACAAGTTATTTAACACTTTCAGGCTCAAGTATTTGGAAACTTATCCATTTCTATCTGAGTTAACTAATTTTGAGTAGTATAATCATGGGAATTATTCATTACTGTCATTGAATAAAGTTAGTTATCAATTACCCAAATTCTTCAGCCAACAAAAGGTACCTAAAAACCAAACTGATAACTAGTTTAGATTGGGTTTATTTTGGATCAGCAGAAATAATTGACTGGGAACAAAGGAGATGAACCTTCAAACCTCAGAATTGTAAAAATGAGTAGAAAGGCAGTGTTTGTGTCTGCTTTGACACAAGCACTGACTGCTGGAACTGTTCAGTTAGCCCCATTGTTGCCCAAATTCTTGTAAATTGCTCATCCTCGACTCTGAACTGTAAATAAATAATTATTTATGGAATTAAAATCTTTCAATTACTTGGATAGAATATTGATTTCCTGACAATTTTTCATGGGCGGGGGGGAAGTTCTCTTCATTTTTTAATATAATTTTTGTCTGTGATTGTTTTGGATCCTTTGATTTGCTCACCAAAATGCCTCATTTTGGTAATCTCTTGATTTTTGAGACATTAAATAAAAATGCACATCTACCCTCTTGGATGAATACTAAAAGATTCCATGGCATTCTATAAAAGAAGCACAAAAACATAAGCTGATCATTACAAACAGGTAACTCCACAAATAAGGCAGCATCTCTGGAATGAGAAACAGCCGTAATGTTTCAAGAGAGAGACGTGCTCAGTTTTCTGTTGTGGACTCTCCAACCTAAAGTGTTAACTCTTTCTGCAGATTAGGTAGCAAAAGTGAAAAAAGAGAGTTTTTCCAGCTTCAGTAAGTTTTTGGGTCATTGTTTATAGCTCTCTCTAGAAGCTTGCCATGCATAAATCTGCTTCCCCCCCCCCTCCCTCCCCATTACAACTGTGATCACTTTGAAAGTGGTTCATGGTTGTGGAATACTTTATAAATCCTGAGGACATTTTCTTTTCTGAGGAGAACAGATCTTACTTTTCATCCTTTCATAACTGAATCCTCTGGCTTTTTTTCCCGAAATGGCTTTTGGATTTAAAAGAAAAACAAAGGAACCATATACAAATTCAAAAAAAGAATCATGCAAATATTTATTTCCATGTTTCTAAAAGGTGCTGTTGAATTGCATTGCTTTATATTTCTATTCACGTTATCATGATGTTTACATTATCCCACAGCCTATAACTAGCCAAAACACTTCTCGTCTTTTGCCAAGTGTTAAATTGTCTCAACATCCAAATCACTTTATAACCATTGAAAGACACATAAACTCATTTGGAGAATAGTACTATGCTGTACCTCCCATTTTGGGTGGGGTGAGGGATAACATCTTAGTTTGTGTGGTGTGTGCCAATATTGCTGGTCGTCGCATTTTTAATTTCATGGTTTCTGTATTTGCAATAATCCTGTTTGGCCTATTTTCCCTCAGTTAGTCAAAAGTCATAGGTTGAGATCACTAGCATGACTAGGACTAAATTAATCTTGATCAGGATTAGTGGAAGAGGTGTTGCAGTTGGATCTCATGTCTCTTTAAGCAGAGTGGGGCAAAATTGGGTAAAACTATTCCCAGTCAGGGGAATTAGCTAAAAACAGTAAAACTCCTGTTATCCAGAATTCAAGCAACTGGCAACCTCCAGCAATCGTGAAAAAAATTGAGGAAAATAAATAAATACAAATGAGGTTAAATAAAAAAATTAAATAAACATTTAAAATTGTAAGTGTTCGCTGAAGTAACACAGAAACCTTTGTAAATGGGAGCAAATATTCAGCCAGCGGAGTGCCTTGGTTGTCCTTTGCTCGTAGCAGCTGTTTGAATAAAGTTGTGTTTTAAGAAAATGAAGTCACCCAGGATGAAGAGCTGGTTGGGGTGACTCTCTTAAAGTGTCTCTTTATCCCTGCTTAGTAAGTCTTTGTCTTTATAAGTATGTAAACTTGGGGGGGGGAAGGTGGGTTAATTATGACAGCAGCACAGTTTAGTGCAACGCTTTTGCAGCGCCAGTGACTGGAGTTTGAATTTAAATTTTGCAAATTACCTGTTTAAACTGAACTTTACATAATTAAGGACTACAGTATAGATTCTTCTCAAAGTACTTAACATTTTGCACTGTCTTTTAAACTGTTTATTCTTAATGGTGGTGTATTTGGTAAGTCCGAGTCTCAAGCAACTGGAAAACTTCCAAATCCCATAGGTGCTAGGTACTAGGGATTTTACTGTATAGTAGAACTCCAATCGTATAAAGTCTGGCTCACCAGGACCCAGATTCTTGCACTCCCTTGAAATCTACTGGGTTTACTGGAAATTTTATTATACTATCTGTATTATGAACATTTTTTTAAAAAAAAGAGTGAATTAAAGGGGTGTTGGAGTATTAATTAGCAAAATAGTCAGTAGTCCGTTTAATTTTCCAGAATGACAATGTGGTGGATTAAGAGTTTAACTATAAATGGGTAAATTCCTGGTAATTTGAACTGGGAGATCACACTCTTTGTGACTTGGTTTAAACTTTCACAGTTTGTATTTCCACTTCAACTGGAAATGATGTACAACAGGAACAAAAATGGATGTGACAACTCCCCAACCCAGCCGTATTGATTGTTTGCTGGCGTGAATGTTATCAAGTTTTGGCCACTCCAGCCCAATCCAGATCCACAGTTTCCGTACATCTGCTCCAGTTCTTTTTTTCCCCCCTCAAGCCACCTGCCCCCACCCCGCCAGCTGTCTTCTCCCTTGCCTGTCTCCCCACCTCTCTCAACTTCATTTATCCCAATTTCCTATCACTTCTGGACACCATCCTTCCCAGTGAAGTTTCAACAAAGAGTTCTGACTGGAAACTTGGACTAACCCATTGACACTGCTTGACCCACTGAGTCCTTCAAGCTTCTCTTTGTTCACTCAAGATATCCACAACTGCCATTTTTTAAATCTTTCTGTTGATTTGTACCTTAACATATCAGTTAAAAGATGATCAAGTTGTTTTAAGAACTTTTGTTACTTTTTTAGATTCAGCTTTGGGACACAGCTGGCCAGGAACGTTTTCGGAAGAGCATGGTTCAGCACTACTACAGGAATGTCCATGCTGTTGTTTTCGTGTATGACATCACCAACCCAGTCAGTTTCCAGAGCCTCCCAGCCTGGATAGAAGAATGCAAACACCACTCGCTTGGTGGAGAAATTCCACGCATCCTGGTGGGGAATAAGTGTGACCTGATAGACGCCACTAAAGTTAACACTGACCAAGCTCAGAAGTTTGCTGATACACAAAACATGCCATTGTTTGAGACCTCGGCTAAGAATCCAAATGACAGTGATCACGTGGAAGCCATTTTTATGACTTTGGCTCACAAACTGAAGAACCACAAGCCCATGATGCTAAGCCGACTCCAAGTAGATCAGTTCAAAGTTGATCTGAAATCTGAACCCAAACCAGATGTGGAATGTTACTGTTAAAGTCTAATATGATTAATTTTCCATTTGAAGCAAGATGAAAAGTGCTTTCCTACTATTGTTTAAAATGCAGAAATGGGCATGGTAAGTTATGTGATGAATCTGGCAAATCCTGTCACTGTCCACATGAAGAAACAGTTGGACAAAAATTAGCAGTACTCTGCTCGATACTGACTGAGAGTCAAGCCAGTGGAAATCCAGAATTGAAAAGCGTATATTTTCGGGTATTAGGTGTCAGTTATGACATTTTATACATCCGCATACAAGAGAAGAATTAATCTAATTACTTATTCCGTTAACAGATTCATTTATACTTCATCCTTGATTTTTCCATCCAAAACTGAAGTATTTTAGTATTGGAGATCCCTCTGCTGTTTAGTTGGTTGACACAGTATCACAGAGCCGGAGATGCTCCAATTTGATTGCTGTTTTGTGCTGAGTTGCAAATGCTGACCAATTCAGCAATGGGTCATTATTATTTCCAGCCTGGTTATCAGGCACACCTGTTTGGCAGTACTATGATTCCTTCTCTTGTTCATGAGGTGAACACTCTGGACTTCTTAAATGAATGGTAACTTGATTGAGGGAATGAAAAAATGTAGGTGATGACAAAAAAGGAAATATTTTTAAAGTATTAATGCACTAATATGACATTTTTATTCTTTCTGCTAAACAGAAAAGTATGGCTGAAGTGTAACTTGTGTTTTTTTTTTAAAAACCACCAACTTTTGATGTAGCTTCTGAAATGAAAAGCGATGCATTTAAGAGAACTTGTTAAATTTAACTAAAGGCCACCTGACTTAGAAGATCATTAAAGCCTTAACGACTATTTGCTTAAAATAAGGAAGAAGCTCCTGGCAGTGGACACAATAGCTGACTATTGCAAAAGGAATGATCTATGTGGATATGATAAAATACATTTTCATCAAACCTTGCCTTTGATTAGAAGAAAGGGAAACACCATAGAGGAAAGGCCATTAAATGATTAACACCTCCTATGTTCTGGAAATGATCAAATTTGTCATTCAGCCTCATTTTGTACATTTTTGTATGTTAATACAAAGATATTTACTGACTACACTGAATTGTCAAGCTATTTATTCATAATTATTTGACTAAAAATGCTGGATTGGCAGTAACCACTTAATGAGGGATGATGAGAGAATTAACATATAATCTACTCACAATTGCTGGATTATGATTGGACTTCTCACATTTCACTATTATAGTGAGTTGAAAATAAATTGCTAATTGTCATAGTTAATCCACTGCCAGGAATAACTTCATTTTATATTTTGCACTTCTAATACAATAAAATTTGAACTTCATTTCTGGTAGCAGTTCCAATCTTTCAGATTTCCTTTCTCTACATTTTTTTAATTTTCAAGTTCTTGTCAAAGTCTGCACCAACTTCCAAAAAGTAGAATTCATTCATATATAACTATATAACAATTACAGTACGGAAACAGGCCATCTTTGCCCCTCTAGTCCCACCTACCTGCACCCTGTCCATAACCCTCCAATCCCCTCACATCCATGCACCTATCCAACTTTTCCTTAAATGACAAAATTGACTTTGCTTCAACCATCTCTTTCGGAAGGTCATTCCACTCAGCCACCACTCTCTGAGTGAAGAAGTTCCCTCTCATGTTACTTCTAAACATTTGTCCCCTAACCCTTAATTCATGATCTCTTGTTTCAATCTCACCTCCCCTCAAGGGGAAGAGACAATTCACATCTACTCTATCTATCCCCCTCATAATTTTAAATACCTCTATCAAATCCCCCCCTCAACCTTCTATGCTCCAATAAATAAAGACCCAGTCTACTCAATCTTTGTATTCTAGATACTGCAATCCAGGCAACATTTTAGTAAATCTTCTCTGTACGCTCTCTACCTTATTGATATCCTTCCTATAATTTGGGGACAGAACTGCACACAGTATTCCAAATTCGGCCTCACCAATGCCTTGAACAGTCTCAACATCATCTCCCAGCTCCTATATTCTGTGCTTTGATTTATAAAGGCCAGCATACCAAAAGCTGCCTTTACCACTCTATCCACATGAGAATCCACTTTCAAAGAACGATAAACCATTGTTCCATGACTCTAGCATCTATCTTCTAGCCACCGCTGAACACATCTGAATATCTCCACATTAATACCAACCTTCCATGTGGAACCTTATTGAAGGCCTTACTGAAATCCATATAGACGACATCTGCTGCTCTACCCTCTTCCCTAGTCACCACCTCAAAAAAATTCAACAAGATTTTTCAAACATGACCTTCCCCGCACAAACCCGAGTTGGGTGTCCCTGATCTTCCTCTCCAGATACTTATACATATTATCTCTAAGAATACTTTCCATTAGTTTACCGACCACAGACGTCAAACTTACTGGCTTATAATTGCTGGGCCTACACCTGGAGTCATTTTTAAACTGAGGAACCACATTTGCAACACACCAATCCTGCAGCACCATGCCCCCCTCTAGTGACTGTTGAAAAATCACTATCAGAGCCTCCGCTATTTCCTCCCTGGCTTCCCTCAATCCCATTGGGACTGGGGACTTATCCATCTTTATATGCCTCAAAAGTTCCAATACCCCCTTTTCTAATTCCTAAATTTTCCATAATCACCCCTTTTGCTTCTCTTATCCTACACTATTCCATATCCTTTTACCAAAGAGAAGAACGCATTCAATGTCTTCCCCCATCTCATTCAGCTCTGCACATATTTGTCCGTTCTGATTCTCTAAGGGACCAGTGTTATTCTACACTCTCCTTTCGCTATTTACATATTTGTAAAAAGCCTTTGGATTTACTTTCACCCTGTTCACTATAGCCACCTCATACCTTCTTTTCGCTATGCTAATTTCTTTCTTAAGCTTTTTACAATCTTTATTTTCCAAGTATCTCATCTATGCTTTGTTTCTTGTATTTAATGTAGGCCTCCCTTTTATCTCAAACCAACTTCCTAATCTCCCTTGAAAACCATGGCTCTCTTGAACATTTGGCCCTGCCTTTTATCCTAACTGGAACATAAAGATTCTGCACCCTCAAAGTCTTACCTTTAAATGACCTCCAATTCTCCTCTACCTCCTTCCCATAAAACAAATCAGCCCAAACCACTCCTTGCAAATCCCTTCTCATTTCATCAAATCTGGCTTTTCCCCCACTCAAACGCCTTAATCTTTGGACCAGTCCTATCCCTTTCCATAATTATATTAAAACTAATGGTACCATGATCACTGGATGCAAAGAGCTTCCCAACACACACCTCAGTCACCTGCCTTATCTCATTCCCCAACAGTAGATCCAGCACTGCCCCTTCTCAAGTGGGTACCTCAACGTATTGTTGAAAAAAAACTACCCTGCACACATTTTACAAATTCTAATCCATCCAGCCCCTTCACAGAATGTGGATCCCAATCTATAGTAGGAAAATTAAAATCCCCTACTAACACAACCCTGGGCTTATTACAAATCTCTAATATTTCCTTACACATTTGCTCCTCTTTCTCCCCACTAGGTGGTTTATAATACGCCCCTATAATTGTAACATCTCCTTTTCCATTTTTTAAAATTTCACCCTTCCGCCTCCCTTGACCAGCCCTCCAATCTATTCACATCAGCACCGCTATAATATTTATCGACAAGCAATGCCACACCACCCCCTCTTACCCCTCCAATTCTATCACACCTAAAGCAGCGAAATCCCGGAATATTTAGCTGCCAGTCACATCCCTCCTGCAACCACGTCTCACTAATCGCCACCATGTCATAATGCCAAGTGTCTATCCACACCTTCAGCTCTTCCACCTTCCTTGCAATACTCCTAGCATTAAAGTAAATGTATTTTAGCGATCTTCCATATCTTACCTTCTGCTTGTCCCCATCTTTACAGACAGCTACCATCATCCCCCCCCCCATCATGGCACTGATCCCTTTTCATTCTCGATCACCTGTCTTTCCACCCCAAAACTTTGTCTACAAGCTAACTCTATTTGCGGACAAACCTTCTCTTTGCTGTTCTCCTTTGTGGCCCTCTTCCCCCCAACTGTATTAGTTTAAAAGCCCCCTTAGTAGCCCTAGCAAATGCAGTGAAAGTAGTGGCTGTTGTAAATTATTCTGACTCCTCCCACTGCCTGGGTGTCTCAAAATTTTAATTGTACATTAATTATCATAGACCCATGAATGTGTTTTCTCCAGTTTGAACTCTATTTCAAAAGGAAACTAAGGACTTGCTGGAAATGACTTGTTGGGCCAGAGGGGGATTGTTTAAATCAGCCATTCTCTGCTCAAGTTTTTTGGGCCCCCTTCCCTGTGAAGCAGACATGTTTGGTTTCTTCTATACTGTCTTACCGACTACATTTAGAAAAAAACCTATTTATATTCCACAATGTGAAAACAAAACAAAACTTTAACTTTAAAATGCTGTTTCCCCTGGGTTGTGGGGGGGGGGGGGTGCTTTGAGAAAGGCAGGTTTAAAGCACTGCACTGGACACAAGTTGCCTCCTCTGATAAAATAATTCTGATACCTCTTACACCATATTTGAACTCTATCTTTTCCCAGATGATCTCCTCAAACACCTCACAACGTGGAGGTTCCAGGATGGATCCTCCGAGATGTTCACACTTAGGAATTTGAAGTTCTTGACCCTCTCCACTACTGAGCCCTCAATGAGGATTGATTCGTATTAACTTCCTCCTGAAGTCCACAATCATCTCCTTGGTTTTGCTAACATTGAGTGCAAGGTTAATGGTGTGAGCTGATCTATCTCCCTCCTGTACGCTTCCTCGTTGCAGTTTGTGATTCTGCCGACAACCGTGGTGTCATCAGCAAATTTGTAGATAGCATTTGAATTGTGTTTGGCCCCACAGTCGTGGGTGTATAGCAAATAGAACAGTGGGCTAAGCATGCTTCCTTGAAGGGTACCTGTGTTGATAATCATTGAGGAGGAGACATTGTTTCTAATTCGTACTGACTGTGGTCTTCTGAAGAGGAAGTCAAAGATCCAGTTGCGGTGTGTGGGGGAGGTCCAGGGCATGAAACTTGTTGTCTTACTCTGATGCCATCTTGAAATTTAATCTGCAGTGTTTTTTGCTGATTATATCCGCCACCATCTCTCTGTTATTAAACTACATGGAATTGTCCTCATTTGGTTCTGCTCTCATTCATTAGTGAACTGCCTGTATTACAATAGTGGTCTCTGGAAGCTTGCTGCTATCCCCGACTAAATGGTGCTGCATTTGGAATCAGCACCAAAATGTGCCACTGACACAAATGTTGCTTGTTTGAGTTAATACTCACCCAATCAAAATACCACCTTTCAAAATATTTAGAATTCTGCTTCATTTCAACTCCAACAAAGTTCAGCTAATCCTAATATTCCCTGTATCCCAGTTTTGTTAGCCCAATCTACCTGGGCTTCAATACGCCAGTATGCATTTGAATACTGAATTTGCTCACCCCAGACCACAATTAGTGCAGATTGGCAGGAAGATCTCTACAATCTCCACCAGCACTTGACCCCCTGCACTATGCACTTTACACCTAGGACTGTGTGGCTTCGTACAACAACACATCCCAATTTGCTGACAATACCACTGAAGTAGGCTGTACAAAAAGGAGTAATGAGTCAAGATACAGGAGGGAGATTGAAAACTTGGCAAAATGGTGTACTAACAACAACCCCACACTCATCACCAAGACCAAGGAGCTGATTGTGGACTTTAGGAAAGGAAAATTAGAGATGTATGATCCAGTATCATTGGGGAAATCAGAGGTAGAGAGGGTAATCAAATTTAAATTCTTAGGAGTCACCATCTTGGAGGACCTTTTCTGGACCCATCATACTATTGCCATTGTGAAGGAACCATGTCAACGCCTCTACTTCCTTGGGAGTTTGCGGAGGCCCGGCATGTCATTAGAAACCTTGGCAAACATTTATAGATGTGTAGTGGAAAGAGTGCTGACCACCTGCATCACGGCCTGGTATGGGGGCACCAATGCCTTGCCAAAGGTAGTGGCACAACTCATTACTTTACAGGTAAAACTCTCCCCACCATTGAGAACATCTGCATGGAATACTACAGTCAGAGACAGGGTGGTGAGTGGATGGGGTGGTTGAGGCAGATACTTTTACAAGGTTTAAGAAAAATTTGGACTGATACATGAGTACGTTTAGAGTGATTATGGGTCAAATGCAGGCAGGTGGAACTAGTGTGGGTGAGACATTTGGTCAGAATGGGCAAGTTAGGCTGAGGGGACTGTTTATGTTTCCCTGCTCTGACTTTAAGTTGAAGGAATTCAACAAGTCCAGCAGCATGCATGGCAAGCAATGGTCAGTGTTTCTGGTCAGGACACTTTTTGAAACAAAAGTATTGCTAGAACAAACAGGAATGTCTGACCTCATCTGAAAATACTGCAAAGTTATTGATAGTTGTCATCAAACATGGTTCATTTGATTTCAAGCCACTAAATGAATAAATACGGAAAAGAACTTCACGTGAATTTGCTGGAGAAGTGGGGAGGGGTTGGAATCTACACTGAGATAGACAGATAAACTGCTTTCTGGGCCACTTTGCAAATGACCCCCTACAACGAACTTTTCTTGCAAGAATGGCAGTTTCATGGTGAGTTTTGAGAGATTTTTAAACAATTGGTGATGCATCAAGACGTAGTGTGGAATAAACCATGATGAAATATTTTGTGGACTAGATTCCTAAAATACAGATGTGCACTCTCAAGAAATGCATCATTGATCATTTATTTTAAAAAAATAACATCAACACTTCAGACAAAAAAACGAACATCTTTCAAAATGGTTGACAATTACTGTATTTTCACTCGTATAATGCGCACATGAATAAACTGCAGGTGTAATATTCTAAATTCTGGCTGACAAAATCAATTTGCATTTAAATGAGGGGGGAAACAATGAGACAAAGCACATGCCAGTATCTGCCATAGTTAAATTCCCTGAAATTAACACCCAATCAACTTCTTCAAGAGGTGTCTGTCATGATAATGAATATGTATGAGATGTACCGGAAGTCACAGTGGTATGAGAGAGAGATAAGAGCATAAGCAGGAGAACAAAGGAAAACGGGAGAATATAGACCATTATCTAGATGATAGCCTGCCGCAACACATTAACATGCCATGGAGAGGAATCAATTAAATATAATGTCATTATACATCAAAATAAAGTACTTGTTGCTCTCAATGAGTTAAACAAGTTCTATAGTGACACAGTATACACCAGAAATCATTACTTTTCACAATACAATTATATAAAAAAGATGGTTATTTGTTTTGAATTTTTTCTCAATTGCCTCAAGTAATATACTGAGCACTAAAAGTTAAGTTGCAATAACAACTGCCATCAATGTGTATGAAAACTGTTCCAAACTGCGGATAACTTGGTAAACTTATTAATAAATTTTCCTCAGATTAAATTTAATGTTAATATAATCCAATAAAAGAAAACATTCACCATTTAGCAAATAAAACCAGTCTATTTTAAGCAAGTTGCACATAAGGTGCTATCTTTGATGTCAGTTCTGCCTCTTCTATGTCTTCATTCCCATCATATTGCATAGGATCATTGAGAATTCGTTCAGCATTGCCACCTTGTTTGGGGGAAAAAAAATCATTAATTTGTTGAAACCAATTAAGAATTTCAACTAAGTTTAAATGACTGTTCTGGTGCCTATTCATAGATTTATTCAATTATTTTGGTTATCCCCAGCAAGCAATGTAAAAGAAGAAAATCTCCAGAATAAATGTGGCAAAGTAGGTCAGCCACTTTGCATCCAAGACAGAAAAAAAGTCCTAATTACAAGAGACAAGATGAAACAGAAAAGGAACTTTTCTTTAGACCCAGGAAAATGTCCACATCACTGGCAGAAGTTGCCATTTGCAGCATATTTACTCTCCTCATGAATATGCATTTTAAATTGCTGAATTATTTCTGAAAGCAATTAACAGGCAACAACACTAGTTCTGAAGTCACAATGTAGGTCATTTGGTAGCAGATTTCTTTACCCAGCAGATATAATGAACCCAACAAAAGAGTTTTTGTATCATTCCATTTGCTTCATATTCACCATTACTAACCTGAGAATGTATTTAATAGGTTTAAATTCCCCAGGTGAAGGGATTGGATTCATTCATGTGGAACAATAACATAAACCACTAACTTATTGTATGCCCCCCCCTCCCTCCTTCAGCCACCTATCATCTCCTGCCTTTGCTACCCCCCTTTCCACCTCCCCACTTTTGTTCGGAAGCCTACATTTTCTCATACCTTGATGAAGGGCTCTAGCCCAAAACATTGGTTATGTATCTTTACCTTTGCTACATAAAGGACACTGACCTGCTGAGTTTCTCTAACATTTTGTGTTTTTACTTCAACCATGGTGTCTACAGATTTACTACTGTATGCACATCACCAAAAAATAAAAATGTTGCACAGGTTAAAATAATCAAAAATGCAAATAGAATTTGGTCTTTACTTCAGCAAGCTGGAGTCATCCAGCCATACTGCACAGAAAAGGCCCCTCGGCCTAATTTGTCCATGCCACCAAAGCTGGCATTCTGGGCTAGTCCCATTTTCACTCACTCACACTTTGATTAATGAGGACACAACACATAAACATGCTTTCCATTACTATTAAAGTTGATGGGAAATTCAGTTGAGATCTTCAAAATGAAAAAAGTGGTTGGTTTGATCAGTGGTTCTCAATTTTTTTCTTTCCACTCACGTACCACTTTAAGTAATCCCTATGCCACAAGTGCTCTGTGATTACTAAGGGATTGCTTAAGGTGGTATGTGGGTGGAAAGAAAAAGTTTGAAAACCACTGTTTTAATCGTACCTAATTAACTTGTTATGTATACAATTTCATAACTCCAAAGGAAATGGGCCAATGACAATTTTTCTCAAGCAAAATATTTCAGTAACAATTTAGTCTAGATCACTTATTCTCAACCTTCCCCTCCCACTCACATATCCCTTAATAATCACAGAGCACCTATGGCATAGGGATTACTTAAAGTGGTCTATGAGTGGAAAGAAAAAGTTAGAAAACTATTGATCTCGAGCAACAATCATCTGGAGTAACTCAACAGGTTGAGCAGCAATCATTAATACTGGTCTTTCAGTAAAATTGCCTGGTAGAGTTGGAAACTCATCCAACTCTGACATTGGGTTTATAAAACAAAAATAACACTAGGGTAAAGAAGATAATTCCTATAATATAGTATTCACTCTCTAGTGCCAATGAATAAATGCAGAATAAAACCATGCTAGAGATAAATTCCTTTCTTTATCTCACAAGACAAAAGAATTTTGCCTGTGAGGACTCTCAAATAAATAAACAGAAAATCCTGGAAATGTTCAGTGGGTGAGGCCACTTCAGGGTTGTGGAAGTTACATACATTAAGGGTTAAATCCTCTAAAGCAACTGTGAAAAATGTGCAAACTGGAGTCCCCAGATCAACTTGCTACAGATAAACTTGCTTATGAGCTAAGAGAGACAGAAACATGGTCATGAGAGGGTGCTACCCACACAGTAACACATGTTGGTAGCAAAAGATTTACTGTGATTGTTACACATAAAGAAGATCCATTGTAATAACTTGACATGAACTCTAGAGTAACAAGACAAACCAATTCATGTGTGCTACAAAAAAAACTAAGGTGTGATTGGTCACTTTGATCAGATAGCATGCAAATAAGGGATAGCTTGCAATTATTGTTGGTTCTTCATGTCTTCAAGTTGTATCATGATTGGCGACCTGCTATGCAAAATAAATTGTACATATTAAGTTCTTATTGGGGGAAAGCTTATATAAAATAACTATCTGCGTTATTTTATAATTATGTGGCTGGGGCTGTGCTGCTCTTCTTGTGCATGAGTAAATGAAGGTGTGATTAAGAACATTACATTACCTTTGGGCCACAGTTATGCCGACCTATATTAACCTACTCCACAACAACCTAACCCATCCCTACCTCACATCCATAACCCTCTATTTTTCTCATATTTTGGTGCCTATCTAAGATTATTTTAAATTGCCAGATTTGCAAAATTGCAAAATCACCACCACCCTGATTTTTAAAAAAAACTTGCCTCTGATTCACTTTAAACAGATGTCCTCTGGTTTTATTATTGTCGCTCCAGAAAAAAAAAGGTGCTGGCTGTCTACCCTATCGATGCCCCTAATAATTTTATGTACGCCTTTTAAGTCACCTCTCATCCTTGGATGCTCTGAAGAGTCAAGGCCCTAGCTCGGCCAACCTTGCTTCACACTTTGAGGAAGGCCTCAGGCCCGATACATTGGTTATCTTTATCTTTACTCTATAAAGGAACGCTGCACGACTCTGAATTTTTGTTCTGGGTTCTCCAGCATTTTTGTGCAAACTACAATCACAGCATTTGCAGACTTTCATGTTTAACTTGCTTCATAGGATACACTCTTCAATCCAGTCAACAAGATAGAGGATCAATTGTTAGTTGTGAACAAAAGGATTCAGCAAGGAGGCACAGGTAAGGATAAGGATATCTAACTTTTTTTCTAATTCATAAACAGTGGGAATGGCAGCCAGGCTCCTCCACCAGAATGTCAAGGATAACTTCGGTAAGAAGTCCATCTAACTACAGCTCCATGCAAACTGTGTTAAGGAATTGGAGTTGAAATTGTATAAACTCCAGATCATTTGGGAAGCTTAGGGGTTGATAGACAGGAGCCACAGGAACACCCAGGGTGGGGGTTGGTCATGCAAAGGACCTAGATAGATGTGTTTTGGTTGAGTTCTCCATGAAGAGTACTAAATAGACAGTTAAAACAAAAAAATCAAGATTTTATCATATAACAATTTACAGTACGTAAACAGGCCACGTTGACCCTTTTAGTCTGCACCGATTTACGTGAAACTCCACTAGTTCCACCTACCCTCTCCCCTTGCCCATAACCCTCCAATCCCCTCACATCCATGAACTCATCTAACTTCCTCTTAAATGACAGAATTGACCGTGCCGCAACTACCTCTTCCAGAAGATCATTCCACTCAGCCATCACTCTCTGAGTGAAGAAGCATCCTCTTATATTACTCCTAAAGTTTTGCCCCCTAATCCTTATGACCCCTTGTTTCAATCTCCCCTACCCTCAGGGGAAAGGGCCTATTCACATGTACTCTACCTATTCCCTTCATAATTTTAAATACCTCTCAACCTTCAATGAATAAAGTCCTAGTCTACTCAATCTTTCTCCGTATACAAGATACTGCAATCCAGGCAACATTTTTGTAAACCTTCTTTGCACCCTCTCTTCCTTATTTATATCCTTCCTATAATTTGGAGACCAGAATTGCACACAATACTCCAAACTTGGCCTTTCCAATGCCTTAAACAGTCTCAACATCACCTCCCAGCTCCAATATTCTATGCTATGATTTATAAAGGCCAGCATACCAAAAGCCTTCTTCACCACCCTATCTACATGGGAATCCACCTTCAAGGAATACTGAACCATTATTCCAAGATCCCTCTGGTCCTATGCATTTCTCAATGCCCTCCCCTTCATTGCATACGTCCTATTTTGGTTATTCTTCCCAAAATGAAGTACCTCACACTTATCTACAACAAATTCCAGAGTTTCATCAGCCTCAAGCTAATGAATTAGTTCTTCATCTCTGTTCTAAAGGGACATCCTTTAATTACGAAGCAGTAGTCTCTGGTTCTATATGCCTCACTACTGGAAACTTCTTCACCTTGTCCACTGTAACCATCCCTTTCAATACTTGTTAAATTTCAGTGAGATTAACTAGTATGAAGAAGCCAAGGCAGCCAAGAACAAAGACTCAATAAGCTCCTATAAAACCGGGAACATCGGGTGGAAGTCTGAAAGGGAGCAGCAGAATCAGATAAAACTCAGGAGTCAGGTCAAGAATTGAGCATTATCCTGGAAAAATGGAGAATTTGAGTAACCAATTCATAAGTGTTGAGATGGTGATGATGCTTTGGAAAAAAAAGCTAAAAATGGGAGTTGGATAAACAAGGAGTGCTTGACAAAATTGACCATATGGAGAACATTAGTCGACAGAATAAGGTCCGAGTTATTGGACTGAAGGAAGGAATCGAGGGAAGAGACCCGGTGAACTTTTTTCAAAATTAGATTCCACAAGTGTTGAGAGAAGACAAATTTGGATAAAATCTACATATTGAAAGAGCTCACCGAATACTTGGACCCAGAAGAGCCGGTGATCAGAGACCAAGACCAGTTCTGGTGAGACTTTTAAGCTACCAAGAGCAGGAAACAATTCTGGGAGCAGCATATGATTAAGTAGAATAATGGCCCACTCAAGGTTGATCATGAAAAGGTACCTTTTTTTTTCTCCAAGCATTTAGCCCAACCTTGATAAAGAAAAGAATTTAAGGACATGAAAAGATAACTACGTGCTAAAAACTTGAAATACTCAATGATATATCCTGCGACTTTGAGGGTTGAAGTACCAGAGGGAACCGGTGATTTTTCAAGACCAGGAACAAGGTAGAAGACGTTCTGTGAGGTTTGTAAAATGAAAAGATTAAGGCTACCGAGGGATAAAATTATGAAAATATTTATATTGGATTGAAGTAAAAGTTGTATTTTTTTATTGTTAAATTGTATTGTATTTATTGTTTAAAAGTAAAGTGTGTAGTAATACAGAGAGCTCAGAAAAGAAAAAGAAAATCTGGGAAAAGTGGTAGCAGGGTGGAGACTCCAGTCTGAGGGGGAGAGTGGGACCTGGAAAGGAGTGACAAAAGAAATGGCACTAAAGGGAGGGGTTCTTCTTCCTCGAGAGATTCTGCAGGCATTTTTGCAGGCTTTTGGAGCTCTATGTATATGTCACCGTCAGGGCATGGACATTGTGTGTTTTTCTTAAAGGGAAAGGATGACTTTATTATTTAAAGAGTCA
The DNA here is from genome assembly GCF_036971445.1 of Narcine bancroftii. NCBI lineage: Eukaryota > Metazoa > Chordata > Chondrichthyes > Torpediniformes > Narcinidae > Narcine > Narcine bancroftii. Next base: position 145,025,233 of record NC_091471.1, on the reverse strand, counting down.
AAGAGATTTGACTGTTTAAAAAGATATTGTTTTAAAGAATAATATGGATAGAACATTAAAATGTATTAGTTTTAATGTTAATGGAATTAATGGAACGGTGAAGAGAAAATAGGTCTTGGCATTCCTAAAGGCATATATAGTCTTTTTACAAGAAACACATCTTACCAAATTGGAGCATGCAAAATTCAAAAAGAGGAAGGGTAATATCATCTTCATTTGAATCAAAAGCAAGAGATGTAGCAATTTTAATTAATAGAAATATACCAATAATCATAGAAGAGACATTAACTGATCAAGCCAGAAGATTTGTAATGGCACACTGTAAAAATGTATGCAGAATCATGGACATTTATGAATATTTACACCCCAGATTATAATGATGAAGTCTTTATGAAGGATATCTTTTTAAAAACTGCAAGGGAAAAGCAAAATATATTGATTGGAGATTTCAATTTCTCTTTAGAACCAATATTGGACAAATCAGTGAGAAAAGTAACAAGGGCAAAAGCTACAAAAACAGCACTATCATCTATGAAGGACAAATCTAATAGAAACATAGAAGATAGGAGCAGGAGTAGGTCATTCGACCCTTCGAGCCTGCTCCGCCATTCAACGAGATCATGGCTGATCTTAAAATTCAGTACCCCGTCCCCGCCTTCTCTCCGTAACCTTTAATACCCTTATACTGAAGAAATAGATCTAATTCCCTCTTAAATAGATTTAATGAACCTGCCTCTACTGCCCGCTGTGGCAATGAATTCAACAGATTCACCACCCTCTGGGTAAAGAAATTCCTCCTCATCTCGGTCCTAAATGGTTTGCCTATTATCCTCAAACCATGGCCCCGGGTTCTGGATTTTCCCATCATTGGAAACATCCCATTTGCATCCATTCTCCCCAGTCCTGCCAGAATTTTATATGTCTCTATGAGATCCCCTCTCAATCTTCTAAACTCCAGGGAGTACAATCCCAATTTGCGCATCTTTCCTCATAAGTCATTCCTGCCATTCCAGGTATCAGCCTGGTGAATCGCCTCTGCACTCCCTCCATTGCAAGAACATCCTTCCTTAGATAAGGTGACCAAAACTGCACACAATACTCCAGGTGGGGTCTCACCAAGGCCCTGTACAGCTGCAGTAAGGTATCCTTGTTCCTATACTCAAACCCTCTCAATATGAAGGCCAACATACCATTTGCCTTTTTAACCGCCTGCTGTACCTGCATGCTCACCACTTAGCCCCTTAGAGACTATTCATTCTACTCAAGGATACATGATTCACATACAAGAATTGGCTTATTTTAATGTCTGCCCAGTTACAAAGTAGAGTGGTAAAAATTGAGTATTTGGCAAGACTTTATCAAGACTTATCAAACCTCTCGCCATTAACATTAACTATCATGATAATGGAAAAGCAAGAAAGGATGTACAGATGGCACCTTAATGCTACATTATTAAAAATGAAGGATTTTTGTTAATTTATTAAGAGACAGATAGAAATATTTTGTGAAAACAATCTTCCTTCCACTGACAATAGTTTTCTAATATGGAATACGCTTAAAGTTTATTTTAAGAGGACAAATTATTTCTTACACTAAAGATATTAAGAGAGAATATGAGAGAGATATATAGAAGGTCTAGAGAAGGATATAAGAAAATTGGAAAAAGAATATCAGATATCAGGAACACAAGAAAAATATAGAATATTAGAGAACAAAAAAAATCACAATATACACTACAAACATAAAAAATGGAGAAAATGGTATTAAAAACTAAACAAAAATTATTATGAATTAGGAGAATGGGCACATAAAGTGTTATCATAATAGGTTAAAGCAGAGGAATTATCCAGAATGATAAATGCAATAGAAACAGAAGCTGATACTATAACATAATCAAAAAGAAATAAATAATGTATTTAGGCAATGCTATATGAAACTATATAAATCAGAATTAGTAGGAGATGAAAACAAGATGGAAGAATTTTTAACAAATGTTGAACTTCCTAAACAAGAAGAGAGAGAGAAAAAAATATATTTTGATGCTCCTTTTACAAGCGAAGAAATAGAGAAAGCTCTGGGTACTTTGCAAGCTACTAAGTCCCTGAGGGAAGATGGGTTCCTTCCTGAGTTCGATAGACAATGTAAAGATTTGTTGATGTCCTTTTGATGGATGTGTTAGATCAGGCGGTGGAGACTCAAATCCTCCCGGAAACCTTTTCAACTGCTATAATTACAGTGCTACCGAAAAAAGGTAGCGGTCCATTAAAAACCTCGTCTGAATGCAGACTATAAAATTCTACCAAAGGTACTAACCAACAGACTGGGTGAATATTTACCAAAATTAATACATCCAGATCAGGTGGCATTTGTTAAAGGAAGACATTCTTTAAATAGTCTAAATAGATTATTCAATATATTTGGCAAAATCAACATTGAATCCGCCTTTCGCTAGATGCAAAAAAAGGTATTCAATTTATTAGAATGGTCTTTCTTATTTAAAACATTGAAAAGATTTGGTATAGGCAGAAAAGTTATAAATCATAAGCCACAGCTAAAATTATAACTAATAACCAAATGTCATCTATTTTTTCTTTGAGTAGATTGAGTAGACGGGGGTGTCCCAGCACTCTTCATCCTAGCTATTGAACCTCTGGCAGACATTATAAGAAGGGATCCAGATATTAAGGGCCTCAAAGTTGGACAAGAAGAACATAAAATGTTTATTTGCTGATGATATGTTATTATATCATCTGACTCAGCGGAATCATTGATAAAATTACAAACAATATTAGAAAAATATGGAAGAATATCAGGATACAAAATAAATATGGATAAAAGTGAGATAATGTCATTGCAAAACTTTGATTATGAAAGATACCAAAAAAACCCAGCAGATTTAAATGGAAGAAAGATGGAATTAAATACTTAGGAATAATGACCGATAATAATTTACAGAATTTATATAAGCTTAATTATATCCCTCTACTAGAAAAAGATTTTTTCAGAAATGAAAAGATCTACTAATTACATTAGTAGGAAGAGTAAATTATATAAAAATGAAGGTAATACCAAGACTGTAGTATCTCTTTGCCTATTTGTACAAACTAAAAAATTATTTAAATTATTACGTAATTGTATAAGAAAATTCCTATGGAATAGCAAAGTACCAGGAATTACACTGGAAAAATTAACATGGTTCTATAAATTGGGAGGATTTAGACTTCCAGATTTTAAGAAGTATTATCTATTAGCATAAGCAAGATTTCTATCATATTTCTTTGAAGAAAACAGTCCCCCTTCATTGATTTGAATGGGACTGAATTTAAAAAAAAGTGGAGACAAAGAAGGACTTTATTTATAAATGGAATGTTAAGTCAATTAAAAAATGGTTAATAATAATATATATTAATACACTTGATTAGAATATGCCAAGAAATAAATTAATGTATCAGGAAAAAAGCAGGTATATCAGTGAGGACACCATTATGTACAAATGTACTACTGCCTGTGAATCTAGGTAAGAAAATATTGAATTCATGGTGTGACAAAGGAATAAGATACGTTGATTATTTTTATATGGAAGGATCTCTTACATCTTTTGAACAATAAGAAAAAGTATGGAGTATCTAAGGAAACATCCTTTTGTTTTCTACAGTTAAGATCATTCTTAAGAGAAAGATGGGGACCAAATTTGGCCCTATCTGATATTAGTGAGATGGAACAAAAAATTTGGCTGGGGAACACACCTAAATTTATATCTAAGATGTACTTTGCTCTCCAAAATGAAAGTGCAAAACCAGATTTACAGACATCGAAAGAGAGAGAGAGAGATGGGAACCGGATGTAGGAGTTGCAATAATGGAAGGATGCTGGTCTGATTGGTGTTTGGATAGCATGACGTCAATTATAAATGCAAGATACAGAATAGTGCAATATAATTTTCTAAACCATACCACAGAAATTACATAAATCAAAATCAGAAATATTAGAGATGTGTTTTAGATATGGAATAGAAATAGGAACATATGTACATGCTACGTGGTTGGTGTGAAAGTGAGACCTTTCTGACAGGACATTACTGAAATACTAACAAGAATGACAGGAATGGCCTTCATGGATGACCCAGAGCTTTATATTTTGGGAAACTTTATTGAAATGTAATAAACTAACTAAATTCCAAATTTCATTTGTTAAAATAGCCTTTTCTGTGGCTAAGAAATGTATTGCGATTAGTCGGAAATTCAACTCCCCTCTACAAATAACACGATGGAAGACAGAGATGAATAGTTGTATACCAATGGAAAAAATAAATCACAATCTAAAAAACAAATATGATGTATTTATAAAAATATGGCAACCATATTTGGACTACTAAGGGGCCCAAAGATAAATTAAATTTTGAAAAGCTGCTAATTGTGGCAATCAATGCGTCTGGAGTTCAGGCGAACCGGCTCCGATTGTAACGCACATATGGTCGGAGCAGTCTACACCAAGATGGCGCTGGGCATCTGCCCCTTCCCCTCAAGAATCTGCATGCGTGAAGTATGAATAGCCGCCAGTCAGCTACACAACTTGCGGTTCCCAGCAAGAACAGGGAGCGCCTTTAAAACGCTCAGCGAGCAAACGGTAAATCAGCGAATTTTGGAACGAACCTGTCATCTGCTGTTCTGGTTATTTGCTCCAGAGCGTGAATGCTACATTGGTGACCCTGACTGTCCAAAAGATATTTTGGACCCAACATCATGGATACAGCAGCGGTGAACACTGTTGCATTAAAACTTCCTACCTTCTGGATGCTGCAACCTCTCAGTCAAGTGGAGACACAGTTCCAGATCAGACAAATAACATCAGACTCCACAAAGTACTTCCACATGGTGAGCTCCTTGGACGAAGTAACTGTCACCCGGGTCGATGACTTCATCCATGCCCCACCAGAGGAAGGCAAATATGCAGCACTGAGAGCCTGGCTGCTCAGCTCCTTCAGACTCTCCAGATGTGAAAGAGCAGCCAGGCTGATGAACCTCGGCGGTCTAGGCAACAGAACCCCATCAGCTTCAATGGACGAAATGTTAGTCCTGGCAGAGGGACACAAGCCCTGTCTCATGTTCGAACAGGCATTCCTTGAGCAACTACCCAACGTCATCCAGCTGATGCTGGCAGACGCAGACTTCAGTGACCCCTGGAATGTAGCAACCAGAGCAGATATCCTCTGGAAAACCAGGAGGGAGAATGAAGCTGCCGTCAACCAGCTATCCAGAACAAGGACCCCGCAGCTAGCCAAGCCCAGTGAAACATAGAAGCACCAGCAACCCCGATGGAAGACAGAGGACCCATGGTGCTTCTACCATCAGAGATGGGGTACAGAAGCCAGCTGCTCTGACCACCATGCACATTTCAGAGAAGGGCCAGCTGCTACTGATGGCTTGGCAGTTGGCCACCCAGTCAGCCTGCTGCACATGTGGCACAAAAGGTCCAGGCACCGTTTCCTCGTGGACACATGGGCAGAAATCAGCATCACCCCACTCACTGCACTAGAGACAAGGACCAGACAGCGTGGACCCACCTTGATAGCCACAAACAACAGTTCCCTATGGACCTACAGAAAATACAAGGTCCAACTACAACTCAATGCCAACACATTCTTGTATTAAAGGCAAAGATCTGGTTAAGAAGAACTGAGAGGTGTAAAGCAGGTATAGGCAACAAGAAGCAAATGAAATACTGGAGTATAAACAATGCAGGAAAATTCTTGAGAGCGAAATCAGGAGAGCCAAAAGAAGACATGAGCTTGCTTTGGCAGACAAGGTGAAGGAAAATCTCTAAAGCCTTCTATAGGTTTAGTAAGAGCAAAAGGATTGTAATGGACAAAATTGGGCCTCTTGAAGATCAGAATGGTCAGCTATGTCTGGATTCAGATGCAATTTTAAATGGGGTTCTTGCATCTGTATTTACTCAGGAAACTGGCACAATCTAGGAAGGTGAGGCAAACAAGCAGTAAGGTCATGGAACTTGTAAAGATTAAAGAGAAGGAGGTGTTTGCTGTGGATAAATCCCTAGGGCCTGATAAGGTTTTTCCTCTGACCTTGAAGGAAGCTAGTGCAGAAATTGCAGGGGCCCTGGCAAATGTATTTAAAATGTCCTTAGCACCAGTGAGGTGCTGAGGATTGGAGGGTAGCTGTATTGTTTCATTGCTTAAAAAGGTTCTAAAAATAACCCATGAAATTATAGGCCAATGAGCCTGGCATCAGTCTTGGGTAAATTATGTAGGGTATTCTCAGAGATTGGATAATCTTGGACTGATGAGGGATAGTCATCATGGCTTTGTGCATGGTATGTCATGTTTAACAAATTTTTTAGAGTTATTCAAGGAGATTACCAGGAAAGTTGATGAAGGAAAGGCTGTGGATGTCTTCCACATAAGAGGTTAGTCAGAAAGGTTCAGACACTCGTTATTTATGGTGAGGATGTAAACTGGATTTGACATTGGCTTTATTGGTGAAGCCAGAGAGTACTGGGACCATTGTTGTTCGTCATCTATATCAATAATCTGGATGATAATGTGGTAAATTGGATCAACAAGTTTGCATATGACACAAAGATTGGAGGTGTAGTGAACAGTGAGGAAGGCTTTCAAAGCTTGCAGAGGTATCTGGACCAGCTGGAAAAATGGACTGAAAAATGGCAGACGGAATTTAATACAGACCATTGTGAGGTGTTGGAAGGACAAACCAAGGTGGGATATATATGGTAAATGGTAGGTCACTGAGGAGAGTGGTAGAACAGAGGGATCTGGGAAGATGTACATAATTCCCTGAAAGTGGCATCATAGGTAGACAGGGTTGTAAGAGCTTTTGGCACCTTGGCCTTCATATATCCAAGTATTGAGTGTAGGAGTTGGGATATTATGGTAAAGTTATATAAGACATTGGTATGGCCAAATTTGGAGTATGGTATGGAGTTATGGTCACCTTATTACAGGAAAGATCAATAAAATTGAAAGAGTGCAGAGATTTACCAGACTTCATAAAATGAGTTACAGGGAAAGGTTAAACAGGTTATTCCCTAGAGCGTAGAAGAATGAGGGAAGTATACAAAATTATGATTGGTATAGATGGAGTAAATGCGAGTAGACTTTTCCACTGAGGTCTTATAAGATACCAACCAGAGGACATGGGATATGGGTGAAAAGGGAAAGGTTTAGGGGAAACATTAGGGGGAATTTCTTCACACAGAGTGTGTGGAATGAGTTGCCAACTGAAGTGGTGAATGTGGGCTCAATTTTAACATTTAATAAAAATTTGAACAGATACATGGATGGGAGGGATATGGAGAGCTATGGACTAGAGTATCGTTCAAAAAATTAACATGGAAATATAATCTGGGAGGTTTGCAGCTCCCCAATTTTAAGAATTATTATAAAGCTGCTCAACTGCAGTTAATGCAATGTTATGACTCAGAAAGAATTCCAGCTTGGTTAAATATAGAACTTAGTGAAATAAGAGAAACAAACCCTCAAGATTTTATTTATAAATGGAATGGGAGAATGTTAATAGCAAATAAGGAAACCTCTACTTCAAAACACTTATTGGTATTATGGAATAAAGATGATAAGGAAATAGGAGGATCTGGTCGGATGTCCAGGAAAACACCGCTATTTCAAAATAGATTTATTCCTTTTTCTATGGGGAAATCGCTATCTAAAGATTTGGCAACAGCATGGTATTAATAAGATTGAGGATTGTTTTGTTTTGAGGGAGGTAAATTTATTACATTTAATAGAATGGAGGAAAAATTTAATATATCTGAAAATACGAGGTTATGTTATTATCAACTTCATTTTTTTTAAATGAGAAACGTTTGGTCAAGGTTTGAAATTGTCACCAGAAACAGGTAGAAACATTGTTATGTAAAAGGAATATAAAGAAATTTATTTCAGTAATATTCAAATTGCTGAGAGGTTGAAAAGACATGCCCAGAGAGCTCCTATCTAATAGCCTCTAAAACAAGGAAAATATCATCTATAAAAAGAAATTAAACTTACCCATGTTGAAGCAAGGTGGGCTGGAAGAGCAAGAAGCAGGCGACAAAAAAAAAATCGAGACCAGCTAGAAGCAGCAGATACATTGAGTGAAAGCTCACTCAACGCTGAGGACCTGCAGGTTCCCATGCTACCAGCAGGGCCTAGCACAGAAGGCGCAAATATGAAGCCTGCAACGTCAGGCTCGCCCGACCAATATGTTCTGGCAGTGGTGCGGTCGCTGGTGACCCAGATCGGAGGTAGGGAACAACGACAGGATGCCAGACTAAAAGAGGTCCCAGAGGGAATGCTCAACTTATGAACTTCAATTGGGACTCTGACAAATCGTGCCGAGTCCTAGAAGACAAGAAAGATTGGAAAATACAGCTGACGCATGGGTCATCAAAAAAAAAAAAACAGCTGATAGACAAGTTGGAATATCTGGAAAATCACAATTGGCGCAATAACATTAGACTACTGGGCCTGAAAGAGGGGGAGGAAGAGAAGGACTCAGTGGAGTTTTTTGAAAGTGTTGGGAAGGGAGCAATTCAGAGGCCCCCTCGCCATTGAAATCAACGACCGAGGCTGGTTCAGATCCGGTTTATTAGTAGCCGGGACTAGGAAACGTGCTAAGGGCAGCGATGACCCGATCAAGGGAGACAGGGGAGTCGATGGAAATCCTGGGGGGGAAAATTGATGTTCTTCCCCAACCCAAGTCCTGTGCTGCTAAAAGAAAAGAAAATACTGAGAGACAAAAAAGTTGAGTATGCGATGCTATACCCAGCCACCCTAAAAATCATGCTACCTGGAGGGGAGACGAAACATGGGATGCTATGTTATGCACCCGGGAGCTACCGGAAAGTATATAAGCCTGCAAAAATACAGGCTGAATTGAACCCCCTGAAGGAGCCATGGATGGAATGCCTGAGAAACTATGGGACAAAGGGGGTGGGTCATTACAGTTCTACATTTATTAGACTCTTTCAGGTGGCCAGAATACCCCAATGTAAAGCCACATATTCTACCCCTATACAGCTGTCAGTACCCACCTGAAAGAGCCTGACGCACCTCCGAGGCAGACTCACCAACCCTCCTCCGGGAGGGATAGTCTGCAGATCGGCGAAGACACCCGACGCACCTGATTGCAGCTACCTGAAAGTGACTGCTCAGGGAAGGGCTGATGACACTATCAGTCGACGACCCAACTCCCCGCTGCCCGACCGCCCCCTCCCTACTGCCCCTGACCCAATGTCCCCTGCCGGCCACCCCTGCCCCGACGTATCACTGACCTCCCCTCCCCATTAAGGCAGGGTCTGTCAGGCTGCAGGGCAGGGGGCTTCAGGCAGCAGGGAAGGGGGGCTGTTGGGTAGTGGGGCGGGAGGCGGCTTTCGGGCAGCGGGGAGGGGTTCTTCGGGCAGTGGGGTGGGGGTGGCCGGTGGGAGATGTCGGGCAGTGGCGACCAGTGCGGGCTGCTCCTGCACCGGGGCCGCTCTCTGCTGCTCAAAATGCGGCATGGTAATGGCAGCCTTACCTACCCATAAATCCCCACGCAGCTGGATCTGTGTGGGAAGCACATAGCGGTTCCACCTGCTTGGGGGATTATGGGTAGAGAAGATGCGGAGGCACTACGAAGCACCTATGGAAAAACTGGTCCTTTCAAGTGGGCTGTAGCAGCCTTTTAGGGCTGCCACCTGAAAGGTGAGTCTCCATGGTGGGATCTGCTCCTGCCCTCTAGACAGAGGATATACCTGAAAGTGGCTATTGATTTATGAAAACAACTAAGGCGATTGAAGATATTGTTCGACAAAGTAGGTGGGGTTTTGACAAAATTCTACAATGACTGGAGGGAATGGTTATATACTTTTCCTTGACTTTTTTTTCCTTAAAAATGTGTAATGGGGAAAATAATGGGATCTCAAGTAAGAAGAATCTATGCAAGGCTTCAGTGCAGACCAGGTGAGAGAGAAGATGGTGCACGAGGAGACTGGCGCAGGAGGAAAGAATATTTTGAATGCTTTGCTTGTTAACTTTCATATACTGGGGGTTTTTTTTAGGTTTATTTTATTTCATCTAGGCTTGTTTACGGGGAGAGGAGGGGATTTTGCTTTTTTCATGTTTATCTTTATTCTTCTTTCTCTCTTTTTGGCTGGTGTGGACGTAGGCATGGAGAGACCATGAACGATGGAAGGGTGTGATGAGGGTGCCATTCAAGACAAACAAATGAGGGTACTGTGAAGGTGAAAGATATATAAACATAAATGAATAAGACTATCAAATCTATTAGTATGAATGTGAATGGTTCACTTTAAAAAACTGAAAGCAGATATAATATTCTTACAGGAAAGGCACTTGGATGAAAAGGGAACATGATAAACTTAAAAGGAACTGGGTGGAGCAGGTATTCTCCTCCTCCTTGGGGGGGAGGGGAGGGGAGGAGAATGGACGTATGTAATGAAGTTATGAAAAGTACAATAAACGTGAGATACAGAGTAGTTCAATACAATTTTATTCACCTGTTATATCTGACACCTCAAAAGATAAATAAATTGATTCAGATTTATGTTTTAAATATGAACAAGAAGGTGGTACTTTCCTGCATTCTACTTGGAAATGTCCTAAAGTTTGACCTTTTTGGTTGAAAATAGGTAATTTTTTAGAACAAATAACTGGGATTAAATTCCCACATGATCCATTGTTATTTCTACCAGGAGATGTTAAAGGAATTAAATTTAAATTAAAACTGAATATTTATCAAGTTAAATTTGTGCAAATTCCATTAGCTCAGCATTGTTAGAAAGGAGATCCTGGGATCTTGGTACTCTGTGATTAGATGGTAAAATGCATATCCAGTTCTGAATGATGAGCATTATGGACGGAGAGCATGTGCATTCCCAATCACTAATTGATCTTGACTTTCTGGATAGAGGATGCACGTTTACAGCTGCTGGATAGGTCTTGGTTAGTTGTCACAATGATCCTATACATATTGCAGCCACAGTGAACTTATTGCCGCTGGAAAGGTAAATCTTTAAGTTGGTGAATCAAGGGCCAATTAGGCTTTATCTAGAATGGTTGAGAGTACTTTCATCACAAGAATTTATGAAAGCAGTTCATAATGGATCAGAGGTTAAATAAATGCTTAAGTGAGGCCTGAACTTCTTTCATTTGCCAAATGATCTCTTGTTAGTATCAGTATTAGACCTTCAATCCATAAATTGATATATAAACTTACCTTGCCAGCTGCTTACTAACTCGATCATCTGAGGCTGATGGTCTTCTGTCATCAGTGCCTGCTGCAAAGAAAATATCCTATAGTTCAGTTTGATTTGTCCCAATGAAAGAGAGAAAGCACCATAAGAAATGTTGGATGTTGAAATCTATGCATTTGTGGTAATTTACCAAAATTCCTTGGACTCTGGGCTGGTACTGTCAGATTGGAAGACAGGAAATATTACACTATTATTTAAAAAGGATGTAGGGAAAAAGCAGGCAACTTTAGGCCAGTTACTTTTAATGTCTACAGCAGGAAAATTCTTGAAATTATTATGATGTTACCACTATGTGTATAGATCAGAGGTTCTCAATCTTTTGCTTCCTACTAACATACCACTTTAAGTATTCCCTATGCTATAGGTGCTCAGTGATTAGTAAGGAATTGATTAAGGTGGGATGTGGGTGGAAAGAAAAAGGTTGAGAACCACTGGTATAGATGTATATATGTGCTGTATGGGCTGGGGCTGGGGCTGGGGCTGGGGCTGGGGCTGGGGCTGGGGCATCCCCCCACCCCCCACCGACCAGCCAATCCCCTCCACCGGCCCCACCTGATTTCGTACCCCAAACTCCAACCGACCCGAATAGCACCACTGTACCAACATCCCCTCAGCCACCGGAGGCACCGCCTGTTACATAAGACACTGCCTGGGAAACAATAGCTGTGCCAAACCAGACACTGTGACGGTCCCAGTGACAGACATGACCACCAGACACACTGAACCTGTAAGGGACTTGGGAACTGCAATGAAAACCACACCATCCTGCCAGACTTCATTTAAAAAGGAGGGGTGAATGTGGTGCTATCACTACGTATATATGTGCTGTATGGGCTGGCCCACCCCCTGAACCTGTGACTCCTCCATCTCAGATATCCCCATAAAGGCTCTCAAGCCCCATCCCCTCCCTCAGTACCTGCCTTTGAACTGGGCCAGCAACATACAAGCTGTGCTGATACTTTAAGGTGATTAAACCTATTAATCACAACTCTGTCTGATTATGGTTGATTGGTAGTAAAACTATAATGAAGGAAGAAACAGCAAGACATCTAAATGGAAATTAGGCACATGCAAATCTACTGGAGTTCTTTGAGGATAAAATGAGCATATTTTTTAAAGAGGGAAATGGATGGATGTTGTGTACTTTGAAGGCCTTTGATGTCACATAAAATAACTTGTCTATAAGATAAAACTGCATGGATTTGAGGGAAATCCTTTAGCATGGATATTAGATTGGTAAACCAATAGAAGATAGAGAGTTGGGTGTTTCTTTGGTTGATAATCAATGGTTAGTAGAGTGATGCAGGGATCATTGCTTGGCCTGAAACAGTTTGCTAATATATTAATGATTTGGAAGAAGGGACTGAGTGATGACACTAAATGGTGTGGAAAAGCCAAGGGTGTGGAGAGTCTGAAGAGAGTATATAGGTTAAGTGTGTGGGCAAGGGTCTGGAGTACAATATTGGTAAATGGAAGAAAGACTAGATCAGATTATTACAAAGATGGTGAAAGAGTGCAGCATGCAATGAGGAAGTAGGGAGTGCTTGTGTGTGAATCACAAAAAGTTAGCATGCAGAAGCAGCATGTAATTCTGAAAGCAAATGGAATGCCGGCCTTCATCGCTGAAGGGATTGAAATTGAGAGCAGGGAGGTTCTGCTGGAACTGTACAGCATGCTGATGAGACCACACCTGGAGAACTGCATGCAGTTCTGGTCTTCTTTGAGAAACGATGCTCTGGCTTTGAAAGTGGTACAAAGGGGAGGGGGAGGTTCACCAGTTGATTCCAGAAATCAGGGGGTTAGCCTATGAGGAAGAATAGAGTCCCTGGGACTTTAGGCACTTGGATTAGAAGAATGAGAGGGGTTCTCTTAGAAACATTAAATTGTGAAAGCAATAGATAGAGGCAGGAAAGTTGTTTCCACTGATTGGTGAGATTATAACTAGGGGACATAGTCTCAGGATTTGGGGGAGTAGCTTTAGAGGGTGGGAAAGAGGAGGAACTACTTTTCCCAGAATTGAGACTCTGAAGAATTCTGTGCCCAATGTAGTAGTAGTGGCTGCCTCAACAAATATATAGAAGATGTGAAGTATGGAAATTAAGGGTAGAGGGGAAGAGGCAGGTAGATGGAGCTGAATCACCCATGATCCTATTAAATGTCAGAACAGACTCGATGGGCCTACTATTTCTTGTGTTCTTATGAAAAATAGTTGTAAAGTCATATCATAATATAAGATCACATTACATCACATAATGTGATAAATGCCACACTAAGAGTTCCAAAACTAAAATAAATCAATCACCAGAATACTGGTTTTGGTGCCGTTAGCTGAGGGAGTGAAAATCATCACACTACAAGTAGAAGTCGCTCCTTTACAGTTTGAGGAACAAATATGATGTTTTTATCAACATGGCAGTCATATTTACAGAAAATTGCTGTAAATCTTCAGAGTGCCCCATCTGTACCCCTCCCGTGGATCTAGAAAAGCTAGATAATTGAAGGCCCAGAAGGTGGACAGTGCATACCTGAAAACCTCTCATTTTTTTTTCTCTTTTTAGTTTAGACTTGAAATATCTTGTTTTCTTGCTCTCTATTCTTTATTCTATTTTTCTTACTTTTCTCAGGGGGAGGGGAGGGAGGTAAAAGGGAATAAAAAGGAATTTTAATACACAGACCAGGACGGGATTCAGATCTACTTTATCAGTTTTAACCCTGAGGAAATCATGAAATTTTACAACACAGAGGTCGTTACTTAACTTTTTCTGCCCCTGTCAGCTCTTTATAGCACAACATCCAATCATTCCATTTCTTGCCATAAAACCAGACTATTGATTATTACCCAAACTTCACTGTGTCCTTCCAGAAATTAATTTTAATCACCATTGCACAAATGAGTAAGAGATATTAAACATGTTTGCTTTAAGATTTAGCAGTAAACTACCGATCTTTGAAGTTTGACATGGTATGAAAACATTTAGCTTTTTAAGTTAAAATTTTCATTTTTAGGAAGAGAAACAGCATAAAATCAAAATAAGTACTTTAAAGACACTTAAAATTGTTGATCAACACGACCCTCAGAATTTTATTAGATAAACCAATGAAAAGAAAACTTTGACTTCCGTGAACTAGATCTGTGAAAGTCTGTCAGTGTTGCCTCCGCGGTTCATGGCAGGGAATGTGCAGGTACAGATACTGGACAGGGACAACAAAACAGAACCCTAGTTTGATGTCCTTCAGTTGTATAACAAAAAAGAATTTTGTAAATTACTGTATTTGTAAAGTTGATTTTTAAAATGTTAGCAAAATTTTGCATCATCACATTAAATACTCTGGGCTCAACATGCAATTCTTAATGAATGGACAAGTAATTCTAAGAACCATGACTTTAGTCACCAAACTTACCATTCCAGTTGTACTGTCATAGCAGCCACAGATGGGCAGGCTCCGACAACCAAGATATGCTATGATGGTTGCCATCAAAATACCAAGTGCAGATGCAATTAATATGGTCATATTGGCTCCTTGGACAAATTTACTAAGTATGTACTCCTGAAAGGAAAGAAATCTGTATTTTACACCCAATTTTGGTCAAAGATCGAGATTCTGGTTAAAAAAAATCTTAGACTGAAGCACTTGTTCTACGTTGTTTGGTAAATGGCTGCTGGTTAAATAAACCGACCCTGAACCTACTCATTGTTCAGGAGGCTTTTTGTAATTATTTTATAAGGCTTCAGACTAGGAAGATACAGGCTAAATTGCCATGGCCTTCACTGAATCTTCTGTCCACTTTGGGAAAAATTAATGATGATGAATAATTAGTCATTACCAGCTAAAAACAATAATTACATCAATGGAGTTTGTTGTGATTATTGTTAATTGGTTGTTCCTGGAGTGATGAGCAGAGAACCTCTGATGGTTAGTGAGACTAACATAAAATGTACTCAAATCTCTCACACAAAGTACAACTTCATTATAAATGGTTTTTTTTCTTTTTAATTGAGGAATGAAGTCTGGACTATCAATATTTTAACTCCTGTTAACCATACAGTGAAACCCCTGGTATCTAGCACCTATGGGAATTGGTAGATGTCAGGTAAGTGTATTTCCCAGTTGCTTGAGACTTGCTCTTACATTGTCTAACTAATACACCTGTATTAAGAATAAACAGTTTAAAAGACAAAAATATTACAGTATACTGTACTTACATGAAACAAATTTTACTTGCATGAATATATAAGCCGTAAAACATTTTAAGTCACATTCTTTGAAAATGTTTTACCGCCGCTGCATCTGCAGGTTCCTCCCCCCTCTATGGAGCCGCCTAAAATACAAACCATAGCATTATAGACAATTAACCATCCCTTCCTCCCCCAAGTTGACATATAAAGTCTCTGACCTGCGATTCTTACTATGGAGACACTTTAAGAAAGTCACCCCAATGGCAAGTGCCATCAAACAGCTCTTCATTCTGGGCGACACCATTGAGGTCTTACATCATTTTATTCAAATAGATGCTTCGAGCAAAGCATAACCAAGGCCCTCCACCGGCTGCATATTGCTCCATTCTTCATCAGAGAAAATGTACTTTTACAATTTTATACTTGCATTTTTTTTTTACTTATTATTTGATTCTCTTTTTTTTTATAAATGTATTTTCCTCTTTTATCCCAATTGCTTGAATTCTGGATACCAGGGGTTTTACTATATTTCATTTCTACAACACATTAGTGAAGCATCATAATAATGGTAGCACTGCCGCTGATGTGGATCCACAGGAGTTGGAGACAGAGCACTTCGTTGCAGTGTCCAACCAACCAGTCCATCGGCTCTGTACAGGTTTTCAATGGCCTGCTAAAAGAGCCGACTGTGGTTTATAAAATCCTACGACTGCAGGGCCTGGGCTCAGCAGCAGCCACGAAGGGTTGCAGTCTCCAGGGAAATAGGGGATAGAGCAGTACACCAGAAAACGGGGACACCACCCCGTTTGAGAAGGAGAAGCAAAGAAGATGACCCTATGGGACAGTGACCATGGTGGCAGACCAGTGAAGGGCTCTGTGGCTGAAGAGCACAAAGGTGACTCGAGGCGAGGAACCCATGCAATCTGCAGATGACTACAGTGAAGGGACTCACACCAAGCTGTGCACTGCCGGAGACTGACTGGAAGGGTATCCGGTATCGGAACTGAGACAGGAGAGGGTGCCAAGGGCGCTGAGAGCTTCTTGGTTGTATCAGAGGTTTAGATCTGGAGCTCGAGTTACTGATGATTTGGACTGAAGGCTGTGTAGCTGCGGAAGTGCTGGAGGTGAATCCACAATCACTTAGTAACTCCAGGGGCAACTCGCTTCTCCATCTCTGACTGTAAAGGGGGCCCTGGGAAATTTCTGCTGATGGCAAATCTGCCTTACAATAGATTAAAGGAAATTGTGTCATATTTACTTTTTCTGTTTTGTTAAATGAGAATGAAAGAATCATGAAGCAAATAATGCACAGATTATGGAATTTAGAAAATGCAGGAAGTAGCACAGTTAAGGAAAGGAATAATGAAATGGAATAAAAAGCAATTTAGCCCACACTATATTGTGATAAATCCGGTTGTAAATCATTCTGGCTCCTTCAAACAGTGAATAATGCTTTACCTGCCAAAAGTGCATTTGTTTTAAATACAAATCTCGAAGCAATCAAGATCCAGCAATATTATATTCACACACCATCTGCATTTCTACAGACTTGGATCATAAATAAACACAGACAGCCAGATTTGATCAAATTATATTTGAATAACTAAATCTAAAATGTATTCTTTAAAAATATACTTACAACAATAATAATTTGATCTACCTACTGTCTTTCACATAATAAAATGTCCCAGTGCTGAAAGCACGTGCTCCTGAATTATGCAACTGGATGACAGAAACTATGAGGATGGAGGAGATTGCTCAAAATATGTAAATCAGAATTGTAATGCCAGGAATTATTTCAGTGAATATCAATATTTAGTGAAAAATAAATCCTGAAATCCTTCAGAACAACTTTCAAGACCAACAGCAGAGAATGACGCAAGTACACAAAATTTTATAGTCAAATGTGAGTATGATAATATGAACAGTATGCAAAAATGCTGAAGAAACCCAGAGGAAGTAAAGGATAACTAATGTTTTGGGCCTGGGCCCTTCGATGGATTCCGATGGATGCTACGTGACCTGCTGAGTTTCTCCAGCACGTTTGTGTATTGCACTTGTCCTTTTTACCCCAAGACACCAAGCAATTCTATATTCTAGATACAGCATGTCACAAAGTTTCTGCAGAATTCACTAGAGTTATCATATAACTCCACCCACCCCCGGCAAAAATTAAAGTAGTTTGTTACCCAGAATATCATCATTCAAATCAGTGATTATTCTCATTATTGATGTCCATGTTATTATTGTATGTAACATCTTCAAAGTTAGCCCCGACAATGAAAAACTGAAACAAGTCTCAAGGTATCCACTTTGTCACATAATGACAATAGGCGTATTAATTTACTTCCAATTTGGTGGTACATCTTGGGGTACTAATTCTGACAGACTTGCAAATCTTCTGCTTTGCTTCTCTGAAATTCCTTCCATCTATTGTAAATTATTAAGCTTTGAAAGCCTCAAGACTTCTACCTAATTTATACCAAAGTCATTAATTTTACCTTGGTTAACTATCTGGAAGGACATATTGGGCACACATTTGCTCATTAAAAACCTGAAGGGATGTAATAATTTCAGAATGCTTATTAATTAAAATTGGTGAACTAAATACATAAATGTATATTTCCATTCCTTTTTACCCACAGTTAGCAGGTGATTCAATGCATTAGCATTAAAGTTGGTATAAAATCAATGATTTCATATATGGGGAGTCAAATACAGTACACAGATGCATTTAATGCATAGATACATTTTCAAAAAAAATGAATAATTGCTTTTGTTGTAGCAATCGTATATGATTATTCATTTTTCATTCATATTCATTTTTCTGTGAATTTAACTTTTTAAATTCCACCCTGGTCACTTCTCTCACTGTAAGTGATCAATCAAATAAAAGGCATAAATCTTCTTTCAAATAAAACAGTCAATTAAATTCTCTTCAATCCCATCCAAAAGCATTAAAAAGGAGTTGTCTGCATGGAGGTTACATATAACACCTGTGTTCATGTGGTTACCCCTGTGGTATTCCAGTTTCCTCCGAAGATGTTTTTTTTCTTCTTTCTTTGGCTTGGCTTCGCGGACGAAGATTTATGGAGGGGGTAAAAAGTCCACGTCAGCTGCAGACTCGTTTGTGGCTGACAAGTCCGATGCGGGACAGGCAGACACGATTGCAGCGGTTGCAGGGGAAAATTGGTTGGTTGGGGATGGGTGTTGGGTTTTTCCTCCTTTGCCTTTTGTCAGTGAGGTAGGCTCTGCGGTCTTCTTCAAAGGAGGTTGCTGCCCGCCAAACTGTGAGGCGTCAAGATGCACGGTTTGAGGCGATATCAGCCCACTGGCGGTGGTCAATGTGGCAGGCACCAAGAGATTTCTTTAGGCAGTCCTTGTACCTTTTCTTTGGTGCACCTCTGTCACGGTGGCCAGTGGAGAGCTCGCCATATAACACGATCTTGGGAAGGCGATGGTCCTCCATTCTGGAGACGTGACCCATCCAGCGCAAAAATGCAGAGAACAAAACAAAGGACTCTACATCACCTTTGTTGACCTCACCAAAGCCTTCGACACCGTGAGCAGGAAAGGGCTTTGGCAAATACTAGAGCGCATCGGATGTCCCCCAAAGTTCCTCAACATGATTATCCAACTGCACGAAAACCAACAAGGTCGGGTCAGATACAGCAATGAGCTCTCTGAACCCTTCTCCATTAACAATGGCGTGAAGCAAGGCTATGTTCTGGCACCAACCCTCTTTTCAATCTTCTTCAGCATGATGCTGAACCAAGCCATGAAAGACCCCAACAATGAAGACGCTGTTTACATCCGAAGATGTGCTGGTACATTAAATAGCCACTGTTAATTGTGGTTGGTGAATGCGGTTGGCAGGAGAATCAATGGAGGCCAATTGATGGGAATGTGAAAAAAATAATAGATTACAGAGAAATAAATAGGGGAATGGGACTGACATTCTGGGAGGCAGCAGTGACATGATGGGCCAAATGTCATCCTTGTGTGTTGTAAGAAAATATCAAAAATAGAAAATATGAACATTTCTCCTGAAATTATGTTTTTCTATTTTACCTTCCAGTTTTTGCAATATGAGTATTTTGTATAGATCCACTGCTACATATCTACAGTATCCTCCATAGTGTTTGGGACAAAGGCACTTTTTTTTTCCCTTTATTTTCCCCTCTGCTCCACAATTTTAAAATTGTAATCAAATAATTCATGTGATTAAAGTGCACATTCCAGATTTTATTCAAGGTTGTATACATTTTGATTTGACCATGTAGAAATTACAGCACTTTTTATACATAGTCCCCCACCCACCCACCCCCCCCCCACCCACCCCCCCCCCCACCCCTTTGGGACATTTGGCTTCACAGGCGTTTCTGGGTACTCAGGTATGTTTATTGCTTCATTGGTGCAGGTATACTATAAGAGAGCTAAGCTTGCTTCTAAGCTATTGCTCTCACCTTTGGAGACTGTAGTTCCTATTTTTCAACATGAGGACCAGAGTTGTACCAATGAAAGTGAAAGAAGCCATTATGAGCCTGGAAAACAAGAAGAAAACAGCAAGAGATAGCACCCAAACCTCAGGATTACCAACATCAACTATTTGGAACATCATTAAGAAGAAAGCGTACCGGTAGGCTCAGTCATCACAAAGGGAATGGTAGGCCAAGGAAGACCACAATGCTGATGACAGAAGAATTCTCATCATAATGAAGAAAAATCCCCAAGCACACTCTTCATCAGAAACACTCTTCAGGAGGCAGGTGTGGTTATGTCAATGACTACTGTCCACAGAAGACTTCCTGAACAGAAGTACAAAGGTCACACCGCAAGATGCAAACCACTAGTTAGCCACAGAAACAGGATGGCCAGATTACAGTTTGCCACAAAGTTTTTAAAAAGAGCCTGCAGAATTCTGAAAGAGGTATGTGGACCGATGAGACCAAGATGAACCTGTATCAGAGTGATGGCAAGAGGGCTGTATGGAGGCAGAAAGGAACTGCTCAAGAACCAAAGCATTCCACCTTTGCCATGGTTTGCAATGCAGCATCTGTATTTTTGTTCATGAAGTCTTCTGCAGACAGTCGTCATTGACATATATACACCTGTCTCCTGAAGAGTGTTTCTGATCTGTTGGACATTCTTGGGGGATTTTTCTTCATTATGATGAGAATTCTTCTGTCATCAGCAGTGGAGATCTTCCTTGGAATTCCAGTCCCTTTCCCATTCCTGGGCTCACCAGGATGCTCTTCCTTCGTAATTATATTCCAGACTATTGATTTTGGTAATCCCAAGGTTTGGGCGATGTCTCTTACTATTTTATTCTTGTTCTTTGACTTTCATTGGCACAACTCTAGTCCTCATGATGAAAAATGGCAACTACAGACTCCGAAGGGAACCAAAAGATTAGAAGCAGGCCTAGCTCTCTTATACCTGCATCAGTGAAGCAATTAAACATACATGGGTACTCACAAATGTCCCAAACATTATGCTGCCCTGAAATGAGGGGACTATGTATAAAATTGTCATTTCAACATGATCAACCCAAAATGTATACAAATTTCCCTGAATAAAATCTGGAAAGTGTGCTTTAATTATACTGTATGTGAATTGTATGATTACAAATTTAAAACAGGAGCAACTAAAGGAAAAAAGTGTCTTTGTTCCAAACATGGCAGGCACATTAGCATTGTAATGCAACGTGGAAACTCTTTACATAACAAAGCAGGTGTTTCGCATCGCAAAGAAACCTAAAGGCCCTCAGTCATTTTTAACCACATAACCATTTACGGAGCGGAAACAGGCCATATTGGCCTTTCGAGTCCACACCGGTTCACTTCTTTTTTCTTTCTTCTTCTTTGGCTTAGCGTCGCAGACGAAGTCCTCAATAATTTCTTCTAGATTAGTTATGTCCTCACAGGTTCGAACATCTTCATTAATCCAATTCCTGGAATCATCTTCATTCTTCAGCGCTCCGGCTGACAAGTTCCATACACTGAGTGAGGATTTTGTTCGAGATTCACAGTTTCAAAGACAACTTATCTCCCCCACACAAGTGGGAGGACAAATATGCAGAGAAAAACTGATGACAGAGTAATTCACTTCATAATTTATATCAAGTCCTGAAGCTGTGATTTTTCAGAAAAAGAACATGGTGCAAGCCAAAAAATGCTGATTTCAAAAAAGCTTACCATATGAATGACATCACTAGGTTCATGTTGGAAAACTTCATCATCATTCTCACCAAAACTTAATGTCAGTGCTGCATATATTATCAAAATAGTTGAGGTAATCCAAGAAAGTACAGCTGATCCAACCATGGCACTTACCTAAAGGATATGTAAAGAAAAAAAAATGGAACTTCTTTAAAGAAAAAGGATATAAGCAGCTAAACAAGTTTAAACACTGCGAAATTGTATTAGTATTGATGCAATAAACAAAACAGTATTGCAAGGGGTAACGAACAGCTGGTATTTTACTGATCTTTCCATCAAGTATTAACTTGGCCTTTCATGCCTTCTTTGCTTTCAGAGGGGCACACACAAATATGGTAGGCCAGGGACTTGATTCGCAGCCTACAAGAATGTTATTTGAATGCAACCCTTTCAAAATTGACCCCATTTGTTTGTGATTCAGAAGTATTTGTAAAGAGAGTCGTTTCTACATATGATACCTAAGTATCATTTTGTGCTGTTTGGCATATTAACTTTTTTCCCCAAATAAAAAGTAGAATTACTTGGACTCCTGCAAAACATGGAAGTGTGCAGAATATTTCACACATTTGTTACAAAACTTGAAGGAGCAGAGTAAGGTGACTGAAAACTCTTCTCTACAATCTTGAATTGTTTCATTTTTTTTTAACCAATCTTGTGAGATCTTGAGGCAGATAGACCCTGTTGTGGTTCCTGATGACCGCATCTGCAACAAGTATTGGTTGCTCAGAGAATTCAAGCTCAAAATTGATGACCTGGAATCTGAGCTTCAAACACTATGACCCATTAGGGAGGGGGAGAAGTGTTTCAGGAGGCAATTACATGCATTAGAATAGCTGCCTCAAATTTGGCCTGTGGTCAGGGACAAGAGGGTGCAACTGCGAGTGAGGCAGGTAGTGAGATTCAAGAGACAGTGCTGGAGGAGCCTTAGACCTTGATCTTATCTCACAAGTCCAAGATTGTTGCTTCTTGTGTAGATAAGAGTGGGGGCTGTAGTAAGAATGAGCAACCATGGTTCAGGAAGCCATTCAAGAGAGAGATAAGAGAAATACAGTGGTAAATGGGGATAGTATAGATAGGGGAATAGACTAAGTTCTCTGTCGCAGGGATAGAGAGCACTGAAACCTGCATTGCCTGCCTGGTGCCTGGGTTCAGGATGTCTTTTCTGGCCTGGGAGGGGAAAGATCCAGTTGTCATGGGCCATATGGGTACCAACGGTGTGGGTAGAACTAAGAAAGATGTTCTGCTAAAGGAGTTTGAGGAGCTAGGGATGAAATGAAAAGGCAGAACCAAAGGATGTTAATCTCGTGATCACTACCTGAGCCATATGCAAATTGGCACAGGGTTCAGAAGATTAGAGAGTTAAATACATGGCCAAGGATTGGTGTGGGAGAAGTGGGTTCCAATTCATGGGAAATTGCGACCAGTATTGGGAAAGGAAGGAACTGTTCAAAGAGGACGGGCTCCATTTGATCCTAGTGAATCGCATAAATGGGACTGTGGAAATGGCTTTAAACTAAATCGTAGAGTGGTGGGTTCAACAGATAGGAGAGGGATGGATGAAGTAACAGAGAAGTGTGAAAAAAGTGAAACAAGTTAAAAAAGAGAAAACGAAGAGCGGAGAGATAAACATCAAATGCAAAAGAGGCAAAGATTACCGGATTTTAAAAGAACAATGAGTATAAGGGCACTATCTGAATGTGCATAGTATTCAAAACAAAATCAGTGAACTTATGGCACAAATCATTACAAAAGGGTGTATATAGTGGCTACTGCAAAAACATGGTGGAGAGCTTTGAGAAATGTCCAAGGATATCAGAATATTATTTAAATGGCAAATGACTGCAGCATGCTGACACGCAGAACGACTTGAGAGCGTTGTGCATGAATTGCAAAAGATTGATTTTCAGGCAATCAAGAAGGCAAATGGAATATTGACCTTCATTGCCAGAGGGAGCAGCGAGGTTATGCTACAAGTGTACAAAGTGCTGGTGAGACTAAATCTGAAGTACTGCGTGTAGTTCTGCCCTCCTTACTTGAGAAGTGATGCAATGGCTATACAGGCAGTGAGGAGGTTCACCAGGTTGATTCTAGGAATGAAGGTG
Organism: Narcine bancroftii; assembly: GCF_036971445.1. Taxonomy (NCBI): domain Eukaryota; kingdom Metazoa; phylum Chordata; class Chondrichthyes; order Torpediniformes; family Narcinidae; genus Narcine; species Narcine bancroftii. The sequence continues at coordinate 145,001,446 of NC_091471.1, read as the reverse complement.
TTGCCCTATCAGGAGAGATCGAGTTGTCTGGGACTGTACTCACTGGAATTTACAAGAATGAGAGGGGATCTTATAGAAACATATAAAATTATGAAAGGAATAAGATTGAGGTAGGCAAGTTGTCTACATTGGTAGTGGAGACCAGAACTAGGAGATATAGCCTCAAGATTCAGGGTGGTAGTTTTAGGACAGAGATGAGGAGGAACTGCTTTTCCCAGAGTGTGATGAATCTGTGGAATTCACTGCCCATTGAAGCAGTGGATGCAACTTCAGTAAATATATTTACAACAAGGTTAGATAGATTTCTACATGGTAAAGGAATTAAGGGATATGGGGAAAAGGCAGGTAGGTGCAGATGAGCCTATCATCAGATCACCCATGATCATATTGATGGCCTCCTACTGCTCTTATTTCTTGTGCTTTTATGTTCTTGTCTCTTTTTTTAAATTATTTATAAATATTTAAACTACAAAAAATTTAAATTATTTTATAACATTGCAAATCCATTACAAATACATGTGGTATATATATATAAAAAGAAAAGTGTAGAAAAAGAAAAAATGACCCCCATTGGTCCCCTTCCCTCTCTCCCCCTCTAAGCCCCTACAAAAGAAAAGGAAGAAAAAAGAGAAAAGATATAGGACAAGACACCTTCAAAGAAGCATCCCATATTGTAAAACTTCTTATAGTATATGGAAACCTATATTAGGAGAAACAGAATGTCAGAGCTTCATTTAAATATTCATACCAACACTTTATAAATATGGCCTCTATATTTTGCAAAATATATGATATTTATCTCTTAAATTATAAGTATTTTTTTCAAGTGGTATACAACTCCAAACTTTTGCATCCCATCTATCCATTCCCAAATTTATATCCGACTTCCAAGTTACTGCAATTTATTTTGTAGCTATTGCCAAAGCAATTTTTACAAATTTTGCTTGGAATATATTCAATTTTAATTTGGGTTTAACCCCTTAATATTACCCAATGAAAACATTGGATCCTGTGGAATTTAACTCCAATTATTCTTTCTAATAAATTACTAATTTCCAACCAAAAAGATTTAATCTTAGGTCACTGCCAAGTAGAATAGGAACATAGGAAGTAGGAACAGGAGTAGGCCAAAAATGGCCCATCGAGCCTGCTCCGCCATTCAATACGATCATGGCTGATCTAATTTATGAAGTACAAACTTCCTATTCACATCTAAAACATAAATCTGAAAAAGTATGGTTCAATTTATTTAACTTTTGCAATGTCAAATATATCTGATGAATAAAATTATATGAAAAAAATATAAATATAAATATATCTCACATTTATTGTACTTTTCATATTTTCTCTTTGAAATTCCATCCAATTATGCTTATTTATTTGTTTATTCAAATCTTTTTCCCATCTTTGTCTTGATTTATGTACACCTATTTTTTGACCTTTCTTTTGTAATAACTTATACATTAATGAAATAAATTTCTTTATATCTCCAATACACAATAATAACTCCACCTCTGTCTCTACTGGCAATAATGGATCTTGACCAAAATTTTCATGCAAAAACTTCATAACTTGATAATAACAAAGCCTTGGATTTTTGGATAACTCAAACTTTTCTTTCATTCTATCAAAGGTAATAAATTTCACTGCTTCAAAACAATCCTCAATCGCCTTAATACATTTCCACATCTTTAAAAATTGATTTCCCATAGAAAATGGAATAAATCTATTTTGAAATAAGGGTCGACATTAAACCACTGTCTCCAATCTCTTTATCAACCTTATTCCAAAGTTATGTTCTTATCTTGACCACATCACGGATGCACAGATTTGTTAAATACAAGATGGCTTTTCTGACCATAAATATGTTTAATGCTGTTAAATCCTCATTCCAAACTTCAGGAGGAGAAAGTTATTCTGGAGGCCATTATATATCCAAGTTGGACCTTAGTGCTTCAGTAAAGATGCATGATTTAATTCAATGCCAGATGTTATTATACTCTGCTGAAGCATCTACAGAATTTTCTGAAGTTTGACATTGAGCTAATCAAACACTCGGTTTCATATACTAAACATCCTTGTAAGATTGGGGCTTGTGAAGACAATTTTTCACTGCTTCCTCCTCACTTCCCTTAAACAATTTTCCATAGCATCTCCCTGCCAACATCAACTACATATTCCTCCCTCCCCTTTCTCTCTCTCTTTTCAGAGGGAATTGCTGCTGTACAGGACCCCAAGTTTTAGATGCTGTCAAATAATGATATGGATCTTTCTGAGTGAACAGACTGCTGGTGTAATGCAGCCGGTTTTTTTTTGTAATTCGGGTGAAAATTACATTGAGACCACAAGTACATCCTTGCATGATAACCTGTAGTTCCCCAAAATAAAGTCTGAATGAATTATTGTTTTCATGTCACAGAGTCATAAAGCTCTTTTATTTTCAGTAAATTAATTGCCTAAGTTTCTGGTTGAGATACTGAAAAAAACAACTTTAGAAACAACATTAAACTCTGCTTTTAAGCTAACTTAAGAAATAATGTTCTTGGTAAAAAATATTGGAAAATATTCTAAATATGCTGAGTTCATGGGCTTTGTATGGTTTAGGCTGGAAGAAAAGATGAAACTCATACAGCTTGATGCACAAAGATTTAACTTGGGTCATTCGAATATAAGGCAAGAGTCCTGCCAGACCGTTCAACTCGATTACTATCCATTGTTATGCCCAATAAATAGGACATGGTATATAGATGGCATTTCCATCCATTGTTGTTGAGAAGATCTGCATTTTGTGACTTTATTAGAAGGCATATTGGAATCTTCTGTGAGACTAATTGCCATTCTATTGCCAATAAATTTACTATATGGGATACTTTAAAAGCTTATTTATGGGGTCAAATAATTAGTTATGCCTCGAGAATTTAAAAAGTGAGGTAGACAAACTAGAACAAGAGATATATATATTTTGGAGAAGGACCTGAAGTTGAGGAGCTCAGAGCAGAAGCGAAGAGTACTTATTAATAAAAAGCTCGAGTATAATACATTACAAACTTATAAGATAGAGAAAGCAATAATGAGAACAAGACAAAGATTCTACAAGCTGGGGGAAAGAGCTCATAAGGCCCTATCTTGCCCATTGAAAACAGAACAGTCTCTCGAACAATTAATGCAATTGAAACAGAAGCCAATGGAATTTCTTAGAAGCCACAGGAAATTAATGAGGCTTAAAATAATTTTATTCTAAATTATATAAATCAGGATTTCAAGGAGATTAATATAATAAATGATTATTTGCCACAATTAGCTTTTCCAAATTTGGATTTGGTTGAACAGATGGAATTAAATGCACCCTTTACTCAATTGGAGATAGAGGAGGCATTGAATTCATTGCATGTTAATAGATCTCCCAGCGAGGATGGTTTTCCACCAGAATTTTATAAAGAATTAATGACTCTCTTTATGGAGATATATAATCAAGCTGTTGGATCACATACTTTGCCAGATTCCTTTACAACAGCAATAATGACGGTAATTCCTAAGAAAGATAGGGATCCATTGAAACCATCATCATATAGACTGATTTCCTTGTTGAATACAGATTATAAAATACTAGCCACAGCTTTGGCAAATAAACTGATGAAATTTTTACCCAAATTGATAAATAAGGATCAAATGGGATATGTTAAGAGAAGGCAATCAGCAGACATTATTTGGCCCAGAAAAGAGCTGAATTAAGTGTGGTAGTCACCTTGGATATGGAAAAACCCTTTGATAGACTGGAGTGGGATTTTCTATTTAAAGTATTGGATAAATTTGGATTAGGTCAAAATTTTATAAACTGGATTACGAACCTAAGGCCAGAGTTGTGACAAATGGCCAAGTATTTCCAACAATCCAACTATCCAGATCTAGCAGACAAGGATGTCCACTATCTCCAGCTCTTTTCATATTGGCTATAAAACTTCTGGTGGAAATTATTCAACAGGATCCAGACATTAAGGGGTTCAGGGTTGATCAAGATGAACATAAGATTAGTCTGTTTGCAGATTTAGTATTAATATATCTTACAGAACCTGAGATTTCTTTGCAAGGATTGCATTTACAACTGGAAGATTATGGGAGGGTTTCTGGTACAAAGTAAATTGGGATAAGAGTGAGATTATGCCATTAACTGATGGAGATTATACAAATTGTCAAAATAATATGCGATTTAGATGGCTGAAGAATGGGATTAAGTATTTGGGGATCAAAACAGAATAATGACCTGAAAATTTTGTATAAAATGAATTACTTCCCATTGCTTAAAAAAGTTGAGGAAAACTAAATAAATGGATAACTCTTCTGACAAGTTTGATCGGAAAAGTTAACTGTATTAAAATGAATATATTTCCATGTATACAATACCTTTATCAGATTCTTCTAATACCATTACCACTGAAGTTTTTTAAAAAAATTTGAATAAGTTAATTAAGAAGTTTCTCTGGAAAGATAAGTTAGCCAGAGTCTTCATGGAGGTATTAACTCGAAAATATCATATGGGAGGTTTCCAATTCCCAAATTTTAAATATTATTATTGGGCAGCCTAGATGAAATTTGTCACTTCTCTCTTTCACAGAAGAGACAAACCTTCATGGGTGAAAATTGAACTGCACAAAGTCAGAGAGAGTAGTACAAGATTTTATATATAAATGGGATACTAAATTTACTTTGGGTGGAAAGGAAGCACCATTAATAGAGAATATTTTGAATATCTGGTATAAATTTAATAACTTAATTGGATCAAAAGGAAAAATATCTCCAAAAATACCTTTGACTCAAAATAGATTAATTCCTTTAACAATGGATAATAAAATTCTACATAAATGGTCCCGTAAAGGGATTAGATATGTGGAAGATGGCTATATGCAAGGGCAACTAATGTCATTCAAACAGTTAAAAAATATAATATTCTTATTAATACAATATTCTGCTACTTTCAATTAAGATCTTTTAGTTTTAGAGATGAATTAGGACCAACCATGATTTTACAAGAGTGCAGTGAAATGCAGATTCTGATTTGAAAGGGGAACGCAAGGAAGTTTACATCAATAATGTATCCTTTACTTCAATTGGGTACTCCTAAGCAGGAGTTATATAAATCAAAACAAAGATGGGAATCAGACTTGAATATTAACATTGGTGACAAGAATGGGTCTGACTTTTCTCAGGATTGCACAATCAATACAATTAATGTAAGATATAGATTGGTGCAAGACAGGTTTTTGCATCAGCTAAATCTTACCCCGCAGACATTGCATAAATTAAATTTTACTATATCTGATATATATTTTAGATATGGGGAAGAAACAGGAATCTTTTTTCACATTCCACCTTGTCATACTCTAAATTGAAACCATTTTTGGGAAAATTTAAGAATTTTATTAGACCAGATTATTGGGAAACAATTGCCACAAAGTCCAGAATTGTTTCTCCTAGGAAATATTGTGGGCATAAGACCTAAAATGAGGCTGTCTAAGTTCCATTTAGAATTTCTTAAGATTGCATTGACAGTGGCCAGGAAATGTATTGTGGTTACTTGGAAGTCTGATTCCCTTCTGGACGTAGCCCGATGGAATGTAGAAATGCATAGTTGTGTTTGTAATGATAGTGATCAGGTTTGCAATGCAACTAGCAATGCCTTAAGGACTATAGCTCCTGTTTCATTATACTTGGCTGCCAGCAGGAGGCTGACACAGAAGGAGAGACTGCTGTATGAGAGATCTGTATTGGAGGCTTGCAGTCTCATGGCATGACTCATGGGCTGATTACATAAACTTTAAAGTAAAGAACCTTTTCCTTCATCTAGATGGCAGAGGTCGACAGCATTGAGTCCACGCTGCTGAAGATCCAGCTGCACTGGGTGGGTCACGTCTCCAGAATGGAGGACCATCGCCTTCCCAAGATCGTGTTATATGGCGAGCTCTCCACTGGCCACCGTGACAGAGGTGCACCAAAGAAAAGGTACAAGGACTGCCTAGAGAAATCTCTTGGTGCCTGCCACATTGACCACCGCCAGTGGGCTGATATCGCCTCAAACCGTGCATCTTGGCGCCTCACAGTTCAGCAGACAGCAACCTCCTTTGAAGAAGACCGCAGAGCCCACCTCACTGACAAAAGGCAAAGGAGGAAAAACCCAACACCCAACCCCAACCAACCAATTTTCCCCTGCAACCGCTGCAACCGTGCCTGCCTGTCCCACATCGGACTTGTCAGCCACAAACGAGCCTGCAGCTGACGTGGACATTTACCCCCTCCATAAATCTTCGTCCGCGAAGCCAAGCCAAAGAAGAAATGTTGCATAAGAACTCAAACATATGAATACAAGATGAAACATGGTGTCAGAAGTGCAATGAAGGAAATTAGAAGGAAATACTTAAAAAGGAAAATCTAAAGTCAGCAACTGATCAGTGGAGAGAAGCTAACAGTGAAAAATGGAAGGATTACATCCACCAGTGAAACTTCAGTTGACAGGTAATGTGGCTTAAATTTGGAACAGATTTAAACAGTATTTTGGATTGTATGTAGTGGCAGTTGGAGCTGATGAGAAAAGGGATAAAGTAAAAGCATCAGTTTTCTTACATGTCATGGGAGATGAAGCCCTGGAGGTGTACAATAACTTCACATTTTTGGCTGAAGGAGACAAAATGAAACTGGAAAAAATAATGGAACATTTTGAGGCATACTGCACACCTAAATGTAATGAGAGGCACAGATTTTTAACATATGTACAGAAAATGGAAGAAAGTATTGATCAGTATGTGAATGAATTGAGAAACAGAAGCAAAGCATGTGAATTTGGTGGACTGACTGACTTGCTGATAAAAGACAGACTTGAGCATGGTATTCCAGATAATAGTCTAAGGGAAAGACTGCTAAAAGAGCAAAATCTAGTCCCGGAAAAAGCCATAGCACTCTGTAGGGCTACAGAAACTGTAAAACTGCAGGCAAAAGAGCTGTTCAGTGATACTAGCTGCAGTGTAGATGCAGTGAGCAAGAACAGACAGAAACCATTTAACAAAAACAGCACCAAAGTGGAAAGAGAGATATGGCCAACAAACAATAATGAAAGGAACAATTGAAAGCCATGTTGTCGATGCAGTACACACCTACCAAAAAAGTGTCCAGTATATGGTAAAACATACAATATGTGCAACAAAAGCAACCATTATGCCCATTGTTGTTGGAACCAAGTGCAACAAAGCAAGGTTCATGCAGTAGGTGAAAGAGAGTTGGAGGAATTCTATGTAGACATTGTGACTGAAAACAACAAAGAAAACAGAGATTAGATGTTGAGATTAAAAGTGAATGACATTTACATTTCAGTTAAATTGGATACTGGACCACAAATTAATCTAATATCAGAGACTGATTTTAAGAAGCTTAGACCCAAACCAAAGATGTATGGAACAAAAGTGATGGTGACAGGTTATTCAGGTACCAATATACCAGTGCAAGGAGAAGGCATGGTCAAGGTGAAACACAAGGACAAAGAGCACATGCTTGCATTCATCATGGTATTAAAGGATGTAAAGGCCACACTAGGTTTAACAGCCTGAACAGAAAATGAACCTGGTAAAAAGAGTCCTTGTGGTGGAAAGTGGAGGAGAGACAGTCTATGATGAACTTCTGAAAGAGTACAATGACCTATTTCAGCATCCAGGCTGCCTTCCAGAACACACGATCAAAGTGGCTAAATATGTGCCACTGATAATACATCCATGCAGAAAGTTCCATTTGTGCTTCAAAAACAACTAAAGACAGAGTTGGTCAGGATAGAAAGACTAAACCTAATTCAAAAGACAGATGAGCCAATGGAGTGAATAAGTTCACTCGTCATTGTGGACAAAAAGAATGGAAAGCTTAGAATTTGCCTGGATCCAAGAGATCTAAACAGAGCAATAAAGAGCACTTTAAGCTACTGATGCATGAAGATATCATGTCACAGTTTGCAAATGCAAAGTTCTTCAGCAAGTTAGATGTATCGTCAGGATTTTGGCAATTGAAATTGGATAAATCAAGTTCAAGACTGTGCACATTCAATAGTCAATTTGGCTGAGACAGATTCCTATGGTTACCATTCGGAATTTTCTCAGTTCCTGAAGTGTATCACAAAACTATCCATATGGTCTATGAGCACCTGGATGGAGTTGATACCTCAATGGATGTCATAGTCTGGGGAACCACGAGAATGGAGCATGATGAGAGACTAAGGAAAGTGCTGGAAGCAACAAGGAAAGCAAACCTGAAGCTGAATAGAGAGAAATGCCAGTTTGGGGTGACAGAACTAACATTTGTAGGAGATATTATTGACAGTGAGGGCATCAGACCAGATCCCAGAAAAGTGTCCACCATTGGGAACATGCCAAGGCCACAATGCAAAAAAGGACGTACAGAGGTTTAATGGAACGGTCAACTATATGGGTAAATTAATATCCAACCTCTCAGAAAAGACGGCTCCATTGAGAAAACGAACAGAAAAGAACATTGAATGGGAGTGGGATCATGACCATGAAAAGTCATGGACATTGGTGACCAAGTAAGGCTAAAAGACAAAATGAACTTATGGACTTAGAAGGGAACTGTCCTTATATGAAGTCCAACCAAAATCGTACACCATTCAGACAGATGAAAGTGCTGTTCTGCGAAGAAATCGTTGAGACCTTCAAATGGAACCAGCCACAGTAGATGGAATGACTGATACTGTTGAACAACCTGAATATACAGCTGAGAAGACATCATCTGAGGGAACAGCTCAGATTCAAGGACAATCAATCAGGAGATTGTCAAGAGATGTGAAGCCTCCTAAGAGACTCATAGAGCAAATTTAAAGACTCCTGTTATAGAATGAAGTAGTGCTATCTTATCTGCTCTTCAAGTTTTAGTGCATGTAAATGTGAACACAAAAACCAAGTTTAAGAAATGTTAACAATGTTGATAATAATGAAAATGTAAATTCCAGGTGTTAAAGTTAAAATTGCAGAGTTATACAAAGAAAACATGTTAGTTAAAAGTAAGTAACTTTTGTTTAAGAAAGGGAGATGTAATGATTGTGAACATGTTTGCAATGCAACTAGCAAGGTTTGATTATACTTGGCTGTCAGCAAGGGCTGACACAGAAGGGGAGACTGCTGTATAAGAGATCAGCAATAGATGCTTGCAGCCTCATGGGCTGTTTTCATCAACTTTAAAGAACCTTTTCCTTCATCCATATGTTGTCTAAGAACTCACAAGATGAAACAGTGTTCCTTTGGAGAAAATTACTTACAATTTAAGCAAGAAATATATTTTTGCAGGTATGGCATCCATATTTGCATAATGCAGGGTTGAATATTTAAGATACTTATTCTGTTCCTGAGTTTTACGTCCATGTTCTTTCCCTTATTTTAGATCCAGGCAAGAAAAGAATTATACTTCTGAAATGGATCTCGGATCCCGATAGTTCCTCTTTCTTTCTTTCCTATTTTTTATCTTGGACTTTTGCTTTTTGGGTGGAGGGGGAGTGGAGGGATGGGGCTGTTTGGAATAAGGACAACCTGTATCATTGATTTGATTTTCTTTTCATTTCATTTTATGTATTTGCAATGATTAATTCTTGAAACTTGTTTGATAATAAAATATTTTTAAAACTTAGGTCATTTGATTATATCAGTCAAAATAAATAGGTCAAGTTGGACACATTCTTTCAGTTAATCAACCACTTAGGTTATCTTTTCTTGCACAATGGAAACACGTGAATTTTCTTTCTCTCAATGCATGAGACTTACAAGAATAGGATTCTTTTTCTGAGAGGAAAATAATGCTAGAACTCCTGGAAATGCCAGTACCTGAAAAAGCAAGCAAATAATTCATTTGCTTCATGAATTAAATATAAAATCACATTAAATTACTGTATTTAAATTAATTGGCTTACCATGCCTGTCCAGATGGGTATTCTAGTCCTACGAAGCACTGAATCCTTCCTAAAAAATCCATCCATGAATCCACATATTACGCAGACTGTAGAACAAGCTATCTGCAAGATTCCCAGTGGAATCATACCTGGTTGATTAAATATGAAGTATCTGTAACGTGATGTTTTAGAAGACATGAAGATGGGACAATGATCCACAATCTCACTAAAAGACAATAATATCTGGAAGTTGAAAGCAAAATAGTCTTCAACTCAGAGCCTAGGAGGGAAAAAAAGAAAGGGTTATACATTGTTGCATGTTAAATTCTTCTGTTGCCATTTGGAACATAGTCATAAGTGCAATAATTTAACATGGAAACAGTTCACAGAAATGCAAGTCAAAAGTCGCCTACAGAAAAGTGTCCTCAATCATGTACCAGCCATTCAACCTGGTACCTCTGCAGAACTGAACAAGAAGTAGATCTCAATGTGAAATTGGTGTATACCAACAAAATATAATTTCCATTCCATCCAGTCAATGCTGGTACTCTTAAATAACAATCCAATGTTTTTCTTCTCCTGGCTAGCTCCCATACCCTTGCAATTACTTCTTCAAATACATCAGGAGTTCCTTCTGGAAAGCTATCACTGAATCTGTTCCTATCATTCAAGAAGGCAGTGAATTTCAAATCCAACCAGTTAATGAAAAAAATATTTCATCGCTTCACTTTGTGTTCTTTTGACAATCAACTCAAAGCTTTGCTCTTAATCCACCATTCAAACACACAAAGCATGTTCTCTTTATTTACACGATCAAATACATGATTTTAAATCAGTTCAGATCAAATCTTTTCTGAGCGTAACTAAGCTTCTTATTATACCTTCTCACACAATTTGTATTTTTGAAAACTGTTTAAACCGTGAAATCTGGTGGCCACAGGTGGAAAATACACATTTTACTAACATGCTTTAAAAATGTTTTTAAAAGTGGAGATTGTTCATTTTGCAAGGTTTAAAATGGAGGAAAGAAATCAACTAAAATTTATTCCATTTAGATTTTAAAACAATAGATTTTAAAAGCTTTACTTCACATTTTTGAAACCCAGGTCTAATTTCCAAAGGTATTTGCAGTCATGGAACATAGAAGTGATTTATAGGTGTGAACTAATTGATGATCCAGGCAGTTCTTGGCTAAAAAAAAAAGCTAAGTAATTGGACAATCAATTTAAGAAGCACAGTCTGGAACTTACATCTTCCACACAGCAAAGCTTAACTTCTTGTATATCCATGTGCCCATCTAAAATAGAACACTTTGGCCCACAATGTTGTCTGACCTGTGTAAACCTCTTCTATATCAATCTAATCCTTCACAACCTGACAGCTCAGAATCCTCTATTTTACTTGAAATCAAATACTTGAACTTTCATGTTCAATGTGCAACTCTACACACCAAAACCATAAACTTTTCAATATTAGAGATTATTTAGAAGGATTTCCTGAAAGAAACATTAAAAACCAAACTGCCTTTAAACTGTTGAAAAAGGTGCACTATTCCCTGCTTTGCTTTGCTTGAGTTCCAAACCTCCCCAGCTTGAGGATTCAAGCTTCACTTTAGCATTGACGACCTCAGATTTCAGATTTTTTGTCAGAGTACATACATAACATCACATACAACCCTGAGATTCTTTATCCTGCAGACAAGACAGAATTACCACTTATTGGTAGTGCAAAAAACTTCCTAACCTACCTATGTAAACAAATAAAGAAATGGAAGCAAAAAGACTGTGCAATACAAAGAGAAAAATATCCATAAAGGGCAAAAGTAAGAGTCCTTAAATGAGTCCCTGATTGAGTTTGTTGTTGAGGTGGAGGGGTAGCACCCTGTTCCTGAATCTGGTGGTGCGAATCTTATGGCACTCATACCTCCTCTTTCCTGATAGAAGCAGTGAGAACAGAGCATTTGCTGGGTGGTGTGGACCCTTGATGATTCCTGCTGCTTCCCGTCAGCAGCATTTCCTGTAGATGTTCTTGATGGTAGGGAGAGTTTTGCTTATCCTGGGCTGCGTCCAGGGCTTTCTGCCACACACCTTAGAAATTTGCCAGGGTTTCTGATGTCATTATCAAACCTCCGCAAACTCCTGAAGAAGTAGAGGTGCTGACGTGCTTTCTCCATAATGCTATTGGTGTGTTGGGTTCAGGATTCTCTGTGATAGTGATTCCCAAGCACCTAAATGTGCTTGCCCTCTTCCCTCTGATCCCACAATGATCACTGGATTGTATACCACTGACTTTCTTTCCCTGAAGTCAACAATCAGCTCCTTGGTTTTAGTGACATTGAGTATGAGGTTATTGTGGGTGCACTATTCAGCCAAGTTTTCAATCTCCCTCCTTCCTGTATGCTAACTCGATGCCTCTTTTTACGCCACCCCCTTCTGTGTCATCATCAGCAAATGTATAGATAGTGTTGTTATACTGTTGTTGCCGCACAGTCATAGGTGTACATCGAGTAGCACAGGGGGCTAAGAACATGCTCTGGTACCCATGGAGATTGTGGAGGAGACCATTGGTTGTGGTCTGGAGGTGAGGATCCCCAATCCAATTACACAGTGAGGAATTGAGGCCTGGGTCTTGGAGTTTGCTGATCAAATTTGAAGGGATGATGATGTTAAATGCCTGCAGTATTGTTTGAAGTCAGAAGGGATATTAAACCATCATCTTCTCTGGAAAACTGTAAACACAAGGTTCTGGTGTGAGGACTGTATACCTCTTTGCTACATTATGATTTGCAACCAAATGCACTGTGCAGGACCGATATTAACCTCCCATATCATCTAGCACTTGCTTTATTTAGTAATAATTGTACCAAATGTTCATTGTCTATAACACACAGATAGTGAGAAATACATTTTAAAAATGTATTAATATATTCTTTGCACATTGAAACAGATTAAAATACTGTTTACATATATATAACCAAACTCATCCTGTCACCCACTGGACTGTAGCAATGATCAATTTATCTTGCTGCATTGGTGACCACAGCAAAAACAAATAGTCGAGCTACAACAAAATCTGAAAGTTAAGAATTTGTATCTCATGTCCCAGCCCTCCCATGGTTGAACCTGTAGTATCATGAACAGGAAACAGAACAAGTAGGCATGGATGGGCCTTTTTCTCTGACTAGCAAGGGGGCAGTGCTGAACCTCAAATGTTTTACATTTCTATAACTGACAGGTGAAGGCACCAAAGGTTGCTAAATAGGTGGGAAAATACTTTTGGAAGAGGGCATAAAAAAGTTACAAATGATATAGATACATAAAATGAATAAACATAAGAAATAAGAGCATGAGTCGGCCATCCGGCCTGTCAAACCTGCTTCAACTTTCAATGAGATCACGGCTGATCTGATGATAGGCTCACCTCCACCTAATTTCCCCCACTATGTAAAAATCTGTCCAACCTTGTCTTAAATACTTGTCTTAAAGGCTATACTGCTTCACTGGGCAGGGAAATCCAGAGTCATCACTCTCTGGGAAAAGCAGTTCCTAATCATCTCTGTCTTAAATCTACTCCCCTAAATCTTAAGGCTGCTCTAGTCTCACCTACAAGTGAAAGCAATTTACCTACCTCTATCTTATCCACACCTTTCATAATTTTATGTTTCTTTAAGATCCCCTCTCATTCTTCTGAATTCCAGCAAGAACAGTCCCACATTATTAATAATCTCATGTTATTAACCCCCTCATCTCGGTGAACCTTTTCTGTACTGCCTCCGAGCGCAGTACTGTAGATCCCTCCTAACTAAGGAAAACAGAACTACACGCAGTATTCCAGATGTGGCCTCACATAACCTCCCTGCCCCTAAATTCAATCCTTCGATCAATGAAGGCTAACATTCCATTTGCCTTCTTGATCCCTTGCTGCACCTGCAAACCAACCTTTTGTGATTCATCTACAAGCACCCCCAAGTCCTTTTGCACGGCAGCATGCTCCAATCACTTTCTATTTAAATAATAATCTGATCTTCCATTTTTTACCTTCCAAAGCGGATAACCTCATATTTACCAACGTTACCAACAAAGATAAAACAAATGGAATGTAACATGAGAAAATATGGAACACTATTTTGGCAGGATAAATGAGAACAAATGTTTTGTTAGTGGTGAGAGATTATCTCTGAAATGTAGAAGGATCCAGGTTTTCCATTGCATGATTCACAAAAGGCTATTATATAGGTATAGTAAGCAGGTCGAGAAACTAACTGAAATTTGTCATTCTTTACTAGGAAAACTGAGTGCAAAAATAGGTGGTTATCACTCAATTAAAGGGCCACATTTGCAGTACGTGTATAACATTTATCTCTTTATTGAAAGCAGTTAGTGAAGGTTTTTGTGAGGAAGGGTCGGATAAATTGTGCTTGTACCAGCTAGTGTTCAGAAGAATGAAGAGGGAATGGGAACAAAAGGGTTTAACTAGGACATTCCTCTCCTGTGTGACAAAGTCATTAAAATGCCAATTTAAGGCCAAAATTCTCTCAGAAGGCTGTTAATCTCTGAAACTCTTTCCCTCAAAGAGTATTGGAAGTAGAATCTTTTAAGGTAGAGATGCATTGATACCTAGGTGGAATATCTTAAGAGATACAGTGGTCGGAGTTGAAGATGGAGCAGATATTACAATCAGTGAACAGGCTTGATGAAATTCTCCTAAATCGCACGTTCATATTAAAATATTCAAGATAGAAGGGGGCACATTTTGATTGAATTACTGAAATGAGGAACATCTAATTAGGCCAAATATCTGTACGTTATGATTTTTCAATGGTTTGCCACTGTTGAAGCTGTGCTCGAGTTCAGTGAGTTACATGAAGCTTGCTGTGCAGTCACTCCATTGCTGGCTGTGGGGTAAAACACTCAACCCCCCAAATACTTCAGGGGGCCAGGATCTGGAAATAAGCACATTTGCAAATGGTGCAGAAACGAATCGTCGCCTCGATTCACATTGCAAATGTTTTTTTTTAAAGTATCAACATTGCAAATGTTTTTTTTTAAAGTATCAGTATCTCTTTAACGTTCTCCCCCATCGCCGTCCCCGGGCCGTCCGTCCCAGAGTGAACAGCCCAGCGGCAAAAGTCCAGTCGCGGCCACCACTCAGAGGGAAGGCGGACGGGGAGCAGGTTCCGCCCCGCCTTTCATTACCTACCTCTGGAGTTGGTGCCCCCCGTTCCTCATGCACAGCCTCCCCCTCTGTCTCTCCACCAACCCAGAGTCTCCTGTTCGTGCCCTTCCTGGAACGCAGCAGGAACACCTTCCTTCACCCTGTCCAACCCACCCAAAGGCACCGCCGCATCCGCCCTGCTTTTTAACCCTCTGCTTTCCAGTTCATCAGACTCGGTCACTAACTTACTTCCTTCAGTAGTGGATGAAATTTGAGTCTATTCCATTCTGCTCCGTGGACCTGCCCACATTCCCTCTGATCGTCTGCAGGGTTGGCAATTAGAAAATCTCTCAAGCTGCACGGTCATGACTTCACCCATTGGGCAACGCATGATCAATTAAAACATCACTTCGACTGATTTCGTCACTTCATTCGGTGGGATTGGGTTTGGTGAAGCGAATTTGCTGAAGGATGTTTCCAGCCGTGGGAGAGCCCGGGACCAGAGGCCAGAATAAAGGGAATGAGGAGCCAACCAAAGGTTGTGCCATTCGTTGCAGCAGTTGGGCAACGCCATTGGGTTTATTCAAGGCAGAGCTTTTCAATCATCAAGGCGTCAAAGATTGTGGGGAGGATGTGGGTGAAAGGATTAGCTACGATTTTCAAGATTCTTTGATTGTCATGTAATAAAGCTGAAAATGTAATGTGGCACGAAATTTCCTACTGTCAGGCCATGTTCACCATGAGTAGAAATTGTCTGGCACCCTTAACAGTCCAAGAGGAGTCCTTCATCTCTTCTCTGCCCCCCCAGTCTCTGATCCTTCAGCCTCTGCAGCCTGCCTCCAATCCAAACCACAGGCAACCAGATGCACCCTCTCACTGATACTTGGTACCCCTTCAGCCAGTCTTGAACCCGTCTCCAGCTTTTAAGTCTGTTCACAACAGCCCACCTGTGTGTTCTTCAGCCTCACAGACCCTCACTGGTCTGCTGCTGTGGACACTGTCCTGTAGGTTATCTTCTCTGCTTCTTCCCAAATGGAAAGGTGGTAACATCCATTTTCTGGTGCCCTCTGCTTCCCCTCAGTTTGCAATCCCTGGAGGCTGTTGCCAAACACAGGCACCACCACCTTGGGCCCAGACCCTGCATGCAGCATTTTAAAATAAACCACTGTTGGCTCTTTTAACGGGCTGTAGGGAGCTGTCGGTCGTTGGGGTGGTTACTTGGACCCTGCAGAGGTGTGCTATGTCTTCTCTTCCCATTCCCCACACAAGGAGCAGCGTGGCCAATTTTTTTAATGGCCAAGTAGACTCAATGGGCTGAATAGCCCAATTCTAAGCACAATTGTCTAAGGTGGACAATTTCCAGCATTTTCTGTTTTTAATATCTACGGGAATGCATTTTCTTCAGATGAACAAGAAAATAGTCCTGAAAAAGTTGTTGAATTGATTACCATAATTGAAGTGAAAGGAATGAATGATAGAACAAATGTTGAAAGGCTGCAAAATGGAAAGAATTTCCTGGAAATGAAGGTTTATTCCATGGCAAGTTTCTAATTTGGAAGCTATATCGTCATTTTACTATTAGATATTAGAGAATTCATCAGAATCAGAATTTATAGTCATGAAATTCAGTGTTTTGTGGCAGCATCGTACAGCAAACATTCATATTATAACCATCTTACATTAGTACAAAAGAAGTAAAAATAATAGTCCACAGAAAGTAAGGAATCTGATGGCAGTGAGGAAGAAACTGTCCTTGTGCCGTTGAGTGCTTATCTTTAGGCTCCTGTACCTCCCCCCACCGATGGTAGCAAAGTGAAGAGGACATGCCTCTTAGGGTACTTTTCAAGACACCACCTCAAGTAGATGTCCTCCATGGAGTGAAGTCTGGTGCCTGTGATGTGCAGGCCGAGTTAACAACCCTCTGGAGTTTATTCTTGCCCTGAGAGTCGGTGCCTCCATATAAGACAGTGATGCAGCCAGCCAGAATGCTCTCCACGGTGTACCTGTAGAAGTTTACAAGTCTTCGGTGACATACCAAATCTCCTCAGACGCCTCACAAAGTATAGGCGCTGGTGAGCCTTTTTTGTGACTGCATCAAGACAGATCATCGGACACTTAGAAATTTGAAGTTCTTAACCCTCTCCACTATTGAGCCCTCGATGAGGATTTAGTCGTGTCCCCTGACTTCCTCTTGAAATCCACAGTCATCTTGGTTTTGCTGACGTTGAGTGCAAGGTTGTTGTCATTACACCATTCAACGAGGTTATCTCTCTCCCTCCTGTCCACTTCCTCATTGCCGAATGCGATTTATTGTAGTTTGTTGCAGCACTTAGCCAAAGTAGAAACTTACAGCTACTACTTACATGAACTGTGATTTTAAATTGGGTTCAGACTACAGTTCCATTGTTCGATTAAAGTAACTGAGATCCTATATGCAAATGTGATTATTGGTGGCTGAGCCAAATTACTTATTCCCATCACAGCTTTCAACTCTTATTGATGAAATTTACATGTACATTTGGAGTTGAAACTATTCAATATCCTAGCAGTACAAAGTTTGCACAACTTTCATCAACTTGATGTTATTGAAATATTTTTTTTTATTGGTGTATTTGATTAATTAAATCCTGGGTTTACTGAATATTAATTTGGACTCATTTCTTGTTCTGGTTTACTTAAATACAATCCAAGATGGCCTTTGCATACAGTAAGAGGTGAGATCTTTCAGATAGAGCTTCAATTTAATGGCCTATCTAGTTTCTCAATTGAACTCAAAAGATTCCACAGTATCATTCTAACAAGGGGAGGGAGTTCTCCAGGATAGAATCCATTGCTTAATTAACACACAAAACAGATGATTTGGTTATTATACCATTTTCTGTGGCAAGTTCCTTGCTGCACTCAAATCCGAGACAGCCTGGCTCGGTAAATCATACACGTCTTCCCTCGAGTCATTCTACAACGATGACCAAGCCGGAGATGGTCCACTGACAACCATTTACTTGTAATCAGTAAATGATTGCTATTCTTCTGGTTGCCCCATCTGCTGTTTGTTTATTGGTTCCTGTCACAGAACCAATTCACAACAATATGTAATTGTCAAATAAAGCAATGCTTGCAAGCCCATCAGTGGATAACTGGATTAGAATTGGAATAATTCCATTACTATTTTGTAAAGTAATGAAAACTGTAATTTGTATACATCTTGACAAGGACACGGTATATAATTGAAGAAATGCCAGCCAAACACGTGGGCTTTTGCCAGACCAGAGTCCCAGGAACTAAGAGATCCCAAAACCAAGACGCAAAAAAGCAATTATAGGCAATAACGTTGAAATAAGAAGTTCCCATTAAAACAAAAATGGTAAATGTTTTCAGAAATGCAAACAAAAAACTCCATTCAATAGCTTCTATAGTTAAACAAGAAAGTCTGCAGCCGCTGGGATTGAATGCAATACACATGCATAGTGGGAAAACTCAGCAGGTCATACACCAGCCACAAGGATTATCAAGTGTATTCAACCTTTTTGTTCAGGCACCTGCCCATTTTTGCTGATACTTGACAAATGGCCCAAGCCCGAAACATTGGCTTCCCTTACTTTCTATGGATGCTGCGTGACCTGTTGAGCTTCTCCAGCTCGTTTGCACTCAATTGTTTGTTTCATCTTTCCTCAGGGTCATCCAGCTAGAAAACAGATCATTCTGCCCAACACGTCTATGCCAACCACAGGCACCCAATTGTGTTAATCCCATCTTCCAGTAACTGGCCAATAGCTTTCTATGGCTAAGCAATGCAAGTACTTGTATAAAACCACCTTTCAAATGTTATTAAAACCTCTGCTTCCACTACTTGCTCAGGCAGTGTATTCCAAGAATTTATCAATGGTTCCTTTCAGATCTCATCTTTTTTTTTACTTTAAATGTCTCTGGTTTTATTTAACTTTCAATTTTACACATTATTGCCTCCTCTTAATCTGTTAATAGAGATTAAAAGGAAACTGCTTTGCTGCTTTGTGATTCAAGATCAACTAACACAGCAGAAACCAAATACTGGCTGTTTTTCCAGAACTCAATCTTACATCTTTAAAAATGTAACAAGGAACTAAAATAATAAAAAAGCTGACAAGGGCAACATCCTACTATAAATGCAAAAACATTGGATTCAAAGTTTTTAATAATGAAAATAGCGAATAATCCAGTCAGTGGTTACCTTTAAGCATTTATTGCCATTGACAACCTACTGCTATAATATGAATTTACTCAATTGTGCAGAACTTCTGCACTAGGTTTTATATTCAATAAGTTGACAAGTTCACAAAGGCCATTAGTGATGTATAAAGTACTACAATGCTGTAGAAAGATCAAAATGTACATTTATACTATTCCTAAATGCCATAACCCTTTCCTCATTTTCATTTGCAATCAAATTAAAATGAGTGATAGCAGACAGAAGAATAACAGGGAGTTAAAAAATGAACAGGTATTTCATTTCTGAGAGTACACCGCACAGATTCACTAAGATATTAATATATTACATAATTTAAATCAATCAGATCCATAATTATTCTTCTCCATGTATCTGTCTTTATGGTAAAAATCCATTATATTCACAATTTCCCATGTATTTAAAGGACCATTAGAAAACAGATTCCCCCCCCCCCCCCCCATGCTAAGTAACTTCATAAATTGACAATATCATAATTCAGTTTGGCAAAATCAAAATATAAATGCTTTCTATCCCCAATAACCAAGACAATTTTCAATCTTACCCATACATTCTTATAAAACACACACATATTTTCATTTACCACTCTGAAAGTGCATACACACATCAAAAGACAAAGTGAATCTGTAAACTTTTGGCATAACTCCGTTCTCTCATAATTTTACCCGTTCTTCAGTTTCATTAACAGAATCATAATTCCCAGTACAGTTGCTATGGCAGTGAAAAAATAATAGCTCAACTAGTCACCTTTCCAGGAAACATCATTGTATTAAAGACAAATGTGTAGATTGTGCTACCCTTCTTCGAAAAATGTACTTGCACATGGCCAAGATTATAGCTTTACACTTGAAGCAAGAGAACTATTATTTGAAGTGATACTGCCACAAGGCAGACAAATACGGTTGTTTGGATAACATTATTTTCCTCTAGTTGCGAGCATTGTTCACTCAGTGTAGTGAACACCAGGAAATGGAAAGATGACATTCACACCTTAACCTAGTCACTTTAATTATATTAAGATGCTGTATTGATAATATCAGAGAGCAAGTATTGTAAATATCTGTACTAAATATTGTAAAAGGCAGAAAAAATACCCTCAAGCTAATGCATTCCACTATAATTCCAAAAATTCTCAACTCTTTTTCACCACCAGTAAAAGACCAATAAATACCTGCACTTCATTCCAGTATTACTGATATGCAACTCAAAGTGCTTTCTCAAAACACAATCTCTCAATTTTTAACTACCGGTAATTGTGCTAAAATAATTTGTTCACAATTACAGTGGACAGGATACAAAATTTACACTGGCATGTGTTAAGCTTCACTCAACCCATTGGGAACACAATGTCAATTTACATGATCAATAGATTAGCCAAAAAATGTAATAGCTGAAATTGATAGGAGCTGAATACTATTAATCCATAAACAGATTATGAAGAGTTAGAATTGCCAGAGTAGGACAAATCATATCAATCTGAAACAGTAAGAATGGCCAAAGCTGTCCATTAACAAATTTAGAAAAGTACTTGCTGCCCATAAGACTGCCAAGGCAAGCCTTACAGTATTTATTAGAGTAATTAATTAGTTTTTACTGCTACATAGCAAACTTTCATGTGCTTATGTGAAATGTATATCTGCATGCTCAAGAGCTTTGTATTTCACAAAAATTTCAGTTTAATAATTTAAATTTAAGTTGAATAATACTTCACAGAACAGAGGATTTAAAAGATTCTAATCTGGCAGTTCCATGTAGCTCTAGTGCATAGCTGCTTTTGATTCTTGCTTAATGAGAAAGCTGCATAAACTTCACTTCCGCTGATCATGTTGGAAGGCCTGCAGATCAATCTTGTACCAGTCAGGAGCTTCTGGACCACCCTTTCCTGCAGAATAGTGATCGTATCCATAGTCTAGCGTCAGTTCTTCATCTCTCTGCACTGCCCGAATAGTGCGGATGCATTTCACAGGTCCAAACCGAGGATGAATAAACCTTAATAGAAAAGTTTACAATGAATTACCAGAGTCCTGTTTTTTTTAAAATCCAAGCATTTTCTTATGAATGCTGCCATCTCTCTAGACCAGTATTTCTCAACCTGTGGCCTGCAAACCACTGGGGACCAATCAATTTGTTATAGGTAGTCATAGGCAAATATTACTGATGCCACAACAAGCACAATGTAATACAAGATTACTCATTAAATTTTAACTAAAAGTCTTGAACGTTTCCCATCAAAACAAAAATCCTCTGGTGGTCTGGGAAGAGGGTTTGAGCTCTTTGGAAGTCCGTGATAAGTAAAGGAATATTTAAAGTAGTCTATGAATGAAGGTGACGAAACCATTGGGCTAAACTGGAAATAATCACTTTTTTCCCTTCATGTCAAAGCTACAGTTTTTTCTCCAGTTATCCTGGCCGTGTGGTTCAGAAGGGAGAACAGGACAGCAGCAGTGATATGGGATTCAATAGTTAGAGGAACAGACAGGTGATTTTATGAAAGAGGCACCCAGATGGTTTGTTGCCTTTTAGGAGCCAGGGTCAGGGACATCTCAGATTAGGTCCACAGTATCCTGAAAAGGGAGGGCGAGCAGCCAGAAGTCATGGTACGCATTGGTATCAATGACATAGGTAGGAAAAGAGATGAGGTAGGAAGCTGTAAGACAGGATCTTAGGAGAAGTAATCTTGGGAGCCAGTGAAGGTAATACAGAATAGGATGATATGGCAGATGAATGTGTGACTGAAGAACTGGTGCAGGGGACAGGTGTTCAGATTTCTGGATCATTGGGATCTCTTCATGGGAAGGTACTATCTGTATGTAAAGGATGGATTACAACTGAACTGGAAGGAGACAAATATCCTGGCAGAGAGGTTTGTTAGAGCTGCTGGAGATGGTTTGAATAGTTTTGCTTGGGGGTGGGAATCAAATTGATAGGGTAGACAAAAGAGCAGATGGTGGAAAGGTTGTTGCAATGTGTAGTGAGATGGTGAGAAGGGACAGAAAGTGCAAATGCAATCATAGGATTTGAAATGTGTTTATTTCAATGCTAGAATTATTAGGAATATGGGAGATTAACTTAGAGCATTGATCAGCATGTGGAATTACGATGTTATGGCCATTGCTGGTATTTACAGGGTGACGCAAGGGCAGAATTATCTGATGTGGGTAACAGCGTTTAGATGTTTTAAAAAGGATAGGTTGGGGGGTGAAGGTGGGGGGGGGGGGAGAGAAAGAGCAGAATGGGTGTAGCATGACTAGACAGGGATAGTATTACAGCTGCAGAAAGGGAGGACGCTGTGAAGGATGTCTACTGGGTCAGTGTGAGTGGAAACAGGAACTCGGAAAGGAGCAATCACTGCATTGGGAGTAACCTATAGGCTCGCAAATAGCCCTCGGGATACTGAGGAGCAGATAAGTAGGCACGTTGTAGAATGATGCAAAAATAACAGGTGTTGTTATGGGAGACTTCAACTTCCAAAAGAGGGGAGATAATTAGTTAAGAGGAAGAAGGAATTACGAGGACTAGGAAGTAACGGTCCGGAAGGGCTCATGAGAACTGAAGAAAGCACTTAAGAGAGCTTGATGGGGGCAAGAGAAGGCTTTGGCAAGTACGATTAACCTAAGGCAGTCTATGCTTGCGCAGAGAACAGAAGGATGACTAAAGTGAAGGTAGTGCGCTTAAGGATCAAGGAGGTAACATATGCCTGCAGACAGAGGAGGTTGGGGAGGTCCTAGATGAATGCTTGGCTTCAGTGTTGACCAGAAAGAGGGACCTTTGACAATGTGAGATTATTATAGAACAAGATTATGTGCTGGAGCAAGTTGAGGTTAAGAAAGAGAACATACAAGATCTTTTTTAAAAAAACAAGTACCCCAGCACCAGATGAGATGTACCCCAGGAAGCAAGGGAAGAGATTGCTGGGGCTTTGGTGATTATCTTCGTGTCCTCTCTGGCCACAGGGAATGTACTGGAGGATTGGAGAATGGAAAATGTGCTCCCCTTATTTAAAAACGTAATAAGGAAAATCCTGGGAATTATAATCCAGCAAGTCTTGTCAGTGATGGCCAACTATAGGAGAGGTTTCTTAGGGATAGGATTTATGAGCATTTAGTCTGTTCAGGAATAGTTAACATAGCTTTGTGGAGGGCAGGCCATACCTCATGAGCCTAATTGAGATTTTTGAGGAAGTAACAAACTAAATTGATGAAGGTAGAGCAATTGATGTAGTGTGTTTGGATTTCAGTGAGGTATATGAAAGGTCTGCCATGGTAGACACTTTCAGAAAGTCATGACGCATGGGATCCATGGAACCTTGGCTTTGTAGATTCTGGACTGGCTTGACCACAGAAAGCAATGGAACGTATTCTGCCTGGAGGTCAGTGACATATGGGGTTTCACAGGGACCTGTTCTGGGACCCCTACTCTATGTGATTTTTCTAAATGACTTGGATGAAGAATTAGAAGAATGGGTCAGTAAGTTTGCAGATGTCACAAAGGTTGGAAATATTGTGGATAGTGTAAAAGGGTGGTGTAAGCTACAATAGGATATAGACAGGATGAAATGTTGTGCAGATAAGTAACAAATGGATTCAATCTAAATAAGTGTGAAGAGATGCTTTTTGCAAGGTCAAACTTGATAGTGGAGTACATGATTAATGGCAGGATCCTTAATAGTGTAGAAAAACTGAGGGACCTTGAGGTCCAAATCCATGGATCTTTCAAGGTTGCTGCACAGTTTGATAGGGTAGTTAAGAAGGCTTATTGTCCATGGTGGCCTTCAGTGAATTCAAGAGTCATGAAGGAATGTTGCAGTTCTTTAAAACTCTGGCAAGACCACACTAAGAGCATTATGTTCATTTCTGGTCACCTCATTATAGGATGGATGTGAAAGCTATGGAGAGGGTACAGAGAGTTACCAGGATGTTGCCTGGATTGGAGAATGTGTCTTATGAGAAAAGGTTTTCTCATTGGAGCAAAGAAGGATGAGAGGTGACTTAAAAGAGGTGTATAAGATTATGAGAGAAATAGATAGGATGGACAGCCAGAATGATTTCCCACGGCAACAGTAGCAAATACCTGAGGACACCTGCACAAGGTGAGGGGAGGAAAGTTTAAGGGAGACAGCAGGGGCAATTTAACCACCCCCCCACCCCCCACACACAGTATTGGGTACTGGAATGCATTGCTTGCAATGGTGGTGGAGGCTGGTACAACAGTGACATTTAAAAAGATTGCTAGACAGGTACATGGATACAAGAAAAATAGAGGGTTATGGATGTGGGTAAGGAAGGTTTAGATTGCTGAGTAGATTTATACAGGTTGGCACAGCATCACAGGCCGAAGGGCTTGTACTGTGCAGTAAAGATCTATTTATCCAGAATATCCAAGTGTAGACATGCCATTTGAGAATTTGCTGAAAATTCTTTAAACTTTTGACTGCAGCTATCAGCAGAACTTTTACAGGCCCTGACCTCAGCCAAAACATGGTCTGTCTAGGAGAAAGAGAGGTGGTAGGGACAGGGTGGGGGGTGGTGGTGGAGTCTGCAAGAAGAGTCTGAGCATTCATGACTGTTGCTGACGGTTGATTTCATTCAATTTATAGTTAGAACATCTGCCTTTAAATACCTGCACCTAATAATGATATCAGATTTGGGACTGGAGAGATTATAAAGTCAGTTTGGTAAGTGCTACGCATTTTGGATGCTCATCATGGCCCATTCTAAAATCCATTACAATCTATATATTATGCATTTACCTCTAACAAATCAAGACTCAGGCACAATATCATTACCTTCTTTCCTTGAGATGATAAATTAACCAAGTGTTAATAAAAATCAATTGTAGCTCATAAATAACTACTTACATGGCATAAATACAATTTGGAGTAAAGGAGTGATTTGCTTTGTGCCCCAGTGATGCACAGTATTGTTTTGTTTTATTATAAGGCTCTGGAACATCAATCACAGTATCATCATCTAATGATATGGTATTGCCATTCAGTGACCAGTCTCTAGAATCCACCTGATAAGAAAACAGAGTTTGTAGAATTTATTTTGTTCAAATGGGCCTGCTTCTATTCTTTTCAAGCAATGTATTTTACCATCACTCGGTCTGCCTCTTACCTCTTCATGTGTAATTCTGATTCCATTATAGAAAGACATGACGGTGTCAGGTTCTGCTGCTATTTTTGCAAACAAACCTTCCCCAGCATCAGGGATAAGAGATTCAGCAACATACACCCTAATTTGGAAGAAACAAGAAATATTTACATTAATTTTTTTTGTCAATAGTGTTATATAATCTTTCCAATATTGAAATGATAATGACTAACAATTATTTGGTCACAAACTGCATACTTTTAAAAAGAAATACGTGGGTTGGTGGATGGATGGATGAATGAATGTTGCTGAGAATGAATTTTTAATCTGCTTTGTTGAAAGTGCAATACTACAGATTCTTCACAGTGTATCAGGATTCTAGTATTTGGCATTAATCTGTATTTAGCACTACCAACACAGGATGAGGCTCCAGCCATGTAACCATTCAGTTACACAAGTTTCATTTTTTGCAATTATAACCAAATCATCTACATCTCAAAAAGGTAGCTGGGCAAGTTGGTAGATGGCAATACTGACAAACTTCTGTTTTATGGATCATTTCCATCTTAGTCTATGTACACACTGTTGATGAATTGTTCAAAAGATGATTTTTAAAAAAATCAGTGATCCAATGTTATAATGAACAGTGAAAGATAATATTCTCAATACCATTTTTTCACAATTCCCTCTTCTCAAAGAAAATAGTGCAGAACATTATTCATTGGTTAGGGTAGGTGCTGGTAAAACTTCCCTCCAGATCTTGAACCCATCTGTGGTGCAGTTAAGACAGAATCAGACACACACAAGGTAAAGACTGAACAACAGGCTTTAATCCACAAAAACCTCCACAGAGCCAGGCTGGCTGTGGCTGCAGCAATTCAGTGTGAGGCCTCGGGAGGCCAGCGTAGGCTTATATCCCGGAGGGTGATTGACACCCAACCAGGTGGGGCTTGATCCATTTATGCCAACTGATTGGCAGCCAGTCAGGTGTTGTCCTGTCCCCTTTCTCTCCTGCAGGTACAGAGGTTGCCCCCTGCAGTAGGCCGGTGGTGTACCACCACATTCACCCCCTTCTTTAAAATTGTCCCGGAGTGGGGAGGGGCAATAACAAGGAATCACACCAACTACATACACACAATATTTACAGGTTGAGACAATTCGGCGGCCGCCGGGGTCTCTGTGACCGTCGTAGGACTGGCACCTGGTCACTGATCAGAGGGGAAGTGGGGGTGCTGGCGGCAGAGGTGTGTGTGGCTGGAGCGGTGTCGTGCGGACGGGTGGCCAGGGTCGACGTAGGCGGGTCGTATTGGATGGGTGGGGGGGCCGGTTCGTCTCCTAAGGCTAAAGTTGGCCCCTGGTGGTCAAGGAGGCCCTGCATGCCCCATCGCTACATGGGGACAGGGGTGTATGCCCGGTCAGCGTCGTCCTGGATTGGAGAGTGGCGTGATGTGTGCTCCTGCTGGTGCCAGGTCCCTGGTTGAGACGGTGTCCTCCCTGCCAATGCCGAACCTAACGTAAGAGTAGTTATGGTTTGCATGAAGGAGGAAAACCTGCTCCACCAGGGCTTCGGCCTTGTGTGTCCTTACATGCTTACGCAGAAGCACTGGTTCCGGGGATGTGAGCCATGCTGGGAGTGACATTCCAGTCGCCGACCTCCTGGGGAATGAGAACAGAAGTTCGAGAGGGGTCTCATTGGTAGCCGTGTACAGCAGTGACCGAATGGCATGGAGTGCCTCAGGCAAGGCGTCATAAAGCCTGTTGTTCAGTTTTTACCTTATGTGTGTCTGATTCTGTCTAACAGTGCACCACAATTTAATCCACAAAAACCTCCACAGAGCCTGGCAGGCTGTGCCTGCAGCAACTCAGTGTGAGGCCTCAGGAGGAACGGCACAGGCTTATATCCCGGAGGGTGATTGACACCCAATTGGGTGGGGCTTGATCCATTCAGGCCGACTGATTGGCAGCCGGCCAGGTGTTGTCCCCTGTCCCCTTACACTCCTGCTGGTACAGAGGTTGCCCCCTGCAGTAGGCTGATGGTGTACCATCACACCATCTTACATTTTAAAATGGATTAGCAAATAGTTGATTTCAGCATAGATTTTGGTCACTAAGCTTTACACCAACATTGAGGGGAATGTGGGTCAGCAATCTTGTCATTCTTCCACAGATTCTGTCTGTCCTCCTTTCTCCTTAATTGAATGGAAGGAAAATAACTTTTGTGAAGCAAGAGTAGTTCTGGTATTGCATTCTGCTCATAAGGCATGGACCCACCTCAATCACTTCACAAGGCAAGAAAGAGACTCCAAAGATTTGCTAAATAAATCAAGCTTTAAATTCCTTGCTGTCCATGTCTTTTAAGATCTCATTTGGTCCTCGAATTCTTCAATTCTGATTAAAAAGGCACATCAGCGTCTTTATTTGAGGGGCACGAGGAGGATCCACCTCTGCCCCAGGATACTGTTGGATTTCTATAAATGCATAATTGAGAGCGAGCTAACATATTTCAGTGTAGTATGGGAATTGTATTGCACAAGATTGGAAGGCACTCCAGCAGGTAGTGAAGAATGCCCAATGGATTATTTGAATCCAATTAATCAAAAACATCTAAAGGGCAGGATGAGACACACCCGAATCGGGGACTATTCACTCTTCTCCCATCGGGCCGACACTACAAGAACCTTCGATCATGCACCAGTAGGTTCAAGAAGAGTTTTTTGTATGAAGGTGTGACTACTTTGAACACTGAATCATGGCACTGAGTGGTACTGCACTCATATTGTAAAATCAGTACTTTTTAAACAGTTGGTTCTAGAATAGTTTGTTGGTTCTAATCACACGTTCTATTGCAATTTTTTTAACCTCTGGTCGATACTGGTTGTATTTCATTGGCTGGTTTACTGGTACAATGACAATAAAGTGAATCACCAATCATTGATATCCCTTTTCAGAATACAACAAGAAATTTTTATAATAAATTTAGTCTCCCTTTTGTCAATTAATAACTGCAAAGCAGTTTTGATCAATAAAATTGATAAACAATTTTTTTAAAATGGAGAAATACATTTAAAACATTGAATTAAATGAGTATTAGCTACTAAAAAGTAGCAAACCACATTTCATCTAAAAGTAGTGGGCACAATTCAAAATCATTAACTGAAATATAAAGATAAACTCTTATCTTTTATTAAACACAGCGTTTGTCATTAAAAAGTATTGGGAATTCAATATATTTAGTAAAAACTGAAGTGTAAAGTGGAGCTGAACAGATAAGAGTTTTTATGTAACAGGAATAATTATTTGATGAAAATTGCAGAAAAAAATAAAAACATTCCCTTAGTCTCTTCCCAAAAGGAAATTGGGACAAAGGAATGACTTTTCTCCCTGAAATGAATGGAAAACAAGACTGACCCAAAAGAAAGAAAGACTAGAGGTACAGTTCCAAAAAGTGTGCATCAGAAAAACAAACAAATGAATTCTGAAGTTCTGAGAACATCCTGAAATATGCAGAACATTCTTTCATATATCTGCAGAGTAAATGAGAACCAGATACTGTAATTATATTGGGTTTAGAGCTGCCTGGTATTTTTTTTTTGAGGTTGTTGAACATATTGAATTTACAATATTTGTGGGCAAATGTGTTGCTCATAATCTCCATTGAATGCGATATCATTCACTAGAATTAAATGGAAAATTTGTATTTTCCTCAAGAATAAATATAATTTAAAAATGTTCATAAAATCATTCTCAACAAATGAATTACAAGAATTTAAAACTGTTCAGAAACAAATTTCAATGATTCTATACACCAAAGTTGAAAATCTTCCACGATTGTCCTTGAGACTTATCAGATCACTGAACGCTGTCCTACTGTCTCTGATTAACATTACGAAATGACACAATTCAGCTCATTGTGTACATGTTGATTCTTTGAACGGTTTTTTCTGCTCTTTTCCTGCATGCACACTTCCAGTTTGAAAGCGGTTCTTGATTTAAAAAGATAAAAATTTAAAAGAAATTTGAATAACCTCTCATTTTCATATGGGTCAGGCAGGAGACATTGGGTGGAAATGCAAAATGATGTGGACTTGTCCAAGGTGTAAACTGGGCCTGTTAGAAAAAAAGAAAGCATTAAATTTGACAGCTGATCAAGTTTGATGGTTACAGGTCTTACATTTTTAATAGGTATCAACAGTAATGGTAGCAGGCCCTTCTGGCCCATTAACTCTGCTGCCCAAATACACCAATCAAACGACAATCCTCGAATGTTTTGAAGGGTGGGAGGATTTCACAGCACCTGGGGAAACCCACACAGATATGGGGAGATTATACAAACTCTTTACAGTCAACATCGATTCGAGCCTTGGTCACCTAACTCATTTCATTGTCATCCGATTTTATTCTCTGGTACTTATTTTTAATGCTCTCATTAAGTACCTCCCACCCAATAACCTCCATGCACTTAATTCATGCAGAACACTGCTTTCCATCTCCTGACGAGCTCCAGCTCTCATTCATCCATACCGCTAATCCAAACTGGCATCCAGCAAATTCTCATTATTGTTGTAAATCCTTCAAATGGCATATTCCTATCCATCCCTGTACATCAAGCTTCACAGTCCTCAAGATCTCTACAATGTCAGTAAAGTCTGGTCATTTAATTGTCCAGTTTCAAAATGGTCCACTATTTGAAATTATCACTTTACAGGCCTTGGTCCAAAGTTGTGATGTTCTTTCCTTGCCTTCCTCAAGATTCTCATTAAGATCCAGTTTCAGGCCACTTCTCTTCATGGTAGTATTTACTTAGCATCTATTAATGTGACAAAATGCATGTTGATAACAAATGGACTTTTATTTAGGAGTCGATGTATTTATTATATTTCCTTCTTCTTCTTTGGCTTGGCTTCGCAGACGAAGATTTATGGAGGGGGTAAATGTCCACGTCAGCTGCAGTCTCGATTGTGGCTGACAAGTCCGATGCGGGACAGGCAGACATAAAATATTTGGCAAACTACACAGAACATATTAATCTACACTGGAATCAATCGTTGCCCTCAAGGTGCTGATGTTGAGAACAATCTGCCATAGCGAATGAATTCTAAAGATAATCGTTTATAATTTTTCCCTCTGTACTTTCTTTTAGTTTTCTTTTCAAGTTAATATGGAAAGATTGTATGTAAAAATGCTCATCAAGATATTCTAAACAAATTTCAATGATTCTATACATCAATACGGATCATTCGAAAAAAGTTGAAAATCTTCCAAAATTGTCCTTGAGACTAATCAGATCACTGAACGTTGTCCTGCCATCACTGAATGTTGTCCTGCCATCACTGATTAACATTACAAAATGAGATATTTCAGCCCATTGTGTACATGTTGATTCTTTGAACTATTTTCTCTGCACTTTTTTTCTGTATAATTTTCTACCTGCAGGCAGCCTTCCAATGTGAAAGGTGTCTTGAATCTGCCTCCTTTATCCTTACAGCCAGTGATATAAAGACTATTGCTTAAATATTATTTTGTCTCACTTAATTTTGTTCTTTTGTAAATCTATCACCCTTAAAGCATTTCCCAATTCTTCTTCCACTGATAATGAGTTTATGGTCTTATCCCTTGTATGATGTACATATGCACCAAAATTCTTACTTACAGCAGCCAAACAGGTACTTGTAAAAAAAAAACCCATAATATAAACTTAATTAAATTTAAGAAACAATACACGAGATAATTTAAAATAAAGTCACAAAAAAGTGCACACAGAAAAAGCAGTTTTACCAAATTCACTGTCAAAAGTTTAAAATCAAATAACATCTAGAAATGAACATTTGTTCCACAGACCATCCATCATCCTTTGCTCCATTCATGCTAATTTGCACCTTCATGGATCTTTTCCAAACTGTGAGACTCCAAATGGAACACAATATTTCCATCTAAAACCTAACTGGAGGCCTGTGACTAGTGGTGTGCCTTTGGGGTTGGTGCTGGGACCATTGTTGTTTGTCATCTATATCAATGATCTGGTAAAATGGATCAACAAGTTTGCAGATGATACTAAGATTGGAGATATTGTGGACAGCAAGGAAGGTTTTCAAAGCTTGTAGAGGGATCTGGACCAGCTGGAAAAATGGGCTCAAAAATGGGAGATAAAATTTAATACAGATAAATGTGAGGTGTAGCATTTTGGAAGGACAAACCAGAAAAGGACATACATGGTAAATAGTAGGGCACTAAGGAGTACGGTAGAACAGAGGGATACATAATTCCCTGAAAGTGGTGTCACAGGTGGACAGGGTTGTAAAGAGAGCTTTTGGCATATTGGCCTTCACAAACTCAAAGTATAGAGTATAGGAGCTGGAATGTTATGGTAATATTGTATAAGACATTGGTGAGGCAAATTTGGTGTACTGTGTGCCGTTTTGGTCACAGAGTGCAGAGAAGATTTACCAGGATGTTGACCGAACTTCAAGTCGTCACCTTTGTTGTTCATATCACAACTACTAATACAGAGTATAGACGAGATAGGGTTTCTCAGGACCATGGAGCAGATTTACACAAATCGGAGTTAGACATGAAGTCATCATACAATAATAAAAAAAACCATGATATACTAGTACACATATTCTAGGAATTTAGGAGCCTGATGACTTGGGGGTGGGGGGGGGAGAGAAAACTGTTGCACAATCTGGACTTGTGGGCCTGAATTCTACGGTACCTCCTTCCCGATGGCAAAAGGGAGAAGAGTTTACAAGAGCGGTGTAAAAAGTCCTTCAATGTTATTTGTCATCCACATGCATCGTGTGTTTTAGATGTCCATCATGGTAGAAAGAGAGACCCCCAATGATCTTCTCCGCTGAGTCCCCTATGTTCTGCAGGGTCTTATGGTCTGAGGTGGTACAGTTTCCAAATCAGGCAATGATGCAATTGCTCAGAATGCTCTCTATACATCCCGTGTAGAATGTAGTGTGGATGGAGGGTGGGAGATGAACCTTCCTCAGCCTTCGCAGGAAGTAGAAGAACTGCTGGGATTTCTTGGTCATTGAGCTGGTGTTAAGGGACCGGGTGAGATTCTCTGTCAAGTGCACACCAAGAAACATTGTACTTTTGACGACCTCAACAGTAGAGCCATTAATGATCAGCGGAGCGTGGTTCCCCTCGTGCCCTCCTGAAGTCGACAACCGTCTCTTTTGTTTTATTGACATTCAGATACAGATTGTTGGCTGTGCACCAGTCCATTTACATCTGCACCTCATCTTTATATGCTGACTCATCACTCTTGTTGATAAGGCCTACCACGGTCATATCGTCAGCTAATTTGATGATGCGGTTCGAACTGTGTTTTGCTGCACAGTCATGAACGGAGTTACAGGGAAAGGTTAAGACTTTATTCCCTGGAGCGTGGAAGAATGAGGGGAGATTTGATAAGAATAAATGTAGATAGGCTTTTTCCACTGAGGGCAGAGGACATGCATTAAGAGTGAAAGGGGAAACATTTAGAGGGAACATGAGAGGGAAACTTCTTTACACGGTGGTGGGAGTATGGAACAAGCTGCCAGCTGAGGTGGTGAATGTGGGCTCAATTTTAATATTTAAGAAGAATTTGGATAGGTATATGGATGGGAGAGGCATGGAGGGCTATGGACTGAGTGCAGGTCAGTGGGTCTAGGCAAAAATAATGGTTCAGCACAGACTAAAGGGGCCAAGGGGCATGCTTCTGTGCTGCAATGATCTATGGTTCTAACTTCCTTGACTTTTGTAAAACCCCATGTATGTTTTCATAACAGATTCTGCCATAATCTGTGCTTTATTCTGACAGATCCCGGTAATAACTGGAGCAACTCAGGCAATTCTACAGACACAGGCGTATCAGGATGATTTCGTTTACTGCCAGATTTTCCAGCTGAATTTCTTTGATATACCACTGGCGATCAGGTCAACTTACGCTGCTGTAATTATTTTATAACTAGTCCTATTAAAATAATTTCTTTTTTTTTTAAAAGTACCACCCATTTTCAGTGTTAATTGGCATACAAGAAACTGTATTTTTTTTTGTATTTCAAGCGATGCATGGCTTCTTTGAAATCTGCCTCTGCTTTTCCCATGCCTAGTTTTGAGAGGTGTAATGATAAATCAGTTTGACATCAGGAAGAATATTTTTTTAAAAATTCCTGCCCCAATATCATTTAAATGTCCTTACACATCACCACAAGAGCACACAACCAATCATGCAATTGCATTAATTGGTCTATATGAATGATATGGCAGTGGATCAAAAAATAAATGTTGACTGGTTCCTTATAGTGATCACTAGACTAGAGCAATTGTGTGGAGTTTCACAATTCCTGCCTTCCAACATGATTACTTGAAAACCCCTAATCAAGACTACTACCGTTCACAAGTTGGGAGTGGGATTAACCAGGAATCTATTTTTGGCCATCATCAACAGGATAAGCTATGTCTTCCTTCTCTACACAAAACCCCATGGTTACAAATTTCCTTCTAAACGGTAATTTTAAAAAAAGAAATAATACTGTTAACCAATGGTAATCTGCCTAAGTTTATGTTGAAGAGAAATTACTATTCTATTACATACAGTGGCAACAGGACTTCCTCCTTTTCTGCATTAGAACCCTTTGGCTAAGAAGTCAGCTTTACCCCTTTAAAATAATTCCCATTTCTTATCTCCAATATTAGTGACAAAACTCATTTTTAACTCTCAGTGGAAACAGCTCACATGTTGAACAACCTCCTTAGCTCACAGGTTAAACTGGGTAATTCTTTGGCTGATGAACTGGAGCAATAGACCTTCAATCTATTGCCAAAGGTTACGGGCCAAGTGTGAATTAACAATGGAGGTTCACTGGGAGCTGCAGTTGTCAACAAATGGCTCAGGGTAAAAGATTGTTCAACATCAGATGGGAACAGGAGCCTAAAGACAAGCACCCAGTGACACAAGGACATATACTTCCCCTCTGCCATCAGATTTCTGAATGGATGATGAATCATGAACCACAGACACCACCTCACTTTATCGTATTTTCTTGCACCATTTATTTTGAAATGTAATTTATACCAATATATGCCCTTATAAGGTGCTGCAAAACAACAAATTTTGTGACATGTTTATGGCAATAAATTCTGAAGATGGCAATAATGGAAAAAGGAGGCCTTGAGCTGGTTTTTGATCTTATGACTGTATTGTGGGGAAAATGGTCCTTATGAAAAGCTAGTAACTATATTACTTGGAAGTAGAGAATCACAGCATGATCCTTCTCTCCTTAATTATTAGATTTGGCATCAACAAATTTCCCCTTTCTTCCCTCAATGCTTACCAACACCTGTACTGATTATACACAAAAAAAAAACAGGAATAGAAAAATTTCCACATCTATTAAAATTGTCAAATATGAGCTTTGCTTGAAAACATTTTAGATTTTAATGTCACATTCTGGACTTTGATGCAATCAATGTCACACCTTTCTGTCAGCACTTGGAATTTTCCAAAAATATGATGTTAATGGAGTTCATAGCTGGCATTATTAGAGAAAAAAAAACCATAAATCAGTCAAGTCTTACCATCTGGTACCAGTTCAAACTGAGGTTTCCCTTCAGTTACACATTTCAGAGATGCCAGGTGTCCTTCGATAATCTCCCCATCAACAAATTTTCCAAGCAGTGCCATCCTGCCATCAGGATAAACATACGCTATTTTATCACCAGTCATCTCGCCATCTTCATTCACCTCACCTACAAGGCAGCCTCCATCCTATCAAACAAGATAGCAGATCATTGCGTGACAGCATTTGGGAGCATTCAGCAACCTTTTCCAAGGGTAAACACCCAAGGACATCTGCACAAAGTGAAGGGAGTAATGATTAGGGGCAAGATTTTTTAAAAAAAACACCAAGTTGTGGGTGCCAGGAAATGCATTGCTAAGGGTGTTGGTGGAGGCTGGAACAAAAGGGGCATTTAAGAGAGCCTTAGACAGGCACATGGATGAAAGAAAAATTGAGGGTTATGAGGTACGGAGGGTCTTTTTTTTAGGCACATACTAGTTGGCACAATATCGTAGGCGGAAGGCCCTGTAAGGTTCTAACTAGCAGAATTTCTCACCGTCATTTTACTGAAATCCCACCAAAGCTTGTTTTTGATATTTAACTGACTCATTTCTGGCAGAGTTATGGAAACAGCAGATGACAACTGTGCTGGAGAAACTCAGCAGCATGACCAGCTTGCTTGTGTATTACACTCGATCCCAGAAACTACACACTTCAGTGTTTAACTCGAAGCAGCGGCTGAAGTCCTTAGCCAGTGTGAGGAGCCTTTAAAAGGATCTGTGACCATGAAAATTTGAATTGAAAACTACCCACCCCCCCACCCCAGGGAGACAATGTCTACTAGACATCCAGAACTCTGCCTAAAGGATCACTCAACATGTAAACACAAATAATGAGCACAGGTAGGCAACTACCATTGGGGTTCTTACTCAGTATATTCAAACACTGGAGTAGGAGTAACACTAAAGGCATTAAAGCAAGAATTAGATAATGCTTTCTCTTAATTAAAAATGTTAAGACCCTAAAAGGATGTAGCAATGCCTAGACTTGCTAAAGAGGGCAAGGCCTACCGGCTCCTATCTTGACAACAGTAGACAAGGAGCACAATTGAGAATGTCCTCACTATTCCATCGTGTGCTACGGAAGCTGCAAAGCACAAGACCAGAAGTCACGCAGAGGATCATCAAAATGGCAGAGAATACCGAAGTCTCCCTTTCCTCTATTGATGGCATTCTCCGAGAGCAGAGCCTAAACAGGCTCAAAGAATTGGTGAGGACTCTGTGACGGCACTGCTGCTGGTGCAGACCCAGGGGAGAGAAGACACAGACCTGCTCCGAAGGGTCCAAACACCAATTTCCAAATGCCGACAGGCCTGTTAAAGAAGCCAACGGTGTTTGCAAGTAAAATCTTGCGACTGTGG
The DNA here is from genome assembly GCF_036971445.1 of Narcine bancroftii. Lineage (NCBI taxonomy): Eukaryota > Metazoa > Chordata > Chondrichthyes > Torpediniformes > Narcinidae > Narcine > Narcine bancroftii. The sequence goes on along the minus strand of NC_091471.1, from coordinate 144,965,076 downwards.
TGTCTGTGCCAAAGTTAACGAAATCCGTGCTCGGCAGCCAACGTGAGGGACTGCAAACTCAGAGCAGTGAACTGGTGCAGGGCACCAGAAATGCGAAGAACATCCCCACCACTCCCCACTTTGAGAAGGGAAGCAGAGCAGAGGACCCTGCAGGGAAGCTGACCATGGCAGAAAAGTAGTGAGGGGCTCAGTGGCAGAGGGATCCACATGGGCGGCTGGCTGCTGGAAACTGGCTCATGAGAATCAAGACTGGAAGCCAGGTTTCAAGAGAATTATGGCAAGAAGGGCTCCCGAAGGGCCTCGGCTGCTGAAGTCTTCCTGATCGAGACAGAGTTTGGATCTGGAGCTCAAGTTGCCGATGAATGGAACAGGGGTCTGTGTGGCTGAGAGAGTGCTGGAGGTGAATCCACCGACACACAATGACTCTGAAGGGACTCTCTTAAGCTTCACTTTCTCTCTTGCACTTCTCTTTCTCTCTTACTGTAAGAGGCACCAGGCGATGCAAATAGCGACTCTTTGTCTGCCTTATGAGAGACTGAAGATAATTGACAATAAAATAATCTTGAATCCATTTAGCACACAGCACTTTTGATCACTGGCATCACAGAGGAAGTACAGGAGCATCAAAATCAGGTCTGCCAGGCTGTAAAATACCTTCTATGGCCAAGTTGAGATTGATAAAACAGTATCCTGTAACCCAGTAAATAATCCTAACATATTTATTCAGGTATAGATTTATTTTATGTCTTTATATATATATTGGTGATTATTATGTACTCTGGATTTCTGTGTGGGCATGTGCACCATGGTTTGGGGAAGCACTGTTTCATCTGGACAGTCAGATGATAATACAGTAAACTTGAACTTGACAACTAATGCACTCCTTTGATAATTCAACAAGGAGGAAAATCAAATGTGGGGTTTAAAGCACATTGGCCATCCAACAAAAACTTACCGAAAAATACATCCAGCAAACACCCCATCGAACATTGTCCCTGTACTGACCCCTGAAGGTCAACTGTCCCTCTGGGTCATATTCCTGAGCAATGCCATTTAATTCTCCATCAATGTAGGTTCCATGGAGGCTACTCCCATCCTCATAAGTGTATACAGCTTGTCCTTGTAAAGCATCATCAACACAGTTCCCTTCTAGTGTGCTAAATAATAAAAATGTACAATGAGTCATACCTCTCCGATACACTGATTTTGACAAGAACAATTCATATCAAATATTCAACTGGATTATGAAAAACTATTTTTTTTTTAAAACTTTATTTAAAAGATAAGTAAAAAGAATAACATTCAATCTAAATATTCAAAGTAATAATTTTACAAAGATTTATATACAAGGAAAAACAAAACACAACATAAAAATTTTTTTAAAATAAAAACAAAACCCTTTCCCCCCCCACCCACCCCTTCAGCTAGCTCCCTTAAGGGGAACCAAAAATATAAATTATATATATAACATTTATAAATATATACATATATAATATTTATATTTTTATATAACATTTATAAATGTTAATAACAGTTCAAAATACATCCAATTGCATATATTTCAAATACGGAGACCATTTATCAACAAAAAAAATAATTGTCATTGTAAATTATAAGTGAATTTTTCCATAATGATACAAGCTTTCAATTCATTATGCCCGAGTATTATATTAATTTCTATATCATCTTTCCAAGTACTAGCAACACATTTACGCACTACTGACAACACCAAATGTACAAAAGCAATTTGAACTTTATCCAAACCCATTCCCGTTAATGAATACAAATCTCCCAACAAAAAAATCATTGGATCCAAAGGTAATTTAAAATTATACAATTTTTCCAAAACTATTTTAATTTCTTGCCAAAATGGTTGGACTTTCACACAAGTCCAAACAGCATGTAAAAACATACCAATACATAAACCACATCTAAAGCAAGAATCTGAATTATTAAACCCATTTTTTTTAAAAACTTTTCTGGGGTCAAATACAATTGATGTAAAAAATTATAATTGACCATACCATATCTTACGTTAGTCTATTTAATTACATTGTCCTGACTCATGTTTGCCTAATCATCTTCAGGAAAAGTAAAAACTAAATCAGTCTCCCATTTAAGTTTAGATTTTACCCAATCTGGTTAATCCTTATTGTCCTATAATAAATTATGCATAACTGAAACATAACCCTTCTTTGGTATAGTAGAAGTCAAAGATTCAAATTTTGACAAAGTAGGTAAATACGTCTCTCTACCCTAATTATCTTTTACCAAAGCCCTAAGCTGATAATACACAAATAAAGAACTTAAAGGTATTTCAAATCGTTCTCTCAAATGGATAAAAGAAAGAAATTGTCCCTCTACAAAACAGTCCTGTATTGTCTTTATACCTTTAGAATTCCAAATCTTTAAATAACTATTAAATACTGAAAAAAGAATAAGCTGATTATTGTATAATGGAATTAAAATTGGTAATTTATCTTTCGACCCTAAATTTTTTTTTAATCCAAATCTTTAATAAATGTTTCAGTATTGGCATATCATATTCCTGTAATAAAATCAAACTCCAACATAATATAAATACATGCATCTCCATTCTAGGTAGACATGATATCTCTATCTTGGTCCAACTAGGAGGTTGATCCAGATTATGAAAAACTTATCAGTTCTAGATACACAGAATTTTTGAATAAATAATTAATAACGAGAGGGTGGACAGCCAGCATCTTTTTCCCCCAGGGTGAAAATAGCAAATACCAGTGGACATTGTTTAAGCTGAGGGGAGGAATGTTTAAGGGAGATATCAGAGATAAGGGTTATACAGAGTGTGGTGAGTACCTGGAATGGATTGCTGGGTGTGGCAGTAGAGGCTGGTACAATAGGGACATGTAAAAGACACTTGGGTAGGTACATGGATGCAAGAAGAATAGACAGTTATGGGTGTAAAGTAGGAAAGGATCAGGTTGTTGAGGAGCAGATTTACATAGGTCAGCACAACACTGTGGGCCAAAGGTCCTGTACTGTGCTGTATGGCTCTATGTGCCATCTTCACTAGGGGTGACTACTGACATTTAACAGGCCATTTCAGGTAACAGGCCATTTCAGCCCACGAGCCTGTGCCACCCAATTACACCCAACTGACCTACAACCCCCAGTACATTTCAAATGGTGGGAGGTAACCAGGGCCCCCAGAAGAAACCCATGCAGACACGTGGAGAACATACAAACTCCTTACAGACAGCACAGGAAATGAACCCCGGTCCCAATCACTGGCGCTGTAATATTGTTGCCCTAACTGTTACACTAATTGTGCTGCCCCAAGTTGAAATCAGTTAGGAACAAAATTGTTCTAAACTTGAAATCTGCTAGCAGATACAAAAATTGGACAAAATTCCAAAATCCACGACCTGTATTAGAAAGGGAAAGGAGTGAGGAACACTTCCATTTTCTAACGACAGCTGTGATGCATTAGGACATTTTATGTTCAAGTCCCACTCCACAAGAGCAAACAATCTGGACTGAAATTCCAATAGAGTGCTAAAGGAATGGTTCCCAAGACCAATTTCACATGGGATAATACACTCATGCTCTAGTTATAACCTCAGATGGATGTAAAGGTTCTCGTGGACAGTTTTAAAGGAAGACAATGGAGTCACAAGGAATATCCTGCACCCTGAGCAAGTGCCTGTACTTTATAGTTCATTTTGCATGCATTTTCATCACTTGATCCTCTTAACTGATCTACATTATATCAATAAAGATCATCCTCATCCACTGGGAAAAAGGTTACATAGAATTTACTGCTCAGAAACAAGCTATTTAATCCTACTGTTCTTCACTTTGGCAAAGTGAACTAACAGAAATCTGAACTGAAATATGACTGATGCATCAATTCTGTTAAAAGTAGGTGCTTCCATTTCAGAGATGACCAGAATTTGAGTTGGCAACCCAAGCTTTTGACTTCCCAAAGTTTGGATGGTGGAAACTTCTGCCCCTCCAGTACTGGAATCCAGAAAGATTACAATTGGAGGGTGAAATAACTTGGAAGTGAGATACAGCTGGTTCCTTCAAGTGTACACATGAAAACTGACTTTTTTTCAGATAATTGTCAGTTGGTAGCATGAAAACAAGACAGAAATGTGCCATGAACAATATTAGAGGAAACCAGAGGAAAGGAGGCAAGTAGTTTAAATTAAGTTGATAACCATTGAGTAGTTAACATTTTGTTAGTTACCAGCCCAGAAGATCACAAGCAAAACTCTCCCCACCATCAAGAAAATTTACATGTAACCCTGTCATTGGAGAGCAGAAGCAAGGATCTACACCACCCAGGACATGCTCTGTTCTTACTATTGCCATCAGGAAAGAGGTAGAGGAGCCACAAGCCTTGTATCGCCAGGTTCAGGAACAGTTACTACCCCTCAACCATAAGACTCCTGAACAACAAACTCAGAGATTTATTTAAAGACTCTTGCTTTGCACATGATTTATTATTGAATATTTAATTTCTGTATTGCACAATTTGTTTGCATTTTTTTTGTTTACAATTTTCTCTTTTGTAAAGTAGCTTTTCTTTTGCATTACTGCTAAGTAAAAATTCTGCCTGGCCCATTGGAAAAATAATCTTAGGTTTCAGATTTATTGCCATGACATCACGTACTACCCAAGATTATTTTTCCCATAGGTACAGCAGAATTACCACTAATTGGAAGTGCAAAAAAAATGTACACAGGGTAAACATGTAAACAAAGAACTGTAAACAGATAACAAATGTAAACAAACAGTGCAATACAGAGAGAATGAAAAAGAAAATCAATAAAGGAAGGTGATGAGTCAGCATACAGGATGGAGATTGAAAACTTGGCTGAATGATGCACCACCAACAACCTTGCACTCAATGTCACCAAAACCAAGGAGCTGATGGTTGACTTCAGGGCAGGAAAGCCAGAGGGATACAATCTTGTGATCATTTGGGGATCAGAGGTGGAGAGGGTGAGCACATTTAGGTTCTTGGGAGTCACTATGTCGGAGGATCTTTCCTGGACCCAACAAACCAATAGCATTGTGAAGAAAGTACTTCAACGCCTCTACTTCCTCAGGAGTTTGCGGAGGTTTGGCATGAAATCAGAAACCCTGACGAATTTCTACAGATGTGTGTTGGAAAAGTGTGCTGACCGGCTGTATCACAGTCTGGTAATGGGAACACCAATACCCCTGAGTGTAAAGCCTTCCAAAAGGTAGTAGCCTATGATCACCCCTACATATGAACGAGCTCCCATAATATTATTCAATTCAAAAGTACATTCTTACTTTACAAACTAGAATGATACTAGCCATTTGTGTAATAACACTGATGAATGGATCCTCAAATGTGAGGATCAGCAATTAGTTTGCTCATAGAAACATAGAAGATAGGAGCAGGAGTAGGTCATTCGGCCCTTCGAGCCTGCTCCGCCATTCAAAGAGATCATGGCTGATCTTAAAGTTCAGTACCCCGTCCCCGCCTTCTCTCCGTAACCTTTAATACCCTTATACTGAATGCTCACTCTATGGGAGGGGAGCGATTACCAAAGCTATCTGCAAGAAGCCATCACACACTTAAAAACTAGACATCTTACTCCAAGAATCAGATTAGATAAAAGTAAAGATTTACAAACACCATGGAAAAGACTAATGAAAGGGATGAACAACAGCAGCATTAGAATCAGTATTTATATTCGGTGTTTTGAGGCAGCGTCGTATTGCTAACTTTCATATTAAATAACCATCTTACAACATAACTAAAAAAACAAAAATAATAGTACACAAAAAGTAAGGCACTGTCTGGTTCATTGATTATTCAGGACATTAGATGGAGATGAAGATAAAAAAAATAATTAAATTGACCTCAAATATGCAAGTACGGACCCTTTTAAGTCTGTATTTGATTATGCAATTCCCTTGGAAACAAACAAGCATTGCAGACCCAGTTCCAAACACTAAATGGAACAGTACTGTTTGTTTATACTGTTTGTTTATACTGTTTGTTTATAATACCAGCAGGGCATAAGTATCATAAATTTGAATATAAAGAAGGTTCCACTGAAAATCAGTGATAAAAATGGCAAATTATCAATCTACTGATTTCATTTTATCTTTTCCATCCAAGGCAAGGATTTACAGCCTTACTACTTATTCGTTTGTTTGGCGAAGCTAGTCCACCATTCATTTTGGATCTCCCGGAGTTTGCGCTGAAGGTGGCTGGATGCGAGACAGAAGGCTCGTTTTTTCTCTGGCCAGGAAGGCTTTGCAAGGTGAGCCTGGTGGGCAGCTCGCTTCTTTGCCAGCAGCTCCTGGATTTCCTGGTGTTTTCGTCGAACCAGTCCTTGTTTTTCCTGGAGGAGAAGCCCAGTATCTCTTCAGTGGATTGCAGTATGGCAGTCTTCAGCTGATCCCAGAGGGTTTCAGGGGACGAGTCCGTGAGGTGGATTGCATCCTCGAGCTTTGCTTTGACGCTGCAGCCTACCCACTGCCCGGACCGGGGCCAGGGCCGCCGCCGCCTACCCTCTGCCCGGACCGGGGCCGGGGCCGTCGCCGCCTACCCTCTGCCCAGACCAGGGCCGGAGCCGTCGCCGCCTACCCTCTGCCCAGACCAGGGCCGGGGCCGCCAGGGCCGGGGCCGCCGCCACCTACCCTCTGCCCGGACCGGGGCCGCCGCCACCTACCCTCTGCCCGGACCGGGGCTGGGGCCGCCGCAGCCTACCCTCTGCCCGGACCGGGGCCGCCGCCGCCTACCCTCTGCCCGGACCGGGGCCGCCGCCGCCTACCCTCTGCCCGGACCGGGGCCGGGGCCGTCGCCGCCTACCCTCTGCCCGGACCAGGGCCGGAGCCGTCGCCGCCTACCCTCTGCCCGGACCAGGGCCGGGGCCGCCGCCACCTACCCTCTGCCCGGACCGGGGCCGCCGCAGCCTACCCTCTGCCCGGACCGGGGCCGCCGCCGCCTACCCTCTGCCCGGACCGGGGCTGCCGCTGCCTACCCTCTGCCCCGACCGGGGCCGGGGCCGCCGCCGCCTACCCTCTGCCCCGACCGGGGCCGGGGCCAGCGCAGCCTAACCTTTGCCCAGACTGGGTCCACCACCACCTACCCTCTGCCCGGACCGGGGCTGGGGCCACCACCGCCTACCCTCTGCCCGGACCGGGGCCGCCGCCGTCTACCCTCTGCCCGAACCGGGGCCGCCATCGCCTACCCTCTGCCCAGACCGGGACCGCCACTGCCTACCCTCTGTCCGGACCGGGGCCACCGCCACCACCGCCTACCCTCTGCCCGGACCAGGGCCACCGCCGCCTACCCTCTGCCCGGACTGGGGCCGGGGCTGCCACCACCTACCCTCTGCCCGGACCAGGGCTGGGGCCACCGCAGCCTACCCTCTGCCCAGACCGGGTCCGCCGCAGCCTACCCTCTGCCCGGACCTGGGCCGCCGCCGCCTACCCTCTGCCCGAACCAGGGCCGCTGCCGACCACCCTCTGCCCGGACCGGGGCCGCCGCAGCCTACCCTCTGCCCGGAACGGGTCCGCCGCAGCCTACCCTCTGCCCGGACCGGGGCCGCCGCCGCCTACCCTCTGCCCGGACCGGGGCCGCCGCCGCCTACCCTCTGCCCGGACCGGGGCAGGTGCCGCCTACCCTCTGCCCGGACCGGGGCCGCCGCCACCTACTACTTATACCTCACAACAATAGGCAACCTTATTTCCTGTAGTTAATATGGTTCTCAGGATCACCAAAAGATAAGCATTAGTTTCAATGCAGTCTTCCTTGTCAGAGAATGCTTGGATGCTTACCTCCAGCCTTACTCAGGCAGATTGCATAGATGGCTTGCTGCTCAACCAAGAGGGGCATCTGATCTCACAGTTACCCGGATCATTTTAAGCCCTATGAACACGTGATCCTAGCTATTGAAGAGCTTTCTGCCACTAATCAAGCAATCCAATATGAAGCTCTTTCGTGAATCCTTCTCTCAGTGCAAAATCTTACATTTCTTCAATTGCCAATATTTCTACAATTAAGGCAAGTGGGATAGAGCAAGGGAAAGACTCTCTCAGCATGGCCAGAACTCTGATAGCAACCCAATTTCCTTCTGCTACACTCTCATGCTCTCTTAACCTACTAGTCATTAAGACTTACACATTCCCCATTCTAGTTGTGTCATGGGAAACTTGTGCCCAATATGGAATTTAGAAACAATTCCAAATTAGCAAATCAAATAATGCAACTTGCAACCAGCACTGCTTACTTCTAAAAATCTTGCACACCAGCTATGTTTATTAATCCCTTCCATTGCTCAGTTGGAATTCTTATCCATTTTGGTGGATTTAAATCCCACTCCAGAGACATGAAGGCCAACAATCCAAGTGAATGTCCTTGTGCTGAATGTGCCACATTCAATGTTAAAGTGAAGCCACGTCGGCACCTGTCGTGTTGTTGATGTCTAGATTTAACAATTTATAATTCAATATCATTATGTGCAGGTAGTTTGGTCTTCAGTTCACTTCAGAATTAATTAATTAGCTTTAAAGCACTTTGGGATGTCCCAGGCTTACAAATGGCATGATAGAAATGCAAGATATTTATAGAGATCAGTAGTTTTCTAACTTTTTCTTTCCACTCACATACCACTTTAAGTAATCCCTATGCCATCAGTGCTCTGTGACTAGCAAGGGATTGCTTAAGGTGGTATGTGAGTGGGAAGGGAAGGTTGAGAATCACTGCTCTAGACCCAATTGTTACTGAAATATTTTGCTTGATATTTTGCCAATTGTCATTGGCCCATTTTCTTTGGAGTTATGAAACTACACATAACGAATCAATTTGGAATGATTAAAACAGTGGTTTTCAAACTTTTTCTTTCTACCCACATACCACCTTAAGCAATCCTTTACAAATCACAGACCATCTATGGCATAGGGAATACTTAAAATGGTGAGTGGAAAGAAAAAGGTTGAGAACCACTGTACCAAACCCTCTCTACCCCATAACCCTCTATTTTTCTTCCATCCATGTGCCTGTGTAAGAGTCTCTTAAATGTCACTAACGTTTCAGCCCTGGCAAGGCATTCCAGGCACCCACAACTCTCTATGTTTTAAAAAAACTTACCCTGGATGTCTCCCTTAAACATCCCCTCCTTCACTTTGTACATATGTCCTCTGGTGTATAGACCTCGAGTAAGTCTCCTCTGATCATTCTGTGCTTCAAAGTGAAAAGTGTCAACTCTGCTAATCTTGCCTCAAAACATTTTCCAATTCAGGCATCATCCTGATACATACATCTCCTTTGCACCATCTCCATAGCTTCTACGTCCTTCCTATAATGAAGTGACCAGAACTGGTTGACACAGTTCAGATAGCGGTCTGCACAACGCTTTTACAGTACCAATGATCAGGACCAGGGTTCGAATCCCATGCTGTCTCTAAGGAGTTTGTATGTTCTCCCCATGTCTGCAAGGGTTTCCCCTGGGGACTCTGGTTTCCTCCCACTGTTTGTTGGGGGTGTAGGTTAATTGGGTGTAAATTGGGCAGCACAGACCCATGGGCTAAAATGGCCTTTTACTGTATGGTAGTCTTAAAAAAATCTGATCATAATACTTAACTGTGGTCTCACCAGAATTACAACATGATCTCTTGACTCTTGAACTCAATCCCCCTATTAATGAAGCCCAACATCCAATAGGCCTCAACTATCCTATCAATCTGCAAAGCGATCTTAAGAGATGCATGGATTTGGAGCCCAAGGCCCCTCTGTTCATCCATACGGTTAACAAAATTATGATAAAATATATCTTAAAAGGGTAAGATTGTGAGGTTTATTTGTTAGGTCACATTTCCCAAACAAGCATCTCATTTGCCATACAAGAACTATGCAAGGGTAGACTTTGTGTCCATAGATGGCTTTGCAGATACAATGGAAGTGCTTGTGACAGTTTCACAAGTAGGTGTTAATAGACCAGTATGTTTGAACAGTATCCAGGCTCAAGAACTGAGACATTTTTTGCTGCTATTTTGGTTGACATTTGTTGTCCTTAAGAGGGCCATGTGGTTTTGCAAACAGAGAGAAAACATCCATTGTTTGTTAAGGTATTCTGCAGCAGTTTGTGGTGAAGGCTGCAAGTTGGCAGACCTGCTACACGAGCCCATATCAAGATGGTTTTTGAGTTCTGAGTTCAGCCTATTCTAAATCTCTGTAGTCAGTTGCAGAGGTTGTGACTGGTTATTGTGTCTCTCCTGGAATAGGGAAAAAAAGAACTCCTTGTGGTAACCCAGATATCTTTTGGAAAAACCCAAGAGGGGGAAGTTTCTTTGGTAAGACACTTCAGTTGCTGATTGAAAGAGATCAGTTTGTGTGTGCAATGAACATCTCTCTGAAACCAACAAAGACCTTCCTGAGCAGTAGCAACTTAAGTTAAAGCACCAGAGCCTGGTGAATATAATATCTGTTCAATTCTGTGCACAGTATGGAAGATTGCTTGATACCAATGAAGTTGGAGAAGTGAAAAGCAAATGATTGGACAGCAACAAAGAACTTACCTGAACACATAAATATTACATACACGTCCACTTAGAATTAGAAGTGGTTAAGTTAATTATAATGAGTTAAGTATTGATCTAATGACTAAAGAAAGCTCTTGGTGCCTGCCATATTGACCATCGCCAGTGGGCTGATATCGCCTCAAACCGTGCATCTTGGCGCCTCACAGTTCGGCGGACAGCAACCTCCTTTGAAGAAGACCGCAGAGCCCACCTCACTGTCAAAAGACAAAGGAGGAAAAACCCAACACCCAACCCCAACCAACCAATTTTCCCTTGCAACCGCTGCAACTGTGTCTGCCTGACCCGCATCGGACTTGTCAGCCACAAACGAGCCTGCAGCTGACGTGGACATTACCCCTCCATAAATCTTCGTCCGCGAAGCCAAGCCAAAGAAAAAAAAAAGTATTATGTATTAAGAAAATAAAACCAGTTTTGTTTAAGTAGCCGGTGTCTTGGTGAAATTCTGTTGCTGCTTGTTTTGGAGACCTTTGGGCTCGTAACAATACTCTTAACTAACCGATCATTAACCTTGTACTCAACCTTCTGGTTTGTCCTTCCAAAATGCATCTCACCTCACACTTAACCGGATCAAACTCCATCTGCCACTTTTCTGCCCAACTCTGCATCCTATCTATAATCTTTTGTAACCTACGACCACCTTCAGCACCATCCACAGACCCTCCAACCTTCATATCATCAACAAACTTACCTATGCTTCTTCATCTAGATCAGGGGTGTCCAAAGTGGTCGAAATTGACCCCGAGGTGGGGACAATCCAAAGGGTCAATTTGATAGGGGATTGGATAAACGGCTGTGGTCTATTGAACTTTTGTGGTCGTAAACAGGGGAGTGTCTACATAAAATAGCACCTATGGTGGGGGTGGCCAACCTCCCATGAGAGCTGGCCTTGGTGGTTGCCATGTTGTATTTGGCTTCGGTCTCTTAATAGATAGTGAAGGACTGAAAGAGCAGAGAAGGAGGAGGTGTGTGTGTCCAATGCTGCTGCCACCCACAACCCCCCCCACCCCAAAACCAGCGCCACCACCACCCCAAGGATTCCATCCCTTGGGGCTCCGTGAGGGATCATTATGGGGTAGATGGTCTAAAAAGTTCAGAGACCCCTGATCTCGGTCATTTATAAAAATCACAAAGAGCAGTGATCCCAGAACAGAACACCACTAATCATTGACCTGCAGGCAGAATATTTTCCTTCCACTACTACTGCTCTCTGCTTTCGACATGCAAGCTGATTTCTTTTATCCACACAGCCAAGGTTCCAATAATCCCATGCCTCATGACTTTCTGAATGAGTTTCTCATTGGGGACCTTGTCAAATGGCTTACTAAAATCCATATGGACCACATCTACCACCTCATCAATTTCCTTCATTACCTCCTCAAAAAACTCAGTTAGGTGCTTGAAGCGTGATGATTATCCTTGAGTAGACTGTACAATTCTGAAGCCAAGTATTCATTTCAGACCTCCCAACCTCCGCCACCGGGTACATGTTGCCTCCTTTATCTTTTAGCAGCCTTACTCTCTTTAATCATATATGATAAAGCTTTCTCATGCCCCCTTTAAGTTCTCAAAAGTCCTTTCTTAAGCTCCTTTCTGGCCACCATATACTTCTCATGAGCCCTTACTATTTCCTGTATCTAATGTATGCTTCCTTCTTTTTCTTGATGAGCTGCCTCACCCATTTTATCAACCACAGTTCCCTCTTCCTACCATCTTTTCCCTGTCCCAGTGGGACAAACCGACCTTGAACCCAGCAAAAGTGGTCCCTAAACCCTCCACATTAGTTTTGTGCTTTCACCTTTGAACATCTATTTGCCATTTACTTTCGCGAGTTCCTGGCTCATCCCTTCCCCAATTAAACACTTTCCCATTTTGTCTGCCTTTATCCTTATCCATAGATATGCTAAAGCTCAGGGGGTTATGGTCACTCACCAAAATGCTCCCCCACCAAGAGGTCCGCCACTTAACCAAGTTAATTACCCAGAATTAGATCCAGTGTGGCCTCTCCTCTTGTCGGCTGGTGCACATACTGTGTCAGGACTATTTCGTGGATGCCCCCGAAAAATTCAGCCCCATCTATCCCTCCCTGTCAGGAAGTGCCAGTCAATATTAGGGAGGTTTAAGTCTCCCATAACAACAACCCTGTAACTCCTGCACCATTCTAAGATCTGCCTGCTTATCTGCTTCTCGGTGTCTCAAGGGCTATTTGGGGACCTATAAACTACATCCTGTAGAGTGATTGTTCCCTTCCTATTTCTGGTTTCCAGCCATACTGACTCAGTAGACACTCCCTCTGCAGCGTCCTCCCTTCTATAGCCATGATACTATCGCTGATTAGTAATGCTAATCCACCTCCCTTACCTTCTATCCTATTCTTTTTAAAACACCTAAACACTTTCAAATTGCAGCACCCGGGTAGCCTTCCTGGAACCTTGGTGCAATTACTTGGTTATGAATGCAGGAAATCACCAACCCGGTGACTTAAGGGTGATCATGCCCCCGCGATGAGATGGTGAGTGACGCGTCATGCACTCATGGGAACTATCAGGTGTCAATCTCCCCCCCTCCCCAAACCCGCCATCATTACCCCCTCCCCAATCAGTTGCCATCCCTCCCGTCAGTCACCCACTCTTTCAGCGCCAGAGTGATGCAGGGGATTATGGGTAAGGAAGACAGCAATTGCTCCCGCACTCCCACATTGAGCTATTGCCGCAAATTGGTGCAGCATTCACAGCAGTGGCACCTCAGCCAGGGGTTTCCCTGTGATGCAAGCGCTGATGTCACCAGAGTGACCAGGTCAGCCATTTCCCCTTTCAAACTGCCTGACCGAGACGCCCAGGTAAGTTTTACTGGGTTCTCTGAGGTAGATCAGGGACCCGGTTAGACCCTTTCAAATCGCCATGTAATTTGGCCTTGCAAATTGCCCAGTTAACCCCAGTTTGAAAAGGCTAACTGGTACCTGCATCAGCCAATCTTGCCCTTCCTCCAGCCATCTCTGTAACAGTCACATCATAGTAGTTCCACGTCCTGATCCATCTCTAAGTTCATTTCCTTTATTCCTAATACTCCTAACGATGAAATAGACACACGTCAAACTGTCTAACTGACAAAATTTATGTTTCCTTCCCTGCAAGTTCTTCCCCATAAACTCAGAACACATTGCATCATGCTTTTGACCTTCTGCCCGATTCTCTGCACTCACATTCTGGTTCCCATCCCCCTGCCAAACTAGTTCAAACCCTCTCCAATAGCTGTAGCAAAAGCTGCCTGCCAGGAAATTGGTCCATTTACAGTTCAGATGCAGCCCGTCGTTTTTGTACAGGTCAGTCCTTCCCCAGAAGAGATCCCAATGATCCACAAATCTGAACCCCTGCCCCAACTCTTCAACCACACAGTCATCTTCCCATTCCTACCTTCACTGGCACTTGGCACAGGCAGCAATCATGAGATGACCACCCTTGAAGTCCTGCTTTTGAACTTCTTTCCTAACTTACTGTATTCCCTCTTCAGGACCTCATCCTTTCTGTCTATATCATTGTTCCCCACATGGACCATGACATCTGGCTGCTCACCCTCACCCTCCAGAATGCTGTGAACTTGATCAGAGACATCCCTGACTCAGGCATCTGGGAGACTTGATCTCGTTTTCAGAACCTCCTATCTGTTCGCCTAACCAACAAATCCCCAATCAACATAGCTCTCCTCTTCTCTCCTCCTCCCTTCTGAGCCGAGGGGCCAAATTCTGTTACAACTTGTCCCTGGTAGATCACTCCTCCCGAAATGTATCCAAAATCGTATACTTATTGTTGAGGGGAATGGCCTCTGCACTGTCTGCCTCTTCCCCATACCTTTCCCAACTGTCACCCAGCTACCTGCCTCCTGACTTTTGGGGGTGACTGTCTCGCTGAAGCTTCTGCCCATCACTGCCTCTGCCTCATGAATGATCCAGAGTTCATCCAGCTCGAGGTCCAGTTCCCTAACTCAGTTTTCAAGAACCTCTCAGATCAACTCCACAACATCCATAAGCAGAATAGTGTTGGTACTAATGATATAGATAGAAAAAGGGATGAGGTACTGAAGAGGGAATATAGGGAATTAGGAAGGAAACTAAAAAGGACGTCTCGGGCAGCAATCTGTGGATTACCGTTTGTGTCACACGCCAATGAGGGTAAGAATAGGAAGCTGTGGCAGATAAATACATGGCTGAAGAGTTGGTGCAGGGGGCAGGAGTTCAGATTTGTGGATTATTGGGATCTTTTCCGGGGAAGCTATGTACTATACAAAAAGGACAGCTTGCTCCTGAATGAGAAGGAGACTAATATCCCGGAGTGTAGGTTGGGGAGGGTTTATACTTGTTTGCCAAGGAGGTGGGAACCAGAATGATAGGGCAGAAAATACACAAGAGGTAGCAAGATTGGCCAACACAGTTGGTGTAGCAGTTAGCACAACATCTTTACAGTGCCAGGACTCGAATCTTGCGCTGTATGGAGTTTGTATGTACTCATGTCTACATGGGTTTTCCTCAGGGGCTCCAGTTTTCTCCCACTGTTTGAAATGTACCGGGGGTGTAGGTTAATTGGGCAGCATGAACTTGTGGGCCGAAATGGCCTGTAACTATGTGGTACGTCTAAAAAAAATTCTGAGGAGGGATGGACAGTCAATAGGGCAAAATTGATAAGATTAGGATTTAACAGGGCTTCTTTGGAAACCAAATTGAAAAGGTTGATAAATACAGCATGGAATCTATTTAAATGCCTGCAGTAGAAGAAATAAGATTGACGATCTAGTAGCACATCTGGAAGTTGGTAGGAATGACATTGTGGCCAACACAACATTGTGGCTATTACTGAGTTGTGGCTGAAAGAAGGCCACAGCTGGGAACTAAATATGTGTGGATACACAGTGTATTGGGACCTGGGGGTGGGGGTCAACATACCATCTAGGATTCTTGATTTTGTTCATAGAGCCTCCTGTCTGTGGATTTAGTATCCCCAAATACAACTTGCTTTCCTCTTCTCCCCCCTCCTCTTCTGAGCTGAAGGGACAGACAGTGCCAGAGACCTGACCACTATGACTTATAGTGTGCAACAACTCCCAACACAAAGCAGGGGCCTTGCTTTTCCCAGCTTGTTTTCTTCTAATCCTGCCCAATGACATCAGCTGGTGTTTTTTTGAAGATTTTAGAATAAAAAATACTACTGCAGATGAAGAAATGAGGTGCTGTGATTTGTCTCACTTGTAAACATACACAAAATGTTCTGAAATTTTCACACCCAAAGGAATTATCACCTTCAAGACTACTTGAAAACCAAGTCCCTTACAGTTATTCATCACCGTCAAGCATGAAAAGCTGCCGACTCACACTGGCCAAGTCAACAACTTCGTTCATGGAGGGAGTGCAGAGGCGATTCACCAGGCTGATACCTGGAATGGCAGGAATGACTTATGAGGAAAGATTGCGCAAATTGGGATTGTACTCGCTGGAGTTTAGAAGATTGAGAGGGGATCTCATAGAGACCTATAAAATTCTGGCAGGACTGGACAGAATGGATGCAGATGGGATGTTTTCAATGATGGGAAAATCCAGAACCCGGGGCCATGGTTTGAGGATAATAGCAAACCATTTAGGACCGAGATGAGGAGGAATTTCTTTACCCAGAGGGTGGTGAATCTGTGGAATTCATTGCCACAGAGGGCAGTAGAGGCAGGTTCATTAAATCTATTTAAGAGGGAATTAGATCTATTTCTTCAGTATAAGGGTATTAAAGGTTACAGAGAGAAGGCGGGGACGGGGTACTGAACTTTAAGATCAGCCATGATCTCGTTGAATGGCGGAGCAGGCTCGAAGGGTTGAATGACCTACTCCTGCTCCTATCTTCTATGTTTCTATGTTTCATTACAAAGAGGAAAAATTTGAAGTCATTTAAATTATGTATTTAATTCTGTTGTTTTCTAGTGATTTTAAGTTTTGTTTTTAATTTTGAATTTAAAATGCTTGGGCGTTTAATTTTTTAAAAGTTTACTAATGTACACAATTTCATGATATTTGACAGTTCCAAAACCAGGTTGTGGAACTTACAACTGGTACACCCTGTACTGCTCAAGGCTTTGTTGATCAGTTTAGAGCTGGCTTCAGGAATTCAGTTATGGTAGGTGTTTTCATGCTGGGCCTCTGCTTCGAGGCTGGCTTACAAAGGTGAATAAACATTTTAAATTTAGCGGAACTAAAAGGCTGCTCCAGCACAGATTTCATGCAGTCATTGACCGGAGCCGCTTTAGACGGGGCAACTGCTGCCATGGCCCCGCCTGTCATAAATACGTGGCAGAGCCATGGCTGACTTCCCTACCCATAATCCCCCACACAGCTGGAACCACTCAGTGTTTCCCAGAACAGTTCCAGCTGCGTGGGAGATTATGGGCAGAGAAGATGGACATTGCTCTGCTGTGTTTTGAGCTGACAAGTGACCCTGAAGGCCAAGGTGGCCCGGTGAGGTGTTGCAGCAGCCAACGGGGTTGTCACAGCCCAAACCAGCCACCCTCTGCCATGACGGCCCCCACCAGCCGTCCCCAGCCCTGACTGCCTCTCTGCCATGACAACTCCTGATGGCCTCCCCAACCTGACGGTCCCTACCAGACTCCTCCCTCGCCCTGACAGCCCCCACTGGCACCTGAGGGGGTCATGGAGGGATAGGGATGACTGAATTGGGGTGCGGGCTGACGACATCACTGTGACATCATCAGCCCGCCCTTAGCCAGCCACGCAGCGACATTACATTCATGCAGGGTGGCGGAGCGCTCTTCTCTGCCAATGACCTTTCCCGCAAGAGGGATTGCAGTCAGCACCTTGGAGTCAGCCATGGTAAGTCTTTCAACGCAAGGGCAGAGAATCTGTACCTTTACACTTGGGCTTTTTGATGTATGAAAGGGCCTTGTGGTTACAATCAAGTCACAACAGATTTATCTGGTAGTCAAGTAGAAAGCAAGGGCAGCTTATCAAGCTCAAGAAATTCTGGACCAGGATACATTTTTAAGTAAAGCTTCAGAAATGTGTCCATTTTTTTTTCAGAATTACTTCAGAGTCCAAAAAATTATAGAAAAATTCTCGATCAGTGCAACTGAATGAATGCATTGATGATAACTTAGAAATGTTTGGTAAGCACAGCCAAATTCCATTGGAGGTATAGATTTTATCAAAGATTCAAGTCCAAATAATTTAGAAATGCTGATTTTTAAATGAATTTATTCAGATATCAAGGGCTGAATATAATCATGTTACAGTATTGTGACATCTGTATTTCTATGATTTTTTCATTTCAAGTATTAATTTACAGTGAAATATTTTAGTTGGAAAAGATCAAGGCAAAGCAATGGGAATGATACATGCAGAATGAGTGGTTTACTTCAGAAATGCATTTGAAAATAAATCACCAAATGCAACATGATGAAATTTGGCAAGTTAAACCAGGGCAGGACTTAGATGGTAAATGGCAACATTCTGCAGTGGATATAGAACTGAGAAATCTGGGAGTACAGGTACACAATTTCCAGTGGTATACAGGTGGTGAAGGAGTTATTTGCCACACATGCCTTCAGTGGTCAGGGCATCGAGTACAAGAGATGGAACATCATGTTATAGCCATAAAAGATGTTGGTAAGCCTATACATGGGAGTATTATATACAGCTCTGATTTTCTTGCTACAGGAAGGATGCTATTAAGCTGGAAAGGTTACAGAAAATACTCAGCAGGTTTTTATTGGAGGGCTCAAGTTGTAAGGAGATATTTGGCTAAGCTGAGGCATTTTTTGTTCTTGACAGCACAGGAGCCTGATAGGTGGCCTTACTTACAGAAGTATATAAAATCTTGAGGGCAGAGATAAAGTGTTTGGTCACAGTTTTTTACTCAGTTAGGGGAATCTAGAGGGTGTAAATTTAAGATGAAAGGAAAAGATTTAAAAAAGGACAAGGTCCTCTGTGTTTTTAAAGGTTCGACAGAGGATAGGTAGAATGAACATCCTGAGGATGTGGTAGAGATAAACACAATTGCAACATTTAAAAGACATTTAGACAAGAGCACGGATAGGAAAAGTTTAGAGGGAGATGGACCACAAGCTGGCAAATGGAATGAGCTACGAAACGGAACTTGCTCAACATAGAAAGAGTTGGACTTAAAAGCCCATTTCCACATTGTACAACTGTAAAATACTGCTTTAGTACCACATGTCATGCATTTTTCTTCACCATTTTAAAGACTCACCTTTCCCCAAACATCAGAGTTTTAATTATGGACAGACATTATATTTACAAGAAAAAAAGCATAAAACTTCACTTCATGATACAGACACTTGTAACCCCAATAGAGCCTTCACAATACACAGTTGGGAAATCAGTATTGAAACCTACTCTGGAAAAAAGATTTTTTACAGATTATATGAAAACAAATAAGGGAGAACAGAAGATCATCGTCAACAATATTTATAATAAAATAATCATGAAACAGCATCATAATGAGCTGTTTCATGATAGGTAATATGCATCGTTATAATAGAAGAATTTGGAGGGGCACAATACAGCCAAATTTAACTATAATTAAACATCAGCATGGATCCAACATCTTTGCCATCAGATTTGGTGTCAACAGTTGAAAAGCATCCCTTTCCTACTTACACAGTTCAAACCATTGTAAACGTTCCCAAAATAGATGGCAAAGAACTTTCTCTCAGGATGAAAACAAAATCTCGCTAATGGAGTAAACAAAAAAAACCAAAAGTGATAAGTTTAAAACTGATGGTCTCGTGTTTTACCTGCCATCAAAAAAATAGAACTTCCAGGACCATTCTTCTCACCATGTATAAAATGCCCTTCAAATCTGTCACTAGAGGAATAGGTAACTTTACAGAACCCATGTGGCTGGTTATCTTCATCCAGGGGACCTACAATAGGAACATTTTAAACTTACTGAACCTCTACAAAAGTCAAGTTCATCCTTTTAAATCCATCATTGCATTTGACTCAATAACTAAACATCAAGAGTAATATTCATTGTGAGAAAGACACTCATTTTGGTTATGAAAGGCGCGGTCTATTTCTCACCCGGTTGGAAGGAGGGAGGAGATTTTTCTGAGTGGATTATTTATCACGGGTGAAAACAGCAGCTGCGTGTTCAATGCTACAGCGGGGGCAGATTTCATCTCCCCCCTCCCCCCCCCTTTGTTGCAAGTCCCACGGCAGCATTTCAATGGGATGAGGACGAGGGGGGGATGGGGACGAGGGGGGATGGGGACGAGGGGGGATGGGGACGAGGGGGGGATGGGGACGAGGGGGGGATGGGGACGAGGGGGGGATGGGGACGAGGGGGGGATGGGGACGAGGGGGGGATGGGGACGAGGGGGGGATGGGGACGAGGGGGGATGGGGACGAGGGGGGATGGGGACGAGGGGGGGATGGGGACGAGGGGGGATGGGGACGAGGGGTGGTGGGGACGAGAGGGGGTGGGGACGAGGGGGGGTGGGGACGAGGGGGGTGGGGACGAGGGGGGGTGGGGACGAGGGGGGGTGGGGACGAGGGGGGGTGGGGACGAGGGGGGAATGGGGACGAGGGGGGAATGGGGACGAGGGGGGAATGGGGACGAGGGGGGAATGGGGACGAGGGGGGAATGGGGACGAGGGGGGAATGGGGACGAGGGGGGAATGGGGACGAGGGGGGAATGGGGACGAGGGGGGGAATGGGGACGAGGGGGGGAATGGGGACGAGGGGGGGAATGGGGACGAGGGGGGGAATGGGGACGAGGGGGGGAATGGGGACGAGGGGGGGAATGGGGACGAGGGGGGGAATGGGGACGAGGGGGGGAATGGGGACGAGGGGGGGAATGGGGACGAGGGGGGGGAATGGGGACGAGGGGGGAATGGGGACGAGGGGGGAATGGGGACGAGGGGGGAATGGGGACGAGGGGGGAATGGGGACGAGGGGGGGAATGGGGACGAGGGGGGAATGGGGACGAGGGGGGAATGGGGACGAGGGGGGAATGGGGACGAGGGGGGAATGGGGACGAGGGGGGAATGGGGACGAGGGGGGAATGGGGACGAGGGGGGAATGGGGACGAGGGGGGGAATGGGGACGAGGGGGGGAATGGGGACGAGGGGGGGAATGGGGACGAGGGGGGGAATGGGGACGAGGGGGGGAATGGGGACGAGGGGGGGAATGGGGACGAGGGGGGGAATGGGGACGAGGGGGGGAATGGGGACGAGGGGGGGGAATGGGGACGAGGGGGGGGAATGGGGACGAGGGGGGAATGGGGACGAGGGGGGAATGGGGACGAGGGGGGAATGGGGACGAGGGGGGGAATGGGGACGAGGGGGGGAATGGGGACGAGGGGGGGAATGGGGACGAGGGGGGAATGGGGACGAGGGGGGGAATGGGGACGAGGGGGGAATGGGGACGAGGGGGGAATGGGGACGAGGGGGGGAATGGGGACGAGGGGGGAATGGGACGAGGGGGGAATGGGGACGAGGGGGGAATGGGGACGAGGGGGGGAATGGGGACGAGGGGGGGAATGGGGACGAGGGGGGAATGGGGACGAGGGGGGAATGGGGACGAGGGGGGGAATGGGGACGAGGGGGGAATGGGGACGAGGGGGGAATGGGGACGAGGGGGGAATGGGACGAGGGGGGAATGGGGACGAGGGGGGAATGGGGACGAGGGGGGAATGGGGACGAGGGGGGAATGGGGACGAGGGGGGAATGGGGACGAGGGGGAATGGGGACGAGGGGGGAATGGGGACGAGGGGGGGAATGGGGACGAGGGGGGGAATGGGGACGAGGGGGGGAATGGGGACGAGGGGGGGAATGGGGACGAGGGGGGGAATGGGGACGAGGGGGGGAATGGGGACGAGGGGGGGAATGGGGACGAGGGGGGGAATGGGGACGAGGGGGGGAATGGGGACGAGGGGGGGAATGGGGACGAGGGGGGGAATGGGGACGAGGGGGGGAATGGGGACGAGGGGGGAATGGGGACGAGGGGGGGAATGGGGAAGAGGGGGGGAATGGGGACGAGGGGGGGAATGGGGACGAGGGGGGGAATGGGGACGAGGGGGGGAATGGGGACGAGGGGGGGAATGGGGACGAGGGGGGGAATGGGGACGAGGGGGGGAATGGGGACGAGGGGGGGAATGGGGACGAGGGGGGGAATGGGGACGAGGGGGGGAATGGGGACGAGGGGGGGAATGGGGACGAGGGGGGGAATGGGGACGAGGGGGGGAATGGGGACGAGGGGGGGAATGGGGACGAGGGGGGGAATGGGGACGAGGGGGGAAATGGGGACGAGGGGGGGAATGGGGACGAGGGGGGGAATGGGGACGAGGGGGGGAATGGGGACGAGGGGGGGAATGGGGACGAGGGGGGGAATGGGGACGAGGGGGGGAATGGGGACGAGGGGGGGAATGGGGACGAGGGGGGGAATGGGGACGAGGGGGGGAATGGGGACGAGGGGGGGAATGGGGACGAGGGGGGGAATGGGGACGAGGGGGGAATGGGGACGAGGGGGGGAATGGGGACGAGGGGGGGAATGGGGACGAGGGGGGGAATGGGGACGAGGGGGGGAATGGGGACGAGGGGGGGAATGGGGACGAGGGGGGGAATGGGGACGAGGGGGGGAATGGGGACGAGGGGGGGAATGGGGACGAGGGGGGGAATGGGGACGAGGGGGGGAATGGGGACGAGGGGGGGAATGGGGACGAGGGGGGGAATGGGGACGAGGGGGGGAATGGGGACGAGGGGGGGAATGGGGACGAGGGGAGGAATGGGGATGAGGGGGGAATGGGGATGAGGGGGGATGGGGATGGGGGGGATGGGGATGGGGGGGAAACGACGCTTGCATCTTCTCATAATCAATTCTTCCCCATTGTCAAGGGAAGGAATAGTGTGCCAAAATGTGGACAATCTCCTCTCTTCCCTCAAAAGGCCATCTAATTAGGAAAAAAAATAAATGACATTGTTGAAGACGCCGAAGTTTCTCTGCTCTCGCTTCGCTGGGACAATGAACGTGCAACACATTCCCGAGCACAACACTGGGGCCTTCATGTTGGATCACAGGTTACATAACTCTCATAACAGCCCTACTTTCCTTAAATAAGGGATCGCGCCTCCAAACAATCCTCGGGGTTTCTGATGCGGATGTTTTTTTTTCGGGGATGTCCCAGCATGGGCGTCAAATTCCACGTCCTCCCTTTCATCCATTTAAATAAACTCGCCGATTAAGGAAACTTTGCAACATTTTGCAGAAAAGTACAAACGCATTCATTGACCGAGTGGGCATAGCATTTATTTTTTCTCTCTCTCTCCCTCTCGCTAAAACGCGTTTGCGATTTTAAAAAAGATAAACGGCCAAAATTGAAGTTGCTTTTCTTTCTCCCGGCGCGATGTTGCGCCTCTGCACCGCACTGCCCCTCCCTTCCGCACGGGAGGGTTCAGCGCACGGCCGGGCCGCTGCCTTGCCTTCTCTCCCTCCCACACCATTACATCCACGAAGGGTGCACGCTGGCAGCTCACCTTCCACCGTCTCTTCCACGTTATCGTCGTCACTGTCCATTGCAGTGAGTGGAGCTGCCGGCGGCTCGGCCACGAACACTGCTCCCCGGGTGTGAGCTGCCCTCTAACTCTGCCCTGCGATTCTGCGAGTCCTCACTGGCGCTGCTGCCGAAACAAAAATCAGCCGCTGACATCATCCCCTTGCTACTCCTTTGATTGACAGCCGCTGACATCATCCCCCCGCTACTCCTTTGATTGACAGCCGCTGACATCATCCCCCCGCTACTCCTTTGATTGACAGCCGCTCACATCATCCCCCGCTACTCCTTTGATTGACAGCCGCTGACATCATTCCCCCTGCTCCTTTGATTGACAGCCGCTCACATCATCCCCCGCCCCCCCCCGCGCTACTCCTTTGATTGACAGCCGCAGTCTTTCTTTTCTCTGACATCATCCGCGGCTCCATCTCTGACTGACAGCTGCAGCCTCCCCTCGGAAAACTGGGCAACAAATAAATCATCTGCCATTCCCAACCCGCTCACTCAAAGCCGGCGAATCGGGGTCAACACCTATTAATGAGAACATGGTAGCAGCATCTGCATCTTCTAGGACCATCACGCTGGTACAATGTTTTTGACACCCTGCGCTATCTTTTTAAACATGAGCCTCCCCATCAATTCCACCACCCCAGTCTGCGTCCTGCCACTGCGTCTGCTGCCCTTCACTAAACTGCAGATTATTCACACATACTGTGCAACAATCAGGAACAAAGTGGTCCCTAAAGATTCTTGTTTTTGGCAAAAGGATTCTTTATTTCAAAGTACAGTGTATTTGAATAGAAAATATGTTCAGGCAAACACACACAACTTTTTAATAAATCTTAAGTCAAATGCATTAGACTCTTCGGGTAATCTTTTTAATGAACATTTTACATAGATTACATAGAAACAGTATTTTTTGACTGATTAACCCCACACTCCTGATTCTCCAAGTAAACCTTCAACAACTGAACATAGCTGAGGGAGTGGTGGAGACATAGAGACACACGCGCACACACACGCACGCTCGCGCACGCGCACACACACAGTTTAGTTATATCTTAACAAGTACACAAGTTGCCATGGTGTAGGAGACTATGGATCCAAGGGAACTGGTATAAATGGGTACTTAATGGTTAGCACTATCGTGTGTGAATTTAGGACTATCAATTCTTCAAGTAAGCTTTCAAAAACAGATCATGACTAAACAGGAAAACTGAAACCAAAGTCTCCACAAAAGTGGGCTGATCTCAGGGCCAAGATTGGCCATAATTTCTTTCAATGTTGAGGTCTTCTCCAAGCATGAACTGTACAGCAGTGTTATCTTAGTAAAATCAGGCCTACCTATTGAGGTAGCATCAAGATTGGCCATAATTTCTTTCAATGTTGAGGACTTCTCCAAGCATGAACTGTACAGCAGTGTTTTTGACCATAATTTCTTTCAATGTAGAGAACTTCTCCAAGCATGAACGGTAGTGCAGTGTTATCTTAGTAAAATCAGGCCTACCTATTGAGGTAGCATCAAGATTGGCCATAATTTCTTTCAATGTTGAGGACTTCTCCAAGCATGAACTGTACAGCAGTGTTTTTGGCCATAATTTCTTACAATGTTGAGAACTTCTCCAAGCATGAACGGTAGAGCAGTGTTATCTTAGTAAAATCAGGCCTACCTATTGAGGTAGCATCAAGATTGGCCATAATTTCTTTCAATGTTGAGGACTTCTCCAAGCATGAACTGTACAGCAGCATTATCTTAGTAAAACAGGCCTACTATTGAGGCAGCATCAAGATTGGCCATAATTTCTTTCAATGTTGAGGACTTCTCCAACCATAAACTGTACAGCAGCGTTATCTTAGTAAATCAGGCCTACCTATTGAGGTAGCATCAAGATTGGCCATAATTTCTTTCAATGTTGAGGACTTCTCCAAGCATGAACTGTACAGCAATGTTATCTTAGTAAAATCAGGCCTACCTATTGAGGCAGCATCAATGTTAATTGGAAACTGTGTCTCTCCTTCTTAGGCATTTTGTTTAGGATCAAGAGTGACTTGTTTGCACTCCAGTTCAAAGATTCTTTAAATGTAACTGATTGCTGTATATCAGCTACCATGTAGTCCTGCAAAGTAACCTTGGTCCAATAGAAAGGTGGCCTGATATAAAAGGAAACCAGCCTCTATTGCCATCTTCATCACAATTGCAGCACACAAATGCACAAGGACACAAACACACAATATTGCCCTCACTTTTCCCCCCTTTTCTACCCTCACAGTCTCCAGCTGATTCCCCTCCCTTCCTCAGCAGACTTATCACAGACACTTCCCTTCTTCAGTATCCTCCCTCTCAACTTTGTTCCTGGACTGGCAAAAGGAACAATGCTCAAGAAAGCGATGGCAACTGGACTAAATGACTACCACCCAGAGAACAAACATCTATGAGCATGAAATGCTTTGAGCAGTTGATGATAGGATGCATCAAAGCACACCTTCCAGTGACATTGGACCTGTTCCATTTTGACTCCCATCCAAAAATGTCCACAGGTGATGTAATAGCCTTAACCCTACACTCTATTCTGATCCAACTAGAGAAAGATACCTCATACACCAGACTGTTGTTCTTATTGACTTCAGCTTGGCATTCAACATGATCATACCTCAGAGACTGGTGGATAAATTTTCCTTGCTGGGACTCAACACCTCTCTGCAACTGGATTCTGGAATTCTTGACTAAAAGTCTCCTCCAGGTTGGCAGCAAAACCTCAAGCCCTATCACGTTGAGCTCTGGCACACCACTATTCAGCCCACTACTGTTCACGATGATGACTCACGACTAAACTGCCAGATTCATTTCCAACAGAATCATCAAATTTGTGGATGATACAACAGTAGTTGACCTCATCAACAACAATAATGAGTCACATTGCAGAGAGAAAGTTGAAAGGCTCATAAAATGGTGTGAGAACAACAACCTGAGTCTCAACATGGACAAGACAAAGGAAACTATTGTGGACTTCAGGAAGTTGAAGCACGGTCCTTCTTCACTACACATCATCAGTTCAGGTGTGGAGAGAGTGGAGAGCACAAAGTTCCTTGGTGTGCATACAAAGGACAACCTATCCTGGATACACAATATCTCATTAGTCAGAAAGGCACAGCAGTGCCTACACTTCCTAAGGAGACTGAGGAGGGAAAGCTATGGGCCATATCTTGACAACCTTTTATAGGAGCCCAATTGAGAGTGCTGTCTCTGGATGCATCATTGAGTGGTATGGTAGCTGCAAAGCCTCAGACCAGCAATCAACACAGAAGATCATTAAAATAACCAAGAGGAACATTGGGATCTCCCTTTCCTCTATAAATAACATTTACTGGACCATTGGCTAAATGGGGCTCAAGAAATTGTAGAACAGCCTTCCATCAAGTCCACACTATCTTCAATGCACTACCATCAAGAATAAGGTACAGCAGCATCAAAATCAGTACTACCAAGCTGGGAATAGCTATGAGACTCATGAACTGTCCTGTAACTGTGATAGTCATCCCAAATATTTATATATATTTATTTTTGATTATTTATGTGATCTTTATGTACTATGTAATGTATGTTTTCTGTGCATGTGCTGTGGTCTGGAGAGATGCTGTTTTGTCAGGCTGATACCACAATTCATGTCAGAAACTGACATCTAACACAGGTATAACTCTTCTTTCTCTCTTCTCTTAGACCACACATGTCAAACTCTGGCCCGCGATATAATTATATTTGGCCCGCAAGATCATTTCAAAAATGTATTAGAGGTGGCTCGCCCTGCAGCGAGAGCCGATGCTGTTTTTTTGTAATGTCACCCCCACCATCCTCCCCCTTCATTGCACATCCTTCCCCTTGTAACACGAGAAATTGTAACACGAGAAGTCTGTTGATGTCATCAGCCGGCAAGCCGGTTGGAAGGCTCCCCGCACAACCAGTCACTTCTCCCACCTGTCGAGCGGTGCGGCGGATTTCCTGTCGGTGTGACGGGCATGGCAGGCTGTGCACGGCCCCCGGGCAGCGCGAGCCCCGCGCGACTGGCACCGGACGGCCCTTCCACAGCGCGAGCGCACTTCTCCCGGTCGCCACGGCCTTCAGCGCTTGTACCCGTGCGGACCCCAGGGACGGCTGGTTCGGCCCTGCACGTGAAGAGAGAGATGGTGGCTGTCCGCAAAGGCTGATCGGCAGCGCGCTGGGCCTGAGTGGGTGGGTAAGCAGGGGTGGGCAGAGGGTGTAGGTGAGGAGTAATGGGCAGGGGAAGTTATGGTGGTGCGAGGGGCAGTTAGAGGGAGGGATGAGTAGAAGGAGGGGTGGATAGGGAAGAGGTAAAAGGGGAGGGGCAGGGGGAGTAAGGGAGGGGTGATTAGAGGGTGAGAGACGGGTAGAGGGAGGAACAGGTTGAGGGGAGAAGCAGTAGAGGGGCGTGTATAGGATGGGGTGGGTAGAGGCAGAGCGAGTGGAGTGAGGGGTGAGTAGAGGTTGGGTAAAGGACTGGTCAGGTAGAGGGATGGTGGGTCGAGGGTGAATAGAGGCCTAGAGCCTGAGGAGTGAGCAGGAAATGCTGAGTCCTGATGCAGGCCAAAATGGACACAGCCTGTGAATGCTGACTACATCTCCACAGGGACCAAATATGTTTCCCTCAGGTCAAGAAAAGGGTGAACTTGAGCTACCTACTCCTGACCTGTAACATTATCCTCCTAAAGTTATATCCTAAAGTTTAACATTACATGTGTTGAAAGAAGAGAAAACATGCAGATGTTGTTGAAAATTTTCAATAAATATTTAGTTCGGCCCTCGACTTAGTCCAAGTTTTTAATTTTGGCCCTCCGTGAATTTGAGTTTGACACCCCTGTCTTAGACAGTCTCTTGTGGAAAACAATGGCTTGCTTGTGCTCCAATCTTGTGGGTTCTGATTGATCAGACTTGGTCATTGCAACTTACCAACTCTGCCACAGGTGGGGGAGAAGGTGCCTGAAGAGGTTTAGGAAGTCCTGAATAAATGTAGAGTTAGGAATTCTCAATAGTTGGGGCAGATGTTACTGTTTTTCAAGGAAACTTTGAAAGAATGTTTATGATTTTGGATGTTTTTAATTTTATTTAAAATATTCATTGACTATTAGAATGTTTTGCATGTCAACATCTTTGCTAAAAGCATGGACTAAAAACAAAGTCCAAAAGGAAAACTTGAATTTTTGATGGAGTTTGCAGAAGTTTGGTATGACACCAGAAAACCTGGCAAATTTCTACAGAGGTGTGATGGAAAGTGTGCTGACTGGCTGCATCACAGTCTGGTATAGGGACATCAATATCCCTGCAAAAGGTAGTGGACACAGCCCAGGACAAAACCCTTTCCACTATCAAGTACATCTACAGGGAATGCTGCTGTTGGAGAGCAGCAGCAATAATCAAGGATCCACACCACCCAGCACACGCTCTGTTCTCGCTGTTCCCATCAGGAAAAAGGTACAGGTGCTACAAGGCTTGTACCTCCAGGTTGACGAACAGCTGCTACCCTTCCACCATCAATGACAAACTCAAACAGGACTTTTACTTGTGCACTTTATTGTTTTTTATCCTCTCTGTATTGCCCACACATTCTGTCTCACCCACACAAAAAGAATCTCAGAGTTGTATGTGATGTCATGTATGTACTCTGACAATAAATCTGAAATTTGAAGCCAAGTTTGTAATCAAGAATCACCTATGAAGAGGGTGAAATCACGTGATGGAGTAGTGGCTGGTCAGGGAAAACCAGCCCTCCACAGAGAAAAGGAAAAAAGAAGAAGAAAAAATGAAGCTGAACAGAGAAAACATAGAGGAGCTGAAAGATAAAGAAAACAAGAAGGCCCAGGAGAAGGCACCAAAAAAGATCAGAGCGACAGACAAAGAAGAAGAAAGGGAAACACCAGAAAGAAAAGAGATAGGCCTTACCTGTACATGGGAGCAGGGAGCACCCGTGAGGAAGATTGTCCGACCCCCGAAGCTGGCAGGCGTCAAGCAGAGTGGCGATCTCTCCCAGAGCAGACTGCGAAAATGGCTCGCTGAGCCAGAAAAAGAAATGCCATGTGCATAACAAAGAAGACGCCAGCGGGAGAGGGGCCCATCAGCGGGACGTGGCTGAAGCGGCAGAGGGAGTCAGGCAAGTGAAATTGAGGGAAGAGGAGACAAGAGATGGAAGAAAAAGAAGACCCACACGGGAAAGAAGAAGGTAAAAAAAGATAAGCAGCTAAAAAAGATAAGCAGCTAATAGATAGAGACTATTTTGATGAGCAAATGAGGACATTAAAAGACATTTTAACAACAGAAATTAATACAATTTTAAAAAATGGAAAAGGCAGAAGAGAGAATGTAGAGAATGGAGCTGGCCATAGCAGAGATAGAAAAAAGAACAGATGAAGTGGAAGAAAGTCAGGCAACTGATGAATTAGAGATGAATGAATTAAAAGAAAGGCTTAACGATAGAGACAAGGAAATTAAAGAGATGCAAGATTTGTTAATTCAAAAAATTAATGTGTTGGAGAATTATAGCAGATGCAACAATATAAAAATAATAGACATGAAAGAAGGAGAAGAAGGGACAGACATAAAGGGATTTATAAAAAGATAGATCCCACAAGTCTTGGGAGTGGAAGAATTACAAGAGGAAATAGAAATTGAAAGAGCACACAGAGCATTGGCACCAAAGCCACAGCCAAACCAAAAACCGTGCTCCATATTAATAAAATTACTAAGACACACGACGAGTGAGAAAATATTGAAGCGGGCGAAGGATAAATTGAAAGAAAATAAACAGCTACTGGAAATACAAGGGACAAAAAATATTTTTCTACCTGGACATTAGTTTTGAGCTCTTAAAGAAACGGAAAGAGTTCAACTTGACAAAAGAGGTATTGTGGAAGAAAAGCTATAATTTCATGCTACGATATTCAGCAGTATTAAAAGTATTCATCCCTGGGGAGAGGAATAGACTGTTCTCAGATCCGAAAGAAGCCCAATACTTTGCCAAACGATTGCTGAACAGACAACGAGACAAGGAGTATTAAGAAAGACTGCCAAGACAATGTATAGAAAAAAGTTGTAAAGATAATATGCGAATATAGAAGTTTAAGGTTGAAAAAGAGAAGGGAAAAAGATAAGAAGGGGGAAAAAAGGAGCTTTGTTATATTATGGAAAAATGTACAGTGTTACTCTGGGGGGTTGGGGAGGGGGGAAGAACTGCTACTGCAAAAGCTGTTGACGCTTGCTTGCAACCCAAGTGGATAAAGGAGTTGTGGTTATCTGGCAAGGAGTCAAAGAAAACCCAAATGGGGGAGGGGTTAATGTTATTTTGGTTATGAGAATATTATATGTTAGTTTTTGTGGGGGTTTCTGGAGCATTTCGTTTTTCAGTCGTGTTATTGTGCATTAAGATAAGCAAGAATAATTTCAAGAGTAATACTGGAAAAAGAGAGATGGAGGAGGTGAGAGAGAACTGAAATCGGAGATATAAGGTGGGTACATCGAATTACATGACCTTAAATATTAATGGAATACCCAACCAAATTAAAATGGAGAGGTTACTGACATTACTCAAAAAGGAGAGAGTGAACATTGCATTTGTGCAAGAAACACATTTAACTGAGATAGAACATAGTAAATTGAAGAGAGTCTGGGTAGGTCATGTAATGGCATCATCATACAATTCAAAAGACAGGGGAGTAGCTATACTAGTTGACAAAAATTTACCAATTAATATAAAGGAAATAATAACAGATCCAGCGGGCAGGTATGTAATAGTGAAGTGCCAGATTTACTCAGAAAGGAGTAAATGGAGGCTAAACCCTGTACTGTTAAAAAGGCAATATTTCAGGGAATATATTGAACAGCAAATTAAAACATATTTTGAGATAAATACGGAGTCAGTAAAAGATAAATTCATTTTACGGGATGCAATGAAGGCCTTTATTAGAGGACAAATAATTAGCTATACGACTAAAATTAAAAAAGGAATATAATCGGGAAGTAGAACAGTTGGAAAAAGAGATAGCAATTATAGAAAAGGAATTAGCAAAAGAGAGGATATAGAGAAAAAGAGAGAATTGGCAGAGAAAAAATTAAAATACAAAACACGACAAACATATAAAGTAGAGAAAAATATAATAAAAACAAATCAAAGATATTATGAATTGGGAGAGAAAACCCACAAACTATTGGCCTGACAACTTAAAACAGAGCAAGCTAAAAGAACCATACTAGTGACAAGAAAAGATGATAAACAGATGGAGATTAATGAAAATTTTTAAAAATTCTATAAACAATTGTACCAAACTGAAAATATAGGAAAGAACGATAAAATTGATGAGTTTTTATCTAATATTGAACTACCACAGCTACAGTAGAAGATCAAAATAAACTGACAAAACCCTTTAAGATTGAAGTACAAGATATATTAAGGAAACAACCAAACAATAAAACACCAGGAGAAGATGGATTCCCTATAGAGTTTTATAAAGTATTTAAGAATCTATTAATTCCTCCCCTCCTAGAAGTAATGAAACAGGTAGAAGAGACCCAAAACTTACCAGAATCATGTAAAACTGTAATTCTGAAAATGGGAAAGGACCCGCTGTTGCCAGTGTCATACAGACCAATATCTTTATTAAATGCAGATTAGAAATTAATAGCAAAATTACTAGCAAACAGGCTGACTGACTATGTACCAAAATTGGTAAGGCAGGATCAATCTGGATTTGTTAAAAAAAATACAGGCAGCTGATAATATTTTTAAACTTATTAATTTAATCCACGCAGCACAAATGAATAAAACGCCAACGGTGGCTGTTACGCTAGATGCAGAGAAAGCCTTTGACAGGGTAGAGTGGAATTATTTGTTTAAAGTGCTATAGAAATTTAAACTACCAGAAAAATTTGTTAACTGGATTAGAGCACTATAGAATGGACCTGTAGCCAACCGATACAAAGAAACACACACACACACAGTGTGGCAGGTTAAGCTTACTTCTTTATTAGGGTTGGAAAGGCTGCTTTTATACTGTTCAAGTTCCCACCATTTTAGATGATTGACTGAGTCATCCATATGAATAACAATAGCGGGCGGGAACATCCATGCATATGAATGCCCTTCTTCCTAGCCTGTTTCTGCTGAGTTAGCTGGGCAGCTTGACCAATGCCATTTTAGGACTGTTGGTCTGATGCTGTCCCAGCTTCTACACCTGTCGGTTCCTTGACCTGAGAGTTGTTTTAGCGATCTCTGTCCGCATCTGCTGCTGTGTGATGATCCGGCTCAATCTCCGTAATTGCGGGCCGCCACAGACCATTAGCAAAGGTAATAGTAAACGGATATGTGTCAGATCACTTCAAATTGAGCAGGTCAACAAGACAGGGATGCCCGTAGTCCCCTTCACTGTTCGCTTTGGTTATAGAACCATTGGCAGAGTTGATAAGGAAGGAAACTATGATAAAAGGAATAAAAATAAAAGAGAAAGAATAGCCTATTTGTAGATGACATCATAATGTATTTAATAGACCCAGATAGATCAATAAAAAACTACATACGAAACTGAAAGAGTATGGAGAGATATCAGGGTACAAGGTTAATATTAACAAAAGTGAAGTGATGCCAATGAACAAAGTTGATTATACAGAATTTAAGAAAGAAACCCCTTTTAAATGGCAATCACAGGCAATACGTTACCTTGGTATCAGATTAGATAATAAAACATTTATACAAATTAAACTATGAGCCATTAATAAAAAAATACAGGAAGATTTAGAGAATTGGAAAGAGCCTCCGTTAACTTTAATAGAGAGAGTAAATTGTATTAAGATGAATGTGTTTCCACGGATGCAATATCTATTCCAAAAGTTACCAATTCCCCTGAAAGAATTTTTTTTTTTACAGTACTGAATAAAATAGTAAGGAAATTTTTATGGAAGGGTAAGAAATCAAGAATAGTGCTAGAAAAATTAACATGGAGTTACAAACAAGGAGAGCTGCAGCTACCAAACTTCAAAAATTACTACAGGGCAGTGCAGTTAAGGTACTTATCAGATTTTTATCAGAGAGGAGAAAAACCGGACTGGACTAAGATAGAATTAGATAAATTAGGAGAAAATGTCCTGGAACATGTACTTCACAAATGGGATGAAAAGCTCATGCAATACAACAATTCACTAGTATTGCATCGCATACTTAAAATATGGAAGAGAATACACCTGGAAGGAAAAAGGATAAATGATCAAATACCAAAAATGTTATTGACACAAAACCCATTAATCCCTTTTACAATAGATAATTTATTTGTCAAGGAATGGGCTAGAAAAGGAATCAAGAAAATAGAAAATTGCTTTTTGGGAAATAATTTATTAACATTTGAGCAATTAAAAAATAAATATGGAAATAGCACAAGGTACAATGTTTGTATATTACCAGTTGAAAACTTATTTAAATGATAAATTGGAAAATAGCTTGAGATTACCAGAAAGTAGCAGCTATGAATATTTAATCACAGATACAATGATGTCTGAACCAATGGCGAAATAATGATAACATTCCTCCACTCACCAAGACCTTTTCAGTAAAATGTAGGGATTAGCAATAAATGATAGTCTTTCAAGAAATGCCCATAAGCCACACATCAATCACAAAAATAGCAGCTAAACTTGGTGTCTAATGGATGAGAAGAATCCAAGAAGAATTAGAGCAATTCTATTCATGATCTACAACCAGTGGAGAGTTGGTATTGGCCAGGTGTGTCTGTGTATTTTGCACCAAGGACCAGACAACGCTGTTTTGTCGGGTTGTACTTGTACAATCAGATGACAATAAACATGACTTGAGGTTTACCGGCCGACACCATTTTAACCTGTTTGAATAGGTGAAAAGGCATTTGATCTTGGACAACTGGTAGAATAATTTATTCGTTATGTACATTTAATACCAACCATGGTTGGTTCTGATCAGAAGTTCTGAATTGTTACCTCTTCTTTGCACATCCCACAGATGCTGATCAGCTTGTCGAGTATTTTCTAGCATTTCCTAATTTGTTTCTGATATCTAGCATCTGCAGTAATTTATGTTTTTGTTTCAAAGTTTTGAAAACTAAATGGTTATAATTTAATGTTGGAAACATCTTGTGGATTTTAATAAAGTGACAATAATTACTGCATTATTATGCATTTACACCTTCTCCTTGTTTTTCTGGTAAGAGTATTGTGTGGGAGTTTGTATCTCGCCCAAGGAAAGGAGATCCACATTTTTTTTTCCTTTGCACCTTTTATGACATAGAGTCATAGAATTAATGAGTCTTAAAACATGGAAACAGGTTCTCTGGCCCATCGTTTCCATGTCCACCATCAAGCATCCACTTACACCAACCCTACACTAATCCATTTTTATTTTCCCCACATTCTCATCAACTCTTCCCACATTCAAGCACTCACCTACATACAGTACTTGGGGAAATCTACAGACGTCAATTAATCAACCAACATTCAATTATCAAGGGCTGTCTGCACTATTGCACTTTTTGCATTAGGATTACTGTGAATATTTATTATCTATCTTATGTATTTATTGTCTTTTTAATTCCAATAAGTTACTTTTTTTTTGCAAGTATCTGTTTGGCTGCAGCAAATAAGAATTTCTATGCATCTGTATATTGTAGATGACAATAAATTCATTAATTAGCATATCTGTGAGATATAGGAGGAAATTGGATCACTTGGAGGAAACTTTCACATTGACAGGGATGCTGTAAACATTTTTACAGTCAACATGAAAGATTGGGTTGAACCTGGGTTAAAGAAATTGTGAGGCCACAGGTCTACCTGTTGCATTACAATTCTCTCATGATGGCCAAAGTATTTTGCAGCTAATAAATTAATTTAAATCTTTACACTATGGGAATATAAAAATGCCCATCACTAGTGATGTCCATTTGACCTTTTGTGCCTATTCCAGCTCCTTGAAAGAGCTTTTTAATGACTTTCATGCCACTGTTCATGACACATTGTCCTTACACATATTTCCTTTTCAATGTATGTCCAGTAATCCAGTAATATTCTTCCAGAATATTGTCAAAGTTATCACCATCTCATGGATTGCATCCATATTACCTCTGTTTTTGAGGTCAGTTATCTGCCAGTGAGGAACAGTTTTTAAAATTTTAAATGTGCAGATACAGGACAGTAACAGGCTCTTCTGGCCCATGAGCCCACGCTGCCCAAAATACCCAATTGACCAACAACCCCTGATTTTTTTTGGAGTTTATTCAATTAATCAAAATTTTGTGGTTTTTGAGCATCTCTAATATATCTTCCTTTAACTTCTTCATCTCTCAGGAGAACATTGTCAGTTTCTCTCATCTCTCTATGAAACTGCAACTTGAAAAAAAGACAGGGCACAAAGCAAGTTTTCACAAAGTACAAAGGGTTAAATGATTGGATGATCAACTTTATTGATTTGAAAGATTTACATTTACTAATATGGCAGGAGAATTCCCATGTTCTTAAGAATTTATTTTAAATGTTCTTGTTAAGACAGCTGAGGTCTTAGGTCAACAGGTTATCCCAATAACAGTTCCTTTGACAGTGCCCATCTCCCATATTACTGCACTGAATTATAACCCTGGATTTTGTGGCTAAGTGCATGAAGTAAGACATAAATCAATAGCTTTTTGGCTCAGAGGCGAATCTGGTACCACAAAGCCATTACTTAAGCTGTAATTTATGAGTACATTTTTTATGTGAGACCCTGAACATAATTAATAACAGAGATATGATAATCCTAGTCAAACCTGATTCTGACATTGTCTAATATCCACAATTGCACTAGACCATACTCAAAGAGTCATGGACAACTGGCTTATGTATCCATTTGCTACTCTGTGAGACACATTGAAGTCAAATGTCAACTGATTTTACAGAATGCCAGTCATTTATTCACTTCCTTAATGCAACCAAGCTATTAAGAAGTTGCATTTTTTTAAAAAAATGGATGATTATGAATCTCATCTAAGTATTCCAAAATCCATATTCCAAAAGAGCAATTAAGAACTCTCTAAACTTTAAAAGAAACACTTAAAGCAGAAACGAAACTCACAACAATGAGGTTTGAAATCAAGTCCTGGTTGTTGCAGTATTGTGGTCTGTCAATTCCAATAATAAAGAAGAATGACCTACAAGGGTCAAATGTTTATTTTCCATGATGGATAGTTTTCAATTATTTGCTTACTGTTTAATTAAGCTTTAAATCAAATCATGGCATCTGTTCACACCTGATAGCATTTTTCAGGCAACATTTGGGAACGACGATGCTTAAGTAGCCAGACGATTCAGCTGAATCAGTAAGTTATAGGTTCAAGTAAGGTTCAGCACAGTTCCAACCCAATCTGAAGTCTACAATGTTGAAAGATATCAGAACTTTTCTTAGGAGTTTGTAGGAAAATTAGTTTTGCTTTCCCCTTCCTATCTGGAAATTTGATTTGATAGTATATTAGATTGAGATCAGCTGCCCTCACAAATAGATGCAAAACATCTGATAAATTTTAGAGGGTTTCTCCCTAATGTCTTGTCCAACATTATTCTTTCAATCAACATCACAACAAAAAAAACATTCTGTCTGGTCAAACAATTCCCTCCGTGAGAACAATGTTCATACTTTAAATGTGTGCAATTAGTTTCAGATACCTTGAGGTTATGAGACAGCCTATAAATATTTTTTTCTATCTTCCTTTGCTGTGATGAACATTGAATTGATGACAGAGTCAGAAATATAGGTTGTGTTGGAAATAGTAAGTTAGATAGTCCCTGTAGATGAACAGGGACAAAGCCTTTTTTTTATATATACTTTATTTTGAAGTTTTCATACATGTATATACATCCATCATTTTAATACAGATTAATACTGACTACAAAAAAATGTAAACCCCCCTTCCCTTTAAAACTAAAACTCTCCCTAACCCCAACCCCCAGAAAGAAAATCAAACATTAGTTATACATGTTAAAAGTATATAGTAACATATTAGAAGAAAAAAGGAAAAGAATAATAAGATTACTAGATTGGACTAAGCCAGGCCAGGGGACACAAAGGACTTAACTATCAAATATTATCTGTGCTATCTGGTGAGGCCTTAGGGAATAGGGATTAGAAAATAATAAAACTAACCCACAATACCTATCTTAAGTATATATGGGCATTTAAAGTATGTATTACATTTATTTGCCAAATTATATGTAATTTTTTTCCAATGGAATGGACCTTTATTTCTGCATGCAATCTGTCTATGCCCAGATAAGAATCCGACTTCCAGGTGACTGCAATACATTTTCTTACCACTACCAGTTCTATTTTCACAAACTTTTGTTTAGTTGGTAAAAGAACCAGTTTAGGATTGGTTCCCTTCACTTTCCCTAACAAAAATTAATTGGGATTTTTTGGTTATGAAATGTTAGTAAATTGTTGCTACAATTCCCCTACTTTTACCCAAAACCGTCTTACTTTTGGACACAACCAGTGGAATGCAGGAAGATACCATTTTCTGTACAACACCTAAAACACTTATTTGATAAATCTTATTTTATTTTATGCAACTTACACAGTGTGATATACAATTCATGTAAAAAATTATACTGTCCTTCTCAGTATCACACATTAATTGTGTTTGGCATGCAGTCTCTACACAAATACATCCATAATAGCTCATCAATTGTAATATTCAGATCCTGTTCCCATTTCTGTTTAGATTTATAGAGTCCTGGTTTACATGTTGCTCTCTGTAATAAAATATACATGCAGAAGGGGGCGTGGCAAGATGGTATAGAGGACAGACGTGCGATCCCACCCTTCCTCAGCTAGTTTTTTAAGTACCCGTTTTTAAAGTTCATAAAAGTAATTAAAAATTGTATTTTTACTTTTTGGCACATTAGTGGGTTATAATGGCTACTAAAGTAAAAAAAAAACTCAATTGCAGAAGAAACTACCTTTTAAGAGTGCTGAAGAATTTAGGCCTACCAGCTTAACTGAAGCTACGGAATCGACTTCAGGAATTTCCAAGGCACAGACTGGCTGAGTATGACGCTGGCGCCGATCCTGCCTCCGCAAGATGGCGTCAGCTTGACGACGAGCTTGGTAGCCTCGGTAGTCACAAGTCTTCAGCAAGCTTCAGAGGGTCGCCACCCAGGCAGAAATGCTCTGGAGAGTGTAAAAGGACACCAGCGCCATCATAGACCACATCAGCCAGTCCCCTGCGAGACCAAGACCAGCGAAGAGGCAAGTGAATAGCCCAGGCCAGCTATTCTATTACCACCAGTGATGGAGTGCAGAGGCCCTTCGATGCCACCCGCTCTGCGGGTTTTTGGGAAACATCCTGGCCAATTGTTGTTGATGGCTGCAGCAGTTGGCTCACGTGTAGCCTCTTCCACATCTGGGACTCACTGTCAAGCATGTGTTTCCTGGCTGACCGGAGGAGTCATGTGATGGAGTAGTGGCCGGACGGTGAACTCCAGCCCTACCCAGAAAAGTCGGGAAAAACAAGGGAAAACACAAAGGCACAGAAATAAAAGTTAAAGAAAAGTGAGTATAAAGGTGGAAAGAAGTTGGCGACAAAAAAAGAAAAATCGAAAGCAACGGTAAGAAGAGAGGAAGAGAAGACAACGGAGGAAGAAGGTGAAGGCCTTACCTGTTCGAAGAGGCCCATGGTGGAGAGAGAAACCCGCTACCTCAGGTCGGTAGATAGTGGACTACAAAAATGGCTCGCTGAGCCGAGTAAAAGTGCGCAACCGCGCATGAAAAAAAACACACCGACGGGAGGGGGGACCAGCTGGGGAGTCGATCTCCACAGCCGGCAACGACAGCTGCAGAACACCTGCAGCAAGAAGAGAACACAGAAGACAATGGAAACAAGAAAGAAGAGAAGAAAAGGGCAACAAAGAAACAACAGATGGCTAACCCAGAGGAAGAAGAAGAGGAAGAGGAAGAGTACAGTGAAATAGAAGAAGAAGAGAAAG
Organism: Narcine bancroftii; assembly: GCF_036971445.1. Classification (NCBI taxonomy): domain Eukaryota; kingdom Metazoa; phylum Chordata; class Chondrichthyes; order Torpediniformes; family Narcinidae; genus Narcine; species Narcine bancroftii. Next base: position 144,925,911 of record NC_091471.1, on the reverse strand, counting down.
GCAAGATAAAGGTGGTACTTTCTCTTATTAAAGGATACATGGAGTCATTTAAAGAATGGCAAACACAGGAATTTAATGATTTAAGAAAAAGAATAAACAACACAGAAGAGAAAATGAATAAAATAGATATGACCTTAACAGAAATGGGAAAGAAAATGGACAAGATGGAAGAGCGGGCAGTAGCAGCAGAAATGGAGGTAGAAGACTTAAAAAAGAAATTGGAGGAATCTAATAAAAAAGCGACAGAGACACAAGAACTGTTAGCTCAAAAAATAGATATAATGGAAAATTATAACAGAAGAAATAACATAAAGATAGTGGGCCTTAAGGAAGATGAAGAAGGCAAGAATATGAGGGAGTTTATAAAAGATTGGATCCCTAAGACCCTAGGATGTCCAGAACTACAGCAAGAAATGGAAATAGAAAGGGCACATAGAGCATTGGGCTCTAAACCACAACCACAACAAAAACCAAGATCTATTGTAGTAAAATTCCTAAGATATACTACAAGAGAAAAGGTACTGGAGAAGACAATGGAAAAAGTAAGAGAGGGCAACAAACCACTGGAGTATAAAGGGCAAAAAATCTTCATTTATCCAGATATAAGTTTTGAACTCCTAAAGAAGAGAAAGGAGTTCAATACAGCAAAGGGGATTTTATGGAAGAAAGGGTATAAATTTATACTAAAGCATCCAGCGGTATTGAAAATATTTATTCCAGGACAACAAAACAGACTATTCTCGGACCCAGAGGAAGCACGAAAATTTGCAGAACAATTACAAAAATAGACTGAGGGATGAAGACGGGTAATGAGAGTAAAAATGATCACGATTGATATGTATGTGGGTAAAGAGGTATAAGAGTGAATAGATACAATGTGCATACGTGAATGTATCTGTACTTAGAGGAAAATATAGATAGTATAGACAAGAATTAATAAGGGAAGGTAATGGAATAGAGAGAATAAGGAGGGAATTAAAAGAGTGACCTTTGTTACATATGAAAAGTGAAATCTTTTCTGGGGGGGGCTGGTGGGGGGAAATAGCGGTCACTGCAAAATCAGTTGACGCTTGCGAGTGGATTCGCAAACCCAAATGGAGAGGGGAGATGTGGTTGTCCGACAAGGGATAAAGGACAACTCAGGAGGGGAAGGGGAGATTGGGGATAAAGAAGATATAAATAGGAGAATAAGGAAAATGTTGGATGTTGTAGGAATGTTGTCTTATAAAGAGTTGAAAATAAGAAAACAGAATTGGAAAAGGAGGAAAGGTAATGATGGAAAAACGGAAAGAGAAGATAAACAAAGTATAAAATGGCTACGCTGAACTATATGACTTTAAATATTAATGGAATACATAACCAAATTAAAAGGAAGAAACTACTAAATTTACTGAAAAAGGAAAAAATTGATATAGCATTTGTCCAAGAAACACACTTAACTGAATTGGAGCACAAGAAATTAAAGAGAGATTGGGTAGGACATGTAACAGCAGCATCGTATAATTCAAAAGCAAGAGGAGTGGCTATATTAATTAGTAAAAATGTGCCATTTAATATAGAAGAGGAAATAATAGATCCAGCAGGGAGATATGTTATGATAAAAATTCAGATATATTCAGAGTTTTGGAATCTACTTAATGTATATTCACCTAATGAAGAAGATCAAAAGTTTATGCAAGATATCTTTTTGAAGGTAGCTAATACGCAAGGGAACATACTAATAGGAGGGGATTTCAACCTGAATTTGGATCCAAATATGGATAAAACGGGGAAAAAAATTAACAGAAAGAACAAAGTAACCAAATTTATAATTAAATCAATGCAAGAAATGAAACTTTTGGATATATGGAGGAAACAAAACCCAAAAGAAAAGGAATACTCATACTACTCGGCTAGACATAAAACATACTCAAGAATAGACCTATTTTTCTTATCAGCTAGTATGCAGGATAGAGTAAGAAAAACAGAATATAAAGCGAGAATACTATCAGACCATTCACCCTTAATATTGACAGTAAAGCTAGAGGACATCCCTCCAAGAATGTATAGATGGAGATTAAACCCCATGCTACTTAAAAGACAGGATTTTAGAGAATTTATTGAAAAACAATTAAAAATGTATTTTGAAGTAAATACGGAATCAGTGGAAGATAAGTTTATACTATGGGATGCAATGAAAGCATTCATTAGAGGGCAAATAATAAGTTATGTAACCAAGATGAAGAAGGACTATAATCAGGAAACAGAGCAGTTGGAAAGGGAAATAGTAAACATAGAAAAAAAATTAGCAATGAAGGAAGATACAACTAAAAGAAGAGAATTGGCGGATAAAAAAATAAAATATGAAACATTACAAACATATAAGGTAGAGAAGAATATAATGAAGACAAAACAGAAATATTATGAACTAGGTGAAAAAACGCACAAAATCCTAGCATGGCAGCTTAAGACAGAACAAGCTAAGAAAATGGTATTGGCATCAAGGAAAAAAGACAAACAAATTACATATAATCCAAAAGAAATTAAGGAAAACTTTAGAGAATTCTATGAACAATTATACCGAACTGAAAACGAAGGGAAAGAAGGGAAAATAGATGAATTTTTGACTAAAATTGAACTACCAAAACTACAAATAGAGGAACAAAATAAATTAACAGAACCATTTGGAATAGTAGAAATACAAGAGATAATAAAAAAATTACCAAATAATAAGACACCAGGAGAGGATGGATTTCCAATAGAATTCTACAAAACATTTAAAGACTTCATCCTCCTGGATGTAATCAACCAGATTGATGAAACACAAAGCTTAACAGCTTCATGTAAAACAGCAATAATTACAGTAATACTAAAACAAGGGAAAGATCCACTCTCACCAGCGTCATATAGACCAATATCTTTGCTAAACACAGATTATAAGATAATAGCTAAACTATTAGCAAACAGATTAGCAGAACAGGTACCGAAAATGGTAAATTTAGACCAAACTGGATTTATCAAAAAAAGACGCACAACAGACAATATTTGTAAATTTATTAACTTAATTCATGCAGTAGAAGGAAATAAAGCACCTGCAGTAGCAGTTGCTTTAGACGCAGAGAAGGCCTTCGACAGAGTAGAATGGAATTATTTGTTCAAAGTATTGCAAAAATTCAGTTTACCGGAGAAGTATATTAATTGGATTAAAGCATTATATAAGGGACCGTTAGCGAAAGTGACAGTAAATGGACATGTATCAAAGCAATTTAACTTAAGCAGGTCAACGCGGCAGGGATGCCCACTGTCACCTTTATTGTTTGCGCTAGCTATAGAACCACTAGCAGAATTGATAAGAATAGATAATAATATAAAAGGAATAAAAATAAAAGACAGGGAATATAAAATCAGTCTATTTGCGGATGATGTTATAGTATACTTAACAGAACCAGAACTATCAATAAAAGAATTATATAAGAAATTGAAGGAATATGGAGAAGTGTCGGGTTACAAGATAAACGTAAATAAAAGTGAAGCAATGCCTATGAATAATGCGGATTTCTCAAAATTTAAGAAGGAATCTCCATTCAGATGGCAAATGCAGGCAATAAGATACCTAGGTGTACAAATAAACAAAAATCTAGGCCAATTATATAAACTCAATTATAATCCACTAATGAAAAAATTACAGGACGATTTAGAGCATTGGAAAGAGCTACCACTAACACTGATAGGAAGGATAAACTGTATTAAAATGAACATTTTTCCAAGGATATTATACTTATTTCAGGCATTGCCAATACAACTGACAGAAAAATTCTTCAAAGAGTTAAAGAAAATAATAAGGAAATTTTTATGGAGAGGGGGGAAACCGAGGATAGCACTAGATAAATTAACAGAATGGTATAAACAAGGAGGCTTACAATTGCCAAACTTTAAAAATTATTATAGAGCCGCACAATTAAGATACCTATCAGATTTTTATCAAACAAGGGAAAAACCAGACTGGACGAGATTAGAATTAGATAAAATAGGGGAAAAGATACCTGAACACATATTATATAAATGGGACGAAAAATTGGTACAACATAGAACTTCTCCAGTATTACATCATCTCCTCAATATTTGGAAGAAGATTCATGTAGAAAGAAATAAAACAAATTATCAATTACCAAAACTAATATTGACGCAAAATAAGCTACTCCCTTTTACAATAGATAACCTTTCCTTTAGAGAACGGGAAAAAAAAGGGATTAAAAGAATAGAAAATTGTTTTTCAGGAAGTAGATTCTTATCCTTTGAACAAATGAGAGTTAAGTACAATATAACTGGAGATACAGCGCTGGCATATTACCAACTGAGATCCTACTTGAAGGATAAATTAGGAAGCAATTTGAGTTTACCAGAGGGAAGTAACCTTGAATATGTGATTACAGATACAATGTTAATCAAAAGATTTATAACAAATATGTATATTAAACTGCAAGAAAAGGAGAATGAGGAAACAAATGGTAAAACTAAACAAAAATGGGAACAAGATTTAAATATAAAGATAAAAAAGGAAACATGGGAGAAATTATGTTCTGGAACGATGAGAAATATAATAAATACGAGGCTACGTATGATACAATATAATTGGTTACACAGACTATACATTACACCGCAAAAGTTAAATAAATGGGACCCAACAGTATCTGATAGATGTTTTCGATGTAAAAAAGAAATGGGAACAACAATTCATGCAATCTGGACATGTGAGAGAGTAGAAAAATTTTGGGATGATCTCAATCAGATATTAAATAAAATAACAGAAAACAATATACCAAAGAATCCAGAGATCTTTCTCCTAAGTAACATAAAAAACAAAGAATTTGGAATTGATTTGGAGGATGCACGAAAAAGATTTGTTAAGATAGCCCTAGCCGTAGCAAAAAAATTTATTATGTCAACCTGGAAATTGGAAGATAATTTGAAAATACAACAATGGTATATAGAAATGAATAAATGTATACCATTAGAAAAAATAACATATAGTTTAAGAAATAATATTGAAATATTCGAACAAATATGGGAGCCTTACATTAAATACAATAGCGAAGACCTACCGGGGACAAACATTACCTAAGTTGATGGAAGGAGAAGGAAAGAAAAGAATGGACTCAGTCGAATTTCTGGTGTATTTTTGTTGAATGACAACATTGTCTGACTGGTTTAATGCAACCTAGATTGTATACCTAAAATGGATGAGAGGGGGGTTGTGGGGGGGTGGCTTGGGAGGAGGGAGGGGGGGGAGAAAAAGTCACTGTATATGTGTGAAAAAGAAAAAGTGTATATCATGGCTAATGTGATTTATGGTGTGAAAAATAAAAATTTTTTTTTTTAAAATTTTTAAAAAAAAGCATGTGTTTCCTGCTCAATATTGGCACCGAGATAAGCGTCCAATCCCTGCAGGCCTCGACACCCACAATGGCAAGAGGGGAGCCAACATCTCCTGCATTCGAACTTTTGGGTCCTGCACCATTCCCCTTTGGGTCAGCAACAATTGGTTTACATAGACCTTTACCATTGTGGCAGTGGCACAACTGCTCCTGGGGGCTGACTTCCTTTAGGCCCATTGATTGGTGGTCAACCTCAAAGGACGGTGCTTGATGCATGCCAAAACCTTTCAGACTCTGCCTCTGGGGGAAACCAAGCCACCCACCCCCTACCTGGACTCTATAACTCTTCAAACCCTTCATCCTGGCAGAGTTCTCCTCGATAGTGGCACCACAGTTCTCCACGGCTGAGCCAAAGCACAGGGTAAGGCATCACATACTGACCAAGGGCCCCCACCCGCTCCACGCCAGGGCGTGCCAATTCCCTCCTGAAAAGTTCAACCTAATGAAGGAGGAGTTCAAAAAGATGGAGAAGCTTGGGATTGTGCGATGCTCCAACAGTCCCTGGGTGCAGTGAAATGGGATTGTAAAGTGCATTTATTGTTTGAAGGGGGGGGAATTTTGTAAAATATGCCTGTATGAATAGTGCACTCCTGTGCTGTTGGGTCTGGACTTCCTGTGTCACCTTAAAAACGTGACCTTGGAGTATTCTGGTCCCCTCCCCCCTGTAACTGTTCGAAATGGAGGGCCTCTAAAATCAGAACCCACATGCAGCCTCTCCACACTTAATATCGACCCCTAACCTTTCTTCCCGAGTCTGTCCCCAGACTACAAACCTATTGCTACCAAGAGCAGGAGGTACAGCACAGCAGACCAAGATTTTATGAAGTCTGAGACTCAACGTCTGCTCGACAAAGATATAATTGAACCTACCATCAGCCCGTGGAGACCGTAAGTGGTAGTGGCTAGCAAGTCCAGGCTAGTAATTGACTGTAGCTGAGCTATTAATAATTTCAAACTCCTGGACGTATACCCCCTCCTTTGAATTTTGGACATGGTGAATCATATTACACAATATCAGGTCTATTCGACCATCGACCTGCTTATCACCAGCTGCCAATCTGTTCCGAAGACCATCCATATACGGCATTTGAGACTAACGGTTGTCTCTATCAATTCTGGAAGGACCCTTTCAGTATTACTAATAGGGTTTCTATCTTCCAGAGGCAGGTGGACAGATTGGTGGATGAATATGGGTTGAAGGCTATGGTGACATTGTGAAAGACCATGACGCCAACCTCCAGAATTTTCTCCATGTGGTGAAAGCCCTGTGTGTTCAGGACTAAAAGTCTGGCTATCCTTGGCCTCACGGTGGAGAATGGCATCATTGGCCTCAATCCCAATAGGATGCATCTCCTGTTAGAGCTTCCCATTCCCAGGACCACAAAGGCTTTGAGGAGATGCCTGGGGTTTTTCTCATATTACACCCAGTGGATCCATCAATACGCTGATAAGGTTCGCCCTCTCTTAAAAGTCATTACTTTCCTCCGCTTGGCTGAAGCCCAAACGGCTTTTCACTACTTCCAAAACCACATTGCCATGCACGTAGTGTACAAGAATGCATTTTTCCAAGTGGAAAGCGACACTTTGGATGTAGCCCTGGCCGCTGCCCTCAACCAGGCGGGCAGACCAGTTGCATTTTTCTCTCAGACATTGCAAGGCCATGAGCTCCAAAAGCCCTCTGTGGATAAGGGGGCTCAAGCCATTGTAGAAGCCGTGAAGCACTGGAGACACTACCTGGCTGGTAGCAAATTTAAGCTCCTCAGGGGTTACCTGCATGGTTCATTCTTTCAAGGCACGCAATCTGCCCTACTTCAGGGAAATGACCAAGTCTTGTCAGGTCTGTGCAGAGTGCAATCCGCACTTCTACCGCCCCACAAAGGCACACCTGATCAAGTTATCCAGGCCATTTGAATGGCTCAATGTTGATTTTAAGGGACCTCTCCCCTCCACGAACGGGAACACTTTCTTTCTCTCTATCATTGATGAGTACTCTCACTTCCCATTCGCCATTCCGTGTCCAGACACGTCCACTTCGTCAGTCATAAAGGCCTTAGATTCCATTTTCGCCCTGTTCGGGTATCCCAGCTATATTCATAGCGACTGGGGCTCATCCTTTATGAGTGACAAGCTATGTCAGTACCTACTGGTGAAGGGCATTGCATCCTGCAGGTTGAAAAGGCCTTTCAGACTCATGCTGGCAGGAAGTCCTCCCCATGGTGCTCCATTCCATCCAGTTGCTCCTATGTACCGTGACCAACGCTACTCCTCACGAACTCCAATTCAATTTTGAAAGAAGGTCGACATCAGAAAATGCACTCTCAACCTGGCTCACCACTCCTGGTCCAGTCCTTCTCAGGAAGCACGTGAGGAAAGGCAAGACCGGCCCCCACTCTGGTGGAGAGGGTGAAACTGCTCCCACATAAGCTTATGTGGAGTACCCGGATGGCAGGTAGGACACTATCTACATTAGGGACCTGACACCTGCCGGAACAGACGGATTGTTGCCTCAAGTGCCCTCCGAGCCATGGAGCTCATTCTCTCCACCCCTAGTCAGGGCCTCAGGGGATCCTGTTATGGAGGAAAGTGCATCCCCCTCCACCTTTGAGCCAAAGACCCAGCCCACCTCTCCTCCCTCACAAGAGGACCAGGAGACCCAAGGAGTCTGTTCCCCAGTGGTAAGGTGCTCCACCAGGATTTTCAGACCCCCAGACCACCTAAATCTGTACATTTGTAAATAACTGTATGTTTTTCAACCATTTTTTTCTGAGCCCATGTTCTCTGTCTTCATTCACAGACCCTAAATTCTACAGGAGGGGGTGAATGCAGTGAACTGGGATTCACTGGTAGTGTGTTGTGCTGATGGCTGGCCCCACCTCCCAGGGTGCTCACATATAATCCTGATTTCCTGCCAAAACCCAGAACCCTTCTGAAGACTACTGTGAAACCCTACCCTTAGTTATAATAATAATAATACAACCTGGCGCACCCTGCCATCCACGACACGGTCAAAATGAAGGCCAACAGGTTTGTCTGGCATGGCCTCCTTAAACAGGTCAGCCAGTGAGACAAGACCTGCATGAATTGTCAGTCCTGCAATGTGCAAGTTCACCCCAGAGCGCCCACACAGACTTTTGAGCTGGTGCAGCGCAGATTCAGCCACGTGCACATTGACTTAGTGGGGCTGTTACTGGTTTTCCGTGGGGAGAGATACCTCTTGACCATGGTGGACTGTTCCACGAGGTGGCCTGAGGTGGTCCCTCTGGCTGATACCACCACAGAAACCTGCGTCAGGGCACTCATTGGCACATAGGTGTCCTGATTTGGGGTCCCAGAGCACCTCACCTCGGATGGGGGCACAATTCACCTTTAGGCTCTGGGTAGCACTGGCTAACTTTCTGGGAATACAGCTCCACTATACCATGGTTTATCACCCGCAGGCCAACGGGTTGAAGGAGCACTTCCACAGGCAACTCATGTTATGTAATTCAGCATCCTTTGTGTTTGCCCTCAGCCCACCTGACAATCCAAGAATGAAAAAAAAGAAAAATATAAATAGAAAATAAGATAAGTATAATACTGCAGTGGCCCGGAAAATGACCAACAAATGCGGCGACCACGTGGATCTGGGGGTGACACCAACCGTCGTCCAAGGTGACCTCATCACGGTGGGAAGACTGGGAACTATGGCGGGAACACTGGCCGACCCAAGGTTGGCATTCCAATGATGCAGAGCCCTGATGTCAGGCCCCATATAAGCCGAGCTGCCAGTGCAATAAATCAGCCTTCAATTTCGACTCCTCGTGTGTGTGTCTTCCTTCCACACTCATTGTAATGAATATGCTACAAAACTATTTGACAGAAAAGAAAAACTCCTTGTCGGGTTGCTAACCATAGCAACACTATCACCCTCCCTTGTGCAGGCCATGACCAAAGTCACAGAATCACACATGAATCAGCGGTGTTTTGCACCCTCCTCCATCTCTCCCCACTCCCCTGAGATTCTTCATACATTTCTTTTATATAAAAAAACTTCATAATCATAGTTTAACTCTAACTCAATTATAAAGAGTTGACAGAAAAAAAACACATTGCTCTTTGTCCTCAAGGTCCTCAGCCTGATTGTTGACTTGGTAAGTTTTCAACAAATTCTTCTGCCTCATGATGGTTTAGAAAGAACCTGTTTTGTCCATTTGGAAGAAATATTTTCAAGGGGGCCAGGTGTCGTAGAAAAGAACGATGTCCTTTCTCCCATAAAGTCTTGTTCACAGGACTGAATAATTTTCTTTGCTTTAAAAGGTCATCACTAATATCTGGGTAGAATAAAAATTGACTCCCTTGGTATTCAAGTGGCCCTCGTCTTTGACGAACTTTCTGAGCAGCTATTCTCAGCACTTTTTCTCTGTCCTGATAACGCAGGAATTTTATCAGTACTGAACACGGATTTTGTTCAGGGTGGAGGGGTGGAGGTTTACGTCGGAGGGCACTAAGAGCTCTTTCAATTTCAATTTCTCCCACAAAGTTCTCTTGGCCCAGTACTTCTGCAATCCTTTTTTGATAAAAATTGTGGCATATCTTGTTGTTCCACCCCTTCTTTCAAACCCAGAACATCTACTTTTTGGTAAAGTTTTCGATGTAAAACAGTCATGCAGTCTCATTGTTCTCGATATGAGACATTCTATCCTTAACTAGCACCATATTCTTTTTTAATTTATTAACCTCATGTTTGTTTTGATCAATATGTTGCTTCATAGTATTCACAACTTCAGTTATTTTACTTATTTCTGCTTTCATTTCTACTTTCATACTTCCATCTTTGGCTTGGCTTCGCGGACGAAGATTTATGGAGGGCTATGTCCACATCTGCTGCAGGCTCGTTGGTAACTGACAAGTCCGATGCGGGACAGGCAGGCACGGTTGCAGCGGTTGCAAGGGAAAATTGGTTTCCCAACACCCAACATACTTTTATGCTCCTTAAATATATCCACATTACTCACTTCTCCAGGTATGGTCAATTCTATATCTTCTTTGTCTTTGTCTTCCCCTTGATCCCTGTCAGAAGAGGAACTATCCAACACCAACGCAGATTTGGATGGACCCGCTCGACTTCTGGTTTCTTCATCATCCTGTTTCACCGGGTGGGGGGAGGGGGCGTACTTCGTTGCGGCAGCGGAGGCTGCTCACCCATCTCCAAGGCAACTGGAGGGCTTGTCTTCAGCTTTGGAGTCATCGTCTGTTTTTTCTCCTTTACCTTTCACAGGAAAGTCAGCAGTGTTTTTTTTTCCTTCTTTTTCCCCATGGTTGTGAGCAAGTGGATATATTCAAAGCCTGCTTAAAGAAGTTTTTATATAAATTGCATTACTTTTCACGTACTTTTTAAATCAAATTTTCAGGAGGGTCAGGATTTAATGTCCTAACCTCACGTCATCACGTGACATCCCCACCCCCCCCCCAACAAAGCCTTCTGATGACCGTCAACTCTGTTTCTCCCTCCACATCTGCTGTTAACCTCTGAGTATTTTTGACATTTTTTTTTGTTTTTATTTTCAGTTTTGTAGCTTCTTCAGTGTTTGAGTAACATAATAATCTTGATCATGGTCTCCTCACTGACTGATAGGTCTCTGTAATATATGGTCAAGCGTTACATTCAAACAAAAGGCTTGAAATATGAGAGGATGTACAGGTTTTTTTCGTGGAACAGAAAATAGGCGATGATCCGGAACTGTAATATCATTGCAACCATTTTCCCAAGGATGAAACTAGCACTGAAGTATCCAACGTGCCCTTAAAAAGTACTACACTTCTAAATTACTATTTATGACCCAAGGATATCCTAACATTGAAGTACTATTGATATGTGATCAATGTTGTGGAAAAACAGTAACATTGGTAACTTGATATCTTCTGCATTTTATAATGATGCACATATATGTTTTTTTTAACAATGTTTACGAGAAGAGCAAAGAAGTAATTGGTGAAAACAGCAGAGTTTGTCATGTGTTGTATATGAGGCAATCAAGGAGCAAATGGAAAAACAAATTAGGAAAATAGCTGTTTCCACTGAGGTGACCACTTTCCACAATTGCCTTATCTCTCACGTAAGGACCGCATATGTGGAGTTGGCCTAAACCAGTGGTTTTTCTTTCCACTCACATCCTAAATTACGTAATCCCTATGCCATAGGTGCTCTGTCATTAGTAATGGATTGCTTAAGGTGGAATGTGGGTGGAAAGAAAAAGTTTGAAAACCAGTGTTTTAATCGTACCTGGTTATGTGCGTGGTTTCATAACTCCAAAGGAAATGGGCTAATGACAATTTTTCTCAAGCAAAATATTTCAGTAACAATTGGGTCTAGAGCACTGGTTGTCAACCTTCCCTTTCCACTCACATATCACCTTAAGCAATCCCTCACAGAGCACTGATGGCATAGGGATTACTTAAAGTGGTATGTGAGTGGAAAGAAAAAGGTTGAGAACCACTGGCCAATATTAATGGCAGCATCCGGTCATCGGTTATGCATAATCTCCTGCAAGAAAGCTGTGTGAGTAATGGTTGATGCAGAGATGTACCTGTCCTGATAGACTAACTAATGCATCTAAACTACAAACATGGTCTTTAACTCAAATCAGCTCAACAGCTGTTTGGGATCTCTGTGCCTCTGGGATAATTACTAGTAGATGAGGTTTTAGGAAAGACCAGTGGGTTGATAGGTGTGTTTACTTATTTATTTAGACATACATCACAGAAACAGGCTATTTCAGCCCACAAGTCCATGCCACCCAATTTTACCCCCAAATAACCTACACCCCCTGTATGTTTGTGAACAGTGGGAGGAACTGGAGACCCTGCAGACATGGGATGAATTTAAAAACTCCTTACAGTCAGTGCTGGATTCGAACCCTGGTCTGGTCCTGATCGTTGATGCTGAAAAGACATTGAGCTAACCAATTCGCCAACTGTGCCGCTCCAAGTTAGAAGGGGGAGAGGATAACCTTAGCAGTGTTAAAAAGGTATGAGGTGTAATTAAATAAAACTAGATACAAGGGCAGCATTGTAGTCTTAAGACCATGTTGTTCTGGGAATGTCAATGAATGGGTATCTCTGAGACAATATGGTCGAATTTTCACATGCTTTGTCACTTGTATTCCTGATGGAGAAATTACGTCAGTGTTGCAAGGATGGTTAATTACTGCCATTGCCTGTTGTGTTCACAATAGGCTCGACAGGTTCAGAGAATCTGAACATGTGTTATTAACAAACTGTGGTCTTTATTTACACACAGGAGAATCCACAAAAGGGCACACACTCACAGAGACCAACCTGGAAAAATACACAAATAACTACACATTGGGTGCAAATTTTAAAAAAATGTAGAAAAAAAGAATCTCAAGGTTGTATGTGATGTCATGTATGTACTCTGACAATAAATCTGAAATCTAAAATAAATCACTGTTAAATATTCTCAACTTTATATTGGGAATGCAAGGTTTAAACACAGTACCCTCCATCCATCTCTATTGCTAGCAGTGAAATGGGAATCACTAGTAGTGTGTTATGCTGATGGCTGACCCCGCCTTCTGGCTCCGCCCCCATCTGCTCACCCAGGTGATCCCTTCCAAGGACCAGCTGCTCCTGCTACCCCTGCCCTAATGGCTGCCACTTCCCTTGCTAGGGAGTGCTTTTTCTGCGGCAAGAACCAGCATCCCCGATTTCGTTGCCCGGCTAAAGACTCAGTGTGTTCCAGCTGTGGCAAGAAAGGGTATTGGAAGAGGATTTGTTGTGCGACGGGAAGTCCGTGGCTTGCACTGCTCTTGGATCCGATTCCAGCCCCAAGCCCTCTGCCCCGAATTCACACAAACCCACTTGCTGCGCTACACGCTGACGAAGGGTGGCAGTGAGGAAACAGCACAAAAAGGCTCGGCGACCATCTTGCCACAACTCAAATACAAATTTGGCACCATCATTGTGGAAGCCACTCAAGTAAGGAGTATGGAGTCTCCAGGGTCCTAGCCTCAATGGTCCGAGATCAGGACAGACCTCACCAGCTCTACAGTGATTGTGAAGGTAAACAGACATTCCACTAAATGCTTAATTGACACAGGCTCTACTGAAAGCTTCATAGACTCACAGACTATGCAAGAATATAACCAAAAGACTTATCCTTCCAATTATCGCATATTCCTTGCGTTTCATTCACATTCTACGTATATTCAACATTATATAGTACATCTGTCGTTTGAAGGGGGGGAATTCTGTAAATTTCGCTTGTATATTCTTGATGAATTCTGTGCTCCATTGTTATTGGGTCTGGACTTCCTGTATCACCTTAAAAGCGTGACCTTGGAGTATTCTGCTACCCTCCCCCATAACAGTTCGGTAGGGAGGGCCCCTAAAATCAGAACCCACAGGCAGCCTCTCCACACTAAATATCGACCCCCCCCCCTCCTGAATCTGTCCTCTGACTGCAAACACATTGTGACCAAGAGCAGGAGGTACAGTACAGCAGACCGAGATTTTATAACGTCTTAGACTCAACGTTTGCTCGACAAAGGTATCATCGAGCCGAGCACTAGCCCGTGGAGAGCGCAAGTGGTAGCGGTAAAAGGAGAAAACAAGTCCAGGCTAGTAATTGACTATAGCCAAACTATTAATCGATATACACTTCTGGACGCATACCCTCTCCCTCAAATTTCAGACATGGTGAATGATATTGTGCAGTATCGGGTATATTTGACCATTGACCTGAAAGCTGCTTATCACCAGCTGCCAATCCATTCTGATCACCGTCCATATACCGTCTCTATCAATTCCGGAGGGTCCCTTTGCTAACAGGGTTTCTATCTTTCAGAGGCAGATGGACAGAATGGTGGATGAGTATGGGTAGAAGGCTAACTTCCCCTACCTTGATAACATCATCATCTGTGACTATACCGTGAAAGACCATGATGCCAACCTCCAGAGTTTTCTCCACGTGGCAAAAGCCTCAAACCTCACATAAATATGACAAGTGCATGTTCAGGACTAACCATCTGGCAATCCTTGGCTACGTGGTGGAGAATGGCATCATTGACCCCGATCCTATAGGATGTGCCACCTATTAGAGCTCCCCATTCCTAGGTCCACAAAGACTATGAGGAGATGTCTGGGGTTTTTCTCATATTATGCCCAGTGGATCCCTCAATACACTGATAAGGTTCACCATCTCTCAAAAGCCACTATTTTCCCCCTCTTGGCTGAAGCCCAAATGGATTTTAACTATCTCGGAACCACATTGCGAAAGCCACTATGCAAGCGGTGGATGAGTATTGTTAGGTAAAAACATCATGAGCTGGGAATGTAGAAGGAGTCACCCAGTGCTGGGCCGTAACAAGATGCAGTTGTGACCTTGTACTCTCAAGATAAGAGTGGGGATGACAAATTGATGTGCAGGAAGCTAGCAGAGAAGGATAGCAACAGTTTATTCATTGGACAATGTCATGGTATGATAATTTACTAAGTACGTATCCTAAGGTATAAAAAAACACCACTTGCTGATAACGGCAGAATGCGCCTTCTCCAACTAACACTGTTAGTTGCAAGTGTTACAATCCGGCAATAAAGAACAAAGAACCTTGATTTCGACTCAGTCTGGTGTTTGTCTCACTCATTCATGAACAAAGCAGACCTAACAGTATGTACCTTTCCAAATGGAAAACTACATTTCGGACATAGCACTGGCTGCCACCCTCAACCAGGCGGGCAATCCGGTTGTATTTTTTCGCAGTCATTACAAGGCCACGAGCTCCAGAACCCATCTGTGGAAAAGGAAGCTCCAGCCATTGTAGAAGCCGTGAGGCACTGGCTGGTAGGAAATTTATGCTCTTCACTGACCAGTGATCTATCGTATTCATGTTTAATAATGTCAAGAGGAGCAAAATCAAGAATGACAAGATTTCTAGGTGGAGGATCGAGCTCTCCACCTCCAATTATGACATTGCCTATCGGCCAGGACCCCTTAATGACCCTCCAATTGGCTTATCCAGAGGAAGCTGTGCCTCTGCACACACCAGCCAACTGCGGTCTCTGCATAATGAGCTCTGCCATCCAGGGGTCACCCACATGGCTCAGTTTGTCAAGGCATGTAATCTGCTCTACTCCATGGAAGATGTCAGGGAAATGACCAGGTCTTGCCAGGTTTGCCTGGAGTACAAGCCGCACTTCTACTGCCCTACAAAGGCACACCTGATGAAGTCATCCAGGCTTAGTGTTGATTTTAAGGGACCTCCCACCTCCACGAACGAGAACACCTTCTTCTTCTCTATCAATGACAAGTACGCCCGCTTACCATTCGCCATTCCATGCCCAGACACATTCACTTCTCAGGCATGATGGCCTAGACTCCATTTTCGCTCTGTTCGGGTATCTTAGCTATATTCATAGCAACTGGGGCTTATCCTTTATGAGTGATGAGCTACATCAGTACCTGCTGGTGAGGGGCATTGCATCCAGCAGGACTACTAGCTACAACCCCAGGTTGTAGGTTGAAAAGGAGAACACCACGGTCTGGAAGGCTATCAAACTGGCCCTGAAGTCAAAAGGCCTTCCAGACTCATGCTGGCAGGAAGTCCTCCATATGGTGCTCCATACCATCGGGTTGCTATTATGTACCATGACCATCGCTACTCCTCACAAGCTCTTATTTACTTATGAAAGAAGGTCGGCATCGGGAACTACACTCCCAACCTGGCTCACCACTCCTGGTCCAGTTCTCAGGAAGCACGTGAGGAGAAGCAAGACCGAGTTGAAACTTCTCCATGCCAATCCCACATACTCCAATGTGAAGTACCCAGATGGCAGGGAGGACACCATCTCCATCAGGGACCAGGCACCTGTCAGAAAAGAGGGTCCATTGCCTCAAGTGCCCTGCAAGCCACGGAGCTCATTCTTGCCATCCCCAGTCAGGGCCTCGGGGGATCTGGTTCAGGAGGAAAGTGCATTCCCCTTCACCTTTGAGCTGGAAACCCAGCCTGCATCTCCTCCCTCACAAGGGGACCAGGAGACCCAAGGAGTCTAAGGTCCCCTGGTGCTAAGGCGCTCCACTCCAGAACCCTGGACCATTTAAATCTATAAATTTGTAAATAACTGTATGTTTTTCAACAATTTTTTCTGAGCCCATGTTCTCTGTCTTCATTCACAGACCCTAAATTCTACAGGAAGGGGTGAATACAATGAACTGGGATTCACTGGTAGTATGTTGTGTGGATGGCTGGCCCCACCTCCCGACTCCACCCCCATCTGCTCACATATAACCCTGGTTTCCTGCCTAAACGCAGAACCCTTCTGAGGACTACTGTGAAACGCTACACATAGTTATAAGCCAATAAAAGCATTTGTTCTCCCTCTGGTCATGAGAGCTTTTATGCACGCTACACAATCACAGCATACTAATAAACAGTAAATTAATTACAACCAACAAGTATATCAAGTGATCCTGGTCTCCAGCATCACCCATGGATTGAGATCCAGGATGGGCCCATCACAGTTGGCTGTCCAGTACTGTCCATGGCCTGCAGCCTGGAATTCAATGATATTCTCGAGACAGGTGCAAAAACACAGAAAAATTTCATGGCCTGCTTTTTCAATGAAGGGCCTGTCCACATGAACTGCAGGGATCAATCACATGTCAGCCTCACCTGTGGCCAGATCTAACCATTGATTGGTACCTGGGGAACTAATCACAGATCAGCTGCAAGGGCCAACATGCATCAGACTCACAGGTGCAAAGACCTAGCTCTTGAGTGTGCAGATGGCACTATGATTGGAGATATTGTGGACAGCAAAGAAAGTTTTCAAAACTTGCAGAGGGATCTAGAAAAATGGCAGATGGAATTTGAGGTGTTGCATTTTGGAAAGACAAACCAAAAAAGGACATACATGGTAAGTGGTGGAGAACTGAAGAGTGCAGTAGAACAGAGAGATCTGGGAATATAGATACATAATTCCCTGAAAGTTACTTCACAGGTGGTTGGGTTGTAAAGAGGACATATTGGCCATCATAAATTAAAGTATTGAGTATGGTAAAGTTGTACAAGACATTGGTGAGGCCAAATTTGGATTATTGTTTGCAGTTTTGGGCATCTAACTACAGGAAAGATATCAATAAGATAGAAAGAGTGCAGGGAAGATTTATTAGGATGTTGCCTGGAACTGGGTTATAGGGAAAGGTGAAACAGGTTAGAACTTTATTCCCAGGAGCATAGAAGAATGAGGGGAGATTTGATAAAGGTATTTAAAATTATGAGGGGGATAGACAGAGTAAATATAGGTAGGCTTTTTCCACTGAGGGCAGGTAAGATATAAACCAGAGGACATGGGTTAAGACTGAAAAAGGAAAAGTTTAGGGGGAACATGAAGGGGAACTTCTTCACACAAGAGTGATGGAAGAGTGGAATGAGCTGCTAGCTGAGGAGGTGAATGCAGGTTCAATGTTAACATTTAAGAAGAATTTGGACAGGTACATGAGTGGGAGAGGTATGGAGGGATATGGATTGGGTGCAGGATAGTGGGACTAGGCAAAAAAAAATGGTTTGGCATTGACTAGAAACACCAAAGGGGCCTATTTCTGTGCTGTAGTATTCTATGGTTCTATGATTGGAAGGTGAGGTGTCTTCCAACTAGGTTCCAGCCGGAGAGGTTGCATGACCCTCCACAATCCATACTATATTCCACCCCTCAGAAGTCACCACATCATGCCAATCCATTTACAGGCTGGTGCCCTGCAGATGCATTTACCATATACACAGCCCATACCTACTAATGGCCTGCCAACTTACCCCAGCACAACAGGTTTACCAGCTTACCCACAGGGTGTTGTGTTCAGGGGACTGGTCCCTGGCTTGTTTAATTTGTTCACTGACTCTCATGTGGCAAGTGAGTGGTATTCCCCAACTGGCTCAAAATGTAAGTGCAGCACTTCTAAACAGCATTGGTACCACCTCTGTCTGTGAGCAGGTAGTCCAAGGCCATCCTGACCCCTTCTTATGGTAAAGTGCTACAGCCACCTCATTGGCCAGCCACCATGGTGGCTATTCGTCTACGTGCTCCTTCATATTTACAAGGCAGATGGTGGTACACATCCCAGATAGCAGCCACTGTACTGTCCCAAGGGTAACCAGAGGGTCGGACTGGCAGCCACCCATCCAGGTCATATCATTTACCCCTCAGGGAGCACCCACCTTCACCAGGTCATCAGCTATGGACCCTCTCGTACCTGGATACTGTTCCTGGTCGCACTCCCACCAATTGCTCCTACCAGTGCTGGTTGTACCATCTGCACAAACATTCCCAAGACCTGCTCACCATTTGGGGACTCGCTCTGATAGTTGGGACTTTGTGGCAATCATAACCTCCCCAACACAGGAATATCAAAACTTGCAGAACCAGACAGTTTCTCTCCCCAAAGTCTCACTTTTTAGTGTCAGCAGGGATCAGTGTTTGCAGCAGTCCTTCAGTTGCATTTAAGTTGTTGGCTCTGTCAGTGTATTCATCAGCCACATGTCCAAACTCCGCTTCCAGTGCCCGCAGATGAGTCATCCCGTTAATGAGGGAAACTCACTCTCTCATTAGTGAGTGTGAGTTTATCCCAGTAACACCACCCATTGTCCCAGTCCTTGTGCTACTAACCTCTCCCCTTCTCAGTGTCCCTTTCACAGCTAAGAGACTCAACTTTCCACCTGACCACAGGTTGCTCTGCACTGACCACCTCTAAGTGTGCACCACAGGGACACACACACGCACAATGGTTTTCCCAGTCCATGCACTACTAACCTACCCCCCTTCTCAGTGCCCTTTAGCTGGCCAGGAGACTGTCACACACACACACACACACACACACACACACACACACACACGTACACGCGCACACACACACGCACACACACACACACACACACACACACACGAGAGTCCATACAATGGTTAATATATCTATCACCAATGTACATGTGTATATAGTTACAGTATCTAGACTGTGCTTACAGCGATTGGCTGAGAGCTAAGCCACGCCTATTGTCTGGGCCTTAAAGGGTTGTGTCCCTAGCCAGGTCGGATCATTCCGGACTGGTCGGCCACCTGTGAAGAGCTCCTGTCTTTTGCTAATAAAAGCCTTGGTTTGGACCAACAAGTCTTTGATTATTTCGACGAGCTCTACATGGTTTGATTAGCAAATGGTGGTTTTATTTATGCACAGAGAATTCACAAAAGGGCACAGGCTCACACAGACCAACCCGGAATATTACACAAATAACTAACATCGGGTGAAAATAAATTGCTGCTAAACATTCTCATCTCCCAATTGGGAGTGCAAGAGTTAAATACACAATGCCTTGTGATAGTATAGATTCTATCACCAATGTCTATATGTACAGATTGTAGTGTAGGATGACTGTGATTGACTGAGAGCATAGCCACACCTACTGGCAGGTCTTAAAGGATTGCTCCTAGCCAGACTAGGTCATTCTGGACTGGTCGACCTACTTGTGATATGCTCCAGTCTTTTAGTTAATAAAACCCTTGGTTTAGATCACAAGCCTTTGGTTTTTTCGACACGCATTTTGATTTAATTAACTAAAAAAAAATTTTGAAGGGATGGAGCGTAAGCTACGGCTGGGACGCCTCAACATCGACCCACAGTCAGCTACAGCCTCGAATAACTTTTAAGCACTGGGTGAGATGCTTCGAAACATACTTGCAGCTCTCTGACCCTGTCGTGATGGAGGACAACCATCAACTTCTAATATTGATGACTAGGGTGTCCCCGAGAGTCTACTAGAGTGTCCAGGACGCGACCACTTACGCTGCAGACATGAAGG
Source organism: Narcine bancroftii (assembly GCF_036971445.1). Taxonomy (NCBI): domain Eukaryota; kingdom Metazoa; phylum Chordata; class Chondrichthyes; order Torpediniformes; family Narcinidae; genus Narcine; species Narcine bancroftii. Next base: position 144,905,651 of record NC_091471.1, on the reverse strand, counting down.
TGCTGAAAGGGCTCTACGAACGACCGGTGAACAGGGTCTATGCTCGGTACAAACTTGCTACAAGGAGGCAACAGCCTGGGGAGTCCTGTGGAGCTTATATTCAGGCACTAAGGGCAATGGGCAGGGCCTGTGCCTGCACAGACAGAACTGCTGTGGAGACCACAGATAATCTGATTCGGGATGCCTACGTGGCTGGGGTCCAATCGAATGAGGTGAGGCAGCGCCTGCTAGAGCACGGGGGAGAAAACCTAGAGGACGTGATCTGGATCACAGAGATGATGGAGGCTGCGGTCTTAAGTATGGACATGTACTCTTGGGGCTGGACCCCACACTCTGATGTGAGTAGGAAGCCCTCCCTCTACTCTACTACTGCCGCTACGCTGCCCAATGCAACCCCAAAGTGTTATTTCTGTGGGAGGAACAAGCACAGCAGATCCCAGTGCCCAGCGAGAAAAGTCAAGTGCCAGAAGTGCCTTAAAAATGGCAACTTTGCTGTAGTCTGTCGCTCCAAAATGGCCACCGTCAAACACAGTGCCTCGTGTGAAGCCCAATCGCCATTTTCCATTTCAAACACTTCTTCCTCAGAGCTCTCGTCCAATGAGAGCGAAGACTCCACTGCGCGGCAATGCCTGACATCACGGGGCAGATGCTGAGCGCGCAAGGTACAACCCACCCTCGCTGCAATGACGTTCACCCTACCTCACGAAGCAACGTCCAATCAGGCCCCAGCCCCGACCTCAACAGCCGCCACTGCTGCCAACCAGGGACCCGCCACCACCGAGACAGCAGATCAGGTACCCGCCACCGCTGCTAACTGGGGACACGCCACCACTGCCGACCGGGGACCCGCCGCCACCAAGGCAGCTGACAAGGTACCTGCCACCTCTGCCGACCAGGGACCCGCTGCCGCTGCCGACCGGGGACCCGCCGCCACCAAGGCAGCTGACAAGGTACCCGCCACCACTGTCGACCAGGGACCCACCACCACTGCCCACCAGGGACCCACCACTGGTGCCGACCGGGGACACGCTGCCGCAACCAACACTGCCGACCCGGTACCCACCAACGGTGCCGACCGGGGACCTGACGCTGCCGACCAGGTACCCGCTACCGCTGACCGCCCCACCGCTGACGGCAAGCAGCGGCCCCCAACACTTACCGTTGGCTGCAGGCAGCAACACCAACTCCTCGACACTGTCTTTTCAGGCCCAACAGTTTGTGTGACGTCATCACGCAGGACTCCACTGTCACCATTACAAGTCTCTGCATCAGTAACCCTTGACCAGGACTTCCCCCATCCCCTCACAAAAGCAATGGAACTGATTAAAGTGCATGGACACTATACCAATTGGTTATTTGACTCGGGATCAACTGACAGTTTTATTCGCCCGGACCTGGCCCACCATTGTGGATTGGCTATTCACCTTGAACCAGGCCAGCTGGCTGGTAGCCTTCTTCTTCAGAACCCTCCAGGGTCCTGAGAGCCGACACTCCTCTGTCAAGAAGGAGGCCCAGGCCATAGTTGAGGCAGTACATCATTGGAGACAGTACCTCACTGACAGGCGCTTTACGCTGCTGACCAACCAACGCACGGTCTCCTTCATGTTTAGGAATACCCAGCGAGGTAAGATCAAGAATGACAAAATCGCCAGGTGGAGAATCGAGCTCTCCACCTTTAATTATGACATATTGTATCGGCCAGGTAAACTCAATGACCCAGCAGATGCGCTCTCCAGGGGGACTTGCGCCAACATACAACTGGACAGGCTGCAGAGACTCCACGAGGAGCTCTGTCATCCAGAGGTCACTAGGTTTGCGCACTTTGTCAAAGCTCGCAACCTGCCCTACACGGTCATGAAGATTCGCTCCATGACCCGAGCCTACCCGGTGTGCGCTGAATGCAAGCCCCACTTCTTCCGTCCAGAGAACACCCATGTCATCAAAGCCACCCACCCCTTTGAGCGTCTCAGCGTAGACTTCAAGGGACCCCTACCATCGACCAACTGTAACACCTACATCCTTATGGCTATTGACAAGTACTCCCGCTTCCCGTTCGCTGTGCCCTGCTCAGACATGACTGCCTCCTCAGTTATAGAGGCCCTGCACAGCATCGTCGCCATCTTCGGGTACCCCAGTTACATCCACAGTGACAGGGGGTCCTGCAGAGCTGTGGCAGTACCTTCTGGAGCATGGTATTGCTTCAAGCAGGACCACCAGCTATAACCCACGTGGTAATGGGCAAGTTGAAAGAGAGAACGTCACCGTCTGGAAAGCGGTTAAGCTTGTCCTCCGGTCTAAAGGTCTCCCCACCTCTCGCTAGCAGGACATGCTCACTAGTGCCCTACATTCCATACGCTTCCTCCTATGCACCACGACCAATGCCACCACCCATGGAAGGATGTTCTCTTTCCCGAGGAATTCTGAGTTGGGTAGAACCATTCCGGCGTGGCTCACGGTTCCCAGTCCAGTCCTCTTAAGACGCCACATCCGGTACTCAAAGAACTACCCCTTAGTTGACCGAGTGACTCTGCTTTTTTTTAAATTTTTTTATTTTTCACACCATAAACCACATTAACCATGATACATACTTTTTCCTTTTCAAATATATACAGTGCCATTTTCTCCCCCCCCCTCCTCCCATCCCACCCTCCCTACCTCCCCCCTCCCGTCCATTTAAAGTACAAAATCTAGGATACATTAAACCAGTCAAACAATGTTGTCATTCAATAAAAATAAACAAGAAATTCCACTGAGTCAATTCTTTTCATTTCCTTCTCCTTTCGTTAATTTAGGTAGAGAATGTCCCCAGTAGGTTTTCGCTATTGTGTTTCATGTAAGGCTCCCATATTTGTTCAAATATTTCAATATTATTTCTTAAACTATATGTTATTTTTTCTAATGGAATACATTTATTCATTTCTATATACCATTGTTGTATTTTCAAATTATCTTCCAATTTCCAGGTTGACATAATACATTTTTTTGCTACGGCTAGAGCTATCTTAACAAATCTTTTTTGTGCATCCTCCAAATCAATTCCAAATTCTTTGTTTTTTATGTTACTTCGGAGGAAGATCTCTGGATTCTTTGGTATATTGTTTTCTGTAATTTTATTTAATATTTGGTTTAGATCTTCCCAAAATGTTTCTACTTTCTCACATGTCCAGATTGCATGAATTGTTGTTCCCATTTCTTTTTTACATCGAAAACATCCATCAGATACTGTTGGGTCCCATTTATTTAACTTTTGAGGTGTAATGTATAGCCTGTGGATCCAGTTATATTGTATCATACGTAACCTCGTATTTATTGTATTTCTCATCGTTCCAGAACATAACTTCTCCCATGTTTCCTTTTTTATCTTTATATTTAAATCTTGTTCCCATTTTTGTTTAGTTTTACCATTTGTTTCCTCATTCTCCTTTTCTTGCAGTTTAATATACATATTTGTTATAAATCTTTTGATTATCATTGTATCAGTAATCACATATTCAAAGTTACTTCCCTCTGGTAAACTCAGACTGCTTCCTAATTTGTCCTTCAAGTAGGATCTCAATTGGTAATATGCCAGCACTGTATCTTGAGTTATATTGTATTTATCTTTCATTTGTTCAAAGGATAATAATCTATTTCCTGAAAAACAATTTTCTATTCTTTTGATCCCTTTTCTCTCACATTCTTTAAAGGAAAGGTTATCTATTGTAAAAGGGAGTAACTTGTTTTGCGTCAATATTAGTTTTGGTAATTGATAATTTGTTTTATTTCTTTCTACATGAATCTTCTTCCAAATATTAAGGAGATGATGTAATACTGGAGAACTTCTATGTTGTACCAATTTTTCATCCCATTTATATAATATGTGTTCAGGTATCTTTTCCCCTATTTTATCTAATTTTAATCTAGTCCAATCTGGCTTTTCCCTTGTTTGATAAAAATCTGATAGGTATCTTAATTGTGTGGCTCTATAATAATTTTTAAAGTTTGGCAGTTGTAAGCCTCCTTGTTTATACCATTCTGTTAATTTATCTAGTGCTATCCTCGGTTTCCCCCCTTTCCATAAAAATTTCCGTATTATTTTCTTTAACTCCTTGAAGAATTTCTCTGTCAGGTGTATTGGCAATGCCTGAAATAGGTATAATATCCTTGGAAAAATTTTCATTTTAATACAGTTTATCCTTCCTATTAGTGTTAGTGGTAAATCTTTCCAATGCTCTAAATCGTCCTGTAATTTTTTCATTAGTGGATAATAATTGAGTTTATATAGTTGGCCGAGATTTTTATTTATTTGTATACCTAAGTATCTTATTGCTTGCATTTGCCATCTGAATGGTGATTCCTTCTTAAATTTTGAGAAATCCGCATTATTCATAGGCATTGCTTCACTTTTATTTACGTTAATCTTGTAACCCGACACTTCTCCATATTCCTTCAATTTCTTATATAATTCTTTTATTGATAGTTCTGGTTCTGTTAAGTATACTATAACATCATCCACAAATAAACTGATTTTATATTCCTTGTCTTTTATTTTTATCCCTTTTATATTATTTTCTGTTCTTATCAATTCTGCTAGTAGTTCTATAGCTAACGCGAACAATAAAGGTGATAGTGGGCATCCCTGCCATGTTGACCTGCTTAAGTTAAATTGCTTCGATATATATCCATTTACTGTCACTTTCGCCAATGGTCCCTTATATAATGCTTTAATCCAATTAATATACTTCTCTGGTAAACTGAATTTTTGCAATACTTTGAATAAATAATTCCATTCTACTCTGTCAAAGGCCTTCTCTGCGTCTAAAGCAACTGCTACTGTTGGTGCTTTACTCCCTTCTACTGCATGAATTAAGTTAATAAATTTACAAATATTGTCTGTTGTGCGTCTTTTTTTAATAAATCCAGTTTGGTCTAGATTTACCATTTTCGGTACATACTCTGCTAATCTGTTTGCTAATAGTTTAGCTATTATCTTATAATCTGTGTTAAGTAAAGACATTGGTCTATATGACGCTGGTGCGAGTGGATCTTTCCCTTGCTTTAGTATTACTGTAATTATTGCTGTTTTACATGAATCTGGTAAGCGTTGTGTTTTATCAATCTGGTTGATTACTTCCAGGAGGGGAGGAATTAATAAATCTTTAAATGTTTTATAGAATTCTATTGGGAATCCATCCTCTCCTGGTGTCTTATTATTTGGTAATTTTTTTATTATCTCTTGTATTTCTACTATTCCAAATGGTTCTGTTAATTTATTTTGTTCCTCTATTTGTAGTTTTGGTAGTTCAATTTTAGTTAGAAATTCATCTATTTTCACTTCTTTCCCTTCGTTTTCAGTTTGGTATAATTGTTCATAGAATTCTCTAAAGTTTTCCTTGATCTCCTTTGGATTATATGTGATTTGTTTGTCTTTTTTCCTTGATGCCAATACCATTTTCTTAGCTTGTTCTGTCTTAAGCTGCCATGCTAGAATTTTGTGTTTTTTTTCCCCTAGTTCATTATACTTCTGTTTTGTCTTTATTATATTCTTCTCCACCTTATATGTTTGTAGTGTTTCATATTTTATTTTTTTATCTGCCAATTCTCTTCTTTTAGTTGTATCTTCCTTCATTGCTAATTCTTTTTCTATATTTACTATTTCCCTTTCCAACTGCTCTGTTTCCTGATTATAGTCCTTCTTCATCTTGGTTACATAACTTATTATTTGCCCTCTAATGAACGCTTTCATTGCATCCCATAGTATAAACTTATCTTTCACTGATTCCATGTTTATTTCAAAATACATTTTAATTTGTCTTTCAATGAATTCTCTAAAATCCTGCCTTTTGAGTAACATGGAGTTTAATCTCCATCTATACATTCTTGGAGGGATGTTCTCTAACTTTACTGTCAATATTAAGGGTGAATGGTCCGATAATATTCTAGCTTTATATTCTGTTTTTCTTACTCTATCTTGCATACGAGCTGATAAGAAAAATAGGTCTATTCTTGAGTATGTTTTATGTCTAGCCGAGTAATATGAATATTCCTTTTCCTTTGGGTGTTGTTTCCTCCATATATCCAAAAGTTGCATTTCTTCCATCGATTTAATTATAAATTTGGTTACTTTGTTCTTTCTGTTAATTTTTTTCCCAGTTTGTCCAGGTTGAAATCCCCTCCTATTAATATGTTCCCTTGCGTATCTGCTATCTTCAAAAAAATATCTTGCATAAACTTTTGATCTTCTTCGTTAGGTGAATATACATTGAGTAGATTCCAAAACTCCGAATATATCTGACATTTTATCATTACATATCTCCCTGCTGGATCTATTACTCCCTCTTCTATTTTAATTGGCACATTTTTACTAATTAATATAGCTACTCCTCTTGCTTTTGAATTATACGACGCTGCTATTATGTGTCCTACCCAATCTCTCTTTAATTTCTTGTGCTCCAATTCAGTTAAATGTGTTTCTTGCACAAATGCTAAATCAATTTTTTCTTTTTTCAGTAAATTTAGCAGTTTCTTCCTTTTAATTTGGTTATGTATTCCGTTAATATTTAAAGTCATATAGTTCAGCGTAGCCATTTTATACTTTGTTTATCTTCCCTTTCCGTTTCTCCATCATCACCTTTCCTTCTTATCCATTTCTGCTTTCTTGTTTTGAACACTTTATAAGACAACATTTCTAAAACATCAAACATTTTCCCTATTCTCCTATTTAAAACTTCTTTAACCCCAATCTCCCCTCTCCCTCCTGAGTTGTCCTTTATCCCTTGTCGGACAACCACATCTCCCCTCTCCATTTGGATTTGCGAATTCACTCGCAAACGTCAGCTGATTTTGCAGTGACCGTAACTCCTCCCCACCCAGCCCCCCCCAGAAAAGATTTCAATTTTCATATGTAACAAAGGTCACTCTTTTAATTCCCTCCTTATTCCCTCTATTCCATTTCCCTCCCTTATTAATTCTTGTCTATACTCTATATATTTTCCTCTAAATACGGATAAATTCATGTATGCACACTATATATGTACACACATGTACCCCTTTACACACATACATATAGATCGTGGTCATTTTTACTCTTCATCTCTCTGCTTGTTTTGTAGTTGTTCTGCAAATTTCCTTGCTTCCTCTGGATCCGAGAATAGTCTGTTTTGTTGCCCTGGAATAATTATTTTAAGTACCGCTGGGTACCTTAACATAAATTTATATCCTTTTTTCCATAAGATCGTTTTCGCTGTATTGAACACCTTCCTCTTCTTCAGGAGTTCAAAATTTATGTCTGGATAGAAAAAATTTTTTTGACCTTTATATTCCAGTGGCTTTTTGTCCTCTCTTACTTTCTTCTTTCTCTAATATATTTTCTCTTGTTGTATATCTTAAGAATTTTACTAAAATGGATCTTGGTTTTTGCTGCGGTTGTGGTTTCGGGGCTAAAGTTTTATGTGCCCTCTCTATTTCCATTTCTTCCTGTAATTCTGGTCTTCCCAGGACCCTGGGGATCCAATCTTTTATAAATTCTCTCATATTCTTGCCTTCTTCATCTTCCTTAAGGCCCACTATCTTTATATTATTTCTTCTGTTATAGTTTTCTATCATATCTATCTTCTGAGCTAACAGCTCCTGTGCTTCTTTAGCTTTTTTATTAGATTCTTCTAATTTTTTTTTAAAGTCTTTTACTTCCATATCTACAAATGTTTCTCGTTTTTCCATATTTTCCACTCATTTTGCCAATTCTGATATGGCCACTTCCATTTTATTCATTCTTTCTTCTGCATTCTTAATTCTTCTTTTTATCTCATCAAATTCTTGTAATTGCCATTCTTTCACTGATTCCATATATTCTTTAAAAAAAGATACATCCATTGTCTTGCTTTTCTCTTCTTCTTCCACTTCTTTCTGTTCTTCTTCTTCTTCTTCCTCTGGGTTGACCATCTGTTGTTTCCTAGTTTTCTTTTTACTCTCTTCTTTCTTGTTGTCGTTATTGTCTGTGTTCTGCACCTGCTGCTGTGCTACAGGTGTCTCTCTCAGCTGTGGAGATCGACTCCGCAGCTGTTCCCCCCCTCCCGTAAGTGTGTTTTTTTTCATGCGCGGTTGCGCACTTTTACTCGGCTCTGCGAGCCATTTTTGTAGTCCCGAGCCCGGGACCTCCACTGACCTGTGGGAGCGGGCCTCTCTCTCCGCGGCGGGCCTCTTCGGACAGGTAAGGCCTTCACCTTCTTCTTCCGACGTCTTTCCTTCTTCTTTTCTTCCCGTTGTTTTTGGTTTTTCTTTCTTCGCTGCCATTTTCTTCACACTTTTACTTTGTTTTGGTTTTTAAGTTTGTGCCTTTGTTTTTTCTCTATCTTTTTTAAACTTTTCTGGAGAGGGCTGGAGTTCCCCTACCGGCCACTACTCCATCACGTGACTCCTACCGAGTGACTCTGCTTCATGCAAACCCGCATTATGCCTATGTTGAGTATCCAGACGGGCGGGAGGACACAGTCTCGGTAAGGGACCTGGCCCAAGCCGGATCAGGCACAGCAGTGCCTTTAACCCAACCTCCCCCTATTCCTTCTCCCCCAGCTCATGTGCTTGAACAGAGGGGCCAGCACCATCCCACCAGCTCAGGCCAGATTGTCGACAACCCCATTGGGGAATTGAGCAAAGCAGTGGCTGCACCCTACGTGCCTGCCGGCGACACGACTCCAGCGACCCCAATCCTGGCACCTTGGCGGACACGCTGGATGGTCAGGCCCCCTGTCCGGTACATCCCCTAACCTCCATCCACCCTGTTCTCAAAGAAGGGGTGAATGTGATAGTACAGATTCTATCACCAATGTGTATATGAACATATGTACAGATGGTCGTGTAGGATGACTGTGATTAGCTGAGAATGTAGCCACACCTACTGGCAGGTCTTAAAGGATTGCTCCTAGCCAGACCAGGTCATTCTGGACTGGTTGACCTACTTGTGATATGCTTCAGTCTTTTAGTTAATAAAAGCCTTGGTTTGTATCAACAAGTCTTTGGTTCTTTCGACACGCACTACATACCTCAACCCCTCTCTATCTCTAACAATCACAACCCAATCCAGAACTCTGGATCCCCTGGTGGGCTTCACAACAAGCTGTTCAAAAAAGCTGTATCTTAGGTTTTCTACAAACTCTCTCCTGACTTCCAGCATTCCCAATCCCCTGTCATGTTAAAATCCCTATAAAATACTTCACTTCTTTATGGACTAGAGACCCGACCCTCTACCACCACCTACCTCCACCTGGGAGAACTTGTCCTCACTTTAAAAAATTTCTCCTTTAACTCTTCTCACTTCCTCCAAATCAAAGGAGTAGCTATGGGTACCTGCATGGGTCCCAGCTATGCCTGCACGTTTTTGGGTTTTGTGCAGAAATCCATGCTGCAAATCTACCTGTGTAAAGGCTCCTCAGCTCTTCCTCCTGTATATCAATGACTACATCGGGGCTGCACCCGCGATGAGCTTGTCAACTTCTTCAACTTTGTGGCCAACTTCCTCCCTGAGCTCAAATTCACCTGATCCATATCCAACAACTCCTTCCCCTTCCTGGATCTCTCTGTCTCCATCTCAGGAGACAAGCTTTCCACTGACATATATTACAATCCCACCAATTCCCACAACTACCTTGACTGCACTTCCTCACACCCTGTCCCCCTGCAAGGATTCCATCCCCTTCTCTCAATTTCTCCGTCTCCGCCACATCTGTTCCCAAGATGCGGTCTCCCAGTCCAGATTTTCTGAAATGTCTGCCTTCTTCCACAAACATGGCTTTCCCTCCACCACCATCAACTCAGCCCTCACTCGCATCTCCTCCATTTCCTCCTCATCTGCCCTGGCCCCTTCTGCCCCCAGACACAACAAACATAGAATCTCCATCATTCTCACCTAACACCCTACCAACCTCCACAACCAACACATTATCCTCTGGAATTTACATTTACAACAGAATCCCACTACCAGACACATCCTCCCCTCCCCTCTCTACCTTCATAGGGATCACTCCCTCTGTGACTCTCATCCTTCCCTATCAGAATCCCTCCTGCACCTTCTTCTGTGGCTGTTGGAGGTGCAAAACTTGTGCCAAGATCTCCCCCCACCCCCCAACCATGGTCTGGGGACCTAAACAGATCTTTCAAGTGTAGCGACACTTCACTTGTGTATCCGCAGGTCCGATTTACTGCATCTGGTGCTCCCTTTGTGGCCTTTCTGACATTAGAGAGACTGGGCGCAGATTGGGAGATCGCTGCGCTGAGCACCTTTGCTCTGTCCGCAACAGTGACAGAGACTTCCCAGTAGCTAACCATTTCAGTTCTGTGTCACACTCCCACACTCACATGTTTGTACATGGCTTTATGTACTATCCCACCAAGACCGCCGGTAAATTGGAGGAACAACACCTGATATTCCGTCTGGGCACTCTCCACCAGATGGCATTAACATTGACTTTTCTGGTTTCTGCTAACCTGCTCTCCTCTCTCCCTCCCTCCTTCCATTCCCCTTTCCAGTTCTCCCTCCCTTCACCTAGCCATCCCTCCTCCCCTTGATCGCTGCTGTCCCCTCCCTCCTTTCTCCTACCTTTGCAATCACACCTCCACCCCCCTACTCTTCCTTGGACACCTGCAGACATTTTCCCCATTCCTTGATGAAGGGCTCAAGCCCAAACATCAATTATATATACTACTTGGCCTGCTGAGTTTCTCCAGCATTGTGTGTTTTTACTTCAACCATGGTGCCTACGGATATTTGTGTTTTACTTATTTAATTTTGAAGTTTTGGTCATTTTAAAAATCATGACCAATAAATTCATTCATTTCACCCATTTCCTCTCATTTTTCTATTCTAGCAATTTGTTACCTTTGACTTATTAGAAACCTGCCTTTCGATACGGACATTTAAAAATATGTACATAGAGTATCGATCTGAAAATGAAGGTGACCTTTGTTCAGCCTCCAACTGCTGAGGAAATTCTGCATGATGACAAATTGAGAAATTGTCTGTCTTTCATGAAGTTGCCACATCAAAATGTTAGAATGATAAAATAACATCATTCATCATGCCCTACTTTTCATGCAGCTTAAATGGAAAGGTGAAGTCTAAATTTAAAATACTTTTAAAAACTTTATTTTTCACTTTAGATTTAATTAGTATGATTGTGCCATTGTTTTGCAATACCCCAAATGCACCTTTGATAAAAATGAAGGGGTAAAACACAGGATTCTGTTGATACTGGTGGTTAAGTGAAATAAAACACCCAAATGCTGGAGAAACAAGATCAGGTTAAACAGGGCCTTTATGTAGCAATGGTAAAGATACATCACCAACGTTTCAGGCTAGAGCCCTTCATCAAGATGTGGGGGAACATGAGAGATGTCTGAACAAAAGGGGGGAGGGGGTTTGGTGAGGGTGGGAGATGATAGGTGGAGAGGGAGGGGAAGACTGTAGGAGAGGAGGGGAGGAGTCCAGAGGCCATTTCAGAGAGCCCAAAAGTTGAGATGGAAAGGTGGAGAAACTCTGCCAAAACACATAATCACCTATCTTTCTGAATGTGCGGAGGCAGACTCTGAGCCGCATATTCCAACCCCTCACTGAGAGGGATCATCTCCACAGCGCAGCCCTCCACTGATCGATCTGAATGTACAGTTGCGCTAAGCAGCTGTTTAGGGGTGGGCTGATTATGCCGTCAGCCCATGACCCACCTCTCCACTCACCCATCTCTCTCCAAGTTAGGGGCAGCGGGGAGACCTCAGGGCAGTGGGGGCTGTCAGCGGGGACAGGCGGGACAGTGGGAGTTGTCAGCGGGGAATGTCAGGGCAGCGGGGACTGGCGGGGCAGCGGGGGCCATCAGGGCAGTGGGTACCGTCAGGGGGCAGCCAGTGTGGGCTGGGACAGCCACATCAGGCCTAGGCCTTTGGGGCCACTCTCTGCAGCTCAAAACACGGCAGAGCAATGGCCGTCTCCCCTACCCATAATCCCCCATGTAGCTGAAACAAACAGGGAAGGGAAGGGAAGATGGCCATCGGCTGCTGTCTGAAAAATAAGTTCCCATTTTTCTATCCGCTCATCTCAAGGTGGAGGCCCAACATGAAATGGCCTTAGGCTAGGTGGAGAGAGAAAGGAAGTAGGAACAGGAATAACTAGTTAAGGGGGGGGGGGGGGGGAGGGTGGAAAAGGCAAGCTGATTAGAGGAATGCAGCGAACTCACTGTTCATGCCCTGGGGTTGGAGGGTGTCCAGACGAAAAATGAGGTATTGTTCTTCCAATCTGTGGGTGGTCAGAGTGGGGTAGTGTGAAAGGCCATGGATAGACATGTGAGCTTTAGAGTGTGACTCAGAATTGAAATGGTTGGCAACAGGGAGGTCACTTTTATTGCGGATGGAGAGGACGTGCTGGGCGAAGCGACCGGTCTCTCCGATGTAGAGAAAGCCACAGACGATGCACCGAATGCAGTAAATGAGTTCTTTGGAGGTACAGGTGAAGTGTTGCTTCACTTGAAAGATCTGTTTGGGACTTCAGACCATGGTGAGGGAGGAGGTGTGGGTGCAAGTATTACACCTCCTACGACCACAATGGAAGGTGCTGGGGAGGAGGTGATGGGTGGGGAGGGAAGAGTGTTCAAGGGAGTCACGGAGGGAGCGGACTCTATGGAAGGCTGAGAGGGGAGGAGAAGGAAAAATTTGTCTGGTGGTGGGGTCCTGTAGTAAGTGCCGGAAATTCCAGAAGATAATGTGTTGGATGCGGAGGCTGGTGGGGTGGTAGGTGAGGATGAGGGGGATTCTGTGTTTATTGTTTCTAGGGGTAGGGGGTGCTAGGGCAGATGAGCAGGGAATGGAGGAGATGTGGGTGAGGGCCAAGTTAATAGTGGTGGAGGGGAACCCATGTTTGTGGAAGAAGGCAGACATTTCAGAAGCTCTGGATTGTAAGACCTCATCGAGGGAGCAGATGTGGCAGAGACAGAGAAATTGAGAGAAAAGGATGGAGTCCTTGCAGGGGACAGAGTGTGAGAATGGGCAGTCCAGGTAGTTGTGGGAGTTACAGGGTTTGTAATAAATGTTAGTGGAGATTCTGTCTCCTGAGATGAAGACAGAGGGATCCAGAAAAGGGAGAGAGTTATCAGAGATGGACCAGGTGAGTTTGAGGTCAGGATGGAAATTGGCTGCAAAATTGATGAAATTGACAAGCTCATCGTGGGTGCATGAGGCTGTCCTGATGTAGTCGTCGATGTATCGGAGGAAGAGTTGGGAGGTCTTGCCTGTGTAGGCTTGTAGCATGTTTTGCTCCACAAAACCCACAAACAGCCAAGCATAGCTGGGACCCATGTGGGTACCCATGGCTACTCCTTTAATCTGGAGGAAGTGGGATAAGTTGAATGAAAAATTGTTAAGGGTGAGGACAAGTTATGCTAACTGGAGAAGGGTGGTGATGGAAGGTGACTGCTCAGGTCTGAGGTCCAGGATAAAATGAAGTGCTTTTAGACCTTATGTGTGGGGAATGGAGGTGTAAAGGGATTAGACATCCATCGTGACAATGAGGGGGTCCAATTCGGGAAATCTGAAGTCTTAGAGGAGGTGGAGGGTGTGTGAGGTGTCACAGATCTAGGTGGGGAGGGATTGAACTAGGGGGAGAAAGGATGGAGTCAAGGTAGAATGAAACTAGTTCTGTGGGGCAAGAGCAAGCAGAGACAATGGATCTTCCCGGATGGGTAGGTTTATGTATCTTGGGTTGAAGGTAGAAACGGGTGGTGCGAGGATGGGAGACAATGAGGTTGGTGGCCGTGGGGGGGAGGTGCCCAGAGTTGATGAGGTGAGAGAAGGTATTGGAGACGGTGACTTGATGGGTAATGGTGGGGTCCTGTGGGAGGGGTTGATAGGAGATGTCTGAACGCTGTCTACTAGCCTCAGCAAGTTAGTCAGTGCGCCAGACTACAACAGCACAACCTTTGTCTGAGGGTTTGATAGTGAGGTTAGGGTGGAGAGAGTGGAGGGTGAAGCTTTCTGAGGAGGTGAGGTGGATAGTGAAGTTGAGATGGTTGATGTCCCAGCAGCAGTTGGAGATAAAAAAAAAAGGTCCAGAGTAGGCAGCTGGCCAGGAGGGGGTGTCCAGGAGGAGGAAAAGATCTTTAGGCAGGAGAAAGGATCGGTTGGGGGGGGGGGGATGTTGGAGAGTTCCAGCCAAAGATAAAAATGAAATTCATCATTGATGTTATTTTTCAAATTTTATGGTTTCAATATTCTTCAATGCTTTTAACTATTAATGGATCACATATTGTATTCTATAAATTAAAATATATTTTAATGCAAAAATTGATAATTTTCCTCATGCTTTCATATAAGATCCATGATATGTGCATTAATCCATATTTAACAGGCTCAAGCAATCAGTATATTAGTCACTAGCTATCTGTGACTAATTATTTTCATTATTTCAACTGACAATTAAATAAATAGGTTACAGTACATTTAAATATATAAAAAAGTGCAAAGGTTTTGACCACTGTGTTTTACTTTCCTGTTCCTTGGCAATTGGTTACCTGCTAAATGGTACATTACATTTGTGAACATGCTGTAATTCAACACCATAGAAACATGAGCATCAATGACTGAAATAGACCTGAGGCTGTGAGCATGGTGGAGAGGGAGCCCAACCAATTACAAGTAGCTCCACCCAGACACATCATAGTACAGGGCAGGTGACACCCATGTACATTCCAGCTGAGGAGAGCAGGATTGGAGGTGGGGGATGGGTCTAACGTGCTTTGTTGTGCAGCTCAACACGCCTAGCAATCACACTGATGCACTGCTAACAAATTGTTGGGCAAAAAAAATAGCTGTCTAAGACAGTGATAAATTCATGGCAGAATGCCAAATTTTAGTGAAATCGAATATTTGCACAGGATGCCTGTGGACATTTACGCAAACATGAGGCTAGTGCTTCTTCCTGTGTGTCAGCCTTTAATAAATAAAATGTCTGTTTAATAAACAAAAGGTCAGTGAACTATATAGAATAACTCTTTAAAATTAAATTGTATTGCAAGATATAACTAAATAAATAGATAAATAAATAGAACATAGCGAGTATATAAAGAATCCCAACCTGAATTGTGGATCCTGCCTGACCTGTTGAGTTCTTCCAGCTTTTCATTGCTTGCTCAAGATGGCAGCATCCATAGTTTTTGTGTGTTCTCTTGACTCCACTTTGAGGCTTATGCTCCCTTGTCAGGACTCTCCCACCAAAGGAGGTTGCATCTCTTAATCTACCTGACCCATTGATAATTGCATCATCCTCCACATCTTAAATTCCATGTACTTAAGGAAATACAAACCCAGGTTATGCAACTTCTCCTCATATTTTAATCCCCTGGAGCACATCCTAATAACTTAATCCCCTGGAGTTCATGAAATGCACTTGCTTCAAGATCAATACAGGTACCTGTATATCCTTTTTTCACTGCAATGTGTAGTACTCCAGATGGCTTTAATCAGAGATTTGTACTACTGCAACATCAAAGTCAACAAGCTATGTTACAACCCACTTTGTTAATTAACATTACAGGATGAATTGGGTTTTTTTTGTAGCTTTTGGTGATTTCCCCTAACACTCTCTGCTTCTCCACCGCTTCTTAGATCTAAAGTGAATTACCTCTTTCTTTTTCATGTGGAAATTAATCTGTCACCATTTTTTTATTCATCTCACCTACTGAAGTCCCTTTGCAAATGATTGTACTATTTACTTTGATTCTTAGAGTATTTAGAGAGTCCAGCTATTTATCTCGCTATCAAGTCACTCGTAAATACAGTGAACACTGAGGGACCAGTTTAGTGTAACTTGGGGTCATGCCCTGTCAATTTGAATAGATAAGCACTCTGTTCACCCATAGCAAATTTCCCAGACAAGACTCCTTTCCATAACTTCACTTACTCCATTTCCTCTCCCCCAAAAGTTGCACAGAGATCGTAGTAATTAATAAACCAATGACTCAAGAATCACCAGATTTATTCTGAAGAAGACCTCAGGAATCCACTACAAACTAACACTACTAACATTTAGGTCACATTCTGTGGTGCGATGAAGATGCAAAACTGAAACAACAATTCATGCAATCTGGACATGTGAGAGAGTAGAAAAATTTTGGGATGATCTCAATCAGATATTAAATAAAATAACAGAAAACAATATACCAAAGAATCCAGAGATCTTTCTCCTAAGTAACATAACAAACAAAGAATTTGGAATTGATTTGGAGGATGCACAAAAAAGATTTGTTAAGATAGCCCTAGCCGTAGCAAAAAAATGTATTATGTCAACCTGGAAATTGGAAGATAATTTGAAAATACAACAATGGTATATAGAAATGAATAAATGTATTCCATTAGAAAAAATAACATATAGTTTAAGAAATAATATTGAAATA
The DNA here is from genome assembly GCF_036971445.1 of Narcine bancroftii. Taxonomy (NCBI): domain Eukaryota; kingdom Metazoa; phylum Chordata; class Chondrichthyes; order Torpediniformes; family Narcinidae; genus Narcine; species Narcine bancroftii. The sequence goes on along the minus strand of NC_091471.1, from coordinate 144,889,245 downwards.
TTCGAACAAATATGGGAGCCTTACATTAAATACAATAGCGAAAACCTACCGGGGACAAACATTACCTAAGTTGATGGAAGGAGAAGGAAAGAAAAGAATGGACTCAGTAGAATTTCTGGTGTATTTTTGTTGAATGACAACATTGTCTGACTGGTTTAATGCAACCTAGATTGTATACCTAAAATGGATGAGAGGGGGGGTGGGGGGGGTGGCCTGGGAGGAGGGAGGGGGGGGGCAGAAAAAGTCACTGTATATGTGTGAAAAAGAAAAAGTGTATATCATGGCTAATGTGATTTATGGTGTGAAAAATAAAAATTTTTTAAAAAAAAGAAGATGCAAAACTGAGATGAGGAGGATTGAGAATTGAGATTGCACCCCAGATAATAGTTAAGGCTGCAGCTTGAATACTGTGCCTGGTTTTAGTCAGCAAGGAACAAGAGAGAGATTCAAATACTGCGGGCAAATCAAGAAGCCATTCTGTAGTCCTGGAAAGAAAGAAACTGCAGGATGTTGACAGGTAGTATGTATTTTACCAGCCACCATCTTGTTCATCTTTCTGCAATAGTCATCAAACAATGGAAAAGACACAGACAATTCAAAACATGATGTACATGCAAATTAAACTAATGCATTTATAATGATAGACAGTCTTATTCAATGTATCATATTATTTACTCTTAAATAACACAGTTACATGACATTTGTTACATTTCTGCTGAAAATTTGATAAATTTGATAACATTTATCTATTATTTCATTTACAGTTGCAACATAATTGTTATATCACTTAGCTATTATCTTGTTTTGCTGAGTAAAATGTACTAAAGTAGAAAGTAGCTGAGCATTGAGAGATGACGCACTTGCACTTGTATAGAATCTTAAAGTAGCAATAGAAAATCACAAATACGGATGCATGAAATCAGAAATAAGACAGAAAATACTGGATAAACTCAGGTTTATTGTACCGTTTGTTTACATTTGTTATCTGTTTACAATTCTTTTATTTGTTTACATGTTTACGCTGTGCACAGTTTATTTTTTGCATTACAAATTAGTGGTAATTCTGCCTTGCCCACATGAAAAAGGAATCTCAGGGTTGTATGTGATGTCCTACTCTGACAGTACATCACTGGTTCAACTGGCTGTGGTGCGCTCTCAGTCAGAAGCAAACACACAAAACCAAAAGACTGTACAACAGGTTTTATTCGACATAAACTTCCACAGAACCAGCTGTGAGGAGAGCTGCTGTAAACTCTGAGAATGTCTTCAAAGGGCTGGCTCAGGCTTATATCTCGGAGGGTGATTGACACCCGACCGGGTGGGGCTTGGTCCATTCAGGTCGGCTGATTGACAGCTGGCCAGGTGTTGTCTTGTCCCCATGCTCTTCTACAGGTACTGAGGTTGCCTCAGTACTGGCAGTAGGCCAGTGGTGCAGAAAGATGATTCTCAGCAATGCGTCGTGAAGTGCTAAGAGGACAAAGTGAGACACATACAGAACACTGCTGACCATCCACTGCATCCTGACCTGTCTCCAGCTGTCTCGACTATGTCTTGCCACTGGGTCCAAATAGGCCAGGACAAAAGAGTAAGGCTGACGACCTGTGCAGCTCTCCCTCACTTTAATCCAAGTTAAGCACAAGTCATGACTTAAACCCAGAAGTCATGGTCATCTTCGACTACGATGGATGAAGAACAACTCTGACAATAAATAAATCTGAAAAATATAATTGCACAATTTTCGGTTTATATTATGGTTGTGGATAAATATGTCTTTAAAAGAGATAGATTGTGGGGATTTAGTGTAGGTCACTTCACAAACAGAGTAACACTTCACAAAAGACATCTTATTTAAAATGCAAGAGCTTTGCTGAAGCTGGACATTGAGGCTTCGGTTGATTTTACAGACACAATGGAACTGCTTTGGGAAGAACTTCAGAAGTAGGTGCAAATGGAACAGAGTCTAGGCTCAAGTACTGATAAGATCTTTCAAAGATTAGGTTTGGAGGCTTGGAGGATTTTACAAGTAGAGAGAGAGAGAGAGAGAGAGAGGAAAAAAAACAAATGGGATCTTTCTCTCAGAGAGAGAGAGAGAGGAAAAAAAACAAATGGGATCTTTCTCTCAGAGAGAGAGAGAAAGAGAGATGTCAGCTCTATAGTAGGAATTGAGGCAGCAAAATTGCAAGCTGGAAGGCTTGTTGAAAACCCCATTTTGAAGACGGGTTGTGAATTCTGAGTTTAGGCTGTTGAAAACCCTTATGGTCCTTACAAGAGTAAATGGCTGGTTAGAGTATTTCTCCTGAAATAAGGGAAACAAGGGAACTCTGTGGTGACCTGCAAGAGGTTATCATTTGGAAAACCCTGATGGAACAATTTTCTTTGTCAAGACACTGAAGTGGCTGATCAGAGGAAATCAGTTTGTGTGTGTCCAACGAACAACAAATCTCTCTCTGAAACCAACAAGAACTTTTCTGAGTGGTAACCATTTAACTTTAAGCACCAGAGCCTGGTGAAAATTCATAAAAGTTAAATTCTGTGCACAGTATAAGAATAGCCTAATACCGGTGAACTTGGAAGAATGAAAAGTGAAACAAAGAACTTTCCTGAGTATTTACACATTACATATACATGCACTTAGAATTAGAAGGGGGTTAAGTTAAAGTTTGATCCTGTTTTTATGTTTAAAGAAAAGTAAAAGAAACTTTTGTTTAAGTAACTATTGTCTTGGTGAATTTCTAATTGTTGCTGGGTTTTAAGGTCCTCCGGGCTTGTAACAACAAGTACAACACAATAAAATAGCATTCTCCAATCTTCAGTTCAAAAGATGCAGACACACAATCAGACAAAACGCACCTATAGAAAAAACAATGCAAATGCATGCCAAGTATTCATATTTACAAATAAATAGATAAATAGAAAGTTTCTGTAAATATGAGAGTGAGCAGTTCTTTTGGTTGTTCAACATCCTCACTTCCCATGGGAAAAAACTGGCTCTGATACTCCTGTATCTCTAAGGGCTCAGGCCTGAAACATCAATAATATATCTTTTTTCTCCTATGGACACTGCGAGACCTGCTGAGTTCCTCCAGCAAATGCACAGGTGATGTTTTAATTGAATAGTTTATTGTCCTATGAACAGAAATATAAAGAAAAGCTTAGTTTTGTGTGTCACACTGGTAGCTCTTTGAAAAGTACTCTGTGCTGCCATTTTGGATCCACGATGAGTATTCACAGAAATCAGTAACAATATTAATCATGATAATGGTATAATTTAGTATTAACTTTAACAGGCAAATCACATTTAAAGGCTAAACAAAAAGTTACAGTGGCTTACCAATGAGAATCCAGCTTGACTGTCACTCCATTCATAGTCCTGTGACTGTCTTGGTTCCAATCCCTGCTCTCCCCATTGTCAGACTTTCTCTGGTCACACCGGCCATCATACCTCTTCCTCTCAACATCCACCACTACCTTCCCTGCTGCATAATCAGTGTGGTCTCCTGGATAGATTATTCCAGCCTTCCCTCAACACACAGTGCACATTTCTCTGCATATACTCTTTCGAGGTGGCTGCCAACTCCAGAAACAACAGATAACTCTCTCAAAGTAAGGCACTGATCATTCGGAAATGAGTTCAAATGGAATTATTTCACTAAGTGGAGTGAATCTTCCTAATTCTCTGCCCAAGAGGGTTCTGGATACTCATTTGTTGTGCATATTCTGATAATAGATTTATAGGTTTTTGGACTTGAGACATATCAAGGAATTTGGGGGTTAGAGCATATAACCAAATAACCATATAAACATATAACCACTTACAGCACAGAACAGGCCAGTTCGGCCCTACTAGTCCATGCTGTAGCAAATCCTCACCCTCCTAGTCCCACTGACCAGCATCCGGTCCATACCCCTCTAGTCCCCTCCTATCCATGTAACGATCCAGTCTTTCCTTAAATGTAACCAATGATCCCGCCTCGACCACGTCTGCCAGAAGCTCATTCCACATCCCCACCACCCTCTGCGTAAAGAAATTTCCCCTCATGTTCCCCTTATAATTTTCCCCCTTCAATCTTAAACCATGTCCTCTAGTTTGAATCTCCCCCTTTCTTAATTGAAAAAGCCTATCTACATTTACTCTGTCTGTCCCTTTTAAAATCTTAAACACCTCTATCAAGTCCCCACTCAATCTTCTACGCTCCAGAGAAAAAAGCCCCAGTCTGCACAACCTTTCCCTGTAACTCAGACCCTGAAATCCTGTCAACATTCTCGTGAACCTTCTCTGCACTCTCTCTATTTTGTTTATATCTTTCCTATAATTTGGTGACCAAAACTGTACACAGTACTCCAAATTTGGCCTCACCAATGCCTTGTACAATTTCATCATAACCTCCCTACTCTTGAATTCAATACTCCGATTTATGAAGGCAACATTCCAAATGCCTTCTTCACCACACCATCTACCTGAGTATCAGCCTTGAGGGTACTATTTACCATAACTTCTAAATCCCTTTGTTGCTCTTCACTCCTCAATTGTCTACCATTCAATGTATATGACCTATTTAAATTTGCCTTTCCAAAATGTAGCACCTCACATTTATCTGTATTAAATTCCATCAGCGATTTCTCAGCCCACACCTCCAGCCTTCCTAAATCACCTTTTAATCTACGGTAATCTACCTCACTGTCCACAACACCACCAATCTTTGTATCATCCGCAAACTTTCTTATCCAGTTCTCCACCCCTACATCCAGATCGTTAATATATATAACAAATAATAGTGGACCCAGGACCGAACCCTGAGGAACTCCACTAGTCACCGGCCTCCAATTGGACAAACAATTTTCTACCACTACTCTCTGACACCTCCCATCCAACCACTGCTGAATCCATTTCACTACCTCCTTATTTATACCTAATGTCTCCACCTTTTTTCCTAACCTCCTGTGGGGAACTTTGTCAAAAGCTTTACTAAAGTCCAAATAGACAACATCCACAGCCTTCCCTTCATCAACCTTTTTGTAACCCCCTCGAAGAACTCAATCAGGTTTGTCAAGCATGATCTACCCCTGACAAAACCATGTTGATTACTCCCTATCAATCCCTGTACCTCCAAAAATTTGTAAATAGCATCCCTCAGAACACTTTTCATCAACTTGCCCACCACAGACGTCAGACTTACAGGCCTATAATTCCCAGGTTTGCATTTGGACCCTTTCTTAAACAGAGGAACCACATGCGCCACCCTCCAATCCTTTGGTACCACCCCTGTGGCCAGTGACATCCTAAATATTTCTGTTAATGGCCCCACTAACTGTCCACTAGCCTCCCTGAGTGTCCTAGGGAATATTTTGTCCGGTCCGGGAGATTTATCCACCTTTATCTTTTTTAACACAGCCATCACTACCTCCTCAGTTATCCTTATATGCTTCATGACCTCCCCACTATTTTTCTTTACTTCAACTGGTTCAACATTTTTTTCCCTAGTGAATACCGAGGCAAAGAAATCATTCAAAATTTCCCCCATTTCCTCAGACTTCTCACTCAGCCTACCCTCGCTATCTACAAGGGGTCCAATTTTATCTCTCACTAAGCTTTTACTTTTAAGGTACTTATAGAAACCCTTTGGATTTATTTTTACTCTGTCAGCCAAAGCCTCTTCATGCCTTTTTTTGGCCTTTCTAATTTCTTTCTTAAGATTCCTTCTACACTCCTTGTAGTCCTCCTTCAACTTCTCAGCTCCCTGCTCTTTATACCTCTTGTACACCTCCCTGACAAAAGGCAAAGGAGGAAAAACCCAACACCCAACCCCAACCAACCAATTTTCCCCTGCAGCCGCTGCAACCATGTCTGCCTGTCCCACATCGGACTTGTCAGCCACAAACGAGCCTGCAGCTGACGTGGACTTTTACCCCCTCCATAAATCTTCGTCCGCGAAGCCAAGCCAAAGAAAGATACACCTCCCTTTTTCTCCTAACCAAATTTCCAATATTTCTCGAAAACCAAACCTCCCTATGACTTCCAGCCTTTCCTTTGATCCACACTGGGACATAACTACTCTGTACCCTCAAATTTCTTTTTTGAATATCCTCCATTTTTCATTAACATCCTTACCTGAAAATATCCAGTCCCACTCAATACTCCCCAAATCCCTTCTTATTCCTTCGAAATTTGCTCTTTTCCAATCCAGAACCTCAACTTTAGGCCTCTCCTTGCTCTTCCCTAAAACTACCCTAAAACTAACAGAATTATGATCACTTCTCCTTTGGCTTGGCTTCGCGGACGAAGATTTATGGAGGGGGTAAAAGTCCACGTCAGCTGCAGGCTCGATTGTGGCTGACAAGTCCGATGCGGGACAGGCAGACACGGTTGCAGCGGTTGCAGGGGAAAATTGGTTGGTTGGGGTTGGGTGTTGGGTTTTTCCTCCTTTGTCTTTTGTCAGTGAGGTGGGCTCTGCGGTCTTCTTCAAAGGAGGTTGCTGCCCGCCGAACTGTGAGGCGCCAAGATACACGGTTTGAGGCGATATCAGCCCACTGGCGGTGGTCAATGTGGCAGGCACCAAGAGATTTCTTTAGGCAGTCCTTGTACCTCTTCTTTGGTGCACCTCTGTCACGGTGGCCAGTGGAGAGCTCGCCATATAACACAATCTTGGGAAGGCGATGGTCCTCCATTCTGGAGACGTGACCCACCCAGCGCAGCTGGATCTTCAGCAGCGTGGACTCGATGCTGTCGGCCTCTGCCATCTCGAGTATTTCGATGTTAGGGATGAAGTCGCTCCGATGAATGTTGAGGATGGAGCGGAGACAACGCTACTGGAAGCGTTCTAGGAGCCGTAGGTGATGCCGGTAGAGGACCCATGATTCGGAGCCGAACAGGAGTGTGGGTATGACAACGGCTCTGTATATGCTAATCTTTGTGAGGTTTTTCAGTTGGTTGTTTTTCCAGACTCTTGTGTAGTCTTCCAAAGGCGCTATTTGCCTTGGAGAGTCTGTTGTCTATCTCGTTGTCGATCCTTGCATCTGATGAAATGGTGCAGCCGAGATAGGTAAATGATCACTAGACCCAATTGGTTCTCCAACATTAATGTCCGCTACCTGACCTAGCTCGTTCTCTAACAGGAGATCCAGTATTACACCATCCCGAGTCGGTTCTTCTACTAACTGATTTAGAAAACAATCCTGAACACATTTAACGAACTCCAGCCCATCCAGCCCTCTAACCGTATGGGTATCCCAATCAATGCGTGGGAAGTTAAAATCTCCCATGATCACTACCTTATGATTTTCACACATATACGTTATCTCCCTACAAATTTGTTCCTCTAATTTTCTTGGCCCATTTGGTGGTCTGTAATACACCCCTATTAGCACCCTCTTGCCTCCTCTACCCCTCAATTCCACCCAAACAGCCTCACTGGTCGATCCCTCCATACCATCCTGCCACCTCAAGGCAGTAATGTCCTCCTTAACAAGCAAAGCAACTCCTCCTCCTTTTTTACCCCCTGATCTATCACATCTAAAACAAATGTATCCTGGAATATTAAGTTGCCAGTCCTGCCAGGTCTCACTAATTGCCACAATATCGTGACCCCAAGTATCTATCCATGCTCTCAGCTCATCTACCTTGTTCACTATGCTTCTTGCATTAAAATGTATGCATCTCAGAGAATGACCCTCACATATATTCTCTTTTTTACCTTCTACCCTAATCTCTATCCTACCTTTGTTATCTTTTTTATTCCTAGCTAGGTGGCCATACTCCCTGGACACTGCTCTCACACTTTGTTCCCCACCCCCCTGCCAAACTAGTTTAAACCATGAAAATGGCCTGGAGATTAAAAAAAAACAACCATGATATTCTGAAATGGTGTTGCTCAATGAGATGATAGGGAAATTCCTACTTATATTCCATATGTTCTTACAATGGTATCTAATGTTAAAGCACCAATATCCTTCACTTCTGTCACCCTTTCTCCTCCAATTACTGTGCTTGAATCTCAGTTTGCAGACTATATTTGAAACAGAAGTTGATGGAACTTTGCATATTTTGGATTCAAGGGATGTAGTGTAATAAAGTGGTATGAATGTACAAGATTGCTGAAAATTATTGAGTGGCCAAGCAGGTGTTATTAGGGGCTGAATAGCTTACTCCTGTTTCTACAATCTACATCATCAGAAGGGACTGATCCATCAATGCTCATTTGTCTGACCCTATGCTATTTCTCTCACGATGATTTGTTCCATGGGGTTGTTAAAAGCCTTTTGAAAACCACACTCCTTGACCATTCCCTCTTTTGCAGACTCCAATATCCAACTTTCTCATAGCTTCTAACATATCCTTTTGTTCCCTATGATGTTCGTGACAACTAAAGTGATCAAATATGGATTTGGTGAAATGTACCACTATTATCCAAGCCCACGAGGACAGGTCAATCATAAACATTCTCCCTTAGGAGAGGAAGTGAATATTATTCAAGCCAAAGAAAGATAAAATATATTTTAATTTTTTTGTTATCTCATCTTTTATGGAATTTTCCCTGAGCATTTGAGGATAAGCTATTTATATTGGGTATTAATGCCACAAGTTAACTTGGCCACTGATTTAAAGTGAACGCATAAGTAAAAATCTGTTTTTATTATATTAATCTTGATCTATTTTTATAGAGATTCAATTTTATAACTGTTTATACTCTATGAAAACAATATCAATGACCTTGTTATTGAGATATATATTATCTTATTAAATTTTCACTGCTTGTTTTTAGTTTACAGCTCAAGATATTCAATAAGATGGCATGAAAGATACATCAGGTGAGAGTTAAGTACAGTAAAATACTCAGTATCTGACACCCATGAAAATTGGGTAGATGCTGGATAAGTGAAATTGCTGGTTGCTTGAGATTGCATGTTGCATAATTGGTGATCTAACCGCTGGGGAGCCAATTTTAAACTTACCTATTTATTTTCTGTGATTTTTTTTCCCCTGGGTGCTTGAGGCTGCCGGATGCTTGAATTCCAGATAAAGGGGATTTTTACTGTATATGAGTGTTTCTTACCATTATTAAAAGAGAGTATAGAAGCACCAAACGATAATGTCCGTGGATTTGTTATCATGAACAATGAGTATGGAAACAGGAGAATTCTTCTATTCATGGGCAACAGTTCAGACCACAAGAACTAGGAGCAGGAGTTATTCTGACAGCTCCTTGAAACATTCCACTTTCATTACATTTGGGGTGATCTGTTCTTTAAAGCTCAATACTTTTCTCCTCCATCCTTATTTTCTTCTTATGAGACCTTGTGCTGAAGGCTTACTTGCTTCCACTTCAGTTTTATGGATTCTGAGGTGGGTAATGAGTCCAGTCTGGGAAATAAAGACTTCTACAGATGTGGTAGGTAGCAACTGATGGACTGATTGGTAGCTTGTGCACTGTCCTCCTTTCACCACTTTGTGCTTATGTGTGCTCCTGTCTCTTCTCTCTTCTCTCTTTGGCTTGGCTTCGCGGACGAAGATTTATGGAGGGGTAATGTCCACGTCAGCTGTAGGCTCGTTTGTGGCTGACAAGTCCGATGCGGGACAGGCAGACACGGTTGCAGCGGTTGCAGGGGAAAATTGGTTGGTTGGGGTTGGGTGTTGGGTTTTTTCTCCTTTGTCTTTTGTCAGTGAGGTGGACTCTGCAGTCTTCTTCAAAGGAGGTTGCTGCCTGCCGAACTGTGAGGCGCCAAAATGCACGGTTTGAGGCGATATCAGCCCACTGGTGGTGGTTAATGTGGCAGGCACCAAGAGATTTCTTTAAGCAGTCCTTGTACCTCTTCTTTGGTGCACCTCTGTCTCGGTGGCCAGTGGAGAGCTCGCCATATAACACGATCTTGGGAAGGCGATGGTCCTCCATTCTCCATGATCCTGTAGATAATTCTCCTGTAGCCTTCAACTATATACTATCCCATATAATTCATACTCTCTTTGATTAATTAACTTTCTTGTACTGATAATATTCAACTGCTTTCACTAGTCAAGAAATTGAGCCTTTTTTAATGATTGATCAAAGCTTTGCATTGCTTAGGTATGTCTAACAGAGTACAGCCAAAAATACCTTGAAATAGAATGGTGAACAAAGCTGTGAAGCTGAACGCAGGCTCCAGTTAAAGACAGAAAGTCATCTTTATGGACATATGATAGGAAATTCTTCTCACAATGTTAATTAAACACATTGAATAAGCTTCCACCTGGTGTATTCAAAACAAAATGTATAGAAAGAAAATTTCAAAAAATTAGTGTATTCAAAATAAAATTCATAAGAAGAAAATTTCAAAAAATTAATGTTCCAACAGGTATTGTAAAATTATTCTTGATAGATAAATGTAGATAATTGAAATTTTTTTTATTCATAGTTATCAAGTTCAAGTTTATTAGCATCTGACCGTACAAATACAGGAAACAGCATTTCTCTGGACCACGATACACACAGACACACAAAATACGCAGCACATAATCATCACATATATATATAAGAATGCTTAAATATTTGGATTAATTTACTTGTTTCATTCATAAGAGAAACAATGCTACTGGATACTATCCATCAATCTCACAGTCCGCAGGAATAAGTTATTTCCCAGTATGGTAGTGTTGATTTTCATGCTTTTGCATCTCCTTCATGATGAGAGTAGGTCAGAACTACTGTGTGTTGGATGGTAGGAATTCCCAATAGTTCTTTGAGCCCTATTTAAGCAAAGCTCCTGGTGAATGTTGTCATTCGAGGAAAGGGAGACCCCAGAGACCTTCTCAGCCATTTTGATGATTCTCTGTATTGACTTTCAGTCTGATGCTTTACAATTACTGTACCACACCATGATACAGGCGAACAGGACATTCTTAATTTGTGCCTGTAAAATGTTGTCAAGATGGGATTCAGTAGCCTGGCCCTCCTCAATCTTCAAGGCTCCGCCTTCCTGCCTGATAAGAAATTGTGGATACAGGATAAATCCTTTATGTGCACACCAAGGATCTTTGTGCTCTCCATTTTCTCCACAATGGAGCCATTGATGTGTGGTGGAGAATGATTGACCTTCAATCTCCTAAAGTTCACAATCATCCCCTTTATCTTGTCCATGTTGAGACTCAGGTTGTTGTTCTCACACCATTTGATGAGCCTCCCAACCTCCTCTCTCTAATCTGACTCACTGTTGTTGCCAATAAAGCCAACTACTGTGGCATCATCTGCAAACTTATTATCTGCAAACTTGATGATTCTGTTTGAAATGAATCTGGCGCCGTGCAGTCACAAGTCAGCAGTGTGAGGTGTAACAATCCTCAGCAGGATGGGACTTGAAATTTTGCTGCCAAACTGAACTCACTGCTGCCAAACTGAACACACTGAGGTCTTTCAGTCAAGAATTCTGAGAACCGGATGTAGAGAGCCCCAGAGAGAACAGTTTATCCACCAAGAGATATGATCAGGTCAAGGCTATATCATTATCTGTGGACTGGTTTGAACAGTAGGCAAACTGGAATGGGTTAAATATCGCTGGAAGGTGGCACTTTATGATCATAGAGCTCAGTGCCTCTGGGCGGGAGTCATTTAGTCTAGTTACCATTGCTCTTTTTTCCTTAAATCCTACAGGACTGGACTGCTGCAATGAGATGCTGTCTAGGACCTCTGTCAGCTGGACTGCACAGTCCTTCAACACACAACTGTTGTGTCTCACTGCTTTGCATGGGTTCATCCTGGATAGGATCTTCTTCACCTCAGCCCCATCTATGTTGGGTGCCTGTTCTTCAGGAGGAGAGGGTGCTTTCCTTGGTGTCACATTGTATTATTTCCCCATCAAACCACATAAAAGGTATCCTCTGATCCAATATATGATTGAGTTAATAACTGTGACCCATCATCAGTTATATCAGACCTAGGGCACACAAAATATCAATGTGTCTCAGTGCTATTGACTGCTATACAGTGCTATTGAAAGACCACAATTCCCAGAAGTCTACCGAACTGGCAGAGGACATCATAAAGTTGTGACGTTGCATGCGTGTTTCAGTGTTTTAAAAGAGTACGCGCACGACTCAAGTAAACAAGTTCTGATTTACCTGCAACTGCTTGTGACATTATTTCGCGTTCATCACCTACCACTGTTTTCAGTGGCTACAAATTATCTATTGGCATGTGGGTAGGGGAATATTTTTGCTCATGAGCTTGGACACCAGGACCAAGTTATTTGATTCAGAGAGGAGATAAACGTTTTTTTTCTCCATTATCTATTCTTCCCGCTTTGAAACTTGCACAGCAGCCTTCATGTTTTTGCTTACCTTTTATTAATTAAAATCTTCGACTATCCATCATACTTCTCAACTGATTAATTGACTGCATGTAGCAATTGACGAGTTTCTGCTAAGTCCTATAAATTTTAAAGAAAATTCATTCTTGATTGTTCAGATCGAATGAACAGCAATTGTGATCCAGATTCTTGGTTGTAACATCACAAAGGGATTTTTTTTTAAAGAGATACAGTAGGGAACAAAATCATAAAATTAAAACAAATGCTTTAAAAGGCAGCATAACAAAAAAGTGAAACAGAAGTAGAGTGATCATAGAAAAGATTAAATTTTAATTAATTGGTACATATTTTAAAATACGTTTTCTATTTGCATTTAATGTTTGCATTTAAAGGGATGGATATATGTAAACACAAATGGTTTATTTCTGACTTTAAGACAACAGTTTAAGGCTTAATTAATTTCACTTTATATTCTCACGGGGATCATTCATAATAACCTAAAGTTTGCAGACATTTTAAATGGTTTTCTTACTTAATATTTTGGTTGGTTATTCTTGATGCACAGTTCCCCTGAAAAACCACCAGATGCTGCTGTCGAGTGCCTTATTTTTTGCAGAAGGGAGTTTGGTTTGTTGGCTGATTTGTTTGCTTATTGACAGTTTATCTCACTCCTCCTTCCCCTCCAGCAAAAATCATACAGGATATCTCCAGCCAAGCTCACTTCAGAGGGCGAAAAGATCAGTGAAGCGTTGAATAGGATGGGAGAGTAAGCCTTCTTTTGACACAGTGTGCCGGCGAACAAGTGATGGGGTGAAACAAAAGAAAAGCGAACCATTCACTTGCTGGTTCGATACCAAATTTGACGAAAATGTTAAGCAAGCGTGGACTTCCTTAACAAGGCAATCCCCAAAGGCAGGCGAGGTTTTCGTGTTGCAGTCAAAACACGCATCACGTTGGATATGTTGAGATGGGGAGGGGACACAGGACACAATGCAAATAAGGACAGGGCGGAAAGCCTTGCCTCCAGACACTGACTGCGGGCGGTGCTGCGCGACTCCCCGCCTGTCTGTTCCGGCTGCACCGCTGCTTGGGTGGGGGGGTCATGCTGGAAGACTGTGCCTTGTTGGCTGCTGTTTCACTGCTGTCTGCCATTCAGCAAGGTAAGACGCTTGTTCGCAGGCACCGTTTCTCGGGACTAGACAGCGCTAGTGTCTAATTTAGGCCACCCTCGCGTTGAATGGGACGTCCCGCAAACAACCCAGGTTGGGAGGCTGACCCAATGAACACTGCGTTGATTTGATTCGCCTTCCCGTTCCCCAGGGCTTGAATTTTAAAGGCTGGACAGAGAGATTTTGGACTTTGGGTAGATGGGTTTTTTTTTAAAAAAAAGGGCCGGTGAAGGACATTTGCCAAATGATTAGTTAAACTTTAGCAACGGGATTGGGAACAGAGTTCACCTGAATGGTGCCACTCGTCATATTGGCCAAGCCAGACTTGGCCAGGTTTCAACTGAACGAGATCGGAGGGATACCGATTGAAAGCGGCTGTGCGGACCGACGGAAGGGGTCGGTTCCTGTGCGGAGAATGAAGAACTGCGATCGTTCTTCCTTGGACCGAGGAACCGGACGGTTGTTTAGAATTGACGGCTTTAATTAGTTGGGTGGAAGGTTTGCGAAGCTGAACCTCAAAACTTCCAAGGCCGTGGTAAAACGTCGCTACCAGGCGAGCTGTTAAAATGATTAAAGAGTAACTTTTGACAACGAGTTGCAAATGTACTTTAAAAGCCAAAACTATTACACGCTTCTGGATTCTCTGTTCGGTTGCTACAAAGAAGATCATTTCAAAGCAGAAATTCCACTTGTATATTTAACAAAAAGACTGGAAACGGTTTCCATCTCTTGTATTATTAGCACTGAAGGGAGGCTTTTGGGGGTCATTGTGTCTGAACTGACCAAACAAAGGTCAGACTTGGGCTACCTTCCAAATCTCTGTCGTCTTGTATAATCTGTAGTCTAGGCTCCATTACAGCCTGGTCTGGCCATTCAAGTGCCCAGGAATACAGACATGTGAGATGCTTCTTCAGGAAGGCAGCCAACCTCTTAAAGGGCCCTCAACGCCATAGCCACATCTCTTCTCACTGCTGCCTTTGGGTAGAATGCACAGATGCCTGAGGTTTAGAATCAAGGGCCTTTTCTTTCCGACAGTTATCAGGCTCTTGAACCCCCCCCCCCCCCCCCCCTTGGTACACTAATCATTCACTGCACAAAAGGACTGTCTACACCATTATGTTACCTTTTGTTCTAGGATTAATGTGAATGTCTATTTATTGCCGCTTGATTCAATTAGTTTACTCTCATAGTTTCCCCCCCCCCTACAAGTCCCTGTTTGACTGCAACAAGTAAGAATTTTGATGATGTTGTACAATGAGCACATGAGTAAATTCCTCACTCCACATCCTAATCCAGGTACTAAGGGTTCTTTCTGTCTGACTATTTCAAGTAATGAACAATGGAGCTTTAGAGAGGGTGTGGAGATTTATAAAGATGCTGCCTAGATGACTAATATGATGATAGATGTGAAGTTAGTTGATATTTGGTGAAGGTTTATCTCTATAGAGAAAGTTTTTTTATGCTACAAGTTTTTTTAAGAATTGATTATTGTTTAAGAATTTTTGATAGATAATGTTACTAACTTTACTAATTTTTTATATTAAGTTTGAGTTAAATATATGTTTAATCTTAACTCTGTTTGTTAAATATATGCATTTAAGATTTGATTTAAATGTTTTTTAATTCTGATATCTTAGTATTAATTTTCTTTTTGTTAGTATTTTAATCGGTTATGTTTTTTTTTTGTAAGTGGGTTTTTTTCTCACATATATTAACTTTATTAATTCTTCACTCTATTTTGGGGGGAAAGGGGGGTTGGACTAATTTGAGTTGGGTTATTAATGTGTAATAATTCTTGGGGAGGGTATAGTTTGTTTAGATTACTGATACTGTATTGTAATTTTATTATTTTATTAATTTTTTTTAAATGTAATCCTATATGTTCATGTTATAAAATCTTATAAATAAAGTTTAAAAAGAAAAAAAAGATGCTGCCTAGATTAAAGAATTTGTCTTGTGAAGAAAGATTGACCATGCTCGGACTTTTATTTTAAAAGAGTGATGGAGGATGAGAGGTAACCTGGAGGTGTACAAGATTAGGAGAAGCACAAGGACAGCCATTACATTGTTCCCAAGGTAGGAGTGGCCAATATCAGAGGACATTGAGTGGAGGAAAGTTTAGAGGAAACATCAGATGTAAAGAACTGAGAGTGGTGGTTGCCTGGCATACATTGCTAGGAATGTTGGTGGAAGCTGATTCAATAGAGAGTTTTAAAAACTCTTAGGAAGGAACATGGATGTTTTTAAAATAAAAAAAAAGTTATGGGCTCTTAAGTTGAGAAGGGTTGGACTGAAGCTGAAAAATGTCTTTATAGGTTGACACAACATTGTGTTGTTATGAACTGCATGTAATGCGCAGCAATAGACAATGAACCAGACAATGTTTAATTTTAAAACCCTAATTTTATTTCTAACTCAAACTATAGTCTTAACTTTTAAACTACCCTTAACACCAAATCTATCCCCAGCTATGTGCAGGTGTTTTTTTTTGTTTGTGTGTGTGATATACCCAAACCATGACCGTCCAGTCCAGTGTTGAAGTGTCGGCCTTTGAAATTTAATGCCCAGAATTAATGTAGAACTGATGAGAAGATGAGTTGTGACTGCTACAAACTCTCAAATCCTTGTGTTGTCTTTGAAGATGTGTCCATCCACACGAGCTGTGGTCACAACACTCCTGGTCCTTGTAGACCAGGCTCAAACTGGGCAGCCTCTGTGAAGCTTCCAAAGCCCTAGCACCAGTCTTTCCAAGTGACCTCCACTGTTGGTCACAATCATAATGATCCACTTTACTTCCTGAAAGACCCTCCTGGCGCAGGTCAAACCACTGAAATGGTTCGATCATTCACATACCATGTTTTGCTCTGAATTCCACAAAAATGACTGGTCACAAGAGCTGCTTCAAAGAGGTGTTTCTCTCCAGCCGTCAGTATGGTTCTCCCTTGCAAAATCACAATGTCTTTGCAAATGTATTGAATCTGGAACAGACTGTGACAAACCTTCCCTCAGTTTTTCCACCATTCAGTCCTTCCTGTCTATTACTATCCCTTGCAGTGATAATCCCATTTTACTAAAATAGATGCTCGTATAAATGCATTGAAGGTTGCAGGAAACTGAAGAATGGTTACAGGTCAAATCAGAGACTAATGACTTGTGCACTTGATTGATTTTCTTTGTTCTCTCTGTATTGCACAGTTGGCTTACATTCGTTTATTTGATGACATACTTACGCTGTATGGTTTATATTTTTTGCACTTACCAATTAATGGTAATTCTGCCACACCTGCAGGATAAAGGAATCTCAGGGTTGTATGTACTCTGACAAGAAACCTGAAGATCACATACAGCGATGTTCTGTTTATGCTACATGAACTCTAGGAGACAGCTCTGTTTTGAGATAGAAAAAATATCTGCCATTTCCTTTCAATTATTGAATCTTGAGTCATCATCATTTCTCCTGATGTTGATTTCTTTGCTAAGTGGAATAGGTCCTGAGTAGGCTTCTCATAATATTATACCTTTCAATTGAATCTTTCTTCCATCTTTTTTTCCCCAAAGAAGAAAAGTTGGCTGTCCTCTGCTCATGACTACAATTCTCCACATCTGACTTCATTCTCACAGACCTTTCCTGCACCCTCCTGTCACATTTGTGGCCCGAAATGTGAAGTTAATAAAACATTAAACACAAGTTTTATCAGGTAAACTTCTCTGTGGCTTTATTCTCCCATTTCCTTTGTTCTCTTGCTTGTGTTCTTATCTCTCATACCATGTGACTTCCGGTACATCTCATACATATTCATTATCATGACATCCCTCCTTTAATCAGAAATAAACTTTACCTTCACTTACCAATATCCCTCGGAAACATACAAACATCGTAACTAATGGTAATACTATAACTCAACTACATAAAATTTACTTCCTACAGCATTCATACATGCACTTTATGATATAAGATTAAAATACTGTCCCAAAGTTCTGATTAAAACTATGGCACAAAGTCTTCGTATCATTTGGGCACTTTCCGGTTTTGTTTCGGCCTGCCTGCAATATTGTCGTCGCTTCTCGGTTGTTCGCTCTCGGCGTCGGAAATGCTGCTTGCCACGGCTTCGGGTGTTTCTGGCGCTCTAGTCACTTCATCAGGAGTGCTGGTAACTGCCTCTGGAACATCATCAGGTCTCTCAGTTTCAGCATCTCGTATTGGCCTTTCAACCTCTTCGCTCGATGTATCTCTGGACTGGTACCTTTTTACACCTGATACATTTCTCTTATACAGGACTCCAGTCGGAGACTTGACTGTCACCATACTGCCACTTCTGGATACGACAGTATAGGGTTGATGGTAATAAGGTGTGTCTAGCTTACCACCAGTTTCATGCCTCACTAGAACATTATCTCCTGGCATGATGTCTGAGTACTTGGCTCCACGTTTCGAATCTGTGTACAGCTTTGCTGCACCTTTCTTTTCAGCATCATGGTCCCTCATCTCCTGGTCGTCTCGGATTTCCTTTATTTCTGGCATTTTGGTGCGGATTTTTCTTCCAAAAAATGCTTCTGCAGGACTTTTTCCAGTGGTTGCATGAGGCGTTGCTCGATAGACAGCCACATAAGATAGCAATGCTTCTCGCCAATTTTGTCCTTCTGCGTGTGCAATCCTCAATCGTTTTTCAATGTACTGATTTTGTCTCTCTACTTCTCCGTTGGCTTGCGGCCATTTCGGAGTTACTTTATGATGGTGGATACCTGTGGTCCTCATGTATTCCGCAAATGTCTCTGAAATGAATTGTGGACCATTGTCAGAGTATAATGTAACAGGTAATCCATATCTTGCAAATATCTCTGCTAATGCTTGTATTGTTTTTTCAGTGGTTGTGGACTTCAACACCACGTACTCATAGTATCTGCTGTAGTAATCTATCACTACCATAATTGATTCACCTCTATTGTATTTCATGTATGGCTCCCATATTTGTTCAAATATTGTGATGTTATTTCTTAAATTATATGTTATTTTTTCTAATGGAATACATTTATTCATTTCTATGTACCATTGTTATATTCTCAAGTGGTCTTCTAATTTGCAGGTTGACATAATACATTTTTTTGCTACAGCTAGGGCTATCATAACAAATCTTTTTTGTGCTCCATCCAAATCGAGTCCAAATTCTTTGTTTTTTATGTTACTTAGGAGGAAGATCTCTGGGTTTTTTGGTATATTGCTTTTTGTGATTTTTATTTAATTTTTTATAAATTTTTTCACTTTATCACATGTCCAAATTGCATGAATTGTTGTTCCTGTTTACTTTTTACAGCAAAAACATCTGTCTGACACTGTTGGGTCCCATTTATTTAACTTTTGAGGTGTGATGTATAGCCTGTATATCCAGTTATATTGTATCATACGTAACCTCATGTTTATTGTATTTCTCATAGTTCCGGAGCATAACTTTTCCCATGTTTCATTCTTTATCTTTGTTTAGATCTTGTTCCCATTTTTGTTTAGTTTTACCATTTGTTTCCTCATTCTCCTTTTCTTGTAGTTTAATATACATGTTTGTTACCAATTTTTTGATTATCATTGTGTCTGTAATCACATATTCAAAATTACTTCCCTCTGGTAACCTCAGACTGCTTCCCAATTTGTCCTTCAAGTAGGATTTCAGTTGGTAGTATGCCAACACTGTATCGTGAGTTATTATCCTTCATTTGTTCAAAGGATAATAATTTATTTCCCGAAAAGCAATTTTCTATTCTTTTGATCCTTTTTTCTCCCATTCTCTAAAGGAAAGGTTATCTATTGTAAAAGGAATTAGCTGATTTTGCGTCAGTATTAGTTTTGGTAGTTGGTAATTTGTTTTATTCCTTTCTACATGAATCTTCTTCCAAATGTTGAGCAGATGATGGAATACTGGAGAATTTCTACGTTGTACCAATTTTTCATCCCAATTATATAATACATGTTCAGGTATCTTCTCCCCTATTTTATCTAGTTCTAATCTAGTCCAATCTGGCTTTTCCCTTGTTTGATAAACATCTGATAGGTATCTTAATTGTGCGGCTCTATAATAATTTTTAAAGTTTGGTAGTTGTAAGCCTCCTTGTTTGTACCATTCTGTTAATTTATCTAGTGCTATCCTCGGTTTCCCCCCTTTCCATAAGAATTTCCTTATTATTTTCTTTAGCTCCTTGAAGAATTTCTCTGTTAGGTGAATTGGTAATGACTGAAATAGGCATTGTATCCTTGGGAAAATGTTCATTTTAATACAGTTTATCCTTCCTATCAGTGTTAGTGGTAAGTCTTTCTAATGCTCTAAGTTGTCTTGTAATTTTTTCATTAATGGATGATAATTTAGTTTATATAGATGGCCGAGATTTTTATTTAGTTGTATACCTAGGTATCGCATTGCTTGTGTTTGCCATCTAAATGGTGATTTTTTTTTCTTAAACTTTGTGAAATCCGCATTATTCATTGGCATTGCTTCACTTTTATTTACGTTGATCTTGTACCCCGATACTTTTCCATATTCCTTCAATTTCCTATGTAATTCTTGATATTTCTGGTTCTGTTAAGTATATTATAACATCATCTGCAAATAGACTGATTTTATATTCCTTTTTTATTTTTATCCCTCTTATTTTGTTTTCTGTTCTTATCAGTTCTGCTAGTGGTTCTATAGATAATGCGAACAGTGAGGGAGATGGTGGACATCCCTGCCTTGTTGATCTACTTAAGTTGGTGTTTTGATATATATCCATTTACTGTAACTTTTGCCAATTGCCCCTTATATAATGCTTTAATCCAATTAATATATTTCTCTGGTAAGCTGAATTTTTGTAGTACTCTGAATAAATAATTCCATTCTACTCTGTCAAAGGCCTTCTCTGCATCTAAAGCAACCGCTACTGTTGGAGTTTTATTCCCTTCTACTGCATGAATTAAGTTGATACATTTGCAGATATTGTCCGTTGTTCGTCTTTTTTTTAAAATAAATCCAGTTTGGACTAGATTTACCATTTTTGGTACATAGTCGGCCAATCTGTTTGCTAATAGTTTAGCTATTATCTTGTAATCTGTGTTAAGTAGAGATATTGGTCTATATGATACTGGTGCTAGTGGATCTTTCCCTGTCTTTGGTATTACTGTAATTATTGCTGTTTTGCATGAATCTGGTATGTTTTGTTTTATCAATCTGGTTGATTACTTTCAGGAGGGGAGGAATTAATAAGTCTTTAAATGTTTTGTAGAATTCTATTGGGAATCCATCCTCTCCTGGTGTTTTATTGTTCGGTAGTTTTTTTAATATCTCCTGTACTTCTATTTCAAATGGTTTTATTAATTTATTTTGCTCCTCTGTTTGTAATTTCGGTAGTTCAATTTTAGTTAGAAATTCATCTATTTTGTCTTCTTTCCCTTCGTTTTCAGTTTGATATAGTTGTTCGTAGAATTCCCTGAAGTTTTCATTGATCTCCGTTGGATTATATGTAATTTGTTTGTCCTTTTTCCTTAATGCCAATACCATTCTTTTAGTTTGTTCTGTCTTAAGCTGCCACGCTAGAATTTTGTGCGTTTTTCTCCTAGCTCATAATATTTCTGTTTTGTCTTCATTATGTTCTTCTCCACCTTATATATTTGTAGTGTTTCATATTTTATTTTTTTGTCTGCCAATTCTCTTTTAGTTGTATCTTTTATTGCTAATTCTTTTTTTCTGTATTTCTTCTGTATTTATTTCCCTTTCCAATTGTTCTGTTTCCCGATTGTAGTCTTTCTTCATCTTAGTTACATAACTTATTATTTTCCCTCTGATGAATGCTTTCATTGCGTCCCATAGTATAAACTTATCTTTCACTGATTCAGTGTTTATTTCAAAGTACATTTTAATTTGTCGTTCAATTAATTCTCTAAAATCCTGTCTTTTAAGTAGCATGGAGTTTAATCTCCATCTATACATTCTTGGTGGGATGTCCTCTAGCTCTATTGCCAATAACAGGGGTGAGTAATCCGATAATAGTTTAGCTTTATATTCGGTTTTCCTAACTCTCCCTTGAATGTGGGCTGATAACAGGAATAGGTTTATCCTTGAGTATGTTTTGTGTCTCCCCGAATAATATGAATATTCCTTTTCCTTTGGGTGTTGTTTCCTCCATATATCCAAAAGTTGCATTTCTTGCATCAATTTAATTATAAATTTGGTTACTTTGTTCTTTCTGTTAGTTTTTTTCCAGTTTTATCCATGTTTGAGTCCAAATTAAGGTTAAAATCCCCTCTTATTAGCATGTTCCCTTGTGTATCTGCTATCTTCAAAAAGATATCTTGCATAAATTTTTGATCTTCTTCATTAGGTGAGTATACATTAGGTAAATTCCAAAATTCTGAATATATCTGACATCTTATCATTACATATCTCCGTGCTGGATCTATCATTTCCTCTTCTATTTTGATTGGTACATTTTTATTGATTAATATAGCTACTCCTCTGGCTTTTGAATTATATAATGCTGCTGTTACATATCCTACCCAATCTCTCTTTAATTTCTTGTGTTCCACTTCAGTTAGATGTGTTTCTTGTACGAATGCTATATCAATTTTTCTTTTTTCAGTAAATTTAAGTTTCTTCCTTTTGATTTGGTTATATATTCCATTACTATTTAAAGTCATATAGTTCAACATGGTCATTTATACTTTATCTTTCCTTTCTGTTTCCTCATCACCACCTTCCCTTATCCATTTCTGCTTTTTTTGAACACATTATAAGACAACATTTCTAAAACATAAAATATTTCCACTATTTTCATATCTGAAATTTCTTTAACCCCAATAATCCCTCCCTTTTCTGAGTTGCCCTTTGTCCCTTGTCGGGCAACCACATCTCCCCTCTCCATTTGGATTTGCGAATCCACTCACAAGCGTCAACTGATTTCGCAGTGACTGTTATCTTCCCCACCCAGCCCCCCCAGAAAAGATTTTAATCTTCATATATAACAAAGGTCACTCTCTTAATTCCCTCCTTACTTCATTTCTTCCCTTTCTTTCCCTTCTTAGTTTTTACTTATATATTCTTTATATATAGTTTGTTGTCATTTTAGTTCTTGTTACATCTCTTCATCTCTCTGTCTGTTTTGTAGGTGTTCTGCAAATTTTCGTGCTTTTTCCAGACCTGAGAATAGTTTGCTTTGCTGCCCCGGGATAACTATTTTAAATACAGCTGGGTATTTTAACATAAATTTATAACCTTTTTTCCATAGGGTCGTTTTTGCTGCATTAAACTCCTTCCTCTTCTTCAGGAGTTCAAAACTTGTATCTGGATAGAAAAAAAATTTTTGACCCTTGTATTCCAGTAGTTTTTTGTCTTCATATTTTTTTCATTGCCTTCTCCATTATATTTTCTCTTGTTGTATATCTTAGGAATTTTACTAGAATGGATCTTGGTTTTTGTTGTGGTTGTGGTTTAGGGGCTAATGTTCTGTGTGCCCTTTCTATTTCCATTTCTTCCTGTAATTCTGGTCTCCCTAGGACCCTGGGGATCCATTTTTTTATAAATTCTTTCATATTTTTGCCTTCATCTTCCTTAAGGCCCACTATCTTTATATTGTTTCTTCTATTATAGTTTTCCTTTATATCTATCTTCTGAGCTAACAGTTCCTGTGTTTCTTTAACTTTTTAATCAGATTCTTCTAATTTCTTTTTTAAGTCGTCTACCTCCATTTCTGTGGCTGTTTCTCGTTCTTCCACCTTGTCTACTTTTTCCTATTTCTGTCATGATCATCTCTAATCTATTCACTTTTTCTTCTGTACTTTTTATTCTTTTTATTTCACTGAATTCTTGTGACTGCCATTCTTTTACTGTTTCCATAGATTCTTTTATAAAAAAAATATATATCCATGTACTTGCCCTTCCCTTCATCTTCCATTTCTCTGTGTTCTCCCTCCTCTTCTTCTGAATCCACTCCAGGATCTGTGTCCTTTACCTCTGTCTCTTCTGATCTTCTTGTTGGGTTGTTTATTTTATTTCGTTGGGTATTTTTGTTTTTATTATTTTTTATTAAAAGTGTCGTGGTGTTGGTCATCTTCCTCTGGGTTGGTCATCTGTTTCTTTGATTTCCTATTTTTATTCTTTCTTCTTGTTCCCGTTATTTTCTATGTTTTCCTGTTGAGTCTTGCTGTCGTGTTTATACTTGTCTGTTTCAGCTGTGGAGATTTACTCCTCAGCTGGTCCCCCCCTCCCGTCGGTGTTGTTTTTATCTTGTGCATCGTGCACACTTTTGTTTGGCTCAGTGAGCATCTTTGTAGTCTTGAGTTCGGGGTTTCCACTGACCTCAGGGAGCGGGCTTCCTCATACCGGTAAGGCCTTCACCTTCCACCTCTGATGTCCTTCCTTCTTTTCTTCCCGTTATTTTTGTTTTTTCTTTCTTTGCTGCCATTTTCTCCACACTTTCACTTTCAATCTGTTATGGTTTCTGTGTTAGTGACTTTGTTTTTTTCTCTACCTTTTACTTTTCTGGAGAGGGCTGGAGTTCCCCTACCGGCCACTACTCCATCATGTGACTCCTCCCAAAATGGATGTGCTTGAAGAAAACTTGTCCTCTTTTTAACTTTAAAGTTTTGAGGGGAAAAAAAGTTTCACTCCCATAATCTTGAATGGTGCCTTCCATTAACCAAGAGGTTTCATTGATTTGGATGTAAAATCATGTATTTTCCTTCGAAGAAAATCTTCTTTGCTTGTGTCTTAATTTTTTTCTTTCTTGAGATTTTGCTTTCATTTATTTCTTTGTTTTGTTCAGTGTGCTAATATACCTGAAAAGTTGTGTAATTGCTAAATCTTGCCTTCTTTTACAATCATGATTCAAGGGTTCAGCATCCCCAAATCTAGAATGTTTCTCCTATTATGATATAAAACACAAAATATTTATTTTTGATATTATATGATTAACAGTTAAGAATTCTGTCAGGCAAGAGGTGATTGTGATAATTTCTGATTGATCTTTTTTATCATCTTTTAGATGTCTCTTGAATTCCAATCAGATGCCATATAAAAGGCTGATGTTCATAATCATTAGGGCAAGTGTGTTAGTATTGACTGAAGATTTGTCATTGCATAAAAGACAGTGGGGCTGAACAGCTTTTGTTTCAGGTAGAAGGAGGTTGTGGAGTGTCTCTTGGGATTTTTTTTTTTTCTTGGCCTCCGTCATTAATGAAGGGGGTTGTCAGAGTTTGCCAGTGACACAAATGGGTGAAAGGGTATGTTGCAACGGAATATTCGGACTACAACATGAAATTGTGTGTTTATTTATTTTAAAAAAAAAAACCTTCCAAATAGAGTTTAATGTTGGAAAGTGAGAGCTAGTGTATTTTGATGAGGAACTTAATGGCAGACTATTAACTAAATGGAGAAGTTTGCAGATGATTTGTAGGTATTGTATATTAATTGCAAAAAGTTAATTAAGTTGGCCATGATTGCAAGAGGGTTAAACTTTAGGAATATGATGCTATAGTAATTGCACAGGATATTAATGATGCCATGCTTGGTGTATCATACAGCTTTGGATCTCTTATTTGTGAAAGGATGTACTGTTTCTCTTTGGCTTGGCTTCGCGGACAAAGACTTATGGAGGGGTATGTCCAGGTCTGCTGCAGGCTTGTTGGTGACTTGACAAGTCCGATGCGGGACAGGCAGTCACGGTTGCAAGGGAAAATTGGTTGGTTGGGGTTGGGTGTTGGGTTTTTCCTCCTTTGTCTTTTGTCAGTGAGGTGGGCTCTGCGGTCTTCCTCAAAGGAGTTTGCTGCCCGCCGAACTGTGAGGTGCCAAGATGCATGGTTGGAGGCGATATCAACCCACTGGCAGTGGTCAATGTGGCAGGCACCAAGAGATTTCTTTAAGCAGTCCTTGTACCTTTTCTTTGGTGCACCTCTGTCTCGGTGGCCAGTGGAGAGCTCGCCATATAACATGATCTTGGGAAGGTGATGGTCCTCCATTCTGGAGACGTGACCCACCCAGCGCAGTTGCGTCCTCAGCAGCGTAGATTCGATGCTTGCAGACTCTGCCAGCTCGTGTACTTCGATGTTGGTGATGAAGTCACTCCAATGAATGTTGAGGATGGAGTGGAGACAGCGCTGATGGAAGCATTCTAGGAGCCATAGGTGATGCCGGTAGAGGACCCATGATTCGGAGCCGAACAGGAGCGTGGGTATGACAACGGCTCTGTACACGCTGATCTTTGTGTGTTTCTTCAGGTGGTTGTTTTTTCCAGACTCTTGTGTAGTCTTCCAAAGGCGCCATTTGCCTTGGCGAGTGTTGTCTATCTCTTTGTCGATCCTTGCATCCGATGAAATGGTGCAGCCATTAATTAGGTAAACTGGTTGACTGTTTTGAGTTCTGTGTGCCCGATGGAGATGTGGGGAGGCTGTTAGTCATGGTGGGAAGCTGGCTGATGGAGGACCTCAGTTTTCTTCAGGCTGACATTGAAGACAATCGAAAAGATTTTCACAATCCAATTTTTAAAGTGGGGAATTTGTCTTTGTATATGTATGTATATATATATATATATATATATATATAAATAAAAAAACAAAAAAAAACAGCTCAAGAAATTAGTTCAGTGAAACAGGAAAATCTGCTGAAGCCGTGATTATAGTGCAATGTACAAAAGTGCTGGAGAAATTCAGCTGGTTATGTAGCATACACATTATGTAAAGGGCAATCAGCATTTTGGGTTTGAGCCCTTAATGTTCAACCAAACTATGTAAGCTTCAAAAGGTATGGATGCAGACTGGGCACCTATCTGCTAATTTTTAAGGTCTACCTGCGTTTTGCTCATACCTTGATGAAAGGCTTAGGCCCGATATACAGTTTATGATCTTTAGTGGGTATGACAGGGTAGATGTTGATATCTTTCCACCAATGGAAGAGTGTTACAGGAGGAGAAATCATTGTCAGATTCAGACCAGTCATTTAATGGAGATATTGTTCATGTACAATATGCTGAATCTTTGAAATTCTCTATCACAGGGAGCATGAACATGGTTCCCAGTGTTTGGTAATTAAATGCATCATGGATCAAGGTGTTAACAATTGTGGTTTTTAGACTGCAGGCATGTAATGCACAATCAAGGAATTTTTCTGCTAAACGGGCAGTATAAAAAGGAATGTGCAGGAATTTTCAGTCAATTCCTGTACTGTGATTTATCCTGTGGGACTCTTACAACTTTTTGGAAGAAGCCTGCAGTGTAAATTATAATGGAAAAATTTGTTGTTTGTCATCCACTCTACTGCATGTCCAACCACTGGGATTGTTACATTCCAGTGCTCGCAGTCTAAAAAGGCGCCCAGTGCTCGCAGTCTAAAAAGGCGCCCAGTGCTCGCAGTCTAAAAAGGCGCCCAGTGCTCGCAGTCTAAAAAGGCGCCCAGTGCTCGCAGTCTAAAAAGGCGCCCAGTGCTCGCAGTCTAAAAAGGCGCCCAGTGCTCGCAGTCTAAAAAGGCGCCCAGTGCTCGCAGTCTAAAAAGGCGCCCAGTGCTCGCAGTCTAAAAAGGCGCCCAGTGCTCGCAGTCTAAAAAGGCGCCCAGTGCTCGCAGTCTAAAAAGGCGCCCAGTGCTCGCAGTCTAAAAAGGCGCCCAGTGCTCGCAGTCTAAAAAGGCGCCCAGTGCTCGCAGTCTAAAAAGGCGCCCAGTGCTCGCAGTCTAAAAAGGCGCCCAGTGCTCGCAGTCTAAAAAGGCGCCCAGTGCTCGCAGTCTAAAAAGGCGCCCAGTGCTCGCAGTCTAAAAAGGCGCCCAGTGCTCGCAGTCTAAAAAGGCGCCCAGTGCTCGCAGTCTAAAAAGGCGCCCAGTGCTCGCAGTCTAAAAAGGCGCCCAGTGCTCGCAGTCTAAAAAGGCGCCCAGTGCTCGCAGTCTAAAAAGGCGCCCAGTGCTCGCAGTCTAAAAAGGCGCCCAGTGCTCGCAGTCTAAAAAGGCGCCCAGTGCTCGCAGTCTAAAAAGGCGCCCAGTGCTCGCAGTCTAAAAAGGCGCCCAGTGCTCGCAGTCTAAAAAGGCGCCCAGTGCTCGCAGTCTAAAAAGGCGCCCAGTGCTCGCAGTCTAAAAAGGCGCCCAGTGCGATTGACCACATGGGCAGTAATTGTTAATTTTTTTGCTTTTTTTTTCCTGACATTGCAGTCTAAAAACCATAAATGATGTTTTTTGCTGGTGCGTCTAATTGTTGTCCTGGATTTCTAGATTTTAATCTCAAAACAGAGGCTTGTTTTCAGATTTTTGTAATTGATGGGTTTTCACACTGTCAAAGAACAGCCTTGTGTGATATCATCTTTGATTTACCCCCCCCTCCTCCCCCCACCCCATCTCTCATTAAGGGAACATTAATACATTAATTCCTCACATGAAGAATAAGGAGTGACCACATGAACTTCACTGTGTAGTTCTGTTACTTGTCTGGTTCTTGTTTGGTTTGCATAATAAAAGCTGTTGTAATGACACACTATGACCCCAGTAGGATGGGGGAGGAGGTTAATATTTCATGTTGAAAGATGTGACAGAGTATATAGATATGGTTTTGGCAGATAAATTGGGCAAGATTTGTTAGAATGGGTCAAATACAAACACTTTAAAACAGATCTTATTTAAAATACTGGAGCTTTGCCCATGGGGGGGACTGACAGTCTTTGCAAAAGCTTTGGAGAGTGCCCAAGAGACTTCACCAATGGATTGTTGCTTACAAAAAGGCAACAGATGAAAGAACCTCCTATGCCACATCAAAGGGCTGTCTAAAACTAGCAACATGTGGCATTCAAACCTTGGGCTTCCATGTCCGTGAGGCTTTGCAGTACTAGTTTGGATCAGCCGGTGAGGTTGTTTTGCTGCATCAATATTGGCATAAATTTGAGTAATCAATGCAATCGATGGTACCCATTACACAAGTCTATGCCACTAATGAATGGGTTGTATCCACCATGTTGAAATTTGATGTGCTTCAAACAAAATAGACCCCAAACAATATTTTTGTTTAATTCACAGACTATGGAATCAGTAAATAATTTGGGTTTAAAAAAAAAATAACCAGAGAGAAATAGCTAGCAGCCAAGTATGTTATTAAGTCAGATGGCTGTTGCTGTGTGAGCCAGGTATGAATTTGTATTTGACATTTCAGAGCAGCTATGGGTAACTAAAGGACTTTAAGTTAACAAATTTTTCATTGTTGTCTACAAAAGCTGACATCAAATCTGATATTGACAATGTTTTGTTGAAATCAGAAGAACTTTTACAAATTTTCAACAGGGCAGCATAATCTTTCTCCTTTCGATGCACCTTTCTCGCTATGTTAAGAATTCTTATGCAACTGGAATTCTATGAAATGTTGCTGGAAACATGAAGAAATCCAAAGCAAGAAATGCAATGTACTGAGTGTGTCTAGGATTTTGGCGTCAGGCTGTTTTCTTCAGGATTTGTGTTGAGAAATTGCTGCAGTAAGATGCTGTAACCACTAGATGCCCTATGTGGACTGCTTTGTGGCAATCTTGGAGCCAAGACCGTGAGCTCCACTGTAGAACATCAATGACCACACTAATGGCATCCCTATCTTTCCTGACTATTTGTGGGTTGGATCAGTAGTTAACTATGCACTTGCCACAATGATAAATCACCTGATGCCATTGCCTCTCTGTGCTGAATCATCTTTGAGAGATGTAAGAGTGAGCTGAGAGGTTTATAAACTCTTGGAGAAGGAGGGAGATGTTTCGACAGGATTCCTGCTTCTGTTTGCCATTTGACGACACCTGGTGAATGAATGTATGCTTTTTTTTTTGACAGGTGATGAGGAAGAGCAAGTACAGGTTCAGGCTTGCTTATGTCTCCTTTCCATTGTCTACACTACCAAAATTGGTGGTGGTGTGAAAAAGAGGGTAGAGCTGTGCTAGATTCCTGCAGTTTACTGTGCTATGAGGTAAATTGCCTCGTTTGGAGAGGAAGGTATGTGAGGTGAATACTGGGTGATACTGAATAGTAGACCAGAAAGACCCAACCTTATTATCTTTCATTTGCCTCCAATCAATAGACCAATAACTATTTATTTCAGTGCAACTCATCTCCCAACTATGGCTATGCATTCAAGTATAACAACAATTTGGACCTGTCTCGTATCTAGTTCTATTATATTTTATGTTCAGAATTATGGATGTTGACTGTCCATTTCTGCCCATGGATGCTCCCTGACAGTTGGTGGTAATTAGAAATTCTGCCTGGTGTGCAGGAAAAGGAATCTCAGGCTTGTATGTGATATCATGCATGTTCTCTGACAATAAGTTTGAACTTCAACCTGCAGAGTCGCTCCAGCACCTCTGTTTGCTTGGCAATGTAGAGCCATTATCTACAAAAATCTGATTCTGTTTGTGAAGAATCTTGTAGCCCTCATAGGCAGTTTCAAAG
Organism: Narcine bancroftii; assembly: GCF_036971445.1. NCBI lineage: Eukaryota > Metazoa > Chordata > Chondrichthyes > Torpediniformes > Narcinidae > Narcine > Narcine bancroftii. Next base: position 144,859,400 of record NC_091471.1, on the reverse strand, counting down.
AAAATCTCTTCTCTTGGGTTCATTGTAGTTCAGAGCCATACTGGCTTGGTGAGGTGTCATTAAGCAGAGGTCTAGTTCTTATGTTGGACCATAAAAATTCATGAATTGAGTGCCACCTTGAAAGCAAATATGAATGATTATGTCTGGAATGGAAGGGTTGCAGTATCACCACATCAGTATTCTGCATGAGTTGTGAACTCCACCTACAACTACAGTGAATCTTTTAGACATTGCTCCACATCTACTGAAATCCCTTCAGATACTGTTTTTGCCTGCAGTACTGGTGGAGATGGGTGTTTAAGTATGGGATCACCATATAAACGAGAGCTGTTTAAAATATAGGTCATGTAATATCTGTTGGTAAACCATGAAAATACCTTGACTTTTGGTACAATGTATAATTTAGAATTGTAAATCTTGGAAGTATAATATTGTTAGTTCTTGTTGCAAAGGCACATTTTTTTTTAGAAGTCTCTTGAATGCTCTTGATTTTTTTTTCTCTCTGTGCAGCGTACTTTGCAAAGCAAGTAGGAAATGCCAGGATGAAATATAAAGTGATGCCACCAGCAGTTACAGGATCATCTGATTTTGAAAGAATTTTCCGTGCACAGTAAGTATATTTTGATTTCAGATTTATTGTCAGAGTACATGTACGATGTCACAGACAACCCTGAGATTCTTTTTTCTGCGGGTGAGGCAGAATTACCATTTTATTAATTACCATTAATAAAACTGTACACAGCGTAAACGTGTAACTTAGTAGTTTTCAAAATGCACCTGCAAACTCATTCTACCTTAGGTAATCCCTATGCCGTAAGTGCTCTGTGATTAGTAAGGGATTGCTTAAGGTGCTATGTGAGTGGAAAGAAAATAAAATTTGAAAACCTCTGTTTTAATCATACCTAATTGACTTGTTATGTGCATAGTTTCATAACTCCAAAGGAAATGGTCCAATGGCAATTTTTCTCAAACCAAATATTTCAGTAACAATTGGGTCCAGAGCAATCGTTCTCAACCTTCCCACCCACATACCACCTTAAGCAATCCCTTACTAATCACAGAACACTGATTAGCATAGGGATTACTTAAGGTGGAATGAGAGCTGAGGAGGGCAGTTTGAAAACCACTGAAACAAATAAAGAACTGTAAACAAACTGTGTAATACAGAGGAAAAAAAAATCAAAGTGCACAAGTAAGAGTCCTTGAATGAGTCCCTGATTGAGTTTGTTGTTGAGGAGTCTGATCGTGGAGAGGGGTAGCAGCTGTCCCTGAACATGTGATGCGAGTCTTGTGGCATCTACTTCTCTTAAAAGATGGAGAAAGCGAGAACAGATAATGTGCTGGGTGGTGTGGATCCTTGATGATTGCTGCTGCTCTCCAATGGCAGCGTTCCCTGTAGATGTTCTTGATGGTGGGGAGGGTTTTGCCTGTGATGTCCTGGGCTGCGTCTACTACCTTTTGGAGGGGTTTGTGCTCTAGAATATAGGTGCTTCCATACCAGACCGTGATGCAGCTGATCAGCTCACCACACATCTGTAGAAATTTGGGGGAGTTTCTGATGTCATGACAAACTTCTGCCAAACTCCTGAGGAAGTAGAGGCACTGACGTACTTTCTTCACCATACTATTAGTTTGTTCAGTTCAGGAAAGATCCTCTGAAATATTAACTTCCATGAACTTGAATGTGCTCACCCTCTCCACCTCTGATCCCCCAATGATGTATCATTGGGGATACAATATCGTATATTGTATACCTCCTGGCTTTTCCTTCCTGAAGTTAACAATCAGCTCCATAGATTTGGTGACTTTGAGTGCAAGGTTGTTGTTGGTGCACCATTCAGCCAAGTTTTCAATCTCTTTCCTGTGTGCTGACTTGTCACCTTTGTTTATGCTGGTATGGCACTGATTTTCCCCAGTCAATGAACAATTAAAGAATACTCTCACCTGTTTCTTTAGCACACAATGGAGTCAAATTTCTTCTTTGGCTCCCTACCACATGGGTGATCCTGGCGCTCTCTCTCCTCCTCCTGCATCTGAGATCCATTACCCTTGTACTGATGCTTATACTCTGCCTCGCAGAACTGAGACCCTTGATGGATTGTAATAATGCCCGGAACACCAAAAGATGGAATCCAACAATCCAAGAAAGCCCGAGCGATTGCCTCTGTAGAAAAGGGCGCTTTGAGGATCGTGAACCACACTGGGGAATTATTAACAAAAGGAGGGGGATCCTCCAGTTTAACCTCCTTGACTGTTCCTGCAGATCTGCGTCTTCCAGAGCAGATGCCTGTGAAGTGAAGGATGACTTAGTGGATCTGGACTGCAATCTCCCATATGACATGCTTAAGGCTGCTATTCTGTGGCATATTCAGCTATCTAGGGAGACTCTTATTGCACAATTATTAGCTGCTGACAGCCTAGGCGATGGCCAACCATCACAGATGTTGTGGAGGTGGAGCAGGCCAACTGGAACAGATCCTGTTAAAGGTGATTTATGGAAACTGAAGTTGCTTCGATGTTTACCTTGTCACGTTCAAGAATGTTTGGTCAGTGTTTTTCGAATGTCCACCCTCGATCGGTTGGCATATCATGCTGACCTCTATGTACACAACTTCTGCAATGAAGATAGAAGGACTGGCTATTTCCCCAGTCAGCAGGAGAAAATGGAACCGGAACTACTGCTTACTGCACCTTGTAAAGTGCCAGCACCTGCTCAGTTGAAGGTGGCACTGACGACACCAGTCCAGGGTTTGGGCACATAATGGAATTCCTTCCATCGACCTGGGTGGAATCATGGTGGCCAAGGACGTCGTAGAGGCAAAAAGTGGCGTATTTGTCAGAAGCATCGGAGATTTGGTGCTGTTGCCTGGTCCTGTCAGCCACTGTGTGACTTTTACAAATGGCAGCTGGGAAATGACCAGGCCTGGCAGTAGAGGCAACTGGTGACCATGGGTACGCTGACTGTCTCTTGGGTACTCAATTTCTTGTCAATTCTGGTGCAGAGATTTGTGTGGTTCCTCCAACCATGAATGAAGACAGACACCCTAATATTGGTGGGTGTTATCTATCGTCCACCAAATAACAATAGTTTAGTGGCACAGGAAATAAATAGAGAGACAAGTGAGGCATGTAATAATGATACGGCAATAGTCATGGGGGACTTTAACTTCCACATAGATTGGGAAAATCAAGTTGGTCGTGGGAGTCTGGAAGAGAACTTCATAGAATGCATTCGCAATAGCTTTCTTGAGCAGCATGTTAAGGAACCCAGAAGAGAAAATGCTCTCCTGGATCTAGTGTTGTGCAATGAGATAGGTAGAGTAAATGATGTAATAGTCAGAGACCATCTGGGAAATAGCGATCATAGTATGATTGAATTTCTCATTCAGATGGAAGGGGAAATAGTTAGATCTAAAACTAATATATTATGCTTAAACAGGGGTGATTACCATAGGATGAGGGAGGAATGGGCAGAGTGGACTGGGAGCACAACCTAATTGATGAAACAGTTGAGGAACAGTGGAAGATTTTCAAAGAAATGTTTTGTGATGCTCAACAAAAAATATTCTGGTCAGGAAAAAGGGCAGGAAGGGAGGGAAAAATCAACCGTGGTTAACAAAGGAAATAAAGGAGAGTATAAAATTGAAGGCGCAGGTGTACAAAGATGCAAAGAGCAGTGGGAAACTGGAAGATTGGGAAAACTTTAAGACAACAAGGGGTTAGAAAGCGGGTAATAAGAAATGGGAAAAGGGATTATGAAAGTAAATTGGCACAAAATATAAAAACAGAAAGTAAAAAAATTTTATAAATATATAAAACAGAAGAGGGTGGCCAGAGTTAACATTGGACCCTTGGAGGATGGAAAGGAAAACTGGTAACAAAAAATGAGGAAATGGCCGAGGCATTAAACAAATATTTTGTCAGTCTTCACAGTGGAAGACGCGTCCAGCATGCCCAAGTGCGGAGTTAAGGATGCGAATGTTGGGGAGGGACTTGATAAAATAGTTGTTACCAAGGAAGTAGTGATGGAGAAACTAATGGGACTAAAACCAGACAAATCACCTGGTCCTGATGTACATCCAAGGGTTCTGAAGGAAATGGCAGAAGTTATAGTTGATGCATTGGTGGTCATGTACCAAAATTCCTTGGATTCTGGGCAGGTCCCGGCAGACTGGAAGACAGCAAATGTCACGCCACTTTTTAAGGGATGTAGGCAGAAGACTGGAAATTATCGGCCAATTAGCTTGACATCTGTAGTTGGAAAAATGCTTGAAGCCGTCATTAAAGATGAAATAGTGAAAGTTTTGGAATGTAAGGGTTCAATCAGGCAGACGCAGCATGGTTTTAGAAAGGGAAGATCTTGTTTGACAAACTTGTTAGGATTCTTTGAGGATATAATGGGTGCAGTAGATAGAGGGGAACAAGTTGATGTTGTATATTTGGATTTCCAGAAAGCGTTTGATAAGGTGCCGCACAAGAGACTTATCAGTAAGTTACAGGAAAGTGGAGTCTGGGGAAGTATATTGGCCTGGATTGAAAATTGGTTGTCTGACAGGAGGCAGAGAGTTGGGATAAATGGGAGTTTTTCAGGTTGGCAGAGAGTGGTAAGTGGGGTGCCGCAGGGGTCAGTGTTAGGCCCACAACTGTTCATCATTTACATTGATGACTTGGAGGAGGAGACAAAATGTGGTGTAGCCAAGTTTGCGGATGACACTAAATTGAGTGGAAGAGCAAATTGTAATGAGGATGTGGAGAGTCTGCAGAGGGATATAGTTAAGCTGAATGAGTGGGCAAAGGTCTGGCAGATGGAGTACAATGTTAGTAAGTGTGAGGTTATCCACTTTGGCAAGAAAAATAAGAGCTGAATATTATTTAAAGGGTGTAAAACTACAGCATGCTGTTGTGCAGAGGGACTTGGGAGTGCTTGTGCATGAATCGCAAAAAGTTAGGTTGCAGGTGCAGCAGGTTATTAAGAAGGCAAATAGAATGTTGGCCTTCATTGCTAGAGGAATTGAATTCAGGAGTAGGGAGGTAATGTTGCAACTGTATAAGGTACTGGTGAGACCGCACCTGGAGTACTGTGTCCAGTTCTGGTCTCCATATTTGAGGAAGGATATACTGGCTTTGGAGACAGTCCAGAGGAGGTTTACTAGGTTGATTCCTGGGATGAAGGGGTTGACTTATGATAAAAGATTAAATCATCTCGGATTGTATTCGCTCGAGTTCAGAAGAATGAGAGGAGATCTTATAGAAACATAGGATTATGAAGGGTATGGATAGGATAGATGTAGGAAGGTATTTTGAGCTGGCCGGGGAAACTAAAATGAGAGGACACAGTTTTAAGATTCGGGGGAGTAGATTTAGGACAGATGAGGAAAAATAGTTTTTCCCAGAGAGTAGTGAATGTTTGGAATTCTCTAACCAGGAAGTGGTTGAGGCTGCCTCATTAAACATATTTAAAATTCGGTTAGATAAATTTTTACATGATAGAGGAATTAGGGGATATGGGGAGAAGGCAGGTAGGTGGAGTTAGGTCATAAATGAGATCAGCCATGATCGTATTGAATGGCGGAGCAGGCTCGATGGGCCATTTTTGGCCTACTCCTGTTCCTACTTCCTATGTTCCTATGACACATGCTCTTTCAGTGTCAAATGATTCTCATATTCAAACATGTGGCCAGAGGTCACTCACATTGGATTTTGGTCTAGAAATCTTTTTGGTGGGTTTTCATGGTTGCAGATGTGGCAAATTCCCTTTTAGGAGTGGATCTATTGTCACATTTTTCATTGTTGATGGATTTGAACAATCACTGTGTTGTGGACCACAGCTCTTGTATGCAAGAGAGCTTTGTTCGTCGCTCCAATGTCTTCAGCCGCCTTATGTGTCTTCAACCTGGCTCCTGCCCTCTGTGACAAATCAGAAGAGGAAGTACAATTTATTTGTAACAGCACTGGTTAACTCCCATTTACAAACAATAACACTCACTCGTTTCTTTAGCACACAATAAAGTCATCTTTCTTTTTGACTTCCTGCCATGTGGATGATCCTGATGCTCCCACTCTCCTCCTGCATCTGAGATCCATCAGCAAAGCTCACCCGTGCATGTGTGATATTACTTTGGTTACGATATCAGCAGAGACAGGCTCCGCTCCTGACACAGGTAAGTACATGACAACATAACCCACTGCTGTGGTATCACCAGCAAATTTGTAGATGGTGTAATTGTCTATGAGCCACACAGTCGTAGGTGGAAAGTGAGTAGAAGAAGAGGTGAAGGACCCAGCCCTGTGGTGCTCCAGTGCCGATAGAGATTGTGGGAGATGTTCTTGCCAATCCTCCCTGATTGTGGCCTGGAGATGAGGAAATCCAGGATTTAATTACATTGTGAGGTATTGAGTCCCAGGAACTGGAGTTTGCTGATTAGCTTTGAGGGAGTGATGGTGTTAAATGTCAAATAGTAGTCTATAAAGAGCATCCTGATGTATGTATCTTTGCTGTCCAGGTGTTCCAGGGCTTTGTGTAGAGCCAGTGAGATGACATCTGTTGTAGACCTGTTACTAAGATAGCCGAACTAGAATGTATCCATGTCGCCGCACAGACAGGAACTGTTATGCTTCAACACCAGCAACTCAAAGGTTTGGATTACTCCATCATATTAGCTCTGAACTGGCCAATGAAACTTTTTGATTTTATTCTCAAATGAGATTCAGTCTTTTTGTGTCACTTGACTTTCGAATCCTCTCTAAATTGCAAAAAGTTATGGAGTTGCACAGAAATGTGTCTTCAGGGAATGTCCATGGTGACTCTTTCCCCTATCTACATTAATCCCATTTGCCTACATATTTGATTGCACCACGTCCTCAGGCAGCAAGTTTCAGATATTAACTACTCTAAGAAAATACGTTCTCTTCAGATCCCCCTTAAAATTCCTTCCTTGCACCTGCAAAGTATGTCCTCTGGGTTTTGATGCCTTTTGTAATTGTATATATTTCTATCAGGTCCCAACTCTGCCTCCTTCATTAGGGTCTATCGTATCTGTCCTCGTAACTAGAGTCCTCTAGCACAGGCATCATCCTGGTGAATCTCTTCTGCAATCTCGAGTGCAATTACATAATTTCTATAGAACAGCAACCAAAACTGTTCTTGACCACAGTTGTATCTAACTGAAAAATTGCAACATTGTATCTCAATTTTTATTCTCTGACCTATGAAGGCAAGCATACGATGTGATTTGCCCTGTCTACCTTTGCTAGATCTCTCGAGGATCTATGAACTTAAACCCCAAGGACCCTATCAACAATCCATGGTAACCTACTATTTACTGTAGATATCTGATTTCTATTTGACTTTTCAAAAGGCATCACCTTGCACTGTTTGGGATTACATTCCTTGTTATCACACTCTTTCTGAGTTTCCATCCGGCATCCCAGCTGTAAATTCAAGATGCAATTGTTCACAATTTAATATCAGATTACCTTTAACTGTAAATTTTTTTTGAGTATTTGAATAATTAACAGGGATTTTAAGTTGAGAAGTAAAACATGCAATGCGGGAGAAACTCAGCAGGTCAGGCAGTGTCCTTTATGTAGCAAAGATAAAAATACATACCTGACGTTTAGGATTGAACCCTTCATCAAGGCTTCCAAAAAGAAAAATGTTGAGAATGCTTGGGAAGTGTCAGAATGATAGCATTACATCTTTGTAATCAGTATACTATTTCACAATTGTAGCCAAATCAGCCATGTAGCCTTTAGGTTCCCAATGACTCTGGCTTGGGTACAGTATGTTTTAGGATAGGGAGATATTGGCACTTGAGAAAACCACTAAAATTGCACCCATTCTAGGAAAGTCGCAAGTCGTCTGCTCCCTGTTAAGAATGAGCTCTCTGATATAATTTTGATTGCAGAATTATAAATGAATGTTTATTGCATTCCCTCTTGAAGGTATTCAGAACCTTGGCAACTTTCTGTTGTCTGAGTCCATTCTTGATTAATTAGTCTCGGCAGTAAATTCTATGTAGCTGCTTAACTGTGGAGAACAATCACAGCTGAGCTTAACACTCTGCCAATTTCTTCAACACATGCGTGTCAAAAAAATGGACCAATTTGTCTGTTTTCAGGCATTTGGCATGCAAATATTGATTTTTTTTGTTTACCTGAAGTAAATAACGATAATTATGATCTGGGTGAATTCAAGACCATTGGAAAATTTGATAGGGCTGTTCTGGATTTGCAGTAGCGTGTCTGACCAATGATATCAGTGAACCTTTCATCCATTATCAACTGGAAATGCACCTCCTATGTTGCTAGAACAAATGCCATCAAACAGTCACAAAGAAGCAGCAAAAGAAGATCACCAGTAAGACATGGTCCAGATTCTGAGGCCAATTTAATACTCACACCATCTGTTAGCCACATTTTTGTAAATTTGTTGTTTGTTTGCTCCATTAATGATTGTAGCCTATTAATTTTATGTGCAGTGTGTCAGTGCGCCCTGCTATGATCTCTTCCTCACTGATCATCCTGCATCTTCATGACGGGGACCTCCTTCAGAGTAAATGATTGTGTGGGGCATGATCACACACCTTTCCCCCAGCTCCCTTCCCTTTCCATCAAGACAGTCTTTCTTACAGCTGCTCTCTGGTCATCTTGGGAAGAGGTGAGAGACTTAGCAATAATATGGCCGTCGGAAGGTACTTGTACAACTGCTGCTGAGAAATGCGTAACACTCAAATTTTTTGAGAGAAATAAAGGTAGCAGTGATCCTGCTTCAAATAAAATTTTGTTCAATTTAACTTGGTGTTTTGGGACCTGGGTGAATTGTCTTAACTGATAATACTCTAAGTAGTGGTAAGCACATCTCCGGAATCTCCATCAGTACCAGAACACCACAGGGTTGTGTTCTTGGCCCCCCTGCTCTACTCACGTTACACCAATGACTGTGTGCCTCAGTATAACCACACCATCTACAAATTTACTGACAATACCACTGTTGTGAGTTGTTTATTTAAATATTGCATTCCTACAATACAAAAGACTAAGTTTTAACATCCATAAAATTGATGTGTGCCTTCCTTTATTGCACTCTTCCAACTGTTTATAGTGGTCTCCTTTATTGTTCCAGCATGCACACTCACCTTCCCCACCCTCGTGGCTTATTCACACGCGCTTCATCGCAACTCCTCAATCTGACCATGGGTGTTACCAACAGCAGCTGGTGCACATGTGCACCACCTCCAGTGCATGTCACTCCAAATGAACACTCATGGCAACAGATCCAAGTGGGTACATGACCATGACAGTACAAAAAGGGGCAATGAGTCAGCATATAGGAGGGAGATTATTGAGGGATGAGATGTGGACAGGGTGAGCAAATTTAAATTCCTGGGAGTTGCAATCTCTGAGAACCTTTCCTGTCATCATTAAGAAAGAATGTCAGTGCTTCTACTTCCTCAGGTATGACATTGACAACCTTGGCAAACTTTTCCAGATGTACAGTGGAAAAGGAGCTGATTGGCTGCATTGCAGCTTGGTATGGAAATCCCTGCAAAAGGTAGTAGACGCAGCCCAGTACATCACAGGCAAAACTTACCCCATCAATGAGAAAATCTTCATGGAACAGTGCCATCGAAGAGCAGCAGAAAACATCAAGGATCCACACCACCCAGGACATGCTCTGTTCTCATTGCTGCCATTGGGAAGAGGCATAGGTGCTACAAGACTTGAACCACTAGGCTTGGGAACAGTTGCTACCCCTCCACTGTCAGACTCTTAACCAGACTCAGAGACTCATTTAAGAACTCTTCATTTGCACATTATTTATTACTGAAATTTTTTTTCTATATTGCACATTCAGTTTATTTACATTTTTCTTTTCTCTTTTGTGCATGAATCTTGATTTCAGATTTCTGATGTATTGTATATACATGACATTCGCATACAATCCTGAGATTCCTTTTTCCTGCGGGCATGGCAGAATTGCCACTAATTGGTAATGCATAAAATAAACTGTAAGAGTGTGAGCATGTAATCATTTATACTGAATACAGTTTCTTGTACTGCCTGGCCTGCAGAAAAAGAATCTCAGGGTTGTGTGTGTGATGTATGTACTCTAACAATTGATCTGAAATTTAACTTTGATAATCGTGCAAGATGCAACAAAGATTTAGAGTAGTTGGTTAGATCCTGCCTAACTTCTGGACAATACTATTTCAATTGGTGTTGTAGACTAATTGGTTGGCAGTTAGGGGCTGTATCCGGGCTGAACTACTTTCCCCACTAGCTGTTTTTCCATTTTTCCTTAGAAGTCATTTGGCCCAATGAGTTTGTGCCAGCTCTCACAACAATCCCATTCTATCACTTGCTTTCCTTGTAACTTGTATTCCCACATTTCCATTGATTGTCTCCAGATTCCATAACTCACTTACACTCTAAGTGGCAATATATAGTGGGCAGTTAATCTATCAAAGCACATGGGTTTTGGATGTGAGAGGAAACTAAAGTACCTGGAAAAAACCTATCGCGCAATCACAAGGAGAATGTACAAACGTCCCACAAAATAACTGTAGGTCAAGAACGAACCTCAATTTGTGACCTCCCTCCCTCACCCCCACCCCCCACCATTTTATTCAGACACCTGCCTCTGTTTTGCTCATACCTTGCGTTATCTTTATCTTTGCCACATAAAGTACACTGTTTGACCTGCTGAGTTTCTCCATTGTTGTGTTTTTACTTGGATCACTTTCATGTTTTATTCCTGTTTTGATTGGACTGTTCTCAGAAGGAAATGCATTTAATTTATCATTCTTAAAGGTCACATCTGACTGTGACTTAATATTGTTCTTATCTGAAACTAGTTATAATTTAAAGCTTACTTGCAGTTTTATTTCCTTTGCCCCATCTCAAAACTATCTGCTGGAAGTATTAGGGAGTGGAGGTGATGAATATGATATGAATATTTTTATAGTTTGGATATTTAGAACTTTTTCAAATAATAACAAAGGAACATTCTGTAATGTAGAACCATAGAACGGCTACAGCATAGAAACAGATCTTTCAGCCCATCTAATCCATATTGAATTATTCATTGGGATCAGTCGGGCTGGTCCCAATGATCTGAACCCAGATCATAGCCCTCTACCCCTCCTATCCATGTGCCTATACAAATTTTTCTTAAGGTCAGAATGGAACCCATCACCACTTCAGCTGGTAGCAGTGTGAATTACTGAACCATCACCATTATGGAAGTGCTACAATTTTCCCCTCCTTTCTCTTCCTTGTAGTACTACAGGTACTCCCCGACTTGCGACCTATGCAACTTGCATCCATCCCCACATATGACCAATTTTTTAAAAAAGAAAAACTATGACGTTTATGTGGTTTATGTTCACAAACTATGGCAAGGATACAGGGCATGTAAGAGTCAAATTGTGTGACCTTGCCTTGTTAGTCAATGTCTGAAGGCTGGGTCTGACCATCTTGAACACGTGTATTGGTGTTTGGCTGGCACATGCATGAGAGTTAAGGGCACAAATTCAATATTGTTAGGGTGCTTAACTCTCATGCATGTGCCGACCAAACCTCAGTGCATGGACCCACTATGCATGTGCCTACTGAAGACTCGTATGCGCACAGGAACAAAGATGGCCACACTAGTACCTGTATTTCTTAGTCTATGGACTCCAGGAGACCAACTGACAAGGTCAGTACGCAATTCCAACATGCGTTCGTTCCAAGATGACCAGTCATCCAGAATGGAACATTGCCATGTGTCAGGGAATACCTGTATCAATACACTTGACCTGAAGATGTTTGAATGCAAATGCCAATCAATGCATTCCCAGTTAAACTTTTGTCACATTAAAAATGAGACTTGTGTTGTGCCTTTTGTGTCCCAATTCTTTGAGGCCAATAAACCATGATTAAATTGTAATATCTCTTTTGTAATACCTAATGTGCATATTGCTTGTTTCTTCCCAATAACAATAATGTGTTTATAATCTAATTTAGGTAAGTAGAAAGAGGGATAAATATTCACCATGATACTAAGTCTAACTTTCAAAAATGATACTGTGGGCTCTTTTATGCCCACTGAGAAGTTTTGTGGACTTTGGTCTAATTTTTTATCAGTGACGACCTCAACAACTCTGTACTTACTCAACACTAAGAACAGCTGTCAACGCATCCACTGCTGGGAGAGTGGTGTGATGGTATAGGGAGAAGACGTGGAAAATGCTTCTGACAGAATTTAATTAATATCCGACTTTTAAATTTTTTAAAAGAATTGAATAATTGAAAAATTCTTCTAGAGGTCTTAAAAGATGGCTGCAAAAAATCTAGAACACAAACTGCAAAAAAAACACAACAGCTATAAACTGAAGTTACTGTGATGGAAGAAACTGGGCCTACCTTGAAGACTCTGCCTCCGATCCTGGTTCCTCTCCAGCCTCGTTCTTCAAAGCCTCTACTGGTAAGAATCCAAACTCCAGCACCACCTTCTCGGGAAGCTGGAGAAGATTGCACTGGAGCCTGGAAGAAAAGGACAGAACTGACTGCGGAACCAATGCACATGCGTGGAACTTTGTGCATGCACACTGCGGAAGTGATCGAGTTGGAGTCTGTGGACCCGATTTCTATGGTTGCAGGTCAGACGAGGGCTAAGTGGAAAGCCCGTCTGCAATTTCAACCATTGGCAACTTCCACAGAGGAAGAGGAGAAGGTAGGAGTGGAAGAGGCCTTGTGCCAAAATCACAGGGAGAGGAATCAGAAGGAGGAGGAGACCAATATATTCAAGTTAAAATGGGTTTATATTCTGATACCCCAAAACCTCTTGATCCACAGATTTTTGATTAAAATTTTTGAAAAAAATGGATTCAATTAGTGAAAAAATGGATGCAAATTTTGCTGAAGTGAAAGCAGATTTCACCATGCAGTTGGGAGCTAGTAGAGAAGAAATGACTGTAATAAAGACAGATATGGCAAAGTAACTGGTGATAAAATTAAAGTTCAAAAATTTGAAGATTTTCAGGAATGTTGTATGGAGGTAGAAGAATGTAAAGATACAGTTAAAAAGATAGAAGATTCTTTTACAGCGCGGTAAATTCGGAAAAAATATTTATTGCAAAAAGTTGATATGTTGGAAAATAAGAGTAGAAGAGTATAATGTTGGTCTACCTGAGGACTTTGAGGGCACTAATCTAGTATATTTTTTTTTCAAAATTGGCTGCCTGAAATTTTGGGACCAGAGAATTTTTCAAATGGTTTGGAACTTGATAGAGCACAGAGAGCTCTAAGGAAAAAACGATATCCGGGACAACTGCCATGTTCTATTTTGATCAAATGTTTACGTTACCAAGATAGAGAAATGATTTTGAAAATGGCAGTTCAAAAAGCTAAGGAACAACAAATCCCTCTAATGATCCAGAATAATAGAGTATTCTTCTATGCAGATTTGAGTAATGAAATTGTCAAAAGAAGAAAAGAATTTAACCCAGCAGTCAGTTTTGTGAAATATATAGCAGTAGCAGTTCTTAGTTTTTTTTATGGATAATTTCAAGTACAATTTTTTTTTTGTTATTGAGTCCAAAGCTTTGGAATTTGCCAATCCTGTTGGTAGATTTATGTTGGTAAATTGTCAAATTTATTCAGAATCTTGAATGTGTATGCTCCTAATATAGTCGATGAAAAATATTGAAATTAAGCAGAATGGAAGGCAATATTATTTGTCTCAACAAATGGAAGGGGATCAAGAAAAATCGAAGGGAAGACAGGTGTCTGAGGTTCAAGTTGAAATTGATGATGATCGAGTTAAGAGACCTTGAAGAAGCTTATCATACTTGACTGATTGAAATTAAATTGTGATATTCTGTCTGGGGAGGCAGATTTTTTTTCTGCTTTCCTCTTACAAGGCCTCATGCCACTAGTGGTGAGAGCCACTTCTCATAATTAAGGGAGTTAGTGCTGACTTAATCAGCACTTTTTTTTTCTTTTATTATTTTATTATTTGGGTTTTGTTGCTTTCTATCTTTGGAGATGATGTGTTTTGAAAGTTGGCTGTGGAGCTGGAATGACCCAGGGTGGAGAAGAGAGTTAATTATAGTTATAGTTGTAGTTAAATTCATGACTGGATGACTGGTCATCTTGGAATGAAATTATAATTATAAATTATAGTTAAATTAAACATGGTTTGAATTTTGTAGCACTTAATGTGAATGGGCTCAATAATTCAATTGAAAGGAAGAGTTTTAGCTTGTATTTAGAATTTTCAAATAGATATTGCTTATTTTGCAGGAAACTCATCTAACTGAGAAAGAACATCAAAACTTGAAGAGAATGGGTTGGTAAAGTTATAGCTTCATCTTTTAATTCAAAAGCACGAGGAGTGGCTATTTTAATTAATAAAAACTTGCCATTTAAATTGCAATCCACAGTTATTGATCCTGTTGGTAGATTTATGTTGGTAATTTGTCAAATTTATTCAGAATCTTGAATGTCTATGCTCCTAATAGAGTCGATGAAAAATTTATTCAAGATATTTTTCTTAATTTGGTACAAGTAGATGGAAATATAATAACTGATGGAGATTTTAATTGCTGTTTGGACCCAATTTTAGATAAATCTACAAAATATTTAATGAAGATGAAAATGGCTAACAGAATATTGAAATTAATGGAAGATTTAAATTTGGTGGATATTTGGAGGAATTTGAATTCTAAAGAGAGAGATTATTGATTTGATCTTATCGGTTTGATTCTTATTCTAGAATAGATTTTTTTTTAATTTTGGCTCATCTACAAGGAAGGATGACTATGTAAAATAAACCTAGAATTATATCAGACCATTCACTATTATTGATGTCATGCTTAAATTCTGATAGAATTGAATAAATTTATAGATGGAGATTTAATTAATCATTATTTTAAAAAAAAATGTAGAATTTTGTGATTTTTTTTTTGAGGTCAAATACAGATGTATTTAGATACAAATGCTAATTCAGTTGATAATAACTTTGTTTTATGGGATGCATTAAAAGCTTATTTAAGAGGCCAAATGTTTTTTGACTAAAATTAAGAAAAATTGTCTTAAGGAAGTCTATAAATTAGAGAAGGAAATTGTAATTTTGGAAAAAAATTAAAAAACATCTGGGGGAAAAAAGGTTAGAATTGATAAATAAAAAATTGCATTATAATTCATTTCAGACTTATAGGATTGAGAAATTAATAGATAGATCTAAACAAAAATATTATGAATTAGGAGAATGAGCATATAAGGTATTAGCTTAGCAAGCATCAATGGTGTCAAGAAGAATTCAAAAATTACCAATAAACTACAGGATATAAATGATTCTTTTAGAGAGTATTACACGAAGTTAAATTCATCTCAATCATTGAACAATTTGGTTGAATACAAAGTTGGATAAAATTGATGAGAAGCCTATGTCAGAATTTATTTATAAATGGAATTCAAAATTGTTATTTGGTAAGGATCCACCAATTTTTAAACATTTAATTGAAATATGGAATAAAATTGATTATGAGATGGGCGGAAGAGGAAAGATCAAAATAAACTATTTCCTTTTTCTGTAAATAATCAGTTTTTAAAGATATGGAATTAGTTGGGGATTTAAAAAGGTGAAAATTGTTTTGAGGCAGGGAAGTTTGTATCTTTTAATCGAATGAAGGAGAAATTTCAAGTTCCTAGTACAGGTACACGATCCTTTATTCGGAACCCTTGGGGTCAGTGTGTTCCAAATTTCGGATTTTTCCAGATTTCGGAAAGCCCACCCAAATTGTGCTGCTGTATCCACCCCCACCCCCTTCCAGTGGCCTAGCTGCCTCCCCCGGCCACCAGACCCTTGGCTGCCTCCCCTGACTGCCAGTCCCCACTTGCCGGATTTTAATGTCCGATTAAAGGATCATGTACCTGTACTACTTTTTTTTTTTGGTGACTATCAGGTTAAAACTTGATTTATTGGAAAAAATTAGGTTGTAGTTTATAATTACCTAGACAATCTGCTTTGGAATGATTGCTTACTAAGGAAGAAGGAAGCAAATAAGTTTATTTCTGAGATGTATAAGTTATTACAAAATTTAATGCCTAAGTTGGATGTTCATAAATCAAAAATGAAATGGGAACTTAATTTAAACAGAAAGATAGACTAAAATGTTTGGAGAAATTTGTGTAAGGATAGTATGACTAAGGTTATAAACGTAAGATATAGATTAGTACAATATTTTTTACATCAATTGTATTTAACCCCTCAGAAATTAAAGAAATTTGAATTAATTTACTCAGATTTGTGTTTTAGGTATGGACAAGAGATAGGTACTTTCTTTCGACCTAATGTTAAGAATTTTTGGATACAAGTTTAATTGTTTGTGGAGCAAGTATTAAAAGTGAGTTTACCATTTGATCCAATGTTATTTTTATTAGGGGACATTGTTGATTGCTTTAGGACTAAGACTGACTATGTATCAAATTCAATTTTTACATTTAGTTTAGGCTGTTTCTAAAAAATGTTTGGTTATTGGAAATCTGATTTTGTTTTAGGAATGCAAAGATGGCAAATAGAAATGAAATCCTGTATTCCTTTAGAAAAAATAGTGTATAATTTGACATTTAATATCATTTTTTTTGTAAAAATATGGAGCCCATATTTTAAAAACTCGGTATGAAGATTTAATCTCTCAGTCTGCTCTGGTGGGCATGAAGGTTTCCACAGCTTAAAAAGTTGATTATTGTTGTCTTTAAGTAATGATCTTTCTTCTTTCTTTTAGGAGGAAGGGGGAGGAGGGAGGGTGTTAGTGGGGTGGATGAGGGAGGTTAAGGGGGGGGGGGGTTAGTTAATTATATAATATCTGTATGAATATGTTGTAATTAATGTTGTACGATTTAAAATTTATATTAAAAAAATATCCACTCCTAATTGTTTGATTACACTTCATATCAAGCCTCCAAACAGCCCCCTTGATGCCCCATTTCTGGAACCAGAACATTGCAGGTTTCATTCTAGGTTTTGCATTTGGCTCACTGTTACTTACTGTCCAAAACAAATCAGCTAGGATTCCTTTTTCTGACTGCAATTCAGGAAATTCTTCACCATATGTATGGTGAAGTCTTCATTTGTATTAAAAGAATATCAGTTTCATCTTAATCTTCATCCACCATCATCAACTTCCACCCTAACTTCTTACCCTTAAGATAGCCTGATTATGCGCTTTTTCGATTACTAGAGAGCCCATTGTACCAGTGAAGAAATTCTGAGAATGAGTTGTCATCTTCAGAAGGGTGGAAGTGTAATAGAGTGAACTGTTTAACCAGTTGAAAGAAAACATTTTGTAATTTAATGGTTATTATATGTTTGCATCTATACAGACAGAACTCTGTGGAATTCTTTCCTGTGTTCTTGGTTGTATTTTGGATTTCTGGGTTGTTTTCCAATCAAGGTAAGTGGTAACTACTGTATTTAGAAGTAATGAGAATTTCTTGATCACTTGGACTTGTATATGACTGGTTTGGTCGTGAAACATTAAACCATTAATTTCTTGAGCACGAGGTTGAGCATTTGATCCTATTTAGTGGAAGGGTAGTTCCTCATCTAAATGTTAAAAGAAGAAAAATATGTAGACTGGAGAGGCAGGGGAAAATCAAGGAGTGAGGAAGATCTGATAGCTGTGCTATATAATATTTAAGCAAGAGGTCTGATAGCAACAAGCCCAAAATTGGGACATTATAGGAAGCTAAGGAGAGTTTGCAGGAGTCCTGAGAGAGGTTTGAATCATCATAAGCTACAGATGAGCTACCCGAAATCTGGAGGAAGATTAGTATTGTGCCTTTTGTTTTAAGAAGATCAGCAAGGATGAGTTATCATGGAAACCTAACATCAGTAGTGGGAAAATTACTGGATGGGATTCTGAGGGACAAGATCTACCAGCATTTAGAAAGACAAAGACTGTTTGGGAATAGTCAGCATTGTTTTGTGCTCGGGGATGTTTCAAGCACTGGAGGGTTTGAATTAAAAGGAGGGGATGAATAAAATAGGATTTTTTTCCTTGTGACCTTATGAGAGGTGAAAAACATAATTTTCACAGGAAGGGGAATCTAAATCTTAAGGGCCTAGGTTTAAATTGAAAGGGAATAATTTTAAAAGGAACCTGAGGGCAAATCTTTTCCATACAGTTGGTGGGTATATGGAATGAGCTGCCAGAGAAAGCTATAGATGTGGTTTCAATTATGACATTTAAAAGACTTTTAGACTGGTACATTGAAAGGAAAAGTTTAAGAGGTATATTGCCAAATGCAGGTAAATGGATTAGCTCAGGACAACATGGTTAGTCTGGATGAGTTGGGCTGAAGCTCCTGTTTCTGTTGTTATAATACTGATTTTGTAATCTTGTATTTCCTTACGACATTGAAAGCCATTTGGTCCTCTGAATCCAGGGCAGTTCACAGAAGAAGCCCATCAATCCCATTCTCCACCTATTTCATTGGAACCCATTTATCCCACATAAACGTAAAACTGTCCTGTTCTCCTGCCACCCACCTGCAGCAAGAATAATTTACCGTCATCAATTAACCTAACAATCAGCAGGGATATGGGAGGAAACTGGAAGAGCCAGGGAAAATCTGCATGGTCACCGAGAGAAGGTTCAAACATCACAGACAGCAGCTAGAGTTGATCCCAGGTTCCTAGAGTTGTGGGACAACAGCTCCACTCTGATGTATAATAGTTGAGGGTAAAATAACTCTCAACTGTTAATCCACATTTTTGTCACATATTTAAAAGTAAGGGGACAAATGCATGGCAATGCAATCATGGTTAACAAAGTGACTTCAAAACAGAAAATGCTGATCAAGCAGAACCATCTGTAAGATGCCAGAACAGAATTAGGCCATTCTGCCCATCGATTCTGCTTCACCACTCAAATGATAACCGATTTATTTTTCCTCTCCACTCCATTCTCCTGCCACCTTCTTGTACCCCTGAAAATCCATCGACCTCTGCATTAAATATACCCAATGACTTGGCCTCTACACCTATCCGTGGAAACAATTTCCATAGATTCACCACCTTCTGGCTGAAGAAATACCTCCTTATCTCTGCTATGAAGGGACTTTCTTTTATTCTCAGGCTGTACTCTCTGATCCTGGAAATCTAGGCTCTCCCACTATTGGAAACATCCTTTCCACATCCATTCTCTCCAGGGGTTTCCATACTTTGAAAATTCTCAAAATAAAATATTTTTTTTAATCAAAATCCCAAAAAGTTAAATATAATAATATTAACAAAATAATTCAAATATTGTTCCACATGTCAATATTAAAGTAAGGAAAAAGAGTCAACATGTGATTCAATTGTTGTAAAGAGAGAAAAATTGCAACAATATTACAAAAATACAAATTCAATGTCCATATTGAACCAAAGGGAGAAAAAGATGATAGATAATAGAGAGAAAGAAGAAGAAAATAAGAGGGACGCTCCCAACCCACAAGAAGAAAAAGTAAGAAAAGAGAGAGAATAAGAAAAGATTGGCTTCACCTCGGATAAACCCCACTCCCATCAAGGGACAAATAACCTGACTTATCTAGGGTCTTTGGTGCTGCGAGCACCAGGGGGGAAGGGACAAGAGGGCATTCTTTAAAGATTTACCCTGATGTTTGAATTCCATATTCTTGAAAATCCATCATGCCTGTTTTTGAGGTTATAAGTGATCTTCTCCAGGGGAATACAATTATGCATTTCTAGCTTCTAGAGGGCTAATCCTAGTTGGGAATCAGATTTCCAAGTAACTGCTCTACATTTCCTAGCCACTGCTAAAGTGAGTTTAACAAATCTTAACTGATATTTCGACAGCCTCATTTTAGGGCTTGCGTCTTCTAAGTTCCCCAATAAAACTAATTCAGGTGCCTGAATTCCAGTAATTTGTTTTCCAGGAGATTACCCAAATCTTCCCAGAAAGGCCTCACTTTAGGGCATGACCAGGTTGAATGCAAGAAAGTATCTATTTCTTGACCACATCAAAAACATTGGTCTGATATTTCCGATTTGAATTTGTGTAACTTTTGTGGAGTAAGGTATAGCTGATGCAGGAAGTTGTATCATATTCATCATGCTGTCCTGATATAAGTTGGACAAGCAAAATGGATCAATTTCTACACCCAGATCTGATTTCCCAGATCTGAAGTAAGGAATACATTTTAGAATTTTTTTTTGTGCTCTTCTTTTGAACCGGAGTCTCTATTTCACTACACTGCAGCAAGGTTAGTGCTGGACCTAATTTGTCCCTTAAATAAGATCTTAAATGAAGATAGCAGAAAAAATGTATATTTAAAACTCCATATTTATTTCTAATTTGCTCGTATTGTCATAAATTGTCCTTGCTCATAACAATCCTCAGTACATTTGACCCTTCTTGAGACCAAGCGTCCAGGATTTTGTTATCAATCATTAATGGAGTTAACATATTTTGATCCAGGAGAGTTTTAGGTGAAAGACCCCCATCTTGTCCCTAATTTGACCATTAATTTTATTCCATATTGTAATTATAAGCTTTAATAGGGGGCTTCTTTAGGGCCAGATAATAATTTAAAATTCCATTTTTATATATGGTTTTCTGCTATCCTCTTGCCAACCTTGTGCAACTCCAATTTTATCCATGAAGGGGCTTTCAATACTTAGTAGGTTTCAATGAGATCCCCTCTTATCATTCCAAACTCCACCAAGTACAGGCCCACAGCCTTCGAGAGGTCCTCGTACTTTAATCCTCTCTTCCCATGATCAACCTCTTGAATCTCCTCCTGACCCTCTCCAACACTAGTACATGCTTAGATATGGGACCCAAATGCATCCCAAATGTGGTCTAACCAATGCCTTATAAAACCTCAGTATAAACTTGCTTTTGCATTCTAGTCATTTCAAAATGAGTGCTAACATTGTGTTTGCCTCCCTTACTACTGATTCAACATACAAGTTGAGCTTCAGGAAATTCTTCACTAGGACTCCCATGATCCTTTGGGTCTCTAGTTTCTGAATTCTCTCTCCATTTAGAAATAATCTATTCCTTTATTCCTTCCACCAAAGTGCATGACCATACATGTTTCATGCTGTATTCCAAATTTATTGGAATTGAAATATTAGCAGTTTCTCTTTCCACAGATGCTGCCTGACCTGCTGACTTTTCCCACCTTATTCTATTATTATTTCAGATTTATAGCATCTGCAGTTTTTTTGACTTTCATAAAATGACTTGGTATATAAATGCACTGACCATTGTCATAATGAGCTGCAGAGTGATGAAAAATCCTCACTTCAACTTTCAGCCCTTTCTAACATTGCTCATTTCCATCCACACAGTGAGTCACTCCCCATGGAGAGAGATATTGACCATGATTTTCACTCCTGATTTTTTTTTTTGATCACTGTTTGCAGACTAAAATTAATAATAACAATGGCATTTTTGTTCTTTATTGAGTGAGGTCAGCCTTCATTGTCCATCTAGGAAATCCACTCCATTTAGGGATGGAAGAATAAGGGTTAAAAATCAACTACATTGCAATAAGATTGGGTCACTATAGGTAAAATCAGATAAGAGCATCCTTCCTTGCAAATCAATAATGAACCAGAAAGAGTTTTATGACTGTAATGAGAAACACAAAACTGACACAAAATTTTAATTCCAGACTTAGTTAATTATTTAATGCCCCACCTACACGAACTGGATTCTGTAGTTTAATGGTCTAATCTGCTGCTGCTAGTCCATTGACTTAACCACTAAAGTGCTACACCAAGCCTTTTGTGCAGAAGGCTCAAAATGTGCAATAGAATGGGATCCATACACAAAACCTTGTGCAAGAAGCTTTCAGTTGACATCCGGAACTCTAAGGACAGTTTTTAAGATCATTGAAGATCAAGAAGGTGAGAATCAATGATCAGCTTGAAATGGACTTTGCAGGTCAATCAGGATCAAGAAAATTATCATTGAGGGTAGATTTCACAAGAAATCAAATAAGGCAAATAGAATGGGGGTTGGGATGCCCTGATAGTGAAAAAGACGATATGTGTCTCAAAGACACAGCCCATCCTATTGTGGACCTGGCGGGATTTCCTGAGACAAGCTTCTTGAATATTTTGCATTTTAATAATATTCTGTGAAGGTTGCTTTACATGATAGAATTTCCCCTATCTCTGAGGCATCCAAGGCTATATCATATGATCACAGAATTGGCTCTCGCTTATGATGACTCTTGTTATCAAGTAGTCTGTCAAAATTTCTTGCCTTGGCTCATTCATGAAGGATAGTCAGTGTTGCCTGTGCTGGAGTGTGGTGAGATCAATCTTTTGAGGATTTGCTGCAGAAACATTTATATATACAACAAATGTACAGAATTGTCTTTTAGCTGTAGGGAGAATCTTGTCTCCATGTAAAAGCTTACAGATAGCTCACACCAACAATGTCCCTTAAAAGAATTGAAGAATTGACTAATTACTGAGCCTTGACAGACATTAATTAACAACAATGGATACCATCTTTAATATAGAATACCAAGCAGTGGAATTCTACAGTGCAATTTATTTAGCTCCTCATTCTGTGAGGCATAGCAGCTTCTTTTTGTCATTTCTCCATAAAATGACATCAGCACTTAGAATATAATCAGTGAGATAAAGAAAAAGCTACAAAATAAGTGTTAATCTCAGACAGAATTACTTGTCAATTTTTTTTCCCCAAAAGTTTCAATGCCAACAGAGCTTAATGGAGATTAATCTTTAAAAATTGTTGGTCACCGTGCATTTCAAATGAAATAAATTAGGATGGACTGAAATTAAAATCTTAAAGTATGATCTATTAATGGGGTGTGACAGCACAGTGGATACTTGATTCAGATTGAGAGTTCAAATCTCACCACGGCCAATGGGAAACTGAATTTGTTGCAATTAAGTAACATGTTAGCATCAGTAATGTGGTTCATGTAAAATTCAGCCAAATTCTGGTTTAAATCCTTATCTAGGTTATTAATGATTTTCAGATGGTTGGGGGGGTCCTTTCTCTCTCTCTTTGACCCTACACCTGCCAAAGTGGTTGCCTCTAAACAGATCTCTGAATGGCAAATCACTAGATTCCGGGGCAATTGTGGGTGGACAATGAACATTGGCATTGACAGCAACATTCACATCCCATAAATTTTCAAATGTCTGGGCACAGAAGAGATGACTGGAGGATGCTAAATATTATTCAAGAAAGGCTGCAGAGAAATGCCAGATAATTACAGGCTGAGTCCAATGTCAATGGAAAAAAGTTGATGGACAGGATTAAACTACACTAGTCAAAGCAAGGATTCAGCAAGGGTGACTGCAGCGTTTCTTTTTGCAGAGACAGGGGAGATCCTGTCTGAACAATTTGATTGAATTTTTGGTAAGCTGATACAGTTGATGTAGCCTATATACTCTTCAGTAATGCCTTTGGAAGGGTCACACATAGGCAATTAGTCCATAGGGAATGGTTCATAGAAGCCAGACAATTTATCAAATTAGATCTGAAAGTGGGTGTTGATTCTGATTAGTGATGTATTGGAGATGACCAAGCATTTTTTTTCTCTTGTATTAATCATCTGGGTCAAAGTGTATTTGAAGATGAAATTTAAAAACTTGCAAACTCAAAATTGGTGTTGATTGTGAGGAGGATAATCTTCAGTAGCAGAATATGGCAACAAATGGGTAAAGTGGGAAGAGAAAAGGCAGATGGAATTTAATCCCCAAAAGTGTGCGATAATGCATTTTAGAAGGAAAAATAAGGCTTGGATGAGCACAATGATTAATGGAATCCTAGGAACTACTAAGGATTAGTGGAGCCTCAGAACTTGTATTTGAGCCAAACTGCACCATGTGGGCAGACAGTCTCATTGTGGGAGATGTTCACCAGTCATAGCCCTTCATTGGTGCATGGATTATCACACCATGAATCGGCAAATGAACCTGGAACCTTTCTGGATCATACAAAACAGGCCAACTCTCTGTGAAGCAATTCAGAATTGGAATTTATTGTCATGGACATTACAAAATTTGTGGTTCTGTAGCAGAATCACAGTGCAAACATTTAAATAAACCACATTACAAAATAAAAATGGTGCAAGAAAAAGAAAAATACAAAGTAAGGTAGTGTCTGTGATTCATTGATCATTCCAAAATCTGATGGCAGAGGGGAAGAAGTTGTCCTTGTGCCGCCAAGTGCTTGTCTCCAGGCCGCTGTACCTTTTTTCCAATGGTAGCAGAGCATGGCCTGGGTAGTGAGGGTCCTTGAGGATAGAGGCTGCTTTCTTAAGACCCCGCCTAATGTAAATGTCCTCAGTGGAATGAAATCTGGTGTCTGTGATGTTTCAGGCTGAGTTAACAACCCTCTAGAGATTTTTTTTTCTTGTCCTGAACATGGGCAATTTTCAATCAAGCCTTCACAGAATTTTGAATTTGGTGTAGATCAATATGAAACAAAATCGTTATCTTTTTTTAAAAAAAAAACTTTTTCTGAAACTTTTATTTTGCCCAAAACAATTGAACCTTTATTAAACCTTTTGTATAAACATTGAAGTAAACTATGGAAGCACATCTAATATGGCAAGCTGATGTCCTCTCATTAATGATTGCTCTCTCTTGAGGTCTATCTTAAAAAGACTGCATCCTGCCCAAAATAATTTATTTTGATACAAAAATTTATCTTTGTGGTAAATGCTCAAAATCTGAGGTTTATTAATGACTATTCCATTCTTAGTAATGGTTTAATAGGAATAATAGAGCAGATTTAACAAGTCAGTTTTTCACTAAACAGCATTTGTACTAAAGTCAATAAATTGTCACATAATGGACTTTTGATTGAGGTATTGTGCAATATTTTACCTATTAATGTTTTGTGACAGTGCCACAGTTTGGCTGATGAACAGGAGAAAGTTTCTTTTGAGGCCAGATTGTGAAAGGGGGTTGATCAGCAGATCACATGGTGCAAAACTCAGGATGAAATAGACTTCTGGAGGGTAATTAAAAAAAAAACTAACACGAGATTGCTAGTTCCACATTGGAGCGTAAAAATAAATGCTAAACACATTTGTAAATCTAGTTTCCATTTAACTTGTCTTCACGTGGCATTCACCTGAAGGTAAATCTTTGCATCCAAACAAATTAATTTAATTCCTAGGAATTGAATGTAATTATTACATTTTAGTCTTTGAGAGATTTTTGTATGGCAAAAAAATTACATTTGTTATGGGGTAATATAAAATTGGTTTGAGGTTAGCTTGTAAAAGTAGATGCCATCACAAATAAGTGTAGAAGGGAAAATCCTGGCACCTGAGTTGAACCATGTGTAATGGTATGGATTGTATATCCTAATTGGCTCAGGATGTCCTGCCTCCTGATGACGGTCTTACCTGGACTCCTCCCCTGGGACCCAGGCCATAAAGGTAGGGCCATCTTTCCCTTCCCTGCACTTCCCTAGTTTGGATCTGGGCCAGCTCAAGTCTTCTGTGCAATAAAGCCTATCGTTCCCCTCAAGTCTTTGTCATTGCAATTATTGGGGCAACTGATAGTGCCCAACACAATGTAATGCTATTCTTTTCCTCTGTCTCTCATCTCACACACTTTAAGGAAACTGAGATGGAGATAAGTGGGTAGATTTGGCTATACAGCTTATCCTGTGCCTGTGGTTCCAGCTTTCCTCTCCTTAATCATCCCCCCCCCCCCACTTCAGTTTAAAGTCTTCAATTTATTCTGTTTGGTGGGAGTCCAGGCAGAATGAACAGAGGGATTTAATATTTTGTTTCAGAGATGGGATATTGTCTAGACCTGCAGAGATTAAGGTGAGTCTGGTCGATCATGAATAATTTGTGTTGAGAAAGTATTTTTACTAATTTGTTACAAAGACAGTCTGTTGGATCATTTCACTTTAGCCAGGTGGTATATTTAGAACTGTAGGTACTCTATTACTTTCATGGATTTATGCTCAAATCTTCCTTGACATGCATATTTCAATAAATTTTTTACATTAGTTGGGCTGTTGTAATATAAGTCACCTGCCCCTCATCTGCATCGCCATTCAGTATGTGACCCTATGATTAGAACAGGCCCATTGGCCCAGTGTTGTGCTGACCTTTATATACTTATACAGTGGAACCCCGATTTTTAACGTGACCTCATTTAAAACAAACCGAGAAATAACACGATCAGGCACCGGACCCCTTATTTTTCTTCTTTCTGGAATTGAAACTGTTTTCAGATCAAAATTGGATGCACTGTTGTAAAACAAAAATCTTTCAGTGAAAGATGAGCTTCACACACTTGACACAATCAAGAATAAAAGTCAAACCTAAATTACACGCGACCTTGGCATACCTGAATCAACACTTCGTGGCTAGAAATCTCATGAAGATAAGTTACGGATGCCACTTTGGAAAGTTGAGGAAGAGGCAGGACAAAAGGCCAAATGCATGAAGACAGCCAAAGATGTTAGCCTCAATGACTCTGTACGAGTGGTTCGTTCAAGTGCACACAGAAGGCCTTCCAACCTCTAGGTCTATTCTCAAAGCTCAAGCCGAGAATTTTGACCAGCTGATCAATGGAGAAATCTCACAGTTCAAAGCTAGCAATGGATGGCTAGTCCAGTTTAAATGCCGTCATGGGATTTCTCAAGTGTTAGTGTCAGGAGAAATTTGCTCAGCCGACAGTGCTACTGCCAGCGAATACCCGGCAGAACGAAAAACTCTCTTAGAAGGTGACTACGACGAAGAATAAGTGTACAACTGTGACAAAACTGGTCTCTGCTACAAGATGATCCCAGACCACACATTGTCTAGCAAAGATGATGTCCATCAACATGAGGGGTTCAAACAACGCAAAGATCATGTGACCTTGTTGTTTTGTGTTAACAAGACTGGAACGCAAGTTAAAACTGCTCATGATTAGCAAATTTCTCTTGCCCCGCTGTTTCCACCACGTCAACATGAAGTCATTACCATTCGAGTACACACATATCAGAAATACTTGTGTCATCTTTGAGGATTGGTTTTGCATAACATTTTCCCCTGTGTGTGTGTTCATTTATGCAAGCAAAAGCTAGAACTCAAAGCTCTTCTTTTGCTTGACAACTGTCCTCCCCCCCCCCCCCCCATACCCGCCAGCTGCCAACTTATTAAGCCACGATGGAAAGATCCGAGTTAGTCACCTCCCAAAGAAGACTGCATCTAAGATCCAGCCCCGAGATCAGGGGATCATCTGTCTTCAAGCAGAATTACAGGCATGAATTTATCCATAGAATTGAAGATGAATCAACCATGCTGGAAGACCATCTGAAAAGCATGAACATTAAAGTTTGCCACTTAGGTGGGGAGGGCTGAGCAGCAGTCAGATCCTCGTGTGTGGGAAAAAATGCCGGGAGAAGGGTCTGGCTCCAGCCTTTTCATCACGAAAATCCACCAAGGAAGATGAAGATGATGAAGAGCAAGAATTCTATGGTTCACAGATGAAGAGGAGGGTGAGGAGCAGAGGTTGTTTGAAATTAGCAGAGGATTTTCACCAGTGGTGCTCTGCTGATGGATACCCAACATGTGAGCATCTGATGGACTCAGAGATCATCCGTAACGTTACTGTAGCATCGGTTCCCAAACCACAGGAACATGACAATGAGGAGCCTCCATCGCCAACCCCGAAAGTGTCTGAAGCCATTGCGTTCCTGGAGGCTAGCCTACGCTGGCTGGAGACCCAGGATGGGGACCACATAAAAATCCTCCAGCTGGGGGATTTTGGATTTCACTCACTGCCAACAACATGCTGTG
Source organism: Narcine bancroftii (assembly GCF_036971445.1). Lineage (NCBI taxonomy): Eukaryota > Metazoa > Chordata > Chondrichthyes > Torpediniformes > Narcinidae > Narcine > Narcine bancroftii. The sequence goes on along the minus strand of NC_091471.1, from coordinate 144,831,590 downwards.
TTCAGGCAAAGAACACTCGATCGCTTTTTCAAGAAATAAAATGATGATTGCAATAAATAAAAAAGATGATTGCAAATGCATGTGTGGTTTATTTTATTTTTTGAAAACGCCGTTTTTCATGACCCTGTTTTAGCACGACCCTGCTTTTAATACAATCTTTTTTTTGTTTCTTTCCACCCTCCCTCTTCCCCCCCCCCCCTCACCCCCCGTCTACCTTTCGATCTGAACTATCGTGTTAATAATTGGGTTCTGATGTATATATTTAAAAAATTGAAATCCTTCCTACCTCATAACCCTCTATTTTTATTTCTTCCAAGTGTCCCAATTCCCTTATTGTTCCAGCCTCCATCACCATCCCTGGCAATCCTGGCACCTAGAACTCTATGTATATTTTTTTAAAAATTAGCCTGATGTCTCCCCTAAATTTTCCACCCTTCACTTTGTACAGTGAACTCTTCTGTTTGCTACCCCTGCCCTGGAAAAAGGTGTTGGCTGCCTACTTTATCTATGCCTCTCACAATCTTGTAGACCTCCAAGTCTCCTCTCATTCTTGCCTCATAAGACCAACTTCCAATCCTTGCAAATTCTTGGTAAATCTCTTCAGCACCTTCTCCATAGCTTTCACAGCCTTTTTCAAATGAGGTGACCAAGACGGAACATGATACTCTAATTGTGGTCTCACCAGAGATTTATAGAGCTGCAACATTACAGCATGACTCCTGAACTGCAATCTGCAGAGACCATTTTGTGTTCATGCTCAACTGCATCACAGTTCCATTGGTCTCTGAGTAAGATTTCTCTTCACTAAAAGCCTGTTATGTGTCAGAAGATATTAAAATGAGTTGCTACTCTGACAGAGTATATAGATATGTTTTTGGGAGATAAATTGGGAAAGGTTTGTTAGAGTAGGTTACATACAAACTCTTTAAAACAGATCTTATGTGAAATACTGGAGTTCTACTAATGTTAGACATATCAGCTCCACAGCTTTTGCAAAACCTTTGGAGAGTGCTCAAGAGACTTCACTAATGGATTGTTGTTTACAAAAGGCAACAGGTGAAAGATCTTGTTGGAGCCACAGATTGTCTGGAGATGTTCTAAGAGGGTCATGTGGGTTTGCAAGCAGAGAGAGTCAAACAGGCTTTTTCTCAGAGAGAGGGAGACACACACACATCTTCTACAGTGTTACAGCCATCAACAGCAGCTGGGACTGGATCAGGACAAGCTGACAAGCTTGTGGAAAGCCCCATTTTGGGAAGATGGCCTGGTCAAAGTCCTTGTGGTTCATGCAAGAGGAGAGGACTGGCTGTCTAATGTTTCACTTGGAATAAGAGAAACAAAAAGGAACTGTGGTGACCTGAAAAAAATAGGTTATCTTCTGGAGAACCCTGAAGGGGCAAGTTTCATCAGCAAGACACTGAAGTTGCAGATGGAAGTACATTAGTTGTGAATGTCCTGGAACAACACATTGCTCTCTGAAAACTGACAAGAACCTTCCTGAGCACTAACCATTTACCTTTCAAGCACCAAAACCTGGTGAACTTTATAAATGTAAAATTCTATGCACAGTATAAGAATTGCCACAACCAATGAACTTGGAGGAAAGAGAGGTGAGATTGGACTGTGAATCAAAGAACTCTTCTGAACTTTGACACACATTACATACATGTGAACTTAGAATTAGAAGGGGGTTAAGTTAGGTTATTTAAGTCAATAGTGATAAGAAAGTGTGATTCTGCTTTCATGTTTAAAGATAATTAAAAGCAGTGCGAGACCGGGAGTGCGAGTTGGACAGCCGAGAGACCGGCAGTGCGAGTCGGGCAGCCGAGAGACCGGCAGCGCAAGTCGGGCAGGCGAGAGGGAGATGGGCAGCGTGAGTCGGGTGGGCGAGGGGGGCTGGAGGGAAACAGCAAGGTGACTGGAAGGAGGTGGGGGTGGATACAGCAGCACAATTCAGGTGGCCTTAAATTTGGCTTTCTGAAATTCGGAACACACTGTCCCCCAAGGGTTCCGGATAAAGGATCGTGTACCTGTAATTCTATTTTCTTGTTTAAAGATGATGAATGTACTTTGTTGAAGTAACCATTTGTTTTGGTGAATATCTATTGCTGCTGGGTTTTGGGGTCCTCTTGGCTCGTAACACTACATCCAAATACAGTACTTATGTAGAAATTCATAATTATTTCAATTTTCCATTTTATATATTTGCCAAACATCCTCCGAGTATTTCAATGAATTGATTTATCTTCACAATTATGAAATCTATCCCAAAAATGTAAAACAGAAGTTTGGTTCTTGGATTCCAGCAACTTTATTGATCAAATGCATCAGGTTATGTTTGACGGTAAAATAAAATGATGTTTTGTCTTCATTCAGAAATTGCCTCCATCATTGGTCTTGCCTACCTGTTTAGCCGATGCCTGTACTTTAATGGATATGCCGAATCATCGAAGAGAAGGTATGAGCACAAGTTTATGCTAAGTTTCCCACTCATCTCTTAATGATCTGACCATGTTATATACCAACTTATCAATTGAGGATGGGTATTATTTTTATTCACCTATGAGGTAAGGGTATCACTGCAAAAGTCAGTGCTGTTTCTCATCTCATGGAGTTCTTGGAAAATGGCATGAGCCATGCTTTTGAACTGCAGCAGTTTATGTGGAGAAAATGCTCCTACAGAACTCTTTGGATTTAAATGCAATTATATTTCCAAGTCAAGATGGGGTGTGACCTGGGGCATTTGGAGATAATGGTGTTTCCCTATTACGCATGTTTTCCTGGCTAGAAATGACCATGGATAGCCGCTTTTGGGAAAACTTTGGGAAATGATTGCAATATACCATGTGAGCCAGTGCTGGAGGGAGTGAATGCTCAAGGTGGTTGGTGAGGTGCCAACCAAGCAGAGTGCTTTGTCCTTTATGGGTTTGAATTTCTTGATTAAACTTCCTCAGACAGGCAGGGAATATCCCATCACTCTCCTGACTTGTGACAGCTATAATAATGTCAGAAATTAAGGAACAAATTGGCCTGGGCTAGGCAGTTCAAAGTGTTATGAAATCAATAACCATGTTTTTTTAAATTGGTTGAAAGCATGCTGGGATAGTTCAGGGTCAAACTTGGAGGTTGGTTGGGGCCTTAGCCTTTCATCAGATATCTGGCACCTCCTTCAGTGTGAAACTTGTTCTATAATGCCCCAGAATGCCAGTCTAGTTTCAGACTGCAGGGCTCTGGAGGGTCTCAAAACCCACAACCTTCTGACTGAAGTGCAAATTTTTCTCAATTGCTAAGGCTGACATTTTCAATTAATGAACATGTCTCTGGGACATGAATAGGATATCCTATTCCTTTTTGTGACCAGAGGCATTCTGCTGATTTTTCCAACACGATATTCTAACCAAATGGCTATTTCATAAACATTGCTGCAGGTATCAGTAAGGTTTAGGGAAACTGAAATGTTGTTTTGTTCTGCTCTTTCCTTACTGGTAACACTGGAAAGATTTGGTTGGCTGTATTCAGCTAATGATTTGACCACAATCGATAAAACACCTGCACACTAACGCATGGTGAGCTAAGAATAGAAAAATATGGACTGTGAAAACATCAAGTATATTTAAAAATAAATTGTGATCAGAGAATTGTGTGACTTTTTCCCTCATACAGTTATTTCTGTTTTCAGGCTTCCTGGGTTCAGAATTGGGATAGCGATGTTACTGATACTAACGATTTTGAGTATTGGTGGGATTTTAAATTCCATGTCTGATAAATATTTTGATTTTAATCTAGCTAAAATGATCAGAAAATTGTTTCTGTAATTTGGTAATTGATCCAAAAAGACTGAATATTGTGTATTTTATTCTTTAAATATTACACAATGGACCACGCTTTTGTGAAAATCTGTAATTCATGTATGATTTCAAAATGCAAAATAAAACTTAAAGTAGCCTCAGGTATGTATTCATTTATTGTGTTTTTTCATATAAAACTCATTGCAACACAAGGCATGAAAGATACCTGGCTTTATTTGGCTGTTTCTATAATTTGTTGTGGTGGAACAAGTTGGAGTAAATTAGCATTAATTTCGCAACATAAAAATACTTGGTCCATAGGTTGTGTCTGACTGGCACTGTGGATACATTAAATACCCCCAAAACACTAACCTCAAGTAATTATCTCTTGACCTTGCTGCAATATTTTAGACAAAATATTTTGCATGCTCACATTGATCGAGGTGCCAGTTGGAATCTCTGGCATCTTTAACACTTTCTGAATGCTCTTCATAAATCAAATCTCACAAGTGGGATGAATCAGAAGAAGGATGGGGTAGCTGAGACATTGTTGGTTGCCTGGTGGTTTTGCTCTTGATCCAAGAGGGACTGCAACAAATTGAAACATTATCAATGTCAATTTTTGAACTGACCACCACTCAGTTTGCTAGGGGCAGAGCTTGCACTCTGGGGGAAGTGACATAGAAGAGAGTTGTGGCTGGCATTGAATGGTCATGATCACATTAAATAGAGGGGCATCCTTAAAAGGCCTGATGGCTATACCTGCTCATATTTCCCTGTGTTTCTCTTGTGTTCTCTGAGAGACAGAAGGCTTCAAGGGGGGAGTGATGTTCCTGTTGTTCCAGTGCTTACTCAACCCACTACAACTACGGAGCTCAATGTGACTCCTTGGAGACCATATTCTAGTGTCCATTGAGTGGACTCCTTTACTGTTCCAAATAGGAGTGCTACTCTCAATCAACTGATAGTAAATCTGGGTGAGAGGAAGGTTTAAAAAAAAACTAACTCTCCTTTTGAAGTTTTTACAGAAATCTCAAAGTGCTTTGAGACAAATTAGTAAAATAAATATAAATAAAGGGTAGTTCTGTTAGCATAATGGTTAATGCAACACTGTTACTGAGGTTCAAATCCGGCACTGTCTGTAAGGAGTTGGTACGTTCTCCCCTATGTCTGCATAGGTTCGGTTTCCTTTGGTCCTGCTTCAAAATGTGTCAATTTTGTGTAATTGGGCAGCACGATGGGGCTGTGCTGTATGTCTACATTTTAAAAAAAATAATTCTCTTTTGAACCATTGACGCAGCTGCACAGAACTTTTGCTCAGAGCAAAACCTTATAAATGACGATGGATGCATTTGGCTTATTTGGTTTTTCCCACTGGTGTTTAGTGGAGGAAAGACAATGCTTTATTTTTCTCATCAAATGGTGCCATGGAATTCTTTACATCCACTTGAACAGTCAAAACATGATTTATTTAACAACTCACCTCTAATAATGTAACATTTCTTTCTGTTGTACTGAAATGTCAGACAGTATTATGTGCTCGAATCTTCCATTACTTCTATAGATTCTGGAATGTAGCTGAAACACACATTTACCTCCATCTGAAATTTATATTTACTTTGCTCAAAAAGTTTAAATAGCTCAGATTCTGGGTTGTAGCAATGATGAATTAGAAAAGTAGGGAAGAAGCACAGGTGGTGGAAATCTGAAATAAAATTGTTGTTGATTGAATCTTTATCCAAGAGTGTAGCATTCCCATTTGAGACTGTAGTACCTGTGGAGAATAAAACTAAGTTAACACCTCAGGTTAATGATCTTCAGAGTTGTATAAATTTAGAAAGCAGATGTGGTTAAATTCATTGAAATGGAGAGAACAAAAAAAAAGACATCTATGGCAGGATGGAAACTAAGAAAAGATGGATGGCACATTGTAATGTGATCAATCATAGTCGGAGCCTTGTGTGGAGTACAAACACACTTTTATTGGCTTGCAACTAATGGCCAGTATTTAGAGGTCTTCAGGTAAATCTGTGGTAAGGTGGGAAAACAGGATTTATATTGGGAGCAACGGGGCAGAGGCAAGAGGGATCGGCTGTCTAATCTACACACAGACAGTGAATTCCAGTTCATTGGAGTTGGGGGTTACTTCCTTCAGAAAAGAACCTGCGGGTGAATACAGAGACCATGTTCAGCTAGGACTATTTACAATTATTTACAGGTTGAGTCTGTCAGGGCGCCTGGTTATTCAGGCTCTTCCAGGATTTCCTGTACCTCCTGCGGTTCTTGGGTAGGGGAACTCTGGGGTCCCAGATCTGATGGTAGCTCAATTGGAACCACATCTTCCAGAACGCTGCATGGGGTATTTGGAGGTTCCAGGCCTATGGTGGGCATTGGGACCTCAGTTCCTGAAGGTGCCAGATCTCTGATTGAGACCATGTCCTCCCTGCCATCCGGGTTTGCCATATAGTCATACGTCGGATTTGCATGCAGTGGGTGCACTTTCCCGACCAGTAGGTCGGTTTTGCTTCTCCTCACGTGCTTTTTCAGCAGAACCAGTCCAAGTATCGTTAGCCATGATGGAAGAGTGATCCCCGACGTGGATTTCCTCAGGAATGCAGACATTAGTTCGCGAAGAGTTGCATTGGTCATGGTGCAGAGAAGTGACCTTATGGAGTGGACCACGGTGGGCAGAAACTCTTGCCAGTGCAAGTCTGGAAGGCCCTTAGACCGGAGGGCCAGTTTTACAGCCTTCCAGACTGTTGTATTCTCCTTTTCAACTTGTCCATTCCCGCGGGGGTTGTAGCTAGTCGTCCTGCTTGAGGCGATGCCTCTTGCCAGCAGGTACTGGTGTAGCTCTTTGCTCATAAATGATGAGCCCCAGTCACTGTGAATATAGCTTGGATATCCAAACATGGTGAAAATGGGGTTCAGAGCTCTGATAACTGTAATGGTGGTGGTGTCTGGACAGGGAATAGCAAAGAGAAAAAGCGAGTACTCATCGATAACATTAAGAAAGTATATATTTCCGTTGGTGGAAGAAAGGGGCCCCTTGAAATCGACGCTGAGTCATTTGAAGGGGCGGAAAGATTTTATCAGGTGCACTTTGTTGGGGTGGTAGAAGTATGGTTTGCACTCAACGCAGACCTGGCATGACCTGGTCATCTCCCTGATGCCTTCAATAGAGAGGGGCAAGTTGTGTTTCTTGACGAAGTGGGCCATGTGGATAATGCCTGGGTGGCAGAGCTCATTGCAAAGTGACCGCAACTGGCTGGTGTGTGCAGCCTCGGGATAGGGCATCTGGAGGTTCATTGAGTGTATCTGGCCTATACACTATCTCATAGCTATAAGTGGAGAGTTCAATCCTCTACCTCACGATTTTGTATTTTACTCCTATTTGTATTATTGAACATGAATGCTACAAATGATCAGTGAACAGAATGAATTTCCTGCTGTGATGGCCTCCACAATGCTTGAGCCTCCTTCCCCACAGATGGGTTTTGGAGCTTATGGCCTTGCAAGGTGCAGGAAAATAAAGCTACTGACCTGCCCATCTGGTTAAAGGTCACAGCCAGAGGCATCGCTCTCTACCTGGAATGGTACGTTTTTGTCCACAGCATGCATGGTGGCTTTTGTGATGTAGCTCCTGATGTAGTTAAAAGCTGCCTGGGCTTTGGCCGACAATGGGAAGGAGATGGATTTTAAAAGGGGCGGACCTTGTTGGTGTAATGAGGTACCCACTGGGTGTAGTATGAGAAGAACCCCAGGCACCTCCTTAGTGCTTTCATGGACCTTGGGATAGGAAGGTCTGGAGGGGGCTCATACACTCAGGGTCTGGTCCAATGACGTCGTTCTCCACCACATAGCCCAGGACAGCTAGGTATTTGGTCCTGAATACACACTTACTGGCATTGTACGCGAGGTTCTTGGATTTGGGTGTGGAGAAACTTCTGGAGATTGGTGTCATGGTCCTCCAGGTTATGTCTGCAAATGGTAATGTTGTTGAGATAGGGGAAGGTAGCCCTTAGCCCGTACTTGTCTTCCACTTCCTCCATCTGATTCTGATAGATTGAAACCCCATTTGTAATGCTGAAAGGGACCCTCAGGAACTGATAAAATCATCCATTGGCCCCTAATGCAGTGTAGGGACAGTCCTCTGAAAGGATTGGCAACTGGTGATATGCAGCTTTCAGGTTGATGGTCAAATAGATCCGGTGCCGCAATTTCTTTCACCATGTCCGAGATTCTGGGGAGGGGGTATGTGTCCAGGAGTGTGAAGCGATTAATAGTTTGCTATAATCAATCACTAACCTGAGATTTTCTCCCCCTTGCACAACTACTATCTGGGGTCTCCACGGACTGGTGTTGGGTTCAATTATTTTTTTTCCTTAAGCAGCCGCTGTGTTTCGGCTCCAATAAATTCTCAGTCCCCTGCACTGTATCACTTGCTCTTTGTGGCTACTGGCTTACAGTTGGTGGGGGGGGGGTTCGATATTCAGTGTGGAGAGTCCGCATGTAGTGTCTGGATTTTAGGACCTTCCGTTCCACACAGTGATCGGGGGAAGTGGGCCTGAGTACTCCATGGTCAAACTTTTAAGGTGACACAGGAAGTCTAGGCCCAGCAACACAAAAGTACACAAACCTTTCAATACATACAGTCGGAACTTGCAAATCCCCCCCCTCCCCACTTTTTACAGTTGAGTGTACAGTACAATACCATGAATAGTCGCTGAATACAATTGCGATGCTAGATAGATACATTAGTCCATGGGGTAAACTTTTAATTTGTACCGCTGAGTGGTCATGGAGTTTATAAAGCTCTCTGTCAAGCCAGTGTCTATTAAATAGTCTGTCAGATATCCATTCACCCTCACCTCTTATCATCGAGTTACTCAGCTTGTGGAGTTTTGCTTGGTTGAGAACGACTGATGCCAGCACTCCTGAGGCTGCATCACTCCCTCTGCTGCCGTCATCTTGATCTGAAGGCCAGAGAGGTGGCATTGACCAGGAGGAGCGGCAAGATGGCTGATGTTCCTGCCGTTGCTTGTCTACCAGTAGTGGAGGTGGTCGCCGTTGCTTCTCTTCCAGTAATGGTTTCCACCACAAAGTGCTGCAAGCTGGCAGTGGCGAGCAACATGGAGACGTGGGGCCTGCATTTCTGGGGTTAGGCACTGGGTGTACAACTGTTGGGGTTAGGGTTAGGCATGCGGTAGCCTTCCTATGGTTTCCCTTTGCCCAACAGACTTTCACCCAGTGCTTTTACTGCATCCTGAGCACATGGTCTCTCACAGGGCATCTGGTATGGGGGTGTTTGGCCTGTCCACAGAAGTAGCACTCTCAGTCGCATGTGCCCATGGTAGTTGGTACCTGGGACAACTGTGCTCCGCAGGCCTGGCTTTCCGAGAAGGCATCGCTTTCGTTAGGGAGGTGGTCTGCTCCCAGATGGGCCTGTTCAAGGGATTTTGCTAGATCGAGGGTACTGGTATGGACCTTCCCCCCCAACTCCAATAATCACTGCCTCACATACCTTGAACTCACTCCAGCCACGAGAGTGGAGAGTGTCCCAGACTTGCTCTTCTCTCAACCGGGCTGTGACCGCCTTGTAGTGGCACTTTCTCGTTTGCATCCATAGTTCCAGGATGTAGTCGTCCAGAAGATTCACCCGGCCATTGCTGATATTGTGAGAATTGGTGTCTTGCCAGCACATCGTTCTGGGGCCTCATGTAGTGGGCGTTCAAGCCTTAGATGGCCATCTCATATGTGGCACTGTCCCAGATGACCATGTATCCCTTGGGGCCGACTCGAGAGAGGAGGGCCAATCTCCAGAGCCCGTTGGAGTAGCCACTATGTAGGACTGGAAGCACTCCAACCGGTAGGCACATTTCTCTGGGGTCTCTGGGGACAGAGGGTGTTTATTCTTGTATTAATATTTGTGAGTTCTTAGACAGCACATATGTTGGGCACTACCAGTTGCCCCAATAATCACAAAAGATAAAGACTGAGGGGAATGTTAGGCTTTATTTCACACAAGACTTGCTGGCCTGAATCCAAGCTAGGGAAGTGCAGGAAAGGAAGAGGTGATTTGACCTTTATAGCATGGGTCACAGGGGAGGAGTCCAAGGAGGAGTCTCGGAGAGGATGTCATCAGGAGGGTGGGCCAGCCCGTGCCTGTACTGGCCAGTACATACAATAAACCATATCATTACAACATGGATGAAGGAAAGGGTTCTTTACTTACAGCACATGAGGCTGTAAGTCTCCATTACAGATCTGCATACTGTGTGTCAGCCCCCTGGTGGCAGCCAAGTCTAATCAAACAGTAAGGCATTGCTAATTGCATTGCAGCCATGATCTCTATCATTACAGAGGATTGTCCTGGAGAATGTCTGGCTTCAAGGGGGCATCCATCTTGTCTTCAAAAGTAAGCTAATAAAATTGTAACATGATCGATAGTACTTGGAGACTTGTGTGGAGCACAAACTCACTTTTATTGGTTTACATCCAACGGCCAGTATTTACAGAGGTCTTAGGGTAAATCTGAGGAAAGGCAGGAAAACAGGGTTTATATCGGGAGCAAAGGGGTGGAACCAAGAGGAGGGGGTAAACCGTCTACACACAGACCGTGAATTCCAGTTCACTGCACACAGAATAGTGGTGTCCGAGCAAAGGGAGATGGAAGCTTATTAATGGCAGGGAGGTGTAAGAAGGAAATCCAAAGTTTTGCTGGAACAATGAGATAAAGAGAGAGCAATTACTGGAAATCTGAAACAGGAGAATATAGGGAAAGCCCAGCTGGTCATAAAGCATCTGTGAAGAGTTATATTAAAACTTGATTGATTGCAATGATCCTGATCCCACCATGGGAGGCCATTAACTAGAGAGCCATCCTTGGTCACTTTCTCTTCAAAGCCCACAAATGACAGCTCTTGGGTTGTATTAATTGGAGTATAGGAGAATTAGGGGAGATCTCATAGAGGTATTTTGAAAGGTTTTGACAGGGTGGATGCTGGTAAGATGTTTCCCTTGGTGGGTCAATTGAGGACAAAGGGTCATAGTCTGAAAATTAAAGGTTATCCATATAAAACAGTCTTTCTGTGTACCTTTCTTCCCCTCAGCCCTCAAGGTGAAGGAAAACGTATGAGGAAGAGTAAGGCTGCCATTCAGACATCCATTTTCTTCATGACTGTCTATGAAGAACTAATCTGAGTTCTGTACCAGTAACTACATCTTCATCACAGTCCCATACCACTTGCCCCTTGATAATGGACACAATGCAGAATTAAAATTTACTGCAACATATGCATAGCAAACCAAATTGATGCTGTATTTTCTTATACACAACATCAAACTGATCATTTTTATACATTGCCATAATTCATCCAATCCATTTTAACATATTAGGAAGGTGTATGGTCTTATCAGGGAGGAGATCAAGGGTTATGGGAAGAAGGGAGGAGAATGGGGTTAAAAAGGATAGTAAATCAGCCATGATGGAATGGCGGGGCAGACTCACGGGCCAAATAGCCTAATTTTGCTCCTATGTTTTATGGTCTCATCTATCTGCAGTCAATTTATTTTCAACAGGCATTTGATCTCACTTCCACTGGAAGGAGGTACAGTACAGGTGCCACAAGAACTGCACCACCAGATTCAGGACCAGCTGCTACCCCTCCACCATCAGACTCCTCAACAACAAACTCAATCTGGGACTCATTTAAGAACTCTTACTTTTACCCTTTATTGATTATTTTTCTCTCTGGATGCACACAGTTTTCTTGCATTTCTTTATTTGTTTATATGTCTACTTTGAGTACAGTTTTTTTTTGCACTCCCAATAAGTGGTAATTCTGCCTGGTTCACAGGAAAAAGAATCGCAGAGTTGTTTGTGATGTATGTACTCCGACAATAAATCTGAAATTTAAGGTGTCATACGAAAGGTTATTGCAAAGAGAATTTGCAGAATTGAGTATTTTTTATTAATGTAAAGACTTGCTTGAAAGAGGAAGAAATCGAGACCACTTTCAGACTGGTAAACTGATACCAGCAGGGTGACAAAGATTGGGGTTAGAGTCTCATCTCTTTTGCAATTCCTACTGATGACTGAGTTGAAAGGACTGAGTGCATAGTGTCCAAATTTACAAATGATATAAAGCTGATATGAAAAAAATATCTGTAAGGATCAGCAATTCATTTGCAACAAGAAATAGGTTGTGAGAAGACAAGAAGAGTTCAAAGAAATATAAAGTGAGAAAATATTATTTGTATTAGGTATAATAGACAAATAGAAACAGATAAATTTTGGTGTCGGAGATGATCTAGTGCTGTTAGCACATGAAAGTCAAAGGATTATCCTGCTGGCATAGTAGGCAATTAAGAAGTTATATTGTAAGAGGATTGAAGTACATGAGTGAGGAAGTCTTGTTGAAATTGTATTCTGCTCTGGTAATAGCACTGTTTGATGTACTTGGAATTAGTGCAGCAAAGATTCACTCGACGGATTGCTGAGATGGAGAAACATTGAGGAAGATTGATCAATACTCATTGGAGATCAGAAGGATGAGGGTGATGCATTAAAATGTAAGGTCCAGAGAGAAAATAACAAGGTCGATACTGAGAGACTGTATACTCATTTCAGAGAATCTAAAAGGAGGTGAGATCTTGGGATAAACAAATTAGCATTTTAGGATAGAGGGAAGGAACTAAGGGTGTTCTGAATATTTTATTTAATCAGCAGATACAAGATCAAATAATTAAGAATAATATACCAAGTTACATAATGGAATGTTAACAAATATATGCTGAAACTATATATAGAAAAAAACCCTCAAACTAAAACCTCTCCCACCCTCTTCCACCCCAATATAATGGTCCCAGAACTAAAATACAAAATATTTTATAAAAAACAATCACATTTGATTCATTAATTATTTCAGCTTGCATCAGGTGACACTCAGAGTCTTCACAAAGTCATTATTTTATTCCTTTTGGGAAAAGTTTGTGAAACAGGGAAAATATAATAGTAAATATAAATTTTATAATTTTAACCTCATAAATTTTATGTACTGACCCCAAATTTGAAAACAAAATGAGTATTTATTCCTCAAATTATATGTAATTTTTCTCTAATAGAATACAACTTTGAATTTCAGCATTGCACCTCTCTAAAGTTAGTGAGTCCATCAGATTTCCATTTTATAGCAACACATTCCTTACTATTACTAAAGCAAACTTAACAAATTTCATTTCAGAATCTGACAACGATAATTCAGGGGTGACATTTTCAAAATAATTCAGGATTTAAAGGAAAATTCACCCCCTTTATCTGTTGTAAAAGTTTATGAATAGAAACCCAAAAAGTATTAGCCTTTGTACAAGACCATGTAGAATGAAAAAAAGTACCAATTCCTATTCCACATCTAAAACATCGATCCAATAAATTCGGATTCCATCTATTTAATTTCTTAGGAGTAATATGCAATTGATGTAAAAAAAAATTGTAATTAAGTAATCTAATAGTATTTGTCATAACTTCTTCACACAAATTTTGCCAATCTTCTTGTTGTATGATAATATCTAAATCCTGTTCCCATTTTTCTTTTGAATTGAACAAATCTACTTTAGGCATCTGTTTTTGTAATAATATATATGCAATTGAAATAAACTTTTTAATCATTCCATCAACTATAATTTTTTCCAAATTTGATAAGTCTTTTAAAATAATTTCTGGCCCTAATTTCTCTCTTGGATAAGCCCTCAACTGAAAATAACCAAATAATGTATTACGAGGAATATTTAAGCATTGACTAATCAAAAGACATCAATCTATTATTATCATAACAGTCTCCCAATTTGGAAATCCCTTATGACACCATATTTTTAAAAAAGGATTATCCTTTGAAAAAATTAGCAGAGGATTGTGTTTTTAACGAAAAAAATGTTTCTATCAATTTCTAATTTAATTTTATTCTCAATATTCAACAAGTATCTTAATATTGGAACTTCCTTATCTATTACATGAGATTTAGGTTCCCTCTTATAAATCAATTCATCTGACATAACTTTTCCTGTCTTACTTAACTCAATGTCTACCATGATGGTCTAGATTTAACAAACATATAAGCTAAAAACCTTAATTGAGCTGCTCTATAAAAATTCTTAAAATAAGAAGTTACAACCCTCCTTTTTCATATTTACATGCTAATTTCTCTAAGACTTTCTTACCATTTTCCCTTTCCAAAGAAATTTCCTAAGATGTTTATTTTAATCTTGGAAAAAGTTTTGAGGTAAAACTATAGGCGAAGTTTGAAATAAATATTGAATTCTTGGAAAGACATTCATCTTAATGCAATTGACTCTCCATATTAACATAATTGGTAAATTGACTCATATCTTCAAGTCTTTCTCTATTTTTAAAAATATTGATATGTAATTTAATTTATATGATTTTTTCAAATTAGTATCAATATTATACCCGAATGTTTAATCTTATCAGTCCATCTAAAATGAACGGCTTCTCTACAATGTGAATAGTCTCCTTTAACTAATTCTATCACTTCACCTTTATCTCAATTTATTTTATATCCTGAAAGTTTTCCTTAGTCTAATAATTGTTGATAAAGTCTTAGTAACGACATTTGTGGTAGAGTTAAATAAACTAGTACATCATCCGCAAATGAACTAGCATTATGCTGGGTCTGGTCTATCTCAAATCCCCTTAATTGTTGATCATTCATAATTTTTTGCGCCAGTGGTTCTATAGCTAAAACAAACAGAATAGGTGATATGGACATCCCGGTCTACTAGATCTATTCAAATTGACAAATTGGGACACCTGTCCATTTGTGGTCATTTTAACTTTATGACTTCTATTTAAAGCCTTAACCCAATTTATAAAGTTTACACCAAAACCAAATTTACTCATCACCTTAAACAAAAGACCCATTCTAACCTATCAAAACCCTTTTCTGCATCTAAAGCTACAATACAAAATCTTTTATCTGAGCTAAATGAATTATACTTAATAACCTTACTAAGTTTGTCTATTTCTAACAAAACCCATCTAGTCCATATTTATTAAATCAGGAAGATATTCATTAATTCTATTCACTAATACTTTTGCTACAATTTTATAATCTACATTCAATAAAGATATAGGTCAAAAGAAGTCAGTTTTAATGGATCTCTATTTTTAAAAAAATAACAGTAATAATCGCTGTGGAAAAAGTTTCTGGAAGACAATGTTGTTCAAAAGCTTGTGCTATTACCTTCATGAATAAGGGAATCAATAAATCTTTAAATGCTTTATAAAATTCAACTGGGAACCCATCTTCACCTGGAGATTTATTATTTTATAAACTAGAAAGTGCATCGAATACCTCCTGTTCAGTAAAAGAACTATCTAATTCATCCTTACCTTCTTGAGTTAAACTCGGTAATGACAGCTGTGACAAGTAATCATTTATAGCCTCTTCATCATGTAATGATTCAGAGGTATAGAGCTTTTCATAAAATTTCCTAAATACATCATTAATTTCTTGTGGTTTATAGGTCACTTGATCATTATCCTGTTGTATTGCATTGGTTGTTCTTGAGGATTGTTCTGCTTTTAATTGCCAGGCCAAAACCTTGTATAATCATTCCCCCCAATTCATAATTTTTCTGTTTAGAACGTAATATCATTTTCTCTGTTCTGTATGTTAACATTGTATTATAATGTAATTTTTTATTAACTAAAGTCTTCAGAAGATGCCTTTTGAATTTCTTTTTCCAATAAAGTTATATCTTTTTCCAATTTATCTATATCTTTCATGTATTCCTTTTTAAACTTTGAAGAATAACTATAATTCTCTTCTTAAATCAGATTTCAATGCATCTCAAATAAGAAACATATCTTCAGTTGAATGTAAGTTAGTATCACAAATCAATTGAATTTGTTGTCATATAAATAAATAAAAATCTGGACTTTTCAATAATAAAGAATTCAATCTCCATTTATAAACTGAAGTGAAGGTTGTTTTTCTGAAAACTCCAACTCAATCAAAAGAGGAGAATGGTCAGATATTAATCTAGATTTATAATCCACACCAATCACTCCTGATTAATTATGGGCAGAAAGCAAAAATAAATAAATTCTAGATAATGTATCAAACCTGCTAGAATTAAAAGAATAGTCCCTGTCCTTAGGATGCATTTTTTTGGCCATATATCAATTAAATTAAAATCTTTAATCAAAGATTAAAGATTATGACCCAGCATAATGTTTTAGCTGCCTTTGACTTCACTAGAGTTTTTGAAGATTTATCCAAAACAGGTTCCAAACAAAAGATGAAGTTTACCACCTGCCAAAATATTTTCATGTACATTCCCCAATTTTAAAAAAACCATCCTGAATAAATTTCTGATCATCCAAATTTGGTGCATAAACATTCAATAAGGTCCATTCTTCAGAAAATATTTGGCAATTAATTATAAGATATCTTCCAGCTGGGTCTGTCATTACATCCTGGATTTTAATGGGTTAATTTTTGTTATAAAAATTGCCACTCCCCTAGCTTTTGAGTTAAATGTAGAAAAAAACTACTTGACCTACCCAATCCCTTTTCAATTTTAAATGTTCACTGTCCATCAAATGGGTCTCTTGTAACAAAGCAATATCCCTCCTAATTTATTAATATATGACAAAACCTTTTTCCTTTTTATGGGGCCATTAATCCTGTTTATAATAAAAAATATTTTGACTGCTTTACCCATCATTGTTGTATATATAGTCCAACAAGTAAATTAATATCGATTGTTGTATATATCCACAGTGATTATTACTGTTATTTTAAAAAAAGATAGAGATCCATTAAAACTGACTTCTTTTGACCTATATCTTTATTGAATGTAGATTATAAAATTGTAGCAAAAGTATTAGTGAATAGAATTAATGAATATCTTCCTGATTTAATAAACATGGACTAAATGGGTTTTGTATATATAGTCCAACAAATAAATAAATATCTCTTATCCAGGAAGAATTCCTAAAAATCAAAATAGGTCCCGGCATCATCGTCTGCAATCCATTAACAGTAGTTTCATTTAAAACTGAAATCATGTGGCGGCCCGCAATTGCAGAGATCGGGCTGGCACATCGCACGGCAGCAGACACGGACAGAGATCGCTAAAGCGACTCCCAGGACAACGAACCGGCGGGGGTAGATGCTGGGGCAGCATCAGACCAACAGCCCTAAAATGGCATTGGTCAAGCTGCCCAGCTAACTCAGTAGAAATAAGCTGGGGAAGAAAGACATTCATATGCATGGACGTTCCCACCCGCTATTGTTATTCATATGGATGACTCAGTCAATCAGTAAAAACTTGAACAGTATAAAAGCAGCCTTTCCAGCCTTAATAAAGTGAATGAGCTTAACCTGCCACACTATCATCAAAATATCAAGACTAACAGAAAGAAAAGGAAAGATTCCTTCCCCTATTTCATCAACAAGTCATTTCAGTCAGTCCTCTGAATGCTGAGCAAATCTTTAACATAATCTTCATCTTGAATATAACTGGTGAAGAAAACACTCTGTTATCTGGAATGAATACTTTCAACATAGCTGGATAACAAAGCACAAATCTATAGCCTTTAACATATAGAGGCTTCTTAACTGGGTTAAACTCTTTCCTTTTCTTCAAAAGAGCTTGACTCAAATCCAGATAAAAGAAGATCTTATCACTTTCATAATTCAAAGGGCCATGTTCTCTAGCTCTTTTCATTGCCATTCCATGTATCTTCTCCCTATCTTGATAGTTAAGAAATCTAATCTATATAGACCGATTTCTTTGATTCTGTCCCTGCTTTGGTCAGAGAGCCTTATGTGCTCTTTCAATCAAAATCTTCTCTTCAAAATTGTCTTCCCTGAACATTTCAGGTATCCAATTCTGAAAAAAATGAATTACATCCTGACGTTCTTTATCTTCGGACATCCCTACAATGTTAAGGTTATTTCTTCTGCTATAATTCTCCAAGATATCAACTTTCTATAGTAACTTTTCATTCATAGAGACCAAAGCAGTAATTGAATCTTCATTGACGTTCACTCTTTCTATAATATGCTGAATTTCTTCACAATTATCTTGCATTCTATCTTCTAACTTATCGACCCTTTGTGAAACATTATTTATTGATTTAGTCAAATCTATTTTAACTTGTTGTAATTCCCCAGTTAGAAATTTGAAATTCTTTTCCATTGCACTTATAAGTGTGCCAATTTTATTTTCAAAGTAATTCCATTTTTTTCTTAAAGAACTTGGCCTTGCCTTTAAATTCTTCCTCTTCTATACTCACATCTTCATCTTCACTTGTAGAATTGTTAGAATCCTCTTCTATATCTAGAAAATGTTCTTCTTGTTCCATAGTTGGGATGCTGGACTGGCCCTTTAAAAGTATTGGAGTTTTTTTGCTTGTTTTTTGGTATCCCTAGTGTGCATGTGTGAGGAGACGCAGAGGTGGCTCCGTGAGATGGACCCTCACCGGGGCTGTCTCCAGCGGTCTCAGGAGATACTTCAGCGGCTGGCTTCGTTGAAGAGGTAAGCCCAAGTCCTTTTCCTTTCTTCCTTCACATTTTTCTTTTGATGTGATCTTCAAGTATCTTTCTCTGCACAGTGGCATTGTTTTCTTGTCAACATTAACTTAAGATTAACTTTAAAATAGTTTTGATGAGTTAAACTTTATTTAATTAGCACTTTTTTTGGTAATTCCTCCAGGAGACACGAGGGTGTGCTGAGTTCTCTATGCCATTATGTGACCTCCCCGGGTGTTGTGAATCTTTAGAATTCTCTGTGCCTCAGAAGGGTATGGATGCTCTCTCGCCACTACATATCAATGACTCCTATGGAGAGAGTGGAGAGTATAAAGTTCCTTGCTGTGCATATAAATGATGACCTATCCTGTACCCACACCACCTCCACATTAGACACGAAGGCACAACAGCGCCTACATTTTCTAAGGAGGTTGAGGAGGGCAAGACTACATGTCTTTATCTTAACAATATTTTACAGGAACACAAGTGAGGGTGTCCAGCCTGACTGCTTCATTGTGTAATACAGTAGCAGCAAAGCATTGGACTGGAAGGCAATACAGAGGATCATGAAAATGGCTGAGAAGATCGCTGGGGTCTCCCTTTCCTTTATTGCTGACATTCAAAGGGGCACTACTTAAATAGGACTCAAAGAATTATTGAGGACCCTTTCCATCCATCACACAGTATCTTTAATCTACTACCATTAGGAAGGAGGTGCAGATGCATCAAAATCAGGAGTGCAGGGCTGGGAAATAGCTCCTTTTTATCTATGAGATCATCTATCTCGCTATGAGATTGATGAACAGTATCCTGTAACCAAATAAATGATTCCAAAATATCTATCTGTTTATTTATTTATTTAATATGGTAACTTTACCATCATTATTGTGTGTATACTATATGTTTGTGCACGTTGTCCAGAGAAACACTGTTTCATTGAGATGTATATGCAGTCAGATGATAATAAACTTGAATTTGAGTTTGATAGAATTTTAGCCACTAAAGGAATCAAGGTGGGAATTTAGGTGTAAAAAAGGAACAAACATGGTGTTACTGAGCAGGAGTTGATCAGCCGTTTCATGGTCCTGGTCTTGTTTTAGAGCCATTATGTTCTATCATTGTGCTACCCCACCCTTGTCTATAACATGGCTTATGACCTCCACTTAAGGAAACTATAAGCAGCTTAGCAAGATAACCTTGAGCAGATCTGGGTTTAGGAAGCCCATCTCAACCATCCTGACATAGGCAACAACAGACTGGGCTGGATGGCTGAGAGTAAATTGTGAAAGGGTAATAGGGGAGTGCAGGAACCAGAAGATGAAAGTATGGTACCTTTGTGTCAATGAAGCCATTGTCCATGAGGATAATGCTTCACCAAACCCAGTAAGCAGTTGAAAGATAGACTGCTGGCTTCAATTACACTTGCATGATACTTTAAACACCATAATCCGCCTTGTGTTACAGTAGTCTGACCTTCAATTTTGCATTTAGACAGTTGCTTGTCCTACAATGGATTTTAAGACATTGTTTATCAGACGTTGCATGTTGTTTTGAATTTCAATTTGCAAATGAAGCAGGTTGCCTGTTCCCAGCTACACAGAACCTGCCACATTGGTGCCAGATTTCCTCAAGAACCTCTGATGCACCCTCAATTACTTGAAAGACTATTGTTGAGAAAGCATTAGGCATTTATTCAGTTAAGAACAATGGCACATCCATACTGTTTGACTGTCTTGCATTGAGGAGGGGGCTATGGACTGTCACATTTGTGGCCCTAAATGTGAAATTAATAACACCATCACCACATGCTTTACCAGTTGAACATCTCCGTGTCTTTATTTTCCTGCTTCCCTTATTTCATCATCCTGCACCTTCCACCTCCAGTGCATACCATCTGACTTCCGGTCAGGTTAATACATATCATGCATATTCATTATCATGACATCCCTCCTTTCACCAGAAATAAACTTTATATCTTTATGTTTAAATGTAAACACTTTAACACTATCAATAACATTTTTCTGCCTTCTGAACCAACAAAACAACTTCAAATTCAAAACAAAAACAACTTCAAATTCCTTCTTCACAAAATGTAACATAAACATGTTATAACCCAATGTAATATAATAGCTCAACTGTTCTTCTGTAATTATACTAATACAATGCTCACCTCATATGCAAAATGTAAACATTTAAATTTATACACCTCCCATGTTTAAATTCCAATACTTTCGTTTTTTTTTCATTTAATACCAAATAGTCGACTAAACAAAAATGCAATTCATACAGCACTCATACATGTACTTTATGATGTACACTGTCCAAATGTTCCCATTATCATTTCTCTTCCTTGGTGAGTAACATTACTGCGTTTCATCGAAACTCATTCCAACTATCACAAACTTTCACTTTTGTGATAATGCGGGCACGATTAGAAATATGGCACAAAATCTTCATATCGCTTAGGTGGTTTCCTGTCCTGTCTCGGCCTTCCTGCAATGCTACTGTCGCAACTTGGTTGTCACTCTCAGCACCGGAAACACTGCTCGCTGCGGCCTCTGGTGTTTCTGGTACTCGCCACTTCATCAGGAATGCTGGTAACTACCTCTGGAACATCATCTGGTCCCTCAGGTTCAGCATCTCATATTAGACTTCCAACCACTTCACTTGGTGTCGCTCTGGATTGGTACTTTTTGACACGAGACACGTTTCTTTTGTACAGGACTCCAGCTGGAGACTTGACTCTCACCATACTGCCGCTTCTGGATACAACCGTGTAGGGTTGATGGTAATAAGGTGTGTCTAGCTTACCACCATTCTCTTGCCTCACAAGAACATTATCTCCAGGCATGATGTCTGAGTACCTGGCCCCATGCCTCGAGTCTGCATACAGCTTTGCTGCTCCCTTCTTTTCAGCATCGTGGTCCCTCATCTCCTGGTCATCCCTGATTTCCTTTATTTCGGGCATTTTTGTGTGGATTTTCCTCCCAAAAAGTACTTCTGCTGGACTTTTTCCTGTGGTTGCATGAGGCGTTGCCCAATAGACAGCTGCATAGGATAGCTAGCAATGCTTCTCTCCAGTTCTGTCCTTCTGCATGAGCAATCCGTAATAGTTTTTCAATGGACTGATTTTGTCTCTCTACTTCCCCGTTGGCTTGCGGCCATTTAGGAGTTACTTTATGATGGTGGATACCTATGGTCCTCATGTATTCAGCAAACGTCTCTGAAATGAACTGTGGACCATTTTCAGAGTATAGCGTAACAGGCAATCCATATCTCGCGAAGATCTCTGCCATTGCTTGTATTGTTTTTTCAGTGATCGTTGACCTCATCACAGAGTACTCATAGTATCTGCTGTAGTAATCTACCACTACCATGATTGTCTCACCAGTTGGTAAAGGTCCGAGATAATCAACAGCTACGTTGATCCACGGTCCTGTCGGGAGTTGCGTACTTCGAATCGGCTCTGGAGGATTACTCCTACTTGTGAGTTGACACCCATGGCAAGTTTTGACGAATTTCTCTGCGTCTTTATTACAACCTGGCCACCATACTTTACTCCTGAGGTTTTGCTTGGTACCAACAATACCTAGGTGTCTTTCATGAGCTAATGATACAATCTTCGGTCTCAACCTCTGTGGTATCACCAATCTACACCCCCTCAATACACAGTGCCCGATGCAACACAGTTCGTCTCTAATGGGAATATATGCCTTGTGAATGCACTTGTCCCATTGTCCACTTTGGATACATTCTCTAACTTCCATGAGTTCTGAGTCATGTTCGGACTCTCTCTCGACTTCCCTCATTGTCACAGCTTCCAGTGTCGACTGAATAGCTACGAAGCGTACAAAACTCTCTGCTTCTGTCCCCAATTCTGACTTGGATTGTGGGCATCCACCTTTCAACAATCTGGACAGTGGATCAGCAATGTTTGCTTTCCCGGCAATGTGAACTACTCTGTACTTGTACAGATGGAGTCTGAGCACCCATCGTTCTATCCTGGCACACGGTTTGGACCTGGCGGCATAGATCACCTCCAATGGTTTATGGTCCGTGATGAGTTCAAATTCAACGCCATACAAATATGCATGGAATCTCTTGCAGGCCCATACAAGTCCGAGTGCTTCTTTCTCTGTCTGAGAATATCTCCTTTCCACATCTGTCAAAGATCTGCTGGCATAGGCAATGATTCTTGGTCACACATCACGCATCTGGACCAACACGGCTCCTAAACTAGCAGGACTAGCATCCGCTATGACTTTGGTTGGTGCAGCCGGATCATAATACCCAAGAGTATCGGCATTCGTCAGCCTTTGTTTCAGAACTGTGAATGCTTCCTTCTGCTCAGGGCCAAAATGGAATGGTACACCTTTCCTGGTTAGTTTCCTCAGTGGTTCTGCCAGTGTAGCAAAGTTAGGGATGAACTTTGCGCAATAATTAACCAATCCCAAGAAGCTCCTCATCTCCGTTGTATTCTGGGGTTCACGTGCATCTGCAACAGCTTTCACCTTGGCATCAGCTGGGTTCAGTCCTTCCCGCGTAAGCCTGTGTCCCATGAAGTCCATCTCTGAGACACCAAACTGGCACTTGTCTCCATTCACGGTAAGGCCTGCCCCCTGTAGTCTGGATAGCACGCGCCTCAACCATCTGTCATGCTCTTCCTTTGTAGCTGCATGGACTATGATGTCATCAGAAATGTTGGAAACTCCAGGAATGCCTTGAATCACTCGATGGATTTCGTACTGGTAGATCTCAGGAGCTGCATTGGTGCCGAACGATAGTCTCTTATACCAGTACAATCCACAGTGAGTCACAAATGTTGTCACGTCCCTGGATTCTGGGTCCAGCACTAATTGATAATAGCCCCATTTTAAATCAATTTTTGAGAACACCTGACTGGTAGTTAACTCCTGAAGTACTTCCTCCACTGTTGGTATGGGGTGTCGTTCTCAAATTATAGCTTCATTGGCCATCCCCATATCAACACACAGTCTTATGTCACCATTTGGTTTGGGCACGGTCACTACTGGGCTGACCCATTGTGTTGAATGTTCTACAGGTTCAATAATGTCTTGCTTGATCAACTCTTTGATTTTGGCCTCAACTTTCCCACAAAGTCCAAATAGAGTTCTGCGCACTGGTTGCGCCTTGGGTTTGACCGTTGTGTCCACTTCTAGCTTTAGTTGTCGACCTTTCAGCTTTCCTACTCCCTGGAAAACTGTGGGGAATTCTTGCTTCATATCCTCGTATGACTGAACTGAATTGACATGAGCTCCAATATGAAGTATGGCCAGGTCTTGCGCCTGGCGTCTACTCAGCAATGGTTCTCCCCTCTTGTCTATGACAACAAACTCTGCTTCGGTGTACTTGTCACCAGCTTCAACAGTCGCAGTGAAACATCCAATGGTCTGCAATGGCTTGGTTGCTGTGTATGGATACAGTTTCTTTGAACACTTCTTTGATGTACAAATGATCTTTTTTCTTTTCAATTTCTCCCATAAATGTCGGTCAATTACATTACTGTCACACCACCAATTATCACTGGGACCTTCTCATGATGTACATCATTCAATGTAAACTGATAGTATTTCTGCCCATCCTGGTTGTCATCATCATCGTCACTTTCTGGGTCACCTTCTATATGGCAAATAGTGCCTTTCTTTCTTTCCAGGATACTTTCCCCCAAGCTTTGCCCTTAGAAGCTGTACTCTTCCCATTCTGGTTTGCATTTGACTTGCTTTTGCACTTATTTGCAAAGTGGTCCTTACCTCCACACTTTCTACAAACTTTGCCTTTTGCTGGGCAGCATGGGTCTTTTCCAAAATGACCTCTGATTCCACATCTGTAACACTCCAAGTCATGTGTCGGCATATTTCTTGGCTGGCTATGGCTATGCGAGAGCCTATTTACTTATTGACCAACTTTGTCTTTACTGGGCTGGCTTGAGTTGTCTTTCAGTTTCATGGTATGAAATTGCCCCTCAACTGCCTCTAATGCAGCAGCCATTGTTAAAGCATTGGTAAGTTTAAACTCACCCCCTTTTTCCAGCAGTTGCCTTCTGAGTTTGTCTGATCTGCAGTGCTGCACAACTTGATCCAATAACTGGTTGTCCAAATCAGCTACCACATAATTTCATCCCACAGCCAGTTGTCGCAATCTCGTCACGTACTGGGCAACCGTTTCTCCATCTTCTTGTTTTGTTTTGCAAAACAAATGGCGTTGAAATGTAGCATTCGGTGTCACCACATTCAATGCATCTACGGCTTTCTGGTATTCCTCCTTCCTTCCAGTATTCGAAAGCATCTTAAAAGTTTCCCGAACTGCGGGTCCTGCGGTGAAGAAAAGTAAAGCCGTCCGCTGCGCTTTCTGTTCCTCCGTACTGCTATCGAGAAATAGGCCACGACTGTTGGCATAGGCTTCAAATTCTTCCAGCCATGCCTTCCACTTCACACTCACAGTGCTTGCATTACCCGTCGGGTCAAAATGAGGAACACCTCGAAGTGCTAGAAATTCAGCTCCTGTGACTGCCATGAAGAAAACCTTCCAGCTCAAAGCCACCGATTCAAAATCCAAAATGTTTATCACATTTAAAATCCAAAATGTTTGTGGCCCTAAATGTGAAATTAATAACACCATCACCACATGCTTTACCAGTTGAACATCTCCGTGTCTTTATTTTCCTGCTTCCCTTATTTCATCATCCTGCACCTTCCACCTCCAGTGCATACCATCTGACTTCCGGTCAGGTTAATACATATCATGCATATTCATTTTCATGACATGGACCAGTCACCTTTATACAGGAGCCTATGGGGAGGGACCACAGATAAAATCAGCCAATAGGTGTGCCTAAGCAGACAATTTTATGCAACAGTGGTTTACCACATTCACCCCTTGTTTTTAAAAAGAGTTCAGCAGGGTGAAGTGTAATTTATAAGGTTACAATTCAAAATCAAAAGTTTAGTCTTTCAGGTGGTCTTGTCGTTCACTGGCACCGTTGTAGTACTGGTTGTGGCTATGGAGCAGAGGCAGGGCCCTGAATGGTCTTGGGTACCTGTATACACTCATCAGTGTTATGCTGGTGGGTAGGCACTGATGAGTCTAGTGTATCCTCCCTGGGTACCAGGGGTCAGGTTTATCATCTGTGTTCAATGGAGAAAGGGGTGTGGTGTGATCAGCAGTGGTCTCCAGGACCCCTGAGGGAGCCAAGTTCCTGACATAGGAAAATTGGGGATTGGCATGGAGGAGGTGAACCCTTTCAACCAGGGGGTCAGACTTATGGCTCCTCACATGATTCCAGAGTAGGACAGGCCCTGGAGAAGTCAGCCATGCTGGAAGTGCGGTCTCTGTCGCAGATTTCCAGAGAAAGGAAAACATACAGTGTGACATTTGTGGCAGTACATAGCAGGGACATGAAAGATTGGAATGGCTCTGGGAGGACCTCTTGCCAAAGGGAGACTGGGATGCTTTTAAACTGCAAGGCTAGGAGGACTGCCTTCCAAACCGTATCATTCTCCCTCTCCACTTGCCTGTTACCCCAGAGGTTGTAACTAGTGAACCTGCTCGTGGCAATGCCTCTGGTCAACGGGTACTGGCACAGCTCATCACTCATAAAGGAAGGCCCCTGGTTACTGTGGATATAAAATTGGGGAAGCCAAACAGAGTGAAAAGGCTGCATAAGGCCTTGATGGCTGGCAGCAGTCATGTCTGAGTAGGGGATGGCAAATGGGAAATGGGAGTATTAATCAGTGATTTTAAGAAAATACACATTGCGGTCAGCGGACGGCAGGGATCCTTAAAAATCAACACTGAGTCGCTTAAAGGGACGGGTGGCTTTAATTAATTGTGCCATGTCTGACCAGTAGAAGTGCAGCTTGCATTCAGCACAGGCCTGGCAGTTCTTTATGGGACCTGATCTCGTCGATGGAGTTTGGCAGATTGCATGGCTTGATAAAATGAAAAATTCTGATAACTCCAGGGTGGAGGTTTTGCAGCCGGTCGATCTGTGTGCTGGCACAGGTCCCACGGGACAGGGCAGCTGGAGGCTCTTTAAGTTTCCCTGACCGGTTCAAGATGTCGTAATTGTAAGTGGACAATTCAATCCTCCACCTCAGTATTTTGTCATTTTTGATTTTATCCCGCTGCTGATTGTTAAAACATGAACGCAACTCATGTTGATCAATCAACAGGGTGAACCCCTTACTGGCCAGGTAATAGCGCCAGTGTCTCACTGCCTCGACAATGGCTTGGACTTCTGTTTTTGACTGAAGAACGTCGAATCTTGGGGGCCTGCAGGGTATGTGAAAAAAATGTGACTGGCCTGCCTGGAGATTGGCATCAGATGGTGACAGATGGTGACGTTATCAAGGTATGGGCAAGTGACCCACAACTCGTACTGATCCACAATGCAGTCCATCTCCCGCTGGAAGACTGAGATGCCATTTGGACACCAAAGGGGACCCACAAGAAGTGGTAGAGGCAGCCATCCACCTTGAATGCCAGATACTGGCAGTTGTCTGAGCAGTTAGGGATCTGGTGGTATTCTGACTTCAGGTCAATGGTTGAAAAGACTCGATACTGGGCAATTTGGTTGATCATGTTGGTGATATGTGGAAGGGGTTATGCCTCCACAGTATGTATCTGTTGATGGTCTGACTGTAGTTGATGACCATCCTACTCTTTTCCCCGTTCTGTGCTACCATTACCTGCACTCTCCAAGGTCTGGTGCTGGCTTCAATAATCCCCTCCTTGAATAAGCACTGTACCTCTGTCCCAGCACTGAACTGCCTACTTTTAGTGGCGATGGATTTGCAGTCATGAATGAGGTTGGTGAATAACAATGGGGGGGGGAATGATTTTAAGTGTTGAGAGCCCACAGGTCATGCATGGTGAGCGGTTGGGTTATTGGCTGTGTACAGTGGTGGGTTGTGGGGGGCAGGTGGTGCACAGTGGTTGGTTTGAAAATTGCCAGTTATACACAGTGAGGGGTGGATGGAGCTCATCAAATTCCATCGTCATGCTTTTAAGGTGACACTGAAAATCCAGCCGCAATAGCTCAGCAGCACAGAGCTGCCACATTACCATCAGTATAAAGTCTTTATGTTCAGTACCCTGCACCATTAGTCACTATGCAGAAGCCTCGAACCGCTGTGTAGGACTTGGATGCCAAGGAGAACTTCTGATTCATCGGCAATACCCTAAGGGAAAGGCACCGCACTGTGTCTGGGTGTATGAAGCTCTCTGTGCTCCCACTATCAAATAGGCAACTTATCTCGTGGCTGTTTACCTGAATATTCATTATCGACCCGGCGAGTTGATGTGGGCTGTCCTAAATGAGTGTGATGAAAGCCAGTGTCAGATCGCTGCACGTCGCTGGTGTGGAAGATGGTGGTGTCCAACATGACGACCCCCAGGGCCCGCAAGTGGCACTGCTGGGTCCTGAAAATGGCACACAAGATGATGCCCATGGATCGCGCATGGCGCTCCTGGCCCCTGGTGATGATCATGTCCAGGATGGTGGCCCCCAGAATCCGCACTTGGTGCTGCTAGGAAGAGGTTTCGACTTACACATTTTGGCATAGTGGCCCTTCTTCCCGCAGTTGGGCAGAGTTTCCTCTGATGTTTGCCCAGGACATCGAAGTTGCAGTTTGGGTGCTCCCATAGCACTGTGGCCGTTGTCAGGTTGCCACTGGAGCTGGACGAAAGTGACGGGAGGTGGTTGCGGAGCACTGCTGCCGTGGTCGAGTCATTAGTTGAATGAAGGGGTGGTGGCATGTACAAAGATAGTGGTACCTGGAGTAGCCACAAAGCATCCATGTTGTTGGTTGAGTAGGCCTCCATGTTATGGAGAGCCACCTCCAGTGTACCTGCCAGCTCGACTGATCTCCTTGGTCCAGACTGAGCTCTGCTTGGTCCAAGAGTCTTCGTCAGATCTAATTCGACCTAATCACCATGACATAGGTGTCCCAGATCAGGCCCTCTGTGTACACGATGGTGGATACGGCCTTGCATTCACAGGCCCTGCCGAGTGCTCACAGGGCCCCAAGATATTTGGCATTGGACTCACTGGGTTGTTGTTTGTAGGTCGCTAGGTGGTGTCTGGTGTAGACAACATTGATCTTATGCAGATGCTGTCCTTTGAGTGTGTCCACAGTTTCCTGGTAAGACGTAATGTCCCTGACCGTGGAATACACCAGGGTGGCGACCCGGAAGTGCAGTACTTGTAGCTTATCGGTCTCTGATCGCACAATGGTAGAGGAAAACTGTAGAAATGTTTCAGAACAATGCAGCCAGAGTTCAAATTTGGTGGATGCCTCAGGTGATTGAGGGTCGATCTCCAGCTTTTCTGGCTTCAGGATCTGCTCCATTGTAAAAGAAACCTTAAATGAATAAAATTGATGCATCATCAATCACTCAAAAGACCATTGTTTATTCACTTAAGAATAATGGCACATCCATAATGTTTGACTGTCCTGCATTGAGGAGGGGGCTGTGGACCAGTTACCTTTATACAGGAGCCTGTGGGGAGGGGCCATAGGTACAATCGACCAATAGATGTGCCTGGTCAGACAATTATATGCGACAGTGGTTTACCACATCCTACATATTGAATACAGGCTTAGAATTCACCTATTATTTCAGCACATATACCTCAGTGGCTTTCTTCCATAGTTTGGCTCAACTGATTCTTCAGCTGAGTGCTCTGCAGAAGAACTTGCACGAGCCCTCACTGTCTGAAGAGCAAGCACACGTGCTCTCCTTGTCCACTGCTCTGGTTGTAGAACAGACCTATCCGGTTTCATATTGTCTAGTCCCTGTTACATCCTCCAAATTATGTCCATTGTAAGTGCCTAAAATGGGCACTACGGGGTTTAATTATGTGTTTTAATTGTCTTGCACCTCTTGCCCTTGAACCTGCTGCATGGCAGTTCAAGGGCAACTGAAAGTAGGAAGGTGTGTGGGAGGGAGATGGGGAGGGAGGGGTGAAATCATTTGCAGCTTGTAAGACATTGTGGGATGAGGAGCAGATGATTAGGTGTGAGGATATTATCCTCTTCATTGATTACTCCCGCTATTAGTCATGGCCCCAAAATGGCTGTCATAATAAATATCTGGATTAGAACAAGGAATAATATGGTTGCTCTCCAATTTGTTCCTAGTTTCTACTCTACTACAGAGCAATGGTATCATGCAATCTGTTTGCATGAAATTGCTGATACGATAACATAAATAGTGACAGAGATATGCATGTGATTTAAATTGAATATTTCAGAGGGGGAAGATCAAACAAATGCCCAGTGCATGAACAGAAATGGAAAAGTTGAAGCCATTATGAAAACTGTATTGTTACTGAACTTTGATATTTCCCAGGCATACTATGGTTGGTTCATGCTGCACTTGGCAAAGATATTGGCATTGCTGCATCAGTGTTGGAGAAGAGAGATCAGTTGGGAAGGATCAACAGGAGGTCTATCATAGAAGCGTCAGAGGTAAGTACTCCTTGATGCACCACTCGCTCACTTGTAAAGTTTCCATTTATGGAGTTGGGACAATCATTTTCACAATATGGACAGCAGCCACCCAATAACTTTGTATGTTGGTGTCCACTAAAATTTAGCAAGGAAAACAAATCAGAGAAAGTAGGAGACATTAGCAAAAGGAAATGCTTGGGATTAGAATGTTTCACCTATATTTGTTAGGTAGATTATATTCAGCAGCTGGGTCTTCAGCAGCGTGGATTCGATGCTTGCAGACTCTGCCAGCTCGAGTACTTCGATGTTGGTGATGAAGTCATTCCAATGAATGAATGTTGAGGATGGAGCGGAGACAGCACTGATGGAACCATTCTAGGAGCTGTAGGTGATGCCGGTAGAGGACCCATGATTCAGAGCCGAACAGGAGTGTGGGTGTAATAGAAGATTCTAACCTGTTTTTTTAAACTTGCAGCTCTGGGTTCTGCAAGGCTGAGAACCTGCTTGTGTTTTAGATTCAGCAGACATAAGCTAAATTCCACCAAGGGGCCAGAGATGCTGTTATCTAATGAAAGGACATCTGTGTACCAAGAACATTTAATCTTCCTGCTTGTTTTGGTAACAGACTGTCAGAGGCCTAGCCTTGATGCAAAATAAACCATTGTATTCAAAGTGATAAGCTGAAAATTATGTTATTCGTTAGAAGCCTAGCTTGCTTGCTTATCTTTCTTGCTGTGCTGGGAATAGGTGCTTGGGTAAGCAGTTTTTGGGTAATATAAGTCATGGTCCCGCTGCTGAAGTTTGAGACTCTCCGAGAGGTGGCAACATCTCTCAGCATGAAGAAGAACTTCTGGAGTCCAGCCAACGTCCCGGTCAGGGGAGGTGGAGAAGCTACTACCTGCGCCCTGACAACCTACTACAAGTGTGCAGTCGTTGCCTCGCTTCGGCAGTTGGGACCAGTCCAAGCGTTGATAAGTATAGTTGGGAAGGGCTTGCATATTGTAGTGTGAAATCAGCTTTTGAATTTGTAATAAACATTTGTATAAACTGAACTGCTCTCGGAGTGTGTGTCTATTTTCTTTCGGTAGCTCAAACACTGTGACCAATCTAAAACGAACAAAATGAGAGGTATAAGTTTACCCAAGACAGTGGGTATGACAACGGCTCTGTACACGCTGATCTTTGTGTGTTTCTTCAGGTGGTTGTTTTTCCAGACTCTTTTGTGTAGTGTTCCAAAGGCGCTATTTGCCTTGGCGAGTCTGTTGTCTATCTCTTTGTCGATCCTTGCATCAGATGAAATGGTGCAGCCGAGGTAGGTAAACTGGTTGACCGTTTTGAGTTTTGTGTGCCCGATGGAGATGTGGGGGGGCTGGTGGTCATGGTGGGGAGCTGGCTGATGGAGGACCTCAGTTTTCTTCAGGCTGACTTCCAGGCCAAACATTTTGGCTGAAGACCCAACTGCGCTGGATGGGTCACGTCTCCAGAATGGAGGACCATCGCCTTCCCAAGATCGTGTTCTATGGCGAGCTCTCCACTGGCCACCGAGACAGAGGTGCACCAAAGAAGAGGTACAAGGACTGCTTAAAGAAATCTCTTGGTGCCTGCCACATTGACCACCGCCAGTGAGCTGATATCGCCTCCAACCGTGCATCTTGGCACGTTACAGTTCGGCAGGCAGCAACCTCCTTTGAAGAAGATCGCAGAGCCCACTTCACTGACAAAAGACAAAGGAGGAAAAACCCAACACCCAACCCCAACCAACCAATTTTCCCTTGCAACCGCTGCAACCGTGCCTGCCTGTCCTGCATCAGACATGTCAGTCACCAACGAGCCTGCAGCAGACGTGGACATACCCCTCCATAAATCTTCATCCACGAAGCCAAGCCAAAGAAGAAAGAAAGAAGAGATTATATTACTAACTGACCGAGAGCATTTGTTAAACATTCTGTAACCCGCATTCTGTGATTCCTATAACAATGACCTTAAGACCACAATATTATGCATTCCTCATTTCAAAGTATGATAATGATGTTGCATATTGAATATCCAAACGGAAGGCGTGAGCAGAAACATAATGGAAATTGCCATACCGAGTTTCTGGTATGAGTAAAGAACTGTAACATTCACTCTACAAGCAGTAAATGGTGATTTTCCTGCAATGGTAATGGAAATAGCAATATTAATACAGAATCCAGGAATAAAGGATGTATATGATGATATTTTGAGTACCTGAGTAGATTCAGACACGTTTGGACAAGAGTATGTCGTTTTACCTTCATATTCATTATGAATTCCCCCCAGAGCAGAGTTGTGTCAAATAGGAGGACTGAGTTGTTATACCCAAAGGGTAAAACAATGGAAATCTTCACTCAGAGCATTTTTTATTATTAATATGCATGCAGAAGCTGGGAGCTTATCAATTGCTCTTGATGAACTAGCCAGTAAGTGCACAATCTTCCAGAACAACAGGCCTGTGTCACTGAAAGGAAAGTCCAAAAGTAAAAGTGACAGACCAGCTACAGGCAATTCCGTCGTGTTGGTGGGCTTCTAATCAGAATGGATTGAGGGCAAGTTTGTAGGGTAAAAAATTTGCCACCCAATGCATTGCAAAAGTACTTAGCTCGATCATTGTCTTCCCAAGGAAATTGTATGGAGAATGGTCTGCAACTCTCATTTAAAAATGAAGTGTTTGTAAAATAATGTACCTTCAATTATTATTTCACATCCAGTTAGAGGGGCCAACGCTAGGAGTATTAGGAATGGATCTGTACGTGGAACTACCATGACTGAAACTTGGCTGGAAGGAGGACACGATTGGGTGATGCAGGTACCTGGGTTTAGGTGTTTTAAAAAGTATAGGGTGGAAGTCAGAAGTAGGAAGGGAGCTATTACTGTGCTGGGAGTAGTCTATATGCCCCGAAATAGAGCTCGGGACACTGAGGAGCAGATAAGCAGGCAGATTTTGAAAGGGTGCTGGAAATACAGGGTTATAGTTATGGGTGATTTTAACTTCCCTAATATTGACTTGCACCTACTGACTTCAAGAGGGATAGATAGGGCTGAATTGTCAAGTGTACTCAAGAAGGATTCCTTACACAGTATTTGGACCAACTGACAAGATGAAAGGCCAATATGGATCTGGTTCTGGGTAATGAACCTGGTCAGGTGGTGGTCATCTCAGTGGGAGCATTTTTGTGATATTGACCACATCTCCCTTAGCTTCATCATAGAAAATCGAACAATACAGCAGAGTTCAGTCACTTCAGCCCTTGATGTTGTGCTGCCCCATATATCCCTTTTTAAAAAAAAACGGCAGTATAGGTGCACAATCCTTTATCCGGACATTAAAATCCGGAAAGCTCCAAAAACTGGCAAGTGGGGACAGAGACAGCAGCGCGAATCGGGCAGGCGAGGGGGAGAGACTGGCAGCCCGAGTCAGGCAGGCGGGAGACTGGCAGCGTGAGACAGGCGGGCGGGAGACCACACTGTAAGTCGGGCGGGCGAGGGGGAGACTGGCAGTGCAAGGAGGGCGGATGAGGAGGAGGGAGACCGGCAGCGCAAGTCGGGGGGGGGGCTTAAATTTGGTTTTCCGAAATCCAGAAAAATCCGAAATTCAGAACACACTGTCCCCCAAGGGTTCCGGATAAAGGATTGTGTACCTGTAAAACCTCACTACCCCATAATCTGAAACATCCAAATCACTCAAGGCCAAAATGTCGGTTCTGTATCTTTATCTTTGCTACATAAAAGACACTGTTTGACCTGCTCAGCTTCTCCAGCACTCTCCGTAACCCTCTATTTTTCTTTCATCCATGTGTCTGACTAAGCATCTCTTAAATCCCCTAATGTTTCAGCCTCCATTACTACCCCCGACAGGGCATTCTAGGCACCCACAACTCTCCGTGCAAAAACTTAACCCTGATGTCTCCCCTAAATTTCCTTCTACTAACTTTGTACATATGTCCTCTGACGTTTGCTGATCCTGCCCTGAGAAACAAATGCTGGCTGTACACCCTATCTATACCTCTCATAACCTCATGGACCTCTATCAAGCCTCCTCTTATCCTTCTACGTTCCAAAGAGAAAAGTCCCAGCTCTGCTAACCTTGCCTCATAAGACTTGTTTCTCAATCCAAGTAACATCCTAATAAATCTCCTCTGCACCCTCTCCATAGCTTCCACATCCTTCCTATAATTAGGTGACCAGAACTGAACACAATATCCTAAATGCGTTCTTACCAAAGATTTTTAGAGTTGCAATATAACTTCTCTACTCCTGAATTCAATCCCTTTATTAGTTAGCTTTCCATAGGCCTTATAGCTATCCTGTCAACCTGTGTGGCGACCTTGAGGGATGTATGGATTGGAACCCCAAGGTCCCTCTGTTCATCCAGACTCTTAAGTAACCGACCATTAACCCTGTACTCATCCTTCTGGCTTGTCCTTCCAAAATGCATCACCTCACACCTATCAGGATTGAAATCCATCTGCCACTTTTCTGCCCAACTCTGCATCCTGTCTATATCCTCTTGTAACCTTCGACAACCTTCAGTTCCATCCACAACTCCTCCAACCTTGGTGTCATCCACAAACTTATTAACCCATTCTTCCACCTCTTCATCCAGGTCATTTATAAAAATCACATAGAGCAGAGGTCCCAGAACAGATCCTTGCGGCACTCCATTAGTCACTGACTTCCAGGCAGAATACTTTCCTTCCACTACTACTCTGCTTTCTTACTCCAAGTCAATTGTGTATCCACACAGCCAAGGTTCCACTGATCCCGTGTCTCATGATTTTCTGGATGAGTCTCTTGTGGGAGACCTTGTCAAATTCCTTGCTAAAATCCTTGCAGGCCACATCCACCACCCTACCCTCATCAATTTCTTTTGTTACCTCCTTAAAAAACTGAGTTAGACTCATGAGGCATGTCCTTCCCTTCACAAAGCCATTGAGTAGACTGTACTTCTCCAAATGCTCAATAGATCCTATCCTTAAGAATCCTCTCCATAAGTTTGCACACTACTGGCATTAGACTCAACAGTCTATAACTCGCTATTACTTTTTTAAACAAGGGAACTACATCTGCCATTCTCCAATCCTCCGACACATTCCCTGTGTCCAAAGAAGATTCAAAGATCGTAGCTACTGCCCCACCTATCTCTTCTCTCACTTCCCACATCTATGGAAAAGGATATAAACATTCAAGCTAGGAAACTGCATAACTGAGGAAGGGATAATTATGAAGAGATGAGGCAGGAACTAGTGAGAATAAAGTTGAAACATATGTTTAAGGGTGAAAGTACAGAAGTAATGTGGAGGAAGTTTAGGGACAACCTGTGCAGGGTTCAAGATAGGTTTGTCCCACTGGGACAAGGAAAAGGGAACCCTGGCTGATGAAACAGGTCAGGCAACTAGACAAGAGGAAAAAGGAAGCATATATTAGGAAACAGGAAGGGCTCATGAGAAGCAAATGGTAGCCAGGAAGGAGCTTAAGAAAGGAGTTAGGAGAGCTCAATGAGAACTTGACAAACCCTTGGCAGGTAGAATTAAGGAGAACCCCAAGGTGAAGGTGGGGCTGCTCAAGGATAAGGGAGGCAGCATAAAACTTTGTTTCACTATTCACAAGAAAAAAGGATCATGATGAGGTGGAATATGAACAGGCCTGTGTGCTGGACAATGTGGAGATTAAGGAGCGGAAATGTTGGATCTTCTTAAAAACGTCAAAATCAATAAGTCCCGGGACCAGACGTGAAATACCCCAGGCCGCTGTGGGAAGTGAGGGTGAATGGTCAGTTACTTAAGAGTGTGGATGAACAGAGGGACCTTGCGGTCCAAATCCATACATCCCTCAAGGTCACCACACAGGTTGACAGGATAATTAAGAAGGCCTATGGGATTCTAGGATTCATTAATGGGGGGAATTAATTCAGGAGAGACCATGTTAAAACTCTACAAATCTTTAGTAAGGCCACACTTAGAGCATTATGCTCAGTTCTGGTCACCTCATTATAGGAAGGATGTGGAAGCTATGGAGGGTCTGCAGAGGAGATTTACCAGGGTGCTGCCTGGATTGGGAAACAAGTCTTATGAGGCAAGGGTAGCAGGGCTGGGACTTTTCACTTTGGAGCATAGAAGGATGAGAGGAGACTTGATAGAGGTCTACGAGATTATGAGAGGCATAGATAGGGTGGACAGCCAGCACCTGTTTCCTAGGGCAGGATCAGCAAACACTAGAAGACATCTGTACAAAGTGAAGTGAGGGAAGTTTGGGGTAGACATCAGGGGTAAGTTTTTTTACACACAAGAGTTGTGGGTGCCTGGAATGCCCTGCTGGGGATGGTGGTGGAGGCTGAAACATTAGGGGCATTTAAGAGATTCTTAGACAGACACATGGATGAAAGGAAAATAGAGAGTTATGGGAGGGTTTAGTTTTTTTTGGAAGGGATAGATAGGTCGACACATCATGGACCAAAGGCCCTGTACTGTGATGTATTATTCTATGTTCTATGAAAACAATCCAAGTTTCTCCAAGTTGCTGCTTTCAGGGAGCTGTGGACTTGCACCCCAAGATCCCCCTGTATTTCAAGGCTTCTAAGGATCCTGTCATTTGACCTATGAAAATGCAATAGCTCGCACTTGTCCTGATTTATGTCCGTGATGAAGGGCTCAGGCTTGAATATTGGTTATATCCCTTTGGTTTCTATATATGCTGTGTAACCTGCTGAGTTTCTCCAGCACTTTTGTCCAATGCAATTTGTAAATGTTGCTTGTTTCAGACTTTTTTCAAAAGGGGAAGCAGTATAATGATTATAAATAAGTTTCACGATGCAATGTATGCAGTTTGAGCAGCATCTTAATTAAATCTGCACCTTCTACAGTTCTCCATATTTCCTGTCTCAATCTGCACATTCTATTACTAGAGAAGGCACAGTTACCATTAGGGCGACACAATTGCTGATAGGCAGGATGATTAGCATAACAGATAGTCCCATGTTTGAATCCGGTGCTGTCTGTAAGGAGTTTGTATGTTCTCCCTGTGTCTGCATGCATTTCCTCTGGGTACTCCAGTTTTCTCCCATCCTCCAAAAATGCACGGGGTTTGTCGGTTAATTGGAGTATTTGGACAGCACGGCTCATGGCCCAGAATGACCTGTTACCGCTAGATCTTAGAACCCGTGCTGATGTATACACTGATTTCCTTATGGAAATGGAGTCTAATTCTACTCCTGCATTCAAGGAAATAATCTAGCAAGAAGTTCCAATACATTACATATGTTTTACGGGATTCACAATTGTATTTGATTGATAATCCAATCAGTTACCGCATGAAGCATATCAATCATGGGCCACTTGGCTACTAGGCTCAGGCATCAGTTGGCATGCAATATATGACTGTTTTTACCCTTAGAGAGTATTTCTTAAGAGTAGTTTAGTAGGTTCTCTCAAGCTCTTTTACCTTGTTCCTCCAATTACAATGATTGCCTTATCAGGATCACAACCGCATATCCTTTCTGTAGCATTGCTAACAAAAGTATAAATAGTATTTTAAATATTTTTCATCAAATCATTCCCTCTGGAAATAGAAGCTAATACTTGGGTTGATCTATTGAGGCATTATTAACTTGCATGACAATTTTTTGATCTATATTAAAAACAGAAAATGCTGGAAACACTAACAGGTCAGGCAGCATTTGTAGGAAGAGAAGAAGGTGGAAGTTTGAGATTGGAAGCCCTTCGACAGAACTGGGGAGGAGACAAATGAATCTCGTCAAATTGTAAGGAGGGTGGGGAAGATGTCTCCAATGCAGTAAAACCAGGGTGACCACGGCAATAAACTGTACATTGAGTAAATAGCAATTGTTAGAGAATGAGAGCATGGACAAAAGATAATTGGCAGAAGAATGTGATACCTGCAAAATGCAGAACATCATCTCCACTCCCAGATGGAAAGGAAGAAAAACAAAGATGTCTAGCATCTGTAGATTTTTAAAAAATGTTAACATTCATTCTTCTGTATATTTCTGCTTGCACCATTACTCATTATTCCATATATCTACTTGATTTCCAAGTAACATGTCCAACAGTGTAACAATGCAAAGTTTGAGTATCATAGGCAACTGGCCCTCTTGTAGATAACGGACCTTTAGAAGTGAGTCTTTTCGAGGGTGTTTCTAAAACCAAGATTGAGAGATAAATCAGGCTTTAGTCTAATGATGACACACTGAGCAGAAAAAGATAAAGGTTGCATTATTCACAAGATCACAAGACAAAGGAACAGAAGGCCACTAGGCCCATCAGGACTGTTTCATGACTATGCACTGAGCTAACCTAAACTTACACTTAGTTCCAATTACCAACCTTTTCCCCATATCCCTTGATAACCTTACTAACATTTCCAGAGATCTGACCTCCACTGCTTTGTGAGGCAATGAGTTCTATAGATCCACGACCCTCTGACTATAGAAGTTCTCTGTTTTGATTGGTTAACTTCTAATTTTAAGACTATGACCCCTTGTCATCGACTCGCCCATCAAGGGAAACATCTTATCCACATTTACTCTGTCAAAACCTTTCAATGTTCGAAATGTCTCTGTGAGATTCCCTCCCTCACTCTCCTATACTCCAATGAGTAAAACCCAAGAGATACCTAATGTACCCCATACTATGTAATACTACATTTAGAATGTAACATACATGAAATTCTTTAACTTTGTGTACCGTAAGGAAGACAGAGAGTTACCACTTTTTCAAGCACCCATCACAGAAATGAGACCCCAGCAAGGAACGAAGTTGTGAACCCTGGTTTACAAGACCTATGCTCTAACAATTGAGCAATTGGAGCCTCCTGAATGCCAAAAGATAATTTGCTTCACCTCCACAGAAGGTCAATAAAGTAGAAGGTTCTCTTTATCTCTTCGGATTTTGGACATCTTATATCTGGGGGAGATTAGGTGGATTCAGCATCTGTTTCAAGTTCGAGCCCTGTGTGTCACATCTCCACCATTGTGACCATTAGGGAATTTAGGGGAATCTTTGTGGTTTTATTCTCTCCTGCAGAGGGAGAGATGACTGGTCTCCAGTTGGTATCTCTCTGGGACAAAACCTCTGTCTTCAGGATTGCTGAGAGTTGCTGGGATGATCCTGCACCAGGTCTATGCCTGGCACTGGCAATAACAAAATTGCTGGAAAAGCAACAGATCAGAGCGCACCTGTGGAGAGAAAAACAAAGTCACTCCTCTTCAGTGTGGGCACAATGCAGACTTTGGAACTCAACAATTTTAATTTAGTTTTAATTTGACATACAGCATGGTAGCAGGCCATTTCGGCCCACGAGTCCGTGCTGTCCAGTTTACACCATATTCCCCGTACTTTTTGAACAGTGGGAGAAAACCGAAGCCCCCAGAGAAAACCCACGTGGACACAGGGAGAACATACAAACTCATTACAGACCGCATTGGATTTGAACCCAAGTAAAGGCATTGCGCTAACCGCTACACTAACTGTTCTGCCCAAGTAATGATGCCAAATTAACCAATTCCAGTGTAAGGTATCTGTCTGTAATATTTGCTCAATTTTCCTTACCCCACAGATATTGTCTGATCTACTGGGCATTTCTAATTGAAGATCTGCTCCTTTCTGCAGTACTGTTTAGTTCACTGACCTATAACCGCACTTCACTGTTTTCAACTGTCAATGGCAAAGTTTGGCAAAACCATGTTTCCTTATGAAAACTAGTTTTTTTTTCCATTTAAATACTTCCTTTCTTTTCCTGAAGATATACACAGCAGGGCTGTTTACCACCATCGCCATGTGAATTCAAATAGACCAGCTGTTAATTTTCTTCATGACCCATTTGCCGATTCGGTTGTTGTTGCCACTGCTAAGATGAGACCAGCTCAGAGTCACAATCATCAACATCCCATTAGTTGTTACACAATTACAATAATCTACTCAAATTCTAACTTTTCAAAAATACTCTTCATTTTTACTGCCATCACTTTTCTGACAAATCAATTTAACCAAACTCCATTATCTGCAAACTGTAATTTCAATGTGGCAATGAAATGAATTGTCTTTGTACCGACTTATTTCTACTTTCATAGTTTCAAGAAATGAAATACATAGAACTTGATACTTAGATGACCTTGACCTTGGAAGTTAAAAAAATTTAAAATATATATACTCTCCAAACACAGTGTGCAACACCATTCTTCAGCGATGTTACTGCTGACAATAAAAATATTTTTTTTTATATCACAAAGTGCACTTCTAACATGTTTGAGGAAGCCAGATGCAGCCTTTGAATACATTTGTGAAGAATCAGTTGCATAAATTTCAGCACATAGAAAAGATCAAACCTGAACACTCAAAATAAATAAATGGTCAAAACTCAATACATTGGAATTGGCAAACAAAATCACATAAAATCATTGCAGCAATTTGCATACTGATAGCTTCTTCAACAAAGTAAAACATTTCAAGGTGCTTTAGAAAATTTCACAATGGTATTATAGTATTTGAATAGATGCACTAAAGGCTGCTAAAATAGGCATGTTTCAAGAGTGTCACAAGGCAACAAAGAAGCGGAAGTTTTTCAGTGAATTTTCAGGATTTGAGGCATTCACGGATGACGGACAGTACCATTGATCAAGATGGTATGTATGAGTGGCCAAAATTAGAAGAGTGTAGAAAACCCAAAGGTTTCCAAAGCTGGAAGAGATCGCAGTGATATAGAGGAACGAAGCCATGGAAGGGCCATAATATGTTACTAATTAGTGGTCTATGTAAGTGAGTGGTATTGGCTGGGAGGAAGATGTCCTTGAATGTGGTAGCCTGCATTTCCAATCAAAGGAGTTTGCACATTTTCGAGCATCCAACTTCATCAAAGATAATATCTTCAGTCTTCTCAATATTTAGTTGGAAGATCTTTGTAACCATTACTGAATGTTGAACAAGCACAGCAAAAACATATGGATGTTACTTATACACATATGGAACCCTATGATACATTTATTAATAATATTGCAAAAGAACAACAGATAGATAAGATAGGATAGATTCTGAGGTGAAAAGAGAATTGAAAAGCCTTTGTGGGTGCTTTACTATTTTTGATTGGTTGGATAAGAGTGGACTGTTGAGAACAGTTTATCCATTTGGACAACAGAGAAGATCTACTGGAGAACGTTGGCTATGTCAAAGGTTGCAGACAATCGGAGAAGGATGAGCAAGCTTACTAATGTCACAGTCACGTTCATACCTGTCAGGGCCATTCATTGCTGAGGCAGTGGGGAAAATCAAATTGAAAGATTTCAAGCATGAAGTTGAGAATTTTGGGCAGATATTTGGGAAGAATACGCTCAAAGACTTGGAGGGTAAAGTGAATTTGGAGACAGGATCATGCAAGAACATAAAATTCAAATAGTGAGCATTTTGACGAGTCTAACTATAAATCTGCACACTTCCAATTTTGTTAAAAGCTCAATGTTTTTTTATTCTCTCAGTAATAGAGAAGGATTTTCTTATATAACTAAGATCTTATTCTCCTGAATTTTAGTTTTATTGTGTACTTGAAATCTTCTTGGGAGAAACAAAACCTCCACTAGTGATGGGTCACATTAAAATTCTTTTTTAATAAGATCTCATGATTCATTGACATAACATTTTCCACCTCAACCGACCCCCACTCAAAAAAAAAATTATTCAACATCACACTTTTACACAGTAGAGGATTCTGTACAGATTTAAAAAGAATGGAGCTCAGGTTCCAAGCACTGCTTAAGGTACAGAGTAAAAATGAAATCTAGAAAAGAATTGTATCCAATGAACACATCTGTCGAAGAGTTTACAGTACAAATAATTAGTAAGATATTTTTCTGGTGCAATATCATCGCTTTGTTGATGAATTGAAAACTGTAAAATGAAATAAAAATACTTCAATATTTTGTTAAACAAAAAGCCATTCTTTACAGGAAGTAGACCCATTGGTAAGCCTTATTTTTGGACTTATATAAAAACTATTTACATGAAACCATTACAGTTTGTATCACATCTACATGTACATCAGCACCGTAATGCAACAGCAGTGCAACTACAAAACTAGGTCTACTTTACTTGGTCCCTAAACACTTTTATTTAGAGGAAGCCGAAATGTAACAGCTTTTTTAATAATTCAAAACGCATCTACTGCTGGCTACCGAATATTTCATCAAACTCTTGCATCCAGCCTTCTGTTGATCCACTTTTCATTAGAGAATCCATCAGATCTACACTGTCTGATAAATTAGAGAAGGAGCCAGGCCCTGATTGGCCTGAATAATTGAAGGACAAGTCCTGACTTGTGGTTCTTGTATGATAACCTTGACCTGGGTTACTTTGTGCATAGCAGCCTCCTGCCAACTGTTGGCCTGTGGCCTGGTTAAAACCAGTCATATTGTGGACTGTCTGGGTCATGCCAGACATAACTATTTGTCTCGTCTGGTTGGTCCTTGGCTGTCCTCCAAAATGAGGCATCATTTGTCCTCCAACTGCACCAGCAGACTCAAGAATTGGCTGACCCAATGCCTGGGAAAAATGTTGCTTGCCCATCTTGGTTTGACCTGGTTGCATTGGATAAGCTGATTTGTTGTTGAATGGACTTAGCTCAGTGTTAGCTTGAGTTCTGTTGGGCAAGGTCTGTAAACTATGTTGCTGCCAACTCTGAGCTGGTGTACCAGAATTTGCAATTAGTTGTAGTCTTTGAAGTTGGGCCTTTGACATCTGCTGCCCTACTGGTCCTTTTACATGTTGCTGTTGGGCCAACACAGGGTTTCCAAGTAAGTTTTGTCCATAACCAGCTACCATTCCAACCCCTTGTCCTGCAACAGGCTGTTTCTGCATCTGGCCAACATTACGTGCCACATTTGCATTACTTTGGTTTGAATGCTGAAGAATTTGGTTCATGCCTGGACTCATACTATACATTCCTTGTTGGGTGCCCTGGGCATTATTGTATGGTACCATTCCAATCTCCGACTGGCCAGTGGTGGCAGGTATCGCACCAGAATTCTGGACAGCTGTCATCTGCATCATGCCCTGATTCTGTGCCATAATTCTGGGGCTTCTCACATTCTGGAGAGCTTGACTCCTTGCTGTTGCCAATTCCTGGGCTGTACCTGTAAAGTAAAGAACATTTGATTTTACTGCATGATGTCAACACTATTAAATTATATTCATTCGGATTATGACTTTGTTGACTTACAAGTTATATGGTATTAAATGTTTTTGATATTTTGCAGTATTAGTTCTATTAAAGTCAAGACCAATAATTTATGTCATGATATCAGAATTTTTTTCATATTTATTGTCAGAGTACATACATGACATCACATACAACCATGAGATTCTTTTTACCTATGGGCGATGCAGAATTACCACTGATTGGCGGTGCAAAAAAACTATACTTGATGTACACATGTAAACAAATAAAGAAATGCAAACAAACAGACTGTGCAATACAGAGAGAGAAAAAAATACTGGTTAAGTGGGAATTCCTCGAAAAATGTGAGAATGTGAGTACTGACACATAATTTGACATTGGGAATGTGTGTCAAACATACCCTCTCAAACCCAAGGACCACAGCCCCTTTGCAAGAGGGGTTTAGAAATGGCAAAGATACTGCATTTAACACAAGCTATTAATATTTCCTGCATTTCTGTTGGGAGAAAGGCCTAATTGCCAGTTTTGCCACTCTAGACTCTTGTTACCTCTTCCCTTTTCAGACAGGTCAAAGATAACATGCCTTCACTCCATTACACCACAT
The DNA here is from genome assembly GCF_036971445.1 of Narcine bancroftii. Classification (NCBI taxonomy): domain Eukaryota; kingdom Metazoa; phylum Chordata; class Chondrichthyes; order Torpediniformes; family Narcinidae; genus Narcine; species Narcine bancroftii. The sequence goes on along the minus strand of NC_091471.1, from coordinate 144,787,966 downwards.
TCAAAGCATAATAAATACATGGAATTTGCCTTCTAAGACTGGCATCCTTCATTGGTTATTCTATCACAAAAACTTGCTCAATGTTTCACAATCCGCTGCTGTCCTCTTCTCCGTTCCAGCTATGAATGGAAATTCATACTGGTAAGCTCCCTCTCTAAGCCTGTTTGGTGCACTGCTTCAACCTCTGCGATAGTGGTTTTTGATGTAAACACTGTTTTACAATTATTGAACTCAATGCTCCACCCAGATTCATTCCTACAGTAATATTCTGACCAAAATATGTTGAAAACAGGTCCAAAAAATGATTTTTTTAAATGTTGAACCATTTTGCTTAAGGATGTTCTTTCTAATCTTGAGATCTTAATCAAATGAGATTAAGAAAAGGAACTGAATTATTCCACTGAGAATTACAAAGAAGCCAAAGGGTAAGGGCTCAATAACTGAAACAAAAATCTAGATAGTTAAAAAGACTTCATGAAGGAACATGCAAAACAACTCCTTCATCTGCCATCAATACCTCCCACAATCTTAGGTGTCAACAACACAAAATCTGATCCACACATCAAACTGGACAACATTAAACATTGTTATCTCTTCGTCAACCCCAGTGCCCTATTGACTCTCCCTTTAATCCTTTACTCTAACAATCCTTTCAGTAATCTAAAAATGTCATTTCAGAAGTTTCTCTTATTTGTTCTCCTCATTTTCGGTGACAACCTTCAATTGAGAACCTCCTTCATTATTGCAGTGGTCCTTACTTACCCCCTCAAAACAGTTCATCATGAAAAAAGCATTAGCTAGGTGTTTTGTTATTTGAATGTCTTTTTAGGTTACCCACTTGTCTGGGTGGTGAGTGTTCGCGGTTTAGGGAATATGGTGGGGGGAGGGAAGAGGGGATAAGGGATATTGGGTTTGGACCTGTTTGTAAATTTGTACAGTTATGATATGGATAAGTGGTAATCATTGTGGACTTGTAACGATTATTGCTGCCAAGCTGTAAATTACTGTCTAAACCTGAAAAACTATCAATAAAATATTCAAAAAACAGCATGTATTAAACTTGTTCAAAGCCTTTTCTGCTCCATTTTACCAATACTTGAAGAAGTTTCTTTGTTCAATCATTACTGGTACCGTTCAATTGAATCCTTGCTGGTAAATGCATCTGTGAATTGCTTTTGCATTGAAAGTTATTGTGACCTGCCTTATGCTTAGTGACAAACTGCACCACCCAATCACCATCACTGGAATTAATTTGTCATCAGGTGACTCTTCGGTAACTCTGGATATGTATCTTGCTGTGACCATATAATCATCAGGGACGCAGACATTTCTCATCATATATACAGTGATTATCAAAAACAATTTTGTACTGGAACGATTTAACAGTGTTATATGTGCTGTTGGGCACTGTCACTTTAATTCTTTCACTTTGTCTAAATTGTTTTTTCATAGGCTTTTGGTCCTCTGTCCCCTATGTTACTGTACAAAATTGCATTTCAATTGTTCCAGTTTCACTCTTTGATGGTAAAAATGTTCGATGATAATAAATTTATTGTCAAATCCCCATTATTTGGCTCTCAGTCAACCAGAAACTTAAAATAACCAGCAAAAAAAAAAGGAAATAAATTAATATATCAATTTAAAATTAAATAAGAATAAATAAAAGTTTAAAATTGGAGAAGTAAATGTTCTCCAAAACAACACACAGCCCCTTAGGAGCAAACATTCAGCCAGCGGAGGAGCCCTCCAGTTGTGCCTGTCCATGGCAGCTATTTGAATAAAGTTGTTTTTGAATAAAACAACCCATATACTTTCTCCCAGCTCATCGCTGGGGCAATTCTCCCAAAATATCTCCCTGTCCTTGCCTGTTAAGAGTCTTTATCTTTATTACTATATTATAAGTACATTAGTAAGGCTTTATTTGCAAACTTGGGGGAGGGGGTTAATTATGACGGCAGCACAGAAAGCACCGCAGTTAGTATAATGCCGATATAGCGCCAGCAACCAGGGTTTGAATTTAAATTTGGTAGGTTACGGGAATTCGCTGATTAAAGAGAACATCACATTACATTTTGCACTGTCTTTTATTTTTTAAATGGTGTATTCTTAATGCAGGTGTCTTAGGCATTGGAAGAGTGAGTCTCAGTCAACTGGAAAATTCACAGATCCGACATCCACGATCCCCATAGGTGTCAGATAATGGGGATTTTACTGTACATTGTACAATAAATCTACTTGGGCATTATTTGCACCAACTGAACAAATATTTTGTTTAAAAAAAGTAAATATTAAATTAAATAGGAATAATAAATATAAAAAAAGATGGATAATAAATATTCACAGTTCCCATAGTGCAAGCAAAAAGAACACGCTTTGCAGTAATGCAGACAGGCCATTTAGTGTTGTCGGAGTAGATTATTAGTCAAGCAGATAATTATTGGACCTGGAGGTGCTGGACTTGAGGCTTCTGTACCTTCTTCCCGAAGGTAGCAGTGAGAAGAAGTTGTGACGAGGATATGGGAGTCTTATATGATGTTGGCTGTTTTCTTGAGGTAGCGCCTCACATATATGTCTTCAATAGATGGGATGTCAGAGCCTGTGATGGATCTGGCTATGTTACTTTCTGCAGCCCTCTGTATTCCTGGGTACTCAAATTCCCAAACCAGGCTGCGATGCAACCCATATACTTTCCACAGTGAACCTGTAGAAGTTTGATAAGAGTGTCTGAAAACATGCCAAAACTACTCGGACTTCTTGGAAAGTACATAGATTGTCTTCTGAATTGAAGCAGCAAAAAGTAGATTGTCTTGGTTGCATAGACAGTTATCCATGCCTAGCATAACTTTTCCCCCTAAGGACTGAATGATCCACGGTGAGATAGGACTCAGGACAGCAGCTAAAGTGTAGATCATGGAGTCATTTAGCACAAAACAGACTTCAGCCATTGTTTCTAGCTGACCATCAAGTACCCATTCACATAAATCGTACATATATTTCATGTCTCCTCTTGCAACCCCATCTCCTGACACCAACTCAGGTGCAACTCACCAGAACTAATGAACTTACCACTCAACACATCCTTGGCACGTGAGAAGAAACTGGAGCATCTGGGGAAAAGTACAGTCAAAGGGAGAACGCAGACAACACTCAACGGCAGGATGAAAGTTGATGTCTCTGAAGCTAAAAGGCTGCATCGATGATCCGCTCCCATGTACAGCCCTTTATATTAATAATGAAGAATTTCTGACTGTTCTCATCTACGTTCAACTGAGAAACTTAGCTCCTGCCAACTGTGAAGGCAGGTTGCAGTGACAGTCAGATTTTAAATTACTTTGTCGATGCCACACATTTATCCAGCTTTTAGTTATGACTACTTATTACAAATTACTTCCACCAAACTCCTCTTCTTGGCTCTTGAAAGAATAAATAAACATTTTTTTGTTTGCAGTAGTCCGGTTTGACATCAGTTTTAATCTATAATCATGCCTCGTATCTGCTAATTACTAGGAAGGCATCTTCAAAGAACTCACCTTACCCAGGCAACAGTGGCTCTAAATGTGATCTTAGAGTATCGGATTGCAAACTGATTGTACCATTATGAATGTCAACCTTCTGAGCCAATCTTTGCCCAATAGAATGGGAAGCACAATATGGTCAGTTACAACCATTGGTCAGGTAGATATTTTATTATTTTATTACATACAACATGACCTCCTAATTTTCAACTTCTAAACAAATTTGCAGACTGTCTGTGGTCCTTGCAAAAGGCACCTGAATGAACTTTTTCATTTATGTCCTTGACTGTTATGGAACAATCTGCTGTTATATCAGGGTGTATTACTAGTGAATTGATGTCATTTAGGATTATGATCTTAAAATACTGTTGTAACATTATGATCATCAGGAGCATTGATGCAGATCAAAGTCTACATTGCCTGACTGGTTATAATAAAGTACAGATACTCTCTTTGTGGCTTCCTATGAGAGAACATTTCACTCTGTGCTGATGTTGCTTTAGAAACGTTGCTACAATCAGCAGTTGCCTTCCATTTTGACTTGCATGCTGCAGTAATGTGCTCTTTGTTCTGGCATGACATTTAGTCTCTTTAAAGGAACAATGACGGTGAGAAATGACGGTCAGAACAATAGTAACTCACACTCGTGACACATACAGTCATGTGGTGTGGATCATGTTCCAGGACCAGTCTCGGTGGCTGCTTTTTAACTGGAGGCTACCATTACTCTTAGGCTTCAGTGACAGTGATCGAAGCAAATCCTTTGGAAGTGGAACAACAATGCTTCTCCTGACCTTTGCTTCAGGCACTGATCAACAGCAGGACTGATAACTATCTTTGTCACCATCTGTCATGCATTCAAGGGTAAACCATAAACAACATTATGAGTGTAGGTATGTTTGAACTAAGATCTGTAGAACACTAGGAGGTTCAGGACATGTGTAGATATCTTGTTCTGGCCTAGAAGCAAGGTAAGAAGAACAAGTGGTGTATGTACCATGCATACAGACACGGTGATATGATCATGTCCTATGTCCACGATTTGTTTGCTTCTTGGACATACATATCTTTTTTTCTTTGGCTTGGCTTCGCGGACGAAGATTTATGGAGGGGGTAAAAAGTCCACGTCAGCTGCAGGCTCGTTTGTGGCTGACCAGTCCGATGCGGGACAGGCAGACACGATTGCAGCGGTTGCAAGGGAAAATTGGTTGGTTGGGGTTGGGTGTTGGGTTTTTCCTCCTTTGCCTTTTGTCAGTGAGGTGGGCTCTGCGGTCTACTTCAAAGGAGGCTGCTGCCCGCCAAACTGTGAGGCGCCAAGATGCACGGTTTGAGGCGTTATCAGCCCACTGGCGGTGGTCAATTTGGCAGGCACCAAGAGATTTCTTTAGGCAGTCCTTGTACCTTTTCTTTGGTGCACCTCTGTCACGGTGGCCAGTGGAGAGCTCGCCATATAATACGATCTTGGGAAGGCGATGGTCCTCCATTCTGGAGACGTGACCCATCCAGCGCAGCTGGATCTTCAGCAGCGTGGACTCGATGCTGTCGACCTCTGCCATCTCGAGTACCTCGACGTTAGGGGTGTGAGCGCTCCAATGGATGTTGAGGATGGAGCGGAGACAACGCTGGTGGAAGCGTTCTAGGAGCCGTAGGTGGTGCCGGTAGAGGACCCATGATTCGGAGCCAAGCCACATACATATACCAGTCACCAAAACTCCCAAGCTCAATGCTGAAACGGTGTTCAGTCAGTTCAGAGGTTGTATCACTGCTATAATAGAATTTTATATTCCTATGTAAGGGGTATATTCAAGGACATTTCTTACTCTCCAAAAACTTGCACCAAAATGTTTACAGATTCAGGTATTGATTGGAAATAAAATAAAACCCAGTTGTATTGCATCTGACTGTCAAACTGACACTTATAGTTTAGAGCCACATATAGAATAAGACATCACAAACAACATTCAGCCATGGACTGTTAAGTGGTGTAACATTCACACCATAAAAGTGCTAAAGCCGTGACCAGCTCCACTGAGAAAATCCAACCAGGTGCCTGAATTTCAGGAACCTGTCTACATTTTGCTCATACCTTGGTGAAGGACTCAATGCCAAAACGTTGGTTATGTCTGCTTACCTTTGCTATATAAAATACTCAGTTTGACTTGCTGAGTTTCTTCAGCGTTGTGTTTTAACTTCAATCACGGTGTCTGCAGACTTCTGTGTTTTACTCGTGTTACAGTGTGTGCTATTCCCAAAGTGCATTACTGTTACCTACTTCCAAAAAAACACACTCTAAACTTCAGATCCCTACTATCAAGGAGGACCTGGAAAGCATGCACCTACAAACCACTATAACTTGTAGAATCTCCTCCAAGCAATACATCAACCTGGCACTTAAATATATCATCATTGCTTCACTGCAGCCTAAATCCTGGAATTCCCTACAAAATGAGAATGGCTTCACCAGAAAACCTGCAGCAGTTCAAAAAGGTGTCTCACTACTAATCATATCTAAGGCACACAGTGATAAGTAATAAAAACTGGCCTAGTCAGCAGCATCTGCACTCTGAACAAAGAAGTAAATAAAAGCCATTTGAGGCAGCTCCATTTTCTGGTAACCTTATCTCAGGATGGTTCAATGTCTTCAGATTAAGGAAGAAAGTTGAATATCATTGGTCCTATTTTATACGGTAAATCCCTGGTATCTGGCATCTATGGGAATAGGTGGATGCCTAATAAGTGTATTTGCTGGTTGCCTGACATTGTGTGTTGAGTGATTAGCAAATTAACCACTAGGTGGCACCATTTTTAAACTTTTGTATTTTTAACCAATTTATTTTCCACAATTTTCTTTTGCCGGTTGCTTGAGGTTGCCAGTTTCTTGAATTCCAGGCATGGAGATTTTATTGTACATGGTAATGCCATTGCACAGTTCAATTCTAGAGGGAATCATAGATTGTATTATGATAAGCAGAAATCATTTATTTTAAAATTTGAATTAAAAAAAATTAGACATACAGCCCTTCTGGCCCATGCACCTGTCCATCCAATTACTCCCAGTCGACCTACACCCGGGTACGTTTTTAAAGGGTGGAAGGAAACCAGAGCTCCCGGGGAAAACTCACAGAGACACAGGGAGAAAGTGCAAACTCCTGACAGACAGTGTGGGATTTGAACCCTAGTACCGATCGCTAACCAGGCCACCCCCAAAAAAATTTTTTTACATCCATGATCTTGGAAAGATAAATTATGCACTTGCTTATTAATTTTTAATTACAAAGAATGAGTTAATGTGACACCAAACAAAGCACAGAACTGATTTTCAGGAAGAATTCTGTGGACAAACTGGTAAAGCAATGCTCTATCTTTTCACCTGTGAGTGTGGATTGAGCAAGCAAGGATCCTCCCTGAACTGCCTCTTTGATGTCAACCCAAAGTGCCAATTGAAAGTCTAATAATTTAACTCTAGGGGCTGCCACCTGTGGGAAAATGCTGACAGTTTCATGCCAATCTAAACAAGATTGTAACTTCCACATAAAAGCCCAGAGTTGTTGGTCATCTGCTGATGTAGTCGACATGGAATCCAATGACAAGACATAAACCTACACTCATGCTGTAGAATATGTAACAAACTTGTGCCAGGACAGATCTGGCACATTGTCCCCAACCTCATTCATATCAATGAACATTTTAAGGCCATGAAGAAAATATACTTGTGTTTCCTTCAAAGATTCTACCAGATTAAAAGTTTATCTTAAAAACTTATTTTTACATGTTTAATAATTCATGTTTATTGATTTTCAATAGCTTTTAAATGCTTCTGAATGCTAGCAACATTTAGGAAGATTCAAAGAACTTGACAGCTTTGACAGATAGCAAATCTGAGCATTTGGTTTTGTGGTTTCTTGCTCAATCATTCATACATATAGGCTCTGCTAGCCCGCCCTTTTGTAAATGAGTCACACAAGGCATTGCTCAATGTTCAGTTTCCATCTACAAAACAGTCACTTCACCCTTGTATTACAGGCAACACACTTTCAACAATTTTGCAACAGTGTTTGGCATCAAGGGTAAACATTGAATGTGAATTATATATTGGCTGGAGGGTGGAAAGCAATGTATTTGTTAGGTGCATTAGGGTTTGACATTGATATTAGGACCAGTACCACTGTTAGTTTGTAGAACTGGCCTAGAACCAGAATCAGAAAGAACATTGGTTAAATTTTAAAACAATGGCCAAAGTGGAACAACATTCTAGCAAAGAGGGGCCTGCTTTGTATAATAATATGCAGAAGATGGCACCTGAAATTTATTGCAGAAAAGTGTAAAGAATGTCATACTGCTGGGAATATAAAAGCATGCATTCTCCAATAATGGCCAAATATGTTGCTGAAAGAGAACTGTGGGTCTTCAACTTTTCCATTAAGGCAGATGTCCAAATTACCAAGTGAGATGTTCATAACTACTGAGGCAAAGGGGTTAAAAAGACTCAGACCAAACAGTGCAGCATCTGCTCTTTGAATAATGCATCCAATTTTGATTGCTGAGACTCAAGGGGGAAAAAAAATGAAGCAATACAGAGAGCAAATATAAGGCTGATTCCATATGTCAAGAGAGTGACTTATGAGGGAACACTTGAGGAGCCAAGCCTTTCAACCTGGAAAATTTCCTCCTTGTCGTTCAAGCACCAGACAAAACATCCTTGAAATTTATTATCAAATGGCAAAACAGCATGGCCTCCTTCTCAAATATGCACAGAATTGTATCCTTGCAGTCATTAACCCTTTCTAAACAAAGCATACAGACACCAGGTTTGGAAATGCATACGGACAATAATGATAAGTATAGAACATGAGAGGTACAGGCTATTCGACCCACAATGTTGTGCCAACATAAATATGCCTACTCAACAAACTAAATCTTTCCTAACTCACACCTATAACCTTATTTTTCTTGCATCCATGTGCCTGTCTAAGGATTTTTTTAAAATATCCCCATTGTACCAGCCCTGGCAATGCATTCAAGGTACCCACTTCTCTGCATTAAAAAAAACTTACCCCTGATGTCTCCCCTAAACATTCTTCCCCTCACCTTGTACACTGGTGTTTGCTACTCTTGCTTTGGGAAAAAGGTGCCGGTTGGCCACTCTTTCAATGCCTCTCATAATCTGGTAGACCTCTTTTGTCACCTCATGATTTTCTACTCCAGAGAGAAAAGCCCCAGCTCTGTTAAACTTGCTTCATAAGGCACACTCTCCAATCCAGGCAACATCCTGGTAAATCTCCTCTGTAACCTTTCCATAGCTTCCACATCCATCCTATAATGAGGTGACCAGAACTGAACACAATACTCTATGTGGTCTAATGAGAGTTTTAAAGAGCTGCAACATTTCCTCCCAACTCTTTATTAAAAAAAACTTTATTTTTAATTTTCATATGAACATTAACAATAATAACATTTCAATTAAAAAATATATAATTTTGTATAAAACAAACGAAAAACATAGAAAAACCCTAACTCTACTCCTTTCTATCCCCCCCTTTTATTAAATACTTTTTCGTACACTGTTGGAGCTCACAGTTTAGATTAACCTCAAGATTCAAGGAGAGATCACTTTTGAATTTAACAGGCATTATTAGAGATGGGCACAAACATAGTTCAAATATAGTCACCATATTTTAAGAAATGTATCATATTTGTTCCTTAAATTATATGTTCCCCCCCCAGTGGGATACAGCTATCCACCTCGTCAAGGTAACTGGAGAGTCCGACTTCCAAGAGATTGTAATACACTTTTTGGCCACTGCTAGTGCAATTTTAACATACAAAATTTGAAACTCTGTAAGATCGTTGCTTATGTCTATAAAGTTGCCAAACAAATATAGTTCTGGATTACCTGGGAATGTCACCCTTGTAATTCGTTTTAATACTTCAGAAATTTCTCACCAAAAAGGTCTAAGTTGATCAAGTTGAATGAAGGAATGTTGCTTCCTCTATTTCTCACCTAAAACACAGTTCTGGTATTTCTGGCTTAGATTTGTGCAACTTCTGTGGAGTGAGATACAGCTGGAGTAAAAAATTATATTGAACCAACCCATATCTCACATTAATAGTTGAAGTTACACTATCCACACACCATTCAAAACGGGATTGTTCTTGTATTGCCACACCTAAGTCAAGATTCCCACCTTTTCCTTGATCTCTGCAGACCAGGTTTAGCATCTTGTAACTGAAGAGTAAAATACATTCTGGTAATAAATTTGGGCATATTACACATCCAAAGCATTCATTCCATTTCACCCACTCCTGGAGGTGTCAATGCCTGTCCCCATCACTCCCTCAAGAAAACTCTCAGTTGAAGAAAACATAGAAATGTTCCATTAGGTACACTTTAAGTCTGGCTCATTTCTTCAAATGACATTAAAACACCATCTTTATAACTGTCTGCTATACAATGTATACTCTTTTGTAACCATGTTTAGAATTCTGTTGCACATATTCATATGTAACAATACATTATTACATAACAGAGTTCTTAGGGTTCTCATTTTTTTCTGATACATTCATTAATTTCCTGCCATATTTTAACCATATGTACCAAGATAGGGTTACTTGTCTTCCTTTTTTTTTATTGATTTAGTGCTCCATTTATAAATAAAGTCTTTAATGGTTACTTCATTCATATATATTTTTTTAAAATCTGGAAGTCTCAGTTCTCCTAATTTATAATCCCAAGTTACTTTTTCCAATGCAATTCTAGGAACTTTCTTATTCCATAGGAATTGTCTTACTTGATTGTTTAACAATTTGAAAAAAAAAATACTTAGGTAAAGCTAAAGGTAGTGATTAGAACAAGTATTGAAATCTCAGCATCATTTTCATTTTTACACAACTCACTCTTCCTATTAGTTTTATTGGCAGATCCTTCCATTTTTGTAGGTCATTCTCCATTTTATTAAACCAAGAACACAATTAAGCTTATACAGATTTTGTAAATTGTTTTCTGTTACTACTCCCAAATATTTAATCCCATCTGATTTCCATTTAAACCAACTGCCTCTTTTATATCTTTCATAACCATGGTTCATTAAGGGGACTATTTCACTTTTGTCCATATTAATCTTGTAACCAGAAACTTTACCATATTTTCTGAGAGTCTTCTGTAACTTTTTCAAGGACCCTTCTGGATCTGACAAATATTATAGTACATCATCCACAAATAAACTTATTTTATGCTCATCTTGTCCGACCACCAAGCCCTCACTCTCAGGATCACTTCTAATAATTTCAGCCAGAGGTTAAATTGCCATTATGAACAATGCTAGAGACAGAGGACATCCTTGCCTGCTTGATTTACTCAAGGGGAATACTGTCAACATTTGACTATTCATAACTATCTTTGCCTGTGGACTGTGATATAACACCTTAATACAATTAATGAATCCCCTTCCTGTACCAAAAAAGATCTCTATTTGTTGCCTAATAAATTGCTGAAAATCCTTCCGCTTTAACATTATGGGGTTCAAATGCCATCTGTAACACCTTCCTGTTTCTCCGCTATTGAAATGGCCAGCACAAGCGGTCAGTGATCAAAAAGTAACCTTGATAAAAATTCTGACTTCATGACCCTACCTTTTAGTCCAGCCAACACCTTCAATAAATCAATTCTTGCATGTGAATCATGTACCCTTGAGTAGAAAGAATATTCTCTCTCAGTTGGGTTAAGATGCCTCCAAATATCAATCAAGTTTAGATCCTTCAGATAAGATGTCATTTTAGCAGCCTTAGCCCTAGTTACTGTACTTGCAGATTTATCCAATATCACATCCAGACAGAAATTTAAAATCTCCTCTCAGCAGGTTTCAAAAATATATCCTTCACAAAGGCTTTGTCATTGTAGTTTGGCAAATAAATGCTCATACACATCTATGATCCTGAATAAATCTTATAATTTACCATCACATAACTACCCACTTGATTTTTGATAAATTCTCTACACTGACCAGAATATTTTTATTTATTAAAATCACAATCCCTCTTGCCTTAGAATTGAATGACGTAGAGAAGACCTGCCCCACCCGTCCTCTTTTTAACTTGTAATTTTCCACCATAGCAAGGTGTGTTTCCTGTAAAAAGACCATATCTGCCTTTAACTTTTTCAAGGGGCTGAAACCTTCTTTTTGATCATCTCGTTTAAACTGATAATGTTAAAACTTACAAACTTTAATGTCTTATCCATATTGATTTACCAACAGATATCACATAATAATACACTCACAGTAAATGGTTAAACAATATCGTGATCTCTTTCCTTCTGAAAACAAATGCAAAGCCCCTGCTCTGACCGTGACGTAAACAAGAAACTCCGGAAGCCTGCGAAAAAATGCACGGAATCCTCCAGGGATGAAAAAGAAGAACCACACCCTAAAGTGTCATCATTAAAACAAACTTCCCTCCTGATACAATTACCCTCCTTTGACCGGAGTCTACACTCTGCTGTTACTCTTTCCAACATTCAACATTTCCCCAAACGCTCTGCAAAGTATCAATAAGGAAAGTTAACTTTACCTAATAAATATCAGATGACTCAAGAAAAATATATCTTTATTTAGTCCACAATAATACAATCTTCATAAAGTTCTCTTCCAAAGTCATTTTCTTCTTAAAGTCCACGAACAAATTCTTCTGCCGTTTGTTTTGTCTTGAAAAACCACCGGTGGCCTTCTGACACCTCCACCCATAAAATTGCTGGGTAAACCATGGAGTACCTGAGATTCTTCGCCCGGAGTTGCCGCTTGACTTTGTCAAATTATTTTATTTTCTGCACAACCGCTGGGCTGAAATCTTGGAAAAACATGACCCTCGTCCATCCCATTTCAGAAGGGCATTATTCATTCTGGAGTATTCAAATGTTGCTCTTCAGACTGCTTCCAAATTCCTGAAGCTCAACAGCCTCACAAGGAGCGGTTGAGGTCGTGTATACTCATTTCTTCCAGGTCCAAAGGTTTGATGGGCTCTCTCAATCCATACTTGTCCACCAAGTGACTCAGCATGAAGTACATCGGGAATACAAGATTCAAAGAATTTAACTGCATCTCTTCCTTCAGTACCTTTTAAACCAATTACAGTACAATTCTGATTATCCAAAATGGTCAGGACTAGGCCCATTTCAGATAAACATTTTTTTTTCGGAGAACAGGTAATTTAAAAAAAAACAGCCCAGTAGTAACAGCAAATCACTTGTAACAGTGTTTATACAACAACAAATAAGGTAAGGCTTTTCAAGCATTAAAATTGTTTAATTCTCACCAAATAAAATGCTGGCCACCGCCGATCATCGACACTTCCCCACTGAGGCCTGGTTCATGCCAGGAGCCCGAAGGACCCGTTCCCTCCCAGGAGCTTGAGGTCCCTGCTGCTGCCAGGGCCCAAGGTCTGCTGCTGCCAGCACTAGGGGCCCGAGGCTTGATGCTGTCAGCGTCAAGAGCCCGATGACCCCGGTCAGTTTGGCTCCAAAAATATTTTGGATAAATGAAGATTTCAGATATCAGATATCAAATGAGGATTTCAGAGAATCCAATTTCACATAATTAGAGTTGTACTGTATACATATATTATTTTGTCTAGTAAGGTTCTCTATATGGTCAATCTTATCATGGAGCTTTTGTTTTTCAATTACTCATGTTTTGCTTGGTCATGCAGTTCTTCCAATTTCTTATTGTGTTTTCCTAACTCTCTTTCACCACTGTTCATTCATTCCATTGTTGGTGATTGATTCACCCATGTTTTTGATCGAGTCCGTTAAGTCTTTCATCACTCCTTCAACTTTTACAAATCGGTTCCAAAGGCTTCCACCTCTGATAGGATTCCCTGTGATTCCTGGGGAGAGGTTCCTGAAGTTGAGGCAGCTCTCTTTGGGCTATCAGTTGATGTCGCAGTTGAACTCGGAGCTTCTTCCGGCTTTGGTTTGTTTTTTTTTTTCCAGTCATCTTTGTTAATTATCAATATTTAGTAAACTTTTTGTAAAAGAAAAAGACAAAAAAGTACTTTTCAGCCGTCTTTTAAAAATCTTCACAGAGAGCTCGGCCAAAGGATGTCTGCTCAGTCTCGTCGCATGGCCACACCCCCCATTTCCTCCTGACTCTTGAACAATCCCCAGACTAATGAAGGCCAGCATATCATAAGCCTTCTTAGCTACCATATCAACCTGTGCAGCAATAATGAGATCTATGGATTTGGAGTCCCTGTTCTTCCACATGGTTAAAAATGCTGCTATTAACCATATATTCTGCCTTCAAATTTGACTTTCCAAAATGTATCACCTCACACTTATGCAGACTGAACTCAATCTACCACTTTTCTGTCCGTCTGCTCCATTGGGGGCGGTGGAAAGGTCCAAGGGAGCAATGAAGAAAAAGGGGAGGTCTGAATGTTTCCAGCAAACTTAGCCCATAACGCTCATTATATGCTATCAGTCAGGAGAGGAGGGGGTGGGGTGACGGCCTTGATGGTGACTGCCCGGTATGGTGACAGCCGGGACATTGATGGCTGGGATGGTGACTACCTGGGATGGAGATGGCCAGGACAGTGACTGCCCTGGAAGGTGACTGGCCAGGACAGGACCACTCAGGGCAGTGAATCTAACATCAGTGGTGGGCAAATTATTGGAGAGGATTCTTAGGGACAGGATTTGTGAGAATTTAGAGAAGTATAGTCTAAAGGGATGGTCAGTATGGCTTTTTTGGGGGTAGATTGTGCCTCAGGAGCTTAATTGAGTTTTTTAAGGAAATAAGAACAAAAATGATGTAGGTAGGGCAGTAGATGTGGTGAAAATGGATATTTTTAGCACTTTACAGTGGCTCATTAATGCTGTGCACACCATTGGGATGTTGGAGGAAACCTACTTGGACACAGGGAAAACCGACAGCATTGGAGGTCAGGATTCGACCAAGGCAGCATTTCAACAAGCAGCATCACATTTTGCCCCTCTTGCCATTGACCAAGTATGATTCTCCCTGTGGAACCGGGTCTGTAGCTCTTAACATATGATTATGTGATTCAAATATTAAAACTGATCACAATCCTATTCACCACTGATCCAACTTGCTCTCTTACAACTTAGGCCACTGAGTGTTAGAAATCTAGCAGGATTTCCTATTTATTGTTCAAAAATACAGCAGGTACTTGTAGTACTGACCACACATTTGCCATATTCTGGGAGAGTGCACAATGTTCACACATAACCCGGCTTTTGTTTTGCAGTGCATCACAACATTAAAAATGAGGAGTCTCCAGTCTGCTGGATTGCAGGACGCTTGCTACTAATGCACTAGTCACTAACAGTAATACTGTACAATAAATAAAAGAAAGCCTGTTCATTTAGTGCGGATTCACTCACTTCCATATAAAAAGACCCAACTTACTGCGATAATGCTAATACATTCTATTCAAAGGCAACCACACAGAAATCAGCTCAGCAGCATTACAAATATGTGAGGAATTCATGTTCAGAAGAAGATAAACAACATTCGATATGAGGTCTATTTCCTCCTCTGATATTCTTCCCCCGATTCCCAAAGATGCTCGTCTGAGCTGGGTTATCATTCAGCAGGTAATGCCAGAAATCTACTCTTTTTCCTGTGTGACCATTTTCCGTGTGTGAACATGTAAGCTTCTTTTAAAAGGGGTATATCACCAAACCTGATGCTAACATCACTGCTCACAAACCCGCATGCACTTGCCAGCCTGAGTTTCTGGATATCAATCAAGAACTTAAACCTTCGCTGATATGCTGTATCTGGTCTCCATCCATTTGACAATTGGGGGCTTGGGGCTAAGTTTAGTTTAGCCCTCACAGGAATGATCAGGCTCAACTCTTCTGGTGGCACGTTAAGCAGAAAAATTCTTGAAACCTGTAATGGATCATAAGCTTTTATAAAGAAGTAGGGCAGATTAATAAAATATGTTTAGCAATCTACAGAATTCTACCATTCACTGCTTCCTTGGATCTTTGAACCTGCCGCCATTCTAATTGCACCCTTCAGTTCCAGGGCATTGTTCAGTATACAGTATGGGAGAAGATTGCAGGGTGATTCTTGAGGTCGTCATTTAAACTTAGTATGTTGACGGTGAGAAGTTAATGGTTTTCGAGTTATTCTGTGCCCTGTGTGTCAATGTGATTGATCCTATATACTGTTCAAGGGTTCCTTTTATTGTCATGTAATAATGCATTAAAAATGTAATATACATGACATATTTCAACTGTTGTCTGCCATAAGGCAAACAAAGAGCATTGCTCAGCGCCTCTAACAATGAGAACCAAAAGAGGTTCTTTCAAAGACACTGTGTGTCCGTGGATTTGTCTCATGTTCACGTAGCCTTTGCAACCGAACAGACTCCAGTCCAAACCATCTGCAACCTGAGCTCCAGATCCAAACCTCTGACACGATCAAGAATCCTCTTTGGGACCCCTTCTTGCCCTCAGGACCCTCATGAATCCAGGTTCGATACCTGGTTTCCATGAGCCAGACTTCAGTAGCCTTCGACCGCAAGTCGCCAGCAGTTAGCAGCCAGTGTGGGTCCTTCAGCCACTGAAACCCTCGCTGGTCTGCTGGCATGGTCAATGTCCTGTCGGGTCAGAACTCAAATTTCTACAGCATCCTCTACCATCCCCAACTCCAAACAATCTGTTTCCTCCACAGTTATACTATCATTTTTCACTTCTATAGGATAATTCAATCCAGATATTTGGATATTTTGGCTGTAGACAAAAAATCTGCAAGTGATGAATCCTCAGGTTCCAAATCCTGAAGCCCTGCCCCAAGATCGCCTCAATGGTTTTTGACAGTTCACTGCTCACAAAGCCCTTGGAACTGTTTTTAATGATCTGATCATCAGACACATAAAAAGAGGCCAAATTATTTGAATTAATTAAAAATATATGACTATAAATGTACTCAAAAAGTTTAAATAACAAGAAATTAAAGCTGTAAAAATAACTTTTAAAAAATGCACTTTTGATTTTATCCTAATACTATGTCTGCCAGCCATTCCAAGTGTACAACAAAGGGGTTGGACATTAACTGCATCTGGTCATTTAGGTTGAGACCCCTGCCTCCATCTGACCTCCAGCCTGAAGTTTGTGTTTCAATGTGCAGGTACAGAAGTTACAGATGAGCTGACCCAGGTATTGCAGTTTGCCGATGGTTCTGCTGGAAGAAAGGCAAATCTGTAGAAAATAGGGGTGTTCCAACCCTATTTGAGACATGAACTAGCAGCCCCTTCAAAAAATATCGATAGTGCCAGTAATCCATGGTACACAAGTCAAGTCCCCTCTTGGACTCCCTCACCAGAGGAAACAGTTATTTCTCTTCAATCCTATTACCATACCTAAAACAATATTTGATTTTCTATATTAAAGGGGAGACAAATCTTTTCACGCAATTAAAAAAATTAATTTCAGTACCAGTCTGTGAACCATCTAAGTGGGATGCTCCAGTTGGAATCTAACTGGAACTCTAAATACCTGCAAATTCCAACTCACTTGAGATCAAGGTCAAAATCCCATCTGTATTTTTAATTAGCTACTGTACAAGTCTGTGAGGTTTTAGTGATTTCTGCACCTGGGCTTCTATTCATCGAAGTTCCAGGCTTTATAAATTTTTACTTGTTCTTTGATCCAAATAGGTGAGCTTGTATTTTCCTACTTTAAATTCTGTTGATCACGTACTGATGTATATGCTTAACTGTGGCACCTTGGTGACATCTGCAACTTCAGAATGTTAAAAAAGTTTGGAAGTTTATGGCTAACGCATCAACAAGTTTCTTACCCAACTTGTTTTAGACCTTGGATGGAAAACACTGCATCTTGCATATTTACCCTTAAGCTTATTTTTTATTGCTATTTTTTGTATGTGAATTCAGTTTGTTCCTTTTTTGGATTTTATTCTCATACTCTACTATGAAGATCTGACTAGCTAGTTTGCCTGCCATTTCTTTCAAGTGGAACAACCCTTGCCTATTCTAGTAAGATCTACATTACTCCTGGCCATCCTGTTTCTTTCAGTATATTTGTGAAAATCATGGGTTTCCATTCTTGATGTGTGAACATAAGATAAAGGAGCAGGAGTAGGTCATCTGGCTCATCAAGCCTACTCCGCCATTCAATATGATCATGGCTGATCTGAAGATAGGCTAATCTTCTCCTACCTGCCTTTTCCCCATTTCCCTTAATTCCCCTTCTATGTAAAAATGTACCTAACCTTGTCTTAGATATATTTACTTAGGTTGTTTCCATTGCTTCAATGGCAGAAAATTCCACAGATTCACTATCCTCTTGGAAAAGCAGTTCCTCTTCATCTCTTTCCTAAGTCTACTACCCTGAATCTTGAGACCATGTCCCCTAGATCTGGTATCACCCACTAAAGGAAACAACTTACCACCATCTTATGCTTTTCATTTGTTATGGCATGGACTAGTAGGGCCGAACTGGCCTGTTCTGTACTATAAGTGGTTATATGGTTATAATGCAATCTTACATCGTCAGTTCATAATATTGTACTCAGTTGAAAAATAGAAACAAAATCAGTAAAGTTCCACTCAAAAGGTCTGAGATTGAAATTGTGATGATCTTTTGGTTGACATCCTGTTATAATCTAAGTGGAAATGCTGGGGAGAAGGCATAAGCAGGAATTCACCCCATTTCCTGGAGGTCTCCACTGAAGTTGCAGTGGGATATCAGGAGAAGCCCTGCGGAGATTCTCTATCCAGCAGTCCCTGTCAGAAAATGTTAGTCAGCATTCTCAAGAATATCACTGGACCTGGATTTAATGTCTTGATTCATTGCTGAGAAATATTGTCGCAGCCTCATGCATCAGGATATTTGAAGAGGAGGGAAAGCCAATGGATGAAAGAAACAAAATATAAATTTTCTCATCAAAAAATATAGTAAATATAAGAAAGAATAATTTCACCCATTAATTATTTATAAAACTATGAAACCAAAGTCATGGTAAGGAGAAGAGTTGAATATGGGATCACTGTTGGAAGACAGCAGAAAATAATAAGAAGCAATGGTAAATTTTTGTGGTAGCTAATCTTCATGGATGTGCTTGCCAGAACTTCAGTGTGAAACAAAAATTAAAATAGGAAAGGATAAGTTGCTCTTTTGTGTAAATGTAAAAATGAAATGCTCGCTGGATGTTAAATAGTTTCAAAGTGGCCTAAAATTGTACCACAGTGCATAACCCTATGAATGATAATCTCTTCTGCCTAAAATTCCACTCCTGGCTATTTAAACTGAGGTATAATATAATATAAATATATATATATCTCTGCTAAAATAGCTGAGAAAGAGGTTCAGATAAATAAATTCCAGAAGCATTTAATATGCTGATATCCTTCAGCTCATATATGAGCTAGGGCCCTTAGAATGAGGCCATTCCCATAACTGGGGTATATGTTTAAATAATGGAATGAAGCAGGATTTCTTTATCCTATCTTGCAGACATTTAAGCAGATGGCAAGATAACACTGTTTCCATCTCATTAAAATAGTGGCTAATGGTGTCATGTAATTCTACAGACAGCAACTATTTTTTGGTTAAAATTTAAAAAAAAACTACGGATGCTGGAAATCCAAAATAAAAACAAAATGCTGGAGGACTCAACGTGTCGCATAAAATCTAAGGAGAAAGAAACAGTTAATGTTTCAGGTCCAAGACAGTTTGTTTAATAATGGCTTCCATGAAGACTGGGAGTGATTTATTTCATTAATATTAGGGTTAGGGTTAATCTGTACACTATACAAGTAGCATTTCTTCTTGTGAGAGCCTAAATAACCAATGATAACATCATATTTTACTGGGATATTTTATTGGGAGGTTAGATTGTAAGGGAGAGATTTCATACTATCCTCTCATACCTTCATTAACTTCTGATCTGACTGATCAGGGAGTTAGCATTCTCTCCTTCGAGCAATATAATTGGAACAAATCTAATACCTGTCTGTTGTAATTATTTGGAATGAACTTGAGCCTTTACTGATCTACTTAGCTCAGGCCCATACTTATAATGACATTACTCCTGTATTGACAGTGCTTTAATTATTGAAACCTTACAAGGCAATTTAAGATTGGGGATAATTACATGTAAAATCGTATTGCGTTACAATTTTGTGTTTCAGTTTAAAGGAGGGGTTTTCTCTTAACATATGTAAAGCACACTTAAAAAATTATAAATATGGCATGCAAAGTGTCTTTCCAAAAAGGCCCTTGGTGGGAACAGAGTACGAGCTGTTTTGAGTTGCTGTGATTTCACTGATGAGTGAGTCATCCTGTTAGTGTTAACATTTAGTTTCACAGTTCTCTGCAAATCCATCTGAATGCTTTGGCAAATCCCATATGTGAAAATGATTCATTGAGCAAAGAGGCGATTTCACAAATAACAAAGATCAAAGGAAGTACATGGCTGAATCCTCGATAATGCTCCAGGTGGCTCAATGGCAGAAACTTGTTTTGGTAAAACATGTGTCAGAGTTAAGAAGCAAGCTCACGGCAGGTACCCCCCACTGTTACATTGAATTTCACAGAGAAAACTTACTCTCAGCCATTCACTACTTTCCCTCAATGTAACATTGGCATTTGATTTGAAACAATTAATTGTCAGGAAAGCATTAACAGAACATCATTACAAACAGCTCACTGGAATAATGGCAATGCACATGCCACCATCAGTTTTAGGTAGAAATTGGATAGTGTTGGAAAAACAGTGCTGGCAATGAACTTGCCTGAAGGATAGATAACCTGGTGCTGAATGCATTGAGAACCTCATTGATGTCCCTTGTATTACTGCAGTGCTGGTCATGCTACTAACAATCTTAGACAGATCCACAAGGTGCTGAATTGTGAGCAGTGAGCACCAGTTGAAAATAGCTGGAGCTAACTAATGCTTTGCCTGCATCTGTGAAAGGGGAGATGAATGTAGCCTGAAAATCAAGAGGCAATTTATTCCCACTGTTTGGGAAGCTTGCAGTAAGTCATGTTAAAACAGAGAAGATATCACTCTAAATCTGCAACATGGTCTTGCTTCCTTGTGAATGAGTTGAAGACGAGGAAAGGGAAAATGGGTTCCAAGAAACAAAACTTTGGTGATAGAGTGGACTGCAATGCCTGAGGACATTGGCAGGAGTAAATGGCCTCAGGGTGGGGTGCTGCAAAGAATGATGTAACAAGAATGGCCTAGGCGACCAAAGGCATCAATATGCTGTTCGCTACAGGCAGAACTCAATGGAAAACAGCCCATCACTAACGCACCAGTATTATCCACTCACCGTGATTCAATTACATTTATTTTATCACCACATTCTCACACACGGCCCCACCACATTCTCACATACAGCCCCACCTCATTCTTACACATGGGCCCACCACATTCTCACACACGGGTCCATCACATTCTCACATACAGCCCCACCACTTTCTCACACACGGCCCCACCACATTCTCACATGCGGCCCCAACACATTCTAACACATGGGACCCACCTCATTCTAACACACGGGCCCCACCACATCCTCACACTCAGACACCACCACTTTCTCACACACAGACCTCACCACATTCTAACACATGGGCACCACCACATTCCACACTCGAGCCCCACCTCATTCACACACACGGGCTCCACCACATTCTAACACATGGGCACCACCACATCCTCACACACGGGTCCCACCTCATTCTCACACACGGGCCCACCACATTCTCACACATAGAACCCACCACATTCTAACACACAGGCTCCACCACATTCTAACACACAGGCCCCACCACATTCTAACACATGGGCTCCACCACATTCTAACACACAAGCCCCACCACATCCTCACACGCGAGTCCCACTTCATTCTCACACACAAGCTCCACCTCTTTCTGACACACGGGCCCAGCTCATTCTGACACACGGGCCCAGCACATTCTCAGATATAGACCCCACCACATTCTAACACACAGGACCCGCCACATTCTCACACATGGGCTCCACCACATTCTCACACATGGGCCCCACCACATTCTAACACATGGGTCCCTCCACTTTCTAATAAATGGGCCCCAGCACATTCTCATAGACAGGCCCCACCACATTCTAACACACAGGCCCCACCACACATTCTCACACATGGGTCCCACCACATTCTAAAACATGGGCCCCACCACATTCTGTGACAGAGTATTTTGAGGTGGTTTGGGAGGAATTGTTAGAGCAGCTTGCACACACACATTTAGCTCTGATTCACAAAAGTTCATTTGGTTAGTTTGGAGCAGGATAGTTGTCCTGAAATAAAGTCTGGAGAAAATGTTAAAAGAAAAGATGAAGGAAAGGTTGGAAAGGACAGAACTTCTCATTTGTATGTCATTTTTTAAAGAAACCTGGTCATGTGATTGCAAATTGCCTAGTCCTGAAAAAGAGAAGAGAAAAAGAGATTTTACCAGAAGCATGTATTCAAACAGTGGAATTTAAGGAGAGCAGAGGTGCCAAACCTGGTACGGAGGTCATGGATATTTTGAAGCCTTTTGTGTCTGAGGGCTTTGTCTCAATAAAGGAGGGAGAACCGCAGGTTCAAGTTAAAATTCTTAGAGATACTGGGGCTGCTCAGTCATTGTTGTTGGAAAGTATTTTAACTGTGGATAAAAGGACTAATACAGGGGAGGTAACTTTGATTAAAGGTGTTGGAGGTGAGGTAGAGTCAATATCGCTTCACAAGGTTGTGCTGAATTCAGAATTAGTCAAAGGACCTGTTGTAGTAGGAGTAATTCCAAAGCAGGATGTCTCATTTTTGTTGGGGAATGATTTAGCAGAGGATATAAAGTTGGATCAGTTTTAAGATTGACAAATCGGCCTAGTAAGGATATGGAAAGAGAGGATGGTGAGATATATCCTGCATGTGTGGTAACTAGGTCTGTGACTAAGGAAATGATGACAGCTGAAGAAAATCCAGTTGATAGAGATTTGCCCGGTACTTCTGAAGTACTTTTGAAAGAGCAGAGTCATTGTGAGGGTGAGGATTTCTCTTTGTCAAGGAAAGAGTTAATTCAGCAACAGAAAATAGATGCAGATCTTGCTCTCTTAAGGGAGAAAGCAGTAACTGAACAGGAGATTAAAGAAATGGTTTGTGGATATTACTTGGAGGGTGAATTGTTGTTGAAATCTTATTATGAGAATAAGGGTAGTGGGAAACAATCTGTATCAGAGGTGTTGGCTGTTGACAGAGTGGAAGAAGTGGTGGATCATAAGATTATGGAAACAGAATCTTGTGAGGATAACCATATAACCATTTACGAAGCGGAAACAGGCCATGTTGGCCTTTCGAGTCCGTACCGGTTCACTGATTTTGTGCGCCCTCTTCAGGCATTGGTCCCGGTAGATCTTCATTCAATAACGATGGGCAAATTCAATGCAGGTGGAATCTCAAGAGATTGCTTACCTTAAAGAAACGATAGTTCCTGTGTGCCTCTCTAACTCAACAATTTTGGAAAATTTGGAAGAAAAGTTAAGCCATCTTAAGTTACAAGAGCAGATGCAGTTCAAATAATTACTTCTGAAATACACAAATTTGTTCCCTGATGTTCCAAAAAAGACATCAGTGATTTACCATGATGTAGATATAGGAGTGGCAAATCTCATAAAACAGCACCCATATAGAATAAACATTCAAAAGAGTAAAATCATGGATCAGGAGGTGGAATATATGTTGAGGAATGACATTATTAGACCTTCAAACATGGATTGCTCTTCTCCTTGTATTCTGGTACCTAAACCAGATAGAACTGTCAGGTTTTGTACAGATTATAGGAAGGTTAATTCAGTAACTAAAACAGATGCTTATCCTATTCTGAGAATAGATGACTGTATTGATAAAATTGGCAAAGCTAAATTTCTTTCTAAGTTGGATTTGCTGAAGGGTTGCTGGTATGTGCCTTTAACTGAGAGAGGAACGAATATTTCAGCTTTTGTAACTCCATCCGGTTTATATGAGCATAATCTCTACCTTTTGGGATGAAAAATGCCCCTGCAACATTCCAGAGGATGATTAATTTTGTAATCCAAGGGTTAACCCATTCAGATGCTTATATTGATGACTTGGTCACAAAAAGTAACACATGGGAAGAATATCTAAGGCAACTGGACAAATTGTTTGCAAGATTATCCAAAGAAAACTTAACTGTTAATTTAGCAAAAAGTCAATTTGCAAATGCCATGGTAACATACTTGGGTTTTGTAGTTGGCCATGGCAAAGTTGCACCTATTCAAGTTAAGGTGAATGCAATTTCTGAGTTTCCTACTCCCAATGGCAAGAAAGCAGTGAGAAGGTTTTTAGGAATGCAGGATATTCTAGGAAGTTTTGCAGAAATTTTGTTGAGGTTGCTCTTCCTTTAACAAATCTTTTGAAGAAAGGGGAGAAATTTGTGTGGATGAAAGATTGTCAGGCAGCTTTAGAAAATTTAAGGGAGATGCTATGCCATTGCCCTGTGTTAAAATCTCCTGATTTTGACAGACCATTTTCTTTAGCAGTGGATGCCAATGAGGGAACAGCAGGTGCAGTTTTATTGCAAAAACATAACGAAATTGACCATCCAGTTGCCTACTTTTCAAAAAAATTCAATGTTCATCAAATGAACTATTCAACTATTGAAAAAGAACTGTTAGCTATGATATTTGCTCTGCAGAATTTTGACGTACATCTTGGTAACTCTCATGAACCAATTGTGATATTTACTGACCACAATCCTCTGGTGTTTTTGAATAAAATGAAGAATAAAAACAGAAGATTGTTAAACTGGAGTTTGATATTACAAGAATATGATCTGCAAATTAACCATATCAGAGGTGTAATAATGTGATTGTAGATTGTTTGTCAAGATGTTAAAATTGATCGAGTATAAAAATAATTTCAAAATTGAATTACTGTATTATAACATGTTATATATTATGTATTGTTATATCTTTAGTGATTTTTAAGACAGTTTAGTTATAATTGAATTTTAACTCAAGAGTTAAAATTCCCTTTATTGGGGGAAGGTGTGACAGAGTATTGAGAGGTGGTTTGGGAGGAATTGTTAGAGTAGTTTGCACAAACACATTTTAAAACACAGAATTTTTGCAGGACTTTTGCAGAGTGCTTTTTGCAGATGAGCAACAAAGTAGCAACATTCAGCAGCTTGCCTGGGAGAGCATGTGATCTTTGCAGGCAGGGGAAGGACAGTTTTGTTCTCAGAGAGGGAGAGTGTGAAAGCAGAGAAAGAGGACACAGAAATCAGTTCCAGAGGGACAAGCTGGCAAACTTTGGAAGGCTGACTGGTCAAAGGAAAACACTGGCAGTCAGAAAGGTGACCTGAAAGAAAGAGGATCATCTGGAGAACCCTGAAGGGGGCAAGTTTCATCAGCAAGACTGAGTGAGAAGGAATCAGTTGTGGATGTCCTGGAAAAGGCATCTCACTCTGAAAACCAGCAAGAACCCTCCTGAGTGGTAACTATTTACCTGTTAAGCACCAAAGCCAGGTGAACTTTGTTAATGCTAACTTCTGTGCACAGTACAAGAATTGCCTGCAACCAGTAAGATTGGACTGTGATCCAAAGAACTTTTCTAATCTTAAATATACATTACACAAACCTGCGCTTAGTATTGGAGGGGGGATTAAGTAGGTTAGGTAGGTTAAGTAAGTAGGTTAAGTAATAAGTTAAAGTTTAATTCTGTTTTCTTGTTCAATTATAATTAAAGACTACTTTTGTTTAAATAACCCTGTGTTGTGGTGCATATCTATTTCTGCTGGTTTTAGGGGTCCTCTGGACCCTGTAACATTTTTAACACATGAGCACCACCACATTCTACACACGGGCCCCACCACATTATAACATACGGGCCCCACCACTTTCTAGCACACGGGTCCCCCACTTTCTAACACACAGGCCCACCACATTCTAACACACATTCTAACACAGGAGCCCCACCACATTGTAACACATGGGCCCCACAAGACTCTAACAAACGGGCGGCACCACATTCTCACAAACAGGCCCCACTACATTTGCACACATACGACCCACCGCATTCTAACACATGGTCCCCACCACTTTCTCAAACACTGGCACCACCACATTCTCACACACGGTCCCCACCTCTTTCTCAAATACTGACACCCACGGGCCCCACCAAATTCTAACTCACGAGCCCCACCACATTTTCACACATGGGCCCCACCACATTCTAACAAACGAGCCCACCACATTCTAAAACACAGGCATCTCACAAACACATACACGGGCCCCATCACATTCTCACACACGGGACCCACCACATTTCCATACACGGGCCCCACAACATTCTCATATAGGAGCCCAACCACATTCATACACACAGTCCCAACTACATTCTAAAACACAGGCATCACCACATTCTAACACATGGGCTCTACCACATTCCCTCACATGGACACCACCATATTCTAACACACGGGCTTCACCACAATTTAAACACTTGTCCCAACACAGTCTCGTGCATGGGTCGCTACACATTCTCACACATGGGCCGCACCACATTCTCACACATGTGCCCCACCACATTCTAACACACGGCCCCCGCCACATTCTAACACACGGGCCCTACCACATTCCCTCACACGGACACCACCATATTCTAACACACGGACTTCATCACAATTTAAACACTTGTCCCAACACAATCTCACGCATGGGCCGCTACACATTCTCATACACTGGCCCCACCACATTCTCACACACAGGCATCACCACATTCTAATACACGGGCATCATCACCACATGCGTCCCACCAAATTCTAAGTCATGGGCCCCATACATTCTCACATACGGGCCCCATCACCTTCTAACACATGGGTCCACCACATTCTAATACATGGGACCCACCACATTCTCACACACAGGCATCACCACATTCTCACAGATGGGCCCACCATAATCTCACACATGGGCTCCACGAAATTCTAACATACGGGCATCACCACATTCTCACACACTGGCCTAACTCATTCTCACACATGGGCCCCACCACATTCTAACACACGGGGCCCACCAAATTCTAGCACACGTGCCCCACCACCTTCTAACACACGGGCATCACCACATTCTCACTCATGGGCCCACCACATTCTAAGACACGGGCCCCACACATTCTCACATATGGGCCCCACCACATTCTAACACACGGGCCCCACCTAATTCTCACACATGGGTCCACAACAGTCTAATACACGGGCATCACTACATTCTAACACACGGGACCCACCACATTCTAACACACGGGACTCACCACATTCTCACACATGGGCCCCACCACATTCTCAAACACAGGTCCCAGTACATTCTAACACATGGGCATCACCACATTCTCACTCACGGGCCCACCACATTCTCACACATGGGCATCACCTCATTCTAACACGAGCGCCCACCACATTCTAACACACGAGACCCACCACATTCTCACACACAGGCCACATCACATTCTCACACACGACCTGACCAAATTCTAACACATGGGCCCCATGAAATTCTAACACACAGGCTCCAGCACATTATAACACATGGACCTCAAAACATTCCAACATATGGGCCCCACCACATTCTAACATGCTGGCCCCACCAAATTCTAACACACGGGCCCTAGCACATTCCAACACACGGACCCCAACACATTTTTACACAGGGGCCTCACCACATTCTAACACACGTGCATCACCACATTCTCACTCATGGGCCCACCACATTCTCACACATGGGCATCAACACATTCTAACACACAGGCCCCACCACATTCTCACACACAAATGCACCACCTTCTCATACATGGGCATCACCATATTCTAACACATGGGCCCACCACATACTCACACATGGGCCCACCACATTCTCACGCACGGACCCCACCACATTCTCATACATGGGTCCCACCACATTCTCACACACAAATGCACCACCTTCTCATACATGGGCATCACCACATTCTAACACATGGGCCCACCACATACTCACACATGGGCCCACCACATACTCACACATGGGCCCACCACATTCTCACACACGGACCCCACCACATTCTCATACATGGGTCCCACCACATTCTCACACACAGGCCCCACCACATTCTCATACACGGGCATTACCACATTATAACACATCGGCCCCACCACTTTCTCAGACATGGGCCCACCACATTCTCTCACACAGGCCCCAGCACATTCTAACACGTGGGCATTACCACATTATTACACACGGGCCCACCACATTCTAACACATGGGCTCCACCACATTCTGAACATGGGCATTACCACATTCTTACACACTACTACCATGACTGTTTCACACATGGGCTCCACCACATTCTCAGACAATACCTTTCCCCCTGCAGCTGAATCTTGCACACTTGGCACCAGCAATAATAGACTGGCAGTGAACAATGCTGTGTCTTTCAGATCAGTGGCCTGGAAGGCAGAGTAATTGCAGTGTTGTGCCACCATCAGGGAGTTCAGTGAAGATTATGTCATATACATACTTAATTCCTCCCCATACCTTGCAGTTTCTCCTCATTTCAAAATCTATTCACATTTATTCGAGGTCTAAGCAGCTCTTAATTAGCCTCTTCCCTTACTCCAAGAGCTGACATCCAAGTCAGGTCCCCGCCACTGCAGAGTGAAGAAGTATCCCATTATTTGATCTGGTGCTCACTGAGAGTCGGTTCAATGTGGGGACCATATGTGGTGAGGTACTGGTTACAAGTAGCCTGCAGCTGATGTGAAATTACAAAGAGCCAAGGGCCATCTGCATAGATGGCAAGGTTGCATGGGGTTGTTCTAAATCAGTTTCTTCGTATGTGCCCCCCACCACCCTCCAGGACTCTGATCAGAGTTCATGGGCCCCATTCCGAGTGAAGTCGTCAAGTTTAGTCAGTTTCTTCTATACTTCTCTCCTACCAACAAGATAAAAATATTTTATGATTTCAACCTGTGGCCCCCTTCAATGTGCTGTGTCCCTCAAGGTGGGGGAAATGGGTCCTAAGGCCCCCGCTGAGAATGGCTGCTCTAGGGGACTCTCCATCATGTTGTGTGGAACTAATATGATGATAAAATAAATGGTCCATACACAATAGGCTGAGAAGCTTAAATTTGGACAGTAATGAAGCACTTTGGGGAACCATCAGCAGTGGCAAATCTTTCACTCTTCTGTTCCTGTGAATACTGGTTAATAAAGAGTGCATAGGTTCAGATATAATAATGAAGTTTCACCCGATTAAATGGCAAAACAGAACTGCATGTGCACTAAACAGCAAAATGTACAAATAGAGAGCTATGAAATCCCTTAGCCAATGGGTCAGATCAAAATTTTGCATTCCTAGCACATTTATTCATGATTTTTGTGGGATTATTACACACCTAACAGAGAAGGAAGTCTCTGTGCATTTGCTTCTCATCAGAGGGG
The DNA here is from genome assembly GCF_036971445.1 of Narcine bancroftii. NCBI lineage: Eukaryota > Metazoa > Chordata > Chondrichthyes > Torpediniformes > Narcinidae > Narcine > Narcine bancroftii. The sequence continues at coordinate 144,758,946 of NC_091471.1, read as the reverse complement.
GAGTTCAGTTAATCTGTCCACTAAGGTGAGGTTGAAACATTTAAATCTGTTTTCATCAGCTACGACAGGTGAATGTTCCACCTGAGTCCTCAATGTTACAGAAGCCAGTCTTCATGCAACCTGATTCATTCCACATGACATCCAGAAATGGATGGGAACACTCAATATATTAAAGACTAATGGACCAGACAACAGCCCTGTTGTAGATGAAAGATCTGTACTCAATTGTGGTAAAGAAAGGTGTATAGAAATCAGAAAATTAGGTACTATTTGATCCAGGGTAATAATCATGGGGACTTCAATTTACATAGACAGGGTAAACCAAATATCAGTAATAGTGTGGAGGATTAATTCATAGAGCTTCAAGAGATGGTTTTCCAGATTAGTACGTTGTAAACCAACATGAAGATCAGTTATTGTGCAACAACAAAGGGTTAAATGATACTTTTGGACTTCAGGTGCAATTAGGAATGGCAAGATTTTATATAAAGTTTGAAAGTGATTGAGTTTAATCTAAAACCAGCATCTTAAATATAATCAAAGCAAACCATAAAGGTAAGTGGTACTGTATAAGATAGCTATGGGGATTAGGAAATTAGATTGAAAGTTAACAAGCAATGGGCTAATGTTTAAACTTGGTGTCTGGCAAATATATATAATCCCTTTTTGGCACAAAAAAATTTATCAGGAAATGTGGACCAGCCATAACTAACAAGAAATGTTGAAGAGGTTTTTAGATCAAACTGAGCAGTGAGTGTGAGGATTTGGGTATATTTCAAAATTCAGCAAATTAAGAAAGCAAAGTAGAATACAAGAGTAATGTCGCAAGAAACATAAAAAAGACATTTTTAAAACTTTTGTAGATGAGGAAAAAAGCTATCTTGCAGAACTTCAGTTTCTCGAATCATTCGCACAGAACAGAGTTTGGAAATATAATATCACTGCTTATGAAAGGAAGACGGAAAACAGGGAATTACAGACAAGTTCGTTTGACATCAGTAGGCCCTTTTAAACTGCAGCACCCAGGTAGCCCTCCTGGGACTCGGGTGCATTTACTGGGTTTAGGGTGCAGGATGCATCTTTCAAATTGAAGACGAACCCACCTGTTAAATTGTCAATCCGGCAATTTAAGCAGAATCCTGCCCCCACGATGATGCTGGCAGAGCGGTTCCAGCGGATTGGGGGAATTATGGGCAAGGAAGACAGCCATTGCTCCCACACTCCCATATTGAATTGCTTCCACAAACCGAAGTGGCGTTCGCAGCACAGCACATCGGAGTCCCCCACTCTCTCCCCCAATCACGGCAGCGACCACTCTCCCCGTGAAAGCACCCCCAATCTTCCCCCCGCTCCCCAATCATGGCAGCAGCACCTCAGCCAGGGGTTTCCCTGTGACACATACATGCAAGCACTGACATCGGAGTAGCTGGGTCGGTTATTTCCCTTTTCAAACCATCAGACCAGGACGCCAAGATAAGTTTTAATGGGTTCTATCTGGGTTGACCCGATTAGACTTTTTCAAATTGCCATGTGCAAATTGCCCGGTTAACCCCATTTTATATGGCAGTTTGAAAGGGCCTTGTAATAGAGGAAATGCTATTAGGGAAATGGTAAAATGCCATTTGGAAAATAGTGATAGGATTGGGCACAGGTGATACAGATTTATGAAAACAACATGTTTGATAAATCTGGTGGAGTTTTATTTGAGGTTAATAATTAAGTCTAAAGGTAACTGTCGGTAATAGTATTCTGGGATGTTGTTTCTTGGGCCTTTCCTTGTGGTCAGCACTTGAGTTTTCTTGAGGATCAAGAACCAAATTCTTCAGGCAGATATGCCATAAATGAGTTTGAATTCATGAAGGAAGATCGCTTATCAGAGGGTGAATGAGTCATAGCAACTGCCTGGAGGTCTAAGAGTGGAAGATCTTCTGCTTACATGCCAATTGATTGTCAAGGCCTTCCAATTAATAAACATTCCTGAGTAACCTGGGAGTCTTGATAAATGTGTTCCAGTCTACATCAATGGAATACCAATTGGAGCTGCAAACTCAGTCTTTCCGGCTGCCTGCATGGTAGCCAGGTTACTATAATGTCTAACCTTCAAAAACATGCCAGTTGTCTTCTGTCTAGCCCTGTAAAATAAACCCAGGCATAAATGTTTATTTTTTACAACCAGTTGTGGAGAATATCAAGCAGGCCCATTAGACAGCAGATCTTCTTTTATGTTGCGAAGATCATCTAGCATCTGCCATGATAGCCTGAGCTTCCTGAAACATTAATGATCTAACATGTCAAGAAAATTGCTCCCATACCTGTAATGATAATGAGTGCATTGCCATATATATTGTACAATGTATATGTGCACCAAAATTCTTACTTCTTGTTGTCGAACAGGGACTTCACAAAAAAAGACTACAATAGCGTACAGTAAAAAAGACAATAAATACCAAAGGTAGATAATAAATATTCAAAGATCCTAGGGCAAGAAAAGAAGTGCCTTTGCAATAGTGCAGGTAGTCCTTCTGTGGTGTTGGAGAAGTCCATGATTGATGGATAAAGGGGAGGTTCAAGAATCTGATATCCCTTGGAAGGAAACTGTTCTTGTAGGGCTAATGTGTAGGGAATTGAACCCTACAAATCGAACCCTACCAAGTCATAAAATCTCTCCTGTGGTGTTAGCGAGCAGCCTTTGCTTTACAGACTGATTGATCTCATGGTTGTCCACTGTAGTCTGTGTCCCTGCATTCCCAGAGAGGGAGAAGCAATGTTTGATGACCAAGGTGGATTATCACAAAGTGCTGGCATTTCACCAAGGTAACAGAAATCTCAGATGTTCAGTAAGGGAAAAACAAAATGCAGCTCCTCCCACTACATTACCCAAGAAAGAAGGGCTGGAACTAAATGTTTAGTGTCAGATCATCTCCTTAGCCCCATACACACCACTGTAGTTTAGGCATGAATTTACATTCAAGATCCAGGAAAAGCATGTGCCCCAACCTTAATTCTGAAATTGTTGCTAAAATTGCTCTTTATGAGTAGGTATCACACAAAATTGACCCTCGTCTCTCTCTCTGGTAGGATAGGAAAGGGGAGAGGGGAAAGGGCCAATTGTACATTGGCATGTTTGATTTCAATCTGGAGATTGATCAGTTGAGAAATGTGTTTAATTATTCTACTTACTTTATGGTGTCAGTATGCATCTTTCACAGAAAATTAATTGGATGAAATAAAACAAATTAAAAGCCACTTTATCACTAGGATAACACATTGCCCAACTATGTCCATTACTTGTGATGCATGTTCATTGTAATAATACATTACAATGTTTGCCTCACCAGGAGCAATGTTTTCCTTGTGGAAATTCTGACTGAAATTTAAAGCTCATATACTCTATATGGACTCCTTCACTCCTAATCTAAGATGCAGCACCTTCATAAGGTTTCCAAGGTCAGATTTGAGAATACAATATCACACTGCAAAGTCTTGCCACTCCCTATTTCATTGAATTAGTGGAATGCAGAGTTTTCATTAATAATGCTCAAATCTTCTTTTTTGCTCCAAACCAGGTTACATTTCAGTTGCTCCCAAGCAACATTCAACATCATTGCAATGCAGTACAATTTCCTATCAGCAAATTGCATGAAATTAGTATGGTAAAAAATTCCCTGAATCAATGCCTCAATGCAAAGCACTGACCAGATGGAACGTTCAATCCCAAACCACCAGCTGACTCTTTCATGCAACACATGGTATATTGGAAAATTACAGGTTTCTTTCCTTACGATTTTCTCTACATGCCCATTAACAATAAAACAAACTTGTAGAAAAGGAGGTCCAGGTTCAAATAAATCACTCACTGCATGTGAAGTCACACTGATGCAACACCCCAAGTATTAGGCACCACACAATGCCTATTACAGTGTGTTGGCTGGTCACTGGGAGTGCATGAATGGATATATTTTCATTCAGAGGTAAAGGGCAATTGTATTCTCAGAGTAGAAAATTACAGAAAAAAATGCAAGCCCTGAATGCTGAATGGTGGTAGGTTAATTTGCTGCAACCGTAAATTGCCCGATTGAAAGAATCTGTGGGCAATTAATGATAGTTGAAGAGAATAATGTATGATCAGTGTAAATGGGTGGTTAATTGTTACTGAGAATACAATAGGATGAAGGGCCTGTTTCTCTCTATTTATGAATGAAAAAGTCATATAACATAGAAACAGGCTCTTCAGCCTATCTTGCCATATCCACCAAAATGGCCCACCCGTACTAGTCCCGCCAGCCAATGAACTGTGGCCACTCAAAAAGAATAACCAATCTATAGCCTTAAAAGCATATTTAATATCACACTTTCAGCTCTACAAATCAGTCTGCATGTTTCACAGGCTTACCTTGGAACTGGTTGACCTGTTGAACAGGATACGGATTCCTCTGCTGGTCCTTGCACTGTGGATGTGGTCTGGGGAGATGGCGTTGCATCTGTTCATGCTGCTGATGGAAGGAAAGCAAACCCATTGATTCTGGGTAAACAACTGTACTGCAACAGCCAGAGCAGTCCTGACAGTCTCCGGAAAAGTTGTAGCACAACTTCAGTCTACCTTCTCCAATACATTTTCTTAATTTAAAAAAAAACACAATCTTTTCCCATCAGCCACTAAAATTTAAAGTCACCTTTATTTTTCTTCCCTTCTTTTTGGATTTCTCCAAATCATTTGCACATTTGACCCAACTGAAATAATGGCCAGAGAACATAAGTGTTAGATCTTTGATGTAGGAAATTAACCCACAGTGTTAAAGGTCAACCAAAATCTTCTGAGTCATGTTCTTACTGTACAACCTGCCCTACTTGTGAAAGCTGAGTGTATCCTCCTACCGTGGTGGTTTTCAGAGCAGTGTTTTAGAACGTGTGACTCGAAACTAACACCAACTTACCCCCTCAAATGTCTTAATTTATAGTAATTTGCAGTAAAATTAACTTCATATAATCTTTACCAACTGTAGATTATTGCAGATAATTTAAAGTGCATTGAAATGCACTAAAGTAATCATTGTCCCTGCAGAAAGTGTCTTCCCTCTTGGAGAGTTCCTGACTACTGGAACCAAGTTGCATCTGGAGACCAGAACGACACCTGTGAAATGCAGGCCAATAAGTTTTCACAGATGTTTTCTCTTCACAACCACAAAGTGCCTCAGATATTTGTAGATTTCACGAGTCACAATTATAGAGTTATATAGCATAGAAACAGCCCTTCAGCCCAACTCATCCATACCGACCAAGTTATCTACATCAGGTAATCTCATTTTTTCAATCATATCCTTCAAAACCTTTCCTATCTATGCACTTGTCTAAATGTCTTTTAATTATTGTAATTGTACCAACCTAAACTACTTCCTCCGGCAGCTTATTCCATATACTCACTGCCCTCAGCATAAAAAAGTTGCCCCTCAGATCCTTTTTAAAATTTTCCTCTCACCTATAATCTATGCCCTTTAATTTTAGATTGCTCTACTCAGGGTAAAAAAAAACATGTAATCATGCACTTTATATATCGACCACAGTTCAGCATTCAACACAATCTTCCCCTCAAAACTGATCCAAGACCTGGGACCCCCACTATGTAATTGGATCCTGGATTTCATCACCTCCAGACCACAATCAGTGAGGATTGGTAAGAGCATCTCCTCCACAATCTCCGTCAGTAATGGAGCACCACAAGGCTGTGTCCTTAGCCCCTTCTCAACCTGCTATGCACCTGTGACTGTGTGGCTCGGACAACAGCACCATCTACAAATTTGCTGATGACACCACCGTAGTGAGTGGGTTGTATAAAAAATAGCAATGAGTCAGGATGCAGGAGGGAGATTGAAAACTTGGCTGAATGATGCACCAACAACAACCTCTCACTCAATGTCACCAAAACCAAGGAGCTGATTGTGAACTTTAGGAGGGGAAAACCAGAGGTGTATGATCCAGTAATTATTGGGGGAATCAGAGGTGGAGAGAGAAAAAATTTAAATTCCTAGGAATCTATCTCGGAGGACCTTTCCTGGACACAGCACACGAATGTCATCATGAATTAAGTACGTCAGCGCCTTTACTTTCTCAGGAGTTTGCGGAGGTTTGGGATGACATCGAAAACCTTGGCACACTTCTACAGATGTGTAGTGGAAAGTGCAGTGATCAACTGCACCTAGGCCTGGTATGGGGGCACCAATACCCCTGAGGGGAAAGCCGTGCAGAAGTAGAGGTCACAGCCCTATACATCACAGGAAAGTCTACGTGGAACGCTGCCGTCGAAGAGCGGCAGCAAACATCAAGAATCCACACCACCCAGGACATGCTCTGTTCTCGCCTGCCATGAAGACAGAGGTATAGGTGCCACAAGACTCATATCACCTGGTTTAGGAACAATTTCTACCCCTCCACCATCAGACTCTAAAACAACAGACTCAATCAGAGTCTCAATGAAGGACTCTTCTTTTGCACAGTAATTATTACTGAATATTGATTTTCTGTATTGCATGGTTAGTTTGTCTACATTTATTTCTTGGTTTACATTTTTCACTTTTTTATATATATCTTTTCTTGAGCACAGTTTTTTCAACTACAATAAGTAGACATTCTGCCTCAGGGTTGCATGTGATGTCATGTATGTATCCTGACAATAAATCTGAATTTTGAACATTGAGCTGTGAATGTCTCTCACAACTTTACATACATATTTAAAATCACACTCAACCTCTTTTGCTGACAGCTGCTGAGAGAGGCCACATTGAGGATTGAACGCAGTGTCTTCGAGATTCCCCACAGCTTATTGCGCATCCACAGCTTAATTTACTATAAATACACCAAAACCTTTTTTTGAGCTGCATTCAATCACCAACTTTCTATATTCATGCTCAAAAATGATTTGGGCAATTGTGCAGATCATTGTAAAAGTCGCCCCCACATTAATAAATATATTGATGTGAACAGACATACATTTTGATTAATAAGAGACTTTGGAATCTCCACCATAACAATGGGGTGAATTTTCACTTTGCCTCTTCTGCAACAGTATTATTTGCTTCTTTTTCTAATGAGCCTCCTGGAACCTTCATTCATGGCTTTGCCGCCACCAGACCAGATCACTTCAAAGGAATCACTAAACTACGGTGATTGTGGACTTCAGGAGGAAGTCAAGAGAACACGAACCAATCCTTATTGAGGGTTCTAATAGAGAGGGTCAAGTACTTCAAATTCCTGGGTGTTAACATCTCTGAGAATCTGTCCTGAAGCCTCCATGTTGATGCAATCATGAAGAAGGCTCACCAGGGGCTAAACCTCATGAGGTGTTTGAGGAAATGTGGTATGTCGCCGAAGACTTGAAAATTTCTGCAGGTGTACCATGGAGAGCATTCTGGCTGGTTGCATCACTGTCTGGTATGGAGGTGCCAGTGCTCAGGACAAGTTGTTTCTCGGTCTGTGACATCATGGCCTCCAAACTTCATTCCATCGAGGACATCAAAAAGAGGTGGTGTAGCCGGGTGCGGTGGCGCGTGCTTGCAATCCGGCTACTCGGAGGCTGAGGCTGTCGGATCGCTTGAGATCAGGAGTTCTGGGCTGCTGGGGCCTGTGTTGAGCGGGTGTCCTCACTAAGTTGGGCATCGATATGGTGTCTCCTGAGGAATCGGGCGTCACTAGGTTGTGTGAAGAGAGGTGAATCAGCCCAGGTCAGAAACGGAGCAGGTCAAAGCCCCCGTGCCCATCAGTAGTCGAATCGCGCCCGTGAATAGACCTCACAGTGCAGCCTGCTCAATACAGTGAGACCAGGTCTCTTAATAAAAAAAAAGAGGTGGTGTCTTAAGAAAGCAGCCTCTATCCTCAAAGACCCCCACCACCAAGGCCATGCCCTCTTCACTCTGCTACCATCAGGAAAAAAGATACAGGAGCCTAAAGAAGAGCGCACTGCGACACAAGGAGAGCTTCTTCTCTGCTGCCATTAGACTCTTGAATAATCAATGAACCAAAGACACTGCCTTACTTTGACTTTTCGTACAACATTTTTATTTATTCTTGCAAGGTGTTTTATATGAATGTTTGCCCTGTGATGCCGCTGCAAAACAACAAATTTTGTGACTTGTTCATAAATTCTGATCCATAAGTTTTTCACATGGCTTATCCTGCATCTTCCCGTCTTCACCCAGCAGATTTCTCAGGCCGTTTCTCCATACTTCAAATTTAACATTTCATTCCTTTCATTTTGCATCCCTCCACGGTTCTGTTTCTTTTTCAATGTAATCTCCCCGAAAACACAATCATCCACTGTAACTTTTGAGGGGATCTGGCAGAATGCCCAGGAACTAAGGCCCATTGTCCATGCTTCCTTCTTTTGCTCCTCCATTAACAGTTGGGCCAGAACATTTCTTCCTTATTTCAGCAAGAATTTTTTGAGTGTTTTTCCAGGTTGCAGATCTTTGGATGCTTGCCTGTGGGAATGGTGCTTCATAAAATCCAATTTGTTATCACTGCGGTGAACCTGAGGCTATTCATGTTACTGAGTTTACATGCAAGCAAAATGAAGCAGCACTGTTATAAGGTTATAAGTGTAACCAACAACAATGTAAAGATTCTGGACGCCACTTAAATAAATAATGAGAATATTAACTTTAGCCTGGGCATGGGAAATAGAATGATTGCCCATCTCTATTCGATCAGAAGAGTTGTTGTGGCTCTCTATCCAATTTAAACAACAGCTCCAGTACAGTTTGAGGAGGGGGGTAAACAAACTTTTATTTGCAGAAATAAATTAGTGTTGACCACAATTTACTTTCTGGAGTCAGTTTAGTCCCTTTTGTAATAACAACAGGGCATCCTGTGCTGTCAAACCCCATGGCCTCTGCTTCAGTTAGATATATTTTTAAATGGCATATTTCCTTTTAGCCACATAAAGAGATGGTTTTGCCATCAAGGAAGCCATCAAATATTTAGTTGGATACGTGCATATTCGATGCAGTACAAATGGGTTTTAATCTTGGCCAGTTAGAACACTGTCAGTGGATCAAAACTCCACAGTAGTGAGGTAGTGTGAGCAGGTGTTATCAAAAGCAAAATTAGTGTAAATGACACATGGTGAAACTTGGTCGCCCCTATCGAAGATCAGTCAAACCCATGCTTTTGAACGCTTTTCTTTTTGCCTGAAAAAAATTGTTTTTTTTTTAAGTTTTCACAGCAAAATTCTGGACATTAGAACTGATAATAGTTTAAATATCATTGTGCAAAGATGGTCCTGATTGAACATATGGAACATGTGTCCTAGTTAGTATAAGTGATTGATCTAAACAGATTTCAACTAAAATGCTGAATTTTCATTACTTCTGAACTGATATCTCCTATTTCTCCCATGTAGTTGGGAAAAACACACAGAAATGCTGGAGGAACTCTGCCGGTCTCACAGCATTCATAGGCCTTAATTGTTGGCTTTTTGTTGGTCTGGACTCCTCCCCCTGCCAGTCTTCAGTCTTTATTCTGGTGCCTTCCTCTTCTTTACTTACTCCTTGAAGAAGGGCTCAGACCCAAAACGTCAGTAAAACAGTATATCCTTTCCTTGTATGAATGCTGCGAGAGTGTCTTGGTTCCTTTAGCATTTCTATGTGTTTTTTACTACAATCTCATCAACTGCAAACTTTTGTGTTTACTATTGTTGGTGGGAACTTTTGAAATAATGACTCAGGAGATAAGAGTCTGATTTCTAACCAACAACAAGAGCAAGTTCAGTGACTTCTAGATGAACTGGTTGCTACCGTCCACTTTTCTACTGGACCATCACCTTTGCAGCCATTCACATCTCATGAAACTTTCAGCTTCCCTGCTTCTGGGTTATGTGAGGTTGTCAGAAACCCTGATGCACACGTAGCTGATTGTGGACAATGGGCACTTGCTACATTTTGTCACAGTATATAGATATGTTTTTGGGAGATAAATTGGGGCAGGTTTTTTAGAGTAGGACACATACAAACACTTTAAAACAGATCTTATTTAAAATACTGGAGCTCTGCTAATGCTAGACATATTGGCCCCACAGCCTTTGCAAGAGTTTTGGAGAGTGCCAAGAGACTTCACTAATGGATTGTTGTTTACAAAAAGGCAACAGATGAAAGAACTTGTTGGAGCTGCAGACTGTCTGCAGTGGAACTTGCAGTTCTAAGTGGGTCATGTGGTTTAGAAAGCAAAGAGAGTAAAACAGGTTTTTCTCTGAGAGAGGGAGAGAGAGATCAGTTCTACAGTTTTACAGTCACCAGCAGAAGCTGGGACTGGAACAGGACAAGCTGGCAAGCTTGTGGAAAGCCCCATTTGGCAGATGGGCTGTGAGTGCTTGGTTCTGCCTGGTCAAAGCCCTTGTGGTTCATGCAAGAGGAGAGAACTGGCTGTCTAATGTTTCACTTGAAATAACAGAAACAAAAAAAAAAGGAACTCTGTGGTGACCTGAAAGAAAGAGGTTATCATCTGGAGAACCCTGAGGGGGCAAGTTTCGTCAGCAAGACACTGAAGTGGCTGATTAAAAAGGAATCAATTGTGGGTGTCCAGTGTACAACAAATCTCTCTCTGAAAACCGACAAGAACCATTTACCTTTCAAGTACCAAAGCCTGGTGAACTTTATAAATGTTAAATTCTGTGCACAGTATAAGAATTGCTTGCAGCCAGTGAACTTGGAGGAATGAGAAGTGAGATTGGACTGTGAATCAAAGAACTTTTCTGAACTTAGACACACATTACATACACGTGAACTTAGAATTAGAAGGGGGTTAAGTTATGTTATTTAAGTCAATAGTGATAAGTTAAAGTGTGATTCTGTTTTCATGTTTAAAGATAATTAAAAGCAACTTTTGTTTAAGTAACCATTTGTCTTGATGAATATCTATTGCTGCTGGGTTTTGGGGTCCTCTGGGCTCGTAACAATTTCAACTCAGGCTCAGTAGTCCAACAACATTTGCATTCACTTAGAATTGATCTTGGATGTGTCCTTGTCCACATCGTTGGCTACTACAGATTGTCAGGTAAAATCGGAAATCCCTGCTTCATTCTGGCGCAGTGGGGGTACTCCAAGGCATTGGACAGATTCCATAACTACGCAAATGATGATGGTTCAGTATCTGCCCCAGAGACACATGATGTTGTGCCCTTCTTATTTTTGGAAGGAACAAAAGTTTATAAATATATTTGCATGACAGGGAACAAAGTAGTTGAACAAAAGCTATCAAACAAGTTCCAGTACTGTGCTCTACCAGAAAAATAGGAAGAAATCAATTGATTTCACGGTTGAGTTCTCTATCCTGCTCATATTCAGTGGTCCTGCAAAATGCACAGTACGAAGGCTCCTAATGTCACTACAACGGTACTGTGCACTTGGCATTAGTTTGGGATCACAGTTTGTGGGGAAAAAAATCAGGCTGCTTTGACCCAGCGTACAGCTGGTATGAGAGTAGAGCAAGTTCAAACCTTGGCTGTGCGAAGCGACTTTGGCCTGAGTTGGGTTTAAATATCTATTAATCCAGATCCATGATTTTAACTAGTTATCCCTGCCAATAAATGTGCATGATGATGTGAGATTAGGCCCAGACTGGGTGAGGTACCATTATCCTTCCCAAGTGAACTGGTTGATTGACATTCACTGTCTAGATTCCCATGTGAATGACTGCCTAAGCAACCTTCATCTACAGAACCACAACTCAGCACAATTCCTAGCTTCGAAGAGAGAAGGGCAGGAGAGAAAAGGGAAGTTTCAATCAAATGGCAAGGGTAAATGACGGAACTGAAAGACTTGATTATGTGGCTGAGAAAGGCCATTTCACTGCCTCTCCCTGGTTCTGGTAGGGTCCCACTGAATCCACAACAGGGCAGTTAAGTCAAACCTTGAAAAACTTACAGAATTTATGTGATGGAACGGCATCAAACATTGAACCAAGGTGAGGGTTGTGGAAGCAACTGACATCAGGATGTGATTCATTTCAGACCTTCAACACTGAATGACTGCTCAGGACAAATGGGGAACAGGAGAGTGGGAGAGGGAAAGGGATTCCATTGTAACTAAGTTTGAAAAACCAAAGAGGACGGAAAGCATGAGGAAGCATAAAGTTGGTTGTATGCAAGGACGATGTCTGTCCTAGCTGATGGATCGATAACAAGGGTTATCTTGGATAAGGACCAATATGAGGAGAAATGTTTTTCACTCAGAGGGTGTAGAACCTGTGGAATATACCACAGAGGACAAGTTGCAGCACGTATTTCAGAAGATAGTTAAATTTCTCGTCGCAAAAGGTTTCCAGACTTGGTGAGAACATGAATATGGTATTGAGATAAGAGAATTAACTGTGATAGTATTGAGTGGCAGAGTAGGCTCAAAGGGCTGAATGGCCAATTCCTGTTGCTCTTTTTTTAATGTTGCTGTGAAACAGGGGTGCAAAGAAGGAGAGACAAATTTAAAAAAAAAATTCAGTAAATGTGTATAGACAGAGTGCATGTGAAACTGTAATGAGAAATTAATGAACAGGGCAAAATCACAGTTTTCTCAATTTTCAGCAGTATTTTAGACTGGTTCTGGATTTCATTGAGGAATTCCAAATGGCAATGTCCCTTTGAAGATGTGAAGATTGAGAGGGATCCAGCCCATCCTGCTTAATAATAAACATTTACCTGCTCTGCCAGAAACTGCTGCTCCCTGAATAGCTGCTGCTTTTGCTGCTCCATCATGTGAATCTGATGCATTCTCTGTCTCTCTTGCTCCATCAACAACTGTTTCATCATGACTGCCTGCTGCTGGTTTCCAAGGTAACCAGGGCCTCCAGGGTTACCGGTCACGGAGCCTGGCACTGGGGCCCCAGTACCAGGACCTGGAACAGGGGGCTGTATGGATCCTGCTGGACGAGAAGCTCCCACCGGATTATGATCCTGTGTGGACAAAAGAACTGACTTAGTGGCCAAAGAACAGACAGAACATAACGCAGCCACAAACAAGATGCCACGCACAGAAGAAACCCATACTAACAATTAGACAAACAAAAATCCCTACCCAGCAATTTGTGATGTGCTCATGCACAATTCTAAAATGATAAAGAGAGAGAGATAGCTGGTTCCAAAGCCTCTGGAAATAGTTATTCAGCTCATTAGAAAGATTCATCTTCATACAATAACTTTCCATCTGACCAGACTAAAGTGGAGAAATAAAGTATATGGGAAGTGGGAGACCAGAATATATGAAATATGCCGTAGCTCATTAGCAATGTGAAACAGCTGGTATTCACTGTGTAATACAAACTCCAACCAGATTAAACTATATAACCTGGCTCACATATTTCACCTGTGTACCAAGTGACTTCCTATAGATGATGAAACTCAGATGGATTAGCAGTTGTAGTTCTATTTCAGCCTTTTAAACAACCAGTGGCTTCACATAAAGCACTATGATGCTGCATTCTCAACTGAAGATTAATTTTGCCTGGCATTGTTACAGTAAAATGTTATGTCTCCCCTGCCACTAGTACAGTGCCACCGATTGGCAGGCAGGTTTCCAATATACCACAGCCTTACTGGCTTGTTTATTACACTTAAATATTAAGACATTATTCGGTAAATTAAAAGGTTGACATTCTAAGAGTTGCAGCATTGAAAAATATACACAGCACAAAGAACATTTCTTTATCAGAAGAAAGCATGCACTTGTTTCAAAGGATAATTACAACCTTCACTTTTGACAATTGCATGCATAAATTTACAAAAGCAGTATTGCAAATAATAATATTTACATGTGTCACACAGCAGCCCGTAGAGCTATTTGTTTTAAACATTCTGAGGGCTACAGCTCAGTTGGAGGGAAAAATCACATTTAAAAAAAAAAGATTTATTTTTACATTTATTTCAGCACTCCTAATTTTCTCCCATTATTCTTCTCCTGAGGCTGACGGTTCATAATCATATTTCAGCTCAGGTCCATGGAGACAAAAAAAAACCCTACAGTACTGTGCCCAGATGTCAATGCTTTGAGAGTCCAGGCAATAATAAGTGGCAGGCTATTTGACTCTGTGCATGCTCAGGTTATTTTATTCTGGGGATGTGCACATCATTAGTAAGGCTGCTCTTATTGCTTATTCCTTAATTGCCCCGAGAAGCTGGTGCTGGGGGTTTGGTTACAAACTGAACTTATAGGCCCCACGTCAGAAGGAATGGGAGGGGGGGTGAAGGAGAGAGACAAGGAGGGAGAGCATGGTGGGGGAGGGGGGGTTGGGGGGGAAGAGAGAGAGAGAGAGAGAATTGCTTTGCAAATTATTTTCTTCTTAAGATATTAATGAACAATTTAATTTCTGATGTGTTACCAAACGTCATATCTTGTCAGCTGGAGCTAATCTTAACATCTCACTAGTTTATTCCTAAACAGGTTTTTATACTGAGATTGTTATCAGTAATTTGACGGATGCGTGGATTGGGATTAAGATTGGGCTGATCTTTGGTGGACCTCCTGAAGGAGACTCACAACAATTGGTAATTACAGAAGTTACAGGACCTCAGATCTGGCCAGGCACATGAATTTGCACACTGAAGTAGGCCTCCGGCCTACAAACACGTGCCACCCAAATACACTTGTGACCAATTAACCTACCAACTCCATATGCCTTTGGAATATGGGAGGAAACCAGAGTACCTGGATGAAACCAATGCAGGCGTGGGAAGAATGCAGACCTTACAGACATTGCTGAATTTGAACCCAGCTGAAATAGCATTTTGTTAACTGCAACGCTAACCATTCTGCCCTAAGAAAGACTTTGAAGGATAATGGGCCAAATACAGGCAAATCAGTTGACTTAGCTGGACAACTTGATTGGCATGAACAAGTTAGGCCCAAGGCCTGGTTCCTTGCCATAAAACTCACTGACTCTTACTAGGGGACTATGTAGTTTTGTTTCCCCCAAGTGTTCTTGTTTCTTTCCTCTACTTTGGAGTCAGTGGGTCAAACAGCCATCGTGGAGGCAAATAATGTAGGTTGAGCTTTAAGGTGGAGCCCCTACTTCAAGATTTGCTTATTTGCCAGTACATTATCTGGGTGATGTAAATTACACTGGGTGTAGGTGGATGGCGGAGTAGCGTGGATGGGCATATTCAAGAGAATGAGTTACAATGAGATAAATGGGAGAGTGGGATTTGTGTGAATGCTCAGAAAACCATCAAAGAATTGATCAGTCAAATGGTCTCTTCCTGAGTAGCAAGGAAATGTAATTCAGATAAGATATTTTTTGAATTCCATTGAATTGCCAACTAACAAAAACTGATAATAATTTCTTGGATAATCTAATAAATAATCACAGAAAACAGAGAAATAATAGGTTCTACAAATCAAAATTATTTTCTGTCAGCCAGTAGTTCACAATAATGCGCAACAGTTTTTAACTGTGAGTTTGAGGTACTAAAACAAAACATGCAAATTCAATTCTTAGTTAAGTCTCAATTCCCAGTAATGAATGTATGGCAGAGTAACCCCAATACCTTCCCTGATGAAGACGCAACATTGACTGCCAGTTAAGTTACATGGTGAAAATAGATGTCTTTAGTGGGACTAGGCAAAAACAAAATGGTTCAGCGCACACTAGAAGAGCTGAAGGGGCCTGTTTTTGTGCTGTAGTGTTCTGCGGTTCTATTGAGTGTTGTCAAAGCTGCATTCATCTGCAAACATGGAGAGTGCTCCATCATACCCTTGACTTGTCAAGTGCAGCTGGTGGATAGGATTTATGGTGCCAAAAAGCAAGTCATTGGCCTTGGCATACCCAGCATCTGATCTGTTCTGGTAGCCACAATATTGGCATGGCTGTCCCTATGCAGCTTTTAGTCACTGATGACAACAGGATATTAATTGTGAGAAACTCAGTGATTGAACAATAAGTAAAGGTGATCCAATATTAGAATGTCAAGGGGTAGGAAAGAATTCAGAACACAGGCCAGATGCTATCAGTTAATTCAGCAATTGTAATCAGATTTGACCCATTACCAATATTTAGCCCTTTTCTCTGTTTGACTGGCTGCTGCGACACCTACTCCCTGATATGCTTTATCCCTATGTTTTGGGTGTTTTGTTTTTTTAAATGTCTTTTTTGGTTACCCACTCATCTGTGTGTTGAGTGTTTGAGGTTTAGGGAATGGGGTGGGGGTGGGGGGGGGTGAAGAGAGGATAAGGGGTATTAGGTTTGGACTTGTTTGTAAATTTGTATAGAAATGACATGGACAAGGGTAATTGATGTTGACTTGTAATGATTATTGCTGACAAACTGTAATTTACCGTGTCTAAACCTGAGAAGCTATAAACAAAATATTCAAAAAAACATATGGTGAAATATATTGCAAACCACACATGGCTAAATGAGGCTTTTAAACAAAGAGAAAATTCAACAAATTGTACAAGCCCATTTCAATTTAATTGTTTAATTTCTCCTAGAAGCTGAGTTTATTAAAAAAAAACTGATAGGTAGTTGTTAATATTTACAGAATAAATACACTTGATTTTCAAAATGTATTGAGTAAGAAGAAGGGGGAGATACATTGCAGGTGTACACAGCAAGGAACAAACAAGGTACTTGAGGAGTACAAGAAATGTATGAAAACACAAGGAAGAAACTTGGAGGGCCAAAAGAACAAAAACATAAGAGTAGGCTATTTGGCCGATCGAACCTGCTCTGTCATTCAATGGGATCATGGCTGAACTGATGATAGGCTCATCTCCACCTACCTGGCTTTTCCCCATATCCCTTATTTCCCATACTATGGTGAAATCTATCAAACCTTGCCTTAAATCTATTTACTGAGGTCACCTTCACACTTCAATGGGGAGCGAATTCTACAGGTTTATCACCCTCCTCATCTCTGTCCTAAATCTTGAAGGTAGTCCCTTAGTTCTAGGCTTCCCTACCAATGAAAACAACTTATCTACCTCAATCTTATCTATGCCTTTCATAATTTTACAATCTCCTCTCATTCCTCTAAATTCCAGTGAATACCGTCCCAGACAACACAATCTCTCCTCATAGGTCAACCCCTTCAATCTTGACATTAACCTGGTCAACCCCTTCAACCTTGGAATTAACCTGGTGAACCTCCTCTGTACCACCTCCAAAGCCAGCAAATGCTTGCTCAAGTAATGGGACCAGAACAGCACACAATTCTTCAGATGTGGCCTCACCAGTACCTTGTAGAGTTGCAGCATAACCTCCCTGCTCTTAAATTCAATCTCTCTTGCAATGAAGGCCAATATTTCATTTGCCTTCTTCATAGCCTGCTGCACCTGCAAGCCAACCTTTTGCAATTCATGCACATGCACTCCCAAGTCCTTCCTTCTCATCAGAATGCTGCAATTGTTTTCCATTTAAATATTCTAATCTTTTATTCTTCCTTCCAAAGTGGATAACCTCACATATGCCAACATTGTACTCCATCTGCCAGACCTTTGCCTACTTACTTAACCTTTCCCCACATGGGGCCCCTAACTCTCACCTCCCACCCTGTCCTCTTTTCACTAGCTTCTCTTCTCCACATCCACAGTCTTTTTTTTTTTTTTTTTTTTTTTTTTTTTTTTTTTAAATTTTTTTTTAAATTTTTTATTTTTCACACCATAAATCACAATAGCCATGATATACACTTTTTCTTTTCCACACATTTACAGTGACTTTTTCTCCCTCCCCCCTCCCTCCTCCCAAGCCACCCCCCCATCCCTCCCCCCTCTCATCCATTTTAGTTATACAATCTAGGTTGCATTAATTCAGTTAGACAATGTTGTCATTCAACAAAAATACACCAGAAATTCTACTGAGTCCATTTTTTTCTTCTCTTCTCCTTCCATCAACTTAGGTAATGTTTGTTCCCGGTAGGTTTTCGCTATTGTATTTAATGTAAGGCTCCCATACTTGTTCGAATATTTCGATATTATTTCTTAAACTATATGTTATTTTTTCTAATGGAATACATTTATTCATTTCTATATACCATTGTTGTATTTTCAAATTATCTTCCAATTTCCAGGTTGACATAATACATTTTTTTGCTACAGCTAGGGCTATCTTAACAAATCTACATCCACAGTCTTGATGAAGATTTCAGCTTGAAACATTAACCATTTTTTTTTTTCTCCCACTGATGCTTCTTGACACACTGAGTTCTTCCAGCAGACAATGTTTAGGCTCTTATACAATATTGTTGGGAGGAAGTGGTGTTATACATACTGTAAGTTGATCTCCTGTGACGTTGAGTGCATGATTTACCCATAAATGTTGAGATAAGTGTTTCATTTGGATAGTTGAGAAAAAATGTATCAAACCAATGATAAAGTTGGTTTAATGTATACACAGAATATCAAATATTATTATTGTTCTTGCCCACTGGATTGTGCTATGTTGTGGTGCAAAATAGCAGATAGTAGCATTGCAGAATTATGATAGACCTGAGAAGTGATAGACTTGAGAAGTGACAGATTAATGAACAACTGAGACCTGTATTATATGGAGGAGACCAGATAAAATGTTGAAGAGACCATGGCCCTGTGGATGAGAGCATTTGTGAATAGGAAACCACATGGGCAACTTGCACTAGAGATAGGGAGTCTTGGCTAGGGGACTTTTTTTGCTTCACACCACTTCATTGGAATTCCGTTGGAGCCTGTGGAGTGGAATGAGGGGGTGGTCCAAAGTCCACCTGGGGCACAGGATGGATGAACAGTGGTGTAATGACATGGTTGATACGGCCAGGGGTTGGTGAGGGGCATCTGAGATGAGATCAGTTGGGAGCAAGGGGGAAATATTTGGACTAGGTGATTGCCAGTGGGGTACAGAGACTGCCCATCATCATCATCAGGGAAAGGTGGAGAGCACCAGTATGGAATTACATTAAAGGAGATCTCCTTGAATCAAACTCCCAACAACACCCTCTTCAAATCCTGCCACTGAACAGGTGACAGTGCCACTAGAACTTGATTGTTCTGAAAATCACCAACAGCTTCTACAATGCAACACAAGATGACTTAATTTTCCTGGCAACATTCCATACAAGTGTTATGTGGGAACTGCTCCATTCTGTGTGTATTGTTGAGGAAACCATGTTATTGGCGCAAGTACATTTTACAGCCAGAAGTGCCCAAGTCAATTTCTGGAGGGGTGTGATTTGACTGCATTCTGCAACCAATTATCACCCATGAGGCACTGTAAACAAAAACACCATGCAATTCAATTTCTAGCCATACATTCCTGGTTATGTTTCCTAAGCCCTTTTCCCAATTGCATCACTAAATTGGCCATTCAGTGACCTGGGATGGGAATGGGAACTTTGGCTTTTCACACTTGACCACTTGGACACTGAACGCTTTCACACTTGCAAGGAGCCATCCCAGGGGTCAGGACTGTTCTACCTTCTTCCGTTGACATCATGACGCATCGAGCGATGGTGGACCTGCCATAAATCCTGATCAATGTATTATGATCTTATATTTGAACAAAATTAATCATGCCTACCTAGAACAAAATTAAGCTTTATGTACAGCACAGTATGAGTCCTTCAGCTCCTGTGGTTGTTGTGCCGACTTATATAAGCCTTTATAAGGGATTGTGGGAAAATGCTAGCAACAAATGCCAATAGTGGACAATTTTTAAACAGAGTGGGAAAGTTGGTAGCACTATCGCATATAATTTGTAAATACTCTGGGAACCAATGATGGTGGACCTGCCCTCCTCCATGCAGCAGAGAAGGGGCTGTATGCCCAGCTGCATGCATAGAGCATTCTTGCAGGGGGTTTCTCTGCCTCATGGCATTCTGGGAAGGCCACACTTGACCACTCCTAACTTGGTTTTTTCCCATGGTTAACTATAGCACTACCAATATTCCCCCGCTATTTAAAAATTTTCTGCTATTGCTATTTATTTTCTCTCCTTTCCCACAGCAAAGTTTATACCTTCATTTTAATCTTTTTTTCCTTTATGTTCTAGCACTCATGCAAAAACTTGGGTCATTTCAATCCCACAATGCAATTACCCGTTTCACACTTGCCTGATTGCAATGCTGGCATCAACAGATGCCAGGGATTGTACTAGGGGTCAATCCCTGGATTGAGATGACGTCATCTGAAACCGGTGGTGATCTGATTTTGCTTTCACAGTAGATATTTTAAAGGCTGATTGGCAGTTAATTCCTGGGATCACTTGCAAGTGCGAAAGGAGCTATAAAAACACATGGCAGAATTGCATGCATGCGTGTGTGCTTGTGTGTTTGCGCGCGCGCTTGTAAGGGGAATAAACACATCAGAGCCAAATTGAAGTCAGTTGCATCAGCCTCAAATGGAAGGGTAAAGGTAGGACTTTCTGAAATTGGGTGCAAGGTCTGGATCACATAGGTTGTTACTTTCTGGTGTGGTGATCCTCCACAGGCAGACTTCCTATCTTACACTGTTGGCCAGCCTTGCCTTCAAAATTGATCAACTTAGGTCCTTTCTACATGGAGCAGACCTGTCTCGGTTGAATGATTTTCGGACATCATTTGTACTGAAGTCTTCCAATAGATTCAGAATTATAGGGGTCTTCTCCAGCTTGCAAAGTAGCAGAACCAGTATTGGACCTGCAGGTAGGATTTTAATTTAAGGCTAATTACCCAGTAATGAAGGACAGAGGCCCTGGTCTCTGGAACCTTGGATCACATGTGAGCGCCTTACCAACCACTTTGGCAATAACCTGTTAATTCTTCATGTACTGAACTTTCCTGTTAATTGATTATGACAGGTGCAGACAATTTGATGGTAAACAAAGTAAATTTGGCTTTTTTTTATATGCACAGCAGCTATGTTCATCATGCGATATCATACAAAACATGGCTACAATGAACATGCCCTGCAATGGATAATATCTAAATGCTTTCCGCAGATCACAATACAAACAGGAGTGGATGCTTTTTGGTTCCCCTATTTTATTATCAAAAAAAAGGTCACTTTATCCCTTTATCCAGGAGAGGTGAGGTGAGAGGTTTGGGTATCATTGGTCACACACTGCTCATACATAAAATCTGGTTAGAGGGGATAGAGAAAGCCCACCAGAGATTGATTGGGACTGTGGGAATGGTTCATTTTATCAATAACAGGAAAGGACCTGGTCATCGGATGTGAGGTGTTCTCAGCACTGCTGGTACTTGAACCATTTTCTGGTTCATATGGGGATCCAGGATGAAACATGTTGGATGGGTGGCAATATACAAATCTCTTGACAATGGGAGTAATGGCTCTCATTTTGAAGATCACTTTCTTGAGTGGCTGCATTAGGCTGTGTGAGGAATGAAAATAAAATGGCATCAGGTGCCACTATGTGCTGAGGTTCTACCTGTCCCAGGTTGGGACCACTCAATGTCCCAGTCACCTGGACATTGTCACATCATCTATTCTTTGTAGAAATGTTTATCATGACAGATATTTATAACTGCAGTCGAAAGGTCAGTGGCCAGAATGGAACATCATGCTGAGGTCAGGGACATGATGGATTTTGTGGGGTGGTTTCCTGAGCAGACTGTCCAGATCATCTGGCAGAATACTTCATTGTCAGAACTCACTACGCACCAAGACCTAGCTTTGGCTGGCAGTGAGAGGAGCCTACCTGATCATTTCTGTATGACCAGAATATCATCCCCAATGCACAATGCCCTTGAGATGACTGTGATCGAGAGGAAACAGTTGCTCACTTCTTTGCAGAACCATGGAATGCATGGGGAAGGATGCAAGGGTCCTTGCAAACATCCAGGACTGCTAAAAGGTCATCAATCAACCCAGTGAAAGATATGCTCAAAAGGTCTTCCACTTTAGTGAGATGCCAGAGAGGAAATGATGCTGATTGGCACATTCCAGGCTGCAGGGGTATGCGCTGAGGGAGCCCACTAAGGTTTGACACAGCCAACGCAAAGACTTTGTGAAGAAGAACTACAGTCTGGGGACATTCCACTACTGGGAAATGAGGGCTGGAGGCTGGTATGGAAGTCCCTTAAACAAGTGAAGTCCATGTAACTACAGGGGGCCACATTGGTGGCCAACACTGCAAGGTACAGAAACACAATGTCCAGAATAAATGGCAAAATGGCACCAAGAATAAAAAAAATTGTTACTATTTTTCCTTTGTGTATATATACATATTTTTTTATTATGAATAAAGTTTCATTTTAGAAAAAAATAGTTCTGCTTAGATTGGAGCAATCGCTTAAGGTTCCTGAGCAGACATAACTCCTGCTCTACTATGTATTTAGCAGAACTAGCTCACAACACACATTAGATCACCACCCTCCTCCCTCAATGAATATGTGCAACTGTCCATGTGACTTTTAGATATCCCACAGGACTCAGGATGTTTGTTGGACCCTGAAAATTCCTTCATTGTATGATGTATCATTTCTACCGTCAGATTTTCAGCTTATGTAAAGAACAGAACATTGTTGAGGTCTGCGACTTCATCCCTAACATCGAAGTACTCGAGATGGCAGAGGTCAACAGCATCGAGTCCCCGCTGCTGAAGATCCAGCTGCGCTGGGTGGGTCACGTCTCCAGAATGGAGGACCATCGCCTTCCCAAGATCGTGTTATATGGCGAGCTCTCCACTGGCCACCGTGACAGAGGTGCACCAAAGAAGAGGTACAAGGACTGCCTAAAGAAATCTCTTGGTGCCTGCCACATTGACCACCGCCAGTGGGCTGATATCGCCTCAAACCGTACATCTTTGCGCCTCACAGTTCGGCGGGCAGCAACCTCCTTTGAAGAAGACCGCAGAGCCCACCTCACTGACAAAAGACAAAGGAGGAAAAACCCAACACCCAACCCCAACCAACCAATTTTCCCCTGCAACCGCTGCAACCGTGTCTGCCTGTCCCGCATCGGACTTGTCAGCCACAAACGAGCCTGCAGCTGACGTGGACATTTACCCCCTCCATAAATCTTCGTCCGCGAAGCCAAGCCAAAGAAAGAACGGCACAAATTTATTAGAAAATTACAAAAAGATGACCTGATCTATGAGGAGATTATGATCTGAAGGCAGAAGCAGTCTGATCTTCAGAGGCTGGTAAAGGTGTTCAATAGCAAGAAGGTTATGGCCTCAAGATACTAACAGGCATATTCTTCAAGCTGTTCTAAGTTCCATGTAGCTCAGGTATGCGACTCCTGGAAACAGAAGAATAACTGCAAAAAGCTAATGATTGGCAACGGCTCTGCAGTCAATTCGAACATTATCATCCTCTTTTAACACCTTTTCATTCTCAACCTTATTTCCCCCACCCCCCTCACCACCACCACCAGCCCCCCCTAACACTATATGCAGGGATATCACTGATGTAACTGTATCAGTGATATCAGCCATTCACTCAGAAACCATATAATTACCATGGCAACATCATATTATCCTAATGGCTACTGGATAGCTTCACAGAAGATCAGGTGTGATGGCTTTCCTCCATGCAAGGGTTGCCAGCAGTTTCTAACTAGCTGTTCAGATTCTGTCTGTGTAGTGTAGGTGACGGGAGGGGGATGGGGAAAGAGCATTAAAATTATTTCATTGCAGTCACTTGAAAAATATATACAGATAGAATGGATTTTTTTTGTTACCATTTGGAGCAGAACTGTAAGATTTCTGAAGATTTTTATTCAAGTTCAAGGAGAAAATGAGTCACTGCTGCACTATAGCCCTAACCTTCTGTACTGGCGCTTGGCCAATAGGAGGCGCACTTGAACCATTTAATAATCAAGTTTACCTCCTAACTCCCTCAGCCACCAATGCCTCGTCGGACAAGGGTGTGAGCATTGGCACTCGTGCCAAATTTTGAATTGGGTCGCAAAAATCAGAAAAAAGATCCTGTAATTTAGTTTTAAAATCTAAAAACCCCTGCCGAGCACTGGAGAGTTTAAAAAAAAATCACCCCCAACTGGAAACACTTGGAAGTAGAGGGAGAACATGGGTACAGATCCTTTGGCCTGCAATGTCTCTGTCAACTATGATGACAAATTCCACTGATGCCATCCACCTGCACATGGTCCATATCCTTCCATTCCCTGCATGTAAATGTCTCATGGGCATCACTATTTAACTCCTTTAAACTTTAGTCTCTCACCCTGCAGCTATGCCCTCTAGTATTTGATAATTCTACCCTGGGAAAATACTCCAATTAGCTATCTATGTTGCTCAGAATTTTATAAACATCCATCAGGACCCTCCTCAGCCTCCAATGCTCCAGAGAAAACAATCCAAGTTTGTGGAAAGCTCTCATTATAGCTAATCCTCTCCAATTCAGAGAAAAGAGGAAAGAGATACAGGAGTATCAGAGCCAGACCACCATGCTGAGAAACCGTTTCTTCTCATGGGCAGTGAGAATGCTGAGCAACCAAAAGAACTTCTCATACTAACCATCCAAGATTTTCATATTTGACACAATATTTATTTATTCATTTGCATATATGACTACTTGTCCTGCATATGTATTGTTTGCATGTATGTGAATTATATCTGCCTGTTTTACACTGAGGATTGGAAAACGCTGTTTCGTCAGGTTGTACTTGTGCAATCAGATGACAATAAACTTGACTTGAACATCCTGGTAAACCTCTTCTGCATCTCTCTAAAGACTCCCAATTCTTCCTGCAACTTGGAGACCAGAACTGCATACAATACTCCAATATGGACTAACAGTGGTTCTCAACCTTTTTCTTTCCACTCACATACCACTATAAGTAATCCCTATGCCATAGGTGCTCTGTGATTAGTAAGGGATTGCTTAAGGTGGGATGTGGGTGGGAAGGGAA
Source organism: Narcine bancroftii (assembly GCF_036971445.1). Taxonomy (NCBI): domain Eukaryota; kingdom Metazoa; phylum Chordata; class Chondrichthyes; order Torpediniformes; family Narcinidae; genus Narcine; species Narcine bancroftii. The sequence goes on along the minus strand of NC_091471.1, from coordinate 144,734,134 downwards.
GGTTGAGAATCACTGCTCTAGAACCAATTGTTATTGAACTATTTTGCTTGAGAAAAATTGTAATTGGCCCATTTCCTTTGAAATTATGAAACCGTCTACTTAACGAGTCAATTTAAGTATGATTAGAACAGTGGTTTTCAAACATTTTCTTTCCACCCACATATCACCATAAGCAATCCCTTACTAATCACAGAGCACCGATGGCATAGGCAATACTTACAATGGTACGTGAGTGGAAAGAAAAAGGTTGAGAACCACTGGGTTAACCAAAGTTTTATACAGCTGCAACATGACTTCCTGACTTTAATACTCAATGCACCAAGTAATACTCCTGACTTTAATACTCAAGGCAAGCAAGAGGAATCTGATCACCCAACCTAAAGCAAAGGTAAACTAGTTTGATTCTTTAAATGCAGATTTGTTTTATGAAGTAAGATTAAGCAAACTGAGCCTATAAATTCTGCCATGTCTAGAAGAATGAGAGGTGATCTGATTGTATTTTTACACAGCCTGACAGGGTAGATGGAGAGATGGCTGTCGTATCTAGAAAATGGGTCAGTCTCAAAATAAGAAGTCAGTTTGAACTGAATTAAATTAAATTTTTCATCGTCATGTGTACCGAGAAACAATGAAAAACATTGTTTTACATTCTATTCAGGCAAATCAACCCACACACAAATACGACTGGCAGTGCAAAATAAACGAAAAATGTGACAAAGAAACAGTTCAGTCAAAACAGTACACATTAAAGGTTCGTTCAATAGTCTGACAACAATGTGACAGTGTGTGTTTTCAAACTCAAGTACCTTCTGCTTGACAGGAGGGGTAAAAAGAAGGTGTAACCACCTTTTAATATGTTGGGTGTTTTCTCGAGGCAGCAGATAGTGCAGACTATGTCGATGGAGGGGAGGTTGGTTTGAGCAATGGCTTGAACTGAGTTCACAACTCAGGTATTTGGTTCTGAGTAAGGAGAAATTTCTCCCATGTGAAGGTAACAAACCTTTGAAATTCCCTACCCCTCGTTTAAATTGAAGGTAGAGAGTAATAGATTTTTCTTGGATGTGGCATTAATGCAGGAAAGTGGCACTGAGGTAAATAATCAGCCAGGATCTTATCAAAAAGTGGAGCAGGCACAAAGGGTCAAATGACTGATTCCTGCTTCAATTTCTCATGTCCTTTTGTCCACTGCTTTGACATATACTTCCTTTTCTTAACATTTTGTTTTAACTTCAGCTGGTTGAGTGCTGGATAGAATTAGTCTCTAAATATAATTACAATCATCCTAGCACAAGGAAAATTCAGTTAGGAGTTACACCTTTGACGAATATCCAATAATCCTCTCTCAATTATATGAAAAGTGATGGGTTTCCACATCCATCAGGTAATATGGTCATACCATCAGTTCCTACCCACCAAAAAAGTCATATTGTCCTTGTATACACAAGGTGCTGGAGGAACTCAGCAGGTCAGACATCATCAATGGAAAAAAATAGACAGTCGACATTTCAGGCCTAAGCCCTTCAGGCTGTGGAGCGCCTGTTCAATACCTCTGAAGGAATCTGAATAAATCATTGGAAACAGTGGCCAGATTGAGTGATCACTGATTGAATAATACACTTTTACTCATGTACTATGCTCATGAAGAATGACCAGATAGATAAGATACCAGTGAGTTGCCCACATGTAAAAATTAAATGAACATTATTCGCCTATCTCCAGAATGGTTAGCTAATTGGATGGCCTGGAGGTGAGGGAGGGGAGCTTGATGTTGCATATTTAAGGCCAATGTTAGGTATAAATATGCCTTGGGAGGAGGAAAAATTTGTAGAGTTACTCAACAGAAGTTGTGATTGACAGGAACATAACTCTGTAGATGGTGGATGAAGTGCAATTGCTAAGTTTATGTAAAATATATCGAAAGTGGATATCAATGGCATGCTCATAAAAACAACACAAATTATACGCAAGTAACATACATGATAATTGCAGTCCAGTACTTAATATGCACCAGTTCATTAATATATTTCTGGAATTCCTTATTGGGGAAGCTTTATCATTTAACATGGATAAATGTTTGAAGGATCAAAAAATTTGAGAGCAGTGGGGAACTGGAACAATGCCTATGCTCACCAAGTTCTCTACCCAAGCTAGTTCACCCCTCCTCTATCAACAGAAATAACTTTTCACCTTATCAGCTCTGTCATTTCTTTTTTTTTAAATAATTTTTAAATTTTTCACACTATGAACCATATCAACCAAAATATGTACAAACATTTCTCATTAAATTTACACAGTGGTGAGGGGGGGGAACACTTGGAGTTAAGGGAATCTTAGATGTGGGAGTGGTTGAAGTATTTTATGTTTTAGAAGTGTTGTCATACAGTTCGTTCAAAAAAAAACTGAGAATTGGAAATGGGGAAAAGGGGAAGGGTGGTGGTGAGGAAGTGGAAATGAGATGTAAACAAAGTATGAAATGGCCATGTGAACTATATGACTATAAATATTAACGGAATACATAACCAAATCAAAAGGAAGAGGCTATTAAATTTACTGAAAAAAGAAAAAATAGATACAGCATTTGTGCAGGAAATGCATCTAACTGAAGTGGAACACAAGAAATTAAGGAGATACTGGGTAGGGCACGTAACAGCAGCATCATATAACTCAAAAGCCAGAGGTGTAGCTATATTAATCAATAAAAATGTACCAATCAATAATAGATCCAGCAGGGAGATACGTAATGTTAAAATGTCAGATATATTCAGAACTCTGGAATTTGGTCAATTCACCTAATATGCACCTAATGAAGAGGATCAAAAGTTTATGCAAGATATCTTTTTGAAGATTGTAGATACGCAGGGGAATATATTGATAGGAGGGGACTTTAACCTTAATTTGGATTCAAAGATGGATAAAACGGGACGAAAGACTAGCAGAAAGAACAAAGTAGCCAAATTTATGGTAAATCATTGCAGGAAAAGCAACTTTTGGATATATGGAGGAGGCAACACCCAAAGGAGAAGAAATTCTCATGTTATTCGAGTAGACATAAAACATACTCAAGGATTGACCTGTTCCTGTTGTCAGCCCATATCCAAGGGAGAGTTAGGAAAACAGAATATAAAGCTAGATTGTTATCTGATCACTCACCCCTGTTATTAGCAATAGAACTGGAGGACATCCTACCAAGAACATATGAACATTAAACTCCATGCTACTTAAAAGACAGGATTTTAGAGAATTTATTGAGCGCCAAATTAAAATGTACTTTGAAATAAATACGGAATCAGTGAAAGACAAATTTATATTATGGGATGCAATGAAAGCCTTCATCAGAGGGCAGATAATAAGTAATGTAACTAAGATGAAAAAGGACTACAATCGGGAAATAGAACAGCTGGAAAGGGTAAGTACAGAAAAAGAACTAGCAACAAGGGAAGATACAACAAAAAGAAGAAAATTGGCGGACAAAAAAAATAAAATACGAAACATTACAAACCTACAAGGTGGAGAAGAACATAATAAAAATAAAGGTGAAGTATTACGAACTAGGAGAAAAACACACAAAATACTGGCTTGGCAGCTTAAAACAGAACAAGCTAAAAGAACAGTATTGGTATCAAGGAAAAAGGACAAACAAATTACATATAACCCCAGAGATAAGAGATATATTAAAAAAGCTACCGAACAATAAAACGCCTGGGGAGGACGGACTCCCAATAGAATTCTATAAAACATTTAAAGAGTTACTAATTCCTCCTCTCCTGGAAGTAATGAACCAGATAGAAGAAACACAAAACATGCCAGATTCATATGTAAAACAGCAATAATTACAGTAATACCAAAGACAGGGAAGGATCCATTAATACCAGCATCGTATAGACCAATATCTCTACTTAACTCAGATTATAAGATAATAACAAAACTATTAGCAAACAGATTGGCCGACTGTGTACCAAAAATAGTAAAATTAGAACAAACTGGATTTATTAAGAAAAGACGAACAACGGACAATGTCTGTAAGTTCATTAACTTAATCCATGCAGTACAAGGAAATAAGATGCCAACAGTGGCTGTTGCTTTAGACGCAGAGAAAGCCTTTGACAGGGTAGAATGGAATTATTTATTCATAGTATTACACAGGTTCAACCTACCAGAGAAATATATTAATTGGATTAAAGCATTATAAAAGGGTCCAATGGCGAAGGTGACAGTAAATGGATATATATTGAACCAATTTAAATTAAGCAGGTCAACTAGACAGGGATGTCCACAATCTCCCTCACTGTTCGCTTTAGCAATAGAACCATTGGCAGAACTGATAAGAACAGAAAATAAAATAAAAGGGATAAAAATAAAAGAGAAGGAATATAAAATCAGTCTATTTGCAGATGACATCATAGTATACAACAGAACCAGAATTATCAATAAAAGAATTACATAAGAAATTGAAGGAATATGGAGAAATATTGGGGTACAAGATCAATGCAAATAAAAGTGAAGCAATGCCAATGAATAAGGCGGAATTCACAAAGTTTAACAAAGAATCACTATTTAAATGGCAAACACAAGCAATCCGATACCTAGGTATTAGACTAGATAATAATCTAGGCCATCTATACAAATTATCAGGCATTAATGAAGAAATTACAAGATGACTTAGAAAAGATTTACCACTAACACTGATAGGAAGGATAAATTGCATTAAAATGAATATCTTCCCAAGGATACAATACCTATTTCAATTATTACCAATTCCCTTAACAGAGAAATTCTTCAATGAGCTAAAGAAAACAATAAGGAAATTCTTATGGAAAGGGGGGAAACCGAGGATAGCACTAGATAAATTAACAGAATGGTACAAACAAGGTGGTTTGCAGCTACAAAACTTTAAGAATTATTAGAGCAGCACAATTAAGATACCTATCAGATTTTTATCAAACAAGGTAAAAACCAGATTGGACCAGGATAGAGCTAGATAAAATAGGGGAGAAGGTACCAGAACATATACTTTATAAGTGGCATGAAAAACTAGTGCAAATTAGAAGTTCACCAGTACTGCACCATCTGCTCAACATTTGGAAGAAGATTCACGTAGAAAGGAAAAAAACAAGTTACCAACTACCAAAATTATTATTGATGCAAAATCAACTAATCCTTTTCACAATAGATAACATTTTCTTTAGCGATTGGGAGAGAAAAGGGATCAAAAGAATAGAAAATTTCTTTTTGGGAAATAATTTATTATCATTTGAACAAATGAAGTACAAATATGGAATAACTCACGGTACAATGTTTGCATATCACCAACTGAAAACCTACTTAAAGGACAAATTGGGAAGCAGGCTGAGGTTACCAGAAGGAAGCAGCTTTGAATATGTGATTACAGACACAATTATAATTAAAAGATTTATAACGAATATGTAAGTCAAGCTGCAAGAGAAAGAGAATGACGAAATAAGCTGTAAACCCAAACAAAAGTGGGAACAAGATCTAAACATAAAGATTAAAAATGAAATATGGGAAAAGCTATGCTCTGGTACTATGAGAAATATAATAAACACGAGGTTACGCATAATACCATATAATTGGTTACACAGGCTATATATCGCGCCCCAAAAGTTAAATAAATGGGATCCAACATTATCAGATAAATGTTTTCACTGTAAGGAGGAAACGGGAACAACAGTACAGCAATTTGGGCATGTGAGAAAGTGAAAAAGTTTTGGGAAGATCTAAATCACAAAAAGCAACATACCAAAAAATCCAGAGATCTTTCTTCTAAGTAATATAAGAAGTAAAGAATTTGACCTCTATTTGGATGAAGCACAAAAAAGATTTATTATGATAGCCTTAGCTGTAGCAAAAAAATGTATAATGTCAACTTGGAAATCAGAAGAGAGCCTGAGAGTACAGCAATGGTACATAGAAATGAATAAATGCATTCCATTGGGAAAAATAACATATAATTTAAAAAATAAAGTCACATTATTTGAACAAATTTGGGAACCGTACATGGAACACAACAGAGAGGGCCTACCACGGACCTCCACCCCCTAAAATGATAGAATGAGAAGAAGACGAAATGAACTGACCCAGTGTGTAAAAGTAGATGACACAATTTTCTTGTTTATTTTCATTGTGTGATGACATTGTTTAATGGGTTTATTGTATTGTATATGTTGAATGTTTAATGGGTTTGGAGGGGGGTGGGAAGGAGGGAGGGGGGAAAAGGGGAGAAAATGACACTGTGTATATTCAAGAGGGAAATGTTTGTGTGTATTTTGGTTAATATGGTTCATAGTGTGAAAAATAAAAAAAATTACAGTGTTCTTTTCTCCACTTTTTTCCCCCCTTTTCATCCCTCCCATCTACCCACCCCCCTCCAAAACCCATAAATATTCAACATATACAATACAATAAAACTATAAAACAATATTTTCACACAAAGGAAAATAAGCAAGAAAAATGCTTCATCTATTTATTGCACACTGAATCTTGTCACTTTGTTTTCTTATCATTTTCATTCTCATTTTAGGGGATGGAGGTTGCAGGCAAATGAAGAGTTTTGTTGTAGGCAACATATCTCTGATATGTTCCATGTAAGGTTCCCAAATTTTCTCAAACATTGTGACTTATTATTAACTTTATTAATTCTTCACTCTTTATTTTGGGGGGGGGGGGAAAGGGGGGCTTGGACTAATTTGAGTTGGGTTATTAATGTGTAATAATTATTGGGGAGGGTATAGTTTATTTAGATTACTGATACTGTATTTTAATTTTATTATTTTATTCTTAATTTTTTTTAAATGTAATCCTATATGTTATTCATGTTATAAAATCTTAAATAAAGTTTAAAAAAAACATTGTGACTTTATTTTTTTAATTATATGTTATTTTTTCCAATGGAATACATTTATTCATTTTCATTTCTTGCATTGACTTAACCATAAATTTGGCTACTTTATTCATTTTACTTGTCTTTTGTCCAGTTTTATCCAACATTGGGTCCAAATTAAGGTTAAAATCCCCTCCTATTAATATATTTCCTTGTGTGTCTGCAATCTTCAAAAAAAATATCCTTAATAAACTTTTGATCCTCCTCATTGGACGCATATATATTGAGCAAATTCCAAAATTCGGAATATATCTGACACTTTATCATTGCATACCTGCCTGCTGGATCTATTATTTCCTCCTCTATTTTGATTGGTACATTTTTGTTAACTAGTATGGCTACACCTCTAGCTTTGAGTTATAGGATATTGCCGTCACGTCTCCTACCCAGTCTCTCTTTAGTTTGTTATGTTCCGCTTCAGTTAGATGTGTTTCCTGCACAAATGCTATATCTATTTTTTCCTTCTTCAATAAATTTAGTAGCCTCTTCCTTTTAATTTGGTTATGTATTCCATTAATGTTTATAGTCATATAGTTCAACATGGCCATCTTATATCTTGCATACACCTCTTTTCCACCTCTTCACCACCTCCTTTTCCCCATTTTCATCTCTTAGTTTTCTCTTATTACACTTAAAATACGACAACACATTTAAGACATAAAGTACCCCCGCAGTTCCCACTTCCATTAATACCTTAACCCCAAAAGTTCCCCCACCCCTCTCTGAGTTGCCCCATATCCCTTGACGGGGAACCACAACTCCCCTTTTCATTTGGATTGTGATCTTGTTTGCAGAGTCAACTGATTTTGCAGTGACAGTTATTCCCCCTCCACCCAGCCCTCTCCAGAAAACACTTTTTTTTAACACTTATAACAAAGCTTTCTCTCTTCTTCCCTCACCCTTACTCCCTTCCTTCCCTTCTCTTTTCCCTCTTTAGTTCTTTACACATACATTGTTTTTACATCTTTATATATACTTTATTGCCATTCTTCATTCTTGTTACATCTCTTCATCTCTTCTCCTGTTCTTCAAACATTCTGCGAATTCTTACGCTTTCTCTGGATCCGAGAACAGCCTGTTTTGCTCCCCGGGTATAAATATTTTAAACACTGCTGGATGTCTTAATATGAATTTGTAACCTTTTTTCCATAAAGTTGATTTCGCTGTATTAAATTCCTTCCTCCTCTTTAAGAGTTCAAAACTTATGTCTGGGTAAAAAAATATTTTTTATATTGATGTGGAAACCCATCACTTTTCATAATCATCGAGAGAGGATTATTGGATATTCGTCAAAGGTGTAACTCCTAACTGAATTTTCCTTGTGCTAGGATGATTATAATTATATTTAGAGACTAATTCTATCCAGCACTCAACCAGCTGAAGTTAAAACAAAATGTTAAGAATAGGAAAAATATAACCTCCCCAATGGTTTATTATCTTCTCTAATTTTATTCCTTGCCCGTTCCAGTATATTTTCTCTTGTCGTGTATCTCAAAAATTTTACTAAGATGGATCTTGGTTTTTGATGTGTCTGTGGTTTTGGAGCTAATGCTCTGTGTGCCCTTTCTATTTCAATTTCTTCCTGCATTTCTGTTATTCCCAGGACCTTCGGGATCCATCCTTTTATAAATTCCTTCATGTCTGTGCCTTCTTCACCCTCCTTCAGGCCCACTATTTTTATGTAGTTTCACCTACTATAATTTTCCAACATATCAATTTTCTGTGTCTTGTGTCTCTTTAATGTTTTTGTCACTTGCTTCCAATTTTTCTCTTAAGTCATTTACTTCCATTTCTACAGCCATTTCCCGCTCTTCCACATTCTCTACTCTTTTCCCTATTTCTGTCATTACCAGTTCTAACTGTTGCATTTTATCTTCTGTTCTTTTCCTTTTAATTGCGTTAAACTCGAATGATAACCATTCTTTTAGTGATCTCATTTGTTCTTCAAAAAAGACTTTATCTATATTCTGTTCATCAGTTTTACCTTTTATTTCTCTTTGTCCATTAGTTTTACCTTCTATTTCTCTGTGAAGATCTTGGTCTTCTTCTGTGTCTGTATCTCTGTTTGTGTCTTCTTCTTCTGTGTCTATGTCTCTTCTGTTTTTCCTGATGAGCTGCTTGTATCTCTTTGTCGGGTCCCTTCTTGCTGGGCCTCTTGTTGCTGGTCCTCCCCTCCTGTGCTGCTCGTCTGTTGTTCCTTGCCCTCCAGCTGAGAGCCATGGTGTCGGGCGTCCCTCAGCTGCTCTCTCTGTGACAGCCCGCTCCTCTGCTGAGCCCCCCTCCCGCCGGTGTCCTCTTTCTCCTTTGATTTCACACTGTGCACTTTTGTTTGGCCTCGAGAGCCATCTTTGTAGTGCACTGGCTGGTGGGTCGCGACTCCGCAGAGCAGGCACTGACCTTGAGGGTCGGGCGCTCCTCGTCACCACAGTGTCCTGTTCCTTCATGCAGTTAAGGCCTTCTTCTTTCTTCTCTGCCAACTTTTTTACTTTTTTTTCCAGTTGTTCTTACTTTCTCCTTCTTGGAAGCCATCTTCTTTCTCTTCTCTGTATCTTTATCTCCTATTTCTTATATTCTATTTTTGTTATGCTTTGCTTTTTCCTATTTTCCTGGAGAGAGCTGGTTTTCCCGACCAGCCACTACTCCATCACGTGACTCCTTAGCTCTGTCAGTTCTTGACTCTTCAATCAAATCACTCAACATTCAGAATCAGAATCAGAAATTATTGTTGTGAACAAGTCATGAAATTCGGTGTTTTACGGCAGCATCACAGTGTAAACATTCATATTATGAACCACCTTCCAACAATAAATACATAAAAAAATAAAAAGAATAGTGCACCAAAAGTAAGGAGATGCCTTTAGATCATTGATTATTCAGGAATCTGATGGCAGTGGGGAAGAAGCTGTCCTTGTGCCTCTAACGGACTGGTGCAGAGCCAACAACCTGTATTTTAACATTAATAAAACAAAAGAAATGGTTGTCGACTTCATGCGGGCCTGGAGGGACCATGTTCCGCTGACCATTGATGGCTTGACCATTGAGATTGCCAAGTGTACTAAGTTCCTTGGACTGCACTTGGCAGAAAATCTCACCTGGTCCCTTAACACCAGCTCCATAGCCAAGAAAGCCCAGCAGCGTCTTTACTTCCTGTGAAGGCTGAAGAAAGTTCATCTCCCACCCTCCATCCTCACTACAGAGGATGTATTGAGAGCATCCTGTGCAACTGCATCACTGTCTGGTTTGGAAGCCGTACTTCCTCGGACCGCAAGATCCTGCAGAGGATAGTGAAGTCAGCAGAAATGATCATTGGGGGCTCTCTTCCTACCATGAAGGACATCTACAACAAACGATGCAGGTGAAAGGTAATAAACATTGTGAAGGACTCCATACACCCCTCATGTAAACTGTTTTCCTTTCTGCCATCTGGTAGGAGGAAGGACTCCATACACCCCTCATGTAAACTGTTCTCCTTTCTGCCATCTGGTAGGAGGTACCATAGTCCTCGGGCCCTTACGTCAAGATTGGGCAAGTTTTTTCTCCCAAGCCATCAGATTCCTGAATTCCCAGAACATATGTTGATAGTGTACCATGGACGTTTACTGTATGCATCTTAATAATTTAATAACTTCTATTCTATTCTATTCTATTCTAACTTATATTTAGATAAATATGCTCCATGGTCCAAGAGAAACACTATCTTGTCTTTACCGTGTGAGCATGGTACGAACGACAAATAAAGGTGATGACTTGAGTGCTCATCTTTAGGCTTCTGTACCTTTTAGCAGAGTGAAGAGGGCATGTCCTGGGTGGTGGGGGTCTTTGAGGATAGAGACTGCTTTTTTAAGACATCGCCTCTAAATGCTAGGGAATGTAACCCTAGTTTGCCTTCTCTATGATGTACATAAATAATGTGCTTCTACTCTACACTGTATTTATCACTTATGTCTACATCTGCTATCTATCAACACAGTGATGGTACAAGTAATAAACACCATTGACGCCAACCCATTAGCACTTTGGTATCAATCCACTACAGGGAAATTTGCATGCAATTCAATATGTTTAAAATTGCGCTAGTACGCTTTCTGAATGTCATTTAATGCATGTGACTCACTTGACCATTGTCACTATTGATGGCAGATCTGAAAACATCCTATCGTCCAGACAGATACAGTAAGCAAATTTTATACATCCATCACCACACTTAAAAGAAATGACATAAACATACATCAATACACACCCGGGTCGCCTCTTCAAGTTTGTGAAATTATAAATGACCCTATTTTGTTGCATTTATGTGCGCTGTCTTGGAAAAGTAATAGGATCATCAGAAGGGAAAATTGCTAAACTGGAAATAAAAAGTAGGATTTCAGGTGAAAGCAGAAGGCATTAGTGCATGGAGTAATGATAGACTGAATGTATCAGGGAGAGGCAGATCAGAGAGATAGAAGAATGCACCCGCGAATGAGGCAAGAGTGATGAAAATGACAAAATATAGTAATATTTATCTAAATGCAAACAGTACTCAGAAAAGTAGTTGACGACATCACAAACAGAAATAATGGGTATGATCATTGCAGAGATACAGTTGCAAGGACGGTGATGTGTGTGTGGAGGAAATGTGGCCTCTCTGACGGTATGGAACGTGTGTATTGTGGGTGGTTAAATGTCCCCTCCTTGTCTGGAATGTATTCAGAAGTCACATCATCTGCCAATCAAAGTTGGCCTCCAGCCACTAATTACTGCACACCTTGCTGTTGGCTAATTCAAATCACTCAGCATTAATATTGGCTAGAACCCTCTATTTAGCACCAGGACAGAGAACATTGCTCTCTCTATGCTCGAGTTTATAGCCCTGGACACAGCTCCATGCCATGGTCGCTGCTGTGGATGACACTGGGATGGTCTCGGGTAAGTTGTGCACTGCACTGAAGCTGAGCTGTAGTATTACTATAAGGCCATTTCATGTCGGGGCTCCATCTTGAGACCAGTTACGGAGTGGATAGAAAAACGGGAGCTTACTTTTCAGACAACAGCCCTAAAAGGCTGCTCCAGCGTCCCATTCATATCCAGAGGCGCCTCGTAGCGCCCTCCGGATCCAACAGAGGTGGGGCGACTGGTGTTGTAGCATCACCCGTCATCAATGTGTGGCAGAGCAAAGGCTGTCTTCCCTACCAATAATCCCCCCACATAGCTGAATCTGCTCTATGTTTCCCAGAACAATTCCAGCTGCACGGGGGATTATGGATAGGGAAGACGATCATTGCTCTGCCGCATTTTGAGCCGCAGAGAGCAGCCCCGAAGTCCGAAACCTCCGCAGCCCCAACGGTCCCCACTGCCCCGACTGTCCCCACTGTTCTGACAGCTCCGACAGTCCCCACTGACAGCTTCCACTGCCCTGGCTGTCCCTAGGGCTCTCTGCCGTCCTTGACTTGGAGGGAGAGGGGTGAGTGTGGAGATGGGTCGCGGGCTGACGGCATCATCAGCCCGCCACTGAACAGCAGCTTAATGCAGCTGTACATTCGGATTGATCGGTGGAGGGCTGCGCTGCGGAGATTACCCCCTCAGAGAGGGGTTGGAATATGTGGCTCGGAGACCGCCTCCACACATTCAGAAAGGTAGGTGATTATGTGTTTTGGCCGAGTTTCTCCTACTTTACATTTCAACTTTTGGGCTATCTGAAATGGCCTATAGCTTAAACTGCTATAGATCGATACTTGCAGTAGAACCACACCTCAGGGTGTGATCAGGGGTCTGAGAGAGTGTGTATACCCTGAGGGTACTGTTTGTACCAGGGCTGCCTCCTGACGATCAGGGGACCTGGAAGGATGTGTATTTACCCATGCTATAGTATGTGAATGTAAATTGTGAACTGTGTAGCATTTTCCCACGCCCCTTTATAAATTGTGCATGTGTGTTTTATTCCCTCAACATTCCCCACACTCGAACTGTACATGGAATACAACAGAGAGGGCCTACCGTGGACCTCCACCCCCTAAAATGATAAAATGAGAAGAAGACAAAATGACTTGATCCATTGTGTAAAAGTAGATGACTCAATTTTCTTGTTTATTTTCATTTTGTGACGACATTGTTTAATGGTTTTATTGTATTGTATATGTTGAACATTTAATGGGTTTGGAAGGGGGTGGGAAGGAGGGAGGGAAGGTAGGGGGAAAAAAAGGGGAGAAAATGCCACAGTGTATATTCAAGAGGGAAATGTTTGTGTGTAGTTTGATTGATATGGTTCATAGTGTGAAAAATTTAAAAAAATTTAAAAAAACTTTCCCCACACTCTCCTATAAATTGTTGTGTGATAATAAAAGCTATGTGTGATTGAAAACCTTTGTGTCCAGACTCGTCTCTCTGTGAACCCACCGAACCTGATACTTTCTCAACAAAACAGATGGGAACTGGATTTCAAGGGAGATAGACAGAAAGGAATAAAAACAGAAAATACTAAAACACCCAGCAGGTCAGGTCAGCATCTGTGAGAAAGAGAAACAGTTCAGATGAAGGAGCCCAGTTCTGAAACTGTTTCTCTTTCCACAGATGCTGTTGACCTGCTGGATATTTCCTGCATCTGCAGCTCTTTGATTTCCAGAAAGGGGATGATTCTGTCAACAAACGATGAGGCTGCTAGAGAGGTATGGAAAGATTATTAACTCAGAAGTTCAAGATATAAAATCAATTTAGTTGAAGATAAGAAATATTAAGGCTAAGATATCAAAGGGAGTAATAGTAAATGTGCTACCTAACAGTAGGACATAGAATAAATAGTAAAAGGTTTCCTAGGTTGTTAGAATTTAACATTTTGAGTGAGGGTGAGAAATTTAAATTAAAACTTAAATAAAGCCAATTAGAATCTTGTAAAGACAATATTGATTAAAAGGGAGTGATAAAATAGGTTAAAGAGTAATTTCATAGAGCAGTTAAGAAGACAGTTCATATATCTCAGCAAATACAAATTCTGGTCAGAAAGAACGCTCAAAGAGAAGAATGCACCATCCGTTGTTGGCCAAGGAGGTTCATTTTAAATTTAGTGATACAGCTTGGTAACAGACAACTTCTGGCTGATGTACTGTCCAATTACATACATGTGGCCCATTAACCTACCAACTCCATACATCTTTGTAAGTGGGAGGAAACTGGAGCATCTGGAGAAACACAAACAGACACAGGAAAATGTGCAAACTCCAAATAGAAAGCAATGGATTTGAACCCAGGTTGCTGCCACTGTAATAGCATGGTGCGAACCATGCCTCCCTTGAAAGAGTCATAGAAAACTGCTGAGGTTAGTGATTGGCCAGAGGACGGAGAAATTTTTAGAAACCAATAAAAGATGACTGAAAAAAATTACAAAGAAGATAGAATCTGTAAGTAAACTAACAGATTATATAAAAATCAACAGAAAGAGTTCTACAGATCTATGAAAAGGGGAGTGGATAAAGGAAATGGTGGCTCCTTGGAGGAAACTGGAGAATCAAAGGGGAAAATAGAAGAATGGCAGAGATTCTTCACTGTAAGACTCTGAAGAACATCCCAATAACAATGGAGATACAAATATTTCTTCAAGCTTCACATGAAACCTTGGTTCAGGTTAATGTCGTGGCTGCTTTTGCAGTTCATATTGAGTTTGTATGTTGTCATCACTTTGCATTCTCTTCAACCAAAGGTTGTTGCAAAGCTGATGGGCAATTGTACTGTTCGGTTTGTTTTGAGGAACAGAATATTGAAACACAGGATTGTCGAATGGTGGAATCTCAGTTAACTGCTGCCAACTTGTCTCTATATCTGATTAGTATAAAGAAACCAAATATTTAGGCCTTGCTGAGATTACATCTGAACTATTGCATACAGTTTTAGTCTCCTTATTGAAAAAAAGGATGTAAGGAATAGTGGTGCAGCTAGTAGAGCTCCTTCCTTATGCCTCTTATATTCCTTTATGGATAATGAGAGGAGATATTTGGATTTGATAGAGTCCCTCCTGATCCTGAAAAGCTGGATCAAGGAGGAGGTTTCCCCTGACTGAAGAGTCTCAGAAAAATAACTAGACTCTAGCCAGTGGAAGTCTAAATCAAGTCAAGTTTATTGTCATCTGATTGTATAAGTACAACCCGATGAAACAGCATTCTCCAGTTCTCGGCGGTGCAACACCTGCAGACATACAACCAGACAACACACATACAGACAAATAATACATATGCAGGAGAAGTATTTTATCTATACTAACAAATAAATAAATATTGTTCGGAAACAAATGAGAGTCTCGGATGGTTAGTCTGAGCAGTTCCTTTGCTCCTCCAGCAGTCTCACTGCCCGTGCGAAGAAGCTGTTTCTCAGCCTGGTGGTGCTGGCTCTGATTCTCCTGTATCTCTTCCCCGATGGCAGCAGCTGAAAGATGCTGAGTGCAGGGTGGAAGGGGTCTTCAATGATTTTGCGCACCCTTGTCAGACAATGATCCCGATAGATCACATCGATGTGTGGTGGGGGAGGTTGGAGGGAAACTCCAGTGATCATCTCTGCCACTCTTATAGTCCTGTGGATTGACCTCCATTCTATTTCTCTGCAGTGGCCTTACCACACTGTGATGCAGCCGGCCAGGACGCTCTCGAAGGAGTTCCTCTATAAGGTTAACATAATGGTGGCCAGTAGTCTTGTCTGCTTCATTCTTCTCAGGAAGTGCAGTTGCTGTTGTGCCTTCCTAACAAGTGAGGAGATGTTGAGTGTCCACGATAGGTCACTAGTTAAGTGAACTCCAAGGAATTTGGTGCTCTCCACTTTCTCTACTTCAGCGTTGTCAAAGTCC
Source organism: Narcine bancroftii (assembly GCF_036971445.1). NCBI lineage: Eukaryota > Metazoa > Chordata > Chondrichthyes > Torpediniformes > Narcinidae > Narcine > Narcine bancroftii. The sequence goes on along the minus strand of NC_091471.1, from coordinate 144,718,427 downwards.
AGTGGAGGGTGGTCATTTCTTATCCTCCTGAAGTCCACAAACATATGCTTCATCTTGTTCACATTGAGACTCAGGTTCTTACTCTTGCACGATTTTACAAAATTTTCCACCTCTTCTCTGCAGTGCGACTCATCGTTGTTGCTGATAAGGCCAACTACTGTTGCGTCATCTGGAAACTTGATGACACGGTTGGAGTTGGATCTGGTGATGCTGTCATGGGTCAGTCAGGTGAACAGGAGTTGGCTGAGCACCCTGCTCTGAGGTGCACTAGTGCTCAATGATGATGCTCAACATTCTGCTACCAACTCGGACAGACTGTGGTCTTTCCATTAGGAAGTCCAGGAGCCAATGACAGAGAGGGGTGTTGAGTCCCAGCAAAGACAGCTTCTCCACCAGCCTCTGGGGAATGACTGTATTAAACATCAATGCATAGCAGCCTGGCATAAGAGACGTCACTCCTCATGTGGGCCTGGACAGAATGAAGCGACAAGGCTATACCGTATCATATCATAGGGATCACAGTCTCAGGGCATTTAGGCCTGAGAGGAGGAGAAATTTCTAGACACAGAAGGCAGTAAATCTTTATAATTCCCTGTCATGGAGGAGCAGATTCAAATGAAATATTGATAGATTTCTGGATCAATTTGCATCAAATGATATGGGGAATGTAAGGATGAAGATCAGTCAAGATTATGTGCCTTTTTCTTATGTTTTCACATAACAAAAATAACAAAATATAGATTAATCTCATATTTTAGATTTTGTTATGACATAGAAAGAGGCCATAACTGTGTCTGAGCTAACTCTCCTATGTCATAACAAAATCTAAAATATGAAATTAATCTATTTTTTTTTGTTGTTGGATCAACAACAATAGCAAGTCCTCACTTGGAGTACGGGGTACAGTTGTTGGCTCCTTATTTAAGAAAGGATGTGCTGGCATTGGAGAGAGTTCAGAGAAGATTTACAAGAATTATTGCTGGAATGATGGGATTAGAACACAAGGAATGTTTGATGGCTCTTGGACTGTACTCCTGGGAATTTAGAAGAATGTTGCACTCAACATCAGCAAAACCAAGGAGATGATTGTGGACTTCAGGAAGAAGTCAGGGGAACATGAACCAGTCCTTATCGAGGGCTCAGTTGTGGAAATGGCCAAGAACTTCAAATTCCTGGTTGTCAACATCTCCGACCACTCACGTTGCGTATTGATAGTAGCGAAGTACAGCTTCGCGTGCTTCAAGTATATCAGCTACACATGCTAAGGCGCAAGCAGACTTGGCTACTATTGATACACAATATGAGTGGTTGGAGAAAAGACAGGCTTTAGAATATATGGAAGCCAAAATGAATAATCAGCAACTAAAGCAAGAAGCTGAAATCAAGAAACAATAATTCCAGCAAGAAGAACAAAAAAGATTATTGGAGAGAGAAAATATAAAAACTAGATCTTGAGGAACAACGGTGCTATGAATATGACTAAAGTAGAAGCATTAGCTAAGGCTTCAGCAAGATCTATCTATTGCTACCCCGAAGGGCTAGCACCTAACATTCCAGCAGATCAATGGGTACTGCAGCCACAAGAAACTAGTCTACTCGAGCAAGGAGCTACAGGTGACGAGGCTGGTGCTTGAATGTCAATGACCAACCCTGTGGAAAGAGCTAGCGACATTCAATCACTTCCGAGCACACTATTTATGAATCTTCCCAAAAGGAGAGTATTTCAAAAAGGAACAACCATGCGAGTTGATCATATTCAACAATTGATGTCTCTGTGTTGCTGAAGAACCAATGACAAGTCAAGGATCCCCATCAATGCCCATCACTTACAACTCAAGGCCCTACACTTATGGCGCCAGTTCAAGTTACAAATATTCCATTCACAACAAGGCAACCAGTCGCAAGCCATGGTGGGCAAGACAATATATCACTCATAGCAAAACAAAATGAAATTTCTGCTATGTTAGCGCAGCAACAAGGTTCATATGGTTGACCTAAGAAGGAAATTCCTGTTTTTAATGGTGATCCATAACAATATCTGACATTCATGAAATTCTTAGAACATCACATTGAAAGTAATACTAAAAACGCTAAAGATTGTCTGTATTACCTGGAACAGTATACTGGAGGACAGGTGAAAGAGTTAGTCAAAAGTTGCCAATATATGGATCCAGAACAAGGTTTTAAAAGGAGAAAAATAATTATTGCATCATCATTATCACAATGAACATAAAATCGCAAGGGCCCACGTGGACAAGATTCTTTCTTGGTCAGCAATAAAATCAGAGGACACAAAAGCTTTACAAACATATGTACTCTTTCTGTTGTAACACAATGGGAAGTAGTGTATATTTGCAAGAGCTGAATTTTCTTGCTAATTTGTTGATTATTGTCAATAAATGACCTTATAAGATGAGGGAATTATGGAGAACCAAAGTTGCAGAGCTTAAGATGCTTTCGGGAAGGTACGCCACTTTTGAGGATGTTGTACAATTTTTGGAATGGCATGTATATGTTAACACTGTACCAGTATTTGGAAATATTAAGGATATTTCCTAAAGATGTAAAGTCTAAGTCATTGTCTCAACAGAAACAAAGGGAAGTACCTTTGTTACTGCTGTGTCAGATACAAGCTCAGGAAAGAACAAGGAAACAAAGGAAAAGGAAGATCAGACTGTTCAGGGAAGCTGTTAGTATTGCAAAAATAAGCAGCTTTAGAAAAATGTTCACAATTGGAGAAAAAGTTATATGACAAGAAATTAAACTTTAAAAAAAAGAATGGAAAATGCTTTAGTTTTCTGTGTAAAGGACACATCAGCAAAACTTGTAATAAGCGACTCAGTTGTGAGATATGCAGTTTAAAACATCCCAAGTTACTGCATACTCAACGAAGTAAAGTGGAGAAAGAAGTCAAACAATCTGAATCCAAGACTAAAGGCACAGTCAAAGAGAATGCAATGCCTCAGCTTCGGTTCAGACAAGCAGTCTTACGGGACTGGTGACAAAGCTCTCTCAATAGTTCCTGTGCAGGTTAAAGCTAAAAAAGGAAGCTTCATATTGAAGACCTATACATTTCTTGATCCAGGAAGTACCACATCATTTTGTAATGGTGAATTGATTAATAATCTTAATCTTCATGGTAAAAGATTACAAATCTTGATGAAGACAATGAATGATGAAAGGAACATTGAAACTAATACAGTTTCAGGTTTACAGATTGCTGGATTGAATAGCAATGAATTTTGAGATCTTCCAAATGAATATACTTAGAAGATTATGCCTGTGAATAAGGAGAATATTTCCTATCAGGATGATATCAAACAGTGGGATTATCTAAAAGACGTTTATTTACCCAAGATTGATCCTAAGATAGAGATGTTAATTGGATTAGATGTACCAAAAGCTCTCGAACCTCTAGAGGTAATAAGGAGTCAAAATGACAGATCTTATGCTATAAGAATGTTGCTTGGATGGACAATTAATGGACCATTAGTAGAAAAAATGAATAATGATCTGGAGTTGCCGAATGTTAATATCAACCAAATTTCAGTTGTCAAACTTAATGATCTATGGGAACAACAGTTTAAAGTTGATTTCCTTGAATGTCTCAAAGATATTCAAGAAGCGTCTAAGGAAATAAGCCAACGTCCAGACTTAACCAGTACTTTAATAGGTGTTCTGATAAGATTTTGTAAAGAGCCTATTGTAATTGCTACAGATAGTGAAACAATGTTTCATTGAGGAAAGTACCATCAGAAGATTGTGATTTTCTATGATTGTTATGGTGGTCTAATTGCGATTACAGTAAAGATATGATTGAATACAGAATTATAGTTTATTTATTTGAAGCAACTTCGTCACTGAATTGTGCAAATTTTGCTCTCAGTAAAAGCAATTTAATTCTCAAGCTATAAGCATCATTAGAAATCATTTCTATGTCGATGATTGTCTTACTTCAAAAGTGGTTGACTCCAATCTCCTGCCAAGCATTGTCAGTCCATCTTGCTGGGTTAACTCATGACCAAATAATTATTTGAGAGGAGCTGTTTGCTTGTGGTCTTTAGCCCGATGAGACTTCATCTTCTCCATCTTGGATTCTTCACAGTGCAGCCTGTCTACTCCTCTTCTCCTGGCTCCTGGGAACTATAAACATATTTGTATCGTGCGTGGTCCTTTTAAAAGGATTTCTCTGGCTGAATTGTCTTGGATCTGTGCTTCCTACTAGGTTCTGCACACAAACTTTTTTATCAAGTGTTTGTATAACTTTTCAAAATATTTTTCTGGGCTTCCTGCCTGGTTCTGGCTGGTAGCAGTAGCTTATCTTTTTCAAGGTCACAGGCGTACTTTCAATTTTAAACTGCACAATTACAGACAACATAGAAAATGGAACTTCTTCTTAAAGCTTAAATGCTTCAAGCAAATTGAGTTCTTTCAGACAAATTTTATGAGCCTTTCCTCCAAACAAATTTCACAATCATACTTTTCTTTGAATAAAAAAGTAGATGCACTTTCCAAGTTCTAATATTTACCCATTTCAAAACGTGTCATCTTCTAGGAAACGTGAGCAATGATATTCTGAATTACTATCTTATTAATACAATAAATCGGACTTCGTAGTTGCAGCTTTAAATAGCTTTAATTCATTGATAAAATGAATAAACATTTTGCATAACTTTGCATTGAGATTTTCATAACGATATTCAACTTTAAACATATATAAAAAGAAATAGACAAAGTAAGACAAATTAAGATGAAATTAAGTTGCATTCAAAGGAAAGTATCTTGAGCTTACGTCTCCTCCATAATTCTTTGAAGAATGAACTGCAAGCTCTCTTTATGCCCAGATATTACGACCTATGATGCCATAGTAACTATGGTAACACTACAAACAACAATTATTTAAAGGGATAGGCATAAAATTAAATAAGAAGTAAAAACACAAGGTTTTAACTGTTACAGGTCTGTGTGGGAAAATGTATAAGCTCATGTTGGGATGGCAGAGCAGACTCATGGGGTGAACGGCGTTCTTCTCATCCTCATATCTTATGGTCTAATAAGACTTTTAATATCAAGGACATTTCCAAGGTGCTTCATTGGACTTCTGACAAACATTACTGCTGAGCCACAAAATGGGGCATTAGATGGTCAAAAGCCTGGTCAAGGAAGAGGTTTTAAGGTGCATTGTAAAAGAAGAAAGGAGGGTTAAGAAACACTGTGGTTTATGGAGCAAATTTCAGAGATTAGGTCTCTTGGCAGCTGAAGGTGGTAGAGGTTCCTGTGGTGAAGAAGGTGGTGGGAATAGAGGAGAGTGAAGAGGATTACATCAAATGGAAGTGGTCTGGCTGTAATATGAGTGAAGAGCCATGAAAGGACTTGAAAACATGAGTTGAGAATTTTACAATGGCAATACTTTATTGAGAGCCTAAAGACCAGTAAGCCTTACCATGACGAGCAATGAGACTCAAAAGAAGAAAATATTGAAGGCTAATTAAAATGCTTCTCAAAAACACAAAATATTAAGTGTCAACTGTTTTAGATTTTCCCTCTCTGTTTCCACCACACCTAAAAAGACCTGTCCTTTATTTCCTTCACATGCCCAGTAGAAAATCTCATTAAGAAGAGCTAATTTTATGTGACTGGATGCAGAACAGTAGTTTTAGCTTACAGATGATTACAGCTATACCACTGAGGAAGCTGGTGCACTACTATGGACAAGTGTGATGATCACATGAAGAACTGTGTGACTGTAATATCTAACATCATAATGTCAAATGCATCGAGCCACACCCATCTACCTCTCATCCCTATGATGCTTAGGAAATTTATCTGGTCCATGCATTTCTTTGCTGCAGTAACCTTAAAGTACTGGCTGAGAACACATTTTACAGACCCTGGAGGAGCAGAGGCTTGCTCTCACATCACCTGAGGCCACAGCTCTCCAAGCTAACCACAGTAGAAACTATAAGCAGGTTATATACTTGATGACCAACATTCTCCTTGTTTGGCCACTGTTTCATGGGACAGATGCATAAAGTGGTCAATGGAGTTTGAAATGTATGATTGCAATCCTCCTGCTTCCTCTGTCATGGATTCAGTCCCATTTTATAAAGTAGGTACATCCAAAGGTATCAGTCACCAGGGTCAGAGGATTACATCAAATGGAAGTGTCTGGCTGTAATATGATCTCAATATTAGGCACTGCACACATAAGCTCATGATCTATGGGTATCAGAAACTTTATTCTAGAGACCAGCTTACAGCCTTTGAACTATCAAGAGTTTTCAATGACTAAAACAGAATTATATTCATTGGATGGCCTCATCCTTTCTGCTCAATCACTCCATGTTAGAAGTAATGCTTTACAGAACTTCTTCCTGACCTTCTTCAGCTAACATCTGTGGCATATCCCTTTATTCCTTATTCTCTTGCTTATTTATAGCTTCTACTTAAATCATTATTATCGCATCAATAATGAATTATTGTGGTTAAGGTGCTTAAATTATTCCATCAAAACACTTCCCTTAACCACTCCTCTAGTAGTGAATTCCACAAGCCAGCCTCCCTCAAGGTAAAGGTTTCTCCTGAATCCATTATTGCATTTGTCTGACTATATATTCATGACCTTTAGCTTTGTTTCTCTTGCAGATTTAGTCAGGCACAATTTCTTCAAGTCGGCCTACAGGAGAAAGTTAATCCTCGTTATGTGACCATTCCCAGTTGGTTCCAGTCAGTCATACTGACTCATTCCCTGTTTACTTGGAGTGTACATCACCTAAACCATACAAAACAACATCTGAAAACTAAAGCAGACATGACAACTCAAGAGTATATCTGAAAAATAAAGAGCATGGAATAACTCAGAGCAGAATACTTAAAAAAAAATTGACTGCAAAAGGAAATTCTGTGTTCCCACATTTCCCAGCAGGGAAACAACCATGCACACAGGGAGCAAATTGGAGCCTCAATGTCACAGCTCTTCATCTGACCCGTCATCCCTGCAACTTTAAACTATGTTAATGTAAAATGACACTGGCAGATAAATCAGCTCTCTCTGCATGGCAGGCTTAAAATAGGCAACAAGTGTAGACATCCATACCAAGTTTTACTGCATTCACTACTCAGACCAACTGGCTTGCAGACGGTCTCACAGAGAAATCCCAGAGTTTCAGGCAGGGAGCCAAATCTAGAATTTCACCTTCTATGCTACACCAGACTAAACAGCTTAAGGATGAAGTACAGTCTACTGAATAAATGCTTTATCCTTAAATGTTTGAAAAAGCAATACTGTATCTGTACACTTAACAAGTTCCCTCAATGACCTCTGATTCCCCACTTTCAAATTGCATACTGGAGGCAGGCTGAGAGCAGATATTTAGACTGCACTTCTTGCTGCTCTGATATTGTAAAGTTCTGTTCTCGTGACATCATGAATAAGGAGAGGGGATGAGTGGCATCCAAGAGAGATCTACGTGGAAGCCTAGATATTTGATTCCACAACTCCTACCTCCACGTGTAACATAATGGAAGAGGTGGATTGCTACACCACAGCAAATTTGGTGGCCTGTTCTCATTCATTTGTCACGAGTGAGATGTGGGTGTCAGCTGCTAACTCGGAGGCAACCTGCCAAGTGTGGATGCCTGGGATTCAGGCCAAGAGGGATGTCTCGGGGATGGGAGTGGGAGAAGGGAGTATGGGTGGGAGTGGCCAGCACATATTGGGGTCAGCTTCCAGGGATCACTTGTTCAGGAGTTGGAATAACACAGGTAGTCCTGAATGCTGTAGATGCAACGTACTTGCCTTAATCAGGGCCATCCAAGACTGGCACAATGCACCTCATTAGCACACAGGGTGGGATGAATGTGAGCCTCATATAGCGAGTCGTGCCTGTCAGCATTGCCAGAGGCAATCTGGAATCTGTTTATCTCCATCTGGGCATGGATGGCTGGCCCTTTGGATCTTTTTTTACTCAACTTTCCAACAGAAAATTGATGCAGCCAATTTCATATGGATCTTCACAATTGTAAAAATGGGGTAGAAATTTGATTCTGCCAGAATTTGTTCTTTAAGGGCAGCTTGGAATAATATAAAAAATCTCATACATGAGCTTCTCCTTTAAAAGCTGGCATGGTACATCCGATCATGGATCTGTGTTTCAGTTAAGTCACAGTATTATTGACATTCCCTGTAGCATGTTGGTACTGGTTCTCAGTGCAGGCCTTCAATTCCACAGTGCTGTCTTCATTTCACTTCCCACCTCTTGCAAGTTAAATGAGTTTTTGCCCTCGGGGAAATGAGTGGTCACATATGATCTGCCAGGTTGCAAGGCATTTGGTTGTGGTCTTGCAAAAACTTACGGAACTAAATAGAGTTAGTTTTGCCAATGAACCTTATTAAAATAACTCTTTAGTACAGTACAGTGATTACAATTAATAATATCCTCTGGATAATGGAATACCAAGGATTTCATTAAATATTAATTTTCATCTTAGAAGGTGTGATTGTTATTTAGACATGGTGTATGTTAACAGATCCTCTGGTTCACGAGCCTGTGTGGCCCAAATACAATTAACCCACAACCCCCTGGTGCGTTGTTGAAGGGTGGGTGGAAACCGGAGCACCTGGCGGAAACCCACATGTACAAACTCCTTACAGACAATGGATGATTCAGACTCTTTTGGAGACTGCTTCATGTTATGCTCCATGAACCACCTTGCATTTCACTCTATCCTACATAGTGAACTGGCCCTTTTATTGATGTATTTCTACTTTCTCCTTAAAGATACCTGTGTGCTCTTTGGTTTAATTATTCTACGTAGTTGAAATTCCCCAGGATAATGGACAGCTATCGGTGAGCTAGGCAGTCAGGTCGAGGACAGATATTGATATGCTAGGCAGTCAAGTCGAGGACAGATGTTCTGTGAACAGGACAGGTTCAAGGACAGAGGGTGGGGTGCTAGATTACAATTGGAGCATTGGGCAGAGATTTTAAAGTTTTAATTCTAAGTTTATTTGTAAGAAAATACCTAGTACTGTGAGGAGTGTTCATCTGCAAATAGATTAACAGATCATCTCTAACATTCATACAGCTGGGAACAATTTGCAGAGTATAGGATTACAATGAAAAAGATTAGCACCAAGCAAGAGCAGCATGATTGCCCCTTTATGGGGTTCATTCAAGAGCTTGATGGCTGCAGGGAAGAAACTGTCTTTAAGACTTGAGATGCGTGATCACACTCTTACACCTTCTCTCTGATGGGAGGGTAGAGGTATTTGGGGAGTGAAGATGAGGCAGCAGAAGATGTAAATGGGATCGTGGGAAGGGAGGAAGTTTGCATTGCATTGTGAACTCCAGTCTCTCTCTTCTGTAGTTTCTGATCTTGATGAGAGGAGCGCCCTGTGATGCATCAGTAAGCATGTTTTCTTTCAATGGTTCACCTGTAGAGGTTGTTGAGGGTCAAGGGGCACATGCCGAACCTTCTTTGTCTTCTAAGAAAGTAGAGGCATTGCACTTTCTTGACCATTGCGCTTTTTTGTCCTAGGTCAGGTCATTGGAGACACTTATTTCTCAGAACTTGAAGCTCTCTATTCTTTTGACTTCCATATCATTAATGTCAGGTTATCGGAGAGTTCAGGTTGTAAGCATGATCAGGACTTTAAGTAAGAGGTCAGAGTTACAAGATTTGCTTTAAAGGCACCATTACATTACCATCTAGGAGAGTGGTCTATTTGTCCGGAGACACAAGTTCAAATCACATCATGACAGATGTTGAATTTAAATTCAATTAAATAAAACTGGAGTAAAAAAAGTACTATCACCAATAATGGTATAATTGGTCACTGATACATAAAGTATCCTCAGTATCATTGAGTGTGAATCCAGACCCACCAACTTGGTTGATCCTTAAATACCCTACGATAAGGACCAGGAAGCCATGGCAACTGGGATGAGCAACAAATGCTGAGCTTGACATAGTTTCCACACCCCATGAATGAAATAAAATCTAGGGCAGCTTTTGACTGGCATGTCTCCAGCTGCTGCTAAAAGGTTGCAGGTATAAATTCATTTGGAGGGGTGAGGGTCAGGTTTGGTATATGTCTCTCAGTATTCAACAGCCTGCAGTCAATCACTTGGCCATTGATCAAGGTTCCCAAACCACATTCTTGCATAAGGAGTCAAAATCAGAAAAGGAAAACAAGAGTGATCAGGATGCTTGTTGGTGATTTTAAAACTGAAGAATTAGACCAAGTCAGTTTGAATGTGGTCATTTGCAGTTGTAGTCCTCACCTGCCAGATGTATCTTATCAGAATTACTGCTTACATCAGCTTTGATATTAATGTCATCATTTTAAAAGCTTGATAGGTTGTGACACACACCTATATTTCTGACAGATTGAGATCGTCGGAGGTGAGAGGAGCATGATCAGTAAATCTCCTCCATTGACATCGGGGAGTGGAATGAAAAAACAATGTACAATGAAAAAACAGACTTTTTTTTAGAAAAAGAAGCACAAGGTTTCACCTCAAAACATGAGATGTTTGTGGCAATGACTGATTTTCACCATCACTTGATTACTGGCTTACAGCCAGTCCCTAGGTTCACAAATGTAAGACCTCTTGATAAATAACAGGCCTCACTACAGTAAAGACTTGAGCCAAACAGAAGGCTATGTTTCATCATCGGTCTGCACTTAATATTACCTATAAAGGCAGAATTGCTCTTTTCCTCTCCCACCTTCTCAAGCTGAGAAATAACTAAACTAAATAACCACTACCTCACCTAATGTTCATTGAAAGCTAAATACACCAAATATACTGAATGATGATTTTACTAATCTTTCGAAAACATGGAGGGATAGTATCTGCAGAGTTCCACAAGACTCGTCTTAATCAACAGCAGATTTCAGTAGCAATTTTACTACAAGGGATAAATGTTATTAATTTTTTTTATCTCACTTGTAAGTCAGTGACTTTACAAAGGATGAAAAATAGTTTAAGGAACATGGGTGATAAACAATTTACAGAACTGATGCAAAGTGGAGTTCATCACAGCCACACGGGCAGCAAGGTTGACATAGCAGTTAGGGCAACACTTTCACAGTGTCATCGATCGGGACTGGACCGGGGTTCGAAACCTGCGCTGTCTGGGGGGAATTTGTACATTCTCCCCATGTCTGTGTGGGTTTTCTCTGGGGGCTCCAGTTTCCTCCCACTGTTCAAAACGTATAGGGGGTGTAGGATAATGGGGTGTAAACTGGGAGGCACAGACACATGAGCCGAAATGGTCTGTTACCATGCTACATGACGAAACTTAAAATTTAAAAAAAACCTCTTTAAACTCAACCTTGTACAGATAGCATGTTTCCTTTTTAAGTGTTGGAATTTTATCAAATACCAAGATTTAGATAATGACCGAGGCCATAAGGGACTAACAATGGTGGAAATTTGAAGTTATAGCACAGTCATCTTGGAAGCACATAAACCTAAGCAGCATATGAATTTTTTAAAAATCGGTCAACATTCTCGAGTGATTCTTATCCTGAAAATGATACCTTTATTTTCTAATTCTGACATTAATTTCTAGTATTTTCTTTTTTTTGTTTTCCCTGATCTTCTGCAATCCTTGCCCTCTTATATCCTTCTGAGACCTGAACAACTGCCAATATAGACAGCAATGAAAATATATCTCCAGCGCTGTCTCTGCAGAAGCCTTCAAATTCACTGGAAGGAAAAGTGAACCAACATCAGGGTGCCCTCCCAGACAAAGTCCCAGTGTAAAGGCTTGAGTGGGCTACATTGTTCACATGCTTGAGATCAGATTCCCTTAGCAGAAGCTCCATTCCTAGTTGTGTCACAGGAAAAGATTGCCAGAGAGACAGAGAAAAGTTTTTGGGATGGGCTTGAAAGCCATCTTGAAGAAATGAAACATCTGGGAATCTTTGAGCTATGATCACTTAAAGTGACTGGGAAGTCATGGGATGGAGTAGAAAATACCATCCCTCTCCAGAAAAGTTAAAAAAAAGTAAAGAAAAAGCAAAGCCACAAACACAGAAACCATAACAATTAAAAATAAAAGTGTGGAGAAAATGGCAGCAAAGAAAGAAAAACCAAAAACCACGGGAAGAAAAGAAGAAGGAAAGACGTCGGAAGAGAAAGGTGAAGGCCTTACTTGTACGAGGAGGCCCGCCGTGGAGAGAGAAGCCCACTCCCTGAGGTCAGTGGAAACCCCGAACTCAGGACTACAAAGATGGCTCACGGAGCCAAACAAAAGTGTGCAACCGCGCATGAGAAAAACAACACTGACGGGAGGGGAGACCAGCTGAGGAGTAAATCTCCACAGCTGAAACAGACAAGAATAACACAACAGCAAGACTCTCAACAGGAAAACATAGAAAATAACGGGAACAAGAAGGAAGAGAATAAAAATAGGAAATCAGAGAAACAACAGATGACCAACCCAGAGGAAGACGACCAACACCAAGACACCTTTAATAAAAATAATAAAAACAAAAATACCCAACAAATAAAATAAACAACCCAACAAGAAGATCAGAAGAGACAGAGGTAAAGGACACAGATCCTGGAGTGGACTCAGAAGAAGAGGAGGGAGAACATCAAACTCTACACAGAGAAATGGAAGATGAAGGGAAGGGACAATACATGGATTTTAAAAAAAATTCAAGAATATATGGGAACATTAAAAGAATGGCTGACACAAGAATTCAGTGAAATAAAAAGAAGAATAAATGGTACAGAATAAAAAGTGAATAGATTAGAGATGGTCATGACAGAAATAGGAAAAAGAGTAGACAAGGTGGAAGAATGAGAAACAGCCATAGAAATGGAGGTAGATGACTTAAAAAAGAAATTGGAAGAATCTGATAAAAAAGTTAAAGAAACACAGGAGCTGTTAGCTCAGAAGATAGATATAATAGAAAACTATAATAGGAGAAACAATATAAAGATAGTGGGCCTTAAGGAAGATGAAGAAGGCAAAAATATGAAAGAATTTATAAAAGAATGGATCCCCAGGGTCCTAGGAAGACCAGAATTACAGGAAGGAATGGAAATAGAAAGGGCACACAGAACATTAGCCCCTAAACCACAACCACAACAAAAACCAAGATCCATTCTAGTAAAATTCCTAAGATATACGACAAGAGAAAATATATTGGAGAAGGTAATGGAAAAAAATAAGAGAAGACAAAAAAAACCACTGGAATACAAAGGTCAAAAAACATTTTTCTACCCAGACATAAGTTTTGAACTCCTGAAGAAGAAGAAGTTTAACGCAGCAAAAATGACCCTATGGAAACAAGGTTATAAATTTATGTTAAAATATCCAGCGGTGCTTAAAATAGTTATCCCGGGGCAGCAAAGCAGACTGCTCTCGGATCCGGAAAAAGCATGAAAATTTGCAGAGCACCTACAAAAGAAACAGAGAGATGAAGAGATGTAACAAGAACAAAAATGACAACAAACTATATATAAAGAAGAAGAATAAAGTATAAGTAAGAACTAAGAAGGGAAAGAAAGGGAAGAAAGGAAGTAAGGAGGGAATTAAGAGAGTGAGCTTTGTTACATGTGAAGATTAAAATCTTTTCTGAGAGGGCTGCGTGGGGAAGAATAACAGTCATTGTGAAATCAGTTGACGCTTGCGAGCGGATTCGCAATCCAAATGGAGAGGGGAGATGTGTTTGCCCGACAAGGGACAAAGAGCAACTCAGAGAGGGGAGGGACTATTGGGGTTAAAGGAATTTTAGATATGGGAATAGTGGAAATATTTTATGTTTCAGAAATGTTGTCTTACAATGTGTTCAAAAAAAGAAAACAGAAATGAATAAGAAGGGAAGGTGGTGACGAAGAAATGGAAAGGAAAGATAAACAAAGTATGAAATGGCCATGTTGAACTATATGACTAAATATTAATGGAATGCATAACCAAATCAAAAGGAAGAAGCTGTTAAATTTACTGAAGAAAGAAAAAAATGATATAGCATTCATACAAGAAACACATCTAACTGAAGTGGAACACAAGAAATTAAAGAGAGATTGGATAGGACATGTAACAGCAACATCATATAATTCAAAAGCCAGAGGAGTAGCTATATTAATCAATAAAAATGTACCAATCAAAATAGAAGAGGAAATAATAGATCCAGCAGGGAGGTATGTAATGATAAAATGTCAGATATATTCAGAATTTTGGAATTTACTCAATGTATATGCACCTAATGAAGAAGATCAAAAATTTATGCAAGATATCTTTTTGAAGATCGCAGATACACAAGGGAATATACTAATAGGAGGGGATTTTAACCTTAATTTGGACTCAAACATGGATAAAACTGGAAAAGGACTAACAGAAAGAACAAAGTAACCAAATTTATAATTAAATCGATGCAGGAAATGAAACTTTTGGATATATGGAGGAAACAACACCCAAAGGAAAAGGAATATTCATATTATTCAAGGATAGACCTATTCCTGTTATCAGCCCACATTCAAGGAAGAGTTAAGAAAACGGAATATAAAGCTAGATTGTTATCGGATCACTCACCCCTGTTATTGGCAATAGAGCTGGAGGACATCCCACCAAGAATGTATAGATGGAGATTAAACTCCATGCTACTTAAAAGACAGGATTTTAGAGAATTCATTGAGCGACAAATTAAAATGTACTTTGAAATAAATACGGAATCAGTGAAAAATAAATTTATACTATGGGACGCAATGAAAGCATTCAACAGGGGACAGATAATGTTATGTAACTAAGATGAAAAAGGACTACAATCGAGAAATAGAACAGTTGGAAAGGGAAATAACAAATACAGAAAAAGAATTAGCAATAAAGGAAGATACAACTAAAAGAAGAGAATTGACAGACAAGAAAAAAAACTATGAAACACTACAAACATATAAGGTGGAGAAGAACATAATGAAGACAAAACAGAAGTATTATGAGCTAGGAGAAAAAACGCACAAAATACTAGCTTGGCAGCTTAAGACGGAACAAACTAAAATAACGGTATTGGCATCAAGAAAAAAGGACAAACAAATTACATATAACCCAACGGAGATCAACGAAAACTTCAGGGAATTCTACGAACAACTATATCAAACTAAATAGATGAATTTCTAACTAAAATTGAACTACTGAAATTGCAAATAGAGGAGCAAAATAAATTAATAAAACAATTTGAAATAGAAGAAATACAGGAGATATTAAAAAAACTACGGAACAATAAAACACCGGGAGAGGATGGACTCCCAATAGAATTCTATAAAACATTTAAAGACTTATTAATTCCTCCTCTCCTGGAAGCAATGAACCAGATTAAAAAAACACAAAACATACCAGATTCATGCAAAACAGCAATAATTACAGTAATACCAAAGATGGGGAAAGATCCATTAACACCAGCATCGTATAGACCAATATCTCTACTTAACACAGATTATAAGATAGTAGCTAAACTATTAGCAAACAGATTGGCCGACTGTGTACCAAAAATAGTAAAACTAGACCAAACTGGATTTATTAAAAAAAGATGAACAACGGACAATATCTGTAAATTTATTAACTTAATCCATGCAGTACAAGGAAACAATACTCCAACAGTTGTGGTGGCTTTAGACGCAGAGAAAGCCTTTGACAGAGTAGAATGGAATTATTTATTCAAAGTACTACAAAAATTCAACATTCCAGAGAAATATATTAATTGGATTAAAGCATTATATAAGGGACCATTGGCGAAAGTGACAGTAAATGGATATATATCAAACCAATTTAAATTAAGCAGATCAACAAGGCAAGGATGTCCACTATCTCCCTCACTGTTCGCGTTAACTATAGAACCACTAGCAGAACTGATAAGAACAGAAAATAAAATAAGAGGGATAAAAATAAAAGAGGAGGAATATAAAATCAGTCTATTTGCAGATGACGTTATAATATACTTAACAGAACCAGAAATATCAATAAAAGAATTACATAAGAAATTGAAGGAATATGGAGAAGTATCGGGGTACAAGATCAACGCAAATAAAAATGAAACAATGCCAATGAATAATGTGGATTTCACAAAGTTTAAGAAAGAATCACCATTTAGATGGTAAACACAAGCAATTCAATACCTAGGTATACAACTAAATAATAATCTCGGCCATTTATATAAACTAAATTATCAGGCATTAATGAAAAAATTACAAGATGACTTAGAGCACTGGAAAGACTTACCACTAACACTGATAGGAAGGATAAACTGTATTAAAATGAACATCTTCCCAAGGATATAATACCTATTTCAATCATTACCAATTCACCTCACAAAGAAATTCTTCAAGGAGCTAAAGAAAATAATAAGGAAATTCTTATGGAAAGGGGGGAAACCGAGGATAGCACTAGATAAATTAACAGAATGGTACAAACAAGGAGGCTTACAACTACCAAACTTTAAGAATTATTAGAGCAGCACAATTAAGATACCTATCAGATTTTTATCAAACAAGGGAAAAACCAGATTGGACCAGATTAGAGCTAGATAAAATAGGGGAGAAGATACCTGAACATATATTATATAAGTGGGATGAAAAATTGGTGCAACGTAGGAATTCACCAGTATTACACCATCTGTTCAACATTTGGAAGAAGATTCACGTAGAAAGGAATAAAATAAATTATCAACTACCAAAATTAATATTGACACAAAATCAACTAATCTCTTTCACAATAAATAACCTTTCCTTCAGTGAATTGGAGAGAAAAGAAATCAAAAGAATAGAAAATTGTTTTTCGGGAAATAAATTATTATCTTTTGAACAAATGAAGGACAAATATAATATAACTCACGATACAAGGTTTGCATACCACCAACTGAAAACCTACTTGAAGGACAAATTGGGAAACAGTCTGAGGTTACTAGAAGTAAGCAATTTTGAATATGTGATTACAGACACAATGAGAATTTAAAAATTTATAACAAACCTGTACATCAAACTACAAGAAAAGGAGAACGAGGAAACAAACTGTAAACCTAAACAAAAATGGGAACAAGATCTAAACATAAAGATAAAGAATGAAACATGGGAAAAGCTATGCTCCAGAACTATGAGAAATACAATAAGCACGAGGTTACGCATGATACAATATAATTGGTTAACCAGGCTATATATCACACCCCAAAATTTAAATAAATGGGACCCAACAGTATCAGACAGATGTTTTCATTGTAAAAAGGAAACAGGAACAACAATACATGCAATTTGGCCATGTGAGAAAGTGAAAAAAATTTGGTAAGATCTAAACCAGATATTAAATAAAATCACAAAAATATACCAAAAAACCCAGAGATCTTCCTTCTAAGTAATAGAAGAAATAAAGAATTTGGACTCAATTTAGATGGAGCACAAAAAAGATTTATTATGATAGCCCTAGCTGTAGCAAAAAAATGTATTATGTCATCCTGGAAATTAGAAGACAACTTGAGAATACAACAATGGTACATAGATTGTATTCCATTAGAAAAAATAACATATAATTTAAGAAATAACATCACAATATTCAAACAAATATGGAACCATACATGAAATACAATAGAGAAATCCTACCATGAACCTCCACCACCTAAAATGACAGAAGGAGAAGACAACGAAATGAACTGACTCAGTATATAAAAGTAAAAGACAAAAATTTCTTGTTTATTTTTATTAAGTGACGACATTGTTTAACGGGTTTAATGTATCTTATAGATTGAACTTTGAATAAATGGGAAGGGGGGGTGAGGTAGGGAGGGAAGGGAGGAGGCAAAAAGGGGAGAAAATGACACTGTATATATTCAAGAGAAAAATGTCTGTATGTATTTTGGTCAGTATGGTTCATAGTGTGAAAAATAAAAAAAATTTTTTAAAAAGTGGGGATTAAGCATTCAGAAACTTGAGTTAACAGAATGTCTTCATAAACGATAGGAGTGCCCCAATTTACAACTACCCACTGATCCGTCCTGTAGGCCTCACCTGCTGAAGAGTCTCACTGAATTCATCAACCACCATAAAACCCACAAAACCTAAGTGGAAACAAGTCATCCTTAATCCTGACAAACTGTCTAAGAAGAACCTGAAGAACTTCCTTCAAATCTTGCTCAATTCAGTACCCTTAATTATCCCCAATTCAGATCAGTCCACCATTGGTGGCCATATCTTTGGATGCCAAGGTTTGGAAATTCATTTGCTAAATTTCGACCCACCTACATGTTTTTTGCTTTAAGATTTTCTTAAAACAAACTTTTTCTTTGACCAAGCTTATGCTATCTTTCTAAGCGACGTGTTGTGAATCTCTTTGCTTATTGCTCCTCAACCAAGGATCAAGTACCCATCCACACCAATTCTATGCTTCCTCTAACATCCCCATCAACTCCCTTCAGCAAGATGATTTTCCTCCCATGCACCTGCACTTGGGCAATTAAATTATCAACTAGCAGGCCGTTGGCATGTGGGAGGAAACTGAAACATCTGGAGGAGCCGCATGCAGTTACAGATGGATTATGCAAATTCAACACTAATAGCGCTGGAGGTTAGGATTGAACTTGGGTCTCTGGAGCTGGCGAGGTAGCAGCACTAACCGACCGCCTTGTCACTGTGCCACCCTGTTGTTCATGAGCAAACTGAAAATTGAACACACAAGCTCACATAGTCAAATTTCAGCTTTATTGTCAGAGTACATGACACCGCACTATAACCTTGAGGTTCTTTTTTCCTGCAGACCAGGCAGAATGTCCACTTATCGATGCAGTGCAAAAAAAACTGGACTAAAAAAATACGAATACAAAAGAGACAATTTTTTACTAAGAAAGAAATATAAACAAATGTGCAAAGTAAGAATCCTTAAGCGAGTTTTTCATTGAGTTTGTGGTTGATGGTGGAGGGGTAACAACTATTCCTGAACCTGATGGTACGAGTTTTATGGCACCTAGACCTTTCCTGATGGCTGCAGCGAGAATAGAGCACGTGCTGGGTGGTGTGGTTCCTTGATGATTGCTGCTGCTCTCTATGGCAGCGTTCCCTGTAGATGTTCTCGATAGTGGGGAGAATTTTGCATGTGATGTACTGGGCTGTGTCCACTACCTGTCCACTATGTCAATAGAGCAATACCATGCCCCTTCTTATCATTCAGATTTGTGTGTTGCCAGGCCACCTGGGTATTTCCATTTTTTTTTTAACTTACAGAAGAGGAGATGCGTCAAGCCGTCCTAATGAAATGATCAAAACATCCTTTGAAATTAGGCTGTATTGGAGGATTCGGCCCTTGGAAGCTACTCGGATGACTGAAATTAAGATATTTCCTTGAACAAATATGGATCAGCTCATGTATTGTTTGACCAGGCAAATCAGAGCAAGATTTTATGTTTATGGAAATGAAATCCTAATTAGGATCCATTCTTTCTCACCCAATATGGCTAGGGATTTGTACAACATGGAAGAGGTACAGTAGGTATTCCAACAGTGTCCGGTTCAATGAAGTGCATCCATGTGGGCTAATAAATTCAAATGGAATCAGCACTGAAGGGTTTGGTGATTACATTGCACACTCACTTAGCCCCTTACTGCCTGGAAGAGATGTGAGGGATTACATTTTGTTGCCTTTTCAACTCTGGTGATGTCTTGCAAAGAACATTGGTTTATAAAGAAGGAAAAAAAACACTTCTGGTCTCAATCAGAGAGTGAGTGAGAATGCAGCTTCATACTCTTGATATGTTGTCTTCTGGACCTGAGAGAGAGGGAGAGTGCGTGAGAGAGAGAGAGAGAGAGAGAGAGAGAGAGAGAGAGAGAGAGAGAAAGCTGGATTCCAATGTCTCTTTCTATAGCTCTAGGGAAAGGTTTATCCTCCACATTTACTTTTCCACTGATGTCAGGAAGTCACACCACGTTAAACAGTATTCTGCATTTTGCAACGGCATACTGTGGAAAATCCTGAGGTCCAGAAGGCAAACTTTTCATAATCCAGGAAGGCACCCATTTCAACTTCTTTTTTTTCGCATTAACTCCAAATCTCTGTCACTCTTAAAAAGTCAATCAGAGCCACAGAGCAAGGAGACAACCCTTTCATCCCACAGACTTCTTTCTTTGGCTTGGCTTCGCAGACGAAGATTTATGGAGGGGTAAATGTCCACGTCAGCTGCAGGCTCGTTTGTGGCTGACAAGTCCGATGCGGGACAGGCAGACACGGTTGCAGCGGTTGCAAGGGAAAATTGGTGGGTTGGGGTTGGGTGTTGGGTTTTTCCTCCTTTGTCTTTTGTCAGTGAGCTGGGCTCTGCAGTCTTCTTCAAAGGAGGTTGCTGCCCGCCGAACTGTGAGGTGCCAAGATGCACGGTTTGAGGCGATATCAGCCCACTGGCGGTGGTCAATGTGACATCAGGCACCTACTTTCTGTTTTCTCTGTTACACCCCCATCACTTTTACCTTGTGCTTCTGCAACTTATCCATTTTGGGGCAATGTACAGTGTTCAATTCACCTAACTTTGCCATGTGGAAAGACACCAGTACCCAGGACAAGCTGCAGGCATGCAGTCACAGGGAGGATGTGCTGTTTGAACCCAGGTCTCTGGAGCTGTGGGGCAGCAGTCCTAACCACTGCACTACTGTGCTGCCATTGATGTCCAATCTCCTGCGGCAACACCAGCACCAGGTGCAGAGCAGGTCTACTCAAGACAGGTGGCTGGTGTGTTGGGTCCATGCCAGGGTTGAAGTGAGCACGTGGCTCTTTAAACGGCATAAATCTGTGTTCACCAAAACAGTTTACCTTGTCTTTTCTAATTTTTTTACACAACTTTCCATCCTTTGAGCAGATACTGAGTAAACTTCTTGTCCAGTGCTTCTATATACTGCTGAAAGCATGGAAATAAAAACATTTTGGACTTTGACCACAATCAACTTTGGGAGGAGACATGGTGTTCACTGCTAATCTGCTGCTCCAGCAAGATGGAGCTACACTCTGTGTGTATAAGTTCACAACATTTGAGCACTGAGAATGAATTTCACTAGGCCTAGTTTCAAACAGTGTTTGTTCTCTACACAAGGTATTCTCTTACCTTACTTAAGAACACAGACCATCAGAAAGAGGAGCAGGAGTAAGCTTCTAAACTGCTCTACCATTCAATCTCATCACTGATCTGACCAGGCCTCTTCTCCTCTGTGTTAAATCCCTCATAGCCTTCAATTCCCTAATCTTTCAAAAATTAATCTTCCTCTTTAATATCCTCAATGATCTTAACATCATAATGGTCTGAATGGAAAATATCTCCCCAATCCATTGGGAGTGCTTCACCCAATCCTGTGATGATAACCTTCCATCTCTATCCTCTATAGCCCCTTTTTCACTGGCATCCCAGTTAATTGGCCACTCAGTGACCCTGTTAAGGAAGCCATTTTTGCTGTTCCCACTGGGCCACTTTTAACCGGGACACTCCATGCTTTCACATTGACCATAAGTCATCCCCGGGGATAGGAGAGTCTACCTTCAACTGGAAACGTCCCCGTGTGACTTGTCCTTTCGTGCACTGGGTTAATCGGCCCGCCAGTACCAGCTGACACTGAGGATGTGAGTAGGGGTCGAGGCTGTCAATCCCCTGGGGTGATTTGACACCAGTGTGCTGATTGATTTCCCTTCCTTCTGGACCCTTAACCAGTAAATTGGCCATCAATTCCTGGGACAAGGTGCCAATGAAAAAGGGGCTAGTATTATGTACAAAGCTGCTCATTAAAGTAAATCTGTACTACTTCTTTCAACCAGTCTACATGGTAACAGGTTCCTCATCATAGACATTCAAAATTTAGGTATTTCTCCTGAAATCTTCACTGGATAATTGACAGTACTATTGTCAGCACCCCGAACTTTGGATTCCTCACAAGAAGAATCATCCCCATAGACATGCAATGAAAGCCTTTGATTTTTCCAAAGTGGCTTTTCAATCTCCTACTCTGTGGAGAGTTCTCAGGGAGTCTAACCACGGTTGGCCCCAAAGTGAGTAGGTAAAGTAGTGAGAATGAGAAGCAAATGATTACTCATTCTATTGTGGTGTACCAGCCCAAGAACATCCTCCAGGGAGGTGTGGCATTTCTGGATTGGTTTCATGGTTTTTGAGGGCTCAACTGTTGAGTCAATGAATGCAGAGCAACTAATCATGCCCTTGCCCTTATTGTCATAAGCATTGATGGACATGATTTGGAACATAGAACAGTATAGCACAGGCCTTCCAGCCCACAATGTAGTGCTGACTTGTATAAAAGCACTCACTGATCAATATAATGCTTTCCTCTTTCACAGTCCATCAATCCCAGGCAATCCATTTCAGGAAACCACCATTCTCTGTCCAAACCCTTTTTCTGACATCTCCCCTTAATGTTCCTCAACTCACCTTACACAGATGTCCTCTCACATTGGCCACTGTCACCTGGGAGAAAGGTGCTGACTGTCCACCTCCCTATGGCTATACCTTCCGTACTCATATACTTAATAGATGTATGGATACTTTGGAGGGGGTTGATCTACCTGCGACAAGTCATAGTGGTCAGGTCTCTGGTATAGAGTCTGGCAATTCAGTTCAGAAGGGAAGGGTTGGGGGGGGGGTGGGGTAAGAGGAGAGCTATAGTAATTGGAGATTTGATAGTTAGGCAAATAGATAGAAGGTTCTGAAAACAAGATTGCCAAGATGCCAGGATCAAGGACGTCTCAGATCGAGTATACTGCATTCTGAAGCAGGAGGGTACCAATGACAAAGATAGGAGTAGTGATGAGGTCCTGAAGAGGGAAAATAGGGAGTTTGGAAGGAAGTTGAAAAGCAGGAAATCAAGGGTGGTGATTTTGGGATTGTTACCTATGCCAAGAGCCAGAGAGGGTAGGAATAGGAAGTTGTGGTAGATGAATGCGTGGCTGAAGAGTTGGTGCATGGGGCAGGGGTTCAGATTTGTAGATCATTGGGATCTCTTCTGGGGAAGGTCTGACCTGTACAAAAAGGACGGGCTGCACCTTAACTGGAGAGGACAAATATCCTGGCAGGCAGCTTTGCTAGAGAAGTTGGGGTGAGTTTAAACTAGTTTGGCAGGGGAATGGGAACCAGAATGTGAGGACAGAGAATACAGCAGAAGGTGGAAAAGATGATGCGATGTGTTGTGGGTTTGTGAGAAAGGACAGGCAGGGAAGGAAATGTAAATGCAGTCAGTTGCAGGGTTTGAAATGTGTCTATTTCAATGCAAGGAGTATTAGGAATAAAGAAGATGAACTAAGAGCATGGATCAGTATGTGGAATTACAATGTTGTGGCCATTACAGAGTCTTGGCTGACGCAAGGACAGGATTGGCGGGATGCAAGTTTAGATGAGATATGGATGGGAGGTAAAAAGAGAGGGGAGGGGTGTGTTGGAAGTAGTATTACTGGTCAGGGATAGTATCACAGCTACGGATAGGGACTGAGTTGATGTGGGTTGAAATCAGAAATAGGAAGTGAGCTATCACTGTACTGGGAGTAGTCTATAGGCCCCCAAATAGTCCTCAGGACGAGGAACCAAAAGGAAGCAGATTTTGGAGTGGTGCAGAAATAACAGTGTTGTTGTTGTGGGAAGACTTCCCAAATATTGACTGGCACCTCCTTACTGCAAATGGTCGGCACCAAGGAGGAGCATTCGTGGGCGTGGCCCTTTGTTGCGAGGTGCTGTTTCCACATATGCTCGCTCGGCATGGCCCCCCCGTGAGGTGCTGCTTCCCCATATGCTCATGGCCATCGCTTGCCGTCAGACCTGCACCCGCCCATGTCACTAGCACCTAGCTTGACGCATGTCATTGACTCCACGCAATAAAGGCAACACTTTCGGCTGCTACGTTAGAGGGATGGACGAGGTGTACATCTGCTCAGCAGGTAGACTATGCCAGCACCAGGACACCACTCTCCCTCCTCCCCACTCCACCCTCCAACCCTGCTGATCAAGTCTACAACCGCCAGACTATGCCCCACTCGAGCAGGTAGGCTGCCATCAGCACCTCCCCTATCCCCGCTGAGCCAGTTTACGTCTGTCGGACTGTGCCCCACCCAGGTTACACTAATGTCCTCTAACACTCGTTCTGGCGCTGACCCTGTTACTGCAAGAGGGAAAGATGCGTCAGAATATGTTTGTTGTATCCAAGATTCTGGAAAGACATTTTCAAAACTTTATCAATTTTTTTAAACTTTATGTCAACATTTTTAATATATTACAGTATAATATTATACATAAAAAATCAGGAAATCAATTTCAAGTAAATGGTAAAATGTTACTTTGTTTTAATTTTAATTTTTTGCACTATGAATCGTATCAATAACAACATCCGCAAATGATCATCATCAATATATACATATGACATTTTTTCTTTCCCCCTTCCTCTCTCTCCCCTTCCCCACCCCTCATCAAAAATCAATAAATGATAAAACACATAAAACAAAGAAATAACAACAAAAAAAAACTTTATCAATGATTTTTAAGATTAATTTGGAACCTTGCCCATCAACTGCTTTGTTTGGTTTATCTTGTGATTCAGATAAACTTAGATTGGCGTCTCAGGAAAAAGGTTTTTATCTTTTATCACGGTGAAGACCAGGCGAGCAATTTTATTGAAATGGAAAGATAACTCTTCCCCTACTCATACACAGTGGTTACATGATTTAATGTCCTATTTAAGTTTGGAGAAAATTAGATATAATATTAAAGACAGAAAGTTTCAATTTATAAAAATGTGGGGTCTATTCTTAGAATTTCTTTTATATAATTGTAAGAATTAACAATTATTGTAAGTCCTGGTGGTTCATTGCCTGTTCTCCGGGGGTCACTAGCGGTTCCACATTATTGATTTTTCTTTTATTAATTCAAAAGGTATCTTTAATTAAAGGGAAGGGTTAGATTAGATTTAGCTTTGGCTTTTAGTGATTTTTAATTTTTTTCCTTTATTTTATACGTTATTTTAATAAAAGGGTTTAACATGGTCACATAGACTATTTCAATTAAATATTTTTGAGGTATTACAAGCAATTATTGATGTAGTTTTATATACTTTCTTTCATTCTTTTGAGTGGGCTTACTTGTATACAAATGTATTATTATGTAATAGTCAATTTTGTATTTATGCTAATATGTTAAACTTAATAAAAAATATTTTAAAAAAGAAAGAAAGTTAGAAAGAAAGGGGTGTCCAAGAAGGATTCCTGACACTATGTGGATGAATCGACTAGGAGAGAGCAATATTGGATCTTATACTGGATAATTGATCTGGTCAGGTGACAGACCTCACAGTGGGGGAGCATTTCAGTGACAGTGACCACAACTCCCTGACCTTTAGCATAGCACAAGGATAAAAGCAGACAAAGTGGTAAAGTACTTAACTGGGAAGGGCTAAATAGGATGTGATGAGGCAGGAACTAGGCATAGCAAATTGGGTATAGGTGTTCTTGGGAGAAAGCACTGAAGTAATGTGGAGAATGTTTAGGGACCATTTGTGTGGGATTCAGGATAGGTTTGTCCCACTGGGTCAGGAAAAAGATAGGAGAAAGGAACAGTGGTTAACAAAACTGATGAGCCAGCTACTTAACAGGAAGAAGGAAACATACATTAGATTGAAGAAGCAAAAAGCAGGAAGGTCTCATGAGAATTCTATGGTAGCCAGGAAGGAACTTAAGAAATAACTTAGGAGAGCTTGAAGGGGGCACGAGAAGGCCTTGGCAAGTAGAATGAAGGAAATCCCTTCACTGCATTCTATGCGTACGTGAAGTACAGAAGGGTGATGAGAGTGAAGGTGGGGCTGCTTAAGGATAAAGAAGGCAATGTGCCTGGAGGAGGACGAGATTGGGGAGGTACTAAGTGAATACTCTGCTTTAGTATTTACCAGAGAAAAGAAATGTGGTCAAGATGAGGTCAGAATAGAACAAGCTTATGTGCTGGACCATGTTGAGATTAAGAAAGAGAAGTGCTGGATCTCCTTGAAAACATTAGGATCATTAAGTCTCTATTAATTTATTTGACGGTGGGGGTCGTTAAGAGGGAGGGTGTGGGGGGGGGGGGTGGAGGGATTATAACCATCATGTAGTGATTGTAACTTTTAAAGAAAATTCTATTGTTATATATAAATCATTTATTAACTACATGTATGGAAAAAGAATTAAATAAAACATTAAAAAAAGGATTGATAAATCCGTGGAACCGGACGAGATATACCCCAGGTTGCTAAGGGAAGAGAGGAAAGAGATTGCTGGGGCATTGGCAATGATCTTTGAGCCCTCTTTAGCCACAGGGGAGGTGCTGGAGGATTGGAGAATGGCAAATATACCCCCCTGTTTAAAAAGATAAAAAGGGAGAATCCTGAGAATTATAAATAAGCGAGTGGGCAAACTACTGGAGAGGATTCTTAAGGACAGGATTTATGAACATTTAGATAAGTACAATCTTCTTAGGGATAGTCAGCAAGGATTTGTGAAGGGAAGTTCTTACCTTACAACCCTAATTGAGTTTTTTCAGGAGGTAACAAAAGAAATTGATGAAGCTAGGGTGGTAAATGTGGTGTTAATGGCATTTGACAAGGTCCCCCATGGGAGACTCGTTCATAGAGTCATGAGGCATGGGATCCAAGGAAACTTGGTTGTGTGGATTCAAAATTGCCCTGCTGGTAGAAAGCAGAGTAGTAGTGGAAGGAAAGTATTCTGCTTGGAGGTCAGTGACTAGTGGAGTGCTGTGGATCTGTACTGGCACCCCTCTCTTTGTCATTTGTTTATAAATGACTTTAACGAAGAAGTAGAGGGATGGGTCAGTAAGTTTGCGGATGCAACAAAGGTTGGACCTGTTTTGGATAGTGTTAAAGGTAGTCATAGGCTACAGCAGGATATAGACATGATGCAGAGTTGAGCGGAAAAGTGGCAGATGGAGTTCAATCTGGATAAGTGTGAGGTGATGCATTTTGAAACTTGAAGGCAGTGTACATGGTTAAATGTAGGATACTTAACAATGTGGAAAAACAGAGGGACCTCGGATCTCTTAAGGTTGCTGCACAGGTTGTTAAGATAGTTAGGTATGCTGGGCTACATTAGTCATTATTGGGGGGTTGAGTTCAGGAGTCGTGAGATAATGTTGCAGCTCTATAAATCTCAGGTGAGACAACTCTTTTGGAATATTGTCACCTAATTACAGGAACGATGTTGAAGCTATGGATAAAGTGCAGTGGAGATTTAACAGGATGTTGCTTGGATTGGAAAATGTGTCTTATGAGGCAAGGTTAGCAGAGCTAGGGCTTTTCTCTGTGGAACAAAGATGATAGCCAGCAACTTTTCCTACAGTGGGAATGGCAAACACCTGAAAACATCTGTACAAAATGAAAGAAGGAAAGTTTAGGGGAGACATCAGAGGTAAGTTTATTGCACAGAGAGTTGTGAGTGCCTGGAATTGCTTTGCCAGTGGTGGCGGTGGAGGCTGGAACAATAGGGGCATTTAAGGGACTCTTAGGCAGGCACATGGATGAAAGAAAAATAGAGAGTAATAAGGGAGGGAGGGTTTTGTTTTCTTTAGGCCTGTAGTGTGCGCTAATGTTCTGTTCTATGTTTAAGTTGCATCTCATCCTCTGCTGCTCCAAAAAGGCCTGGATCCCTCAACCTTTCTTCATAACTCGTGTTCTCTAATCTAGGCAGCATCCTGGTAGATCTCCTCTGCACCTTTTTCAAAATTTCCTCTCATGATCCTTCCTAAAATAAGTTGGCCTTGTAACTTATGAAGAGCTGTATCATTACCACACAGCTCTTGAACCAGCACACCATGTTTTCTTAATCACAGCAGAACCAAGGCTATCTGGGCAAAGTGCTGATTGAAAAAGTATTGTCCGTGAGTGATCCTACCCTCACTTTAGCCATCTCCCTGTTCTTCACGTATGCGTGGAATAGCTTGGGTTTTTTAAAAATTCCTACTTGCCAAGTCCTTCTCAAGTCCTAGCTCTCCTATGTTCATTCTTAAGTTCTTTCCTGGCTATCTGATCATTCTAAAAATATCTGCTTGTTTATTTAGATAAATACAGCTGATAAACATTGCCCAGATAGCCTTGGTTCTGCTGTGTTAGCAGAACTTATTCAGAATGAAGGTGAGAAAACTAGATCTGGCTCCTTAACACAAAAGCAAAGAATGAATCTCAGTTAAGATCCCTATTTCTTGCCAGTCTCTAGGATAAGCTACGAGGATGCCAGATTATGGTAGGCCTTGTTGCAATGATTCCTTCCTCCAATGCACACATTGGCTGGGCTCAGGAATGACATACATTCTCCCCCCCTCCCCCCCTCCCGCCACACTGTGAAGTTACCAAAAACCAGCAAGAGTGGATAACCTTTGCAGAAGGAAGAAAATAAACATTGTGGTTAGTGATAGCGACGCAGGTTTGAATCTGGAGCAGTCCGTAAAGAGTTTGTAAGACCTGCATGGGTTTTCCCCGGGTGCTCTGGTTTCCTCCCATCCTCCAAAATGTATGAGATT
Source organism: Narcine bancroftii (assembly GCF_036971445.1). Lineage (NCBI taxonomy): Eukaryota > Metazoa > Chordata > Chondrichthyes > Torpediniformes > Narcinidae > Narcine > Narcine bancroftii. The sequence goes on along the minus strand of NC_091471.1, from coordinate 144,689,908 downwards.
GTAGGTTAATTGGGTGCAATTGGGCATGGGATTCAATAGCTGGAATCAGCTTCTAATGAGTTGTAAATAAAATATAAAATTTTAATATTTAAAGAACATTTTGTTGACTTTGCAGATGTTTTGTAAAAACAAAGTGCACAAGGCTATCAACATCAGAGTGAGGACACCGACCTAAATGAGGTTACTAAATCACTCACCTTAACCAACAGGCAACGCAAGGCACTGTGGTCCTCACAAAATTTCACAAGTAATTCACTTGAGAGTCGTAAGGATGTCCCATCTGACTGAGGCCATAAAAGCATAAAATGTACGCACAGAATTAGGCCAGTCAGCCCATCAAGTCTGCTCTGCCATCAAATCTCAGCTGATATATTCTTCTCAACCCCATTCCCCTGCCTTCTCCCCATAACCCTTGACACCCTTACTAATCAAGAACCTATCAACCTCTGATTTAAATCTACACCATGAATTGGTCTCCACTGCCGTCAGCAGCAACAAATCCCTCAGATTCAATGGCCTCTGGGGGCTGAAGAAATTTTTCATCAGTTCGAAAGAGGCATCTTTTTATTCTGAGGCTGTGCTCTCTGGTTCTGTGCTCTCTCAATGCTGGAAACATTTTTACCACGTCCACTTGACACTGTCGTGAGTCCTTCATTTTAGAATTTCAACAGCTTTTAACATTGGGCATAATTTTATGGCATTCTCTATATCTATTTATGATCGTTAATAACTGAAAAGAAACAAAAAAGTAAACAGGATTTCTATGAAAAAGGTTTGTTGCATATAATGACTGCCCACACAGGGGTACAAACTTGCAAACATGTTTTTCTATGTTTTGATGTAACTTGCCCCGTAGTGCTAACAGGATATCAGATGTCTGCAGCCAGTCAGGTATAGCACAGTGAGTGTTGACATGAAGCGCTTTTTCCAGTGTGGGGGGCTAGCTGCTTAGAGTGCTGCTCTGGCATCTCTGGGCCCTTCCAGCAGATGGCTTAATCATGACCATGTTGCTTTTACCTTCTAGATAATGTGGCTAATGCACAGCCAATTCCAGTGAGCTGTGACAGCGTGTAGTAGGTAGCCTGGCAACTGGGAGCATAATGCTGAACAGATGGTGTTTGTACAGCATGATGGACACTGAACGCTGTATCCTGAGACAAACTAAGAATTCCCTGGAGCCTTTGAGGCCCATTCTGAATGAGCACACTTCAGCTGCCGTCTCCCTTGCTCCTGCCTCCTCTCAACATCCCCAGGACAGAGCTGGCTGAGCCTTTCCAATCTACAAACATGTGAGAGAGGCAGAAGGAGGGAGGAGAGAGATGGGGAAAGGGTAGAGAGGAGAGAAAGAGAGGGGAAGAAGAGGGTGGGGAGAGAAAGAAAGGAAAGGTGGAGTGGAGAGAGTGAGAGGAAGAAGAGAGGGGAAAGGGGAAGAGGGAGAAGAAGGAGAGGGAGCTGGAGGGGGCGGAGAGAGAAAGGGAGGGAGAACGAGAGAAGGAGGGGAGGGGAGAGGGAGTGGGAGAGAGGAAGTGGGACAGAGATGGAGAGAAGGAGTGAGGGGAGAGAGAGAGGAGTGAGGGGAGAGAGAGAGAGAGAGAAGCAGGGGGGTAGGGGAGAGAGGTAGGAGGGAAGAAGGAACGGGAGAGGAAAGGGAGGAGGGGAGAGAGAAAGTGATGCAGAGGGGGAGAGGGAAAAAGGGGGGAAATAAAGAGAGAATGGTGGGGGAAAAAGCAAGAGAGAAAAATAGAAACCTCAATTTACTGCAATTCATTCCCATTTTTTTCTAGGTCTTCATTAAAAGCTAATTAAGTTAAGAATAATATTCAGTGGAAATCATTGTTATGGCAATATGAGAATCAGGATATCATAATAAAACTGTAAAATGTGACAGATTCAGTCATCAATTGCTTGCCCTGATTTGAAAGGAACGGGCTGCAAAAATATTGGTAAGAACTGCAGGTTCCACTTTTAGATGCAATATCTTTTTTGATTCTTTTAAAGTTTATTATGATAACTAATTCTTTTGAAGTTTAATTTTTTTTATTATTAAGTGTTCCATCTATCCAAGTAAAGTGCTAACCATCGTGCCATGACAAGCCATATAATGACATCAAATGGGATTTTGGTTTTGGGCAAGATATCATTTCATGCTTTTTCAACATTTCCTTTGTCTTGACTGGTTAGAGTTGCACCAGATACTTCAATTCTTTGTCTGCACATTGTTAGCTGTATTTACTTAATATTGATTTTTTTTGGCCCTCCTGAAATTTTTGATTTTATTTTTATTCTCAAGTCGATTTTGGGTTAATGGTCCTTTGGGACCAAGACACAGCATCAACAGTCGACAGCATTTAAGGAGATGCTAGATAAGTGCATGGGGGATAGGATATGCTGATGGGATTAGCTAAAGCTTGGTGGGATAAAACCCACATGTGCAGAGTATACACATCTGACATAAAACAGCTGGGCCAATCCCTCTTTCCATGAAGGGGGAGACTGGAGTTGTGGGGATGGGGGAGAGGAGAGTTCAAGGTTGCAAAAACCCAATTGCTTCCTGTTGTTATCTCTCACTTTAACTTCAATACCATGGACAACAGTAAATTCTTTGGATGCTTCTTCCTGTACTGACTTGAAGAATGCAGTCACTTTTTCCTCCACTTCTTATTCCGCAGCCAAAAAGGTTTTTTTTTATAGAGGAAAAAAGATTAATATAAAGACAGAGATTCTCCATCTTTACATTGCTGTACTTTCCTCCATAAAAGGACCAAAGGCAAATGGACTGCTGGAATACGCTCTAGCTTCCATCTGCCTGGGGTGGGGTTCACTTAATTGTGGAGTGTAGTCACTCCACCTCCTTTGCAAAAGGAATGCTGCTAAATGCGGCTCCAAAGGGGAAGACTGGTGAAATCGCGATGACGCCGTCTGCCCGTGACCCAAGCGTGATTTTTAAAGTGAAAACGCACAATGCTGGGCCCATCTGTGAATTAAGTTAAGAATAATATTCAGTGGAAATCATTGTTATGGCAATATGAGAATCAGGATATGGTGGTGGGCACCACTCGCCCTGCCTCCTTCAACTCTGGAAGACGGCTCCCAACTGCTCTCCATAAAGGCAACATGGTCGTCACCATAAAATGTAAAATTGTTTTTTTTTTTAACTTAAGCTGGCTTTAATGCCGGGTTTCACCATAAAAAGGCCTAAAGTTTGCTGCAGGTAACCTAGAAGGAGACAAGGTTTTGACTGCCTAGGAGGAAAAACGCTGACATAATTCACCAAAGGGGCAAGGTTCACCATGAGGTGTGCTGTGAATATATGCGCATGAACAGAAGAAACAATGAGCAGGAGTTGGCCACAAAGCCCCTCGAGACTGCTTTGCTATTCATTATGTCTGTTCCAGGTCTCAGTTTTTAAAAAATGTAATTTAGTCATACAGCCCCATAACAGGCCAATTCAGCCCCATGAGTCCATGCTGCCCAAAACACCCTGGTATGTTTTTTTGAAGAATGGGAGGAAAACCCACGCAAACACAGGGAGAACATATAAACTCCTGACAGACAGCGTGGGATTTTAACTGCAGTCGGGTCCCGCCAACGGTGCTCTGGGCCAGTTTCCCACAGCCCTCAATTCCCCTGTCCTTTCAAAAATGTACAAGTAATTGCAAGATCACGCTGTGTCATAATGCCCAACTCTGGGAAATTGGTGGGGGGGGGGGGATGAGGAGGTGGGTGTAAAGGGTGTTTCCTCCATCAAGGAACAGCACGGTTAACATAATGGTTAGCGCAATGCTGTTACAGCGCCAGAGACCCATGTTCGAATCCAGCACTGTTTATAAGGAGTTTGTATGTTCTTCCTGTGACTGTGTGAGTTTCCGCCAGGTTTCAAAACATACCGGGGTTGTAGGTCAATTAGGTGTAATTGGGTGGCATGGGCTCATGGGCCAAAAGGGTCTGTTACCATGATGAACGTCTAAAAAAATTAAAACTTCATCTGCCTTAATTGTACAAAATGTTCTCATAAATAGTGGCAGCGATGCTCAGCACCAGCGCTTCAAATCAGCTTGGCCAGAACTTTGCCTAGTTTGCTTGTACTTTGAGTCATGGCATAATCATAGGAAAAGAAATTGAAATAAATGATCATTGGAAATGTGCACGAAAAAGGAATTCAAGAAATCTTCTACTACATGCGCAGAACACATTGTAACTTTAAATGTGAAAATAAGGTGCTAAGACAGTCAGTCAGAACAAACAAGTAGATTAATACTGAACTATTGCAACCAACATCACCCACCCTTACAGCTTAACTCATTTCATCTGAGAATATACAGGAAGGTAAGAGAGCTCTTGCTTCATAAAGATGACAAGATCAGCAGCTGACAGGTGAAATCTGACATCCTGAGCCAATTACATCCTTCACAATACTCAGATGGATTTTTATATCAGAATCTGTAGCTCCATACTACCTGTAAAATAAAGTACAGGTGAAACACATCGATACTCTACATGAGGGATACATATTATCATAACCAGCTTATATTGCAGAGTACCATCAATACTAACTACTGTTACAACACATATAACTAAAGAATATGTACGCGTTTAAATGAAATGACTGAGTATTCTGCAGCAAACTATCAAATTGGCGCATCAAGACCAGTAATATTTTAATTATTCAGGAAGCAAATCTTCCCCATTACCTGCCTGTTAGAATGAAGGTAACGAAGTGAGCAGATTCAGCTCGCAGACCGGCTGAAAGCATGGCAAAACAATTAATCCTGGCAAAGTTCTCAATGAAGTGAAACTCAAGGCTGCCAACGCCGTGATTGTAGTCAAAACTTGGAGACGCTGGAGGAACTCAAGCCAGTCTCGCAGTAAGACGGCTGCGGTTGGACTTTTTAACATCCAAACGGAATTGCGACCGGGCTTATTTGTGTTCACTGCTTGTTCTTTGAAGACTGGTGTATGTAGCACTGTTGTTCATTTGAAATTGGGAAGCTGTTCATTGTTGCGATTGGGAGGAATGGGTTAGGGTTTAAGTAATTAATGTTCTAAGTTTTTTACTCTATGTAAAAAGATGCCCGACGTCGGTTAGATGGTAACCAATATATTCATAATTGAATGTTCAAAGCTTTGGATCAACATGTGCTGTGTTAAATAAGCTATATAAATAAACTACCACCTCTACTACCTCCTTATCAAGAGGAAGGGCTCAGTCCTGAAACATCAGTAATATATCTTTACCTCCTATGGAGGCTGTGAGGCCAGGTGAGAACTTCTCAATTAAACCTCTCCCAAAATCTGTGATGCTGCACACAGTCTAATCAAGTGAAACTGTTCTAGGTCAGTGGTGGGTCCCGGACCAGGTCAGTCTGCTTCCTTTGAACCAGGAATAAGTTGCAGATGGACAGCCACTGCTGTGCACCATGATAACATGACCTGCAGCAGACACGTGAAAGTTGAGCAAACAGACAGGGTTTTCATCTGAAACATTATCCAGCAAGACACAAATACCTTGGCATTTCAACCTTCCAAATGGCAGGTTGTTTCCTTCCAATACAGCTATTGAAAAATGGCAGTAGTCTTGAACACAAATAACCTTCATTCCTTAAGATTGTGAAATGAATGTACATCACCACTATCGTGTACTAAGATATTGTTATTCCTACCCTAGCAGACCTTCATTAACAAAAACAAGACCCTGGGATTTTCCTGGAATTGTGGGGATGTCTGATTAGATTCCGTGTGGTGTGGTTTTCCACTGCCTACGATGCATGATCACTGGGCTAGTTTCATTCCCATTGGAATACGATCCACTCATCTGGACTTTTCATTGTTTCCACTTATGGCTATAGTGAACCTATGGTTATTTTTAAAAAGCCACAATTCTGAGGGAATAAGATGAGTTTGAGGCAATTCAGGCTAGATATGCTACCCAAATACTTTAACATATAATACATACAGAAAGAGAGTGTGGTGGTACACCACCGGCCTACTACAAAGGGCAACCTCTGTACCTGCAGAGTGTAAGAGGATGAACAACACCTAGCCGGCTGTCAATCAGTCAGCCTGAAGGGATCAAGCCCCACCCAGTCGGGTGTCAATCACCCTCCAGGATATAAGCCTGTGCCGGCCTCCTGAGGCCTCACTCAGAGTTGCTGTGGCTACAGCCAGCCTGGCTCTGTGGAAGTCTTTGTGGATTAAGTCTGTTGTACAATCTTTACCTTGTGTGTGTCTGATTCTGGCTAACAGCGCACCACAGAGAGCAAGAGGGAGAAAGAATGAGAGAGAGAGGTAGAGGGGAAGTGAGAGATAGAGAGAGAGTGTGTGTTAACTTTACTGGTGGGAGATAGTGATGAAGGACCAGTCATTTAAAACTAAAGGGTGCATAAATATCTTCTGCTCAGAAGGCAGTAATCTCTCTCATTCTCTGACCCGAAGGACGGTGGGGGGCAGATAACACTACCTTTTTGAAAGGTCAGAAGTTATGAGGAACCAAGCAGAGAAGAGGTGTTGTCGCCAGCATAAATCATGGGGGTGTTGTTTTAAGGAGCTCGGTGGTTCACTCCTGCTCCTTTTTTCTTATATTCTTCAAAGTATGAGAGAAAAAGTAATTCTCTGGAATGCTTTTGATTAGCAGGCAAAAAGAACCCAGATCTAATCCAGGTTCTTTGTAGTCCAGATACCATGAAGATGGCAGAACTAGTGGCAGTGATGTGAAAACTATCCAAAACAGCTCAATGACCATTAACCAGCATCTGATTAGGCAATATTGATGCTCTCAATAGCACTTGTCCAGAGTCAAGGATCATCAGTAAAGTGTGTGTTGCATGGACTAGTTTTACTAGCTGCTAACACATGTGTGTGAAAATAGCAACATCAAATTATATTAAAATCACAACCGCACAAAATGAAGCAGCAGCTCTGAGTTATCTTATGCCAGATAAAGTCTGAACAGCGGTTGCAACATTTCACGCAGTTTACAGCTAGTGTCAACTGTTCAAGAGAGTGAATAAGTGAAAGCCATAGATTTTTAAACAGGGAAGGATGCAAGTTTCAAGAGTGAATAAGCTCAAGATAATTCCATGGAGCCTCCCATCTCTTTCTCCTCCCTATATCATCGCCATATTGAAGCTAAGTCTCGCCCCAATCTTTTTCAAAGCTGTAATTCCCTTGTTCTCTCCCAGGGAGTGTATTTAACTTACTTGGCAGTCACTGATATCATTCCATCCCTTTTACCCATTTCCAATGTTGGTCGTTATTTGGTTTGATATTCCACTCACCTCAATTAAAAAAAACTATTGATTCTGCAGTGTATTTTTACTGCATGGATAATACCAAAGAAATCATCATTTTAATTGGATTTAAGATCAGTAGTAAGGGCTTCTTCAAGAAATAACATACATGTGAAGGAGGAATATGCTGGCCCTGCAATGAGGAGACACCAGAGTAACTCTAGGTGCAGCAACAACTTGCGGGATAAGTTTTAAAAGTCCAGGCACAGCACCATTACAGCACGAAGGTCCAGCAGTTAGTGCCGTTGTCTCAAACTCCAGATACTTGTGTTCAATCCTGACTTTTGCTCCTGGGTTAGTAGCCGACTGTAAATTGGGGGGCCCGATGATCTGGGTGGGGGAAGGACGGGATATTGATGAGAATGCAAAAGGCAAAATGGGACGAATGTGGGCAGGCGCTCAACAGTTAGTACAGACATGATGGGCCTAATGGATCTGGTTCTGTACTCTCTGACAAATGATGTTTGTGAGGACTGCAGAGGGAATTTTACTGTTGAATGTACAGAGTATGGAACAAATGTGCCTTAATAATTTCACCAGAGCTCCAGTCTACTGTTTGAAATCTGCCTTCACTGATCAATACAAATGTTATTAGCAAGAAATTTACCCAGTGTTGCAGTCATTGAAGAAAATGCTACGCAAATCCCTTTCCTTCTTCTCTGTTAATGTACATGTGAAGTATTGGTTGTTCCAACATCCCTATCAATAATTTGAGCCGCAATGAAGTAAGTACTTCAGAAATCAATTACGGTGTATACTACTTGTGCCCATGTGATGATTCTAAACACAGGTGGCCTGCACAATGCTGGGAGAGATCTAGGATTCACTGGATTATTATGCTGAGGAGAAATGAAAGCTAACTCAGAGACACCTGTGTGATAGTACAGATCTATCACCAATGTACATAGTGTATATAGTTACTGTATCTAGACTGTGCTTACAGCGATTGGCTGAGAGCTAAGCCACACCTATTGTTTGGGCCTTAAAGGGTTGTGTCCCTAGCCAGGTCGGATCATTCCGGACTGGTCGGCCACCTGTGAAGAGCTCCGGTCTTTTGCTAATAAAAGCCTTGGTTTGGATCAACAAGTCTTTGGTTCTTTCGACGAGCTCTACAATTTTATTAGCAAAAAGAATTTTTTTTGAAAGGGATGGAGCGTTTAACTCGGCCAGAAAAACTTGATATCGACCCACAGTCAGCTACAGCCTTCAAAGCCTTTAAGTTCTGGCTGCTGAACTTTGAAAACTTCCTGAGATTCATTCAGGTAGAGGAGGATAACCAGCGTCTAACAGCATTGCTGTCTATGGTGTCCTTGAGAGTCTACGAGAACATCCAGGATGAGACCACTTACACCGCAGCCATAAAGGTACTGAAGGAACTGTATGATCAACCGGTGAACAGAGTTCATGCCCGGCTCATGCTTGCGTCGAGGAAGCAACAGCCCGGCGAGTCCAGCAGGGCATATTTACAAGTTTTAAAGGCATTGGGCAAGGACTGTAACTGTGTGGACAAAACTGCTGCCGAGATCACTAGCGACCTCGTCCGGGATGCCTATGTGGCCGGGCTCCGGTCGAACGAAGTGAGGCTGTGTTTGCTCGAGCAAGGGGTAGAAAAACTAGAGGACGTGGCCCGGATTGCAATCACAATGGAGGATGCAGCCTTAAAATCCACCGAGCTCTCTAGGGACTGGACCCCTCGTTCTGATGTGAGTAGAGTGCCCTTCTACCCTACCCCTGACGGCCTGTCGGCTGCTGCTACCCTGCCCCGTGCGAACCCGAAATGTTATTTCTGCGGGAGGGACAAGCACAGCAGATCCCAGTGCCCAGCAAGAAAAGCCAGGTGCCAGAAGTGCCTTAAAAAGGGCCACTTTGCTGCAGTCTGTAGGTCTAAAATGGCCGCCAGCAAACACAGTGCCTCGTGTGAAGCTCAACCGCCACTATCCCATTCAAACTCTTCTTCCCCAGAGCTCTCGTCCAATGAGAGCGAGGGCTCCCCTGCACGGCAACGCCTGACGTCACGGAGACGCCGAACCCGGAAGGGGCAACCCACCGTCGCAACCATGGTGATGGCCTGCCTCTCGCCCCCGTGCGGAACACTTGACACTACCGCCGCTGCTGCTGCCGCCACAGCCACCCCCGGGGCCGACGCTACCGCCGCTGCTGCCGCCGCCACGGACACCCCCGGGGCCGACGCTACCGCCACTGCTGCCGCCGCCACAGCCACCCCCGGGGCCGACGCTACCGCCGCTGCTGCCGCCGCCGCCACGGACACCCCCGGGGCCGACGCTACCGCCGCTGCTGCCGCTGCCACGGACACCTCCGGGGCCGACGCTACAGCCGCTGCTGCCGCCGCCACGGACACCCCCGGGGCCGACGCTACCGCCGCTGCTGCCGCCGCCACAGACACCCCCGGGGCCGACGCTACCGCCGCCGCAGCCACCCCCGCGGCCAACCAGGTGCTCACCCTAGCGTCCATCGCTGACGACCGCCAGGGCCCGACCGCCGATCGCGAGCAACTACAAACCCCACTACTTACCATTCACCCGCCACAACAGCACTTCCGGGAGGTTCTCCAACCTGCTCCTCGAGCGTTGACTACGTCATCCCGTTGCGTGACGTCATCCCGTTGCGTGACGTCATCGCGCAAAACTCGCCTGTCAACTGCTTCAATAACATTAAACCAGCAATGCTCTCATCCCCTCACCAGAGCAATGGAACTTATTAAAGTGCATGGACACTACACCAATTGCTTATTTGACTCTGGGTCAACTGACAGTTTTATCCAGCCAGATCTGGCCCTCCGTTGGGGACTTGACATTATCCCCACTACCCAGAGGATCTCATTAGCGACGAGGTCGCACTCGATTGGGATAAAGGGGTATTGCATCGCCACGCTGGAAGTACAGGGCGTGACGGTCACCCACTTTAAATTATTCGTCCTTCCCCAATTGTGCGCCCCAGTGTTGCTGGGATTAGACTTCCAGTGTCAGTTCCAAACGGTGTCCCTACACTTTGGGGGACCCCACGCCCCCCTCTCGGTCTGCCATCGCCCCACTCCCGAAGCACCCGAGCAACCCGCCCCCGTGCCCCGGGGCCAATCCTGCGGCCTTTCCACACTCCGGATTGCCCCGCCAGCACTCTTCGCAAACCTCACCCCTGGCTGGAAGCCTGTGGCCACCAAAAGTCGGCAATATAGTTACGAAAACAGGCAATTCATTAGGAGTGAGGTGCGTAGATTGCTGGATGAGGGCATCATCGAACCCAGTTCAAGCCCCTGGAGAGCCCAGGTGGTGGTTGTCAAGAATGGGGAAAAACTACGGATGGTGGTCGACTATAGCCAGACCATTAACCGCTTCACACTCCTGGATGCGTACCCCCTGCCACGCATCACGGATGTGGTGAACCAGATCGCCCAGTACCGCATTTTCTCCACTATTGACCTACGTTCGGCCTACCACCAGCTCCCGATCCGCTGCGAGGACCGACCATTCACGGCCTTTGAAGCGAATGGGCGGCTATATCAATTTCTCAGGGTACCATTCGGGGTCACAAATGGTGTCGCGGTCTTCCAGCGGGAAATGGACAGGATGGTGGACCAGAACGGGCTAACCGCTACCTTCCCGTATCTGGACAATATCACCATCTGCGGCCACGACATGCAGGACCATGACGCCAACCTAGACAAATTTCTTCAAACTGCCCGTCAGCTAAACCTGACTTACAATTTGGACAAGTGTGTTTTCCGGACCACACGACTCGCTATTCTAGGTTGTGTGGTGGAAAACGGGATAGTCATGCCAGATCCTGACCGCATGCGTCCCTTAATGGACTTACCCCCCCCCCCACATACCCAGAAAGCTCTCAAACGCTGCCTGGGCCTTTTCTCGTATTATGCCCAATGGGTTCCAAACTACGCCGACAAGGCACGTCCTCTTATCAAGACCACCTCTTTTCCCCTCTCGACCGAAGCCACAGCGGCTTTCGATCGAATCAAATCTGACATCGCTGCTGCGACGCTGCACGCGATCGATGAGTCTGTCCCGTTTCAAGTCGAGAGCGATGCATCCGACTTCGCCCTGGCAGCCACCTTGAACCAGGCCGGTCGGCCTGTAGCCTTCTTCTCCAGAACCCTCCAGGGTCCGGAGAGTAGACACTCCTCGATCGAGAAGGAGGCCCAGGCCATAGTTGAAGCGGTACGTCGTTGGAGACATTACCTCGCTGGGAGGCGCTTTACACTGTTGACTGATCAACGCGCGGTCTCCTTCATGTTCAGCAACACCCAGCGTGGTAAGATAAAAAACGACAAAATCGCCAGATGGAGAATCGAACTCTCCACCTTTAACTATGACATCCTGTACCGGCCTGGTAAGCTCAACGACCCGCCTGACGCGCTCTCCAGGGGGACGTGCGCCAGCATACAGATGGACAGACTACGGAAACTCCATGAGGCGCTCTGTCATCCAGGGGTCACTAGGTTTGCTCACTTTGTCAAGGCGCGCAACTTACCCTACACAGTTGAGGAGATCCGCTCCATGACCCGAGCCTGTTCGGTGTGCGCCGAATGCAAGCCCCACTTCTTCCGTCCGGATAACTCCCACGTCATCAAAGCCACCCGCCCCTTCGAGTGTCTTAGCGTAGACTTTAAGGGACCCCTACCGTCGACCAACCGTAATACCTACATCCTTACGGCCATCGACGAATACTCCCGCTTCCCATTCGCTATGGCCTGCCCAGACACCACTGCCACCTCAGTGATACAGGCCCTTCACAGTATTTTCACCATCTTCGGGTACCCCAATTCCATCCACAGTGATAGGGGGTCCTCATTCATGAGTGCAGAGCTGCAACAGTACCTTCTGGTGTGTGGTATTGCTTCAAGCAGGACCACGAGCTATAACCCACGCGGTAATGGCCAGGTCGAGAGGGAGAATGCCACCATATGGAGAGCGGTTACACTGGCTCTCCGGTCTAAAGGTCTCCCCACCTCTCACTGGCAGGAGGTTCTCACTAGTGCCTTACACTCCATCCGCTCCCTCCTATGTACTGCAACAAATGCCACCCCCCACGAAAGGATGTTCCTTTTCCCGAGGAAATCCGAATCGGGAACCACTGTACCAGCATGGCTCACCGTCCCTGGCCCTGTCCTTTTGCGACGCCACGTCCGGCACTCAAAGAACGACCCCTTGGTCGACCGAGTGACTCTACTCCACGCGAACCCACATTACGCATACGTGGAGTTCCCAGACGGGCGGGAGGACACTGTTTCGGTGCGGGACCTAGCTCAGGACGCGGTAGACCCAGCAAACCCCCCAACTCCTTATGCTCCAGGCCCCGTGCTGCAACAGAAGGACCAACAGCACCCCAATGACTCGGGCCACCCTGCCGACAAAACGACTGGGGAATTGAGCGACGGAGCAGTCGCACCCGATGAGCCCGCTGGCGACACCACTCCAGCGACCCCAATCCCGGCACCACGGCGGTCACGCCGGATGGTCAGACCCCCTGACCGCTACAGTCCTTGACCTACCCCTTCCTTTTCATTCTCTCCCTCGTTTTTGTTTTTTTTTTCCAGGGTCAATTCTCCAAGAAGGGGTGAATGTGATAGTACAGATCTATCACCAATGTACATAGTGTATATAGTTACTGTATCTAGACTGTGCTTACAGCGATTGGCTGAGAGCTAAGCCACACCTATTGTTTGGGCCTTAAAGGGTTGTGTCCCTAGCCAGGTCGGATCATTCCGGACTGGTCGGCCACCTGTGAAGAGCTCCGGTCTTTTGCTAATAAAAACCTTGGTTTGGATCAACAAGTCTTTGGTTCTTTCGACGAGCTCTACAATACCTGCACTTCAGTATTCCTGCTTGGGGCTAGGATATTCTGCTCTTGAGTCAAGCAAACCTCCATTGTGAGTGCAAATAAAAAATGTCACAATCCTAACCCACATTAGTGGAATGATCCCACGGATCGTCCGGAGGACGCTAAAGGATAATCTTCATCAGAGTACTGTGGCAAGAGATAGAAACAGAATCCTGGAAACACTCAATATATCAGAGTTAATATTTCAGGTCAAAACCCTTCTGGTGTCTGTTCTGACTAAGGTTCTTTCAACTGAAAAATTAGCTGTTTCTCATTCCTCAGATACTGAGTGCTTTCTACTTAGATTTACAGCAGCTGCATTTTGTTTCACTTTTATTCTGTCATGGGTTTGTACGTGTTTGCTGCAAGCACTTTTCTTCTGGTTCTGTGGAGACTGGCCCTATTTAAGGTGGCACGCCAAGATTACAGGGGCAGGAACAGCATTTCTCCCAAATACAAGGCCACCTTAGAATTGTAGCAATCACCAGCTATCTCTCCTGTACATCTACCACTCTGAAAGAAATATCATTTTAAAATTATAATAATTTCTCTCTCCCCTATCCATGGCCATTCCTTCCACATGCTTGAAAACTCATTATGGACCTCCAGTCTAATAGAAGTTATAAATAAGTCAAGATTTTTATCAATTTTTATTTGCAAGTGCAGAGTTAAAATAAGTCCATTGGGCCACAGTAAAAAGGCCATTATTTATAGATCACGAAATCAAAAAATGGAAATTGATATGCAAATATATCTGTTGGGCAAAAAAAAAGTTACAAATTCACAAGTATTTGCTATATTAAGATTGGGTAAAGACAACCTGTGCTTTAAAGATCCAAATGATCCTGTAATCTAGATCCGAATCTCATTCTCCATCATAAAAATGGCACCAGAGCAAAAATATCTCGTGCACAATGAATGTGGCAATGCTTCAGTGAATTGGCTTAGCCACAATGTCAATCTCTGCTCTTGTTGTCTGATTTCCTGCCATTTCAGATTTACAGCAATTGTAAATATCACTTTAAATCCACTGAGCCACTGCAGGATTCAAGGCAGTCATCCCGGTGCCCAAGTAACTGGACAAAATGACTACCGTCCAGTGGCACTGAGCTCTATGATCATGAAATGCTTTGAGCGATTGGTGAGAGAACGCATCAAATCACACCTTTTCAGTGACACTGGGCCTGTTCCAGTTTGCCTACCATCTAAACTGGTTCACAGATTATTCTATAGCCTTGCCCCTCCACTCCACTCCACCTCATACACCAGGCTGTTGTTCATTGACTTCAGCTTGGTGTTCATTCCTCAGAGGCTGGTGAGGAAATTGTCCTCACTGGGACTCAACTCTGAAACTAAATTCTGGACTTCTTGACTGAAAGATCACAGTCTGTCCAGGTTGGTAGCAAAACATCATCCTATCATGTGGAACATTGGCGCACCTTAGGGCTGTGTGTTCAGTCCACTACTGTTCATGCTGCTGACTTATGGCAGATTCAGTTCTAACAGAACTATCAAATTTGTGAATGTAGAAATTTTATATTGTAGAAATTTTGTCCGGCCCACAGGAAAATAGAATCTCAGCGTTGTATGTGATGTCATGTACGCACTCTGAGGATAAATCTGAAGTTTGACAACAGTGATGAGTCAGCTTATAGGGAGGAGGTTGAAAGGCTCATAATATAATGCAACAACCTGAGCCTCAATGTGGACAAGACAAAGGAGATGATTGTGGACTTCAGGAGGATGAAGGTTGTTGACCATTGTCCACTACACATCAATGGTTCTATCGTGGAGAGCATAAAATTCCTTAGTGTACATATAATGGACAACCTCTCCCAGCCCCTCAACACCTCCTCATTCGTCAGGAATGCCCAGCAGCACCTACACTTCCTAAGCAGATTGAGGAGGAAAAGACTACTAGCCCACATCTTGACAACTTTTTACAAGAGCATAATTGAGAGAATCCTGTCTGGCTGCATCATTACGTGGTAGGGTCGCTGCAAAGCAATGGACTGGAAGTCAATACAGAAAATCATCAAAATGGCAGAGTGTATATCTGGGTCTCCCTTTCCTTTCCTCTGTTGATGACATTTACTGGGAATGTTACTTATATCTTTGGCTTGGCTTCTTGGACGAAGATTTATGGAGGCTCGTTTGTGGCTGACAAGTCCGATGCGGGACAGGCAGACACGGTTGCAGCGGTTGCAAGGGAAAATTGGTGGGTTGGGGTTGGGTGTTGGGTTTTTCCTCCTTTGCCTTTTGTCAGTGAGGTGGGCTCTGCGGTCTTCTTCAAAGGAGGTTGCTGCCCGCCGAACTGTGAGGCGCCAAGATGCACGGTTGGAGGCGAGATCAGCCCACTGGCGGTGGTCAATGGGGAAGGCACCAAGAGCTTTCTTTAGGCAGTCCTTGTACCTCTTCTTTGGTGCACCTCTGTCTCGGTGGCCAGTGGAGAGCTCGCCATAGAACACGATCTTGGGAAGGCGATGGTCCTCCATTCTGGAGACGTGACCCACCCAGCGCAGTTGGATCTTCAGCAGCGTGGATTCGATGCTGTCGGCCTCTGCCATCTCGAGTACTTCGATGTTGGTGATGAAGTCGCTCCAATGAATGTTGAGGATGGAGCGGAGACAACGCTGGTGGAAGCGTTCTAGGAGCCGTAGGTGATGCCGGTAGAGGACCCATGATTCGGAGCCGAACAGGAGTGTGGGTATGACAACGGCTCTGTATACGCTAATCTTTGTAAGGTTTTTCAGTTGGTTGTTTTTCCAGACTCTTTTGTGTCATCTTCCAAAGGCGCTATTTCTCTGAACCCTTCTCCATTAACAATGGCATGAAGCAAGGCTGCGTTCTCGCACCAACCCTCTTTTCAATCTTCTTCAGCATGATGCTGAAACAAGCCATGAAAGACCTCAACAATGAAGATGCTGTTTACATCCGGTACTGCACAGATGGCAGTCTCTTCAATCTGAGGCGCCTGCAAACTCACACCAAGACACAAGAGCAACTTGTCCGTGAACTACTCTTTGCAGACGATGCCGCTTTAGTTGCCCATTCAGAGCCAGCTCTTCAGCGTTTGACGTCCTGTTTTGCGGAAACTGCCAAAATGTTTGGCCTGGAAGTCAGCCTGAAGAAAACTGAGGTCCTCCATCAGCCAGCTCCCCACCATGACTACCAGCCCCCCCACTGAACTCAAAACGGTCAACCAGTTTATCTATCTCGGCTGCACCATTTCATCGGATGCAAGGATCGACAACGAGATAGAGAACAGACTCGCCAAGGCAAATAGCACCTTTGGAAGACTACACAAAAGAGTCTGGAAAAACAACCAACTTACATAGGGTTCAAAGAATTATAGACCTTTTCCAGCCAGCACACAGTATCTTTGACCCACGACCATCAAGAGCATCGAAAGCAGGACTGCCATGTTTGGAAATAGTTACTTCACACAGGCTGTGAGATTGATGAACAGCATCCTGTAACTAAGTAAATCATCATTTATATATTTATTTTAAATTACAGGTATACCTTTATCCATAAATGTAATTATTATGCACTTTGCACTGTGTGTATTTGTGTGTGCACTGTGGTCTGGAGAAGCACTGTTTTGTTGGGTTGTATATGCACAGTCAGGTGATAATAAACTTGGACTTGAAAATGTAATTGGATAATCATTCACTGAGGATGCATATACAAGAGACTGCAGATACCACACACTAAAGGGCTGGAGAAACTCAGCAGATCATGCAAGTTCCATAGGAAGTAAAGTGTAACCATCGAAGGGCCCGGGCCCGAAGCATTGGTTATTCAGTACCCCCTGTGAATGCTGCGTGTCTGCACTGAGTTTCTCCAGCACATTTGTGCTTTGCACTCAAGCCCAGCATCTTAAGACTTTCTTGTTTAACTGCAGACTGCAGATGTTCAAAACTAGCAAAAAAAATCCTCTAAAATGTTGGAAGATCTCAGTGGGTGAGGCAGCATCTATGATGGGAAATAGATTACCGATGTCTCGAGTCAAGATCCTGCATCAGCTTAGAGTGTAAACGGGAGACAGGTGAGGGGGAGGGATGAGGCAGGGGCCAGCAAGCAACATGGATGCAGGATGAGCAGGGGTTTATAGGCATGAAGTGCCAGTTGATGAAATAGACAAAGACGATGTGGTCAAACAATAGTCATGGCTTTTATTAGCAGAAACTCATGGTACAATAATGAAAGACATAGGTGCATACACAGTTATACCCAAGGGGAGTGTCCTTAACAGTAGAGATAATGCACAGCCAATGTTAGTACAGCTAGGCTCGCCAGAGGGGAGACAGGCAGCTTGGCAGATATTCACCACAAGGCAAATGGAGCCAGATAGAGGAAGGAACAGTGGAGACAACAACAGAGGTTGGGAAATGGTGAGTGAAACAACAAAGGATTGCAGTGAATGGAACCTGATAAGGAAGGAAGGAAGGTGATCAGCAGTCATGAAGACAGTGTGCATGTGTTCAACAATTCAAGTTCAAGTTTATTATCAAGTACAACCTGATAGAACCATTGAACACTTCAGCACAGAAAACAAGCCATGGGGCCCTTGTAGTCTATGATGACCATTATTTCGCTAGACCCACTGACCTGCTTCCATTCCCTAATTCTCCAGACCTCTTCCATCCATGTATCTAATTTATTCTTAAACTCAAAATTTAACCTGCATTCACCACATTAGATGGTAGCTCATTCCACACTCCCACCACTCTCTGAGTGAAGAACTTACCTCTAATGGATCTCATGAATATTTGAAACTGTAATAAATCACCACTAAATACTTGAACTATTTTAGGGAAAGAAAACAGTGTAACTGTGTTACCGATGAAACCAATTCTTGTTGCCTTGTCAAGCTTGTGCGTACATCACTTTGCCATTGCAGGAAATGTTGTTGGGAATGGTCTTTCCTTTCTTTCACCTGTATTCCTGATTGACTGTAATGTCAAGTACTCACTGTAAGGAGAACGACTTTCACTTATACCTGCGATCAACAATGCTGTTTGTAAATGATCAGTGCAATATCTTACCACAATTTGTTCAGATTGGTACACACCTTGTGGCTGCTGGACAACATTATAAGTTTCCCTTTTACGTTGTCCTTCTTCAGTTCGTGTTTCTTTACTAATAGATGCTTGTGACAAGTTGGTTCTAATTTGAGATTCTTCTGTTATATGTAACATAATATTCAAAACAATTTTTATAGTATTTTCTAAGTTGACAAAGTGGATTACAAGATATTCCTGTGAGTGCAATGGAAGTCTTCTTTTTTGCCTTCCTTTCTAGAGTATTTTCTTGCATTTTCTGTACTGTTCAAGTACCTCATCAGTGCCTTGTTGCCTACACCTGCTATACACCTCTCTCTTCATCTTAACCAGATCGCCAATATCCCTTGAAAACAAGGGTTCCCTATGCCTGTTAATTTTGCTTTTAATCCTAACAGGAACATGCAAATTCTGCACTCTCAAGATTTTGCCTTTGAAGGCCATCCACTTACTGAACACACAGTTGCCAGAAAACAATATATCCCAATCCACTCTTCCTAGATCCTCTCTCATTTCCACAAAATTTGCCTTCTTCCAATTTAGAATCGCAACATGATGACCAGACTTATCCTTTTCCATAATTAACTTGAAGCTAATGACTTTATGGCCACTGGACCTAAAATGTTCATCTACACATATATGGTTATATCTGTCATCTGACCTGTCTTGTTCCTTAATAGGATGAAATAGCATTTTCCGATCCTCGGTGCAAAAACATGCAGACACACAACCAAACAAAACACATAAACAGACAAATGAATCATATGCATTTCATACAGTACATGTATATATCAAAATAAATAAATATTATTTAATAAATAGTAGAATCTCAGAAGGTTAGTATGAGCATTTCATTCAGCCAGTCAGCATTCTCACTACCCGTAGGAAGAATCTGTTTCTCCACCTGGTGGTTGTAGCTGTGATACTGCTGTATCTCTTCCCGATGGAAGCAGCTGAAAGATACTGTTTGCGGGATGATAGGGATCCTCAACAATTTTACATTTTCTCTTCATACGACAATCCCGGTTGATAATAGCAATATGGGAGGGAAGTGGTGGTGGTGGGGGGACACCCCAGTGATTCACTCTGCTGCTCTTATGGTCCTGTGGATTGACCTCCAATCCAATGCTCCACAGCAACCGTACCACACTGTGATGCAGCCAGCTAAATCTATGATATATATATATATATATATATCTTCTTCTTTGGCTTGGCTTCGTGGACGAAGATTTATGGAGGGGGTAAAAAGTCCACGTCAGCTGCAGGCTCGTTTGTGGCTGACAAGTCCGATGCGGGACAGGCAGACACGATTGCAGCGGTTGCAGGGGAAAATTGGTTGGTTGGGGTTGGGTGTTGGGTTTTTCCTCCTTTGCCTTTTGTCAGTGAGGTGGGCTCTGCGGTCTTCTTCAAAGGAGGTTGCTGCCCGCCAAACTGTGAGGCGCCAAGATGCACGGTTTGAGGCGTTATCAGCCCACTGGCGGTGGTCAATGTGGCAGGCACCAAGAGATTTCTTTAGGCAGTCCTTGTACCTTTTCTTTGGTGCACCTCTGTCACGGTGGCCAGTGGAGAGCTCGCCATATAACACGATCTTGGGAAGGCGATGGTCCTCCATTCTGGAGACGTGACCCATCCAGCGCAGCTGGATCTTCAGCAGCGTGGACTCGATGCTGTCGACCTCTGCCACCTCGAGTACTTCGACGTTAAGGATGTAAGCGCTCCAATGGATGTTGAGGATGGAGCGGAGACAACGCTGGTGGAAGCGTTCTAGGAGCCGTAGGTGGTGCCGGTAGAGAACCCATGATTCGGAGCCGAAAAGGAGTGTGGGTATGACAACGGCTCTGTATACGCTTATCTTTGTGAGGTTTTTCAGTTGGTTGTTTTTCCAGACTCTTTTGTGTAGTCTTCCAAAGGCGCTATTTGCCTTGGCGAGTCTGTTGTCTATCTCATTGTCGATCCTTGCATCTGATGAAATGGTGCAGCCGAGATAGGTAAACTGGTTGACCGTTTTGAGTTTTGTGTGCCCGATGGAGATTTGGGGGGGCTGGTAATCATGGTGGGGAGCTGGCTGATGGAGGACCTCAGTTTTCTTCAGGCTGACTTCCAGGCCAAACATTTTGGCAGTTTCCGCAAAGCAGGACGTCAAGCGCTGAAGAGCTGGCTCTGAATGGGCAACTAAAGCAGCATCGTCTGCAAAGAGTAGTTCACGGACAAGTTTCTCTTGTGTCTTGGTGTGAGCTTGCAGGCGCCTCAGATTGAAGAGACTGCCATCCGTGCGGTACCGGATGTAAACAGCGTCTTCATTGTTGGGGTCTTTCATGGCTTGGTTCAGCATCATGCTGAAGAAGATTGAAAAGAGGGTTGGTGCCAGAACACAGCCTTGCTTCACGCCATTGTTAATGGAGAAGGGTTCAGAGAGCTCATTGCTGTATCTGACCCGACCTTGTTGGTTTTCGTGCAGTTGGATAATCATGTTGTGGAACTTTGGGGGACATCCGATGCGCTCTAGTATTTGCCAAAGCCCTTTCCTGCTCACGGTGTCGAAGGCTTTGGTGAGGTCAACAAAGGTGATGTAGAGTCCTTTGTTTTGTTCTCTGCATTTTTCTTGGAGCTGCCTGAGGGCAAAGACCATGTCAGTAGTTCCTCTGTTTGCGCGAAAGCCGCACTGTGATTCTGGGAGAATATTCTCGGCGACACTAGGTATTATTCTATTTAGTAGAATCCTAGCGAAGATTTTGCCTGCAATGGAGAGCAACGTGATTCCCCTGTAGTTTGAGCATATATATATATATATATATATATATATATATATGAGTGTATATATATATATACACACACACATACATACAAGAGTTTACTTGTGATCAAATAAATGGCGAGAGTTTGATAGCTCACACTTACTCTCCTCATCATAATTTGAGTAAGGAATCAAAAGCCAAGATGAATGGAAAAGGGGAAATATTTTATTCTGCTGTTGAACAGCCTGCCCTTGAAACTGGTGCACCCAAACAGATGCACAGTATGTTGGCAGCTGCAGAACACTGACAGATCTAAAAGTACTGGACCATCTGTCCCAAATGGTGGTTTCTCAGATCTTCTATTGTTAATGAATTCTCTCTAGTACTTACTGACCACAAATGTTTGGCTTATTGGCCTGTAGTTCCTAGGCTTTTTCCTGCAGCATTGAATAGAGGCACAATATTTGCTGTCCTCCAGTCTTCCAGCACCCCCCTGTACTTAATGACAACTCATAAGTCTCAGCTATGCAATTTCTTCTCTTGCTTCCCAGAGTGTTGTTGATTAGGCTAAGGAAAATTGTCTGCCTTCATATGCATCAGGACCTTCAAAATGACCTCAAAATTCACTAAATATTTAATAAAACAAATCACACTGATTGTTCTCAAGACAATACCATTGACTATTCCAAATTTCACACTCCTTATGTTTTTCTTCGCAGTTGAAACAAAAGTACTCAAGATGCAATGATCCAGAAGTATTCATTCAAGACCTGCCCATCTCCTGTCATCACACAGAGTTGACTGCATAGATTCCTGAAGGATCCCATTTTTTCTCTGGCTACCATTTTCCCATTTATGTACTTATAAAATCGCTTGGGATTATTCTCAGTGTTATCTGCCAGACATATCTCCTGTTCCTTCATGGTTTCCTTTATTTAGCTTGCTCCTCAGTACCTGAAACTCCTCCAGGTACACACTTGATCCCATGGCTCCTTCTTGCTCTTGACTAGAGCCTGAATTCCCTCTTCATCCAAATTTCCTAGCACTTGCATATCTGACCCTTCACTCTAACATTAACATGCAAGTCCTTGACTCTTATCCACACACTTTTAAAAACATCCCATTTTCCTCTTACTTCAAACAACCTGTTTCAATTAATCTGAGCTAATTCTGGTTTTGTCCTTCAAAGTCAGCCTTGCCCCAATACTGAATTGTAACTCATGGTCCTGCCCAGTCTCACTCTATAACTATCTTAAACGTAATAGAACAATAGTCGCTGGTCCCCAAAGGCTCATTCACAAACACTTCATCCATCTGTCCTTCCCAAATTCCCAAGACGAGATCATACATTGCCCTCTCCCTCGTGCGATCTGCTACATATTGCCAGAGGAAAATTTCCTGAACGCATTTGACAAATTCCACCCCATCTAAGCATTTTTGCACAATGACTTTCTCAGTAAATATCGTAAAATCACCATTATCTGGTTCTCAATCAACTGGAAACTCAAACAACCGGCAAAAATTACGAGGAAATAAATAATTAAAAAAAATAAATAGAATAAATCCATCAAGTTTTAAATGAAAGTTTAAATAAAAAATTAAAATTGTGAAAGTAATGTTCTCCGAAGCAAGACATCTTGGGAGCACTGTTCCCTCTCAGCTGTGCGCATGCACACATTTTGTAACCAGCACACAAACAAAATTAATGTGCGCACAAAAGGTGCGTAACTTAAAATAATGTAGCAAGAAATACTATAATACATTACATTGTACAATGCAATCATTCTTGTATCATATTGAAACATGCCAATACAGTTTTATTAGCCATGAGAAATACAATTTCAAGTTTACATTTGCACAAGCATTCAGTGCACTAATATTTTTGTCACAGGAAAAAATATTTGCACAACGTAAGAATTTTGCTCACACTGACTTCTAAAAATTAGAGGGAACATTGCTTGGGAGCAAACCTCTTTGGTGCTCTGTCCACAGCAACTGTTTCAATAAAGTTTTAATAAAGTTGTGTTTATATAAAATGATGGTGCCCAAGATGAAGTGCCAGCCAGTGTTGTTCGCCACTGACGTGACTCTTCCAAAGTGTCTCCCTATTGCTGTCGAGTAAGACTCTTTATCTTTATTAGTATTAGGTATATTAGAAAGGGTTTATCTGTAAATTTGGGGGTAGGGAGGAGTTAATTTTGATGACAGGAAGGTTAGTGTGATAGTGGCTAGTGCAACGCTGTTACAGTGTGAGAGACCAAGGTTCAAATTTAAATGAAGGTGTGCCGAGCATCTGACCGGGATACTTGTTTGGATGTGATACAGGTTGCACCGAGAGTCTGACTTGGACACCAGGATGAAGAGCCAGTTGATCCTGCTGGCCCATTGGGCAACTCTTTAAGGTGTCTTCATAAACCTGCCCAGTAAGAGCCTATATCTATATGAGTATTAGGGTATATTAGAAAGGCTTGATCTGTAAACTTGGGGGAGGGGGGCTTAATTATGACGGTGGCATGATTAGTGTAGTGGCTAGAGCAACACTGTTACAGCACCAGTAACTGGGGTTCGAATTTAAATTTTGTAAGTTATGGGAATTACTTGATTAAAGTGAACTTTATATAATTAAAGACTACAATAATGATCCTTTTTAAAAATTACTTAACAGTTTTCTCTGTCTTTTGTCATTAATTGTCCTTTGTCTTTAAATGGCCTATTTTTAATGAAGGTGTATTAGTTACACATTGTAAAAGTGAGTCCCAGTCAACCAGAAAATTTGCATTTCCGGCATCTGTGATCTCTGTCAGTGCCGGATAATGGAAATTTTACTGCATTTGGAAAGTTAAAACCTTATTTGACCCACAGCTGGCAGCAATCTCCTGGCATATTTGCTCCTCTAGTTCCTGTTGACTATTTGGGGGCCTGTTGTACACTCTCTCAAGATGATCATACCTTTCATGTTCTTCAATTGCACCCACATAGACTCACTACCCAACCAATTTTGCCAACCAAAACAAGGAAGAGGTGGATAATCTTGTGAAATGGTGTGATAGTAACATCCTAAGGGTCAAAGTGGACAAGATGAAGGAGATGATTGTGAACTTCAGGAGGTCCAGGAACGACCACCCTCCTCTACGCATCACAACTTTGTAGTTGCAAAAGTGGAAAACACCAAATTTCTTGGAGATTACTTAACCAGTGACCTGTCGTGGACACTCATCATTACCTCACTTGACAGGAAGGGGCAACAATGATTGCACTTCCTGAGAAGACTGAAGGGGGCAAGGCTATTGGGCACCATTATGTCATTCTTCTAGAGGAGCTCTCTATGAAGCATCCTGGCTGGCTGCATCACAGTGTGATATGGTTACTGCAGAGAAATGGATTGGAGGTCAATCCACAGCACCAGAAAAGTGGCAGAGAGGATCAATGAAGTCTCCATCCCCCACATCTATGTGATCTACTGGGATTATTCTTTGAAGAGAGAGTTCAAAATTATTGAGGGCTGCTTCCACCCTGCACACAACATCGTTTAGCTGCTCCCATTGGGGAAGAGATACAGGTGTATCAGAGCCAGCACCACCAGGCTCTGATACCAGGCTCAGGCAGTGAGAAGGCTGAACGACCAAAGAAACTGCTCACACTAACCATCTGAGACTCTCATTTGTACAAAGCAATATTTAATTATTTATTTGTATTAATGAAACACTTGTCCTGCATAGGCATTGTTTGTCTGTAGGTGTGTTATGTCTGGCTGTGTGTCTGCATGTTGTCCCCCGAGGATCAGAGAATGCAGTTTTGTTGGGTTGTACTTGTATAATCAGATGACAATAAACTAGAATGTGTAATGTCACCTCTGACAACTGCTGAAATATCCTCCCTAACCAATAATGCCACACTGCCTCCTCTTTTACCCTGCCTCTGACTTTCCAGAAGCATCTGTACCCTGCAATGTTAAGGTACCAGTCCTGGCCCTCCCTTATCCAGATTTCTGTAATGGCTACCACATCCCAGTCATTACTGTATGCGTTTATCCATGCCCTGAATTCACCTGCCTTTCCTGTAAAGCTACTAGCATTAAAACAGGCACAGTTTCATTCAATGGTTGTTCCTCGTTCCCAGACTTTCTTCTGCCCTTTAAACTTTCTCTCATCAGTATCCATACCAACTTCTAACCTTCTGCATGCCTCTGCCCATCCTAGGATCCCACACCCTGCTAATCTCGTTGAAACCCATCTGTGTAGCACTAGTGAATTTGCCTGTCAGGATATTGGTCCCTCTCTGGTTCAAGTGAAACCCGTCACTCAAGAATTGGTCGCCTCTGTCCCATAAGAGATCCCAATAATTCAAAAACCTGAATCCTTGCCCCCTGCATCAGCTCCTCAGCCACAAATTAATCTGACCTATCTTCCAATTTCTGAACTCATTAGCATGTGGCACCAGTAGTACTCCAAAGGTCACTGTTCTTGATGCCTTGCTTCTCAATCTCTGGGAAAATGGATCATGATAGAATGGTGGGACAGACTTGATGAGCTGATTAGTCTACTTATGCTCCTATGTCTTAAAGTCTACTTAAGACATTTTGGAGGATCTCATCTTTTATCTATGCTATTTGTACCAACAAATACAGTGACTGGTTGTTCATCTTTCCCCTTGAGAATGTTCTCCAACTGCTCAGTGATACCCTTGACCCTGGCATCTGGGAAGCAACACACGATCCTAGCTTCACTTCCATGGCCACAGAATCTCCTGTCCATACACCTACAGCCGGAGAATCTCCTGTCTGTTCTCCTCACTATCAAGTCTTCCGACACTATTGTCCTACATGCCTGCACCCTTACCTTTTGACCCTCAGAACGAGCACAGAGCCATTGACCTGACTGATGCTGCTCGCCCCGGAGAGCTTATTTTCCAGAAACAGTATCTAAAGAAGTAAACCTGTTAGCAAGGAGAATAGCTATAGGAGACAGGAGAACTCTGTACTGTTTGATTACTCCCCTTGTCTGTCCTGGTGACTTGCATGGAGAATGATGCGATCCGATGCATGACTGATGAGTAAACTGCAACAGATGTACACAAGATCAGAGCTTTGTGGTCAAACTTATGAAGAGGTGTGATTTGATCTGCGAATGGTGATAATTGCATTTCACTCTTGGGAACAAAATAATCAGTTTTTGGATGTGTAACAGTGAGAAAAGTCACACACACACACACACACACACACACACACACACACACACACACACACACACACACACACACACATACACACACACACACACACACACACACACGCTCAGAAGGATTGAGCGCACATTTCTTAAAAACAAGATTTCAATGTAGTAGGAGTTTAAATTTTTGCATTCACTCAAAATAGTAACCTGATTTGGAATCTGAAATTGGAATATACCCTATCTGTCGGTCGAATACACAAATATCGATGATTCTCCCAGTTAAATCATATCAACAATGCAACAGCTCCTATAATGCAACAGGAATTTCTCAATCATTTTCACTGCAAAGCATACATATACTTTTATTTATTCAAAATTAATGATGGTAATATAATTATTATATTAATCCTCAAAATATGGCTTTTTTATAAACAAATAAAGATTTTAGATCAAGTTTTGTTCAATCAAAATCTGCAGGAATCTTTAAGGAATTGTGTAGTTTCCAACCTAAAAGTCTGAATGATACCATTTAAACTCTTCTTTACTAGCTATGGTTTAATGTGTTCAGATTTGTTTCCAATGGTGCTGAACGTGACAAGTATTTTTTCTGGACATCATAAATACTTCGGTGTGCTTCTGACACCAATGATCTGAAGCCTCCCCTACTGCACTGAAGTTGATCCTCCCACTATCTACTCTTGCAGCATTTCTGCTTATGGCCTGGAGTTTGCATTTAGTTTTTGACTGTGGATTCATGCAAAGCCAAAACTAGGCTGATATCGCAAGTCATTTTGCATAGGTTGGCTTCTTTTCTCATCGCTTTGGTGTGGATTCAAATCTAGATTCCACTGAGGCACACAGTCTGAAAAAAAATTACAGATCTTGAGCTGAATTGGACCATGCCAATCAAGTACACCCCCTCTGTTCATTTTTCCAGGATGCTGGTGCTCTGTTCAATGTGTGTATTACAAGACATAGTGTAATGCAGCTCAGATGGCAAAGTCCTCCTCAGCGACAAGATCTCCATCCTCAACCGATGGTCAGAACACTTCCAATCTCTTTTCAGTGCCAACCGCTCAGTCCAAGATTCCGCCCTGCTCCAGCTCCCTCAACAGCCCCTAAGGCTAGAGCTGGATGAGGTTCCCACCCTGGATGAGACATATAAGGCAATCGAACAACTGAAAAGTGGCAAAGCAGCAGGTATGGATGGAATCCCCCCAGAAGTCTGGAAGGCTGGCGGCAAAACTCTGCATGCCAAACTGCATGAGTTTTTCAAGCTTTGTTGGGACCAAGGTAAACTGCCTCAGGATCTTCGTGATGCCACCATCATCACCCTGTACAAAAACAAAGGTGAGAAATCAGACTGCTCAAACTACAGGGGAATCACGTTGCTCTCCATTGCAGGCAAAATCTTCGCTAGGATTCTACTAAATAGAATAATACCTAGTGTCGCCGAGAATATTCTCCCAGAATCACAGTGCGGCTTTCGCGCAAACAGAGGAACCACTGACATGGTCTTTGCCCTCAGACAGCTCCAAGAAAAGTGCAGAGAACAAAACAAAGGACTCTACATCACCTTTGTTGACCTCACCAAAGCCTTCGACACCGTGAGCAGGAAAGGGCTTTGGCAAATACTAGAGCGCATCGGATGTCCCCCAAAGTTCCTCAACATGATTATCCAACTGCACGAAAACCAACAAGGTCAGGTCAGATACAGTAATGAGCTCTCTGAACCCTTCTCCATTAACAATGGCGTGAAGCAAGGCTGTGTTCTGGCACCAACCCTCTTTTCAATCTTCTTCAGCATGATGCTGAACCAAGCCATGAAAGACCCCAACAATGAAGACGCTGTTTACATCCGGTACCGCACGGATGGCAGTCTCTTCAATCTGAGGCGCCTGCAAGCTCACACCAAGACACAAGAGAAACTTGTCCGTGAACTACTCTTTGCAGACGATGCCGCTTTAGTTGCCCATTCAGAGCCAGCTCTTCAGCGCTTGACGTCCTGCTTTGCGGAAACTGCCAAAATGTTTGGCCTGGAAGTCAGCCTGAAGAAAACTGAGGTCCTCCATCAGCCAGCTCCCCACCATGACTACCAGCTCCCCCACATCTCCATCGGGCACACAAAACTCAAAACGGTCAACCAGTTTACCTATCTCGGCTGCACCATTTCATCAGATGCAAGGATCGACAATGAGATAGACAACAGACTCGCCAAGGCAAATAGCGCCTTTGGAAGACTACACAAAAGAGTCTGGAAAAACAACCAACTGAAAAACCTCACAAAGATAAGCGTATACAGAGCCGTTGTCATACCCACACTCCTGTTCGGCTCCGAATCATGGGTCCTCTACCGGCATCACCTACGGCTCCTAGAACGCTTCCACCAGCGTTGTCTCCGCTCCATCCTCAACATTCATTGGAGCGACTTCATCACCAACATCGAAGTACTCGAGATGGCAGAGGCCGACAGCATCGAATCCACGCTGCTGAAGATCCAACTGCGCTGGGTGGGTCACGTCTCCAGAATGGAGGACCATCGCCTTCCCAAGATCGTGTTCTATGGCGAGCTCTCCACTGGCCACCGAGACAGAGGTGCACCAAAGAAGAGGTACAAGGACTGCCTAAAGAAAGCTCTTGGTGCCTGCCCCATTGACCACCGCCAGTGGGCTGATCTCGCCTCCAACCGTGCATCTTGGCGCCTCACAGTTCGGCGGGCAGCAACCTCCTTTGAAGAAGACCGCAGAGCCCACCTCACTGACAAAAGGCAAAGGAGGAAAAACCCAACACCCAACCCCAACCAACCAATTTTCCCCTGCAACCGCTGCAATCGTGTCTGCCTGTCCCGCATCGGACTTGTCAGCCACAAACGAGCCTGCAGCTGACGTGGACTTTTTACCCCCTCCATAAATCTTCGTCCGCGAAGCCAAGCCAAAGAATACAGTGTACTTACAAGAAACATTTTGCTGCTCAGGAACATTTTTTTTAAATTGAAGAAACCAAGAGAATAATTTTCAAAGACACTGCTGGAGTAAACATTTATGTTGCATTTTCTTCTTAAGACAGAGCAGCTTGTTGTTTGGCAAAAGAAACTTGCATATTAATAAGACTATTCATCTTTTGACTCTTGCCTCTCAGTAAGTTGTAAATTTGAGTCCAATCCAGAAACCCAAACACAACAATCTGTGAATACTACAATGCAGAACTGAGGGAGAGACTGCACTGGTGGAGATGCCATTCCTTTGGATGGCACATTAAACTAACGTCTCATCCGACCTTGTAGTTGGAGATGGAATATTCTATGACAGCATCTGAAAGATGACTGGAATTCTAGAAATATCTGGTGCTAATGTCATTGCTAATACAATTGATCAGATATTTATCTCATTCCTACATGTAGCTCCATGATATGAACAAATTAGGTGCCAGGTTTCTTACCTTAGAGCAATAACTGCAATATTGTTGATTTGGAAGCACTTTGAGGTATCCTGATCATAAAAGGGCAAGTTGTTTATTTCCTTAATAGTGCCCAACAAGAACTTCACATAGATGAGAGCGATGCTTTATTTCTTTTAAAAAGGAGTTGAAAGCAAATGAGTGGTTGGCTAACAACCACGTTATTTTAGGAAATAATTACTGAACAATTGAAGGCCAAAGAATTTGTGGTCTCCGTAGTGAGGTACAAAGTGTTATGGCTGAGGAAACAAACTGATTTCTTTATCTTATTGTTGCTGATCCAGTTCTTTCCTTTAATAGAGTTACTAGCCTTTTAGCACCTAGGCTCTCTGTGGGGCAGGTTTTCCTGAAACACTTACAAATTCCAAACTGAACTTGCCCAATCTCCAAAATGCTACGCTGTGGAATCAATAACACATAATTTTACGGAGCAATAAAATAGCGATTAGCCAACTGAAACCTTTACACCAATGCTCAAAACACTGTCTTCAACAATTCCTCCTCTCTGCCTTGTAATCCCTGAAGAGCAATTTGATCACCAGTAGCACAAAGGATGATGATATAATAATCCATTATTTTGCTATGTGCTGTGCTCTTTCATCCAGTTCAAAACACTCGACCCAGTGCAGGTGTCTCATGGGATTGCTGGCTAATGACCTGAACCATATGGGCTACCTGGAGTGACATAGTCAAAGCAAGATGCTGAGATAAAATGCATAGATTCTGAACAATTACGACAATTGATTTATGCGCTCAGTGAAGTGCCCCTCTCCAGGAGTTTTATTTATGTCTGGTTTGGAAACTTCTGTCTCTTTTCTTAAACAAACAAAAGCACTCAATCTCAGGAGATATTCAGGACTTATTGTTATGTTGCATTAAAAAATATGAATAGTAAAATAAATGGTCTTCAAAGGCTCAAAGATGTGACTATTCGATGACTACTTCAAGCACGAAGCCAACAATTGCAGAGCTGAAGTTCAGAGGGAAATAAGTGTTTGTTTCCTTCTAACATTTCCTTTGTGCCACTAGCAAGCATACCCAAGAAAAAGTTATTTGCTTTGCATACCCTTCCACTAAGAAAGGCATTGTCTTGGATGCTTATCAGAAACACAGAGTTCATTCCAGTCATGTCAACAGGTGGATATTCTGCTCATGCCAGCATTTTTACTGGGATATTGGCAGGTGCTCCTGGAAAAGTCCTGGTTTCTAATGCAAGTGTTGACATAAACTGATGTGTCATCTTCAATTCTGCCCTTGTAATGCACTTGTGGAGGGGCAGTGCAAATATCCATGTTACAGAGGGTTAAATTTGGCCCAACGTGCAGGGTTCCACATCCCATGTGAATGCGAGAAACTGACTACTGGAAAAATGAGTATCTTTTAAAATTTACTTAAGTTGAAGTCAATGCTTTTGCTATGTTCTAGTATTTTAAATGTTAAAAACAAAATGTTCTTATCAATTTTTAAAAATTTTATTAAGGCCCCAAGTAGAATTGTTTGCCAACCACAGCAAGAATCAGATCTAGGTGACATTCAGGGACTTGGTGGTAGATCTGAATGTACATGCTGGTCACTCATTTTATCAGTGGTCAGCGGTCACAAAGTGGTCACTCACTTTATCAGGAAAGGTGTGGATGAATGTGTTCCTACAAGGCAGATCTGAATGTACATGCTAGAGTGGTCACTCATTTTATCAGGAAAGGTGTGGATGAATGTGTTCCTACAAAGGTCATCAGAAACCATGGATGGACCGAGAGATCTGCAAACCACTGAAGACCGGATTTATTTTATTGATTTAAATTAGAGAAAAAAGCACGGTAACAGGCTTTTCCAGCCCTTAAGCCTGCACCACCCAGATAGACATATGTGACCACAATTGTGAAGAAAGCTCTCCAATGCCTCTATTTCTGAGGAGGATTGGCATGTCATCGGATACTCTATCAAACTTCTGTGGAAAGTAGACTGACAAGTTGCTTTGCAGCTTGGTTTGGTAAGACAGGTGCCCAGAAATCCAGAAGGGTGTAGAAGGTAGACAGAAAACATAGCTAAGTCCATCACAGGCTCTGGCCTCTGATCCATTGCAGATATCTATGTGAGGTGCTGCCTCAAGAATGCAGCCAACGTTATAAGAACCCTCATCTGGTCACAACCTCTTCTCCCTGCTACCTTCATGCAGCAGGTTCAGAAGCCTGAAAGCCACCACTCAAGTTTCAAGGTCATTTCTTTCCAACAGCTATCAGACCCTTGAACCTTCCCTTGGTACACTGATCATGGACTGTCTGAACTATTGCAAATCACCTTTTTTTTGCTCTTGGACCACTGTCAATTTTTATTATCTATCTTAAGGATTTATTTTCTCTTTTAATTTAATTCAATTTGTTTACTATAACAGTTTTTCTTTATAAGTACCTGTGTCACTATAGCATATGTACATTGTACAATGTGTATGACAATAAACGCACTGTCATTATCATGAAAAAATGTAAGCTGAGTGCAGCCAATTGTCTGTGCTGAGACAGTCCCTATGGTGCACTGGGCCACACTGAAGTGTTGGGAACCCATCTCCGCCTGGTAGAGGGGCATGAGGCCACTGTGGCTCAGGGCCAAGCAGGAAGTCAGCAGCTCCATTAGTGGCTGTCATCAGGTTCCAGCTTCAGTGGTACTTGAGGCATCTGAACAAGAGTTGTACATTATGTGTTCCATTACATGTTTTGGGATAGTCAGGAGGATCAGAAATGTCTAAAGACATAGGGGAGGCAAGGCTGAGTGAGGGGAGAATTGGGATGAGGCACCTCTGTCAACATTGGTGGAGTATGGGTTATTGCTGAAAGATTGGAGGTAGTCAACTTATATCGATATAGAATCCAGCATGTTGTTCTTGGGCCATGAAAAGTGGTTGCTCTCAGAATTAACTTAGACTTAAGCTCCCTCACAACACTCCACAAAGAAGGTTTCTTGGAAGATAACAACATCCCATGTGCAACTGGTAAAATTGCATAGGTGTTGCATGTTGATCTGAAATCAATGGAAGCACAGAGCTGAATATTGGCAAAGAGGAACAGGTGAGTTTGGTTGAGATCCAATCGTAACATTTTAAAATCTGAACCTTGACTACAATTCTGTTTTTTTTTAATGGAGCGGTGACCAATAAAGGCCATGCAAATGGGTGCTGCCAATTCACTCCTGAGGGTCAGCAACTGAACCCAATTCAATTTTAATCTGTAGCACTAACCATGGAATTCTAGGCTTTCCTTTTTTTTCAGTAATGTCATTAGATATTTTGAAACTTAGTTGGTTATCCACTGCTGGAAATTCTATCCAACCAGCCGTGTTTATTGAAGTTCAGTGCCCTAGACTGGCTATGATGACAACCTAATATTAAATTTACTTGCTTTTTTGTTGTGTAAAATGTTTTAATGTCGATAAGATCTAATAATCTTAATTGTTTGGCTCTTTTATTTGTTACTCACCAATGAATTCTAAAGTGAACAATGGCAGCAAAATGGATTAATCCAGTGGGCGT
Organism: Narcine bancroftii; assembly: GCF_036971445.1. Lineage (NCBI taxonomy): Eukaryota > Metazoa > Chordata > Chondrichthyes > Torpediniformes > Narcinidae > Narcine > Narcine bancroftii. The sequence continues at coordinate 144,656,818 of NC_091471.1, read as the reverse complement.
CATTGTTGAAAAAATACTATCAAAACTCAGGCCTGGAGTGACTTAGTGTTAAGAATATTCTTAACGTGGTCTTATATAAGTGTGTAGTGACCGATAAATATCAAGCTTTTCAAATCAGTTGCAGTGAATCAATGTATACTAATTGGTTGCTCACCAGAACCCGGTTTCTGTTGTATTACCACTGTTGTATGAGTGGTTCATCATACTCCCCTTTAATCCTCCTGAGTACCTCAAAACACCTCATGGAATTTATAATGCACAACTCTCAATCAGTTGCCTTAAATACAACCGAAGCCAGCCGTCAAGTGCTGAGGGGCCATGTCTCTCTCCTTAGCATTCTACTGCAACAGTCCAGCACAACATCTTTAGTGCACATCATTTTTTTTTAGGCAGGTGTCCATTTAATATATTTCTAAGTTGAGGGGCTCCTCCACTAGCTTTCTTCAATACATTACATAAAGTTATTATTTTTTCCTTAAAGGTCGTGGGAAAATTGATGTTTTGAAGGGGCATGGTGTCATATGAGTTGTTGATTCTCCTCTACTGACATGGTGTTGGAATTAGAAGCATATCTAAAGTGAATTCTTAAGAAGATTGATTAATATTGGTTGGATTGATATTGTCTCCAGAAAGAGGATGCAATTGGTACAAATGACAAAAAGGCAAATATTTATACACCAACTGTTTTCATGCAAAATGTTCAATTCCATGATAGATTACAGGCAACAAACTATTGAGATCTTTTCAAAGATATCACATGTGTATTAAAATCGTATTTTGCTTAACCATCTAAAGCACCATCATCACCAACCATCATGTCATTCTTTGAAATGGATGGTGTGAACCCTTCACCAAATATTTTATACAAAGTAACTTCCCTGCATTGATGACTATGTATATATCTCTCTCATCTTGGCTTTGCTTCAACTCTCTTTGCTTCTGCTTTTTCTCTTCATTCCCATTTCTCTATGGTTTCTCCTATTTTCCTCCTTTCACTATTTCTTTTCTTTAACACTGGTTGCATAGTTTCCAATTGGTAGTTCTGTTTTTTAGTACAGATTGTTTTTTGACAAACAATTGTTTGGGAAGATCTCCCAGGTGAGTGCATCAACAATCCTCCATTCCACCTTCAATACACACCTGAAATAACCAGACCCTGCACTTTCCATTCTGGGAAAATATAACCAAGTCTGTCCAGAAATTCTGATGTAAGTTGCAGGCTAACTGGAAGTTCTTAGTAGTCAGAAAAGGTAAACCCAAACATACAGAAATAGCAAGAAAGATGGATTGTCACTCATTCATGTACTTGGAAGACTTTCACTGGAAATTCGAAGGTTTGGGTAATGTCCCAACAGAGTTGGCCCAACTCTGGTCCTCATGTTGAACAATGGCACTATAGACTACAGATCAAAAGCTTAGAAGCAGGCCTAGCTCTCTTATACCTGCACCAATGAAGCAATTAAACATACCTGAGTGCTCACAAACACCTATGAAGCCAAATGTCCCAAACATTATGGTGCCCTGAAATGAGGGGACTGTGTATAAAATGCACTGTAATTGCTACATGATCCAAGCAAAATGAATACAAATACCCTTTAATAAAATCTGGAATGTGCAATTTAATCATGTGAATAGTTTGAAATAAGGGCACATTTGATCACACTTGAAAATGACACTGATAATCAAAGCAAGAGCAATGCAAATGTGCAATAATCACATTCCACCCCAGCCTTTTCTCATTCTATACAATGCACTCAGTTCTGGCATCACTGAGATACACTATGCCACATAAGCTCAGTGACAGGCCATTACAATGTCAGATTGTTTCAGAAGAGAAGCTGGTGAATGACACTTCAGCACCAATGCCAGTGGAATCATGCAGGTCTAATGAGGCAATGAATCTGGAACATATCTGGTGAGGACATACTTTATGTTTTCAGGTGGACCCTGCCATTACTTCCAGCTCTGCTTCCCTGGGCTTGACCAGTGGCACCAGTAACCTGTAGGATAATTTCAATTTTTAAAACATTTTAAAATTGTGACATACAGTGCCCTCCATGTTTTTGACAAAAGACACATTTCTTCCTTCATTTGCCCGTGCTCCATAGTATTACAATTGTAATCAAACTATTCACATGATTAAATTGCACATTCCAGATTTTATTAAAAGGTATTTGTATTTATTTTGCTTGGACCATGTAGCAATTACAGTGCATTTTATACAGAGTCCCCTCATTTCAGGGCACCATAATGTTTGGGACATTTGGCTTTATAGGTGTTTGTGAGGACTCAGGTATGTTTAATTGCTTCATTGGTACAGGTATAAGAGAGCTAGGCCTGCTTCTAAGCTTTTGATCTATAGTCTATAGTGCCATTGTTCAACATGAGGACCAGAGTTGGGCCAATGAAAGTTAAAGAAGCTATTATGAGGCTGAAAAACAAGAATAAAACAGTAAGAGACATTACCCAAACATTTGAATTTCCAAAATCAACTGTTTGGAACATCATTAAGAAGAAATACTGTACTGGTGAGCTCAGTAATAGCAAAGGGAATGGTAGGCCAAGGAAGACCTCCACTGTTGATGAGAGAAGAATTCTCATCATAATGAAGAAAAATCCCCAAATCCAACAGATCAGAGACACTCTTCAGGAGGCAGATGTGGATGTCTTAATAACTATTGGCTGCAGAAGACTTAAAGAATAGAAATACAGAGATTACAGGGCAAGATGCAAATCACTAGTTAGCCACAGAAACAGGATGGCCAGATTACAGTTAGCCAAGTAGTATTTAAAAGAGCCTGCAGAATTCTGGAAAAGGGTCTTGAGGACAGATGAGACCAAGATTAACCTGTATCAGAGTGATGGCAAGAGCAAAATGTGGAGGCATAAAGGAACTTCCCAAAGCATACAACCTCATCTGTGAAACATGGTGGAGGGGTGTTATGGCTGCCACAGGTACTGGCGCACTTATCTTCATTGATGATGTAACTGTTGAAGGCAGCTGCAAAATTAATTCTGATGCATATAGAAACATCTTATCTGCTCAAGTTCAAGCAAATGCCTCCAAACTCAACGGACGGCTCTTTATGCTACAGTAAGATAATGAACAAATCAGCTTTTCAAAGCTAAAAACTGGAAAATTCTTGAATGTCCAAGAAAACCTCAGGGGACATCCACCTGAAACAAGCAGGAGCTGAAGATGGCTGCAGAAGAGGCCTGGCAGAGCATCACCAGCGAAGATAATCACCACCTGGTGATCTCAATGAATCACAGCCTTCAAGCAGTCCTTGCATGCAAGGGACATGCAACAAAGAACTAAACATTACTACTTTAATATAGATACTATTGCGATATGCCCTGAAATTAAGGGACTATGTTTAAAAAGTGTTGTAATTTCTACATGGTCAAACCAAAATGTAGACAAATATCCTTTAATAAAATCTGGAATGTGCATTTTACTAACATGTGAATTGTTTGATTACTAATTTAAAACTGTGGAGCACAGGGGCAAATAAAGGAAAAATTGTGTCTTTGTTCCAAATATTATGGAGGGGACTGTACATAAAACACAGAAACAGGGCCTTGCGGCCCACGAGTCCGTGCTGTCCAGTTACACCCATGCAGACAAAGGGAGATTGTACAAACTCATTACAGACAATACTAGATTTGGATTGCTGGCACTGTAACAGTCTTGCGCTGACCATCACACTAACCATGCTGCCATAATAAAAGGAGAATATAGACCACTGTGCCTAAAGTAAAATGACTCAGCAAAAAATGGAAAAATGACACATTTGGTTTAAACAACTGGCAGGGAGCAAGTGAAATGGTCCACACTCACTAAAGTAGGATATGTTGGGATATTGTGCCATTTGCATGTTCAACAGCAGACTCCCCAAATGGCCTCTCTCATCATTTCTCTACCAGGGGAAGAGATTACCAAACAGAGGAGAAGTTTCAAGGATGTGTTTAGATCCTCCTTAAAACAAAAATACTTACTGGCTCCTGAGAGCCTCTCCAACACAATCAGTCCAACTGGAGATGGATAATTCAGAATGGCATTGAGAAGTTCAAGTCCATGCAAATGGTGGAATGAACCACCACCTTAGAAACAATTCACCCACCTGCCCTGTGACACACCTCCTGCCCTGTGGCCCCCTCACCATCTTGGAATGAGGTGGAAGTAAATTGTCTTCAATCCCTTTCAATAAGAATGATTTTGAGTCTCATCCGTTGTCTTGCTTTAGCTCATCTGCTGCTGACTTGCCTCTAACTTTGACTCTTTGGAAACACTCATGTCTGGTCTCCTGCTTTCTGTAAAAAATGTTATCCAATAATCTACAACCTGCTTTCTCATTGGCAATCATTTCCATTCACCATCACATTAGGCTTGATGACCTTCAGTGTCTCCAATTGAATGCAACTTTCTTGACTTTATTTACAAATCCCTCCATCATCTCAATCTCTGTATTTCCTTAATTTCATTCAACCCTACAACATTCCAGCTTTTCACATTCTAGGTTCTTGACCCAGGTTCACTTCCCCACAATTGGTGGTCCCACCCGTAAGCTCTGGAGCTCCCATCTCTTCACATCTCCATTTCTCATTGACTCTGATTATTCTTTTTCCTTTGAAGACCCTTCTTTAAATTTTGTTCTTTGGACAAGCTTTTGGTCACCTGCCTTAATATTTCCTCAGGCAGGATGGTATCAAATTTAGTTTCGTAACACTTTTTAGAAGTGCCTGAGAATTTATTTTGCAATGTTAAAGCCACTGTACAAATCCCATTGTTGATACAGTTACCATTTTTGTCAGACTAAAGATACCCTTAAATTAGTGCACTGCAATAGCTGTACACTATAGCTATTGTGTACAGCTGTACACAAAAGCTGCCGTGATTCCTTCTTTGTACCCCTATCAAACTGTGCACTCCATTTCCATCCTCTAAGCATGTGAATGACATCCAAATATAACCCCAGTTTTCATGCATGGCCGCAGTAAGAGCTGGTGGTTTATATGCTGCCAGTCACAATCTTGCATTCGACAGTGGCCACAATAAGAGATAAGAGGATGGTTAGTTTGGAGTACTTCACCATCATCTGTGGATGCACATCAGGAAATTGCCAAGAACTCCTCCATGCCATGAGATATGGAGTGAAAAATATGGATAGCAACTTGAAACAATTGCTACTGCAACTGCAATATGGAAGTATAGACATCTATCGGAGAAGGAGAGATCACTGATGACTTCCCTCTCAAACCACAATCATTACACAACTGGAAAGAGAGAGTAAATATGAAAAGACAAAATATGAAAAAGACAAAATGAGAAAGGGAAATTTGGTTCAACATTTTCACCAGTTTCAATGGATTCAGTATTGTTATTGATTCTCTTCTCTAGATGAGCCGGTGAAGAATATATAGAAACATTTATTTTAACAATAACTATTCCTCAAGCCAAGAAATAGCTGGCTCTAACTTGCCTTAACCGTGACCCCACCCATGCAAAGGATTCATTTCAGTATCACTTTGCAGATTGTATTCAAGATGGTGACTGCTGCTGTCAACACCAGACAATGCATTCTTTAACAACAAACCCTGCAGCAAGCCAGTGAAAATAAAGTAATTTGACTGGAAAGCGCACACCTGAATATTTAGTCAAGTAATTTTGGTACTTGATTCATTGATACTGATTCATTGATACTGAAGAATCAGGTCTAAGTTGCAATAGTGTACCATTTGAATATGGTGATATTGACATATCTCATGGCATGGAGAAGTTCTTGGCAATTTCCTGTTGAGCATCCACAGATGTGATGGGCATGGGCAAATCACAATTTTATACACATTTCTGCTCTGCATCATGAAGAGAGCCTCTACTTCCTCAGGAATTTGCGGAGGAACTAGTGGAGTTGTTCAAGTGAACCGGTACGGACTTGAAGGGCCGACATGGCCTGTTTCCGTGCTGTAAACGGTTATATGGTTATATGATGAAGTACTCCAAACTAACCATCCTCTTATCTCTTATTGTGGCCACTGTCAAGTGCAAGATTGTGACTGGCAGCATACAAACTACCAGCTCTTACTGCGGCCATGCATGAAAACTGGGGTTATATTTGGATGTCATTCACATGCTTAGAGGATGAAAATGGAGTGCACAGTTTGATAGGGGTACAAAGAAGGAATCATGGCAGCTTTTTGGAAAATGGGCACAGACATGCTTAGTCCTATGGTGTGTAATCACTTATCAGCATGTACACGCACAGAGCCCAGCCTATTTCAGAAACCTTTCTGTAGTTGCAGAGAATGTGGTAGTGGAAGAGGCAAATCTACAGACACCCCACGTCTCTGAAGGGACCCTCTTTTGCTTCTCTTTCTCTTATTGCTGGGATTCCAGGTTAGGCTAGTGGTGCCTCTTTGTGTACCTATATGCAAGAAAAAGTTGACAATTTTTATGTATTTATTGCATGACAACAAAGGAACCTTGAATCTAGATTATACATGTTCATGGGGAAATAAATGTAGCCTTTTCATGTAAAGTAGTTCTTGACTGAGAGATGTGACCCTGCGATATCCTAGAGAGATATAGAAGCAAAGAGGTTCCGGGCTCTGATTACTTTCACCACTGAAGTATATGCATTACACCTGGGAGAGCAGGTCTTGGTTTAGGGCATTTTAAGAAGCTTCCTGAGGCGACATACTCTGCAGGTATAAAAAAAAATCCAGGAATGCTGGGAGACTCCAATGGGCAAGTTATGTTCTGCTTAAATAGTGGCTCCCCTGTCCCTCCTCTGCTCCTTCATCTTCTGTCATCCACCACACACAAACTTTTTGTTACAGGGCATTTTGTTCTCGGCTGCTACTTTTAACGGTGCAGGAGTTAGTGCTGTCGCCTCACAGATCCAGACCTTCAATGGCTGTCCATGTGGAGCTGTGTGAACCTGTACTTCTTAAAGATGTGCTGGGAGGCTATTAGCTACTGTAAATTACACCTCGTGTGGCTGGATGGCAGGAGAATTGGGGGGCAGTTGATGGGCATGTAAGAGAGAATAGGTTACAGAGAAAAAGTTGGGGAAATGGACCAAAACAATTGCTCTGAGAATCAGTATCGGCTTGATAATTGAAGGCATTATTCAAAGACATAAGAAAGTGTGGGAAAAATATGAGAAATGGCACCCATTAAACACTCTGCTTATTTAGACATTAAAATGTGATGACTGGAATAAATTGACCTGTTCAAATCAAAATAAAATGCCACAGCTAAGACCCAAATGGTTGAAGGTGAAAGCCTTGGTAAACACTGCTGCCAAATGCCTTTAGAAACCAATCTACTAATGGTTTCACTGTTGGTTCAGATCTCTGTTCTGATGTGTTAAAATTGAATAAGTATATTAATGATGTCAAAAGACTCTGGTTTACATATATTTACTCCCTCCAGTCCCCAAAACAGAATGATCTGATGATGGTTCAATATCAAATTGGAATGAAGCAGCAAGTTCCCCAATCCAATTTTAGTTTTAGTTCTATCTTGTTCCCACTGAGACAGGGGAGTTACATTTTTCTCTTGTGTTCTGCATGGGAAAGATTGGTGGCAGAGAGGAAGATAAATAATATTTACTTACAGAACACCCCAGAACAGACAACACCCCCCCCCCCACACACACACACACACACACACACACACACACATGCACACACAGCATTATGGAATACGCCTAAAGGTGGTTGATAAATCAAAATAATAAGTAGACTATTTTTAAATATTAGGAAATTAGTTCCAGAGATTTATGGGTACTTGCAGGTACCCACTAAATCAAAGGGGAAATTATTTGGTCACAATTAGTCCAGAATTTACTTTGACAATTCCATAAACATAACTTTGATCTTGGCATCTGGCTGCACACCCTTGTTTGATTTGACTGATGCATATACATCTCCTGTAACAGTAGCAGTTTTACAGATAGCTGGCTGCAGCCAAGTACAGAAAGAATAGCAGACATTAAGGACACACAGTGGCGCACACATTCAGTGGAATACACATTCAGTGGAATATGTGCCTTCACTCATTTATCTTGCAAAAGCAGTGGTGTCAATACCTGATATCACTAGCACAAAAAAAAGGAGCGCTAGAAGTGGAAGAACGCTAGAGCTATAAATATAAGGAAATTCAGAGTGAATTTTCCAGCAAAAAATGAACAAAGCAAATGGCTGCATAAATTATTCCTTCTCCTCTCTAAATTATGATCTGGATAACCCAAGTACACACTCATTACTGACAGTGGCCAACATTTCACATAATTAGCATACATTTTCAGTTGAATTCTTCTGTTTAGCCATGAGAGAAATAAAGGGAAAGAAACATCTTCCACTTTTATAACCTCCCTTGACCCAAGGGCATTCCAAAGCAAGTTATACCCATTCAAGTACTTATAGGTCCAATATTATAATAGTGGAACAAAAAAGCAGAGGGTATTGGAAATATTCAGCACACTAAGTAGTACTTGGGGTGAGAAATAAAAGTTGATATTTCTGGCCAATGCTTTAGCCAGAATATCATGTTAACTGTGTAAATGAGTTTGACTAAGATGTGAATGTGAATGCCAGTCTGAGCTCCTTTGGCAAATAATTCCCTCAGATTTCTCAGCAGGAAGTACAGTACCTCGGAAGTTGTTACAATTGTTGCTCGCTCTCTTGTTCTAACGAAGTCTTGCCTTCCCAAATCCTGGGCTGCAGTCTCCAGCAGAGTCTGAGAAGTTCAAAGAAATACTACAGGTGAGCTTGGGCAGAATGGCATCACTCAGAGCTTTGCCTCAAGGAAATAAGTGGCTCATGTGCTTTGTTGTCTCAATCTTCTCTGCCAGGCAGATTCTCTATCTTTTCTACAGCCCTACCAGGCCAGAGATATTTTTTTCTGGAAAGTTATTCAGGTAGTATCCCACCTAGCTCTCCTTCTGTTTATTACAATTGAAGTTGTACATTTTTTGATGGATGTTGACTTTTCAATCATACCATACATGCAATAAATAGAATACTACTGCACAGTTCAAGCCTTTCACCCCATGATGTTGTGCTGACTTACATATACCTTAAAAAAGCTAAACTTTCTCTACGTTATAACCCTCTATTTTTTTTCATGCATGTGCTGAAGAGTCTTTTAAATGTCCCTATTATTCCAGTCTCCACCACCATGCTAGCAATGCATTCCAGGCACCCACTACTCTCGGTGTAAAACGCTGACCACTGCTGTCTCTCCTAAACTTTCCTCTCCTCACTTTGTACAGATGTTCTCTGCTGATTGCTACTCTTGCCCTGGAAAACAGGTGCTGGCCAGGCCTCTCATATAAAGACCTCTATTAAGTCATCTCTTATCCTTTTTCGCTCCAAGGAGAAAAGCCTCAGATCTGTTAAACTTGCCTCATAAGAACTGGTCTCCAATCCAGGCAACATCCTGATAAATCTCCTCTACACCCTCTCCATAGCTTCCACATTCTTTTTGTAATGAGGTGACCAGAATTGAACACAATATTCCAGAATGTTATATAGCTGCAACATTACCTCATGATGCTTGAACTTAATAAGCCTTCTTGACTATTTTTACATACTTGGGGAATTAAGGGGTATGGGGAAGTGGAGAAGAGCCCATCTTCAGATCAGCCATGATCTAATTGAATGGTGGAGCAGGCTCAACGGGCCAGATGGCCGACTCCTGCTCCTATTTCATATGTTCTTACCCTATCAACCTATATAGCAACTTTGAGAGATCTATAGATCTTCCCTCTGCTCTTCCACACTGTTAAGAATCCTGCCATTAACCATGTACTCTACCTTTAAGTTTGACATTCCAAAATGCAGCAGCTCTCGCTTATTTGGGTTGTTTCTGTGTTGAGGGATACATATTCTGACAGAAATGTGCACAGCAATCATTCATATGGTCCTTTGTACAGACAACACTTTTCAGGTTCTAGCATTTCCTAATTTCAAAACATGTCATCTTCAAGAAAGCATGGGAATGATATTCTGAATTACTATCTTATTAATCCAATAAACCAAACTTTGTAGATGCAGGTTTATGTAGCTTTAATTCGTTGATAAAACTGAAAAACATTTTGCAGCTGAACTTTGCATTAAGATTTTCATAATGATGAATAAACAAAGTATATCTTGTATTTAAAAATATAATGATAATTAACTTCAAAGAGATATACAAGAAGAAATACGACAAAATAAGACAAATTCAAAGAAAATTATCTTGAGCTCATGACTCCTCCATAGTTCATCGAAGAATGAGATGCAAGCTCTTTGTCTGCATGGATATTATGTCATAGTCACTATGGTAACACTACAAACAATACTTTTCTTAAAGAAGACAAGCACAGAATTAACTAAGAATCAAAAACACAAGGTTTTAACCTTTACACCTTGTATGGTGCTCTGTGATTAGAAAAGGATTGCTTAATGTAGTATGTGAGTGGGAGGGGAAGGTTGAGAATCACTGCTCTAGACCCAATTGTTACTGAAATATTTTGCTTGAGAAAAATTGCCATTAGCCCATTTCCTTTGGAGTTATGAAACTGTGCACATTACAACTCAATTAGGTACAATTAAAACAGTGGTTTTCAACCTTTTTCTTTCCACCCACATACCACCGTAAGCAATCCCTTACTAATTCCAGACCACCTAGGGCATAGGGTATGTGGTATGTGAGTGGAAAGAAAAAGGTTGAGAACCTCTGGTCTATATCTTTCACAGTTTGCTGTTGTGAGCAGTGCTTCTAGTGGAGTTGGCTTGGTAGAGGACCTTTGTCTCTTCCATGCTTCAATGAACATCAACCTTTGCTTGGAGCTCAATCTCGAAGCTATTCAAGCTATGATTTACTGCAGAGCTCATAGCAGCAATATGGGTTAAGTGGTCTCTTATTTTTATTTTTATTTTCTGTAATTTTCCATCTCAGGCGAGTAACCTGTGCCTCTTCTTCTGCCCCCAACACTTGAATAGAAGTCCCTTAGCATATAAAGATGTTCTGTCAGTGATTTCACTGATAGCAGTATCAACTCCTCAGAAAGAGCTGATTTTTTCATTTCTGTGGAAGATGTCTAATTTATTAATGCCTGCATTTTTATTCGTCCTGAACTTTAGGGGAAATATTTTAACCCACTCTGATGACACTGAGGCGATCAGATCAATTGACTTGAATGAAACACTTTTCTCAGATGCATGGGTTACATTGTGAAAACCAAGAATACGTGCAAGTGTATTTTTTTATATAAAGGACAAGAAAAGAAATATTAGTAGATTGTTGGAGAATTATTTAAGCATATTAAAGAGAGGCACACAGATGAAAAGATATAAAGCAGTTGCTTTTCAAAAATAATCTGTGGATGCTGTATTTCAAAAGGGAATACATTAGTAATTATTGCAGACCAGAGCATAATATCCAAGTAATCTAAAGATTAAATGGGGAGTTAGCATCTTATAAAGTAACTGTGCTTTCATATTGATTGTGCAACTTCAGGTCACTTCATAAAATAAGAAAAATATGCCATTGCTTGCACCTTTCACAGGTTGTTTCTCAGTACTGTGTAGTGAAGGAAGTGTGTGGGTTGCTGCTCCTGGGACGACGCAATGGTAGAAGTTGAACATCTCCAAGAACTCCTGTAGTCCTTTGGTCGTGTTCGGCTTAGGGAAATTCTGGATGGCCTCCACCTTGTCGGGTAGCGGCATGGCCTCGGGGTGATGCGGTGCCCCAGGAAGTCAACTGTTTTTGCAGGCCGAACTGGCACTTGGCCAGGTTCATTGTGAGCCCGAACTGCTGCAGTCTGTCGAGCAGGCAGGTGAGGTGCGGGAGCTGGCGATGAGGATATTGTCTAGATAGACAAAAAGGAAGTAAAGGTTTAGGTGCTGGATAAAAAGCAACCCTGCACGTCCAAGCACGCCCATTAGCCGCTGGAATGTCTGGGCTGCGTTTGTGAGTCTGTAAGGCATGATAATGGCTGTCTTCTGGACGTTGCTGGGGTGTACTGGAATTTGGAGGTACCCCTTTACGAGGTCCACCTCGGAGAATACCCTACAGCCCTGTAGCCTCATGGCAAAATCCTGAATGTGTGGGATTGGGTACCTGTCCAGGATCATCACCTTGTTTAGATGTTGGTAGTCACCGCAGGCACGCCAACCGCCAGAGCTCTTCTGCACCATGTGGAGCGGCGAGGCCCATGGGCCGTTGGAAAGGCAGACAATCCCCAACTCCTCAATAGCGGTGAACCTGCCCTTGGCTTGTTGGAGTTTGTCTGGCGGGAGGCGCCAGGCTCATGCCGGGGGGGGGGGGGGGGGAGGAGGAAAGGGGGGTGGTGGCAGTATCTATGTGGTGCTCCATGCCATGTGGCGGGTTGGAGCCATGGAAGTTCGGTGCCAATAAAGCTAGGTATTTGGCCAGTAGGGAGGAGTACTTGTCTTAGTCCAGGGCATGGATTCCCAGTTTCAGGAAAGAGCGCCACCATCTCGTGCTTCAGCTCGAAGGGGTTTCTGTCACCCAGGTCCTGCATGTTGAGGATTCTGCTGGCCCGCTCATGCTGGCTGAGCTCTAGGGTGTCGAGGAGGAAACATTGAAAATGCTCGTGGGTTTTCTATGAAGGCACTTACTTTGGCAGCTGTGGCGGCGTCCATGACGTTGATGACGTGCTAGAACTTGGTGCTAGAACTTGGTGTCCTCTGAAATTCCTGATGTGGAACTGGGACTCAGCAGCTGTAGCCATTTCCTGGGCTGGCTTTCCCAGAAAGGTGGGAGATATATGCCCACTGCGTTGGTCGCAGGCGCTGCGACTGTGGATTCAGCCAGTTGCTGCATTCTCGTGTGAGCGCTACCGAATAAAGAGACATCCGCCCAGTGCCCACTTCCGGTGACATACCCACCGGCTTCCGAAAATTATGTCATTGCGTCATCTCAGCCTGGTGTGATGCTGCACGGAAGTGGAGGACTCCTTAGCCTGCACGTGGTGCTAGGCGCAGGCTCCTTCTCGGTCGCTCGGCCTGCTACACAAGCATTCTTATTGCTCCTCCTGGGTGGCAGCTCACCAAAACTCTGCAGCAGTCATCGGTATTGGGAGGCTCCAGGGAAAATAAAGAATATGTGTGGATGCAGGAGCGACAATGATTTAGCTATCTTTTTCACATCCCTATTTATAACCTCGTGAGCCTCTTCAAACATTTTATAAAAATATTTCACTGTGCTTTTTTCACTGACATCTGTTCAAGCATCAGAGATATTATGATCGATCTCTGGGTCCCCGAACTAGGAAGGGACCCAGTGTCCCTGCTGTTTAGAATGCTGCACAACATTGTGGTAAACAGGGTCCAGAACAGGCAGGCAATAAATCATTGAATTTAGTTGCACGCGTCATACTCCAGATCCATTCATATGGATTTGTACTCAGGAAAGAAACAAATGCTAGTCAAGTCTGCTTTAAAGAACGGTTTTTTATCACCATGCAAGCTGCTCATCAACTCAGGCCATCCTCAACCCATCTTCAGAGTTAATCATGCAATTCTAACAACTGCATGATCTAGACCAGAAACATAACAAGAAAAATCACTTCGTCTGTTGGAACTAGAAAGCCTGCAGATGCTGGGGTCTAGTGACTACCTTTCAATCCTTTGGATGCTGCATGACCTGCTGAGTTCAAGATTCAAGATTCTTTTGCCGTCATGTAATAAAATAGAAAATGTAATATTACACAAAATTTCCTTTAAAGGCAGACAAAGATTCACCATCAGCAGAAATAGTCCAGTGCTCCTGACAATCAAAGAAAGAAAAGCAAAAGATAGTTCCCCTAGAGTCACTGAGTGTCCATGGATTCACCACCAGCACTTTCGCAATCCCACAACCTTCAGTCTTAACCATTGTTAACCTGAGTTCCAGACCCAAATCTCTGACATGATCAAGAAATCCACAGCTCCCTTGGCACCCTCTTGCATCTTGGTTCCAATACCTGGTACCCTTTCAGCTAGTCTCGAGCCAGTCTTCAGCAGTTTGCAGCCTGCAAGGGTTCCTTGCCTCAAGTCATCAGCAACTGGCCACCTGTGTCTTCTTTTGCTGGTCCACCACCGTGGTCACCATCCTGTCGGGGTCATCTCCTCAGCTTCTCTTCTCAAACGGTGGGGGGGGGGGGGGGGGGGGTGTTCTTCCCATTTCTGGCACCCTGCGCCAGTCCTCTGCTTCCCTGGTCCACAACCCTTTGTGGTCACTGCTGATCATAGGTGCCGCCATCTTGGGCCCAGTTCCTGTGGTTGCAGGATTTTAAAATAAACCACCATCGGCTCCTTTAACCGTTTAAAGCTTGTACGGACCAGAATCCAGTCGGACTGGGCGGATGGGCCCCTGAGGGGGAGCACTGTCTCTGCGTTTTTGCACTAGTGGCAACTTTGCTGTTACAGCAGGGTTGCTTTTTATCCAGCACCTAAACCTTTGACATACTCATGATGGCTTCAGCACCTTGTGTCATCAAGGTATAGAAATAATAAAATAATTCTTGTCACAGAATTTAGTTTAAAGTCTAACTTTCCTTCTGTTCCCATATTTGAGACACGTATTTGGAGGAGCCTGAAAACCAAATTGCTTCAGCAAAGGGCACCTGATCTTTAGAACACCACCTCACAGATTATATTAGATAGTATAACACCAAGCAAGATGCCAACTCAGACAGACACCCACAACATGCTGAATATAGTTCAGTAGTGTGAAAGCTCTCGAACCATATGAACATTACAGTCCTAACCTACCAACAACACAGCCCAGTGGTCATTAGAGCTTGATCACTTCACACTCTTTGTAAAATCAATTCAGTTTGGGTCCACTATAACTGTAATTAATCCTGCTCTCTCTCCTGACATCGATGTGCTCTGTGTTATTGGAGTACAATCAAGATCAAAAAATCAAGACAAGATGGGAAAAATGGCTTCTTTGTGTGAAAATTCCTTAATTCTATTTCTCTCCCTAGGCTAGAGATAGAGAGAAATTCATTGCCTGCCACCAACGTTAGTTAAACATGTGAAGGAGTTTTGGTGCTGGCTATACTCTCTGCTTTGTATATTCAGTACCATCGATGGCTGTAGAACTGAATAGAGGTAATTTTCTTCCTAACAGTTCCAATCTCTTGGATCAGTTACTTCAGCACAGACCATGGATTGAAACCTGGAATCTCACTTTTAGGTCATGTTGATCTTTGGCTTGGCTTCGCCGACGAAGATTTATGGAGGGGGGAAAGTCCACGTCAGCTGCAGGCTCGTTTGTGGCTGACAAGTCCGATGCGGGACAGGCAGACACGGTTGCAGCGGCTGCAGGGGAAAATTGGTTGGTTGGGGTTGGGTGTTGGGTTTTTCCTCCTTTGCCTTTTGTCAGTGAGGTGGGCTCTGCGGTCTTCTTCAAAGGAGGTTGCTGCCCGCCAAACTGTGAGGCGCCAAGATGCACGGTTTGAGGCGATATCAGCCCACTGGCGGTGGTCAATGTGGCAGGCACCAAGAGATTTCTTTAGGCTGTCCTTGTACCTTTTCTTTGGTGCACCTCTGTCACGGTGGCCAGTGGAGAGCTCGCCATATAACACGATCTTGGGAAGGCGATGGTCCTCCATTCTGGAGACGTGACCCATCCAGCGCAGCTGGATCTTCAGCAGCGTGGACTCGATGCTGTCGACCTCTGCCATCTCGAGTACTTCGACGTTAGGGATGAAAGCGCTCCAATGGATGTTGAGGATGGAGCGGAGACAACGCTGGTGGAAGCGTTCTAGGAGCCGTAGGTGATGCCGGTAGAGGACCCATGATTCGGAGCCGAACAGGAGTGTGGTTATGACAACGGCTCTGTATACGCTTATCTTTGTGAGGTTTTTCAGTTGGTTGTTTTTCCAGACTCTTTTGTGTAGTCTTCCAAAGGCACTATTTGCCTTGGCGAGTCTGTTGTCTATCTCATTGTCGATCCTTGCATCTGATGAAATGGTGCAGCCGAGATAGGTAAACTGGTTGACCGTTTTGAGTTTTGTGTGCCCGATGGGGATGTGGGGGGGCTGGTAGTCATGGTGGGGAGCTGGCTGATGGAGGACCTCAGTTTTCTTCAGGCTGACTTCCAGGTCAAACATTTTGGCAGTTTCCGCAAAGCAGGATGTCAAGCGCTGAAGAGCTGGCTCTGAATGGGCAACTAAAGCGGCATCGTCTGCAAAGAGTAGTTCACGGACAAGTTTCTCTTGTGTCTTGGTGTGAGCTTGCAGGCTTTCAGCATGATGCTGAACCAAGCCATGAAAGACCCCAACAATGAAGACGCTGTTTACATCCGGTACCGCACGGATGGCAGTCTCTTCAATCTGAGGCGCCTGCAAGGTCATGTTGATAAATGCCAACTAAATCACCAGATCCAGCATAGTGTTCATTATAATGCAAATATCACAAACAATGCATGAAATCAGAAGCAATGACTGCTAGATACTTCTATTCTCCCCAGGGGAGATTACAGCTGAGCTTTATCCTATGCTCAGGTGACATTGACAAACAGCACAGGTTCCCTGAGCAGCGATCAAGAATTGGAATCATGGGACGTTTTTTCAGTCACAAATGCTAACACCAACTAAAGCATCCTGAATTCATCACAGTTAGTTAGGTACTGCTGTCTGTTCACACACTAGGGATTGAACCCTGGAAATATCTAAGGTCTATGTTGTTCGTGCCAAGTCAGGTGTTACCTATAGAATGAGTACATTTTTATTTGTTTGGAGGCAATAACAGAATCTGAAATATTTCCCATTCCTTAATGTACAAACAACTTTTGATCACCAACACACACCTGTGGTACTGTGAAGTCATCAGTTTAAAGTGCAGATCTACTCATGGCTCATCATTCCCTTTCCCAATGAGCCTACTAACACTACACTGCTCGCATTCTAACAAGATTTCCATTTTGTCTTTCTCTGACATCCGTCTGCCAAGAGCATCTCTCTCTCTCTCTCTCTCTCTCTCTCTCTATATTCCCCATTTCTCAAAGGATGTCACCCTGTTTTTTTTCTCTCTCCTTCCATTTCATGGGGATCTTTCTTCCACACTTTCCCTCCTAAATCATGCTTGAAGATTGTCAGATATTTTCAATAGCTGCAAGTAAAATGTTACTAAAATCATCCTGATGGTAGTGCCGCTGGTAAAAAAAAAATTGGTTTTATAATTGAACACGGAATATCAGATATAATTTTTTCTTGTTTTAGTCTGTATAAACTTGACTGTGGAGTCCTCATGTCAAATAACAGCAAATAATACCCACATTTCTTGCATTGCTTTGACATTAGTTTCAATTGCCTAATTCTACTGTTCTACAGTGTCTGCAATATTCATTGCTCTTTCCCATCTTCTGCAAACTTTAATCCCCACCAACAAGCATAATCTGATCTGTTTTTTAACATCGGCCTTTCTCTCAAGCGCTAAATGGACATAATGTTGAGAAATGATTGAATGTGCAGGACAACATGTCTCTGACACACGTTGGACCATTATGGCATTCTCACCCTGTTATCAGGTACTTTGGGCAAGCCTATTATAGAGGCAGCACTGACTGGTAAGTACATCCCTGAACCACACACACAACCGTACGTACATTGAGTAATCCAGTACCGTACAGGCTGTGAGCAAGATGACATCCTGTGACTAACAGAAATCAACTATCTGGAGTAAACATTAAGAACCACAACAGGAAACAAGTCCCTGGGGTGTACAGCACCAGAACAGATGCAAATGGTGCCACTGACAAGACAAGAAAGTTCCAACAGACAGACTAATGATTTCCTTTACATACGAGATGACTGTAAAACTGCACTGCATCTTCTCAGGAAGCAGCTAATGAGCAGTGACAAAAAGTATATGTTCCTGCTTGTGATCTATTTAAACCAAACCAAAGTGCAGCTAAATTCAATGCCTCAAGAGATACAAATTATCAGTCATTCCTAGTGTCCCTTCATGAACCACATTTACAATTGTTATCCCAGCAGGATAAAAAAAAAGATCAGGTTGTATATAAAAAATGTTCACTCTGGTGGAAAATATAGTGGTTGCCATGGTGAGCAAGGGGCATCATTTTTTTTAAGAGAGGCATCATTTTGAAGCTGATATCACCATGGGGAAAAATCAAAAGCACATGGTGGAGGATATGTGTTTGATGTATCTGGGGCACAAGAACCTTCCCCTTCCCTTGTACCAACATCATCCTTGTAAACAATAATACCACTTGAGACTGTGCAAATCTCTACTCCCTGTGATGACTCGATGAAAAATATTGTTAATTCGCTTGCATAGATGTATGGTTTCGTGAATTAGTCAGTAGAACAAACGGGCTCATCTTATTTATCACACTGAGGAAGTAACAGAAAAATAGTTTAAAAATAGTGCTTAATATATATATTATCTGCATTGGGGTGGTGAGGACAGAGACACAAAATCAAACTAGCCCACAGCATGGACCAATAATTACTGTGTTAACACAGTTAGACTCAGGCAAAAATGACTGCAAAGGGAGCAGGAACTATTTTCCGCAAACTGGGCACAATTAATGGAACTCCTTCGACAAATTCTGTAATTAATGCTTGACTCCTCAGTAAGCCACAGTCAAGATGTGTTCACATTTCTGCAGAGGTCTACAGAGGTCAGTCTACATCGCCTGAGTGAAAAGGCACAGAAGCAAGACCATTCAGATCCTGTCTCTGGGGTTGCCACTCCAGTGGCAGGCCCACCACCTTACTCCTCCACAGACCTTGATGTTCCTCTTGGGGCTTCTCCAACCTCTCTCAATCCAGATTGCAAATCCCAAATGCTCCTTCTCTTCCTGCTGCCAATTACTATTGGAGCAACAGGTTGTTTCCATTCTAGGGATTGCCAAGAGAAGGTATCAGTAGTCCATGTAGCAGCAGTGGTCCCCTCACCAAGCAGGTGTGATGAGCTTTTGCAATAAAAGTAGTGGCTGTAAGTCTATCAAATGTACCTCTGAACAGTACAAAAGTGTAGGCCTATTCCAGACATATTCCTGAAGCAGAGGAACAACCTGTCCTTGAACATTCTGACTCTCACTATATTTCAGATTTATTGTCAGAGTACATACATAACATCACATACAACTCTGAGATTCCCATTTCCTGTGAGTGCGGCAGAATTAGCACTAATTGGTAGAGCAAAAATTAACTGCACACAGCGTGAACATGTAAACAATCAAAAGAATTGTAAATAGATAACGAATAAAAACAGACCGACTGTGCAATACAGGGAGAGCAAAGAAAATAAAAAAAAAACGCCACAAATAAGAATCCTTAAATGAGTCCCTGATCGAGTTTGTCATTTTTAAAAAAAAATTTATTTTTCACACACATTGATCAAGATACATATATTTTCCTTTTCAAATATATACAGTGTCGTTTTCTCCCCCCCCCCTCTTCCCAACCCACCCTCCTCACCTCCCCTCCCATTCATTCAAAGTTCAGAATCCAAGACACATCAAACCCGTCAAACAATGCTGTCACTCAATAAAAACAAACAAGAAATTCCACTGAGTCAATTCTTTTCATTCCCTTCTCCTTCTGTCATTTTAGGTGGTAGATGTCCCCGGTAGGTTTTCTCTATTGTGTTTCATTTATGGCTCCCATATTTGTTCAAATATTGTAATATTATTTCTTAAATTATATGTTATTTTTTCTAATGGAATACATTTATTCATTTCAATATACCATTGTTGTATTCTCAAATTATCTTCTAATTTCCAGGCTGACATAATACATTTTTTTGCTACAGCTAGGGTATCCTAACAAATCTTTTTTGTGCACCATCCAAATCAAGTCCAAATTCTTTGTTTTTTATAATACTTAGGAGGAAGATCTCTGGGTTTTATGGTATATTGCTTTTTGTGATTTTAATTAATATCTGGTTTAGATCTTCCCAAAATTTTTTCACTTTCTCACATGTCCAGATTGCATGAATTGTTGTTCCCATTTCCTTTTTACAGTGAAAACATCTGTCAGTTACTGTTTGGGTCCCATTTATTTAACTTTTGAGGTGTAATATATAGCCTGTGTATCCAGTTATATTGTATCATACGTAACCTCATGTTTATTGTATTTCTCATGGTTCCGGAGCATAGCTTCTCCCATGTTTCCTTCTTTATCTTTATGCTTAGATCTTGTTCCCATTTTTGTTTGGTTTTACCATTTGTTTCCTCGTTCTCCTTTTTTTGTAGTTTAATATACATGTTTGTTATAAATTTTTTGATTATCATTGTGTCTGTAATCACATATTCAAAATTACTTCCCTCTGGTAACCTCAGACTGCTTCCCAATTTGTCCTTCAAGTAGGATTTCAGTTGGTAGTATGCCAACACTGTATCGTGAGTTATATTATATTTATCCTTCATTTGTTCAAAGGATAATAATTTATTTCCAGAAAAGCAATTTTCTATTCTTTTAATCCCTTTTTTCTCCCATTCTCTAAAGGAAAGGTTATCTATTGTAAAAGGGATTAGATGATTTTGCGTCAGCATTTGTTTTGGTAGTTGGTAATTTGTTTTATTCCTTTCTACATGTATCTTCTTCCAAATATTGAGCAGATGATGTAATACTGGAGAATTCCTACGTTGTACCAATTTTTCATCCCATTTATATAATATATGTTCGGGTATCTTCTCCCCTATTTTATCTAGTTCTCATCTAGTCCAATCTGGCTTTTCCCTTGTTTGATAAAAATCTGATAGGTACCTTAATTGTGCGGCTCTATAATAATTTTTAAAATTTGGCAGTTGTAAGCCTCCTTGTTTATACCATTCTGTTAATTTATCTAGTGCTATCCTCGATTTCCCCCCTTTCCATAAAAATTTCCTTATTATTTTCTTTAACTCCTTGAAGAATTTCTCCGTCAAGTGTATTGGCAATGCCTGAAATAGATATTGTATCCTTGGGAAAATGTTCATTTTAATACAGTTTATCCTTCCTATTAGTGTTAGTGGCAAGTCTTTCCAATGCTCTAAGTCGTCCTGTAATTTTTTCATTAGTGGATAATAATTGCGTTTATATAGATGGCCGAGGTTTTTATTTATTTGTATACCTAGGTATCGTATTGCTTGCATTTGCCATCTGAATGGTGATTCTTTCTTAAATTTTGAGAAATCCGCATTATTCATTGGCATTGCTTCACTTTTATTTGAGTTAATCTTGTATCCCGACACTTCTCCATATTTCTTAAATTTCTTATGTAATTCTTTTATTGATATTTCTGGTTCTGTTAAGTATACTATAATGTCATCTGCAAATAAACTGATTTTATATTCCTTGTCTTTTATTTTTATCCCTTTTATTTTATTTTCTGTCTTATCAGTTCTGCTAGTGGTTCTATGGCTAACGCGAACAATAAGGGCGATAGTGGGCATCCCTGCCTTGTTGATCTGCTTAAGTTAAATTGTTTTGATATATATCCATTTACTGTCCCTTTCACCAATGGCCCCTTATATAATGCTTTAATCCAATTAATATATTTCTCTGGTAAACTGAATTTTTGTAGTACTTTGAATAAATAATTCCATTCTACTCTGTCAAAGGCCTTCTCTGCGTCTAAAGCAACCGCTACTGTTGGAGCTTTATTTCCTTCTACTGCATGAATTAAGTTAATAAATTTACAAATATTGTCTGTTGTTCGTCTTTTTTTTAATAAATCCAGTTTGGTCTAGGTTTACTATTTTTGGTACATAGTCGGCTAATCTGTTTGCTAATAGTTTAGCTATTATCTTATAATCTGTGTTAAGTAAAGATATTGGTCTATATGACGCTGGTGCGAGTGGATCTTTCCCTGTCTTTGGTATTATTGTAATTATTGCTGTTTTACATGAATCTGTTAAGCTTTATCAATCTGGTTGATTATTTCCAGGAGGGGAGGAATTAATAAATCTTTAAATGTTTCATAGAATTCTATTGGGAATCCATCCTCTCCTGGTGTTTTATTATTCGGTAGCTTTTTTATTATCTCTTTTTCCTGATTGTAGTCCTTCTTCATCTTGGTTACATAACTTATTATTTGCCCTCTGATGAACGCTTTCATTGCGTCCCATAGTATAAACTTATCTTTCACTGATTCCGTATTTATTTCAAAGTACATTTTAATTTGTCTTTCAATTAATTCTCTAAAATCCTGCCTTTAAAGTATCATGGAGTTTAATCTCCATCTATACATTCTTGGAGGGATGTCCTCTAACTCTATTGTCAATATCAGGGGTGAGTGGTCCGATAATATTCAAGCTTTATATTCTGTTTTTCTAACTCTGTCTTGCAAGCGAGCTGATAACAGGAATAGGTCTATTCTTGAGTATGTTTTATGTCTACCCAAATAATATGAATATTCCTTTTCCTTTGGGTGTTGTTTCCTCCATATATCCAAAAGTTGCATTTCTTGCATCGATTTAATTATAAATTTGGTTACTTTGTTCTTTCTGTTAATTTTTTTTCCCAGTTTTATCCATGTTTGAATCCAAATTAAGGTTGAAATCCCCTCCTATTAGTATGTTCCCTTGCGTGTCTGCTATCTTCAAAAAAAATCTTGCATAAATTTTTGATCTTCTTCGTTAGGTGAATATACATTGAGTAAATTCCAAAACTCCAAATATATCTGACATTTTATCATTACATATCTCCCTGCTGGATCTATTATTTCCTCTTCTATTTTAATTGGTACATTTTTACTGATTAATATAGCTACTCCTCTGGCTTTTGAATTATACGACGCTGCTGTTACGTGTCCTATCCAATCTCTCTTTAATTTCTTGTGCTCCATTTCAGTTAAGTGTGTTTCTTGCACAAATGCTATATCAATTTTTTATTTTTTCAGTAAATTTAGCAGTTTCTTCCTTTTGATTTGGTTATGTATTCCGTTAATATTTAAAGTCATATAGTTCAACGTAGCCATTTCATACTTTGTTTATCTTTCCTTTCCGCTTCCTCATCATCACCTTTCCTTCTTATCCATTTCTGCTTTCTTGTTTTGAACACTTTATAAGACAACATTTCTAAAACATCAAACATTTCCCTTATTCTCCTATCTAAAATTTCTTTAACCCCACTATCCCCTCCCCTTCCTGAGTTGCCCTTTATCCCTTGTCGGGCAACCACATCTCCCCTCTCCATTTGGATTTGCGAATTCACTCGCAAGCATCAACTGATTTCGCAGTGACCGTAACTCCTCCCCACCCAGCCCCCCCAGAAAAGATTTTAATTTTCATATATAACAAAGGTCACTCTCTTAATTCCCTCCTTACTTCCTCTCTTCCCTTTCTTTCCCTTATTAATTCTTATCTATACTCTATATATTTTCTTTTAAATACGAATACACTCATGTACACACATATATACATACACACACACACACACACACAAATATATATATATATATATATATATATATATACCCATATACACACATACACATACATATAGTTCGTGGTCATTTTTGCTCTCCTTACATGTCTTCATCTCTCTGTCTGTTTTGTAGTTGTTCTGCAAATTTTCGTGCTTCCTCCTGTTCCGAGAATAGTCTGTTTTGCTGCCCTGGAATAACTATTTTAAGTACCGCTGGGTACTTTAGCATAAATTTATATCCTTTTTTCCATAGATTTGCTTTTGCTGTATTGAACTCCTTTCTCTTCTTCAGGAGTTCAAAACTTATGTCTGGATAGAAAAAATTTTTTTGACCTTTGTATTCCAGTGGCTTTTTGTCTTCTCTTATTTTCTTCATTGCTTTCTCCAATATATTTTCTCTTGCTGTATATCTTAGGAATTTTACTAAAATGGATCTTGGTTTTTGTTGTGGCTGTGGTTTAGGGGCTAATGTTCTATGTGCCCTTTCTATTTCCATTTCTTCCTGTAATTCTGGTCTTCCTAGGACCTTGGCGATCCAATCTTTTATAAATTCTCTCATATTCTTGCCTTCTTCATCTTCCTTAAGGCCCATTAAATTTATATTATTTCTTCTATAATAATTTTCCATTATATCTATCTTCTGAGCTAACAGCTCTTGTGTCTCTTTAACTTTTTTATCAGATTCTTCTAATTTCTTTTTTAAGTCCTCTACTTCCATTTCTATGGCTGTTTCTCGTTCTTCCACCTTGTCCACTCTTTTTCCTATATCTGACATGACCATCTCTAATCTATTCATTTTTTCTTCTGCACTTTTAATTCTTCTTTTTATTTCACTAAATTCTTGTAATTGCCATTCTTTTACTGATTCTATATATTGTTTAAAAAAAAATCCATTGTCTTGCCTTTCCCTTCTTCTTCCATTTCTCTATGTTCTTCTTATTCTTCTTCCTCTGGGTTGGTCATCTGTTGTTTCCTTGTTTTCTTTTTATCCTCTTCTTTCTTGTTCTCTATATTTTCTATGTTCTCTTCCTGTTGTTGTGTTGCAGCTGTCATTCTCAGCTGTGGAGATCGACTCCTCAGCTGGTCCCCCCTCCTGTCAGTGTTTTTTTTTTCATGCGCGGTTGCGCACTTTTGCTTGGCTCCGCGAGCCATTTTAGTAGTCCCAAGCTCGGAACTTCGACTGACCTTAGGGAGCGGGCTTCTCTCTCCTCGGACAGGTAAGGCCTTCACCTTCTTCTTCTGATGTCTTTTCTTCTTCTCTTCTTCCCGTTGCTTTCGACTTTTCTTTCTTTGCTGCCATTTTCTTCCCACCTTTACTTTCACTTTATTTTAATTTTCGTGTTTGTGCCTTTGTGTTTTCTGTGTTTTTTTAAACTTTTCCGAAGAGGGCTGGAGTTCCCCGACCGGCCACTACTCCATCACGTGACTTCTCTCCCGAGTTTGTCATTGAGGAGTCTGATGGTGGAGGGGTAGCAGCTGTTCCTAAACCTGGTGGTGTGAGTCTTGGGGCACCTGTACCTCCTTTCTGCTGGCAGCAGCGAGAAAAGCATGTGCTGGGTGGTGAGGCTCTTTGATGACTGCTGTTACCCTCCGCTGGCAGTGTTCCCTGTAGATGTACTCAATAGTGAGGAAGGTTTTGCCTGTAATGTCCTGGGCTCGGTGAGGCTCTTTGATGACTGCTGTTACCCTCCGCAGGCAGCGTTCCCTATAGATGTACTCAATAATAAGGAGGGTTTTGCCTGTAATGTCCACTACCTTCTGGAGGGCTTTACACTCAAAGGCATTGGTGCTCCCATACCAGATCGTCATACAGCTGGTCAGCACATTTTCCACTACACCTCTGTAGAAATCTGCCAGTGTTTCTGATGTCATACCAAACCCCTGCAAACTCCTGACATGCTTTCTTCATGATGCCATTAGTGTGTTGGGTCCAACAAGGATCCTCCGAAATAGTGACTCCCAAGAACCTAAATGAGCTTACCCTCTCCACCTCTGATCCCCCAATGATCACTGGATCGTACACCTCTGCCTTTCCTATCCTGAAGTCAGCAATCAGCTTCTTAGTTTTGGTGATATTGAGTGCAAGGTTGTTGTTGGTGCACCATTCAGCCAAGTTTTTTGACACATCTCCATCTTTTATGTCACTTGGACTGCACATACATCTTTAAAGTATGCAAATATAAATTTAAAAATGTTAAGGGACAGTCAGAATTCATGACTCTGATTCCTCTATAAACATCTTGAAACTTACACATTATGCTGAGTTTAATTACAGGCTTAGAACTTGGCTTATTCTACTCTGTAGATGGTCCCACCTGTCTGATCTCCAAAGGTGCACAAAACATTTATCCAAGGTGGTAATCAAAATCTGGATGAGCTGTCCTGATGGCAGCATAGGTAGAGCATAGCTCTTGGCTGAATGAATGATCCTCACTGAGAGGGGAACAGCCATCTCCATGTTCAATGTACAAAGCCAACTGTGGATAGAGGGTGGTAGATGTGACTATTTCTCCATTTTAATGAGTGCCATGGAAGATCTACGTCAATAACTAAAGTCATTGGTATGGCTGGAGTGAGGATTACCAGCCAACCATCTCAACCAATCTCTTCTCCTGCCACCTTAACATTCAACTAGCCAGGATGAAGAGACCCAAGAGAGTGGGGAAGAATCCTTACCAAATTCCCTTGACTCAAATCCCATTCACACACTGGAATTATTAGTAATAATGGGTCAGGAGCTGTGCAGCAGGGAAGGAGTCACTGGAACTCATGGTTATCGATCTGAATCTTGAAATTCAGGTATGAGATTGTTCCCCGCTGGACCAGTGCATTCACTGGAGCTGAGGGACTAAGCGATTCATTTTCAGACTGCATTATTTACCTTTGTTGAATGTGGAAGATGTTAGGAAACACATGCAAATTGTTGCAATAATGAGAACCAAAAAGACAATTTGTACATTGTCTAATGTAGAGTAGCAGCAGGATGCACAGCACAGCTTTGGAAAACTCCGAAATAGAACAGAAACCAAAACTCAGTAAACATTAAGAATGGCTCCTGCTCTGCTAAAGAGACCAATGTTACCAAGTATGGTTGAAAAGCAAAGCAATCAAAGAAAGCTCCTTATTCCAGAGTGCAATACACAAACATGCTGCAGAACTTCAGCAGGTCACACAGTATCCATAAGAAAGAAGTAAGGGTAATCAACAATTCAGGCCTAGGCCCTTTGTTGCCAGCCCTCCTCAGGATGCTGTGTGACCTGCTGAGTTTCTCCATTGCATTTGTGTATTGCACTCTGCAACAAGGAGCTTTCTCTGATCACGATAATTTTCAATCATCCTTGATCCCAGCATCTGCAGACTTTATTGCTTAATTACTCATTCCAGAAAATTTCTAATAACATTAGCAGCTAGGTGGGGAAAATTGATGAAGGTAGAAAAATCTTGATGAATCCCAATTTGCACATTACAAAATGGTTTCAATGGAGACCATGAACTATCTGGAGATGAGTTTCTGACCAGTTTTGATGGCTCTCTTTGAAAGGATCCAAATTTAAGAAAACTGCCAAAAAATGGTTTAAGACGGTACTAAATTGGAAGACCACCAGAGGAGATCAAATCATAGACCAACAACTTAGAAGTTCAGTATCTCTTATGGACAACAGTCACTGCCTGAGAATTTTCATTGACTGAAATCATTATGCTGTCAAATTTATCTATGGTGACAAGGCACCAGATTTATTATAATGACTGAGATGTAGGCTGGCAAATACCATCTGTCAAACTTTGATGAGCTTTTTGAGCATATGACAAATGAAATCATGCCACAAGAGTAGAGGGGTGTACCAGTAATCCATCTATCTAAATGCAAGGGCAGGAATAATTTCCCTGCTTTGCTAACTCAGTGAACATGTGCCCAAAAAAAACTTGTCTGACAACTAATGTAGATTTAGAAATGGCAGAACTGCAATGATCCTCACTACCACACAATATTTAGAGAACATTCAGATCAAAAATTGAACCTTTGTGGATCTCACAACGCCCTTCAATAAAACCACACTGGCTGCATCTGGTTGTATTACAAAGTTAATCTGAAAAATAGATGATAATATGAGGCATGGAAGACCTGGAAATGGAGGCACAGAAATACCTCTCTGACTCTGTTGGTCAAATAGAAATGTCACCCAAGTCCCACTTTTTTCAGTGGCTGGTTATTTCTATGTCCACCCTTTGCCTGCAGGAATTTGGATCAAGGAAACGGTACTGCCTTCAGATGGATAGCAGAATGAAGAACCAAGACCACTGAATAGCATAGTCAGGAACATCCAAATTGAGCCCAGATTGCCATTTGACACATGAGTTATTTCTTGGAGCACATTTGAAAAATATCAGGCATCACTATCAGTCTGAAGAAGTTGTATAGCAGTCTAACTGTGGAGTATTGCATAGAATACGTATTGGCGATGATCACTCAGCTTGATGATGATGCTTATAATGGTTCATTGAGGGATACGGAAGTAACTCAGTACAGGTTGTACCTTTCTAATCTGGTGCTCTGTGGTCCGACAGCTCTCGTGGTCCAGCACGATTTGAATCTGCCGCCGTTAGTTTGTTCATCTGCCACCAGGGCGGCGGTGTTTACACTGCAGCCAAATGTTTTGGTGATACAGTCCTGTTAATTTCTCATATTCAGCTGTATTTTCAGCCCATCCAAGAGGTGTACAAGATGGTGCTAGTACTAATAAGCATTCCCTTCGGGGTAAATTTCTGTTTTCTGGCATTTTCTTTGGTCCGGCAATGGCCAGGTCGCAACATCGCCGGATTAAAGAGGTACAACCCATTGATTTCTCTACAGCACACATGTCAAACTCTGGCCCGCGGGCCAAATTTGGCCCGCGATATAATTATATTTGGCCCGCAAGATCATTTCAAAAATGTATTAGAGGTGACCCGCCCTGCAGCGAGAGCCGATGCTGTTTTTTGGTAATGTCACCCCCTCCATCCTCCCCCTTCATTGCACATCCTTCCCCATTGTAACCCGAGAAATTGTAACATGAGAAGTCTGTCGATGTCATCAGCCGGCAAGCCGGTTGGAAGGCTCCCCGCACAACCAGTCACTTCTCCCACCTGTCGAGCGGTGCGGCAGATTGGCGAGCGCCTGTGATTTCCTGTCGGCGCGACGGGCATGGCAGGCTGCGCACGGCCCCCGGGCAGCGTGAGCCCTGCGTGACTGGTACCGGACGGCCCTTCCACAGCGCGAGCGCACTTCTCCCGGTCGCCACGGCCTTCAGCGCTTGCACCCGCACGGACCCCAGGGACGGCTGGTCGGCCCTGCACGTGAAGAGAGAGATGGTGGCTGTCCGCAAAGGCTGATCGGCAGCGCGCTGGGCCTGAGTGGGTGGGTAAGCAGGGGTAGGCAGAGGGTGTAGGTGAGGAGTAATGGGCAGGGGAAGTTATGGTAGTGCGAGGGGCAGTTAGAGGGAGGGATGAGTAGAAGGAGGGGTGGATAGGGAAGAGGTAAAAGGGGAGGGGCAGGGCAAGTAGGGGAGGAGTGATTAGAGGGTGAGAGACGGGTAGAGGGAGGAACAGGTTGAGAGGAGAGGCAGTAGAGGGGCGTGTATAGGATGGGGTGGGTAGAGGCAGAGCGAGTGGAGTGAGGGGTGAGTAGAGGTTGGGTAAAGGACTGGTCAGGTAGAGGGAAGGTGAGTCGAGGGTGAATAGAGGCCTAGAGCCTGAGGAGTGAGCAGGAAATGCTGAGTCCTGATGCAGGCCAAAATGGACACAGCCTGTGAATGCTGACTACATCTCCACAGGGACCAAAAATGTTTCCCTCAGGTCAAGCAAAGGGTGAACTTGAGCTACCTACTCCTGACCTGTAACATTATCCTCCTAAAGTTATATCCTAAAGTTTAACATTACATATGTTGAAAGAAGAGAAAACATGCAGATGTTTTTGAAAATTTTCAATAAATATTTAGTTTGGCCCACGACTTAGTCCAAGTTTTTAATTTTGGCCCTCTGTGAATTTGAGTTTGACACCCCTGCTCTACAGAGTTATCAGTTGTTTCCATGCGGGAAAGCAACCTGTTTCCTAAATTTTCTTTGCCAGTTATCTTTATTTACCTTTGAGAACAAGATGAAGGTTTTGGTTGCCACTGAGATTAGTTGGCTGCCAGCTCATCCCAGCTACTATGTCTATTTTCTTGAAATATGCTTTTTGTGTGACTTTGAAGTAAACTAAGTGTCTGACCATAACTGAGTTTCGGAACATAAACCAGACATATGCCACCTAGTAACAGCAATGGAAGGCACACTTTGTCTGCAGCACCTGACATGCATTGGGTAATGTGAAGTGATGCTTACAAGCAATAGCACTTGTGTCAGACTCCATAACAAGTATTGAGGTAAAAGGGGCATTAAAGTAGCAATAGTTATAACATATTTGTTGTATGTATCTGATAGATAAACATCAAGGACACCATATAGAAAACTAAAATCATTTTAATCAGTTTGACTCAGAAAGATGATCACACTGAGAACAATACATATTATGACAACATATGCACAAAGGTCCAGTTCAGATGCTCACGATTCAAATCTCTCATGATTGTCCAATGGCTAATTGTAGATCAGCCAAAGGCATTCTAGCCTTCTACAATGAATGAAGCTCGCAGGATGATCAGTTTGAAAGACCTCAGAATTGCCAAAGGACTAAACTAGAAAAATATCACTTCTTAGATGACATATGAATGAATGAGAGTTTACTGTCACATCTTTAGTGCAATATACAGATGCAATAAAAGTCTTGGTGTTGCTGCTTCCCAGGTATATAAAACACTCTAACAATTTAAGTACGATAAACGTGTGAGAGAAAAAATGGTAATCAAAGAAAGAGAAATAAATAAATAATAAATATTCATGATTCACTGACAGTGCAACAAATCTTTGGTGCTTTTGAAGAGATGCTCTGGTTACAATAGTATGGAGAGCCTGATAACTGTGGGAGAAAAGCTATTCTTGAACTTTAAGGTGCCAAACTTCAGGCTTCTGTACCTTCAGGTATGGGTGTACTGATACCTTTGAGCAGAAAGCCCTGCAAAAGATAGTGGACACAGCCCAATACATCACAGGCAAATTCTCCCTGTAATCGAGAACATCTCCATGGAACGCTGCTGTTGGAGAGCAGCAGTAATCATCAAGGGTTCATACCATCCAGGACCCATTCTGCCATCAGGAAAGAGGTATAAGTGCCACAAGACTCGCACCACCAGGTTTGGGAACAGTTGCTACCCCTCCACCATCAGACTCCATCGAACAAAAAAACTCAATGAGAGACTAATTTACTTTGCACATTATTTATGACTGAATCATAGCTCTAGGTTCAGGAATAGCTCTACAGCACAATCTCACTGACTCTCCACTCAATCCTGAATCACCTAGACAACAGCAACATGTATATTAGGCTACTTTTCATCGATCATAGCCCAGCGTTCAACACCATTATACCCTCAGTACTGGTCCACAAGTATCAAAACCTGGGCCTCTACACCTCACTTTGCAACTGGATCCTTGACTTCCTCATCAGAAGACCACTGTAAGTACAAATTGGAAACAACGTCTCCTCCTCATTGTTAACGCCCACTGTTCTGCTTTCTCTCTACCCATGATTTTGTGGATAGGTACAATTTAAATGCCATCTACAAATTTGACAATGATATTATGGTCATCGATCACTGCATACAGGAGTGAGATAGATTAGCTCACTGAGTGATGTCACAACAACAATTTTGCACTCCAACCTGGCTGTGAGATCCTCTGAGAGGACCAGGGTGGACATTCTGAAAAAAAATTACAAAGTGGATTTTACACATAATCTGGAATGTACCTTCTTGGAAACTTTATAAATGTGAGTTTTAAACTGTCCAGATACCAAATTTAGTTTGTAAAGGTCGCCATGGCAGTAGCCAGGAAATGTATAGCGGTCACACGCAAGTCTGACTCCCAATTAAATATTACACGATGGAATACGGAAATGCAGAGTTTTATTCCCCTCGAGAAAATCACGCACAATTTGAGGAAGAAATTTGGCACATTCGTTAGGTGTGGCAGCCCTATCTGCAGCAGATGTAATTATACTCCTTTTAGATAGTGAATCACGCTGCTCTCCATTGCAGGCAAAATCTTCGCTAGGATTCTACTAAATAGAATAATACCTAGTGTCGCCGAGAATATTCTCCCAGAATCACAGTGCGGCTTTCGCGCAAACAGAGGAACTACTGACATGGTCTTTGCCCTCAGACAGCTCCAAGAAAAGTGCAGAGAACAAAACAAAGGACTCTACATCACCTTTGTTGACCTCACCAAAGCCTTCGACACCGTGAGCAGGAAAGGGCTTTGGCAAATACTAGAGCGCATCGGATGTCCCCCAAAGTTCCTCAACATGATTATCCAACTGCACGAAAACCAACAAGGTCGGGTCAGATACAGAAATGAGCTCTCTTAACCCTTCTCCATTAACAATGGAGTGAAGCAAGGCTGTGTTCTCGCACCAACCCTCTTTTCAATCTTCTTCAGCATGATGCTGAACCAAGCCATGAAAGACCCCAACAATGAAGACGCTGTTTACATCCGGTACCGCACGGATGGCAGTCTCTTCAATCTGAGGCGCCTGCAAGCTCACACCAAGACACAAGAGAAACTTGTCCGTGAACTACTCTTTGCAGACGATGCCGCTTTAGTTGCCCATTCAGAGCCAGCTCTTCAGCACTTGACGTCCTGCTTTGCGGAAACTGTCAAAATGTTTGGCCTGGAAGTCAGCCTGAAGAAAACTGAGGTCCTCCATCAGCCAGCTCCCCACCATGACTACCAGCTCCCCCACATCTCCATCGGGCACACAAAACTCAAAACGGTCAACCAGTTTACCTATCTCGGCTGCACCATTTCATCAGATGCAAGGATCGACAATGAGATAGACAACAGACTCGCCAAGGCAAATAGCGCCTTTGGAAGACTACACAAAAGAGTCTGGAAAAACAACCAACTGAAAAACCTCACAAAGGTAAGCGTATACAGAGCCGTTGTCATACCTACACTCCTGTTCGGCTCCGAATCATGGGTCCTCTACCGGCATCACCTACGGCTCCTAGAACGCTTCCACCAGCGTTGTCTCCGCTCCATCCTCAACATCCATTGGAGCGCTTTCATCCCTAACGTCGAAGTACTCGAGATGGCAGAGGTCGACAGCATCGAATCCACGCTGCTGAAGATCCAGCTGCGCTGGGTGGGTCACGTCTCCAGAATGGAGGACCATCGCCTTCCCAAGATCGTGTTATATGGCGAGCTCTCCACTGGCCACCGTGACAGAGGTGCACCAAAGAAAAGGTACAAGGACTGCCTAAAGAAATCTCTTGGTGCCTGCCACATTGACCACCGCCAGTGGGCTGATATCGCCTCAAACCGTGCATCTTGGCGCCTCACAGTTTGGCGGGCAGCAACCTCCTTTGAAGAAGACCGCAGAGCCCACCTCACTGACAAAAGGCAAAGGAGGAAAAACCCAACACCCAACCCCAACCAACCAATTTTCCCCTGCAGCCGCTGCAACCGTGTCTGCCTGTCCCGCATCGGACTTGTCAGCCACAAACGAGCCTGCAGCTGACGTGGACTTTTACCCTCTCCATAAATCTTCGTCCGCGAAGCCAAGCCAAAGAAGAAGAAGACAACCAACCATGTCAGTAGTGGAATGCTCAAAATCAGTGAAGTGAGTCATGACATAGGCGATGTGCTCTTGTATTTTGGTCCTTGTCCTTTTATTTTAGGTTTCTTTGGGTTCTTCTTGTTCCCTTAAAGGTTTTTGACTTTAGTCTGTTCTTTGTATTTGTTCAATTTATGTAATCTTTTCCTTTTTGTATTAGGATACTGGAGGGAGGGGAGAGGGGTAAGGGATAAAATAGAACCTGTATGATATTCACCATTGTTGGAAAAAATGTATTGTTACTTGGATTTTTGAAAATCTAAAATATTTAAAAAAACATCTTGCACTCGATGTTAACAAAAGTAAGGAAATTATTGTGGATTTCTGGAGAGGGAAATCAGGAGACCACACACCAGTCGTCATCAAGGAGTCAGCAGTGGAAATGGTTAAGAACCAAATTCCTGGGTGTAAACATCCAGGGGCCTCCATGTCAATGCATTCACAAAGAAGGCTCACCAGTGGCTATACAGCAAAGACTCTTGCAAATTTCTACAGGTGTACCATGGAGAGCATTCTGACTGGTTGCCTCACTGTCTGGTATGGAGATGCCAATGCACAGGACAGGAAAACACGACAGAAAGTTGTGAACTCAGCCAGTGACATCATCGGCATCAGTCTTCACTTGATGAGGACATCTATAAGATGCGGTATCTCAAAAAAGCAGCCTCTGTCCTCAAGGACCCTCGCCAACTAGGTCATGCTCTCTTCGCACTGCTTCCGTCAAGAAGGAGGTATTGGAGCCTGAAGATGAACACATAACAGTACAAAAACAACTTCTTCCCCTCTGCCATCAGATTTTTGAATGGTCACAGAAGCTATCTCACTTTCTTTTCTTTTTGCACTAATTTATTTATTTTGAAAACATAATTTATAGCACTATTTGCTATAAAACTGCTCCAAAACAACACATTCTGATTCTGAGTCAGTCGCTGCCCCTCAACCATCAGACTCCTGAACAACGGACTCATTCAGAGACTCATTTAAGGACTCTCACTTTGATCATTATTTATTGCAAAATATTTATTTTTCTGTATTTGCAAAGTCAGTTGTTTACATTTCTTTCTTCTGTGTTAATTTCTTTGCGCTTGAGTACAGTTTATAATGACCAATAATTAGAAATTCTGCTTGGCCCGCAGAAATAAACAATCTCAGTGTTGTGTGTGATGTCATGTATGCACTTTGCAAATAAATTTGAATTTTTGACTTTGATTTTGAACATTGTGCCTGAAGAAGTGATTGTGACCATGCTTCTCTATATCCTCACACATATGTCTGCAAAGGATGGGAGGTCAGACCTTGTGATAGATCTGGCTGTGTTTGTTACCTTCAGATTTCCGATTTATTGCCAGAATACAGACATAACATCACATACAACCCTGAGATTCTTTTTCCTGTGGGCCCAGCAGAATTACCACTTATTGGTAGTGCAAAAAAAAGATATACTCAATGTACACATGTAAACAAATAATAACAACTGACTGTGCCATACAGAGAGGATAAAAAATAAACAATAAAGTGCAAAAGGAATGAGTCCCTGATTGAGTTTGTCATTGAGGAGTCTGATGGTGGAGGGGTAGCAGCTGTTCCTGAACCTGGTGGTGCGAGTCTTGTGACACCTACACCTCTTTCCTGACGATAGCTGTGAGAACAGAGTGTGTGCTGGGTGGTGTGGATCCTTGATGACTGCTGCAGCTCTCTGATGGCAGTGTTCCCTGTAGATGTTCTCGATGGTAGGAAGGGGTTCTGCCTGTGATGTCCAGGGCTGCATCTACTATCTTTGGCAGGGTTTTATGCTCAGGGGTATGGGCATCCTCATGCCAGACTGTGATGCAACCTAAAGCACACTTTCAACCACACATCTGTAGAAATTTGTCAGGGTTTGCTGACGTTATGCCAAACCTCTGCAAATTCTGGAGGAAGTTGAGGAGCTGACATGGCATTAGTGTGTTGGGTCCAGGAAAGATCCTACAAGATAGTTACTCCCAAGAACTTATATTTGCTCACTCTCTCCACCTCTGCATTCCTGGGGTTTCCAAACTAGGCTGTAATGTAGTCAGTCAGTATTCTTTCCACAGTGCACCTTGTGGTTAATCTCTGCAGAGCTGTCAGTCTTCCCTTCGGCGAGCCTTGCCTTACTAACATTGGCTGTGCATTATCTCTACCATTAAAGATACTCCCCTTGGGTATAACTGTGTATGCACCCATTGTCCTTCATTATTGTACCATAAGTTTCTGCTAATAAAAGCCATGATTATTGTTTGACTACATCATCTTTGTCTATTTCATCAATTGGCACTTCACACCTGTAGAAGTAGGTATTCTATTTGACGACATGTCAAACCTCCTCAGATTTTTTTCAAAATTAGAGGCATTGGGGTGCCTTCGATATGGTTGCTATCCCTAGGAGAGGTCCACTGATATGTGGATGCAATCAACCCACTCCATTGCTGTCCGGTAGGTCACTGGCCCCTTGATTCCCTTCCTAATGTCCGCAGTGAATTCCTTGGTTTTGCTGATGTAGAAAGCAAGATTGTTGTCCTTTGATGCAGTAGGCAAATTGAAGTGGGTTCAGGTCCCTCCTGAGTCATGAGCGATTTATTGCATAACTAACCTCTCAAAGCATTTCATCACAATGGACTGAAGTGATGCCGGTTGGTTCAATCAGTAAAAGTGGTAAGAAGTCATTCACAAAGGCATAATAAAAAGGGCCGAAACAATTTACACTTTTATATTTCTCTATGGAGAAACTCGAAAGGTTAGTGCACTTCAGCCTCCAAAATGGAAACAATGGTGCGTGTGAATACCAGAAGCCATTTCATTATCATTGCTCGAGCAAAAAAAAAGTCTGTTCATCACCAATACTACGGATTTGACACAAGTGCTGCTATTTAGGTGCTCAATGGTCCAGTTATTACCTTTGCCAACCTTACACCTCTGATTGGGTATTGTGCAGCAGGAACAAACTCAAAGAGAGAAGAAACCATAGGTGAGCCACTCATTTCTTTCTTTTGCTAGTTGGTCCTTTTTTCCTAATGATCTCAAGTTGCAAGGGAAATGGATGCTGAAGAACATTTTGTTGACTTCATGGCCTTTCTGTAAATTGAGTGCTCCCAAGCATGGTTGAACTAGTAATTATTCTAACTGGACTAAAGCATTAATGGGAGCGCAAGCAAAGGCTGCACAAACATTGAGAGGACGGAGTGGAAAGGGGCTCCTAGGCCTTCATGCGGATGCTTACATCTGAACCATCAGGCCAAACAGTAGATGATGCACCTGCGCTTCACTAAGAATGCCCTCATTGAAACCAGTCAGCTATTGCAACTATACCACGGTGTTGGGCAAAGATTGCATTGTGCCTGTAGGTGTAAAGATAGCGTGACAATGAACATTATTGTACTTAGATCCAATCAAAATGGAAATAGATACATTTGAAACATTAAGGTTTATTGTTGATTTCTGACAAGCTTCATATTCATTTTATTCTCTTTTCCAGAGACCAGCAGGGAGAGAAAGCAGGTAACCTTGCTGTGATGGCAGGCTCTGCCATTTTAAATATGCAATTGGCTACATACACATTGCTTTGCGGATGCTGCATGTAAGTGAAAATAAAAATGATATAGTTCCACATTAGGATTTGTTTAGAGGCAGCAAATCATACAGGTCAACCCAGGCTGCAGTCATGGTGCCTTCACTCTGACAAGGTGCAGTGCAATTTGCAATGGAACCACTATGACACACTGTAGGGACTGTGGCACTAAAAGGCAAACGTAAGTGAATGTTTTGCACCAGGAGCAACATGCATACAACATAAGCCAGGCCATGCCATCAAGTGGAATAGCCCTCTGTGGCAACATGACCACTGACTGGATAGGTTTGGATAAGTGCTGCAAGATTTGGCACATTGGGTAATGTATATCATGCCAATGACCACAATATAAATATTAAAGCCTCCCCAAATTATATATTTGAATCATAACTTACAAATGAAATAATTTGTCCATAAAAGGTTAACCAATCACTAACCCATTTCTTATCCAGTGTGTGCATTTTGCCTGCAATGCAATGTTGGCCTCAGTTTTGCAGCAAGGCTGCTGACCAGTTAATAACTTTCAGTGCTTAAAATGTTACATGACCTTAGGCCAGACATCATGGGTGCAAATTGCACTATCTCAATTACAGTTGGGGCTAAGTACCTGACAGGCAATAGCAAGGACACAGGTGGAGTGACAGAGGTCGTAGGTCAAACACTGTCTTCCTGAGAGTGGGCAGCAAGTTTGAACTCCATGCAGCCACTGCCACCCACCAAGGACTGAGTTTTAGTAATCCTAGTAATCTGTTGGACAACAGAATATTGGAGAGCTTCATTCGTGCAAGTCCCTTTGAATACCAAAACCATAGCTGTGAGACTATGCACTGAAGATAAAGACTCAGTACTGCTGAAGGGTATTTCAAATGTGCATGGTCAGGGCGCACTCCCAGTGTAAGCCCATCTCTGTCTGATCCGTTTTCCTGGTTAGGAGGTTAGAAGTCCCATCAACTACCAGCCTTCATGAACCTGTACGTTGATGACGACAGCAGATTACTCTCCCATTAATTATTTGTCTTCCTGTTCTCCATTTTATTTGAGTTTAAACAAGCCTCAACAACTGCACTCAGAGAATTGTCTTATAAAAGCATTACCTGTTGCTAATGTTCTCACCAATAATTTTAAAACTATAAATCTAATACCGAGGATTAAATGACAATGAGGCCATAATGTAATAATTGTAAAGCATCTGACCTCCTTGAATATACAAGATTGAAATTTTTCCATGAGTCATTGATACAACATGTAAACAGACACTTTAACCACTAACACTGAACCAATCATGGACCATTCACACTGGTCCTATATTAATCCCACATTTAATTCTCCCTACATTCTCATCAACTTCTCTCAGATTCTACCACTCACCCACACACAAGGGATAATTTACAGTGGCCAGTTCACCAACTGATCTGCAACTGATGTGGAATGAAATTGGAATATCTGGAGAAAGTCCACATGGTCACAGGGGGAGAACACCTGAGGTCAGGATTGAATTCATTTCTCTGGAGCTGTGAGGCAGGGGGTCCTACTAGCTTCAGCACTATTCTGTTCCTGCCAAGAAAGGGATTTCAAGATACAGGAGCTGACACTGATCATAGGTATACATTAGACTGGCAGGACACCTGCTGAAAATGTGGTGTCTCAAAGTTACTATAAAGTTCCCATATTTATGCAGCCAGCAAGCTACACATATTAAACCAGTGTTCCAAGGCAGTGTATCTTTTAGGAAGGTCATAATATAGAAATGCCATTGCTATTTTTTTTTCTCCCTTTGAGAACAATTAGCAGGTTCAAAAGTGCTGCAAATTGGGGGAACACAGGCATTAGATGCTTTCAATGAGAACTACAGAATGTTAAAGTAAAACAATCCGAGAACGATTATTTGAGATTGGCATTGATAAGTAATCAATGTATAAATTCCAAAGACAAATCACAGATCTTAGCTAGTAGTAATACATTGGGCCTATTTGGGTTTGCAAAAATAATCCATTTCAAAGTGAAAAAAAATTTCTTGCACATTATTATTTGCTTTACGGACCAGCAATTTTTCACCTTTAGTAGTATGCCAAAATGATTTGAATTTAAAAGCCTGGTTTTGCTACATCAGCCCCCCCCCCCCCCCAACCCCCCACCCCGGCATCAGTCGACGCAGAATGGTATTGATCTGCTCGTAGCTTTAATTTAAATCGTTTAAAGCAACATTTTGTAATTGTGTAAGGTGTATCTACTTGAATAAATTCTGCCACCACTCCTCATAGAATGATGGCTAGAAATATATATTTCAGTCATGCAAGAATAATTTTTAAACATTTAGATGTGAGTCAAGGTGACCAAACTACAATTGCTGTTACTGCTGTATGGCTTGGACAAACAACACCTGCAGATCAAGTCTGATCCAGATGCTGACAGTCGTTGCGGCCACAAATGAAAGTGAGACAACAGGAAATAGTGTGTGGAGCTTGGTCACATAAAGTTTCTTGAAACAGATCAGGATTGCCTTTAGCATGCATTGTGCGTAGTAACAACTGGAAAGACTGTATTTTTTAATGCAGTCACAGGTCAAAGTGACAGGATGTGTCTCAAATTTGATGCTATTAGTTACTGACTGCAGTTTTCTGGCAGAATTTATACTAGGTTCCAATAAACCAGTAACTGATAGCTTACTACATGCTCCATTCAGAGAGTGAAGGTTGACTTCCTCTATTTTTTAACTGTCAGGACATGGATCAGAATAGCTGACGATGATAAGGTTTATATTAGCTTTGGTGTGCTGTCACGTAGTGAAGATTTTTGGACAGATACCAATTCTGAGGTGCAGATGCAGCAGATGGCCACGTGTTTCTAAAACCTGCAATTCCTCAGCCACATAGAAAATCCCCACAGAAAATGAATAACCTAGTCATACCTCTCCCAAGTTCCACAGTGTGGTGTCAAGTTCTGTCACAAGTTGTGATTATCAGGCAGATAGAGGAAGAGATTCAAGGATGTGCTCAAAGCCTCCTTGAAACTATGTGATATTCTCACTGAGAATGGGAATGATGTATTTTTTTTCTGGGAATCTCTGGCTCATGACTGCAGAAGTTGATCTTTCTTTGGAATATTTGGGTCAATGTTCAGATAGGAAGAGTTCATATGACATGGATGATCTTATCACCAAATAGAATTGCACATCAATAAAATGGAGAGAAGAGTGAGATGGCATACAAATCTTTGATATAACCTTGCACTGATGGTTGACCAAGGACCCAATAATATGATCCAATGTTTATATTTTCTGTAAGTTAAGCAAGTAATAAGTCTACAGATGCTCATTACGGCCAGAATTTGATATTCTATTGAAACCCCCGGTACAGCAATGCTTTAACATTATTCTGAATATGAAGGGAATACTCCACTTCGGGACCATGGGATCGACAGCATCACACATTCACCAATGTGCCCCGAAGCCAAATTGATGACAGAATGTTGGGACTGAGATGCTGCAGCAATTTCTCATTTGCTGTAATTTTCATGATACCTGTCACTATAGGCAAGAAGCAAACTGGGCAAGTAATTAGAACCTAACCTTGATCTCTGGGTAAGAACAATGTTTGTTATTTTCTGCTCAAACGAGACAAAAGCCAGAAATGAAAACAGATAAGCAAATCATTCCATGTCCTGAGATTTTAAACTTTGCTTTCATTTAAACAGAAAACTTATCAAAGTTCAAAATTCTGAAGGAGAAGCTCAATATTCTTGTTTTATTTTGAGAATTGTACCATCCCAGAACGCAGGTCCTTGTAGCGGATAGTAAAGACTGCTGAGGGTATTAATGGAGTGTCTCTCCCTGCCACGATGGACATTTATAATGGTTGTTGTTTGTGGAAAGCCATAAATATTGTGAAGGACTC
This sequence comes from Narcine bancroftii, assembly GCF_036971445.1. Lineage (NCBI taxonomy): Eukaryota > Metazoa > Chordata > Chondrichthyes > Torpediniformes > Narcinidae > Narcine > Narcine bancroftii. The sequence goes on along the minus strand of NC_091471.1, from coordinate 144,616,198 downwards.
CACATACCCCTCCCACAATCTGTTCTCCCTCCTGCCATTCGGGAAGAGATACCGAAGCGTTTGGGCCCTCACGACCAGATTACGAGATAGATTTTTTCCCCCAAGCTGTGAGGCTTTTGAACTCTGGGGGCACAGGGTTAGCACATGTTACATGATATTTATAAGTGATATGTTATTTATAAAAAAAGTTTCTATTGTAATTTATCCATGTAAATAACCAGCTCCATGATCCAGAGAAATGCTATCTCATTTTCACTCTACACTGAAATGGTTATGACAAATAAATGTGGCTTGAAAACCTTGCTCTGTGGTCACTACTTTGAATTGTAGGGTGCAGGGCAACAGCCAACAAGTGAAGCGGCATAGGAACTGGGGAAAATACAACAACTTAGTCTCAGCTCCTCATTGAATTGCAATGGTAGAGATGGGAGTTTTGTCAAACTCTCCAGCTAACTTAAAATCTAATGAGGCAGTTACAACTTATGTTACACTTGCATGCCTTCAAATGAGCTATGGATAATTTGATGGATCAGTTCAGCTCACAGAGCACATTTTAATTCATCTAAAAGCCCTAATTAACTCACTTAAAAAATCTGGGAACATGAAGGAAGTGAAATAGATCTATAACAGCTTATCGTGTGATAGGAAATTGGTTGGTTTTGCAATCAATGGGAATAGAAAGCAGGTAGTGAGTAAAACTGTTCCATTAACTGTTGTAAAACATGAAAGTCTGCCGACACAGTGATTGAAATAAAAATACAATGCTGGAGAAATTCAGCAGGTCAAACAGTGCACTTTATGTAGTAAAGATAAAGATACATAACCAAAGTTTCGGCTTGAGCCCTTCTTTAAGGTATGGTCAAAATCTGGGCAGTTGCCCAAACAAAATGATGGGGTGGAGGGGCAGGGGGAGGAGCACAGTCCCACAGGCAGAAGGTAATAGATGGATAAGGGAGGGGGGGCACACCAGCAAGCAGGGGGAGGGGGATGGGGGACAAGGGTCTGTGAATGGATAGGTAAGGGGGAGAAAGCTGGGAATGGACGGAGAATGGGGAGTAAGCTAGCAGAAACTGGAAAAGTTGATGCTAATGCCATCCAGTTGGAGAGTGCCAAAACAAAAAATTGTGCTGCTCTTCCAATTTATGGTTGGTCTTGATGCGGACTGAGCGAAGGTGCTCAGTGAAACAATTTCCCAGTCTGCATCCAGTGTCTCCAATGTAGAGAAGGCCACAATGGGTGCAATGAATGTAGCAGATGACTTCCATGGACACACAAGTGAAATGTTGCTTAACTTGAAAGGAATGTTTGGGCCCCGAATGGTGGTGAGGGGAAAGGTCTGGATACAAGTGTGGCACTTCCTATGGTCACAGGGGAAGGTGCCAAGGGGGCGATTAATAGGAAGGGATTAGTGGACGAGGGAGTTATGGAGGGAGCAGCTTCTACGAAAGGCGGAGAGGGGAAGATGTGCCTGGGGATGGGATCATGTTGAAGTTGGCAGAAATTACAGAGGATAATGTGTTGAATGTGGAGACTGGTGGGGTGGTAGGTGAGGACAAGAGGAATTTGTTGCATCTGGGTGCAGAGGAGCTAGAGCTGATAAGCGGGAAATGGAGCAGATGTGGGTAAGGGCTGAGTTAATGGTGGTGGAGGGGAAGCTACGTTTTTGGAAGATTGAAAAACTATTGACTGTTATCAGTTTTGCTGCAATCCTCCCTACAGAAGCATGGGAATAGGATCTGTATGCTGTAATTTCACACACTCAAAGGGGCCAATCATTTATCAAGCATTCTCTCAAGCTTCTGTTGTATTTAACAGAAATAGAGATCTCTATTTTGATGGATTAGGATTAATAATTGGGAGCTGGTGGAGGAATACCTGGCATCTTGACTGGTGGCCAATAAGCACGGTCAGGGACTTATTAGAAGATAGCCATCACTTCTCTGAGTTCAACATCTGGTCATGTCAACAGATCCATACAAACTCTCAGTGAATGATAGAGAAAGAAATGTTAATGGAGCAAAAAAGCAAACAAAAAGCAGCCAGTGTCACTACGAACTCATTATGAGTTTTTAAGCGATGCTTGATTGATTGTTGACAAGACAGTGATTAATGATTACTCAAGAATCTCTGCCTAAGTGGATTTTACAACTGAATCCTCATATGACAAGGGTGCATTTATATTCACAAGTTGCATTTCTAAAGTGCCATCATTTCACACACACTCACACAAACATGTCCACATACAAATACACACAAACATACAAGCACACACATGCATATAGAAAGACAATACTAAGCATTCAATTAAATCATTGAAAATTTGGCAGTAACGCGGGTCACGTAAAATATATCGGCCTGTCTCCAGAGCCCCTGTTTGCTTAAATGAAGTCAGATAGATGAAGGATTATTGTTCTATGGAGCTTCCTGCTACAGGCATTAGGATTCTTGACAGGCTTTGTTAACGTGCTTCTCTGCACCCAATGAAAGAAAGAAAAAATCTGCTTCGGAAAGTCGTGTGTACTGCTGATACTCTTCTAACTTGATTTTAGCTGGTGGGAAAGTTTCCTTCAGGAAAGTCAGGTTAGATCTTAGCTTTTAACTTCAGACTGAAGAGAAGTTGGGATTATAATAAATCAGGGCCCAGGCATAATTCTACCATGTAGGGAGGTGCTACTAATCAGAATACATTTTAAGGAACTAAACTGGAAGCAGAAGGTCTTTTGTTCTATGACAGCGGATTTAAACTCGAGAGGCTGCAGAAAAGATGCACGAGGATGCTGCTCGAGTTATCAGAAGGAATTGGATGGACAAGATCTGTTTTCCCTGGCATGAAACAGGCAAAGTGCTAGAGGTATGTAAAAATTATAAAAGGCATAAATTGGGTAGATAACCAGAGCTTGGTTCCCATTTCCAGAGTGTCTAAAACTAAAGGGCATAATTTTAAAGTGAGAGGGAGGAAATTTAAAGAGGGATACATTTTTCACACAAAGAGTAATTGGTGTATGGAATGAGTTGTTGGTAGAGGGAATGGAGGTAGGAACAGTATCAACATTTAATAGGCATCTTGACAGGTAGCATACATTAATGAGTAGTGCAAAGAAGGATATGGAATTAGTGGAGGTGAATGGGATTAGTGTAAATATGCGTGATGGTCTGCATAGATGCAGCAGGCTAAAGGACCTGTTTCTATGCAGTAACATCTATGATTATCACACCTGCTCTGCCATTCATTTAAATCGTAATTGATTTCTACCTCAGTGCCACATTCCTGAACAAGCTCATGCCTCTTGGTTCTCTTAACGTCCAGAAATCTATTGATCCATCTCAAATACCTTCAGCTAGGTGCATCCAGTCCTCTGAGGTACAGAATTCCAAACAGTGGCCACACTCTGGGCAAAGAAATTTCTTTTCAACTCAGTCATGAATTATTGACCCTTGTTCTGAGACTCCTGACACTTGGTTTTAGACACTTCAGCTACGTGAAACATCCCTGCATTAACTCTGTCAAGCACTGAAAGAATTTTGCACGTTTTAATGAAAATGTCTCTCATCTGCTCTACAGTTGGCTAACATCCTCCAATAGATAACAGCTTCTCAACACTCATTGCCAAAGTCCAACCACAAAGAATGGCTAATTAATGAGGTACCAAAAGGTGTTATATTGAATTGTATCCAAATGCAAATGACCACCATCAAAAGGGGATGGAGAAAGAGTTTTAAACTATATATTCTTCAAATTCACACAAGTCAGCAAAAATATGCTGTGGCAAATAGTCATCGTTCAGGTGCCTTGATGTTCGGCGTGGGCGATCATGTTTCTACATCCATCATGGTCTCTGACCCTCCATATTGTAACTGTTGCCTCGCGTTTCTAACCATGATGTTAATCCATCTGTCATTTTCTTTCTCTGTCTGCCTCTGCTTCTTTTTCCTTCCAGCTTTCTAGTTGTAGCTAAATGCTCTACTGTATCTCTTCGCATGATGTGTCCAAAGAATTTTGATTGCTGTTTTGTGATTCTTTTAAGTAATATACGTTTTGTTTTCATTCTTTGTAGAAGTTCTTTGTTCGTTATCTTGTTTGTATGTGATGTGCACAGCATTCTTCTGAGAAACCATCTCTCTGCTGCATTGATTCTTTTTTTTCCATTGCATTTGTGATGACTCACAGTCGTACATCAATATAGGAAGAATGTAGAGTTCTAAGGTGAATGTCAATTGCTATTTTCTTGTTCGTTAGGATGTTTCTCATTTCTATAAACACTGTTCTTGCCATTGCTATTCTTGCTTTTATGTCTTTTGTCTGTTTTGCATTTGCTATCAAATGTTACCCATGATCCAACTAGCTTGTTTCAGGATTTCATTTCCCAATACGATCCTACAATTTGGAATATAAGGTTTCTTTGGTATTACCATTACTTCAATTTTCTTTTTGTTTAAATTTAGGCCAAGTCTTTTGCTCTCTGGGTTGATGGTAGATACTAATTCCTGTAAAATTACTTCACTGTTTGCTATCAGTACTGTATCATTTGCATACCAGAGGTTGTTAATATTGTGTCCTCCTATACTTATTCCAGGTAGGTCATGTATGGTTCTCCTGATGTTTTCACTGTAGAGGGAGAACAGGTCTGGTAATAGACACAAGCATTTTGCAACCACAAGATGTCTTTAGCTGCTTGACTACCAATTAAGTACTTTTAAAGTCTAGTTGTTGTTACAAGGTTGGAACAAGACTCTGGGAATTTATGCATGATTTCAATGGCTGTGTTTGGCTTAGTGATCTCAATGTTCAATATTTCAATTTTAGAGTCTGAAGTTTTCAGAAGCTGAAAAGTTTTTTGTATTAGCTCTTCAATGTGATGTTTCATGAGGTGTAGTTCCTCTGACTGGTCTTTTATTTCTCCCCATTATTTATCTGATGAATGTTGCATCCCAAGAGCATTTCCTAGCACTTGCACATTATTTTTCCACCAAATTAAATTACATGCAAGATAACTTATTCTTGATGCATTACTTAACAGGCATTTAAATGGACTAAAAATAACTAGCTGGGAACAGAAAAGTTCTAAAGCTGCAATATCTGTTGCATTGTAAATGACATTTCAAGAGTTAATTCCAAAGAGGAGAGTATTTTCTGTGCAGCCCAAATGAATTTTTAGCAAGGTATTTAACAAAATCCGACTGGCATTTAAATCAGGAAAGTAAAAGCTCGAGGGAACCAAGCGAAGGTGACAAATTAAATTAAAAATTGCCTAACTGGGAGAACACAAAGGAAAATGGTCGATAGGAATTTGAGCGACTGGAGGGCTGTGCATGGTGTGGTCCTGCAGGTCACAGTACAAGGTCTTTTACTTTCCTTGGTCTATATTAATGACGCAGCAATATGTAGATGGTTTAATTAAATTGTTTGTCAATTACCAAATTAACAGAATGGTTAATGATTCCTTAGCTGCAGGAATTTATCAATGGACATACCAGATGGATACAAAGGCAGCAAATAAAATTCATTCTGGAAAAACTGAGCAAGTCCAGAAATTAAATGATCATGAGGGGATGAAAAGTAGAATGAAGGACCAGATGGATCCTGAGGGTGCACACAACAGACTCCTGAAGTTAAAAGAATAGGCATATAAGATGGTTAAGATATTTACAGACTCAAAAAATTATGAGCAAAGAGGTCATATTAGAACTATCTAAAACATCTGTAAAGCCGCACTTCTGGTCTGCACTCTACAGGGTACAGGGGAGATTTATGCTTATGTTTTCCAGGTTTTCACTTTGTGTTTTAGAAAATCTTCAATGCATAAATAAGAAATACCCTAACCTGATGATTTTCTGGCATACAAGCACAGGAGAAAGTTATGACATGCATGTCCTGACCCTTCTATATGTTATCACACACAAAGCACATGCTAGCAGCAAAATCATTGGAATGAATTTGCCCTTGCACTGGTCATGGCTTCAGATGCAATGTAGCTTCAGCTTGTTCAGAAGTGGGAATCTGATGTGGAAACCCTGGTGGTTATGTCACCTCATGATAAGGTCCTTAAGGCTTTACTTAATTGCCAGATGCCCTGTAGGAACAGCAGATCTTTTTTTCTAAAGGACATTAAGGAACCAGATGTATTTTTACAACAATCTAATTGAATCGAATTTATGGATGTTGTTCCAGAAACCAGGTTTGTCTTCATTCCAAATTTCTTTAAATGTTTTAATTTAAATATCCCATTTTCAGTTGGGCGATTTCATTTGTGTCTCTGGGTCAGTGGTGACAAAACTCTGGCCATAGGACCAGAAATTTAATAACCACAGTGTGCGTCTTTTCAAATTCATAATGTCCTGTTCATATACACAAAGGAAAACAGTCGACTGACATTCATAATATCATATCCGTTTGTACATTCTACTTTTGTACCTTGCAGCATTAACTATTTATTGCACCATTGCCACTAATGTGGCCTCTCCCAGAGTTCTTCCTCTGGCTGCTTAAGAGGTTGTCTCACCAACATTACCGAACAATGTTCAGTAGAAAAAGAATCCTACACTGCAGTCCTTCCCCCCCACAGTTCTCGAGTTGGCTACACCAAGCTTAGTGCATCCCTCAGCATGTTCTCTGCAGCCTGGAATGTGCCAGTCGGGACCAACAAGGTTCCGTCAGATCAAAGAGGACTTTTCACTAAGCTCTAGATGTCTATCTCTGCATGTGTCCCTATAAGCAACCCATAAATCAGAGAGCCATCTGTTACGCTGCTGCTGGGGATGAACTGTGACAAGGATCATTCCTTCCTCCTCCACACACTTTCAGCAAATCTGTAGAGAAAGGTGATTGCCTCCATCCCATCACAGCCATCTCGAGGGCAACGAGTATTGGGGACGATACTCCAGTGGTGCAGGAAAGATCTGACAGGAAGGGCATCTCTTCCCTCCAAACCAGGCCAAGCCCTGGTGCTACCACACTTCACATATTCCTCTCTGTTAGTCATGATGCAATGCAATACTTCAGCAGGCTCCAGTCTTAAGCACATCACCTTAACCTGAAAATGACAAGGAATTTTTGAAACATGCAATCTGATGGAGAGATGCTGTATCGCTCCTGTCATCAAAGTTATCAGGTCCTGTCAGAGCATACTCTGTACACATTTCAAAATGGTAACAAATAGGGTTCATTACTTGATTTGTATTAAAGATGCACCAATGAATACATAGATATTCAGTATTCTTAATGCAATGTCATGTGAGAGGCATGATAGTAACATTATTAAGGTTCAAGGTTAGTTTTACTGTCATGTGATAATACCTACAAATGTAATATACATGATATACTTCAACTTCTGTATGCTATAAGGCCCACAAAGAGTCACCATAAGCATTGCCCGCCACCCCTAACAATAAGAGAAAGAGAAGCAAAAGAAAGTCCCTTCAGAGACACTGAGTGTCCATGAATTCGCCTCAAGTGCTCCTGCAGCCTCAGATCAGACTCTGTTCAATCTACTGGCAGCCTGAACTGCAGGTCCAAACCTCTGACATGATCCAGGAAGCCTTCAGCACTGGAGGCTCCCAGTTCTGATATCTGGTTCCCATGAGGCAATCTCCAGCAGCTTCCAGCCTGCGAGGGTACTTCAACTGCAGGTTGCCAGCAGCCTGCGAAAGTCTTTCGATTGCATGTTGACCACTGCCCACAGACCATGTGGGTCATTTAGGGGTTGAGCCCCTTGCTGTGCTCACCTTCCCTGTAGCTTTATCTCCCATGCTTTTCCTTGTTACGGGGTGGGGGGTGGAGTTGTTCATCCCATTTCTGGTGCACTGCACCAGTCCACTTCCCCCTGGAGTCTGCAACCTTTTGTGGTACGCTACCCAGCACAGACGACACCATCTTGGGCAGAGACCTCCATGGTTGCAGGATGTTAAAACAAAAACCACCGTCGGCTCCTTTAACGGGCTTCTTAAAGCCTGTAAAGAGACATCAGGATCAGACAGTAGGACCCTATAGGCAGTGCTGTGCCTCTGTTCCTACTCTCTCAGGTCCTCACTTCTGGCAGCACAGCCATTTTTTTAATAAACTTATGTCACAGAGGACTTGCTGTGCTGGACATCATTGCAAAGCGCTTGTGGCCTCTTTGTTGCATAACAATGTGCAAATTGTGGCAAAATGATCTACTTTATAAATTGCCAAATAATATCAGAGCAACTGGTATTGAATTCCACAATGTTCAAAAGTTGCTCAGGTATCTTCGCTTGAATTTATATACATTTTCAAATTAATGAATAATTATCATAATCAACAAAAATGTCTTGCAAACATTACTGTGAAGGTACCTTTGCAGAAATTATTGAAAATTATCAGAGAAACTGTAAAGTCTTTACAACATGAAACAAATGGTCGATAGGAATTCAAGCAGGGCATGATTAACCCTCCCAAATGTTTACTCCCGAAGAGAACTAATGATGTCCATCAAAATCTATCAGTATTTGTCTCCATAATTTCCATTCTGTTCCAGGGTAGCTGTCTGAATGTAACTCTAATCTTGACTATTTTGATTGATTTTGCACACTGCCCTTCTAACTTCAATGAGGTCAAATCCCAATCTTTGGTAGCAATTCCCTAACTCATACAACATTACAGACCCCTATCAACACTGCGTTAGTTGGCCTACACTGGTTCTGCATCAGCATTACCTCAATTATAGATTTCTCTTTCTGGTTTCTAGATCCCCTGTAACGTTGCTTATCCCCATGACTATAATTTCATTCACCCAGCTGTACAACTCTACATTCCTCCAATTCTGGCTACTTGATCATCCTTCAATTCAAACACCTTGCCAGTGTTGACTCTAACTTCAATTGCCAAGGACCTAAGTCAAGGAGATACACCCCTAAGGTCTTCATCTTCCTTTGGTGCTCAGGGCTTAAGGTTATCTGTCCTGATACTGCAGTTACATCAAAAGGTCAATAATTTGACTGAGAGGGCAGGTTTTAAGAAAGGCTTGTAGGGAGTCAGAGAGGCTTGGTGGGGTTGTGTGGAGCAGTGGTGATAGAATGGAAACACTTAGACTTTGGGGCTTTGATAACAAAATGGTTGGACAATCATATTCAGGTTTGCTTCAGAAATAGATGAGCAGAGATAGACTGAAAAATTAAAATGCCAGATGAGGTAACAGCCGTGAAGTGTCCTGAAGCATAAAAGTGATACATATGCTAATTATCTTCTTCGAGGGCTCTGTCTCCTGGCTTGCTTACATCTGACAAAACTCACCACAGCAAACCAGAATAATTAAAGTATTGCTGCTCAGTCTTGTTCTCTTAATAAAACTACCCAGGCTTCTATTAGCTTAATCATTGAGTAAGCACACTTACAAAGTAATACAGACCAGCAATAATCAAAACAAGATTAATTAGCCCTTCTTAATAACTTTAAAAACAGGAATAAAAAGTTATCAGGAGGCTTGCTGGGTTAATTGGATCAATGACAGAGGATAGGTATCCAGGCTTGGTTACTGGAGTTTGACCAACCATTTCAATTCTGCCCACCACACCCACGTTGGTCCTTGGTCTCACGTACTGCTAAACCAAGGCCACCTGTAAATTGGAGGAGCAATTCCTAATTTTCCATCTGGGCACTCTCCATCGATCTCCCATTTCTCCTAACCTACTCCCCGCTCTCCCTTTCTTCTCCATCCCTGTCTTCTTTCCTCCAGCTCTACGCTCCCTTCCCTCTCCGTTCACAGAGACGTCCCCGTCCTCCCCCAACTTTGGTTTGCTGGTGTGTCTGTAGGACTATACTCCACCCCTGGCCCCTCCTCTCCCCTCCCCACCATTTTGTCTGGGTGTCTGTTTACATTTTGTTCATACCTTGATGAAGGGCTGTATCTTTGTTATATAAAATACACTGTTTGACCTGCTGAGTTTCTACAGCATTTTATTTCAACTTTGATCCAATTCCAGGATGGCTGGTTGAAGTGGGTGGAGGGCATGGGAAGGTGGGGTGGGGTTGTGTACACTTGTGAAGGATGAGTCTAAGTGTCCAAGTCATTGGGGATGACATGGGCACTGTAATCAGCCAAATATCCCAACCTGTTTGAATGTTCCACACTGGATCGTGTGCATATCTGAATCATAACTGAAGATGTGGGGGCTCTGTGGCTTTCCGTGCTCGAACTGTCTGGACCCAGTTACAGGTATACCCTGCTTTACGAATACTTGAATTCCGAAAATTCGCTTTTATGAAGAAAGGTGTATTCGCTTTTACAAAAGGATTTGAATGGGTTTTGTATGTGTTTTTGCTTCTACGAAAATAGCCTCCAATAGTAGTGAATCGGTCTTTGCTTTACACCATTTCGGCTTGTGAAAGGTTTCATAGGAACGCTCTAGTTTCGTAAAGTGGGGTATACCCATACTGTTCAGCTGCAAAGTGAGTGGCTACCTGGGTTAGTTAGCAGGCAACAGGAGACCACCAACCTCTTGCACATCATCACTTTTTGGCAGGGTAAAAACAGAACGTGGAAAAATATTGCAGGAGCTGCAATCTTGACAGTTCTGTATATTATCAATAATTAATTACCTTCTGTTGATACAATAACCGAGAATGTCTTTCTTTGCCTTGGCTCTTCAGATAAATGCTGGTTTAGTGTCTCAACACTGCAACAGAAACAGCTTCTGCACCGGAAAACATTAAACGAGCTGGGCTCTAAGAGCGATGAATAGCCTGCAGCATTCGACAGGTCATACACATAGAGTGTGGAACGGCAAACTTGGTTTACAAAGAGACATCTGTTCCATTACTTAAAAGCATTGTGGCTAATTACATCCTGGCCCGTCTGTGAAATGACAACCATTTATTCTCCAGTGAACCATAAAATCCTAACATGCTCGATCGAAAGCAAGGAGGGAGCACATGACAATTATGTTTGCAGTGCAGTCCAGAAAAGCCAGGGATGATGAAACGGGAGCCAATTTGCCACAGAACTAAGTGGAAAGAGCAAGCAAGTCTGAGAAAGGCATTCATCTGCCATGGTGTCATAAATGGAGGGGCGGGTGGGGGAAGGTAAATAATATAAGATGGTACTTGAAAAATAAAGAGCTGGCTGAAGCACTTATCATTTATCCTTTCCCCAGCTATTGTCTTTCCACACTCCCTCCTTGTAGAACAACCTACTATCAGACTGACCACAGCTTTCAAAGTTTCACATCACACCTTCATCAATTATATGTTTCCTGATCTAATACCAGGGATTTGAGTGTCTTTATGTATTCAATTAATTCAGTATTGAAATATAAACATATAATTGCTTGGTATGGGATAAGGCATATGAATTACAAAGAAATTATTAACAGTATAATTATGCATATGGTTTAAAAATTATTTTGCAGTTCAGTTTAACCTCTCATCAAGTCCACCTTCACTAATTTTACCTCAGGTCATCATTATCAGCCAATCAGGAGTGTTGAACAAGGTCAGCTGATAATTACAGCCACTCATCTGCCACAATATTACCGGAAGGCATTTCATCATGAAACTCAGTTACCAATCAAAGACATGGCTGAACTCTTGACCAGAGGATGTGCAACAGATATAAATGAGGCTATCTATCATCTTGTCTGATAGGAGCTCTTAGAAACCATTCCAAACCCAACTGAGTATAGTCCTATTCTATTTCATCAGACAATCTTTCAATATTTGTAATGGCACAATTTTTTCAGAAAGTTGGCATTTTAATCACTTTTCCACAACTAGCTGTAAATTCTGATGACTCTCAACCTCTCACTCCATCAGGGTGTGGTACCCACCTGTTCAAACAGGGCTCAATCAAGAAGAGTGTGATAATCTGCTGATAAGTGTCACTCACGCCCACAGTAATGAAGTATTTTGAGAGGCTGGTTTGAAGCACATCAGTCCCTGTTTGAGCAGTGAAATGGATCCATTCCAATTTGCCTACCATAGCAGTAGGTCTACGGCATCCCACTGGCTCTACACAAAACCCTAGAACACCTAGACATCAAAGATCCATACATCAGGATGCTCTTTATTGACTCGAGTTCAGCATTCAACACCATCATCCCCTCAAATCTGATCAACAAACTCTAAGACCTGGGCCTCAATACTCCACCTTGCAATTTAATCCTGGATTTCCAGACCCCAATCAGTGTGGCTTAGTAAGAACATCGCCTATACAATCCCCATCAGCACCAGGGCACCACAAAGGGCCTTCTGCTCTACTCGCTTTACACCTACGACTGCGTGGCTTGGTGACGAGTCAGCATACAGGAGTGAGACTGAAAACTTGGCTGAATGGTATACTGACAACAACCTCTCTTGCAATGTCAGCAAAACTACAGGGTTGTGCACAGACTTTAGGAAGTGAATACCAGAAATTCAGTGATCCCTAGGGTATCTTTCCTGGACCCAACACACTAATGTCATCATGGAAGAAAGCATCAATGCCTCTCGTATGACATCAGAAACTGTGGCAAACTTCTACAAATGGAACCTGTTCCAACAGGACGGCTTGCATCACAACTGGACGGGGACTAATATTCTTGAGGGAAGGTTTGCTAGTGCTGCTCCAGTGGGTTTAAACTAGATTTGCAGGGGGAGGGGAACCAGAGCAGGTAGTGGTAGAGGAGGGAAAAGGTGATGTGAAGACTGCATGTAAAGTCAAAAATCAAAGTGTGGTACGTGGTGGAAATGTTCTCAAGTGCATCTATTTCAATGCGAGGAGTATTGTAGGAAAGGCAGGTGAGCTTAATGCATGGATTGGCACATGGAATTATGACATTGTGGCCATCAGTGAAACTTGGTTGCAGGAGGGGGAGGACTGGCAGCTCAATGTTCTGGGATTCCATTGTTTCAGATGTGATAGAATAGGAGGGATGAAAGCGGGAGGAGTAGCATTGCTCGTCAGGGAAAATATAACAACTGCACTCAGGCAGAGCAGACCAGAGGACTCATCTACTGAGGCTATATTGGTGGAGCTGAGGAACACGAAAGGTATGTCCACACTCATGGGGTTGGATTATAGACCACCCAATAATCAAGGAGAATTGGAGGAGCAAATCTATAGAGATAGCAGACCACTGCAGGAAACAAGGTTGTGATAATAAAAGATTTTAATTCTCCACATATTGACTGGGACTCCCAAACTGTAAAAGGGCTGAATGACTTGGAGTTTGTCAAATATGTTCAGTAAAGTTTTCTAAATCAATATATAGAGAGAGCACAATACTGGATCTCCTAATAGGGAACAAGAAGGACAGGTGACAGAAGTAGGTGTAGAGAATATTTTGGGTCCAGTAATCATTATGGCATTAGTTTCAAATTAATAGTGGAGAAGGATAGGTCTAGGCCTCGGTTTGAGATTCTAAACGGGAGAAAGGCCAATTTTGAGGAAATGATGAAGGATTTAGATTGTGTGGATTGGGATAAGTTGTTTTTGGGCAAGGATGTGTGAGGTAAGTGGAAGACCTTCAAAGATAAAATTTTGCAAGTACAGAGTTTGTATGTTCCTGTCAGGATTAAAGGCAGGGTTAGCAGGCATAGGGAACCTTGGTTTTCAAAGGATTTGGGGATCTGGTTAAGAAGATGAATCATAATTTATTGTCATAAACAAGTTATGAGATTTGATGTTTTGCAGCAGCGTCACAGTGTAAACATTTATATAAACCACCTTAAAACACTACCTCTTGTGGATGTCCTCGGTGGAGTGAAGCCTGGTGCCCATGAGGTTGCAACCCTCTGGAGTTTTTTCTTGTCCTGAGAGTTGGCACCTCTGTACCAGACAGTGATGAAATCAGCCAGAATGATCTCCTTAGTACACCTGCAGAAGATTTTGAGAAATACTGAATCTCCTCAAGCACCTCACAATGTATAGCCATTGGCGAGTCTTCTTTGTGATTGCGTTGACGTGGAGACTCCAGGACAGATCCTCGGAGATGTTGACACCCAGGAATTTGAAGTTCTTGACCCTCCTCCACTGATCCCTCGATGGTGAGTGGTTTGTGTTCTGCTGACTTCCTACTGAAATCCACAATAATCTTCTTGGTTTTGCTAACGTCGAGTCCAAGATTGTTGGTGTGACACCACTCAAAGGGCTGATCTATCTCCCTCCTGCACACTTCTTCACTGACGTTTCTGATTCTGCCGACAACCGTGGTGTCATCGACAAATTTGTAAATAGCATTGGAATTATGCCTGGCCACACAGTAGAGCAGTGGGCTAAGCACGCATCCTTGAGGTGCACCTGTATGGTAGTCAGTGAGGAGGAGACATTGTTTCCAATTCGTACTGACTGTGGTCTTCCGATGAGGAAGGCAAGGATGAAGTTACAGAAGAGGGGTTGCAGAGGCCCAGAATTTGGAGCTTGTTGACCAGCACTGAGGGAATAATAGGGTTGAAGGCTGAGCTGAAGGGAGAAGTGTATATAGCAGGTTATAGGCAACAAGGAGCAAATGAGGTACTTGTGGAATGTAAAACTGTAAGAAAAAAATTAAGAAGGAAATCAGGAGCTCAAAAAGAAGATATGAGGCTGCTTTGGCAGTCAATGTGAGGAAAATCCTAAGGATTCTAAAGAGCAAAAGGATAGTAAGGGACAACATTGGTCCCCTTGAAGATCAGAGTGCTCGACTATGTATGGTGCCAGAAGAGATGGGGGACATCTTAAATGGTTTTTAGCATCAGTATTTATTCAGAAAAACGGCACAGAGTCTAGGGAAGTAAGTAAACAAGCAATGAGATCATAGAACCCAAACATATTAGAGGAGGAGGTACTTCCTGTTTTAAAGCAAATATGTGTGGATAAATTCCCAGGGCCTGACAAGATAATGAACTAATGTTGCCCAGAACTGTTTTTAATTCTCGGACCAATTATCCTTGTGTATCTATCCAATTACTCATTAGTGTTATCATGATTTGCAATAGTCAAGTGTCTTGGTTAAATTTCTGTCACTCTACGCTCACAAAGCAGCATAATCATACTGCTCTCATGGACACAACTTCAAGTCACGTTGAAGTGACAATGTTGCATAATTAAATTCTAGGCAATAGTTCTTCTTACAACTTAAGAACTGATTGATATGGAGCTTGAACCTCCAGTTAGATAGTTTGTCTGGAGTTGCTAATAATATACTTCAGGATTTCAGTTGACAGGTACATCAGTAAAAGGAAGGGCTGAATAAGTAAGTGTGGCCATGACATGAAATATGATTCTGAAACCTGAGCCTGCTCCTTTAAGAAAAAAAGTAAATTGTTGTTGGTGTAGTGGATATGAATCTCTAAGAACCTAATGGAACATATAGTATGACGTTGATACATTGATGTTGTACCAGACACTGATATTTAGTGAGGCGTTACCACCTTCAATAAAGGTCATTCTGTCTACTTATTCTTGCTGCAACACAGAGAACTGCACAGAAACTACAATGGTGTGGAAGTAGCAGAATAGTAGCCTCGTGAGAGGAAAATAGAGAATGGGGTTCAATGTTCATGTGTCCAACCACTTTAAGGGGTTCAGCAGGTGGAGGGGACTTTGTCAATCTTTCTGTCTATGGAAGGCAATGTTCCAATAAAGTGCAATATAGGTATTACTGAGGTCCTAGGGAAGACACAGTACAAAGCTGATTTATCCAAGGAGGAAGACATTATTGTGGCTCATGATAGAACTAAAGGTATATGAAAGATGGATAAATCTGCTAGCACCACCAGCTATGGATAAACAATTATGTGAGTGTGATGAAAATCCTGAGAGGACATTGGAAATCTGACATCATTCGATATTCTTGAGAGCCACAAATTCGGTGAGTTCAATCACGACCAGGAGAAGTGGTTGGTAAATACACACTCAGCCTAAAAGCACAGCATAATGGCGCAATTTCCAGATCTTGGTAGACTGGGTATTGCTAAAATGGTGTGCAGACTGGTGAGAAGTTTAGGTAATAGTATTTCAACTATGGACAGAAACTGAAAGGTTCACATTGATAATTTTGTGGATGCACAAATAGAGTCGTGGTACATGAGTTACATCTGAGTTACAGATGATCCTGCTGGTGCAGAAAGTAGGGGTAAGGAGACCTGAAACTGAGTGGATGACACAGTCTACAGGCGCAAGGGATCCATCACGAAACCTTGACAAATTCACCTTTGCTGTTGAGGAAATCTCAGAAATCACTAAAAGAATAGAAGGATTAATTATATTTTAAACCAAGTTATTGAATGAACTTGGAATTTTTTTTAAACAAGGTTAATCTCTTGTTCAATAACCGCAAAAACCCTCAGGTTGTCACAGAAATCCATCTTGTTCACTTAATGTGCTGCAGGCAAGAAATCTGCCGTCCTTACCTAATCTGTCCATGATATGGTTCTAGACCCACAAAAGGATCCACAAGCTATTTTATCAAGGGCAATTCAAGATGCACAAGAATTCTTGGCATTACCAACATTGGCCACACCTCTTCAATTAATCAATAAAAAACTTTAGTGTGCAAATATATTCTAAAGGTTTGTTTCCTTTGTAAAGGGGAAGCAGGATAGTGTCTGAGTGACAATAATTTTAAGAATTGAGTATATTATTTGATATGACCTTTATATGTTGCTGTGGCACCCACTGTAGTTCAGTGTGAATTACTACCTTCAATAAAGAATATTATATTTATAACTCCATACCTATATGCTTATACTTCCACCATCACAAAGAAACTCATGGGCGCTCTACATAAGAATAATGCCAATAGTGTTATTTGAAAATAGTTTTCAGTGTTTGTTGATAACCTATCACAGATAAATGGTTATGTAAAACTCTACGATTTTAGTGTGATATCTGTGCTGATGCCTCAGGTGTTATATTGGTGGAAGCACTGTTATTCGAATGAGATTAAAATCTATGTTCCTTTCTAACCTTACAAATGAATGAAACTGAGACTAAAGGAATCTGAGCAAGGATTCATATTTTTAACTCTGATTGGACAAAGCTTTGTTACAGGAGTAGCTGTCTCCAACTGCTCCATCAATAAAAGGCCACTTATCCATCAGTGAGAATTTTAACTAATAGATATTAAATAGTCCACGTAAAAATGTGAAAAGAAAAGCTTATTTCTTCATTGCCTCAATGCTGAACTCTTGCTTGCATGGTGCAATCTCCAAGAGATTTATTTTAATTCTTGCAATCTTCAAGATACTCTATCCTCAAGGACCCCCACCACCCAGGCCATACCCTCTTCACTCTGCTACCATCGAGAAAAAGGTACAGGGGCCTAAGGTCGAGCACTCAATGGCACAGATTCCTGAATAATCAATGAACCAAAACGTGCACTACTATTTTAGTTTTTTTTATATATAGTAATGTTGTAAGATGGTTAATAATATGAACGTTTACACTCTGATGCTGCTGCAAGACAATGAATTTCATGACTAGTTCATGACAATAAATCCTGATTCTGAAGTGTTGGCATTCTGTCTCACAAGGCTTAAGTGGTGATTTATTTAATCATAGAGTCCAACAGCATAAAATAGGCCTTGAGCCCAACACATCCATGCTGACCAAGTGAGAACCCCTATTTGCTCTTATCATTGACCATGAAAACCTTTGCTTCTTTTCAATGGCATCACTGAAAGACCTCAGTGTAATTTCCTTCCATTGTAAGCATTCTTATATTATCTTGTTATTGCTTCCTTAAGAAGTCAAAAGATCCCCCTGCACATGAAGCATTGTTTTTAGGTGAAGTTAAGTTAAATTCATTCACATAACTCCAGAAAATTGTGCATTGTCTTTGAAAATAGACACAGCAACACATTTCTGAGTCTTTGTATTTCTTGGTTATTTAGCAGTATTTTAATGTATCTGACATTTCTTCTCAGGTACTGAACTCCTCCAGATTATCCAGTGGTGTAAATATGCAAAATTCCTCTGCAGGGAGATATGAACCACATTGATCTGAAAAATGATGGATCATATTTCAAAGAATAAAGGTAAGTTAATTGACCATTGGAACACAGAATAACCAAATATTGCTAAACTTACTCCACTGAAGGCCCAATGCGTAAGCTGTATTCCTCACTAGATCTGTGGCATTCTGCAAGCTCAAATACAGACCCCCATCTGTGTCTGAATGGCTTTCACCATGGGTAGCAAGTTCACAGTCACTTTCATTTTCTTAACATTAGATCATCCGAACTCTATATTCCAGGAGAATTCAGCTACTGTTCCGTCAAGCCACAAGTGCAGAGAGACCAGCAACAGGCATTTGCCTGCATTGCGAGTTCTTCCAAAGAGTAGGTATTCATAGACTGCCCTTAAATACTTATAGATTCTTTCCTGGAAATCTATGACCATAGCATTTCATTGTTGTCTTGGAGAGTGTTTAGAGTCAGTCATATTGCATAGAAATAGATCATTTGGCTCACCAAGTCCTTGCAGTGCATCAAGCACCCAGATACACTAATTTTACACTAAACCCATTTTATTTTCATCAAATTGTCCCTAATTCTAACCCTCACCTGCACACTAGGGGAAATTTCCAGTGGTCAATTAACCTACCTTTGTTCTTTGAAATGTGAACAGAATCAGGAGCTCCCAAGGAGAACATGCTAATTCCACAGAGGCAGCAGTGATGGTCAAGAGTGAACCTAGACTACTGGAGTTATTAGCACCATTGTTGCACTAAGTCTTCACTGACCCAAAGTGCAAAGGAGACACCTAATATTCTTTACCAGCCTAACACTATCCCTCTGGTCCCCTGAGAGCACTCACCCATCTCTCTACTTTTATTGCAAGGCCAATTCATTCAGTAGCCACTCTCCTCTGTAGATGGCAGAATGTTGTTCACTTTCTGAGGGTGGGCATCCCACTTTTGTCTCAAAGTGTAGGTAGCTGCAAGAACTGTTAGCGTCAGTGAGACATTTAAATATTAAATTTTATATTTTAATTTTAAAAATTTTATTTAACGATTTTAAATTAAATTTGTACATTTTAAATTATTTTTTTAGACATAGCGCAGTAAATGGCCTTTCTGGCCCTTGAGCCTGTACTGCCTAATTATACCCAATTGACTTACAAATCCTGTACACTTTTGTAAAGTGGGAGGAAACCCACGTAGACATGGAGAGAACATACAAACTCCTTACAGATAGTGTGGGGATCTCAACCCGGTTCGCTGGTGACATAACAACATTGCCCTAACTTCTACGTTAACTGTGCCGTGCATAGTTTAGACATACAGCACAGTAACATGCACTTTTAGCCCATGAGCCCATGCTGCCCAAGTACACCCAATTAACCGACAACATGGTATGGTCTTGAATGGTGGGAGGAAGCCAGAGCACCCGGAGGAAACCCACGTTAACAAGGGGAGAATGTTCAAATTCCTTACAGACAGCGCTGAATTCAAAACCTGGTCACTGATGCTGTAACAGCATTGCCACAACCATTAAGCTAACAGTTCCGCCCCCAAATGTGCCCTGATCTGCATTACCCAAATAAACTTTAGAGTGCTATCATGTGAATCACATGATTAAAAATATGGCCCTTAACTGGCTTTCATAGTGACCACCATGCTGTTTTATCACATAAGAATTCATTTCAATTCCAAAATCTACTAGACATCATGTACAATGTCAGTAAGTGTGAAGTTATTAAACTTGGTGGGATAAGTACAAAAGATTCTTCTTTAAATGGTGTGAGGCTAATGAATGCTGGTGTTGACAGAAATATGGGTTATTTCATGCATGAAACAGAAATTTATTTTGCAAGTATTAGAAGTAATTAAGAATACAATCGACTGTTGGCTGTGGATGCAGTATGGGCACAAGGAAGGGTTTTATGTGTATCCAACTTCAGATAGTTTTAGTCTTAAAGAATGGAATCAAGCCATTTGGCCCATTTTGTCCACAAAAACCAGTGGGCATGCACCCACATGAATCCCATCTCCTAACATTTGGCCCGTAGCCTTCTAAGCCTCGGTAATCCAAATGCTCATCCAGATACTTCTTAAATGCTGTCAATTACTCTGGTTTCAGCACACTCTCAAGCAGGTCAGGTCCAAGTACTCACCACTCTCTGGGTGAAAAACATCTCTAGATCTCTTAGCCCTCACCCTAAACCTTTAATAAAGAGCACATTTAACGGCTGCAGTGCAGAGGACATTCAATAGATTGATTCCCATGATGAAAATGTTGCATTATGCAAAAGTATTGTCTCAATTGGCCCTATGCCTGTTGGTGCTAAGAAGACTGAGAGGTGATCTAACTGAAATAAATAAGGTTATTATAAATAAATTGTTTATATAGTGACACTGCAAGAATATTTCTCCTGATGGGTAAATTTAGAATTTAAGGATAAAGTCTCACTAAACAGGTTCAGCTATTCAGTAAGAGGAGAAGGAATTCCTTCTCTCAGAGGATTGAGAATCCTAGGAATTTTCTACTTCAAAAAACTGTGAGGTAGGCAAGAAAGTGATGACAGGGATTAGGGAAGGAAATAGAGTTCAGACCAATAATCAGGGGAGAAAGTGGAGTTCAGACCAATGATCAAGGGAGGATGTAGAGTTCAGACCAATGATCAGGGGAGGAAGTGGAGTTCAGACCAATGATCAAGGGAGGATGTAGAGTTCAGACCAATGATCAGGGGAGGAAGTGGAGTTCAGACCAATGATCAAGGGAGGATGTAGAGTTCAGACCAATGATCAGGGGAGGAAGTGGAGTTCAGACCAATGATCAAGGGAGGATGTAGAGTTCAGACCAATGATCAAGGGAGGATGTAGAGTTCAGACCAATGATCAGGGGAGGAAGTGGAGTTCAGACCAATGATCAAGGGAGGATGTAGAGTTCAGACCAATGATCAGGGGAGGAAGTGGAGTTCAGACCAATGATCAGGGGAGGAAGTGGAGTTCAGACCAATGATCAAGGGAGGATATAGAGTTCAGACCAATGATCAGACTAGCCACAGTGCGAATGGCTTGAGGTTCTTCATGGCCGACTCGTTTCTTTTCTTCTTAAAATGTCGACGTTGTAGTTTCTCATGACCACCTCAGCTCCCAAAAACATTATGCAACATATTTCAAAATAACACTTTAATTGGGTCAAACCTATTGTACATAAATGGTATCTGACTGTTGAATGGGATGGAATCCAAAATATCAAATGGAGGAGGGGGAGGTTACTGGAGGGTCAATTGCATCAAGCAATTAAAGGGCTCTGAGTAACTAACTAACTTTCAATGTCAGAGCTGTGGGACTAAACTCAGAAATATGCATTGGGCAATGAGCCAATACCTAACAACACAACACAGCAAGTAATGCAAGGGCAAGTTCATGGCCTAACATCCTCACTAGCAATGCATATTGGTGACAGCAATCCCCAGGTTTATTCTATGGAAGATCTTTACACTTTGTTGGTTTTGAAGATAATTCTTCTTGCCTCCCACTATTTTGCCTTTAAGAAACATCAATGCAAATTCAATTCAGTGCATTTAACCCCTTGCCTCACTGCTGTCCTTTATATTGATGTAGCAATTGAAGAAAAAAAGCAAGTTGGTTATTCGGTCAGTAAGTAGTCTGGGTAGGTCACGTCTCCAGAATGGAGGACCATCGCCTTCCCAAGATCGTGTTATATGGCGAGCTCTCCACTGGCCACCGTGACAGAGGTACACCAAAGAAGAGGTACAAGGACTGCCTAAAGAAATCTCTTGGTGCCTGCCCCATTGACCACCGCCAGTGGGCTGATATCGCCTTGAACCATGCATCTTGGCGCCTCACAGTTCAGTGGGCAGCAACCTCCTTTGAAGAAGACCGCAGAGCCCACCTCACTGACAAAAGACAAAGGAGGAAAAACCCAACACCCAACCCCAACCCACCAATTTTCCCTTGCAACCGTGTCTGCCTGTCCCACATCGGACTTGTCAGCCACCAACGAGCCTTCAGCTGACGTGGACATTACCCCTCGAAGCCAAGCCAAAGGAAAAAAAAGTAGTCTGGGATAAATTTTCCTAAATATAAATCTCACCGTCACTTATTCAAGATAAACTATGATAACATCAAGTATTGCTTGCAAATAAAAATGTACCATGTGGTTAAAAAAATACCAGCACTTGTACTTGACATTGAGTCGAGAAGGTACCTGATTAAAGAAGAATTTCACATTCAGTGCAGTTAATTAAAAATAAACCACCATCATTTACTTTAACATCCTTTCATTTATTTCTCTCTGTCTGCTAATCTTTGTTTAAATATTTTTTGAACAAAGAATGTGTTGTTCAATTAACAGCCGCTGTTGATGTTGCATCAACCCTTCCTCCGCTACCTCCTCCCCCTCACACAATAGCAGATTAGTCATTACGAGCCAGTTTCAAGCATTTTCAGAAACTTGTATGTGTCTACCTGCATTTTGTGCAAACTGGGAGCAGAAGGGCTGGCAGTCACTGCTCTGTTTCTGGCTTTCCCCTGGAAGTAAGAGTGGGAAATAGAATGTGTTCAGATTTGGACTCCCTCTTCCATATCCAAGAAATTCTAACTGTGGGATAAACAGGACATTTCCAGGGTAATGCTCTCTCAAATCTGTCATTGAATGGTCCACCTCAATCGGAATGGATGTGATCTTTCCAGCATTACCCACAATCCAAGAATGTACTTGAGACAAAAATACACTGAACAAATATAAAACTCTGATTTTCATGTTTATATTGGAATATAATAAAATAAATACAAGTCTGATTTTAATGGGATTAATTTGTGAGGTTTGTGTGCACTGCACACAGAAGATTCCTGGGGGATGTGCCTTTGTGAGATTTTACCTCTCCCACCTCATAGAAGGGACAAAGATTAGTAACATCCTGTGTTGGAGCAATGTTTTTGAGGGAGTAAGCTGTTCAAAACATCACACAAAAATGGATGATAAGCCCCATGAGAAAACACTAGTTCAGATGGTCAAAGGGTGACAGGATTTAGGGAGCCATCTGAATTACAAAAAGAAGAGTATAGGTTGAGGTTTGGATTTTGGCCAACATTGCTGAAAGCATGGCCACAATTAATGGGGCAATCAAATCTTTGTATGCTTAGGAGGGCAGAAGAAGAAGAATGCAGGGCTGGAGAAGACTGCAGGGGAGAAGGCCATTTAAAAACACTGACAAAAATTTTAAATTCAAAAAACTGCTTCACTGAGACTTAAACAAGGAAATCAGCAGTTGCTGCAATCGAGTGTAATATAAAAATCTGCTGGAGAAACCTCCTGATGAAGGGCTCAGGCCTAAATCCTTTTACTTCTTATGGATGCTCATGACTTGCTGAGTTTCTCCAACATGTTTGTATTATATTGCTTCACTGCAAACTATCACAGGTCCCCTCAGCCCCAGCAGGAATTGTTGCCTCCGGAGGAGCATGTTTCGGCAGCTGGAGGCTTCTGCTGGAAGACCAAGAAACTATCTACAGCAATGTGGCGGATGCATCGCTTCTGCTTGTTTTGTGTCGCATGGAACATTGTGACAGAGGCTACGCAATGATGCTGTTTCCTGTCCCAATGCCTTTAGAGAACTGCAGGAGAGTTCTGACCATTTTGTCCAGGGGGCACCTGTTCTTGGACATGCTGGGAGAGCAGCAAGATAAATACTTCACATCGTCTTTGGGTTCTCCACCCCAGGCACTTTGTCAACAAACATTCACCACCTCACTGTCTTCAGCCACCCCCAAGCAACGGCTAGTCTCCCTTCCCTCCAATCCATCAACCAGAATGCCTGACTCACTGCTTATCCAATCACAATTCCTATAAAAGCAAAATAGAAACACCACGCAGAGCTGATGTTCAAAACAATGGATGATTTATTAAAAATGATGTACATCAGGAGACCAGCAAAGCATGACTTTGGTACAGGTTTTATACTCTCAATAGACACAATTACAGAAACTCGATTAGCTCAGATTTACTCTTTGGATTACAGAATGGGAGTTATAAAGATCTAGTTACTGACAAAATAAAGGCTGATTACAGAATAGGATGTTTATTTTTTAATACAAGTTTAACTTAGCTAACAATGGGTTAAGTTTCTGTTTACAATAATGGTGCATGTTATGACTGTAACTTACCTAACCATAATTTCCTATTACAGCAAAGGGTGCATGTTATAACAAAACTAACAATGTTCCTGAAACTTCTGGTGCCATCACTGCTTTTTTTTTAAAACTTTATTTAAGATTTTATAACATGAATAACATATAGGATTACATTTAAAAAAAATTAAGAATAATATAATAAAATTACAATACAATATCAGTAATCTAAATAAACTATACCCTCCCCAATAATTATTACACATTAATAACCCAACTCATTAATAAAGTTAATAATATATGTGAGAAAAAAAACCCAGTTACAAAAAAAACAAAAACATAACCGATTAAAATACTAACAAAAAGAAAAGTAATTAATACTAAAATATCAGACTTAAAAAACATATTTAAATCAAACTTAAATGCATATATTTAACAAACGGAGTTAAGATGAAACATATATTTAACTCAAACTTAATATAAAAAATTAGTAAAGTTAGTAACATTATCTATCAAAAATTCTTAAACAATAATCAATTCTTAAAAAAAAATGTAGCATGAAAAAAAAGATGAAAAAAAAACTTTCTCTATAGAGAAATATCAACTAACTTCACATCTATCATCATATTAGTCACATAAACCACCATCTTAAAACAAAATTCAAACCTCATTAAGCATTGTACAATTCAATTTTAGTACTCTTCCACCATTTTACCCTTTTACTCTTAAATAGTTATCCAATAAAAGCTCCAATACCACATTTAAATATCCCCAATCATTACGTTAAAATTCAGATATCCGAATAATAAAAACACATCTACAACGAAATCTATATCTTCAACAAATGGAGCATAAACCACAAACAAAATTCAAGTCTCATGAAAAATTGTACAATTCAATTTATAACTTTCACCAGTATTCCCTTCATTCTATAACTAAAATAGCAAAATAATATACACCAGAATTACCACTCCTTTCACCTTAAAGTTAAAGAAAAAATATATGAAAAAAAACTTATCCATCCCATTCACATTTAAATTTCAGATATTCCTTATCTACTGAATAAACTTTACAAAAAAAAACCACATCAATTTTTAGATTTTTAAACAATCAAATACTTTCTTATGCTTTTTTTTATATTTAAACAAAAAAAAAAAACCCCTTCACTCTTTAATCTAATAATACAAAAAAAAGGGAAAAAAAAACAGGTAGGAGGTTAAAAATACCCCCTGCCGTCTAAACCGCGCAATGCGGTAACTCCCAAAAAAAATGGGTGTGAGATAACTCACACATAGCAGATGACTTTCAGGAAATAGTGCCTATCCAGTTCTCTCCCCCAACTCTCACTTCATCTTAAACTAACATTATCATTATTTAATATCCCTTTTTTAAAAAAAACATTAGAAAAAAAAGGACAACTCTTCTTTTAATCAGCTCCAACTGCCGAGTCACCATTACAACCATTCCTTCTTGGAGCACGGCTCTTTTCTTCCATCTCTTGTCTCCTTAGAGATCACGGCGGACTATGTCTCTGTTGAAACTGAGTAATTGGCAGCTCTTGAGCAAATGCTATAGCTTCCTTCGGAGAATCAAAGAACTTTGGTTGGCAACCATCTTGAAAAAACCTTCAAAACAGCTGGATATCTAAAGGCTGCCTTATAACTTTTCTTCCACAACAACTCTTTAGCAGAATTGAATTCCCGTCGTTGACTCAAATCCGTATAGAAGAAAACTCGATTATTTTGAATCATCAAGGGTGATTTTCTCAGTTGTGCATTTCTAATAGCCACTCGTAAAATTATTTCTCTGTCGTAATAATTCAAGCAATGAACCAAAACAGGTCTTGGACTTTGACCTGAAATAGGTCTTCTACGCAAGGCTCTGTGAGCACGTTCCAGTATTATACCTTCCGGGAAATGTTCTTGACCCAACACCTGTGGAATCCATTCAGTAAAAAATTTTCTTGGGTCTGGTCCCTCCATACCTTCCGGCAAACCAATAATCTTTATATTGTTCCGTCTGGATTGGTTTTCCAAATAATCAATCTTTTTCACCAAATTTTTATTTTGAGTTTGTAAGTCTTCGACCATTTTGGTCACATCAAAAACTTGATCCCGTATTTCGTCTATATATTCTTTACACAAGTTAAATTTATCTCTCACTTCAAGCTTAAAAGCTCCAAACTCAGCCATCTGTTGAGAATGTATTTTCACCAAAGTATTAAACCTAGTACCAAGTTCAGTCATAATCTTGAATAATACCTGCATTGTATAAGATAATTTAGATTCAAGATTCACAAAAATCTTTTCAATTGGAAGAGATTTTGGCTCAACAGATTCCTGCTTCTTCTCCAAAGGATCTTCTATTCCTTCCTTCATTCTGGTTGCCTTCCTTGTAGTATGACTGCGTGTGGAAACCCCAGTCACAGCCTCTCCAGCAATGACTGGAGGACGCTGGCCGGGGTTTTCCCCAGTCCATAATGTATTAAATTCTCCCAGTACATCAAGTTGTATAGGTTCTTGTATCTCAAGAGATGCAGTTTGCAGCGCCACCTCTGCAGCTGACAAATGCCTTTGAGTAACTCTTTGTTCTAAAGGCTGTTTGGCGCCCTCTTTAGGAGGCTCTACCGATGTAACATAGAGCTCTACATCCGAACACTGTACCTCTCTCCTGGGATCCATTTCACGCTGAGTCCCGGTGTCTTTCCTGTAGGTAGGCTCCAAAACTTGAACTTTTGGAAAAAATGTAGTTTTTTGATGATCTGTTGTCATTTTTTTTTTGCTCTTTTCCACCAATTGTACCATCATAAGTTAAATTAACAGCACTGAAATTATCTAAACTTTTAAAGAATTTTAACGGGCATTTCTAGACAAAACAATAAGATAGAGTCAGGAGAGGACTGGAAGGCATGTCTGATCCTTACGCCATCTTGCCATGCCCCCCACCCATCACTGCTTTATATCATGGCTCCACTCTTGGGCCCATCGTCAGTACCCTGACACCAAATGAGCACAATTTTCATCCCTCTTTACTAGTATAGCCCTCATAATTCTTTCCCCTACAACAATTCCCCACTGCAGTCTAAGCTCCCACTCACCAAATGCAATACAACTACACTATTGCTAATAAAACCTTATCCCATTGGCCCTGGTCTCTTCCAACCATGCCAAATGAATTTTGATGCAAGGACTCAAAATCCTAGATGGTAATTTATTCCATTCCAACACACTCTTTGGTGTGCAATATAAAAGGGTGGTGGGGTGTTAATGAGGGTTGGGAAGGTTCATTGCAAACAAAGACAATTAGAAGAAAGGAGCCGGGGCCTTGTTTGGGCCTGCAGCAGTGGATTGTCTATTGGATCCGACTGGCAGGTTTACCCAGTTGCTGCTGCACTACGACGCGATTCCCAATTAGCTGTTCATTTGCAATCGGCATTCAAGTGAAGCCATCAACCACTCGATGCCATTTTAATCACCTGCCTCCTCAGGGGACTGCACTTGTTGCTTTGTTCTTAAAACCCTATGTAACAAAAGTCCTCTTTTTTTCTTCTCTAGCAGCTAGTTCGTCAACATCTGCTTGGACAAAAGTATTTCTGCAACTCTCCTTATATTCCATTAATCAGACCCTGTTTACAGCTCATGAAGTCAGATGTGTCATTTTCAGCCATATGTCAAGTTGTTTTTCTCAAGTCTGCTGCAGTTTATCCAAACACTGTGCACTTCGCTGATAAACCCCAATATCATACTTATTTTTAGAACCTTTTCTTTAATCTGTTTGGTAAAGAAACAATAGCCTTTTGATAGGTTTTGCCTGCTGGCTCTGATAGGAACTTAGGTTCCATACTTACTATCCACAAGTGCAATGAATAGGCAAATTAGACAGGGTATACATTCTGTTATCATTTCCTTCAGACTGTTGTCACTCATTAGCCCAAGGATTCTCTCGAAAGCTTTTAAAAATGAGACAGTGATGGATGATTCAAGCACTGTCTCTGAAAACAGACCCCAACCTAAACCCAGGAAAATTGCTCATTCTGTTGGGAAAATTAGCCCTCATCAGTGCAAGCTGTGCTCCTGCCAGCAATCCTCCCTGCTCATTCGATCTGAAGTGATGTCATCAATGCCAAAGGCTGATCACTGAACCACCATCCCAAACTCCTCCACCTGCAGCAGGGTCTCTTCAACGACTGGGAGGGAAGGGGAGGAAGAGAGGCCTTTGCTCCATGCATCTGTTCACTTCAGCCTCCTTTCCCTTTACCCCCAAAACCCTTCCTGTTTCACAAGAGGCTGTGGTCCCTGTGATGGACACACACAGAGGAAGTCTGTTCTGACAAAATGTTTGACCGTCTATCCTCTGCCTGACTCAACTTGTACTTTGTGTTTTTAATTTCCAGTTGACTGTTTTAATTCTTAGAAATCCTTCTGCCTTGTGCTTTTCATATGATTCGTTAAGTGTGAAATTTATTTTGAAGGGGATGGAACTTTCATGTCTCAAAGGGAGCAGATCCAGTGACACTAACCTGCGGGCTGGAGAATGATAATTTTGGGGGCTCTGCTGGGGCAGACAGGGCACTGAGGGCCATAAATATTTTCAGCGTTCTGGAAAGGAGATTTGGAAACATGACCTATGAACTCCCTAATCATGGACTAAGGTCAGTCCCTTTGAACTAATGCAGAAGCGGGCCTCAGCTCATTTGTAAAGCTGTGGTTGATGCCAATGAAGATGTCAGATATATTTTGGATGAGCGATGCCATCATGTGCAGGCTAGACCAGTGGCTGTCATGCACAAATGCATTGTACTCATGGAGGATCCAGAATGAATTCTGGGAAACATATCACTGATTCATCAAGAATTAAATTCATTCCTGTGATGAATATTATTGTTGCATTGTGTGGAGGAAGTTCCAACTCATGATGAGTGCTTACATTCTTGTATTTTTATGTAAAGTGTAGCTGGAAGGGAAGTGGCTACCTGAACAAATCAACACTTTACGGGATTTGGTTCAAAGGTTCCTTTTATTGTCAAATAATAATACATTAAAGATGTAATATACATGGCATACTTCAACGTTTGTCTGCCTTAAGGCACAATGAAAGCTTGGACAATCAGATAATCCAAGGTGGCAGTGTGAGGTGGATGAAGGGGATATGTATGGGCAGGTGAAGAGAATGGATGAGGTCAAGGCAGATGGAATGTGGTGTGAAGAAATGCAAGGTTGGCCACCTAGTTGAAAGAAACAGAAAAACAGAATATTTTTAAATGACGAGACTGAAGAGTGGGGGGTGGGGGGGTTTGGAAGGACCTAGATCTTTTTGTACTCAAACCCCAGGAAGTTAATAAGCAGGCACAGCAAGAATTGGGAATGACATTTGTTCTAAGATGTAAGTAAAGGAGTTAAAAAAGGCCTTATTGCAATTATATGGGGACCTGTTGAGGCAGAAATGCACTGTACAGGTCTGGTCTCCCTAATTGTAGTAGAGGTTTCACTAAATTGATATCAGGAATTGCTTATGTGGAAAGATTATACAGGCTGTGTCAGTACTCTCCAGCATTTAGAAGAATGGGCAGCAACCTCAGTGAAACATACTTAGGCACTTGAAAGATTAGATGAAGGAACAAGATGTTTCATCTGTTCAAGGTTCCTTTATTGTCATGTAATATAAACAGTCCAATATTATACGGAATTTGCTTTAGTTTACTGTAAGGCAAACAGATTCGCAGAAACTGCCTGAAGCGCCTTTTCAGCCACAGAATCCAGTCTAAAACATTAACAGCCCAAGCTCTAGATTGGGAACTTCGACGTGATCAGGAAAGTTTCAGCTCCATTGGCGTCCTCTCGCGTCCTAGTTTTGATACCTGGTATCCCTTCAGTCAATTTCAAGCCAGTCTCCAACAGTCCGCAGCCTGTTGGGAGTCCCTTGACCGGAGTCTACAGCAGCTCACTGCCTCTGTGGGTTCTTCACCTAAGTCACCAATAGCCCACCGCCTGTGTGGTTCGTTCAGCTGCAGAACCCCTCACTGGTCTGCCGCCATGGTCACCGTCCCGTGGGTCATCTCCTCTGCTTCTCCTTAAATGGAGAGTGTTCTCCTCATTTTCTGCTGCCCTGCGCCAGACCTCTGCTTTCTCAGAGTGTGCAACCCCTCATGGCTGCTGCCAATCGTAGGTGCTTCTATCTTGGGTGCCATCCCCGCAGTTGCAGAATTTTCAAATAAAACCACCATCGGTTCCATTAACAGGCCGTTTAAAGCCTGCTCGGACTGGGCGGTTGTCCTGTGGGAGCGCTGTGCTTCCCCACTCTCCGTGGGTCAGCACCAGCGACCGTGCAGATATAAAGGCAGCTCCGTCTTTGTAATTGTGCTGGGTTGTTTAAAATCACAGGTTCTAAATGAGAAGAACTCTTTTTAATTGGGGGTAGTGAGTCTTTGGAACTTGGCTGCAGAAGCTTGGTGGTTGAGAACGTTCAAGACTGAGATCAATAGATTTTTGAATGTGAAGGGAATCAAGGAATAAGGGGTTAATCCACAGAAGTGGCAACTTTGTATAAGATCAGCTGTGATATCGTAAGCAACAAAGCCAGTGTAATGGGGCTGAAAGGCGAACGCCTGTTTCTAATTCTCCTGTTCTCAGAGGTAGAATGATCTGACACCACTAAATTTTAAATCACTCCATGTACAAAGCTGCCACTTCTGCTAGATCAAATGATGTTTCTTAGGTTGTGGGGGAC
The DNA here is from genome assembly GCF_036971445.1 of Narcine bancroftii. Lineage (NCBI taxonomy): Eukaryota > Metazoa > Chordata > Chondrichthyes > Torpediniformes > Narcinidae > Narcine > Narcine bancroftii. Next base: position 144,585,457 of record NC_091471.1, on the reverse strand, counting down.
AAATTCTGTTCAAATAATAGCAGAATTTCAGGCAGTTGTTTCCCCCAGGTATAGGGGTGATATTTGTTACATATGGAACACATAAGGTATGTTTTAGAACATAAAACATAGAACGTTAGAGCACAATACTGGCTCTTGAGTCCACGATGTTATCCCAACCTATGTAAACCTACTTCACAACCATCTAATTTTTCCCTACATCATACCTATAATCTTCAGTTTTCCTTACATCCATATACCATGTTTTCTCAGACTTCCAAAATCCGATATTTGCACCAAAGAAACCTACAAGCTTTTTGATAACAATAACTGTAAAACAGCTGATGCCTTATACACAAATGTGACTAATCGACAGAGCTTCACAGTGGAAGTAGGAAAAAGTGATATGGAACATAATCTTATGGATAGGTCAGGGCGTTTAAGAATAGCTGTTACCCCTCTACCAACAGAATCCTCAACCCACAAACTCAATCAGAGACTCATTTAAGGACTCTTACTTGTGCACTTTATTGATTTTGTTTTGTTCTCTCTGTATTGCACAGTCAGTTTGTTTACATTCGTCATCTGTTTATAGTTCTTTATTTGTTTACATATTTATGCTGTGTGCAGTTTATTCCCAATTAGTGTTAATTCTGCACCTGCAGGAAAAATGAATCTCAGGGTTGTATGTGATGTCATGTATGTACTCTGACAATAAATCTGAAATCTGATTCAGCGAGAAACAGGGTTCAATCAAAGATTGTCTGAGGTAATAGGACTGGACTTCTGTTCTGCCAGCTGGAAGCTGTTTACTTGAAGAGTAAACAACCACTTGCAGTCCCTTCAGAGCTTTGCTCACAACCTCTTCCCAAATTCCAGCCAAGAACTGGAACATTTACCTCTGCTACAGGCTCATGTTCACATGCCAGGAATTCAGCTCACAGTTGACCTGCGAACAACACATTTAGCTTGCCTGTCTCTCAATACATGGCAAATTCCTCTCTTGAAGCAAAATAGAAAATCAGACCAGTTCCCGTTTGTTATTCCCTTAACTGAATCACAAACCCTGCAACCTGAACCACATCCAACATTATTTCTTCAAAGCCAAATGGAGAGGGTGAGCTGCAGTCAGCACACTTGTAATGTTTCCCTGCCTGGAGCCAGAAAGGAGAAGGCTATTTATTAGCAGTGAGATGCTTTGCCACAAGCTGCCCATTAAACAGAGACCAGATTTACCCTCCCCCGCTCATATTCAATCTTTAAGTCAATAACAAGTTCTACTTCACGACTGATCACATTTATTTTCACAGGCACATAAGTGGACACCTCAGCTGTTGTCGTGAAATGTGGAGGTGGGTGATAGTCATGGCAAAATGCAGACTCTTCATTATTATGAAATATTTTTGAGATGGTTGTTATGTTTTCTAGGTTTCTATGATGATTACCATAACACAAATTACAGAACAGCAAAAAAATGGTCCAATACTTCTGACACTAGGCCCAAAATGGTACTGGAACAAAGCCCTTTAGTATTGCAAATCAGCAGGGAGTGGGCAGCCAGATTGCTTCACTTCACATCAGAAGAAACTTTATAGCACAGCACAGTCCAAGCTGACTGCTAGAGCAGACTGCTGATGGAGAAGCAGTCAGCACCTAATATGCACAGACATATCGAACACGATCATCAATATGCTCAATGCTTTTATGGAGCTGAATGCCAGTTGTAAACCAACCTCAATTAGTAATAAGATTAAAATTTGAATACTTTTGATCCACTGTCCCTGAATGGGTAAAAGCTCCAGTAAATATGACATTGATCCACTAGGATGGACTAAGCGCTTTCAGCCTGGGTTGTAGCTGCCCTCAAGCATTGGTGGGTAAAATTAATAAGGGCGTTGCTAGTGTGTGTGATTGTACATGCACGTGTATTTAAATTATTGTGGCTTTTTGGGTGTGTTGCAGTCCATATGTGCATATGTGTCTGTTTATGTACATGCATTGTTTCATAATAATTAAGGATATTCCAGTGTTTAGACTTACATGATTCGAATAGTCATCAGATGATCCCCAATGATAAAAATGCGCATTCAAAAAATAAACTACAGTACTTCAAAACTGGTATTGCTGGAACTTTTCTACACATGTTAAAATTTATTTCCCTCCTTTCCTCATTCTGGTATAGAGTCAGTATACAGAAAGGAGTTTAAAAACTTTGCTGAATAGTGTACTAACAACAACCACTCACTCAATGTCACAAAAACCATGTAGACTTTAGGATGAGAAAATCAGAGATGTACAATCCAGCGATCAATGGTGGATCAGAGGAGGAGAGGAAGAGCAAATTAAAATACCTGGAAGTCACTATTTCAGACGATCCTTCCTGGACCCAACATACTAATGATATCGTGAAGAACGCACAAGAGCACCTCCACTTCCTCAAGAGTTTGCGGAAGTTTGGTATGACATCAGAAAACTTGGCAAAATTGGTGTGCGCTGGAAAGTGCAGCTACATCATGGCCTGGTAATGGGGGGCACCAATACATCTGAGTGAAAATTTCTGCAAAGGTAGGGGGGCACAGCCCAGAACATCATGTAAAATGCTCCTACCATCAGGAAAATCTACATGGAACACTGCTGTCAGAGAGCAGCAGCAATCATCAAGGATCCACACCACCCAGGACATTCTCTGTTCTTGCTGCTGCCATCAGAAAAGAGGTATAGGTGCCACAGCTGGCATAGTGGTTAGTGCAATGCCTTGACAGCACCAGCAATTGGATCAGGATTCGAATCTTGCGCTTTCTGTAAAGGAGTTTGTAGTTCTCCCCATGTCTGCATGAGGTTTGCCCCGGAGGCTCCAGTTTCCTCCCACCTTTCGAACCATACTGGGGGTGTAGGTTAATTTGGCGTAAATTGGGCTGTATGGGCTTGTGGGCCAAAATGGCCCATATGTCTAAATTTAAATTAAAAAAAAACTAGTAGTACCAGGTTCAGTAACAATTGCTACCCCTTCACCATCAGACTGCTAAAAAACAGACTTATTCAGAGACTCATTTAAGGATTCTTACTTTTGACATTATTTATCAATGTCAACCTTCTACACGAGCTCTGTCGAGAATGTCCTGGCCACTTGCATTACAGTGTGGTACGATTGCTGTAGAGAATTGGATTGAGGTTAATCCAAAGGACTATAAGAGTGGCAGAGAGGATCACTGGAGTCTCCCTCACAACAATCGATGTGATCTACAGGGATCATTACCTGAAGAGGGTGTGCAAAATTGTTGAGGACCCCCTAAACAGCATCTTTCAATAGCCTTGCATCAACTTGCGTCTGGGTTATGTTCTAGAAGTGGGGACGCAAATCGATTTGTTTGTTGATCATTATAGTGAAATATACTGTACAACATAAGATACAATGACACATGTACATATTTACCTAAACCGCTATATTGTACAAACACATGTCCAAGATTGTGATTACGGTTGAGTGAGACCATCCCAAGTCAAGAGCTGTAACATTTACAGTTTTACCACTTTCATATTGCTTTATCACCTTTAGCTTCTCTTCCAAATTGATGGCACGCCTTTTCTTCTTTGATTCTGCCAGAGGCTTGCTTTGGGGGGTGCTGAGGGGCCAAGATACATCGTATATTTTCAGATAAAATTTAGCCAACAAGACAACACGCAAACAAGAGACTGAGCGGAACATGATTTGATGTCAGATGTTGGTGTCTCTTATTCTATCGAGACGAGAAAAATGTTATATAGTAGTGAGCTTTTATCATAGTAAATAGAGAGAGCACACATTAACGTAATAACACAATAAAAAGTACATACATGTTATAGGTTTATAACTATATATAGATTTCGAGGCTGGTAGGTTGATCGCCTTGTTTTGGCTTTTGAGTCCACGAGTCGAATGTATGATGAGTGACTTAACGTCCGCTAGCAACTGCCAACATCAGTCCCGGTGTAAACATATAAGTTTTTATTAAGCCCTAATGATAACCTCAGATGATCTGTGATCAGACGTTACTCGATCGGGTGTAAGTCGAGGTATAGCTATACTCCTGTGGGTAAGAAGATAAGAGAGGAGAAGAGGCGAGCTGTAGTGATAGGGAATTCAATAGTTAGGGGTACAGATAAGAGGTTCTGTGAAAGAGATTGGGTATCCCAGATGTTCTGTTGTCTCCCTGGTGCCAGGGTCCGAGACATCGCAGATCGATTTCACGGCATTCTCAGGAGGGAGGGTGAACAGTCAGATGTCATAGTCCATATAGTGACCAACGATGAGAGTAGGAAAGGTGAGGAGGTCCTGCAAGGAGAGTTCAGGAAGTTAGGTGCTACATTGAAGGACAGAACCTCCAGGATAGTGATCTCAGGATTTCTACCCATGCCATGTGTTAGTGAGGTTAGAAATAGGAGGACAATGCAGCTTAACACATGGCTAAAAGACATGGTGCAAGAGGGAGGGCTTCAGGTTTCAGGATCATTGGCCTCTCTTCCAGGGAAGGTGGGACCTGTTCCGATGGGACAGTTGGCATCTGAACTGGAGGGGAACTAATATCCTTGCGGGAAGGTTTGCTAGTGCTGTTCCAGTGGGTTGAAACTAGGTTTGCAGGGGAGGGGAACCAGAGTGCCAGAGCAGATAGAGGAGTAATGGAGGGAATAGATGGTTAAAATTGCATACGCTGTTAGAAATCAATGGGTTGTACGTGGTGGAAATGTTCTCAGGTGCATTTATTTCAATGCAGATGAGCTTAGAGGCAGATGAGTTTAGAGCTCAGATTGGCACGTGGAATTATGACATTGTGGCCATTACTAAATCTTGGTTGCAGGAGGGGCAGGACTAGCAGTAGCTTAATGTTCCGGGCTTCCATTGTTTCAGACGTGATAGGGCGGGAGGGATGAAAGGGGAGGAGTGGCATTGCTCGTCAGGGAAAATATCACAGCTGTGCTCAGGTAGGACAGATCAGATGGCTCATCTACTGAGGCTATATGGCTGGAGCTGATGAACAGAAAATGCATGACCACACTCATGGGGTTGTATTATAGACTTCCCAATAGTCAGTGAGAATTGGAGGAGCAAATCTGTAGAGAGATAGCAGACAATTGCATTAGAATAGATAAGTCCCCGGGGCCTGACAGAATATTCCCCAACCTGCTCCACGAGGTGAGGGAGAAGATTGCTGAGCCTCTGGCTTGGATCTTTGTGTCCTCATTATCCATGGGAATGGTTCCAGAGGATTGGAGGGTGGCAAATGTTGTCCCCTTGTTCAAAAAAGGTAGTAGGAAAAGTCCAGGTAATTATAGACCAGTGAGCCTTACGTCTGTGGTGGGCAAGCTGTTGGGAAGGATTCTTAGTGATAGGATCTATGTGCATTTAGAGAATTATGGTCTGATCAGGGATGCCAACATGGCTTTGTGAAGGGAAGATCATGTCTCACAAGCCTGATAGTGTTCTTTAAGGAGGTGACCAGACATATTGATGAGGGTAGTGTGGAGGATGGGGTCTTCATGGATTTTAGTAAGACATTTGACAAGGTTCCACATGGTAGGTTTATTCAGAAAGTCAGAAGGCATGGGATATAGGAAAGCTTGGTCATGTGGATTCAGAATTGGCTTGCCTGTAGAAAGCAGAGGGATGTAGAGGAGGTTGGAGGGTTGTGTCTAGTGGAGTCCCTCAGCGGTTCTGGGAACTTTGCTTTTCATGATTTTTATTAATGACTTGGATGAGGGGGTAGAAGGGTGGGTTGGCAAGTTTGCAGATGACACAAAGGTTGGTGGTGTTTTGGATAGTGTAGACCAGTGGTTCTCAACCTTTTTCTTTCCACTCACATACCACTTTAAGTATTCCCTATGCCATAGGTGCTCTGTGATTAGTAAGGGATTGCTTAAGGTGGTATGTGGGTGGAAAGAGAAAGTTTGAAAACCACTGTTTTAATTGTACCTAATTGACTCGTTATGTGCATGGTTTCATAACTCCAAAGGAATGGGCCAAGGACAATTTTTCTCAAGCAAAATATTTCAGTAACAATTGGATTCTCGGCAGTGTGGAAGAGCAGAGGGACCTGGGGGTCCATGTCCCCAGTTCCCTGAAAGTTAGCTTACAGGTATACAGGGAAGTTAAGAAATATTATGGGGTGTTATCTTTCATAAATCGAGAGATTGAGTTTAAGAGCCGTGAGGTTATGATGTAGCTCTGTAAAACTTTGGTTACACCACACTTGGAATACTATGTCCAGTTCTGGTCGTTTCATTATAGGAAAGACATGGAAACATTGGAAAGGGTGCAGAGAAGATTTACCAGGATGATACCTGGTTTAGAGATTATGCATTATGAGCAGATATTAAGGGAGAGAATGAGGATGAGAAGCAACATGATAGAGGCATACAAGATACTAAAAAGAATAGATAGAGTGGACAGCCTGTGCCTCCTTCCAGGGCACCACTGCTAAACATAAGAGGGCATGATTTTAAGGTAATGGGTGGGAAGTTCAGGGGAGATATTAGAGGAAGGATTTTTACCCAGAGAATGGTTGGTGAGTAGAATGCACTACCTCGGTCAGTAGTAGAGGCAGGTATCTTGGTGAATGTCAAGAAACTACTAAAACAAGCATATGGAGGAATTAAAGTGGAGGGTTATGTACGAGGAAGGGTCTAAAAGACAGCACAACATTGTGGGCTGAAGGGCCTTTATTCTGCTGCACAGTTCAATGTTCTATGTATGAAACATAAAGTTGTGATAGGAAATTTTAAATTTCCACATATTGACTGGGACTCGCATACTGTAAAAGTCTGGGAGTTTGTCAAATGTGTTCAGGAACATCTTCTCAAGACCATACTTGGCCCCACCTGAAATTAGTGAAATGATCTGGCTGGGGAACACACTTAAATTTATATCTAAAATGTACTTTAGTCTCCAAAATGAAAGTGGAAAACTAGTTTTTCAGGGATAGAGAGAGAGAGAGAGAGAGAGAGAGAGAGAGAGAGAGAGAGAGAAAGATGGGAGTTGGATCTAGGTGTTGCAATAATGGAAAAATGTTGGTCTGATTGATGTTTGGATAGCATGATGTCAAATATAAGTGCAAGATATGGATTAGTGCAATATAATTTCCTACACTAATTATACCTCACACCACAAAAGTTACATATATCAAAATCATAAATATCGGAGATATGCTTTAGATTTGGAATAGAAATAGGAACGATTGTACATGCTACATGGTTGTGTGTGAAGGTGAGACCTTTTTGGAAGGATATTACTGAAATATTAACAAGGATAAAAGGAGTGGCCTTTGTGATGACCTGGAGCTTTATCCTTTGGGCAACTTGATTGAAATAAGTAACAAACTAACTAAATTCCAAATTTCCTTTGTTAAAATAGCTTTAGCCGTGACTAAGAAATGTATTGTGATTACTTGAAAATCTGACTCCCCTCTCATTGGAAAAAATAACATATAATTTAAAAAATAAAATCACAGTATTCGAACAAATTTGGGAACCGTACATGGAACACAACAGAGAGGGCCTACACCCCCTAAAATGATAGAATGAGAAGAAGACGAAATGAACTGACCCAGTGTGTAAAAGTAGATGATACTATTTATTTTCATTGTGTGATGACATTGTTTAATGGGTTTATTGTAAAGTATATGTTGAAAGTTTAGTGGGTAGGGAGGGGGCTGGGAAGGAGGGAGGGAAGGGAAGGGGGAAAAAGGGGAGAAAAGACTGTGTATATTCAAGAGGGAAATGTTTGTGTGTATTTTGGTTAATATGGTTCATAGTGTGAAAAATAAAAATTAAAAAAAAAAAATCTGACTCCCCTCTGAAGGAAGACAGAGATGAACAGTTGTATACCTATGAAAAAATAACACTTTTAATCTAAATAACAAATATGATGTATTTATAAAAATAAGGCAACCATATTTGGGTTATATAGGGGTCCAAATATAATAAAAAAGATGCTATTATAATAAATATATAAGTGATCTCCCCAATGAAGATTTTTTTAAACCAACTGTAAGCCCTGATGGTGTATGGATTTATAGTGTGATGGGGGTGGGAATTTTTTGTTTTGTTTTGTAAGAAAAAGTCATATATATCTTGAAAATTAAAAATGTTGTTATGTATATTTATGGAAAAAAACAAGAATAAAATATTCAAAAACAAAAGGAAAATTTTCTCAATCAATATATAGAAGTATTATCTAGAGAGAGAGCAATACTGGATCTCCTATTAGGAAATGAGACAGGACAGGTGACAGAAGTATGTGTAGGGGAACATTTTGGATCCAATGATCATAATGCCATTAGTTTCAAGTTAATTATAGGTATGGGCCTCGGGTTGAGATTCTAAATTGGAGAAATGCCAATTTTGAGGAAATGAGAAAGGATCTAGAATGCGTAGATTAGGATAAATTTATTTTGGGCAAGGATGTGCGAGGTAAATTGAGAATCTTCAAAAGTGAAATTTTAAGAGTACAGAGTTTGTATGTCCCTGTCAGGATTAAAGGGAAGGTTAGCAGGCATAAGGAACCTTGGTTTTCAAGGGATATTGGGGATCTGGTTCAGAAGAAGCGAGATATATAGCAGGTTTTCAAGGGATATTGGGGATCTGGTTCAGAAGTAAGATATATAGCAGGTATAGGCAACATGGACAAAATAAGGTACTTGAGGAATATAAAATATGCAAGAGAAACCTCAAGAAAGAAATTAAGAAGACTACAAGAATACATGAGATTGCTTTGGCAGACAATGTGATGGAAAATCCTATGGGTTTCTACAGGTATATTAAGAGCAAAATTGGTCCTCTTGAAGATCAGAATAGCTGGCTTTGTATGGAGCCAAAAGAGATGGGGCAGGTTTTAAATATTTCTTTTTCTTCAGTATTCATTCAGGAAACAGATAGAGAACCGTGTGAAGTAAGAAGCAGTGAGGTCATGAAACCTATACAGATTAAAGAGGAGGAGGTGCTTGTTGTCTTAAAGTAAATAAGGGTGGATAAATCCCCAGAGCCTGTCAAGATATTCCCTCAGACTCTGGCAAATATATTTAAAATGTCCTCAGCCACGGGTGTGGTTCCGGAGGATTGGCGGTTAGCTCAAATTGTTTAAAAGATAATAGAAATTATCGGCTGGTGAGCTTGATGTCAGTAGAAGGTAAATGATTGGAAGATTTTCTAAGAGATGGATGCACAATTATTTGGATAGCCAAGGACTGATTAGGGATAGTCAACATGGCTTTGTGTGTTTAACCAATCTTAAAGAGTTTTTCGAGGAGGTTACCAGGAAAATTGACAAAGGAAAGGCTGTGGATGTTGTCTACATGACAAGCCTTTGACAAGGTTAGCCACGTAGGTTCACACACTAGGAGTTCATGATGAAGTAGTAAACTGGATTTGACAATGGCTGGAAGGGAGAAGTCAGGGAGTAGTGGTGGATGATTGCTTCTCAGACTGGAGGCCTGTGACTATTGGTGTGCCTCAAGCATCAATGCTGGGACAATTGTTGTTTGTTATCTATATCAATTATCTGGATGCTAATGTGGTGAATTGGATCAGCATGTATGCAGATGATACTAAGATTGGAGGCATTGTGGACAGTAAAGGTTTTCAAAGCTTGCAGAGGGATCTGGACCAGCTGGAAAAGTGGGCAGATGGAACTTAATGCAGATAAGAATGAGCTGTTGTATTTTGGAAAGACACACCAAGAAGGGACATACACAGTAAATGGTAGGACACTGAGGAGTGTGGTAGAACACAGGGATCTGGGAATACAGATACATAATTCCTGAAAGTGGTGTCACAGGTGGATAAGGTTGTAAAGAGACTTTTGGCATATTGGCCTTCATCAATCTAAGTACTGAGTACAGGAATTGGGATGTCATGTTAAAGTTGTATAAGACATTGGTGAGGCCAAATTTGGAGTATTGTGTGCAGTTTTGGTCACAAACTACAGGAAACATATCAATAAGATAGCAAGAGTGCAGAGAAGATTTACTAGGATGATGCCTGGACATCAGGAACTGAGCTACAGGGAAAGGTTAAATAGGTTAGGACTTTATTCCCTCTAGCATGGGAAAATGAGGGGATATTTAATTGAGGGATTTAAAATTATTAGGGGGATAGACAGAGTAAATGTAGATAGGCTTTTTCATCTGAGAGTCGATGAGATACAAACCAGAGGACATGGGTTAAGAGTGAAAAGGCAAAAGTTGAGGGGGAACATGAGTGGGAATTTCTTCACACAGAGAGTGGTGGGAGTGTATTGTGATGAGGAAACAGTTTTGGTAGGTCTCAAAGGCAAGAACTCTGAACATAGTTTTGGTAGGGAAGGATTTTATTTACAGAAGGCGTGTGGGAAATGATAACTGATGCAGCACACACACACACACACACACACACACACACACACACACACACACACACACACACACACACACACACTTACTTTATAGCAGCTGTGGGAAAAAAAATATTAGACAATTAATAATGAACGTGGGGAGAATAGTGTGGGAACAAAATATACAAAAACACACACATACAATGAACAAGGAAAAATTATTATGATGCCCCTCGACTCAGTGCAGGCACGACTTTATGTTACAAGGGACACTAATTAAATGCTCCCAACCCTTTTAACAGTGCACATCTTACCGAGTTTCTTCAGTGCCCTTCCACATTTTAGGCCTGGAGTGAAGCAGGGTGGTCCCAAACTGAGAGAGAACAAAGAGGTTCCAGACCAGGTCATTAGCAGGGAAAAAAATGGTTCAGTGCCAGGAAGATTAATCCAAATACAACAGCCAATGGCCAAAGGCCAAGTACAGGCAGGCTGGAGAGTCCAGTCCAGGTAATTTACATGTAACCAACATCAAGGTGTGCACTAATGGGTGGGGCGAACCAAATCCTTGATTGGCAGCTGGTGTGTCCTCCGACGAGGTGGGGGGCAGTGCTGTCACTTGACAGCTACAACCCTTCCCAATGCAATCCATCCCTCAGAGGTTACATCATTCAACAATCATGAGACAATCAATGACTCTATGTATATTTTATAAGTAAAAACAAAATAAATGTTTTAAAAAAACATACTAATGAAGCGGGTCAATATATACACTAGTGCCTTCTGAATGCTGGACAAGGCACAGTCAAATTAAATGACAACACCTCACCAGCCCCCCCACCTCCGACCAAACAGGGTAATTGTGTTACCAATGGGGCAGGGTGGTATGGGAACTGCTCCCCAGTGTCAGAGAAAAAGGAATTTGTTTGGTATCTGACTCATATGCCTGGTTTCTCCAGCTTAAATTGGCAAATGTGAGCACCCTTATCACCAACATCTGGGGAGCAAGCAGTGCATAGAAACATAGAAACATAGAAGATAGGAGCAGGAGTAGGTCATTCGACCCTTCGAGCCTGCACCGCCATTCAACGAGATCATGGCTGATCTTAAAGTTCAGTACCTCGTCCCCGCCTTCTCTCCGTAACCTTTAAATACCCTTATACTGAAGAAATATATCTAATTCCCTCTTAAATATATTTAATGAACCTGCCTCTACTGCCCTCTGTGGCAATGAATTCCACAGATTCACCACCCTCTGGGTCAAGAAATTCCTCCTCATCTCGGTCCTAAATGGTTTGCCTATTATCCTCAAACCATGTCCCCGGGTTCTGGATTTTCCCATCATTGGAAACATCCCATCTGCATCCATTCTGTCCAGTCCTGCCAGAATTTTATAGGTCTCTATGAGATCCCCTCTCAATCTTCTAAACTCCAGCGAGTACAATCCCAATTTGCGCAATCTTCTTCACAAATTAGCTTCACAAAGGAAAGTGAACTACTACATCTGCAGTTCTGCCCCATCACAAGGTGCAATGAAGTCATGCTAGGAAAGACTGCAGTGTATGTCACAACAGAAGCAGATGAAAGGAGAAACACCTCAGCAGATGAATGTGCGACGAATTTCTCTCCAATAACCAATGCAAAATAAGTATTATTGAGTCACCATTGTAAGTCTCCCAGTTTACAGATGGCTTCAAACACTTGCAAATAGTTCTAAGAATTAATGTGCTTCAAATACTTCTAAGGTCAGTCGCTGCTTCCCCATTTTGTGCTTGCAAAAGGAAGAAGTTGTGCCAAATGAAGCATGAATGAAACGAATCCCGAAAGCTTTCTTGTAATTGAGCTAACAAGGCTCCAGTGCAAGTACTTGTAGCAACTTCCTCTGCAGATTTTTTATTAAGCCTGCACCAACATGATTGGGACATTTCTCTAGAACAGGGGTGTCAAACTCAAATTCACAGAGGGCCAAAATTAAAAACTTGGACTAAGTCGTGGGCCAAACTAAATATTTATTGAAAATTTTCAACAACATCTGCATGTTTTCTCTTCTTTCAACATATGTAATGTTAAACTTTTTCTTATTAAAATAAATGTTTAATAATAGTTTTGGTTAAACTCTTTCCAGAAGAAGCATTCACAAATGAGAAATAAAATATTCGATAAATAACATTTCTCTATAGCCTTTAAGCTCCTTTTAAATGTATTTTTTTTCATAAGACAACAAGTCCAAAAAATAACAACTTGCTTCAATGTAAATCCAATCTTTCAACTATGAACAGTCCAAAGTTAACCAAAGAAAATATTAATCCAAGCTTATCTTGCGACACTGTGATTTACTCTGATGCACCTGGGTCTAAAGCAGATACTTGGCATCTCTTCTTAGATGCAAGTTCATCAAACTCTGGGGTCAGAGTTTGCCTCCCACCTGTCTTGAAAGGTCCTGTTTTCTGTCTTTCATTTGGCCATTTTTCGTGAGGGGTTTATTACATGTAAGTTGGGCGACAGGTGGCAGATACTAATGAAAGTAAAGAGAGGAGGTGGGGGCGATTAGCGGGCTGACAATGCATTTGCAATGCATTTGCAAAGCATTCTGGGGTTTGTAGTATTAGCTGTGCATGCGCTATACTGGCTCGGCGGCCAGCGGGCCAGCTCTAATACATATTTGATATGATCTTCCAGGCCAAATATAATTATATCACGGGCCAAATTTGGCCCGCGGGCCTGAGTTTGACATGTGTGCTCTAGAAGTTCACAATGTTGTTAGACCGTTCATTGGAGTGAGTTAATGTGAATAATTTACACAGTATTTAACAGTTTTGATCTGACTTTATACTACTATTAATATCTTAAATAATAATTTAAAAATACACTTCTATTAGTCATTCCTCAGAACTAAACAGAGACTATTTTATAACAGTGTGAGAAATCAGAGGACCCCTGTGCAACATGACCCCATGATTCCCTGTCTCTCTCCAATCTCAAATTAATTTCTTGTAGCGGCCCGCGCATGGAAATGCAGTCCGGCTCCCATGAATGGCCGACGAACGCAGTGACACTGGCTGTCGTCCCAGGTGACCTCCCACATGGTGGGAAGATGGGGAATTCTGGCACGAGCGCTGGCCAATCCCATGCCGGCGCTTCAATGACGCAGGGCCCTGACGTCAGCACCTGGGGCAATGGCCAGAGCAATAAACCAAACTTCAATGACGCAGGGCCCTGACGTCAGCACCTGGGCCGAAGGCCAGAGCAATAAACCAGACCTTGGACGGGTGTGTGTGTTGTTCCTCTCCACACTCACGTAGCATGAATGCTACATTGCTGACCCTGACAGATCCAACTACCAGTTGGACCCGAAGATGACGGATCAAGCGGAGCCAGTGACCATCTACACGGTCTCACTCAGGTTCCCAACGTTTTGTGTGTCACAGTCACACATGTGGTTCGAGCAGGCTGAGGCTCAGTTCCAGCTTTAACACATCGCCGTCAACACCCGGTACTTCTACGTCGTGAGCACACTCGATCAGGACACAGAGGCAAGGGTCATAGATTTTCTACAGTAGTCTCCGGAGCAAGGCAAATACGCAGCCCTCAAAGACCTGTTAATTCACACTTTCGGACTTTCCCAGTGCAAATGCGCCACCTGATTGCTGCATATGGATGGATTGGGGGACTAATGAGCAAAATGCTTGCTCTAACCAAGGGCCACAAACGTTTCCTGCTCTTTGAGGAGATCTTTCTGGAGCAGCTGCCCAAGGATATTCGTCTCTTGCTCACAGACGAGGACTTTAGTGATTCTCGCACTCATGCCCTAGAGAGTGAAGGACACCAGTGCCGTCGTAGATCACATCAGCAAGCCCTATGAACAGCTGACTGCGAGACCAAGACCAGCAGAAAGGTAAGTTAAAACCCTGGGACAATTCTGCTATCATCATCAGCGATAGGGTGTTGATGCTGCCCACCCTGTGGGTTTCCAGGAAACGCCCTGGCTAACTGTCATTGATGGCTGAGGTGGTTGGCCCAAATGATAGCCTCCTCTACGATTGGGACTCCTGGTAAACACTGGCTCCAAGGTAAGCATCCTACCCTCCCCACCCCAGCAGGCATTGTCACCCACAACGGCAAGCAGGGCCCAGCACTGAGGGCAGCCAACAGCTCCTCCATTAGGACTTTTGGGTCCCACATTCTCCTTCAGTTTTGCAACGGCCACTTTACATGGACCTTCACCCCTGCGACAGTGGCACAACTGCACCTGGAGGCCAACTTCCTCAAGGGATGGCACTTGGTGCATGCCTGAACTTTTCAGACTCTGCTTCTGGGGGAAGCTACACTACCTGCCCCCCATCTGGACTCTATAATGCTTTCGGACAATGAATTTGCCTGCATCCTGGTGGAGTTCCGCTCAATAGTGGTGCTGCAGTTCTCCATGGCACAGGATAAAGCACCACATTTTGACCGAGGGCCCCCCGCTGTATGCCAGGGCGCAATGACTCCCTCCCAAAAAGCTCTTAAGAAAATGGAGGATCTGGGGATTGTACAGCATTCCAACAGTCCCTGGGCCTCCCCTCCACATGGTGCCCAAATCACCGGGTGGTGGGGGGGTTGGAGACCATACAGTGACTACTGCCACCTCAATGAGACCACCATGCCTGACAGATATCCCATGCCCCACATCCAAGACTTCTCTGCCAACCTGCATGAGGCATGGGTATTTTCCAAGGTGGACCTCATCCAGGGTACCACCAAATCCTAGTTCACCCCCAAGACCACAATTATAACTCCTTTTGGCTTGTGTAATGTTTCTCAAGAACATTACTTCTCTGCATGCCCTTCAGTCTAAAGAACATGACATAAACTTTCCAGCGACTGATGGACACAGGGGGCCGGGACCTCCCATTTGCATTCATCTATTTGGATGATATCCTTATTGCTAGCCGCAGCCACAAAGACCTCACCGCCCACCTGAGAAAACTGTGCACCCGGTTGAGTGAGTTTGACTGACGATCAACCCAGCAAAGTGCCAATTGGACCTGGACTCCTGGGGCACAGGATTAACAGACATGGGGCTACACCCCTCCCTGAGAAGGTTGAGGTGGTCCAGCACTTTGCCAAGCCATGAACTGTAAAAGGACTAGAGGAATTTGCCGGTATAATAAACTTTTACCATAGGTTCATACTGGCAGTGGTCTGCATCATGTGCTACCTCTTTGTGCTGATGGCAGGCAAGTCAAAGGATATTACTTGGGACGATGAGTCTTCAAGGGTGTTCCAGAATGCCAAAGATGTGCTGGCCAATGCCACCCTTCTGGTCCATCTAAGAGCGAAGTCACCTGCCCTGACAATTGATGCCTCCAGCACAGTGATTGGGGGAATTCTAGAACAACTTATCGAGGGTCAGAGGCAACCCCTGGCCTTTTCCAGCAGGCACCTCCACCCCCCAAATCTCATATACAGTGCTTTCGACCAAGAGCTATTGGTGCCTGGTACCTGGCGGTAAGATATTTCTGTTACTTTTTGGAGGGTCGGCAATTCAAGGTCTTCACTGATCACAAGCCACTGACTTTTGCCTTCCATAAGGTATCGAACCCGTGGTCAGCCCAACAACAGGTAGACTTGTTCTATGTGTCCTAATTTACCACGGACATGCAACATATCGTGGGGAAAAGCAACGTAGCCGACGCTCTGTCACACCCTGCCATAGAGTCAGAACACGCCCTGTCCCAAGTGGTTGACTACGTGGCCCTCACAAAAGCACAGCAACAGGACCTTGAGATCCCCACATATAGGACAGCCATCTCCAGCCTCAGGGTAGAAGACGTCCTCATCGGCCCAGGTAACCTGACACTGCTGTGCGATGTCTCTACTGGCAGCCCCCGCCCCATCGTTCCGGCATTGTGGAGCTGCCAAATTTTCAATGCCATCCACAACCTGGCGCATCCTGCAATCCGAGCCACGATCAAGATAGTGGCTAGCAAGTTTGTCTGGCACAGCCTCCGGAAGCAGGTCAGCCAGTAGGTCAAAACCTGTACGAACTGCCAGTTGTCCAAAGTGCAGGTTCACATGAGGGCACCCACAGAGACCTTTGAACCAACGCGGCACAAGTTCAGCCATGTACACATCGACATAGTGGGGCTGTTACCAGTGTCCCATGGTGGCAAGTTATCTCTTGACCACGATTGACCACTCCATGATGTGTCCTGAGGCGGTCCTGCTGGCTGATACCACCACAGAAACCTGTGCCAGGGCACTCATCGACTCGTGGGTGTTCAGATTCGGGGTCCCAGAGCACCTGACCTTGGACGGGAGGCACAATTTAACTTTGGGCAGTGCTTGCTCCACCACATCACAGTGTATTACCCTTAGGCCAATGGGTTGGTGGAGCGGTTCCACAGGTACCTGAAGGCAGCCTTGATGGCCTGGCTCAAGGGTCCCCAACTGGATGGAAAAACTTCCTTGCATCCTGCTGGGGATTTGTACCATGCCGAAGGAGGACTTCAATGTCTCGGCAGCAGAGGTGGCCTACGGGGCGGCCTTAATTATTCTCGGGGAGTTCCTGGCCCCCCAACCAAAGCCCAGAAGACCTTGTGGTGATCCTCAAGAACATGCAGTGAAAACTGTGATCCCTGGTCCCGTGGCAACCCCCACCACACGACCAAACCAAACATGATATCCCCAAGGACTTAAAGACTTGTCAGTACATATTTGTGAGAAGGGGCACACACTGACCGCCCCTACAACTATCATATGGGGCCCTACAGGGTAATCAGGAACAACAGCTCCACCTTCATCCTCAACTTCAGTGGAAAGGAGGAGACTTTTACCGTCGACCACCTGAAACTGGAAGATCTGGACTGTAATGAGCCGATCTCCATTCCTCCCTGCGACGCAGGGCATAGCATCCAAAGCAACAGACAAAGGCCTGATCGCCATTTCTTGGGGGCAGGGGTGGAGGGGATCATGTAGCGGCCTGTGCACAGAGAGGTGGATAGGCCCACAAAATGGTCGACAAACACAGCGACCGCGTGGATCTGGGGATTCCCTCCCGCACAACAGGAAGATGGGAAACTCTGGCACGAATGCTGGCCAATCCCAGGCCAGCACTCCGATGAAGCAGAGCCCTGACATCAGCACCTGGGGCCCATATAAGAGCAATAATCCAGTCTCATTTCCAAGGCTTTGGAGTGCGTGCCTTCTCTACACTCGCTTAGCGCGAATGCTACATTCTCCTCTTTTCCTCTGGAAATTGACCAGGACTAACTGTTTTATAGGCATAAGAGCAATGGAAAGTTGCTTGTCTTGCATTATATGTGAAGATTTCTCCCAAGGGAATGGGAAGGAGAGTGGAAGGGGCAATCAACTGTTACAGACATCATTACTGCTGGCATCGGATTGACAGAGACTTCTGTTCCACAGCCAGGCAGTCATAAATGTATAATTCCATCTTCCCTAAGTAGAATGTCATTCAAAGAAAGAGCAGCTTGAGAGTGTTGTCCCCTTTCTCTTGCAATTGACTCCCTTGGAATTGTCCAGGGAATGCACAGTTGTTAAACTTGCCCTTCAGGTTGGCATCAGATCTTTGGACTTAGGTAGCACAGTGTCACAGCCAGTAGACTGCTAGGTCATGGTTTGATCCTAACCTCTTTGTGGACAATGCTTCTGTGACCATGTGGTGTTCTATGGGTGCACTGCTTACCTTCAGCATTGAAAAAACATCCTGGCTGGTGGGCTAATTGGACACTGTAAATGACCAATTACCACCGTGTGTAGGTTAGCAATAGAATCTAGAGGGAGTGAAGAATTGATGGGAATTTGAGTGGAATTAATTATAGGGCAAAACAATGGAGGCCAATGTAGATTTGATAGGCCAAGTGACCTCCTTCAATCATGAGAAACCTAGAGATTTTCCATGGGCCTTTTCAACAATGACTGTTGTACTCATTTGCTAGCATACATGAATACCGTGTTGTTGAAGTATTTTACAGGAATTTACCCATTGCCCCTCCACAGAATTCTCAGTATCGCTCTTCCTCAATCACTATCTACCTCTTAGTCTAAAAATTCAACTGCATAATGCTGTTTCTATCAGCATTATACAAATGAAATTTGACCTTTCCCCACAGTGAAAGTTAACAGTGACCATTTCTATTTGACCAGACACTCTCTGTGGCTTTGACACGATATCTATTTCACAGGGCACTGAATGAAAAGTTCCTTTTTAAGGACCAAAGGTGTGTCTCATTGCTGTTAAACTTATGCAACACCAGAGCTCAGGACTGAACCCAGGTTCTTGCAGCTGACCAAGGTTCCTTGAGCAAACCTTCGCTCTGCAGTATGTCAGTAAGACCCAGAACTTGGCCATCGACTTCTGCAAGAGGTATGGAGCTCACACCTTTGTCTGCATCAACAGCACTGAGGTGCTGACAGTAGACAGATTTAAGTTCTCTGGGGTAAACATCTTTAACAACAAGTCCTAGTCCAACCACTTTGACATGAAGACCAAGAAAGGAGACCAGCGCCTCTACTCCTTCAGGAGCCTGAAGAAATTTGGAACGTCACCTGCAACTCTCAACAAATTTCTACACATGCACCATCCTGTCAGGGTGCATCATAGTCTGGTACAGGAACTGCTCTCCCCAACACCGCGAGAAATGGCAGAAAGTTGTGAACTCAGCTCAGACCATCACATAAATACCCTTCCCCTCCATCAATTCCATTTATAATACCCACCCACTCGGGAAAGCAGCCAACATATTGAAATACTTGTTTCCACCCACCCCCCCCCTAGCACATTCTTTTCTCTCTCCTCCCATTAGGAATATGATCATGCACCATCAGATCCAAGGACAGTTCTTTCCTGATGCTAACAGATCCTGGACAAACCTTATACTGGTAAATCATGTTACTTTTGCTCTGTTCTAACTGATCTGCACTGTGTTTTTAACTGTTGTACTATGTATGGGTTGACAAGGCGAACTGTTCATAAATAAACTTTCTCACTGTACTTCAGTACATATGACAAGCTCCAGTACACAGCTTCATTATAATCTTTGGTCTGACCATCATCATTGAGAACTCTAGAACAACCTGATCTTCCCAGGGCAATAGCAGATCATCTGTCGGAAATCCATTCACTTTTCTTCATTCCTGCCTATCCTTTTCCTGGCATTGTACAGATTCCCTAAGCTCTCACTTATCCCACAGCAGCCTCTCTCAATCCTGCCAAACCATTCCAGGACTTAAATCCTACCTCTCACAATTTCGAGTCCTGGACACTGATCTCAAATATTACTGCAGGTCCACAGTACTGCATTGTCCCCCTCCCATCAGTGCCAGAGTCTCCCTGAGTCCTTTCCATTCCCAGCCAACCACCAGATTTCCCCAACCACCTGTGTGGGATCTGATGCCTTTCTCCCCCACCGCTCCTTCTCTGTGCTCACAGCCTGTGGTTGCCAGCTACCTAACTCTCCCTGCCAGTGCACCATCTGCTCAGCAAAAGGTGATCAGCCACTGCCTTCTATTTTGTAATAACTGTTTTACCAGTGCAAGTAACTTGCACTTTAAGGGGCATGAAGCCTAAGCCATTTGGTGTGGAAGTCGAGCCCTATCTGTTAAACTGGGTAATAAGAAGAGACAGCACCCCCCCCCCCCCCCCCCATCCCCACCACCATCCACCTGGCAATGAATGAACTGTGATTTTGCAAACAAGCTGCAGCTCCGTTGTTTTATTTTTGGCTGCCAGCCCATTAAACATATTTACTGAAGTAAATTTCACAACATGACATGAAGCTTGGGATTTCTATTAAGTAATGATAGAGTAATGATCAAATAATAATCAAGAGATGGTGTACTACTTCTCCACATTAGCTGCTGAAATCAAGGAGAATCATTCTTCCTCAAAACACTGGAGTGTGTTTGCTCTCACTGGGTTAGCCATAACCTGAAGCAGAAAGCAAATATTACTTGTTCCCTTTCTTGTTTTATGACTGGCCAAGGTCCTCAGGTTTGCTGCCTCTTCCAGGAAAGGAAGATCTGTTCTCACAGATGGAAGACAAGCTGCGACACCTTATACCAGCTGGTCTAAAACTAACATCTTGGCTACTGAACAGCAAAGATTTTATATGAAGGTATGTCTCAGGAGGTAGTACAAGTAACAGAATTTCTGAGTTGTTGTTTGTTGCTCCAGGGATCTGGGTTCAAATGTGACTTCCAGCTTGAACCTGTAGAATATGCAGTTTCTCCCCGAGACTGCAGGGGTTTCCTCTATTTGCTCTGGTTTCCTCCTTCAGCCTAAAGATATGTAGGATCCTAGGTTAAATCACTGTTGTAAATTGACTCTGATGTGCAGGTGAGTGCTAAAATCTGGGTGGAATTGACAGGACTGAGGAGAGAATAAAAGTGGGTTTAGTGTAAACGGGCAATACACAAACATGCTGGAGAAACTCCCTAGCACCTTTATGTATGCAGTCAACCTTAGCATCTGCAGACTTTTTTGTTTAACTCCATTAGCGTAAAAAGGCGTTTGATGGTTGGCCATGAGCCTGGTTAAACACTGTATGAGTGACTCTAATGCACATCATTGGGATGAGTATGGAAATGGATATTCAAGGAGAATAGCCCTGTTACCACAATTCCCAAACATGATGACAGACTACACAAGCAATACCTTTGGCAGCGAACACTGTCCTTCAGCTCACTATGTTGATTAGGTTGTGAAATATCTCTTGTTCTTCAAGTTCATAAATAGAATTGGAAAACCAAGTTGTTTACAGACCTCTATTGACCAACATGAGACTGAAACTCATTTATATCAACTCACGTTTCCTCTTTTGGACCGTGGACACCAATGAACAGACTATTGACATAAATTTTAGCACACAGGTTATAACTCCCTCATTCAGTACAGACACGCGACACATGTGGAAGGGCATCCAAGATATCATCAACCACAAGACTACACCATCTGCCTGTATTGGTGATGCCTCCCTCTCAGATGCACTGAACAACTTCAATGCGCGTTTTGAGGTGCTAAATGATGTGGCGGTGAAGAAGACCACCTCTCTTCCAAATGATCAGGTGCTGGGGCCGATGTGAAGAGAGAGCCAGGTAAGGTCAGTCTATGGAAAGCTCTGGACTGGATACCGGCAGAGTGCTCAGGGGATGTGCGGCTCAGCTGGCGGATGTTCTCACTGACATCTTTAACATCTCCCTGAGAAGCACCGTGGTCCCAACATGCTTCAAAGTGCCACCATTGTCCCCGTGCTAAAGAAGTCATCTGTGTCCTGCCTCAATGATTACCGTCCTGTTGGACTCACGTCCATCATCATGAAGTGCTTCGAGAGGCTTGTCATGGGGCACATTAAGCTCCTGCTGCGCCCATCACTGGACCCCTTGCAGTTCGTGTACAGATCCAACCACTCTATGGATGATACGATCACCACTGCCCTCCATCTAGCCCTCACCCATATAGAAATAGCATTTTGGAATGCTGTTTATTGACTTCAGTTTGGCACTCAACACAATCATACCTCAGTATCTGATAAGGAAGTTGAGCCTGCATGGACTAAATACCTCCCTCTGTAATTGGATTCTTGACTTCCTGTTGGGGAAACCTCAAGCAGTCTGGATCAGGCATTGGTCACGTGATGGAGTAGTGGCCGGACGGTGAACTCCAGCCCTCTCCAGAAAAGTCGAAAAAAATAAAGGAAAGCACAAAGGCACAAAAATAAAAATTAAACTAAAGTGAATATAAATGTGGAAAGAAGATGGCGACGAAAAAAGCAAAATCGAAACCAACGGTAAGAAGAGAGGAAGAGAAGACAACGGAAGAAGAAGGAGAAGGCCTTACCTGTTCGAAGAGGCCCACGGTGGAGAGAGAAACCTGCTCCCTCAGGTCGGTAGAAAGTGGACTACAAAAATGGCTCGCTGAGCCGAGTAAAAGTGCGCAATCGCGCATGCGCGACTCCTCGCGCATACGCGATGCGCATGCAAAAAAACACACCGACGGGAGGGGCGACCAGCTGGGGAGTCGATCTCCACAGCTGGCAATGACAGCTGCAGAACACCTGCAGCAAGAGGAGAACATAGAAGACATTGAAAACAAGAAAGAAGAGAAGAAAAAGACAACAAAGAAACAACAGATGGCCAACCCAGAGAAAGAAGAAGAGGAAGAGGAAGAGTACAGTGAAATGGAAGAAGAAGGGAAAGGCAAGACAATGGATATACTTTCTCTTATTAAAGAATACATGGATTCATTTAAAGAATGGCAAGCACAAGAATTTAGTGATTTAAGAAGAAGAATAAACAGTACAGAAGAGAAAGTGAATAAAATAGATATGACCTTATCAGAAATAGGAAAAAGAATGGACAAGATGGAAGAACGAGAAGCAGCAGTAGAAATGGAGGTAGAGGACTTAAAAAAGAAATTAGAGGAATCTAATAAAAAAGTTAAAGAGACACAAGAGCTGTTAGCTCAGAAAATAGATATAATGGAAAATTATAACAGAAGAAATAACATAAAGATAGTGGGACTTAAGGAAGATGAAGAAGGCAAGAATATGAGAGAGTTTATAAAAGATTGGATCCCCAGGATCTTAGGATGTCCAGAACTACAGCAAGAAATGGAAATAGAAAGAGCACATAGAGCATTAGCCTTTAAACCACAACCACAACAAAAGCCAAGATCTATTTTAGTAAAATTCCTAAGATATACTACAAGAGAAAAGGTACTGGAGAAAACAATGGAGAAAGTAAGAAAGGACAACAAGCCACTGGAGTACAAAGGGCGAAAAATCTTTATTTATCCAGATATAAGTTTTGAACTCCTGAAGAAGAGAAAGGAGTTCAATATAGCAAAGGCGATTTTATGGAAGAAAGGGTATAAATTTATACTAAAGCATCCAGCAATATTGAAAATATTTATTCCAGGACAAGAAAGCAGAAATGGATAAGAAGGAAAGGTAATGATGGAGAAACGGAAAGAGAAGATAAACAAAGTATAAAATGGCTACGCTGAACTATATGACTTTAAATATTAATGGAATACATAACCAAATTAAAAGGAAGAAACTGCTAAATTTACTGAAAAAAGAAAAAAATTGATATAGCATTTGTGCAAGAAACACATTTAACTGAATTGGAGCACAAGAAATTAAAGAAAGATTGGGTAGGACACGTAACAGCAGCATCGTATAATTCAAAAGCAAGAGGAGTAGCTATATTAATTAGTAAAAATGTGCCATTTAAAATAGAAGAGGAAATAATAGATCCAGCAGGGAGATATGTAATGATAAAATGTCAGATATATTCAGAGTTTTGGAATCTACTCAATGTATATTCACCTAACGAAGAAGATCAAAAGTTTATGCAAGATATTTTTTTGAAGATAGAAGATACGCAAGGGAACATATTAATAGGAGGGGATTTCAACCTGAATTTGGATTCAAATATGGACAAAACTGGGAAAAAAATTAACAGAAAGAACAAAGTAACCAAATTTATAATTAAATCGATGGAAGAAATGCAACTTTTGGATATATGGAGGAAACAACACCCAAAGGAAAAGGAATATTCATATTACTCGGGTAGACATAAAACATACTCAAGAATAGACCTATTTTTGTTATTAGCTCGTATGCAAGATAGAGTAAGAAAAACAGAATATAAAGCTAGAATATTATCGGACCATTCACCCTTAATATTGACAATAAAGTTAGAGGACATCCCTCCAAGAATGTATAGATGGAGATTAAACCCCATGTTACTTGAAAGGCAGGATTTTAGAGAATTTATTGAAAGACAAATTAAAATGTATTTTGAAATAAATACGAAATCAGTGAAAGATAAGTTTATACTATGGGATGCAATGAAAGCATTCATTAGAGGGCAAATAATAAGTTATGTAACCAAGATGAAACAGGAAACAGAGCAGTTGGAAAGGGAAATAGTAAATATAGAAAAAGAATTAGCAATGAAGGAAGATACAACTAAAAGAAGAGAATTGGCAGATAAAAAAAATAAAATATGAAACACTACAAACATATAAGGTGGAGAAGAATACAATGAAGACAAAACAGAAATATTATGAACTAGGTGAAAAAATGCACAAAATTCTAGCATGGCAGCTTAAGACAGAACAAGCTAAGAAAATGGTTTTGGCATCAAGGAAAAAAGACAAACAAATTACATATAATCCAAAAGAGATCAAGGAAAACTTTAGAGAATTCTATGAACAATTATGCCAAACTGAAAACGAAGGGAAAGAGGGAAAATAGATGAATTTCTAACTAAAATTGAACTACCAAAACTACAAATAGAGGAACAAAATAAATTAACAGAAGCATTCAGAATAGTAGAAATACAAGAGATAATAAAAAAATTACCAAATAATAAGACACCAGGAGAGGATGGATTCCCAATAGAAGATGAAATTAACAGAATGGTATAAATTAACAGAATGGTATAAACAAGGAGGCTTACAACTGCCAAACTTTAAAAATTATTATAGAGCCGCACAATTAAGATACCTATCAGATTTTTATCAAACAAGGGAAAAAACAGATTGGACCAGATTAGAATTAGATAAAATAGGGGAAAAGATACCTGAATACATATTATATAAATGGGATGAAAAATTGGTACAACAAAGAAGTTCTCCAGTATTACATCATCCACTCAATATTTGGAAGAAGATTCATGTAGAAAGAAATAAAACAAATTATCAATTACCAAAACTAATATTGACGCAAAACAAGTTACTCCCTTTTACAATAGATAACCTTTCCTTTAGAGAATGGGAGAAAAAAGGGATTAAAAGAATAGAAAATTGTTTTTCAGGAAATAAATTATTATCCTTTGAACAAATGAAAGATAAATACAATATAACTCAAGATACAGCGCTGGCATATTACCAATTGAGATCCTACTTGAAGGACAAATTAGTAAGCAGTCTGAGTTTACCAGAGGGAAGTAACTTTGAATATGTGATTACAGATACAATGATCTTTCTTTGGCTTGGCTTCGCGGACGAAGATTTATGGAGGGGGTAAAAAGTCCACGTCAGCTGCAGGCTCGTTTGTGGCTGACAAGTCCGATGCGGGACAGGCAGACACGATTGCAGCGGTTGCAGGGGAAAATTGGTTGGTTGGGGTTGGGTGTTGGGTTTTTCCTCCTTTGCCTTTTGTCAGTGAGGTAGGCTCTGCGGTCTTCTTCAAAGGAGGTTGCTGCCCGCCAAACTGTGAGGCGCCAAGATGCACGGTTTGAGGCGATATCAGCCCACTGGCGGTGGTCAATGTGGCAGGCACCAAGAGATTTCTTTAGGCAGTCCTTGTACCTTTTCTTTGGTGCACCTCTGTCACGGTGGCCAGTGCAGAGCTCGCCATATAACACGATCTTGGGAAGGCGATGGTCCTCCATTCTGGAGACGTGACCCATCCAGCGCAGCTGGATCTTCAGCAGCGTGGACTCGATGCTGTCAACCTCTGCCATCTCGAGTACTTCAACGTTAGGGATGTAAGCGCTCCAATGGATGTTGAGGATGGAGCGGAGACAACGCTGGTGGAAGCGTTCTAGGAGCCGTAGGTGGTGCCGGTAGAGGACACATGATTCGGAGCCGAACAGGAGTGTGGGTATGACAACGGCTCTGTATACGCTTATCTTTGTGAGGTTTTTCAGTTGGTTGTTTTTCCAGACTCTTTTGTGTAGTCTTCCAAAGGCGCTATTTGCCTTGGCGAGTCTGTTGTCTATCTCATTGTCGATCCTTGCATCTGATGAAATGGTGCAGCCGAGATAGGTAAACTGGTTGACCTATGATTATCCAATGATTATGATTGGATTATGATTATCCATAATCATATTATCCAACTGCACGAAAACCAACAAGGTCGGGTCAGATATAGCAATGAGCTCTTTGAACCCTTCTCCATTAACAATGGGGTGAAGCAAGGCTGTGTTCTGGCACCAACCCTCTTTTCAATCTTCTTCAGCATGATGCTGAACCAAGCCATGAAAGACCCCAACAATGAAGACGCTGTTTACATCCGGTACCGCACGGATGGCAGTCTCTTCAATCTGAGGCGCCTGCAAGCTCACACCAAGACACAAGAGAAACTTGTCCGTGAACTACTCTTTGCAGACGATGCCGCTTTAGTTGCCCATTCAGAGCCAGCTCTTCAGCGCTTGACGTCCTGTTGGCCTGGAAGTCAGCCTGAAGAAAACTGAAGTCCTCCATCAGCCAGCTCCCCACCATGATTACCAGCCCCCCCACATCTCCATCGGGCACACAAAACTCAAAAGGGTCAACCAGATACAATGATAATCAAAAGATTTATAACAAATATGTATATTAAACTGCAAGAAAAGGAGAATGAGGAAACAAATGGTAAAACTAAACAAAAATGGGAACAAGATTTAAATATAAAGATAAAAAAGGAAACATGGGAGAAGTTATGTTCTGGAACAATGAGAAATACAATAAATACGAGGTTACGTATGATACAATATAACTGGATACGCAGGCTATACATTACACCTCAAAAGTTAAATAAATGGGACCCAACAGTATCTGATAGATGTTTTCGATGTAAAAAAGAAATGGGAACAACAATTCATGCAATCTTGACATGTGAGAAAGTAGAAAAATTTTGGGAAGATCTAAATCAGATATTAAATAAAATTACAGAAAACAATATACCAAAGAATCCAGAGATCTTCCTCCTAAGTAACATAAAAAACAAAGAATTTGGAATTGATTTGGAGGATGCACAAAAAAGATTTGTTAAGATAGCTCTAGCCGTAGCAAAAAAATGTATTATGTCAACCTGGAAATTGGAAGATAATTTGAAAATACAACAATGGTATATAGAAATGAATAAATGTATTCCATTAGAAAAAATAACATATAGTTTAAGAAATAATATTGAAATATTTGAACAAATATGGGAGCCTTACATGAAACACAATAGTGAAAACCTACCGGGGACATTCACTACTTAAATTAACGAAAGGAGAAGGAAATGAAAAGAATTGACTCAGTGGAATTTCTTGTTTATTTTTATTGAAATGACAACATTGTTTGACCGGTTTAATGAATCCTAGATTTTTTACTTTAAATGGACGGGAGGGGGGAGGTAGGGAGGGTGGGATGGGAGGAGGGAGGGGGGGGGAGAGAAAATGGCACTGTATATGTTTGAAAAGGAAAAAGTGTGTATCATGGTTAATGTGATGTATGGTGTGAAAAATAAAAAATTTTTAAAAATTAAAAAAAAGCAGTCTGGATCAGTAGCAACACTTCCAAGACCATCACACTGAGCACAGGGGCCTCTCCAGAGCTGTGTGCTTAATCCACTGCTGTTCACTCTGCTGAACCAAAACACAGCTCGGACCACATCATCAAGTTCACTGATGACATGACCACGGTGGACTTGATTAGTAAGAATGAGGAGTCAGCATATAAAAAAGAGTCGCTAACAGACTGGTGCAGATCCAACAATTTGTATCTGACTTCTGAAGGGCCTAGGGGGACCACGCTCCACTGACCATTGATGTCTTGACCGCTGAGGTTGTCAAGAGCATCAAATTCCTTGGAGTGCATTTGATGGAGAATCTCACTGGGTCGCTAACATAGGAACATAGGAAGTAGGAACAGGAGTAGGCCAAAATCGCCATTCAATACGATCATGGCTGATCTAATTTATGACCTAACTACACCTATTTGCCTTCTCCCCATATCCCCTAATTCCTCTATCATGTAAAAATTTATCTAACCGAATTTTAAATATGTTTAATGAGGCAGCCTCAACCACTTCCAAACATTCACTACTCTCTGGGAAAAAATATTTTTCCTTATCTCTGTCCTAAATCTACTCCCCCGAATCTTGAGACTGTGTCCTCTCGTTTTAGTTTCCCCAGCCAGCTCAAAAAACCTTCCTACATCTATCCTATCCAAACCCTTCATAATCCTATATGTTTCTATAAGATCTCCTCTCATTCTTCTGAATTCGAGCGAATATAATCCTAGACGATTTAATCTTTCATCATAAGTCAACCCCTTCATCCCAGGGATCAACCTAGTAAACCTCCTCTGGACCGTCTCCAAAGCCAGTATATCCTTCCTCAAATATGGAGACACAGTACTCCAGGTGCGGTCTCACCAGTACCTTATACAGTTGCAACATTACCTCCCTACTCCTGAATTCAATTCCTCTAGTGATGAAGGCCAACATTCCATTTGCCTTCTTAATAACCTGCTGCACCCGCAACCTAACTTTTTGCGATTCATGCACAAGCACTCCCAAGTCCCTCTGCACAACAGCATGCTGTAGTTTTTCATCCTTTAAATAATATTCATCTCTTTTATTTTTCTTGCCAAAGTGGATAACCTCACACTTACTAACATTGTACTCCATATGCCAGACCTTTGCCCACTCATCCAGCTTAACTAACTATATCCCTCTGCAGACTCTCCACATCCTCATTACAATTTGCTCTTCCACTCAATTTGGTGTCATCCGCAAACTTGGCTACATCACATTTTGTCCCCTCCTCCAAGTCATCAATGTAAATGATGAACAGTTGTGGGCCTAACACTGACCCCTGCGGCACTCTACTTACCACTCTCTGCCAACCTGAAAAACTCCCATTTATCCCGACTCTCTGCCTCCTGTCAGACAACCAATTTTCAATCCAGGCCAATATATTTCCCCGGACTCCACTTTCCTGTAACTTACTGAGAAATCTCCTGTGTGGCACCTTATCAAACACTTTCTGGAAATCCAAATATACATCAACCTGTTCCCCTTTATCCACCGCACCCATTATATCCTCAAAGAATCCTAACAAGTTTGTCAAACAAGATCTTCCCCTTCTAAAACCATGCTGCGTCTGCCTGATTGAACCCTTACGTTCCAAAAGTTTCACTATTTCATCTTTAATGATGGCTTCAAGCATTTTTCCAACCACAGACATCAAGCTAATTGGCCGATAATTTCCAGTCTTCTGCCTACATCCCTTCTTAAAAAGTGGCGTGACATTTTCTGTCTTCCAGTCTGCCGGGACCTGCCCAGAATCCAAAGAATTTTTGTATATGACCACCAATGCATCAACTTTAACTTCTGCCATTTCCTTCAGAACCCTTGGATGCATATCATCAGGACCAGGTGATTTGTCTGGCTTTAGTCCCATTAGTTTCTCCATCACTACTTCCTTTGTAACAACTATTTTATCAAGGCCCTCCCCAACATTAGCATCCTTTACTCCGCACTTGGGCATGCTGGACATGTCTTCCACCGTGAAGACTGACACAAAATATTTGTTTAATGCCTCGGCCATTTCCTCATTTTTTTGCTACCAGTTTTTCTTTCTCATCCTCCAAGGGTCCTATGTTAACTCTGGCCACCCTCTTCCATTTTATATCTTTATAAAATTTTTTACTTTCTGTTTTTATATTTTGTGCCAATTTAAATAATCCTTTTTCCCATTTCTTATTACCCACTTTCTAACCCCTTGTTGTCTCTTAAAGTTTTCCCAATCTCCCAGTTTCCCACTGTTCTTTGCAGCTTTGTACACCTGCGCCTTCAATCTTATACTCTCTTTTATTTCCTTTGTTAACCACAGTTGATTTTTCCCTCCCTTCCTGCCCTTTTTCCTGACCGGAATATATTTTTGTTGAGCATTACAAAATATTTCTTTGAAAATCTTCCACTGTTCCTCAACTGTTTCATCAATTAGTCTGTACTCCCAGTCCACTCTGCCAATTCCTCCCTTATCCTATGGTAGTCACCCCTGTTTAAGCATAATATATTAGTTTTAGATCTAACTATTTCCCCTTCCATCTGAATGAGAAATTCAATCATACTATGATCGCTATTTCCCAGATGGTCTCTAACTATTACATCATTTACTCTACTTATCTCATTGCACAACACTAGATCCAGGAGAGCATTTTCTCTTCTGGGTTCCTTAACATGCTGCTCAAGAAAGCTATCGCGGATGCATTCTATGAAGTTCTCTTCCAGACTCCCACGACCAACTTGATTTTCCCAATCTATGTGGAAGTTAAAGTTCCCTATGACGACTGCCGTATCATTATTACATGCCTCACTTATCTCTCTATTTATTTCCTGTGCCACTAAACTATTGTTATTTGGTGGGCGATAGATAACACCCACCAATAATTTTTTTCCCTTTGTTATTCTTTATCTCTACCCAAATGGACTCAACATTATGCTCTTTAGATCTTATATCCTTCCTCACTACTGCCTGGAGCTCATCTTTGATTAAGAGTGCAACTCCACCTCCCTTACCATCCTGTCTATCTCATTGCACCACCTGATACCCTTGAAAGTTTAATTCCCATTTAGGGTCACCTTGTAGCCATGTTTCCGTGATGGCTACCAAATCATAGGCATGGGTACCGATTTGCGCCTCAAGTTCACTAACCTTATTTCTAATACTGCGGGCATTCAGATAAAGTGCCCTTATGCTCTTTGTCCTTTTAATATCTAGTGACTTCTGTAACCTTTTCTTTCGATTTTTCTGCCCACTATTTTTCTTTGTAATTTTCTTAACACTATCATTGACCCGAAAACTCACTGCACCATCTGATTTTTTACTTTCTCCTCCCAACATTACTTTTCCTATTTTACTTTTCCTGGCCATTACTTTATCTTCCCTACCCTTTTCCCTATCACTCTGGTTCCCATACCCCTGCCAAATTAGTTTAAACCTTGCCCCACTGCTGTACCAAACATACTTGCCAAAATGTTGACACCTTTTGGATTTAGGTGCAACCTGTCCCTCTTGTAAAGATCAAGCCTTCCCCAAAAGAGATCCCAATGATCCAAGAAGCCAAATCCTTGCCTTGTACACCAGCACCTCCGCCACACGTTCATTTTCCTTATCCTTACATTCTTTTCATCACTTGCATTTGGAACAGGTAGTAATCCCGAGATCACCACCCTAGCATTCCTGTCTTTCAGCTTTCGTCCCAGCTCATTGTAATCCCTTTTCATTACCTCCTCCCTTTTCTTGTCAATGTCATTTGTACCCACATGTACCAAGACATCAGGCTGCTCTCCCTCTCCTCTCAGAGTATTTTGGACCCGATTTGTGATATCTCGTACCCTTGCACCAGGGAGGCAGCATACCATGCGGGTATACTTATCTGGCTCACAGAACCTCCTGTCTGTACCTCTGACAATGGAGTCCCCAATAACTACTGCATTTCTCCTTTTCCTTTTCTTTTGCACCACTCTGCCAGGCTCATTGCCATTGACCTGGTGCCCGTGGCCATCTTCTGACCGGTCATCTCCCTCAACAGAATCCAACACAACATAACTGTTGCTGAGTGGGATAGTCACTGGTGTGCTCTCCGTTTTTCTCGCTTTTTTCTTTTCCCCCCTGACGGTTTCCCACTGACCTGACACGGGTTCTGGACTATTTATCGGCCTGAAAGTTGAGTTGATTAACTCCTCACTCTCCCTTACAAGCCGCAGGTCATCAATCTGCAACTCCATATCCCTAATTCGCTCCCTTAGTAACTGCATCTCGGTACACCTGGTGCAGATGTGGCCATTTGGGAGGGTGGAGGTCACCCATTGTTCCCACATCTGACACCCAGTACAGAGCACTAACCCTATTGGCATATCTCTGAATACGAAGGCAAATAACTCAGCTTACCTTGTCTCCTTGCCTGCTTTCGCCGAAGCCTGATAAGCCAAAGCCAGGAAGTATCACTCCTTCACTGCCCCACTCACTCACTGAGCCATTCCTTGCTGGCCGCTCCCTCCCCTTTCACTCCTTTTATTGGCCCCTTGACCAATTGACCCTGTCACTTTCAGCAAGCTCCTCCTCCTCTGATTCACAGCCCGACTCTCTCCAAGCACCTCCTCTGACTCCCAGCCGAACCAAGTAGGCCCAAGCCCCGGTAAGCCCCCGACTTTAATAGCTTACCTTCTCCTCACTTTCAGCAAGCTCCTCCTCCTCTGATTCACAGCCCAACTCTCTCCAAGCTCCTCCTCCGACTCCCAGCCGAACCAAGTAGCAACCAGCTCCATAGCCAAGACAGCTCATCAGCACCTCTATTTCCTGTAAAGGCTGAGGAAAGTTCATCTCCCACCCTCCATCCTCACTAAATTCTACAGAGGAGGTATTGGGAATATCCTGTGCAACTACATCTCCTCCTGGTTTGGAAACTGTATCTCCTTGAACTGCAAGACCCTGCAGAGGATAATGAAATCAGTGGAAAAGATCATTGGGGACTCTCTTCCTATCATGAAGGACATCTACAATACTCAATGCAAGTGAAAAGCAATAAATATTGTGAAGGACTCCACACACCCCTCATGTAAACTGTTGTCTCTTCTGCCATCAGTTAGGAGATACCGTAGCACTTGGGTTGTAACGTCCAGATTGGGCAACATTTTATTTTGCCCAAAGCCATCAAGTTCTTGAATTCTCAGAACGTATGTAGATAGTGTACTATGGACTTTTACTGTATATGTCTTAATATTTTAATATTTCAATGTGTTTAATTTCTAACTTATATTTATGTGAATATGCTCCGTGGTCCTGAAGAAACGCTATCTCATCTTTACCGTGTGAGCATGGTATGAATGATAAATAAAGGTGACTTGACTTGAATTGGAGAACCGTCTGATACACAAATATGCTGGAGAAATTCAGCATGTCACATTATCCAAAGGAAGTAATGGGTCACCAATATTTAGGGACTGAGCCCAGCCTGAAATGTTGGTTACCCTTTATTTCTTACGAATGCTTCGAGACCTGCTGAGTTTCTCCAGCACGATTGTGTATTGTGCTCAACTGCAGAATCTGAAGACTTTCTTGTTTAACTTTATGTCCTTGTCCAGGTGCCACACTTCGAAAAAGACATCAAGGCTTTGGAAACTGCTCAGATGAGATTAACCAAAATGATCTGTGGGACTTTAGCTATGTTGATAAGACTTGAGAAGCATAGGTGATTTTTGGGTCAGAGGCAGTTGTGAAGAGAGAAAGATTATTCCCATTGGCAGAATCAAAAGCTGGAGGACAAAGAATGAAGTGATTGGCAAAACAAACACAAAGTATATGAGGCAAAAAAAAATTATACTGCCTGGAGTACTCATCAGGAGTGGTAGTTCACCTGAAGTATCCAAAAGTGAAATGAGTACATATCAGAAAGAAAAGAATTTGCCAGGCATGGGCGACAAATGGGGATTAGTACTTGCAGGATTTCTCTTTCAGAGCCCGAGTAAAGATTTGACAAGATGAATGGATGCTTTCTGCACTTCAATGTTCCGTACAAAAATGATTGATTGACATTTAACACTTGCCACAGAGGTAAATAGTTCATCCATTTTCTACTGTGGTCATCAACCTTGTTATATGGGGGTGGACGGGACAATCCACTGATTACTATAGATTGGTTTGCAATGCATGCCCTGTTGAATATACTTACCAGGATATGTAAAATAAATGTCTTAATTGCATTCTGTGCAAATCCAACTATACATACATCGGGATTAATTCAAACAGAAAACAATACTCAAAGCAATACTAATTATTCCTGTTTGAGAGATACAGCATGGAAGGAGGTTTTAAATCTTTCCCCTCTCACCTAAAACCTATGCCCTCATGTTTTAGACTCTCCTACCCTGGGAAAAAGGCTGTGACCATTCACTTTATACATGCCCCTCACAATTTAATGTACCTCTAGCCCCCTGTTTCATCTACCATTCCTTGTCCATTTCTCACTTCATCAAGATGCTGCTCACCAGATGAGTCTTTCTTGCTGGAGCAGCTCATTTTCATTGCCCAGATTACCCACGTCCTCTAACCTCACCCCTAAAGGTATGTGCCTTCTCTATTGTTTTTCCATTGAGAATCACCACCCAATGCCACCCCACTCCCAAGCTGTACACAGCAATTTCCACTCCTTTTTTCCATGTTCCATTCCATCCCCTCTACTGTTCCTTGGGTGAAGTCCCAATCTCCTTCATTGTTCATGGTATTATTGCAGACTACATGGAGACAGTGCCTGTTTAAATTTATCAATTGTACCTTTCCAGGAGAAATCTGCACCACATCCCCAAAGCTGGTAGGAGCCTTCAAATGTGTTATAACAAGTTTAGACTGGGCTTCTATCCCTTTGTCATGGATCATTGATAATTATCCCATATGGAATTAAAGCTATTGCTAGTGGATTGGACACCTGTTTTTCTTTCCCTCCAAATGACTTTATAGGAGTGGGAAATTTGGTAGCATGTAGAATGGCTGACTAATCTGCCGCTGCTAATTTTCCACCCCCACTGATGTTGAAACTGCTCTACAGCTACACAATAGGCTGCAATCATTGAATGACACTTTATCCACATGTTAATTTTTCCATCTTCCTGCCCCTTGATTTGACATCTTATTTTCTGCATGAGTTTCAATGAGACTCAGCTCCACTGCAACGACATCTCTTCTGAATATCCCCTGATCTTTCAAACATAGATCAGGTTAACCAATACTTAAATTTTAAAAACGTAATCTTTGTTTCCAAATCCATCCATGGCTTCTCCACACCGTATTGGGTGGGCACAGGGACTTTAACATGATTACTTTTAACAGGATGCCAAGCCACAGATTTATCCTTCCCCTTACAGGGAGACTAGGCACTAGCCAGGAAAGTGTCATCCATTACATGGTACTTTGTCAAATTGTTATTATTGCCCTTCCTGCCTCCTCTTAATAATACTAGTGCTCCTCCAACTCTGGTCTCAAACATTCCCCATTTTAATCGCTCCACTTTGGCAGTGGGCCTTGAGTTGTCAAGAAATTTGAAATACACCCATCCATCCTCTATGTCTTTTCTCCCTTATTTTCCTCCATTCAGACATTCCATACAACTTAAGTCTTCTGCCCTAATATCTTGACTAACCTTTTGGTGTTTTGCCCTAATATCTCCCTACATGGCTCAGAGCTAGCTTTCACTTTGCTATTACTCCTTTTGAAGACCTGTGGGATACGTTAGAGTTACTTATACGTTATACCACCGCCAGTGGATTGATATCGCCTCCAACTGTGCATCTTGGCGCCTCACAGTTCAGCGGGCAGCAACCTCCTTTGAAGAAGACCGCAGAGCCCACCTCACTGACAAAAGACAAAGGAGGAAAAACCCAACACCCAACCCCAACCCACCAATTTTCCCTTGCAACCGCTGCAACCGTGCCAGCCTGTCCCGCATCGGACTTGTCAGTCACCAACGAGCCTGCAGCAGACGTGGACATACCCCTCCATAAATCTTTGTCTGCGAAGCCAAGCCAAAGAAAAAAGAAAAAAGATACCATAGGTGCTTTGTGGTTATGGAGTTACAGTTAAGCACAGCACAGAAAGAGGCACTTCAACCTGCCATCATCTCCCACTTACACTGATTTCAACATGAAATCCATTGTTTTACTATCTCCACATTTTTTTGTTCAGTTCCTCCCAGATTCTATATTCCAGAGGCAATTTACATTGGTCAATTACATGGGCCAATTAACTTACCAACCCTCTGGAATATGGGAGGAAACGGAAGCACCTGGAGGAAACGCATGTGGTCACAGGGAGAATGAGCACAAGGAACAGCCCCCGAGTTCAGGTCTCAACTCAAGTGTCGGGTGCTGTAAGGCAGTGACTCAACTAGCTGTGCCACTGTGTTCCTGTAGAGCTTGGCCTCTGTGTAGGGTTGTTGTTGCCCAAAACGTATGCACAATGAAAAAGTGATGAAACAGATAGAAAAACAGACAAGTTCACAATTGACATGATCTTAAAGGGCAGCTGCATGAAAACCATGTCCTGGGTTTTTTTCAGTACAGTTATAAATTAGCATAATCTACATTTCTTTGCCACTGGCCCAGACAGTTCCTTACAATAGATCCAGCTGAGCAACATTTAGATTACTGAGAACAGTACTGTTATGTCAAGAAACAAACTACAGTACAAGAACAAGAAAGTGAGCGAGTAAAGGAGAAACAATGGAGGCTTTTATTCAAATTGGAAGGCTATTCTGAAAATTGATTCAAAGTTGTTGGAAGAAGCATACATCAGTAGAGTTTTCACGTGAACTGACAACTCCCTGCTTCCAATGTACAGTATATAACCAATGTACAGAAAGCATAGCATTGGTCATCATTTTATTGCTTGTTTCCGTATGTAACATGAAAAGGATTAAAGACACAGTGATGGTGACCAATTTACTCATTTACTGAAATCAGACTGCATGTCTGACTGAAGCTCCCATGCTAAGGGAAATTCAGGATTCCTGTTATTTCATTATGTAGCCATTTACAAATTGTATTGCCCAGGAAGGACAGATCTTACCATATGCTAACATATGGCAAGATATTTAAAGCAGAGGAGTTAGGAGAGGTGGGGGGAGGGTGGGGAAAGAAGGATTATTAATTGAAATTGGTAATAATTATCACTGCATCTTCTAGTATTTACCTCCTGAAAGAGACCATCTTGCAGAAGTAAATTATGGCCAACTGATTCAACAACAAGCAGTTCAACAGGAAATGGGTGGCAGCTCTAAAATATCCTTCTGCCACTGTGCTTGGGTGCCAAAGGAAACAAGAGACTTGCATTTTTATGAGCACTTTATCACATCTTTTTCAAAAGTTCCAAAGTGTTCCACAGAAGATGAAATACACTATTGCTGTGTAGTCAAGGAGGGAGGCATTTGTTTTTAATAGAGCAGATTGCCACAAACAGGAAATCGGATGAATGTGCACAGTTAAAGTTCTTTGCATGGCTGTTATCTGAGAGAAGAATACTGGCCCGAGAGCACTCCAGTGTTTCTGTAAATGATGTCAAAAACTGGAGTGTGTGGGACAGGGTCTTGAATCCACTTGATCTCAAACAATCAGGATAAGTATACAAGGAATCCATTTTTGCTGTGGTTTTCAGAGCATTTGCCTTAGTTTTAACCTCTTCACCCAGAGTTTTGCATCACTTCCTCTGGATGCTTGAGAAAACACCCAGTGAAAATTATGTTTTACCAATTCTTTAAAATATCAGGGTGCTGTTCTGATCTTCACTGGTTTCAGAGGTTGTGGGGAGTAGAAGAGGGAAGTATTTGAAGAAGAGGTAGATGCATTTCTAAATTATAAGGAATTGAGGGACAGAAAGGAGTTCAAGGCTGGGGCAGATGAGCCATGATTATATTAAATGGCAGGGCAGACTTGAGGGGCCTACTTTTGTCCTTGTTTTCTTGTATTTCCTGGGTAGAATGCCCCTACAGGTAATTATTTGCCCTCATAACCCCATTTCTAAGATCTTGAGAAGAACAACACAGAGGAAACAAGTGCTTTTATAATTTAAGCAGCTTTATTGATGTAAACAAAGTTAATCAAAGTGTTAATTGGTTATTTACTAATTGTGGCTGTGGATTTGAAAGTGTACTTGGTCACAGATAAAATCCCCTGAATCCAGGGTATTCAAAGGCTGGATAAGTTGGATTCTGGTTGTGGAATGGGAGTGGGAGTTACTGTGGCTGAATAATGGAATATTTGTGGGTTCCTTATGTGATTGCCTTTGCTTTTACGACTTACAGTGGTTTGTTGAAAAATCATCATTTTTGAATTTTTTGTCTGGATAATGATTTTATTTTTAGTGTAGTATTTTATGGGGTTAATATTTTGAGTAATGTTTGTAGAAGGCAGTGAAAAATGCCTCACTGGAAATTCCTGTATGTTGGAGTTTCACGGTGGGCAGTGGGACCAGATCCTAGACCTTATCCCGCACAATGGAAAAATGTACTGGGGAGGATCAGAATAAGAAGTCCTTGGTAAAGTGATAATATCACCAGAGACCCTGTCTGGTGGTTAGGTGAATGCAAGAAGTTACAGCAATTCCAGAGTGTGTGTGTGTGTGTGTGTGTGTGTGTGTGTGTGTGTGTGTGTGTGTGTGTGTGTGTGTGTGTGTGTGTGTGTGTGTGTGTGTGTGTGTGTGTGTGTGTGTGCGTGTGTGTGTGTGTGTGCGTGTGTGTGTGTGTAAATGATGTGAGAATTCCCAGAGGGGAGGTTGCCCTAACTGAGTGTTCATGAAGTAGCCTACCTGTTGTGTGGTGGTGGGTGCGATAACAAAGTTTCCTCAAATATGAAACGTTGATACATTGGAATAAAGACATATGCCACAAAGGCATGCGCCCTTGATGCTGCCAAATGTCAAAGTTGGCAAGTGGCAGAAATTGAAACTTCCTGAATGTTATATGTAAATATGTTCCAAAACCAAGAGCAGATTATTGGGGAACTAGAAATAAGTCAACCCCGAAATCTACTCATAGTTGGGGAAAGATATTGTGGGAGAGGAAATATGAAGAACATGCTCATCATAAAACAAATTAAACAGCATCAAAAAAAAATCTCAATCACCAATATCAATGATGCCTCCCTCAAAATGGGAAAACAAAACCCTGAACATTTTATTTTAGTTAATCATTGAAATACCTAACCTTGAAACACTAGCTCAGTTTCTCCTTTCCCAGATGTGGTCTGATACTATACTTGGCTCAATGACAATAAAGTTGAATCTAATCTAAAAATCTGATCTGAGTATTCCCAGCATTTATATATTTTTTATTTTCAAACACTTAGCCACGTTATCGTTTATAACTTCACATGGATACCCTTTAATATGGAACTAAATTTCCACAATTCACTTTAAAAAAGCCTGAATAATTCCTGTTCTAATATGATATATTTGCATTTATGGCACTGGAACCTCAAAATTCTCAAGAACCTTAATAACTGTGAAGGCGATGTTCCATACTGCTTAGAGAGGCCGGGTTTCATGGAATTCATGATGAGTATCACAGGGACAAGGGGCAGGAGATTGGGGAATGGTGACTGAATGAAGGCAAGGAGTGAAGTTGTAGTTTGGGATCCAAAATAGTTAAGAAACCTACTTACCTGGAAGGTGTCTTGGCCAGACAATGCATGGGGGCAGCCAGCATTAGAAAGGAGCCCCCAGTCACCTTAATCACCTCTTCTCACTGCCGCCTTCGGGTAGAAGGTACAGAAGTCTGAAAATCAGCACCTCGAGTTTCAAGAACAGTTTCTTTCTAACAGCTATCAGACTCTTGTACTTCCTTTGTTACAATAATTATGGACTGCCCTAATAGGACTAAAGGTCTGTCCTCACTATAGCAAGTCACATGTTTTGCACTAGGATTACTGTGAATATTTATTATCGATCTTATATATTTCTCTTAATTTTCTTTAATTTGTTTACTCATAGTTTTCTTTAAAAGTACCTCTTTGGCTGCAGTGTGTAATAATTTCTGGTGTATGTACAATGTACAATGTGTATGACAATAAACTCATTATTATATCATTATCAACAGTTTATTGCCCAGGAAAGGCTCGACCACGAGTTCCACCAGAATGACTTGGTGTGTTACCCTGCAATGATCTAGCAGGATGGTGGTGCAGGGGATAAAGCAGAAATAGCTCACGTCATAAAACATCTTTTTGAATTTCTGGAGTGATGGAGCTAGGATCAAGTGCTTCTAAAGAAATTCTGGTTAACAGATGGACAATTCCACCCAGAGTGGACTGCTACAACTTTGCAAGAGCTTGAAGTAATGTAACACTAATAGCAGTCACCTTTTAT
Source organism: Narcine bancroftii (assembly GCF_036971445.1). Taxonomy (NCBI): domain Eukaryota; kingdom Metazoa; phylum Chordata; class Chondrichthyes; order Torpediniformes; family Narcinidae; genus Narcine; species Narcine bancroftii. The sequence goes on along the minus strand of NC_091471.1, from coordinate 144,545,514 downwards.
ACATTTTACATTTTTTTGCAGCTTTCTTTGTCTCAGTGCATGATGGCAATTTAATTTATACCATGGAGGTTGGCGTATCTTACATATATGTGTGACAGCAACAAGTAAGAATTTCAGTGTATCTTTACATTGAACACATATATGACAATAAACTCTTATGTTCTATCATATCGTATCATATAATATCCTGTCACTGAGGTACCCTTTTATTGAAGGAATAGAGTTCCTTTGTTCTCTTTCCTCTTCCCTCCTCTGTAAATTAAAACACCTTTCTTTTTTTCTCTTAACCTGTTTTGACTAAAGATCATCGACTTGAGACATTAGCAGCGTTTCTCTCTCCACAGATGCTGCCTGACCTGAGTGTCTCAAGCAATCTTCCCGTTTCATGAACAGGTGGCTCAAAAGCCAATGTTAGATTTGGCACACACTAAGGAACGTGGGTGGTGTTTGAACACCGAGCAGTCAGTTCTAAATCCTCCTAGTCAGGGCTGCGGATGTCAGCTGAGTATGCCTTTGAATTGCGAGGGAAGGAAGAATACAATATGCTGTCTTGAGACCTTGATCTCGAAAATGCTTTAGGGTCAAATTTAAGTCACGTGATAGTATCACCTTCACATAAGAAATAGAACCAAAGAAATAGAAGCAAAGTGGCCATTCTGCCAGATTGTGCCTGCTTGATTGTGCGATAAGATCATGGCTGATATCACTGAGTTCTTGCCGCAACTATACCAATATGGATCACCATCAATTTTGAGATTGGCTTGATTTTACCCAGAAATGATGGCTAACATGAATCAGTTTATATTATTTTGATTCTGGATCATATCGGGCTCAAATACTGTAAACAGCACAGGCAATCTGGTTTCTAGGCAAGACAATTTTATATATCCCCATGCCTAACCCATTGCTACTTTTCATAAATGAGGTTAAAAAAGATTCTGAACATGTTGAAGTTTATTTGTCACATCATACCTACTATAAGTGAGAAGGGTTCTTCTGCGAACAGTCCAACAGGCTATCTCTAACATACACATTGCTGTGCAAAGATCACAATTTAGGGAATACAGATTTTCAATGAAAATAACTATGATGATAGCTCCATTGTGGGGTTCATTTAGAAGCCTGATGGCTGCAGGGAAGAAACTGTCTTTAAATCTTTCAGCTTGTTGGTGCATGCTTTCACACCTTTGGACTCTCTCCAACGGGAAGGAAGAGAAAAGAGTTTGTCTGGGGTGAGATGAATCTTTCAGTATATTAGCTGCCTTTCCAAGTCAGCGGGAGATGTAGGTGGAGTCCACGGAGGGGAAGGAAGTTTTTATTTATGTACTGAACCAGATTCACTACCTTTTTTGGCTTTTTCATATTTTGAGCAGAGCAGCTCCCAAACCATAACTATAATGCATCCAGAAAATGCACCAAGTATGCATCTGATGGTACACCTGCAGAAGTTGCTGAGGGATAAGGGAGACCTGTTGAACTTCCTTCGTCTTCTAAGAAAGTAGAGATATTGGTGCACTTTCTTGACTGTTATGTTAATGTGCTTGTCCCAGGACAGGTCATTTTCCTCTCTTCATTGCACACAGTTTGTTTACATTTATTTGTTTACATGTGTACATTTTGTACAATTTTTCTTTGCACTGTCAATAAGTGGTAATTTTGCCTCGCCCGCAGGAAAAAAAAACTCAGGAAAAAAAATTACTCTGACAATAAATCTTAAATCTAAAATCTGAGGTATTTATTCCAAAGAATTTGAATTTATCTACAAAATGTCTGAATGTCGCAGTCCTGATCAGGAGGATCAAGCTTGAATCACAAGCATACATAGCTCTCTTTGGCTTCACCGCCGATAAACTGACATATCTTGCGGTCAGTGGTCTGCACTGTTGAGTGAGCAATGACCTTGATAATAAATATAAACATACTTCAAGCTATAAAATGCCATATTGAAAATACCCAAATGCTAAGGGACATGAGAGTGCAGGATAGCCTTAAGGTAAACTTGCATGTTGAGATGGCGGTGAAGAAGGCAAATGCAACGCTGGCGTTCATTTCAAGAGGAATAGAATGTAAAATCATTGATGTGATGTTGAGACTTTATTGTGCATTTGGTGAGACCTCATGTAATATTGTCAGTAGTTCTGGGCTCCTCATTTAAGAAAGGATGTGTTGACATTGTAAGGGATTCAAAGGAGGTTCACTAGGATGATTCCGGGAATAAAAAGATTATCATAGAATGAGCTTTTGACAATTCTTGGCCTTTATTCATTGGAATCTAAGAGAATGAAGAGTGATCTCTTTGAAACATTTCGGATGTTGAAACGTTGGGGAGTCCAGGACGGAGGGCACAACTTCAGGTTTAAAAGGCGTCCACTTAGAACAGAGATGCATAGGAATTTCTGCAGCCAGAGGGTGGTAAATCTGTGGAGTGGAGTCTATTGCCATAGGACATTTGTGAAGGCCAGGTCATTAGGTGCATTTAAGACAGAAATTGATGTGTTCTTGTTTAGCTAAGACATCAAAGGTTATGGGGAGAAGGTGGACAGTGAGGATGAGTGGGAATATGGATCAGCTCATGATTAAATGGTGAGGCAGACTCAATGGCTGAATTTCTGCACCTCTGTCTTCAGGTCTTATGTTCTTGAGCTGTCCTCCTTGCAGACATTGCACTAACCACAGGAAGTAGCCCCCATAGCAAGGACCTGTACAACTGAAGGGCTTTTTGCATTTTGTGCTTGGACTTTATTATGCTGCCCATTAAATGAGAAAAAAATGAGTCATACCCTAAACTAGGCAGGAGCTGCCAACTAGTAAACCTTTAAAAATAAACATGTGAATTATTCTGAAAATCCTAACAAAAGTCTAGTTGACCCATATCCTGACTGCCAGCCTAACCCATAACCCCCCCCCCCATCCCTTACCCTGATCTTATCTTACCACCTCAAGCTTCCATTCCAATCACTAACAACAACCCCCACCTGCAAACCTCTGACAATCAAACAGTTCCACCCACCCCTCCAGAACCTATCTTCATTGTCAACCTTACCCATGAGAGCCTATTTGGGCCTCTCTTTCTCTCTACTTACCCTTTGAATCCAACCTTACTCCAACATTTTATCTTCATGTTCTCTGCAGTTTCGTTTAGACGTGAAATAGCCATGGATTGTTTGTCAAAGCAAAAGATGAACCTCACAATTGCCTTCCCTTTGATATCATGAAACCTGGTACAGACCATCAGCAATATAATTTTGAAGAATGCTACCATATTTTCCAACAAATCACTTCACGGTATGGTTCAAATGTGTAATCTAAATGCATACAAACTGACATATCACATCATTAACATATAGATAGATTTTTATCCTGTAAATTAGTGTGGATTAGCTCAAAAAGATAAGGAAATTCATTTCCACATTCAATAATGAACTATGGCAATTGCAAATGAGAAATAAAATGGAACATTACCAACAATTTAACCCAGAGTGGAATTCTCCTGATCTTAGAAGAACACCTTGGGGAAACAGGCAACCAAGATCGACCACCAAAACTAAGGAGCTGATTGTTGACTTCAGGAAGAGGAAGCCAGAGGTATATAATCCAGTGATCATTGGGGGATCAAAGGTGGAGAAGGTAAGCACATTTAGGTTCTTGGGAACCACTATTTCAGAGGATATTTCCTGGACCCAACACACCAATGACATCATGAAGAAAGCACATCGGTGCTTCTACTTCCTCAGGTGTTTGCGGAGGAAACCAGAAACCCTGACAAATTTCTACAGAGGTGTGGTGGAAAGAGTGCTCTCCAGCTGCATCACAGTCTGGTATCGGAACATCAATACCCCTGAGCGTAAAGCCCTTCAAAAGATAGTGGACATCACAGGCAAAACTCTCCCCACTACTGAGTACATCCTTAGGGAACACTGTCATTGGAGAGCAGCAGCAATCATCAAAGATCCATACCACCAGCACACACTCTGTTCTCATTTTTGCCATCAGGAAAGAGGTATAGGTGCCACAAGACTTACACCACCAGGTTCAGGAACAGCTGCTGCCCCTCTACCATCAGACTCCTCAAGGATAAACTTGATCAGGGACTCATTTAAGAACTCTTATTTGTGCATTTTATTGATTTTTTTTTGCTCTCTCTGTATTGCACAGTCTGTTTTCATTTGTTATCTGTTTACAGTTCTTTTGATTGTTTACATGTTTATGCTGTATTACAGTTTATTTTTGCACTATCAATTAGGGTAATTCTACCGTACCCACAGGAAAAAGGAATCTCAGAGTTGTCTGTGATGTCATATGTACTCTTTGACAATAAATCTGAAGTTATGAAAGGTATATAAATGTAAATCTTCCTTTCTATTATTTGGGTCTAAAATGGCTTAGTTAAAAGCTTCATCCAAAAAAAATGCACCACCAACTTTGCAGCACACCCACAGCTATGAACTGGACTGTCAACTAGATTTACTGCACAGGCTTCCTGAAGATCTTTAGGTACAGGAGCAGAAAGATGAATGTGTTTTCCTGAGTGACAGAAGGGATAAAATGCATTGCTCGGCCCTATCTGGGATAAACTGTGTCCACACAAGTCACTTGCCTTCAAAGTTGAGCAGGGAAACCTATTGGACTTTTCATTGGTATTGACCTCATTAAGTGGCTCTCATTGACTAGGAGTGGTCCAGATTCCAGGCGAAGCCACAGACTTCGGCTGGCATATCAGGTGGGACAGTGAGCAGTATATAGAGTGGTTGTGAAGAGAGCACAGGGCAGTGGACAGTGGTTTTGTTTCCTCAACTAGGGAACAAGTGGAGGCCAGAGATGGTGACAGACTGAGAGGACTACAGTCAGATTGGAAGAGCAATGGGCCAAGAGGGAAATGGGTGTTATGTCTCTGTGTTACTTGGAAGGCTTTTTAAATAACTTAGAGATGCAAGATTGAAATAACAGAAGAGAGTTTACTTACTGATGCCTTCCACCATCTCAGGTAATGGTTCACACACAGTCATATACATATACATACACCACACAGTGGTGCACTACAATTACTACAGTGAGAAGGGTGTATTCTTATGTGGTTACAAAATAGTTCACATTATCCTGATTATATAATAGTGGGTATGTACATCCATATTACAAAAGAGGAAGTACTGTTGGTCTTAAAGCACATCATGGTAGATGAAATATCCTGAGATAATGTACAAAGCTCAAGAAGAAGTTGCAGGAACCCTGGCAGGACATTGCACATTTAGCCATGAATGAGGTGCCAAAAGACTGGAGGATGGTTAATATTGTGGTTTTATTTAAGAAGGTCTGCAAGGACAAGCTGGGAAATTCAGCCGTGATCATATTGAATGGCGGAGCAGGCTCGATGGGCCATTTTTGGCCTACTCCTGTTCCTACTTCCCATGTTCCTATGAAATGACAGGTCAGCGAGCAGGGAAGGCTACTGGATGAGACAATATATCAGCATTTAGAAAGTTAAAGTCTGATGAGGTACATGCCTTTGTGTGTAGGAAATCATGCCTCACAAATTGAGGTCCCCAACATGTTTGATGAAGGCAGGAGGGTGGACATGTTTACATAGCCTTCAATTATGGTTTTGATAAGATCCCGTATGGCTTACGAGTCCAATGCAGGCTAGCTGCATCATATTTGGGGTCCGCTACCGACTGATGACACAGAATTTTCTTGTTTGTCGAAGTCTGAGGGTCGGAGTGGAGGGTTGTTTTTCAGATTGGTGGCTTGCAGTGATGTGCAGCAGGGATCTGTTCTGGGTGCACTATTGCTTATTATCTACACATCAACTTGGATGGTTAATAAGTTCATGGATGGTGCCAAGTTCGTGGTGTCATGAAAAGTGAATAAGGTCATCTCAGAACACAACAAAATCTAGATCAAATGGGAAAGTGGGCCAAGGGATGCCAGTCAGAATTGACCTTAGACAAGTGCAAGGTGTTGTCTTTTGGTAGGATAACTAGGGCAGTACTTCACAGTAAATTGCAGGGCCCAGGAGAGTGTTGTAGAACAGAGAGACCATAGCTTCTTGAAGGTCACCACACAGGTAGACAGGATGATGAAAGATGTGTTTGGCACTCTTGCCTTCATTGGGAATATCATGTTACATCTGTACGAGACATCAATGAGACCACACTTGAAGCTTTGTATTGGACGTGGACAGTCAAGTTATGTGAAGGATGCCATTAAACTGGTCAAGAAGCAGAAAAGATTCTCAAGGATGTTACCAGGAGTGGAGGACTTGTGATTTAAGAAGAGGCTGGATCGGCTGGGACATTTCTTCCTAGAGTTGAAGAGGCTGAGGGTCACTTTACAGAGGTGTGTACGGTCATGAAAGGCATAGTAAACAGTCACAGGTTCTTTCCAAGTATAGGAGAGCCAAAACTGGAGGATAAAGACTGAGAGGGAAAAGATTTAAAAGGGACCTAAAAGGTAATCTTTTCACACTGTAGGTGGGAGGTAACTGCTAGAGAAAACAGTAGAAACGGCTACAATTACAATGTTTAAAAGACATTTACAGAGGTACATGAAGATAAACAAGACTGTACGTGCAGACTAACTTGTACAATACACAAAAATACTGGAGGAACTCAGCAGGTCATGCAGCACCCATGGAAAGCAATAGGCAGTCGACTTTTCGAGCATGAGCCCTTCCGTCAGGTGTGCCAAAAATCAGTAGAGCGTCCAAATATAGAGGTGGGAGAAAGGGGATGTAAGAGGAGCACAGACTGGCAGGTGATAGATGGATACAGGTGGACGGGGAAGAAGAGAAAGGAGCTGAGGTGATTTAGGTGTGGGGAAGAAGGCTGAGAATGGTGTTCTGTGATAGGAATTAGTGTGCCAGTGGGGTGTGGAATTGAAAAGGCTGGCCACAGGGATGTCCTTGCAGTTGACAAGTGAAGATGCAAAGAGAATGGTCGTCAGCAAAAATGTACAAGATCAACTGATGGAGTCCGTCAGTGGTCAGAGTGCACCTGAGTGTGTGTGTGTGTGTGTGTGTGTGTGTGTGTGTGTGTGTGTGTGTGTGTGTGTGTGTGTGTGTGTGTGTGTGTGTGTGTGTGTGTGTGTGTGTGTGTGTGTGTGTGTGTGTGTGTGTGAGTGAGTATACGCACTGTGTCTCCAATAACACTGGACTAAGATCGTGCTGTATTAAGACCACTTGACAGCCACATAACATTAAAGGAAATTTACACACAACCATTATGTGCTGCTCTTGATGGCTAATGTCACTGTTCCCACTGTAAGCCACTATCTAGGATACTCAGCGCAATGCAAGCCACTTGTATCTGAAAGGTGCAGTGGAAACTCAGGAAGGATGCAACTGCACTAGAGTGGGTGCAAACGAGAGTCACTTAGATGTTGACACAAGAGACTGCAAATGCTGGAATCTGCTAGAATTGGGCAGCTTCGACTCATGGGCCACAAGGGCTTGTTACCGTGCTGTATATCTAAATTAATAAAAAATCTGAAGGAGATCTGGGCAAAAGTAAATGGGCAACTGAAGACAGGCATGAAGCGGTTACACAGAATGTTCAGTCAATGATTATTTGGTTGTGTATCAATTAAATATGCATATGTATGTTTGGCACATTGATTTGGTGAGCTATTTTACTCACAGAACGTTCAATTGGACAATGACATGATCAGTGACAGGAGTACAGAAGTAACTCTATTGTATGCAAATTCTGGTTTGTTTTTAATCATATTCTCTCAAACTACATCTGTTCGAGGACTAATACTACCAACTGCTTACTTTGCATGTTTCTAGCATGCACTTTGCATGTAGAGAGTTGTACAATTCACTTTACTAATGTAATGCACAAAATTTTATGTTATTAACTAATAATTAAGTGGGAATGTTGAGTACTAAAGGAAGGAAGCTATACAATCTAACTTTCAGGCAAATAATTTCTCATGAAACATAAATGGCATAAATAAAAGAATGCTGGCCCAACCCGATTGATTATTTAATCCCAGTGCATCTCTTCAGCCTCCAGAAGCACAAGAAATACTTTTCATCAGATACCTTCTTGAGCTGAGACCGCACTAGCAACAAGCAATTACAATATCAAGCCGAAAATATAATCTACTCTTCATGCTATAGATAATGACTGAGGAATTTTTAGAAAAAGTTCATTATAAGATTGAAATAATTGCAACATTTTTATTAAACATGTAATGTAATTTTTATGTACATGCTACACTGTAAAGGTTCAATTATAATTTGCTTTAAGGGAATAAATCACTCGCATCAATGTCACACTGAAGATTAAATGCAATTTAACAAAAGATAGATTGCACCAAATGAGCTTGACTTTCCAAATATTTGAAAAATATTATTTGCAATAAATATCATAATTTAAATAGTGTCAAACATTAGAAAGTTTTGGCTCATCCTTAGCTATCTTAATGAATTTAAGTTATTCTTTTAATTAGTTTGATGAAATAAAAATTTCATCTTGGAGTTCACCAAAGGACTTCGTCAGGGACTTGAATGAGTCACAGTTGAAAAAGCCGTCACTTTCAAATGAACGATATTCAATGTTTTCATTTTCAATTTGGTTATCAGTCATGCCCAGGAGGCAGCTACTTGAACTAGAAGTCCAAATCTAAGGTAATCACAAATAAAATAATGTAAGTTATGTTACTGCTCATGTCATCATTTTCCTTTACCCATTATTCCTGCACAGGACATTTTGAGAAGGGTGGTGAGCAGCCAGAAGTCATGGTCCACATTGGCACCAAAGACATTGGGAGGAAGAGAGATGATATCCTCCAAAGAGAATTTAGGGAGTTAGGCAGTAAGTTAAAAAGCAGGACATCTAGGATTGTAATCTCAGGATTACTTCCAATGCAATGAGCTCACAAGGCAAGATATCAGAAAAGAGAATGCAGTTAAATGTGTGGCTAAGGAACTGATGCAGGAGGAAGTGCTTTAGGTATATGGATCATTGGGCTCTCTTCCAGGGCGGGTGAGACCTGTACAAGGGTTGCACCTGAACTGGTACCCAATATCCTGGTGGGGAGGTTTGCAAATGGCACTCAGGAGAGTTTAAACTCACCTGTCAGGAGGTGAGATTCAAAGTTGGAAAAGTTCAGCCTGATATCAATGTTAAAATGAGCAAGTTTGTTAGACAGAATGGACAGAGGCATATCAGGGAGCAAGGTAAGTCTGATTGAATAAACTGCATTTATTTTAGTGCAAGAAGCTTGACAAGGCATTGAATGGAAGTGAAATATTACAGTCATAATAGAAACATAGTTGAGGGAGAGGCAGGACTGGTAGCTCGATGTTCCAGTACATATATACTGCATATGTGAAATAGAGGTGGAAGTAAAAGAGGAGAGGTGCTGCATATTTGATTAGAGTGGACATTATGTCAATATTTACAGAAGATACTCTTTGGAAAATTATCCAGTGAAGCTACATGTGTGGAACTTAGAAAGAAGAAGCAGATTATCACTTTAATAGGACCCTCTGCAATACTCAGCAGGAATTTGAGGATCAAATATGTAGAGGAAGTCACAGACAGGTGTAGGAATAATAAGTTGTAATAGCAGGTGACTTTAACTTTCTCATATTGACTGGGACTGTCATTGTACAAAGTGCTTGGATGGGGCAGAATTTGTCAACTGTGTCCAGAAAGGTTTTCTCAAGCTATGTGTGGATGGCTCTCTAGAGAGGGTGCAACACTGGACCTCCTATTGGGAAATGAGACAGGTCAAATGATTGAAGTGTCAGTGGGGGCACATTTAGGGGACCAGCAATCATTAGTTTTAAAATGGTTATAAAAAAGAGCATCATTGTTTACAGAGTAGTTAGCTTAGAGTAGCTAGCAACTCAGGTTCGAATGTGGTGCTATCTGTAAGGAGTTTGTACGTTCTCCCCTTAACTTGCGTGGGTTTCCTCTGTGGGCTTCAGTTTCCTCCCATGTTCCAAAAACATATAGTATCGGTAGGTTCATTGGGTATCATTGGGCGGCTGAGGTCTCAACAGTCAGAATTAGCTTCTACGATGTTTTTTTTTTACTCTTTTTTCTGATTGGACTAGTCAACCAGTTAAAGTCCTAATTTTGGGGCAAGGTAATTCTGAGGGCATTGGACAGGAACTTGCAATGGTTGATTGATAGAGGCCTCTGCAAGTAAAGGTATGTCCGTCAGATGTGAGGCTTTTAAAAGAGAGGTAGGGAGAGTTCAGGTGCAGCAGTGAAGGGAAAGGCTGGCAAGATTAGGGAACCCTGGATGATGAGGGATATTGAGGCTCTGGTCAGGAAAGAAAATGGAAACATATGTTAGGGATATGTGGCTGGGGTCAAGCAATTCCTTTGAATGGGAGGAATCAGGATGGCAAAAGTAGTACATAATATTGCTTTGGCAGATAAGGAAAAGAAGTATCTTAATAGATTCTACAAGTATATTAAGGGTAAATTGGGGAGAGAATAGGTCACAAGAATCAATGTGGTTGTCTAAGTGTGGAGAAACAGGAGATGGAGAGGCCTTAAACATTTCTCATTAGTATTTAGCACGGAGATGCCTGTGGAAGCTAAGGAATTCAATAAAATGAATAATGATGTATTGGAACATTTCCAGGTTACAAAAGAGGAGGTGCCGCTATTGTTAAAACTTAGTAAGGAGACTAATTCCCTGAGTGCATTTTTGGACTTTGTGGGAAGCTGGGAAGAAATTGCTGAAACCCTGCCAAAATATTTGCATAATCTTTAGCCATGATGAGGCACTGGAAGACTGGAGGGTATCTAATGTTGTGCCTTTATTTAAGAGTTGCAAGCCAAGAAACTACAGACCAATGAGCTTAACATAGCTAGTGGAAAGTTACTGGAGGAAAGTCTCAGGGACAGGATCTACCAGGATTTCAATTAAAATTAAAATGAGAACATTACAGCACACTACAGGCCCTTTGGCCCATGATGCTGAGTCAACCTATATAAACCAACTCAACAATCTTCCCTACCTCGCAACTTGAGGTATCTCAGACTAGCAAGGACTGATTAGGGACATTCAAAGTGATTTTATGTGTGGAAAATCATATTTCATAAACAAATTTGATTGAATTTTTTGAAAAGGTGACCAAGAAGATTGATAGGAGCAGGGTGGTAGATGTGGTCTACATGAACTTCAGCAAAACCTTTGACAATTCCTTGATGGTACACCGTTCCAGAAGGTTAAATTACATGGGGAGCAGGGTTAGCTTGCCAATTACATTCATTATTGGCTTGGTGGAAAGAGTTGGAGAAAAGTCACGTAGGGTAGTTTTTCAAATTTCAGGTCTGTGACCAGAGATGTGCCACAAGGATTGGTACTGGGTCCACTCTTATTTGTCAACTGGCCAACACGGTTACAGTTGCAGATAGTGCAACACTATTACCACACCAGCACTGCCTGTAAGGATGTTCTCCCCATGTCTGTATGGGTTTCCTCCCAGCTTTCAAAAATTGTCAGTGGTTGTTCATTAATTGGGATATTTTGGCATCATAGGATCATGGACTGAAAGGGCCTGTTACTGTGCTGTACATCTAAATTGAAAAAAATACATTTATATCAACAATTTGGATGACAATACAGTTAGCGTGGTTAGTAGATATGTGAATGACTCATGGTAGAGTGGACAGTGAAGAACACTAACTAAGAATACAATGGGATCTAAATGAACTGGCAAATGGGCCAATACAGATGGAATTTAACTTGGACAAGTGCAATATGCTGCATTTTATTAGGTTAAATCAGGGAAGGACTTGCACGGTGAGTGGCAGGGGCCTGGAGAGTATTGTAGAACAGGATGTTCAAGAGGTACAGGTACATAGATCTCTGCAACCATCGACACAGGTTAGACAGGATGATAAAGAAAGCAAGCTTGTCTTCATTGGGCAGTGCAATGAGTATTGGAATTAGGACATCTTATTACAGTTGTACAAGATGTTAATGAGAGCACACCTGGAGTATTATCTGCAGTTCCAGTTGCCTGAGTATAGAAAGGACTTCATTGAACTGCAAAGAGTGTAAAAAAGATGAATAAGGATGTTACTGGAAGTCATAAGAAGAGGCTAGATAGGCTGTGACTGCTTACCCTGGAGTATAGGAGACTGAGGGGTGGCCTTATAGAGGTGTACAAAACAATGAAGGGCATAAATAAGGTGAATGGACAAGGCCTTTTCCCCAGGATACAGAAGCCTAAATAAAACATCAGGATCAATACTTTAAAGTATGAAGGAAAATGTGTTCACTCAGAGGGCGGTGGGTATATGCAATGAGTTGCCACAGGAAGTTGTAGAAGCAGGTACACTTCCAAAATTTAAATGACGTTTAGACAGGTAGCTGCAAAAAGAAAAGTTTAGATGAAAATGGACTTAAGACAGGAAAATCATAATTCAGATAGATAACTTGTTCAGCACAGACAAGATAGATCAAAGGACCTGTTTCCATGCTGTATAATTCTTTGAGTCTGTAACCTCTTTAGTAGGTCACAGAAAACAACAGTTGACAGCGTTTACATTCTAGTGGTATTAATGAGAGCATCTTAAAGGGACTGCTGTCTTAAATTACTCAATTTCCATGATAACTAGTTGAGTAGTGGATTTCAAATTTCAATTTCAAACACTTTCCAAGATAGGATGATGTCCTGCTGGCCATTACCAATGGATAAATTCATGAAATGAATTCCATTGTATGCTCTAATGCACTTAAATATACAATGTATATCTATTGCTGGTGGGTTTTGGGGTCCTCTGGGCCCGTAACACATGTATGTACAGTAAAACTCCTGTTATGTGGAATTCAAGAAACCAGAAATCTCAAGCAACCAGCAAAAAATCTTTAAATAAAAGATTAAAATTGTTAAAGTAAATGTTCTCCGTAACCATACCATCAAGTAGTGTCCATCAAATGTATGTTGTAGTTGTACGGAATCAAAGAAGATGTATTTTCAGGGAGGTGGTACAGGTGCCACAAGACTCCGACCACCAGTTTCAGGAACAGTTGCTTCCCCTCCATCATCAGACTCTTAAACAACAGACTCAATCAGAGACTCATTTAAGGATTCTTACTTTGCACAATATTTATTACGAAATATTTATTTGTTTCCTGTACTGCAGTCAGTTTGTTTACATTTCTTTCTTTGCTTAAATTTCTCTCTTTTGTATATGTATCTTTGTCATGAGTAAAATTTACACAATCAATAAGAAATTCTGTCTGGTCTGTATGAAAAAGAATCTCAGGGCTATATGTCATATGTCGCGTGTGAAAGATTATAGGTATGTTTTTGGGAGATAAATCGGGGCAGGTTTTATAGTGTAGGTCACATAAAACACTTTAAAACATATCTTATTTAAAATACTGGAGCTCTGCTCATGCTAGATAGGCCAGAGCCAAGAGCCTTTGCAAAATATTTTGAGAGGGCCCAAGAGATTTCGCTAATGGGTTGTTATTTACAAAAAGGCAACAGATGAAAGAACTCACCAGAGCCGCAGGCTGTCTGGAATAGAACTTGCTGTTCTAAATGAGTCATTTGGAGAGAGAGAGAGAGAGAGAGAGAGAGAGAGAGAGAGAGAGAGAGAGAGAGAGAGAGAGAGAGAGAGAGAGAGAGAGAGAGAGAGAGAGAGAGAGAGAGAGAGAGAGAGAGGGAGGGAGGGAGAGAGAGAGAGAGGAGAGAGAGAGAGAGAGAGAGAGAGAGAGAGAGAGAAAGGGGAAATTCAGTTTTTTGCAGTTAGCAGCAGCAGCTGGGACTGGAACAGGACAAGCTGGGAACCTTGTGGAAAACCCCATTTGGAAGACGGGTTGTGACTGCTTAGTTCAGCCTGGTCAAAGCCCTTGTGGTTCATGCAAAAGGAGACACTGAAGTGATTGATTAAAAGGAATCAGTTGTGGGTGTCCAGCGAACAACAAATCTCTCTCTGAAAATTGACAAGAACCTTCCTGACTGGTAACCATTTATCTTTCAAGCACCAAAGCCTGATGAACTTCATAAATGTTCAATTCTATGTACAGTATAAGAATTGCCTGCAACCAGTAAACTTGGAGGAATGAAAAATGACATTGGACTGTAAATCAAAGAACTTTTCTGAACTTACATACATGTGTGCTTAGAATTAGAAGGGGGTTAATTTAGTTAAGATAATAGTAATGTTAAAGTTTGATCCTGTTTTCATATTTAAAGATAATTAAAAGCAACTTTTGCTTAAGTAACCATTTGTCTTGGTGAATATCTATTGCTGGTGGGTTTTGGGGTCCTCTGGGCCCGTAACACATGTATGTACAGTAAAACTCCTGTTATGTGGAATTCAAGAAACCAGAAATCTCAAGCAACCAGCAAAAAATCTTTAAATAAAAGATTAAAATTGTTAAAGTAAATGTTCTCTGAAGTAACACACAACCTTTTGGTGAAGATGGGAGCAAACATTTAGCCAGAGGAGCACCCTGGTCATGCCCTGCCAGCAGCAACTGTTTGAATAAAGTTGTATTTGAATAAAATGGCAGCATCCAAGATGAAGAGTCAGCCAATGTGCTCGCTGCTGGGGTGACTCTCCCAAGGTGTCTCCCTATCCCTCCCCAGTAAGAGTCTTTATCTTTATTGGGGGTTAATTATGCTGGCACCATTAGTGCAGCGGTTAGCACAATGCTGTTACAGTGCCAGCGACTGGGGTTTGTATTTACATTTTTGTAAGTTACGGGAATTATCTGTTTAAAGTAAACTTTACATAATTAAGGACTACAATATTAATTTTTAAAAATTACTTTACATTTTGCACTGTCTTTTATCTTTTAAACATTTTATTCTTAATGAGGGTGTATTAGGCATTTTAAGAGTGTGTCTCAGGCAACTGGAAAATTCGCATATCCGTCATCCGCAATCCCCGTAGATGCTGGATACTGGGGATTTTACTGTATATTAATAAGGCTTTATCTGTAATCTTGGGGTGGGGGGGTGCATGCAGATTTAATTATGATATTATTGTTCATCTTTCGGGTGGCTCCGTGCAGGGGGAAGAACCTGCACATCCAGTGATGGTTAAATGATTTCAAAGCATGTGACTGAAAATAAAGTAAAATGCTTTAAGGTTTATATATTCATTGAAGTGAAGTTTGTTCAGTGTAAGTACAGAATAGTATTTTTGTCTTTTGAAATGTTTATGCTTAATGCAGACATTTTAGTTAGGCATTGCAAAAGTGAGTCTCAAGCAACAAGAAAACTCATTTATCCAGCCTCTAGCAATCCCTGCAGGTGCCAGATACCAGGGTTTTTCCTGTCCTCTGACAATAAATCTGAACTTTGAATTTTAAAAAAAAGGAAAAAACACCTTGATGAAGGGATCAAGCCCAAAACGTTGGTTATGTTTCATTATCTTTGCTATATATAGGTTGAGTTTCTCCAGTGTTGTGTTTTTATTTCAATCATGATGTTTGCCAACTTTCATCTTTACTTAACAAAAGAAAAACGGGATTAAAATAACCAGATTGTCCAGCTACATGGTAATACTAAATGCATTAGAGCATACAACGGAATCTTGTATTTATTTGGCATCTTTCATAACCCTAGGTCCCAAAGTGCTTTCAGTCAATAAAATATTTTTGAAGTGTGGGGAAGCCAATTTGCAGACACCAGAGTCCCATACAAACTGAGATATAAACATGCCAGCCACTTAGTGAGAAAGACTTAAGAGAATGCAGATGGAGTAATCTGGAGCAAAAACAAGAAGCCGCAGGAGGAACTCATCTATGGGGGTGCAGGGGAAAGGAGGCGTGGCCACTATTTTGAGTCCAGTTCCTTTGTCAGGGCCAAGAGTGCCAACAGAAGGCAGCCCTTTATAAAGAAAGGGGGAGGGGTGAGACATGTGGACTGCATAAAGGGCAGGTAGGGGAGGGGTCGAGTTGAAAGGCTGAAGCTGGTGTGTGATAGGTAGAAGGAGACAAGAGAAACAAAAGGCAGGTGGAGCCAGGTGGAGTGAGGTTGGAGGAAGGGGTGGGGGATGGAGCTAAAGTCAGCTGAACTGGTATAAACAGAGAAAACAGAAATGCTGGAGGAACTCAGCTGGTCTCACAGAGTGCATAGGAGGTAAAGCTATATTACTGATGTGCTGGGCTTGAGCCCTTCCTCAGTTACAGTGACTCAAAAGGCTACAAATGTTGAAATCTAATAAGTAAGGATGGTGTTAATGGGATGGAGCAGCTGGAGATGGCTATAGGAAAGGAAACAAAAATTGGATGACTGAGGTGATTCAGAATGAGGAGGGGGGTGGGGTTGAGGTGGTTCAGAATGGGGAGGGGGATGGGATAGATAAGGTTGAAGTGGCACTCGTGAATCACTGCCTCAATTGGAAGGGCTGTTTGTGTCACCCGATGGTGGTGAGTGGTGAAATAATTCAAATATGGGGGTCACATAGCAGATGGTGCAACGAATGTTACAACACCAGCAACCCGGGTTCAAATCCAGTGCTGTCTGTAAAGAGTTTGTACATCCTCCCCACGTCTGCATGGGTTTCCTCTGGGTGCTGCGGTTTCTTCCCACCCTTCAAAACATATCAGGGTTGTTGGTTAATTGGGTGTAATTGGGTGACATAGGCTCCTGGGCTGGAAGAGCCAATTACTGCACTGTATGTCTAAATTTAAATTTTAAAAAAATCAAATTTAATTAACAATCCAAGTTAGTGATATGAATGAGAAATAAACTTTGGCCAGAGTAAAAAGAAACCTTTGAACTTCTTTGAATGGGACCTGACATTACTGCTATCTAGGTTATAAGCTCAAGGTTTTGGTGTAGGTGGGCCTTGAATCCCAAAGTCCTGTTCAACTGCATTGTTAATGCAACCTGAGGTTTACTAGGGAAGGAACACTTATACCAATGAAATCTGTTTCCAGTCTGCTAACATACAATAAAGAATTTTGGATAACCAGGAAAGATTTAATTTTTACTCCTGATACATGATTTACGTCTTGCTACACACCAAAACTGAATGGAGTATTGAAGGTTACCCATCAGTTCCAATCTTTGAGCAAATGTCAACTTGAGCAGAAACAGCTGCCACCAAAATTGTTGGGGTCCCCTCATTTGAAAGACCAATTAAGGATAAATGGGGCGGGTTAAGGTGAAGTTGCGAAGTTGCCATTTCTGTATTGATTCTTAAAGCTCATCTCAGTTCCTCAATCCCAGCCATCAACTACCGATTGTACAGGTTGAGAGCCAGTCATAGCTGCTGTAAAGGTCTTCCATGCCACTGTTATTCACTTCTCCTTTTCACTGCCAATGCATCTGTTTACAAGTCCACTGCAGCTGACGGAGATGCCCTCTACCTTAGATTCCTGGTCCAAGTTCAGAGGGTCATGTGTCAGGGGTTGTTTAGCACCAACAGCTCTACTCATTTTACATCAATCAGGGTAAATTACAAAATTTCACTCCGACCCACCCACCAGTGGCCCTCTTTTGCTATTCTCTCAAAACAAAAGTTCCTCTCAAAGTTTTCAACGTTCTTGAAAAAGCAATTTGTTCTATTGGAACCAGGATTCAGGAAATGTAAAAAAAAATCATGCACTGAAAAATATAAGGCACCATTTACATGCAGGTATACTGCAGGCAAGTATAAGTATAAAAGTATAGAGTACAAAAAAAAAGAACTTAAAGGAGAGAAGGTTTAATAGGTGCTTTCACCCATTATCTACTTAACTCGCTCATTATTTTGACATCTTTTGGCATAATATGGTGCTATTACAAGGCACATGTCATTGGCAAAAGATTTTGAGGCTGCACAATTGAGTGTACATGCAACTCCTCCACAAAGGTCAGAAGAAATGTACCATTTGGATCTGCAATATGAATTGAGTTTTGTTATTAATTGTCTCTCATATTCCCTAAACACAGCCAGAAGTAACAGAAGATCTGCTAACATCTTCTGCGATTAAATGCTTTGAGAGGCTAGTGATGGTCAGAATTAACATCTACCTAAGCAAAGATCTGGAGCCACTGCAATTCACCTATTGTTACAATCGCTCCACAGCAGACACAGTATCGCTGGGTCTCCACTCAGTTCTGGAACACCTTGAAAACAGCAACTCAAACGTGTGGCTGCTCTTTATCGACTCCAGCTCAGCCTTCAACACCATTATTCCTGGTCAAGAAGTCACAAACTCTAGACCTTGGGACAGCTCCCCCCCCCCACCCTTCCCCCCTGCTGCAACTGGATCCTTGACTTCCTCTCGGAAAGACCACAGTACAAATTGGAAACAACATCTTCTCCTCATTGATTATAAACACAGGTGCACCTCAAGGATGAGTACTTAGCCCACTCCTCTACTCATTAAACACCCACGACTGTGTGGCCAGGCACAATTCCAATGCTATCTACAAGTTTGCCGATGACACCACAGTGGTCGGCAGAATCACAAATGGCAAAGAGGAAGGGTACAGGAGAGAGATAGACTATCTTGTTGAATAGTGTCATGCCAACAACCTTGCGTTCAATGTTAACAAAACCAAGGAGATGATTGTGGACTTCAGAAGGAAGTCAGGGGAACACAATCCAGTCCTCATCGAGGACTCAGTAGTGGAGAGGGTCAAGAACTTCAAATTTCTGGGTGTCAACATCTTGGAGGATCTGTCTTGGAGCCTCCACGTTAATGCAATCATGAAGAAGGCTCACCAGTGGCTATACTTTGTGAGGCATTTGAAAAGATTCAGTATGTCACTGAAGACTCCCAAAAGCCTCTACAGGTGTACAGTATTCTCGCTGGTCACATCACTGTCTGGTATGGAGGTGTCAACTCTCAGGACAAGAAAAAAAACTGCAGAGGGTTGTTAACTCAGCCTGTGACACTACAGGCACCAGACTCCACTCCATTGAGGACATCTACATGAGGCGGTGTCTTAAAAAAAAACAGCCTCCATCCTCAAAGACCCCCACCACCCAGGCCATGTCTATTCACTCTGTTACCATTGGGGAACAGATACAGGAACCTAAAGACAAGCACTCAGCGGCACAAGGAGAGCTGCTTCCCTGCTGTCATCAGATTCCTGAATAATCAATGAACCAAAGACACTGCCTTACTTTTCGAGCACTGTTATTTTTATTTATTGTCATAAGGTGATGTATATGAATGTTTACAATATGGTACTGCTGCAAAACACTGAATTTTGTGACGTTCATGACAATAAATTCTGATTCTGTTGTTAACTCTGATTTTATGGTTAAGATCTGATCTGGAACTAACACAAACTTAGGTCAGCTTGTACCACAATGAAAAGCAGAACTGTGACAGTACATGATTTTAATCAGTATTTTCTTTTGCCTCCTGGTGTAAGTGATTGAGCCATATTCTATATGCTACTTGTATATGTTGCCCTATACACAGTGATCTTAACTGATTACCAGACTGTCCTGCCTAAATATCTGTAAGCAGCTCAGAGGAACAAGGGGATTGTAAAATCTTGTCCCAAATAAGCTTGTGCAGACTAGGAGACCCAAGTCTTCCAGCAGCTCATGATATACAGTAATTTGGGAATTCAATTGCCATGGCCAGTACACCAGTTCCATTTTAAACATTCTTTGAGGGAGTGGTTTTGCTAGAGTATTTTTATTCTTCAAAAAATTACAAAGGAATACATATTAAGTCTTGTTAACCTCTGGGTGGTGTAAGATTGCAGTTAAAAAACAGAATTTTAAAGGAAGGTGCAGGTTGACTAAAATATTGACAGATTGAAAAACAGTATGATTGAATTTATCTTTTCTGCCTTGCCATCTTCCTTCCAAACCCACCCAATACACTTATCAAGAGCAGACTTCTTACGCAGATGGTTATGAAATATGAATTTCTGCCCTT
Organism: Narcine bancroftii; assembly: GCF_036971445.1. Classification (NCBI taxonomy): domain Eukaryota; kingdom Metazoa; phylum Chordata; class Chondrichthyes; order Torpediniformes; family Narcinidae; genus Narcine; species Narcine bancroftii. Next base: position 144,525,681 of record NC_091471.1, on the reverse strand, counting down.
TTGACATGTAGGTCAATACCTGATTCCAGACCCTGCTTTTACAATGACTGTGGTACAGCAGTAAATCTCTTTGACCCACGCTTGCATTTGTGCAATTTTTCTTCACCTCTACAAAACACCATTACAGTAATGTTACCTCGCCACTCACTCTGCAACATCACAGCTCCTCGCTATCTGCTTTAAGGTGGAATTCGTATCTCTTTTTGTGTGGAGAACAATGTGGTTATGACATTTTAATGGTTTTATTGAGAGGCATGTAGGCTTGCATAGTTCCCTACTCCTTAAAAGAATAGCTGCAGCAATGCTGATTAAACATTTCAAACTGACAAACAGCTTCAATGTGAGTCAAACCCAACCAGGTAGTAATATTATGCCAATGAGATTAAGGCATTTGATAGACGGCATTATTTTTTTGTCATTATTCACACTTGGAGCTTTCTTGCCTTGTGGCTGGCAATTTTGACTGCAGCAGCAGAATATCCTTTGGGACACAAGATGAACTGATTCAATTCTGAGTGCACTCAATTCATTCACTTGGAAAATGGTGTAAATTGTAAACTGTACCTCTGGTCAGGGTTTGAGTTAAGATTTCCTAACATCATCAGCTGTGTGGATATGTGTGTACAAAGTGTGTGTGCCATTTGCACTCATGACTGGGAATGGTACAACATTTAAAATGAAGAGGAATTTTGAAAAGAAGCTGCTCAGAGGGATTCTAAGTAAACTCTGATAACAAAATGTTCCTGGCTTTATCCCTGATCTCTGCTGGGTTAGTAGAGCTCAGCGAGAGTGAAAGTGGGGAATCTGTGTGTGTGTGTGTGTGTGTGTGTGTGTGTGTGTGTGTGTGTGTGTGTGTGTGTGTGTGTGTGTGTGTGTACACATATGTATGTGTGCCTTTGTGTGTATGGTGTGTGTACTTGTAAGTATGTATGCATGTGTGTGCATGTATGTGTGTGCATGTACATATGTATGCATGTGTTGTGTATGCACGCGTGTGTGTGTGTGTGTGTGTGTGTGTGTGTTTTGGATGGAAAAATGAGCCAGGGGTCTTGAGCATTGAAAAATGAAGTAAAGCCCCACATACATGCACATTGATTGACAGTGTGATTTCGCGTCTGTGTAAAATGCTCTCTCCATCTGCCATCATAGTTGGTCAGCAAACTGACATTCACTGCACAAGATCACTCTTGAAAGACATCCCTTCTAAGACGTTAATGAAAACTTATCTAAACCCTCTGAAATTAAACCCCAGAGCTAGCTGGTACTTCCTGGTAAAGTGGCAAAGAAAGAAAATCGGAGATAAGCCTGGCGGAAAAATCAAAATCACAAGATATCCCAGAGAAATGCAGTAGAAGTAAAATGCTATTACAAAAAGGGCATCCAAATTAAAATTTTATAGAGCACTCTACTTCCGTTTAGAGGATCTGGAATAAAAATCCTATACTGCAACTTAATAAGTGTTCAGCAAAAATAGAAAGAATGAAGAAACATCTGCAGGTCCATATAGGTTACTAAAAGCCAAGAATAAAAGAGTATAAAAGGTAACAAATTTAAATGGATAAGAAGAATGTAGGTCTCCACTGGAATTGTCTGGATAAAGGCCTCAACCTTTCAATGCCCATCTACTCAAGTGCCTCCTTCATTATTATTTCCTTGTTATTCCTTACACACCTTGCTCTCTCTGGCTCTAGTAACTGTCTTTTGTTTCTTTTCATTTGATCTCCAGCTATTGAAACAAAATGCCGGCGCTGCTGTAACGGCAGCCCTGCTGCTGGTGCAGATCCAGAGAGAGTGGGGAGTGGAGACACAAGGGTCCAACCACCCAGTCCAACTGTTGTTATCTCAGTACAGACTCGTCTGTTAAAGGAATCAACGGCAGTTTTAGTTAAAATCCTGCGACCGCAGGGTCGGGCCCAAGATGGCAGCGTCCAGGAATGGCAGCAGCCATGAGGGGTTGCAGTCACTGGGGAAGCGGAGGACTGGCGCAGAGCACCAGAAAATGGGGAGAACACTCCCCTTTTTGAGAAGGAGAAGCAGAGGAGACAATCCACAGGACGGTGACCTCGGTGGCGGACCAGTGAGAGGCTCTGTGGTTGAAGGTACCACACAGGAGGTGGGCTGTTGGAGACTCGAGACGAAGACGCAGGCTGCTGGAGATTGTGGTCAAAGGACTCGCAGCAGGCGACAGACTGCTGGAAATTGGCTCGAAATTGGCTGATGGGGTACCAGGTATTGGAACTGAGATGCAAGATAGGGCTGAGGGTGGTGAAGCATTCCTGATCGTATTGGAGGTTTGGATCTGGATCTTGTTTTCCAATGGTTTTGACTGAAAATGTGGCTGCAAATGCTTAGAGAGTGCTGTGGCGAATTCATGGACACTCAGTGACTCTGGGGAAATTCTCTTTTGCTTCTCTTTCTGACTGTAAGAGATGCTTCAGGCAATTTCTGCCGACGGCGAATTTATCTGCCTTACCGCAGACAAAAGTAATTTTGTGTACTATGATACTGTTTTTATTATATGACAATAAATTGAATCTATCCATGCCTCTCTAACCAGCTTCCTTCATTTTTTCTCACCCACCTCGAATCACCAGGGGCCACAAATTGAGGCCGTGTATTCAGTGGTTCCTGCTGCCTCTGGACTGGAAGAGAAGACATGCACCAAAAAAAGATAGAAATAAAGTCAAGGACAAAACAGAGAAAAGCAAAGATCATTAAGGTGGCACTGATAGGGCATCAATGGAATGTGAATATTGGGTGACATTGCACAGATCTAATCATTTTTAGGCAAAATATGCAGTAGTAACACTGTGGACAGCTCCATAAATTCACAAATTTCTATCTAAATTAAGCAAAAAGTAGGGAGGTCGATATGTATAGAAAATACATAAAATTCCAGGCACATAGGTATTCAGAGGGCAAGCAGTACATCTATAAATTATAGGGATCCAGATCTCAAACAGGCTTACAAGTTAGTCCAACCCAGTGAGAATGTACACCAAAAAACAATACCAAAAAGTTCTAACTATATGGCAGAATTAATTCTGAAACCATATTCACCCATGACATTTGAAGTCACCATGCCAGTGAGCTGCAAACCATGGCACGTCTTGAATTCAACTGGTGTTGAAAATCTTCAGATTTTAAAAATCACTTGTCACGACTTTCTTTCTTCAGATTTGGTGGAGCAGAAAGCAGATGTGTGTGCAGCTCTTAATGAGCTTCTTTTACCTTATTTAATATAGAAAATGTAATACTACATGAAATTTCCTTCTGTCTGCAGTAAGGACAAAGAGTTGCCACTGGTATGGCCTGCTGCCTCTTACAGTAAGAATGCAAAAGAAAGTCCCTTCAGAGACACTGAGTGTCTGTGTATTTGCCTCCAGTGCCTCCTGCAGCCTCTGCAATGGCCAAGATCCCTGTTCGATCCATCGGCAACCCAAGCTTGTGTTCCAAAGCTTCGACATGATCAGGAAGCCTTTAGTGTCCGAGGACCTATGGGAGCCCTTCTTTCCCTCAGCACCCTCACAAATCCCAGATCTCTGAGCCACTCGATTGCAAGTTGCTGACTGTCTGCAGTCTGTGTGGGTCCTTCAGCCGCTGAGCCCCTTGCTGGTCTGCATCTAAATGCAGGAAAATATGCTCGCCATCCGTCTTGACCCCACATCCATAAGAGACAAAATTTGATAAAAAGATTGGAGTTTCAAGGTTTTTGTTGCAGAAAAGAATAAAAAGTGGGATGAATGGTACAGGTTTAATGTCTGAAGTCATCTAAAGTGAAAACTGAGTATACTCATTAAACTTATCACTGTACATTTATATCAACACTCCTGGCCTCCAAGCTAGTATATACTTTTTTTGTTCCTCCCATTCTCTTGATTACTTTCTTACTTTGCTTTATTTTTCTGCTGAAGGCACACATTCCTTCCAGGGACATGTTGCCTCACTCACCATTTTTGATGAGTACAGTGAGCACAACAGAAATACTTGAACCCTTTTCCATCTTAAGTATCATCATAAACTCACCTGATCCAGATCTCACCTGAAACCCACACATGACAATCTTGAGTTGTATTTTCACCTGTAGAACCAGCCCTTAAATTACTCATTCCTGGAAAATATATTTTGTTGATACTTGGACCTATGTAATTAAATTAATACTGTATTTCTGCAATAATTCCTAAAAATGTGAATTATTGAGCTGACAGGTAACTTCTGCAGAACTGTGGCTTCTATCAAACTTGCGAGGTGCCAACTCTTTTAAGGCTGTGATTTTCATTGAGAAGAGACCTGTTTATTTGCAAGAGCCTTTGCATTAGTGCAGTGGCAATAATCACGTGCTTCTTTCCATCTCCCCCCCCCCACCCCCCCCCGCCACAATGACCACATCCAACACCTTCTAAAGTAATGAAAATAAAATGTGCCGTTAGGAAAAAGTTATGAGAAATTCATCAAAATGGATATTGAAATTGCTTTTTTCCGCCCTTCAAGGAGAGAGAGCCATGAAATGCTGGAATTAAACTATCCAGAGTCATAAAATCTATAAGCCTTTAAAACTGTCATTCTTTTTTCAGGGGGCCAAATAGAAGAAAAAATAATGGTCAGGATATCGACAGTGAAAGAGATGAAGTAAATGGTGTGAATTGTAAAGCTCTATCCTGGAATATTAAGCCTGTGCATCACCTTGCTTCAATATCCAGTTGCTATCCATTGCATTCCATGTCAGTTTGATTGATTCCCCTTCCTGACATTATTATTAGTGCTCGTTAGGCTCTGCAGCAAGCCTCCTGGTGCATCATCCGCCCTTATTTACATGTCAATGTGAAATCTAGCGTGAGGGCTTCTGATGCTCTGCATGTTGCTGGGCCCATAATGCAGCCAAAGATTTAGCAGTACAGAAGTGTGCTGCCTTAAAGTGCTCCCTTGGAGAATCTCAACCAAAATCATGATGCAAAAAGCCAATAGATCAGCTCCACAAGCCTCGACATGTGTGATCAGCTTCAGCACAGCTTGCATATGCAACAAATGGGGATGAGTAACATGTTTATATCACGAGCGTCTGACCAAGTTGATGTGCAGATTATAACAGTTACAATATAAGAAGCATCCAAGAGTAGGTGAGAGAGAGGGCTATTTTTCAATGCAAAGCTGAATCTTGAGCCAAGGCAGGTCTAACCTCAGAATGTTCATAAAATTCTGATTTTAGCTGATTATTAGATAGCCAAAGTAAATCAAATCGAAATCGGGAATTGTGGATTCCATGGGATGAGCTAGGAAGCAGGGGTGAGAATGTAATGCAATGTATTACCTTGTAGAGATAAACACATTACTTCAATTAGACAATACAAAGAAAGCTATTTAACAATCAAAAGAAACCCCGGTTTTTCAGACATATTCAGATCCCCTCTGTTGCATTACAAATGCAGTAACATATCTGTGAATTATTTAAATTTAACTCAGCAGCTTTCAAAAGTGTCTGATGCATGACCTAATCAGGTGAAATGCAATGAAGGGTGGAGTTCATGTTTTTTTCCTGATCCAACACCATCCCCTTGATTAACTCATGACCTGCCACTGCCTCATATCTTTGTGAACCTGCAAATAAAATAGAGCAAAAATGATTCACGCAGGTTGGACAATTCCGTTAAACCTCGAATAAAAAAATGCTGCATCCAAAAAAAATGAAATAAGCAATTCATGCCAGAATAAAACATGGGAACTTCAGGAAATTGAACAGCATTAAGGTAAAAATGAAACAATCTTGAATTTATAACCTCACAATATTTCACTAAAGTTTACAGCCCCTCTGATATCGTAGAAAAAGTGGGTACCTTATTTCTTTACAAAAATACAGGAGAGAATGGGGATGAGCCACCATGATCTTGCTGAACAAATTTAATGAGCCATAAGATGCTAACTTGAAGTATTGAGAAGCATTGATGTAAATTTTGTGAATTGGATTGTTATCCACTGTGAATTTTGTGATTGGATCATTGTCCACTGAGAGGCAGAGCTGTTTCTTTCACCTCAGTTTTTGGGGTTTATTGCGGAACTATTATCAAAAGCAATGTGTCTGAAAAACTAACTGAGTATCAGATGATCAGGTGCTATATCAGCAGAGAATTAATGTGGGTTTATGAAGGGCAGATCATATCTGATTAAGTGCGTTGAACCCTCAAAGGAAGAATTAGTAATGGGCATTGAAGAGGTTAGTGGGATGAACACTAGATTCCATCGACAAGAACTTGCATTGCTTTCCGTGAGCCAAAGCAGACTTGGAAGTAGCCTTGTGATAAATAGTTGGTAAATAGGGGACAAAAAGAACATGCTCTATTTAGTGGGATGTGAAAAGTAGTTCCTCAAAGATCTGGAATTAAACTTTAGCTCTGAACCAAGCATGGAAATGTGCAGAATAAAGGACTACCCAGCTTTGCCATTGAATAAAGGTGCATGAATCGTAATAATTCTGTTACTGAATAGGAAGAAGAGAAAATTAAATGTAGTGGACAAAACCATGGGATGATAAGTTTAATATGTTTAAGTGTGAGGGCACCGATTAATATCTTAGGAAGCTCCCAAATAAATATTTTCTGAATGGAGAAAAAATAGTCAGTCTGAGGGAATGAAAAGATTTGGATGTGTGTAGTTCACTAAAATCTAATCCCTGGGTGCAATACCAACCCATAAGCCAAATGGAATTTTGGCCTTTACTCCAGAGGAGCTTTAATGTAAAAGAGAGGATGAAATGTCAATCAGACCTTAATGAGAGATCAGTGTAATGTTCAATTTTGGATGCACTGTAGCTAAGGTAGATTCAACAAGTAATATCACAATGTAAAGTGTTTTGTTTAGAGACAGGTTGGAAAAATTTGGCTTGTACTCAATTTTGTTTACATTTAGCTGAAAGTGATTGTAGTCAAGATAGGAAAGAAATAAACAAATTTGCCAGGAAATCAAGAAACTTTTCTCTGGTGAGAAGTTCAGAGATCAAAAGATATCTTGAAAGGAATGAAGTTACAAGCACTTTTCCACACAGTGGGGAATTGGAATACAGATCTTGCTCCCCAAAAATAACTAAACATTGTGTTGATGGTGAGTTTCAGTACTATGTTAGACAGTTTTTTATTCGCTGATGGTACCAAAGATGATAAGAAGAAGTGCAATTAGAAATAAATAGAAACTGTACCTGTTGTATCCCTTTCAGGATTTCCTGGTGCACAATACAGTCAATGAATTTGTGTAGTTATTGCCACATTGTAGGAAACATGGCAGCTAATTTTATACACAGCAAGCTCCCACAAACACCTATTTTATGACGTAAATTAAGAGCAACTTATTGACTGGGACAACAGGAGTAATTCCTCTTTTCTTCACAATAGTGACATGGGATCTTTTACACTCAATGTTTGTTTATAGTCGGAGTATATGCATGACATCACATACAACCCTGAGATCCTTTTTCTTGTGGGCCAGGCAGAATTTCTGTTTACTGGTAGTGCAAACTGTACTCATGAAGCAGATATATATATATACAAAAGAGAGAAATGTAAACAAAGTAACTGTAAACAAACTGACTGTGCAAATATGGAAAAATATATTCAGTAATAAATTATGTGCAAGGTAAGGGCCCTCAAATAAGTCTCTGATTGAACTTGTTGTTTAGGAGTCTGATGATCGAGGGGTATCAACTGTTCCTGAGCCTGGTGGTAAGAGTCTTGTGGCACCCATGCCCTTTTCCTGATGGCAGCAGAGAGAATAGTCCTGGGTGGTGTGGATCCTGATGACTGCTGCTGTTCTCCAACAGCAGCATTCCATGCAGATTTTCTCTATGGTGGGAAGAATTTTGGCTGTGATGTACTGGGCTGTGTCCACTCCCTTTTGCAGGACATTTCCCTCAGATGTATTGGTGGCCCTATACTAGGCCATGATGCACCCGGCCTCCTGAGAGACATGAGAGTACACTGAGAGGAAAACATCTTGAACAATGTTGTCCTCTCTGATCCTGCAATCAAATACCAGGCTGGATTTGTGATCAAGTATTTGGAGTTGAAATTCATAAAACCTTCTGACGAGAATGGAAGCAACTAAGCCATGTCTAAATGGTGAAGAATGAATGGATTTGTCTTGTGTTCTCACATGGTATCCAAGGGTAACCAATGTTTCATGCCTGGGCCCTTGCAGAGCGAATGAGTCCAATCCACACATGCATTGTGACATATTGGATGCTACTGCCTAGATCTAGGGAAGTCTATGCATTAGTTGTGCACACCTAATCTAGGATTCAAAATGACAAATGTGGACAAGTTTCCTCGTGGCAAATATTTTCAGAGGAACTGGAGAATATAATTTGAATAAAAGCCAGTGCCATATGATTCATTTGAGAACAAGATGGCTTGGGAGCAGATACCTTGTAAATATTGGATACTACATTGAGAAATGGAATTGTGGTACCACATTTGTAAAAGTCAGAAATCATGCCCTGTGCACAAATCTTCCATCCTACCCAGTTGGTCTTAGTTGGTATTTTCAGCCTCTTACTCTTCCAGGATTTAAACACCCTGACTAACCAGGTGCATTCTGAGACTTCCTGTTGGAAAAAAAATAAGGGACCACACCGCACAGTGTAATTATTCTGATCAGCAAAGACCTGCACATATTCAGGAGTGCTTCAAGCTACTGTTATTATGTGTTATAATAATTCTGGTTGTTCTTTTGGCTTCTCTGAACCTGTGCTTGGTTATTCTTCATTCTTTTTCAAGTATGAATGAATTAACACTTTCTTTGGAATTACTGCATTGAGAGGTCTCTGATAAAGTAGACAACAACCAGCACAATTCTCAGCTGGTGACTTATAATCATAATCCTGATGCAAGTTTAAATGTTCTTTTTCCATTGTACCAATGTTCCACAGAGAAATCCAAAGTCAGAACAATGGAGTTGATGAACTTCTTGTCTTAGGCAAAGCCAATAGTCTGAAGTACATTGTTGCTACACTAGATAAAACCTTGATGCTGAGAATTTATCAATTACTGGCCTGGAAGGAAAAAAGCCTTCTGTTATAATATATATGGCAACACGGGGTGCAATCACAAACTGTCTCAACGGGTACAACTGGATATAAAATATCATTAACTAGCAACCATAGACAGTAACCATTGTTAGATGCCTGGAGCAGAAAGGTGGAAAATCAATGATATAGCTGGTGTAAACGGTTGTTTGTTCAAGCCAATAAAATGTGGCCGGTCTCTGCATGGTCTTGCATTGAGCGGCAATGTTATAATGGACTGAACCACCAAGCCTCAACAGCTCAGCCTCTCTACCACCACCAATTCACTCTACTCCTCCATGGAGCTATTAAATTTTAAAATATCTGAGCAGGCCCTAGCAATGCTGGATACCATCTACATGTTGACTCTCTCTAGGAAACCAATATGTTAATGAAGAAAGATATCAATTAAAAGAACTAGCAACAAGGGAAGATACAACAAAAAGAAGAGAATTGGCGGACAAAAAAAACCAAAACAAAATATGAAACACTACAAATGTACAAGGTGGAGAAGAACATAATGAAGATCAAGCAGAAGTACTACGAGCTCGGAGGAAAAACGCACAAAATACTAGCTTGGCAGCTTAAAATAGAACAAACTAAAAGAACAGTATTGGCATCAAGGAAAAAGGACAAACAAATTACATATAACCCAACAGAGATCAATGAAAACTTCAAGGAATTCTATGAGCAATTATACTGAACTGAGAACGAAGGGAAAGAAGACAAAATAGATGAGTTTCTAGCTAAAATTGAACTACTGAAATTGCAAGAAGAGGAGCAAAACAAATTGATAAAACCATTTGAAATAGAGGAAATACAGGATATATTAAAAAAGCTATCGAACAATAAAACGCCTGGAGAGGACGGACTCCCAATTGAGTTCTATAAAACATTTAAAGACTTATTAATTCCTCCTCTCTTGGAAGTAATGAACCAGATTGAAGAAACACAAAACATGCCAGATTCATGTAAAACAGCAATAATTACAGTAATACCAAAGACAGGGAAAGATCCACTAACACCAGCATTGTATAGACAAATATCTCTACTTAACTCAGATTATAAGATAATAGCAAAACTATTAGCAAACAGATTGGCCGACTGTGTACCAAAAATAGTAAAACTAGATCAAACTGGATTTATTAAGAAAAGACGAACAACGGACAATGTCTGTAAGTTCATGAACTTAATCCATGCAGTACAAGGAAATAAGATGCCAACAGTGGCTGTTGCTTTAGACGCAGAGAAAGCTTTTGACAGGGTAGAATGGAATCATTTATTCAAAGTACTACAGAGGTTAAACCTACCAGAGAAATATATTAATTGGATTAAAGCATTATATAAGGGACCATTGGCGAAGGTGACAGTAAATGGATATATATCGAACCAATTTAAATTAAGCAGGTCAACTAGGCAGGGATGTCCACTATCTCCCTCACTGTTCACTTTAGCTATAGAACCCTTGGCACAACTGATAAGAACAGAAAATAAAAGGGATAAAAATAAAAGAGAAGGAATATAAAATCAGTCTATTTGCAGATGACATCATAGTATACTTAACAGAACCAGAATTATCAATAAAAGAATTACATAAGAAATTGAAGGAATATGGAGAAATATCGGGGTACAAGATTAATGGAAATAAAAGTGAAGCGATGCCAATGAATAATGCGGATTTCACAAAGTTTAAGAAAGAATCACCATTTAAATGGCAAACACAAGCAATCCAATACCTAGGTATTCAACTAGATAATAATCTAGGCCATCTATACAAATTAAATTATCAGCCATTAATGAAGAAATTACAAGATGACTTAGAACATTGGAAAGATTTACCACTAACACTGACAGGAAGGGTAAATTGTATTAAAATGAATATCTTCCCAAGGATACAATACCTATTTCAATCATTACCAATTCCCTTAACAGAGAAATTCTTCAATGAGCTAAAGAAAACAATAAGGAAATTCTTATGGAAAGGGGGGAAACCGAGGATAGCGCTAGATAAATTAACAGAATGGTATAAACAACTACCAAACTTTAAGAATTATTATAGAGCAGCACAATTGAGATATCTATCAGATTTTTATCAAACAAGGGAAAAACCAGATTGGACCAGGATAGAGCTAGATAAAACAGGGGAGAAGGTACCAGAACATATACTTTTTAAGTGGGATGAAAAAACTGGTGCAACATAGAAGTTCACCAGTACTGCACCATCTGCTCAACATTTGGAAGAAGATTCACGTAGAAAGGAAAAAAGAACAAATTACCAACTACCAAAATTATTATTGACGCAAAATCAACTAATCCCTTTCACAATAGATAACCTTTTCTTTAGAGAATTGGAGAGAAAAGGGATCAAAAGAATAGAAAATTATTTTTTGGGAAATAATTTATTATCTTTTGAACAAATTAAGTACAAATATGGTGTAACTCACGGTACAATGTTTGCATACCACCAACTGAAAACCTACTTAAAGGACAAATTGGGAAGCAGGCTGAGGTTACCAGAAGGAAGCAGCTTTGAATATGTGATTACAGACATAATGATAATTAAAAGATTTATAACAAACATCAAGCTGCAAGAGACAGAGAATGATGAAATAAGCTGTAAACCCAAACAAAAGTGGGAACAAGATCTAAACATAAAGATAAAAAATTAAAAATGGGAAAAGCTATGCTCTGGAACTATGAGAAATACAATAAAAATGAGGTTACGCATGATACAATATAAATGGTTACACAGGCTATATACCACGCCCCAAATGCTAAATAAATGGGACCCAACAGTATCAGATAGATGTTTTTGCTGTAAGAAGGAAACGGGAACAACAGTACTTGCAATTTGGGCATGTGAGAAAGTGGAAAATTTTGGGAAGATCTAAATCAGGTATTAAATAAAATAAAAGAAAGCAACATACCAAAAAAATTCCAGAGATCTTTCTTCTAAGTAATATAAGAAGGAAAGAATTGGGCCTCAAATTGGATGAAGCACAAAAAAGATTTATGATGATAGCCTTAGCTGTAGCAAAAAAATGTATAAAGTCAACCTGGAAATCAGAAGAGAGCCTGAGAATACAGCAATGGTACATAGAAATGAATAAATGTATTCCATCGGAAAAAATAACATATAATTTAAAAAATAAAGTCACAGTATTCAAACAAATTTGGGAACCGTACATGGAACACAACAGAGAGGGCCTACCGCGGATCTCCACCCCGTAAAATGATAGAATGAGAAGATGAAATGAACTGACCCAGTGTGTAAAAGTAGATGACACAATTTTCTTGTTTATTTTCATAGTGTGATGACATTGTTTAATGGGTTTATTGTATTGTATATGTTGAACGTTTAGTGGGTAGGGAGGGGGGAAAAAGGGGAGAAAATGACACTGTGTATATTCAAGAGGGAAATGTTTGTGTGTATTTTGGTTAATATGGTTCATAGTGTGAAAAATTTTTAAAAATGTAAAAAAAAGAAAGATATCAATTCATTATTCTCTTCATTTGGGACAGGCATTTCCAATAGAAAAAGAGATGATGATCAATAAAATGAATGTGTACCCATTAGATTTCTCAACCACATTTGCTGAAGCTTAAGGCTGAAAATCAATTTAATTCAAAAGTTTTTAATTGTAGCATTACAGCTAGTTCTAAGAAATACAAACTGATCTGTTCACATCGTGGTAGTTCTCTTAACTTTCTTTTGTCCTGGAGTCTTCATATAGATTTTGAGGGAAGGAGAAGACCTGCCATATTCAAGCTACAACAAACCAAACATGATTCAACTTTATGTACCTATCTCTGTCACCTATATACCTGGCATCTCTGACAATTCATTTGCTGTCACCAACTTTAGGGAGTGACTGAAGTGCAGACTTTTGGAGAAGATAAATATCAGATAAAGAGAACATTTATCTATTGAGGGACAGTGTGGAAATGGGATTGGTTTGAAAGCTCTTGGGTGATGATCTACTGCAATGGTCGCCAATATCCCCCTTCACCCCCTCAGCCCCCAACTTTTGTATGCATTGCCCTGAGCTCCTGATGGTTAAGATTCATTTCTGCAGAGAAATGCACTCAGAAATCTGTCCTCAGTGGGCTGCAATGATACACAATGGAGCTGAGGCTGTGCTCCATTCTCTTTGGTATTATTGACTTCAGTTCAACATCTTCAAAGTAAAACACAGTAACTAGTCTATTGTGGGTTTAACATCAGGAATCAAAGGAGAATTTGTTATCAATGGAACCATAAGACATAGGAGGAGATACAGAATAATAGCCATCGAATGTGCCCTGGCTTTTAATCATGAGCTGATCCATTTTCCCTTTTAGGTTCTTTGCTCAGGCTTTTCCCCATAACCTTTTGATGCATTGGCTAATCAAGAATCTATCAATCTCTGCCTTAAATACACCCAATGATGTGGTTTCCACAACAGTCTGTGACAACAACTTCAAAATTCACCACCCTCTGGTTGAGGAAAATCCTCCGTTTCTCTGTTCTATGTGGACATACTTCAATCCAGAATTTGGGCCCTCTTGTCTTAGACTCTCCCACCATGAGAAACAACATCGATTCTGTCATGCCTTTGAACATTCAAAATGTTTCAGTGAGATCTCCCTCATTCTCCTCAATTTCACCAAGTACAGGCCAAGAACTGCCAAATGTTCCTCATATGATAAACCTTTAATTTCCAGAATCATCCTTGTGAACCTCTTCTGAGCCTTCCCTAATGTTTCTTAAATGAGGAGCTCAAAATTGCTCACAATACTCCGTGAGATCTCATCAGTGCCTTATATTCTATTCCTCTTGAAATTAATCCCAGCATTGCAGTCTTCGTTTTTAACCACTGACTCAGCTTGCAAGTGTATTTTCAGGGTATCCTGCATTCCAAGGTCTCTTTGCATCTCGGAATTTTTAATTTCCTCCCCATTTTGAAAATAGTCTGCACGTTTTATTTTTATACCAAAGTGCATGGCCGTAATCTTTTCCATATTGTATTTTATTGGTCACTTCTCTGCAGATTCTCCTAATCTGTCTAAGTCCTTCTGCAACTTCCCTGTTTCATCAACAATACCTGCTCTTCCATCTACCTTTGTATCATCTGCAAACTTGGCCACAATCCCATTGATTCCAAAAGCTAAATCATTGATATACAACATAAAAAGAAGTAGCTCTAACAGCGACCCTTGTGGAACACCACTAGCATCTGGCAGCCAAGTAGAATATGATCAGTGTAATCCACATCTCTGCTTCCTGCCAATCAGTCAAAGCTCTACCCACATTGTATGTTTCTTTTTATACCATGGGCTCTTATCATGCACCTTGTCAAAGGCCTTCCGAAAATTCAAATACAAAACATTTACGGCATTTCCTTTATCTAGTCTGCTTGTCACTTCAAAAAATTCCAATAGGGTTGTCAAGCAAGATTCTCCCTGAAGAAAACCATGCTGACTTTGCCCTATTTTGTCACGTGCCTCCAAGTCCTCCATAACCTCATCCATGACAAATGATTTCAGAATCTTCCCAACCTCTGAAGTCCATCTAATCGGCCTATAATTTCATTTCTGCTTCCTCCCTCCCTTCTTGAATAGTGTGATTTTTGTGATTTTCCAGTCCTTTGGGACCATTCCAGAATCAAATTATTTCTGAAAGATCATTACTGATGCCTCCGTAATCTCTACCACTACTTCTTTCAGAAACCGAGGGTGCCATCCATCTGGGCCAGTAGACTTATCCACCTTTAGACCATTCAGTTTTCTGAGCACCTTCTCCCTTGAAATAGTAACTACATTCAATTCCCTTCCCTGGCACCCTTGGACCTCATTACAATGACCTTTAAATTAGAATACTATAGTCTTTTACTTTCTGCTGCTTTATCAAAGAGTTCCCCCAATATGTGAGATATTTTAAAAGTCTTGTAAGGTCATCAGATATTTCTCGGTTCAGGGAATTTCCTGATATTGTTTATTACAAGAATTATAAACAACCATTGCATTATTTGTGTTGACCCTTTATAACAAGAGTCTACAACAGTGGTTATCAATAACTAAAAGGGCTTTAAATTTGAACAGAGGAAGTTAACAGAACCAACAACATACGATTATTGATAGAATACAAGCAGATTAAATAGTCAGCTACTACATAAGAGAAATAAGAAGGCACAGTACAAGTGAGCCGTTCAAACATCAAATTTGCTTTGCCACAAACCTTTAATCATATTCTGTTCCCTGGTTACACTTCTTAATCTCTGAGAGTTTGTAAAGGCAAATTGTTCTCAGCCTATTTACTTATTTAACATAACATACACAAAATGCCCACCAAAGCAAAAAGCCTGAAGCAACAAATTACTTAGTGCAGCTCACAGATTCAGTTTTTATCAGCACTCCTGATGATCCAATCAATGAATCCTAAAAGAATATATGCATATCATTTCATGTTAAGCTAATTAGAATAAGGGAGAATGCCACAGGTTCAAACTTACTCACACACCACAGAATGTGGAAGTGAAATAAAATAATTAATTGTAAACACTCTAAGTTCAATGTTCTCCTCTCACTTACCGGACCGTGGCTTGGCAGTGCTCCAAATTGTATTGTCTGGGGAAGGAGTCCTTTCTGCTTCATTAACAGCATGCGCTTTTGTTCCTCACTAATGTGAGGAGCCTGAGGTTGAACTTGCGGCTGCTCTTGCTGCAGGTAGGGCATCATGGGACCTTTGTTCTGATTAGCCATTGGCGGGGTCATTCTCTGGCTCACGGGCTCAATATTATAATGAGACAGTGGCTTAGTGTTAGCGTATGAAAGCATAGGCTGTTTGTTCCCAGAGGTTTGCCCCATAGTATTTGGCTGTTGATTCATTATGTTCATGTGGTTTTGTGAGAGGTAGTTATTCATGGCCTTCTGAGGGTTGCTTGTCAGAGTAGGCAACATAGGCTTTTGATTATTAAAGGCCTGTGGGTACATCATTGGGCTATTTGGTTTGTCTGGAATAAAGGTGCCTCCAAAGGGACTATGTGACGGAGCTGCAGGTGACCAACTGGGCGTTTGATTCTGCTGGTGCGGCTGCGGGTGTTGCTGCTTTTGCTGCAGCAGCATGGCCCGTTGCTGTTGCTGGGCAGCCATTTGCTTTAATTGTTCTGCTCGAGAAAGGTCAGAACTGGTGGTAGGTAGAGCTCCTGTGCTGGATCCTGGTCCCGGCCCAGGTCCAGGAACGGGCCCAGAGCCCGGACCCTGCCCTGATCCTGACCCAGAGGACGTAGTCATTAAAAAGCCATTTCCCGACCTTGCATGTGCTTGACTTTGACTTGGGGCCTGCTGGGAGGGCTGGCTTGCAGACGTCACTGGAGAAGTGGCAGGTGCAGAAAGCGATGAAATACTTGACACAGAGGACACACTGGAGACCGTAGAGACATTGGAAAACTGAGGGCCTGATGAAGATGGTCTGACTTGTGGGGATCCCATCGACAACTGATTGAAAGGAGATTGGCACATCTCACTTTTTATGCTTGTGCCATCTGGTGGGACTGGAGTCTGAGATGTGGGCCTGATAACCTCCATCTCCTTCTTTTCATCAAAGTCTTCATTAAATAGGTCATGCATATCATCTTCTGGAACTGTGCTTGTTAGTTCATCAATCAACTCCTGCCACTCTTGCTCATTAAGGTTAATATCTGAGAACAGTTTATTTTGATGGAGGAGGGAAGCATCCGAAGAGTCTATACAACTTGGATCATCAATTGGTTCTTGTTTGAGCTCCTTGGCTAATATTAGGTTGAAATCATCATCCTCTCTGCTGCCATTGGCCTGTAAACTCACTCTTGGATGCCTGGCCTCTTTGTTAATGTCGTCAAACCCAGTTGAATTATTTCCACCTGTAGATATTGGAAGTGATTGCTTCAGGTCAATTTGATGCAGGGGAGAGACTGAAGGTATGGGGACATTGTTGGACAGGCTGTTGCTCTGGTCTACCCCAGATCCCTCTTTTCGGACTCGTTTGCTGGTAGGGGAGAAACTGCTGTCAGAAACTCCATTTTGCAGATCTCCATTAAGTGGCGAACGGGCACCTTCAAGTTTTCTCTTTACGGTTTCTTGAAGCTTTAAATGAAACATAAAGAGAATCGGTTATTTTCTGATGGACCATTGAAAACACAATTCTCCACAATACAGTCATGTACAGTGAAGTTCAGTTGTTCCTCTAAGTTGCAAAATTCTGGCAATTAGGATGCAATCTGTTGTTAATTTTATTTTGCATCCCTTACTCACATAGACATCTGACAAGGGATAGTGGAGTTAGCCCTGTCCTCAGGATGAATTTTCAGTGCATTGGGACATCTTTTTGCCTTTCTATATATCTTGACTCATGAAAAATGTTGATTGGATGAGAAGAATTCCAATAAAAGGCAGTCTTTAGCAAATTATCTTAGTAATGAAAGGAAGATGGTGTTAGGATATCCCAACAGAGGACACAGATGAGATCACAGCATTCAAAAATTGAGGTGGGATGGTTAACCAAACTCAGCGGTTGGCAAAGTGCAAAGTGATCTAATGCAGCACTGATTTTATAATGCATTTGATTGGGAGAGCAAGGTGAATAAAACTGATTTTTTTTCTCAAACACATGACCAGAAGGAGACTCAGCAGCTTAAGGACCCAACAGAACAGTGACCACAGCAGCGGACCATTGAGGTGCTCAGCGGCTGAAGGACCCCATAGGTCAGTAATCTGCGGTTGAGGCATTCATGGAACCAGGATTCGTGAGGATGCTGAGGGCAAGAAGGGTTCTTGAAGGGCCTCAGGAGTTGAAGACTTCCTGATTGTATTGGAGCTTTGGATCGGGTCCTCGTGTTGCCAAAGGATCAATGAATTTGCACAGGCTGCGGGAGCACTGGAGGAAAATCAGCATCCATGAAAGACACTTAGCGTCCATGAAAGAACTCACTTTTGCTATTCTTTCTATCTTACTCTAAGGGGAGCCAGGCAATACTAATGGTGACTCTTTGCCTGCCTTACAGCAGGCAGAAGAAATTTTGCGTAATATTACTTCTTCTGTACTATTACATGACAATAAAGTAATCTTGGAATCTTGAAATATGAGTGGGGGGGTGGGGGTGGTGTCTCAATGTTTGTTTATACTGATGGTACCTTAAAAGTTTCAGAAACTAAAAGAGGTAATTATTTGTCTTTCTTTTCACAAAGATACTGTAGAACTATTTGCCATTACTTTCCACAGCCCCCCAGTAACACATCAGCACCAAGATGTGGCAGCAGCATGGGCATAAATATTTAACTGGGTCTTGAGTGTTTTACTACCATCTGCATCTCTGTCCCATCCATCCACGCCCACATGTTACAATTCCTTCCTCGAGTCAAAGATCGGTGCAGTGAACAGAGGCAAAAGACAAACATGGTTATCATCTAGAAATGTGATTGGCTAGAGCAAAAAAGTTTGCAAACCACTTTTGACAAAAAGAGGCCAAAATTCTTCTGACCTCACTTTTAGTCTAACTGGAAGGCCAATTGTTGGAATATGGTTAATTAATTAAAACAGCCATACAGGGAATACCTCAAGGGAAGTGAATAATAGACCTCTTGTCTTGTCTGCAACAGCCAGTCGCAAATACTGAGTGAAGAAAGGCAGAGAAAGAGAACAGAGGGAAAGGGCTAGGAAGTGAGAGATCAGGAAGAACACTTCACCTCCTCATATCTGAATGTCAATGTCTAAACTATCTTTCCTCAGTATGGATCTTTCTTGGTGGTCCTATATGAAATTGCCCAGAGATGTGGATAACTTTTATTTAAATAAGGAACCCAATATCTACTCTAGGCATTTGATCAAAATATAAATATCTGATTTGGATATCGGCTATAATATGCTGGTTCCCAAAGTGCAAATTTGTGTTGTTTCAAGTGGGCACAAAAGGCACAACTTCTTCTCTACATTGTGCCTTGTAGAGGAAGATAAGAAGAATTCTATGTTGGCTCCTAATTAGATTTTTTTTTGAAGCTAAAAGATGTTTTGTACCTTTTTTAAAATGGTAACTTAAAATTACTGACTGGGCCCAAGAGCCTGGAATCACCGACCTTGCTACACTGAAACACCTCTGACACCAGCTACATGGTCTGACCAATGGCAAACCCTCCCACGGTATACTGAAGACACGGCTGACTGTGTAAGTCCCATCCATCCAACAAAAAAAAATCTGATGGAGGAGCTCACCAGGTCAAGCAGCATCAGTAGGGGGAAAAGAAGGAAAAGAACTGTCACTGCTTCAGGTCTGCACCTTTCATCTAGACTTGACATCAAAAAGGGTGCTGACCCAAAATGTTGAATCCTCTTATCTCTTATTGATGCTACTTGACCTGCTGAGTTCCTCCAGCAGATTGGTTCATGCTCCATATTTCAGAATCTGCAGTCTCCCATGACCTGCAGCCAGTCAGAATTATTAAGCTATCAGAATTATGAGTGGCTATTAAGTTTATAAATATTTGACCTTCAGGAGCATTAAAACTAAATAATCTGCTAAAAATATGTTCAATATTTTATACATTATTGATTTAAAATATTTAAAAACTGTCGAACGCATTTAAATTAAAATAATTTTTAAAATGAAGTTTACATTCCCCTTTGTTTTATAGCCATGGTCTTAAATTATCATTGCTATTAATTGGAGTAACTAGATCAAGCTCTGAAGATTCTTCATTAAGATTCAGCTCTGCCACTGATCTTTTGTGGTGCAAAGCAGCAGGATGTGTAGGAGTTCCGAATCTATCAGGAAGTTTGGAACTTCCACTGTTGATAGTGCATGAGGCAAAGTCCCGAACATGCCTTCATTTACCAACAAGATCCAGACCATTACAATCTGTGCTGCGAGAAACTTGGTTCAATCAGAGGAAGTATATAGACTTGTCTC
Organism: Narcine bancroftii; assembly: GCF_036971445.1. Lineage (NCBI taxonomy): Eukaryota > Metazoa > Chordata > Chondrichthyes > Torpediniformes > Narcinidae > Narcine > Narcine bancroftii. The sequence goes on along the minus strand of NC_091471.1, from coordinate 144,505,716 downwards.
TCTATATTTCAAGTGGTTGACAAATAAACTTGTGCACTATCCATAATGAAACTGGAGATGTAATACACATTGGGAACATTACAGCTGGTTAAATTTATTTAGATTCACATGGGGAGGGGGTGGAGGCAGTAAAACCTATAATATAAATCGGCTTTACTGAAGCAGAACGATTGACTGTACTGATTTGAGAACTGCTGCAACCTTCAAGGGGAACAAAAGCAAGCAACAGGAAAAATTACTTTTATGTTATCTGTCATGAAAATTCTATAAACTAGCCGAGGATATTGGCAGAATCAGAGCGTATATGTGCATTTCTCGAGGACCAAAACAGCATTACTCATGACCACTGAATTATGAAAGCTCTCCGGGGACTGTGCACATCTCTGTCATGCCACTGGTGTAATCATGCAAGCCTCATGGCTTCCTCTAACTTAGACCATCATTCATTCGTCATTGCACTTGAACTAGGTTTCATTCAATTCACGAGATTTGTGATGGTTCCTGTTAGTGGTTTAGTTCTCCTGCAAATTATGTTAGCGATCTTAAAAGGGGACTGACTTTGAGTAAAAGTTTTCAATTAAACTTTCAATTAATTGATTTGTAAACATGTACAAGGATGCCAAAGCATTTAAATGCTTTACCAAGTTTCATAAAAGTGACACCTTGCATTAAAAGGAAAGGATGTCTCAAAGAAAGCGCCACTATTTCAATTAATTTAATGGCAAATCAACAACAAAAATAGATGTAGACCTCCTCCGACTTGTTTCTAGGTTATGTTGTCTATGATTAGTGAAGAAAGGATGTCAGTGCCTCTACTTCCTCAGGAGCTTGCAGAGGTTTGGTTATGAAATTGGAAGCCCTGGAAAATTTCTACAGATGTGTGGTGGAAAGTGTGCTGTTCGGCTGCATCGTGGACTGGTATGGAAACACCAATACCCCTGAGCATAAAGCCTTCCAAAAGGTAGTGGACAAGCCCAGGACATCACAAAACCCTACCCACTATTGGGTACATCTACAGGGAACACTGCCGATGGAGAGCAATCATTGAAGACCCACAACACCCAGCACATGCTCTGTTCTCTCTGCTGCCATCAGGAAAGAGGTATAAGTGCCACAAGAACCACTAGGTTCAGGAACAGCTGCTACCCCTCTACCATCAGTCTCCTCAACGACAAACTCAATCAGAGACTCATTTAAGGACTCTTGTGCACTTTATTGATTTTCTTTTTGTTCTCTCTGTTTTGTAGTTTGTTTAAATTTGTTATCTGCTCACAGTTCTTTGTTTACAAATTTATGCTGTGCAGTTTTTTTTGCACTCCCAGTTTTTTTAAAATTTTTTATTTTTCACACCATAAATCACAATAGCCATGATATACACTTTTTCTTTTTCACACATTTACAGTGACTTTTTCTCCCCCTCCCTCCCTCCTCCCAAGCCACCCCCCCACCCCCCCCTCTCATCCATTTTAGGTATACAATCTAGGTTGCATTAATTCAGTCAGACAATGTTGTCATTCAACAAAAATACACCAGAAATTCTACTGAGTCCATTCTTTTCTTCTCCTTCCATCAACTTAGGTAATGTTTGTTCCCGGGAGGTTTTCGCTATTGTATTTAATGTAAGGCTCCCATACTTGTTCGAATATTTCAATATTATTTCTTAAACTATATGTTATTTTTTCTAATAGAATACATTTATTCATTTCTATATACCATTGTTGTATTTTCAAATTATCTTCCAATTTCCAGGTTGACATAATACATTTTTTTGCTACAGCTAGGGCTATCTTAACAAATCTTTTTTGTGCATCTTCCAAGTCAATTCCAAATTCTTTATTTTTTATGTTACTTAGGAGAAAGATCTCTGGATTCTTTGGTATATTGTTTTCTGTTATTTTATTTAATATCTGATTGAGATCATCCCAAAATTTTTCTACTCTCTCACATGTCCAGATTGCATGAATTGTTGTTCCCCTTTCTTTTTTACATCGAAAACATCTATCAGATACTGTTGGGTCCCATTTATTTAACTTTTGCAGTGTAATGTATAGTCTGTGTAACCAATTATATTGTATCATACGCAGTCTCGTATTTATTGTATTTCTCATCGTTCCAGAACATAATTTCTCCCATGTTTCCTTTTTTATCTTTATATTTAAATCTTGTTCCCATTTTTGTTTAGTTTTACCATTTGTTTCCTCATTCTCCTTTTCTTGCAGTTTAATATACATATTTGTTATAAATCTTTTGATTAACATTGTATCTGTAATCACATATTCAAGGTTACCTCCCTCTGGTAAACTCAAATTGCTTCCTAATTTATCTTTCAAGTAGGATCTCAGTTGGTAATATGCCAGCGCTGTATCTCCAGTTATATTGTACTTATCTCTCATTTGTTCAAAGGATAAGAATCTACTTCCTGAAAAACAATTTTCTATTCTTTTAATCCCTTTTTTTTTCCCATTTTCTAAAGGAAAGGTTGTCTATTGTAAAAGGGAGTAGCTTATTTTGCGTCAATATTAGTTTTGGTATTTGATAATTTGTTTTATTTCTTTCTACATGAATCTTCTTCCATATATTGAGGAGATGGTGTAATACTGGAGAAGTTCTATGTTGTACCAATTTTTCGTCCCATTTATATAATATGTGTTCAGGTATCTTTTCCCCTATTTTATCTAATTCTAGTCTCGTCCAGTCTGGTTTTTCCCTTGTTTGATAAAAATCTGATAGGTACCTTAATTGTGCGGCTCTATAATAATTTTTGAAGTTTGGCAATTGTAAGCCTCCTTGTTTATACCATTCTGTTAATTTATCTAGTGCTATCCTCGGTTTCCCCCCTCTCCATAAAAATCTCCTTATTATTTTCTTTAACTCTTTGAAGAATTTTTCTGTCAGTTGTATTGGCAATGCCTGAAATAAGTATAGTATCCTTGGAAAAATGTTCATTTTAATACAGTTTATCCTTCCTATCAGTGTTAGTGGTAGCTCTTTCCAATGCTCTAAATCGTCCTGTAATTTTTTCATTAGTGGATTGTAATTGAGTTTATATAATTGGCCTAGATTTTTGTTTATTTGCACACCTAGGTATCTTATTGCCTGCATTTGCCATCTGAATGGGGATTCCTCCTTAAATTTTGAGAAATCCGCGTTATTCATAGGCATTGCTTCACTTTTATTTACGTTTATCTTGTATCCCGACACTTCTCCATATTCCTTCAATTTCTTATATAGTTCTTTTATTGATAGTTCTGGTTCTGTTAAGTACACTATCACATCATCCGCAAATAGACTGATTTTATATTCCCTGTCTTTTATTTTTATTCCTTTTATATTATTATCTATTCTTATCGATTCTGCTAGTGGTTCTATAGCTAGCGCAAACAATAATGGTGATAGTGGGCATCCCTGCCGCGTTGACCTGCTTAAGTTAAATTGCTTTGATACATGTCCATTTACTGTTACTTTCGCTAACGGTCCCTTATATAATGCTTTAATCCAATTAATATACTTCTCCGGTAAACTGAATTTTTGCAATACTTTGAACAAGTAATTCCATTCTACTCTGTCGAAGGCCTTCTCTGCGTCTAAAGCAACTGCTACTGCCGGTGCTTTATTTCCTTCTACTGCATGAATTAAGTTAATAAATTTACAAATATTGTCTGTTGTGCGTCTTTTTTTGATAAATTCAGTTTGGTCTAAGTTTACCATTTTCGGTACCTGTTCTGCTAATCTGTTTGCTAATAGTTTAGCTATTATCTTATAATCTGTGTTTAGCAGAGATATTGGTCTATATGACGCTGGTGAGAGTGGATCTTTCCCTTGTTTTAGTATCACTGTAATTATTGCTGTTTTACATGAATCTGGTAAGTTTTGTGTCTCATCAATCTGGTTGATTACATCCAGGAGGGGGCACTCCCAGTTAATGGTAATTCTGCCGCGCCTGCAGGAAAAAAGAATCTCAGGGTTGTACGTGATGCATTGTATGTACTCTGACAACCAATCTGAAATCTGAATCTGATCTTCACTGCAAGCTTGTCCAAGCCATTTTTTCATAATAATCAAACAACTGAAACTAATATTGTGTTTTAACCTGGAGTTAATTCACAGACAAGGAAGCAGTCCTGAGTAAATTTCTAAAAATTTAACTGCCCACAAACACGAAATGATGAAAGTTCTGAGAAGAATCTTTATTTCATGTGATCTCATGATTTTTCCTGTGAGCCAGGACACTCACAGAAATCCATTAACAGGAACCCCCCCCCCTTAAAAATATAGATAATGTTTAAGAAGCTAACATAAGACAGGGAAGGATGCAATGCAGTCAAGAGAGTTTTCATCAGCTAATGGCTACAGAAACTGCTCTGCTCAGTGCCCCACAGATCCCAATCCATTTCCTTCCCCAGAACAAAAAAAGATGTTACTATGGCAGCAGACTAAGCTCTGAATGGCGCACCTCCCCCACCATCAATGTTTGCCACCATGACTTCAGAGGACAGTTATTTCAGCTATGCAGAGGAAGTGACCGGTTATGCTCTATTCTTGTCGATTTTTTTTGCCTCTACTTGTTATGTTACACACAGTGAAATTACTGTTTTGCAGCAGTGCTTTGTTCCTTACCATTATAAAACTTTGAAAGAATTATAAAAGGGTAACTATATTCTCAAAAAAGTCCACAGTTTTTTAGGCATTCCTTTGAGTAGTAGTTAATTCCTAAGTCATCCCTGGCTCTCTTTCAGAAACTACCTACTGGGGCCCCAGTATAAAAAAAAATGGGAAGATCTTTATTCTCAGAAATATTTGGAAGCTAGCAGGTCAATTCATACAATAAAGGAGAAGTAAGTAAGTTCTCATGTTGAATATGACCAATTCATAATACTGACTCTGATCACAACCAAAATTTTATCAGAAATCATTTTGTCTCCTGGGTAAATGTTAAAATATTCACATAAATGTAGAAACAATCATATCTACATGAAAGCTGGAAAAGCTTCCACTATTGTATTTAAACAGGTAAATGACTAAAATTACTGTCATTTTAAATGTCTCTTCAAGACTAAACAAAACAGCAGGGCTTACATAATCAGGCCATTTAAAATCCCTGTGTTTTTAAAAAAATTCTTTCATAATCTTAAGAGAGGAATTAAACATTAAACAGTCTTACGACTGCTTCCCACTTTGACGCGAATCAGTATCTCAGTGTTTCTGACTGTCCTCTGGGATCATGCATTTGCCATGTGTACATATGGTTTCATCATAAGCTCTCTCTTATAGCCAGTGGAGTTTCTGAAGGAAAAGGTTTACACCTTACAAGTGGATTTCCTGTGATATTGTTCACAGTAAGCCAGAGAAAATATCACACAAAGCTTCTGAACATAATGTATTATTGAATTCTTAGGTTGCAATGTTTAGAATTCTCAGTCGCTATTGCGATGACACATTTTAATTTCTGTTAGGGATGTTCTGAGGTTAATGACATGGAATTGCTTTTAAGGCGCTGGCTGTAGATTGTTCTCTAACTATTTAAACTGATTTGTGGCTGTTTTATTGAGATGCTACTTGGATCAGTCAGCATGCTAATATGACACTGACTGGGTAAGCGACATTGTCATGTGTAATGGCCATGCTGGATAAGGCTGACTAGGATATGAACGTACACCTTGCCTCAATGTGCTTTAAAGACATAACTTTAAAATATCAGAACTCAATGACGATTCAGAATACAAAGGAACACAGCAGTTCTCTATCTAGTTAGTGAGGGGAGGGGGAGCAGCAATGCACTTAACATTCAGACCCGCTGCTGGCAATATAATTGACTGAGAGATGCTTAACATATTATCTTGTCAATCACACTTCTTTTCTCTTTCTCCCTTATTTTTTCTCTCCCTGAAGTCAATGACTCATGCTGAAAGAAGGCTTCACAGGTGCCAACATCCTTTACTATCTCATCCAAGTGGGCTATTCTTCATGTCTGGGCAAGCTCCACAAACTATTCAACTGCTGCAGGACTTTAATGTGGGGAGCTGCATTGTAGCCAAACATGAGGCTGCTTTCATGCACAAATGAACTTTGTCAGCAGGGAACACTGGATAGCATTTGGGGCTGAGAAATACAGATGATTTCCCCTCCTGCCTCATATTAGCCCCATTCACATTGGCACTTTAACCAGTTAACATTAGTCCAGTGTGAATGGCAAAAACGCTCTTTTTAACCGGTTTGTTGAACTGTCAATTTACCCATTAGCAGCCCCATTCACACTGGCACTTTAACCCTGTAATTAATTGCTAATCTACCAATTCACATGCCAATGTGAATGCTCACGAACCAGCACGCAGGGTCAAATCACCCTGGTGATGAACTGCCTAGGGAGGTAGTATCATTGCCGATTCGTTTTGTATCGGCGTACCGTTTCGCACAGTTTGAATGGGACAGGGTGTATGCAGGATGTCACTGCTGGAGAATAGGCGCCCCTTTGCTCTGTGGTGCCGGGTGGTGAATGTGAAAGGGCACAGAGAACCAGTTAACATTGGTCCAGTCTTAACGGCTCTACTGGTATTTTGAAACAGTTCATTGAACCGCCAATTTAGCAGTTAGCCAAATGTGAAAAGGGGCTGACTCCATTAGCAGGACTTGGCATGGATCCTACTTTTCTCTAAGTATCACCAGATCAAACACAAAAATTCTTGATCAACTCTCCAGATAAAGTATAACTGGAAGGTAGATTTCTTTGAAGAGCATTAATAGTATATTTGAAAGATGAATATTAAAACGCACGTTCAAGTGCCAACAGAGAGCATTGGTCAACACTGTGAGAGCAAACATTAGAAATGAACCCTGCTTATTATTGTAATTAAATCAGCTGGGTGAAAGTGAGTTGAACATCAGAATTGGTAGAGAGGTCCAGATTCCCTACAAACTCCATGAAATGTCTCTGGGATATATGAAGAGAAAGCAGAAGAGTTGCTCATAAACTCCTCTCTCTCCTGGGTCAACATCTGTGGAGTAATCACAATAAGGCGATATTCCCCTCTTTTCAAACCTCCCCACCTCTGTCCTCCACCCACCCTATAACCTGCTGAAGTTCTATTGCCTGAATTGCTAACTAATGGCTATGGATGGCTGTTTTAGTTTGGCTACAAACTAGTTGTTCAAAAGGGACTGATCTAGGGTCAATTAAGCTTCTAATAAAATGTAAATGAATAATGGCAGCAAATTCTAGATGGAAAAAATTCAATTCACAAGCAAAGCAGTTCTGACACCTCTCCACTGAAGACTACTACATGAGCCTAACTCTCCCTGGGTTCAACTTTTTAGTGATCCAGTGAATCAGCAATAATGCCTTCTCTTTCAGCACCTTTTGAGTTTGCAAAGATAAAGCACTGGCCTTCTCGCTCTCATATCTTCCACCCCAACCTTGTCTTTCTCCTGCCCTTTGCCCACACCTTCTTTCTTCCAGCTCCCCACTCCTTTCCATTGCCTCATCCTATCAGAGTGTATCTTTCTCAGCCCTCTCCCCCTTCTCATCATCTCTTAACTCCTTTCTTTTCTTCCCTCTCGCACCTGCATTCGCCTATTATCTGTAGGTCTGTGTTCCTGCCTCCTTCCCCTACCACCCTCTTACTTGGGCATTTGTCTGATTTTTGGCATTACCGATGAAGGGCTCAGGTCTGAAATGTTGACTGCCTATAACTTCCATAGAAGCTGCATGATTGTAGCGCGTCGAATGACTCAAAGACTTGTTGATTCAAATCATGGCTTTTATTAGCAAAAAGGCTGGAGCATATTACATCGAGGTCGACTAGTCCAGACTGACTTGGGTCTGGTTAGGAGAAGCCCTCTATGACCTGCCAGTAGGTGTGGCTACGGCTCTCAGCCAATCACTACTACTATTCTTTGGCTTGGCTTCGCGGACGAAGATTTATGGAGGGGGTAAAAAGTCCACGTCAGCTTCAGGCTCGTTTGTGGCTGACAAGTCCGATGCGGGACAGGCAGACACGATTGCAGCGGTTGCAGGGGAAAATTGGTTGGTTGGGGTTGGGTGTTGGGTTTTTCCTCCTTTGCCTTTTGTCAGTGAGGTGGGCTCTGCGGTCTTCTTCAAAGGAGGTTGCTGCCCGCCAAACTGTGAAGCCGGGTGTATATATGTAAATATATAAATATGTAAATATATACAAATATATACATTGGTGATAGTTTCCTGTACTATCACAATGACCCACTGAGTTCCTTTGTCACGCTTGTGTACAGTCCCAGTTCTCCAGCATTTGCAGACTTCCTGTTTAACCTCCTCTACATCCTGTCCCTCACCAGTGTCATCTGAAAATATATTGTCAGTTTACACATCCAGGATGATGACAGCCAAGTTTATATCAATTCCAACTCCTTTACTGTGTCAAAATTGTTCAACTGGATAAGCAGAATCCTCCACCAGATCAACATTGGGAAGGATAGAACCATTGACAAGATGTCCCCCTCACAAACTCCTTTCGCCATATAGTCACAGTCCTAGGGAGTCACTAGATCTGACATAAACTATTTTATATCCTTGGTGCCAACTTGAGGTGAGACCTAGTCTTATTTCTGTGCATTATCTGCTCCAGCTCCCTCAACAGCCCCTAAGGCTAGAGCTGGATGAGGTTCCCACCCTGGATGAGACATATAAGGCAATCGAACAACTGAAAAGTGGCAAAGCAGCAGGTATGGATGGAATCCCCCCAGAAGTCTGGAAGGCTGGCGGCAAAACTCTGCATGCCAAACTGCATGAGTTTTTCAAGCTTTGTTGGGACCAAGGTAAACTGCCTCAGGATCTTCGTGATGCCACCATCATCACCCTGTACAAAAACAAAGGCGAGAAATCAGACTGCTCAAACTACAGGGGAATCACGTTGCTCTCCATTGCAGGCAAAATCTTCGCTAGGATTCTACTAAATAGAATAATACCTAGTGTCGCTGAGAATATTCTCCCAGAATCACAGTGCGGCTTTCGCGCAAACAGAGGAACCACTGACATGGTCTTTGCCCTCAGACAGCTCCAAGAAAAGTGCAGAGAACAAAACAAAGGACTCTACATCACCTTTGTTGACCTCACCAAAGCCTTCGACACCGTGAGCAGGAAAGGGCTTTGGCAAATACTAGAGCGCATCGGATGTCCCCCAAAGTTCCTCAACATGATTATCCAACTGCACGAAAACCAACAAGGTCGGGTCAGATACAGCAATGAGCTCTCTGAACCCTTCTCCATTAACAATGGCGTGAAGCAAGGCTGTGTTCTCGCACCAACCCTCTTTTCAATCTTCTTCAGCATGATGCTGAACCAAGCCATGAAAGACCCCAACAATGAAGACGCTGTTTACATCCGGTACCGCACGGATGGCAGTCTCTTCAATCTGAGGCGCCTGCAAGCTCACACCAAGACACAAGAGAAACTTGTCCGTGAACTACTCTTTGCAGACGATGCCGCTTTAGTTGCCCATTCAGAGCCAGCTCTTCAGCGCTTGACGTCCTGCTTTGCGGAAACTGCCAAAATGTTTGGCCTGGAAGTCAGCCTGAAGAAAACTGAGGTCCTCCATCAGCCAGCTCCCCACCATGATTACCAGCCCCCCCACATCTCCATCGGGCACACAAAACTCAAAACGGTCAACCAGTTTACCTATCTCGGCTGCACCATTTCATCAGATGCAAGGATCGACAATGAGATAGACAACAGACTCGCCAAGGCAAATAGCGCCTTTGGAAGACTACACAAAAGAGTCTGGAAAAACAACCAACTGAAAAACCTCACAAAGATAAGCGTATACAGAGCCGTTGTCATACCCACACTCCTGTTCGGCTCCGAATCATGGGTCCTCTACCGGCACCACCTACGGCTCCTAGAACGCTTCCACCAGCGTTGTCTCCGCTCCATCCTCAACATCCATTGGAGCGCTCACACCCCTAACGTCGAGGTACTCGAGATGGCAGAGGTCGACAGCATCGAGTCCACGCTGCTGAAGATCCAGCTGCGCTGGATGGGTCACGTCTCCAGAATGGAGGAGCATCGCCTTCCCAAGATCGTATTATATGGCGAGCTCTCCACTGGCCACCGTGACAGAGGTGCACCAAAGAAAAGGTACAAGGACTGCCTAAAGAAATCTCTTGGTGCCTGCCACATTGACCACCGCCATTGGGCTGATAACGCCTCAAACCGTGCATCTTGGCGCCTCACAGTTTGGCGGGCAGCAGCCTCCTTTGAAGAAGACCGCAGAGCCCACCTCACTGACAAAAGGCAAAGGAGGAAAAACCCAACACCCAACCCCAACCAACCAATTTTCCCTTGCAACCGCTGCAATCGTGTCTGCCTGTCCCGCATCGGACTGGTCAGCCACAAACGAGCCTGCAGCTGACGTGGACTTTTTTACCCCCTCCATAAATCTTCGTCCGCGAAGCCAAGCCAAAGAAGAATCAAAGGCCACCATTTTGGCTCAGTTGAGTAGTTGCCAAAACACTTGTCAATGCTTTTGTTCTTTCAACACTTGATTATTAACGCCTATCTGGGTGCTAACACTCTAATCTCTGCATGCTCATCACCTCAGAACTTAGTTACCTTGTTCTAACTCAGGACAAGTCCCCTTCATCCATATTCTTGTATTTTCTGATCTGCGCTGACTCCCAGTTAAACCACACCAGACTTTTAAAACTCTCTTCCTTGCTCTCAAATCCTCAAAAACTTGCTTTTCTCTATAGTTGCCTCAGGTTCTATAACCCACCAACATACCTGGTGCTACTCCAGTTCAGGTCTCTTAAACCATCTTTGGATGTAAATAGTAATCATGCCTTCTTCTAGCAAAGACCAGAGCTACAGAGTTTCCTTCCAAACCTTTCCATCTCATTTCCCCTTTAAGATGCTCATTTAAGTCTACTGTTTCAAAATTCCAGTGCACAAGAAGATAAACATTGTATATTTTTTTGGGCCCTCCATTCCGACTGCACTATTGCACTGCAATAGGAGCACTGTTCCTATTGGATCCATGGACAACTCCACATGAAAATCTCATTGAGAGCAGAGGTGACCATGACATGGAGTGCACAGTGGAATGATTCAACACAGAAATAGTTGCAAACTCATTTTATTCTGGATTGAATTGATTTTCCATTGCACAATGCAGGAATAAGCAGCACAGTGTGATCGAATTTCTCAGCGTATCACTCTGTCTAAGCTTACTATCTCCAGTTAAGGCAGGACAGATAGCGTAGCGGTTAGCACAACACTAAAACAGTGCCAGTGATCCAGGTTCCAATCCGACCCACTCTGTAGGGAGTTTGTACATTCTTCTCATGACCACATGTGTTTCCTCAGGGTGATCCAGTTTTCTACTATACTCCATTGATGAAGAACAGAGACTATTACAGCATAGTCCAGGCCCTACAGCCCACGATAAAGTGCCGGCCCACATAAACCTACTCCACTACAATCTAATTTTTTCAATACCTCACACACATAACCTTTATTTTTTTCTTGAATTCATATACCTAAGAGCAATCTGAATTTCCCTATTGTACCAGCCTCCACCACCAATCCAGCAATGTATTTGAGATACCCACCATCCTCTGTATAAAAAAACTTGCCTCTGATATCTCCCCATAACTTTCCTCAACTCACTTTTAAACAGGCGTCCTCTGGTATTTGATTTTGTCACCCCAGGGAAAGGGTGCTGGCTGTCAATGCTACCAAAGCCCCTCATAATTTTACATATCTCCAATAAGTCACCTCTCATCCTTCATCGTTCCAAATAAAAAAGCCCTAGCTTGGTCAACCTTGCTTCAAATGGTTAACAGGTTAATTGGTCACATGGATGTAACTGAGCAGCATGACTCGTGAACTAGAAGGGCCTGTTACCACCCTGTAGATCTAAATTAAGAAAGTTAAAATGTGGCATCCTGTTAAATTTAGTTTGTTGATTGCAATATTTTCCCCCCTAGATGTGCTAAATAAATGAAAATTTTTATTGCAGCTAGGTGTCCAGTGAGTTTAACTTTTACAGGAAAATAAGAACATTTTCATTCTGTCAACATCATGGCCATTTAAGTACAATCTGAAGAGTGGGCACAGGTGTAGCTTTGGAAACATTGAAACCCATTTAAATGCAATGGGGGTCTTGAAACAGAAATGTGGAAATAACAAACTAAACTATTTTAATCAGAATTGGAATTTATTACCATGAGCATGTGACACGAAATTTGTTGTTTTGCGACAGCGTTACAAGTGGAAAAATGGCTATGTATTATATCTTGAAAAAATAAATAAATTAGTGCAAAAATAAATGAAAAGGTGAGGTGTCTGTCTTTGAATGTCCATTCAGAAATCTGATGGCAGATGGGGAGAAGCTGTTTTTGAACAGCTGGATGTTCATCTTCAAGCTCTTGGCCTAATCAACGATGTTGTTTAAGGAGTAAATGTTAGCAAGGATATTAGATTTTTGAGGAAGAAGCTGGAATGAAATAGCTGTCCCAAACAAATATATCCTCACAGATGTTACAACCAAAACAGAAAGAAATGGACGTTGCTCAATCGAATCTGAATAGGACAAAAATGCACCTAGAAGACCACAAGGTCTCCTTATTGGGTATGGTGGAATGTAAACCATTCTCTTTATCATTTATGAATACCCAGAATAACTGACCGAGCTGCTCACCACTTGACAACATAGCTTAAGACTAACTTAAACTTTTTAACTTTAATTTGCTCCGCTGTTTTGTTCTGCACCTACGCCATATGGCAAAACAAAGATTTCCCTCATGCTGAATGAAGTTTTAGTTTGGTGATTCACAGGGGCTTTAGCATGAAATGAACAATGCACAGTAAAGTTCATTAACTCTCGCTCAACTATTAAACATCTGGGAAGGGATTTTTTTTTCTAATTCCTACACCAAGTTACTAAATAATAAGCAGTGTTCTCTTGTGGGCCTCCCCTTATTGGCAAATGGATTGAAGCTGCTCAAAGGGATAAAAAAAAATCTCTCCTAAATTCAACATATTTAATCTTGTACCTTCCACTCGACTTCCATCAATTACTGAAAGAAGTTTGTTTCTGCTATCCATGGGTCAAAATCCCAGAATTTTCCCCCCAATGATACTGCGGCAATACTCTATAGTAGGATTTCTAAAACAATAAAGTAAGTACAAATATATTGGCCAGAATGAATGATGATTCATTACTCAAATATCATGACTAAAGTTAACTGTGCTCAGAAGCTGAGCACCATTATGCTTCAGCAGTCATAAAAAAAGCAGTAACACTGGACTGAGAAGTTTTTCAGAAGGTTTGCCTCCTGAACAAAAAAGTGGGGATTATGATGAACAACTTCAAGCTGAATGCAAAAATAATTTTAAGATATGCTAATAACACGTGCGTAGTTGAAGAAACGTTAAATCAACTTTTATTGAAGTTAGTATGTTTAATCGCATCATGATGCGATTAAAGGACTGCCTAAAGAAATCTCTTGGTGCCTGCCACATTGACCACCGCCAGTGGGCTGATATCGCCTCAAACCGTGCATCTTGGCACCTCACAGTTTGGCCTTTGAAGAAGACCGCAGAGCCCACCTCACTGACAAAAGGCAAAGGAGGAAAAACCCAACACCCAACCCCAACCAACCAATTTTCCCCTGCAGCCGCTGCAACCGTGTCTGCCTGTCCCGCATCGGACTTGTCAGCCACCAACGAGCCTGCAGCTGACGTGGACATTTACCCTCTCCATAAATCTTCGTCCGCGAAGCCAAGCCAAAGATGTCGACCTAAAAATGTTTTGCTGTTGATTTTCATTTGTACTCAATTTCTGATGCCACTCGCATCAGTGTGCAACAAGTCGGTTATCATCAATGGATTCCAGTTGTCCTTATATCACGTTTCCATGGTCGCAATGTCCTGGTGAAACCTTTCACCATGTTTATCACTGACTGCACCAAGATCAGCAGGGAAGAAGTCCAAAGGCAAATGCAAAAATGAAATTTCAGTGACATATTGCACTTCATGGTTTTAGTATGCTTGAAGCATGTCAGTTAGCTGGATGTAGTTTGTTGTCCTGTAGTTGCCAAGAAAATTCAACCTCATCTTTAAATGCCTTCCATGCATGCCCAGGCCTAAGATAACATTTGCGTAGCACCTGCACTGTGTGCATGCCCAGGTGTGCTTGGACTGGCCAAAATAGCTTACTTTGTGCTCAGTATACTAGTAGATAAAATATGACAGCAAATCACAAAAAAAAGGTTATATCTTAAATAAAAGTATGCGATAAGAAAAGTTTAAGGTGATTTTCATGATCAGCAGCCAAAATCCATGAAATACAGGCAAAAATATTCAGGATGCAAATCTTTGTTGTCCAATGCCATTAGACAAATCTTCTTTCCCTTCTCTACAGCTAACACCTTTATGCTTTTCCTCTATTGGCGTGGTTTTCAAACTCATTGTATCTCTTTTTTGAAGACTTCATACTACACATAAAAGAGTTTTTCCCCATTTTGACAATGTAATGTGGTGAAACACAAATGTCAGAAGATGATATGATTGTAGAAAAGCTAGAGGAACTTAGCTCATCTCATAGCGTCCATATGAGGTAAAGATATATTGCCATCGTTTCAGGCCTGAGCTGAAAAAACAGGAAGGCATCTGACTGAAGACTGGAGAGAGAAAGGGGGAAGAATAGCAGGGGAAGAGTCCAGACCAAAATCTGTTAAATGGATATGATAAGAAAAAAGGTGAGAATTGATTTTGGCTCTGTGAAAGGAGACAGAGGGAAAAGGACAGAGAGAGAGAGAGAGAGAGAGATGTAACAGCCCTGGGGGAAAAGCACAGGGGGGATAAGAAGGGAATGGCGGTGAGGGAAGGGGTTTAACAGACACTGGAGATGTTGATGTTAATGCCATGACAGCTTTTTCTCCCAAGGCATGAAGCTTCTGAATTCTGGGGACACAGGGCTAGCATAAACATGATATGTTATAAGTGATACATTATTTATAAAAATGTTTCTGATGTAATTTATCCATGTAAATAACCAGCTCCACGATCTGGAGAAATGCTATCTCATTTTCACTGTACATTGCAATGGTAAAGGTATGAATGACAAATAAATACAACTCGACTTGAGACGTTATTATCAATTGGTCATATATCAGAAATTCCTAGACTAATGTCAAATCCTAGATTGGTATTCCAGAAAGATTGAGGAAGTGTAGTCTTCAATTCAAATGCAAGCCATTCCAATTAAACCAGATGCAGGATGTGCACACCACCAATAATGGAGGGGTTAGTACATGTAAAGTAACAAAAGCATCCATAACAACCTGGCCACAATCTCTGGTTGGCCGAATGACCATCCGTCAAGGTTTGAGCCCATCTTTGTATCTTTCCAACTCTCCTCAAACTGATATTTCACTTCTCTCAATAGTCACCTACATCAGTGATCAAGGATTTCATTCATTAGAAAAGGAGTTTCAGAGAGACACTACAGAAGATCAGAAAATAGAATTGTCTAGGTTGAAACTGGAATAAAATACTTCGCAATCTTATCAATTTGAGTATATGATTAACAGGACTAAACAATGATATTATGAATGGGGAGAGAAAGCACATAAGGTATTGGCATGGCAATTAAAGAAGGCACAGATTTCGTGGACTATTAATGCTGTTAGACGGAATTCGCTTATTACGTATAAACCTCGTGAGATTAATGATAAATTTTGTTCATTTTATAAAAAGTTATATACATCTGATGGAAAACAAGAAAATGGATCGATTGATCTTTTTTTTTAATCACAGTTGAACTTACCAACGTTAGAGGATGTAGATATACAGGAGTTGGAAGCACCATTTACTGACTCGGAAATTAAAATGGTGATGATGGAAATGCCGAACGGTAAATCGCCTGGTGATGATGGATTTTTGGTTGAATTTTATAAAATTTTTTACAATGACCTCTCTACAGTGTTTGGAGATGTACTACGTCAGGTTGCAGAACATTATGAATTGCCTGAGTCTTGTTCTAGTGCTTTAATTACTGTAATTCCAAAGAAAGATAGAGATCCTTTGAAAGTATCTTCATTCGACCGATTTCGTTGTTGAATGTAGATTATAAAATTATAGCTAAAATTTTAGCGAATAGATTGGCTAAGTTTTTACCTAAGCTGATTCATATGGATCAAACAGGTTTCATAAAGAATAGATATGCCTCGGATAATATTTTACATGTGATTAGTTTGATTAATAGATTTCGACAATCTTTAGACCATCCGATGGTGATATCTTTAGATGCCGAAAAAGCATTTGATAGAGTTGAGTGGAATTTTCTGTTCAAAGTTTTGGAGAAATTTAAGTTTGGTCCTTTTTTTATTCATTGGATTAAGGCTTTATATAGTAAACCGGTAGCTAGAGTACTGATGAATGGTTTGATTTCGGAACCGTTTAAACTGACCCGATCTACTTGTCAAGGTTGTCCTTTATCACCAGCTTTGGTTGCCTTAGTGATCGAACCTTTGACACAGTTGATAAGACAGAATACACAGATACAGGGTATGAAAGTTTTAGATGAGGAATATAAAATTAATTTATTTGCTGATGATGTATTGGTGTATCTAACAAGTCCAGCTCAATTACTTTTGCATTTGAAGGAGTGTTTGATGCAATATGGATGTCATTCTGGATATAAAGTTAATTGGGGAAAAAAGCAAAATATTACCGGTGAGTGAAGGAGATTATTCAGCTTATAAAAACATTCTTAATTTGAAATGGACAGATCAAATTAAGTATTTGGGTATAATCATGGAGGTTAATTATCAATCTTTATATAAATTAAATTATGTTCCGTTAATAAAAAAAATTAAAACTGATTTGATTAAATGGAAAGATTTACCTATTAATTTATTGGGTAGAATAAATACAATTAAGATGAATATTTTTCCATGTATACAATATTTATTTCAATCTATTCCGTATTTACTTGATAATATTTTTTTTCGAGATTTGAATAAAATGGTTAGGGAGTTTTTATGGAGCGGTAAATTTTCAAGTAGCCTTGAATAAATTAACTTGGAAATATGACCTAGGGGGACTACATTTACCACATTTCCAAAATTATTATGAAGCAGCCCAACTTAAATTTATTAGTTCATTGATGGATTTGGAATGGCCCCCTATTTGGGCCAAAATTGAGATGGCAAATATTTTTGAATTTGAAATACATCAATTTTTGTTTAGATGGAATATAAATTTGTTACAGCAACATAATGTGCCTATATTAAAACATTTAATGAAGTTATGGACAAAGAAAAAGAAAATGATAGGTTCTAGTGGTGAATTGTCGGCCTTGACTCCATTGTATAATAATCAACTTATTTCTTTCTCAATACATTATCGAAGTTTATTATATTGGAGATTTAAGGGTGTGGAAAATTTGGGAGATTGTTTTAAAGAAGGTAAATTTTTATCTTTTGATCAGATGGGGGACAGTTATGGTATTGATAAGAATTCTTTGTTTCTTTATTATCAAATTCGATCCTTGGTAAAGCATGTGTTTGGTAGAGATATGATTTTACTTGAAATGACTAAATTTGAGACTTTTCTTATGAAGGTACCAGAGAAGGGTTATATTTCAGTTATGTATCAAATATTACAGGATGGTATGGATAAAAAGGGTTGGGATAAATCTAAAGGTAAATGGGAAGCGGAAATTGGTTTTATTTTTTCCGAGGATGATTGGTCAGATATTTGTTATGATAGTGTAACTAGACTGATAAATGCACATTATGCAATGATTAATTATAATTTTTTACATCAATTATACTTAACACCTGAAAAGCTAAAAAAAATATGGTTTTCATGAATCAGATTTGTATTTTAGACGTGGTAACGCTGTTGGAAGTACAATTGTTTCTGGAATACCTGTATAAGATTAAAATACCTTTAGATCTGACAGTATTTTTATTGGGTAGTTTGCAACCTCTGAAAGGTCTGGGATTAGATAAATTTCAACTTGCTTTTGTATATTTAGCTTTATCTGAAGCGAAAAAATGTACTGCTAGTACGTGGAAAGATACAAATATGATTTGATATTAATAGATGGCATAAAGAGATGAAATATTGTTTAATAATAGAAAAAATCACATATGTTTCGCATGATAACTATAGTTTTTTTATTAATAAGTCGTTGTTATATTCAGAATATTTACATTTTGATTTACATTGATTAAATCTTAATATGTAGCTTAATTTTTCTTTATTTTTTTTCTCTTTGTGGCTCTTCTTAGGAGAGTTGGCTGAAAGGGGGGTTCTCCTTTTTTCTCTCTTTTTCTTTTTTTTCTTTTTTCTTTTATATATAAAATATATCGTTCATGTTTAGTTTATTGTTATATATGTTACTTATTATCTGTATTTTGAACGAATAAATAAAGTTTAAAAAGAAAGGATTTCATTCATCACAGCAGAAATATGGAAGTACTGCATCATCACAAAACATTTGTTTTTTTTGTGTTGAAGTCTACAAAACTCAAACAAAGTGACACTTGTTCGAGAATGAGCCTGGTTTACAGTACCAAGCTGAGGGGGAAACAGCTTGACTCCTGCTCTTCAAACAGTTGTTCTCCTTTAGTTACAAAGAAGCGACTCCAGCTTTATGAACAAACACTCATGTTACTTCACCTTTGAACCTTTGACACTTAACTTAAGCACGTGCCCAGTTTGCTGCAAGGGTTCATGAGCACCTTGGCGTCAACTCAAGCTGATTTATGGTAGGGGCCTTCAGCTTCTCGACTGACTGGATGTCAGACAATATCTGACAATATCTGAGTGACGGGGACTGAAACATTTGATTTCACAATGCAGTCACATGATGGATGGCTCAGTAATCATTCAAGAAGCAGTTGCTTCTTTAAACCAGGTGTAATATATGCCCGCAAACTCCACCTTGACACAATTCCACTAAAGGATACCATTATTTGTTTTGCTAACCACATGCATTTCCAGACATTTTATTAAGTGTAAGATCTTTTGCTTCCCTCTCAGCAGTTTTTTTTCTCCTGAATTGGTGGATGGCAAGAGGAAATGAGAAGTTGGTTTTGTCTACCAAGTACAGAGTTTTGCCATCCACTGCCATAGTTTGACAGCAGCGCCCTGCATTCCTGTTGCATTGGTAACTGCACTCACATATTCCACGAATGGACCACAAAAACTGAAGGTTTGCTGCAAAAATGTGGCTCTCAGACAACACTGGGTCATCTTGCTGACTGAACCATGCCAGCTTTTACCCTCCAGCAAAAAAAATGCACAGAGCATCTCCCACAGTTCCTTGCACTTGGCATTCAAGATGATAGATGTGCTCACATAAAGCAGCAGCCGCACTCAGCGTCATCCTCTCTCTCTTTTTTTCTCTCTCACACACACGCTCTGTGCTGTGTACATGTCAATGTTTGAACCAAATCAAAATCTTTACAGCCCCTCCCCCACACCCTTCCAGCCAACTGCTAAACAAACACAAAGAGCAGTAAACTGAATTGAGTTAATTCATCTCACAGTTATTCCAGCTGAGCTCGATTGACTGAGTGCTAGAGACCTATTTTCATTTGTATCTTGTAAACTGCAGTAACCTCTGGGCTCTATACCAAAATTGATTTCCAATTAACTAATCCCAATCTGAACAAAAAACTTAACCTGGAAACTACAATACATTGAGTTGAGGAGTTCTGGCAGACCACCATGCTATACCAGACTGGTACTGTCACCAGGTGAAACAATCAATTTCACACACTGTCACAACAAGACAGCTTGGTCCACAGTCATTAAAAAAAAAGTTGCCTTGTTTTAACCAGGTGATGTTTAATTCCCATAATTACAAAAGCCGAATGAAGTGTTATTATAGACTTTGGACTTGCTATTGTATGACCCAGTGACTGTGAACAAACGTAGTGCCTCTCTCATAATGTCCAAAGTGCTGTCAGATCAAATGCAGGAGAAAACATTCCATTCAGTCCAGTTATTAGGAACAAAAAAACAAACTGCTAGAACAATTCAGCAGGTTGAGTAGCATCAGTGAGGAACAAAGAATGATTGACATTTTGGATTGGAACTCTTCACCAAGATTCTGACTCTTGATGAAGGGTTCTGGCCTAAAATTATGACCTTTCTTTCTCTCCCTCTGATGCTGCATGATCCTTTGAGTTCCACAGCAGTCTGATTTATTCCAGAATCTGGCATTCTCTTGTGTGTCTCCAATTATTAGCAATGTCACATACTGCAGAAATACTTCACACTCCTTTAGTCAATGCTTGAGCAGGCTTGATAACTCACAGTAGAGAGTCAGCTTCAGGGCCCTTTGTTGAGTAGACTGTGGAAAAGATTTGGGTTTTTCATTTGTTGCTATTGAACACTTGTCTCATGATCTAGTTCAGGGGTGGCCAAATCACGGCTCGTTGACATGTAATGTGCAGGGAGGGTAGGTGTCGGCAGCGGGGAGGGTGGCTGTCAGCGGGTTGCCAACTGACTGTCCACAGCCTGCCCTCTGCCAGGCACCTGAAAACTGCTAGCCACTTTGCCTTGCTGCTTTCAGGTGCGTAGGGGGAGCGTTTGGTGTGTAGACTTGATTAAAAAAAAATCTTTTGCAAAATTGCTCCCTTTGAAACAGTGATTCTTCACTATCAGAATTTTGCAAATGGACGATTTGCAAGACAAGGATTGGAAAAAGCTTTCCCCAACAACCTCCCGCGCCGGCTGCCCCAGCCCTGATGTCCCGCGCCGGGGGACTGTCAGGTAGCGGGGAGTTGGGTCGCCAGGCAGCGGGGAGGGGGGCTGTCAGGTGCAGGGAGTTGGGTCACTGGCTGATTGTCTTCAGCCTGCCCCCTGATAGGCATCTGAAAGCAGCTTGCCGCTTTCAGGCTGCTGCTTTCAGGTGCCTAGGGGGAGCGCTTGGAAGCGAAGAATAAGTTGAGTAAGTACACCTCGGGGACGGCTTCTCCGGTTTCAGGTGGCCTCCTGACAGCCGCATTCTGGTATTTTAGGCGGCTTTACATTTGGGTATTATGGCCACCTGAAAGAGGCTAACAATAGTGTTAGTGGGTGTGGCTTGCGATCGCATGATTGCTACAGCTCTCAAATATCTGAAGTTTATGGTATGTGGCTCTTATGTTAAGCATGTTTGCCCACCCCTGATCTAGTAGGCAATGAAGCTCATGTCCATAGTAACATAGTCTACTTCATACAAGAGTGTCTTGCAATGCAGACTGTCAGTAATTATCTATTCCAGCAGGTCTGGGTCCAGGAAACAGTTATCACCATGCTATGTCCCAAGGGTTGTTAGCCAACTAACAGTTGATGCTACTTTATACCAAAAGATAATGCCCATTGATTGAAGTTAATATTGGTGTTAATTAATACCAATGGAGTAGGTAGGATATAATAGAGGGCTTCCAGGTAAAGTATAACCAAAACTACATCCCCTTCCTCTGACCACAAAGTAAAAGAAAACTTAGCTGTCGGGGTGCTCAGCATTCAAATCCTTTTCATTCAACAAAAAAAATATGGTTATTTGTTCAAACAAATTAAAGTATTTCTCATGGGGGCCACTGGTACCACAAGACACCAATTAGCAGATAAGAATTAATACCATAAGACATTAAGAATGTGGAAATGGAGCTTGGCTTTCTTAGAAGAATTTTCCATGTTAAATAATGGGCAATTTTTCTTCCGAAAATTTGTAACTAGCGTCAAAATCAAATTATGGAAATATCCACCTTCAGTTCCAAATAGATAAGCTAATCGAACATAGCAGTTTATGAGAAGATGAGAGAACAGATAGTTACCCTTTTTACACTAAAAAGCTGTACTATTACACGACCCATCTCTGGAAGCTGGCTTGCTTGTTCACATAGGACAGAAGAAAAGCAGGGTTGGTAAGTCCTTTTACACACCAAGCCGGCTTCCCAAAGCAAAAGAGGCGGGTTGTTTAGTACATCCCTGCTTCGCCTCTGACATGACCTATTTTGGCGGATAAAAACCAGATAAATTTGGACCCCCCCCCCCCCCCCCCAATCCATCTTCGACACATTCACACAGGTAGGTGAAGTGTTTGAAAAGCAGATAACACCCGGCTTCGATCTTCTGTGCAAAAGGGGTAAGAGTGAGGAGAAGGAAGGAGTTGGCACACAGATTATGGAAAAAAATGTATTTTGCCATTGAAATGTCAAAGTAGGTTACCTGCCTCAATACAAGGAAAAAATGTGAACATCAAAAACAAAAATTGCAGATGTTGGAAATTTGAAACAGCAACAAAAAATGCTGGAAATCTTCAGCAAGTCAGGTCGTATCTATGGGAAGAGAAAGAAAGTTTTTCTCAGAAGTATCAAAGAGATAAAAAGCTTGTCGTGGCTGGGGGTGGAGAGGGTATCTCATGCTAAAACCGGGGATAGATGTAAACAAGGTATCTTGTCAATGAATGAATGGGAGCAGGTAGAGAGAAAGAACAGGGACAAAAGAACATAGACGTTTCTTCCACTCCCAGAAGGGAGAAAAGACGCAGGGAGGAAATAACAACAAATGATCCTAAAATGACTGCATGGCGAGTATGTTTAAAATTAAGCCTTGTGATTGAAAAAGGAAATTGGAATGTTTTTGTATGCAGCAGACTCAAACATGCTCTTTGTGAAACATTTTTTTTTCCTAAAATGCAATCAAAAATGATTAAATAAAATACTGACCAATAGAAAAATCAAAGAACTACTTATGATCATTTGTTTTTGCCATTCTGTTCAATAGTAATGCAATTTATGCAGCACACAAAGGGTTAGAAAGGACCTGG
Source organism: Narcine bancroftii (assembly GCF_036971445.1). NCBI lineage: Eukaryota > Metazoa > Chordata > Chondrichthyes > Torpediniformes > Narcinidae > Narcine > Narcine bancroftii. The sequence continues at coordinate 144,482,908 of NC_091471.1, read as the reverse complement.
TAGGAGCACACGCCTCAGGAATCAGTCTGAGTCCTTGTAATACTAATGTAATGAGATATAATGAGCTCTGTATGTGTCCAAGCTCAATGACAATGCAAGCCTCCCCTTCCATTATTGAGGGCAAGGCAGTGGGTCGAGCCTGTTTCAGGAGCTGCTTGCTGCGGGCTCGGTCTCGTTCATCCAAATGTTTATGAATGGGCTGCGTGCAAAAGATGTTGCTTACATTAATCTGAGTCAGATTGGTCTTGTTTCCTTTGCTAATTGGAGGTTGTTTAAACACACAGCATTTGCAATGGTCTCGCTGGCTGCATGGTAAACACAATTGCTGAAATTGAACTCCAATCCAATAAAGGTAACAGCAGTTCAACGTAAGGAGGCAATTACTGCAAAGTCCCATGCGTGCACTAATAGCTGAAGGGGGAAAGGAAAGAGGGGAAAAAATAATTCCGGTTAAAAAGACAAAACCAAAAATCTGATCCCAGCTGAGTGTCACAGAAGCCCCAAGGCTTAACTGTTACTGGATTGACTGAGAACAGGGTTGGATCAATTCCTAAACTGACTGCAGATTTGTATGCTTCACTCCCTATGCAATCCTCCAGTAGCACAGCATGTCAAAGGTGTCAAATACCCTCACCAATCAAATTTTCAAAAAGATTCATTCCTATGTTGAAAACAGGAATAAATAACCTATATTTATGCATGAAAACTTGAATTTCTCTCCACTTGAGCGAGACTACTGAAATGTTGAGATGACTGAGGATGAGAATCTGAGGAACACAACCAGTGCGGAAGCAGTTTTTTGAAAAGACTTTAAAAGTTCATGAAACAAACACATTGGCAAAAACTTGACCAACATATCTCCACGTTTGAATTCTGGTCTGTGCTGAGCTAACTGATGTTGGCAAACAGAAGCAAATGTACTGCAACAGATCCCGCAGCCCTCGCTGAAGGGAATGAAAGCAACACCAAACAGAAGGAATTGTATGGGAGGCTGAGATTGGCTGTGGTGGGTCCCTCAGTCAATGAGCCGGCCTAAAATTACTTACTGCTGATATGTTAAGGGACGGTGAAGCACAACAACTGAATTGAATTGTTCGTTGTTAAATGAATCGACATACAGTGAAAAACCTCTGAGGCAAGACAACCTCTGCATATTACAGCAAACACTGCAAGAGTAAAAGCATAATGTTACAATGAAACAAAAGTACAGGCTACAGTGCCACAAAAGACAAGTGCAGGGTATACTGTTAGGAGAAACATATAGTTAAATGGTATACCGTGCACTCTGCGTGCACCATGATCTGGAAACATGCTTCGGTGTCAGAACAAATCTAATCGAGGGGCATTAGGGTAACTGCCCTAGGGCACTTACTTTTCAGCTCCATTGGATGGGGTAGGGGAAGGTGGCGATGGCAACATCAGATCTGGGGATGTAGGGGCGGGGGGATGGTGGCGGCATCGGACCTGAGAGTGGGAGGGTAGTGGCAGCATCTGACAGGGGGTTGGAGGGGCACAATAACTCATTTTGGGGGTGGTGGGGGGGCTTCGGCCGCAAATGCCCCCCAAACATGACGCTGATACTGGTACAATTAGATCATAATAAACTTGAACTAAAAGTGTAAGAAATAAAGGATCTGAACATTTTTGGCAGCAATGAATGAAGACTCTGCATTACTCCAGTGAGATATTATTAAAGGTTATTTAAGGTTTGAAGCGTTGGAGCTTAGTTGACTTGGGCCAGGGAGATATGATATTTGTATTGAATCTGAATAAGGAAAACACATTATGGCCATTCCAAAGAAGGACATGGTCATAGGTTACCATATATGTATACAGTGTGTGTTGCATTTGTTGTCTTTGCAATACCATTTAAATCCTATATCAAAAAATATATTTTTAAACACACTGTGTGTGTGCATGTAGATCTTTGGTAATATATGATAACCTATGACCAAGTCCTCCTTTGGAATGGCCACCCTAAAACACAATGATTTCTCTTGTGTGGTTAGACTTCAGCAGTGGGCCTCTGCTACTTCAAAGGCTTCAAAGTTTGGAGATACCATGGCAATCTTTCTCATGAAAATTCCGCCCATTTTCACAAGCCTTGCTTCTTGTTGTGTTTGTGTGGTAATTGATTTTGCAGCAGAGCATCTATGGTGGCCTGGATCGTCAATTAGGCCTCCAAAGATATTAGCAAACAAGGCTTCAAAGGGCCATAGTTGGCATTGAATACATCACTTCTTCACAGATGGTGGGGGGGGGGGAGGGGGGGAGGAGAGGTTTTAGTTGCTAGTAATGTGGATCTTAAAACAAGAAATACCAACACTATTTGGTTATATTCCCACCCAGCACAAGAACAGGCACACACATATACATAACTGTTTTCCACCCCCCTCAAAGCCACTAATTTCCTGGGACAAACAAGTGACTTGCCTTGAGTCTGCTTCCAGAGTATTGAATCAGCGCACTCTCCAATGAGCTTCTCATTCTCCTTGAAAGAAGAGTCACTGTGCGTCTCACCAACTCAGAGGAGGGAGGCATCCTTGTGCATTGTGCCCTATGGCTGCGCCAGCAGCTCTATTTCATGAGGTGTTTGATGAAATTTGGTATGTCACCAAAAGCTCGAAAACTTCTACAGGTGTACCATGGAGAGCATTCTAACTGATTGCATCACTGTGGAGATGCCAATGAACAGAACAGGAAAAAACTCCAGAGGGTTGTTAACCCGCCCTGCAACAACATGGGCATTAGTCTTCACTTCATCCAGGACATCTACAAGAGGCAGTATTTTAAGAAATCAGCCTCTATCCTCAAGGACCCCCACTCCCCAGGCCATGCCCTCTTCACACAGCTACAGGATGGTGGTTCAGGAGCTTAAGATGAACACCCAGCAGCATGACAACATCTTCCCCTCTGCCATCAGATTTCTGAATGGACAATTAACCACAGACACTACTTCACTTTATCCTATATTCTTGCGCTATTTATATAAATATAGCTAAAAATGTGATTTGTTCATGACAATAAATTCAGATTTTGAAATTATCAATGTGATGGCCTGCAGTCCATCAAAAATCAGCATGGGAATGGATTCAAATATTCCAACATTTAAAAAAGGCTAGTAGAGGGGAAGTTCGAAGAAGCCAATTAATTAAAATATAGATACCAAGACTTTCTATTACAATTCAAAAAATTCAAAATCTTTATTTTTTGGATGCAAGAATCCTAGAGCAGAGATGGGGAGATCATTAATAAGTGTTATGCTGGCATTAGCAGTCTGCCTGAGTTCTGAAGCCACACAGATCTGTCAGTCACTGTCAGGCACCACCCAGCCTCCACCTGGCCAACCAAGTGCATGCACACCCACCAGCTAGAGCACGCACCAGCATTGGGCAGGCCCTGTACAATGGGATCCCCTGCTCCTCAGAGCGGGTTATTTAAACCACAGCCCCTATTGTCCACTCTCTCTGCCTTGTGATCAACTCCTGCATGTGATCAACTGCTGGATGCCATCCGGAGGGAAATGTAGGCAAGGGATGTAAGTTCTCCCATGCTGACCAGGGTGTCACCATCAATTGGGTAGTCACCGGCAGAGCAGCCACAGAACTCCACTAACCGGGAGGCTGTCTTTTCCCCCCTTTAAACCAAACCACCTGTACGGCACCTCACCCGGAGTCAGAACCTTTCCTGCGGGTCGTTACTCATGAGCATAGTAAGTCCCCATGCATACTCTAATGCCACTGAGCCCCTTCCCCCAGTTGGGATCCCTAGGTTGGGTGCGAGCCATTTGCGAGTGTTGTGGTACTGTACAAGTTAACTCTATGTGTGTGTGTGTGTGTGTGTGTGTGTGTGTGTGTGTGTGTGTGTATACGTGTGACTGTGTTTCACTGCTGCATCTCGTTAACTTGTTTAAACCATTATTTTAATAACTGTGTAGTCCAGGACTGTCCCGGAGTTTATCTCATTTCGTGACTAATAAAGTGCGTGTTTTACGGCACCCTACTGTGTCTCAGACTCGAGTTTTTGCTGTACCCAAATAAACTAAAATCACATACAATAAGCAAAAATGATCTTCAGTGAATAGAATCTTCATTGCAATAATGGGAAAGTTTACACAAACCAAAGGTCTAGAGACATTTATCCTGTGGATTTACTTCCTCAAGCTGGCAGCATGCTGATATATATTATCTGTGATTGGTTAGATGCTAAGCATGTGTAGTAACATTCACAGATATAGTCAGATGTTATAATCAATAACACTCCCTCAGAAATTCCACCAGTGACCATTGAAAATTAAGTGCCAGAGAAATTCAAAAGAGCAGAATTTGGCTCAGATGACCTTTGCCTCTGGCATGTTCCAATTTAACTTCAGTGACTCAAGTGCAACATAGTAATACTCTACTGTGTTTGGAAATAAGCCCTTCTCCGCCCTCATATCGCTGACTCTATCTTCATAAATGCTCCAGTAGCGGCTCCAAGATGCCGATTCTGATCCTTCCAGAGGGAAGGCCCTGCAGTGGAGTGGAGTGCTCCACTTTGCTTCATAAATGTACAGCCACTGCAAGTGAATGGCTAAGGGTGAGCTGATGAAACCAAGCACCTGTACAAACTTCAAGAAAAACAGTTAAGTTATCCATGGCGTTCGGGGCTGATTTTGTCCCTCAACCAAGATGATTAAATTGATAATTTTACCATTAATTTTACGGCTTGCAGGAGCTTGCAGTACACAAGTTTTCTGTAGTGTTTCTTATATCTTTTTCTTTCTTTGGCTTGGCTTCGCGGACGAAGATTTATGGAGGGGTATGTCCACGTCTGCTGCAGGCTCGTTGGTGACTGACAAGTCCGATGCGGGACAGGCAGGCACGGTTGCAGCGGTTGCAAGGGAAAATTGGTTGGTTGGGGTTGGGTGTTAGGTTTTTCCTCCTTTGTCTTTTGTCAGTGAGGTGGGCTCTGCGGTCTTCTTCAAAGGAGGTTGCTGCCTGCCGAACTGTGAGGCGCCAAGATGCACGGTTGGAGGCAATATCAGCCCACTGGCAGTGGTCAATGCCAAGAGATTTCTTTAAGCAGTCCTTGTACCTCTTCTTTGGTGCACCGCTGTCTCGGTTGCTAGTGGAGAGCTCGCCATAGAACACGATCTTGGGAAGGCGATGGTCCTCCATTCTGGAGACGTGACCCACCCAGTGCAGTTGGTTCTTCAGCAGCATGGATTCGATGCTTGCGGACTCTGCCAGCTCGAGTACTTCGATGTTGGTGATGAAGTCATTCCAATTAATGTTGAGGATGGAGCGTGACTACATTCCAAAAGTACTTTTCTGCTCTCTACTTCATTACTTTGGTATGTTCTGAAAGGATGTGCAAGGTACTGTGTAAATGTCAGTTTTTCTCTTTAAAGGAAGATAGAGAGGAGTTTTTAAGGCGATTTTAAAAAAAGCCTTTACTTCAAGGAATTCAGGTGGTAGACATAGAACAACACAACACAGGTTCACATAGATCGGCCCACAAGGTTATGCCGCCTTATATGAACCTACTCTGCAACAACCTAACCCTTCCATACCTTAACAGTCATACATCTCTATTTTTCTTGTATCCATATGCCCAAGAGTCTTTTAAATGTCCCTATTGTCCCAACCATCACCACCACCACCTCCAGCTTTTTTTTTAAAGCAACTGATGTCTGCAATGGACCTGATAGATGCAGACTGAGGAAAGTTTTGTGAAGGCAAGCCAAGTGTCAATATTCAAGCAGTGTAATTTTATCGACTGTTTTTATTTTTATTTCTCTGTGGAATGTTCCAAAGCCTCATTGTCCATTTATTCGCAGGGACTTTAATGATTCCTAAATGGGATTTACCTTTATCCACAATACAGGAAACACAATGAAAGTAGAAATCCAAAAATCAGAAAACAAAAGCTGCAACTACAATTGGTTGACAGCTTGGAATTCATCCCTTTGATCCAGAAATTCCCAACTATATACCTTGAATGAATTTCAATTGTGTTATGTTTAAAAAATACTCAGCCTGCAAAATGTGAAATGAGGCTCCCATTTAAATTGGGAAGCAGTGTTACTACTTATGTAGTTTGTCAATTTAAAGGTAAAAGACAAATTTGTTTTGAGTCGTCTTCAGTTACTGAGTGGGTGACATCACCAGCACATGGAAAGCATCTGGAACCCTTGAGCACAAGGAACAAAGGATGCAATAGTAGTGGGACGCAACCCTTTAATTTGTTGATGATGTCACTGATATTATTACTGATTATGTGTGGGGTATTCAAATAATTGCTGAACCCATTATGACACTTGTATCTACTACCGATATAAAGCACAAGGAAGCTGCTCATTTGTACCCTGAGCTTCTGAATTGCCTCTGGGAAGAAACAATATGCTTATCTGAACAACAGCTTCAGAGTGCTATATGACTCACTCATTTGTCTTCTTTAAAGCAGAGAAAAAGGCAGCCTTGCCTATCCAACAGGAATGTTATTTACTGCAAATGCCTTTTGAAGTATTACCATTTCCTTTGAAAAGTCAGATATGCCACACTTGAGCTGGTCCTAAGTCAGAGCTGTCACAACCAACAGCCAATAACACAGAAGCATTGCCGTCAGCCCTCATTTTAACTACTATTTCTTTGCGTCATTTAAATATACTCACGAAACAAATTTCATAAGGTGTGGCAAAATAATTCCAACATGACCTCGTTGTTCATTGTGCTTAAAGTCCATGTTAATTTGGATTCAGAAGTAGTGAGACTCTGCTGGATCATGCTTTTTTTCTGATACTGCCAGGGCCCTTGAAGGCCCAAAATGACATCATGGCCCATGGCCACAATTCTAGTCTGAAATATCTGAAAGGGATTCGCCCATCCTTATCAAACGTCCATAGGAAACATGCAGCAGGGGAACACAAAATGAAGTGGTTTGAGGAAGATCACTCTTGCCAGAGTATTTAAAGATTTACTGACATAGTAGCTTATCTGCTGGCTTGTTTCTTCTATCCATTGTTGCATTTTTAATTTGGGCACCTACTGTAATTATTTAAATTGGAAGTGAACAATTATAGCAAGTGATCTGATCGCCAGTTAAGTAAGTTCTTTGTTTTTCTTTACGGATGGGGCTGCACTGGGAAGAAAGATGAAGGAGTGGAGAAGAAGCAAAGGCTGCAAACAAGGACAGGCAGTTAAAAGGAAGAGTCCAAAGTGAGGGTGATTGAAGAGTTCTCCACAGGAGGCCACATTTGGCCAAGATGCTCCGTGACTGATTCTTCTAATTGAGGTTCAATTATGTGGTCTCCAAAGGAGATCATCACCCAAGTGCTGCAGCCACAACATTAACTGCAGAGGAGGGCAAAGACCAAATTGTCAATGACTGTGAAGGACCAAGTGACTATGACATTATCTGTCATTGGCTCTTTAAGTTTCCACTGGAGATCTTGGCAACATGCTGCTTTCAGTGAATTGCTCAATAACGGATGTCACAGAGGGCTCCCTTTTCTGTGAGTGATAACCAATTACCAAGAAGAACCATATTACCAAGAAGAGCTACACACTTTGCAATACCTCCATCATTTCTTTTCCTGCTACCTTGCCACTGAGTATCAGGATTCCTGCCCCACTGTAAACACCAAATCCCCCTCCTTCTTTGCATTTCCTCTGTCAATCACTCTAGTGTTGTTTTTGAAAGTTAACAACCTACTCTCTCATATTGACAGCCAATCTACCTCTTTCCTTGGCCAGAGTGAAGCAGAATGACTCCCAGCACTTGCTCTGATACCCAACCCTTTTAAGGGATGGATGCAGTAGAGCATTAAGCAATGCAGGTGCAGTGAGGAGATGGTGCCTCCTGCTGATGTGTACAGCGGATAAGCAGCTGGAGACAGGGCTGCATACAGAAATCATTACTGTTTATATGATAGCTGGATTCCCCTCAACCACGATAGATTAATTGCACTTCAAAATCATCTTCTCCCTTTTTAGGGCAACACCATCTCAATGGGCTTTTTAGTGCATTACATGCAGATGTTCACACCCTACGCACTTTAAGCTCGGGGGCCCCTCTAGCTCATGTGCTTAGCCAGGGACAACGTTTCTTTCACAGATTGCTAGCCAAAGCCTTCAATCCTATATCTATGCAACAGGATCCTAAAAAATGATTTGTTTGGATTATAACTTCTAAGACAAATAACATCTTTACTCAGAGATGCCATGCTGTGGCAAAGTTGCTCAGAAATTGCAAGCGAGATGTGATAGTGGCAGTGACTGGGACATGTGGGACTATGGCAATAACATAGTGTAAGCAAGTCTCATCGTCTCCAGTAGGTATGAATGTCTAGACTACCTTCAGTGCTGCGTGGAGGAGACATTGAAAGTACATATGGTGGGTGCATGCCTGGGTCAGTCACAAAGGTCGGCTCTCCATGCTTATTTCTTCAATGGTAAATTCTCCACTGTAAGTGAAGGACAACCCACCCCATATTCACACATTGTATATTCACATTTAAAGTACACATTGGGAAAATCTTGTGCATTGGTTGTATCATGCACTCAGTCCTCACACAAAAATGGAAGGATCAGACAAGATATTTGCAACTTCCGTTAGTTATTTTCACGTTTGCTAGGACAGTAAAATTCCCATTATCCGGAACCTACGGGGACAGTGGATAAATGCAAATTTTCCATTTGATTAAGAACTACTCTTCCAATGCCTAACTAATATACTTGCATTGTGAATATACTATTTAAAAGACAAAAGACAATACAAAATCTAAAGTAATTTGAAAAGAAATCAGCATTGTAGTCTTTCTTTATGTAAAGTTCACTTTAATCAAGTACTGTATTTACTCGTGCAATCATATTTTTCGGACCATTTTTTTAGCCAAAATAAAGGGAGTGGGGGACTTTTACATGGGTCAAACCTTTCACCGCGTTAAGAATCTGCGTGGTTTTTCAAGGCTTCGGCAGCTCGGATGGGTGGGACCAGGTGATACGTCTGCATTCGGGGCATCCAGAGCTCGGAAGGGTGGGAGCCCATGGCAAGGATCTGCAGTGAGGAGCTCAGATGGCGTGTGGCTGGGGCATTTGGAGCTCTGATGGGACGGCGGACAGGATGAGGCTCCGCTGTCAGGGCGTCGGGAGCTTGGATGGGTGAGCAGTTGAGGCCAAAAGTGGGGAGGTCAACTATTACACAGTACAGACAATTACACGAGTAATTCCCATAACTTAGAAAATTTAAATTTAAATTTGAACCCCGGTCGTTGGCATAATTAACCCCTCCCCCAAGTTTACAGATGAACCCTTACTAATATTCCTATACTAATAAAAATAAAGACTGTTACTAAGCAGCAATAGGGAGATATTCTGGGGGGTCACCCCAGCGGCGAGCTGCATTGATTAGCTCTTCATCCTGGTATCCCGGTCAGACCCTTGGCAAAACCCAAATCACCTTCATGTAAGTGTTCCGATCAGGCCCTTGGCACACCTTCCTCGCGCTGACAACCCGTATAGCCTCCAGGCAAGTGGCAACATCAAAAAGAATTGAGGGGCATTCAAGGGATGGTATAGATTAGGTATCCAAATTTATAAGGATCATTTTATTTGAGATAACTTTGGCTCTTTTAAACAATTATCAGCCAAATTTAATCTTTCTAGCAGACATTTTCTTAGACATTTACAAGTTAAATATTTTGTTCAGTCCATCCTTTCTGATTTTCCTTGAATTTGAAATACTAGTATCCTTGATTTAATTTTTAATTTACGTAATTTTTTTCATGGTGGATTAATATATATTTATAATGATTTATTGGATTTAAGATCAGTTTCTATGGCTGGGATTAAGAACAATTGGGAACGAGACTTGAACATAACATTTTCAGATGAAGATTGGTACGCTGCTCTCAGCTTGGTTCATGATTCTTCATTTTGTGCAAGCCATTGCTGATTATAATTTAAGGTGGTACACAGAACTCATATGTCCATACTAAATTATCTTGTTTTTATGCTGATATTGATCCATTACGTAAGAGGTGTAAATTTTTTGAAGTTTCACTGATCCATATGCTTTGGGAGTGCCCAAATTTAGAGAGATTTTGGAAAAACCTTTTCCACATTTTATCAACAATTTTTAAGATAAAAATAGAACCATGTGCAATAATTGCTTTGTTTTGTTTTTCACATGAGCCAGATATTCCTTTATCTGCAACTCAGGAGCAAGTTTTAGCCTTTACCATGTTGATAGCCAGATGAGCAATTTTATTGAAATGGAAAGATGAATCTTCACCTTCCCATACACAGTGGTTATATGATGTAATGTCCTATTTAAGCTTGGAGAAAATTAGATACAACATTAAAGATAGACAGCTTCAATTTATAAAGATGTGGGGCTCATTCATAGAATGCAATCATGATTGGAAGAATTAAGAATTTTGAATGTTTGGAGATTCTCTGTCATCAACAGATTCACAATTTCCCTTTTCTTCTACAAAGGCTACCTTGATTAGAGGGAGGGGGTAGATTAGATTTAGTTTTTAGGGCTTTTTTTTGTCTGTTTTTTCCTTTTTATAAATTTTTATTTGGATTAATTTGTCAAGTATGGGTTTTAACATGGTTATCATAGATTAATTTAATAACTTGTTTCTCATGTGGATTAAGGAACTGTCGAATGTTGTTCCATTCATTTTTTTGTGCTTGTATGTATATGAGATGACTTGTTATGTGCTTTCCTTAAAATTTTGTATGTAAGTTTATATATTAAACTTAATAAAAATATTTTTTTAAAAGAGAGGCATTGCCAGTTAATCGGGGCAAACCTGCATATGTCCAACAAAGTGTCATATTCCCCCAGTCTTATTTATCTGAAAATTTATTTACTTATTTATTTCCTCACTTATTTTGACAGTTGTATGAGTTTCTGGTTGATTGAATTCCAGATAATGGGGATTTTTCTGCATTTTGAATCTCTCATCTACTCTACAATTAAACAGGATGGAATCCTTTAAACATCAAATTCCAAAGGAGATGTAATCTCACCCATCATAATTGAAACATTCACCTGAAGGAACTCTGGTAGCCTTCCCTCAATCTCACCTTTAATGGAGAACCTTCATTTCTCTCACAACTGTCCCTGGTTTAACTTTTGAAATGACTTGACCACAACTGCATCAGTTTTACACGTTGTTAATGCAGCAATACTTAGACGTTTATAAGCACGTTCCTGTTCATGAAACAACTGCAATACACAGACCTTTACACATTTTCTCACACACACTTGCTCATTGGCTGAGGTTGAGTTTGATAAACTGACAAGACAATTGCTGTATAGGGATACTGCTCCTTCAAATGATTCATTCCTATGTGGTCTCCAGCAGCGCAGTAAAGCCTGCAGCTGTTGCCTCCCAATGCTGTAAAGCACAATCTTCAGAGATATTCAACTAAACCACAGAAACAAAGGGAGATTTTACTGTGGAAAATACAGCACGATAATTTTACAATTTTAATGTATGTTTATATTATTCAAATGGATATATTTTATTTTTGAATGCATGTTGCTGAGCGATATGCTCAATTCCAATTGGTCGAGGGAGGAATTTAGTTTGAATTAGGTCCATTGCAAACACACAAACATTAGGATTCAATTCTCATTGGAGGTGAAGGGTCTCCCCCTTTTCCTTTGAACAAAGATTTGAATTTAGAATTCACATCACAGCGTTTGCACAAACTGGACAGTCTGAAATAAATGGTCTGGCTTTTGAACCAATTGTCGATGGCTTTGAACACACGTGCACAGTGTATAATTATTCAGTTGAAAGCAGGCAGGTTACCTATTAAAGCCAGTAAAATGTCTTGCTTTTCTTCAGTAAAGTGAGCGCACAGGTGGCTGGGTCATTCCATCAGAGATTATATTCTAAAAGCAATATTCTTGTTTTTGTTAACGCAAATCTGTATTAAGCTTTCAATTAATTCCCTCCTTCCTACTTTGATGCCGTAGACTTTTAACACCAGGAACAGGAACATCAGGCTATCTAAAGCAATTTTTCACTTTTCATTATCAACTGTTTCCAGAATTCAAAAAGATTTATTACATTAGAGGCAAAGAGGGAGGTGGCCTATGAGATGACGTACTGGCTGCGGATTGTGATTTACATTCTGCCGTCAGTCAGCTTCACTTTAATCAATCACTTTCAGCTGGCAACAATGTGGTTCGAAATGAATGGTAGCTCATTTAAAAAAAATCTAGGAACAGGCACAACCTGAAAGGTGTGGATTTAATAACATCAAGAACATTCAAGACAAATCATGGCTCACATTATTCTCACACCTGGATCTTAACATTATGATTGTCAACTTTCCAGTACTCAATGGGCACTACAGGCAGCGCAATGATTCATTTTTAAATTTAATTTAATTTAGACATTCAGCATGGCCACTCCATTTTGTCCCACGAGTCCGTACCGCCCAATTTACACCACATTAACCTACAGCCCCGGTACATTTCAAAAGGTGGGAGGAAATTGGAGGCCCCAGAGAAAACCCATGCAGACACGGGAAGAATGTACAAACTCCTTACAGACAGAGCCAGAATCGAACCCCAGTCTAGACCCGGTCGTTGGCATTGTAAAGGAATTGCGTGAACCGCTACGCCAGCCGTGCTGTGAGCAAAAGGAAATCATATGGCTCCTTCTAGGGTGTGCATGCCATCTCTGGGTTACAAATGCCTGACCCTTTAGATATCCCAACACACAAATAAAACATTTGCTACATATTAATGGGAGGGAGCAGTCATGGTCAGAGTGGGCTGAGTCAGAGTGGTAAGGGTTTGGCTCAAGAGGCTTCAGCAATAACAGGTAAAAGGCAAGGGATAGTAGGAGTTGAAGTATGAAAGGGCCACCCTATTCAAGGAATAAAAAGGATTCAGCAGGTAGGCACAGAAATGGTCAGGTTTTAGATATCATATATTTTGTTCCTGAAGTTATAAACAGTGGGAAGCCAAGGCAGGGGAATTTTCAGAATCAGAATCAAGATTTATTGTCATGAACAAGATATGAAATTCGGTGGGACGTTAGGAAAGCCAGCAGTATTGCTGACGACTTCATCTGCGATAAGTACATCCAGCTGCAGCTCCTGATAAGCCGTTAAGGAATTAGAGCTGAAATTGGATGAAGTCCGGATCATTCAGGAGGCAGAGGGGATGATAGACAGGATTACAGGGACACTATCACACCTAGGAGGCAGGAGATGAGTGAAATTCAGGAGAGGGAAGTGAACAGGCAGGCAGTGCAGAGGCCATTCCCTTCAAAAACAACTATACAATTTTTGATTATGTTGAGGGCGGGGGGTGGGAAGGTTGGAACTTATTTACAAGTCAAGGCATTCAGGTCTCTACAGTCTGGACTTGTAGCTAAGAAAGGAATGGAGGAGGAGGCAAACTGTAGTGATAGGGGATTCCATAGTTAGGAGGACAGATAAGAGACTCGGTAGAAGAGATCGAAAATCCTGGAGGGTATGTATCCTCCCTGCTGCCAGGGTGTGATATATCTCAGATCGAGCACTCGGCATTCTCAGGAGACAGGGTGAGCAGCCAGAAGTTGTGGGCCATGTAAGGACCAATGACATGGATAGAAAGGTCGAGGAGGTCCTGCAAGGAGAGTTCAGGGAGTTAGGTGCTAGGTTGAAGGACAGGACCTCCAGGGTTGTGATCTCAGAATTGCAACCCATGCCATATGTTAGTGAGGTTAGAAATAGGAAGATAATGCAGCTTAACATGTGGCTAAAGGCATGATGCAGGAGGGAGGGTTCAGGCTTCTGGATCATTGGGCTCAGGGTGCGTGGGACCTGTTCAGATGAGAGGGTATGCAACTGAACTGGAAGGGGACTAATATCCTGGTGGGATGGTTTGCTAGTGCTGCTTCAGTGGGTTTAAACTAGATTTGCAGGGGGAAGGGAACCAGAATGCCAGAGCAGATAGAGGAGTGAAGGAGGGAAAAGATGATATGAAAATTGCATGTACCATTAGAAGTCAACAGGTTGTACATGGTGGAAATGTTCTCAGTTGCATCTATTACAATGCAAAAGAGTATTATAGGAAAGACAGACAAGCTTAAAGCATGGATTGGCATGTGGAATTATGACATTGTGGTCATTAGTGAAAATTGATTGCAGGAGGGCAGGACTGGCAGCTCAACGTTCCGGTCTCCCATAGCTTTAGACATGATTGAACGGGAGATGGGGGGGAAATGAAAGGGAGAAGAATGGCACTGCTCGTCAGGGAAAATATCACAGCTGTGCTCAGGCAAGACAGAGCAAAGGGCTCATGTACTGAGGCTATATGAATGGAACTCAAGAAATGGAAAGGTATGACCACATTCATAGGGTTGTGTTATAGATTGCACAATAGTCAATGAGAATTGGAGGAGAAAATCCATAGAGAGATAGCAGACAGCTGCAGGAAACATAAGGTTGTGATATTAGGAGATTTTAATTTTCCACATATTGACTGCAACTCTCATACTGTAAAAGGGCTAGGTGGCTTGGAGTTTGTCAAATATGTTAAGGAAAGTTTTCTATGTCAATAACTAGAGGTACCAACTAGAGATAATTCAATACTGGATCCCCTTTTAGGGAACAAGACAGGATAGGTGACAGAAGTATGTGTAGGGGAACATTTTGGGTCCAGTGATCATAATGCCATTAGTTTCGATAATTATGGAGAAGGATAGGTCTGGGCCTCGGGTTCAGATTCTAAATTGGAGAAAGAACAACTTTGAGGAAATGAGAAAGGATCTAGAATGCATGGATTGGGATAAGTTGTTTTTGGACAAGCATGTGTGAGGTAAGTGAAGGACCTTCAAAGGTGCAATTCTGAGAGTACAGAGTTTGTATTTTCCTGTCAGGATTAAAGGCAAGGTTAGCAGGCATAGGAGTCCTTGGTTTTTGAGGGATATTGGGGATCTGGTTTGGAAGAAGAGAGAGGTGTACAGCAGGTATAGGCAGAATGGACCAAATGAGGTGTTTGAGGAATATTTTAAAAAATCCAAGAAAAACCTCAAGAAACTAATCGGGAAGTCTAAAAGAAGACACGCGATTGCTTGGCAGGCAATGTCAAGGAAAATCCAAAGGGTTTCTACATGCATTGTATATTTTGGCATATAAGTCGACCATCAGATAAGCCTCGTTTTCATGGTTTTATCATATATCAGTGATATACGTCAACCCCCACCAAAAAATGTGTTGACTGAGCTGTGGGCATTACCAAAGGATGGTTGTTATCATGGAGCCTCTCCAGCAAATCGATGAAGGTATGAAACAAGTTTAAAGTACTAAAAGTGGCCATGACATCCAGCAACTGCTGCTGCAGGAAAAACCATTGTAGATTGGGCCCTTTTATAGTGTTTCAAGGGTTGTTCTATATGCCAAATCTACGTTGAGTGTTTTTTTTAAAGTTGAATTTAAGGACTCATTTTTGTATCAGATGTCAACCCCTGATTTTGGAGTGTTTTTTGAGGATGTCAAGACTCAACTTATACATCAAAATATATGATTTATTAAGAGTAAAAGGACTAAATTAGTCCCCCTGAAGATCAAAGTGGTAAGTCTTGTATGAAGCCAAAAAGATGGGGTAGATTTTAAATGCTTTTTTTTCATCAGTATTCACTCAGGAAATGAGCACAGAGTCGTGGGAAGTAAGGAAACCAAACAGTGAGGTTATGAAACTGATACAGATTAATAGAAGGAAGTGCTTGCTGTCTTAAAGCAAATAAGGGTGGATAAATCCCCAGGGTCTGTCAAGGTATTTCCTCAGACCTTGAGGGAGTCTAGAGTATAAATTGCAAGGGCTCTTGCAGAAATATTTAAAATGTCCTTAGCCACGGGTGTAGTGTCGGAGGATTGAAAGGTAGTTCACATTGTTCCGTTGTTTAAAAAAGGCTCCAAAAGTAACCTTGGAAACTATAGGCTGGTCAGCCTGATGTCAGTAGTTGGAAAATTATTGGAAGGTGTTCTATGAGATCGCATATACAGTACAATTATTTAGATAGCCAGAAACTGATTAGAGATAATTAACATGGGTTTATGCGTGGTAAGTTGTGCTTAACCCATTTTATAGAGATTTTTGAGGTGGTTACCAGGATAGTTGACAAAGGAGAGGCTGTGGATGTTGTCTACATGGACTTTAGTAAGGCCTTTGACAAGGTCCACATGGGAGGTTAGTCAGGAAGGTTCAGACACTAGGTATTCATGGTGAAGTAGTGAACTGGATCCGATCATAGGTGGACTGGAGAAGCCTAAGCAGTATTGGATGATTCCTTCTCAGATTGGAGTCCTGTGACTAGTGATGTGCCTCAGGAATCTGTGCTGGTCATTTGTTTGTCATTTATAAAATGGTAACATGGTAAATTGGATCAGCAAGTTTGCAGATGACACTAAGATTGGAGGTGTTTGTGGACAGCAAAGAAGGTTTTCAAAGCTTGCAGAGGGAACTGGACCAGCTGGAAAAATGGGCTGAAAAAAGGTAGATGGAATTTAATGCAGGCAAGTGTGAGGTGTTGAATTTTGGAAGGACAAACCAAGAAAGGATATACATGGTAGATGGTGGGGAACTGAGGAGTGTGATAGAACAGAGGGATCTGGGGATACAGATACATAATTCCCTGAAAGTCGCATCACAGGTGGATAGGGTTGTAAAGAGAGCTTTTGGCATATTCCCTTCATAAATCAAAGTAATGAGTTTGGATTTGGGATGTTATGGTAAAATTGTATAAGACATTGGTGAGGCCAAATCTGGAGTATTGTGTGCAGTTTTGGTCACCTAACTGCAAGAGAGATATCGATAAGATAGAAAGAGTGAGAGAGGATTTATGAGCATGTTGTCCAGAGTTCAGAACTGAGTTACAAGGGAAGGTTAAACAGATTGAGACTTTATTCCCTGGACTATAGAAGAATGAGGGGTGATTTGATAGTTATTTAAAATTATGAGGAGAATAGACAGAGTAAATGTAGATCGGCTTTTTCATCCAAGGGTACGTAAGATATAAACCAGAGGACATGGGTTAAGGGTGAAAGGGTACAAGTTTAGGGGAACAATGAGGGGGAATTTCTACACACAAAGAGTGATGTGAATGTGGAATGAGCTGCCCAGCTGAGGTAGTGAGTGCGGACTCAATTTTAACACAAGAGAATTTGGATGGGTGCATGAATGGAAGAGGTATGGAGGGCTATAGACTGGGAGCAGATCAGTGGAACTAGACAAAAAATAAGTTTTGGCATAGAATAGAAGGGCCAAAGAGGCCAGTTTCTATGCTGAAGTGTTCTTTGCTTCTATTGTTACATTCAGAAGTCCAATTCCAATGAATGAAAGCATGAGTTTCCTCTCTCTCTCTCTCTCTCTCTCTCTACTTTTAGTCATTGCTCATTCCTTATCTGTGTTAAATGTTTTTTTTTCTGTCCACTATCCGCTGCATCTCATTCAGTATATCGAGCTAGAAATAAGAGAGCATGCAATATAGGCACTGCAGCTATCATAAGAAATTTTAATATGTGTGTAGATTGGAAGAACCAAACTGATAATAGAGGGTGATAACCTGGAGTTTCCTTGAGCAATATCTCAAGGAACCAACAGGAGAGCAGGCAATCTTAGACTGGATGTTGTGCTATGAGTCAGGATTAATTAATAACCTTGTTGTGCAAGGCCCCTAGGGGGAAGACTGATCAGAATATGGTGCAATTTTCCATTTGGATGGAAAATGACACCATTAATTCAGAGACATGCATCCAGAACTTTAAGAAGGATAACTATGATGAAATGAGGAATGAAGTGGGTAGAACAGACTGGCAAGGTACACTTGATAGGTCGATGGAAGATAGATCATGGCAGGTATTTAAAGATTGCCTGGGGGAAATTTCAAAATTTGTAAATCACTATTAAATGTAAAAATAAAATGGGGAAGGCAACTCAGTTATGACTAAGGGAAATAAAACCAAAGAAGGGGCATAAAAATTGGCTTGGAAAAGCAGAAAACTGAGGATTGGGAGACATTTAGAATTTTGCAGAGTGAGCCAAAAGGCCTAATTAGAAGAGGGATATTAGAATTCAAGAAGAAACTTGCAGGGAAGATCAAAACTAATTGCAAAACCGACGAGGTATACAAGGAGAACGAGAGTAATTAAAACAAATGTAGGTTCCCTGCAATCAATGAAGAACAAGGAAATGGCAAATCAGTTGGCTTTGTCTTCAGTAAGGAAGATACATGTAGTATTCCGTCCATACAAGGTGTCCAAAGGATTAGAATAGAGGAGGAATTGATGAACATTGCTATAAGTCATGAACTTGTATTAGATGTTGAAAATCAATAAATCCCCAGGACCTGAAAGCTGCATCCCAGAATGTTTAAGGAGGCAGTGATGCTTTAGTAGCGGTACGCTTGGAGGGAGTGGGCAGAACCAGCACTACCAGCTCCTGTCTTGTGATAGCTAGACAACAGTCTCCTATCTACTGGCAAATAGCCACTACAGGCACGAGGCACAGTGACTCAGCAGCATTTGTCGGTCTACTGAGAAGTCCTGGCCTACTCAATGTAGCTTTGTCATGAGGTTGTAAGCACTTCACATGTCATGACGCCAGGTCACATGTTGTGTGCCTATATCAAGCCTGATAACACTAATAAATGCTTTTCTTTTCACTGGCTGACAACTTCAGGTGTGGTCTTGTTATTTTAACATGATGGCATATGAGCACAAACATCATCTGCCACATTGTTAACCCTGACGGTCTAGCTGGTAGCTAGAACCTACAACAGACATGCCACCCATTATCCACCACATATTCTCTACATTCTCTACACTCTGGATCAGTTCCTTTGCTTTAGAGCAGTAGTTCTCAACCTTTTTCTTTCTACTCACATACCACTTTAAGTAATCCCTATGCCATAGGTGCTCTGTGATTAGTCAGGGATTGCTTAAGGTGGTATGTGAGTGGGAAGGGAAGGTTAAGAACCACTGCTCTAGACCCAATTTTTACTGAAATATTTTGCTTTAGAAAAATTGTCATTGGCCCATTTCCTTTGGAGTTATGAAACTATGCACATAACAAGTCAATGAGGTAGGATTAAAACAGAGGTTTTCAAACTTTTTTTCTTTCCACTCACATAGCACCTTAAGCAATCCCTTACTAATCACAGAGCACCTATGGCATAGGGAATACTTAAAATGGTAGGTGAATGGAAAGAAAAAGGTTGAGAACCACTGGTTTAGAAGCTTACTAATATGACATCACAAAGGAGAGAGAGAGAAATCAGGGAAATTTTGAACCACTAACCTGACTTCAATAGCGGGGAAAATGCTAGTGTCAATGATTAAAAATGTCAATGCCATGAATTTGGAGAGGAGTGACAGGATTTATCCAAGTCAACATGAATTTATGGAAGAGAAATCATGTTTGACAAATCTTCCAGATTTTTTTGAGGATGTAACCAGTAGAATGGACAATGGTCAACCAGTTGATGTGGTGTATTTGAACTTTACAAAAGGTTTTTGATAAGGTCCCAAGTGATTAGTCTGCAAAGTTAGAGGACATGGCACAGGAGATAATGCACTGATGTGGATAAAAACTGGTTGGTAGGAAGGAAACAGAGAGTGGTAATAAATGGGTCCTTTCAGATTGGCAGGCATTTATTAGTGAAGTATCACAAGGTTAAGTGCTGGGACTCTAGCTATTTAAATATATATGTTAATGATCTAAATCAGCCATTCTCAACCTTTATTTTGGCTATGGCTCCCTTAGGACTCTGTTCAAAGTTTATGGGCCCCTTCCCTGTGAAGCAATCAGGTTTAGTTCGTTTCTTCTGTACATCTCTCCAACAATTACATTTAAAAAAATTAAAAATATTGTAATGTTTCAGTCCATGGTCCCCCTGCATTATCCCCTTCAGGGCAGACAGAGATGCACTACTTCTGACAAGACTCAAGGAAAGGGGAGGGGGCTGGGCATTTACATCAGTGAGAACTGGTGCACAAATGTCTCTGTTGTAACGACCTTCTACTCTGCAGAGATGGAGTTTCTGATAGTGAAATGCAAATCCTTCTACCTGCCCAGTGAAATTCATGGTCACAGTTTATGTTCTGCCTTTGTCAAATGAGGGTGAAGCAATGAAGGAGTTTATTTTTGTGTCATTTGTGAAGCCCAAACAGGATCATGATTGTAACTGACGACTTCAACCATGCCAACCTGAAAACTGTTCTTCTACGGTTTCAACAGCATGTCAACTTTGGAACTAGAGGAGAGATCAGGATAGATCGAGTGAGTGTACACCAACATCCTTGGTGCGAACATGTCTTCCCCTCATCCCCACCTTGGATACTTTGAACACATATCCATCCTGCTAACTCCGGCATAAAGACTGCTTGCAAAACAAACTAAGCCAGCTCATTGGGAGATTAGGACATGACTGGGGGCTGGGAGAGTGAGGTGGTGGTGGTGGTGGGTGGGAAGAAGGGGATACAACAGCACTACAAGATTGCTCTGAGACCACGGACTGGAGCTGTTTCAGGGCAATGGTTACTTAAAATGGCCAAGAAAACATTAATGAATACACTGGCTACATCAATAACTGCATCGAGGATGCCATGGAGATCAAATGCCACACAACCAGGGCTGACCAGAAACCATTGGTTGGATGCAGAGATCAGTGCACATCTCAGACCTCGGGATGCAGCCTTCAGGACAGGGGACAAGATGGCAGTAAGATCAGCCAAGGTTGAGCCTCTCCAAGAGGTGGCAACAAATCTCAGCAAGAAGAACTTCAAGATTCCAAACTGACGTCCCGGTCCGGGGAGGTGGAGAAGCTGCTACCAGCGCCCAGACAACCTACTACAAGTCAGCAGTCGTCTCCTCGCTTTGTCACCCTATTTTTGAGAATAATTGGGAAGGGCTTGCATGTTGTAGTGTGAATTCAGCTTTAGATTTAGTAATAAAGACTTGTATAAACTGGGAAAAAAAAAGATCAGCCAAGGTTAAACTCTCCTATGCAATCCAGAGTCAAAGCGAGGATACCCACAGAAGATCCATAGACAGCTAGGCAACAGCAGCAACACAAGGCACATGTGGCAAGGTATCAAAACAACAACAGATCACAAGACAACCTTGTGAGTCACCTATAATGGTGCCTGCCTTCTGGACAGACTGAACATCTTCTATGCATGTTCATTGAGAAGAATAGGCTGATGCCAAAGAAAACTCCATCTCTTCCTGAAGAACAGGCCCTTTGCATAGCCATGGCTGAGGTGAGAAGAATCCTATCTAAGGTGAACCCCCACATGGCAGTGGAATCAGATACTGAAGGACTGTGCAGATCAACTGACGAAGATCTTCAACACCTCATTACAGCAGTCCATTGACCCAGCAGGTTTCATAGCAACCACCAAAGTACCAAAGAAGGCGACAATAATAGCTCTCAATGACTACTGGATCACGGTATTGACCTCTACCATTATGAAATGCTTTGAGCGTATTAAAGTGCACCTCGCAGAGATACTGGACGCATTTCAATTCGTCTAAACAAGGAACTGTTCCACTGACAATGGTATAGGCTTGTCCCTCCACTTCATCCTGACCCACCTTGAGAATGATGCCCCATACACCAGGCTGCAGTTCAGCTCAATGTTTATTGCAGTCATACCCCAGAGGCTGGTGGAGAAGCTGTCCTCACTGGGACTCAACACCCCTCTCTGTTACTGGATTCTGAACTTTCTAATGGAAGGACCATAATCTATCCAGGTTGGCAGCAGAATGTTGAGCACCGTCAGACTGAGCACTGGCACACCTCAGGGCTATGTGCTCAACCTGCTCCTGTGCACACTACTGATCCAGACTGCAATGCCAGGTCCAGCTCCAATAGTGTCATCAGATTTGCAGATGAAATGACAGTGGTTGGCCTAATCAGCAACAATAAAGAGTCAGACTACAGAAGAGATGGAAAATATTGTGAAATTGTGTGTGAATATAACTTCAATGTGGTTAAAACAAAGGAGATGACTGTGAACTTCAGGAAGACTAGGGATGAACTCGCTCCACTACACATTAATGGCTCTACCTCACTAGTGCAGAGAGTAGGGGACATAAAGTCTACTTAAGAACTGACCTATCCTGGTCACACATCTCCTCATTTGTTAGAAAGGTGCAACAGCGACTGCATTTCCTTAGAAGGCTGAGGCCAGCCACCATTCTATCAACTTTCTACAAGAGCTCCATCGAGAATGTCTAGGCCAGCTGAATCACAGTGTGATGCGTTTGCTGTAGAGAATTGGATTGGAGGTTGATCCACAGGACGATAAAAGCAGCAGAGAGGATCACTGAGGTCTCTCTTTGCCCAATCAATATGACTTACCAGGATCGTTGCGCAAAAATGGGCTCATAAAATCAGTGAGGACCCTTACCACCTGCACAAGGCATCATCCAGCTACTCCCATCGAGAAAAAAATACAGAAGTATCAGAGCCAGAAGCTGAGAAACAGTTTCTTCCCACGGGCAGTGAGACTGCTGAATGATGGATGAACTGCTAAAATAATTCTTCGATACTCCACTATTTATTTAATATATGCTTATGGTACTGCGCTGGGTAGGTCACGTCTCCAGAATGGAGAACCATCGCCTTCCCAAGATCATGTTATATGGCGAGCTCTCCACTGGCCACCGTGACAGAGGTGCACAAAGAAGAGGTACAAGGACTGCCTAAAGAAATCTCTTGGTGCCTGCCACATTGACCACCGCCAGTGGGCTGATATCGCCTCAAACCGTGCATCTTGGCGCCTCACAGTTCGGCGGGCAGCAACCTCCTTTGAAGAAAACCGCAGAGCCCACCTCACTGACAAAAGACAAAGGAGGAAAAACCCAACACCCAATCCCAACCAACCAATTTTCCCCTGCAACCGCTGCAACCGTGTCTGCCTGTCCCGCATCGGACTTGTCAGCCATAAACGAGCCTGCAGCTGGCGTGGACATTACCCCTCCATAAATCTTCGTCCGCGAAGCCAAGAAAAAAAGAATGTGTGCTATGTCTGTATGTGTTTTTGCACTATAGAATTTTGCACTGTGGACCGAAGAACGCTGTTTCACTGGTACAAGCAGATAACAAATAAACTTGAAATTAAATGTGCTGTGTCCCCCAGAGCCCCATTTAAGAATGGCTGATCTAGATGAAAGAATTGAATGGAATAACCCTAATTTTGCAGATTACACTAAGATAGATGGCAGTGTGAGCTGTGAGGAAGATTCCGAGTAGTTGCAGGATGACATTGATAGATCAGGAGAATGGGCAAATGTTTTGCAGATGGAGTATAAGGTAGATAAATGTGAGGCTATCCACTTTGGCAATAATAGAAAGGCAGATAATCATCTGAATGGTGAGAACTTGGGAAAAGGGAAGGTGCAACGAGACATGTATCATGGTGCATCAATCATTGAAGTCTGGAATGCAGGTACAGTGGGTAGTAAAAAAAGCACATTTATTGTTATAGTGAGAGGTTTTGACTATAGATGCAGGGAGGTATTATTGCAGTTACATCGGGCCTTGGTGAGGCCGCAGCATGAGTATTGTGTGCATAAGTGGTCTCCTGTTCTGAGGAGGGACATTCTTGCCATTGAGGGAGTGCAGCGTTGGTTCACCAGACAGATTCCTGGGAAGGCTGAGGTGATGTATGAAGAAAGTTTGGATATGATACGGATATACTCACTGGCATTTAGAAGAACGAGAGAATATCTCATTGAAACACATAACCTTCTGACAGGACCAGGTAGGTTAGATGTAGGAAGAATATTCCTGGTGTTGGGGAACTCCAGGACAAGGGGGTCACAGTCTAAGGATAAGAGGTAAGAGTTTTTGTACTGAAATAAGAGGAACCTTACTTTCAGAGTTGTGAACTTGTGGAACTCCCCACCACAGAAAGTTGTTGAGGCTATTTAATTAGACATATTCAAAAGGGGGTTAGATGTTGCCCTTATGGCTAAAGGGATCAAGGGATATGGAGAGAAAGCAAAAAGAAGGTACTGACATCTTGATTGTAATGAATACTAAAGGAGGCAAGTGTGACTGAATGGCCTGCTCCTATTTTCAATTTTTCTCCAATAAGTGGAGGTATGGTGACTGTATTGAGTGAGTTTTGAGTATTTTCCAGCTTACAGAAAAAATCGACTTGTGGATGTCTGTAAAAATGGAATTCATTCATTTTCCAGGGATGACCTGCAGTCAAAAAGAGGGAACGAAGGTATCAGTAATTAACAAGAGTATATTGGCAGAATGGACATCAGGCTGTGAGGAATATTCTGAGATGTTAACTCCACAAAGTTAAGTGGCGTGGGCTTTTGGTCAGCAGTTTGAATTTGGCTTGTGGGAGTTCTACAAAAACACTTGTTTTAATCTGCTACAGGCTCAATACTGAGGGGTGACTGTGTGTGATTTCATTTTTGTCACATCTCTTTACAACACGGGAGACATTTGGCCCATCAAGTCCATGCCAGCTCTCTGAGGGATTCCATCAACCCCATTCCCTCATCAAGTCCACCCATTTTTTCCAATGCCCACATATGTTAGTGATCACTTACAGCAACAAATATGTCTTTCAATCTTTACAACATGGGAGGAAACTAAAGCATTTGGAGAGAATCCATGTGCTCACAGGGAGAATGTGCAAGTTTACCCAGGATTGAACGTAGGTCAACAGAGATGGGAGACAGCAACTCTACCTTCTGCACCAATCTGGTACTCAGCAGGTCTACCTCCTGCACAAGTGTGGTCTCAGCAGTTCTACCTCCTTCACCAGTGTGATCTCAGCAGCTCTACCTCCTGCACAAATGCAGTATTCAGCAACTCTACCACCTGCAGCAGTGTGGTCTCAGTAGCTCTAACACCTGCTCCAGTGTGGTCTCAGTAGCACTAACACGTGCTCCAGTGTGGTCTCAGCAGTTGGCCCTCCTGCACTAGTGCAATACTCAGCAGTTGTATCTCCTGCACTAGTGCGATACTCAGCAGCTCTATCACCTACATCAGTGCAGTACTCAGCAGCTCTACCACCTGCACCAGTGTGGTACTCAGCAGTTCTTGGCAGCTGCAGGTAAGTAGAAATCCCTGAGTTTGAGTTTTATTTAACACATACAAGAGTCAAAGGGTCAAATTTACAATGCCACAGGGAGAGGGTTAACTAGATTTGATTTGTTAAACACTACATTCCTGTACACATTACAAATTTTTCTAAAAATGTTTGTTCCTTCAGACTCAAACCCCATTCTAACACCATGTGCTTAGCCGACAAGGTATAAATGTCACAATTATCACAGCCAGTATAACTACACCATTGCCATGGAATGAATGGTGAGCTCCAGTGCTGTTTGTGAAGAATTTGTACATTTTCTCTGCAGCTGTGTTGGCTCCCCTGGGTGCTCAGTTTCCTGCCACATCCCATCAACGTGCGGGTGGGTAACTTAAATGGTCACTGTAAATTCTGCTTGCTGTAAGCAAATAGTACAATCTGGAGTTGATAGAGATGTAGGGAGGATAATATGGGATCATTATAAATGGGTGTTTGATGGTTGCATGAGAACATCAGTAACTGGATCAGGAGTTGGGCATCTGGCCCATCAAGACTGTTCCGCCATTTAATAAGATCATGGCTGACCTGGCCTTGGACTCATATTCCCTTACCTCCTTTTCCCACTACTCTGCAGTCTTCCTGTTAGAAAGGAAAAATATTAACGGCACTATAATTGCCATTAATTCCTCCATTATTGAAAGATCTATCTGTACCTTAAATATATTCAATGAATCAGCATCTACTGCTTCCTTGGGCAGACAATTCCACAGATTCACTACTCTGCAAAAAAACAGTTCCTCTCAGCTCTGTCCAAAATCTATGCTCACTTATCTTGAGGCTATATCCCCATAGTTATAGTCTCACCTATCAGTGGAAACAATGTTCCTGCTTCTATCTTATCTATCACTTCCATAATTTTATATTTTAGGAAGCTCCCTCTCATGATTCTGAATTCCAGTTAAGTATAGTCCCAGGTGACTCAAACTCACCTATAGGCCTTCATCTCTGGAATCAAATTGGTGAACCTCATCTGCACTACTTTTAAAACCTATACCTCCTTTCTCAGGTAAGGAAATAGCAACTGCATGCAGTTCTCCAGGTGCAGCCTTAAACTAGTTGCACACTGAAGGTGGCTGAAGAACAGTCTCCATGCTGTAAGTTTCCAGGTGTGGTGAGTCTTTAATCAGATCATAAAGAAGGAGCCCACTGCAGGTCAATGGGTTCCCAAACAATATTCAAAACTTTGTCCAGTGGTATAATTTGTAGCCTGACAGGAAGACATCAGAGCACATCTTATTTTAAATTTTGTTTCAGCTATTCTCATGCAGTTGCCACATCAGGAAACCTTGAGGTTTTTCGTTTCTTGATTCTCTTAAGTTCTTCCACTGACTACGTGTCTCTCCTCACTCCAATCCGCTTCAAGACACCAACATGTAAGGGATTTCTGGAGTATTGGAACCCCAGACCCCTTCCTTAGCTGCACCTCCTTGACAACTCTGCTGTGGCACTTCTACCAAGTTAAAATAAGGGCTTTGGTTTCTACTAATTCAAGGTGTGTACCAGGCATTAAGATATTGTAAGATGGGACCATGACTGAAAATATTTATTACATGAATTGTTGGTGTTCAACTATGCCACTGCCTGGCACCACTTCAGAAGACAAATTGTGATTGTTTTATATATATAGGCCTCCAATTGTAAAGCTAGATAGAGCTGGTTCACTCAGAAGTCTCATTAAAAAAATTCCAAAAGACTGAACATAAAGGGGAAGTCCAGTGACAGATGGGGAACTCAGAAATTGTGGCCACAGACATGACAATTGGAAAGCAATTTTCAAATATAAAAGGGGCATATTAAACTGTTGAATCTGAGCAACTCCACCTGAATGCATCAAGAGGAGTGGGTGATTTGGGTCGTTGTCACCATTCTGCACTGCCTCTCAGAGCTTTCCCCCTCCCCCCCAAAACCACTGTCTGCTCATTTGAGGTAATGGTTTACATCACTTTTGCTCTTCCTTTCCATCTCAAGAGAGATTTTGAAGCTGATGCATTGAAAATTTTGCTTCGTCTATGGAGTATTGTATAAACTTGTGTTTACTTTAATAAAGTACAGGCATTTATCTAGAATCATTCACACCTTGCAGCAAAATGAGAACACCTTGAAGAATTTACTACCATTACAATGTTGTGGGTGCTGGAAATAAATGCTCCATATTCTTATACTTTCATATTCCTCGTGTAACTTATCATTTACAGGAAACATTTTAATGCTATGATTTAACAGCTATGATTTAAACACTTGCACAGCTGAGAGTTTGGTGCAGGGTGAAGTAAACCTTTTTCAAAGGCATCAGTGCCCCTCCAGGAAGAGAAGAGAGATGGGCTGAGGCATACACCCAAAGGAGGAAGCGAGTAAAAACCTGCACGTGGGGAATTAAAGATCAATCGGAAATGAATGAGTCAGGGAGAAAGCGTGGTACATGAGAGAAAAGGAAAGAGAAGCAGAGTGAGAGGCAGACACCAAAAGACAGAGTGAAAGACAATAGTTGTCATGAGCTCCTTAACACAGTGAATGCAAGGCTGCAGGATCGCTCTGTGGGCCCCTTAGTGATTGATTTCAGTAATGACAGGGCTTTGTAAATTTGCAGTCGCGAGTAATAGCTGGGTGAATAGGGAAAGGAAGGCCCTTGCTGTGCAAATGAATTACAAATGAATCTGTCACACTTTAAAAGGACAGCGCTTTTCTGGTTTGTCCCATTTTAATTTTTCCAACACATCATGTCATTGGAATATTGAAGGTGCTCACTGCTAAGCATCATTTATTGGTTAGTCGTCCAGTTTAGACACACGCACTGTGAATTGCTTTGGATTTGGCTTAGGTTTAAATAGAACACATTGCCTGAGGCATTTTGTATGATTTGAGATTTTAATGCTTAAGACATTGCCAACTGGTATCAATAATCCTTTGGAATTGCTTTGTAAGTTGAATTAAAAGGTACTGTAAGCCAAATCAATGGTCGAATTGGCAGTGGTGAGATATAGCAAAGCCATACGGACTCACCCCAAGTCTGATCTGCTGTAAAGAATGTTGTAAGTGGCCCTTGGGTAAAGAAGGACAGTTTGATTTTGTGTGTCTGATTGCTGCCCAGTGATAGCTGTTGGAAAGCATGCATGGATGGCTGACAAGAGCTGCAGTCAAGCCTGGCCCTTCAACAAATTCACAGTCAATTCTCACTGGCCAGAATCTGAAGTGCAGAACTATCATGGAGATGACTTGCCAGTGGATGCAAAAGTAACTATTAGAGTGGATTCATCCCCAAAATTCCATTTCAGTGCAGAACTAGTATAGCACCGCATGGCAGAATTGCTGCAGTTTGGGTGGGATAATAAAAAGTTCTTCATTTCTGCCCACTCAGGTAATCTTTCTACGACACCACCGTGAAAGACAAGTTGTTTTGATGTCTTGGCCAACAATATTGAAATAATTGACAGCATTGCTGCCTGCCCTTTCTTAAATATGAGTTGGTATTGCCTACCCAAAAATGATGACTCCACTTCTTAATTCAATGAAGAAACATGAAGCACTATAGGCAAATTTTCTCCATCATGAGGGGAGGTTAAAACAATGGGTGGCCATTTTTAGAAAGGCTATTTTAAGCCATTTCTATGGTCTATATTATACAATGAATAGCTTGTACATTTGATTGCCGGTTTGCTGCCCATAAAACTCAATCTTGCTTGTTGTAGATCCCCTGACCCGAAATTCTTCAGGCCACTTCCAGCCATAAATGGAAGATTCACAGTGGCACAGTGGCACGGATGGTGAAAGCCTTGCAAAAGGTGGTAAACGCAGTCCAGTACATCACAGGCAAAACTCTCCCCACCATTGAGAAAATCTACATCAGAGAACAGCGGCAATCATTAAGGACCCCACCTCCCAGGACATGCTCTGTTCTTGCTGCTGCCATTAGGAAAGAGGTATGGGTTAAGGAAAAGTTGCCACTCCTCCACCATCAGACTCCTAAACAGCAAACTCAATCAGAGATTCATTTAAGGACCCTTATTTGACATATAATTTATTATTAAATATTTATTTTCTGTTTTGCAATCAGTTTGCACTTCCTTCTTGTTAATATTTCTCTCTTGTTTACATCTCTTTTCTTGAGCATAATTTTTTTTGTGCAGTACTAATAAGGAGAAATTCTGCCTGGCCTGAAGGAAAAAGAATCTCAGGGTTGTACATGATGTCATGTATGTACTCTGTCAATAAATCTGAAATGTGAACTCTCTCTACCCAAGCCCTTCAATATTTTACAGCTCAAACATCGATCAATATCAGCATTGAATGGCTCCACCACCAGACGTTTGGTGGACTTGCTGAGAGAAGATATGCCTCCTCATCTGCATTTGAAATTGGTGACCCTTTATTATGTCACTATATACCTTGTTCTAGATAGTTCAATTACCGAAAATACATCTGTCAATCCTCCTCACAACATGCTCTCATTTTTTACATGCCAAAGTGTCGAGGCCCAGCCTCTTTTCACGTCAACTAGTTTAATCAAAGGAATCAACCTCACTAACTTTCACTGGGCTGCCCCTAGTCCAAGTATATTGTTCCTTAAACATAGATGCAAAACGATGCAATATGGTCTTACAAGCACCAGTGTAGCTGTATCGAGACTCAGGAAAACTTCTACAGGTACACTGTGGATACTTCTACAGGTACATACTGCTAGTTGCAACTCTGTATGGTATGGTGGCACCATATATCTCAGGATCGAGTCCACGCTGCTGAAGATCCAGCTGCGCTGGGTGGGTCACGTCTCCAGAATGGAGGACCATCGCCTTCCCAAGATCGTGTTCTATGGCGAGCTCTCCACTGGCCACCGTGACAGAGGTGCACCAAAGAAAAGGTACAAGGACTGCCTAAAGAAATCTCTTGGTGCCTGCCACATTGACCACCGCCCGTGGGCTGATATCGCCTCAAACCGTGCATCTTGGCGCCTCACAGTTTGGCGGGCAGCAACCTCCTTGGAAGAAGACCGCAGAGCCCACCTCACTGACAAAAGGCAAAGGAGGAAAAACCCAACACCCAACCCCAACCAACCAATGTTCCCCTGCAACCGCTGCAACCGTGTCTGCCTGTCCCGCATCGGACTTGTCAGCCACAAACGAGCCTGCAGCTGACGTGGACATTTACCCCCTCCATAAATCTTCGTCCGCGAAGCCAAGCCAAAGAAAAAAAAAGATATCTCAGGATAAGGAAAAACTCCAGAGGATTGTTAACTCAGCCTGCGACATCATAGGCACTAGACTTCACTCCATCAAGGACATCTACATGAGGCAGGTCTTATCAAAGCAGCCTCCATCCTCAAAGACTCCCACCTCCCAGGCCATGCCCTCTTCACTCTGCTACCATCAGGGAAAAAAGTACAGGAGCACAAAGACGAGCCCTCAGTGGCACAAGGACAGCTTCTTCCCCGCTGCCATAGGATTCCTGAATAACCAATGAACCAAAGAC
This sequence comes from Narcine bancroftii, assembly GCF_036971445.1. Taxonomy (NCBI): domain Eukaryota; kingdom Metazoa; phylum Chordata; class Chondrichthyes; order Torpediniformes; family Narcinidae; genus Narcine; species Narcine bancroftii. Next base: position 144,452,318 of record NC_091471.1, on the reverse strand, counting down.
ACTGCCTTACTTTTGTGCACTATAATTTTAATTTTTTAATTTTATTGTTATAAGATGGTTCATAATATGAATGTCTGCATTATGACACTGCTGTAAAACACTGAATTTGGTGACTTGTTCATGATAATAAATTATGATTCTAGTATTCCATATTTTTATCTGCCATTCAATAAAAGGCCAATATTTCCTTCATAGTTACCTGTTGTACCTGCATGCACTTGAATCCCCAGACCCATTCAACTACAACATCTTCAGATTCCCTCCATCTAAATAACATTCTTACTTTCAAATATGATGATCTTTCATTTTCCTTCATGAACTGCTAATTTCTTGCCCACTCACTTAATCTATATATGACCTTTTGGAGTATTTTCTGTCCATTAGTTGTTAAAACTCACTATTTTTAACATCAATATATTTGTCTCCAGGCACTAAGTCTCTTCATCCTTGTAAATAGACGAAGCCCCAGTACTGATACCTTTGGAATCCCACTAGATACTGATTTATCTCAACTTTCTGTTTCCTGTCTGCTATCCAATACCCTACAGATGCCAATATATTACCCCAATTCAGTTGTGAAAATACATTTTATATGGCATCTTATTAAATACCACCTGAAAATACAAATACTCTACCCCTATGTCTGGAAAATCTGTAAAAACAGCACCACCAATGTCCTAATGTAGCAGATTATCAAGTATATTTTAAGTTAAGGTTAAGTGAGTGGGCAAGAAATTAGCAGTTCATGAAGGAAAATGAAAGATCATCATATTTGAAAGTAAGAATGTTATTTAGATGGAGGGAATCTGAAGATGTTGTAGTTGAATGGGTCTGGGGATTCAAGTGCATGCAGGTACAACAGGTAACTATGAAGGAAATATTGGCCTTTTATTGAATGGCAGATAAAAATATGGAATACTAGAATCATAATTTATTATCATGAACAAGTCACCAAATTCAGTGTTTTACAGCAGTGTCAGAATGCAGACATTTATATTATGAACCATCTTACAACAATAAAATTTTTTAAAAATGAAAAAACATTTCAATTCCCCTCCCCATTCCTACACCGACATGCCTGTCTATGGCCTCATGCACTGCAAGCCTGAGACCATGCCCCCAAATTGGAAGGACAACACCTCGTATTCCATCTGGGTATCCTCCAACCAGATGGCATTAACATTGAGTTCTCCAGTTTCTATTAGACCCCCCACCCCTCTCATGTCTCTCGCCTTCCCCATCCCTATGTCTCCTTTCACCCAGCTCTGCATTCACAGAGCCACCCCTCCCCCAATCAATTCGCACCTTTCCTCTCCTGTCCTAGCAAAGTACAATTATTGCCTTTTCCTGTGGCCTGTGCACTTCCCCTGTCCCTTCTTCCTTCCTTCCCCAGCCTTTTTACTCAGACACCTGCCTGCTTTTTGCTCATACCTTGAAGAAGGGCTCAGACCTGAAATGTTGGTTATATATCTTTACCTCCTACGGACACTGTGAGACCTGCTGAGTTCCTCCAGCATTTTTGAGAGTTTACTACAATCACAGCATCTGCACACTTTTGTGTTTCATAAAACCAGGTTAACTCTATATGATTTCTTATGATTTTCTAGATGTCTTCATCTTACCTCCTCAATAATGGATCTCAACATTTCCCAATGTCATATGTTAGGCTAACAAAGTCCTCTGCTTTTTATCTCTCTCCCTTTTGTCCCGAGCATCTGGGCCTTGTTTGTAGTTTACAAGCACTATTAGTGCAGCCATGTCCTTTAAGACCCAAGGACTAGGATTATCAAATCATGGGTACTTGTTGCCTTGAACCTATGAGTTCCTCTGTTTGATTTTCTCTCTCTCTCTCGAGTTGGAGATTGTTGAAAATTCTGCCTTCCTTACAGCTCCTGAATTATCTATCACTATTTGGAATGTTTTCAATGTGTTCTGTTGTAAGGACTGATCCAAAATAATTAGGAACATAGGAAGTAGGAAAAGGAGTAGGCCAAAAATGGCCCATCGAGCCTGCTCCGCCATTCAATACGATCATGGCTGATCTAATTTATGACCTAACTCCACCTACTTGCCTTCTCCCATATCCCCCAATTCCTCTATCATGTAAAAATTTATCTAACTGAATTTTAAATATGTTTAATGAGGCAGCCTCAACCACTTCCCTGGTCAGAGAATTCCAAACATTCACTACTCTCTGGGAAAAACTATTTTTCCTCATCTCTGTCTTAAATCTACTCCCCCGAATCTTGAGACTGTGTCCTCTCGTTTTAGTTTCCCCAGCCAGCTCAAAAAATCTTCCTACATCTATCCTATCCATACCCTTCATAATCCTATATGTTTCTAAGATCTCCTCTCATTCTTCTGAACTCGAGTGAATACAATCTTAGACGATTTAATCTTTCATCATAAGTCAACCCCTTCATCCCAGGGATCAACCTAGTAAACCTCCTCTGGACCGTCTCCAAAGCCAGTAAATATGGAGACCAGAACTGGACACAGTACTCCAGGTGCGGTCTCACTAGTACCTTATACAGTTGCAACATTACCTCCCTACTCCTGAATTCAATTCCTCTAGTGATAAAGGCCAACATTCCATTTGCCTTCTTAATAACCTGCTGCACCTGCAACCTAACTTTTTGCGATTCATGCACAAGCACTCCCAAGTCCCTCTGCACAACAGCATGCTGTAGTTTTTCACCCTTTAAATAATATTCAGCTCTTTTATTTTTTCTTGCCAAAGTGGATAACCTCACACTTACTAACATTGTACTCCATCTGCCAGACCTTTGCCCACTCATCCAGCTTAACTGTATCCCTCTGCAGACTCTCCACATCCTCATTACAATTTGCTCTTCCACTCAATTTAGTGTCATCCGCAAACTTGGCTACACCACATTTTGTCCCCTCCTCCAAGTCGTCAATGTAAATGATGAACAGTTGTAGGCCTAACACTGACCCCTGCGGCACCCCACTTACCACTCTCTGCCAACCTGAAAAACTCCCATTTATCCCGACTCTCTGCCTCCTGTCAGACAACCAATTTTCAATCCAGGCCAATATACTTCCCCGGACTCCACTTTCCTGTAACTTACTGATAAGTCTCTTGTGCGGCACCTTATCAAACGCTTTCTGGAAATCCAAATATACAACATCAACCTGTTCTCCTCTATCCACCGCACTCATTATATCCTCAAAGAATCCTAACAAGTTTGTCAATCAAGATCTTCCCTTTCTAAAACCATGCTGCGTCTGCCTGATTGAACCCTTACATTCCAAAAGTTTCACTATTTCATCTTTAATTATGGTTTCAAGCATTTTTCCAACTACAGACGCCAAACTAATTGGCCGATAACTTCCAGTCTTCTGCCTACATCCCTTCTTAAAAAGTGGCGTGACATTTGCTGTCTTCCAGTCTGCTGGGACCTGCCCAGAATCCAAGGAATTTTGGTATATGACCACCAATGCATCAACTATAACTTCTGCCATTTCCTTCAGAACCCTTGGATGCATCATCAGCACCAGGTTATTTGTCTGGCTTTAGTCCCATTAGTTTCTCCATCACTACTTCCTTTGTAACAACTATTTTATCAAGGCCCTCCCAAACATTCGCTTCCTTAACTTCGCACTTGGGCATGCTGGACATGTCTTCCACCATGAAGACTGACACAAAATATTTGTTTAATGCCTCGGCCATTTCCTCATTTTTTGCTACCAGTTTTCCTTTCTCATCCTCCAAGGGTCCTATGTTAACTCTGGCCACCCTCTTCCGTTTTATATATTTATAAAATTTTTTGCTTTCTGTTTTTATATTTTGTGCCAATTTACTTTCATAATCCTTTTTCCCATTTCTTATTACCCGCTTTGTAACCCCTTGTTGTCTCTTAAAGTTTTCCCAATCTTCTAGTTTCCCACTGCTCTTTGCAGCTTTGTACATCTGCACCTTCAATTTTATACTCTCCTTTATTTCCTTTGTTAACCAGGGTTGATTTTTCCCTCCCTTGCTGCCCTTTTTCCTGACCGGAATATATTTTTGTTGACCATTACAAAATATTTCTTTGAAAATCTTCCACTGTTCCTCAACTGTTTCATCAATTAGCCTGTACTCCCAGTCCACTTTGCCCAATTCCTCCCTCATCCTATGGTAATCACCCCTGTTTAAGCATAATATATTAGTTTTCGATCTAACTATTTCCCCTTCCATCTGAATGAGAAATTCAATCATACTATGATCGCTATTTCCCAGATGGTCTCTGACTATTACATCATTTACTCTACCTATCTCATTGCACAACACTAGATCCAGGAGAACATTTTATCTTGTTGGTTCCTTAACATGCTGCTCAAGAAAGTTATCGCGGATGCATTCTATGAAGTCCTCTTCCAGACTCCCACGACCAACTTGATTTTCCCAATCTATGTGGAAGTTAAAGTCCCCCATGACTACTGCCATATCATTATTACATGCCTCACTTATGTCTCTATTTATTTCCTGTGCCACTAAACTATTGTTATTTGGTGGACGATAGATAAGACCCACCAATAATTTTTTCCCTTTGCAGTAAGGTTTTGATAATCTGCTACATTTAGGACAATGGTGGTGCTGTTCTTACAGATTTTCCAGACTATTGGACGATATTTCTATGAACACCCCAAAACACTTTTTGTTAGATGTTGCACAGTATTGTAATAAATCTTCCTGTGAACCAGTTATGAGACTGCACTTGCTGGAATCTGGAGCAAAAAACAAACTGCTGGTGGAACTCAGTGAGTCTGAGAGCATTCAAGAAAGTTGATGTACTATTTCAAAAGTCGATGTACTATTTCAAAATCCATGCCTCTGGTGATCAGAAAGGGAACATGGGAACTGCCACCCCATTAGCTTAAATTGCAGCAAACTTCTGTTCATTCGGATACCAACCACTGGGTTTCCAAATAGTTGGAGAGTAAATTGAGGGTTTTACTGTATTTAGAATCTCTACAATTTCTGTATTTCCCTATACTAATTACTCTGCCTCATTCTTAATGGGACCATTTTTTACTTTAGTTACTCTCTTCCATTTCCATATCCATAAAAGCTCTTACTGTCTGTTTTTAGATTATTCCCTAATTTACTTTCTTTTTCATTCTTTTTTATTGGTTTTTATAATAAATACAGAACAATAAAGAAGGGACAAAAATGAAAATACAATATCACATATGTATACATATCAAGATAAAACTTCAAACTTCGAACCGGATGGTGGTTTGCCTCCCTGGTGCTCGTGTCCCAGATATCCTAAAGTGGGAGGGACAGGAGCCAGAGGTCATGGTACATGTAGGTACCAATGACATAGGGAGAATTAGAGAAGAGGTCCTAAAATGTGAATACAGGCAGTTAGGTAGGGAGTTAAAAAGAAGGACCACAAAGGAGGTAATCTCTGGATTACTCCCTGTGCCACGTGACAGTGTGAATAGAAATAGAATGAGGTGGAGGATTAACACGTGGCTGAAGGGGTGGAGTAAGGGGCAGGGTTTTAAGTTTCTGGATAACTGGGACCTTTTTTGGGGGAGATGTGACCTGTACAGTAAGGACGGGTTACACTTAAATCCCAGGGGGACCAGAATCCTGGCAGAGGTATTTGCTAGGGCTACTCAGGATCCTTTAAACTAGAATGGTTGGGGGGAGGGAACAAAATAGTACAGAGCAGTAAGGAGAAGGTTAGAATGCAAACAAAGAAAGTTTGTAGTAAGTATTTGAATATGGATGGGCAGGTGATAGAGAAGGGAAATGCTCTGGAAGAAGATGAAGGGCAATTGGCAGGAAAAGTAAATAATGTTGTTATTAAAGATGAGGGAAAACAGGGATTAAAAATTGGGAAATCTCTGAAATTCATATATTTTAATGCCAGGAGTATTGTAAAAAAGGTGGATGAGCTGAAGGTGTGGATTGATACTTGGAAGTATGATGTGGTAGCGATTAGTGAGACATGGTTGCAGGAGGGATGTGATTGGCAACTGAATATCCCTGGGTTTCGTTGTTTTAGGTGTACAGAGTCGGAGGGGCAAGAGGAGGTGGGGTTGCATTGCTTGTCATGGAAAATATTACAGCGGTGCCTAGGAAGGATAGATTAGAGGGCACATCCACGGAGGCTATTTGGGTGGAACTGAGGAGTAGGAAAGGAGAGGTTACACTTGTAAGGGTGTATTATAGACCACCCGGAGGGGACCGAGACCTAGAGGAGCAAATCTGTAGGGAGATAGTAGATATTTGTGATAAGCACAGGGTTGTAATTATGGGAGATTTTAATTTTCCACATATAGATTGGGAAACACATTCTGTGAAAGGACTGGATGGGTTAGAGTTTGTGAAATGTGTGCAAGATAGTTTTTTACAACAATATGTAGAGGTGCCGACCAGAGAAGGAGCAGTGTTAGATCTACTGTTGGCAAATGGGATGGGTCAAGTGACGGAGGTTAGTGTTGGCGAGCACTTCGGGTCCAGTGATCATAATGCCATCAGCTTCAATGTCATTATGGAAAGAGAGAAATCAGGGCCAAGGATTGAGGTTTTTGATTGGGGAAAAGCTAGATTTGAGGAGATGCGAAAGGACTTGCAGGGTGTGCATTGGGACAATTTGTTTTATGGGCAGGATGTAGTAGAGAGATGGAAGTCTTTTAAAGATCAGATTTTGAGAGTGCAAAAGCTTTATGTTCCTGTTAGGTTAAAAGGAGGGGCAAAAGGTTTGAGAGAGCCGTGGATTTCAAGGAATATTGGAAACTTGGTTCGAAGAAAAAGGGAGGCGTACATTAGATATAAGAAGCATGGAGTTAAGGAGATGTTTGAAAGATACATTGAATGTAGGAGGAATCTTAAGAGAGGAATTAGGAAAGCTAAAAGAAGGTACGAGAAAACTATGGCAAGCAGGGTGAAAACTAATCCAAAAGAGTTCTACAAATATGTTAATGGTAAGAGGAAAGCTAGAGACAAAATTGGTCCCTTAGGAAATCAGAGCAGAAAACTGTGTGTGGAGCCTAGAGAAATGGGGGAGATATTGAACAGTTTCTTTTCTTCGGTATTCACTAAGGAGAAGGATATTGGGAGATGTGAGATAAAAAAAGCAAATTGGGTAAATATGGGGAATATAGAGATTACAAAAGGTGTAGTTTTAAGGCTTTTGAAGAATATAAAGGTGGATAAGTCTCCGGGACCACACGGGATCTTCCCCAGGACATTGGGAGAAGTGAAGGAGGAAATAGCAGAGGCCCTGGCGGTAATTTTCCAAATGTCATTAGATATGGGGATAGTGCCGGAGGATTGGCACATTGCGCATGTGGTTCCGTTATTTAAAAAGGGTTCAAGGAGGAAGCCTGGCAACTATCGGCCTGTAAGTTTGACGTCTGTGGTAGGTAAATTAATGGAGAAAATTCTTAGAGATAGTACTTATAAACATCAGGATAGACAGGGTCTGATCAGGAGCACTCAACATGGATTTGTGGGAGGAAGGTCATGTTTGACCAATCTGATTGAATTTTTTGAAGAGGTGACTAGGAATGTGGATGAGGGTAGCGCAGTGGATGTTGTCTATATGGACTTCAGTAAGGCCTTCGATAAGGTACCACATGGAAGGTTAGTTAGGAAGGTGCAGTCTTTAGGTATAAATTTTAAGATAGTCAAATGGATTGAACATTGGCTGAAAGGGAGAGGCCAGAGAGTGGTAGTGGATAATTGTCTGTCAGGTTGGAGGCCGGTGACCAGTGGTGTGCCTCAAGGATCTGCATTGGGCCCATTGTTGTTCGTTATATACATTAATGATCTAGATGATGGGGTGGTGAATTGGATTAGTAAATATGCAGACGATACTAAGATAGGTGGAATAGTGGATAATGAAGAAGGTTTTCAAGGATTGCAGAGGGATTTGGGCTGCTTAGAAAAGTGGGCTGAAAAATGGCAGATGGAATTTAATGCTGATAAGTGTGAGGTGCTTTATTTTGGTAAGAAGAATCAGAATAGGACATATGTGGTAAATGGGAGAGCATTGAGGAATACAGAAGAGCAGAAAGATTTAGGAGTAACGGTACATCGTTCCCTGAAGGTAGAAACTCACGTGAATAGGGTGGTGAAGAAGGCTTTTAGTATGCTGGCCTTTATCAATCATTGCATGGAATATAGGAGTTGGGAGGTGATGTTGAGATTGTATAAGACGTTGGTGCGGCCTAATTTGGAGTTCTGTGTGCAGTTCTGGTCGCCTAATTATAGGAAGGATATAAACAGAGTGGAGAGAGTGCAGAGAAGGTTTACCAGAATGTTGCCTGGGTTTAAGCATCTGGAATATAGGGAGAGATTGGACAGATTAGGTCTTTATTCTTTGGAGCGTAGAAGGTTGAGAGGGGATTTGATAGAAGTATTTAAGATTATGAAAGGGATAGACAGAGTGGATGTGGATAGACTATTTCCGTTAAGAGGAGGAAAGATTAAAACAAGAGGACATGAGTTAAGAATTAAGGGGCAGAGATTTAGAGGTAACATGAGGGGGAACTTCTTTACTCAGAGAGTGGTAGCCGTGTGGAGTGATCTTCCGGGAGAAATAGTGGCGGCGGAGTCAATTGTATTATTTAAGAAAAGGTTGGACAGGTATATGGATGAGAAGAAGATGGAGGGTTATGGGCATTGTGCAGGGAGGTGGGACTAGAAAGGGGTGTTTGGTTCGGTGCGGACTAGAAGGGCCTAATGGCCTGTTTCCGTGCTGTAATTGTTATGTTATAAATTCAGTCCCATCTAACCTACTCTATTGAAAAAAACTAAACAAACAAAATCTGAGCATCTTATCCTGAGGGTTACATATATTTTTTTAAATTTTTTTAAATTTTTCACACTATGAACCATATCAATCAAAATACACACAAACATTTCCTTCTTAAATATACACAGTGGCATTTTCTCCCCTTTTTTCCCCCTACTTTCCATCCCTCCTTCCCACCCCCCTTCAAACCCATTAAAAGTTCAACATATACAATACAATAAAACCATTAAACAATGTCATCACACAATGAAAATAAACAAGAAAATTGTGTCATCTACTTTTACACACTGGATCAGGTCATTTTGTCTTCTTCTCATTTTATCATTTTAGGGGGTGGAGATCCGCGGTAGGCCCTCTCTGTTGTGTTCCATGTACGGTTCCCAAATTTGTTCAAATAATGTGACTTTATTTTTTAAATTATATGTTATTTTTTCCAATGGAATACATTTAAAGGTTACATATATTTTGTAGCTTTTTATTCATACCGTGAATCAAAAAACAAAGGTAAGATTATATCTCATTTGTAAGAGTGAGAATATCTAATCACATTAAAAACATTTACATCAAATGAAAATGAGACATAAAAGATCACCGTGTTTCTTCAAATTTCATCGACGAATCAAATACATGATATCTATTTTCTTCAAAACTTAAACAGGACATAATATGAGAAAACCATTGAAACATTGTTGAAGGTCTAGAGTCTTTCCATCTGAATAAAATGGCTCTTCTAGCCAACAATGCAGAAAAGGCCACAATCCATTGCATAGGTACAGAAAAACTTCCTATGTCTGGTTCAATAACCCTAAAAAGAACAGTTATTAGATTGGGTCGTAGCTCCACCTGAAATAAAGTTGAAAAGATACTAAAAATTTCTTTCCAATAGATTTCTAAGAATGGACAAGACCAAAATAGATGTGTCAATGTAACAAAATCAGAATTGTATCTGTCACAAGTAGTGTTAATATTAGAAAAGGTACAAGCCAACTTATTTTTGGACATGTGAACATTTGAATTGGATTAATGAATGTTGGGCACATATTGAAGATGTATTTACCAATTTAAGAATCTTGTCCCATAGATCCTCTGATAAGGGTCTTGCAAGTTCCAATTCCCAAGCCTTTTAAATCTTATCATGAAGTACTGGATGTAACTTCAATAACCTATCATATATAATTCTAATTAATCTTTTCTGCAAAGGATTCAATTGAAAAATATTATCGACTAGATCTGATGGATAGACAAATGGAAAGTCCAGTAATACGGTATTTAAGAAATATCTAATCTGTAAATATCTAAAAAAAATGAATATTTGGTAAGTCATATTTATTGCCAGCTGTTCGTTCAAAAGACATTAAACAATCTTCCTTAAATAAATTTCCAAAATAAATAATACCTTTGATTTTCCATACAGAAAAGGATTGATCAATTATTGATGGTTGAAAAAAATTATTATGAGAGATAGCACGAGATAAAACAAAGTTTTTTGAATTTAAAAAAAAATCCTAAATTGGAACCAGGTTTGCAATATATGTCTTGAGTACTGGATTAGATATATCCTTATTGATCTTGGGAAAAACTAAATGGAAGAGAGGTACCCAAAAAAGAGGCCACTGAATACTGGTGAATAGATTTCAATTCTAAACCTGTCCATAATGGACGATCCAATTTGTCAGAATAAAAAAAATCCAAAAAGTTAGATAATGAATATTAACAGCCCAGTAATAACATCTAAAATTAGGTAGGTCCATACCTCCATCTTTTTTCAAGTTTTGTAAATGAAATTTACTAATTCTAGAGCTTTTGTTTTTCCAATAACGCAATAAACTTTTGAGTCAATATTATCAATAAAAGACTTTGGGATGAAAACTGGAATCACCTGAAATAGATATAAAAAACTTAAGTAATATTGTCATTTTAACTGCATTAATATGACCTATTAAAGATAATGATAAAGGAGACCATCTAGAAAAAGACAATCTCACATACTCGAATATAGGAGAAAAATTTAGTTTATATAAATCTTTAAATCGTTTAGTAATTTTAACTCCTGAGTATGTGAAATTATCTCTGACGATCTTTAATGGATCTTGAGTGTAGATAGGGACCTGCATATTAATTAGAAAAAAAGTTCACTTTTATGAAGGTTTAATTTATATCCAGGCACAGAGATGAACTGATAAAACACAGATACATAGCTGGGATAGATCTTTCGAGGTCTGAAATATAAACTAATAGGTCACCTGCATACAAAACTCATTTACTTTCACACTCTTATCTTTCCCTTCTTTGCTAGTTTCTAAAAATTTCACAATTGTCTAATCTACCACTAATCTTTGCAACACTGTGTCTTTCAACTTGATATCATTTTTAACCTTCTGCAGTTAACAATAAATGGTGCCTCCTTCACTTAAAGCCTCTCTTTCTCTCTGGAATATATCTCTGATGAGATTTGTGATACATTTCCTTCAATGTTTGTCACTGTTGATCAGCCATTTTACTCTCTAATCTATTTTCCCCCATCCAGTTTAGCCACCTCTACCCTCAAACCATTGGAGGATACTGCCAGGAGAGGATGGGGAATTGAGATCTTCAAACAGGGTAAGTCATGGGTTGACAACTGAGGGCTTGGGGAATCGGTGAGATCTGATGAGGGTGGAGGATGAAAGGAAAGCAAAATTCATGTGGTTGGGAGGGATAGGGCCCAACAGCCTTGATGGAACAAAAGATTTGGGATATTGGAGAATTATGTTGGTTTGGGCTCCGTAGGTTGCTACAGAGGATTGCATTAATAAAGCCAAGCAGTTCCTGTTGTGCCCACTAATGGTTGCTCACAGGACAGTCTGGGCTAACTTCTCCTTTAATACACCAAAAGGACCACTAAATTGGGAATTGTGGTCATTTTTTAAAATCTGTGTCTGACTCTCAAATAGCTTGGTGAAGCAGAATGTATTACGTCAGCAAGTATCCAGTCCAGAGTGTTGCAAAATGATTCGAAAATGCTTAGAATGTTTCAGTCTGGGTAAAGTTAATTTTTAATTGCATAATGTTGAAACTGACAGCATTGGGCAGCTAAATCACGGCCAGCATGCTCGAGTTAAGATCAAATACCTTCCCAGAATGGGGGTGAGATTGAGGAGAAACAACAGAGAAATGGAGCCAGAAACTGAAATAACAAAAAATCTACTATAAGAGGATAATATTAAACATATGAAGCCCCTGTTGTGATTCTAGGAACATTAAATTCTTTAAAACAGACTCGCCTCTCACTGTAGGAGCAGAAAACACGATAAAGGGGATAAAACTGCATAAATAAAAGATTAGCCGTTTTCTATTTCCTGAAGTTCATTGAAATCTTCCAGCAAAGTGATTTGTTAATATTATTCATAATGTTCTGATTTACCATAAATCAGCATGAAAATTAGCATTACTGATTTGGCCTCTTTTCCATCTGCAGTGTTCAGTTCATTCGCATTGATTCACTATTTTGGCCAACCAGTACAAGCGGCAGCTGGGAAACAGCACCATATCATACATAAGTGTTTGGAAGGGTCTACATTTTAGTGATTATTTGGGTTTTAAAAAACAATTATATTTTTAAAAGGAACTAAAGAAAAGTATCCTTTGATAGACACGCTGACATCATTTTGTAAATCTCTGAATAAAGTCTCCTTCTGTTTTGGAGATAGATTGGATGCAGGCAAAGTGAAATGAAGGAATATTTTAAAAAATTTATCAGCAATCAAAAAAAAATCAATGAAGGTACTTGCAATGGACTTGAAATTATATGAAAAATGAAAGAGGTCAAGGGAAGACCTCAGACACACTTTGTGTATTTTTGTTTTATTTGTTTTCTCATTCCTGCTATTATTTTAACTTTTGTCATTTGTATATCACAGAGGGATATGAGTATGCAAATTCAAAAGTCATGCAAAAAAGTAGAGAATTTAAATGCAGTTTATAAAATCATCTGAAAATAAAGATCCAGTGCCATTAAAAGTCAACAATCCAATCCCCTCCAGGAAGACCAAGTTAACAAGATATGCCAAAATGTCCCACCAAGACCACCCATAAATTGGAGGAACAGCACTTGATTTTCCATCTGGGCAACTTCAACTGGATGACATTAATATCGACTTCTCCCGTTTCTCCTAGCCCACTCTCCATTCTTCCTCCCTTCCCTATGTCTTCTTTCCTCCAGCTTCCACCCCCTTCCACCTCCATTCACAGAGCCATCTCTTCTTTCTGGTGTGCCTCCTGCCTTTGGGACCATGCTCCTCACCCTGTCCTCTCTCCCCACCATTTGAATGGACGCCTGCTGACATTTTTCCATACTTTGATGAAGGGATCAAGCCCAAAACATTGGTTATGGATCTTTAACTTTGGTATATAAAGTGCTCTGTTTGACCAGCTGAGTTTCTCCAGCATTGTGTTTTTACTTCAATCATAGTATTTGCAGACTTTCAAATGTTTTTTTTAAATGTGATTCCAGTCAGCGTTGGTTAATAATTGGTTTTGTGAGCCATGGTTTTGTGCACATGGGTAGCAGATAGTGGCTTCTGAGGTAGAGACCCTGAACTGTAGGTCTAGTTCAGTGGGTTCTCCATTACAATACAGGATCAGGTGCTATCCTACAGAAGTAGCATGCAACAGAAGTCTCCAAATGCCCTTTCGGTGACCAAAAAATTTTTTTATTGGCACTGGTCTTCAGAAGCACAAAGGCCTTGTAGCACAGATCCTGGCCAACCCACATCCTTCAACCTGCACCACTGCTATTTGGTCATTATCATACAGCTGGGAACTTATCAACACATTATTTCTTAGAGCGTAACATGCTTTAGAACATCCTCAGTTTGTGAGAAGTGGTATTTCAATACATATTTCTTTCTAATTGTCTTTTAATGCAGGATAACAGAGCACTTACTTCAATAAGACCTGGCAATAAGAGAATGAAATAAGGGCTTGCATTTGTGTAGTTCTCTTCAGAACCATACATGGCACTTTACACTCATTGACGTACTTCAAAGTATGATTCTTTGAAAGTATGAAGTGCATCAGGCTGCCAGGAAAGAAATGGGCAAGATGGCACAAAAACTGATCTTTATGTACAATACTAACACTTTGGAAATGTATCTTCAGCGACACAAAGATTTATAGATGCTCCCTTACACCTTTGTATCTGGGGTGGGTTCCGGCTTAGGTAATGTATGCAGATCTGAACAATTTTTAATCTTTTCTGATAACGCATCAGCCAATTGACTACAGCAGCTGATATGGTGTTTCCAGATATCAAATGTCCCCTGAGGCAGCAAAGGGAAAGAAAAAAGCAAGTGAAAGTAATGGGGTCAAGTCTGAAATGACTGCCAAAATGCACATGCAAATAAGCACAAGGGAATTCAAGCTCTTGGAGAATTCACGGATAGGAAAGATACAAGGAGGTCAAGGAGGTGAAAATGTTACTTTCAAATTGAAGATATAGGTAGACAGTGTGAGGTCAGTTGGTGTTGACCTCAGCAATCAAAGCACAAAGCCAACATCCAAGTTTGGAATCTGGTGTATAAGATGCAGGCAGAGTGAGGGCATTAACTGTGATTCAGAAGAGTGTCAAGTGAATTTGGAAAGTAAGTTAGATGTGAAGTGTCATCCATCAGTCAGAAAAGCGGATCTTGGATTTCGAAGGAAATAACCTCCAGTTTCTCCAGTGGCCAGTGGTGGATCAGGAAGATCAATCAAGGAGCTGTGAGCAGTGAGAGTGAATCTCAGGGAACTACAGCTATGATGATCAGAGAGTCAGGGGAGGATGATATTGGTGCTGTTATCCTCACTGATGTTTGTCCACTGGCGATGGTCCACTGACAGTGGTTCACATCTAAACCTGCTGTTTCACTCCCTGCTGTACTTGCAGTTCAGGGAGAGCCAGCACATCAGGTAGAGGTTACAGGTCTTTAAGGACAAAGAACTTGACCAGAAGAGCAACAATATTCAAGGATGTTCTAGGATTGACATAGAATTGGGAGCAAAAATGAAAAAGGGGAGATTGCCACTGTGAATTTCAGAATGGCAAAATGCTTCTGTGAATTATGTGGTGGACAGTGAAGGACAGGACTGCCTCTGTGAGGGCGGCGATAGACATATAACCATATAACCGTTTACAGCACGGAAACAGGCCATGTCGGCCCTTCAAGTCCATACCGGTTCACTTGAACAACTCCACTAGCTCCTCCGCAAATTCCTGAGGAAGCAGAGGCTCTCTTCATGATGCAGAGCAGAAATGTGTATAAAATTGTGATTTGCCCATGCCCATCACTTAACATCAACCAAGAGAACAGCCAAAATTTAATTCAGAGTGGTCCACTAGAAATTACTGATGAACCACAGGTGCGGTTATATGGCAACACTATTTTCTACTAATTACTTACACACACTCACAGATCATTGATAAATATATTTAACATGTTTATATTTAATTAAGATCTACCACCATTCAGTAATCAAAGCAGTACAGCATTTTAACAACAAATGCACATCAGATGAAAGGACAAGTCCACCAACTGTGCGAATGAACTCAGGGGTCACCCACAAACAATGGTGCTCGCTACTACCATTATCCAAGACTCAGAAACACAATTGGACACAGCGGCATTCCCAATTTGTCTCACATGTCCAGTGATCAATCTGCTGGGCAGCACTGATTTGGTTAGCCCTTTGAAATACCCAATAATTTTTCACATTCATTTTAACTTCATGTTTAAGCATCTCCTGTGAATGTTGTTGTTGTTCGAGTGTGGCTGGGAGTGGGGGCAGGAGTATGATCTGGAATTGGGGCAGGGATGGAGTGGGGTGTGGCCAGGAGCTGGGTCTGAGAGAAGGTAGGAGATTAGTTGCAGGTGAAAGGGAGTGAAGCTGGGAGCACATGAGGGTGGGGCAAGGAGTAGGTAAGTGGCCAAGAGAGAGGTCACGTACATAGGGAGGTGGCAGGAAGCAGGGTGAAGGGTGGGGGAGGTGTTGGTAACTGATGAAATAAAATTCCTCAACAGCACAATTGGGGGTCATGAAGGTTGGACCATGTGAAGTGGTATGGCTAAGACTTGGAGGTGAGATGATGGAAGAGAAGACTTCTCCTTGCTGCCCTTTAAATAAAGACAAAACATTTTAATATCCTCTAGTCTTCTGATACCTGACCTCCAGCTATCCATGGCAGGACTCCTGCAATTTCTTCTTCAAATTCCCATGATATCACAAGCTATCACTGCAGCATTTGTAAATAACAAGTTATTTTTCTAAGAAAGTTATGGATTTTGGAAGCAAGTGAACTTTTCTGCCACTGACCACTGCCTTCTCAAAGGTATTAATCAAAGGAGCTCAGTTTGTGCCACAGTCCAGAAAATACATTGGAAGTTAGTGGCTTGGAAAGGGCAGAGAGGCATGCATATGCCCTTAGTAAGGAGCATGAGAGAGAATATTGGTTTACAGAGTTACACAGTACTGAAACAGACCCATGTTCATATTGACTGCTGCATCCATTTGAAGTTTTCTTGCCCAGATGCCCTTGAATGTTATCAGAGTGCCTGTTTCCACGAACTCCTCAGCTGTGCATTCCAGATTCCAACCGTCCTCTCCGTGTGAAAAAAAGGAAAAAAAAATCCCTCTCAGATCCCTTCTGAATTTCCACTTGTCACCTATACTATAGATGACACCCTCACCAAGGAAAAAAGATTCTTACTGTCAACATTTCTATCTCCCTCATAATTTTGTGAATGTCAGCTTCATTCCAGGAAAAACAAATCCAGCCTAAGCAATCTCTCCTTGTAACCGAAATGTTCCAGTTCAGACAATATCCTGGTGTATCTCCTTTGCACCCTCATATCCTTCCTCTAATGTGGCCACCTGAACCACATTCAGTATTCCAGGTACGGCTGATCTAATGTTACATAAAGTTGTAACGTGACATTCCAACTTTTACATTCTGTTCCATTTTGCATACTATACACCTTATTGTGAGCCTAGGTGTGCTTATTCAAGACAGGTAGAAGCAACTGAGAAATGTGCCAGAAGGATTGTTTATGGTTTTTAGAATAAATTTTACTGGACTGTTTCAAGGGGCACAATTAAAATGTAAATGCAGACAATTTACAGGGCAAATTAGCACTGGAAATAGAAAAGTTCATCAAAAATCAACACTTATTTTTTGAATATTTTATTTGGATTATTTTCAATCAACCTGCAGTCAAAACAAATAATAATCAAGAAGTAAAACATATCCATAATATTAACAAAATAATACAATTATCGATCCACATGTCGATATTAAAGAAAGGGAGAAAAAAGAAGAGTCAACATATGATTCAATTATAAAGATAAATTACAATAATACTACAAAAATGCAAATTCCATGTCCATGTTGAACCAAAGGGAGAAAAAAGATAAAAGAAAGAAGAACAAAATAAGAGGAACCCTCTCCCCCCAAGAAACAAGAAGAAGGAAGAAAAAGTAAGAAAAGAGAAAGAATAAGAAAAAGAAAAGATTGGCTTCACTTCGGATAAACCCCACTCCCATCAAGGGACAAATAACCTGACTTATCCAGGGTCCTCAGAGCTGTGAGCACCAGGGGGGAAAAGAGTCAGGAGGGGGAATCGTTAAAGATTTACCCCAATGTACTTTAGGTATGAAGTCCATATTCTTGAAAATACATCGTACTTGTTTCTGGGATTATAGGGCATCTTCTGAAGGAGAAGACAATTATGCATTTCTATCTTCCAGCGGACTAAACCTAGTTGGGAATCAGATTTCCAAGTAACTGCCATGCATTTCCTGGCCACTCTAAAGCAATCTTAACAAATTTTAATTACTATTTTGAAAGCCTCATTTTAGGTCTTGCATCTTCTAAATTCCAAATAAAAATAATACAGGTACCTGAGGGTATTGAACTCCAGTATTTCTTTTCCCAGGAGATTACCCAAATCTTCCCAGAAAGGCCTTACTTTAGGGCATGACCAGGTTGAATCCAAGAAAATAACTATTTCTTGACCACATTGAAAATATTGGTCTGATATTTCTGATCTGAATTTATGTAACTTGTGGAGTAAGGTATAGCTGATGCAAGAAGTTATACTGCACCAGCTGCTACCTTATATTAATCGTATTAATCAAGCTGTCCCGATATAAGTCAGACCAGCAAAATGGACCAATTTCTACACCCAGATCTGATTCCCACCTTTGTCCTGATTTATCAAGCCCTCGTTTAGGGGTTCCCACCTGAAGTAAAGAAAACATTTTTTGAAATAATTTTTTTGTGTCCCCTTTTAAACCAGAGTCTCTATTTCGCTTACATTGCAGAAAGGTTAGTGCTCAACCTAATTTGTCCCTTCAATAAGATCTTAACTGAAGATAGCAGAAAAAAAGATGTATTTAAAACTCCCTTTTTATTCCTAATTTGATCAAATTTAATAAATAGTCCCTGTTCATAACAATTTTCCCCACTCAAAAACCTTAATCTTTGGACCAGACCTATCTCTTTCCATAATTATATTGAAGCCATGATCACTGGATCAGAAGTGCTCACCAACACACACCTCAGTCACCCGCCCTATCTCATTCCCCAACAGTGGAACCAGCATTGCCCCTCTTCTAGTGGATACCTCAACGTATTGCTGCAAAAAACTATCCTGCACACATTTTACAAATTCTAATCCATCCAGCCCCTTCACAGAATGTGCTTCCCAATCTATATTGGGAAAATTAAAATCCCCCACTAACACAACCCTGTGCTTATTACAAATCTCTGCTATTTCCTTACACATTTGCTCCTCTATTTCTCACTCTCCCCGAGGTGGTCTATAATACACCCCTATAATTGTAGTTTCTCCCTTTCCATTTTTAAATTCCACTCACACCGCCTCTCTTGACGAGACCTCCAATCTATCTCGCATCAGCACCGCTGTAATATTTTCTGACAAGCAATGCCACACCACCCCTCTTACTCCTCTAATTCTATCACACCTAAAGCAGCGAAATCACAGAATATTTAGCTGCCAGTCACATCCCTCCTGCAACCACTAATCGTCACCACGTCATACTGCCAAGTGTCTATCCACACCTTCAGCTCGTCCACCTTCCTTACAATACTCCTAGCATTAAAGTAAATGGAATGTGTCTTGATCGTACGTCAGCGTTTATCATTGTTGGTCTAATGATTCAACTAATGATGTCATCCAAGGAGGGAAGGAGCGATGGTGAGTATGAAGCTGAGGAAAGTATCAGGATGACAGCCAACAACTTAGCAATAAACTCAAACCATGCAATTTCACTGCAGCTACTTTACTTTAAATTCAGTTTGGGAATTATACCACTATCTGTGCCAGAGCTAAGGATGTAGAATTTGTATGTCGATCGATGTAAGTTACACCCTGAACTCCAATACTCTGTCCAGATATTCTACTACCCATGAATTAATTTGGAGAACCTATCCTTTGAGAGTTACTCTGGGATGCCTACCGTCTGGGACTTTCCTGTCTGGGATTCTGCTTTTGGCAAGTTATTTATCTGGCTCTGCTGTCTACAAATTTCTTTGTTGAGTCTGCAGGCTTCTCTAGGAAGCCTACTATCATTGTCACTTTGTTTCCATTTCTTTTTTAATACACATTTTTCGTGAGTAGTTTTTTTCCCCACTTCCATGATGTAGAAATTGTGCCTGACCGGTAGGAAAAAGAATCTCAGGGTTGTATGTTCTCTGACAATATATCTAAATTAATGGGTTCTATTCTTTAGGAGATTCCTTGTGAAGTCAGCTGTCTAGGAGTTCCTCTGGGGAAGTCTGCTGTCTGGGAGCTTCTCCAAGCAGTTCAATATCTCGGCCTGACTATGGAGATTCTTCTGACCAAGTCTTGCTCTGGGGAAGTCTGCGTCTGGGAGCTTCTCCAAGCAGTTCAATATCTCGGACTGACTATGGAGACTCCTCTGACCAAGTCTTGCTCTGGGGAATCTGGTGTCTGGGACTTTATCAGGAAACTCTCCTGTTTTAGAATTGTTTTGTTCCTCTACTTGAGATCACGTTCCTAACATTTATACAGGTTAGATCTGATGTTTATTCCATTTTCCACTTACCTAATTGGCTGTTGAGTCAACGCTTCTGATGAGGATCTTGGCCACCTAATGAGGACTTTAAAGTGGGCTGGATGAACTACAACACCAACCAGGATCTGCCTATCCTGGCCCTAAGATTTCCTGAAAATCTGCAGCTAACTTAGCCAGTTATTTTCCTCATGTTTCCTGACCCCTCACGTTTGACTTGTAGGGCTAGCACATAAAAAAATGTCGGAACATGATGGGTTCTGATGACTGAATTCTTCTGCTTTGGGGGTCACTTTGAAACGAAAGGCGTGGGCTGATGAGACTTGGCGCCTTAGCTGAGCTTCGCATCTTGTCTGGGCTCTGGAATCGAATATTGAGCTGAGTTATCAGAAGGGAATCCAGAGGAAGGTTGAATGTTGATTTCTCGGCTCCAATGGGAAAAAAAGATAAAGGAATGAATCCAGCTCATGGAACATATTCGATTTGCAGAATGTCCTGTTGTCTAGATCAGTAATGGAAAGTCATTTGGTCACAAGATACTTTGACTTGCAATTTCCAGAGCCAACATGCTTTTACCGCTGTTTCCAATCCTTGCCCTGGAATTGTAGGTTTCCCATAATGTACGTGACATGGTCCCGAGTTCCGTCTTGACTGAAACTTGCTGATGATTTTGCAATCTATGCTTGGATCTGGGTGGCATAAGGGGGTGGCACGGCTGACGTGTAGTGGTTAGTACTACGCCTTTACAGTGCCAGCGATCGGGACTGGGGTTTGAATCCTGCGCTGCCTGTAAGCAGTTTGTACTTTTTCCCCATGTCTGCGTGGGCTTACCCCGGGGACTCCGGTTTCCACCCACCGTTCAAAACGTACCAGGGGCTAACTGAGTGTAAATTGGGCGGCACAGACTCATGGGCCGAAATGGCCTGTTATTGTAATATAACATATATAACAATTACAGCACGGAAACAGGCCATTAGGCCCTTCTAGTCCGCACCGAACCAAACACTCCTCTCTAGTCCCACCTCTCTGCACAATGACCATAACCTTCCACCTTCTTCTCATCCATATACCTGTCTAACTTTTTCTTAAATAATAAAATGGACTCTGCCGCCACTATTTCTCCCACACCTCTACCACTCTCTGAGTAAAGAAGTTCCCCCTCATGTTACCCCTGCTCCTTAACTCATGTCCTCTTGTTTCAATCTCTCCTACTCTTAACGTGTGATGTATGTCTAAATTTTATTTAAAAATTTAAATCCATGTGAGATCTCGCTGGGACTTACTACCACCAGAGGGAGCAGATCTTAAAATAGAGCTAGTTTGAAAAAAAAATGGTCAATTTTTTTTTATAACCCACTGCACTGTCCAGTCACATGACTATTTTTAAGGAGGGACTAAGGGGTGAGAAGGAGGATGAATGGAATTTAATGGCTGCCTGTGTGGGACTCAAGGTTTCCTGCTACTGTAATGGTACAGGTTTAGGCTCAATTTAGGATGCACAAGCCCGAGGAGACAGCACAAACTATTCATACCACAGCAATGAATGTTGGTCTTATTCAGACTAAGAGGTCAGGCATAAAATTAACTTAATACAAACTTAACCTGGCCATCATCAGAATGTACCAGACCCATTATAATGTATTCTATACCTGACAGAACTTGTGCCCATGACTTAATTTTCCAACCACAAACATGCCATTGATATGTTTGAGAGTGAAACGCCAAATATTGATCAGAACAGAGCACACATGCAAGCACATCACCGTGACCACACCTTCACTCAAAACCCTAAAGTTTTACAAGATTACAGGCAACCCCCATATTATGGCAGATTGTTTTCCTCAAAAAAGCTCCAGTATTGCAGCTTCCTGACATGTATACGTCACATCATCTGTGTAAGCGTCAAGAAAAGAAATCTTTCTTTGTCTGTGCTTATGAATGCAATGAGAGCAAATTTTTATTGAGTTTCTTAGAGTTTTGTGGGTCGCGATTTGTGAATTCTGTACGGGTGAATTTTCATTGCCAAAACTGCTGTAACACGGAGATTCCCCACACCAGAGTCAAAACAAACTGGAAATACAGTCAGGTCCCATCAAGCATGGGTGAGGTAAACTGGGCTCTGAGAAAAGCAGGAAATGAAATATACATGGCTCTTGAAATCAAACTTATTTTCTTCTAAGTTTGGAACAAAATGGAGGGAACTTAATTCAAGCTCTGGCCTGGGAGTATTCAACACTAGTAGAGGATGTATGAAAATTGAAGATTTACATTCATCTGAATATATACAGTAAACCTCCCTCTTAACCGGAATGCGAGCAACCGGAAAAAAAAAGCGGAAAATAAATAGGTAAAAAATATGGGTATAAAATTGGCACACCTCCCCATTAGTTCGACAATCATGTAACATGCAACCTTCAAACAACCAGAAAATTCACTTATCCGGCATCTCTACCAATCCACCTAGATACTGGATAACAGGGGTTTTACTGTACTTCCTTTCTTCCAAAGAAATTTAACCCTAATTTACTGTGCCACTAAATTTTAGGAAGGAAAAGGTTCACAAAGATTATATTAGGGATTAAGGGCTCTAGTTGTTAGATTTTTAAAAGCAGAACTTTCTATTGTTGCAGGGCAGATATGAAGAAATCTTACTGGGTGATCAATATTACATCAAATTTATCAAGATGGTAAGTTTATCAAAGTGCTGAATAACACTAGCCAGTTGAGTTCTGTTTGGCTGGTGCAAGAACAACAATCTTGCTCTCAGTGTCTATTAGGACCAGGGAGTGCATTGTGTACTTTAGGAAGGGGAGGCTGAGGCATCTGTCCTCATTGCCGGGACGGCAGTGAAAAGCACCTTTAGGTTTCTGGGGGTTCACATAGTAGAGATCCTTTCCTGAAGCCATTCCACTGAGTCAACTAACATCTCTACTTTCTCAGAAGGCCAAACAGTGTACTGGACAGAGCATTCTGGCTGGTTGCATCACTGCCTGATATGGAGGCGCCAACTCTCAGGACAAGAATTAACAAGAATTAAGGGTTGTTAACTTGGTGTGTGACATCACAGGCACCAGACTTAATTCCATCGAGGACATCTACATGAGGCAATGTCTTAAAAAAGCAGCCTCTATCCTCAAAGACCCCACCACCCACGCCCTGCCCTCTTCACTTTACTACCACCGGGAAAAAGGTACAGGAACCTAAAGACGAGTTCTCAATGGCACATGGACAGCTTCTTCACCACTGCCATCAGATTCCTGAATGAACCAAAGACACTGTCTTACTTTTTGTGCACTATTATTTTAATTTTTTGACAGTGATGTCATAAGATGGTTATAATATGAATGTTTGCTCTGTAATGCTGCCACAAAACACCAAATTTCATGGCTTGTTTATGACAATAAATTCTGATTTTGAGATTCAGCAGATCGTCAAGTATTTTATCAAACATCAACACCTGCACAGTGGGAAATACAGTGACTGGCTGCATCACAGACTGGTTTGAAAACTCCAATGACCAAGTACACAGAAGGCTGCAGGCAGTGCAAAAACTAGCCAGGCCCATCACAGGCACAGAACTTCCATCCACTGAAGATACCTATTTGAGGTGCAGACTTAAGAAGGCAGCCAACATTTTAAAGGACATCTCTCATGTTAGTTACAATCTTTTCTCACTGCTTCCTTCAGGCAGAAGGTGCAGAAGTCTGAAGTTCAACACCTCTAGATT
Source organism: Narcine bancroftii (assembly GCF_036971445.1). NCBI lineage: Eukaryota > Metazoa > Chordata > Chondrichthyes > Torpediniformes > Narcinidae > Narcine > Narcine bancroftii. Next base: position 144,428,741 of record NC_091471.1, on the reverse strand, counting down.
CAAGAACATTTTTTTACCCCAACAAGGTATGGGCAGCACAATTGGTGAAGTCCAATGCCTTTACAGCACCAGCAACTGGGACTGAACCTTGGTTCGAATCCCATGCTGTCTGTAAGGAGTATATACGTTCTCCCTGTGTCTGCGTGAGGTTTTTCTGGGGGCTCCAGTTTCCTCCCACCCTTCAACAGCATACCATTTTTGTAAATTAATGAGGTGTAAAATGGAAGGTACGGAATTGTAGGGTAGAATTGGCCTGTTATAGTGCTGTATTGTCTAATTTAAAGAAAAACAGCTATCAGCTACCCTAACCATAAATTACTTGAGGACCATCAAAAATCAATCTGTACTACTGAAACATCACTTTTTGTGCATTCAACAGCAAATGTGAATCTTTATTTATCTATTCTTTTATATTTATTGTTTTTATGTCTCAAGGCATACAGTATTATGGTAATAAGAGAGTATTTATTTATTGTCTTGTAATAAAACAGAAATGTCATATTACACAAAATTGCCTTTAGTCTGCCATAAGGCAGACAAAGATTCAACATTAGCATGGTCCTGCACCCCTTACAGTCGACATCAGAGGCAAAAGAGAGATTCCCCAATGTCACCGAGTGTCCATGGCTTCATCTCCAGTGTTCCAGCAGCCTCGCACCTGCACAAGACTCCAGTTCAGTTCAAAACATCGGCAACCAGAGTCCTCATCAAAACCTCCAACACAATGAGAAAGCCTTCCGCACCCAGTGCTATATATAAATACTTTTTTTTAGTATATTATATATTATTGTTGTATCTTAAGAATCTGTGTGGCTGCATCAAGCAAGATTTTTGGTGCATCTGTGCATTCTACTCCTGTGTATAGCAATAAATTCTCATCAATTTTGAGATAAAAAATAAAATTCTTAAAAGAAAGATTGGAAGGATTTCTGCAACTTTATAAGAATCAACTGCTCTAAATAATATATATTCTTAAAAATATACTTGAAAACATTTAAAGAGCATGGGGAAATGGAAAGGGAATAAGATTGGTGTTTTTATAGCTCTTTCACCTGATATGGTTAGTGAAATGGTATCCTTTTATATTGCAGTATGTAGTCCGCCACAACAGAGACTTCCCAATATCCAACCATTTCTGTTCTGAGTCACACTCCCATATTCACTATCCCACCCTGACCCCCTGCAGACTGAAGGAACAACACCTTATTTTCTGTCTGGGCACTCTCAGGCCAGATGGCATTAACATTGACTTCTCTACTTTCTGCCAACTTGGTCACCTTTTCCTTCCCTTCCCCCTTTCTAGTTCTCCCCTCTCTTCCCCCTCCATCCACCCATTCATCCCTCCTCCCCCCTGAGTGGTGCTGTTCCCTCCCTCCCTTCTTCACCTCTCATCTCCTGTCTTTTCCACCCACCCCCTCCTATCTTTTGGTTTGGATGTCTGCCGACATTCTCTCTCATACCTTGATGAAGGGCTTAACCCCAAAACGTCAGCTATGTATTTTAAACTTTACTAATATAAAGGACACTGTTTGACCAGCTGAGTTTCCCCAGCATTTTGCGCTTTTACTTTATCCATGGTGTCTGCATATTTTTGTGATTTACTACTTATATTGCAGTATTACATGGTTCTGTTTCTGCTCTTGTGCTTGCGGCTGTTTGTTCCGCATGGTGTTGTGTACTGAGACCAAGCTCTCCGCGGAAATATTTCAGTATGAGTGGATGGGGAGAAAAGATAAGTGAATTCAGTATGGCTTGAGTGAACTTGGCAATAACCATTCCTACAGCAGGTCACTAGTCAATGAAGAATGCCACTGCACAGGTTTCAGTGAAAGCCTGTATAATTAGATTATTGTGGATTTCAGTGCAGCACAAGTGAGAGCCTCCTGGGGTGTCGATAGACACCTGAAATCAGGCTGAGTGATTGCATTCCATTTTATGAACAAGGTTTACATATCAGTAGGAGATAGGCCTGGCGGCAGCTGCATTGTCTAATGAACTAATAAGCTGCTTGTCTCACAAATATGTCCCAGTATGCCTTCGTTATTTCACTGTAGCTTCTGTGGCAACATTATGGCCTGTGGGCTGACCTTTGTCGGCTACTGTAGCACTCACACTTCCATTAATTACAGGAGGAACAATAGTACTTGACACACTCTGAGCTATTGTTTGTTTACAGCTAAATATTAATGGGACATTCCTTTAGAACTTTGTGTCATATGAAAATAAGCAAGATGTTCAGGAGTAACACTTTGCGACAGAGTATCCTTGTACACCCCACAGAACTATCACTCCATCAACACGTCTGAGGTCAACCCACATTCCTGTGACCTTTTGCTAATTTTGAACTTTGACTTGTCACCGTTGCCAGTTCTGTTTTGATGTCTACTTTTCCAATCTGAATTTTGGGCCAAATTAATTACGACCTGCCTGCCCCAGTTACATCGCGTACATCGTGCAGGGATTCATAAGTCATGCTTTATGCACTCTATTATAGAGCTCAGATTGTCAAATGTAATTCTAACTCTTCCAGGACATGCTGCTGTACCAAAGCATTATGGATCAGAATACAACAGGTTCCTCTTCCTGTGATGCATTGGATTTAGAGGGAAAATCTGCAGAGAAGCAATGCCCCAAACCTGGTGACAGCTGTCAAAAATATAACATTGTCAATATTTGACGCCAACAGCCACAATTTCAGAAGTGCAGGGAATCAGGAGAGATCTGTAAGGGAAAGAGGAGGAGTGGGGGGTGGCGGAAAAATGCCACTTCATGAAAAGTAAAAATGCAGCAAAAACACTTCTTTTCGGATCCATTACTGGTCTATTTACAAATCTAAGTCAAGCAACTAAATGGTCGTTTGTGATGTCATGCATTATCCACATAATGTCTAAAACTATACCGCAGAATGATCCTCAGTCGATTACGATAACTGTGAGCGTGCATTTAACTAGCCAGCATTGGTCATGCAGCTCTTCATTGCTACTGCTTGTCATGGAAATAGATCTTAAGTACTGCAATATCAGCAAGATATCTTGAAGGACTCTGAAGAGTGAACATACAGCACTCAGTTTGTCAGGCACAAGAGATAAGACTGCCAATTGTTGGATCTTCCAGGATTATGGACATATATCATGTTACAGTAAATTTTCAGCAAAGCACAGAGCCTATCAATTGTTGGCCTCTTAACATGCCATGTACCCATGTCTTGCAATTGGGAGAAAATTTTGTTTTAGTCATAGTAATAGAGGAGAATGTCAGCAATTAAGCTATTTTAACTAAACTTTAATACAAGTGGAGTTTCATAAAATTCTGAAGGAATTGCAAACAATACTGGGAGTGGAATGGACTCAGAATTAGTATAATAAATTGCCAAACCTAGTCCTGCCTGTCATTTCAACTCATCAGTTCTGAATGCCAATCCACCAAGTAGGTAGAATGCAGTATTAACCTGCTCAAATGAATTGCAGATTCCACAAGCTGCCCATGGATCATTATATAGACACTGTCAAGTGAGGAGCTTGCATCAGTTAATCATGTCCTCTCAAAGAGGGAAACTGATGTCAGGAGAGGGAGGTTCATTGAAAGAAATGGTGATCATTAAAAATTCTCAGATAAATAAATTTGAAACAAATACAAACAGATTAGTAATGAAAACAACAATCAGAGGAAAGCTCTATTATAAATTACAGCAACATTCAATAAACCTAAGAAACTCAAGTCATTCACTACTCAAGTTCCATTCTTCCTGTTTCTTCCTAGTGTCTGCTTCTGAAAACTCTCCTCCATCCTTCCTCTTAGACACTGATTCAATCTCCCATAGTTTCCAACAGTGCTGGTATCAGTGCTGAAACTACCCTTTCCTGAGAGAGGAACTGATTTAACAAGTCAAAATGATCAAATACTAGGCAGCTCAACAAACTGGCCCTATAAACAACAGTAGTACATAAGGGTAATTTCACCAAACTGTGAAACAAAGAAACCCAGCAGCACAAAGCACCTATGGGCCAGAATTGGCAATTGAATACAGAATGAGAATAAAAGGGGCAGAAAGGGTGAAGTTCTTGTCTAATATCATTACAAGAGAATTTAAAATACAGACTGAGGGCAACTATGATATATCATGGTGTCAGGGACGTCTTTTAACACCATATGTTGATAATAGTATATATAGTACACACTAAGAACAATGGAGTCATAAAGTTACAGGTATCTAAACATGGGGTGACAAAGGATAAGTGGTGAAGGGCAGAGATAGAGTGGACAGCCATCACCTTTTCCATGGACAATGGTAGCAAATACCAGAGGACATCAGTTTAAGGTGAATGGAAGAAAATTATGGGAGATGCCAGGGGTATGTTTTTTTTTACTTAGGGATTGATGGGTGCGTGGATTGCATTGCCAGAGGTGGTGATGGAAGCAGGCACGATAGAAATATTTAAAACTCTTAGGCGCATGGATATAAAAAAAATAGAGGGTTATAGCGTAAGGCAGGAAAAGATTAAATTGTTGTGGAGTAGGTTAACATAGGTTGACACAACATCAGAGGCTGAAGGACTTGTCCTGTGTTGTAATATTCTGTCTTCTAAACAAGAACAGGATGCACATTGACTCTCCATTAGTGACCGGTCCATATACACTTACACTCCCAAGCCAACCAGTCCTATGCACAATAATTTTCCTACGGTGATGGGTCCACACTAATTCTCCAATGGTGACGAATCTATATACACCAATTCTCCCATAGTGATGAGTCCCATGCACATTAATTCTCCCACAGTGATGAGTCCCATTCACACCAATCCTCCCATAGAGATGGGTCCTTGCAGACTAATTTTCCCTGGGTGTCCAGTCCCATGCATACAGACTCTCTTAGGAAATGGGACCCTTACACACAAACTCTCCCTGGGAGATGAGTCCAAGAGACACCAATTCTCGTGGCTCCATCTTTGGCTATACTAGTATAATTTGCTATAACTCTGCCCAGACACTTAATCCATTAATTTGTCTTTGTAATCAGAATCAGAATCTATTGCCGTGAACATGTCACAAAATTTAAGGGAAGTCACGTGATGGAGTAGTGGCCGGACGGTGAACTCCAGCCCTCTCCAGAAAAGTCAGAAAAAACAAAGGAAAACACAAAGGCACAGAAATAACAATTAAAGAAAAGTGAGTATAAAGTTGGAAAAAAGATGGCGACAAAAAAAGAAAAATCGAAATCAACGGTAAGAAGAGGGGAAGAGAAGACAACGGAGGAAGAAGGAGAAGGCCTTTCCTGTTTGAAGAGGCCCGCGGTGGAGAGAGAAACCCGCTCCCTCAGGTCGGTAGAAAGTGGACTACAAAAATGGCTCGTTGAGCCGAGTAAAAGTGTGCAACCGCGCATGAAAAAAAACACACCGACGGGAGGGGTGATCAGCTGGGGAGTCGATCTCCACAGCCGGCAACGACAGCTGCAGAACACCTGCAGCAAGAAGAGAACACAGAAGACAATGAAAACAAGAAAGAAGAGAAGAAAAGGGCAACAAAGAAACAACAGATGGCCAACCCAGAGGAAGAAGAAGAGGAAGAGGAAGACTACAGTGAAATAGAAGAAGAAGGGAAAGGCAAGATAAAGGATATACTTTCTCTTATTAAAGAATACATGGAGCCATTTAAAGAATGGCAAACACAGGAATTTAATGATTTAAGAAGAAGAATAAACAACACAGAAGAGAAAATGAATAAAATAGATATGACCTTAACAGAAATGGGAAAGAAAATGGACAAGATGGAAGAGCGGGAAGCAGCAGTAGAAATGGAGGTAGAGGACTTAAAAAAGAAATTAGAGGAATCTAATAAAAAAGTTATAGAGACACAAGAACTGTTAGCTCAGAAAATAGATATAATGGAAAATTATAAAAGAAGAAATAACATAAAGATAGTGGGCCTTAAGGAAGATGAAGAAGGCAAGAATATGAGAGAGTTTATAAAAGATTGGATCCCTAGGATCCTAGGATGTCCAGAACTACAGCAAAAAATGGAAATAGAAAGGGCACATAGAACATTGGCCTTTAAACCACAACCACAACAAAAACCAAGATCTATTTTAGTAAAATTCCTAAGATATACTACAAGAGAAAAGGTACTGGAGAAGACAATGGAAAAAGTAAGAGTGGGCAACAAGCCACTGGAGTACAAAGGGCAAAAAATCTTTATTTATCCAGATATAAGTTTTAAACTCCTGAAGAAGAGAAAGGAGTTCAATACAGCAAAGGTGATTTTATGGAAGAAAGGGTATAAATTTATACTAAAGCATCCAGCGGTATTGAAAATATTTATTCCAGGACAACAGAACAGACCATTCTCGGATCCAGAAGAACCACGAAAATTTGCAGAACAATTACAAAATAGACTGAGGGATGAAGACGTGTAATGAGAGTAAAAATGACCACGATTTATATGTATGTGGGTAAAGAGGTATATGTGTGTATATGTATAATGTGCATACGTGAATGTATCCGTATTTAGAGGAAAATATAGATAGTATAGACAAGAATTAATAAGGGAAGGAAATGGAATAGATGGAATAAGGAGGGAACTAAAAGAGTGAGCTTTGTTACATATGAAAAGTGAAATCTTTTCTGGGGGGGCTGGGTGGGGAGGAGTTGCGGTCACTGCAAAATCAGCTGACACTTGCGAGTGAATTCGCAAATCCAAATGGCGAGGGGAGATGTGGTTGTCCGACAAGGGATAAAGGACAACTCAGGAGGGGAAGGGGAGATTGGGGCTAAAGAAGTTTTAAATAGGAGAATAAGGAAAATGTTTGATGTTTTAGGAATGTTGTCTTATAAAGGGTTTAAAATAAGAAAACAGTAATGGAAAAGGAGGAAAGGTAATGATGGAAAAACGGAAAGGGAAGATAAACAAAGTATAAAGTGGCTACGTTGAACTATATGACTTTAAATATTAATGGAATACATAACCAAATTAAAAGGAAGAAACTGCTAAATTTACTGAAAAAAGAAAAAAATTGATATAGCATTTGTGCAAGAAACACATTTAACTGAATTGGAGCACAAGAAATTAAAGAGAGATTGGGCAGGACATGTAACAGCAGCATCGTATAATTCAAAAGCAAGAGGAGTGGCTATATTAATTAGTAAAAATGTGCCATTTAAAATATAAGAGGAAATAATAGATCCAGCAGGGAGATATGTAATGATAAAATGTCAGATATATTCGGAGTTTTGGAATCTACTCAATGTATATTCACCTAACGAAGAAGATCAAAAGTTTATGCAAGATTATCTTTTTGAAGGTAGCAAATACGCAAGGGATCATATTAATAGGAGGGGATTTCAACCTGAATTTGGATTCAAATATGGATAAAACTGGGAAAAAAATTAACAGAAAGAACAAAGTAACTAAATTTATAATTAAATCAATGGAAGAAATGCAACTTTTGGATATATGGAGGAAACAACACCCAAAAGAAAAGGAATATTCATATTACTCGGCTAGACATAAAACATACTCAAGAATAGACCTATTTTTGTTATCAGCTAGTATGCAAGATAGAGTAAGAAAAACAGAATATAAAGCTAGAACACTAACCGACCATTCACCCTTAATATTGACAGTAAAGCTAGAGGACATCCCTCCAAGAATGTATAGATGGAGATTAAACCCCATGTTACTTAAAAGGCAGGATTTTAGAGAATTTATTGAAAAACAAATAAAAATATATTTTGAAATAAATACGGAATCAGTGGAAGATAAGCTTATACTATGGGATGCAATGAAAGCATTCATTAGAGGGCAAATAATAAGTTATGTAACCAAGATGAAGAAGGACTATAATCAGGAAACAGAGCAGTAGGAAAGGGAAATAGTAAATATAGAAAAAAAATTAGCAATGAAGGAAGATACATCTAAAAGAAGAGAATTGGCGGATAAAAAAAATAACATATGAAACACTACAAACATATAAGGTGGAGAAGAATATAATAAAGACAAAACAGAAATATTATGAACTGGGTGAAAAAACGCACAAAATCCTAGCATGGCAGCTTAAGACAGAACAAGCTAAGAAAATGGCATTGGCATCAAGGAAAAAAGACAAACAAATTACATATAATCCAAAAGAAATTAAGGAAAACGTTAGAGAATTCTATGAACAATTATACCGAACTGAAAACGAAGGGAAAGAAGGGAAAATAGATGAATTTCTGACTAAAATTGAACTACCAAAACTACAAATAGAGGAACAAAATAAATTAACAGAGCCATTTGGAATAGTAGAAATACAAGAGATAATAAAAAAATTACCAAATAATAAGACACCAGGAGAGGATGGATTCCCAATAGAATTCTACAAAACATTTAAAGACTTATTAATTCCGCCCATCCTGGATGTAATCAACCAGATTGATGAAACACAAAGCTTACCAGATTCATGTAAAACAGCAATAATTACAGTAATACTAAAGCAAGGGAAAGATCCACTCTCACCAGCGTCATATAGACCAATATCTTTACTTAACACAGATTATAAGATAATAGCTAAACTATTAGCAAACAGATTAGCAGAGCATGTACCGAAAATGGTAAATTTAGACCAAACTGGATTTATCAAAAAAAGACGCACAACAGACAATATTTGTAAATTTATTAACTTAATTCATGCAGTAGAAGGAAATAAAGCACCTACAGTAGCAGTTGCTTTAGACGCAGAGAAGGCCTTTGACAGAGTAGAATGGAATTATTTGTTCAAAGTATTGCAAAAATTCAGTTTACCGGAGAAGTATATTAATTGGATTAAAGCATTATATAAGGGACCGTTAGCGAAAGTGACAGTAAATGGACATGTATCAAAGCAATTTAACTTAAGCAGGTCAACACGACAGGGATGCCCACTATCACCTTTATTGTTTGCGTTAGCTATAGAACCACTAGCAGAATTGATAAGAATAGATAATAATATAAAAGGAATAAAAATAAAAGACAAGGAATATAAAATCAGTCTATTTGCGGATGATGTTATAGTGTACCTAACAGAACCAGAACTATCAATAAAATAATTATATATGAAATTGAAGGAATATGGAGAAGTGTCGGGTTACAAGATAAACGTAAATAAAAGTGAAGCAATGCCTATGAATAATGCGGATTTCACAAAATTTAAGAAGGAATCTCCATTTAGATGGCAAATGCAAGCAATAAGATACCTAGGGGTACAAATAAACAAAAATCTCGGCCAACTATATAAACTCAATTATTATCCACTAATGAAAAAATTACAGGACGATTTAGAGCATTGGAAAGATTTACCACTAACACTAATAGGAAGGATAAACTGTATTAAAATGAACATTTTTCCAAGGATATTATACTTATTTCAGGCATTGCCAATACAACTGACAGAAAAATTCTTCAAGGAGCTAAAGAAAATAATAAGGAAATTTTTATGGAGAGGGGGGAAACCGAGGATAGCACTAGATAAATTAACAGAATGGTATAAACAAGGAGGCTTACAACTGCCAAACTTTAAAAATTATTATAGAGCCGCACAATTAAGATACCTATCAGATTTTTATCAAACAAGGGAAAAACCAGACTCGACGAGATTAGAATTAGATAAAATAGGGGAAAAGATACCTGAACACATATTATATAAATGGGATGAAAAATTGGTACAACATAGAAGTTCTCCAGTATTACATCATCTCCTCAATATTTGGAAGAAGATTCATGTAGAAAGAAATAAAACAAATTATCAATTACCAAAACTAATATTGACACAAAACAAGTTACTCCCTTTTACAATAGATAACCTTTCCTTTAGAGAATGGGAAAAAAAAGGGATTAAAAGAATAGAAAATTGTTTTTCAGGAAATGGATTCTTATCCTTTGAACAAATGAAAGATAAGTACAATATAACTCAAGATACAGCGCTGGCATATTACCAATTGAGATCCTACTTGAAGGATAAATTAGGAAGCAGTTTGAGTTTGCCAGAGGCAAGTAACCTTGAATATGTGATTACAGATACAATGATAATCAAAAGATTTATAACAAATATGTATATTAAACTGCAAGAAAAGGAGAATGAGGAAACAAATGGTAAAACTAAACAAAAATGGGAACAAGATTTAAATATAAAGATAAAAAAGGAAACATGGGAGAAATTATGTTCTGGAACGATGAGAAATACAATAAATACGAGGCTACGTATGATACAATATAACTGGATACACAGACTATACATTACACCTCAAAAGTTAAATAAATGGGACCCAACAGTATCTGATAGATGTTTTCGATGTAAAAAAGAAATGGGAACAACAATTCATGCAATTTGGACATGTGAGAAAGTAGAAAAATTTTGGGAAGATCTCAGTCAGATATTAAATAAAATAACAGAAAACAATATACCAAAGAATCCAGAGATCTTTCTCCTAAGTAACATAAAAAACAAAGAATTTGGAATTGATTTGGAGGATGCACAAAAAAGATTTGTTAAGATAGCTCTAGCCGTAGCAAAAAAATGTTTTATGTCAACCTGGAAATTGGAAGATAATTTGAAAATACAACAATGGTATATAGAAATGAATAAATGTATTCCATTAGAAAAAATAACGTATAGTTTAAGAAATAATATTGAAATATTCGAACAAATATGGGAGCCTTACATTAAATACAATAGCAAAAACCTACCGGGGACAATCATTACCTAAGTTGATGGAAGGAGAAGGAAAGAAAAGAATGGACTCAGTAGAATTTCTGGTGTATTTTTGTTGAGTGACAACATTGTCTGACTGGTTTAATGTATCCTAGATTGTATACCTTAAATGGATGGGGGGGTGGGGGGAGAAAATGTCACTGTATATGTGTGAAAAGGAAAAAGTGTGTATTTGGCTAATGTGATTTATGGTGTGAAAAATAAAAAATTTAAAAAAAAAATGTCACAAAATTTGTTATTTTGAGGGAGCATCACACAGTGCAAACATTTAGATAAACTACCTTACAAAATAATTTTTTTAATTGTGCAAAAAAAAAGTCAAAGTGAGGCAGTGTCTTTGGTTCATTGTTCATTCAGGAATCTGATGGCAGAGGGAAAAAAGCTCTCCTTGTGCCACTGAGGGCTCTTCTTCAGACACCTGTACCTTTTCCCCAATGGTAGCAGAGTGAAGAGGGCATGGTCTGGGTGGTGAGGGTTCTAGAGGATGAGGCTGGTTTCTTAAGGCACTGCATCTTGTAGATGTCCTTGCTGGAATGAAGTCTGGTATGGTGCCTGTGATGTTGCAGGCTGAGTTAACAACCCTCTGGAGTGTTTACTTGTCCTGAGCATTGGTGTCTCCATACCAGATAGTGATGCAACCAGCCAGAATGATCTCCATGGTACACCCGTAGAAGTTTTCACGAGTCTTCAGTGACATACTAAATCTCCTCAAACTCCTCACCAAGTATATCCACTGGCAATTCTTCTTTATAATTGCTTTGACATGGAGGCTCCAGAACAGATCCTTGGAGATGCTGACACTCAGGAATTTGATGTTCTGGACCCTCCTCACTGCTGAGCCCTTGATGGGGACTGGTTTGTGTCCTCCTGACTTCCTCCTGAAGTCCATAATTATCTCCTTGGTTTTGCTAATGTTGAGTGCAAGGTTATTATAATAACCTTGTGACACCACTCAACAAACTGATCTATGTCCCTACTGTGTGCTTTCTCATTGCCATTTGTGATAGCATTGGAATTGTGCCTGCTCACATGGACCTGGGTGTATCGTGAGTAGAGCAGTGGGCTAAGCACTCATTCTTGTGGTGCACCTGTGTTGATAGACAGTGAGGAGGAGATGCTGTTTCCAATTTGTACTGACTGTGGTCTCCTGATGAGGATCCGTGGGTTACAAAGTCCCAGGGTTTGGAGCTTGTTGACCAGCAATGTGAGAATATTGGTGTTGAAGGCTGAGCTGCAGTCGATGAAGAGCAGCCGTATGTATGAGTTGCTGTTTTCTAGGTGATCCAGAGGTGAGTGGAAAGCCAGCGATATTGTGTCTGCCATGGAACGATTGTAATGATAGGCAAATTGCAGTGGGTCGTCCTTTGTTTAGGTACGTGGTAATGCTGACCATGACCAGTCTCTCAAAGCCTTTCATCGCAGTAGAAGTTAGTGCTACTGGGCGATAGTCATTAAGGCAACTCACACTACTCTTTCTGGGTACCGGGATAATTGATGCCATTTTGAAGCAGGTTAGAACCTCTGACTGGAGCCATGAGAGATTAAAAATGTCCATGAACACTCTGGCTAGTTGATTGGCACAGATTTTCAGCACCTTGCCAGGTATGCCATCAGGACCTGATGCCTTGCAAGAGGTTCATCCTCTTGAATAATGCTCTGAGGTTGGTGTCAGACACAGATATCACAGGGTTCTCAGCCTTTTTAGGGATTCTCAGGCACTGTTCAATTCTCTTCTCAAAGTGGGCATAGAAGGTATTCGGCTCATCAGGTAATGAAGCATCACAGCCATCTATGGTAAATCTACTAATGTTAACAAAATAGAGAATCCAACAGCATACAATATGTACATGGAGCAGATTACAGGGTTTGCTTCCTGCACTGTAATTGGGACAAGATAATACGCTGACAGCCACAATATATCGAGGTTGCATTGGCTACATGCATATTTTAAGTTCTCTAGTAATAATATCGGATGAGAGTTTGTCATCTTTCTGCACCTTTTATTCTCATCCTCTGTACTATTTCTTTTGCTGTCCTTCCGATGCTTCTGCGTTGCTGGGGCACAGCTTGATGAAATAGCTCTTTTGATATTGTGTGCTGCCATATTTTATAGGGCCAGTTTGCTAAGCTGATTAATATATCAGAAATAGCGATATTTCGAGGATACATTGCATAAGTTAATAATCTATATTAATATGTAATATAGAAATGTCACCAATCAAGCAAGACAACTTTAATTTTTGACTACTGCAACACTAATATTATGAAGATCATTTTCCAGCAAACCTGGCAAGTCATGCAGAGTGAAGGTAGTAGCAGTCAAGATGTATCGTAAAGAAAACTGCAATGACTAACTTTAGTCTCTTTTTAAATTTTATTTAATAGTTTAAAGCTACATTTATATTAACATTTGTCGTGACTCAATTTTGAAAGATTTAAGCCCTCTGTAAATAAATCAGCATTGACTGATCTGGAGATACCATTCAGTGCCTCTCTGGCACTTTGATAGTCTTTCTTAATTTCTGGTGCTGTGTATTTTCATGACACATCATTAATAATTGTAGGATATCCTTCTTGCTTTCACCGATGAGTAATTTTCAACAAACTCTTTTGTTTTGGTCCTGAGGATCTCAGCAACTTAGGAAGAGAGAAATGAGTCATTGAAAACTAGAGAATCTGCAGTAATATGAAGTTCTTGATGGCCAGCAAGAGAAAAGGCATCTGCTATGAGCTGCGACTTGACAATAGAACCATCTCCTGATGCTGGATTCTTCATAGACCTTCTTCACGTACCCACAACATTCATGAGTATCGAAACAAGAATTTGAGGGGACACATGAGTCATTACAAGCAGATACAAACAATTTTACACCCCACCAAAGGAGTGTTGGTGGCTATTAAGTAGCTCATTGACAATGCATAGTCACATTGCAAGATGTTATATAATTGGCAAGGTGCTTAATTCCTGCAAATCTGCTCACCGCCCCAGTGAAAAACTAACAAATCCTCTTTCCATTCAACTATGAGATGAAGCTATTCGGTTTGCTTAAAGCCACAGAACCTTTTTGAGCAAGGATTCTGAGGAAAACATCTTCTTCAGTCGCTCAGGTGCTCCCTGTCCACAGTATTGATCTGATGGAGGATTCTTGGACTGACAGATCCACGAAGTTTGATACCCAGTTGTTCTAAAATCTGGAAACAGAAAGTCACAATCAGATATTAATACTTTGATCATGCGACTTATTAGAATCGATAATATTAATTTTAAGCCAGTGATGATCTTTAATACATTTTTCTATTATTTGCTCAGAATTTGTCTGTTTGGAAGACAATTCATATATTTTATACTTATCTAGTGATGCCATATCCACAATTACATAGGAGATAACTAAAAATATTTTTTAAAAATCTAATGTAAAATTGAACATGACGTTTAATTTACCTGTAATATTTTTCTATTTGTTGAAGTAAAAGATGGTTATCTTTCTCATTTATGTTTCCAGCGTCATCTTTTCCTCTTCATCCCAGGCTATTGATTTCATTTCATATGTAGAGTCTATCCTTCAGCAAGTGTCCTGTTCAGTCTCCTAGCAGTAACTGTTAGTTTCACCAATGTTCTGTCACTCATGGAGGGTCCTGATGATAAAGTGCTTAATTCAAGGACTTGGATAACCTTTACCGGATACAACAAGGCATTTCTTTTCTCCCTATGTTGCTCTTGCATCTATTGCAATATGGTCCAAATTAATTTGAAGCCCAAAGGATTTATTACCAGTGCTGTTTTGAAATATGCACAAAATATCTATGTGCACCAGAAAGGAATGTAAACTTCATCTTACTATCTTTTTTTCTGAATAATTGTAAATCTAGTTTCATGATACTGATCTTACCCACTAGTATTTCATAAGTCCCATCTGAATGAGTGCCATAAATGAAATTTTAACTTGACTGAAAATAAATGAATCCGTTCAATTACAAGTTGTATAATACTATTAGCCCTTCAGTACAATCTTAGGCCTCTGCTAGCTTTTGTAAATTTATGTTAATAGCACTCTCTTTCTTTGGCTTGGCTTCGCGGACGAAGATTTATGGAGGGGGTAAAAAGTCCACGTCAGCTGCAGGCTCGTTTGTGGCTGACCAGTCCGATGCGGGACAGGCAGACACGATTGCAGCGGTTGCAAGGGAAAATTGGTTGGTTGGGGTTGGGTGTTGGGTTTTTCCTCCTTTGCCTTTTGTCAGTGAGGTAGGCTCTGCGGTCTTCTTCAAAGGAGGCTGCTGCCCGCCAAACCGTGAGGCGCCAAGATGCACGGTTTGAGGCGTTATCAGCCCACTGGCGGTGGTCAATGTGGCAGGCACCAAGAGATTTCTTTAGGCAGTCCTTGTACCTTTTCTTTGGTGCACCTCTGTCACGGTGGCCAGTGGAGAGCTCGCCATATAATACGATCTTGGGAAGGCGATGGTCCTCCATTCTGGAGACGTGACCCATCCAGCGCAGCTGGATCTTCAGCAGCGTGGACTCGATGCTGTCGACCTCTGCCATCTCGAGTACCTCGACGTTAGGGGTGTGAGCGCTCCAATGGATGTTGAGGATGGAGCGGAGACAACGCTGGTGGAAGCGTTCTAGGAGCCGTAGGTGGTGCCGGTAGAGGACCCATGATTCGGAGCCGAACAGGAGTGTGGGTATGACAACGGCTCTGTATACGCTTACCGTGTATACGACACCGTGAGCAGGAAAGGGCTTTGGCAAATACTAGAGCGCATCGGATGTCCCCCAAAGTTCCTCAACATGATTATCCAACTGCACGAAAACCAACAAGGTCGGGTCAGATACAGCAATGAGCTCTCTGAACCCTTCTCCATTAACAATGGCGTGAAGCAAGGCTGTGTTCTCGCACCAACCCTCTTTTCAATCTTCTTCAGCATGATGCTGAACCAAGCCATGAAAGACCCCAACAATGAAGACGCTGTTTACATCCGGTACCGCACGGATGGCAGTCTCTTCAATCTGAGGCGCCTGCAAGCTCACACCAAGACACAAGAGAAACTTGTCCGTGAACTACTCTTTGCAGATGATGCCGCTTTAGTTGCCCATTCAGAGCCAGCTCTTCAGCGCTTGACGTCCTGCTTTGCGGAAACTGCCAAAATGTTTGGCCTGGAAGTCAGCCTGAAGAAAACTGAGGTCCTCCATCAGCCAGCTCCCCACCATGACTACCAGCCCCCCCACATCTCCATCGGGCACACAAAACTCAAAACGGTCAACCAGTTTACCTATCTCGGCTGCACCATTTCATCAGATGCAAGGATCGACAATGAGATAGACAACAGACTCGCCAAGGCAAATAGCGCCTTTGGAAGACTACACAAAAGAGTCTGGAAAAACAACCAACTTAATAGCACTATATGTACTGTAACATCAGGATTGCTACTTACGGTGCATCAATGAATCAGCAAATATAGCAACAAGATGGAAAATCATTCCTGAAATGTTCCTTTTCCTATTCTGTGCATAGATTATAATCATAGATTATGCATAGCTGCCATTATATTTGTATGAGCATTCACATCTGGGATGGGGGCAGAGGGATGGGTGCTGTCTAATCAAAACTTGGCTTGATACGTACATCCTTTCCACCTGGGAATCCTATCAATTATCCATCTGGTGTATCTACCACTGAGGTGGGATAACGATGGTATCCATCAAATTATCAGTTGAAAGTTCTGGTGCACAATTCTATCATTCTGCTGCCAAATCTTCCATAGTGCCTGGGAAGAATTATAGAGTCCAGTAGAAAAAATATGTGCTTGCTAATCACAGAGAGGAGTAGTAGCTGGAACAGATGGATGTATTGTACATAGATTCCTAAAGAATTTCTATGCCGAGTTATCGAAGAAAATAACTGAGGAATCTCTTTCAATCCGTAACGCTCAACCAGAACTGGACGAGATCTCAAATTGGAAAGGCCAGTGTGCTAATTAATCGACAACATCAATGGAAAATGGCTCTATTATTCAAAACTTCCCCCTCTGTCTGAATCTGTGATTTTGATTTCTGCGTGCAGGAATGCCTCTTTGTTGTAAACTAATAACAGTTTGAACTTAAAGGCAGAAAGAAAAGTGCTGAGGAGTGAGAAGTGGAAGGGGTGGGGCAGGGTTGAAAGTTAATGGAAGAAGATTGACACTAAATAATTCCACTTCTTGGAACCAACACATTTTTCCATTGATGTTATTCTATGTTCAATGTATCTCAAAGTCGATTGTTCCTCTCTGTGAGGAAGTACACCCTGTGTGTTTGCCATACATTTATAATTACAACTTTGAAAATTCTACCTTCTGCAAATCTAACTTACATGAAAGAATTCTGATCTGTTTGATCAGATTACACATGAATCACATCATATGGAAACAGATGGAAATATTTCTGTGGCCATTAACGCTGCACTTGTTTCAAAGACAAAAGATTATGTGCCCAAGACTCCATCCAGGAACTGGAACACAAAGCAAAATCTGGGCTGGTAGTCTCAAACTGAAGATATGTAATACCGTTTAGGTGATTCATTAATCTGAGGTCTTCTCTATTCTCTCAGGTGGATGTCGACAACCTCGTGTGTTTTTAAGTGAAAAATTATTGTGTTAAGCACACTTGCTACCTATACAAAATGACCAATTTGACAAAATATATATTAGACCAGAAATTGCAGGAATGGAGTACCTTGCTCCGTGCTCAAACAGTTGTATTTACTTCTTCACCCAACAATTTGAAGTCGTTTAAAACAAAGAAATAAAGGAATAACAAAAGGAGCAAATAAAATGACACAAACACTAACCATAAGAAAGTGAAATGATGAGAGCAATGGAGGCAGACAGGAAGTGTAAGAAAAATTCAAAGAAAATTCTGAAAAATTCTATTTAATTTTGAATCAGTAAAATCAATGAAAATCATCAAACAGGTCAAAAATTAACTGATTAATAAACACTTCAGCATCAATGATAGGACTGGCAGAACTTGAGCTTTTATTATACTTGATACTTCAAGAGAGCAAGAAAGGGAGGAGTGGATTATCCAAAGGCTGATGGTTAGATAAAAACTACATTTTCTGCACAATTGCTGGCTGCTTTTCCAACCTCTGGAAAGAAAGGTTCTGGGTGCTGTAATTGTTTCTACTGTCTTGAGTACTTGCTCAGCAAGCATCTACTTCAAAGTGTTTACAAACGTTTCTTTAACCTTCACAAGAGACAGTGCACCAATTCTTAAATATTTTCCTCCCATTTTCTGCTGAGCCTTGAGGGTACTTACCTTGCCAAATGGTCACTGTTCAATGGCAAGGGTAAACCATACATATCAGCAGACTATTTGCCCGTTTGGGTTAGAAAATAGAACAGGTCAAGCCCTTTGACCCACAATGTCATGCCTACCTGTACACCTATTCTACAATCTAACCCTTCCCTTCCTTACAATCTGTAACACCCTATATTTTCTTAAATTCACACACCCATTTTTGATTCCTTTAAATGTCCCTCATGTATCAGCTTCAACCACTGCTCTGGCAATGTATTCTAGGTACCACTCTCCATGTATAATATCCCCTCTGTCTTCTTCTGATCCATTACCCATCCTCCCATTTTTGTCCCTTTCTTGATACCCCTTATTCAGTTCCCTTATCACCCATTTTCATCCTCTCTTGGTACCATCCTGCCACTACCCCCACATTTCACCCACTGTATCCCCTCCCCATCTGTGCTCCATCTACCTCTTACCCTTTTCCTATTTGTCCCAAGATCACCTTCCTTACTCATCAGATTTTCAGCACTGGTAGTTCAGATACTGTCTCCTTTCCCTCCCCTCAACTGCATCAATGTACCTTTTGTTTTATACCGAACAGGCAGAGGACATAGAGAATACAGTAGGCTGGGCAATGAAGTCACTGAAAATTTATCTTTTGCTTTACATTATAGACAATTAATTAGCAAACCAGAGTAGCAGTTGTTGCTTGACATCTTCCTGCAACAAAAGTCACAACACTTTCTAAAGTTCCCAATATGGCTGAGGCTGGGTTTATCAGCCATTCTCAATGTGAGCCATATATCCCTGAGGGCCACAGAACGTTTAAGGTGGGGGCACGGACTAATATCATCATTTTTTTGGTGGCTTTTTTTACATCGTCAGTAAGGGGTCCCATAAACTTTAGCAGAGTCCTAAGGGGGCCATAATCAAAAACAAAGGTTGATAATGACTGGTTTGGATGATAAATAATGCAAAGAGCAGATGATGCCGCTTTAGTTGCCCATTCAGTGCCAGCTCTCCAGCGCATGACATCCTGTTTTGCGGAAACTGCCAAAATGTTTGGCCTGGAAGTCAGCCTGAAGAAAACTGAGGTCCTCCATCAGCCAGCTCCCCACCATGACTACCAGCCCCCCGACATCTCCATCGGGCACACAGAACTCAAAACAGTCAACCAGTTTACCTACCTCGGCTGCACCATTTCATCTGATGCAAGGATCGACAAAGAGATAGACAACAGACTCGCCAAGGCAAATAGCGCCTTTGGAAGACTACACAAAAGAGTCTGGAAAAAACACACAAAGATCAGCGTTTACAGAGCCGTTGTCATACCCACGCTCCTGTTTGGCTCCGAATCATGGGTCCTCTACCGGCATCACCTACGGCTCCTAGAACGCTTCCATCAGCGCTGTCTCCGCTCCATCCTCAACATTCATTGGAATGACTTCATCACCAACATCGAAGTACTTGAGCTGGCAGAGTCTGCAAGCATCGAATCCACGCTGCTGAAGACCCAACTGCGCTGGGTGGGTCACGTCTCCAGAATGGAGGACCATCGCCTTCCCAAGATCGTGTTATATGGCAAGCTCTCCACTGGCCACTGAGACAGAGGTGCACCAAAGAAGAGGTACAGAGACTGCTTAAAGAAATCTCTTGGTGCCTGCCACATTGACCACCGCCAGTGGGCTGATATCGCCTCCAACCGTGCATCTTGGCGCCTCACAGTTCGGCGGGCAGCAACCTCCTTTGAAGAAGACCGCAGAGCCCACCTCACTGACAAAAGACAAAGGAGGAAAAAACCAACACCCAACCCCAACCAACCAATTTTCCCTTGAAACCGCTGCAACTGTGCCTGCCTGTCCCGCATCGAACTTGTCAGTCACCAACAAGCCTGCAGCAGACGTGGACATACCCCTCCATAAATCTTCGTCCGTGAAGCCAAGCCAAAGAAAAAGAAAAGAATGGTGCACCTAATCACCACAATGGGAAGGTATTTACTTTGATTGATAACAACCCCAAAGAGCAAAGATTAGTAGAGTTTTAAGATGGAATATAGCAAATCCAGGCGCATCTTCCACTGTGAAGCTAAACTTATCCAAGTGATTATTTCTTGAGCCTCACCCAAGGACCAGGCAAAATTCAGGTGAACTTGCTAAAAGTGGATACACAGGAGACGCACAGATGCTGGAATCTGAAGGCAAACACAACCCACTGGAGGAACTCAGTGGTCAAGCAACATCAGCTGGAGAAAAACAACGTTCAAGTTTCAAGCCAACACCCTTTATTGACATTGGTTGAATTAATTAGCGTAAGGAGGGAGGGGTGATTAGTGAAGTGGGAAGTGAAACAAGACAGGCAGAGTCAGTAGAATGGCAGATGTCAGAGAAAGGGAGATGGAGGCAAGAAGGGTAAAGTTGTCATGTGTGGGGGAATGTGTCATACAGGGCGGAGTTTGCGATTAGAAGACAAAAGCAGACAGTGCTAGCATCTAATAAGAAGAGAACGTGAGACTGGTGCTATGAAGAAAGAGCAGATGGAACTGACGATGTAGAGGGGAGAGAAAGAATACAGCAGAAGAATCCACTTAGGGTTTTTCGACTGCAGGCATGTAACGGCACAATCAACAAAATTTGCCATTACATGGGCAGTCTAAAAAGGAAAGGGCAGGAATTTTTAGTCAATTCCTGCACCGCGATTTATCCTGCAGAACCCCTACTACTTTTCAGGGAAAGCCTGCAATTTAAATCCCACCGCAAAACTCACCTCATGAATTTGATGTCCAGCTGATGACTCAGTCCACTTTGCTCTATGTGAAAGCACCAGGACTAACACACACAGGAACTTAAGGTGTGCAGTGTAGACGATCACAAGGTGCGTAATTATGTTAATTTATGTTAAACTTTTCACAGATTTTTCCAACATTGCTGTCTAAAAAAAACTACTGATGCTGCTTGGTGGACTGAGTTCCTTCAGCAGATTGTGTTTGAACTTGTTAACAAGCCATTTACCTTAAACAGGTTGCATAGAACACAATGAACATTGAACATTCCCCAACTGTTTGACAAAGATCCTGAAATTCTGCCATTATTCAGGCTGGAGACTGATAGAGCCCCCAGAGAGAGAGCATAAATGGAATTATGGCAGTTGGTTCATTTAATTCTCAGAGACGTTTAGAACCACTGTTGCCTAAAAATTTGCCTCGAGTCGATAGAGCTCTTCAATCCTTAAATTCATTCCCTCAACTTCAATTGAATAAATTAAGGAGCCAGTGTATAATGTACCAATCCAATTATATGGTCCCACTGATTGGAGCTGAATTCTTAAACATTTTCCTTAAATTATGGGCAGTTCACGAGGGCAGCAAACATAATGTTTACATAATATGCATCAATGGAAATCTTTCCCTAACGTCCCTAAAACAATCTGATGCAGATTGCCTAAACTCTTGGATAGAGTCTTTTGACAATTTGTTCATTTCAGCTCCACTGTCTATTGAAAGTGAAAATTTACAATGGAAAGGCACATCTGAAGATAATGGCAGTTACATGGATTTAGTTATGATCTAAAATATAACCGACCTTGTTCTCCAAGCACCAACAGATAAGCAATACATTTTTGGAGCTGCGCTAATGCTGACAGACCAAATTACCAACGCAACTCCTGGATCCTGTAATTCAGTGGTGTCACTGGGAATGCAGTGGATGCCAGGGAAAAGGTGTCAGCAAATCTGTTATAGCTCCAGTCAAAGAATTGATGAGATCCAAAGAGAAGCGATTAACTTTATTTTCAGTCCATGCCCCACTTTATATGTGCTGTGGCCCTCGGGGGGAGGGGGGAATTTATGACCCCCATTGACAATGGCTGATAAACCCAGCATCAGCAATATTGGGAGCTTTAGAATGTGTTGTGACTTTTGTGGCAGGAAGATGTTGAATGAAAAATACAAAGTCAAACAACATCCTCCTATCATCCAAGTTCACTATATTTTTTCTAGGAATTGGGCAGAGAAATGAGCAGAGTGATCCTCTCTGCAGAATGTTAAAGACCTGGCTTGGACCTTCATGTCACAGATTTGTTATCCCAGAATCAAATTAACAAATTACTATTCAAGAATATTATGTATCCCAGAGTAATTGCTCATTTAGCCAAAACTAATAATGTATTGA
Source organism: Narcine bancroftii (assembly GCF_036971445.1). Classification (NCBI taxonomy): domain Eukaryota; kingdom Metazoa; phylum Chordata; class Chondrichthyes; order Torpediniformes; family Narcinidae; genus Narcine; species Narcine bancroftii. The sequence goes on along the minus strand of NC_091471.1, from coordinate 144,406,579 downwards.
CATGGAAAGTGCCCCAGACACCAAACAAGTACCAGAATTATTAAATGGAATTCAACAACACTGAGAACGCTTCAACTTGCAACTAACACTAATTGCTGACTAGATACTTTTATATATAAAAGCTAGTCAGTTGTGTCTTTTCCTGCCATACATGATTCTTCACCACTTAATTCCCTCTTTGTTCCATTTCCCACGAAGTTGCTGCCATGCTTGCATTTGGCAGTTGGAGTACAAGGGCAGCATTGTAATTGCCTGCGATCCAATGATGTTCCCTCAGTTCTTTCCCTCCTCTTCCAAAAATGTGCCAATGCACATCACCACCTACACTTCCTTCAAACCCAACAGCAAATCTTGAATGTGGCAACTCTGTGAAATAGAGACATGGACCGCAGTGGTGCTAGGTGGAATAAATGTGGTGCATACGCAATTTAAAACACACAAAAACAACATCAGTGACCTACCCACAAAATTACATTATTAATGCATCAGGCTGTAATGAATTGACTTCTAAGTCTTGTGAATACGAGTCATGACCATTCAGTAAGCTTATTCATTTTTAATTTCACCATAGGCTAAGTATCTTCTTTTTCTGCATAGATTGGTGTTTGAGCTTTTCACTTTTTCCAATAGTTTGTTTTAAATCAGAGGAGCTCTGATGTCCCCATTCTGCTCACCACAAAGACCACTTTCAACTCTGAAACATGAACCATCTCAATCATCACCTCAGCTCATCCCTTCATGAACTCCTCATCTAGGTCTTTGATAACTGAATGGTAACGTCTAGGGTAGGTGTTCAAATATCTTCTTCTTTGGCTTGGCTTCGCGGACGAAGATTTATGGAGGGGGCAAATGTACACGTCAGCTGCAGGCTCGTTTGTGGCTGACAAGTCCGATGCGGGACAGGCAGACACGGTTGCAGCGGTTGCAGGGGAAAATTGGTTGGTTGGGGTTGGGTGTTGGGTTTTTCCTCCTTTGCCTTTTGTCAGTGAGGTGGGCTCTGCGGTCTTCTTCAAAGGAGGTTGCTGCCCGCCGAACTGTGAGGCGCCAAGATGCCCGGATTGAGGTGATATCAGCCCACTGGCGGTGGTCAATGTGGCAGGCACCAAGAGATTTCTTTAGGCAGTCCTTGTACCTTTTCTTTGGTGCACCTCTGTCACGGTGGCCAGTGGAGAGCTCGCCATAGAACACGATCTTGGGAAGGCGATGGTCCTCCATTCTGGAGACGTGACCCACCCAGCGCAGCTTTTCCACAAACTTAATCTCACCTAAAATTCCTGTTCACCCTCTCCCTGCATTCATTAATCTACACTGATTCAATATCATCTACCTAGACCACATGCTCTGGATTTCCTGCCTTAAACCTTTTCCCCTTCTTAGAAGCCAAGATTTTGACCAGCAGCCCAGTTATATCTTAACGTGACATGGAAAAATATTGCTTGATAATTCCCACTGTGAATTGCCTTGATATATTTAAGTATGCTGAATGCATTAAGCAAATAAAAGCTATTGTTGCATTGAATGTACAGATAATAGTGAAGGAGTAAATGTGCTGATGTGCAAATGGGGCTTGGTCCTTGACAGGATATGTGTAGCTGTTAACAAGATATAGCTTATCAAGATTGAAAAATCAAAGATCAGCAAACAGATGTTGGAATAGTCAAGCCTGAATGTGACAAAGCTTTGAACAATGACTTCAGGAGCAGATGGAATGAGTTAAGGCATGGGAAGTAATGCTCTGCATCTGAAGATCTGGTCTTGAAGTAGACAGATGTGAGGTTTATTGGCTTACCAGTGCTCAAACAGGAAACTGAGATAATAGTCTGGTTTGAATGAAAAACAAGATGAGTTTAAAGCAAGAGATCAGTGTCCAGACAGGGCTGAGGATGACAGGTTTGTCCTTTCTGATGAGAAGCTGGATGACATCATGTTTCACAGAAGACAGGAATCTAGAAGTTATTCTGGGTGCAAAAAAAATCCACTGAGGTGACATATGGAGGACCCAAGCCTGTTTTGTTTAAGCATACAAATTGTAGCAAGTCTCACTTCTGCCATTTTCCACTGTGGCAGAACAGAGAGTTGGAGAAGAGGGTAATGGGAGGAGATGGGAAGTGAGCCATAAGGGAAGATAACACCAGGGAGCAGAACGATGCTGAGGTTCAAGAGTAAGAGATCAAGATGATTAGAAGATCATCGTGGCATGAGAATGAGGGTGAACATTGCAAGTGTAGTGCAATGAAAGAGTTAATGTGGGAACAATTCAATCTTTTGGGACCTTTATCCTCTGGATACAAACTGCTCCTGCAGTCTGATTTAGTGCCATTTTCAACACTGTTGTACAAGTCGTAATCATGAAAGCAGTCCAATGCCTAGATCCAAGTGGTTTCCATGTGAAAGCATGTTATCAGCGAATTGGATTGGGATGGAGTGCTCTGAAGCATGTGACATGAATCCAATGTCAGATTGTAGATTAAAGATTAATTACACGCTGCTTAAAAATGTTTTATCATGTGACAAAATTTCAAGGCATGGAGTCAGTCAGATACATTGGCAATAGAAATATATCTGATAAAGTCAAGAACAGAAAGGAAAGCATTGGTGCAGCCAGAAGAAACAACAAAGCCAGGGATAGCAGTCAAGACAATGTTGAGCCATTTTCAGGTTGTAAGAATGGTAGGAAGATACAGGGTTTAGACATGAATACAGAAAAAGTGGTTAGTAGAACAAGATATTGAAAAATATAAGCAAAGAAGCAGATTGATAAACAAATGTGGCTCGATAGAATGGTTCAGGTGGGTGAGGGTTGACTGCAAAGTGGATGAACTGTTGCCGAAAGAAAATGGAACCTCAGAAATAAAAAAGTGACATGAAGAAGCAGAACCTGCATTTCAATCCACTCAAATAAAATGGCCTAATCAGAGCTACTCTGGATAAATAGGCTGGGACGTCTCTCCCTGGAGGGTAGGAGGCTGAGGATGGACCTTAGAACCGGACATCATTACAGCACAGAAACAGGCCCCTTTGGCCCTCTAGTCTGTGCCAAACCATCTTTTTGCCTAGTCCCACTGACCAGCACCCAGACTATAGCCCTCCATACCTTTCTCATCAATGTACCTGTCCAAATACTTCTTAAATGTAAAATTCAGCCTACATTCACCACTTCAGCTGGCAGCTCGTTCCACACTCCCACCACTCTCTGTGTGAAGAAGTTCCCCCTAAACTCTTCCGCTTTCATCCTTAACACATGTTCTCTGGTTTGTATCTCACCTACCCTCAATGGAAAGAAGTCACCTACATTTAATCTATGTAAATACCTCCATCAAACCTCCCCTCATTCTTCTTCGCTCCAGGGAATTAAGTCCTAACCTGTTTAACCTTTCCCTGTAACTCAATTCCTGAAGTCCAGACAACATCCTAGTAACCCTTCTCTGCACTCTTTCTATCTTATTAACATCTTTTCTGTAGATAGGTGACCAAAATTACACATAATACTCCAAATTTGGCCTCACCAATGTCTTATACAACTTTAACATAACATCTCAACTCCAATACTCAATACTCTGATTACGAAGGCCAATATGCCAAAAACTCTTTACAACTCTTATCCACCTGTGACGCCTCTTTCAGGGAATTATGTATCTGTATTGCCAGATCCTTCTGTTCAATTACAATTCTCAGAGCCCTACTATTTACCATGTAGGTCCTTTCTTGGTTTGTCCCCTCAAAATGCAACACCTCACATTTGTATGCATTAAATTCCATCTGCCATATTTCAGCCCATTTTTCCAGCTAGTCCAGATCTCTCTGCAAATTTTGAAAACTTTCTTTGCTGTCCATGACGCCTCTGATCTTAGTGTCATCTGCAAACTTGCTGATCCAATTTACCACATTATCGATGATATAGATGATAAACAACAATGGTCCCAGCACTGATTCCTGAGGCACACCACTAGTCCCAGGCCTCCAGTCAGAGAAACAAGCATCCACCAACCACTATTCTCTACTTTCTCCCATCCAGCCATTGTCGAATCCAGATTACTATTTCATAATGAATACTGAGCATCTGAATCTTCCTGAATATCCTCCCATGTGGGGCCTTGTCAAAAGCATTATTAAAGTCTATAAAGGCAACATACATAGCCTTTCCTTCATCAACGTTCTTGGTAACCTCCTCAAAAAACTCTATAAGATTAATTAAACAGGACCAATCACACACAAAGCTATGTTGACTATCCCTAATCAGGCCCTGGCTATCCAAATACTTGTAGATCTGATCTCTTAGAACATCTTCCAATAATTTACCTATTACTGACGTCAGGCTCATCAGACCATAATTTCCAGGATTATTTTTGGAGCCTTTTTTAAACAATGGAACAACTTGACCTACCCTTCAATCTTCCAGCACCACACACGTGGCTAATGACATTTAAATATTTCTGCCAGATATTCCATCGGGCCTTGATGGAAACTAGTGTAGAAATTGCAAAGGCCCGATGGAATATCTTGTCAAGCCCTGGGAATTTATCCACCCTTATTTGCTCTAAGACAGCAAGCACCTCCACCTCTTTAATCTGTATAGATTCCATTACCTCACTGTTTCTTTTCTTTCCTTGACTCTGTTCCAGTTTCCTGCATGAATACTGATAAAAATAAACCATTTAAGATATTCCCCATCTCTTTTGGCTCCATCCATAGCCAACCACTCTGCTCTTCAAGGGGACCAATATTGTCCCTCATTATCCTTTTGCTCTGAATATACCTGTACAAACCCTTTGGATTTGCCTTCACATTGTCTTCCAAAGCAATTCCATGTCTTCTTGTAGCCTTCCTGATTTCCTTCTTTTTTTTGATATATTCTTTAATTTTTCACACTGTGAACCATATCAACCAAAATATGTACAAACATTTCTCATTAAATATACACAGTGGCATTTTCTCCCTTTTTTCCCCTTTCCCTCCCTCCCCTCTTCCCACCCCCCTCCAAAACCCGTAAATATTCAACATATACAATACAAACATAAAACAATATATTCACACAAAGGAAAATAAACAAGAAAAATGCGTCATCTATTTGTTACACACTGAATCAAGTCATTTAGTCTTCTTATCATTTTAGGTGATGGAGGTCCGTGGCAAGCTCTCTCTGTTATGCTCCATGTATTGTTCCCAAATTTGTTCAAACAATGTGACTTCTTATATTACTTAGAAGAGGGATCTCTGTATTTTTTGGTATGTTATATTTTATGATTTTATTTAATATCTGATTTAGTTCTTCCCACAACGTATTCACTTTCGTATATGCCCAAATTGCATGTACTGTTGTTCCCATTTCCTTCTTACAGCAAATCTGTCTGAAAATGTTGGATCCCATTCTTTTAATTTTTGAGGAGTGATATATAACCTGTGTAACCAATTATACTGTATCATGCGTAACCTTGTGTTTATTGTATTCTTCATAGTTCCAGAACATAACTTTTCCCGTGCTTCATTTTTTATCTTTGTTTGAATCCTTTTCCCACTTTTGTTTAGATTTATAGCTTATTTCATCGTTTTCCTTATCTTGAAGCTTAATGTACATGTTCGTTATAAATCTTTTAATTATCATTGTGTCTGTAGTCACATATTCAAAGCTGCTTCCGGTAATCTCAATCTGTTTCCCAATTTATCCTTCAAATAAGCTTTCAATTGATGATATGCAAACATTGTACCCTGAGTTATTCCATATTTGTACTTCAACTGTTCAAATGTTAATAAATTATTTCCCAAAAAACAATTTTCTATTCTTTTGATTCCTTCTCTCTCCCATTCTCTAAAGGAAAGGTTATCTATTGTAAAAGGGATTAGTGGATTTTGCGTCAATAATAATTTTGGTATTTGGTAATTCGTTTTTTTCCTTTCTAAGTGGATCTTCTTCCATATATTAAGTAAATGATGCAATACTGGTGAGCTTTTATATTGCACCAACTTTCATCCCACTGATAAAGTATATGTTCCGGTACCTTCTCCCCTATTTTATCTAGTTCTATCTTAGTCCAGTCTGGTTTTTCCCTTGTCTGGTAAAAATCTGATAAATACCTTAATTTTGCAGCTCTATAATAATTTCTAAAGTTTGGTAACTGTAAACCACCTTGGTTATACCTCTCTGTTAATTTATCTAATGCTAGCCTCGGTTTCCGTCCTTTCCACAAGAATTTCCTTATTATTCTCTTTAGTTCCTTAAAGAATTTCTCTGTTAAGGGAATTGGTAATGTTTGAAATAAGTATTGTATCCTTGGGAACACATTCATTTTAATGCAGTTTACCCTCCTTATCAACGTTAGTGGTAATTCTTTCCAATGTTCTAAGTCTTCCTGCAATTTCTTTATTAGTGGCTGATAATTTAGTTTGTACAAGTGGCTTAAGTTATTATCTAACCTGATTCCTAAGTATCGGATTGCTTGCGCTTGCCATTTAAATGGCCATTCTTTTTCAAAATCTGTATAGTCTGCGTTACTCATTGGCATCACTTCACTTTTCTTTGCTTTGATCTTGTACCCCGATATTTCTCCATATTCCTTCAATTTCTTATGTAATTCTTTTATTGATATCTCTGGTTCTGTTAGGTATACCATGATGTCATCTGCAAAGAGCTGATTTTATACTCCTTCTCCTTTATTTTTAATCTCTTTTATTTTATTTTCTACTCTTATCAGTTCTGCCAAAGGTTCTATTGCTAAGGCGAACAATGAGAGGGATAATGGACATCCCTGTCTAGTTGACCTACTTAATTTAAATTGGTTTGATACATATCCATTTACTGCTACCTTCACCAATGGTCCATTATACAATGCTTTAATCCAATTTATATATTTTTCTGGTAGATTGAACTTCTGTAATACTTTAAAGAAGTAGTTCCACTCTACTCTGTCAAAGGCTTTTTCTGCGTCTAAAGCAACAGCCACTGTTGGTTTCTTATTTCCATGAACTGCATGAATTAGATTAATAAGTTTACAGACATTATCCGCTGTTCGTCTTTTCTTAATAAATCCAGTTTGATCTCATTTTACTATTGTTGGTACACAATCAGCCAATCTGTTTGCTAATAATTTCGCTATTATCTTGTAATCTGAGTTCAGTAGAGATATTGGTCTATATGATGCTGGTGTTAATGGGTCCTTTCCTGTCTTTGGTATACTGTAATTATTGCTGTCTTACATGAATCTGGCAAATTTTGTGTTTCTTCTATCTGGTTCATTACTTCCAGGAGAGGAGAAATTAATAACTCTTTAAATGTTTTATAAAATTCTATTGGAAATCCATCCTCTCTGGTGTTTTATTGTTTGGCAGCTTTTTTAATATCTGTTCTACCTCTATTTCAAATGGTTTTATTAGTTTGTTTTGTTCCTCTTCTTGCAATTTCACCAGTTCAATTTTAGCTAAAAACTCCTCTATTTTATCATCTTTCCCCTCATGTGCAGATTGGTATAATTGTTCATAAAATTCCTTAAAGTTTTCATTAATCTCTGCTGGGTTATATGTGGTTTGTTTGTCCTTTTTCCTTGATGCCAATACAGTTCTTTTAGCTTGCTCTGTTTTAAGTTGCCAGGCTAATATTTTATGTGTTTTTTCTCCCAGTTCTTAATACTTCTGCTTTGTTTTCATTGTATTCTTCCCATTTTCATCTCTTAGTTTTCCCTTTTTAAACTCAATGTACGACAACACATTTAAAACATAAAATACTCCAACAATTCCCACACCCAATAATACCTTAATCCCAAATGCTACCCCCCTCTCTGATACGTTTGTAATGTTTCGCATTTTATTTTTTTGTCCGCCAATTCTCTCTTTTTCGTAATATCATCCCTTTTTACTAGTTCCTTTTCTGTACTTAATATCTCCCTTTCCAACTGCTCTATTTCCCGATTGTAATCCTTTTTCATCTTAATTACATAACTTATTATCTGTCCTCCAATGAAGGCTTTCATTGCTCCCCATAATATAAATTTGTCATTCACTGATCCTGCGTTTATTTCAAAATATGTTTTAATTTGGCATTCAATAAACTCTCTGAATTCCTGCATAGAGTTTAACCTCCATCTATATGTTCTTGGTGGGATGTCCTCAAGTTCTATTGCTAATAACAGGGGTGAATGATCTGATAGTAGTCTTGCTTTATACTCAGTTTTCCTAACTCTCTCTTGAATATGGGCTGACAACAAAAACATATCAATCCTTGAGAATGTTTTATGCCTACTCGAATAATATGAAGATTCCTTCTCTCTTGGGTGTTGCCTCCTCCATATAGCCATAAGTTTCATTTCCTGCATTGATTTAACCATAAATTTGGCTACTTAATTCTTTTTGCTAGTCTTTTGTCCAGTTTTATCCAACATTGGATCCAAATTAAAGTTAAAATCCTCTCCTGTCAATACATTTACTTGTGTGTCCGCAATCTTCAAAAAAATATCCTGCATAAACTTTGGATCCTTCACGTTAGGTGCATATATATTGAGCAAATTCCAAAATTCTGAGTATATTTGACACTTTATCATTACATTCCTCCCTGCTGGATCTATTATTTCCTCCTCTATTTTGATTGGTACATTTTTGTTAACTGATATGGCTACACCTCTAGCTTTTGAATTATAGGATGCTGCCACTATGTGTCCTACCCAGACTCTCTATAATTAGTTATGTTCCACTTCAGTTAGATGCATTTCCTGCACAAAATATCTATTTTTTCTTTCTTCAGTAAATTTAGTAGCCTTCTCCTTTTAATTTGGTTATGTATTCCATTAATATTTATAGTCATATAGTTCAATGTGGCCATCTTATATCTTGCTTACACCTCTTTTCTGCTTTCTCGCCATCTCCATCCCCATTTTTCCCATTTTCATCTCTTAGTTTTCCCTTTTTAAACTCAATGTACGACAACACATTTAAAACATAAAATACTCCAACAATTCCCACACCCAATAAAACCTTAATCCCAAATGCTACCCCCCTCTCTGAGTTGCCTCTTATCCCTTGCCGGGCAACCACAACTCCCCTTTCCATTTGGATTGTGATCTTGCTCGCAAGTGTCAACTGATTTTGCAGTGATGGTTATTCCCTCTCCCCCCCAACCCCCCCATAAAACACTTTTTTTTACACATATAACAAAGCTCTTTTTTTTCCCCCCTTACTTCCTTCCTTCCCTTCTCTTTTCCCTCTTTAGTTCTTTACATATACATTGTTTTTGCATCTTTATATATACTTTATCGCCATTCTTCATTCTTGTTACATCTCTTCATTTCTCCTTCTGCTCTGCAAACGTTCTGCGAATTCTTGTGCTTCCTCCGGATCTGAGAGCAGTCTGTTTTGCTCCCCAGGTATAAATATTTTAAGCACGGCTGGATGTCTTAACATGAATTTATAACCTTTTTTCCATAAAATCATTTTCGCTGTATTAAACTCCTTCATCCTCTTTAAGAGTTCAAAACTTATGTCTGTGTAAAACAATATTTTTTGACCCTTGTATTCCAATGGCTTATTATCTTTAACTTTATTCCTTGCCCGCTCCAGTATATTTTCCCTTGCCGTATATCTCAAAAATTTTACTAAGATGGATCTTTGTTTTTGATGTGTCTGTGGTTTCGGAGCTAGTGCTCTGTGCCCTTCCTATTTCCATTTCTTCCTACATTTCTGTCATTCCCAGGACCTTCGGGATCCATCCTTTTAAAAATTCATTCATGTCTGTGCCTTCTTCAGCCTCCTTCAGGCCCACTATTTTTATGTTGTTTCACCTACTATAATTTTCCAACATATCAATTTTCTGAGATAACAACTCTTGTGTCTCTTTAATTTTTTTTGTCACTTTCTTCCAATTTTTCTCTTGTAATTTCCTTCCATTTCTACAGCCATTTCCCACTCTTCCACATTCTCTACTCTTTTCCCTATTTCTGTCATGACCAGTTCTAAACTTTGTATTTTATCTTCTACTCTTTTCATTTTTCTTTTAATTGCACTAAATTCTAATGATAACCGTTCTTTTAATTATCTCATTTGTTCTTCAAAAAAGGCTTTATCTATATTCTGTCCATCTGTTTTACCTTCTATTTCTCTGTGAATGTCTTGGTCTTCTTCTTCTTCCTCTTCTTCTGTGTCTGCACCTGTGTTTGTGTCTTCTTCTCTTCTTTGTGTCTGTGTCTCTTCTGTTTTCCCTGTTGAGTTGCTTATATCTCTTTGTCAGGTCTCCTCTTGCTGGGCCTCTTGCTGTTGGTCCTCCCCTTCTGGGCGGCCTGTCTGTCGGGCCTCCTGCCGTTGATCCCCGTCGTCTTTCTCCCTCGTCTGTTTCCTCACTCCCTCCCCTGCCACCATCCTCATCCTCCAGCTGAGCGCCCTGGTGTCGGGCGTCCCTCAGGTGGTTGCGCTGTGGATGCTCGCTCCTCTGCTGAGCCCCCTCCTGTCGGTGTTTTCTTTTTCCTTTGATTGCGCAGTTGCGTACATTTCTTTGGCTCCGAGAGCCATTTTTGAAGTCCACTGGTCAGGAGGTCGCACCTTCGCAGGACAGGCACCAACCTCGGGGATCGGGTGCTCCTCGCCCTGTTCCTTCGTGCACGTAAGGCCTCTTCTTTCTTCTCCGATGACTTTTCTTCTTTTTTTCTGGTTGTTCTTACTTTCTCCTTCTTGGGTGCCATCTTCTTTCTCTTCTCTGTAACTTTATCTTCTATTTCTTGTATTTTATATTTGTTGAGCTTTGACTTTTCCTGACTTTTTTTCTTTTTTTTCTGGAGAGGGCTGGTTTTACCCGACCGGCCACTACTCCATCACGTGACTCCTCCCTGATTTCCTTCTTGAGATGTTTCTTGCATTTTTTATACTTCACCAGTACCTCATTTCCTCTGTGTTGCCTATACCTGCAATACACCTTCCAAACCTGATCCCCAATATCCCTCGAAAACCAAGGTTCCCTATGCCTGCCAACTTTATCTTTAATCCTGGCAGGAAAATACAATCTCTGTACTCCCAAAATTTCACCTTTGAAGGTCTTCCACTTACCTTGCACATCCTTGCCTGAAAACAACTTATCCCAAACTATTCTCGATCCTTTCTCATTTCCTCAAAATTAGTCTTTCTCCAATTTATAATCTCAACCTGAGGCCCAGGCCTATCCTTTTTCAAAATTAACTTGAAACAAATAGCATTATAATCACTGAACCCAAAATGTTCTCCGCACAGTCCCTCAATTTTATCATGACGTTTGGGATCCCTGACCTTGATTGCCCTTCAACTGTTGAACTCGATTCAATCAGCTGCATTTGCTGAGTCTTTCCTTTTCAATCCCTTTGTCTTCAACTGTTAAATTTATAAAGGTTTATTCAATCACGAGAGGAATAGATGCCATGTTTTTCCTAAAACTAGATTAAAGGTGAGAGGGACACCTTTCTCCACATTGAGGGTGGTAAGTATGTGGAACGAGCCACCAGAGGAAGTGTTAACAATGAGTAAGATGACAATCTTTATAAGACATTTAGATTGGTAGATGGATAGAAATGGTTTAGAGAAAGGAGCCAAAACCAGGCAAATGGAGCGAACTTGGGTAGACCATGTGGTCAGCAGGGACAAGTTGGGCCAAAGGGCCCAGTTCTTGCTGTAAAATTTATGACACTAACCCAGCTCCAATTCCTTTTGTTTGAGCACATCTTGTCAATTGTTGAATGGTTGTGGAATTGGTGCCTCAAATGTTAACTGAAAATTAACTCTTTACCTGCAAATCCTGTGCATTGATGTTTCTGGAGCTTCAAATTATTTCCATTTCATTGTTAACTGCATCCAGCGTCCCAACAACTAATGGAAAGGATCTGCTTCTATTCACCCGTCACATCCTTTCATCATTTCAAATGTTACTGCTACACCATCTTATAACTGGTATTACACTTATGAATGGGATGGGGGTGCGGTGGTGGGTGAAAGAGGGGGAGAGGGCGAGACGAGACAATGAGATACATGAGGGAGAGAGGGAACTCACAAAAGGAGAACGGCTGGTGATAAAAGGGGGCACGCTGTTGCTGAGTTAATAAAGACAACATTATTACAAGGGAAACATGTTGTTGAGGTAAGAGGAAAAATTGAAGCACATGGAAAAATAATTAGTTACTATAGTTGTCTGAGATGATGGCCATAAAGAAGGAAAGAAAACCTCTGTGGAACCAATATCCATGGTCCACCGGTACAGGAAAAGGCTTATTATTACCAGGGATTAATGGGCTCAAGTTACAGGGCAGCATATCCTGTCAATCAACAGTAGATCCATTTATAATCTTGAAAACTATCTGTAAGCTTCTACTAATGCCATGGACCGCAAACAAGTGGTCAGGTCGGCCACCTTGATTTTGAGAATGGTGATTCCCTGATTGTTCTTTTCTCATAATTTCCTGATGGTAACTGGTTAAGATGTTTATGCTACTGTAAAGCAAACGGTTGATCAAGAAAGGCAAGATGGAGCACAGCAAAACTCTGCCACCTAGAAGGACAAATATCTACAACTATGTGCAAACATTAACTGCGGTGACTGAGATGGAGATGATAAGGTATCTAAATCTAGAGTATATAGTTATAAGCCAAGATGAGCAGAGAGGAGCTGAGGATTAATTTTTTTCACCCAGTGGAATGCTTGTGTGATGCTGGAGAAATATCTAGAGAAGCCCTTGAATTGGCAGCACATGGACTACTATGGACTGTGAGAGTCAAAAAGGGCATGGTGGGCTGTCTATGACTCCAAAATGGGGGGGGAGAAAGAAGGGGGGGGAAGAGAGAGAGAGAGAGAGAGAGAGAGAGAGAGAGAGAGAGAGAACTCACTGTTGGAACTACATTATATTCTCTGGAGTTGATCCAAACCTTCTAATGATGAAAAAAATTCTGAAAAATGGAAAACTCGCTCCATCCTTTGGTTGATAATTTGTAGATTCATAAGACTTTAAGAGAGAAGTAACAACTGTGTGTGAGAGGCCACTGCAGCCAGGAAAATTATCAGTTAGTGTTCAGGAAACAAATGGTAATTGCCCAATTTCTTTCTTTTAAACCTCAACAACAAACTTTATGATCTATAAGCACCAGTACAGTTTATTACCTGATCAGATCTTCCCACAATGCCCATGTTTTATTGTTCTCAAGGATAACGTTGTTTCTTAAACTATATGTTATTTTTTCTAATGGAATACATTTATTCATTTCTATATACCATTGTTGTATTTTCAAATTATCTTCCAATTTCCAGGTTGACATAATACATTTTTTTGCTACGGCTAGGGCTATCTTAACAAATCTTTTTTGTGCATCCTCCAAATCAATTCCAAATTCTTTGTTTTTTATGTTACTTAGGAGAAAGATCTCTGGATTCTTTGGTATATTGTTTTCTGTTATTTTATTTAATATCTGATTGAGATCATCCCAAAATTTTTCTACTCTCTCACATGTCCAGATTGCATGAATTGTTGTTCCCATTTCTTTTTTACATCGAAAACATCTATCAGATACTGTTGGGTCCCATTTATTTAACTTTTGCGGTGTAATGTATAGCCTGTGTAACCAATTATATTGTATCATACGTAGCCTCGTATTTATTGTATTTCTCATCGTTCCAGAACATAATTTCTCCCATGTTTCCTTTTTTATCTTTATATTTAAATCTTGTTCCCATTTTTGTTTAGTTTTACCATTTGTTTCCTCATTCTCCTTTTCTTGCAGTTTAATATACATATTTGTTATCAATCTTTTGATTAACATTGTATCTGTAATCACATATTCAAGGTTACTTCCCTCTGGTAAACTCAGATTGCTTCCTAATTTATCCTTCAAGTAGGATCTCAGTTGGTAATATGCCAGCGCTGTATCTCCAGTTATATTGTACATATAGTTTAAGAAATAATATTGAAATATTCAAACAAGTATGGGAGCCTTACATTAAACACAATAGCGAAAACCTACCGGGGACAAACATTACCTAAGTTGATGGAAGGAGAAGGAAAGAAAAGAATGGACTCAGTAGAATTTCTGGTGTATTTTTGTTGAATGACAACATTGTCTGACTGGCTTAATGCAACCTAGATTGTATACCTAAAATGGATGAGAGGGGGGGGGGGGGGTGGCTTGGGAGGAGGGAGGGGGGGGGAGAAAAAGTCACTGTAAATGTGTGAAAAAGAAAAAGTGTATATCATGGCTATTGTGATTTATGGTGTGAAAAAAAAAGGATAACGTTGTGACTTTCTCTAGCAAGTTGCTGCATATTCACGTTTGAGTTTCAAGAGTGTTACTTTTGGAGGCCACTAAACTTTACCTGGGCCTCTCCCCGTTTGTCCTAACAGCTACAGTGTTGTGTTACAACCAGTAACTAAGATAACTCCACTTTTCTTGAGATGGAAAGGGTCATCGAGATTTACAACATGCAGGCAAGCCATCTGACCTAACTTGTCCATGCTGACCAAGTTGTCTATCAAAAGCCACTTTAACACTTGCAAGCGGTCCCAGAATTAACAGCCAGTCAGCCTAAAAAGGATCTAGTGTGGAATGAAAATTGTCTCAAAACTGGTGTGGGATGGCACCATCTCAAGCCGGGGATAGACTGCCTCATCCCCTAGGGCAATCCCCGATGACTGCAGTTGCCGGCGTTGCATCAAGCAAGTGTAGAACAGGCAAATGGATTCTAGGACAAAACTACCCAAGTTTTTGCATGAGTGCAGGAACATGAAGGAAGATTAAAATAACGGTATAAACTTTGCTGTGGGAAAATTGCAGTGGGGGTGGGGGGGGCGGGGTGGTGGAGAGAGAGAGAGAGCAGTGCTAGTAATAAATAGCAATAGCGGACAATTTATAAACAGAGGGAAAAAGCGATGGCAGACCTGCCCTCCCAGAATTCCATGCAGCAGAAAAACCCCTCCATGAGTGCTCCGTGCATCCACTGACAACTATAGTAACTAATTATTTTTTCCATGTGCTTCAATTTTTCCTCTTACCTCAACAACATGTTTCCCTTGTAATAATGTTGTCTTTATTAACTCAGCACAGCGTGCCCCTTTTATCACCAGCCGTTCTCCTTTTGTAAGTTCCCTCTCTCCCTCGTGCATCTCCTTGTCTTGTCTCGCCCTCTCCCCCCCCACCACTGCACCCCCATCCCATTCATCAGTGTAATACCAGTTATAAGATGGCGTAGCAGTAACACTTGAAATTATGAAAGGACGTGACGGGTGAATAGAAGCTCTTTCTATGCCGCATGCAATTCTAGGAGGTCAGGTCTGCCATTGCTTTTTCCCACAGTCTTTATAAATTGTGCGCGATAGCGCTACCAACTTTCCCACACTGTTTAAAAATTATCTGCTTTCGCTATTTATTCCTAGCAGTTTCCCAGGGTCCCTTATAAAGGTTTATGTAGGTCAGCATAACAACAGGGGCTGAAGGGCTCATAATGTGCTGTACATAAAGCTTAATTATGTTACAATTTGGCATGATTAACTTTGTTCAAGTGTAAGATCATAATACATTGATCAGGATTTATGGCAGGTCCACCATCGCTCAATGCGTCATGATGTCAACGGTAGAAGGTAGAACAGTCCTAACCCCAGGGATGGCTCCTTGCAAGTGTCAACGCGTGCAGTGTCCAGTTAAGAGTGGTCAAATGTGAACAGCAAAAGCGCCATTCCTATCCCAGGACAACGAACAGCCAATTTAGTGGGGACACAAGGGGCTAAAGTAAGTCCTATTTACCTATTCAGCCAATATCTTTCCTTTCCCATCCATGTACCTATTTAAGTACCTTTTAATTGATACAGTTGTACTTGCCTCCACCACTTCCTCTGGCAGCTTGACCTACATACCCACCATAAACTGTATGAAAAAATGCTTGCAGGTCATTTTTACAACTTTTACCTCTCACCTTAAATCTATGCTCTCATTTACTTCAGCCTCCCTCTCCTCTCCCTTGATTCTGTTAATAATATTTCCTTCCATCTATGCCTAGAGATTTCAAAGATTCCCTGTCTTCCAGAATAGTAACATGCTTATTTTGATGCATCGAATAAAATGGAGAAAAAGGCAACGCTGCTGGAGCTGCTGTTATGGCTGCGCTGCAGCTGGTGTGGACCAGTGTTGAGCATGGAGCAGAGACACAGCGTCCAGTCAGATTGCCTTCAGCTCTGTACAGACTTGAAATGGCCTGATAATGGAGCCGACATGGTTTTATTTAAAAATTCTGTGACCATGGGATCTGCGCCCAAGATGGCGATGCCTTTGATCCACAAAGGGTTGCTGAATCCGGGGGAGCAGAGGACTGGAGCAGGGCACCTGAAGATAGGGAGAATACCCCCCCCCACCCCATTTGAGAAGGAGAAGCAGAGGAGATGACCATAGCTGCACACCAGTGAGGGGTTTTGCAGTTGAAGAACATACTGACAGTGTGGGTGGCAGGCGACTAGGGCCGAGGGATTCACACCAGGCAGCGGACAGCTGGAGACTGGCTGAAGAGGTACCAGGTATTGGAATGGGGATGCAAGAGGGTACCAAGGGAGTTGAAGTTTTCCTGATCATGGCGGAAATTCGGATCTCGAGCTCGGATTGCTGATTATTTGGACTGGACTCTGTGTGGCCGTGGAAGTAATTGGACATGAATCCACGAACACGCAGGAACTCTGAAAGGACTCTCTTTTGCTTCAGATATTTCTGGCAATTGCGAATCTGTCTGCATTACGGCAGACGAAAGCAAATTCTGTGTAATATTGTAGTCTTTATTACATGACAATAAAAGAATCTTGGATCTTGAAACATGCCTACCTATGAGATCATGTACAGCCATTGAAATTTTACTTTCCTGTACCTAAAGCACTTGAATTGAACTGCGTAATGCATTACTATATTTAATTTCTTTTTATGGGGCTCATCTGATCAGACGTCCAAATGCTCTTTTTCTACAAACATTCTGGCACAAAGCGTGAAACTACATAGCCACAATGTGCTGCAATTATACTGGGTTTTATACAGGCAATGAGCTCTTCACAGTCCAAAGGCTGCCCTGGTTTGCAAATGTTAAGTGGCGTATGATTATTAACGCTGTACTGAGTCCACTGCCAAGATTTTGCATGATTGGTTATGCGCTGTAGCACGTGATCGGTCAGACAATTTTTGGCCAAAGTTTCCTTGTAGAACAGTGAACTTGCATTTTTGGTTAAACCCTGGCTCAGGAAGCAGCTACAGGAGTGGTTTCAAGTTGGCAGATTCCAAGCACCACAAATCCCGGTCATCCGCGCAAGCTACAACACTGCCCAAAACTTGTTTGATCCAGTTTGCTCAGCCAGTCATTTCTCTGGGTGCATTCCTGTTGTTGGATGAATCAGTGTGGAGGATTAAAACCTGTTAGACCTCCTGGTTTTACAGCTGCCGGACAAAGGTCAGGCGAGTGCTGAGCAGCGAGATGTTGCTCTGTGATAGGACAGACTCCAGGCTGGCCATGTATACAAACAGGCTTTAATGCAGTCTGTGAAACTGTGAATTTAACACACATCTCAGAAACAAAAGACTTCAGAATTTCCAAATGAAACTCCAAAAATTGAGTTGAAATTAGTTTTCGTATTAAAAACAATGAAAGCCTTCCATTTGTTTGTTAGATTTGCAAGACACTCACTCTATTTTCTTCCACAGTAAGTGAGCAAAGCGGATGCCAATCTTCAACATTGTTCTCAAGTCACTCACAAATTAACATCCTGGCTATTGCAATGAGCAGCCCTGGGGAAATATTTTGTAAGTTGTTCTCTTCTCCACTTTGTTTTGTTTATTAATTATTTCAAGACTGAAGTTGGGGTGAAAAAATCTTTTCCTGAATGAGGTGGTTTGAATGGAAAATCGGGTGCCAAAATCAGGTGCGAATGACCCACACCACCCAGCATATGCTCTGTTCTCACAGCTACCATCAGGAAAGTGGTATAGGTGTCACAACATTGGTACCATCATGTTCAGGAACAGTTGCTACTCCTCCACCATCAGACTCCTTAACAATAAAGTACCCCTGTAACTTAAGGACTCATTTAAGGACTTTTACTTTTGCGCTTTATTTTTTTTCCTCTCTGTATTGCACAGATTGCTTACATTTCTTTAGGTAAAAAAAGAATCTCAGGGTTGCATGTGATGTCATGCATGTTCTCCAACAATAACTCTGAAATATGAAATATCCAGGAATACAACCAACAAGAAATTGTAGAATGACAAAAATTAATGGCTCCAAAAAAGTGGTCTTAGGGTCCATCCTGTCCTTGTTACTGAAAAGCAAAACTATTTAGGTTACCCCCAGCTTTCAGACTAGTATCTTGCAGTTAAAGCTCCATCAGTACTTTGCAAGAGTTTCTGCATTCTTCATCCTTTCCGGCAGTGAGTTCCAGATCCAACTAATTTTTGTCGAAAAATTCCCAAACATCCACCCTCCTTTACATCTATGTCAACCTCTTTGCTATACATAGACTATTTAAACTCCTCTATTAGAATTCCCCTCAATTGGGTATTTTAAAGAAACAAACCCATTTTAGATAGTCTCTTCATAACTATAATTCTCCAGACCTAACTAACATCCTCATACATCTCAATAGCAGAATCCCCCAGTGGCAATCCATTTCAATTCCCCATCCTATTCACATGCCGACTTGTCTGTCCATGGTCTCATGTACTGCCGGATTGTGGACACCCGTAAAATGGAGTAAAAACACCTCATATCCCGTCTGGGCACCCTCCAACCAGAATCCATTAACATCCACTTCACTGATTTTGTTAGACCACCCCATCTTTCCCTTATCCCTATGTCTCCTTTCTCCAAGCTCTGTCCCTTTCTTTCCCTTTCCCTGTCTCCTTTCCTCCAGCTCTGTATTCACAAAGTAACCCCTCCCCAATACTACTCACCTTTCCTCTCACCAATGTCCAATTATAGCCCTTTGCCTGTTGGCCTGTGCTCCTTCTCCGCCTTTCTTCCCTCATCCTTGAGCCATCCTGTATGCATTTTGCTCAAGAATTTAGATTTCAGATTTCTTGTAAGAGTACATACATGACATCATATATAACCCTGAGATTCATTTTCTGCAGGTGAGGCAGAATTACCACTAATTTGTAGTGCAAAAAAAAGTCCACAGCGTATACATGTAAAAAATAAAGAACTGTAAACAGATAACGAATATAAACAAACTGACTGTGCAATACAGAGAGAACAAAAGAAAATCAATAAAGTGAACAAGAGTCCTTAAATGAGCCTCTGATTGAGTTTGTTGTTGAGGAGTTTGACGGTGGAGGGGTAGCAGCTGTTCCTGAACTTGGTGGTGTGTGTCTTGTGGCACACACGCTGCTGCAGGAATTGCAGCAGCGAGAACAGAGCTTGTGCTAGGTGGTGTGGGTCTTTGATGATTGCTGCTGCTATCCAACAGCAGCGAACCCTGTAGATGTTCTCTAAAGTGTACAAGAACATCCCCAACACGTATCAGGCAGAGCCCTGACCCCACCTTGGATACTTAGACCACATTTCTGTAATGCTAATCCCAGCATACAGACCTCTAGCCAGACCAGGGGTTCCCAAGCTGGGGTACATGTACCCGCAGTGGTACAGTTGCATTTTTCAGGGGGTACATTGGGTCTGAGAGAATAACCACTACTGTACAATACATGTGTTGTAATCTGCAGTCAGATTGCACAATGTCATTTTTTTTTTAATCCTTAATTTTTAGGGGTACACGGGAACCTATAAAAATGCCCAAGAGGAACAAAAAGGTTGGGAACCCCTGCGCTAGACGCACCAGATCAGTCCTGAAGCAGGTTAAAACCTGGCCAGCGGGGGCCATTCATGAACTTCAAGATTGCTTTGAGCATACTGACTGTTCAAGGAAGCAGCAACCTGGTGACCACCTATATTATTAAGTGTACTGATGACGTCACTGTGCCCAAGTCCATCACTACTAGCTCTAATCAGAAGCCATGGATGACTGCAGAGGTGTGTGTGCTGCTCAGGAACCGAGACGTGGCCTTCAGAGTGGACGACAAGGCAGCCCTAGCGATGGCAAGAGTCAAGCTGTCTAAGCCCGTCAGGGAGGCTAAGCGTGCGCATACCCAGTGCATTCATAATCATTTCCTGGACAGCAAGGACACGCGACGCATGTGGAAGGGGATCCAAGATATCACTAACCACAAGTCTACTCCATTTGCCTGTGCTGGTGGTGCCTCCCTCCCAGATGAACTGAACAACTTCTACGTGCGGTTTGAGGTGAGAAACGATGTGGCAGCAGAGAAGACCACCCCTCCTCCAAACGATCAGGTGCTGTGTCTTATAATGGCTGATGTTAAAAGAGAACTAGGCAAAGTCAACCCAAGGAAAGCTGCTGAGTCAGATAAAATTTCCAGCTCAGGGGTTGTGCAGTTCTCTAGTAGATATGCTCACCGACATCTTTAACATCTCCTCGAGTAGCGCTGTGGTACCAACGTGCTTCAAAGCCGCCACCATTGTCCCTGTGCCAAAGAAGTCGTCTGTGCCCTGCCTCAATGATTACTGCCCAGTTGCACTCACATCCATCATCATGAAGTGCTTTGAGAGTGTGGTGAATGTCTGCCAAGCTACCTGTCTCCCCTCTGGGGAGCCTTGCTGTACTAACATTGGCTGTGCATTATCTCTACTGTTAAGGACACTCCCCTTGGATATAATTGTATATGCACCTATTGTCTTTCATTATTGTACCATGAATTTCTGCTAATAAAAGCCATGATTATTGTTTGACCACATCGTCTTTGTCTACTTCATCAACTGGCACTTCAATTTTATTAGCAGAAATGGATGCAGCACTCAAGCCAGAGTGGCTGATGATCGATCCGTCTGCCCCGAGGGCCAGAGAAATTTTCAACCACTGGATTGCTTGTTTCAGTTACTACATGGCTCGAAACAACGTGGTCGATGAGGCGATACAGTGGGGCCACCTGAACTCTCTGCTGGGTGAGGTCCCTTTCGCCATAACGCAAGGAGCTACCACTCTGGTTATAGCCTGGGAACGTCTGACTGCTCACTATGCAGTGCCACGGAATGTGGTGCTTGATCGACACCAGTTGCTGACTAGACGCCAGAAACCCAGGGAAAGTGATGCTGCCTATACACTGGTTCTCGACTCACTGGCAAATGAATGTGATGTCAATGTGCAACAACACCGCAATGCCTTGAAGCTGGATGCTTTAGTCAACGGGATTGAATCCAGTTACATCTGGCAGAGGCTGCTGGAGATGGAGCCCTTAACCTAAGAGCGGGCAGTCATTCTAGCCAAAACACTGAGAAGTGCCATGCGGTCCAGTGAAATGCTAGAAACCGAAAAGGAAACATCCAGGAGTGCTGGAACCCTGAAGGAAAGAAAAGGTCGAACTCCTGAAAAATGCTACTTCTGTGATAAGAGCTGGCACCCCAGACAGAAGTGCCCGGCTTGATTTGCTACCTGCAGCTATTGTGGGAAACTCGGCCACTTAGCTAAAGCGTGTAAGGGGAAAAGTACTCCCACTGATAAAAAGAAGAGGAAGAAGAGAAGCACCAAGAAAATGCATCCTGGAGCTGCAGGAATGGAAGACAACTGTGAAAAGGGGGAATCTTCAGATAAACAGGCTGGCCAGTCCATCACAGTTCCTGATTTGCTAGGAAAGGCAAACATACGTTCATGAGGTGTCTGATTTGGTGCAGTACACAATAAAGACCGAATAGAATGTAGTGTATCAGGCAGCACCTCCTGCCACTGGGTAACAGGGTAACCATATGTTTTTAAAGCAAGATTAACAGTCTTCCAGACTGTAGCATTAGCCCTTTCAAAAAAAGCCATGATTATTGTTTGACCACATCGTCTTTGTATACTTCATCAACTGGCACTTCAATGAGATTCATCATGGGGCACATCAAGCTCCTGCTACCCCCGTCACTGGACCCCCTGCAGTTCACATATAATCCAACTGCTCCACGGATGATGCTATTGCCACTGCCATCCATGTAGCCCTCACCCACCTGGAAAATAAAGACTTGTATGTTCGAATGCTGTTTATTAACTTCAGTTCAACAATCAATACAATCATACCTCAGTACCTGAGAAGGAAGATGGACCTGCTGGGACTAAACACCTTCCTCTGCAATTGGATTTTCAACTTCCTGACGGGGAGACCTCAAGCAGTTCGGATCAGTAACAGCACTTCCAAGACCATCACACTGAGTACGCCCCCTAGCCCCCCCCCACCGCCCCACCCAAGGCTGTGTGCTGAGTCCACTGCTGTTCTCTCTGCTGAACCACAATTGTGCAGCCAAACACAGCTGGAACCACATCATCAAATTCGCTGACAATATGACTGTGGTGGGCCTGATTAGTAAGAATGAGGAGTCAAGATACAGAGACAAACTGCAGACACTAACGGGCTGGTGCAGAGCAAACAACCTGTATCTGAACATTAATAAAACAAAAGAAATGATTGTCAACTTCAGGAGGGCCTGGGGAGATCACACTCCCCTGACCATTGACCGTTCTACTGCTGAGGTCATCAAGAGTATCAAGTTCCTCAGTGAACACCTAGTGGAGAATCTCACCTGATCCATTAACACCAGCTCCATCGCCAAGAAATCCCAGCAGCGCCTCTACTTCCTATGAAGGCTGAGGAAAGTCCATCTCCCACCCTCCATCCTCACCAAATTCTACAGAGGATGTATCGAGAGCATCCTCTGCAACTGCATCACCGCCTGGTTTGGAAGCTGTACCTCCTCAGACTGCAAGACCTTGCAGAGGATTTGAAATCAGCAGAAAAGACCATTGGAGAACCTTTTCCTAACATGAAGGACATCTACACACGATGTAGGCAGAAAGCAATAAGCATTGTGAAAGACTCCACGCATCCCACATGTAAACTGTTCTCCCTGCTGCCATCTGGCAGGAGGTACCAAAGCACTCAGACCATTACATCCAGAGTGGGAAACAACTTTTCCCCCAAGCCATCACATTCCTGAACTCCCAGTACAGATGTTCATAGTGCGACATGGACTTTCAGTGTATATGTTTTAATACCTTAATATTTTAATGTGTTAACTTCTTTCCTAATTTGTATCTATGTAAGTACGCTCTGTGATCCTGGAGAAACATTATCTTGTCCTATTGTGCAAGCGTGGTATGAACGATAAATAAAGTTGACTTGACTAGTGGGGAGAGTTTTTCCTGTGATGTTATGGGCTGTGTCCACTACCTTTTGCAGGGCTTTACTTTCAGGGGCATTATGATCTAGAATGGACTCCCCATACCAGATCATGATGGAGCCGGTCAGCACATTTTCCCTTATACATCTGTAGTAACTTACCAGGTTTTCAGGTGTTGCACTAAACTTCTGCAAATTCCTCAGGACGTCGAGGTGCTGATGTGCTTTCTTCACTATACCATTAGTGTGCTGGGTCCAAGAAAGATCCTCCGAGATAGTAACTCCCAAGAACTTAAATGCTCACCTCTGATCCCCCAGCGATCACTGGATTGTATACTTCTGGCTTTCCCTTCCTGAAGTCAACAATTAGCTCCTTCATTTTGGTGACATTGAGTGCAAGGTGGTTGTTGTTACACCATTCTGCCATGTTTTCAATCTCTCTCCTGTATGCTCTTTATACAACCCACTAACATGGTATCAGCAAATTTGTAGATGGTGTTATTGTCAAACTGGACTACACAGTCGTAGGTGTAAAATGAGTAAAGCAGGGGGCTAAGAACACAGCCCTGTGATGCTTCGGTACTAATGGAGATTGTGGAAGAGATGTTCTTGCCAACCCTCACTGATTATGTTCTGGATGTGAGGAATTCCATGATCAATTTACACAGTGGAGTGTTAAGCCCCAGGTCTTGGAGTTTGTTGATCAGTTTTGAAGGGTTGATGGTATTAAGTGCTGAACTGTAGCCAATAAAGAGCATCCTGATGCTCTTTGCTATTCAGGTGTTCCATGGATTTGTGTAAAGCCAGTGAGATGGCATCCACTGTAGACCTGCTGTTACGATAGGAAATTTGGACAGAAGCTGATATGCTTCAACACCAGACTTTGCAAATACTTCATCACCGATGATGTGAGTCCCACTGCTCGATAATCATTTAGGCAGGTTACCACGATCTTCTTGGGCATCAGTACGATTGACACCTGTTTGAATCAGGTGGGTACTAGACCCTGCTGGAGTGAGATGTTGAAGATATTCATGAATACATTGGTCTGTTGGTCAGCGCAGATCTTTAATTCTTGGCCAGGTACCCCATCTGGGCTGGATGCTTTCCTCGGATTCACTCTCCTGAATACATAATATGAAGAATGGTTCAGGCCCAAAATGTTGGTTATATATCTTTACCTCCTACGAACAGTATGAGAATTGCTGAGGTCTTCCAGCATTTTTGTGTTTTTACTACAATTACAGCGTCTGTAGACCATTGTGTTTCACATCTCTTCAGTACCCTTCCTAGTGCTCACACATCCTTGCTGTTCACTTGAAATGAAGGTAGTACTCTAGCTGTGGCCTATGTGTTGCTTTACGACTTTGATGGAATAGCTCACTGGTGAGCTGAGGCGGTGCAAAGTAAAACAATAGACTCCTTATTCGTCAGGAAAATAATGCCAAAAGATTTGTGCACGTGCCTACATTTGGGTAGAGAGGTGTGCGTGAATGAGGGTAGTAAAATTTGCAATCAAATCTTCCATTATACTCAACTGATTTTATTTTAAACTTGTGTAAACTTCTAAAGGACAAAACAAAAACATTTATCACAAAATGGCAATACCCTGTAACAAGACTTCTCTTGATCCTTCATAGCTGTCACACAGACAGAATAAAAACAGCCTATTCACAAAATATTTTGTCAATACACAAGGACTGTTTTAATTCATGTTCTATGTAAGTACAGTCTGAGCAACTGGAACCAAGTCCCTCGCAGGCAAGTTTGCGAAGGCTGTTGAGAGGGCTGACACAGACTTGACTCGTGGATGGAAAGTTGGACATTGATTCAGCAGAAATGGAATTAAAAAGAAGAAAGCTAGTCTGAGGGTTTGAAGGTAGAGCAAACAATGGTTAGAAAATACACAAAAAAAGTGATTCTAAGCTGTGCTTAATGGCATCAACCTAAATGGAAGGAAATGAATAAAGCAGATGTACTCAGAGACAGACAAGAGACACTTGGAGGTATGATGACTTAGCTATTATAGAAGTATGGCCCAAAGTGAGTCAGGAATGGCAACTTATTATTTTTTAGACATAATAACGAGGGGGTTGAGAGGAAATTGCAATGTTGGTTAAAGAAACATTTACAGCTCAGAGAAGGGATGATACGACGGAAGGAACACAAAATGAGACTACACAGTAAACTCCAAAACAAAATCAGGATGATCACCCTGCTGGAACCCTCTAATGATAAGTTCATGACAAGTGCAGAAATTATAGGGGGGCTTAAATAACTGAGATTAGCAGTTATACCATCCCTGTTATAGGTACAGATACAACAAAATCCCTGAAGTGCATTCAAAGGAACCTTTTAAATCTGAGTTGTGTGTCCTTGAGTTTGGAAAGGCTGCAGTTTTGGATTCGGCTTTAAGAAGACAGCTGAGTAGGTGGATGCAGTGCCAGTGAGAGAGCAATCTCCAGATAGTGATCACAGTTCAGTTAACTTTAGCATTGTTCAGGCGAAAGGATAAATATATAAGAGAAATTATGGTTCTAAATTGGGAAAGGTCAATTTGACAGGGCTTACAATCATGTATCAAAACTTGACTGGAAACAGCTACTTGAAGGTAGATCAGTGTGGGAGCAATGAGAGGCTTTCAAGAAAGTTCTCAAACTAGTTCTCAAACAGGAAAAGGATGAGTGTCAAATCTACAGCTGCCAGGTTGGTGTGATGCATAGAAGGTAAAGAGAAGGTAAGGGGGGGTGGGGGAGGGAAGCATAATAGATATTAAGACCACAATACAAAAGAAATTGGAGAATGCTGAATGCAGAAAGTGTAAGGGTGAAATTAGAGGTGCAATTAGGACAGCTGTGGCAGGGCCTAAGAGATATAACTTGCTACAAAACCAAATCCAATGCAGTAGGAGACAGCATAGCTTCACTCTCAGATGAACTCAAAGCCTCTACACCCAATTTGACCACAAGAACAAGGAAGACCACCAAAGCGTTCCCCCACGTCCGCTGATGATCCTCTCCTGTCCATATCTGAGGATTACACATGGGCTGCCTCCAGAAGAATGAATCTGAGGAAAGCATCTGGTCTCCAAGATCTTGAGACACCCATCTGTTTCAAACAGGATTCAATCAGACTGGTGTCCAAGAAAAATGTGGTAATCTGCCTAAATGACTACCAACTAGTGGCACTCACATCCACATTGACTACAGTTTGGCATTAATCACCAATGTCCCCTCAAAATTGATTAACAAACTCCAAGATCTGGGCCTCAATATCCCACTGTGTAATTGGATTGTGAATTTCCTCACCTCCAGAACACAATCAGTGAGGATTGGCAAGAACATCTCCTCCACAATTTCCATCAGAATTGGAGCACCACAGGACTACGTACTTAGTCCCCTGCTCTATTCGCTTTACACATACAACTGCATGGCTCGATATGACAATAACACCATCTGCAAGTAATGGGCTGTATAAAAAGAGACAATGAGTCAGCATATAGGAGAGAGATTGAAAACTTGGCTGAATGGTGTACTAATAACAACCTCGCACTCAATGTTAAGAAATCCAAGGTGCTGATTGTGGATTTTAAGAAGGGAAAACCAGAGGTATATGATCCAGTGATTACTGGGAGAGCAGAGGTGGAGAAGGTGAGCAAATTTAAGTTCCTGGGAATCACTATCTTTTTTTGGAATATTTTATTTTTTGATTTTCCAAAGACTCATGTAAATCCAATAAACAATATATTACATTCTTTCCATATAATAGGATTTACAGAGTCCTTATTTCTCCCTCCTTTCACCCTCCCCTGCCTCTCACTTAAATTATACAAATACCAAAATACTAAAATACAGACATACAAAAACCACCTAAACACCGACAAAGACAACGATCCTCCTTGAGGCTGGAGGACCTCGGAAGTTAATAAAAACAGGTACTGGCAAAATCACACGTCATCTGCACCACATTCCCCATTATATACTCTTAGTCCTTGTTTCTTTTCTCTTATTTGGGGAGGGGGGGGGGTGTGAATTATATCTGTGCTCCTATGTGCCTCAGATACAGCTGCCACACTTCAACAAATGTGTCCTATCTCTTCCATAAATTGTAGGTGATTTTCTCCAGGGGAATGCAACGCTATATTTCCATATTCCATCGAACGATACTTAGCTGGGAGTTGGACTTCTACCTAACTGCTATACACTTCCTGGCTACTGACAAGGTGGCCTTCACAAACTGAATTTGGTGTTTGGACAGGCTAAACTAAACTTCCCCAGTGTTCCCTAGAAGGTACAACTCCAGATCTTGTGGAAAATGCACCTTTGTAATTTTTTTTCCAGAGTGTCTCCCAGGTCTTCCCAGAAGGATCTCACCCTTTTACACAGCCAGGTGGAGGCTACAAAGGTTCCAACCTCCACACTGCACCTGAAGCACATTTCCAAAATTTCTGGCTTTGACTTGTGTAATTTTTGCAGTGTGAGGTATAACTGATCCAAGAAATTATATTGCACCAGCACGTGTCTGGCATTGACAATTCCCACCAGGCTATTCAAACACAAATCTTCCCACCATTGTTCATCAATTGTTATGCCCATGTCCAACTCCCCCCTTTCCCTGGACCGGCTTCAGATCTTCATTTTGGATTATGGAATACATCCTAGAGATAAATTTACACACAATCTCCTTTCGAATATGTCTCTACAGACAGGCAGATTCATTGTTGGTCCCAGTTTGTTCCTTAGGAAAGACCTTAATTGCAGAAAGCAGAAGAATGTTCCATTTGATAACTCATATTTAAACCTCAACTGCTCAAATGGCATGAGCTATCCTTGATGGTAACAATCCTTGATACATCTGATCCCCTTCCGGCACCAGGTGCCCAAGATCTTATTGCCCAGAGACATGGGTATTGAGTACAGGGCATTTTAGGAGATATCCCCACCTTCAATCCAATACATCAATTTATTCTTTGCCATGTCTGGCACATGTCTTATTATGGGATTATGCATTTTTTCTAACCTAATTTGGTATCTCATTTGTATATAAATTCTCCTGCTATCTTAGCTCAAATTTGTGCCCAAGAGGGGTGATCCCTCCCTCAAAAGTGAGGCAACGAATCTCGCCTGAGACGTCCAATATTTTTTAAAATCTGGCAGTTTTAAGGCTAATTTATATTCCTATGTCAACTTTTCAATGGAGACTCTAGGCACTTTATTATTCCACAAAAAGTTTCTGACACATCAATTGAGCATTTTGAAGAAACACTGGGGCAATGAAATGGGCAATGTCTGAAAAAGGTATTGTAATCATGGCATCATCTTCATTTTTAAAGTTAACTCTGCCTACCAACATTATGGGCAGAGTTTCCCATCTAGCCAGGTCCTCCTCGATCTTCGGGAGAAAAGGGAGATAATTTAATTTATATATATTGCGTAGGTCTTTATCCATTCTTCTCACTAGGTATTTAATGCCTTCCGAAGGAATGATTTTGCTTTTATCCATATTAACCTTGTACCTGAAGATTTTCCCGTAATCCTCCAGTATGGTCATCAGTCTGGTCAACGACCTCCCACGTTCTCTCAAATACACTAACACGTCATCAGTAAACAGGTTGATTTTGAGTTCCACCTGGCACACCTTTTACCCCCTTATGTCTGGATCCTGGTGAATGTTTCCGCCAGCGGTTCAATAGCTAGTATGAACAGTGCTTGGGACAGTGGGCAGCCCTGCCTGCTAGATCTACTCAGTGGAAACACTGGAGACATCTACCCTTTGTGATGATTTTAGCTTGGGGATTATAATACAATGTCCTTCCCAATTGATAAATGTTTGTTCCAGTCCAAATTTCTCCAGTGTCTTAAACAGAAAAACCACTGCAATCTACTAAAGGCCTTCTCCACTTCCAAGGATACGGTCACTCCCAGGTCCTCCCCCGACTGTGCCAGGTGTATTATATTGAGCAATCTGGCTACGTTATCTGCTGATTGCCTCTTTTGAACAATCCTAGCCTGATCCGGGTTTGTTAATTTCGGCAAACGTTTTGCCAACCTATTACCAATGTTTTTGCTTTAATTTTATAATCTATATTCAATTATATAGGCCTATAGGAGGAGGCTTTCAATGGATCCCTGCAGGAGTTACTTGAAGAACATTTCCTGGAACCAAAACAAGAATGTCATTGTGAAGAAAACATGTCAGCGCCTCTACTTGCTCAGGAGTTTGCAGAGGTTCAGTACGACATTGGATACTTTGGCAAACTTCTACAGACAAGTAGTGGAAAGTGTGATGCATCAAAACCTCTGAGAGGAAAGCCCTGCAAAAGAAAGTGGACACAGCCCAGTACATCACCAGAAAAACTCTCCCCACCATTTAGAAAATCTACATGGAACACTCCCATCAGCAATTATCAAGGATCCACACCTCCCAAGTGGGATCTTGAAATGTCTGTTGTTAAAGGTGATTAAAGGGGTATAGAAATGTTTTCTTTTATGAGACAATGCACAGTATACAAGAGAGGAGGAGTTATGTATAGAGCACGAGTTAGATTTTAGCTAATGTATTGGATGCCTCATATTACAGAGGAAAAATGTGAATGGATTGCAGAACAGATCTACAAGGATGAGAACAAGACAAATACCTCAGACATGAGGAAAAATCAGATAGGCTTAGGTTATTCTCTCCAAACGATTGGAGGTCAAGGGAGGCTTAATTGAGGTATATAGAATTGTGAAAAGCACAGATGTTGTAAATAGGATCATTAAACTCATTGATAATTGGATTAAAGGAAAAACAAGACTTTTTCATTGAAAAACTGAATGAGCAGTAGAGGCAGAACCGCCCCATCACTTTGAGAAAGTACTGGGGTGTGCATTTGAACAACCCTGACCTGCAGGGTTGGCAACCTGGTGTTGGAATGCAGGATTAGGTTGGGTTCTAACATGACGGACCAAATACCTCCATAATGTGTTGTACCCTTTCTGTGACTCTATAATCAAAAGTAGCATCAATAATGATCTGCTTGGTTTCCTAAATAATTAATCACCTCATGTGCTTGCTTTAAACTTGGACCAAACTCAAAACGTTTTTTTGTCAACAAAAAAAAACATAGAAACATAGAAACATAGAAGATAGGAGCAGGAGTAGGTCATTCGACCCTTCGAGCCTGCTCCGCCATTCAACGAGATCATGGCTGATCTTAAAGTTCAGTACCCCGTCCACGCCTTCTCTCCGTAACCTTTAATACCTTTATACTGAAGAAATATATCTAATTCCCTCTTAAATATATTTAATGAACCTGCCTCTACTGCCCTCTGTGGCAATGAATTCCACAGATTCACCACCCTCTGGGTAAAGAAATTCCTCCTCATCTCGGTCCTAAATGGTTTACCTATTATCCTCAAACCATGGCCCCGGGTTCTGGATTTTCCCATCATTGGAAGCATCCCATCTGCATCCATTCTGTCCAGTCCTGCCAGAATTTTATATGTCTCTATGAGATCCCCTCTCAATCATCTAAACTCCAGCGAGTACAATCCCAATTTGCGCAATCTTTCCTCATAAGCCATTCCTGCCATTCCAGGTATCAGCCTGGTGAATCGCCTCTGCACTCCCTCCATTGCAAGAACATTCTTCCTTATATAAGGTGACCAAAACTGCACACAATACTCCAGGTGGGGTCTCACCAAGGCCCTGTACAGCTGCAGTAAGGTATCCTTGTTCCTATACTCAAACCCTCTTGATATGAAGGCCAACATACCATTTGCCTTT
The DNA here is from genome assembly GCF_036971445.1 of Narcine bancroftii. Taxonomy (NCBI): domain Eukaryota; kingdom Metazoa; phylum Chordata; class Chondrichthyes; order Torpediniformes; family Narcinidae; genus Narcine; species Narcine bancroftii. The sequence goes on along the minus strand of NC_091471.1, from coordinate 144,375,652 downwards.
TTAACTGCCTGCTGTACCTGCATGCTCGCCTTCAGAGACTGATGTACAAGTACCCCTAGGTCTCTCTGCACTTCCCCATCTCTTAATCTATTTCCATTCAAATAGTAATCTGCCCTCCGGTTTGTATTACCAAAGTGGATAACCTCACATTTATCCACATATTAGTGCATTTGCCATGTATCTGCCCAGTCCCTCAATTTATCCAAATCACACTGGAGCTTCCTGACCCCCTCTTCCGTGCATACAACCCCTCCTAGCTTAGTGTCATCTGCAAATTTGGAGATATTACATCCAATCCCCTCATCCAGATCATTAATGTAAATTGTGAACAGCTGGGGTCCCAGTACAGATCCCTGTGGCACCCCACTGGTCACCGCCTGCCACTCAGAAAATGAGCCATTTATCCCAACTCTCTATCTTCTACCTGCCAGCCAGTTCTCAATCCACATCAATACTTTGCCCCCAATCCCATGAGCCTTGATTTTGGAAGCCAGTCATTTATGCGGGACCTTATCGAAGGCCTTTTGGAAGTCCAGGTACACCACATCCACTGGCTCTCCCCCATCTATTTTATCTGTTACCAACTCAAAGAATTCCAATAGATTTGTCAAGCACAATTTACCTTTTGTAAATCCATGTTGACTCTGTCCGATCCCTTCTCTGCTAGTCATATGCTCCGCTATTACATCCTTAATAATGGATTCCATCATTTTGCCCACTACTGATGTAAGGCTCACCGGCCGATAATTCCCCGCTTTTTCTCTACCCCCCTTTTTAAATAGTGGGGTAACATTAGCTACCCTCCAATCCATGGGTACTGATCCTGAGTCTACCGAGTTCTGGAAAATAATTCTTAAAGCATCTGCTATCTGAATGGCCACTTCCTTCAATACCCAAGGATGTAGATTATCAGGCCCTTGGGATTTATCTGCCTTCAATCTCATCAATTTCCCCAAGACCATGTCCTTTGAGATACTGATTTCTTTCAGTTCCTCCCTTGCATTAGTCTCTATGTTTCCCAACATCCTTGGAAGGTTATTTGTATCCTCTCTTGTAAAAACAGAACTAAAGTAAGAATTAAATTGGTCTGCCATTTCCTTATTCCCCATTATATATTCCCTTGATTCCGACTGCAAAGGACCTACTCTGGATTTCACCAATCTTTTCCTCTTGACATATTTATAAAAGCTTTTGCAGTCAGTTTTTATATTTGCCGCAAGCTTACTTTCGTAATTTATTTTTGCTCTCTTGATTAATCCCTTTGTCCTCCTTTGCTGCTTCTTGAACTGCTCCCAGTCTTCGGTTGCAGTAATTTTTTTGGCCAATTGATATGCTCTCTCTTTGGACCCAAAGCTGTGTCTAATTTACCTTGTTATCCACGGTTGAGTCACCTTTTTTGGTTTATTTTTATGCCAAACCGGTATAAACGATTTTTGCAATTTCTCCATTAGATCTGTGAATGCTTTCCATTGTCTATCCACAGTCAACTCCCCCATAAACACCACCCAATCAATCTTACTCAACTCCCATCTCATACCATCATAATTCTCTTTATTTAAATTCAGGACCTTAGTCTCAGTTTTAATTTCATCACTCTCCATGTCGAGTGAGAATTCGATCATATTGTGATCGCTCCTACCCAAAGGGCCTCGCACAACAAGATTGCTGATTAGCCCCTTATCATTGCATAATTCCCAATCTAAAATGGCCTGCTCCCGAGTTGGTTCCTCGACATATTGGTCTAGATAACTGTCCCGTAAACATTCAAGGAATTCCTCCTCCTCTGTATTTTTACCAATTTGAAAAAAGCTTGTTGTGATTTAACAAACGGGTTGGTAAACTCATCAGATGAACACAGTATTATATTTTATATATTAGCAACTGAGATCATTGAGTTAAAAACTGGTCCTATCTGTCTGTGAGAGATAGAGAGGCAGACACTATTCTCCATTGTGGGAGAAGCTGCATTTTGAAGACAGGTGCCCCAAATACTGCCTAAGACAGACTTGTGGGTTGAATGTGTTTGGAGCCTACAAAGAAATATGTCTTGTTTAGGCAGAGCAGATTCCAGGCTAATGTTAACAAGCAGCTTATGTGATCCCACTGAGAGTGGAGCAGAGATGCTTCACTATCTTCAGTCCTTACCATCTCTTCTTCCACACTTTTGCTTTGATCCCACTGCTTTCTTTCTAGGTTTTGCCAGCGAGGCAGGTGGTGCGTCACTAAAAAATGTGGGAGCCGCTGTTGGAGGTGTAATACCCACCAATCCCTAATATTAAAGAAATTTTTATAGAGGCTCAAACACAGAACCAGTCACCCCAGCTGTTATCGCCACACTGCTGGTTGGGGACCAGGAAATAGACCATCACCAGTTTACCACTGTCCCACTTAAAATAGTTTTCTACTCTCTCCTCCCCTTTCTTAATTCCTCTTCCTGCTGGTGCCTGGTCCTTCATTGTGCTGAGCATGGCCACCCAAGTCATGATGTGTTTGGTGATATAATAAAAGTGTACCCTGCCCATTTGTAATCAATTTTTTACGTTTTAATAAATTAAAGAATGCTTGTACCCAATTCATATTTAATTCAGCACCTGTATTGTATTTACACACAATGCTCAATATAGCTGAACAGATGATACTCAAACTATTTTTCGCCTTGAGACTCAAGTATTTCTGGCGCAGCCCCAAATGAGCTGAAGGGGTCCCTGCAGTGTGTCACTAATATGAGGAAACTCACATACTTACCACCCTGGGGTGAAAGGACACCACCCAGGTCCTCCTGGTGATCCAAGAATTTCATCCTCCTGAGGTCGAGAATCTAATAATTGGACTGTGCCTCTGGCATCCATCCAGAAGCTTGGCATAGTGGGTAGTTTTCATTTCGCATGTCTAGACGGTGAGTGTTGGTGAACGTGTTGATTGTGGGCGCAATCCCGCCAGATCATGTTTTCGACTGTTGAATGCTCTCATATATTCCAAAGGGGGTCATTGGACTACGAGTAGGCCAACAACACCAGTTTGAATTTCAGTCCTTGAAGCCAAATGTCCAATTGGCATCTGTTAGGTCTGCTTTGTTCATGAATGAGTGAGACAAACACCAGGCTGAGTCGAAATCAGGGTTCTTTGTTCTTTATTACCGGATTGTAACACTTGCGACCAACCAAGTTAGTCGGAGAATGCATTCTGCCGTTATCAGCAAAATGGTGATTTTTTATACCCTTGGATACATGCTTAGAACATCATCATATCATTACTTGTCCAATGACTAAAACTGTTGCTATCCTTTCCCTGCTAGCTTCCTGCCTCTCAATCCATCAATGTCTCTCTTATCTTGTAAGTACAAGGATGCATTCTGTTACTCCTTAGTACTGGGTGACTCCTTCTCCGGTCCCATCTCATGATGTTTTACCTAACAGGAGTACAAGGACACCTCCCCTTCTTGTTACTGCCCTGTACAGGGTAACTCCCTACACATTCCCATCTCATGATGTTTTACCTTACACATCCCATTTAAAATCACACATTATATTGGTTATAAATGCTCAAGAGACAACAATGGCACCAAAATCACAGCCATAGATTTTGGCCCATGTGGTTTAATGTAACCTTAGGCCACTGATTAAATTTAAAATTAAAATTAGTAACAACACATCAAATATATTATAAAGCATTTTGGTCGAAATGCTATATAAATGCAAGCTGTTCTGTCTGTCTACTGACAACTTTAAAGTAAAATAAATGTATTACTTTTCATTGTAAAGTTATTTTAAATTGATATTAGCAATCCCTCCCCTGATACTTGCAGAACACCACACAATGCAATGCAAAGCAGCCAAAGTCTGAATTGACTAAAGAAAATGCAATGGAGCGTCTCAATACTCTACGTATAGCAGAATTTCTGATCCAAGCAAACAATATTCTACTTGTATCACACCATTAACAGAGAGTCTAATGACACAGAAATCTACTCCCAGAAAAAAAGTTTTCTTGGCAACTTACACTGTTAGTTTAACAGTGAGTATGGAGTGCCAGTTGATACGCTTTGGTTGGCTCAGCTTTTATGTCAACCTGCAGGTCTTGAAACAATAAAAAGCCTGTGTGAAGATAAGACTGAACAACGGACTTCACTGTAGAAACCTAAATAGCATATAATGGCGGTTCCTAACATAAACAAGCCCATATTAGAAAGCTAGAGCGAACTTGACACACCACACTCTCAACCTCACTTCGAAGTGACTGAATGATGTAAAGGAAGTGGTCAAATGGTGCACTGCATGAGATTGGTGGCATCAACACTGTCAGGTCTGTACAGATGGAGCCTGATTCTATGAACTAGATAACCAGTGTTAAAATTGACCAAGATGTGCATACCACTGGTAAAATAAAGTGGTGTAGCCACTGAAAACGCAGTGGTGGCTACTGAATACAAAATAACGATAGTTAAATCAGAAGTCATTTACTCGAGTCACGCGCGTATTCTTTCAAAACACAGAACCACGAGTGCCACGTCACGGCTTCATGCCGTGCCAGTTTGCAAGACTTCTGGGAGTTGTAGTCTATCTCTAGTGCCGCTATATGGTGCCCCCCCAGAACCAGCACTATCCCCTGGTAGTTTTTTGGGAGGTCGACCCCTGTGTCTGGCTGTTGAATAGGGGCAGTTTTGTCCACATGGGCAGGTTTGAGCCTTTCAATTGTGAATGACAGAGGCTATCTGGCAATCTCCAAGATGCAGGTTGACCTCATTCATCTTATCACCCTGTATGGTCCCTCGTATGGTGCCTGCATGGACAGTCCATGTGTCCCTCTATGTAGGAACTTGTATTCACAGTCCTTCCGTTCGTGTGCTGATTTAAGGCTGCGGGTGATAGGCACTTGTATGATGAAGCCTAGAGCCGAGCAGCCAAGATAAGGCCGCCCATAACGAAGATGTGAATTGAGGTCCTCTGTCTGAAGTGGTGTGTGCCGCTAGGCCGAAGCGAACCACCCAGGAATAAAGGTATGCTCATGCACAAGAGTCCGTAGAAGCATCCACCATGGGGCCTGCCTCAGGCCATCTCGTAAACCTATCGATCGCCATGAAGAGATAGCAGTAGCCTCGCGAAACTGAAATTGGTCAAACAATGTCTACATGGACATGGTCGGAGCAGTGAGTTACCAGTGGGAAGGGCTGTAACGGTGCTTTTGTTACAGAGTTCAGAGGATCCCAAAACCCAGCAGCAATAGATATTCACCACGACAAAGGGTTACTTAAACAAAAGTTGCTTTTAATTATCTTTGCACATGAAAACAGAATCAAACTTTAACTTATTACTATCAACTTATTAACCTACTTAACCCCCCTCTAATTCTAAGCGCACATGTGTGTAATGTGTATATAAGTGTAGATAAGTTCTTTGGCTCACAGTCCAATCTCACAGGTTGCAGGCAATTCTTGTACTGTGCACAGAAGTTAGCATTAATAAAATTCACCAGGCTTTGGTTCTTAACAAGCAAATGTTTACCACTGAGGAGGCTTCTTGTTGGTTTTCAGAGAGAGATTCCTTTTGTTCCAGAACATATGCAACTGATTCCTTTTTAATCAGTCTTGCTGATGAAATTTGCCCCCTTCAGGGTTCTCCAGATGATCCTCTTTCTTTCAGGTCACCACAAAGTTCCTTTCCGACAGCCAGTCTTCTCCTTTGACCAGGCAGTCTTCCAAAGTTTGCCAGCTTGTCCCTCTGGAACCAAAGCCTCTGTCTCTGTCTCTCCTCTCTCTCACTCCCTCCTTCTCTGAGAGCAAAGTTGTTCTGCTTTTGCCTGCAAAGATCATATGCTCTTCCAGGCAAGCTGCTTCTGTATGTTGCTACTTTGTTGCCTTTTGCAAAATAGCACTCTGCAAAAGTCCTGCAAAAATTCTGTGTTTTAAAATGTTTGTGTGCAACCTGCTCTACAATCCTCCCAAACCACCTCTAAATACTCTGTCATACTTTCGTATGCCAATGGATTTTGACTTTCTAACAAATTATACAAGATCTGGCCATTTGCATGACATCTTTCTTCAGACCTTGCCAAGCAAATCTGTTTGAAATCAGACGAACGGTCGATCTGATGGATGGATGAGAAAGACCACAGACAGAATCAAAACTGCAATGTCTCCACGAAATTGGAACCACTGGCCGTGGATGTCCTGTTGACGCATCACAAAAGAGCAGCTTGCCATCAGCATTGATTTGCACATCCTTCCATTGCAGGTTGGTTATCGAGGTGTGATAAGATTATCTCATTGCCTTATGCTTGGGCAGCGACGAGAGCCACGTAGTTAATACCGTGGTCCATAGCTGATACCTCGAGCACAACTGAGCAGGAAAGTGCATCAGCCACTACATTGTCTTTTCTAGAAATGTGCATTATTCTGGTAGAGAATTCCAAAAATGAAGGATAACTGCCACTGTTGTTGAGCTGATCAGGGCTCTGACACCTTCAAAAACGCAAAGGTCAAGGGTTTATGGTCTGTGAACATGGTGAAGTGTCAGCCTTCCAAAATGTAACGGAAGTGACGGATGGACAAATATATGGCTAGGAGCTCTTTATCAAAGCTGCTGTATTTTGTCTTGGCCTCACGGATGTGGAGGCTAAAGAATACCAATGGCTTCCATTGTCCATTGACATACTACTGTGGAGCGTCCCCTATGGCCACCTCAGATGCGTCTGTTGAAAGGGTGGTGGCTGCGTTTGGGACTGGATAACAGAGCATGGTTGCTTGAGCTAATAGTTCCTTTGTCTTTATGAAAGCATTTCAACTTTGATCTGTCCTCTGAATAGATTTGGCATTACCAGACAGCAGAGTGAACAGAGGCTTCATAACGTGAGCTGCTGTTGGAAGGAATCGACAATAAAAATTAACCATGCCCAAGAACTCATGCAGACCTTTGTCCTTGGTTCATCTGAAATATTCAGTAATAGCATTGATCTTAGAAAGCAACAGAACCATGCCTTTGTCGGTGATTGTATGCCCCAGGAATTCTGTGGACTGTTGTCCGAAAACACATTTACCTGGATTGATGGTCAGTCTAAAGAGTGTACACAGATGTTCCACGTCTCTTCTTTAGTTTTTCTAGCGATTAATATGTCATCTAGATAAATGAAGACGTTGGCCTTGCCACACCCTATTGCGTCCATACTCGCTGAAGGGTCTGAGCTGCATTTTGTAAACTCAAAAGGCATACGTAAAAATTCAAACAGTTTGAATGGGGTAATTATTGCCATTTTCAAAATGTCGAAAGGTTCCACTGGCAAGTCAACTTTTGAAAAGATTTTCGCCCCATGCAGATTCACTGAAAAATCTTGAATATGGGGAATAGGGTAGTGATTGGCTTAGTGGCATCATTGAGCCATCTATAATCTCCACAAGGTCTTCACCCTCCGGTGCGTTTTTGGACTAAATGTAATGGAGACACCCATAGGCTGTCAGACCTGTGAATTATCCCCAGCTCTTCCATTTCATGGAATTCTTGTTTAGCTAATTACAGTTTCTACAGAGGCAAGCAACATGCCTTAATATGAATGGGAGGACCCTTGGTAGAAATATGGAAAGTTACTCCATGTTTCGTGGTGGGGGTCAAAAACTGCAGAGTTGTAATTTCAGGAAACTCTTCTACAAATCCGGAGAACTTATCAACAGTTTTACGCAGGGCTTAAGGCATAGTGCAGGAACACGCGATTCTGCCAGACGAATAGTTTGAAAGGTGGTACTATCCACCAGCTGATGCCCTTTTAAATCCACCATGAACAAATGAGCTCAAAGGAAATTGGCCCCGAGTAGTGGTTGTGACACTGCCATTATAATAAAAGGCCATGTGTAAATGTTCCCCTCAAACTGATCATCCATATTTTTTTGGGTGTCATACATGGGTATGTTGAAACTATTGACTCCTGTGAGTTGGAGGTTAGGGGTAGGATAACATGTATCGAAACCGGTTGGTGGAAAATCACTAACCTCCGATCCTATGTCCACCAAAAATTTACATTGGGATAGCTGATCCCCAACACATAGAAGGTTCGAAGATTTTTGGCCAACCACTGCAGCCATTAATGAGGGATTTCCTGAGAACACAGAGTGGCAGGCACCTACGAGCATTTACTCCCCAATGAAGCGTTGACAGGCTGTCTGCCTGACTTGAGACATTGCCTCATTATACAAGTTGGTGTGTAGAGAGCGTTGGCTTAGGTAGTTATGTCAACAATGGAGGTGATGGGTGTGGACAGCTGTGACGCAGTGACATTGTCCAAAGACCTTTTGGTGTGTTCTTTTGCCAGCCACAGGACGTCTGTTTCTGCAGCTACTGCCCTTGGGTCTTGGAAAGAACTCTGCAATAATAAGAGTCTAATGTCTTCTGGCTTCCTTTCCAGGAAGAGCTGTTGGAATAACACATCTGGCCATTGGCCGGATGCCAGGCACAGCATGTCATCCATTAGTTCAGACAACTCCTCCATGTGTAACAGTCTGGCGGTCCTCTCTCTGTGGGGCATGCCGTAAATTCACAGCAGAAGCGCTTTTAGAGTGTCATACTTGCACTCTCCAGGCTCTGGTAGATCGGGCGGGATGTCACCGACTCGCTTGGCCATGGCTTGGTCCAAGGCACTGATGAGGTAATAATAGCATGTCACGTCTACCTAGATCTTCCTGAGGTGAAATTGTGCATCAGCCTGTCGAAACAGGAAGGCAGTAGCTTAACAGCAACAGCTGCAGTATCCATATGGTCCAAAAGCTCCAGGATCACCAATTGTAGCCACTGAAAACACAGTGGTGGCTGATGAACGCGAGATAACGTCACACACGGTTGCAGGTAAATCAGAACTCGTTTACTCGAATCACAAGCGTATTCTTTTAAAACACTGAACAACACAGGTCACATCATGACATTATGATGTCCCATGCCGGTTCGCTAGACTTCTGGGAGTTGTAGTCAATCTATAGCACTGCTACAATGGCAAAACCATCTTCCTGCAAGGAATGAACAAAGTGAGATGCAGCAAGTGGTTAGGAAGGTAAACGACACATTAGCCTTTATTGCACGGGCTTTGGAATTTAGAATGTGGAGAGATCTGTTACAACTTCAGAGAATGCTCGCGAAGCCACACTTGTAGAATTGGTCATAGTTTTGGTCCACTTCTTTAAAAATGGGTGCACTAGCATGGGAGGCGGTTCATTAGAAGGCAAATTCCTGAGATGAGCATTTTAAAAGTTGGTCTTGTTTATTGAGAGTCGAGAAGAATGTGGGGTGATTGTATTGAAAATGCAAAAGATCTAAGGGTTCATATTGTTACAATATAAAGATACAGTCGTTTAAAATAAAGTTGTGTAGGAACATGTTATCATAGAGGATAATAAACCTCTGGAATTCTCGACCTCAGATGGATGTGGAAGCTGGATCATTGGAGTTATTTAAAGCAGAGCTAGATAAAATTTTGGAGAGCACGGGCTCGTGGGCCTTAAGGGTCTGTTATCGTGCTGTATGTGTATGTCTGTCTGCATGATGGAGGAATGCAAAGCTCTGGAGAAAAGCACAGAAGAGGCTTGGGGCAGGCCAGTCCTGATGATAATGAATGGTAGGGTAGAGTTGAGAGTCTAGGGGTCTTCTCTTGCTCCAAATTTCTGGTGTTCATCTTAAGCTTGCACACATTTCAACCTTGAGATCAGTTCAACCAATTCGTACGATTTTATAATAACAGTCAATAAATTAATGGGTAAACAAATTTACGGATACAAAAAAAACCACAGAAGCTACATCATTAACAGACTCTCTGAGTTTCAATTTGAGTTAACGCAACAATGGTTTGCATGTTCCCCTTCAGTTCAAGAACTTCCAAACTCCAAATGACTTGCCACGTGCAGATGTTGCAACAGCACAAATTGTAAATTCCAAGTGTAAATGAAGAATGATCTGCAAAACAGGTTTCAACCTCATCACTCCATGTTCAACCAGCTGAGAGAGAGGTTATTGTTTACTGCAGCACCACAATGTGACTGACGGTCTTCCACCTTAGCTGAAATTTTCCCCAAGTCCCCTTAAACTTTATAATCTTTTAGTCTGTAATCCATTGGACAAGTTTCACTGCTCCTTTCAATTTTAAAAGCACAATCTTTTAGAACCAATAAGCAACATTACCACAACAAACTCATGGCCACATTCTATCAAAGAACCATTTTCATTTTTGTCCTTGATACCAATAAATGGCATATTGTTTTAAATCAATGGATATAAAGGTGTTTCATTTTCAGTCTATGAGAGGAAAATCAACGTGCATCCTTTGCCACACTTTTCCCAACCCAAACAAAAACCTACCTGTAAAACCCTCAAAGTCAATGAATCATCACTTTTAACAGGATCTACCAGTGCTGTGACAATTACCATGGAGGAAGAGAGCAGAAGGACCATCACAACACTATTATCTTCAAATCTTTCCTAACTCTATGACACACCGACTGAAGGGACTCTCTTTTGTTCTCTTTCTTGTTTTGATAGGAGTGCTGAACTGGTGATGTCTCTTCAAATAATATTACAGGACAAACAAATTAACAACTTTTTGTGTAATTTGTGAACATACAATAAATGGAATCTTGATTCAAGGGCGTAAGAGGCAGGTGTGTCCGGTGACATTTAAATCTGATTTATTTTGGTAGGGTACAGGCATACCTTGTATAACATGATTTTGAATAGCGCGAGTTTTGATATAATGTGGTTGGTCCCCATCCCGTGCAGTCGATCCCCACCCCAGGCAGTCATCATCCTGAGCGGGCAGTCCCTGTCCCGAGTGGGCAGTCCCCGTCCCAGGCGGTCACCGTCCCAAGCAGGCAGTCACCATCCTGAGCAGGCATCTGACAATCACTTGACTCTACGTCTCTGCAACCCCGAGACCAGCTTCACCCCTAACCCCTCCTAACCTGACACGATGAGCATTGCGGGGTGACTTTGACAAAGACCGGTGGGGGAGCTGGAACTGAAGAAACGCAAACTACTCTACATGAGACAAATATTTTCTTAAATAAACAATGTTCACTTATTGCCAATGTTCACTTATTTGTCATTTTTCAGTTTTATACATCTTTTAAATATTTTATGCAGATGTTTGCATAAGAGTTCTTGGTAAAAGAATAAATACTAGTCCATGCCATAGCAAATCCCCACCCTCCTAGTCCCACTGACCAGCACCCGGTCCATACCCCTCTAGTCCCCTCCTATCCATGTAACGATCCAGTCTTTCCTTAAATGTAACCAATGATCCCGCCTCGACCACGTCTGCCGGAAGCTCATTCCACATCCCCACTACCCTCTGCGTAAAGAAATTTCCCCTCACGTTCCCCTTATAATTTTCCCCCTTCAATCTTAAACCATGTCCTCTAGTTTGAATTTCCCCCTTTCTTAACTGAAAAAGCCTATCCACATTTACTCTGTCTGTCCCTTTTAAAATCTTAAACACCTCTATCAAGTCCCCTCTCAATCTTCTACGCTCCAGAGAAAAAAGCCCCAGCAAAAACTTTCCCTGTAACTCAGACCCTGAAATCCTGTCAACATTCTCGTGAACCTTCTCTGCACTCTCTCTATTTTGTTTATATCTTTCCTATAATTTGGTGACCAAAACTGTACACAGTACTCCAAATTTGGCCTCACCAATGCCTTGTACAATTTCATCATAACCTCCCTACTCTTGAATTCAATACTCCGATTTATGAAGGCCAACATTCCAAATGCCTTCTTCACCACACCATCTACCTGAGTATCAGCCTTGAGGGTACTATTTACCATAACTCCTAAATCCCTTTGTTGCTCTGCACTCCTCAATTGTCTACCATTCAATGTATATGACCTATTTAAATTTGCCTTTCCAAAATGTAGCACCTCACATTTATCTGTATTAAATTCCATCAGCCATTTCTCAGCCCACACCTCCAGCCTTCCTAAATCACCTTTTAATCTACGGTAATCTACCTCACTGTCCACAACACCACCAATCTTTGTGTCATCCGCAAACTTGCTTATCCAATTCTCTACCCCTACATCCAGATCGTTAATATATATAACAAATAATAGTGGACCCAGGACCGAACCCTGAGGAACTCCACTAGTCACCGGCCTCCAATTGGACAAACAATTTTCTACCACTACTCTCTGACACCTTCCATCTAACCATTGCTGAATCCATTTCACTACCTCCTTATTTATACCTAATGCCTCCACCTTTTTTCCTAACCTCCTGTGGGGAACTTTGTCAAAAGCTTTACTAAAGTCCAAATAGACAACATCCACAGCTTTCCCTTCATCAACCTTTTTTGTAACCCCCTCGAAGAACTCAATCAGGTTTGTCAAGCATGATCTACCCCTGACAAAACCATGCTGATTACTCCCTATCAATCCTTGTACCTCCAAAAATTTTCCATCAACTTGCCCACCACAGATGTCAGACTTACAGGCTTATAATTCCCAGGTTTGCATTTGGACCCTTTCTTAAACAGAGGAACTACATGCGCCACCCTCCAATCCTTTGGTACCACCCCCGTGGCCAGTGACATCCTAAATATCTCTGTTAATGGCCCCACTAACTGTCCACTAGCCTCCCTGAGTGTCCTAGGGAATATTTTGTCCAGTCCGGGAGATTTATCCACCTTTATCTTTTTTAACACAGCCATCACTACCTCCTCGGTTATCCTTATATGCTTCATGACCTCCCCACTATTTTTCTTTACTTCAACTGGCATTGGTGAGGCCAAATTTGGATTCCCTAGTGAATACCGAGGCAAAGAAATCATTCAAAATTTCCCCCATTTCCTCAGACTTCTCACTCAGCCTACCCTCGCTATCTACAAGGGGTCCAATTTTATCTCTCACTAATCTTTTACTTTTAATGTACTTATAGAAACCCTTTGGATTTATTTCTACTCTGTCAGCCAAAGCCTCTTCATGCCTTTTTTTGGCCTTTCTAATTTCTTTCTTAAGATTCCTTCTACACTCCTTGAAGTCCTCCTTCAACTTCTCAGCTCCCTGCTCTTTATACCTCTTGTACACCTCCCTTTTTCTCCTAACCAAATTTCCAATATTCCTCGAAAACCAAGCCTCCCTATGACTTCCAGCCTTTCCTTTGATCTGTAAAATGGCGGTGCTGGCTCGACAGGCTGAAGGGCCTACTCCAGCTCCTATTGTCTATTGTCTATTGCAAGGTGATCTATATATATATATTAAGGTCAAAAGAATAACAAGGAAAAGTCAACCCAGGACAACAGGAGCAACCTGTGCATGCAACATGAAGGGCGAGGTGAGATCCCCAATGGATTATTTTTGTCAGCATTCAAAAAGGAAATGGATTTTGCCATTGGAGAATTCAGTAAGGGGTAGGTGAAAGTATAATGCAAATCTCCTATAAATAAAGAGATGGTATTTGATGCTCAGGCAGTCTTAATGATGGATAAATCCCAGACTGCTGCCTTGGGAGGCAAGGAAATATAAAGCTCTGGCTGAGTTTTTTTAAAAGTTTGTTGGACACAAGTGAGGTTCCAACGACTAGAAGATACAAAAAATGCTGTTCAACAGAGGCAGGCGGGTAAAAGCCTGGCAACTATAGACCTTCGGGTCAAACATAAGCAGCAGAAAAGGTACTGGAAAATATTCTCAGGGGAGATGAAGCAAACATGGCTTGTCTGATCAATATGATTGAATTCTTTGAATAGGGAACGAAGAGTTTTGATGAGAGGAGAGCATGAAATGTGACTTACATGGATTTTAGTAAAGCCTTTGACAAGACTGTTTTAAAGGTGCGAGCCCATGGGATCCAGAATTAGTTTTGCAATAGGGGTTAAAGGGTGATGTCAAAGGATTGTTTGTGCCATAGGATGATTGTGCCTACTGGTGTCCAACAAGGATCAGTGCTGAGACTCTTGTCATACATTATATACACATAAATGACATGGATATGGATGTGGGAGGCAAGATAGCCAGTCTAACGCTACAGATATTGATGATGCACTAAAATTGGCAGATGGAGTTTAATCTAGACAAATCGGAGTTGATCCATTTTGGAAGGGTGAATGAGACTACGAGTACTGAGGAACAGGGGACCTCAGAGTACAAGTCTGGAGATCCTTGAAGGTGAGAACCCAGGCATTTATGTTGTTAGTAAGCAGACGGGAAACTGACCTTCATTAGTAAGGACACTGAATAAAGTCTAAGGAAGGTTATGGTCCCACCTTATAAAACCTTCATCATATGGAGTCAGTTGGAATCCCATGTCTAGTTCCAGTCACTATGCTATATGAAGATTGTGATTGTGGTGGAGAATAGTTTCAGTGGGATGGAGCTTGGAAAGATACTCGGCCTTTTGCTTCCTGGAAGAGTAAAAGGGCAGACCGTTGAGGTATATACAATCAAGAAGGCTATTGACTGCAGAAAAGAAATACAGGAAAGACTTTCCATCGAGAAAGAGATATAGAAGTATCAGAGCCAGGACCACCAGGCTGAGAAAAAGCTTCTTCCCACGGGCAGTGAGACTGTTGAATTACTGATGAACTACTCATAAAAAACCCTCTGAGAGTCTGCTATTTATTTAACAATATTTACTTTATATATGTACTGCATGCAAATCATTTGTAAATAGATGTGCTACATATACAGTATTATATCGAGGACCAAAGAACACTATTTTGTCCAGTTGTACCTATACAATTGAATGATAATAATGAATTTGAACTTGAAGGAAGCTTTGCCCCATATCAGAGGAAGATAAAATTAGAGGACACAGGGTTAGCTGAGGTGGAAGAGATTCAGAAGGAAACATGAGGGAGAGAGTGGTAAGTAACTGGAATGCACTTTCCGATAGTGTGGTGAAACTGGGTCGCTGACAGTATTTATTAAGTGTCAAGATGAACACTTGAACAGCTTAGTCATAGAGGGCTAAAGACCAAGTGCTGAACGACGTGCTTAAAACCATGGGTGTTGACAAGTCAGTTTGGATGAGTTGGACCGAATAGCCTGATTTCATGCTGTACAATTTTCTAATTCTTAATAATTATGGCTAGACTCACACAGCTGCACACATCCAGGTCAAATAGGAGCAGGAAGAGTCCAAAGCCTTTAGGGACAGCTTCACCTTCCATAAAACCTTTGGCCTTTATTCCACTTTGGATTTCCCCACTGTGTAAAAACCTTCTTCTAGTCTGCTTCATACCCAACCACACGAGGGAGAGAAAAGAAGACTTTTAGCCACCCTTCACAACCTCATGACACTTCATAGCATCTGAAGTATTAAGTATTAAAATAAAGGTAATATGAAGAATTTATACACTCAAATGCAGTTTGAGCACACAAACTGCAGCGAGATGACCACTAAATCCACTTCCTTTTATTTCATTTGTTGACTTGATGCTGCCACCCCTCACTATAGTCCAACCCTAATTACACTTGAATTGAAAGACAATTCAGAGTCAACCACAATGAGGCCCTTAAGTCACATGGAGACCAGACTGGGCAAGAATGGCACAATTCCTTCCACAAGAGAATCAGGTCTCACCACATTCTAATGACTAACACTGGGCCCAACTTTCTTGAAAAGAAAATCAGATTTTATTTTTAATTATTTGACTTTAAATACCTTGGCTTTCAACAAATTCAACATGCCTCTGTCAATAGTCAGAAACTCAATTTTCTAAAAATCACACAGCAAAATGGCTGGAGATGCTGGAATTGTAACATAAAACCAGAAAATTCTGGAAATACATAGCTAGCCTGGAAAATGAAAGAAGTTACTTCAGTTCCTTTTCAGTAACTTAACCACTACACCACTTTGCATCTCCACTGAGATTGTGATATGAATATTGTTTTGGACTTCAGGGAGTAATCCTTGTCTTCTATGTCTCAACCTATGAGTGCAGATGATTCCATGGTTTGGCATCTCATCCAAAATACCACATTTGAAACAGTGCAACACAGAAGCTAAATTCTGTACTCAGGGCCCTGGATGGAGTCTTGAACACCCAACTTTCTGACATGTCAAAAGGCACACCATCCAGCAATTGAGTAGAGGATGTGAAATGCAGTAGTTCCTGACAGTTGGCCATCAACTCCCCAGGTTTACCAGAGCCAGGCAACAAATGCAGTGACGCTCTTGTTTATGAGCCCAGATGATAAGATCCTGTATTAGTAGGGCTTGGATGTACAACCTTATGACTCAAGAAGTGATAAAACAGCAACCCTTGGGCCATGCACCTTCTCACAAAAATGGGATGACAAAGTGGACTGCTCCATTTTGTTGCTTTGCAGTAGGTGGGAGAAAAGCAGCTGGGATGAGGATGAAGAACATCCTGCCATCCAACACAGGCATCAGGGTCACATGGTCAGGGGGGTGGGGAAACTAAAAAATGGAGGATGCATGTTTTCAGAAGTACTTTCCCTGACAGCATTAATAAGCACATGAGTAGATTCCCACAAAAACAGAAAACACTGGGAAAACAGAAATATTCTGATATCAGCTGAAAATAATATAAATATGTGTGCAGAGACCCTCAGGCAGATGTTGAGATGCCTGTTGTATAATACACCATTATTTTTTAAATTTCTAAAATTTACAGGGAAATTGTCTATTAAACCCCCAAATGTTATGATAGTGTTAACTTATGTTAATTCCTGCATATCAAGATACAATTAGAAGGAATAATTTGTAATCTATAGAGAGCAGACAACTGGAAAGAACAATGAATATTTATTTATGCCTTTGCATGTTTAATTTCAAATATTTTCTAACCACTGCACAAATTATTTCATTATTTGAAAAGATTAGAGCTGGGGTACAAACGGGGCAGTTCCCTAGATTTTTAAAAAAACCAGATCTCCCATTTGTGTCAGAGACTGCTGGCCTGAACAGTACTTCTTGATTCCCTAGTTTGCTGAATATTCAGCAGGCATTTTTATCACATTACTAGCTGCCTGGTGAATACAATCCCCAAGTGCCTGCTGACTGGTTGGCCACCGTGGGAGGACGATTTGGTTTATCACAGCAGAACTTCAAGTTGTGTGTAATTCACCCACTAGCTTCTGTCATCTGCTACAGTCAGGAGGCCGATGAGTTACGACTGACGGATCATTTATGCAGCTGCTGTAAGTTCTAATCTGTGCAATCTACAGCTACTTGAAAGCAAATTCAGGGCTTCCTGAACTAACTGGTTCCACACCTTTTGCCACCTTTCCACCATTTTTCACCTACTGTGAACCTAATGAGCTTGCCATATCAAAGGAAGGCTCATTTCACCTTTTATTTATATTTCTGTTTCCAGGAGCATAACGAGTGTGGTTTCTATGACAGGGCAGAAGTCCCGAATTGTTAGTCTATTCACAGCTCAGAAAGCAGTTAATGTTCTGCGCCTTGCTAGTCAATAATTAAAATAGGTTCTGTGCTGAAGGAATCAGTGAGCAAATCAGAAGGTATGTATCACTACCCAAGGATCCAGTCTCCGCCTGGTATGATGTCAAGGTCCTGAATATCCTTGGATGTTTTGCTGCTGCGCTGTCATAAATTGGGTTGCTGTGGGGTAACATCTGTGCAACAGGGTAATGTCCAAAAAAGTGCAAGGTCATTAAATGTCAAAGATTTCAACTTATATCTGCATTACAATGTCTTTACTCACAAGTAACCTTCTCAAACATGGCCTAAGCTCAGACTGAGAATTTCAGACAGTCAAGGCTATCTGACAGACAGGCATGAGTGCTGCCAAGTCCAATGGAGCTGTAACCCAGCAAGACCTGGTGCACTCAAGGGCAAAGTGGAGTCAATTTGCAAAAATCCGTATCGGTAGAATTAGATTGGAAGTCCACGTCTCTGTTTCTCACTTCTTTCAGGCACAATATGCTCTTTACTGCATGACACCAAGACCTTCACATGGAACAAGACACTTTCTCATGAAACCACTGTTCTTACGGAGGTAAATGCTTTGGCTATTTTATAACTTAGTGAACAGTCATGAAATAAATCAATGCTTAATCTGATCCCAGCGGTGTTACTTCGGAGAAAAATGCTAGCTGTAATTATGGGGGAATGCACAACTCTTTTTCAAACCCTGATGTGATATTTAAGTTGCTCGCCTTTCTTCCAGCTCTCCACCCCATCCTCTTTCTAATCACAGCGCCCTCCCTCCCTATCCACCTATTAGCTCCTGCCTGTGGGGCTGTGCTCCTCCCCCTCACCATTTTATTCAGCTGCATGTCTACATTTTGCTCCTTTGTGAAGGGCTCAGGCCCAAAACATTGGTTATGTATTTTTTTTTATCTTTTAGTGATTTTTACACAGAAATAAAGGAAAAATTCAGTAAAAATAAATGTGTATATTTACCTCCGGAGTGGTCATTTACACACTAAGCACTTTTACACTGCCTACCTGTGTTGTGGAATTTGTCCGAGGGTGAACGTCGTATTCATTGGCCCTGTTTCTTACAGAGTGCCTGTGGTCAATTTATACTGAAGCCACTCATGAAAGTGTGTAGGGATCTTGGTGAAAGAAATTAGGGATGGAATTTAACAAATGAATTCTGTCAGGACATTTTTACACTATTGGCGGAGCAGAAAATTGTGTAATTTTTCTGCTTCTCAGCAGCTCTGTTAAAGTGCCTTTGGTTATATAAAGTATGCTGTTTGACCATCTGAGTTTCTCATTGTTTTTTTTTACTTAAATCACAGTGTCTGCAGACTTTTGTGTTTTACACTTAAACAGGAAACAGGATCTGTGACGAAAATCCCACCTGAGAGAGTCCACTCCTTCGCTATTAACTTGCCATATCAGCACAGACAATGCACTCAGTGGTACAGGGTTTTATGGCCACAACTTTTTCATTTGGCTTTGACAGTGAAACAAATGAACAAACAGTGTCTTTATTATGTAAATAGGTATACACTCTTAATAATGACAAACAAAATGTGGAAAATTGGTCACAAACTACAATTGCAAAGAATGACATTGAGCATGGAACAAAGCCATGATGAACACAAAAAGCAGCCTCACTTGATGAACTCCACCAAGTGCAACTAGCAGCTAGCAGCTGTGGGTGCAAATGGCGAGGGAAGAAATGATCACACAGTCCTTCAGCTCTTGAAACTAACCACAAGTAGAGAGGGGGAATGGGTGCATATCTCCAACCCGACCCAAGCTGGATGGAAAGTTGGAAAGCAAGTTAAAACTCATGGTGACCAGACTATGTGTAAGTCACTCTGCGACTCAGCTCTCCATTCTCACTTCATCTCTCATACAGAGAAATAAGAAACACCACCAGCTCCTTACATAATAACCATCTCTTCCTACCCTAGTCCCAATACAATGCATACCAGATACTGTATACACACTGTATATATACTGCCAAGTGTCCTCACACAACTTGTGTTTATAGTAGAGTATTTGAAGTGTTCACATTTCTGGAATAATGATTTCTGAAGTGAGCAATGCATCATATATATTAACAGGTGCCAGAAAACTCAATACATGTAACAAATGATAGATTAAATGAAGTTTTGTTTTCAAACTGCGCACCAGAACAGGGAAGGGGGAGGGATTGGGAATCGGTAGTTTAGGAGTTCCTTGGGTCTTGTTAAACACACATCACTAAAACATTAAGTCTAGATCTCTCCTGAGAGATATTTGAATATCCTGAAAGATGCGAGGAACCCAGTGGTGTTTGACAAGTGGAAAAGGTGTTTAGAATTCAAACAGTTAACAGTATCCTCAAATCAAACAGACAAGAGGTGTTGCTGACAGCCAGAGAGCAATCCCCACTGGTCTCTGCTTCTGGCTGACAATGCAGAGCCTCCAGTGGACAGGTAATTTGATCCTGTCTGTCTTGCACACATCCTGATCTAGAGACAAGACATGAATGGAAGTGCTGGCGAAACTGAATTCAAATTCCCACAGAACCAAGTTTCTTCAATTCAACAGGGAGCTGATGCTAGGCAGAGGAGAAGCAAGAGGAAAAAGACTGGGATATGTGTACCTATGGCACAGATCAGGTTCAGGGTTGCAGTACTCTGTGCCAAAACTGAAGAACCCACCACAAATTGTCAACTGGCCCCTGATCCCCTTGTTACTAAGTAGTAAAGATGGACTGCTTAATCTGACAGGATTACCATTATATTTTTGTAATGTCGAACTGTTTCAAGTTTTTTCAGGGTGAACTACATGAAAAAAATTCTGCCTCAGTGCAAGATCAAAACTGCAATAGTTCTTGTCAGTACCAATATTGCAATGTTACAACACACAGCTTATTGTACATTAATATTTGGTGTACTTCTTTTAAACAGTAATTTCTCTTCATGTGTGTGTGTTTGTCCTTGGTGTTTATTTCCATGCATTGGAGGAGGGGCTAGAGGACCTATTCAGTTCTTGTTAAGGCAATTAGTCCTTTTTCTAGCAAAAAAAGTTACCAAACATTAAAATATCTTTACTTTAGATATATTAATGCGACTTCAGTCATTCTCTTGATGTTGTTGAGAGTTACATGTTATTCCTTTAATAGCACTGCATTAAAAAGTAACACAGCATGGTTATCACATTCACACTTCTCCACATGCTGAGTTCCATAACCTAACCACCACACGAGCTTGTCTGAGCTCAAGTGGGATGTGTACTAAATAGAAAAGTGCACAATCATCATCGGTCAAAAGAAAGATCTACTTCAAATTGCAAGATTCAATATATAGCAATAACTTGTCTTCATAGAAGACTTGTAATATAATGAACCAGCTAAACATTGAACAGAACCATTAATCAGCAAATATTTGATAACATTTGACACAAAGAGGACACTTTCAACAGGTAACCAAAAGCTCAGCAAAACAGGTAGGCTTTAAGAAAAAATTTTAAAGTAGCAAGATAAGTATAGGAATTCTAGACCTCCGAATCTAAGCAACAGAAGGCAGAGCTGCAACTGACGGAACAAACAAAAATCAAAAGAGAGTTTGAGAGTCCAAATACAGAGCACACAAGGTGCGTAGGGCTGGAAGAGGTTGATAAAATGAAGAATGGCTGGGGAATGGATGGGTCCATAGAAAGATAAATGAACACACAATCAGAAGCTGAGCAAACTTCATTAGGCACCAACACAATGAAAACCCTACTTCATTATCAAAGAAAAATTTTGTGTAATCATCATGGAATTTCCAACTGGCCTCTTTATTGACCCAAAGTCAAGTTTCTGAGCGAGGATGCCACATCTTCAGCTCTACCAATATTCACCCCCATCTGGCGATTATGGCCACCAGGAAAATCCCCACAACATCTTGCCTCCAGATCATTACAGTAAAGCAACCCCTCAGAGGCTAAGCTCGTACTGATGGCTTTTATTCTGATTTCCATTTCTTTACTTTTTCATTTAAGTTGGTGCAGGGGGCAGGGGTTCGGATTTGTGGATCATTGGGATCGCTTCTGAGGAAGGCCTGACCTGTACAAAAAGGATGGGCTGTTGGGGAGAGTTTACAACTAATATGGCAAGGAGTTGGTAACCAGAATGTGAGGGCAGAGAACTGAACAGAAGGTGGAAATGTGGGTTTAAGAGTAAAGACAGACAGGGGAGGAAGCATAAATGTAGTCAGTTGGAGGTTTGAAATGTGTCTATTTCAATGTGTCTATTAGGAATAAAGGAGATGAACTTAGAACATGGACCAGTACGTGGAATTATGATGTTGTGGCCGTTACATACATGGCTGACACAAGGACAGGATTGGCTGGTGCTGGTGCTGGGGTTTTGATGATTTAAAAGGGATAGGAGAGGGGGGGTAAATGAGGTGGGGGAGTAGCATTACTGGCCAAGGAGAGTATTGAGATTCAGAAATGTAAGTTGTTGAGGAGGGAGTGTCTACTGAGTTGGTGTGGGTGGAAGTCAGAAATAGGAAGGGAGCAATAACTGTATTGCCAATAATCTATCGGCCCCCTAATAATCTTTGGAGGAACAGGTAAGTAGACACATTTTGGAATGGTGCTGAAATAATAGGGTTGTTGTTATGGCACACTTCAACTTCCCAAATATCAACTGGCACCTCCTTACTGCGAGAGGGATGGATGGGGCAGAATTTGTCAGGAGTATGACAAAGTATGTGGACCAGATGACTAGAAGAAAGGCCATACTACATCTAGTATTGGGTAACCTGGTCAGGTGACAGACCTCTCAGTGAGGGTGCATTTCAGTGAAAGTGACCACAACTCCCTGAGCTTTAACATAGCTATGGACAATGTTGGAAATTGTTTAATTGGGGAAAGCCTAATTATAGTGGATAAGGGAAGAACTAGGGAGAGTAAACTGGGAACTGATGTTCACGGGAAAAAGCAGATAATTAACGTGGACGATGTTTAAGGACCACATGCACAGATTTCTGTATGGATTTGTTCTGCTGAGACAGGGAAAAGATGAAAGGAAAAGGGAACTGTGATTGACAAGGAAGAAGAAAGCAAAAAAAAACAGGAAAAACTCATGGAAATGATATGGTAGCCAGGAAGGAGCTTAAGAAAGGACTTAGGAGAGCTCGAAGGAGGCATGAGAAGGCCTTGGCAGGTAGGATTAAGGAGAACCCCAATGGGTTCTATGCATTTGTGAAGAATAGAAGGATGATGAGAATGAAGGTGGAGCAGCTAAAGGTTAAAGGAGCTGCTAAAGGTTAAAGGAGCCAATATCCACTTGGAGGCAGAGGAGGTTGGGGAGGACCTAAATGTATAAGGTCTCCCATGGGGTAAACCTGCATGATGAAAAAAGGTGAAAATAGAATTGGATAAAACAGAAGGAGTGGCAGAGGACTTTATATATAAATGGGATGTGAAATTATTAACAGGTGAGAGAGAAACCCCTTTGGTAAAACACGAATCAATATTTGGTATAAATAGTGATATTGGAACGGGGTGGGGGGGAGGGGGTGGGCGGCAATCTCCCAAAACTCCCCTGACTCATAATAGGCTTAAACCTTGTACAATGGGTAGTCAAACTTTGGAAATTTCATCTCATAAAGGAATCAGATATATTGAAGATTGTAATGAATGGGGACAATTGATGTCATTTGAACAATTAAAAAATAGGTATGGAATTCTTAACAACACAATCTTCTGCTATTTTCAAATAGGGGATAAGTTGGGCCCAACAATGTTTTTACCAAATTATAGTTATGTTGAGACTCTGATTAGAAAGGGAAATACAAAGAAATTTACTTCAGCAATGTATCTCTTACTTCAAATGGGAACCCCGCCCCCCCAAATAAGGTGTTCATAAGTCCAGGCAGAGATGAGAATCAGACTTAAATGTAAGAATAGACGAGGGAATCTGGCCTTAACTTTGTCAGGATAGTATGACTAACATGATTAATGTAAGATATAGATAAGTACAATATAATTTTTTGCATCAATTATATCTCACACCACAGAAATTAAATAAATTAAATTCAGACTTATCAGACCGATGTTTTAGATGTGGTGAAGAGATAGGAACTTTTTTTATATTCAACCTGGTTATTTTAAAGTGAAACCTGTTTGGGTCGATCTAGGAAATTTCTTAGAGCAGATTACAGGAATTAAATTTCCACAAAACCTAGAATTATTCTTACTGGGTAATATTACAGGGATAAAACCTAAATTGAAACTATATAAATATCAAATAAAATTTGTTAAAATTGCATTGGAAGTGGCTAAAAAATATATAGCAGTTGCATGGAAGTTTTGTTCACATCTAGCTATGGCATGTTGGAATGCAGAAATGCATAGCTGTATTCCCCTTGAGAAAATAACCTGTTACTTAAAAAATAAGTACGACATATTTTTACAAGTTTAGTGTCCATATTTACAATTTTCAGATGTAAATCTTTAATTGTGTTCTGCCCAACCCTCGAGACCTGCATTGATCTTCTCCAAAGAAAATTAAATAAAACATCAATTTATGATCCATGGAGTGTGCAACAGTTTTCAGAAACCCATTCTGCTTTCTTTTCCTTCTTTTTTAAAAAATATTTTTATCCTTTTCTTGCTTTTTCTTTATATCTATTCTTTTCTTTGGGTTTTTTTCTTGGGTGGGTGGGGGTTGGGGCATAATCATCATGGAGTAAATACTGGATTTACATTTGTACTTATAACTTGTAATTTTGTAATTTACAGCATATATGATCAAAAATTTTAAATAAACTATTAAAAAAAAGGTCTACCAAGGGAGACTTATTAGAAAGTAATGACACATGGGATCCATGGATCCTTTGCCGTGTGGATTCAGAACTGGCTCGCCTTTGGAAAGCAGAGAGTAGTAGTGGACAGAAAGTATTCTGCCTGGATGTCAGTTACTATTGAAGGTCTACAGGGGTCTGTTCTGGTACTTTATTAATGACCTGGAGTAAGAAGTAAAGGGATAGGTCAGTAAGTTTGCAGATGACATCAAGGTTGGAGGTGTTGTGGATAGAGTTGCAAGTTGTTGCAGGTTATAATAGGATATAGACATGATGCAGAGTTGGGTGGAAAAGTAGCAGATGGAGCTAAATCCAGGCAAGTGCAATATGATGCAATTTGGAAGGTCAAACCTGAAGACTGAGTACATTGTTAAATGTAGGGTACTTAACAGTGTAGAAGAATAGAAGGACCTTGGGGTCCAAATCCATAGATCTCTCAAGGTTGCTGCATAGGTTGGTCAGTAGTTAAGAAAGACCATGGTATACCAGGCTTCATTAGTTTGGGGAATGAGTTCCAATATCTCTGGTGAGACCACTATTACAATAGTATTCAGTTCTGGTCACCTCATTGCAGGAAGAATGTGGAAGCTATGGTCAGGGTGCAGAGAAAATTTACCAGGACTTCTGAGAAAAAGAATGTTTGAAGACTGTGCCTTAAAACCCAACAAAAATTCATGGCAGGAAAATACTAATACAAATACTCCAACTCAGTTAGCAGATATGCAAATCAGTATTACCATCCTCTCCCAGGCCAACTTGCCCATCGCTAAGGCCCTAATTAAACTCAATAGTCAGCAGCAATACAAGACACATAAATGACACAAGAATCCTGAAACAACAAGGGCTTATTCAGAGCTCCTTCACAGTAAGAGATTATTACAAGGTGGAAAATAAATTATTCAAGGATATTCTGATAGCTTCTTTGAAAAGGAGTAAGAGACCCGGTGGTTCTTGGAAATCCCTTGCCCATGGGTGCTCAGTATAGAGAAGGAGAACCTCATCCATTCATACATACAATCAAAGTGGAAGTGACAGAAGGAGCACACCAATCCCCAAACAACCGACATATCCACCCTCCTGCCCACCTGTGACAGAGTCATACAGTTCCATACAAATATCACCTTCTATCTCAGAATTGAATTGGAAGCAACCCATCCTTAATCACAAGGAACAAGATTAAGATGAGAATCCCACAAGTCCATCATGGAGAAAATATCTGTGTTGTCTGTCCAATTTTCTGACAGGTAAAGGTATTGCAATGTTCCTTTGGTGCAGACCTATCAACCCTTGAAAGTAGTTTGGTTTAAACAGTCTGGCTGACTGGTTTACAAAACCATCTCCTCCAGTCTCAATGTTACATTCTGGCTGACGGGTTTACACCGATTACCCATTATCTCTCTAGTCTCAATGTTTTGCCAGAATTTTTCCAAGTTTCCATTTCCTTTAATTATTGACCCATCGTAATGAAATTAAAATGTTGGATCAAAAAATGAAACATAGTTCAAATTGTAGAATACAAATTAGTTTCCATTTTTCTGGAACCTGAAAAAACAAATGACCAATTTTAAGTTCTGCGTTGAATTCTTGTTTTAATACCCAGAGAAGAACCTATAAATAAGTTTTGGATCAGTAGCCATCGACAACAAGGACAACAGAAAATGGCTAGATTCATTTGTACACCTAATTAATTGAGTTAATATCTAACAATGTTCCACTGTCACGCTAAACAAGCCTCAGGTCTTACTAATTCCGTGATGGTTTCAATTATTGATGGACTATTCCATTACAAAAGTAAATTGGTTGGCATTGGCCTCAGTAATGATTGCTGGCCTATACAGTGTTTTGCTGCACTGGCTTGGTTAGGACTCAAAGCAGCATAAATTATCAGGCACTGTGCAATTAAACTTAGCTTAATCACTCTATATTTGACTTACTTAAACTGCTGGTGCGACATGTTAGTTGTCAAATAATATAGCAGTGGTTCCAAAATTATTGACCACAGTCTGGAATTGGACATGAAGATTGTTGACCTGAGAATTGGTTCACTTACCCTTCCAGTGAATTTGAAGGATTGGCAGACAGAAGAACATAAGAAAATAAGAAATAGGAGCAGGGGTCGGCCATCTGGCTCATCGAGCCTGCTCCGCCATTCAATGTGATCATGGCTGATCTGATGGCTTATTTCCACCTTCCTACCTTTTCCCCATATCCCCTAATTCCCCTATTATGTAGAAATCTATCCAACCTTGTCTTAAATATATTTATTGAAGTCACCTCCACTGCTTCAGTGGGCAGTAAATTCTGCAGATTCACCACCCTCTGGGAAGACCAGTTCCTCCTCATCTCTGTCCTAAATTTACTACCCTGAATCTTGATACTATGTCCCCTAGTTCTGGTCTTCCCTAGCAATAGAAACAACTTACCTACTGCAATCTTATCTATGCCTTTCATAATTTTATTGTTTCGATAAGATCCCCTGTCATTCTAAATTCCAGCAAGTACATTCCCAGATGACTCAATCTCTCCTCATAGACCAACCCCTTCATCCCTGGAATCAACTTGCTAAAACTCTTCTGCGCCACCTCCAAAGCCAGGACATCCGTCCTCAAGGAGGGAGATCAAGGATCTAAACATAAATTTCCCATACTTCATTTTTTATCTTTATGTTCTGGAACTATGAAGAATACAATAAACACAAGGTTACACATGATACAATATAATTTGTTACACAGGTTATATATCACTCCTCTAAAATTAAAAAAATGGGATCCAACATTATCAGATAGATGTTTTTGCTGTAAGAAGGAAATGGGAACAACATTACATGCAACTTGGGCATGTACGAATGTAAATACGTTTTGGGAAGAATTAAATCAGATACAAAATAAAATTACAAATTAACAAACCAAAAAAACCAGAGATATTTCTTTTAAGTAATATAAGAAGTAGAGAATTAGGCCTCAAATTGAATAAAGTGCAGAAAAAAATTTCATTATGATAGCCTTAGCGATAGCAAAAAAATGTATAATGTCAACTTGGAAAATGGAAGAGAGCATGAGTATACAGCAATGATACATGGAAATGAATAAATATTCCACTGGAAAAAATAACAAAAAATTTAAAAAATAAAGTCATGTTTGAACAAATTTGGGAACCATACATGGAACATATCAGAGAGAGCTTGCCTATGACCTCCATCCCCTAAAATGAAAATGAAAATGAGAAGAAGACAAAACGACTAGATTCAGTGTGTAATAAACAGATGATGCATTTTTCTTGTTTATTTTCGTTTGTGTGAAAATATTGTTTTATGGTTTTATTGTATTGTATATGTTGAATATTTATGGGCTTTGGAGGGGGGTGGGTAGAGGGGAGGGAGGGAAAGGGGGGAAAATGGGGAGAAAAGACTACTGTGTAAATTTAATGAGAAATGTTTGTACATATTTTGGTTGATGTGGTTCATAGTGTGAAAAATTAAAAAAATATTTTAAAAAATGACAGCCTATAGGTATCTCACTGGTGCCAATATAGGATTACGATTGCAACTGGCTAGCCAATAGACCTCTGTAAAGATTTTAACACTGTGGTGTTATCGTGTCTCCATATGTTTTACCGTATGCACTGACAATGGGGGTGCTCTTTTTTTTGTGTTTCTTTTTCTTCGCCCTTTCTCTGTTTAATAGGACTTGCATAGAGGGGAGGGTGTGGAGTGAGGTGTTCTCTTAGTGTTTTGTATTTGTTAAATATATTTAAAATGATAAATAAAATATTACAAAAACAAAAGGAAGATCAAAACTGTTGGCAATCTTCCAGATGCATTCTCACCAGTACTGTGTACAGTTGCAGCATAACCTCCCTGCTCTTAAAGTCAATCATTCTAGCAAAGAAGGCCAAAATTCCAATTGCCTTCTCAATAGCCTGCTGCACCTGCAAAGCAACCTTTTGCGATTCATGTATAAGCACACTCTCAAGTCATGCACGTCATTATGCTGCAATTGCTTGCCATTTAAATAATATTGTGATCTTCCATTCTTCCTCCCAGAGTAGATAACCTCACATTTTCCAACATTGTTCTCCATCTACCAGACCTTTGCCCACTCAATTAATGCATCTATATCTCTCTGCAAACTCTCTGTATCCTCTGCTCAATTTGCTTTCCACTCAATTTAGTTTCATCAGCAAACTTAGACTCACTCTGTCCCCCCCCCCCCATACAGTGAACAGTTGTGGGTCCAGCACAATCCATTTTGCTCTGGATGCCTCGCTATTTCATTAATGATGGCTTCATGCATTTTCTCAACTACTGATGTTAAACTAACTGGCCTCTAGTTTCCTGCCTTTTGCCAACATCTTTTTTTTTGAATAGTGGTGTGATATTTGCCTTCTTCCAATCCACCAGGTCCTGTCCAGAGTTCAGAGAATTTTGTTAAATTATCACCACTAAAGCCTCGACTATAACTTTGGCATTTCTTTCAGTACCTTGGGGTGTATTCCATCAGGACCAAGGGATTTACCTACTTTTAGACCCTTAAGTTTTCTGAGTACAGAGAGTCCCCGGGTTACAAACATCTGACTTATGGACAACTCATGCTTATGAAAAATTGGGCCTCCAATTTGCGCATGCACATAATGTTACCTCACAAATGTCCCATGTATGCAAGACATCGATGGATCAAGAGTAGGTGTTAACTTTTAATCATGATATTTTTTCCATCTGAACTGCTTTAAGAACTGTTTCTTTAATTTTTTTAAAAACAGTACTAAGACAAACATTTGACTAACTGATGCTAAATAAGAACCATATGTGCCTGTTCTGACTTATCTACAAATTCAACAATGACAGATGTAGGAATGGATCTTGTTTGTAAGCCAAGGACTCCCGGTACTATATCTTTAGTTATAGCTATTACATTGATGTTCTCACCTCCCATCATATCCATATCATCTGTCTTTGTTATGTTCAATGCATCCTCCACTGTGAATACTGACACAAGAGAATAATTGAAAACCTCAGCCATTTCCATCTTCCAAGGGTCCAACCTTCACCTGAGTTACCCTTTTGAGTTTAATAAAATTATAGGAACTTTTACTGTTCATTTTTATATTTTGTGCTAATCTTGTCTCATAGTCTCTTTATTGCTTGCTTCATGGTTCTTTTTGCTTCTTAAAAGTTTCCCAAACTTCTGGTTTCCCACAGTGACTTTGAACGCATGAGCTTTTAGTTGGATGCCTTCCTTGAACTCCTTAGATAGAACCATAGAACATTACAGCACAGAAACAGGCCCCTTCAGCTCTTCTAGTCTGTGCTGAACAATTTTTCTGCCGTCCCACTGACCTGCATCCAATTCATAGTCCTGAATACCTCTCCTATCCATGTACCTGTCCAAATTCTTTTGAAATTATAAAATTAAGTCTGCATTTACTTCTTCAGCTGGTAGCTTGTAGCACACTCTCACCACTCACTGTGCAAAGAATTTCCCCCTAATGTTCTCCCGAAATTTTTCACCTTTCACCCTTAACACGTCTTCCGGTTTGTATCTCATCTACCCTCAGTGGAAAAAGCCTATCTATATTTACTCTGTCTATGCCCCCTCATAATTTTAAATACCTCTATCAAATCTCCCCTCATTCTTCTATACTCCAGGGAATAAAGCCTTAACCTGTTTAATCTTTCCCTCCAATTCAGATCCTGAAGTCCCATCAACATCCTAGTAAATCTTCTCTGAACTCTCTTTTTTATCGATATCTTTCCTGGAGTTAGGTGACCAAAACTGCACACAATGCTCCAAATTTGACCTCTCCAATATCTTGTACAACTTTACCATAACATCCCAAGCCTATACTCAATAATTTGAATTATGAAGGCCAATATGCTAAAAGCTCTCTTTACCAACCTATTCACCACTTTCATGGAATTATGTATTTGTATTCCAGACCCCTCTGTTCTCAGTGCCCTACCATTTACCATGTATGACTTTTCTTGGTTTGTCCTTCCAAAATGTGACACCTCACACTTGTCTGCATTAAATTCCCACTGCCATTTTTCAGCTGGTCCAGATCCCTCTGGAAGCTTTGAAAGCCTTCCTCGCTTTCCACAACGGCTCCAATTTTTGTGCCATCTGCAAACTTACTGATTCAATTGACCATTTTATCATTCAGTTCACTGATATAGATGACAAACAATGGTTCCAACACTGAAGCCAGGACCACTAGTCACAGGCCTCAAATCTGAGTAGCATCATCCACTACCACTTTCTGGCTTCTCCTGTATAGCCAATGTCAAATCCAGTTAACTATCTCACCATGAATATTGAGCTTCTGAACCTTCCTGACTAACCTCCCATGTGGGACCTTGTCAATGGCCTTACTAAGGCCCGTGTAGACATCATCCACAGCCTCTCCTTCATCAACTATCCTGGTAACAATCTCGAAAAACTTTATCAGATTGACTAAACACAACCAATCACACACAAAGCCATGTTGACTATCCCCAATCAGTCCATGGCTATCCAAATTCTTCAAGATCCGATCTCTTAGAACACCTTCCAATAATTTACCGATTGTTGACATCAGACTCACCATTCTATAATTTCCAGGGTTACTTTTGGAGTGTTTTTTTTTAAACAACGGAACAATATGAGCTACCTTCCAATCATTCAGCACCACACATGTGGTAAAGGACATTTTACATATTTCTACCAGAGTTCCTGCAATTTAATTTGGACACTAACCTCCATCAAGGTCCGAGGGAATATATCTTGTCAGGCCCTGATGATCCACCTTTATGACAGCAAGCACATCCTCCTCCTCCTTAATTAATATGGGTTCCATGACCTCACTGCTTGTTTTCCTTACTTCCCTAAATCCTTGTGCCAGTTTTCTGAGTGAATATGGATGCAAGAAAACCATTTAAGATCCCCCCCCATCTCTTTTGTCTGATCTTCAAGGAGAGAATTTTGTCCCTTACTATCCTTTTGCATTTAATATACCTGTAGAAACTCTTAAGATTTTCATTCACAGTGTCTGCCAAAGCAACCTCATGTCTTCTTTTAATCTTCCTGTTTTCTTTTTTGAAGATTTTCTTTCATTTTTTTTAATACTCCTCAAGTACCTCATTTGACCCAGTTTGCCTATACCTGCTGTACACTTTGGCCTTCTTCCAAACCAATCTTCAATATCCCTCGAAAACAAAGGTTCCCTATGTCTGCCAACTTCCCATTAATTCTCACAGGAATATACAATCTCTGTACACCCAAAACTTCACCTTTGAAGGTCTTCCATTTACCTCATACATCCATGCCCCAAAACAACTTATCCCAATGCACGCATTCTAGATCCTTTCTCATTTCCTCAAATTTGGCCTTTCTCCAATTTAGAATCTGAACCTGAGACCCAGACCTATCCTTCTCCATAATTAACTTGAAACTAATGGCATTATGATCACTGAACTCAAAATGTTCTCCTGCACATAGTTTGTTACCTGTCCTGTTTCGTTCCCTAATAGGAGATCCAGT
Source organism: Narcine bancroftii (assembly GCF_036971445.1). Taxonomy (NCBI): domain Eukaryota; kingdom Metazoa; phylum Chordata; class Chondrichthyes; order Torpediniformes; family Narcinidae; genus Narcine; species Narcine bancroftii. The sequence continues at coordinate 144,343,950 of NC_091471.1, read as the reverse complement.
ATTGCACTCTCTCTAGTTGGTACCTCTATATATTGATTTAGAAAATATTCCTGAACACATTTGACAAATTCTAAGTCTTCCAACCCCATGAAAGTATGGGAGTCCCAGTTAATTTGTGGGAAGTTAAAATCTCCTTATATCTCTCTATAGATTTGCCCCTCCAATTCTCGTTGAATATTGGCTGGTCTATATTACAATGGCATGAGGGTAGTCATACCTTTTCCATTCCTCCTCCACCCATACAGCTTCAGTAGCCAAGCTCTCTGGCCTATCCTGCCTGAACGCAGCTGTGATATTTTCCCTGAGGAGCAATGCTACTCTTCCCCCTTACATCTTCACCGCTCTATTGCATTTGAAAGAACGGAAGCCCAGAACATTGAGCTGCCAGTCCTGCCCCTCCTGCAACCAAGTCTCACTAATGACATCAATGTCATAATTCCACTTGGCAATCCACGCTCTAAGCTTGTCTGCCTTCCCTACAATACTCCTTGCAATGAAACAGATGCACCTGTGAACATTTCCACTACATTCAACCCGTTAAATGCAATTTTCACATAATCTTTTCTCTCCTCCGCTCCCCTATCTGGCCTGGCACTCTGTTTCCCATCCATGTACAAATTTTGTTTAACCCCTCTGGAGCAGCACTATCAATCCTTCCTGCAAGTATATTAGTCCCCCTCCAATTCATATCTAAATCCACCCAGAGGAAATGGTCCCATCTCCCCAGGAAGACAGCCAATGATTCAGAAACCTGAATAACTGAAGATATCCAAGGCTGGCTGCCTCCATTCATACTGTCCTTGCTTTTAACTGGAATCTACTTTTGTTGAGCACTGTGAAAAATATCTTTGACACTCCTCCACTATTCCTCAACTATCACTCTATACACTGTAGCCAACTCCTCCCTCATCCCTTGTTCAGGCAAACACACTTTCATTTAGACTGAACTATTGCATTCTCCATTTGTATGATAAACTCGATCATACTGTGATCACTCTTTCCAAGAGGATCGCTAATTTTACCTACTTCATTTCACAGGACCACTTCCCAGATAGCACGTTCCCTTGTAGGTTCAGTAACATGCCATTCAAGAAAGCCATTCTGTTGCCTAGACTAACCTGATTCACCCAGTCTATGTGCATGTTAATGACCCACACAATAACTGCTGTTCTATCCTTAACTCCCTCCAATATTTCTTGGTTTATTGCCTGTGCCATTGTTATGTTATTGGGTGGCCCTTTGACAACTTCCACAAAAGAATTTTTTCCCTTTACTGTTCCTAATCTCTACTCAAATTATGCTCATTCGACCTTAAATTATCTTTCTCACTATGGCCATTACTCATGCTTAACTAAGAGCGCTACCCCGCCTCCCTTATTTTTGTGAGGAGCACTGGACAAAGTGGAAACTCTCTGTCTTCGTTACATGTATGAAGAAAACTGAGGTCCTCCATCAGCCCCCCCCCCCCCCACTGCATCTCCATCGGGCACACAAAACTCAAAACGGTCAACCAGTTTACCTATCTTGGCTGCACCATTTCATCGGATGCAAGGATCGACAACGAGATAGACAACACTCGCCAAGGCAAATAGTGCCTTTGGAAGACTACACAAGAGAGTCTGGAAAAACAACCAACTGAAAAACCTCACAAAGATTAGCGTATACAGAGCTGTTGTCATACCCACACTCCTGTTCGGCTCCGAATCATGGGTCCTCTACCGGCATCACCTACGGCTCCTAAAATGCTTCCACCAGCGTTGTCTCCGCTCCATCCTCAACATTCATTGGAGCGACTTCATCTCCAACATTGAAGTACTCGAGGTGGCAGAGGCCGACAGCATTGAATCCACCTTGCTGAAGATACAACTGCACTGGGTACGTCACGTCTCCAGAATGGAGGACCATCGCCTTCCCAAGATCGTGTTATATGGCGAGCTCTCCACTGGCTACCGAGACAGAGGTGCACCAAAGAAGAGGTACAAGGATTGCCTAAAGAAATCTCTTGGTGCCTGCCACATTGACCACTGCCATGGGGCTGATATCGCCTCAAACCGTGCATCTTGGCGCCTCACAGTTCGGCGGGCAGCAACCTCCTTTGAAGAAGACCACAGAGCCCACCTCACTGACAAAAGGCAAAGGAGGAAAAACCCAACACCCAACCCCAACCAACCAATTTTCCCTTGCAACCGTTGCAACCGTGTCTGCCTGTCCTGCATCAAACTTGTCAGCCACAAATGAGCCTGCAGCTGATGTGGACATTACCCCTCCATAAATCTTCGTCCACGAAGCCAAGCCAAAGAGAAACACTCTAAATGTAGTATTACATTTCAATAATGGAAACTTTACATTTACTTTCCTGTCTGCCCTTCCTTATCACCTGATAATCCTTGGAAATTTAATTCCCAATCCTCTCCACCTTGCAACCGCATTTCTATAATGGCTAGCGAATCATACCCCTTTGTACTGATTTGTGCCACAGGTTCATTAACCTTGTTAATTTACCTTGCTAAGGGGATTCAGGTAAAGTGCTATTTTACCCATTGTGCACTACTTTTATCCCTTCTACTGTTACTTTTATCTTTTTAAACTTTTGTTTTTACTTTTTCCACACTCTTCTCTTTTTACTTCATTCATCAAACTGTTGAACCCACCCTCCTCCTATTTAGTTTGAAGCCCTATCCATAATCCAAGCTATGCAATACACCAGGATCCAGGTTCAGATGGAAGCAGTAATCTTCCTTCCCACTATAGGTGTGAATTTCCCATGAATTAGAACCCACTTCTCCCACACCAATCCTTGAGCCAGGCAATTAACTCTCTAATCTTCTGGGCCCTGAGCCAATTTGCACATGGCTCAGAGAGTAATCCAGAGATTACCACCTTTTTTGTTTTGGCTTTTTGATTTGGTCCCTAGTTACTCTGGCAGAACCTCTTTCCTTGTTCTACCTACGTTATTAGTACCTATGACATGGATTTTTCCCCTCCCACTGCAAATTCTTCTTCAAGTCAGATAAGATGTCCCAAACCCAAGGAAAAGATTCAACGGTGTATTCAAAGCTTCTTCAAAGAAATGAAACATCTGCTCTCCTGGGAAATCTCTGGCTGCGGACTACATAGATTAATGAAAGAGCCTTTGGGATGATATTGAGAACCTCAAAGCCATGGACCAGGATCAGAGAGAAGCCCTAAGCAAATGCAGAATGGTGTGGACTACCTTCCTTCCCACCCAGCCAGTGTCCCATTTGTGGAAGAGATTGTATTCCCACTTGGCCTTATTTGCCACCACAGCCCTCAAACTGAAAGTGGAAGTAAATCATCCTTGATAAAAGGGACTGCTTAAGATACTAGTCTGCAAAATTGTGGGCCAAAGTGGCACCTTCAATAAATCACACAACTTATTTCCGGTGCACCCATTTAAAAACATTTTGTACTTCTCATCTGACAGGAATACAGTACAGAAGAAAAGTCTGTAATATCTCTCATGTCTACACTGCCAAGCATACATTTTAAATGAGCAAACTAAGTATAAGGACGTTAACTGTTAAAATTAACAGGATGCCATATGGGCAGCAATAGTGTGTTGATTGGGCCGCATGTGGCCTGCTTGACAACCAGTGTGGCATAGTAATACGGAAGAGCTTGTCACAGCACAATGTAGCACAGCACAAATGTGTAAACAGTCATCATCTCATGAACAAGGACAGCGTGTAGACAAAGTGCAAAGTTCCTATAAAATCACACAAGAAACTAATCCTGGCAAGACTGATAGTTGTCAAAGACTACTGCTAACCTTTTAATTGAAATGCTGATGTCAGCTATAACCTAAAATTTAACGTTTGGCTGTCCTAGGCTTGCTCAAGTTGGTCAATTAAATATACTACTGGAACAATCCCTTAAATGTTTACAAAAGAATTCAGACAGAGCATAGCTCTGTGGATGATGACCACAGAGCTCTTCGAACTGAATAAAATCCATGGATGTTCTGTTCATTATGGAGTCAGAAGATAGTAGATTCATTTCCTACTCCAGAGAGTCGAGGACAAAATAGAGGTGGCTATTCTAATGGAGTACTGAGAGAATCTGGCTCTAGCTTTCCCATGTAGCATTAAACTAGAAATTCTGTCCATCTTCTCATGGGGATGACAGATTTCATAGAACTTTTCAAAGAACAGAGAGAGGAGTCCACACAGTCATGTTCAACATTTGTCCCAAAACCTTCATCATTAAAAAGAGAGTATCTGGTCAGTGGTACAATGCTGTTTGTGGGTTCCCAAATAACCAAACCAGACTGCCATGCCGCCTAAATTCCAACACTGACCATTCCTCAGAAGCAATTGATTGGCGGTCTAGAACTTGCCTTGTCCTGAGATTTTAAAAAGTGCAATGTCTTTTTTCAGGAGCTTGTATATTCCCTTGTACTTCCCCCAATCGCTGGGAAATAACAGGGAGAAGAAAGTGTGCCCCATGCTCCTTCAACAGTGGTTAAGCAAAGTGACAAAATGCCGAAATGGCATTTTCAAATTTCTTCCCTCTTCCATTGGAAAAAGTGCACTACCCTCCTTCGCCCATTTGAGAAAACATGCCAACAAGAGAACGCCAAGGTCAATGTTAATTCTGCAACCCCCTTGCATGTAAAGCAGCTGTTCTCACCGGGGTGGGGGGGGGGGGGTACACATAAGTAAAAGCATGGTTTTAGTTTCACCTCATGCAACATAAATAGTTAATATAATCGGTCGGAGAGAAGTACGGAAGAAACCAAACCTTCACTTCTTCACAGGGAAGGGGCCCATAAATTTTGAACAGAGTCCTGAGGGGGAGCCATAGTCAAATAAAGTTTGAGAATGGCTGGAGTAAAGATAGACTTTGTATTCTAAATTTCTCAACAATGGCATGGTCAAAAACATCACTGCAGCAATACTGGAACTGTGATCACCACATACAGCAAGCAGCCCATTTGCATACTGAAAGAACCACAAACAGCAGTGTGAAAATAACTAATTTCTCAGTGTTCTTCATTGAAGGATAATAATTCACTGGGACATTAAGGCCAAAGCTCTTGCTCTCATGAAGAAATTTGTTGATGGAATTTGTTCTATACCCACCCAAGAGAATAAAGAGCTTTGGAATAGTGCAAAATGTGTTACATGCCAGTACGGCATGGTTAGTGTGGCAGTTAGCACAACACTATTACAGCACCAGCGATCCAGGTTGGAATCTGGCAGTGCCTGTAAGGTGTTTGTACATTCTCTCTGTGTCTGTGTGGGTTTCCTCCAGGTGCTCCTGTTTCCTTCCACCCTTCAAAACACACCAGGATTGTAGGTTAATTGGGTGTACTTGGGCGGCACGGGGTCATGGGCCGGAAGGGCTTGTTTACTGTGCTGTAATGGCTAAGTTTCATTTAAAATTTATAAACAACATCACACTCCCTCATCTTTGCGTTGCATTAGCCAGTCTAGATTTTGTACAAGGATCAAGAAGAGGAATTAAAATCAGAGTTTTTTGACTTGCTGAGCATCTGCAGATCCAGATTAGGAATTGATTTACCACCTTTAAATAAATGACATTAATCGCATTATGGATCTCCCGAGCACAGGTAGTTCGCACCATTGACAGTGTGGGATTCTGCTCTATGTTCTGTATTAACATGCTGCAAGTTCTCCCGGCTGCCTGCATCGAGTCTCTTGGGTATCATACTCAGAGACACACTATATTATGAGCAACACTCTTCCAGCTACTGGGCAATGTCCCCACTAAATAAAAAGACACTATAATGATGGGAGGAGGAGTGCAAGAGAGCTGCCAAGGATTCTGCACCGCAGTCCATTCTCAGCTAGAACAACTTTATTAATGTGTGCTGTTCTAAGTGAGCTTTGCACCTCTAAAAAGGATGGGGCCTGTTCATTGGTAGTCACCTCCTGCCAGTAATGATCACAAGATCCATGTCTAAAACGTTGGTGGTGGGTAGCATCTGAGATAGAAATTAAACATTATAGCAAGGGTCAAGAAAGCTCACTAACACTTCATTAGAAGGTTGCATTCAGCAACCCCCACCCCAATCCCTTAGCTACTTCTGCTGGTGATCCATCTCAGCTCTGCTCAATATTGGGAGAAGCTGCAGCATGCAGTGGATGCAGCGGAGAACATTGCACAAACCTCCCTGTCCTCCATCCACACTTCCCATTGGCTTGGAAATGCAGCCTAGGAATCCATCACATATCAGATACGCTCTTTTCTTGGGAGGAAGGGGGGGGGGGAGAAAAAGTCACTGTATATGTGTGAAAAAGAAATAGTGTATATCATGGCTAATGTGATTTATGGTGTGAAAAATAAAAAATTTAAAAAAAAAAAGATACGCTCTTTTCTCCCGCCTCCCATCAGGGAGAAAGTTCAGGGTGTATGAAAGCGCACACCAACAGGTTTGAACAGATTTTCTTCCCCACGGCCTTCAACCTCCTTGAATGAACCTCACAATAGTGAATTCATTTCGTACTTAATCCTTTCACTGAAACCCTACACATGTAATGAAATTTTGCTCTTCTACTTTGTACTTTGGTATGAATGTGAGAGTTGACTCACTGAAACTGCTGGCACAATGAACCTTTCTCAATGTAACTGGTATAATGTGACAATCAACATACACGGGAACCTGACTAGGAAGCACATCCAACACATTTCCACAGACACCCAAATGGTAGCACACAATAGGAAGAAGAGGAAAAAATAGAAAGGCAATAGATACCCTAAAATTGAACCAGTAACTAGCATTTGCAACAACAGACCCTATCAAACTAATTTTGCTGGCCAGTTCTTCAATGTAGCTATTATCCTTGACACCCAGTTTGGCAGCTTCTTTTCAACCTGTGTCCGCCAGTCAAAACCACAAAAATGTCCACCCATTGGGATTCTCTGAATCCCAAGTTATTTTCTGGCTAGTAGCAAGGTTACGGGAATAGCAATGACTGCGTAGACAAGATAATGGACAAATTCACTGATGTCATCACTTGTTAGCCAATAAATGGAAATAATGTTGGAAAACTGAATGGAGAACCTAGTTGGCCAAGGGACAGCTGTCTGCATTGATGGGAAGGAGGTGGAGAGTCATAACCTTTAAGCTCCTGGGGGTCCACATTTCAGAAGATCTTTCCTCTAGCCAGCACATTGAGCCAACATGAAGAAGGCATGTCGACACCTCTACATTCCAAGGAGTCTAAGGCGATTTTGCATGTTATCTGATACTCTGTCCAACCTCTACAGGTGCATGTAGTATATACGGACTGGTTAAATCACAACCTGATTTGGTGATATGTGCCCAGGAATGCAGAAGGCTGTACAATATAATAAACCAGGTCCATCACAGGCTTTAACCTCCCATCTACTGAAAGTAGATAATTTAAGTAGGTAATTTTTCAAATGTCATTAGATATGGGGATAGTGCCGAAGGATTGGCGCATTGCGCATGTGGTTCCGTTATTTAAAAAGGGTTCAAGGAGGAAGCCTGGCAACTATCGGCCTGTAAGTTTGACGTCTGTGGTAGGTAAATTAATGGAGAAAATTCTTAGAGATAGTACTTATAAACATCTGGATAGACAGGGTCTGATCAGGAGCACTCAACATGGATTTGTGGGAGGAAGGTCATGTTTGACCAATCTGATTGAATTTTTTGAAGAGGTGACTAGGAATGTGGATGAGGGTAGCACAGTGGATGTTGTCTATATGGACTTCAGTAAGGCCTTCGATAAGGTACCACATGGAAGGTTAGTTAGGAAGGTGCAGTCTTTAGGTATAAATTTTGAGATAGTCAAATGGATTGAACATTGGCTGAAAGGGAGAGGCCAGAGAGTGGTAGTGGATAATTGTCTGTCAGGTTGGAGGCCGGTGACCAGTGGTGTGCCTCAAGGATCTGTACTGGGCCCATTGTTGTTCGTTATATTCATTAATGATCTAGATGATGGGGTGGTGAATTGGATTAGTAAATATGCAGACGATACTAAGATAGATGGAATAGTGGATAATGAAGAAGGTTTTCTAGGATTGCAGAGGGATTTGGGCTGCTTAGAAAAGTGGGATGAAAAATGGCAGATGGAATTTAATGCTGATAAGTGTGAGGTGCTTCATTTTGGTAAGAAGAATCAGAATAGGACATATGTGGTAAATGGGAGAGCATTGAGGAATACAGAAGAGCAGAAAGATTTAGGAGTGACGGTACATCGTTCCCTGAAGGTAGAAACTCACGTGAATAGGGTGGTGAAGAAGGCTTTTAGTATGCTGGCCTTTATCAATCATTGCATGGAATATAGGAGTTGGGAGGTGATGTTGAGATTGTATAAGACGTTGGTGCGGCCTAATTTGGAGTTCTGTGTGCAGTTCTGGTCGCATAATTATAGGAAGGATATAAACAGAGTGGAGAGAGTGCAGAGAAGGTTTACTAGAATGTTGCCTGGGTTTAAGCATCTGGAGTATGGGGAGAGATTGGACAGATTGGGTCTTTATTCTTTGGAGCGTAGAAGGTTGAGAGGGGATTTGATAGAAGTATTTAAGATTATGAAAGGGATAGACAGAGTGGATGTGGATAGACTATTTCCGTTAAGAGGAGGAAAGATTAAAACAAGAGGACATGAGTTAAGAATTAAGGGGCAGAGGTTTAGAGGTAACATGAGGGGGAACTTCTTTACTCAGAGAGTGGTAGCTGTGTGGAATGATCTTCCGGGAGAAATAGTGGCGGCGGAGTCAATTGTATTATTTAAGAAAAGGTTGGACAGGTATATGGATGAGAGGAAGATGGAGGGTTATGGGCATTGTGCAGGGAGGTGGGATTAGAAAGGGGTGTTTGGTTCGGTGCGGACTAGAAGGGCCTAATGGCCTGTTTCCGTGCTGTAATTGTTATGTTATGAAAGGATATTGATGTTGACTTTAGAAAGGTTTTTGGGAGGTTAGTTCAGAAGGTTCAGACACTAGATGTTCAAGGAGAAGTTGTAGGATTTGAAAATGGTTGAATGGGAGAAGACAGAAGTTGGTAGAGGATGATTGCTCTCAGACTTGAGGCCTGTGACTAATGATGTGCTGGGACCATTGTTTGTCATCGATATTAATGTTCTGGATGATAATGTTGGAAATTGGATCAGCAAGTTTGCTGATGACACTAAGATTGGAGGCAATGTGCACAGCGAGGAAGGCTTTCAAACCTTAGAGAGGGATCTGGACTAACTAGAAAAATGGGCCAGAAAATGGCAGATGGAATTTATTGCAGACAAGTATGAGGTATTGCATTTTGGAAGGACAAACCAAGGTAGGACATACACAGTAAATGGTAGGACACTGAGGAGGAATGAAGGGATCTGAGAATACAGATATACAATTCCCTGAAACTGGTGTCACAGGTAGATGGGGTTGTCAAGAAAACTTTTGGCATCTTGGTCTTCATAAATCACAGTATTGATCATTGGAATTAGGAGGTTATGGTGAGGTTGTATAAGACATTAGTGAGGCCAAATGTGGAGTATTGTTTGCAGTTCTGATCGCCAAACTACAGGAAGGATATCAGTAAGATTGAAAGAGTGGAGAGAAGATTTACTAGGATATTGCCGGGTCTTTACATGGAAAGATTAAACAGGTTAGGACACTATTCCTTGGAGCATAGAAGAATGAGGGGGAATTTGATAGAGATTTACATGAGAGGTATAGTCAGAATAAATGCAAGTAAGCTCTTTCCACTAAGATTAGGAAAGATAAATACAAAAGGACATGACTTTAGGGTGAAAGGGGAAAGGTTTAGGGGGACATTATGGGGAACTTCTTAATTCGGTGAGTGATGGGGGTGTGGAACGAGCTGCCAAATGATGTGGTAAATGTGGGCTTACTCTTAGGTTTTAAGAATATATTGGATAGATACATGGATGGGAGAGGTCTGGAGGGTTATGGAATGGGTGCAGTTCAGTAGGACTAGTGGAATGATATTTTGGTACAGACTAGAAGGGACGAATGGCCAGTTTTATGTGCTGCAGTGTTCTTTGGTTCTACTACATACATCTATGTGAGGCACTGCCTCAATAAATAAGTTAACATCATAAAAGGACCCCCCACAACCCTGGTCACAACCTCTTCTCAGTGATATCTTTAGGAAGATGGGACAGAAGATTGAAAACCAACACTTTGAAGTTCAAGAACAGTTTCTTTCCAACAGCTGTCAGACTCTTGAACTTCCCTTGTTACACTAATCGTGGACTGTCTGCACTATAGCAAAACAAGTTTAGGCTATATTTTAGATGTTAATTGTCTCTAATTTAATTGAGTTCATTTACTGTTACAGTTTTTCTTTATAAATGCTATTCAGCTGCAGCAAGTAAGAATTTCAGCCATATGCACATTGTACACGATCCTTTATCTGGACAGAACCCTTGGGGGACAGTGTGTTCTGAATTTTGGATTTTTCCAGATTTCGGAAAGCCGACCCGAATTGTGCTGCCTATCCACCCCCACCCCCTTCCAGTCTCCCCCAACATCTGTCTCCCCCGACCGCCGGTCCCTCAGCCGCCTGCCAGTCCCTCGGCCGCCTGGACGCCTCCTACGACCGCCGGTCCCTCGGCCGCCTCCCCTGACCGTGATCCCTCGGCCTCCCGACCGCCGGTCCCTCGGCCGCCTGCCAGTCCCTCGGCCGCCTGGACGCCTCCTCCTACCGCCGGTCCCTCGGCCGCCACCCTGACCGTGATCCCTCGGCCTCCTGAACGCCTCCCCCGACCGCCGGTCCCTCGGCCGCCTCCCCTGATCACCGGTCCCTTGGCTGCCTCCCCCGACCACGGTCCTTCGGCCGCCCGGCCACCTCCCCCACTTGCCGGATTTTGGAACTTTCCGGATTTTAGGTGTCCGGATAAAGGATCATGTACCTGTATAACAATAAACTCATTTTAATAGCATTGTTAGTTGGGTGGAGACAGCACAACTCAGTTGATCCAGCATGCTGGGCTGGCAGATATTTCAGCCTATTGAATGTTAGGTTGTTAATACTACCACACACTTTTAAAGTGTTTTGTCAAAATCATAACATTCTAGTGAACCTGGTGCGTTTCAAGAAAGCGCGGCCACCAAAATCAGGTAAGTTCAAAGGAAGTGGAGAAACAGGGAAGGGCTGGAACTGCGCACTGGTGAATGGACCTGGAGTGCAGCGAACTACCTGGTAAATTCTAAACCATCAGAATTCCTGTATGGGGGTTGGGGTGGGGGGGGGGGGAGTAATATCTGATAGTTTTTTACATGGGTGGATTGATGGTGAGGAACTGATGAAACAAACACGATACTTTAAAATATAGAATAAATCAAGAAGGAAACAATGCCTCCCATATGCAGTCAATTACTAGTTCCAAAGTGGATTGAGATCTATCAGGGCTGCCAGATCCAGACTGTTATTTTACACAACGTATCAAGACTTGTAATAAGATGTAATTTGACAACACCTGCGTACAATTTAAGATGAGGGAGCTCTAATTCATTTTGGATTATTCAGCATCTATTTGTACAGTAAAATGCTTCTGAATTTAGCACAAATCTAGTTCCGAAAGCACAGGCCAATAATTCTACATTATAGGAAAGAAATCAAAATGTGCAAATGCTAGAAATCTAAAACAAAACCAAAAATTGCTAGAGCTTGTCAACAGGTTCAGTTGGATCTGTTGAGAGAGACATGTTGAGAGAGACACAGTTAACGTTTCAGGGTAAAGATAGAAATCAAACATGGTTTAATTTGCAGAAAAGGGAGAGGGGGCAAAGAACAAAGGGAACATCTGGGAAAGTCATCTGGGAAAGGAGCCTATCTTCGAGTCTTTTAAACGTCCCTGTTGCACCAGCTTCCATCAACACCACCATGATGGCCAAAACTACATTTACCACACCCAACAGTTTCTTGTGGACTTAGGCAGAACAGTTTCCATACCAGATTGTGATGGCATCTGTTCAGGACATTTTTTATTGTGCATCTGTAACAAGCTTCTAAGACGCTCAAGTCTTTGGGGTGCTTTTCTGGTTGTAACAATGTTATTATTCCAAGACAGGCTGTTGTTGTAAAGTTCTCCTAAAAACCTAAAGCATCATTGATATGTTCAATGTTCAAGGTTGCAGGTGCAGCAGGTTATTAAGAAGGCAAATGGAATGTTGGCCCTCATCGCTAGAGGAATTGAATTCAGGAGTAGGGAGGTAATGATGCAATTGTATAAGGTACTGGAGAGACCGCACCTGGAGTACTCTGTCCAGTTCTGGTCTCCATATTTGAGGAAGGATATACTGGCTTTGGAAACAGTCCAGAGGAGGTTTACTAGGTTGATCCCTGGGATGAAGGGGTTGACTTATGAAGAAAGATTAAATCGTCTAGGATTGTATTCGCTCGAGTTCAGAAGAATGAGAGGAAATCTTATAGAAACATATAGGATTATGAAGGGTATGGATAGGATAGATGTAGGAAGGTTTTTTGAGCTGGCCGGGGAAACTAAAATGAGAGGACACAGTCTCAAGATTCGGGGGAGTAGATTTAGGACAGAGATGAGGAAAAACAATTTTTCCCAGAGAGTAGTGAATGTTTGGAATTCTCTATCCAGGGAAGTGGTTGAGGCTGCTTCATTAAACATATTTAAAATTAGGTTAGATAAATTTTTACATGATAGAGGAATTAGGGGATATGGGGAGAAGCCAGGTAGGTGGAATTAGGTCATAAATTAGATCTGCCATGATCTTATTGAATGGCGGAGCAGGCTCGATGGGCCATTTTTGGCCTACTCCTGTTCCTACTTCCTATGTTTCCTATGTTCTGCAATACGTGCTCTTCCACATTCCTGAAATCAGTAACCAGCTCCTTCGTTTTGCTGACATTGAGAAAGAGTTTGTTATACTGACACCAGGCCATGAGACAGGATCTTGTCCTCTGACTAGACATAGTCAGATTTCAACTCTCATCTATTCTAATTCACTCCCTCTGACTTCTGTCTCCTCCAGACAGATTAGTTGTGACCAACCAACCTCTGCACAGTCCCTCAGTTGGTACAGGTACATGATCCTTTATCCAGACATCTAAAATCCAGAAAGCTCCAAAATCCGGCAAGTGGGGACCGGCGTTCGGGGGATGTGGCCGAGGGACTGGTGGTCGGGGGAGGCGTCCGAGGAACCGGTGGCCGGGGGAGGATGCTGGGCGGTCAGGGGAGACAGCTGAGGGACCAACGGTTGGTGAGACAGCTGAGGGACTGCAGTTGGGGGAAGTGGCCGGGTGGCCGGCAGTTGGGGGAGGCAGCCGAGGGATCGCGGTTGGGGGAAGACGGCCGGGCAACTGGTAGGTCTTGGGGGTGGATACAGCAGCACAATTTTGGTGGGCTTTCCGAGATCCAGAAAAATCTGAAATTCGGAAGACACTGTCCCCCCCCCCCACTCCCCAAGGGTTCTGGATAATGGATTGTGTACCTGTACCACTGACACTGTCTCTCTTGATCGCCACTCCATCTCAGACAGTCCCTTTGTTCTTTCCACACTTTCCTTCTTTCCCTGCACTTAAAATGTTGAATTTCTAACTTTTCCAGTTCTGATCTAAGTTCATCACCCTGAAATCTTAGTTATAACTCTCTCCACAAATGCTCTCTGACTTGCTCAACATTTTCACTGTTTAATTCCTAGCAGGCTTTGTTCTGGTTTGCTTCAAAGCTGTTTATATTTTTATACAAATGCACTTCAGGCTCAACCAATAAAGATATGATAGGTTTCGGATGGAAAATCTTTCTTCCCTATCCTTCTGTCTCCTTTCCCCAGCTCTTCTCTCTCCATCCACAGAGCTATCCCCTCCTCTATCACCTCATCTTTTTTCTCTTGTGCCCTCCCACTCATTTCCACCACGCACCTCTTGCCTGTGGCCCTGTGGTCCTTCCCTTCCCCTCCCTCCACCATTTTATTCAGATGCTTGCCTGCTTTTTTCTAATACCCTGATGAAGGGTTCAGGCACAAAAGATTGGTTATGTATCTTTATCTTTGCTACCTAAAGAACTATGCATGACTTGTTGGAATTCTCCTGCATTTTTGTGTAAACTACAACCACGGTGCCTGTAGGTTTTAAATTAAATTTAGATTTAGACATCCAACACGGTTACAGGCCTCTTTGGCCCACAGGTTCGTGGCATCCAATTTAAACCCAATTAACCTACACCCCCAGTATGTTTTCTTGCTTATCTTCAGATGGAAGATGATCTTTCAACCAATTTAAGTTTTGAGAATACCAGACATACAAGATGCTCTTAAATAGCATTTGGCATCTTTTTGTCCGGTTCCACGATTCAGTCATTTTTACTGGCAATCGATTCCAGTAGATATGTTCAATCATTGTGCCCATTGTGTTCCATTCTGCATTAATTCCTGAGCATATTTGGAGTCTTTCAGTGGGGGTTCCACAGGCAATTCTGCTCCTACTGCATCTAATATCATTAGAATTGTACCAATAGGCATGCCCAACAATGAGCAACTAGAATAAAATAGTAACCTTGCTACCTAGACTGGTACCAATCAAATTCTTTAGCATTATTTTCCTTTCAAAAATAACCTGATCAGACATGCTTCTCTGTAACGAGCTTCTTCCTAAAGCAAGATGATAATTGAAGGTCCATTCTACCAGTCTCTGTTCAGCTCTAAATGGAGATCCCTATACATCTGAAGGTGAAAAAAAAGTGTCTTCGTCTCTGATATCTCTCAGATCATCTCACTCAAACCTTCGAAAACCATGCCATCTTTGTCAGAGCAGAGGAACAAGTGGAGCGGGCAGATTTTCTAGTCTTGTCCTTGAACCTTTGGAAATTGACAGTGAACCTGGGTGAATGTGTTTAACAGTAACTGCAGGAGACAGTGAGCATTTGTTCAAGCTACTCACTGAATTATGCCATGAAATACAAAAAGAGCAATACAATAGCACTTTATAAATTCTACACTGCTGCCAATATTGCCATTTTTGCATTTCACTCCTGTACTGCAATGATCTTTTCTAAGAAATGGCATAACTTGTATTTGTTTCTTTACATTTATTTCCCACCTCTATATGAGACTTGAGCAGATGGGCTTTGCATGAAAGCTGTAAGATCTCCCTGTGGGGAGAACTAGAGGAAAGAGCCATGCTTGGATAATAGTTTCATGCCTCCTGGTGACAAGCTGAAAGAGCTACTGACTCCATGGGAAGAAGTTAAAATGGTTGAAGACATCAGACCTAGTGGATCAACAAAATAGACCTTTAGAGCTTTTAAAAAAGAGCAATTGGGATATTTATCTTGATATCCTCATCAAAAATATAAATCAGAACATGTCTTCTTCCCTCTGAGGTTTCACAAGTTATTTATCTTCTGCCTGATGAGTTTAATGTTGAATCTTACTACTAATATTCAATATTTAAGGAGAACCTCTGGTCGAAGTTTTTTTAATTTTAAACAGGGTAAGCGTGTCAATGGCAATATTCTATTCAGAATTTCTTCCAAATCTGAATAAGAGCAATGCCCTTTGAGATTTTGTCTGGTGTTCTGAACAATCATTTAAACAATTTTTTAAAACGCAAGACAGTGCTAAGATTATAAAGCGGAAAAGCAGAGAATATGCACAGATTTCACTATGAAATTGAATGTTTCATTTTAATTTGTCATTTATGTAGTCCAAGGCGAGTGAACCAACTGTAGACAAAATTAGCTTGGTGGTAGGTGGCAGAGGGTGGTAAGGAAGGTGCTTTCATCAGATGGGGCACTGACTACAAGAGTTGAGTTGTCATATTTCAAGAATACATCACGTTGGCTAGATTGCACTTGGATTACTGTGTGCAATTCTGCCCACCATATTGCAGAACGATGTGAATTACCTTGAGAGAGTGCAGAAAAGATTCACAAGGATGTTGTTGGAGTTGAGGGATTGGAGGCTTGAGTTATAAAGAGAGAGTGGATATGTAGGGTCTGTTTTCGCTGGAGTCTCGGGAACTAGAATGAAATGAGAGAAGTGTGAACAATTAAGAGAGGCATGGATAATCACCGTTCGCTTCCCATGGATTGGGTGAGTAAAACTAGCTTGTATTGGTTTAAGGTGATAGGGAGGGTCTTAAGGAAATCTGAGGGGCAAATCACAAAGAGTAACTGGTATCTGGAATGAGATGCCAAAGGAGGTGGTGGAAGAAAGAACAATAAGTACATTAAAGGGCCAGCTGGACAGGTATTTGAATGAACAATGGATAGAGGGATAAGAAATTAATGCAGATAAGTGGGATGGTAATAGATAGGTATGAAGGGTGGTGGACCAAAGGGATTTTCTCTGCTGCACAACGCTATGATTCTATTTAGAAGACACTACAGAAAAAAAAACATTTTCAGAGTGTTGCAAGACACCAGACCCCATGTGGGATGTTGGAGGTAATAGCAGAAACCACATCAACATTCAGGATTAGATTAGAGAAGTGCAAGGTAGAAAAGATGCTGAAGTGTTATGGAAAAATCATGTGATGGAAACTTTGTGCTTATAATAAAGCTAACAGACCCATTAAGCTCAAGACGTCTTCCCATCATGCAATCTGTTTTGAGATTGGTTCGATATTCTCAGGGTGCTATATTAGAGGTGATCTTAAAATGGCTGAAATTTTGCATTCAGGCCATTCTAGGTAGGAGTTGTGCTAGCAAGAGAGCAAGGATCCACTTGTATCTGCGCATAGAGGCGAGGGAACGGCGAGAGAAGCATTCAGGCTGTCCCTTATCTCCTGGTCAGAACCAGCTGTGGGAGTAGATGGTGTAATGCAAAAAGGACAAGGTTTAGTTAACCGATCATCAATTCAACTTATGTATTATTTGAACAGTTTACAAGAGAAAAAAGGATCTATTGCATTCCAGTTATGATGGCACACAGTACAAGATCAAGATAAAAACATAGGAAAAAATTACAATGCTGGAAACACAAATCATCAATAGGAGGATTTAAATATTTTGGGTAGAGACCTTCTATCCAAAGAAGATGGAAGATATCAATTAGGGCTTGGAACTACAGTAATGGTGAGTGGAATGACTACCACACAGGAGCCCAGAAAAGTTTAGTGCCAGTGAGGGGGGACCATTAAATGTAGCAAAGTGAATTTATTCAGAAATATTTAAAACTAAACATTTCTGCATCCACCTAATTATTCAGCAATTCAATTTGGTATATTATGAAGAGATTATTTTTAAGTATTGGAAAGAGTTTTTATAAATTTATAAATTGGAAAGATCAAATGCAATTTGAGCATGTCCACTTAACAACCTCCAAATCAAATTCCTTCCCATTCTCACTCAACCATCACAAACCTCAGGAGCAATTTCGCAACCTTGGAAAATCCAGCAAGGTGCCTTACATGCTGGAAATAAATATTGGAAATTCATGCAACACAACTCATGATACAGGTACACAATCCTTTATCCGGAACCCTTGGGGGACAGTGTGTTCCGAATTTCGGATTTTTCGGGAATTCAGAAAGCCAGATTTAAGCCCACCCGAATTGTGCTGCCGTATCGACCCCCACCCCCTTCCAGTCGCACTGCCATCTCTCCCCCACTCTCGCCGGCCTGACTCGCGCTGCCGATCTACCCCCCCTCACCTGCCTGACTCGTGCTGCCATCTCCCTCCCCGCTTGCTGGATTTTGGAGCTTTCCGGATTTTAGATGTCCGGATAAAGGATTATGTACCTGTATTAGAAGTAATTAAACCAATGTAACCTCCAGAAGAGAACACAACTTTCTGGGTCTCTACTTCGATTTGAATGGTGATTGGCCTTTATACTTCAAAAGACCTTACCTAATGTTCCCGTTTTCCTGCCTCTTTTCCCATCAATGTATACCATTGCGATATCTGTCTTCCTGCTTTTAATTTGGGTCTGCGAAGTCAGCTCCAGAACTTCACTTAAAGAGCAACAATCTCAAAGTGAGCTTGACCATTTCACCACAATCATCCATGCTGATACCTTTTAAACAGACTCCTTGGTGTGGCATGGTGTTTTTGCCTCAGGAGATGACTCATCAAGGGCTACTAATGCTCCCACACAATCTTTCCAGTTATGAATGTGGCTAGAAGGAATTTCTGTACACCCACCAACTCCCAAAAAAGCTGCTCTCTGAAATACGGGTCAGCTTTCCTGATGCTTTTTTCTGATGATAAATCCTGAGGATTTATTCTATTTTAAATTCACATCCTTCCCCTATTTGGATCAATCTTTATTCCTCCTTATTGTTGTAAAGCCAAACATATTATCTTGTCTTCTCTCCTTCCAGATGATGACAAGTGTACAGCTGGGAATTTTGATTTAGTTTCAGATTTCTAATTTTCAGTTTGAAACAAAATGTGCAAAGAGCCTTCAGGTTAGCACATGTTACTTCTGCTCCTCCTTCCTGTCCTCCTCCTCCTCCTCTGGTCTCTAGAATCAAGCTGCCCTGCTGGTAGAAGAGGCTGCTGGTAGCCCTCTGGCCTTCTGAGCCTTAGCAACGCACGACAGAACCTTACTGCACACTGCAGGACGACAGCCGACATCCAAAGACAGGTTTTTCAACTTGGGTCCAGGCCAGAGGCACAAGCAGCCCTGCATTCATTTCATGCAGCACATAATTCATAACACTATCGACAGGCACAAATGCTAGAAATGGCTCAGGTATGTTGCCCATCTACATTGTTTGTTCATCCAACATCCAAGACAGGGATCAAATGTCACATGAATTTTTAAATAATGCAGAAAGATTGCAGTCAATAAAACTAAATAAATAAAATCTCCATAACAACAATATATGGTGGCATACTGTGGGATTTTCTTTCAAGTTGAAGGTGTTCTTGTTTCTGTCTCACCAAAGTAGCTTTAAGAGAAAAGATCACATCTCCACATTATAGTTGGAGCTGATTTCTCATCTCCTTTAAAAAATACCTTTGTATTTGTACTCTCTAGTTAGAACCATCCAACTCTTAGCAACCTGGGATCCAATAAGAGCTTTCTGGGCCAGGAGCCGTGCAGTGGACTCCAGGGAAGGCGTTGCTTTTGATGTCAAATTCAGTCTTTCTCTTAAGAATGGCAATATGATTGGCCAGTTAGTCTTCTGCAGGGTAACCAATGGGGTGGTCACCAGCCAGCAAGATCCAAAACCTGGGCTTCAGTCACAGATGCTTGAGAGAAGTACAGAAAAATAGTAGAAGACCAATTCAGCACTTAATATTATGACAGCACTGATATATAAACTATACTTGCAATATTTGATGTAAGGGAACTATTTAAAGTTCTGTGTAGAATTATTAAATATACTGTTGTCCTAAGTAAATTCCTTTTACCCTGTTGCTCAATGGCCACGTAATTTCAAAGTAGGCTTATATTTGAAAATTCTTTGGCCTTGACATAAATGAGCACCAGGTTGTATATCATATGACAATACTCATATTTCACATGAACTCAGCAGGAAAAAATGTTTTAAAAGTAAGAAAAGTTTGGAAACTATACACAGTTTAATACATTCTACAAACTTTGAAACCTTCCTTTCCCACATTTTGATATTTGTTCCAATTTCTGGTTTCCAATTGAAGATTTATTGTCAGATACATCACATACAACCCTGAGATTCTTTTTTCTGCAGGGGTGGCAGAATTACCTCTTATTGGTAGCACAAAAAAAAACTGTATACTGCGTATACATGTAAACAGTCAAAAGAACTGTAAACAGAAAACAAATGTAAATAACCTGACTTTGCAATACAGAGAGAACAAAAAAAAAGTAAGAATCCTTAAATGAGTCCCTGATTGAGTTTGTTGTTGAAGACTCTGATGGTGGAAGATTAGTAGCTGTTCCTGAACCCGATGGTGCGAGTCTTGTGGCATCTATATCTCTTTCCTGATGGCAGCAGCAAGAACAGAGCATGTGTTGGGTGGTGTGGATCCCTGATTGCTGCTGCTCTCTGACAGCAGCGTTCCCTGTAGATGTCCTCGAGAGTGGGGAGGGCTTTGTCTGTGATATCCTGGGCTAATGTCCTCTACCTTTTGGAGGGCTTTATGTTCAGGGGTATTGATGTCCCCATACCAGACCGTGACGCAGCTGGTCAGCCGCACATCTTTTAGAAATTTGCCAGGGTTCCTGGTGTCGTATCAAACCTCTGAAAACTACCCTTTACTTCCTATGGATGCTTCATGACCTGCTAAATTTCTTCTGCCCTTTTGTGTGTTGCACTCCAATACAAGCTGCTGGATATGGAATGCATTGCATTTCTACATGACTTGGTCTACATTTTTAGACATCATCCACACATCCAATTGAAGTATGCAATTTTACATAAAAGATTTTGATAATATAATTTCTTCAGAGAGTATTGACAGCCTCAAATAACTAAGTAGCTTGCTTTTTTGTGGGGGTAGATCCAGGGAAGGAGGTGTGATGAGGAGACATGCGAAAGAATTCTTCAATTCAGAATGAAAACAACCTAAGCCAGACTGATGAGAGGGATTATGAAAAGTAAATGCGATTAAAACAAACTGAAGAGACAATGAAACTACTTGAGTAGCTATCACATAAAGGGAAGCAGGCTTCAGCTCTGAGAAAGCCCTTACTTGAAGCTCACCAGCCAGGCAGTATCTCAGTCGAGTGCTGGTGGGAGAATGTGGGCAAAGGCACAGTATGGGCACCCAGCTTGTTTAAGTGGGAATTTAATTATACGGTGAAATAAAGAGAAAAGGACCTGCTCCCTTCCATCAACTCACAGACTTGGGTAAATAATACATTCCATCAGATCTGCTTGCCCACATTAACCAAGCCAACAGCAGCTCTGGTCTAATCATAAGATATTAATACTCTTCTTGACTCATTCTCCTTCTACTGTGCAATTGAAGGTCTACCCCCATAATTCTATTCATTGACAGAGCTTGTAAATGGCCTCTGGCTGTGGTGTCCTCCAACTCAGGAACAAAACAACACGTTTGAGAAACCATCTGTGCACAAATAAACATTGTGATATCAGCTGCTACAGTTATATAAGACTGAGGTTTTTTTTCCCTTCCCTCTTGTTTTCTGGCACACACTGCAGTAAGTGTATTGGTTTAATTTTATCAGCTATCTGCTGTTCGACAACGTTGAATCGTATTTCTTTGTTTAAACCAGACATCATGTCCGATTCGCCTGTGCCAGTAAGCTTTGTGGTGAGCGAGGGTGGGTGAGCGGGTGCGGGGGGGGGGGGGGTGGGGTGGTGGGTAGTAGTGGGAGGAGGGGGGGGTTAGCACTATGTGGATAAGAACTGCAAGCCAGAGAAAACCGTTGCCATGGTAATGGCATCTGCATGGCATCAGCAGTAGCTCTGAACTCTTAAGCACTGAGGAATATCATGGATGGAGCCAGCAAATGTCAGCTTTGTGATTTCTGATAAGTTTTAAGCTTGCAATCTAAATTCAGTAGCTTTTATAAAGGGAATAACCGTTAAATACATTTCTTCCCAGTGAAACCAGATTCAGTATATAATCAAGGAGCTTCAGGCAAAAGCACTGAACTCTGACAGAGCCAGTTATAGTGTGAGATCCAGCTTTGTTCTGAAGACTAAGGGTTAAGGATGAGATATTCAACATAGGGGCTGGGGTCCAAGCACACTTGGGAAGCCAAGTCTAAACATGATGCTGCATGGTGTGGGTTGTTACAGTAACAAAAGATGAGTAAATTCGATCTTTCCTAAACAAAAGGATTGGGGAATTTGCAACCTGAATAATTTATAGCAAACAACCTCCTTAATTAAAATTAAATGTAGTAAAATGCAAACACTAATGGAATTAAACCAGGAACATTTAGTAGAATTACAAAATTAACTCTTCATTCCAAATTTTGTGATCACCCAACTCAACTTAGGCAGTCCTCAAATCTCTCGCCCCTCATATATGATTTAGGTGAATGTGATGTGTGAGTGTTCTGGATTCCATTTTGCTGGACTAAGAGTGATATCTTGATTGCACAACACATTGAGATGGCATGGTTGCATTTGCCACCGGGTACATGGAAACTTTCCACTGGAACACACGGCAAAACATTTGGAAATATTTATCATAACTTCTCCCAAACCTTTACTTCCACACTTACTCTGCCATCTCCAACAATGCAAATTCTTCATTCTTTCTCATTGAGAAGTTATTGTTAAAAATAAAATAAGGGAACATCCTTTAAAGATGGCAATAAGATGAAATTCTGTCTCATATAAGATTTTGGAACTATCTTAGCTAAAGATCAGAATCAGAATTTATTGTCATGCACAAGTCACCAAATTCAGAGTTTTCCGGCAGCATTACAGTCCAAACATTCATACTATGGACCATCTTACAACACTACGAAAAAATTTAAATAAAAATAACAGTGCACGAAAAGTAAGGCAGTGTCGTGGGTTCATTGATCATTCAGGAATCTGATGGCAGCAGGCTTGTCCATGTGTCATTGAGTGCTCATCTTTAAGCTCCTATACCTTTTCCCTGATGGTAGCAGAGTGAATAGGCATGGCCTGGATGATGGGGGTCTTTGAGAATAGAGGCTGGTTTTTTAAGACATCGCCTCATGTAGATGTCCTGCCTGTGATGTCACAGGCCGAGTTAACAACCCTCTGGAGTTTTTTCTTGTCCTGAGAGTTGGTGCCTCCATATCAGACAATGATGCAACCAGCCAGAATGCTCTCCGTGGTACACCTGTAGAAGTTTATGAGTGTCTTTGGTGACACTCCTCAAGCACCTCAAAAAATATTGTGGCTGGAGAGCCTTCTTCGTGATTACATTAACATGGAGGCTCCAGGACAGATCCTTCGAGATGTTGACACCCAGGAATTTGAAGTTCTTGACCATCTCCATTACTGAGCCCGAGATGAGGTCCTCTGACTTCCTCCTGAAGTTCACAATTATCTCCTTGGTTTTGTTGATGTGACACCACTCAATGAGCTGTTCTATCTTCCTCCTGTAGGCATCCTCATTGCCGTTTGTAATTCTGCCAACAACTGTGGAGCCATTGGAAAACTTGTAGATAGCATTGGGATTGTGCCTGGTCATGAAGTCATGTGTGTATAATGAGTAGTGCAGTGGGCTAAGCACACATCCTTGGGGTGTGCCTTGTTGTTAATCAGTGAGGAAGAAACATTGTACTGACTGTTGTCTTCCAGATGAGGAAATCCAGTTGCAAAATGGGGTAAAGAGGCCTAGAGTTTGTTTCTTCTTGACCAGCATTGAAGGAATAATGGTATTGATGGCTGAGTTGTAGTTGATGAAGAGCAGCTGTATGTACGTTGCTGTTTTCAAGGTGATTCAAAGCTGAGTGGAGCCAGTGATATTGCATCTGCTTTGGAGCAATTGTGACGATAGGTGAATTGCAGCGGAACCAGATCTTTACTTAGGTACGTGTTCATTCTGGCCATGACCAAACTCTCAAAGCATTTCATGTTAGTGCTACTGGGTGATAGTCATTGAGGCAACTCACACTGCTCAGGGGACACGGTATCACAGAAATGTTTTAAAGACGAAGGTAGATGATAAGAGATTGTGAAAAGATACCTAGGGAAGGTAAAGATATGGAGTCAATGTTATACTCAAACCAGCCATGATCTCATTGAATGACAGGGTAGGCTTGAGGGGTCAAGTGAGCCATTTCCATTCTCAATCTTTTTGTTCTTAAGAGTCATATCTTATGTACCTGTTGAGTTGTAGCAAGAAAGAATTTTGCTGCAGCTGTACATTTTACTTATGTATATATGACAATAAACTCTCATTATTCAAGTTGGCAGTTATACAAATTGCGAGGACCTTCAGCCATGTAAGTCAGGGGTGCATCAAATTCCCTCCCCTCTAGGTGAGGAAGAGCAAACCAAATGCTTGCTCTTCCTTATCTGCTCCCTCTTCAATTTGGCAGAGATCTGCCAACCAGCAACCAACACCAAGGCATGCAAGAGAAGAGGTATCTGGCTTCTCTAACACTAGTCAGGGCCTCAGAAAATGGAAAAAAAAGATGAACAATAATATACAAAATCAGTGGTACAGATTGATTTGTGGATGGCAGGTCTCAGAGAAAATGGGAAAATTCACTTCAACCTGGTCTTTTAGTATTTCTTAACACATTAAGATGGAATTAACTGACAAAGTCAAAATTCTTGGCAAGTGCAAATACCTATCAGAGCATAACCTAAGCCATGGGTGACCCCCTTTTAACACCACTAGATAGATTTAAATGGAGCCATTCATTAAAAATAAGATGGGATAGACAGAAGTAAAATCACATTGCCAAAAACAACTCAGCACTGCTTTGTATCCTAGCAACTCAAGTTCCAGCAAACGTTCAGGGAGTGTGTCCCAGTGGTCACTCTGAGTTCCATTGATGGAATTAATCCTTAACTGGAACTCTCTCACTGCAGTTCATCCATGGCTACACAACATTATTTAGCTCTCACACCACTTTCACTGCACCTTGCTTATAACCATTTCCAGCTTTCTTCGCTCACTGAAAATGCCGCACCTATTTGGTTCACTCTTGATTCACCAGTCGCAGTTCTCCAATCTTGAGTCTCTGTATACATTTTCCCATTCATTCCTTTCATTTTTTTTCAGTAGAGTTCCCACTAAAGCATTGGTGGATGATACTGGTTACAGGTAAAGTGCTGCATTTGTTTCCTTCTTATATTTAATCTTGTGTTCTGATGCATGTTCATGGATTTTGGCTTCATATAGAGTGAAGTAGAGCTGCTGCCATTATTGGTTTTGTAGTTCACTCTCCGCATCACTTTGGAGAAGGATTTGAACTCATGAGGTTGTGGATTCAAATCCCACTCCAGAGACTTGAGCCCATAATCTAGGCTGACACTTTAGTGCAGACATAAGGAAATCCTGTGTTATTAGAGGTGATGGTAGTTTCTCAGCTCTGGCTTGTAGCATTGGTAAGTTCTGATTGCTTAGTTTCAGAGCAGCATGCAGGATGGGGTGGGGGGTTGCTAGCAACAAGCATCACCTCCACCCCCTCAGTAATAATTTTGCACACACATCTGTGTATGACAAGCATCCATTTACAACATCCCACAAAAACTGTCAAATTTAAATTCTTGCACATGCAAGTAATCCCACTTTCAGCATGCAGCCCAAGACAGAGAGGCAAAGCACAGTTAAACAGAATCAGCCTGCACTAACCATGGCAGTCACACCAAACAATGGACAATTCTTCTCTTCTGCATGGCACTGAAGCCTGATTATCAATCATAACTACCAGCTTTGCCCACAGATCAAGTGGCTTTACTTTGCATTTAAGTTAAATTACACCAAATTTGGGATGTTCTATTTTCAGACATTTAAAGTTTGAGTGACTCTGGTTCAACCATGACCTTTGGTGCTGGCTGTGTGGAATTTGCATGTTCTCTTAGTTACCATACGAGTTTTCTCCAAGTGTTCTGGTTTCATCCCACATACCATAGACATGCAGCTCCAACCACTCAGGGGATATAATAAGTTAATTGACTGTTGTGAATTATCACTGGTCTGTAGCTGAGTGGTTGGATCTGGGATCAGTTGATGGAAAAATTAAAAATGGTGATTATTACAGAATTGGTATGAATAGGTTCTTGGTAGTTTGGTGAGCTGAAATATCAGCTTTCGTGCTGCATAGTTCTCTGACACTCTCTCTCTTTATTGTTGCTTCTCTCCTGTGAGTGATTAGGGCTCACAAAGGTTCTTCACTTTGGTGATACACACTCTCCCTTTCTATATTCCATATTGTAGTAATTTATTCAATGTCCTGGAGTTGGAAAACATAGAAGACATTCTCCCCACCCCCCCCCCCCAACAGCGAGTAGCAGGGTCCATTTCTTCATTCCTGATTCTTAGGTTTGCTCAGCAGCCAGACTTTCCATTTCAATCTTTACCCTTTAACTTATGCTTCACTTTGACTGAGTCCCATGTTTCCTGGTGCTAAAGTATTTAGTGTGACGTGGCTAGTTTCCAGTCAGTCTTTATTCAATCATTCATTCATGGGATGTAGGTTCGCTCACAAAACTTGTGTCAATGGTTCTTTCCTAAAACATCCGAAAGTGATGTTGATCCTTCTTGAATCAATATAGTTTGTATAATAAAATGCACAGTGATAGAATTAGGGCATTGCAGGAATTTTAATTTTAAAAATATGTAAATATAACACAGTAGAAGCAGATTCTAACCATTGAAACCCATGTCGTCCAACTAAACTCAATTAACATATCAGCCCCAGACGTTTTTGTAGGGTGAAAGAAAACCAGAGTACTCAGGGAAAACACACACAAGTCAGGAACTCCTTACAGACAGCATCTGATTCCAACCTAAGTCATTGGCACTCTAATAGCAATGTTCTGTTATCCTAACCGTGCCACCCATGATTGACCTAATCACGAGAGAGGAGGAGCCATCTAGGATGGTGGGATATTCTCGTGCACCTCCTTGTCCAAATGTCCAGGACATGGTTTGGGAGATGCTATTGAAAAAGACTCAGTGACATGCATCTGTGAATCTAATAGTCAGTCTGCAATGCATAGTGGGTGGAGGGAATATTTAAGGCACTGATTGACTTCTTGGGTCTGGAACCAAGTTTCTTCTTTCTACAATGACCCTTCTCTACTGCCTCCTCCACCCCTCAAATGAATACCATCTGGTCTGCCCATATCAGAACATTAAAATCTTGCTTTCCCACCTCCTAGTATTTGGCATTTTCAGGTGTTACTTCGCCTGCCTGTTTCAAGTTCTGAAACCATGTTAAGAATATTAATACATCAACACTTTAATAATATAATTGGCTGTGAATTGCTTTGGATTATACGTTCCAAAAAGGTGCAACATCAAAGCAAGCGCATTTTTAAAATATTTAAAAAATATTGATGTTGCATTGCTAATACATCCCCAAGCATCAATTTATATGAAACTTTGGGCAATGGAGGGGTGATGCATGTTTAGAGATGTACATAGATAGCTCAAGTGCTTTGCGTGGCAGAACCAGCCTTGCATCTCATCCGCTCCTATTACAAGCATCCAAGTGCTGCCCTCATTCAAACAGCTGTAGTCAATTCTCTTTACTGCCAAGCTGAAGACGTTTAGTGATCTCCAGCAGACTCAGAAACTGTGGCAAAGTTAAATCTATCTTTTTTCCTATCAGCCAGCCTGTGCTTGTACCAGGCAAAATTTCCTCTGGGCCACTTATGACAGAGAGCAGAGGTGCACCAGAGAAAGCCACACCACTGACTGATGTCCAAACAGTCAGTTCAAGACCAACCCTCCAGCTAAGTGTTTGAAATGGTTCAAGGGACATCTTTCCTTATGTAAAGGAGTGAGCTGTTTTACGAACAAGGAATTCACAGAGCCTTTGAACTATTTCCAAGCCTGCTTGGAGCACTGAACAGACTGATCTACAATTTGGAGGAATCCCCTCCCTTATTCCACCACGAAGAACCTGGTTCCATCAAATGGATCAGGTGTAATAATGCACTAATTAAAGATCATTGTCCACCAAACCAAAACGGGAGATGAGAAGAACAGCCTTTGTGCAGTGATGGACTATGAGGAGTAATGCACACTTAAAGGGGTGGTGAAAACAGATTCAGTAGTAACCTTCAAAGGGGAACTGGACACACACTTCAAAAGGGAAAGGTTCCAGGGCTAAGGGGAAAGACAGAATAATTAGAGAGGTCTTTCAAAGAGGTGGCAGAGCCAATATAGGCCAAAAGTCCTCTTTCAACACTATAACATTCCACGAATCATGGAGGAATGGATCTACTGCTGTCCAGGACACTACGTTTAACTGGCTGTGCAGCAGAGGGGTTCATCTGTCTGGGAGCTTTAATTAGGCTCCATTGTCTTCCTCTCAGTAACAGTACCTGGGGGCTACAAAATTCCAACATTACTCACGAGCCTGTCCAGCAAGATCTACGCTGCTACTCTCTTTACAAACAAAACTATTTATTTGACAGAAATACACAAATAGTTTTGAGATCCCGGAAGTAAAAACGTTTTTTGCTTAAATTTAAATCTAGATTACCCCCATGGCTGTGTCGTTGTGTCCCAATTCTGTGAGAATATGTCAGACAGATTAAAAGGTGCTCCTGAAGTGCCACAGAGGTTAAAGGCATTGCTTTATTTTGATATTACCATACTGATCTAAAGGTCAATTATCGGGACCTACTGTAATGATTAAATCACAGCCAGTCCAATTATTTGAGGTGCTGAAACCACTTTCGGTGAAAAAGCCATGGATACATCTCACAATCACTTTTGGTGACCCCAGATGGAAACCGTCTCAACTGAAGAAATAACAAGCTATTACTAACATAACTATTCTGAAAGCAAAGGGAATTAATAGCTTGTTATTTCTTCAGTTGAGACGGTTTCCATCTGGGGTCAGCAAAAGCGATTGTGAGATGTATCCATGGCCAAGTAAAGGCAAAGTCACAGTGGAGTCAGTGGTGTGGGTGTGAGCAGAAACAAACCAGTCGGGACCACGGATGGCCAACTAAACCATTTGTCAACAGCTCTTTCCTTCGTTCTCGGTACGAACCACAATAGGAGAGGATCTTACAGAAACATCATGAAAGGGATAGATAAGATAGTTAGAAACATGATAGTTGTTTTCACTGGTTGTTGACACTGGTGGGTAGAACTAGGGATCAGAGCCTCAAGATTCAGTGAAGTAGATTTATGACACAGATGAGGAGGAACTACTTCTTTCAGAGAATAGTGAATATCTGGAATTCTCTGCCCAATGTAGCAGTCGAGGCTGCTTCATTAAGAGCACTTACTACACAGGTAGATTTTTGCATGGTTGGGGATTAAGGGTTACGAGAAAAAGGCGGGTTAATGAAGCTAGGTCCGTGGCCAGATCAGCCAAGGTCTTGCTGAATAGCGGGGCAGGGTCGACGGGACAGATGGCCATTGTTGTTCCCCTTTCTTATGTCCTAGTCATTTCTTGGAAGAGGAAACAAATCTGCCACCTACTAATGGTTGAGTGGAAGTTAACTCCTGTTCCTATCTGTCCAAAAGCATGCCTTATCTACTCCTTTCCTCATTTCCTTTCCTTTGCGGCATCAGAAGGGGTAAAATTCCAGTTATCATTGCTCTTGGGAACTTCACAAGTCAAGCAGAATCTAATCCAGTACTACACATCTCAAATTAAACTCAGCTATTAAAAATCAGACTGCCAGGGACCTAAACTGTGACCCAATGCACAGTTAGCCAGCAATAATCAGAGAAACTGAAAAAGGCTGGTTAGTGTGGGCGGTGGGAAATTTTGTACTGGAGGAATCCTCTATGAATAAAACAAAAAGATAAATGTATCATATGAACAAATTGGCTTCTATGTCACACTGCCATATAATGCATGACTGAAGTGGTGAAGATAAAAGAGATTAAACTTTATTGGCTATGTGATAGAGTTCCCCATATGCAGCAATATTCAACATATGAATGCGAGCTGGCCTGCTTAAATCAATTGAAATAATTTGGAAAGACAAATGTGATCACCGCTAATCACTTATTTCATCATATCTCACAAGCCATGTTTACACCTATTAAGCGCAAAGCTTTTGATTTTTGTTCTCAGGGCATATTAGGGAGACGCATTACACACTGGGAGCTGAGAAGTTACCATAGAATACCTTACTGCATTGTTTGCAGAAGAGTTCTCAGTGCATCAGGGATCACACAACATTCAGGCAATAAAGTGAAATACCATTCCTGAGAATGTATGGTTAATCCTTTCAATGATATGGAACAGCCGTCAACAACATCTACAGAGTCTGAATTGCATAGCTTCAAGCTAGACAGATTCAAGAATCAAGTTAACAACACAACAAAAGATCCAGCTACAAAGGGAACTTCAAACAAAGGAGTCTCCAGTGGGACCAAGACTGCCATTCATCGGGTAAGCTTCAAACTGGATGAAGTAACATAGGCAATAATCAGAATTTCTGGTGTTTACATCTACCCTTCTGCATCATGGTTTTCAGAACTTTCTTGTATTCACTTAGTACCAAGGAATGTAATGTCACTTCCTTTCCCATTGTCATGTGTCACCAGCATATAGTGAAATATAAAGCTTCTCACTACTGAAGATTTTGACCGCTATTTCTCCAGCCCACAGGAAAACATGTTAAAGCAAGAGCCACTTCGTGCAAGGCCTTCAACCATATACAACCAGAGGCACCAAAGCGGTTGGGAGTTTCACCCCTGGAGTTCCGATATTGGGAAGGCATCAATGAAAGAAGTGCATAGTCCAGTGTTGGGAAAGGACAGAAAAAGTGAGCAACTCCTGTTCAGAAGGAGCAGGAAGAGGTGGTGAAAAGGAGATGGTAGTTTAACTGAGTGAGCAGTGACTGGGGACAGATATGTGACTGGATGATGAGTTTTGAAGCAGATTTACTCAGGGGATCAGAGGATAATAGCAAGATTTGGATGGGGATGGCAGATAGATGGAACCAAGTAACAAGGAAGCTACATACAAGGTGATGACAACTATCCTGAACTCAGTAGTAGCAGCCAAGTAGACCAGACCCAAAGCTGGCCTCTATTCCCCAGCTAAGGCCAACTTCAATGTCATCCAACAAGCCTCAATATACAAAAGAATCTTGCTCAAGTGACATTCAAGCAGCTATTGCAAGTAGTCGGTAATCACCAAGCAACCTCAGAGGCTTCTGCATACTATATATCATTTAATCTAGCAATCACATTTTGGATAAAATTTAGTAATGCTGTGCACACAATTTACACTCAGTCATAGTTGAGGACAGCCATTCTCAACAGGGGCCAGAGCACACTTAAAGGGAACAACGGCCTGAAACCATAACATACTTTTTATGTAGATAGTAGGGGAGAAGTATAGAAGAAAGCAACTTGGCTACTTCACAGAGGAAGGGGCCCTTAAAATTTGACCAGAGCCCTAAGGGGGCCAGAGCCAAAAAAAAGGTTGAGAATGGCTGATCTAGGAGATATGGCACAGAAACAGTCCTTGTGGCCTATCGAGTCTGTGCTGTACATCAAACACCTATTATTTTTACATTAATCTTCTGCAACCCATTTTATGAGAGCCACATTCTCACCAATTTCCCCCCTACCCTCCACATAGACTTATCAGATGTCAGGATTAAACTGTGAGCCAGCAGCGTTACTATGGAACACTGACTCTTATATGATCCTTGAGATGTTGTGTTTGGAGTTTGGCTACCCAATGCAAACCTGATGACGACTTATGTGAAATGGGTTGAGACCAGTCCAGGCATTATATAGTCCTCAACTGCGGTTGTGTTGAACTGGGCTGGAGTTCTCCTTTCCAGTGCTGAAATGCGCTGACCACATTTCAACAAGCACCGTCCTTGCCTGTAACGTTGGTCAGAATTTTCTGAAACAATAGTGCCTTCAGCAATGATTTAGTAGGATAAGAATATCAGATTTTGGTCAGCTTCTCATTGGACTTGGTCAGTTCTGGTTTTAAATTCATGTCTGAACAGTCCTGATTGTGTTTACACAAATATTGAATGGGGGGGGGGGGGGGGGCGAGAGTCTGCAGGTGCTGGGCTCTAGTGCACTGCACACAGGTGCTGGAGAAACTCAGCAGGTCATGCAGCAGCCATAGAAAGCAAAAGGCAGTAGACATATCTCTCCACCCATCACCTACTAGCCTACACTCCTCTCCTCCCCCTCCTTCCTGCCTCCTCCCCCTCCTTCCTGCCTCCTCCCCCTACCTTCATATTCCAGTGTTTGCCTGACTTTTGGCACACCTAAAGAAGGGCTCAGGCCTGAGGTGTCGACTGCCTGTTGATTTCCATATACTGAGCCAACAGTGCAAGTAATCCTTTGAGCAAAACATGCCAAGGTACTTGGGATAATGTGTACATCAATGATTAATGAAGATTGCAAAGTGTTAATACTAGGCAACACACAATTAGCTTCACACATTTAATACACAAAGGGAAATGCAAAACTTTTATGTCTAGAAATGAGATCTCACTTTCCACTGGTGCACTAAATATGTAAGCAATAGCCGTAATGCACAATCAGATTTCCTGTAAAAATTCATGAAACTGGTCAGAAAAATATCAAAAGAAAGGCTCTGGTGGATTGTACCCAATCTCACGCAAGAAAAAGGAACCCATGTCATTCCCATCAGCAACTGCGTGAAAGTGCCCAATCGCTACACTGATTATTGGAGAATGGATCAGCACTCGCACTGTTCTCCCCCACCAGCCACAGAATGGCTACTTTAACAACTTACCACAGGGTGACGGGAAATGCAAAGGAAGATGGATACATCAGACTCATGGTGGGATACTCCTCACACCATGGTGTTCTCTGGTCAAATCCCATGTCACATGCCCAGAAATGATGACACTAATCACAACATACAAAACATCTATAAAAAGGCAATTAATGAAGGGACAAATAGTGATGCAGGCTCCATTATCCTGACCACTGAGTGCCCTGTTAGATGATGCGTACATGTTGACATGCCAGTGCAGGTCCTTTCACTGATATTTCATTACCAATCCCTGTGAAAAGTGCTTTCAGTTTACCTGTGAGCAGTCAGCATATGTTATCCTCAAAAACTCCGGTTTCCGCTGGTACACGAACTGAGAAGTCACTGGCTACATGATAACGTTGGGACTTTGTTGACCATAATAATATAGGATTGATAAGTCCCCAGGATCAGATGAGATATTCTGTACCCCAGGCTGCTGTGGGAAGGGAGGGAACAAATTGGTGGGATGTTGATGGTCTTTGCACCCTCCTTGGCCACAGGGGAGGTGCTGGAGGATAGGAGAATGGAAAATATAGTCTCCTTGTTTAGATCAGATAAAAGGGAGAATCCTGGGAATTATAAACAAGTGAGTCATAGATCAGTGAGCAAACTACTGGAGAGGATTCTTTAAGGACAGAATTTACAAGCATTTATTGAAGTACTGTCTTCTCAGTGACAATCAGCATGGCTTTGTGAGGGAAATGTCATGCCTTACGTACCTAATTGAGTTTTTTGAAGAGGTAACAAAATAAAATGATGAAGGTAGAGCAGTAGATGTGATGTATTTGGATTTTAGTAAGGCATTTGATAAGGTCCCCTATGGGAGACTCATTGAGAAAGTCATGAGGTGTGAGATTCAAGGAACCTTGGCCATGTGGATCCAGGATTGGCTTGATTGTGGAAAGTAAATAGTAGTGGACAGAAACCATTCTGCCTGGAAATCAGTCACTAGTGGAGTTCCACAGGGATCTGCTTTGGGACCCCTGCTCTTTGTGATTTTTATAAATGACTTGGAAGAAGCAGAGGTATGGGTCAATAAGGTTGGAGGTGCTGTGGATAGGTTGAAGGTTGTCGAAGGTTACAACAGGATAGAGATAAGGATACAAAGTTGGGCCGAAAAGTGCCAGATGGAACTCAATCTGGACAAATGTGAGGAGATGCATTTTGGAAGGTCAAATCTGAAGGCTGAGTATATGGTTAATGTAGAATGCCTAAGAGTGTGGAAGGAATGGAGGACCTTGAGATCCAAATTCATTGTTATCTCAAGTTGCTGAACAACAGGTTAATAGGAAAGATAAGAAGGCCTTTGGGATGTTGGGCTTCATTAGTCACGATTCTGAGTTCAGGAGTCATGAGGTAATGTTGCAGCTCTATAAATCTCTGGTAAGACAACACTTAGAATATTGTGTTCAGTTCTGGTCACATTATGACAGGAAGAAATATGGAGATGATGCAGAGGAGATTTACCAGGATGTTACCTGGATTGGAAAGTATCTCTTATCAGGCAAGGTTAGCAGAGCTAGGGCTCTTTGGAGCGAATGATGAGAGGTGACTTAATAGATGTCTACAAGATTATGAGTGGCATAGATAAGGTAGATAGCCAGCACCTTTTTCCAAGGGCGGGAGTAGGAAACACCAGAGGACATATCTACAAAGTGAAAGGAAGAATGTTTTGGGGATTCATCAGGTGTAAGTGTTTTTTTTTACACACACACATAGTGGGTGCCTGGAATGCATTGCCGGGGTGATGATGGAGACCGGAAATATAGGAGCATTTAAGAGATTGTTAGACAGGCAATATGGATGAAATAAAAAGAGTGTTGTGAGGTAGGGAGTTTTAAATTTTTTGGGTGGTAGGTATATAAAGGTTGACACAACATTGTGGGCTGTAATGTGCTGTAATGTTTTATGCTTGAAAATAAGGTGAATTGTGCAAATTTACCAATGGATGAGATTTCATCAGAACATTATAACATGGGGATGT
Source organism: Narcine bancroftii (assembly GCF_036971445.1). NCBI lineage: Eukaryota > Metazoa > Chordata > Chondrichthyes > Torpediniformes > Narcinidae > Narcine > Narcine bancroftii. The sequence continues at coordinate 144,309,715 of NC_091471.1, read as the reverse complement.
TTACCAATGGAAAAATGACGTGTATGCAGTATTTGTATAGTAAATAGTCAGGAGGAAATCAGGGGAACTCGACCCAGTCCTCATTAAGGGCTCAGTAGTGGAGAGGATCAAGAACTTCAAATTCTTGGGTGTCAACATCTCCGAGGATCTGTCCTGGAGCCTCCATGTTGATGTATTCATAAAGATGGCTCGCCAGCGGCTCTATTTTGTGAGGTGTCTAAAGAGATTCAGTATGTCACCAAAGACTCTTGGAAACTTCTACAGGCGTATTCTGGATGGTTGCATCATTGCCTGGTATGGAGGCTCCAACTCTCAGGACAAGAATAAATTTCAGAGGGTTGTTACCTCAGTTTGCGACATCACGGGGACCAGACTTCACTTCATTGTGGACATCTACATGAGGCAGTGTCATAAAAAAATTGGCCTCTATCTTCAAAGACCCCCACTACCCAGGCCATGCCCTCTTCACTCTGCTACCAATGGGAAAAGGTACAGGAACCTAAAGACGAGCATTCAACAGCACAAGGACAGCTTCTTCCCCGCTGCCACTATAATTGTTATTATTATTTTAATTTTTTATAGTAATGTCGTAATATTGTTATAATATGAATGTTTGCAGTTTGATGCTGCCACAAAACACCGAATTTCATGACTTGTTCATGACAATAAATCCTGATTCTGATTCTAAAAAATTATAGAGGTTAATGGGTCTAATTTCAAGAATTACCCAATTGCAATTGAAAAATAAAACATAAATAAATATGACATCTGATACAGAAACAAAAACTGCAGATGCTGGAACCTTGAGCAAACAGCAAGAAACTACAGCGTCTCAGTGGGTCAGACAGCATTCATTGGTCAGTCAATGTCATCAAAACAGCTAACAAGATTGGCTCCATAAGGATGAATGCACTGTACACTTTAATTGAAAGCTTCTTAATGTATCCATCTCTGTGATGGAACTTGCCTCCCTGTTTACAACTACTGCCCCACCGTGAATTCAAGCTGAGCAAAAATACAACCTATAGAACAAATTAAGGAGTATGCAATATTTAAGCCTTGATTTAAGATGAGACTCTAGATTCTACAATATCAAAGTTCAAAAACAAAGCTAATGCCAGCAATCTCTTGGGTAAACAACAGCATTAGACTGGCTGAAGCAGAGAATTGATGGGACAGAGTGATGAAATGGAAAAAAAGGGGGTACAAGAACTGGGTGAGCAAATGTGAACAAGGTCTATCTGATTGTTTGAAAGGTGAGCAACAAAGCTGGCTTAACTGGCAAAAGACCTACTTCCATGTTGTAGCCTCAAATCACAGATGATTGGAAACGTGGAATACAGATTGATCCTCTTTAATCTGGAAACGTTAGGACCTGGCCATTGCCGGACCACAGAAAATGCCTTAAAATAGAAAATGCACAGAAAATAGCCATCAAAGGTGTGGATGGTGCCCCTCGATCAGACCCATTTTCTGAGCTAAAAGGATCAAATGTAGCAGAATTCAAATCCCGGTTAGCGCAACACCTTTACAGTGCCAGCGATCAGAACTGGGGTTTGAATCCCGCGCTGCCTGTAAGGACTTTGTTACTAACGGCGGCAGATTCAAAACGTGCCAGACCACAGGAGTTGCTGGATAATAGAGGTTCAACCTGTATCTGTAAATAAGCTTTTAATTAACACAGTAAAATTAATCCAATATTTTAAATTCATAGATCCCCACTGCTTTTCATTACAGTTGAAACATTCCAGCAGAAGACAATGCATTATTCAGGAAACAGGAGTGGACACAAAATACTGAGGGAAGTATGGAGCTAATTAAGGGAGACAGTACTTGTTTTTATGATCACAGGCAGACTCTTAACAATAGAATAACAAGTCACTGGGGAATGTTAGGTCATGGCTTAAAAATGCCAACAAAGTAAATGGCAAGTCACCAAAAGATACCACTCAAAACGCTGGAGGTTGGTCAGCATCCGTTGAAAAATCAGTTTTTAAACTCACTCTGAAAACATTTCTTTGCAAGGCCAGGGCAGTCTGAGAAACATACAAAGCGTTGAAATTTGCAGACATAAACTGGACAGCCGAGAATCTAATCAGATGGAATGCTTCCCCGCACAAGCTCCTTTCAATGGAACTGCTGTCCTATAAATAAAGGCTGAAGCATCGGGTTTCCAGAGCGAGCAAGTGAACTGGCATTAGCCCCTCACTTGATTGTGCCCCCATATTAGGACCTTACATGGAATCAGGGTGCCCTGAGAGTCCTTGGTTTCTGGCATGCCACATTCCAGATAAAGGAGCAGGTGAAGACTAACTGATAGCCCTGTAAAGGGGACCAAAGTCACTACCAAATTTCTCAAAACAGTAATCATCTCTGAAGAACCAAGTGGAGCATGTTAATCATCATCCCATTCACTATTCCTCACATGAAGACAGCAGTTCCAATGACTCCTTCTCAGGACAGGCTACTACTGTCCGCAACACCCTTGTTCTGTTCACACAAAAACATGGACAACAGGAGGTGGCCTTGGACTGAACCATCTGAACAGAGGGATTCTTTTGTCTGCCCCATTTCACTGGCAGAATAGAACAATCCAATTTCAGCAGTGGTGAAATAGAGCAAGAGTGGCCTCTATTTAATCTTCATATGAATGACACATAAACAATATGGATTTACCTCAGAACCAAAACAAAATCCTCGATTAACTATTACTAAGCAACAACTTCTGACTCTAGTCACCTGGAGGAAAATGGTGGGGCAGGTTGTTAAAATTGACCCAGGCTGTGTTCTATCACTTATCACTGGAGTTTTAAGCGGTGGCCCAATGGAGGATGTTGCCATTGCTGCCAACCTACTGGGCAGAGGAATCAGCGTGCCAGTCAAGGCCCCACAATGAAAGATTGGGCCTCCCCTGATCCACACCACCCCAACCCCTTTGCCACTGCCTTCTGACGTTCTTGAGCTGCTTCCGACTCATCTTTCCCAAGTGCTGGAGGATGGTTCCTCCTGCTACCACCAACAAGCCTCCTTCCCCCACCACCCACACACCCCACCCTGCCACTGGGTTCAGGAGAGTGTTTGAGCCAAGAAGGTGCTGATGAGTACTGAAATTAAAACCTAAGGGCACACATTGCCAGGGTTTCTTGGTCACATAGGTCTTTATTCATAAGATTGCCTATCCATTTAAAGTCAAGACTTAAAAGCCAAAACTAGTTCAAGCTGAGAAAAAAGATTATAGGCAATATTTGCTTTTTCAATGAAGTTCTTGACTCACACGAAAACAAATATTCCTGAAGTACCACTATCTCTGACCCCTGTGAGTGCTCTTCCTGTGTGACCCTACACACTGAATGCTAACAGCATAGTAATTCCCAGAGGGGCATGTTCTCACTCAACATTAGTGCACCAGTGCTCTTTTGCATGGATCAGAAGCAGGTATTCTGACAGCTCTTACAGATATGGATCGACTAACCCTGCTGAGGTCAGTTAACTTCGCATAGACAAGATCCCTGAGCAAACAATGAGCTGCTGGAGGAACTCAGTGGGTCAGGCAGCATCCTTGGAGTATCAATGAAGGGTCCTGATTAGAAACACTGACTGACCATTTCTACCCATTGATCCGACTTCACCTGCTGAGCTCCTCCAGCAGGTTCATTGCTTCCTCAAGGTTCGAACATCTGCAGTATTTGCTTTTTAGCTACAGACAAGATTCCTGTTCACTTCTCTCTCAACTGCTTTTAAAAAAAATCTGAATTCCATGAAAACCTCGAGACTCACTGTGCCAGGCTCTATACAGAGAAAAGACTTATTGGACTGTTCAGCTTCAGCTAAAAGAGATGAAATACACATGAATTCTGAACAGAATTAATAACTTCTATTTTTCTCTGCAAATGTTAAAAATGGATGGATTTTCACAGGTCTGGCAGAACTTGAATTTGAAACCTATTTTATAAGGCAATTTCTCCAAAATGGAGTGATGTAAAATAAATAAAGCAAAATATTGCTTTAACAAGCCATTTGCCATATACTCTCACTGTTCCGAATAACACCATGTATACCAAATATATATTTTGGTCCAAATTTCCACGAAACCGTTCTTTCGCAAAAGAAGTGATTATCAAAGGGCATTTCCCTCACCAAAATCATCAACAAATAAAGTAGCTAACATCACAATATCAGTTTTATACATATAGATATATATATTTAAAAAATCAGACATGCATGTATATAATGCTTTGTGAAATGCTATTTAGTTAAAACTAACACTTTAATGTTGTTAATGATTTGATTCATCAGTAGCTATGACCAGTTAACCATCTTCCTTGCAAATTCTTATCTTTCAAAACTTGAAGGCAACATAAAAGAATGCTGATATGTGTAAAAAGGTTTTGTGTTCGGAGAATTATGCACTTAGCTACTGAGTATTCAATCTCTTAAACAAAGAAGTAATTGGTTCTTCTCTGCCAGACCCAGACCGTCCAATGTTACATGACCTCCCACTGTATGCTGTGCATCATGGCTGGCAGAGGATCCTCCATTTCACTGAAATGTGACACTATCTCCTATGCTTCTTCAAGCTGGTAAAAGAAGATAGACCACCTTAAAAACATTCTCAGGTTCAGGGCAGAGCCAATATTTTGCACATCCCCAGATGACCTAGAGAAATGGTGAAGCCTTTCCCCTTAAAAACTGGAGTCCCTCCGACAAATGTAGAGCTACAGTACTTTCAGATAAGGATTTCCAGGATTTTGACAGAGCCACCATAAAGCAAGAGAGATAAATGATCAAGTCAATCAGGCATGCGATGGGAATTTGAAGGTGTTGGTTCTTGTCAATGGCAATGCAAAAATTGTGCATTTGAGAGCTGCAGAAATGTGAAAATTGCTGAAAATATTTGAAAACTGCAGAAACCCTGGCTAGTTGCTGTGCTGTTTTCTGCAGACAAAATGCACTGTAACCACAAAGAAATGAGTGGATGGTTAAAACAGTAGATAGAGTGTTAATCATCTAGACCACTCGATTTCACCAAATTACTACTGAAAATTTATGCAACAAAATCAAAAGGTGGAAATATGAAATATCCTCCTGGTTATTTGTGGTCATCATGGCTTCATATCCCAGGAGGCAGATAAAGTAAATAGCAAGGCAGGCTTTAGCACTAGATACCACAGCCCCACCTTTGAAACCCAAATGATGACAAATTAGCATATTAGCACTTTATTAGAAGTGGACAGCTGACCTCAAGGAAAAGCTATTTGCTTTGCATGTGTGCTACCTCTTTCACTTCTCAGGCCAAAAAAACCCCAATGTTAATAATCACTGCTGGAATATTGCTTTTTAAGATCAATCTCAAATTGGTGACAAATGCACTTCCCACTGGATGCATCAGAATGGTAATGGGTAAAATTTCTGATGGAGGCTGGAAATGGCATCTGGTTTAGCAACATGAAGATTCCTATACATTTTGGAATGTTTCAAAACCTGAAGGGCTCCAAGTTTGCATCTCCTTCAAAATTTCCAAAAGATGGAAACAACAATTAGAATCTAAGCACAAATTCTGGACCCATAGAAGCTATGCATACATTTGAGCAAGTTTTAGCAAACTACATGCAAATAAACTTATTTTGTTCATGCAAAGGTCATTATCCAGGTAATGTCACTGTGAGATTACCTAAATGCAATTGTTGAAACTGTTTCAGCAATAATGTTATACTTTATGGAATTGGATTAAAGTCTTTTTTGCAACAATACTTCCACTGGAATCAGATCTAATGGTCTTGCTTTTCAAAATCACCAGCAGATGATTTATTACATTATTCAAAAATTCAAAAAATCTGATTAAAAAAAAACAGGCAATTGCTTATTTTTCATGAATGCTAACATGGCGAAGCAAAAGAAAGCCTTCATGCTTGCAAAAATAGAGAGGATATTTCAGGACAACAGAGTGGCAGAGGTGAGGAAAAGGGATGACATCTTGCATATGAGAGCAGAGCAGTGCTTAAGAGAGCAAATCAAACTCGATTTCTTTTTCCTACATGTCAACAGCGTGGACTAGAGTCAAAAAGCTCTTGTTGATCTCATATTATAAGATTAGTCCTGCTGACAAATGTTGACAGATATGTTTTGGTCACTGCAAGTACTGACCTTGACTGCAGTAATATGTTTTACCTGTAATATGTTTTACATTATTCTGTTCTGCAGAATAATAATATTAAGAATAATATTAAGAATAACAGTATTGTTCCAGAAACAATACTAGTGAATATGTCCATCTCATTTAATTTTATAAAAATTCGATGTGGTTTTATTTAGGGGTTGACTTAATTAAATGCTGATTCAAGACGACTTGTAGGTTAATTCCAAATTAACAGCTAAGTCCACATCAGATATATTACACATGAGAATGTACCTCTGAACTGTCTAGAGACCGCAACACAGCGATCTGTAGGACTCTTACAGTTATCAGCCACCTTCAATCAGCCTCAGAGATGACAACTGGTCATCTTGGAATTTTAAATTGCATACTGAAAACAATGAAATAATGTCAAGATTACAGGGATATCTGTATATTCAACACTCATTTTTGTTTGACATGCTGCTAACTGCATCACTTCTACTTGGGTTGGAAACAACCTGTGGCCACATGAACCAACAAAATGCAACTTCACAGGATCCATTATTTATTAATTTTTCACAATCTGGATGCAACTGGCAAGCCCATGCATAATTGCCCCTGAGAAGATGAAGCTGACCCCTCCTTGAATAGCTGCAGCCACTGTGCTGTTGTGTGGTACATTCCAAGATTTAAACCCCACAATCATCAAGTTTCCAAGCAGAGACGCTTTTCCAAGGTGTGCGACTTGGAAGGAAACTTGCAGGTGGTGGCATTTCCATCGACCAGCTGCACTGGTGCAATACACACAATACTGGAGGAACTCAGCTTGTCAGGCTGCGTCCATTGAAGGCAGTAGGATTCAGGGTGTAACCTACATAAGCTGCATGGGTTGCTGAGAATGCAGATTTGGGAGGTGTTGGTGTAGACTCAAACAATAGCGCAGTGTGTTTGTAAAGACCCTTTCACACTTGACAATGATCCCAGGAATCAAACGCCAATCGGCCTTAAAAGTTGCAAGGGTGAAAGCAAAATCTACTCAACGCTGGCATCAGATGACATGCTGGGGATTGCCGGCCTCGACCCCTAGTACAATCCCTGGCATCTGGCAGATGCCGGTGTTGAGATCAGGCAAGTGTGAAAAGGGCAAATGCATTGCAGGCACTTCCTATTAAAGGAGAACAGACTAAAATGCTGGGGATAAACCCTTGCAAGTGTGAAAGTATTCAGTGTCCCAGTTAGGAGTGGTCTAATGTGAAAGGCCAAATCCCCATTCCTATCCCACGACACCGAATGGTCGATTTACTGGGATGCAAGTGTGAAAGGGGCTCAAGTTGTGTACACTATAACCACTGTACACAGGTGGTGAAGGAAATGAATAGTTTGGTGGAGAGGGTACAGTGGGGTAGTATATGGAGAGCTGGTTAAGCCTGAAGAGCGTCGAGCTTTGTTCAGTCTGATGCAAGCAGATCAGTGGAAAGAGTATCCCACCTAACTCTTGCCTTACAGATAGTGGAAAGGCTTTGTGGTGTCAAGAAGCAGGTCACTAATAGCAGGCTATTAGGTATCTGGTCCAATTGAGATGCCAGTTAATGATGGCACCAGGATACTAATTCTGGTGTACTCAGTGCTGGCATTGCCATTGAATGTCAGACTCATCACTGCCTGATATTTCAGTGGCACAAATATCTTTTTAACACTTATTAGCCCACACCCGAATGTTACCAGGGTTTTGCTACATGCTTACTGAAATTATCTTTATTTAGCAGAAGTAATAGAGAAAAAATTAAAAATAATTAACATCATTAAGCATGCCAATATGCTTCACAGATGTGGAAGGAGAAAGTGAGGTATTCAGAGAAGCCTCCAAAAAGTTTTTAATTGGTTCTAAAGAGAGAGGATTCTGATGTCTAGAAATTGAAGCTCCTTCATATTTCTTGTACCAAATATACCCTGGGTTTAACTCAAAAGCCAAATCCAAAGTCATTAAAACATTGCAAAATGCAAACGTTCCTACTTTATTGTCGATGGCTCCTTTAATGTAGCTTTTGAACCCTCCCCTAAAACTTCACCGATACTGCAGCTTGCTATGCATTCTGCCAATGGCATGAGATCAAATGTGATGGGAGGGAATTGAAAAAAATGTGGTTGTGAGGTACAAATTGGAGAGTTGGGTAATAATGCTCAAATCTTCTAGTCTTTCCACCTCATGAAAAAGGAGCAGGCCAATTGTGCCTGGTTGCTCGTCCCCAGGTTCCTGTGATCAACAGTATTCATCATCTCACTGATTGAGGGACAGTGAACTGCAGTAAGATATTCTCAGAAACCTAGTGAAAACCATCACAACTAATCCTTGCATAATAATTACAGAGGGACACTAAATCGTGCATGATTCACCATTTCTAGCACAATAAACTGCCAGATGATTATAATGATCATGAATTGCAACTTTTTAAATTCAATTTCTCCTCAAGTCATTAATGGATGTTGCAAAGTTGATGACATCATCACCTGCATGTACTAGGATAGGCCAATGACATTGGCAAAAGTAATTTGCATTGGAGAGTAGCTCCTCTAATTCCTGATGGTTAGGAAATGGGCACAAACATTTTAAACCATGCCCAAAATTGTATCTAGTGTATCAATAAATTATAAAAAGGGTTCAACTTTTAAAAATCTACCTTCTCAGCAAGAAAATTGAGATGATTCCTGGCAGCGAGTCTTGAACCAGCTACCCATTACCACCACTGCAAAGTTAGAGAGAGGGTCTTTTCTCCCATTAGGTAACACTAACAATCCTGGAAATAAAACAACATATTCATTTTTAAAATGCTTCATAGATTTGGAGCTTAATTTGAATGTGAGATTGCAAGGCAATGAGAGTTAAAATTGACAAAGCTGAGAGGATATAGTAAAGCTGCCTCCCTCCACGCCCCCCCCCCCCCACCAAAATTGATTTCCCCATTTGAATGTAGCACACTGGATGAATGCAGGAATCCCTTTGGGAGATGGGTTTGTCAATTTCAATTGGTGAATTGCTCAATTACACCAATATTAACATGGCTTAGCACAGGGGCGGCATGGTTGGCATAACAGTTAGTACACGCTTTTACAGTGCCAGCAATCGGAGTGGGGTTCAAATCCTGCTGTCTTTTAAGGAGTTTGTATGTTGTCCCTGTGTCTGCATGGGTTTTCCCAGGGGGGGGGGGTTTGGTTTTCCTCCCACTGTACAAAATGTACTGGGGTTATAGTTAATTGGGTGTAAATTGGGTGGCACGGACTCATGGGCCAAAATGGCCTGTTACTGTGCTGTATTTGTCTAAATCTAAATCTTTCACAATATAGCATTGGGTCCACAGCTTTCCTAGACTTCATAAACTTGCCACTGAAAGCAGTGCAATTGCAACAGCTGGGGACTGAGTACATGACAGGGAATAGTGCCAGTGGCTCCCGACACCTCACAGCTGCTTTCTTCTTGACTTCTGGGAAAGGCTGGTTCACACTTCTTCCATCAGGAAGTCAACTTGGCAATTTTGGAGCCGTGTATGTCTCATCTGTACTTTGAAGTGCAGAGCTTCCAGAACCACAACGTTAAGGATGACATAACAAGACATCTGGATAGAAATTGTTCCATCAGGCAGATAAAGCAGGAAGGGCAGGTCATGACTGATAACTTTACTGGTTCTTTCAAGATGTAATAGGTGCAATTTTTTTTTAGAAGGGAACACGTGGATGCTGGGTACTTTGATTCCAGAAGGCCTTTGATAAGATGCTGTCTACATAAAAGATATTCACTAAGATAAGGACGCATGGAGTTGGGGGTGGTGTATTAGCATGGATAGAGGATTTGTTAACCAATAGAGAGGCAGAAAGTTGGGTTACAGGGCTGTCTTTCTGGATGCCAATTGGCGGTGAGCGAAATACCACAAGGATTGATGCTAGGTCCATTATATGCATGAACAATTTGGAAGAGGGGGACCATGTTTGTTGATGACACTAAATAGCAAGAAAAAGCAATATGTAAGATCAGAGGATGCAGAGAGACTGCAGAGAGATATAGTCAAGTCATATTTATTTGTCGTTCATACCATAAACATTGCAATGTACAGTGAAAATGAGATAGATAGATTAAATGAGTAGACAAAGGTCTGGCAAATGGAGTACAATGGCAATAAATGCAAGGTCTTTGACTTGGGAAGACAAATTATTAAATAGTGAAAGATTGCAGCATGTTTTGCAGGGAGACTTGGGAGTGCTATTACATGAATTGCAAATAGGTCGCTTTTTTGATACATCAGGTAATCATGAATGAAATGTTGGCTTCCATTGCTAGAGAAATTGAATTGAAGAACAGGAGGTTCTGCTGCCAATGTACCGGGTTCTGGTGAGGTTGAACTGGAGTACTACTCAAGGAAGGATATACTAGCTTTGGAGGCAGTGGAGAGGAGGTTGACCCAGTTGATTCTGGAGATGAGAGGATTAGTCTATGATGGAGTTGACTTGAGACAATACTAATTGGAATTTAGAAGAACAAGAGGGATCTTCCAGAAACATATAACATTATGAAAGGAACAGACAAGGTGGAGACAGGAAAGTTGTTTCCACAGGTGAGACTTGAACTAGGGATCACAGCCTCAAGATTTTGAGGAGTAGATTTGTGATGAACATGAGGAGGATCTGCTTTTCCAGAAGAGTAGAAAACCTATGGACTTCTCTACCCAAGGAAGCAGTGGAGGCTGCCCCAGTGAATGTATTTAAATGAGATAAATTTTTTTGCACAATGGAGGAAATTAAGGCTCATGGGGGAAGTGCAAGTAAGAGGCGCTGAGTCCACAGCCAAATTATGCCATGATCTTACTGAATGGCAGGATATGCTCAATGGATCAGATGGCCTAATCCTACTTCTATATGCTCGTGTTTTAACATGGTTGTCGCTTGTGTTGTGTTACCTGAGCATCAGATAAAGCCCAAGATAACAGACAGCAGCAAATTACTAACTGTCAGTTCTCTGAAAAATGGGTGCAGCAAATAGGTAGAATTTGAGGAAACAAATCAAAGTCTGCAGTTCTGAGAGCAAGGCATGAATGACTGTGTCCATATGGCACCTAAGACAACCCTGAATCACCCAGACTGCAATGACTTCCAATCCTCAAGGGATTGCAAAAAAAAAGCAAACTGATGGCATCCTGCAGAAATCCACCATCTTTTCAAGTTCACCAGAATGATTCCAGTGATGGGTGGGGGGGAGGAGAGAGAATTATGGGGATTAAATTTCCCTCTGATCTCTTTGCATCTTTAGGAATTCATTATTAGCTAGCTGGACAAACACAAAGAACACCCCTTTTAAAACGTTTTCAACAAGCAGTCTGCAGATGTTGGAGAACTGGAACAACACACTAGTGGAATTCAGATAGTCATATAGCATCCATGGAAAGCAATAAAGTCAGTTTCAAGTTTAAGTGCCTCATCAAGGATGCTAAATATCAGCAGATGACCAAATAAGAAAGTCAATATAGTTTGCTTTAAGATGTGATGAGAAACCTATGCAATGAAACCCAGAGGATAAAATTCAACAAGTTGTATCCAGCAACAAGCCAATCCCTCTAAAACCTACATCAGAGAGACTGGACACAGACTGGGAGGTCGCTTCACTGAGCCCCTTTGGTCTGTCCACCTCAGTGACACGGATCTCAGTGGCCAACCATTTCAATTTAGCAGCTCACACCTTTGCCGACATGTCTGTCTATGGCCTCATGTACTGCCAAACCAAGGCCACCCATAAACTGGAGGAGCAACACCTAATTTTCTCTCTGGGCACTCACCATTCAGATGGTATTAATGTCGACTTCTCTGTGTTCTGCTGGCCTTCTCTATCCCTCTTCTTTCCGCTAGTTCTCCACCCCATTAACAGAGCCATCCCCCCATCTCCTTGTTTACTGTGCCCTCCTTCCCTTATCCATCTATTGCCTCCTGTCTGTGGGATCATGTTCGTCCCCCTGTCCCTCCTACCCTACCATTTTTAGACTCCTGCCCACATTTTGTCCTCAGCTTGACGAAGGGCTCAAGCCCGAAAGGTCGGTCATGTATCTTTATCTTCACTATATAAAGTACAACGTTTGACCTGCTGAGTTTCTCCAGCATTGCGTTTTTAACAACGTGTGCTGACTTTCATGTTTTACTGCCCTCCAAAACCAAGCATGTTGGAGTTTAAGTCCTGCTGGTACAGTGTTGTCATTCTTCCAAAACTATCTGTTTGTTGACTTTCCCTGAGAACAGCGTTTGCATCCAGCTAACCAAAGCTTGGAGCATTTTGCACTCTCCACTGTGATCACTTTGACAAATCACAAGTGAGCAAAGTAGTTGGCAATCGCCAAGTGAAGGCAACTAACTCCTTATCTGCCAAATAAGTGTGGGTACCTGAGTTGATCAGTGGACTGCATGCGGTTTACGACAATGTAGCTGGGAGACAGAGGGTAATCCTCTGAGGAGTCGATGTTATCCTCCAAGAGAGGCAAAAGTGGGAGGTTGGGGTGACAGGCAGATTGTTTTGTATGTGATCATTGCTCTTGATCCATTTAAACTAATACATGTAAACAACAATTCTGCCTGGAGGTCAGTGACTAGTAGAGTGCAGCAAGGATCTGTTCTGGGAACATCTGCTCTTTGTGATTTTTATAAATAACCTGGATGAAGAGGCAGAAAGACGGATCAGTAAGTTTGTGGATGACACGAAGGTTAGAAGAGCTGTATATGGAGCTGAAGGTTGTCGAAGGTTACAAGAGGATGTTGACAGGATGCAAAGTTGGGCAGAAAATGGCAGATAGATTTCAATATGGATAGGTGTGAGGTGAGGCATTTTGGAAGGACAAACCAGAAGGCTTAGTACAGGGTTAATAGCCAGTTACTTAAGAGTGTGGATAAATAGAGGGACCTTTGATTTCAAATCCATACATCCCTCAAGGTCACCGCACAGGTTGACAGGATAGTTAAGAAGGCCTATGAGATGCTCATAGGCATTGAATTTGGGAGTAGAGAGACCATGTTACAATTCTACAAATCTCTGGTGAGACCACACTTAGAGTATTGTGTTCAGTTCTGGTCACCTCATTATAGGAAGGATGTGGAAGCTATGGAGAGGGTGCAGAGGAGATTTACCTGGATGTTGCCTGGATTGGAAAACAAATCTTATGAGGCAAGGTTAGCAGAGCTGGGACTTTTCTCTTTAGAGCATAGAAGGATGTGAGGAGACTTGATAGAGGTCTACAAGGTTATGAGAGGCATAGATAGGGCGGACAGCCAGCACCTGCTTCCCAGAGCAAGGTCAGCAAACACCAGAGGACATATGTACAAAGTGAAGTTTAGAAGAGATATCAGGGGTATATCAGGGGTATACAGAGAGTTGTGGGTTCCTGGAAGCCTTGCTGGGGATGGTGGTAAAGGCTGAGACATTGGAGGCATTTAAGAGACTCTTTGACAGATACATGGATGAAAGAAAAGTAGAAGGTTACGAGGTAGGGAGGATTTAGTGCTATTTTTAAAGGAAGGAATATATGGGTCAGTACAACATTGAGGGCTGAAGGGTGGTACAGTGCTGTATTTTTCTATGCTTTAAGTTCTATGGCAATGGCTCCTGCTGATGACCTTGTTGCTAATTTAGTCACACCACCCTTGGTTCACTTGCAACAGTCTTCCCCTCATTTTTGGGCAAGACAAATTCCTGTGGGTTCAACAGGTAGCATCAGTAAAACAAGACAAAGCCTTTGAAAGCACATCTCCATTCTGCTAATTCTCACTGTCATATTCCTGACCACAAAATCCATTTTAATTGTGCGTTTGCAGTGTCACTTTAAATTAATGAAATTATCGCATGCGGGGGACATCACCTTTCCAAGCTAGCTGGGAAAACCTGGAAACAATATAGTAATAAAATGTGTTGTTTGAAAGGCCTCGAAGATACTAAATGCACTTCCCACTTTCCCCATTTCAAACCTCGCCCCACAACCTCGGGTTCCAAATGCACATCTGGAAATGAAAACCTCACCCAAATGTTCACTGAGCTTATGAATTTGAAGTAACTAATGACCGACTCAATCGATCTGACAATGCTCAAAATTCCCTTTTGTGGTTATGGTGAAACGGAGGAACGGGAACAACAGGGATGGAAAACAAAAAGATGATGCATTTTAACATACACAAAAGAAAGCTCAGTATATATAGGGTTAAAACTCGTTTCCTTAAAAAAATGCTGAAATGTTATTTGACTATAGACTTCTTTCCAATTTGGCAGCTTCTCATTTATCAATGCTGTCAGCTAGACAAGGATGTTTCACAGTCAAACCTTCCTTTCATAAAAAGACACAAATAAAACACAAACGTCTTAGATTATTGAACAATGTTAACAAAAAGGCTAGATTAACACAACATTTAATCTGCTCATCTTTAACCTAAATCACCAAATGATACAACACACTGTCCAACTCGCATATCTCTCGTTAGTACTGCTTTGATGTATGCAATCTGACAAGTCAGGCTGTTATGGGCCGTCTGCATCACTGTCACCATGACAACCATGTAAGACAATCCATGATCCCAGACCTTGGTCACACGTAACAGGACAGCTTATCTGCCCAGGACTACTGGTTCTAATGGGAAAAGAGTAATTACATTCTTCCTTGTCAAAACCCTCTCTCACGTGAAGCACTTATGTTCTTGTTTAAGGTGCATGCATTGGATCTTCCACTCCTTGTAAAAAAAACAATACAGTCATCACAAAATTGCATATACATCTTAAAAAATCAATTTATAATGCTTTCCTCGTAAAACTACAAAAGGTTTACCTCACTCTAATTTATCCCCATCCACTAAACAGATATAAGAGTTTAACTTGTGTGAAGGGGTAAGAATCCAGCTTTGGTTCATAACAAAATACTGTAGATTACAAATCCACCGAAGCAATGTGTTTTCATTAGGATTTATAAATACTTTGCATTGGCGTTCACTCCCAAGAGAAAGGATATTTGCTCAAAAGAAAGGCTATAATGATCCATTCTTGATTTCAAAATATCTTACAGGGATTTTTAATTAACTACAATTTATTAATTATTTAAGAGCTAAAGGGGCATTTTTGCACCATTTCAGAAAATAAATGGTTTGATTTCCTTCACAGAACAAGGCTATTTCAGTTTGGAGTTGTTCTTTGGCTGTGGTCTGACTAAAGAGAATGTACAGCACGAGATGACAAAGTGACTCAACCGCCCATTGAAACAGGAGGTTCTCCCCAGCAATTGTTTTGCAGAAATATTGCATGGTGTGTTGCAGAGCCGTGAAGACTGAGGAGGCCCCAGATTTGACCAATGAACT
The DNA here is from genome assembly GCF_036971445.1 of Narcine bancroftii. Lineage (NCBI taxonomy): Eukaryota > Metazoa > Chordata > Chondrichthyes > Torpediniformes > Narcinidae > Narcine > Narcine bancroftii. The sequence continues at coordinate 144,294,243 of NC_091471.1, read as the reverse complement.
GAACAGGTTTAGATGATCTCGGCTGAGGTGACAGTAATAACATTATAATTAGCCTCAGAGTCTGGGAATGATAAAAATCTTGGTATTCCCATTCCAAAGAAGTGATTGGAGTAAAGAGCATGTGGTTATTGTGTGATGCCAGTGCTGTCTGGAAGGGCTCAAGTGGAATAGCAAAGAGATAGGAAGGGGAGAAACAATGAGAGGTATTAAAGGAAGAAGGGAACGTGGAAGCCAGTGAAAAGAAGGATAAAATGATAAACAAGTGTGGAAAAAGCAAAAGGCTATTGACACTGATACATGTAATGATATTGTGCCTTAATACACAGAGCATTCACACGAAGGTATGCGAGTTAACCATTTATATCTATCTGTTCATATTACAGAGACATGGCTCCAGGAGTGAGAAGTGAACCTCCGGGGCTTTCAATACTAGGAAAGTGAAAGGAGGTCAAGCGGTTGTGTCAGTAAAAGAGGAAATCAATGGTCATAAAATTATAATGTGGAAATATATGGGTGGAGTCAGTCAAGAAACACTGAGAAGCATAATAGGATTATCTGCAAGATCCCAAGCAGTCATGGTGATGTACAGAAATGAATTAATCAGGAAATTTGAATCATGGGTGACCTTAATCTTTAAAACTTTAATCTACATAGAGATTGATCAAAACAAATTAGCAATTATTACTGTGAAGGAGGAATTCCTAGAATGCGCACATGATGATTTTTTGAAACCAATTTGTTAAATAGGTTATCCTAGACAGACTATTATTAATTATTCCTTTCCCTCTAATAGAACAGCACAGCAAAGTCTCTATGCTGACCTATACAACCTATTCTACCATCAATCTTCCCAACTTCACACCCATAACCCTCCATTTTTCTTACTTCTATGTGCCTGTGTCTTTTAAGTATCCTTATTGTACCAGTCTCCACCACCAACCCAGCAGTGCCTTCCAAATACCCTTCATTCTCTATAAAAAAAGCCGCTGATGTTTCCCCTAAACTTTCCTCCAATCACCTTGATGTATATCCTCTGGTATCAATCTTTGCTGCCCTGGGAAAAAGCTGAGTGCCCACCCAATTTATGCCTCTCATAATCTTAAACACCTCCATTAAATTGCCTCTCATCCTCCCTCGCTCTAGATGTTGATGTCTTCTTTATGTCATCTGTTAACTTACATACCCACCCACCTAATTTTTCCTCCGTCATTTATATACACCACAAACAACAGAGGTCCCAACACTGATCTCAATGGAACACCACCATTCACGGTCCTCCAGCCAGGATAATTATCTCTGCCTATGAGCAAGCCAATCAATTCCCAATTCAAATTGCCAATCTGTATCTTCTGTATCCGCCTGACCACGAGGGATCTCATCACATCCCTTATAACTTTACAATCTATGAAGACATCATCCACTGCACTAGCCTTTAACCATTTCCATTTCCTCCTCAAAAAACAAAAATCAAATTTGTAGACATGTCTGTCCCATGCCTGTTCAATGCAGGTTTACATTTGTGCCTATCTTTACCCCTCCTTGTTTACACCAAGCAAGGATAAGGCACAGACTTCCCTCAAATTACAAAAAAACAGATACCATTAAAGCCGCCTTCTTTATGTTCAGTACACCCTCTCAAATAAACAAATGATATAATAGTCTAAAGTATTAACATGCATAAATAAACCTATTAACATGTTTAATTACCTAAAAGGAAATTGTATGAATTAATTATTAGTCAATGCTTTTATTCACTAATAAGATGTAGTCTGTTTTGAACTCCACTTGGCATATATGTGGAAACTGATCACCCCCCCATTTATGTAGACAATGATTGGTTCCTCGATGTGCACATGCAAAGGATATTGAGGACTCTGCAGTGAGTTCCTGATCTTCACTGAGTTGGATGAAGAAAAGAGACAGCAGGAAAATCAATCCATATTACTCACGCGACAAGTATTAATACATCATCTACAATTCACTACAATGTAATATTTAAAGAAAGAAAAGTAAGGTTCCTTTGTATGGTACATCATCATGACTTAAAGTGCTGGCTTGTTCATGATTATTATATTCAAAAAAGATACATTTGCACACATTCATCCCGTCAAGGACTTTATTAAGAGATTCCAATGTTCATTGAAAAAAATTGTCAGATAACAATACACCTCAGCCAACGTCATTTCAAAATCCTAACTAATACATGGGAAACCCACTATTTATTGATACTGCTAACATCTATTCAATACAGGACTTTTCCCAATCTTAGTCCTATGAATCTGCTCAACAGTTGTTCAGGAATTCCTATAGTTTGGAATTTGGCTCACTCATTAGTATCAGTAATCCAATGGGCCTATTCTAGTCCATACTGCCACTTGCTGCATCACAGAATGCAAATCTTCGGCATCCTTTATTTTATACTGTAATTTCATCTTACTTCCCTCAGAAACTCAGCAGGATCCATTTCCTATGTACACTTTTAAACTCAACAGGTTCGGATTCCCATGCTCCTTTTAATCTCAACAGGGTCCAGTTTCTTGTCCTCTTTAAACTCACCAGGTTCTTTTTCCTATCCTCTTTAAGTTGACTAAGGTCACTTGAAAAATGTACTATACTCCATGCAACATGGCAAAAAGGTGAGATAAAATGAAATCAATCAGCATTGCATGCAACTATCCAGAAAATTTGCTGGTGTGCCACCAAAGTTCTGAGGGTGCCAATTTATCAGAGTTTACTGTATTGGTTCAGAAAGGAATGTTGGGCCCAGGCAGCAAGTCTATGTCATAGAATTAGCTAATTGGGCCATAATTAACATCTCATTCAGAAAATAGTATTTGGCATAAATGCTATGCACAAATCCAAAGCTGGTGATTCAATAACATACATTTGTATCTCCTCTTTAATGTAGCCAAAAGGTAGTCCATGAGGAGCAACATGAAAAGTTACAGGTGCAAAGGAATAAAACTTGTAGAAGAGGTGGGTTTTGAGCATCATCTTTGGAAAGGAAAGAGAGGTCAAGGTTGAGACACATAGGGAGGAAATTCCACTGACTAGGTGAAGGCCAGCCTATGAAATAGAGGAGCAATCTACCAGGCAAGAGCAAGAGGTTATAATTAGAGAACATAGATTTCTTAGAGGATGAAGGGGCTGGAAGAGATCATGGTGGGGAGGGGGTGGGGGTGAGAAACAGGGACCATGGAAGGATGAAAAAGAAAGTGAAAATCAACATGGCAATGTGAGTTTGGAGATGGTAGCAGAGTCTTGGGTGATTCCACATTTGCAGAGACCCGAATGAGAGACAGGACTGGAGAAGTTGTCAAGGAATAGCATGCCAAGGCAGGCTCAGAATCAAGAAATGTTATACAGCTGCAATCTAGCCTTCAAAACAAAGGTGTGGATGAATGTATGTCCCAAGAGTCATCTCAAGCTCTTTGCAAATAGACTGATCCAGTTTCAAAGTTCTTAGGGGAGTTTGTGATGATGGGCAATTGCTTCAATCATTTCAATGTGTATTTGGAAGCAATTTCTGCTTGATCAGTTTTGGATACAAGACAAACTATGCGACAATTTAGTTGTATTGAAGGGGAATTCATATTCCTGTCATAAGTAGTGAGGGGGGTTAGATTAAAGCCAGTATGAATAACTCTTTCCTATTTTATTGATATTGGTATAGTGTAATTGAACATTAAAGTACAGGAAAGAGCTATTTTCCCCATGATACAATGGTTGCAGCACACAAGGAAGACCATTTGATCTTGCTCCAGCTCTAAGACAAAGCAATCTACCAAGACCCACTTCCCTGCCCTCATTCCAATGCCTTAAAATTTCTTTTCTTTCTGATTTAATCATATCCTTTTTAACTGAATCTGCTTCCATTGCCATTGTTGGCAATCCATTCCAGGACTAGTCATTTGCTATGTAAAATATAAATTCGTCATGTCTATTTTTCTTTTGCCAATTCTATTCAATCTTACATTCCTTAGATTTTGACTTCAATAGAAATACTATAGTTTCTCCCTTTCTCAGGTTTGTTGATTCTCCCTGATTTATCAGACTGCCTCTGTCGAAGAAAAAACACCACATCTTCTAGCACTTACCTGTACTCGCTTTAAACCAATCTGTACCTTCTTCTTCACACCTCCTCCCTTTAGCAACTTAAAGCATGCTGATTTGTTTTTACTTTGCTAGCTTTGATGAAGGTTCAATCACCTGAAGGTCAGGCAGCATCCATCTCTCTCTCTCTCTACAGATGCTGACTGATCTGTTGAGCGTTTCCAGTATTTTCTGTTCCTGTTTTAGGATTCTAACAGCTGCAATTTTCTTTTTATTTCCAACTCAAGATTCTGTTATTGGCATGAAATAAAACAGATGTAATATTACACACAATTGCCTTTAGTCTGCCATAAGGCAGATAAAGATTTACCATTAGCATAAACTGCCAGTGCCCCTTGCAGTCAGAGAAAGAGAAGCAAAACTGCTGCCTCATTGTAAGTCTGGGCTAAAAGTAAGTTTGGTAAAGGCTTCGATGAAAAGATCAACAAGTTTTAGTCTCTTCCAGTTTCTATTTCTCTTCAAATCACTGCAAAATCAGAGACATGTAAAACTGAACAAAATTCGTAACCACATCATTCATACTATCACCAATCAAATTCTACCCAAAGCATAAAGTATTTTTGTTTTACGTGGGCAGAATCATCAAAATATTTCACATTTGTCAACTAAACTTTGGGGTTATTACCTCAAATGAGTGAATCTTGGCCAGTCTGTACTTGAAGAGCAAGGAAGTTTCCAGAAGATGATTAACCTGAGAACTGCAGGCAGATCATAGAAGCCCTGAAGAGTCAAAGGTGCAGAACTGACCTGGATGATCCTGGGTAAGGAATGAAGATCCACGTGAAGAATAATGTTCCAGCCTAGAGACATGGTCAAGAAACTGACGGCCAAATATCATATAGCAGGAGAATGTGGGAAAAAAAATTGTACTTCCTCCTGAACTTAAAATGATGAACCTAGGATAACAGCAGAAGCAAAAACAAACTGCTGGACGAACTCAGCAGATCGAGCAGCAAATACAAGTGGATGGCGAGCGGGGGAGAAATTATTAATCCTTCGGGTCAAGACCTAACAACAGAAGTGCTGGGAAAGTATTTGCATGAGTGAAGCAGCTTATTGATTTTTTACTGTATAACTATTGTTGAATATAATTTACCCTACTGGTCACTCTAATTTTAATCTTCACTGTTTTGAACAAAATGATTGTTTGGAACTTCTGCCATCCCAATTTCATCAGTAAATCGCCAAGCAATGCAGCATCCTACTCAATCACAAAGTTGGATGCACTGATATAAATTCACCTTCCCAAAAAGGAAAACTTTCCTGATGATATAATTGGACAAACCTGCTCTTATGGAACTTTTAGCAAGTAATTTCAAAAGACATGAACGAAGGCATGGACTAAAGGATAATTTAAGACAGAGAAAACTGACAAAATAAACATCAGGTTAGTCAGCATATTCTGTGAGAGAGTATCAACATTTCAGGTTGATTAAATCTTCTGTCATGAAAGGATATTGATGTGAAATGTGAAGAGTTTTGTTACAGCCTGAACTGCTGAGCATTTTCACCAATTCAGACTCCGTATTTAATACAATCATTTCCCAGAGACTAGTGGAGAAGCTGCCCTCGCTGGGACTCAACACCCCTCTCTGTAACTGGATCCTGGACTTCCTTACAGAAAGACCACCGTCTGGCTGGATCGGTAGCAGAACGTCGAGCACCATCACTCTAAGCATTGGAGTCCCTTAGGGCTGTGTGCTCAGCCCACTCACTCCTTTTCACGCTATTGACCTACGACTGTATTGCCAGATTCAGTTCCAACAGTGTCATCAAGTTTGCAGATGACACAACAGTAGTTGGCTTCATCAGCAACAACGATGAGTCGCAACAGAAGAGGTAGAAAAAGTCATAAAGAGGTGTAAGAGTAACAACCCGAGTCTCAATATGGATAAGACGAAGGAGATGATCATGGACTTCAGGAGGACCAGGAATGACCAACACCATTCCACATCAACAACTCTGAGCTGAGAGAGTGGAAAGCACCAAGTTCCTTGGAGTTCATTTAACTAGTTACCTATCATGGAAACGCAACATCTCCTCACTTGTCAGGAAGGCGTAACAGTGACTGCATTTCCTGAGAATACTGAAGTGCGAAAGGCTACCGGCTACCATTATATCAACCTTGAAGAGGAGCACTATCAAGAGTAACCTGGCTGGCTAGATAACAGTATGGTTTGGTTGCTGCAGAGAAATGGATCAGAGGTCAATCCACAGGACCATAAGAGTTTGGAGTCTGTGAGTGGAGATAGGTAACAATTGACAGTATCAAGCATCACAAGGGAAGGAAAGTTGGCAGGAAAATGGTTGACAGAGCAAGTAAGATTCAGGAGGACATGAAAATAGGTAGGAGAGGTATTAGTCAAAGGCATGAACACAAAGCTCAGGGGTGATGGGTTTGTGAGAAGGGATAAGTTGAGAAATACAGTGATAACTGAATTAATGGCCTCAAACTTATTTATCCCAATGAGTTCTTCATATAATTTAAATATGCTGTAGATTGGCTATACTACCAGTATGGGCTGGACAAAGCTTATTTTTATATTGTATTGTAAACACAAGCTTTGAATTATAGATCCCTACTTCTGCACCTATGTCTTGTGAACTTACGATGAATTGAATCCAAAGTCAGTATTGGAATGTAGAGGACTACAGTATCAAAAATTAATTCTATATGAAGGAAACAATATAACATATATAATATAACATATATAAGAATTACAGCACGGAAACAGGCCATTAGGCCCTTCTAGTCCGCACCGAACCAAACACTCCTCTCTAGTCCCACCTACCTGCACAATGACCATAACCCTCCACCTTCTTCTCATCCATATACCTGTCTAACTTTTTCTTAAATAATAAAATTGACTCTGCCGCCACTATTTCTCCCGGAAGCTCATTCCACACAGCTACCACTCTCTGAGTAAAGAAGTTCCCCCTCATGTTACCTCTAAACCTCTGCTCCTTAACTCATGTCCTCTTGTTTCAATCTCTCCTACTCTTAACGTAAATAGTCTATCCACATCCACTCTGTCTATCCCTTTCATAATCTTAAATACCTCTATCAAATCCCCTCTCAACCTTCTACGCTCCAAAGAATAAAGACCTAATCTGCCCAATCTCTCCCTGTACTCTAGATGCTTAAAACCAGGTAACATTCTGGTAAATCTTCTCTGCACTCTCTCCACTCTGTTTATATCCTTCCTATAATTATGCGACCAGAACTGCACACAGAACTCTAAATTAGGCCGCACCAACGCCTTATACAATCTCAACATCACTTCCCAACTCCTATGTTCCATGCAATGATTGATAAAGGCCAGCATACTAAAATCCTTCTTCACCACCCTATTCACGTGAGTTTCTACCTTCAGGGAACGATGTACCGTTACTCCTAAATCTTTCTGCTCTTCTGTATTCATCAATGCTCTCCCATTTACTATGTATGTCCTGTTCTGATTCTTCTTACCAAAATGAAGCACCTCACACTTATCAGCATTAAATTCCATCTGCCATTTTTCAGCCCACTTTTCTAAGCAGCCCAAATCCCTCTGCAATCCTTGAAAACCTTCTTCATTATCCACTATTCCACCTATCTTAGTATCGTTTACATATTTACTAATCCAATTCACCACCTCATCATCTAGATCATTAATGTATATAACGAACAACAATGGGCCCAATACAGATCCCTGAGGCACACCACTGGTCACCGGCCTCCAACCTGACAGACAATTATCCACTACCACTCTCTGGCCTCTCCCCTTCAGCCCAATGTTCATTCCATTTGACTATCTCAAAATTTATACCTAAAGACTGAACCTTCCTAACTAACCTTCCATGTGGTACCTTATCGAAGGCCTTACTGAAGTCCATATAGACAACATCCACCGCGCTACCCTATCCACATTCCTAGTCACCTCTTCAAAAAATTCAATCAGATTGGTCAAACAGGACCTTCCGCCCACAAATCCGTGTTGAGTGCTCCTGATCAGACCCTGTCTATCCAGATATTTATAAGTACTATCTCTAAGAACTTTCTCCATTAATTTACCTACCACAGACGTCAAACTTACAGGCCGATAATTGCCAGGCTTCCTCCTTGAACCCTTTTTAAATAACGGAACCACATGCGCAATACGCCAATTCTCCTGCACTATCCCCACATCTAATGACATTTGGAAAATTACCGTTTGAGCCTCTGCTATTTCCTCCTTTACTTCTCTCAATGTCCTGGGGAAGATTCCGTCTGGTCCCAGAGACTTATCCACCTTTATATTCCTCAAAAGCCCTAACACTACATCTTTCGTAATCACTATATTCTCCATATTTACCCAATTTGCTTTTTTTATCTCACATATCCCAATATCCTTCTCCTTGGTGAATACCGAAGAAAAGAAACTGTTCAATATCTCGCCCATTTCTCTAGGCTCCACACACAGTTTTCCGCTCTGATTCTCTAAGGGACCAATTTTGTCTCTCGCTTTCCTTTTACCATTAACATATTTGTAGAACCCTTTTGGATTAATTTTCACCCTGCTTGCTATAGTCTCCTCGTTCCTTCTTTTAGCTTTCCTAATTCCTCTCTTAAGATTCCTCTTACATTCAATGTATTTTTCAAACATCTCCTTAATTCCATGCTTCTTATACCTAATGTACGCCTCCATTTTTCTTCAAACCAAGTTTCCAATATTCCTTGAAAACCACGGCTCTCTCAAACCTTTTGCCCCTCCTTTTAACCTAACAGGAACATAAAGCTTTTGCACTCTCAAAATCTGATCTTTAAAAGACTTTCATCTCTCTACTACATCCTGCCTATAAAACAAATTGTCCCAATGCACACCCTGTAAGTCCTTCACATCTACTCAAATCTAGCTTTTCCCCAATCAAAAACCTCAATCCTTGGCCCTGACTTATCTCTTTCCATAATGACATTGAAGCTGATGGCTTCACAGAACATCAAATCCTGCAAATGACAACTTAAGAGTAGTTGATCAAATCTGTGCTGATGTAAATCATAGCTGTGCATTCGAATCTCATTCTCCTGCCTTTTCCCTATTTTCTTTTATATTTTTGAATTTCAACCCATCTGACTTAATTTGTAATAGGGGTTATCTGCCACCTAGCCATCTCTATTGCATGGCTACTTTGCCATCACTGCTACATGCCTTCATGTTTGCAACAAGTCTCTTATGTGGCACTAATCAAATACTTTCCAAAACTCTATTGATTACAATTACACTGATCTTGTGCACCTCGATTAAATCACAGATGCATAGCAATTTAATAGTGGAATCTAGTATTTTGAAAGGAACAATATCAAAACATACAGCAATCTGAGAGGACAGAGTTATTGTAAAAGGTCAAAGGAGTTAAGAATCATCTACCTATCCGGTGGAGACACAACGAACAGTGAGAGTATGCAGCTGCAGTCGAGAACAGTGGGAGTACAAGTACCAATGAGAGGGATCTAAAGCTGTGAGGGATACAAGGAACAGCAGGAGACAGTGCGTGAGCAGGAGCGATTAAGGGCAGTGGTAAAGCAAGAAGAGGCAGAGAAAGAGCAACATGGGACAATAAGAAGAGTAAAGAGATAATGTGTGGGATGTGACAAAGAATGAGAGAGAGAACGGGAGATGAAGCTGCCTGACAGAGATAGGGATACAAGGAGCAGACACAAGCTGCAAATAATAATCCAGAGTAACATCATTGAGCAGCAGGCTGGGAACGGTCCTAACCTTTTCAATCTTTCTCTGTTCTCTATGTATTTTAAGCCAGGCAACATCCTTGTAAATCTTTTCTGCACTTTCTCCACCTTATCTATATCCTTCCTATAATTTGGAGACCAGAACTGAACACAATACTCTAAACCTGGCCTCACCAATGCTTTAAACAGTCGCAGCATCACTTCCCAGCTCCTATACTCTATGCTATGATTTATGAAAGCTAGCATACCAAATGCCTTCTTAACCACCCTGTCAACATGGGAATCCACCTTCAAGGAATGCTGCACCATAACTCCAAGATCTCTTTGTTTTTGTGCATTCCCCAATGTCCTCTCCTTTACTACATATGCCCTGTTTTGATTATTTTTACTAAAATCAAGCACCTCATACTTTTCTACATTAAATTCCATCTGCCATCTTTCAGCCCAACTCTCCAGACAAACCAAATCCCTCTGTAATCCCTGAAAACATTCCTCACTATCCACCACTCCCCCTAGTTTTGTATTGTCTGCGTATTTTCTTACCCAGTTAACAACCCCATCATCCAAATCATTAACATAAATTATGAACAACAGGGGACCTAGCACCAATCCTTGAGGTACTCTGCTCATCACAGGCTTCCATCCTGACAGACATTTGTCCACCATGACCCTCTGCTGTCTCTCATCCAGCCACCTCAGAACCCATCTTATTATTTCTCTATTAATCCCTAGTGACTGAACCTTCCTTACTAATCTTTCATGTGGAACCTTATCAAAAGCTTTGCTAAAATCCAGATAGACTACATCAACTGCCCTACCTTCATCCACCTTTCTCATCATTTCTTCGAAAAACTCAACAGGTTTGTCAAACATGACTTCCCCTTCACAAACCCATGCTGGGTGCTCCTGATCAATCCCTGCCTATCTAGATATTTATACACACCATCTCTAAGAATACCCTCCGTAACTTTCACTAGCACCAAAGTCAAGCTTACAGGCCTATAATTAGTTGGCTGACACCTCGTGCCTTTTTTAAACAAAGGAACTACATTATCAACCCTCCAATCTCACGGCACCACACCCTCCTCCAGTGATCATTGAAAAATCACTGACAGTGCCTCCGCTATTGTTCCCTGACCTCCCTTAATGTCCTGGGGAAAATCCCATCAGGACCAGGAATCTTATCCACTTTTACTGACTGTAGAAGCTCCAAAACCCTCTCTTTACTTATCCCTATCTTTTCCATAACTAAACCAATTGCCTCACTTATCTCACATAGTCCAATGTCCTTTTACTTCATGAGCACAGATGAGAAAAATATCTCTCCCATCTGATACAGTTCCTCACATAGTTCATTGCTCTCATTTTCCAGCGGTCCTATTCTATCCTTGACCCTCCTTTTAGTATTCAGATATCTGTAAAATCCCTTAGGATTCACTTATACCTTTAACAGTTATTGACACCTCATACCTTCTTTTTGCCTTTCTAATTTCCTTCTTCAGGTTTTTTTCTGCAATCTATGTAATAAACATACATCTTTTCCATTTTTTCTTCTTAAATTTAGTAAATGCCCCCCTCTTATCCCAAACCAACTTCATTATTTTTCCAGAAAACCACGGTTCCTTAGGCTTTTAGCCTTGCCTTTCGATCTGACTGGCACGTAAAGATCCTGTACTCTCAATATCCCTTCTTTAAATACCCTCCAAATCTCCTCAACATTCTTTCCAGAAAAAAGATCAGTCCATATAATTTTCTGCAAATCCCTTCTCATTTCTTCAAATCTAGCCTTCCCCCACTTGAAGACCTTCAACCTCAGACATGATCTATCCCTTTACATATTTAAGATGAAGCTAATGGACCCATGATCACTGGATCCAAAGTTCTCACCAACACATACCTCCATCACCTGCCCTATTCCGTTCCCTAACAACAGATCTAACACTGCCTCCCCTCTAGTAGGCACTTCAACATACTGCTGTAAAAAGCAATCCTGAACACATTGCACAAAGACTAAGCCATCCTGCCCTCTCACTGATTGTGTTTCCAAATCAACGTTAGGAAAATTGAAATCCCCAACTATCACAACCTTATTTCTACTACACATCTCAGCTATTTCCCTGAACATTTGCTCTTCCAGCTCCCTATCCTCTTTTGGTGGCTTACAATATACCCCTATATTTGTAGCCTCACCTTTCTTATTTTTTAGTTCAACCCACAGAGCCTCGCGCGATGAGTCCTCCAGTCTATCTTGCCTCAGCAATATCTTCCCTGACAAGCAACGCCACACCTCCCCCTCGTACCCCGCCAACTCTGTCATGTCTAAAGCAGCGAAATCCTGGAATATTCAGCTGCCAATCACAACCTTCCTTCAACCATGTCTCACTAATTGCTATACATCATAACACCACGTTTCAGTCCACACCATTAGTTCATCCACTTTCTTTACCACACTCCTTGCATTGAAATAAATGCATCTCAGAGATCTTACACATTTTAACTTTCTGCCTCTCACCCTCTCTACAATTGTTACTATGGCCACTATTTATTACCTGCTGCTGTTCCACCTCCAGATTGTGTGAAAGATCCTTTTTTCTTTGCCTAAAGACACTGTTCTTGTTATCCTCCCTGACATGAACCGTTGTCCCCAACCTTACTAGTTTAAAGCCCTAGCAAATGCCCCTGCCAGGAGACTGGTACCTCTGTGATCTAGATGTAATCCATCTTCATATTGTATGCGCTCATGCATTTTTGGATGTGCTGGCTCATGAACTACAAGAGCCTGCAATATAAAACAGACATCTCCCCCAAAAATGGTCCCAGTGGTCCAAGAACTTAAAACCCTGTCTTTTACTCCACCTCTTCAGCCACACATTCAGTCTCCACCTGACTGAATTTTTACCCTCACTAATGTGTGGCACAGGAAGTAATCCGGAGATTACAATGTCAGGCAGGTGTCGGGGGCTAAGAATGTAATAATACGAAAGCCTCAGCCTTGGGTCTTGTTCAACAGGTATGAGGAGCTTGCTACCTCAACAGACAAGAACAAAGACCACAGGGCCAAGGAATTTCACCACACTGGTACAGGTGAAGGAAGCAGTAAAGAAAAAGAACATGGTAGAACCAGGCGATCTGAGCAATGATCCTTAATACTAAGTTTCCCACCTTGGTGCCAAGATTAATGAGAAGAAATTGAATAGAAAGGGAGGATTCAGTTAGGAACAAACAGCACTGATTAAATTGCAAATGAAAATTTACTGAGTTTGTAAAGTTGGGTTCAAAAGGTAATATACAAAGCTTCAAAATGCTGAACAGATAAAAGATAGGTGACCCTAGAAATATTCGTAAAATGAAGAGGATTCAATTCATCATAAGACCACAAAATATAGGAGCAGAAGTAAGCCCATCTGGTCTGCTCCACCATTCTAATTCATCCACCCACTCCCTGGTTTTCTCCCCGTAACCTTTGATCCCTGACTTATCAAATACCTGTCAATCTCTGCCTTAAATACACTCAAAGACCTCACTTCCACAGTCACCTGCAGGAACCAGTTTCACAGACTCGCATCCCTGACTAAATAATTTTTTTCTGTATTTCTGTTTTAAATTGACGGCCTTTTATCCTTAAATTATGCCCTCTTGTCTTAGAATCCCCCACCATGAAAAACATCCATGTCACATCCACTCTGTCCAGGCCTTTCAGCATTCTAATTGCCTCTATGAGGTTCCCCTCAACCTTCTGTACTTCTGTCCTCATATGCTAATCTTTCCTTCGTGATATCATTCTAGTAAATCTTTCCTGAACTCTCTTTTCTCAAAGCGGGGAAGAAGCTGTCATTGTGCCGCTGAATGTTCATCTTTAAGTTCTTGTTCCTTTTACCCGTGAATGTGAATGACATTCATTTCCAAATGAATGTCAATATTGTATTCACCTTCTTCAACACTGACTCAACCTGTAGGTTAACCTTTAGGCTAACCTGCATGAGGATTCCCAAGTCCTTTTGCACCTTGGAATTTTGAATTTTCTCCCCATCTAAATTATAGTCTGCCCAACTATTTCTTCTACCAAAGTGCATGACCGTACATTTTCCAACATTGTATTTCATCTGCCACCTATTTGCCCATTCTCCTAATCTATTCAATTCTCTCTGCACCCTTTTCGTATCCTCAGCACCACCTCTCCTTCCATCAGATTTGGTATTATCTGCAAATTTAGCTAAAAAGCCAACTAACCAATAATTCAAATTATTTATACAACAACATAAAAAGAAGCAGCCCCAACCAACACCCACCCCTGCGAAACACCACTGGTAACCGGTAGCCAACCAGAATAGGATCCCTTTTATTCCTACTCTCTGTTTCCAGTTGATCAGCCAATGCTCTACCCATCCTTCCTGGGATTCCATGGACTCTCGTCTTGTTTAGCAGCCTTATGTGTGACACCTTGTCGAAGGCCTTTTGAAAGTACAAATACACAACATCCACTGCATCTCCCCTGTCCATCCTACTTGTGATCTCTTCAAAAAATTCCAATAGGTTTGTCAGGCATGGCTTTCCTTTGAGGAAACCATGCTGACTTGGGCCTATCTAGATGCATATCCAGGTATCTGTAGTATCATCTTTGACAATTGACTCTAACAGCTTCCCAACCACTAACATCAGGCTAATAGGTCTATAATTTCCTTTTTGCTGCCTCGCTCCCTTAAACAGCGGAGTGACATTTACAATCGTCCAGTCCACTGGAAAGATGTCATAATCCATTGATTCCTGGAAGATCATTACCAATACTTCTACATTCTCAACAGCTACCTCCCTCAGAATCAGAGGGTGCATTCCATTTGGTCTGGGAGATTTATCTATCCTTTGACCAGTAAACTTCCCAAGTATCTTCTCTCTTGCGATCTTGACCATACTTACTTCTCTTCTGAGAGAACCATGAGAGTCAGGTATGCTACTAATGTCTTCCACCATGAAGAGATTATGGAATGTCACAATATTCCAAAATATTCATTCAGTTCCTCTGCTGTATCATTATCTCCATTATAATTTTTCCAGCATCATTTTCTATTGGTTCTATGTCTATTTTGGTCACTCTTTATATATTTAAGAAAGCTTTTAGTACCCTCTTTGATATTACTTGCTAACCTCCTTTCGTAATTTATCTTTTCCTTTCTAATCACCTTCTTGGTGGTCTTCTCTAACTTTTTTAATTCATGAGACACTGAAGCTTGCACCATAAGCAAATGAAGGAGCTGTTCTGTTGGGACTAATTCCAATTAAAAAAGGCCAGGAAATCAGATAACTCGGGATGTAAAGAGTGTTTTCAACTAAGGCTCAGGTAAGGGGAAAAAAATAATTTTTAAATACAAATTCTAAGCAATACAGAAGTGTAACAAATTGTGTAAAGATAAGCAGATTGCTAAAGGAAACAACAATGGTGCAAAGCCAGTCCCAAGGGCTCACTTGTAACTTGCTCCACTGAATTCAATGGACTCAAATTTTGGAAGCAGTCTACAATATACAAACAGTAGCAAATCACAAGTTTAGCGCGTCACCAATAGAAAAATGTATACTTCAGCAAGTTTAACGATAAAATTGCACCAGTGAACAAGGTCAAATCAAGAAAAATGATAAAACATAAAACAAATGGAATGTGATCATGATAAGGAAAAGTAATACTGAGGGGAAGGGCATGACCAAGAGATCTGAAGCCTGTGTTGCCTACTGTAGGCAAGGAGAGCAAAGAGAGCTTGGAAAGTAGAGAACAGCTGTGCCCCTGGCAGGACCCACAAGCAGGCTGAACCAAGAATTAAATGCTGCTTAGGAAAGAAGTGGAGGTTATATCACAACAAACAAATTAATTAGACAAGTCAAATGGATCTCTTTCATTTTTCAGAACTGGTGTGAGGGAGTGAAAGGCTGATTTCTCCTTCTTGTGTTCTTGTTACAAGCTACAACAGATATAGTTCCACAGATAACTTGAGATTTAGAAAATGACAGACAAAGGTAAAGGTTCCATTATTGCCATGTAATACTACATTTAGAATGCAACATCTATGAAATCCTTTAACTTTTGCAGACAGGGAGTCAACACTTTGTCCAGCGCCCCTCACAAAATGGAATAGGGACAGAATAATGTAAAAGAAATCTAGTGAAAAAAGATTAGGAAGTAAAAATCAGAATGGGTGAATAAAAGGATTTATAATGGGACAAAAATCGCTAAAGAGAGAAGTTTACTATTTGTAAGAGAAAGTTACCCTAACATATTAATGAAGAAATAAAAGAAATGTAAAGCAAATGTATTACAATTACATAGTGGCAATAATAATGGGGCCTCATAGCTCTAGAAACCCAGGTTCAGTCCTGACCTCTGGGGCCACCTGTGTGGAGTTTGCACATTCTTCCTGAGAACTTGTGGGTTTCCTCCAGGTATTTTAGTTTCCTCCATCCCAAAGTGCAAGTCAGCATATTAATGGCCGACTGTAAAATTGACCTCAGTTTGTAGGTGAGTACAGGAATCCAGGGAGAATTGGTGTGAATGTGAGATGGGTGCTTGCTGGATGGACCCAAGAGCCTGTTTCCTGCTGCACAACTCCATGACTAATATTTCTAAGTAATGGACACCTAGACTGAATAGTTGCTTCCTGAAGCAATTCAGAGACAGACTATTTTAGATTTAGTGTTAGGTAATGAGACAGGTTTAATTAATACTCTCATCACAATTCATCTTCAAGGCAAGAGTGATCAGGGTGTGAAAGAATTTTAAATTAAAGTTGAGTGACATATTTAAGTTGTATACCAAGTTCTTAAATGAAATAAAGCCAATTAGATTTGTATGAACAAACTACAATGTGGAATTAGAGTAAAATATATGATCAGAGAGGAAAAAAAAAGCAAACATTAAAGTGGCATTTTATGAATCCCAACAAATAGACATTCCTCTGAAAAATGTCACAAGTTGAGGGAACGTGATCTTTTCTCCTTAGAGTGACGGAGGATGAGGGGTGACCTGATGGAGGAGTACAAGATGAGGAGGGGCACTGATCATGTGGATGGCCAGAGGCATTTTTTAGCAGGGTGGAAATGGCCAACAGGGGGCAGAGATTTAAGCAGCTTGGGAGAGTGTATGAAACAGCTTTTTCCACACAGAGAGGAGTGGGTGCATGGAATGTGCTGCCAGCAGCAGTGGTAAAGGCAGGTGCAATAGGATCTTTAAAGAAACTACATGGAACAGCTTTGTGCAGTAGGGAAATTCTAGGCAGTTGTGAGAGTAGGTTATTAGGTTGGCTCAACATGGTGAACCAAAGGGCCTGCACTATGCTATAGATTTCAACGTTCTATGTTCTAAAATATAATCACAGGGAAAAATTAAGAGATTGAGGAAGCCATGAATAAACCAGGCATAACGAGCTAACTCTATGAAAGCAATGGTAGTTGGAAGATAGCAAAGGAGAAAGGCAAGAGAGAGTACCAGAAGATAGAGGCCTATCGTCTGATATTAGTTGATGTGAAAATTCTGCATTGTGAAGGGGGAGCCAGAAGCTGTGGATTATCTGTGCTTCCAAAAGGAATCTTCCTCAAAAAATCTTCATATTGTATGCACTCATGCATTTTTGGATGTGCTGGCTCATGAACTACAAGAGCCTGCAATATAAAACAGACATTTCAAATGAGAGGCAAGAGGTCATGGGTATAATGGAGGGAAACTGAAGATGATTCTTCTTCTCGGAGGAATATATTTTTATCGCAATAAGTGACAAGTAAATATAGTCTACACTGAGATCCTAATGAGGTTATTCAAGAGATGCACTAAGTTAATAGGTGGATAGAAAAATACAATCAACATGAGAAATAGTACATCGGCCTTTATTGCAAAAAGAGTAGCATGATGTCACTGACGTGAAAAACATCTCGACAGTGCATACTGACAGACAGTTTCCTCAGCTGGAGGTCTGCAAATGGAGAGTAATGGAACAATGTAATTTAGGATGATGAGGAAAAATGTTTTCACTCGAAGGGTTATGAACCTTTGGAGTAATTTATCCCAAAGAGCTGCTGTATACAAGGCTAATACAAAGATTTTTAGAAACTACAAACTGGATGGAAAAGTGAATTGAAGGGAGAGGATTTAGCTATATCTTAATAAACTGTAAAGCCAATTTGAGAAGCCACGTGACCTATTCATGCCCCTTTTTTTGCTCTCTCACTCTTGTCTTCAGTCTAAACCACAGGATATAACAGAACTTTTATGCGGTTAGATCCCAGCCACAGTGCTTAATGTTTACCACTGCTACAAAACAAAATATCATTTGTAACACACCCAGGGGCAGGGATTTGAGTCTGCACTCACTTCCCTGGAATACAGTGGTTTTCAAACTGCCTCCCTAAACTCACATTCCACCTTAAGCAATCCCTTACTAATCATAGTGGTGAAGGTTGAGAATCACTGCTCTAGACCCAATTGTTACTGAAATATTTTGCTTGAGAAAAATTGTCATTGGCCCATTCCCTTTGGAGTTAAGAAACAATGCACCTAACAGGTTAATTAGGTACGATTAAAACAGTGGTTTTCAAACTTTTTCTTCCCACTCACTTACCACCTTAAGCAATCCCTTACCAATCACAGTGCACTTATGGCATTGGGATTGTTTAAGGTGGTATGTGAGCTTGGGGGCAGGTTGGAAAACAACTGCTACAGTTGATCAATCCACCAGGTTCTACCATGGTTTCATTCTGTCTGGGTTACTAGGACTTCAATGTCAACATGAGCTATGCCTGGCTCTAATTCCCACTAGAACAAACCATCAGACGATGAAACAATGGGAACCTCTCCAATATGAGGCTGTGACCATGAGGAAGTGACAATGTTACACATAACCTCCAATAAACAATCTATAAACTGACGAATCACAGCCTTGCACATTACTGCCCCAGGTGCGATGGTCTGGCTGAAATAGGTGTCGCAGCAGCCAAACAGAGAAAGGGGCTAAATACTGGTAATGGGTCAAATCTGATTACAATTGCTGAATTAACTGATACCATCTGGCCCGTGTTCTGAATTCTTACCTATCCCTTGGAATTCTAATATTGATCACCTATTCAATCACTGAGTTTTTCACAATTAATATCCTGTTGTCATTAGTGACTAAAAGCTGCGTAGGGACAGCCATGCCAATATTGTGGCTACCAGAACAGATCAGATGCTGAGTATGCCAGGGCCAGTGACTTGCTTTCTGACTCGATAAATCCTATCCACCAGCTGCACTTGACAAGTCAAGGGTATGATGTTTGCAGATGAATGCAGCTTCAACAACACTCAATAGAACCACACAACACTACAGCACAGAAGCAGGCTGCTTCAGCCCTTCTAGTCTGTGCTGAACCATTTTGTTTTGTCTAGTCCCACTAACCTGCATCCAGTCCATAGCCCTGCATACCCCTCCCATCCATGTACCTGTCCAAATTCTTCTTAAATGTTAAAATTGAGCCCGCATTCACCACTTCAGCTGGCAGCTCGTTCCACTCTCCCACCACTCTCTGTGTGAAGAAGTTCCCCCTCATGTTCCCACTAAACTTTTCCCATTTCACTCTTAACCCATGTGCTCTGATTTGTATCTTGCCTACCATCAGTGGAAAAACCCTATCTGTATTTACTCTGTCTATCTCCCCCATAATTTTAAATACCTCTATCAAATCTCCCCTCATTCTTCTACACTCCAGGGAATGAACTCATAATCTGTTTAACCTTTCCCTGTAGCTCAGTTCCTGAAGTTCGGGGAACATCCATGTAAATCTTTTCTGCACTCTTATTGGTATCTTTCCTGTAGTTCATCCTCATCCTCTGCAGTCCTTTCTTTCATCACCAACACTCCAGAGATGCACTACAGTTAGTCCCTAGACTACTCCCACAGCACCACCAAAACTCATGCCATCAGGAAAGACAAGGACATGAGAGCATCACCACCTGCAGAGTCCCCTCTAAGCCACATCCCATATAATCATTGCTGCCAGATCTAAATCTTGGAATTTCCTCTGCAACAGAATTGAGGAAGAACCCTAGAAAAGGGACAGTGACTGTTCCAAGGGGCTCATTTGCAAGGCTAATTAAAGAGGGAAAATAAATAATGGCTGTATCAGCAAAAGTTACACAAACCAAAAGGAAAAAAAGACAGAAACAATTGATCATTATCTTCCTGTTCTAGACATCTGCCTATTGAATTGTCTATTCCTTTCAAAGGACTGTAAGTATCTACACACAGTAAACCAAGTCCTTTGCTGGGGAACAACTGAAACCTTACTCGTGTCACTAGCAGTCTGACATTCCTCAGCAGAACCTGCTGGATTTTAAATTACAATTCTAGCTTCAGTCCTCTATTGTTTTCATTCATTCATTGCATCAAACATGGCCCTTTTGCCTCAGAGGCCAGTTCCAAAAATTAATTGTTGTATCTGAACTCTGACCCTACATCCCTGACAATTTCCTTCACATCTGCTCTTCATGGCTAACAACAAAGAAAGGTGAGGGAAAAAAAATAGTGGGATTAAAAACTCACTACACTAGTGGAAGAAAATCAAGTTGCTTACAACTAGACGAGACTGACAAGACAGCAACTGATTTAGGAAGAAGCAACTATTCATTTAGGAATACAGAATCCATATTATATTTGCCAATGCTTGGACCATCTTTTGTTTTATAGTATTGTTTTATCATTGTATACTGACTGGTTGCATTACGGTCTGATTTGGAAACTCGAGTGCCCAAGAATGCGAAGGCTGCACAAACTGGGCCAGATCCATCACGCACATCCACCTTCTGTTCATTGAAGACACGGCTTGAAAAAGGCAGCTGTAGCGCAACACCATTACAGCACCACCAGTCAGGGCCGGGATTTGAATCCCACGCTGTCTGTAAGGAGTTTGAACGTTTTCCGTGTCTGTATGGGTTTTCCTCAGGGGCTGCAGTATCCTTGCATCATTCAAAAATGTACTGGGGTTTGTAGGTCAATTGAGTATAATTGAGTGGGACGGGCTCGTCGGCCGAAAGGGATTGTTACCATGCTGTATGTATGTCATGTCTAAACATCATTAAGGATCCCCATTACCCTGGTCACAACCTCTTCTTACTGCTCCCTTCAAGCAGAAGGTACAAAAGCCCGAAGTCTAGAACCTCTGGGTTCAGGAACACTTTTTCCCCATCAGCTATCAGTCTCTTGAACCTCCTTTTATGACCCTAACTATCCTTTCTCAGTTTTGGCATATTGTGGTAATTTAATTTATTTTATTACAATTGGTATATCTTACTGTGTGGCTGCAATATGCAAGAATTTTGGTACATCTGTGCACATACCTATGTAAAATGAATTCTCATATTTTATACCTGTTGCTACAAGAAAGATCCATTAAGAATCACAGGTAACTGGAGCTAGGATTTATGAGAAGCTACATCCCTTCACGTCTCTCCATGTTTCTTCCAGAAGGCGTTGAATGCCTACGTAATAAAGGCACAATGCAAAAACAAATCTGCTGATGGAATTCAGCAGGTCAAGCAGCATCTGTGATGGGAAAAGGAGAGTTGGCATTTTGGATTGAAACCCTGCATCAGGATAGAGCAGAGAAGGGAGAGAGCCAACATCATGAAGGATCATCATCACCCTAGGTATAGTCTTTCTATGGTTAAAGGGCAGATGAGGCAAGACTGGCAGGTGATCCAGGTGAGGAGGGGAAAGTCAGATGGGGGAGGGAGAAGGGTGAAGTTGGGATTCATTGCCTCATGTGTGATAGATAGAGTCAGATAAGAAGAGAGGAAAAAGGGGGCAGATGGAATCAAATGAAGGAGGAGAATGTAAGTGGGTGAATGGGCAGGGAAGAGTGGGGAACCAGAAGGAGAGAATGGACCACAGGGAATGTAGGACACCTGATATCAGAAAATTTAGTGTTCATACCATTAAATTGTAAACTACCCAGGAGGGATACAAGGTGCTTGCTGTTCTTCTAGTTTGTGCTTGGCCCCACCCAGAAGAGGGCAGAGGTCAGAGAGATCAATAAGGACATGGGAAGGGAAGTTGAAATGGGCCATTGTGGACTGAGTGCAAGTGTTCTGCAGATCAGTCTTTCTTGCCAACATAGAGGAGGCCACATTGAGAATGCTAAATGAGTAGATGAGGTTGGAGCAAGTGCACTTGAACCTATTGCTAATCTGGAAGGGCTGTTTGGTGTTGTAAAGGCAAGTGTTGCACTCCTATGGTTGCGTGGAACAGGGCAGATGGGGAGGGGTGGGATGAATGGACAAGGGACACACAGAGAATGTGGTGCCTATGAAAGCAGAAAAAGGGGGAGAGATGATGTGGCTGGTGGTGGGATCCTGCTGGAAATGGCAGAAACTACAAGGGATGACGTGCTGGATGCCAAGGCAGGTAGAATGAAAGGCACAGACATGATAGGTGCTCTATCACCCTGCTCAAACAATGTTGCTGGAGAATCAGACAATGTGCGTGGGTAGAGATGGTCAGTCAACATTTCAAGTCGAAGCCCTTTATCAAGACTAAGTTAAAAAAACACAGGTGAAATTGCAAGAAACTTCAGGAGGCATTGGAGCTGGAGAGACAAGTTGAAAGGCAAATCGTTTGGGGGGGGGGGCAGGGGAAAAGAAAAGTTTGAGAAAGGGAAAAAGTACAAGGTAAGATAAAGAACAGAAGGGAATAGCAGATTCACATGGGGGTAGAGATACCCAAAATTAGAAAAATCACGGTTCATGACTGTCTCGCCAGCACCTACACTTCCTGTTCTATCACTTTTGGGCTCCTTTTCCAGTTCACTTCCCCGTTACATATCAACTATTCTATTTTAGTCTTGATAAAGGTTTTCACCCAAAACGTAAACTGACTATTACTGACCCATGAATACTGTCTCTTGCTGAGCTCCCCAACCAATTCCTTGCTTGCTCAAGATTCCAGAATCTGCAGCTTTTGTATTTCTCTATCTCCCTGCTATCTGGATGAAGGAGGGGTGAAAACAGAGTCTGGGAGATGGAGGAAATGTGAGTAAAGGCTCCATCAACCACAGCGGAGGGGAAGCCAGGTCTCCTGAGAAAGGAGGGCATTTCAGAGATCCAAGAGTTGGAAGTTTTATCTTGAGAACAGATGTGGTAGAGACCAAGAATCTGAGAGGAAGGGATAGCAATGTTACACATGGCTGGGTGGGAGCAGCTGTATTCCGCATGGCTGTGGGAGTCAATGGGTTCACAGTAAATGTCAGTAAATAGGTGGACACAGAGAAATCCAAAAAAAGGGGAAGAGGTGTCAGAAAGGGTCCAAGTAAATGTAAAGTGCGGTGGAATTTTGCAGCAGAACTGTTGAGAGTGATGAGTTTCACACAACTGCTGGAAGCTGATCCAATGGAGTGTCAACATGATGGGAAAAGACTTGGGGATTAGAACCATAGAACATCATAGTACAAAATACTATCCATTCATCCCTTCTAGCCTGTGTTGAACTATTATTCTGCCTACTCCCACTGACATGCACCCAACTCATATCCCTCCATACCCCTCCCATCCCATCCATGCACCTGTCCAAAATGTTCTTAAAATGGTAAAATTTACCACTTCAGCTGGCAACTCATTCGATACACCCACCACTCTCTGTGTGAAGAAATTCCACCTAATGTTCCGTTAAACCTCTCCCCTTTCACCTTGAACCCTTGTCCTCTGCTTTGCACCTCACCTAACCTCAGTGGAAAAGGCCTACTTAGATTTACTCTATATATACCCATCATAACTTTGTATGCCTCTGTCAAATTCCCCCATTCTTCTACTTTCTAGGGAACAAAGTCCTAACCTGTTTAATCTTTCACTGTAACCAGTTTCTCGAGACTTGGCAACATCCTAGTAAATCTCTGTACTCTTTCAATTTAATGATATCTTTCCTGAGGCCTCTATCATCACCCAGGCCATGCCCTGTTCTCAGGAAGGAGGTTACAGGAGACGCACACACAATGTTACAAAAACAGCTTGTTCCCTCTGCCATCAGATAATGAACCAATAGGCAGTACCTCACTTTTTTCTCTTTTTGCATTATTTATTTTTAAATATTGTATTTACAAAATTATAATTTATAGCAATTCTTGCACCTGTAATGCATAATTCTGCTGCCGTAAAACAACAAATGTGATACATTCATGACAATAAACCTGATTCTGCACATAATACTCCAAATTTGGCTTTATCAATGTCTTATACAACTTTGCAATAGTATCTCCAATCTTTTTGTCATCTGCAAACTTGCTGATTCAATTTACCACGTCATCTATTTCATGGATATAGGTGACAAACAACAATGGACCCAACACTGACCCTTTGGGTGCACCACTAGTCACAGGCCTCCAGTTAGAGAGGCAATCATTCACTACCCATCTCTGGCTTCTTCTACAAAGCCAATGTGAAAAACCTTGATGGAGGGCTTAAGGCTGAAATGTTGATTATGTATCTTTATCTTTGCTATGTAAAGTACATTATTTGACTTGCTGAGTTTCTCCAGCATTGTGTTTTTAGTTCAACCATAGTGTCTGCAGACTTTTAGATTTTATTCCATCAAATCCAGTTTATTATCTCACCATGAATATCGAGCAACAGAACTTTCCTGACTAATCTCCCAAGTCAGACCTGTCAAAGGCTTTATTAAACACCATGTAGACAACATCCACAGTCTTTCCTTCCTCAACTTTCCTGGTAACCTCCTCAAAAAAACTCTTACCACACACAAAGCCACATTGAGTCTGCCTAATCAGTCTATGACTATCCAAATACTTGTAAATCTGATCTCTAGGAACTCTTTCCAATTACTTACCTACTACTGATATCAGTCTCACAGGCCTATCATTTCCTGGGTTATTTTTGGAGCTTTTTTTAAACAATGGAACAACATGAGCTCCTCCAGCACCTCATCTGTAGCAAAGGACATTTCCCAGGGCCCCTGCATTTTCTACACTACCCTAGTTCAAGGTCTGGGAGAATACCTTGTCAGTTCCTGGGGATTGATTCACATTTATTTGTTTTAACATAGCAAGCACCTCCTCCTCTTTAATCTGTATTTGTCTCTATGACCTCACTGCTTATTTCATTTCCATAAACTCTGTGCCAGTTTCCTGAGTAAATACTGATGCAAAAAAAAATGCAACATCTCCCTCATCTCTTCTAGCTCCATACATAGTCGACCACTCTGGTGTTCAAGGGGACCAATTGTGTCCCTTACTATCCTATTAATATACCTGAAGTTGCCCTGAGGATTTTCCTTCACCTTGTCTGCTAAAGCAACCTCATGTCTTCTTTTAGCCCTCCTGATATCCCTCTTTAGTTTTTCTCCTGCTTTTTTTATAATCCTCAAGTACTTCACTAGCTTCTTGTTGCTATACACCTCTCTATTCCTCTTAACCAAATCTCAAATGTCCCTCAAAAACCAATCTTCCTTATGCCTTTAATCCTGACAGAAACAGTCAAATATGTGCTCTCAAAATTTTACCTTTGAAGGCCTTCCACTTAACAAGCACATCTTTGCCAGAAAACAGGTTAACCCAATCAACGCTTTCAAGATCCTTTCTTATTTCCTCAAATTTGACATTACTCCTATTTAGAATCTGAACCCAAGGACCAGACCTATCTTTAACTATAATTATCATGAAACTAATGGCATTATAATCACTGGACCCAAAGTGGTCCCTACACGTACTTCTGTAACTGTCTTGTTCCCTATTAGGAGATCAAGTATTGCACTCTTTCGTTAGTATTTCTATATATTGAGTTAGAAAATATACCTGAATGCATTTGACAAATTCCAAGCCATCCAGTCTTTTTACATTATGAGAGTCACAGTCAATATGTGGAAAGTTAAAATCTACCAACAGCTATCTGCTATCTCGCTGCTGATTTGCTCCTCTAATTCTCACTGACTATAATACAATCTCATTGATGCAGTTATACCTTTCCCATTCCTCAGTTCCACCCATATAGCCTCAGTAGATCTCAGTAGATCTAATCTGTCCTGTCTGAGCACAGATGTGATATTTTCTCTGATGAACAATGCCACTCCTCCCCCTTTCATCCCTCCCACTCCACTGCATCTAAAACAATGGAACCACGGAACACTAAGCTGCTAACCCTGCTTTTCCTGCAACCAAGTTTCACTAATGCCACATTAAGCTCTTCCACCTTTCCTGCAATTCTCCTTGCATTAGATGCACTAGAGAACATTATTTCCACTATACACGAACATTTGATTTATGTCTTTGTATGCAGTCTTATCATCTTTTTCCTCCTCCATTCCACTATGTGCTCTGGCACTCTGGTTCCCATCCCCCGCAAATCTAGTTTAAAACCCTCCAGAGTAGCATTAGCAAACCTTCCCCCAATGATGTTAGTCCCCCTCCAGTTCAGGTACAAACTGTCCCAGCAGAACTGGTCCCACCTTCCCTGGAAGGGAGCCCAATGATCCAAAAACCTGAAGTCCTCCCTCCACCACCATCTCTTTAGCCACATGTTAAGATGCATTATCTTCCTTTTTTCTAACCTCACCAGCATGGGGCACAGGTAGCAATACTTAGATCACAACTCTGGAAGTCCTGGCTTTCATCTTCACATCCAACTCCCTGAACTCTTTTTGCATGATCTCATCACCTTTATTACCCACATCAATGGTCCCTGCATAGACCATAACATCTGGTTTCTCATCCTCCCTCTTAAGAATACCTTAAACTCAATCTGTGATATCCCAGATCCTGGCACCTGGGAGAGAACATTCTCCATTTCTTGCACCAGAACCTCTGTTCCCCTCACTATTGAACCCATTAATCACTACAGAATAACTCTTGTCCTCCCTCCCTTTCTTAGCCACAGAGTCAGACTCTGTGCCAGAGACAGACTCTGTGCCAGAGACCTGTCTGATGTGGCTTTCCTTAGTAGGTTGTCCCGCTCAATTGTATCCAAAAGAGTATACATGATATTGAGGAAACAACCACAGGAGTACCTAACTGCCTACTCCCTTCCTCTCTCCTGTCTCCTTGGTGTGATTATGTCCCTGTAACTCCTGTCTATCACCCTCTAAGCCTCCCAAAAGATCCAGAGTTCAACCAACTCCAGCTTCAATTCCATAGTTACTTTGTCCGCCAATTATCTTTTTTTAATAAATCCTGTTTGGTCCTTGTTAATTAATTTTGGTTTAAAAATTTCCAGCCTATTTGCCAATAATTTAGCCACTATCTTGTAATCCACATTCAATAAAGATATCAATCTATAGGATGATGTCATTAATGGATCTTTAACTTTTTTTGGAATTACCATTATAATTGCTGTCTTAAAAGCATCAGGTAAATTTCCATTTTCCTCCAATTGTGTTAAAACTTTCATAAATACAGGAATCAGCACATCTTTAAATTTTTTATAAAATTCTGATGTAAATCCATCTTCACCAGATGATTTATTATTTTGTAAAGAAGTTATAACTCTTCCAACCTCTTCAACTGTAAAAGAGGTTCCAAATATTTTGTGTTCTTCTATACTTAATTTAGGCAAATTTACTTGAGTTAAAAGTAGACTCTGATTTATATAATTTCATATAAAATTGCTTAAAACAATTATTTATATCTTGGAGTTTTTGGATATGTGATCTGTCTCATCTCAAGCTGCAATAATAATTTTTGATTCGTGTTCTGTTTTCAATTGCCACACTAAAACCTTATGTGCTTGTTCCCCTAATTCATAATATCTCTGCTTAGTTCTCATAATCATTTTTTTCTGTTCTATAAGATTGTAATGTATTATACTGTAACTTTTTATTCTTAAGGATTCTTTTTTTCCCTGTTTTTGTAATTCCTTTTCTAGATTTAATATTTCTCCCTCTAAATTATTGATTTTACACATATACTCCTCTCTAACTTTAGAAGAAAAACATATTATCTGTCCACGTATATACACTTTCATTGCATCCCATAAAACAAATTATCAATAGAATCACCATTAATGTCCAAGAATTCCTTTATCTGATTCCTAATAAACTGACAAATATCTTTCTTTTTCAACAACATGCTATTAATCCTCCATCTAAAATTCATATCCTGCTCGAGTCTCAATATAATGCTAAGAACAAAGGAGAATGATCAGATATGAGCCTTGCCTTATATTGAACCTGTTGTACCCTACCTTGAAGTCTTAATGACAATAGAAACATATCAATTCCAGAATATAAATCATGTCTATTAGAATAAAATGAATAGTCCCTTTCTCTGGGATATATTCTTCTCCAAATATCAACCAAATTCAAGTCTTGCATTAATGACAAAGTTATTTTGGCTGCATTAGATTTCAACACACTCTTCGTAGATCTATCCAATAAGGGGTGAAGACGAAAATTAAAATCTCCATTTACTGAAATATTTTCATTAGCTTCCCCCATGTTTAAAAAGGTTTCTTGTATAAATTTACCATCATCTACATTTGGTGCATAAATATTCATTAATATCCATTGTTCAGAAAAAAATTGACAATTTATCAATACAAACCTACCAAATGGGTCTAAAACTGTATTTTGTATTTTAATTAGAAGATTTTTAGAATAATTTTAGAATAATTTTTAGATAATTAGAAGACTGCAGTCAGACGAAGCGAGAGGAAACTTCCAGGCAAACCTCAAAGCAAAGCTCGACGTTGCAACCCGCCTCACGGACCCGTCCCCTGAAACCCTCTGGGATCAGTTGAAGGCTACCATACTGCAATCCACTGAAGAGGTACTGGGCTTCTCCTCCAGGAAAAACAAGGACTGGTTTGACGAAAACAGCCAGGAAATCCAGGAGCTGCTGGCAAAGAAGCGAGCTGCCCACCAGGCTCACCTTACAAAGCCGTCCTGTCCAGAGAAGAAACAAGCCTTCCGTCGCGCATGCAGCCATCTTCAGCGCAAACTCCGGGAGATCCAAAATGAGTGGTGGACTAGCCTCGCCAAACGAACACAGCTCAGCGCGGACATTGGCGACTTCAGGGGTTTCTACGAGGCTCTAAAGGCTGTGTACGGCCCCTCACCCCAAGTCCAAAGCCCGCTGCGCAGCTCAGACGGCAAAGTCCTCCTCAGCGACAAGATCTCCATCCTCAACCGATGGTCAGAACACTTCCAATCTCTTTTCAGTACCAACCGCTCAGTCCAAGATTCCGCCCTGCTCCAGCTCCCTCAACAGCCCCTAAGGCTAGAGCTGGATGAGGTTCCCACCCTGGATGAGACATATAAGGCAATCGAACAACTGAAAAGTGGCAAAGCAGCAGGTATGGATGGAATCCCCCCAGAAGTCTGGAAGGCTGGCGGCAAAACTCTGCATGCCAAACTGCATGAGTTTTTCAAGCTTTGTTGGGACCAAGGTAAACTGCCTCAGGATCTTCGTGATGCCACCATCATCACCCTGTACAAAAACAAAGGCGAGAAATCAGACTGCTCAAACTACAGGGGAATCACGTTGCTCTCCATTGCAGGCAAAATCTTCGCTAGGATTCTACTAAATAGAATAATACCTAGTGTCGCTGAGAATATTCTCCCAGAATCACAGTGCGGCTTTCGCGCAAACAGAGGAACCACTGACATGGTCTTTGCCCTCAGACAGCTTCAAGAAAAGTGCAGAGAACAAAACAAAGGACTTTACATCACCTTTGTTGACCTCACCAAAGCCTTCGACACCGTGAGCAGGAAAGGGCTTTGGCAAATACTAGAGCGCATCGGATGTCCCCCAAAGTTCCTCAACATGATTATCCAACTGCACGAAAACCAACAAGGTCGGGTCAGATACAGCAATGAGCTCTCTGAACCCTTCTCCATTAACAATGGCGTGAAGCAAGGCTGTGTTCTCGCACCAACCCTCTTTTCAATCTTCTTCAGCATGATGCTGAACCAAGCCATGAAAGACCCCAACAATGAAGACGCTGTTTACATCCGGTACCGCACGGATGGCAGTCTCTTCAATCTGAGGCGCCTGCAAGCTCACACCAAGACACAAGAGAAACTTGTCCGTGAACTACTCTTTGCAGATGATGCCGCTTTAGTTGCCCATTCAGAGCCAGCTCTTCAGCGCTTGACATCCTGCTTTGCGGAAACTGCCAAAATGTTTGGCCTGGAAGTCAGCCTGAAGAAAACTGAGGTCCTCCATCAGCCAGCTCCCCACCATGACTACCAGCCCCCCGACATCTCCATCGGGCACACAAAACTCAAAACGGTCAACCAGTTTACCTATCTCGGCTGCACCATTTCATCAGATGCAAGGATCGACAATGAGATAGACAACAGACTCGCCAAGGCAAATAGCGCCTTTGGAAGACTACACAAAAGAGTCTGGAAAAACAACCAACTGAAAAACCTCACAAAGATAAGCGTATACAGAGCCGTTGTCATACCCACACTCCTGTTCGGCTCCGAATCATGGGTCCTCTACCGGCACCACCTACGGCTCCTAGAACGCTTCCACCAGCGTTGTCTCCGCTCCATCCTCAACATCCATTGGAGCGCTCACACCCCTAACGTCGAGGTACTCGAGATGGCAGAGGTCGACAGCATCGAGTCCACGCTGCTGAAGATCCAGCTGCGCTGGATGGGTCACGTCTCCAGAATGGAGGACCATCGCCTTCCCAAGATCGTATTATATGGCGAGCTCTCCACTGGCCACCGTGACAGAGGTGCACCAAAGAAAAGGTACAAGGACTGCCTAAAGAAATCTCTTGGTGCCTGCCACATTGACCACCGCCAGTGGGCTGATAACGCCTCAAACCGTGCATCTTGGCGCCTCACAGTTTGGCGGGCAGCAGCCTCCTTTGAAGAAGACCGCAGAGCCCACCTCACTGACAAAAGGCAAAGGAGGAAAAACCCAACACCCAACCCCAACCAACCAATTTTCCCTTGCAACCGCTGCAATCGTGTCTGCCTGTCCCGCATCGGACTGGTCAGCCACAAACGAGCCTGCAGCTGACGTGGACTTTTTTACCCCCTCCATAAATCTTCGTCCGCGAAGCCAAGCCAAAGAAGAAGAAGAAGAAAGAAAGAAAAGAAGAGAAGATTTTTATTTATCAAATTTGGTACTCCGCTAGCTTTTATATTAAAATGTGATACTACTACAATTCCAACCCAATCCCTTTTTAATTTTTGATCTTCCATTTCAATTAAATGTGTTTCTTGTAGAAAAGCAATATCTTCTTTCATTTTTTAAAACATGACAGAACTGTCTTTCTCTTTATGGGGTTTTGAAGCCCTCCTCAAGCATTGTCATAAACCCCTGACAATGCTACCACCCTCCATTTTTCAGGCTGCGACTAGAATCACAAAATAATATCCGCGGTTCAGCAGGAACCAGTTAGCATATCTCTGGCTCCTCCTCCTCATCTCTGCCATATTTCAAACTGCTTCCAGATTCCATTCACCACAATAATAACTTTCCATCTTCAAGTGTCCACTCTTTGGGTCAATTCTTGATGCATGTCTGGCAAACTTTCTGCATATTCTTGAGCATGTTCCCAATTCATAAAAAAATCTACTTGGACCTACTTGAACAAATACTTACAAAGTTGTGGGATAACGTATAATAAAAGTATAGCCCTTCCTCCACAGTATATTTTTAACTGGATTGAAACTCTTCTTTTTCTTCAATAATTCAAAGCTTATATTGGGATAAAAGAAACTCTTGTTCCCTCCAAAATCTAATGGTGCTTTTCTTTCTTTAGCTTGTTTGTCTGCTAGTTCCAAAGATTGATTGATAATGAAGAAATTGACAAAATAAGCCTCGACTTTTGATCCAGCTGAGGTTTAGGTCTAAGGGCTCTATAAGCTTGCTCAATTCAATCTCGCTTTTAAAATGCTCTTGCCCAAAAGTCTGAGGAATCCAGTGCTGTAAAAAATTTGAATAATATCTTCTCCTTCCTCTCCTTCTTTCAGGCCAATAATCTTAATATTATTTCTTCGACTAAAAATTTATAATGAATCCACTTTTTCAGACAATTGCTTATTCATCATCAACACTTGTTCTAATCCTTTATCCACATTATCTACTTTTTTTCTCTCTTGAAGAAATTGATTTTCCAAATTAATGCTTTGAATTTTTTCTTCCACTTCCTGGAGCTTGTTCTGCATCTCTTTAACAAATTCACATACTTTATTAACTTTAACCTCTGATCTCTTAATATCACATTTCATTAACCTTAACTCTTCCATAATCATAACCACTGGGTCTTGAGACAGGGATAACTTTAGTTTTCTTCCTTACCCCTTCTTTTCTTCCAACAATTTCCTTGAGCCTTGTTCTGCTTCTTCTTCTTCCTCTTCCTCCTCCAATAATTTTCCCTTCTCAGCGGACTGCCGGAGAGCTTGTCTAAAGGGTTTAGTAAGCCACTCTGACAGGGCCTCTCGATGTTGCCGACTGCTCATACACGGCTCCTTGCACATGTTTATTCGAGCCACTCCCCTCCCTGATTCGTCCGGGCGTCCCTGTTGTTGCAGGGATGCTGCAGCTTGCTGGGAGGCCCTCTTTGTCAGAAGAGTAGGCTTCACTACAGGTCCTGGCTTCTTCTCAAAGGTAGGCCTTTCTTTTTCCTCCGATTGTTTTTCTTCCATCTTCTCTACAATTTCTTCTGCTTCCTTGTCTTTCTTTGGCAGCATTGCATTTTTTTCTTTGACTATTTATAATTTATTCAGTTGAATTTCAAGCTTTTCTCTTCACAGTTTTTTCCACTTTTAAAAAACTTTTTGTCGGAGGACCCAGATTCTCCGTCCTGGTCCTACATTATCACATGATGTCCCCTCCAGCTCCAATTCCCTAACATTCTTTGTAAGGAACTGCAATCCACACAGATGCAGTCACCAGGATATGCTTGGCTTCCCTGACTACCTACATTCGGCAAGAGGAGCATGTCCTTGTCTCTGAAATAGGAATTATTTTGCGGTTGAAACGGGGTGGGAGGGTTCAGCCCAAGTACTGGAGGTTGGGGGGGTGGGGGAGAAAGAGGGATTTCTGCAAGAAAAGGTTTGGAATAGGACCATAACACATGATCAGCGTCAAGGCAGCGACAAGGCAGGCATAATTAGTCTTCATGCAAGTGCCTGTAGATACAGTTTTGATTTGTATTAAATGAGGAGAATCAAAAGAGAAGTGGTTCAAGTTAAGAACAAGTTCTACCAGGCAGATGACTGGAGCTGCTTGGATCTTTGTTCCAGATAACAGTGACCTTCCTTATAGGGATGGGGGTGTATACAGTCTGGACACTCATGGTGAAAATGAGGTGATGGGGGCTCAGAATTGGAAGTTGTCAAAATACTGGAGGCCGTGTGATGTGCCCAGTGGGAAGGGGCTGGACAAAGGGAGACAGGATTGAGTCAAAGTGTGAGCAGGCAAAAAGAAATGGGCTGACCAGGTGAGTTCTGCCTGTGGATCTATAAATGCCATACTGGGTTAGTAACCTACAAATGAATACAGGAGGTTTCCAAAACTAGTGCCTTAGATTTTGAAAGGCAACTATAATCTTGAAACGTAGACCTTCTAAAACAAGAAACAGAAACTAAAAATCAAATTAAACTCACATAACAAGAAGACCATCCCAAATAGCTGAAAATAATTTTACAGGAATGTGATTGAGATACAATAAGGTACTTTTTTTTTATTTTCAGTGCATGATCACAATCCACACAAGTAATGAAACACATTCAGGGCTGGTAATTTTAATAAAATGGCATTAAAGCAGCTGGGGAAATTTTTGTTTACAACCTTCTTTGTTTACATTACATATTTGGATTCTATGTAGCACCAAACAATGTTCTTCACCACAATCTGAGCTTCGCTTACTCTACTGCACCCTCACTTCGGAGTTCTAAAACTGTGCGTTCAACTTCCTTTCCAGTACTTCTGCATTTAATCTAAAGTGATGTTCAAGAAACAGTGAAGGAGAGCATCATTTGCACGTGAACCATTATGGCTACCCTGGTGCTCTCACTCAACCAGGTTTTCAACAGATTAATTAGGTGTGCATTTTATGACTGTGAGTACGATACAATTTCATTTGCAAACAGTGACCATGTTCAACCACATAACAGCAGAAATCAAACTTGAAATTCATTATTTCAAAAGATGGTAAAATGAAAGTGAAAGGTATGATTGTGGATAATGTCTAAACATAATGGCCTTTGCCTACACAGAGCAAATGTACAGAGATTTACAGGAAGCGGTTTTCCTTGCTACTGGTGATTGGAACACAGGTGCTCATAAAACAAGCAGGGCTATTTTCTGTTAAATGGAACATTAACTAATGGCCACCATAAGACATGCAATGTGAGATTCACAATGACTGATGTTATAACAGCAGAATCAGTATTTCTAATGAATTATAATTCTCTTGGGTTTTCAACTGGCGATTACTTCACAGAACTGGAAGAGTAGGAATATAATAATCTGCAGTGTGGAAATGGGGAATTGCAAGTGCTTTGCTCTCTAATCACCTTCGTCCTTAGATATTTACATTAAGTCAGACTTTTTTCAAAAATACCTACATCCTACACTCTCATCTAAACATCTCATCTATCATCCTCCACCATTTCCACCACCTACTATGAGATCCCTTCACCAGACACACATTCCCCTCTCTGCTTTCCACAGAGACTGCTCCCTCCATGATTCCCTTTTCCACTCACCCTTTCCCACTAATCGCCCCTTGGTACATGCCCCTGTGATCACAGTAAGTGCTACACTTCTGCCACATCTCTTCCCTCACCATTATTCAGGGCTCCAAACAGTCTTTCCAAACGAAGCAACGCTTCACTTGTGAATCTGCAGGGGTCATCCTCTGTATCTGGAGTTCCTGTTGTGGCCATCTCTACATCAGAGAGACTGTACACAGGCAGCAATAGTGGAGATTTCTCAATGACCAGCCATTTCAATTAAGCCGCTCCATTCCCTTGCTAACATGTCTAATCATGGTCTCATGCACTGCCAAACTGAGACCACCCACTAATTCGAGGAACAACACATAGAATACTACAACACAGTACAAGCCCTTCAAGCCTCAATGTCATGCCAACCCATATCTGTATAATTCTTAAAATAAAAGTACTAAACCCTCCCTTACCCAGTAACCCTCTATTTTTCTTCCATCTCTGTGCCTGTCTCTTAAATGCCCTAATGTTTCAGCATCCACCATTAACCCTGGCAAGGCATTCCAGGCACCCACAACTCTCTGCATAAAAAAACTTACCCCTGATGTCTCCCCCAAGCGTTTTCTCCCTTCACTTTACACACATCCTCTGTTATTCCTGCCCTGGGAAACAGACGCTGGCTGTCCACCCTTTCTATGGCTCTCATAATCTTGTAGACACCTTATCTTCTGTCTGGACACCCTCCAACCAGATGGCATTAACACTAACTTCTACAGTTTCTGTTAAAATAACCCCCCACTTCTTCCCCTGTCGTCTTCCACCAGCACTCTTTCTCCTTTCTCAGAACCAAAATCAATTCTCACCACTCCTCTTATCATATCCAATTATCACCTTTTGTTGGTCTGGACTCCTCCCCCTGATAGTCTTCTGTATTTATTCTTATTCCAAGAAGAAAGGCACAGATCCAAAATGTCGGTAATATACCTTTACCTTCTATGGATGCTGCAAGACCATCTGATTTCCTCCAGCTTTTCTGTGTCTTCTGTGTGTGTTTTCCTTAATATCACCTTCCTACTTTAAAATACTGACAGACCTCTTCTACCTATGGATGCCGCCTGACCCACGGAGTCCTTCTGTGATCTCAGTGTTTGCTCAAAATCCCAACATCTGCTGTTTTAGTGTTTCTCAAAGTTCATAAGAACCAACTTCCCTTGGATACCTCAGGCAAATGTTTGATGACATGGTGGTGTTGCATTTAGCATTGCTGCATCACAGCTCTAGAGCTGTGGGCTTCATTTTGATTTCCGGTGCTGCCTGCTTTTTGCCTGGTCTCCCATACCAACTGGGTTTCCTCCCACATCATAAGGATGTCTACTCGGCGAATCAATTACAAAAAGAAAATCAAAGGAAGGTGTCTGGGCATGGGGAAACAAGGAGAGAGATAATGAGATTTGCTCTGCTGGAAGCTAGCAAGCATCTAATGGGCCAAACTGCCACCTTCTGAAGAAATTTCAGAAGAAAGAAATGAAACAACCACTGTGAATGTGAGCAGACCATTCAGCCATAACCATTGCAAGAGAGCACCTTTTTTTGATCTGTACTGGTCTTTCTCGTGGTCACAGGACAGCAATTAGTCGGTGAATTCCTTCATTGAATTTTCCCATCTTTGGAAAACATTTGAATGTTCTTGGTTCGAGCTCCCAGTCATGAACTAGATTTTCCCTGCCCCTTCAGCGCAGCATGGAGCAAATACTTTGAACTGCCAGAGATGTTGTCTTTCAGATACGGCATTAAATCATGGCCAAGGGCTTACCTAACACATGGATGGATATAATATTGGTATACTAATGTTTATCCAGCAATTCCAATAACTAAGAAAAAAACAGCATAAGATAGGGTTACTTCATAGTCCACAAATGACTCCAGCACCTCTTACACTGCAACAATAACTGCTTTCAAAGCTATTTAATTGGTTAAAAAGCTCACCAGTTAAGACCCAACATTGTAAAGTTCTCATCAATGTTTTTTATTACCATATAATTTAATGTACAAGTCGACCTTCAGATAAGTTGGGTCCCCATTTTCAGCCTCATTTTCATGGTTTTATCAGATATTCTGCATGGTGCCTGGGCCTCCCAGCAACAACCAAACTTTGTTACAACACCCCAAATCGCCAAGTAATAAATCTGTAAATTAAGGAAGCAAATAAAAGAATGCCAAACGGAGCTGGCTTGCATCGGGTGGTGACAGCATCGAGTTGGTGACAGCGACTCCATTCCCAACAGGTGTGCCGCTGTCTGCTTCTAAGAAGTTGCCTCGGGCTCCTGGGCAGGAGCAGGGACCTCGGGCTCTACTACAGTAAAATGTCTGAGTGGGTTAGGCAATGTTGGGAAGGTGGCGGGGAGCGGTGGCGCCAGAGGTGGGGAGGTGCTTTGGCTCATCTTAAGCGCTGAATCTATGTCGAGTGGTTGTTTTTTTGTGTTGAATTTAAGGTCTCATTTTTGTATCTGGTGTACAAGTTGACCCCTGATTTTTGAGTGCTTTTTGAGGGTTTCAAGACTCAACTTATACACAGAAACATATGGTATTTGCTTTTTTTTAAAAAAGGCAAAAGCGAACAGTAAAGGAGGAAATAAGTGCTTTAGAAAGTTGTGAATGAGGGCGAAGAAACAGATAAACATATGTATGCTTGCTCAACTGACTTATTCCTTGAGCAAATTCAAGATATGACTGGCTAAGACTGACATCCTTACCATCATGAAGCACTCAGTTGAACATTCTCAGTTTTGGGCTGAGATTGTGTCATCTATTCGTGATCAAGTGATTATGAGTTAATCTGTGGGTGGGTGAGTGGGCAAGAAAGAGAACATCTGATTATCAGTGAGTCTATTTAAGTGCAAATTGTCAGGTAGTGCGTTGCAAAGGGTACAGCAAAAAATCAATACAATATCAAAACTGAAGGATCCTGTCCTGCAGAAGGTGAAGCAGGATCAGCTTCTTTTCAATTAATTAATGACATAATAACAGGATTAAAATCTGTTATTTATATACAGAATCTTAGTTCATCTTTTTGTTTTAGCGCCTGCAGTCTGTTCTGCAACAGCCCAGTCAAGTCTTCCAATATCAGCAGCTTGACCCTTTAAAAGCAATGAACAAATGCTGCTGGGATATTTCCATTATGAACATGAGTTTCAAGCTTCAGTTCAAGTTGGTGCAGGTGAAAATGAACATTATGCAAAAAATCAAGTTCAAAGCTGAGGCACAACAATGTGAATTGGAAGTCCAATTTTGCCATTGATCTAATTTCAACCAGAAATAACTGAGTGCAATCAAAGGTTGGTAAAATGACATTTTGCACAACTAGCACCAAAAATAACAATTTCCCATTTCTGAGCACATGAATGAAATCAGACTCTGCCTCTATTTACTCTGGTTGGTTAGCAAATGTTTGTTGCACTCATCTATCATTCGGAATTCATTGGCCACACCATCTCACACCGAAGCTCATTATCCAGGAACGATTAAGAAGTTTCAAACGGTCAATTAAAAATATTGTGTAGAAGTGTTATTTGCAGAATAAAGGACACGAGCATAAGTGTCTTATTGGTTAAGTCCAGTAATAATTTGTAGAGATGAAGCAAAGA
The DNA here is from genome assembly GCF_036971445.1 of Narcine bancroftii. NCBI lineage: Eukaryota > Metazoa > Chordata > Chondrichthyes > Torpediniformes > Narcinidae > Narcine > Narcine bancroftii. Next base: position 144,256,138 of record NC_091471.1, on the reverse strand, counting down.
ACAATCTCCTTTCTCACAGGCCTCATTTCAATTTGATCCACTCCCATGTTAAAACCAATTATCAGATGGTTTCATAAGGTAGCACCCAGGCCCTGGAATCAGCACGTTGTGTCTAAAGCCCACTTTGAAACTGATGTCTTTAATTCAGGATGATACTTAAGTCAAACACTTAAGGAATGAATGTGCATTGCAAATGTGGGTTCTGCTGTGGACAAGATGTTGAACAAAGTTGTGATCCCGGTGAAAATCCAATGGATTTATTGAATCCAATAAGTCTTCGTCCCCTTATCAAGTCTTAATCGTGGCTCCTTCAGCAATTCTTTGTTTGCTCACAACTCTGCATCTGCAGTCTTCGAGTTTCTTTATTTGTTTTTATACATCTGGAGAACTCTGCCATCTATTCGGAGTATTTTAAATGTGCAAATGATATGCATAATTTTCTTTATATGCCTGGGAAAATACTTGGTGAAGCCCAGTGACTTTTTAAATAAATGGCATTTACTGTTGTTTCTTCAATGCATTCAGGTGATATCTCTAAAGCTCCTATATACCTTCTCTTGGCTGATCTATCTGTGCTGAGATAGGTCCTGTCCTTGTGCTCTTTAGTTTTGAAGCAATAGAGGAAGAGAGTTGCATCTTGTGACCTCAGCACATCTAATGAAGTAGTTCCAATGTGCATTCAGCAGTGTGATGAAGGAAACATGCCAGTCTATTTTCCACACGGCCTGCTCCTACACACAATATGATTGCCAGCTGGCTGAAAGATAAATATTGGTCTGGACAGATGATAACTCATCTTCTCAATTGGTGCCATGGGATCTTTTTACATCTACCTAAGAGATCAGACGATCTATCATCTCGTCCAAAAGAAAGTTCCTCCAACAATGAGGAACTTGCTCAGTAGTGGGGTTACTTATTTTTATGCACAAGGTACTGGAATAGGATGCAAACCTACAACCTTATGAGATTGGAATACTAGCCTATAAAATATGGCTGAAACCAAGAGAGGATAAAATAAAAACCAGCCACAATTCCATCCTTCAAGCCTTGCTGCAAATACTTTATGACTGAAGATTGAGAGAGGGACAGGACACAACTATGATGTTTGTGTAAAGTCCTATAGCTTGGAAGCAGACACTTAGGCTCAAAGAGTCCACATTGATCATCAAGCATCCAATTAAATCAATCCCATTCTATTCTTTCCATACTCCCATCAGTCTCCTGCAGACTCTACCACTCACCCCCACACTTGGGAAACTTACAGAAGGCAACTAACCTAACAACTCAGGATAAAGCAATGAACTGTTGCTCTTTCAGACTTTCACAAGAAAATGAAAACTTGGCATTAAATTAGCATTTGGAGGAGAAAGTGAGAGGCAGGATGGGGATGAATCAGCATACAGGAGGCAGATGGAAAACTTGACTGAATGGTGCACTCAATGTCACCAAAACTAAGGAGCTGATTATTCCCTTCAGGAAAGTCAGGAGTTTACAATCCAGTGATCATTGGGGATCAGAGGTGGAGAGGGGGAGTCACTATCTCAGAAGATCTTTCCTGGACCCAACACACCAATGACATCATGAAGAAAGCACATCGGCACCTCTTCTTCCCTAGGAGATTGCGGATGTTTGGTACGACACTAGAAAGCCTGGTAAATTTCTACACAGGTGTGGTAGAAAATGTGTTGACCGGCTGCATCAAGTTTGGTATGGGAATACCAATACTAAAGCCTTACAAAAGGTAGTGGACACAACCCAGGACATTACAGGCAAAATTCACCTTACCTTTGAGTACATCTACCAGGAATTCTGCCATCAGAGGGAAGCAGCAATCATCAAAGATCCTTGCCACCCAGCATATGCTCTGTTCTCACTGCTGCCATCAGGAAAGAGGTATAGGTGCCACAGGACTCGCACCACCAGGTTCAGGAACAGCTGCTACACCTCCACTCTCAGACTCTTAGACAACAAACTCAAGCCCCTTTCACACCTGCATCCCACTAAATTGGCTGTTCAGTGTCCTAGGATAGAATGGTGGTTTCGTTTTTCACACTTGACCACTCCTAACTGGGACATTGAATACTTTCACACTTGCAAGGAGCCATCCCCAGGGTTAGGGCTGTTCTACCAGTGATGTCATGACACATCAAGTGATGGTGGTCCTGCCCTAAATCTTGATCAATGTATTATGAAAGATGTATTATAAGGGACCATGGGAAAGTGTGAGCAATAAATAGCAATAGCAGACAATATTTAAACAGTGTGGGAAAGTTGGTAGCGCTATCGTGTATAATTTATAAATACTGTGGGGAAAAAGCGATGGCGGACCTGACCTCTCAGAATTCCATGCAGCAGAGAAAGGACTGTATGCCCGGCTGCATACATGGAGCATTCATAGAGGGGTTTCTCTGCTGCACAGCATTCTGGGAAGTAAGGTCCGCCATTGCGTTTTCCCCAGTCTTTATAAATTGTGCTGTTTAAAAATTGTCCGCTATTGCTGTTTATTTCCTCTCTTTCTCTCCCCACTGAGACTTTCCCAAGACAAAGTTTATACCTTCACTTTAATCTTTTCTTCCTGCACTCAAGCAAAAACTTGGGACATTTCAATCCCACAATGCAATTACCCATTTCACACTTGCCTGATTGCAACACCAGCATCTACAGATGCCAGGGATTGTACAGGCATCAAAGCCATCAATCCCCTGCATGAAGTAATGTCATTTGACGCCGGTGTTGAGCTGATTTTGCTTTCACACTTGCCCCTTTAAAGGTCGAATGGCTGGGATCACTTTCAAGTATGAAAGGGGCTTCAGAGATCATTTAAGGATTCTTACTTGTGCACTTCATTGATTTTATTTTGTTCTCTTTGTATTGCACAATTTGTTTACATTCATTATCCATTATTTGTTCTTTTATTTGTTTACATGTTTAAGCTATGTCATTTATTTTTTGCACTACCAATTAATGGTAATTCTGCCGCACCCACAGGAAAAAGGAATCTCAAGGTTGTATGTGATATCATGCATGTATTCTGACAATATATATGAAATATGAAATCTATTTACGAGTGGCAGCTGTTAAAATAACAAATACTTCAGACAGAGATAGCAATAACTAAAATTCATCTTCACCAAAAGAGACTAATTTTAAAAAGATCAAAACAAAGGAATTCTCAGTCTGGATACAGAACCCAGATGAAGCACTGGGTCCAGTCCAAAGTTTATAAAATGAAGTCAACCTTTCAGTCAAATATTGATCAATTATCACAACATAACGAGATGACCGACAACTACAGAGATTTCACCCTGTCACAGCTTTGTGTTTATTTACAAGCGTGATAGTGCAGTTACATTCAATACAGCAGTAGATTGCTTCATGAAGATAATTACTGCTTCTAGTGGTGTTAAGAACTCTGTTCTCATTCTTTGAGCATGGCCACAAGCTGTTCTCAAGCTCACCTCTGAGTTATGGTCAAATGCAGGAAGGCTTGACGCAAAACAAAAGGAGCTTGCCTAGTCAGGAAATTTCAGGCAAACAGGGTCAGCAAATTGTCTCAACTTGCCTAAGCTGTGCCAGAAAAGTGTTTTCAAATTTGGCTCATATTTTGGTGTGAAACAATAAAAGATGCTGTGGACAGATGCACTGATCAATGGTCAATGTACAGCTGGAAAAAGGCAAAGAACAGGATGATGCAGAGGATGCAATGTCAGTCCACTTATTCTAGAGCTCCTATGAATATCTTAAGCGATTAAATGCTCAGTTAGAACTAAGGCATTTAGGTCAGGTTCAATCCTCTTACTTGATACAACTTGGACATCAGCACTAATATTAATCTTACTGCTCTCAGACTGGGTTAATAAAGAAATATATAAAGGTTTTTGGGACTATCCAGCCAGGAAGAGCTGGCACATGGATGAGTATGCAGGCAGATATGGCATGCTGAGCACACAGCATTGGAACAGTTAAATAACCTGCGACCTAGATTGAACCATCATTGAAATCCCACAATGCCAGCTGGAGATTTTAATAATGAGTTTGATAAATAATCTTGGGGGGGGGGGGGGAACTCTCAGTAGGCATCAACACTATCACAATGACCCATTATAGTTTTCTCATGTCTTTTGGACAAAGAAGTAAACTTCCCTTGCACATCTGGGCTATGACTCCAGACCTATGGCAATTTGCTCGAGATAATAGTCTAACAAGTCATTCATCTGAATTAGTTGCCATATTGAATGGAACCAGCAGCATCATTCAGCATTGATTTTGGTACCAAACTTGGAATCAGCAATGCTCTCCTCATGAATATTTGAGGTCTCATGTCTAAACTGGAACAGGTACTCCAATGTAAGCAAGCAATGGGTGATCCAGTTTGGATTTTGGATTGAAAATAACCAACCATTTACAAATATGGCCTGGGAGAAATGGACTGGAGCAATCATAAATGGTCTATGTCCTAGTTGCAAAATATAAAATATCACATGCATTCGAAAATTAGTGGAGTAGTTGGGGGTTTTTGTTACATATTTACACACATTGTGGGAAAGTTGGTTTATTTGTGTTGTGGATGGTGGTGGGGAAGTTGAAAAAGACAGGCAAATGCACTTATCTTCCTTGTGGGTGATCCATTCCCACAAGTGTTTTTTGTCTTCACCGTAATATTCTAAAGGTCCTGCATACAACAAGGCTCAATGCCTTGCTATCTGAAAATGGGAGTACGGCATTTTCAGATCTCCAGAACACGTCGCACAATATTTGGAAAAATAAAACCTTTGGGATATTTGAATTATTAAAAAGAAAATCAACACTTCACCAGCTTTCTGACACATTAACTAAGAGAGTCTACATACATGCTGTAATTATAATTTAAGAAACTCTTTTAAGGCAATTGCAGTGTGGGAAGCAAACAAGGAGGTGAAAAATAGAAAATTGTTGCCAGGTACAAGATAAATTGGCGGCGAAGTTTGCTGAACTTTGTGTTCTTCACTTTTGGGAAATGGTGTTCAGAACTATTTGTCGCCACTCTAACCATTACACTGGAAAAATGCAAAGTTCCACTGAACTGCCCACTCTAAGTCTTGGAAAGATATTCTGTATTTTGAATCTCCACAGTTTTGTGGTCACCCAGAGCTCCATCCCCCACACTCAGCACTACTGCCACCAGGAGTAAAGTTCCATGCTCTAATTGAATCTTCACATCAGATGTAGTGCCTCAGGAGGCATTATTAAAGTGAGCATCAGGCCCAGTTTACAACCTACTTCAGGCCTGAGAATGGCCTGAAACCAAATTTAAAATTGCTTTACCCTTTATAGCAAAAGCTGCTTTTTGAATTGCAATCTCTGTTTTTAAAGGAGCTTTTATTTTTTCCATGTGTGTGCTCCAAAATTCATATTTGGAAAAAAAACTTCAAAGTCACTCCATTGTTACATTTTTTTAAAAACTATTTTTCATCAAATCTTTTTTTCAGGGAGGCAATTCCTCCATATATGTGCAAGTTTGCATTATTGGTAGTCTGAGTAAGTGAGTGGTCATTTGTAAAAATTCAGAATAGCCTGCCATGAAACTTATGCTGATAGACAAGAGTTAATGGAGTACATTTCTGATTCCGTGAGCTAAAATTCGACTTTGTGTGATAGTATAAAACAGTTGATAGAATATCAGCTACATGTTTTATCACTCTCCCAATTTTTAAATTTACTTTTGGAGATAAATGACAGACCACCAAAATCCTTTCAATTGGAAGTTCCCATTATTGGTTTTTTTCCTGAAAAAAAATTGGAGATTATGACAGACAACTTCAAGATGAACACAGAAATAATTTCAGATTTGCTTCATCACATAATAACCTTTATTGAATGTAGCCTGTTTAATTGCAAAATGATGCTGATACATTGTGTTGGTACAACTAAAAAAAACCATTTTGCCGCTGATTTTCATCTGTGCTCAGCATCTGATGTCTCTCGTGTCTGTATCCAACAATAGTCGGCCAGCATTGATGGATTCTAGTTACCCTGATACCGTTTTTCCATGGTTGCAATATCCTGGCGAAACCTTTCACCATGCTGACTGCACCAAGATCAGCCGAAAAATTTATTTTCAATGACATGTTGTACTTCACGGTTTTGCATGCTTTAAGTAGATTTAAAATGTCAGGAAATTATAAAAATAGGCTATATCTTAAAAAAAGTAAAATGATACCACATTTTTAAGGTGATTTTCATGAGCATCAGCCCAAATCAAAAAAAATACCCAAAAGTGTTCAGGAACCAAAATCTTCATTGTTCAGTGTAATTACATTGCATCAAATGCAAGAGGTTGTTTATTGTTCACAAGCAAGAATATTTTGCATAAATTATATGAAATCTTGGAATTGGGTTAAATAAACAAAATAGTGTTCCAGGTTTCTTGCACTACTTGAAGAGCTTCAATTATGATTTGGTTGCATTTTTCTACTCCCTCCACCCCACCTAACAAAACAAAATATTGCATCTAGGATACAATTTGGGCCATGTCAATTACTTGATGCCTCAGGGCAAACTGCTTCTTTTCCAGAGTCACTCCATAAAATCTTTATTTTGTCCAATAGCCTAATGAAATCAGATATTCTAGCCTTATCAGGGTCATTACTTCCTATGCTTCAACTGTCCTAAAAAACAAACTGACCTTTTCTCTTCTCAACTCTTTTTACACTGGATTTTACATTTAGAAATGAAGCCATTCCTCTACGTTGTCTTCATTATTCCTCTGCTACTTTCCCTGTTCGCTTAACATCTTGTCATCTCTTTTATTCCCTCAATGAAAATGCCACCAACAGCTTCGTCCTTCATCTTCATATCCCTCAAATTTGGGGGTGGCACGGTTAGCATTGCGTTTAATCCGGTGCAGCACCAGCAACCCGGGTTCAAATCCGGAGTTGTCTGTAAGGAAATTATTCGCTCTCACCTGAGTTTCCTCCAGATGCTGCAGTTTCCTCCCATGGTCCAAAGATGTATGGGATTAGTAAGTGGTTTGGTTACATGGGTGCACTTGGGTTGCATGGGCTCGTGAACTGGAAGGGTCTGTTACTGTGCCGTATTTATTTCCAAATTAAAAATATAAATAACAGACCCAACTTCTACCACTTTTCTATCATTGTTATGTACAGCCCTTTTCTTCTAAATCCTTTGTTCATTGTTTCCATATAGCTGTGGTATCAACTTGATTACAATCAACATCTCTAAAAAAGCCCCATATCAATATAAAAAAAGAGAATGTCATTTTCCACCTGAAAGCAAGTTTCAACAAACTATCGTCTTCCGACGTTGAATGGAGTTAAGCAGGAAAGTCTGCAGACTGCTGGCACTGTGATCGCAAGAGGCGAACTTCTTTACCATTTGCTTTCTCTCGATGAAGCTGCTGAGTTTTTCAAGCATTTTTCTATAATCGTACTCCTCCAATGTTCAGCTGGAATGGATCACATTCATCTCATTCCAGTCTTTTCTGTCATTAAAAGCCATAAAATCACAAGCAATAGCTTTTTTCCCCAGTAGCGTCCCCAAGGAGCTTTGATTGGTTCATTTCTCTTTTTAATCGGAATTCTGTTGCTCGGCAACAACATTGGTAAAATGCTCTGCCTGTTTCCACACAAAGACGGACAACAACTAGTTAGTTCCAACTCACCACCACCTCTGACCTTTCCACTAAGTTGTCGGATATCCACTACTAAAGTGCAGACATTTCCTCCCAGCTAAATTTTGCAAAGATCAAAGCCATAGTTTTGGGTTTCTATGATATTCCAGTCCTTGGACATGGATTCCACACTCTCCCAGCTATCTGTATAAAATTGAACAATACAGTTTGCATCCATTTTATCACACTGTCCCTAAAAGCAGGTATTTAACCACCTTTTTACTGTTTCACTTACCTGTGCAAACACAACCAATGATGGATGGGGCGGGGGGGTCATTTTCATCCCAGTACTTACCCACCAAGGTAGGTAGTATCAGAACAAATGCATTTCACATCGGCTCCAGTATAAAAAGCTTAGTCGCCTTCCTGGGACTCCAACGTTGTAATACTGCAGATCCTGACTCCTTTTGAACCAGAATACCTGGTCCCTATGCAAGAGGTTGCACTGACCTGGCTTTTCTTGGTACAGTGTGAACGCTCCAATCTGACCCGACCTGGCTTTAAACATGGGTCGCTGACACACCAATTTAGTGGGATCTCAGTCTGAAAGCACCTATTGTGAAGTCCAACATTCACTTTAGTTTAGATACCTGCTTGTTTCCACCTGTGGAACTTTGCCAGTCTCTCACCCATCTCTTCCACCTGTTGCCATATTCTTCACCAATACCCTTGGAGACCTACAGATCATTCCAACATATTCCTGGCTGGTGTTCCTCATTCTACCTTCCATATATCTCAATATTCAAAACTCTGCTGCCATCGCCTCACCTTTCCTGTTCATTCATAAACCTGTACACATTGGCTTAAATTCACTCTGATCCATTAAGACAACTTAAAAATTCTCAGTCTTGTTTGAAATCCCTCCAAGGCATTGTTCCTCAATAATCTTCCTTAGACCAATAACTTTTGAGCTGCCTGCACTGCTCCAACCCTTGATATTTGCCGAGCATAACTGTCCCACATTCCTGTAGCTGGTATCGTAAACTGACAAATTCCAATCTACATTCTTTTAAAAAAAACTCTTTACCCTCTCAACCAGCCTTTTCACCTTTGTTTCAAACTTTTTCTTCCACTCACATACCACCTTAAGTAATCCCTTATTAATCACACATAGCAATAACTTAAGGTGATATACGTGGAAAGAAAAAGGTTGAAAAACCGCTGATCTAAAAGGTGAAAATACTGATGGAGAGGTTTGCTCGGTTGCAATTTTTGAGAATGCTTTTACAAAATGCCCTGGTATGATTTGCAATGTTAAATGTTAGAAAAATGAAAAAAAAAATTCCTAGTGTCTGTAATGCCACAGAACGAGTCAATAAGCATAGCAGACTTGTTTAAAGTGGCAATTTTAGGAGATGGCAAAGTCTAACCAACAGTTAAGGTCTCATGCCATGATCAAAGAATATAGATTTAAATCCAGTAAGAGAAACAAAGAAGCCATTTAAAAAAAATTGGATCTTCAATATTAGCAAAAACAAACAATTGCAAATTCCAATCAACATTCTTTTTAAAAAAAAAACTATTTTCCTTCTCAACCAGCTTTTTCATCTTTTACATAATCCATTAAACCTTGCTTGATGCAAATTTTGAGAATCCCCTGGCATGATTCATAAGGTTAAATGATAGAAAAATGCATTTTTGTTCTTTTACCACTGATCTCCCTTCCCACCTCAGTTTTCACCTTCTTCCATGTTTCTTTTTTTTCTCCATTTCCCATTCTCCTCACCTTTCATGGCTCCTCCATTTTTCACATCCCCACTTTCTATTCCTCTGCCGCCTCCCCCTAGATTTCTCACCTATCTCCCACTCTATTCCCAAGTAATTGCCGATATGCTGTACTGGATAGGGATGAAAAATAATCTGAACATAGGACATGCAATCAACAAAGATCAAGTCCCAGATTAGTCCCTGAATAATTTAAGGACACAATTTGTCTTATAGTCACCCTTCAGATTAAAGATTTTATTAGCAGCTATGAACAATATATCCTGGAATAATCCTCCCAGGTATGATTTCCAGGAACTTGTGTGGGAGAAAATTATTAAAAACCGAAAAGTCACTGGAAATACACAGCATGTCAGACAGCATCTGTGGAGAGGTAAATAATTTGAATTTCCCAGGGCCTGCTGTCTATTGTGTTTCTGGCATCTGCTGTTTTTATTAGTCATCTTATATTTCAATCTCTCAAATCAAAGTCCTTTTCATGTTCATTCAGTCAACATTTATCCCTCCACGAATTATCAGTAAAAGATATTAATTGGTCTTATCTCCTTTATTAGCAGAATCTTGCTGTGCACAAGCACTGAGAATGCATAAAAATAATGCCTTGGGCTAAAAGAGGTCTTTGAGATATTTAATGAATGCCAAAGCCACAACTTAAAATATATTTAAACCACACCTTCCTCAGTGCCACAAAGGCAACTCCAAATCTGATGCCGCTCCATTCAAAGTACACCCAGCAGCAATTTTGTAAAGCCGAGACTGAGAAGAACACCATCTGCACTTTTTTAAATTCTGTCTGCAAGTATATAGAAGATGCTGATGTTGGTGTGAAATGCTGACAATTGGCATTCATGAAAATAACATTACTGTGCAGTCCTGGCACTTTGCATGGTAATTCAAAGCGATTGACAGGAGTATCAGGATGGCAGACGATAATAAAATGCACAAGAACTTGGTAAGCCAAACAGATACATTTGCTGTCAAACAAAGTCTGTAGATGCTGGGGCTGAGGAACCTGCCTGTTTTTGCTTATCCTGACAAAGGTCCCAGGCCTGAATCATTAAGCACTTTTACACAGCCACTGAACAGCAGAAAATTTCATGAAAAATCTGCTCTGGTGGCAATGTAAAAATATTGGGACGGAATTATTTATGTACACTCCATCTAGTAATTCTTCCACTCGTACCCCTACACATTTTTACGGAGCGGCTGCAGTGTAAATTGACCACAGCCAATCCGTAAGAAACAGGCCTAATGACTACGACGTTCCCCCTCCGACAAACTCCGCAACACAGGAAGGCGGTGTAAAAGTGCCCTAAAAGTGCCCCAGTGTAAACGACCATATTGGGACGTACCAGCAGTAAGTATGCTTATTTTTTTTCCCGAATAATTCCAAAGTTTCTGTGTAAAAATGGCAAATGTTTATCCTTTACTTCCTGTAGATGCTGCGTGACCCGCTGAGTTTTCCAGCACATTTGTGAACTGCAGGCACATGTGCGAATGACATTAAATCCAAGTGCTGGAGTACATAGGGTGTGATACTGTTTGAATGTAACAGGCAAATACGAAGATAAGAATTTGCAGTACATTTTTTACAATCTTTGGATGGTGAAGATTATGCGATGGCCAGTCCTGCAAAATAACTGCTGAACTCTTGCTGGCTCACTGTCTGGGTAGTTTTCCTTTGTGTGATCGCCTTCTTGTACAGCACCATGAAATATTTACACTGCATCGCATGTGCAATGTGAATGGAAGTTGTACTACAAATTAGAAAGTAATAGCGTCTATCAGATCTTTTAGGATATTATTTTAACATAAAACAAAGTTATCAGTGATTGTATTATAAATAAAGATACAAATGTCACAGACCAGATAAATATATGTTAATTTCCTGGTCTCTACAGAGAAAGCTGCTCACTGATGTAGTGAAGCAAGGCATGCTTAAGCATGTTTACACATGGAGATAAAGGAACCTCTGTCCCCACACAAAGCTGTTTATGGTCAATGGTGCAGAAGGGTATGCAAGAACAGCTGAGTAAGAGTAAGATTGGTTGGGGTTGCAATTGTAACTATTGGTTGTAACATCATGGACCATGTAGCGAGTTTACACTTAGACTATACTTGTCAAAAGATCTGCTCTCAGCAATTGCATCGGCCTCGTGTTCACTGGCAACCTCTGGAACCCGAGTCCACGAGAGTGTGAAAATTCTCCCGATATAAATAGACCCAATTCAAGTCTATGCAACAAGCAATTCACATCTGCTAACCATTAGTCTACATGCAGCATCTAATCCATTCCATCCAGCCCTGGAAAAACAGTGACTTGGAACAGAGATGACAATACATTTACTTTTCCTCCAGTGTTGATGAATGATTGATGTGTATCATCAAACCAAGTGTAATGGCTTCCAAGTTAAGAACACAGGAGTCAGAGGTGCAGAATTAGGCCATTTGGCCCATCAGATCTACTCTACCATTCCATCATGCTGATTTACTATCTTTTTCAATCCCATTATCTTGCCTTCTCCCTGTTGTAACCCATGATTTGCTTCCTAATCAAGAACCTATCTATCTCAGTCTTAAAAAGGCCCAATGACTGGGTCTCCACAGCCATTCGTGGCAATTAATTTCCTAGATTCACCACCCTCTGGACAAGACCAAAAGGCATATAGGAGCACAATTATGTCATTCGAGCCATCAAATTGTTCTATGTCCCATTGACTTTGAGGACATAGGAAGTGGTGAGTCTCACTCTTTCCACATTAATATCACTATTAAAATGTGGGAGCTAGCACCACATCTTGCAGAACCAAAAGAGGAAACTCAAATGAATAATCACACACCAGCATGTCTAGATTAAACCATTATAGTACGAGTCAAAAAATAATGGTGAGGTTGGAGCAAGATGGTGGCAGCAATAGCTGCATTTATCATTTTAAAGCCTAGAGTTGAAGAATTATTATTTGGTTGAGGCGTTGAGAGATGATCAAGCTGGGGTCAATAGCACCAAGATTCATCCTGAGTCAGCAGTGTGAAACATCCAATATGGTCATCGACTTCACTGGAATAAATTCAGTGCAACATGCTAACATTACAGTGTGACAGCTAAATTGCCACAAAATGGGGTGAATTTCATGACAGAAATCTTTACTAGGAAAAAGAAAAAAGTTGAGAAAATAAGGTAAATTTACTGAAATATTATTACATGTTCACCAGATCCAGCTATTGATGATTAGTGCAGTGCCAGGTGAGTCACAGGACAGTTTTCTATTTACACCAAAAATGGTTATGGCCACTCACAGGATGCAAGGGACTTCCTGATTTTTTTTCCCCATCCTGTAAGATTACACATTGCTCTGACAAATATTCACGGTTAGTGTAGTGGTTAGCATCGACTCTAACAGCGCCAGAAACCTAGATTCAAATCCAGATGCCGTGAGTAAGTAGTTAGTAGGTTCTCTCTGTGATATGCACAGGTTTCTCCCAGGTGCTCTGGTTTCCTCCCACTATCCAAACACACACGGAGATGGTAGGTTAATCAGGTGTAAACAAGGGCAAGGGTTTCAATCGCCAGAATAGCTTCTCATGTTGCAAATTAACTTAATTTAATATTGCAAGTACATTAACTGTTAAATCAGAAATGTTTTAAGAATAATTGGTAATTTCTCATGTTCATTCTCTCTCCCAAGGGTGCAAGTCCTGGATCTCTTCTACAAAATACTCCATCATTTATGCTCCATTAACATAATTTCCCCCAAGATCTTGTTCTTTACTTCAACACAAGTGATGTTGGTGTACATCTAATTTAAATAACAAACCACGTCTCCACTCACTCTCACAATAGGATTATTTTATCAGGCTTCTTGAGGGGGTTGCTTCGGTATTATTTTTAAATGTTTCTGCTAACATGCTTGGTCAGCAAGGACATACTTTCACAAATTAACCTCTAGGAAATGCACTGCAACATTTGGCTAGCTTCTTGGGGTTCAGGTCCGAGATTATCGCACCTTTACCTTTGTTCTAATGGCTGCTTTAAATAAGTGTGGAGCGTTCAACTTCAATGAAAGCAAACAGGTCACTTTGAAGTCATGCATCAGGTTTTGTTTGCAAAGAAGTAAACAGGAGAGTTGAAAGGAATGTGTGAACTCTCATTGGAAATATCATAGTTGTTTCTTCTGTCCCTGGAGGCTTTCATGTTTTACTGACTTTTTCTTGACTTTGATAGCTACTTATAGAAGTCCAGCCTTTTGGGGAGGAGAGAGACACAAGTAGTCTTGAAAACTGTTGCTCTGTGCAAACATCCAAGCCATTTTAATGAAAATGGTTATGCTCAACATACCTAAAGACAATTTGGGGAGAAACCACTATTGTACATATTTGTCATATGTAAATGTCATGACCTTTCCTGGGTGACCCTGCTCACACTGTCTGGCTCATGACTCCTCCCCTTTCTTCCCTATATAGGCTATCTTGCCACAAGCCTGGCCTCAGTTTGAGTCCAGGTCAGTGTGAGCTATCAACACAGGGATGAGGTCCATCTCTTGCAAATAAAAACCTTCAGTTTCAGCAACTTCAGTCTTTATGTGATTGATTGTGCATCAATTTCATTTGCAAGATTTTTTTTCAGAACATGGACAAGTAAATGAAGTTGGATTACCTGGAAATCGACCCAAGAGAACCCGAGGCAGCTGACAAGTTCGCGCTCCGGTGCTTCGAAAAGTTCCTCACAGCCTCCACAGATACCCAGGACGATGAGGACAAGCTCCATCTGCTATACTCGTGCGTCGGGTCTACTGGATGGTCCGGGACTGCCAGACATACAGAGCTGCAATGGGCATCCTGAAGGACCAGTAGTATAAAGTTCATGCGCGGTACATATTCCACTCATGCAGGCAGCACCCGGCAGAAACTTCAACGACTTTGTCAGGGCCCTGCAGGAGCTTGCAAGGGACTGCAACGGCCAGGCTGCGAGTGCAGAACAGCACACACAGCTGCTGATCAGAGATGCCTGTTACACAGGTGTCTGCTTCGATTATGAGGCAGAGGGTACTCGAACAGAGACATCTGAGCCTACCTCAAACCATCGAACTGGCGAACACTTGAGAGGTACCCATCACGACACCGAATCGTTCTCCAGTGAGCATGCGGTCGCCTTGTGGGGAACACGGGGGCCACCATCTTGGGAGGCGGGAACCGCACTGCTGTTAGCGACCACCCGACGTGCTACTTCTGCGGGCAGGCTAAGCACCCGAGGCAACGCTGCCCTGCCAAGGGTGCCGCCTGCTCCAACTGCAAGAAGAAAGGACACTTCACGAAAGTGTGCAAGTCCAAACCAATCCTGAATTGCAGAAGTGCTGAATGCAAGCGGGGGCAGCCACCTTCGATGACAACCAGATGGAGACTCGTCGGTCTCAATGCCAGACAGACTAAACTTATGAGGGGCAGCTGACCATCCCCCAGGACTTTCTTTTTAAAAGAGGAGGTAAATGTGGTGAAAGCACTACTATACATATTTGTCATATGTAAATCACATGACCTTTCCTGGTTGACCCTGCTCTGACTATCATGTCACAAGCCTGCCCCCAGTTTGAGTCCGGGTCAGTGTGAGTGATCAACACAGGGATGCTGTCCATCACTTGCAAACAAAACCCTTCAGTTTCGGCAACTTCAGTCTTCGTGTAATTGATTGAGCATAGGAATATGTTTGTCGTCCTGCAAGTCATTCCTACCTTAACTCCAGACATTAATTGTTCATGTAACTTAATAGGCGGGAAGCCACATAATTGCCTTCTGCCTTCCACTACATGCGATCCAGATTTCAGATTGATTGTCAGAGTACATACATGACATTACATTCAACCCTGAGATTCTTTTTCCTGTGAGCAAGGCAGAATTATCACTTATTGGTAGTGCAAAAAAAATTGTATACATGTAAACAAATAAAGAAATGTAAACAACTAACTGTGCAAAACAGAGAGGAAGAAAAACACCAACAATAAAGTGCAAAAATAAGAGTCCTTAAATAAGTCCATAGCCCTTTTTCCACTGGCACCCTGTGCCAGGAATTAACTGGGAATTTACTGGGACAGGATCCAGTGGAAAAGGAACATTATCCAAAAGTCGACGTCAAATGACATTATTTCACGCCACCTCCACCCCTACTCACATCCCCGGTGTTTGCCACCACCTCTACCCCTACTCGCATCCCCGATGTTTGCTGACGCCGGCCAGCGTGCTTATAAAATCAGTGGAAAAGGGACAGCAGAAAGTCACCTGTTTCCAGTTGAAGGTAGAACTCTCCAATCCCCGGGGATGAGTGTGTTCAGTGGAAAACCAATTAGTGTCCCAGTTAAGGGTGAAAACAGCTCAAAGGGCTTCCTAACCCAGGACACTGCACAGCCAATTAACTGGGATGCCAGTGGAAAAGGGGCTCATGATTGAGTTTATTATTGAGATGTCTGATGGTGTGCAAGATTGTCCGAGATAGTGATTCCCAAAAACTTAAATTTGCTCACTCTCTCCACCTCTGATCCCACAATGATCACTGGATCGTACATCTCTAGTTTTCCCTTCCTGATGTCAACAATGAATTAGCTCCTTGGTTTTGAGGACACAGAGTGTGAGGTTATTGTTTGTATACTATTCAGCCAAGTTTACAAGCTCCCTGCTGTTTGCTGACTCATCACCTTTCTTTATAAGACCCACTACCGTGGTATCATCGGCAAATCTGTAGATAGTGTTATTGTCGTATTGAGTCGTAGGTGCAAAGTGAGTAGAACAGGGGCTACGAACACAGCCCTGTGGTGCTCCGTCCAGTACTAATGGAGATTGTGGAGGAGATTGTGATCTGTAGGCGAGGAAATCCAGTATCCACTTACACAGTGGGGTGTTGATTCCCAGGCCTTGGAGTTTGCTGATCAGTTTTGAGAGGATGATAGTGTTAAATACTGAACTGCAGTCAATAAAGAGCATCCTGATGTATGCACCTTTGCTATCCAGGTATTCCATGGCTTTGTGTAAAGCCAGTGAGATGGCATCCACTGTAGACCTGTTGTTACGATAGTAAAATTGGACAGGAGCTGATATGCTTCACATCAGCCTTTCAAGGCACTTCATCACTGTTGATGTGAGTGCCACTGTTCGATATTCATTGAGCCAGGTTACCACAATCTTTTTGGGCACCAGTATGATTGGCACCTGTTTGAAACAGGTGGAAATACCCTGCTGGAATGAGATGTTGAAGATATTCATGAATATGTTGGGGTCGACATAACCCCAACATATCACACTAATGACTTCAATTAACAATTAAATAGGACAAGGTGTTAAACCATTTTTAATTCAATCTTGTCAACTGCCCACAGGAGGGTTGGGTTAAAATCGTACCTTCTTGCCCCTAATATTTATCTCTTACAATTTTTCTGGAGATTGTCTGCATTAATGGTATTTAGACAGCCACCATGAATGTAAACTTTCCTCCCCTTCCTTAATTAAAGAACCCTGACAGTTCCTTTTCATTCTTTAATGATTTTTAGTTAAAAGGTTTGATGTTTATCATCAACTTCACATTGAAAATAGGAACAAACATGATCACCTTTGAAAGATGCTCCTGAACCCAAAACATGCACAACTAAAGCAGGCAAAATCACCCAATGACAATTTCTGATTCTCAGTGAGGTTCTGAACTGTCTGTGTTCCTGTTTTTCAAGTTCAAGTTTATTATCATTTGATTGTATATATATGTATATATATATATATACACAACCCAACTAAACAGTGTCAATCTGGACTACATGTGTGAGCCAGTGTACCACAATCATTTAAACCAGTGATTCTCAACCTTTTTCTTTCCACTCACATACCACTTTAAGTATTCCGTATGCCATAGGTGCTCTGAATTACTAATGGTTTGCTTAAGGTGGTATGTGGGTGAAAAGAAAAAGTTTGAAACTCTGTAGTAGAGAAAGTGGAAAACACCAATAAGTTCCTTGGAGTTCACTTAACTAGTGACCTATCGTGGATACTCAGCATCTCCTCACTTGTCAGAAAGGTGCCACAGTGATGGCGCTTCCTGAAAAGACTGAAGTGGACAAGGCTACCAGCCACTATAATGTCAAACTTCTATAGGAGCTCTATCAAGAGTGTCCTGCCCAGCTGCATCACAGTGTGGTACAGTTGCTGCAGAGAAATGGATTGGAGGTCAATCCACAGGACCAGAAGAGTGGCAGAGAGGATCACTAGAGTCTCCCTCCCATCAACGTGATCTACCAGGATCATTGAGGACCCTGCACACAGCATCTTTCAGCAGCGCCACCAGGCTGAGGAGCAGCTTCTTCCCATGGGCAGTGAGAATGCTGAACAACCAAAGGAACTGCTCCACTAACCATCTGAGACGCTCATAGTCATGAAACAATATTTATTTGAATGGATAAAATACTTGTCCTGCATTGGTATGTTTGTCTGTATGTGTGTTGTGTCTGTATGTCTTGTACCCGAGAACGCTGTTTCGTCAGGTTGTACTTGTACAATCAAACAACAGTAAACAACTTACTTGCTTGCTTCCAACCAAGCAAAAATGGCTTAAAAATCATGCAGAAGATAGGTAATTAATTAAAAAGGTAGGAAGCAGAGAGTTAACAGAAAGGGAATGTACATTGATTGGTAAGATGAGACTATGGAGGAGCCCAAGTATCTGACTGAAGCATTAACCTTTTTGCCATGAACCATGGACAGTTGAGTGCCCAATTTTAAGAATGGTGTTAAGTTTGAGGCACAGAAATTTGTGCAGAGAGGAACAGGAAGTTATAATAGAACAGATTAAATGAAGAGGCATATCTGTACCAAATCAAATTCTCCACGACACTGAGTAAAAACCTGGCATTTTATTACAAAAACAAATATTTTCTTAATGTTGAGAGGATTTATACAGTATGTCCACATACAAAAAGTATTAAAACTAGGTAGGTTCACAAAGAATTTAAAAATAATTATGAAATTATATGTTATCTTACAATGGTTGAAATACAATTAAAAAAAAGGAACTGATCTTTCAGTTATGGATGGACTCCATTTGGAATCTGTGTTCAATTTACGAGACTTCACAAGAAATATTGGTACTGATTCTGTATACAGGATCATAATGGGGCTTAAAGTATCTGGTAATGAAAATATGTTGCAAAAATCTTGATGGGATTCCTTTAAATTTAGGAGTTTCAAAGAATATTTATCATGGTAATCCAATTTTATTGTATAGCTATGGAACCTGATCTCCATGATTTGACTCATTTCCGTAGCTTTTTTAAAAAAAAAATGCCCACTACACAACTTAAGTATGGACATATTCACTGTTTAAAACTTAAACATTTGCCTCTGACAAATGGAGCATTATATCATTATTATTTTACTGCAGCTAATTAATACACCAACATTCATTATTCACCTTGGAAGGTCAACACTCACAAACTTGTTCCTGTAAAGTATATTCTCCATCTAAAATTATAGCCTGTTAGCTATACCTGCATGTAATGACATGTCCACAAAGCAAAATCTGAGACTGTATCAAACTCCTCACATCAAAATGAATACCAGTATCAAGACAGTATACCTCAAGATTAAAACACAACCCTAAAGATTCCCTCTCTTGAGCTTACTCTCCACCAAAAGTGATTAATTAACTAGTATCTTTCCCAGTGTACACTGCCTCTTCAATGTGCTGGTATTAAAACTTTAAGTGGAACTACAGTTAATGCACAAAGAAGCATTACTCACCACTAAGAATGAATAATTCCTAGACTCATTCCCTACTGTGCTAAATTAGGAGATCACACTCAGAAACATAGAAATAGAAAATAGATGTAGCAGTAGGCCTTTTGGCCCTTCAAGCCTACACCACCATTCACTTTGATCATGGGGGATCATTTACTCAGTACACAGTAAGGAACCAGCTTCAACTACTTCCTGTGGCAAAGAATTCCACAGATTCACCAGAGAGAAATTTTTTTTTCCTCATCTCAGTCCTAAAAGTCTTACCCCCCTTATCCTTAAACTGTGACCCCTGGTTCTGGTTTTCCCCAACATCGGGAACAACCTTCCTGCATCTAGCCTGTCCAATCCCTTAAGAATTTTATACGTTCCTATAAGATCCCCCCTCAATCTTCTAAATTCCAATGAGTACAAGCCTAGTATATCCAGCCTTTCTTCATATGCAAGTCCTGCCATCCCTGGTATCAATCTAGTGAACCTTTGTCATGGCCAGGAAGTCTTTTCCTCCAATAAGGAAACCAACACTGTACACAGTACTCTAGGTGTGGTCTCACCAAAGCCAGCTGCAGTAGAACCTCTCTGCTCCTGTACTTGAATCTTTTTGCTATGAATGCCAACATACCATTCGCTTTCCTCACTGCCTACTATACCCACATGCCCACTTTCAATGACTGGAGCACGGCGACACCCAGGTCTTGTTGCATCTCTCCTTTTCCTAATTGGACACCGTTTTGGTGGTAATCATCACACACAGGATCTGTGGATCAGGAAAACTAGTCAGGTAATCCACTTTCTGAGAGAGTTTTAAATTAAAACATGAATTACTAAAAATAGTGACCAGGTCAGGCAGCATCTGTCATAGGATTTATGCTTGCCTCTCACCTTGAAGCAGCTCCATTGTTTCCCTTCACCGATGCTGCCTGGCCTGTAGAGTATCGATTGCAGTGTGTTCTATTTCAGACGTACAACATCGCCAATTTTGGATTCAGAGATGTGTGTGGGCAAGTGCAGATCTCAATCAAGGATGAACACCAAGAAAAAAAAATGCAGACGCTGGAATATCAACAAAAAACAAATTGATGGAAAACAATATGTAGAAAGAGAAACTAGTCAAAATTTCACGTCGAGGAAACTGCCTCAGAACCAGACCCTTCTGAGCCCTGTTTTTATTTCAGGTGATAACCCAGGGTTGATCCTGATCTATACCCAGTTCATAGATCTCAACTCCAAGGCAGCCTACATGTTTTAAACCTGAGGGAAGATACAAGTAGGTCTATTAGTTATGTGACCTCTGCCTGATTGGTTCTCGGTAGAGAACAGAATTAATTTAACTATGGTAACTGTCTTGGAGTCATTTTCAGCCAGAATGTGCATTGCATTTGAATTGAGTGTACTTTGAATCTGACTCCTAGTCATGATTAAGGTCAAAGGTAGCAACGAAATAGAGAAGAGAGCTGCCAACTCCAGAAAGTTACTCCTCTCTTTCTGGTTGGAGGATTGAATATTAGGGAAGATCTAAATTAGTCCATCTCTTCACTCAGCTACTTAGTTTTATGATGGAAATGCCCTATGTTCTGAAGTCACTTCTCTGAAGTTAAGGGCTAGTTTTGGTCAAACATCTCTGAAATATCTTGTTGTATTGCAGTGGCCTGAACTGAAACACACACACAAAGCATGGTCAGACCTGATAACTTTGTACTTTGGCAATTTGTATTCTATTCTTCAAGAGAAGCAGTTCAGAAGCTCAGATCATTGGGGTGTGCAATGCAAATGGGTTCTTTTAATTGAAAGCAGTAAGTGGGTTCAAGAAGAAGTTTTTATTTGCCCCAAATATGGTCAGGCTTTTGAATCTCCTCATATTTCCTGAACTATAACACTAATGCAAGACCACCAAAGAGCTATCTGTATTACTGATTTCCACCAACCAAATCTGCCTTTAGAATCAAAGAACCATAGAAAGTTACAGCACAGAAAAACAGATTATTCGACGCTTCTGGTCTATGCTGACCGATAAAACGAGCTCTATTTTGTCCTCTTTGTGGCATCATAACAATACTTATTTAGTATTATTGTGTTTTATGTAATGAGAAGCTGTAGCAAGACTTTTATTGCAACTGTACATTGTATTTTTGTAAATGAAAATAGACTCATTCACAAGTCAAGGAATTTGCAGAGTTCATCTGTTCCCAGACACCACTTAAAATTGAAAAAGTGCAAATCCAACCCTCACCCTACAAGAATTATTCCCCTTGTCCCAAACATTCCTCCCTCACTTTCTCTGCAACTTTAGTCTGATGAAGAGTTTCTCTTTCAGCATCTACTACCAGACCTGCTAAGCATTTCCAGCATTTCAGTTTTCAAATCAATTATGTTTGTTTTGCAGCAGTAATAACACAAAGGGACCTTTTTCACCCCGAGTTGCACTATTAATGCAAAACAGAATTCTAAATAGTATTCCTTTTTATCTGTTCTCTTTAAAGCATTAACACCATCTGGAGAATCAAATGGCATAAAGAGTTCAATGCCAACTACATGACAATTACATTTTATTCAACTATTGCAATCATTGGAAAAATTTTATCGTACTGAAATACATGCTACACAACCTTTGGTCAGTGTCCATTGTTTGCCTGATTGTCATGGGAAAAAAAGACAATACCATTTAGATATGTAAAAAAAACCTATGAAAGACAGTTTGGATCCAATTGCATTGGATGCAAGTTTTCTCTGACAAACAATACTGTGGTGGTGTTTCTATTCTTTCAGCTTGCCAAGATAAGCTCACTCCAAACAAGTCCAGAACTCTCAAGAATCCCACAGAACCACAAACTAAGTAAATATGCAAGGACACCACAGGGTTAATTTATAACACTCAGTCAAAATAGCTTCATGGCAATGTCGACGGCAAGATGCGTGTGTAACCCCGGAGTGATCATGCACAGCTCTGGGCATTGATCTACAAAGAACGAGGTAAGACACCAAGGGAGCAGGTCATGAGCCAATTTCTGGAAGAAGGTAGGGAAGCTGAAAGGTTAAATAAAGAAACAGCAGAATGTAACACGAGGAGAAATAAATTGCTATGCAAGTTTTGGAGCTCAGCAGCTTTATTTAGCTCACGCAGACAAGTTGTGTGCATCTGCCCAGTGGCCAGTTTGTGCAGTGATATCGGGAGGTGTTTCAGCTTAATTTACTATTCTGCAAATCCTCTCGAAGGTGAACATGAAACTGATGTCTGTGTTGTTGAAGCTGACATGTGAACAATAATTTCTGGGAGTAATTGCCATGCCAGCATGGTGTTCCCCAGCATATCCAAGTCCACAGGGAAAGGAGAGAACGATGGCAACCAAAATAAGCTAACGTTAAAAAGAAACATCTAAATTACCAGTCACAAACAAATTTTGAATGTTGACATAAATGTTATTCTCAAGGTCTCACAGATTAAGAGGCACAAAAAGATTGCACATAACTTTGCAGATTCACAACCAGAGCCAAGGATTAAAATACCATTAATAGAATACCAATCTCCATAGACGCCTTAAAACGTTAAGTCACAGACTTTCCAAAATGTGTTTTGCTCATCCAAACCGCACAAGTATACGATACTGAGAAAGTTTCTCCCCGCCCCCCACAGAAAAAGATTGAATATTGAACAGATAAATTATCAACATCAGCTCATAGACGTCTTTCCCACTTTTAACAGGATAACTATTTAGTAGCAATAAACAATCTGCTGGATGAATTCCGTGAATTGAGGAGCAACAGTGGTTAATGTTTCAGGCTGGGACCCTTCATCAAGACTGAAGATGCAGAGAGGAGATAACTATATGAGGACGACAGGGTGTGAAGTGTTGGACTGGGGCCAGTGGGTGAAAGATGACAGACAGGAGCAGTTGATTGGCATGTGCCAGACAAAGGGAGAGAGAAGCAAGAGTGAAAAAAAGTCAGGTGGAATGGCAGATGCTAACTATTAAGTATCTAAAGTCTCTACAGGCACGAGATGCATTAGGAAAGGTTTCATTTGCAAAACTTTCTTCTGTGTATTTATGAAAATTAGCAAATGCCCATTAAGTTGAGCTACTGCAGGAAAACTACACTGAATTAAGTGAAATCTCCTGACCTTCTCCCAGTGAACCCAACCCAAAATTTTACGTCTCATCATCTCCTGAAGTTACTTACTTATGCTATCCTACATCTAATACACAAACCTGCCCAGTAATTGGGATGAGTGATGGATATGAAGCTGGATAAAAAAGGTCCAAGGTGTCTAAATAATGGCCTGTGTTCAGCATCTCTTTTTGGAACTTGTTCTACCTTAAGCACGCACATGGAACAGCTCCCAATACTTGATGCTTATTGCCAGCAACAGTACAGCAAGTATAGTCCTGCATCAATACAAAGAGTTCGATATTAGCAATCATACTATGAGAGCAGGCATCAATAGAATGGGGTAGTGGAATCGTGAGGACATGTCTGAAATAGTGCGAAGTGCTGGTGGTAGTACAGTGAGCATACTGAATGATTACACGAACATCAAGTGCCAGCTTCTATTTATCACCATATATCCCAAGTTCACCACTGGGAGAAGTCAATGACTGGAGGCTTAACTGAAACAGTCACACGACTACTGTGGGCTTTAAAAGCAGGTCAGAGACTTGAAACTCGGTGGCAAATTCTGCACCTCCCAACTATTCAAAGCCTTCTGCCATCCACATGATATCAGTCAGAAACTTTAATGAAACACTTGACACAAGTGTGGATGTGCCAACTCTAATCACAGTCAAGAAGCTCAATGCCAACCAGAGCAAAGCAGCCCACTCGATCAGTGGGTCATTCACCAATTGAAGCAGGCACTCTGTCACTGTTGGTCCACTGAGGCACTACAAGCTGCAGTTACCATCAAGGACCTCTTCAACAGTACAATCCAATGTCATAGCCTCATCCCTATGGAATGTCAAGAAGGAGAACACCTTAGAATTCTGGACATATTTTAGCCAATCTGACCTAAAACTGTCATGCCATCCTTCATTGTCCCAGGATCAAAATTCTGGAGCCAAAGCCATGCATTTCTGACTGCAGCAATTCATCACCATCTCATCTCCCTAGGACACTTAGAAGATGAGCATTAATTACCAACTTTTCCCAGATCTGTGGCTCCTATCTTTGCAGCAGCTTCATTTAATCAGGTGTGATCTGGGGTTGGTGCACATAAAGCAGAAGCTCAAGAGTGGAGAAGCTTAAGAGTCATTAAAGAGAGGAGGGAACGGTAACAGTTGTCAGTGGGAGGACAGGTATAGCATGGAATTGTGGCCAAGAAAATGAGCCCTGAACATTGGACAGGGAAGGGGAAACTTGGAGTTGGTGAAAAGTATCAAAGGTCAAAAAGGACGTGACAACTGTTTTGAAAGCTGGCAGATTAGGTTAGGTAGAACTCACAAGCTCTGTGAATGGGCAATTTGGACAGCCCCACCTAGAGTCAATAAATACCTTTGAATATCCACTTACTTCCTCAGTCGCTCTGAGGAATACTGATTTTAGGGGATCCATGTTGTTAACAATCAGGATATGATTAAAAGAGATACTGTGATGATGACACAATTAGATCAAGTGCAGAATGGATAAATACAGTTCACGAAGAGAAATAATACATTTTATGTGAAGGAGGAAAAAAAAAGTAAATTGGGAGGCATCATTAACCAGCAAGATTTTCGATGAACTTTATTGCTGTCTGCATCTCATCCACGTTACCATGCTTTATTCCAATCCAGATAATGAGCATTGACAGGCTGGTCAGTCATGGCACATGGTCTATCAGGACCATTGCATTAGATTGGATCAAGAAAGCAGGCCAGAATTTTCCCCAAATCGATCTCACATCTTTCTGCTCAGTACCAAACATAAAGGTTCTTGGTTATTACAGTCATGAGAACTTGCATTCATTCTATATGTCCCTTTCCTTTGAAAGGGAATGAAACCCACCCACACATCCAATGTATGCATACCATTTTAGAAAGATACTGCACAATCATATTCACAATTTGAATGTTGACATTAGACACATAAGACATATCTATCTGGCATTATTCTCAATTGGGCAAGCTTTCTAAATGAAACGATCAGTTCAATTGGAACAATTCATTTTCATTAAATGATCATGCCTCATTGCTCCAATTTGCCACACTGCCCTCTGAAACCAAGGTTGCTGGCTCAGCTCTAGAATCCTAAATAGAAAGAGAAATGAACGAAATTATACATCGTTTCATCTTTGTTCACTCATTTCTTCTTTTCCTTCCTCCAGCCAATTATTTGTTAACTGATAGGGAACCTTGCACTTTGGCTCTCTGCTCATGAATCCATTCTTCTTTAGCCAAGAGGCAAATCATAGCGGGCCAGATCTCAGCAGATATCCATGCTGAAGAGTGATCAGGAAAAGAAATCCATTGCTCTGGCAAACCAAACACAGACATGTCGAAGACCCTGGATCTCCACGTCTGTACGGTCAGCCACAAAACCAAAGCTATAAATTAACTTGAAAATTAATGAGACATCATGTCTTTAGCATTTTCTAACAGCAGCTAATAGCGACAATGGAGTCTTAAGGAAAAATCAATATTAAAACACAACTTCACAGGGCAAACACCACGTTGACTAACTGTGCCATGGAACAATATTTTTAATTAAGACACAAAGTGTGTTCCGATGAATGATTCCACATACTTTGAGACAGTGTAAGGAAGCAGGTAATGCTGGACTGTCTAGGTAGGTTACAAGATCCCCTATTCAGTTCTCAGCATGAGTTCAGTGAGCAGACCTGAACTTAGGTGGGCAAATAGGTATTACAATTAGTGGTGGTGGTTTGGGGAAGTAGAAATGTGCTCAGGGTCCCAGATGTGCCATCTGGAAAAATATTCACATCTGGTGATGGCCAAATTGGTGAAATTACCATTCACTGTCAAAAATGAACAGCTGTCAAGCACTGTGTCAAGTCCATTCTTACACTGATAATATATGCTAAAACATTCAATGTAACAGGTGCACTAATAGATATGTCAAATTAATTCTTATATTTAAATTGGGTTATTAAGGCTCTGAAAGCCCACACCATAGTGCCATTAACATTCCACACACTACTTTTGATCACTGAATCTGCTCTGGATACAATGTTCAAGTACACACTGACACCTGCTCTCTCAGGTCTAGTGCAATGCATAAATGCATAAAGTACACAGAGCTCCCATTACTTTCTCAGCTGCAGAACCTTCCTCCAAATATATCTTCCTCAAAAGTTTTGAAAAGTGCTAAAGAGGAGCCAAAAAGTGCCAAAATCCTACCAGAAAACTTTTGTGAACCTTCAGCAAGTCACTCTGTTCCTCGGGATCCTTGTTCCAGATAGAAAGGCAAATAAATTCAGAATAAAAGTTAAACATTGGGTGGGGGGGGGGAGGTGCAAGCAACATTGGGTGGGGGGGGGGGGGTGCAAGCAGACAAGCCAGCTGATGTTGATGGGGAAATATAGTTAACATTTCAGGCCAACTGACAAGAATTTTTAGGAGTTTATCCCACAGTTTTCAGGGGTACTTCTCTTTAGCAATTCTCAGATGACATCTAAAATAGATAGGTATAGAAAAGGGAGGTTAATTCACACTAAAAATATTCATGCATTATTTTAAGGCTACTTAATAAAGGGCAAAGATGCAAAAGACAGTACTTCCATATTTGAAAGCAACTGGCGATAGATTTACAAGACAGATGTGGGAAATGGAAAGGTACAATAACATCAGATTTTGTGGTTCAGCTGTATTCTGTAGGTGGAGCAGGAGCTTTACACTATATGCTTCCTTGTTGCATGAATGCCTAGATGATAAAAGGCTGAAAACACTGACGTAGTATTTCATCCTAAATGAAAACAGAGCATTTAAAAAATAAATTCATTCTCATTAGACTTTCTGGTTTGGGATATGCAACAAAGCTGCAGCTCTACCCCTTATCCTGTCACATGACACAACAACTGCTGCCAGATTCAGAAGCTTACCACAAGCTGTTGAAATTTAGTGTAGGAAACAAACTCTTCAAACGTTTTACTGCCTGGTCTCCAATTCAATATTGC
This sequence comes from Narcine bancroftii, assembly GCF_036971445.1. Classification (NCBI taxonomy): domain Eukaryota; kingdom Metazoa; phylum Chordata; class Chondrichthyes; order Torpediniformes; family Narcinidae; genus Narcine; species Narcine bancroftii. The sequence continues at coordinate 144,228,881 of NC_091471.1, read as the reverse complement.
TCTCAGCCAAATCGCACAAAGATTTCTTAAAGACTTCTGCCAGTAATGTTCAGATGTATCCTAGCCTGCAATAGGAATCTTCAAATTACAAAAAGTTCACAGGGAAAGGAAACAGGCATAAAAAGCTCCAATAAAGACACCAGAACAAATTGATTACTTAACCATTTGATTCTGCATTTTCTCAAAAATATGTCAAACACTGGGCTTGAACCAATTCTCACTGCCAATAGTGAAAATGCTCCATCCCTTCACCTTCCACTAGCTCCCAAGATGGACTGGACATGCATAGGATAACAACGAATCTTGTGTTAACAACTTCAAAGTTCAGATCTATTGTCAGAGAATATACACGAGATCACATACGACCCTGAGATTCTTTTTCCTACAAGCGAGGCAGTGCAAAAAAACTGTACTCAAGAAGATATGTGAACATGTAAACAAATTGGCTGTGCAATACAGAGAAAGAAAAAAAATCACTAAAGTGCACAAGTAAACACCGTTAATTGATTGAGTTTGTTCTTTACGAGTCTAATGGTGGAAGGGTAACAGTTGTTCCTGAACCTAGTGGTGTGAGTTGCACCTATGCCTCTTTCCTGATGGTAGCAGCAAGAACAGGGCCCTTCAAGTCCACACCGGTTCACTGGTCTGAGTGCTACTGGTACTATGTAATACAGTACTACCTGTCGCTGGGTGATGTGGATCCTTGATGATTGCTGCTGCTCTCCAATGGCAGCGTTCCCTGTAGATGTTCTTGAATGTGGGGAAGATTTTGCCTGTGATGACTTGGACTGTGTCCACTACCATTTGCAGGGTTTTTCACTTGAGAAATTGGTGTGCCCTTGTTCTATCCTTTGGAAATCTCAAATAAGTCTAGCGTCAATTTCCAGAGGAATTATTGATGTTATTCATTATTCAGTTTGTCAAGCATAATGTAATATACACAATTACAACGAATGATTAATAAAAATTGTCCAAATCTTAATACTACTAACTGGAGGGGGATTGTTAAACAAAACACATGGTGAATTTCAAGTTCTGCTTTGTACAGTGCATTATTATCCACAAAATTTCAACATCCCTTTGAGTCAACCGACAGTGGATTGTCTTAAAAAAACATCATTTCCACCAATGAAGAGCTTCCTCAATTTTGCGCCACTGTTTTAGCCTTGATTTTAAGCCAACAAATCCCAGAGCATAATTAGAGTCCACCGAATTTTGAGATTCACTGTTTGGAAACTGTCAACAGATCACTCCTTGGTTCCAACACTCACATAGATAAGGATGAGAAATACCTTTAAACAGAAGGCACTGCAAAAGGTATTGGACACAGCCTCAGTGCATCACAGGCAAAACTCTCCCATCCACAATATTTCTAGCTCAATCTCCTGATAATGGCACAAGAAGTTTTCAATCTGTAACTCTGATTAAACAGCTACTACATTCTTCTGAGCAACCAATCCACCTTCACATTGAAGACAAGCCTGGCAGGCCAAATAATTCAAACTCCCAGCATTTGTTACCCTGCTACAGTATGTGCGGGTGTTCTCTGCATTGCACAAATCCAGCACTTTGCCTATAGTGTGAGGAAACCCAGAAATAAACAAGTAACTTAACCATATAACCGTTTACAGTGCGGAAACAGGCCACGTCAGCCCTTCAAGTCCACACCGGTTCACTGGTCTGAGTGCTACTGGTACTATGTAATACAGTACTACCTGTCGCATGGTCAGGTGGTCGGCGACTAAACCGGCTCCCCCACTAGCTTGCCTGGTGCGGAGGGTGGTTAGACACCCTGCAGGATAAAAAAAAAAATGACCTGTCAAAGGGCGGATGAACATTCTCATAGGGTCAACGGCCACATAGAAAACACGTGCTTCGAAACTCTCACTTCATTTATCATCAGACTGACAAGTCATTCTTTATTTTTTAAAGCATCTGACTTGATGGCACAACTTCCCAGAAGATAGTGCTGTATATTGAAACCATTAAAGCTTTTATCCGTTGTCCCTTTCTGCCTAATTTATACAACTATGGTGTTTGGGCTAGTTCGCAGTACTGCATTCCCTTCACACAATTACCATGGCCATGATTCCCAAAGGAACAGACTTAAACTATCTGTTATGAGGCTATTTTAGATTGTCAGGTCTGAGATTGACAGTTTAAACACCACAAAAAAATCGTTACAAAGATTGTAAGCCTGCAGTCTTGCCCACCTGGTGTTCTGAACAGCTAAGTGCTCCCTGCTGTAGTCTTAACAGCTCAGGAAATGTTCTAGAGTAAAGCAATGTTTGCTTCCTGGGATTCCCCACATACTGCTTAGCCCACCTTTGCTAAAAATATATATAACATGAAACTTATTCCAAAGGAAAGGGAGGAGGTTACAGATCTTCTCAACATTCACAGTGTACCTGTACATGCACAGTATTTTCTAGCATGCAAACAGTCTTGTTACCCAGATATAGATATATTTTAACAGACAAACTGAAAAAACAATAAGGCATCTGCACTTTCGTGTTGTGAACATGCTTGTTTCAATACCAGATTGTTCCACCACTACCACCACCAGTAACAGGCCTGTAACTACCAGTACTTAGCCCTACCTTTACATTAAATGTTCTCTGCAGGCACAACCCAAGTCTGGTCCGATAAAATCTGTTACTGTGATGCTTTACTACAGTCCGTGACTGCACTGAACTGTGTGCAATAAATTCAAGTTATCTTATTTATTCCAAATGCAGGATTTATGGGAGAGCAGCATTTTATTTACGAAAACAGCAAGGTAGGTCCCAATGGAAGAAGAGACACTTCAATTGTCATCCTTAAGGTCCAAATAAAGGATAAAATTAGGACAAAATATTGTTTCATTGTGATAGTTGAGCCCAGCCAGTGCAAGAGCCCCAGGCCCAACACATCATCTCCTTTTCCAAACACAGCTCAATCTTCATTTCTTTCCCAGCAGATCTCAAATGCATTATAAAAGGGATCTGGTAAAATACAATACAAAAGGCCCAAGAAATTAATTTACTACAAAATCAGCCCTCTGTTAATGTTCAATGAGTGACACTAAGAACTTATTTTAAAAGTTGGCAAAAGTTCACAATCTTTGTGCAAGCACGATATTTTTCCACACACACTGTTTCCTACAGAGACATATGCCCCCTTACCAAAACATCCACTACAATTCTGAGCCACAGTTTTGCCATCACTCAACCCTTGCAACTCCATTCCTTAACACAGCCCAAGCAAACCACACCAATTACTTCAACAAAAGAAAAATGGACAAGGAACCAGAGAGGGGAAAAGTGTTCGCCCAGATTCACAGATGGGGATCTTGAAATTTCAGTGGAATTTGGGTAGAAATGGAATTGCAGTTCTCCAAAGAAACTTCTATGTTGGCAATTTTAGGATCTTTTTTACCATTTTCCTTTTCCAAATTAACACATAATCTGTTAATGAGAAATAGGTTGAGAATTTGGGCTAAATTTTGGAAATCCTTTGGAATTAATGGTTTTTCACCGGTTAGTCCTAGTAGAGATAACTATATTTTTTCAACCGTCTTCGTTAGGCTCAGGTTTCAAGGAATGGCATAGAATAGAATGTTACGGCGTCCAGAGGACCCCCAAAACCAGCAGCAATGGATATGCCCCACAACACAGGGTTACTTAAACAAAAGTAGTTTTTAATGATATTTGAACAAGAAAACAAAATTGAACTTTAACTTATTATTTAACCGACTTAATTAACTTACCTTACTACTTAATCCCCCTCTAACACTAAGCACAGGTGTGTGTAATGTATATTTAAGATTAGAAAAGTTCTTTGGATCACAGTCCAATCTCACTGGTTGCAGGCAATTTGTGCACACAAGTTATCATTAACAAAGTTCACCAGTCTTTGGTGCTTAACAGGCAAATTGTTACCACTCAAGAGGGTTCTTGCTGGTTTTCAGAGAGAGATTCCTTTTCCAGGACATCCGCAACTGATTCCTTCTCAATCAGTCTTGCTGACGAAACTTGCCCCCTTCAGGTTTCTCCAGATTATCCGCTTTCTTTTAGGTCATCTTTCACACCTCCAGTCTTCTCCTTTGACCTGGCAGCCAGTTGGCCAGCTTTGTCCTTCTGGAAATAATTTCTGTGACTCCTCTCTCTGTTTCACACTCTCCCTCTCTGAGAGCAAAAGTCTTCTCCCAGGCAAGCGGCTGTCGGTACTTAGTTGCCTCTTGCAAAAGCACTCTGTAAAAGTCCTGCAAATATTCTGTTTTAAAATGGGTGTGTGCAAGTTGCTCTAACAATTCCTCCCAAGCCACCTCTAAATACTCTGTCACATGTATTCAAAGTTTTAATGATCTCTTTATTTGAGATAATTTTGCCTCTTTCAATTATCAGCTAAATTTAATCTTTCCAATAGACACTTATTTATATATTTACAAATTAAACATTTTGTCCAGTCTAAGCATTATGATTTTGCAACACTAATATTCGTGATTTTTTTTTAAACTTAAGTTTTACTTTAATGGTGGATTAACATCATGTATTTATATAATTTATTGGATTTAAATTCCGTTTCCATGGCTGGGATCAAGAGCGATTGGGAACAAGATTTGAACATTACTTTTTCAGATGAAGATTGATTCTCTACTCTCAGCTTGATTAATGATTCCTCATTTTGTGAAAGGCACTGCATATTATAATTTAAGGTGATACACAGAACTCGTATGTCCAAACTTAAATTATCTCATTTTTATGCAAATAAGGATCCACTATGTGAGAATTGTAACATTTTTGAAACTTCTCTGGTCCACATGTTTTAGGAGTGCCCAAATTTAGAGAGATTATGGAAAGACATTTTCCAAACTTTATCAACGATTCTTAAGATTAATTTTGAACCTTGCCCGTTAATTGCTCTGTTTGGTTTTTCTCATGATTCAGATAAACTTATATTCGGAATCTCAGGAAAATTTTTTTTTGCTTTTACCACATTGATGGCCAGACAAACAATTTTATTGAACTGGAAAGATGATTCATCCCCTAGTCATACAAAGTGATTATATGACGTAAAGTCCTATTTAAGTTTGGAGAAAATTAGATATAATATTAAAGATAGAAAGTTTCAATTTATGAAATTGTGGGGCCCATTTTTAGAATTTTTTTTAAATCGGAAGAATTAACAATTATTATATTCAGGTGCTTTCTTTTTCTGTTCCAGGTTGCCAGTGGTTCCACATTTTTTATTTAAAATAAATTTATAAGGTAACCTTGATTAGAGGGAGGGGATAATTAGATTTAGTTTTTAAGGTTTTTTTGCTTTTTTTTAAATACAAGTTATTTCAACAAATGGGTTTAACATGGTCACATGGATCATTTCAATTAAATGTTTTTGAGGTATTACAAGCAATTATTGATGTAGTTTTATCTACTCTTTTTCCATTGGCTTTTTTTGTGCGTGCTTACTTGTATACCTGTCTGCCTGTCCCGCATCGGACTTGTCAGCCACGAACGAGCCTGCAGCTGACGTGGACATTACCCCTCCATAAATCTTCGTCCGCGAAGCCAAGCCAAAGAAAGACTTGTATACAAATGAATTATTATCTGTCAATTCTGTATTTATGCTTATATGTTAAACTAGTTAAAAACAAGTATTTTAAAAAGAAAGAAAGAAATTTCCATGGATGAAACCTACTCAAGTAAGTGGAGCTCATCATCCAAGCTAAAGGTTGGACATGCCTGGCAAGAGTTGACAGGAACAACGCATCCTAAAACATGGAGCAACATTGGGAGTAACAGCATGCTCTCACAAGCTCGATCCATACACTCTGCACATACAAGAGGTGTTGTCCTAACCAAATGTTGACTCACATTTTCAAGTATGGCCCTTAGGTCATGGATAAATAATAAAAGGGATGATCATCTGTCGCTCCAGACAGGGAAGACAGCAATTTCAGGCTCAGACGCACTCAAGACTTGATGAATGCTTCCTCCTTCACTGGATATTGCACAAGCCAATGTCCAAGCCCAGATTTTGTGCATTTGGCTCAAAATCTCTGTTCCTCTTCCTCAAGATACACTCTCCTTGTGCAATAATGCTTTCCACACAGGGGCCAACAATGCCTATGGTACTACCATAATTTCTTTCTTGGTTCACCATGGGGGGGGGTCCCCATTCCTCCATCCATCCCTGGTCCAAGTTGAAGAGGACTCAGAATGAAGGATCTGTGGCTGAAACTATTGGGCATTCTGCATCACACTTACCCCAATGCTTCACTCTAGAACCCATCCACCCCGTGGCTCCTTTGATGCCCTATGATCCATGTCCAAGTCTTCTACCCAACATGAAATATTATAAGAAGCAGGAATGGTAGGAGGCTACTCAGCCCTTTCATTCTGCATTACCATTCAATAAATTCATGGCTGATCCAACCTTGGTCTTGATAGTACATTCATACCATCTCTCCATACCTGTGCCCAACTCTCTTGGAGTTGAACTGTCTGTCCATCATGTCATTAAATATATTCAATGACCTAGCTTCCATAGCTCTCTAGGATAGGGATTTGACTTATGATTTTCAAATCACGTTAATTATGGATCCCGTCATTTTCCCCAATAGTTTCCTGCTTTCTCTTTCCATCTCTTTTCTCAAATAGTTATTCTATACTCCCCCCACCCCCTCCCCCACCCAATCATTTGAATAAAGGGCTGCAATGATTAGTGTAGCAGTTAGTGCAATGCTGTTACAGCACCAGCGATCGGGACTTGGATTCAAATCCTGTGTTGTTTGTACGTTCTCCCTATATCTGCATGGGTTTCCCTCAGCGGCTCCGGTTTCCTCCCACTTTTCAAAACTTACAGGGGATTGTAGGTAAATTTGGCGGCATTGGGCTTATGGGCTGAAATGGCCTGTTACTGTGCTGTATATCTAAATTAAAATCTCTAGAATTCAAATAATTTTGATACATTACCACCAATACATCCACCACATTTGCAACCACTTCCTTAAGGACTCAAGAATGCAGGTTCAAAGGACTTGTCAGCTTTTAATCCTGATTTTTTTTTGAATGATAGAAACAGCATTGAAAACAGTATTATAAAATGTGACTGGCTTTTGAATGACCCATGACTGGGGAGCATTGGAAAAATGTGAATGAATTTCACTTGGCACCACTGCAAAAAAATAAAGTTCCACAGAAATTATTACAAGAGACACCATGTGGGAAATGTCCAAATTTCCAAAGTGACAGTAAATTTGGAAACAGCTAGTATGCATACTGCATACATGAACAGTAAAACAAAAAACAAAATTTCTAGTTCAAGCACTCTCTGAGCAGTCCATCCAGTGGTAATTTATGAAAGGAAAACAAATCACAGTCAACAGTAATATATCCCGATCAGTAGCTGGTAGGTTTTTCCTCCCTAAGCCTTGTCAGGCATGTATGAACAGTTGAATGATATTACAGATTGTTTAGATGAAATTGAAACTGAGGAGCTAGGGACTGAAATAATGCAAGGTTAATGCTCCACAAAACTTCATCAGCATTGTATTGCAGGTAAATCCAACTGTTGAAAAATGCACACAAAAACTAACTTAAAAACTGGATTTATTCTCACCTTTTTAAAAAATGTGCAAAGACACAGAGGCAACTATACAGAGACTAGCAGAAGAACTACAGCTGTTACAAAATTGGACTTGGCACTTTCATACATCACAGACATACCAAATGACATCATAACCCTCATATCTGCTCTTAACAGAATAAATTGGAGCTTTAGCATTCAACCTACAACCATTGTTGAACAGTCACATTCGAACCTGGAGCTCATGGTGCTGCTTTGTTGTTTTTAAGGCTATTTAAAGACATTGGTATAATGATAGAGTTCTAGTGATCCTCCTGACCACTAGATGGAGTTGGAGCCCAGTTGGTTTCCCCTCTTGGTTGGATTCAAGATGGATGCCTCCACACAGTCCTTAGTGAGTTCTTTAGCTAATAAAGTATAGTTGTTTTAAAAGAATTCAAATGTTGTTACTACAATAAAAGAAATATCACATGGTACCAGGATTGAGAATCAGTCAATATAGCAGCAGAGAAATTGAAAGAGTAAAAGTTCCTGATGCTGTAAATTGGGCTGGAAATGTCAGCCACGAGTGAAGGTTGCTCAAAAAAGGTTCATGCTGACCCTGAACCCATTGGTGTCCATTGCAAATCTGATGCACAGAAGATTGACCTGCTATTTACTGTGGCGGGATTTGAAGCACAAGAGGTTTCCAATTTATTTGTTTTTGCTGAGACAGAAAACCAGGGCAAGTTCAACAAGGTTATCGAGATATTTTCTGAACATTGCTCACCAACGAAAAATGAAACATTTGAGAGGTATGTGTTTCACTTGCACACGCAGCACGAACATGCAATTTTGGATCGCTGCAAGATTCAATGATCCGTGATCAAATTGTGGTTGGGATCATCGATTTTTAAAAAAGTGAGATGGAGGTTCTGCGAGAGACAGAACTTACCTTAGCTGGAGCTGTGAAGATATGCCACACCAGTGAATTTGCTCTGCAGCACGTGAGAAAGCTTGGTGAGATTGCAAAAATCAGTGGAAATGAAGGCACAGCCTTAATCACAGTGTGTGTCCATATGCTTAAAAAATGAGATAAAGGAAATAACAAAAAGGAGAGACAATCAATTGTAAATGATGCGGCACTGAACATGCATCAAAACATTGCCCATCTTATGGAAAAGTCGGTAATAAGTGCAGTGGGCAGAATCATTATGCAAAGCAATGTTTTTCCAAAGGGAAACAAAACCAAAGTGAAACTGTACACACTATAGAAGAAACTGCTCTCAGTGATATACACTTCAAGGGCATGATAGTGCAGAAAGATTATTATCCAACAGACACTGAACAGCCAAATGTGAACATAGTCGTGCAGGATAAGTGGACTGCGTCATTACATACAAATGAAACAAATATTCCTTTCAAGCTGGACACAGGAGCAAAGGTCAATTTGACCTGTGTGTGACATCAGGGCAATTAAGATAAAACCATACAATTCCTCTACAGCTCAAGCCTAGAATGGGCAGAGCATCGACACAAAAGATACATGTAAACTCAAGGCGAAAGTTAAAGATAAAGAGCACCACCTCAGGTTCACAGTAGTCCCAGATGGACATGAATCACTGCTCGGCGATTTCAAAGCATGTGAAAACTTAAGCCTAGTCAAGAGGGTTTACACACCAAGAAAACTATTGTGTTATCTGATGTGTTATCCTGGGCAATGACGCAGAGTGAAGCACACAATGAGAATTCCACAGAGACAAATGTGAATCTCCAAGTGAATCTGATCACTGAACATCTTCCCGTAACTGATATTAAATCCAAGCAGATCGCAGATGAAACAGAAAAGGACACAGTTCTACAAAAGGTCATCAAGAATCTGAATGAAGGATGGCCTAGAAGTGAATCTCAGCTATACTACAATATCAGAGCTAAGCTGAGCGTTGTCATTGGACTTATACTCAGACAGAGCAGAATTATCATTCCTCAAGGGTGCACGATCGGCAACTTGGAATGGAAAAATGCAAGAGGAGGGCCAGAGATTAAAAAATCTGACAATGACAGAATGGTTTTAAGCTGTGATACGCAAAGCAGACAAAGGAACCCATGGTCATAACTGACATACCAGCGGAACTGTAGCAGAAAGTTGGGACTAATCTGTTCCACATGGATGAAAATAATTGCTGGTTATTGATTATCTATCAAACTATCCGGAGATTGTGCTGCTTCTTCACGTCTGCTCCTTGTGTGATCAAAAATATATGAAATTGATCTTTGCAAGACATGGAATTCCTCAAATTGTCTACAGTAACAAAGGACCATGCTACAGCAGTAAAGAATTCCAGAACTTTGCAGAAGAATATGTTTTTCAACATGTGACTTCAAGTCCTTTGCATCCACAGTCAAATGATAAAGCAGAGTAAGGAGTTCATATAGTTAAACAGTGGCTCAAGAAAGCACTAAACAGTGGCTCAGATCCATATCTACCTCTACTGAGGTACAGAGCTTCGCCACTTGAACATGGAGTGTCATCCACTGAGCTTCCAATAGGACATAGAGTATGGACCACACCTCACTACTCTGCAGCCAAAACAAGAATAGAGATGATGAAGATGTTAAATTGAAACAAAAGCGTCTGCAAGGGAGACAAAAAGCAAACCATGACAAGTCAACAAGAAGTTTAGGACCACTGGCACATCACCACCCAGTGAGATTCCAACATTTGAGACAAAAGGCTACTGTTCAGGAAGAAGCAATCCAATATCCTACACTGTCAAAGCAGAGGATCAAATACTCAGAAGGAATCGAAAGAGCCTGCTGAAAATGCAAGAGACACCGCAGGAACAAACAAATGCAGAAGATCCAGCCTGCACAGCAACAGAGGAAAGACTACCAATTCTAGACAGTAATGGATGAGCAGAGATGACACAAACAGCTGCATTTAGAAGATCCACACATATTATCAAAGCACCTGACAGGCTGAATCTCTAAAAAAAAAGAACCGCACACTTAAAAAGTTTGTGCTGTTGACGTTGTATTTAAGTTTGTGTGGAACTTTAAATTTAAATGAATACTTTATTAGTGTGTCTTGTTAGATTAAACATCTCAAGGAAAGGGAGATGTAGTAATAGAGTGTAAGTGATCCTCCTGACCACTAGAGGGAGTTGGAGACTAGCTGATTGCAGCTCTTGGTTGGATTCAAGTTGGATGCCTCTACACAGTCCTGAGTGTGTTCTTCAGCTAATAAAGTATAGTTGTTTTAATATAACCCTTTTCTTTATTTCAATTTTTAAAAAAAATCACAATTGGGAAATTCAAATGGGTAGCTCAAACACTTTTCAAGGTTCAGTATGGCATTTTCAGCATTCAGCTGCTGAGAAATTCATGAAAGGAGTGCACACTGATGCAACTAATGGTACTACTCCTCTATTGAAACTGATGTTATGGCACTGACTTACCACGCAGGTGAGTCTACACAGAGATGCTCACATGATCACAATCTTCAAAGGTCACATGGTCCCAATTGAATGCCCCTGCTGCCATTCGAGGGATTACAGCCACATTGACAAGGTGATGAGAGGCGTGACTTGCCCCACAGTGCATTCCGGCTGCCCTGTCACGCAAACTCATTTATCTGATGGGCATTCCTTCTGTGGTTCTCTGGTCAGGTCCAGTTAAAATTGACTCAGAGCCCCATTGACCAAACAGAAATGTAAAAATGTACAAGTCTGCTTTAGGATGGCATGCTCTCAAGCACTTGCAAAACTGCAGGTAAAGAAGTACATCATGGTAAAGCTGTGGATTTTTAAAAGGCCCATCTGTGCAGCTTCTATCTGATAGGCCAGATTAATATTGAACAGAAATTTAAAAACTGCAGATGCTGGAAATCTGAAATAAAAAACAAACAAAATATGCTAGAAACATTCAGCCTCTCTGGAGAGATAAAAGTTAAGATATCAAATTGAACAACACTTAGAATGGCTGTAGATTGCATGTGGTCTTCCACTATTTGGATTCCTTCTTTAGCTCTGAAGAATGATTTACATTGACTCTCGTTAGCAGGTAATATTTCCTTTGTACAGCAAGTGTAACTATGTGGTTTAAGGCTTCTTTTTTAAAGGCAGGTTTGCAGCTTGTGGATGACATACAGTGAAACCCTGTTCCATAGAACGACAGCAGGCTACAAATTCTTCAACATGTGTTTTCACGTAAAGGCCAGAGGTGCCAGGGTTCTACCACCCCTGACGTCCAGGATATTCTGTGTGGTAAAATAGGCCTTACTCAGTCAGGCAAAAAAATCATTCTCCTGCTATCCCCCATTCTCACAGAGAAAGGAGATTGCACAAGGTCATTTAGGACAACAATGATGGGATGGTATCATGATTTTAGGGTAGGTGGGGGGTGGGGAAGGTGTTATGGAAGTGAATAAGGGTGGCATTGAAGGAGGGAGACATGTCATGGAAAAACCTTATAGGTCAAGAGGATGAAAATGTTGGAAACTGTCACTACTGACAGAAAGCTGTAAAAGGGTAATACCGTGGATTACCCAACATGCTTCAACACAAAAGTTAAAAAATCTGTTCTGAATTTGATAGCTGCATCATTCACAAAAGTCGTGTTAATTTGTCTCTTACAGCAACCAATATCACAGCCCTTGTCCAATGGCTTTCTAGTTCACCTGAATCATACAGAGAGAGGACCCAATTCAAAGATCCAGAATGATTTGCATTTTTGGGCTTAATTGGGATTTAAGTAAAATGTAAGTGTTTAATAGATAAAAATGTTATTTTAGTTGCAGCAGAACTTGAATTACTGTGGGCTCAGAAGACTTTGAACCATTAAATATTCCAGAATCAAGAAAGTCTGCCTGCTATCCAGCTGAGTTTCTCCAGGACTTCTGTGCATTGCACTAGAGCAAGAGACACTTGGAATGTCATTATCACAAAGCAAAGGTGTAAACTGAACTGCCAAGTCATTCTTCCCACTAAACAAAGTTTTGGCCAAATATGACTGCCCAGAAAGAAAAAAAAGTGAGAAGCTCAGAAGTACAAATTTTTAAATACTAAGGGCCAAGAGAAACTGATTGGAAATTCCAGGGGCAATTTAAAACCTAAACTACAACTGCATGGAGGTCAAGTTTAAGGGAGATGATCACTTGTGGCATTTATAATTTTGAATGAAGGTTGATTGAAGGGGAATAGTTGTGATCGGAGAAACAGCAGTAGTATCACTTCCCCACAACAAATAATGCACTGCACTGAATCATTATTATTTTGTTTCCAAAATGTTGTTGTACTCATTTAAGTGACGGGAGTTATCATTGGGAAGTTGGAAACTTGTTCATTTTTGTGCACTCCCATGGCAGTACAATACCATCCTTTCTCATCTGCATCAACAAGATGCTACAGATCAACAGTCAAGGGTGCTCTAATTACACAATTGAACTTTCACATAAAAAATGTTGCCAAATCAGAGCAGTGTACATAACAAGACCTTTATTCAGATAATTGTACAGCTATCAGAAACTCAAGACCTTCATCTACCAGTTTGGACTCTAGCCAAATTGAGCTCCCAGAGATTTTTTTTAAAAACTCGTTAAAAAAAATATATTATTTTCATGTTATTCTATTCTTCACATCAATAGCATGCCCTGAAAGTTTACTTCAAAAACGAAACCCATCTCCAGCTCACTTAATCTCATCCCTGCTAACTGCTGACCAATGAAATCCCCCCCTTTCCTGGTCCTCAAGATTGCTCACATTCAAAAGGTTCTTCTCCGGCAAATTTCCCAAAGCTAAAAACACATCAAATTGAGGAATGAATTCCAGAGGTGAGGTGAGATATGCTTCCCTTGGCTTCAGCCCTGCATTCAATAAAATGTGACATCAAGGCTATTGCAAACAGACAAGATCCCTGTAATGGAGAATGACTGTAGTTTCTGGAGACTCCTCACCTCACCCCAGACAAATTCCCAAGGACAGCATCTGAGATACAACAAACTACAGAATATGAATTTATCGTCATGAACACGTCACAAAAATTTGTTGTTCTGCGGCAGCAGCACTGTGCAAATATTGCTATAAATTACATTTCAAAAATAAATAAATAGTACAAGAAAACAGGAGAAAGTGAGGTAGTGACTGTTGATCATTCTCCATTCAGAAATCTGATGGCAGAGGGGATAAAGCTGTCATGTGTCGCTGGATTTTCGTCTTCAGGGTCCTGTAGCCTTTCCTGAGAGCAAGAGTATGAAGAGGCCATGGCCTGGGTGCTGGGGGTTCTTGAGGATAGAGGCTGCTTTCTTAAGACACCACCCTCTTGTCAAGGTCCTCAATGGAATGAAGACTGACGCACGTGATGCCACACGAAGAGTTAACAACTCTTCGGAGATTTTTCCTGTCCTGTGCATTGGCACCTTCATACTAGACAATGATGCAACCAACCACAATGCACTCCTTGGTACACCTGTAGGAATTATAAATGCCAAAAGTGATCATCTCCTTTAAACTTGGCCTCTGTGCAGTTGTAGTTTAGCTTTTAATGACACACCAAATCTCCTCACAAAGTATAGCCGCTGGGGAGCCTTCTTTGTGATTTCAGTGACGTGGGAGGCCCCAGGACCGTTCCTCAGAGATATTGACATCCAGGAATTTGAAGTTCTTGACCCTCTCCACTGCTAACCCCTCAATGAGGACTGATTCGTGTTCTCCTGATTTCCTCCTGAAAGCCACAATCACCTCCTTGGTTTTTCTAATGTTGAATACCTCCTGTATGCTTCCTCATTCAATAGGGCCAGTTTCTAAGCACCATCTCTCTGACATATTACTTTTATATGTGGCACAACATCCAGTCTTTATGTTCAAATGGACAAGCTACTTTAATACTGTGGCTATAAGAGCAGGATTGTGTAGCCAGTAGTGAACAAAAACCTTTTCCACCACCTGCAAGATTTATCAAACAATGATCCATTCCTCTCAATTGTCTGCATCAGTGCAGATGGAACAACATTAAAGTATTTCAACATCAAGAAAAAAAGCAGTTCACTTAGCTGGCAGACCATGCACATTTTAAACATTTATTTCTCCCCTCTCAACCACATAGAAGTAGACCACCGTTACTTAAGAGGTCAATTCCTGTTACCTGCTGCCTGGCAGTACTATAAGTTACCACCAACTTCACACAGATACATGCAGTTCACTAATACACTCTCCCACACAGAGCTTGGGGCCAAAAATATTGATCTTGCTCGAAATTCCCAGGTTAACTCAATTACTACATTACTTTATACCCATTTAATACAGGCAAAGAATTTTGATTGTGGCGAATCCAAAAATAATTGAATTTCCTATTTCATTCCAACCAGCAACTGCAATAGGTACCTTCTGATTCCACTTTTTACAAAGCAGGTCAGAAAACCCCAGCAATGGCAGAAATGTATCATAACAGAGTCTGCCACTCTCCAAAATGTTCCATCTATCACTTCCAGGGATTAGTGACTTGTTCATGGCACCAGTGCATGGTCTCTTGGGCCATACCTTTGCTGCTATCAACTTGTGCTGCTCTTCGAAGTGATGTTTTACACCCATTCAACTTTCCTGCACAAAGGATCATGGGCTCGATGACACTGCGTTACCAAAGTACAAGATAACACACAATAAGGTTATGGATGATCACTGAAGTTTAAATGTTGAGTTTTGTTAGATAAGAATGGTTTCAGTTACATAAAAAAACTACTTAATTGTGGAGCAGGTTCAAGGAGGGACACTTTTCCCAATAACACCATTGCTGGGAGCATCAAGTGCAAATAGGTTCAATCAAAAAAAGGAGTACCATACATCAGTTCAATGATGAGGCTTACAACAACATAATATAGGATAGAGCAGACTGGGTAATACACCATGCATGCAAGCATTACAGTAGGTAAGGTTATTTAAGTGGTGCAACTGTTGAATGTTGCCACGAGGAATGAGCCTTGGTCACAAAAAGTGCAAACAGGCAAAATCCAATTTGAAGTGAATTGGAAATAACCTTTTAAAATAAAAGCCCCTGTCTTCCTTCAAAATATTAATAAGAATGGGGGCTTAAACCTAACTTTAGATTTAATTACCGGGGAGCTAATATTAGATACATTATTTTTTGGATTCATCTCAAGGTAAATTTAAGAGCATCAAGTTGGATTAATTGAGAAATTAAATCTACCAAAAAGTACTCTCTTCTTTCAATACTTAGAATATCTTTACCTTTTTTGGATTCCAAATTAACAAATAATTTTATTGTTAGATTATAGCCGCCTGTTACTTGAAAGAAGGCACACACATGTAGTGTAGTCAGGTTAAACTCTGAGTTTTATTAGGGCTCAGGCCTGACTTTTATACTTGCACTGTTCTCGCCGTGGCCCCCCTTGGCTGATGTCACAACATGCATAACAAAAGCAGGTTTCCCGAGCACGGGTACTTTCCTTCATATCAATGATCTTCTTCCCCGCGCGCTGTCCCTCTCTGTTGGGTGCGCAGTAAGACCTGCACTATTTTGGGGTCGCTGGCCTTTAAGCTGACCTTAACATTCACCCACCGGTTCGCTTGATGGGGCCAGTGCCGCTGCATGGGCTGCTGGCCTTTGGTTGTGGTCACCGCCCAGAGCGCTGGCTCAATTTACCACCGCGGCCTGCCACAAGACATATTGAGGAAACATTTTGGGTATCACAGATTTTTATTTTAGGTAATTACTTTTTTTTTTAAAAAACCTTTGGATCAAGATAGCAGTTATCATCAATTAGATATCCAATCATTTTCAGATGATTGCTTCTTTTAAAACTCAGAGTTTAACCTGACCAAAATCTTGCTTCTTTTGAACAATTATCCACCAAATTTAAAATACTTAGACATCAGTTTTTTTTTTCCTGCTTTTTACAGGTTAGGATCTTTTTAAATTCTTTAATTATGAAGCTCCCCAAAGACTTAGAACCTAATATGATAGGGATGATTTATAATTTTCAACCTGATTGTAAAGGGGTGGTATCTGGCCTGTATGAATTACTTTTAAATTCTAGGGATAGTTCTCTGGACAGATTTAAATAACTATGGGAACAAGATTTTCAGCAGTTAATGTCTGAAACTACATGGAATTCTATTCTGAAACTAGTGCATTCATCCTCTCTTTGTGCTGGACATTATTACAATTTAAGGTAGTACATCGGGCCCACTATTCCAAAGTCCAATTGGCTAAATTCTAATCTCTCTTCTTAATGTGAAGAAGTAATGCTCTGGCATTACAGGCATTGCAGGGCAAGTAATGCCCTGAACTTCTTATCTAAAAGATACATTGTATCATATGTTCTGGTTATGTTCTTCTCTTTTCAATTTTTGGGAAGGGGCATTTCGTACCTTGTCTTTAATACTTAATATTAATTTGACTCCAAATCCTTTTCTTGCTCTCTTTGGAATAAGTGGGCCGTCTGGTTTAATTCTGACTTCTTCACAATCCCATGTAGTTGCCCTCGCCTCCCTTATTGCTAGAAGAGCAATTTTAATGAGATGGTAAGATGCTGTCCCTCCCACTCATAATCAATGGCTGTCTGATGTGATGGCATGACTGGCTTTGGAAAAAATTAGATGTTTCACTACTGAAATGAATCTTAACTTTGTTTCTTTATGAGGTTCTTTTCTTAATTATTTTCAAAATTTGTAAGATTAACTAGTTTTTGGATTTTGAACACAACGTTGACCTTTTTTTTTAATTAGTAGTAATGGACTGCTTGTGTTAGTCAGTAGCCTCCGAAGGGATAGTATAGTATTTTCCTTTTTATCTTTCTTTTTGATGTGCCATAGGTCTCAGTGCTATTTGTATTGCTACACAAGATTTGTTGATACTTTGGTTGTTGTATACCTATGGAATATCTATTTGATAGAACCAATAAAAATATTGAAAAATAAAAGGAAGTAACCTTCTTTTGAAAGGACCACTAATTAAAATGTCAAATTGCCTTGCGTTTAATTACTGCAAGTTTTCTCATCATTCTTCATGCCATATGATCTTTACACCTCAGAAATATCTTGCCTTGTTGCTTCAGTGCACTGACTACACCCAACAGTGCAGAAATGAAGACTCATTGTCTGGCATCCAGCTCAAAGTTTAACTCTTCCCAGGATCTAAAAGAAACAGAACCATTTTACCACCTGATCCCCACATCTGCATATTATGATTCCAATTCAAGCTTTTAACAATAAAACTATGTTAACTGCTTCTTGAGATTATTTTCTCACATTTTTAAACCATGTGATGGGTAGAGTACATTTAGGGCTTTAAGCATCTCCAAAGGAAAACTGCAACAATTTTCAGGATTCAGAATCACAGTCCACTTCATTGACTCTCCATTAGCAAGAAGATGGCAACAACAACGTTTTGTAATGCCCCACTTTGAACAACAGGCAAACCAAACAATATGGGGTGTGAGCATAGGATAACATGGAGTAGGATTGCATAGTCTAAAAAGAACAATCCATAAGCATGCAGTGAGAGACTTAAAAGAGAGCTTTCAATTGCCAGGACATTTTGGCAAGCTGTAGGTCACTTAAATCATTCTATAAAAACGACCCTACAGAGTATCTGAAAATGAATTCTCCTACTCCAGCGATACTGCACATTTTCAATCCAAGTGCAGTAGGCAAATTTCCAACATCTCCCACCACCATTCTTTTCCTTCCATCTGGGAAGAACAGCAACTTTTCAATCTGAGCAATGAATCCAGGATCAGAGGAGTTTGCAATATCCCAATTAAATCATCCACAATATCGTCAACTACTACCAAACACAATGCTAAATTAAGTACTTTAAATTGTATTGGATGAAAGTTAATTTAGGTTTAAAATATTTTGCTTACATCTGCACTTGAAATGTCTAACGTGGTTCTCTTGCCAATGCTATGTTCAGTCACATAACTACAACTTTCATTCATGTAAAAGTTACAGTTATAAATTGTTTCATAGCATTTTAAAGGAGCATTACTTATCAAAACCTGATATTATACTGTAAGATGAGACATCAAGACAATTAGCATAGTCAGGCATAGCTTGGCTAATGTGGCAGATTTTACTGTTTATTTTTAAAGGAAGAGAGGTAGGAGTATTCTGCCTCTTCATGCCAAACTAGGTGCAGGAGCTTGGAGTATTCCTGGATTCATAACCTGAACAGATTATCAGAATCAGAATTTATTGTCATGAACAAGTCATGAAATTTGGTGTTTGGCAGCAGCATCGAAGTTCAAACATACATATTATAACCATCTTATGACATTTCTATATATAAAAAAATAATAAAAACAACAGTGCATAAAAAGTACGGCAGTATCTTTAGTTAATTGATTATTCAGGAATCTAATGGCAGCGGGGAAGAAACTGTCCTTGTCATTGAGTGCTCATCTTTAGGCTCCTGTACCTTCTTCCCCCAATGGTAGCAGAGTGAAGAGGGCAAGTTAAGATTCATTTCAATAGTGGAACATCTAATTTTCTCCAAAGTCAGACATGCCATCATATCAGACAACCATTGATTATGAGTGGGAGGGACAACATCTTTTCATCTCATTAGAATTGCCCTTCAAGCAATAAGGGAGGCGAGGGCAACTATATGGGAGGTGGTGGGGGTCTTTGAGGATAGAGGCTGCTTTCTTTAAGACACTGAATCATGTAGAGGTCCTCGATGGAGTGAAGTCTGGTGCCTGTGACGTCGCAAGATTGTTATGGACAAGTTTCCAGATTTGGAGTGGTGCAAACTTGGGACTGTTAGCATTGCAGTTAGCACAACCCTATTATGGTGCCAATGCCCCGGGTTCAAATCCAGCACTGTCTGTAAGGAGTTTGTACGTTCTCCCCATGTCTGCATGGGTTTCCTTCCACCTTGCAAAATGTATGGGGGCTGTAGTTTAATTGGGATATTTGGGCTGCATGGGCTTGTGGGGCGAAGAGCCTGTTACAGTGTCGCACACCTATCTCTAAATATCTATGTGTAAATCTCTAAAGTGAATACTCCTGAACAGAAATGTCCCATCCAGATTAGTGACTGTGGGTCACCAGAAATCTCCTATACAGAACCAAGAAATTTCACCTTTAATTTAATCATTGTTCTCCCACTTTAGGGCAAAGCTCTTCATAACATACAATGAATAACACATAACCCAAGTATGGTGAATAGAACGCAACTCATCCCTTTTCATTATGTATCTTGTCCATCTTCCCAAAATTCCTCAGGTTAGTGACTAAAATAGGATTTCTTGCTTGCCAAGTTATTTTTTTGATCTTGTGTCATATGCTCAAGATCATAAATTTGCAACTCTTTATTTCCAGTAATTAATGAGGAATGAGAGTTTATTGCCATGGACAGAGACACCAAGGTTCTTGCTGCAGCCAAACAGGTACACAGGATCCACCAACTACACAGAGTACATTACCACAATATTCCAAGATGGAAAATCAGTAATAACTAATAAATATAAAAGGATAGATAGATAAATAAATATTTAAAGTTGCAGTTAATGCAAGGAAGGAAAATCACATTTTTATTGCCTATGACAACAGAACTTGTCTGCAACAAAAGTTCCAGCAAAAGACTGTCAACTGAAATTCAGTGAGGGAAGTGGGGGTGGGAGCAACATGGTCACTCCAGCCACATTCCAAAGCATTCCATGCAACAGGAACTGTTGACTAAATTAACAAAAACAACCTCCTGTTTGTGCTGGTTGAAATAGTTCACCAACTAAACTCCCCACCCCGACCAGCCATCCTCTCAGCTACACCCCACCCACTCATCACAACAGAAAGCACTAAAAACAGGGCAGATTAAAGGCTTCCTATTGCAATTAGTCGCATGTTAAATAAAGACTCGAGGTGGGTTGGGGGAAAGCTGAGAGTCACAAATTCGTACTTTGTTGCGCACTTCTCTTCTCCAGTACAGCATGTGCCCCCTTCCTAAAACAAAATAATCACAAGAAATTCCCGCCTCTCCAGATATGAAAAAAATCTGAACAAGGATAGCATTAGTGCAGGGTCAGTATCCTCTGTTCTGAGCACATGTGAAAACTCCACCCAATAGCAGGCCCTAGGGAGTACTGATCTTTTGGTATTAATTAACTGAATAATTGCTTTTAATGAAACAGGCACTTGAAAAGTAATGTTGCTGTAATATTTTAGATAGTGTTTAGATCTCTTAAAGATACAAGTTTCGTCAATAATTAACATACGCTTTCGAAACCAATCAGGAGCTGTGACTCTTGCATTTTCATTTTTTATTCCTTTAAAAAACTTAATTGATAATAAACTGAAGGGAAACCAATGCTATCAGACTTCAACCATGGTTCTCACCTGTGTAAAGCAATGTTAGAATAACTTGTAAACAGTGGGAATGAAATCCCATTGCTGACTAAAAGTAGCTTAAAGGAGTAAAATCTTAAAACAGCACCTCCCACATTAGCACAATCAGTTCATTCCAATATAAAGAATCCACGTAGTTGATAAATACTTGGACAGGAGAGAACCAGGTCATTCAGCCCACAATATCTATGTCAGCCATCATACATATCTATATTAATGCCACACCCTTACATTAATTCTCTATCCCTCTAATCATTACTCAGTAAAGTACCTGTCCAGATGCCTTCTAAATGTGGTCACTGTTCTTGTAAATTATTTCAGTTACCAACTAGTCCCTGCAAGAACAAATTATCCCTCAAATCTTCTTTAAACCTCCTCCCTCTCACTTTAAGCCCACACACTCTAATTTTAGACATCCCTACAAAGAGAAACAGATCAAGAAGTTGATTGCCTTTTAGTTGCTATGGATGCTGTGTGACCTGCTGAATTTCTCCAGCACTTTCCTGTACTGCACGAGATCCCAGGATCTGCCAATTTTCTTGTTTGCTACCACACCCATGTCTCTCATAATTTTCTGTCACATTTCCCCATCATATTTCCTCTCAGCCACCTTTACTCCAGGGAAGAGACCCAACCTATCCAATGTTTCTTTAAAAAAAAAACACTTTCCAGTATAGACAAGATCCTTGTGAATCTTTTTTGCCCCCGCTCTTGCTTCGTCACATCTTCATGTAGTCCAGGATCCACAACTGCACACAATAGTCCAAATGCAGCCTAACCAGCGTTATGGGCAACTGCAGCATGACATCTTTAAGCAAAGTGAAAATAGATGGGGTTATCATTTAGATGCTGAAACATTGCAGCGTGATGCTATGAAGAGGGGCTTGGGTATGATTGTTCACGAGTCAGACAAAGTTAGCTTGAAAAGGTGATCAAGAAGGCTAATGGAATGTTGGCCTTCTCTGGTCGACGGATTGAATTTAAGAGCAGGGAGATTCTGCAACTGTTTAGTAAGGATGGGCAAAATAACCAACCTGCTCCTATTTCTTATGTTCTTATGAGGAAGGAGGAGGGCCTAAATTATTCTGTTTAACACCTGAGTTTTGGACATGCACAATGTTTTCACTGACTACTGCATATCCAACAGTTTAAAGTAATTTTGGGTTTTGTTACATTTCCTTGAAACAATGACATATGAAATTCCCGAAGGGATTCACTTGATCTCTTGCTCTAATTGCAACTGTAGCTTTATGATGACCTGTGAAGCCAGCAAATCAGGCAGTTAAACCCTGCTTTCTCGGCAAGTGTCAATTCCACAACATGCACACCATACAAAAAAAATCAGGCAAGGCAGGTAATTCTGTCTCCATTTCTCTCTGCCCACCCCAAGCCTGGCAATACTGTCCAAAATTGTACATTAAAAAATAGTCAAAAGCAAATATGTTACAAATGCTGGATCTGAACTGAAAACCACATTTGCAAGAAATATTCAGTAGGTGAGGCCGCATCTATAGAGAGAGCAAGGCAATATTTCAGAGACAGGGCATTAAGCTGAAGCATGAAGTTAAACTGGAAATCTGCAGACACTATGATTGTAGTGCAATACACAAAGTGCTGGAGAAGCTCAGCAAATCACATAGCAAAGGGATATAACCAATGTTTTGGGCTGCAACATGAACCATTTTCTTTTTCCATCAGGTGAGGCTTACTGAGATTGCCTTTCACGACTAAATGCCCTGCAAAGACCAATTATTTAGACTCGTATCCAAAGAACTTCCTGGAATTCTTTTTGTGGAGGCTAGATCATTTTTAAAGCAGAGTTTGGTAATTTTGTGATGGATTGGGGAATGTAGGGTTATAGGGAATTGGTACAGGAGTTGAGGCCCAAGGCAGATCAACAATGATCAAATTAAGTGACAGGGCAGACTTGTGGCAAATAGCCTACTCCTACTCTAATTTCCTTCCTTCACTCATGGGACACTCCCAGTATATTCAAAGAAAGGGAGTAAACACAAACATTAAAAATAAAACTAATACAAAAGAAAGCCAGTCACAATGGGGCCACAGGAATTGTCCTTACAACATGCTCCTGACAAGGAAGCTCCTTTCTCAATGATGCCTTCTTTGCACATAGCACACCCTGCGGATAGAATAATAAGAGTGTACCCTGTTACACATAGCCCAAGACAATTCAAAGGTTTCTTGTGCAGTACTTTCAAATGTAGCATGTCAGAACATTTACATTGCCAGTGAAAGAAAAGCAATCAATTTAAATTCTGGCTGCCAGGAGGTTTACGTTCCAAAGTAAGATTATAATTGCATCATTATATTTCACCCAAGTCCTTACCACACTTAGCAGTGGGTAATCATAACTGAAGTTTCCCTTGAAGATCTTCCAGACTGCATCCATAACTATTGCTTGGACAAGGATTATGTGCTGTGAAACAAGATCAGCCATGATCTAAAACAGTGGTTTTTCAAACTTTTTCTTTCTACTCACATTCCATGGGTACTCTGTGATTAGTAAGAGATTATTTAAGGCGGTATGTGGGTGTAAAGAAAAAGTTTGAAAACCACCAATTTAATCGTACCTAATTGACTCGTTATGTGCACGGTTTCTAACTCCAAAGGAAATGTGCCAATGACAATTTTTCCTCAAGCAAAATATTTCACTAACAATTGGGTCTAGAGCAGTAGATCTCAACCTTCCCTTCCCACCCACATACCACCTTAAGCAATCCCTTACTGATCACAGAGCACCGATGGCATAGGGATTAATTAAGGTGGAATGTGAGTGAAAAGAAAATGTTTGAAAACCACTGATCTAAAAGAACATTTGAGTATTATCTTAAAAGCTTCTTGCTGTTGCTGGATCATGAAGATTCAAGCATTCTATGGATCTCCTCTCAAAACTCAGCCCTTTGGTTAGGAAAGCATTTCTGAGAAACCTCCAAATGCATCTTCTACGTCAGTAGTGGCTCTCTATGTGGGAACTGAATATGTAAAGTATTCAAGCAAACTCAAAAAAGCCCACCAGGACAATTAAGAGCATATCATCACTCAGGTCGAGAGGCTTCTGGACGTGGTGCTGCTGCGGGGGCACACAGTAGGTCAGCATGTTTGATGTATCTTGAGAATCTCAAACAGGAGTGCTTAGGAACGACCTCTTGCAGACTGTAGACCTGATCAGAAATGTTGAGTCCCTTTACCTCCACAGATGCTGCTTGACCTGCAGAGTTCCTGGAGCAGTTCCAGCATCTGCAGTCTTGTTATTGAGAGTGGTCGGCCACTCACAGTAGGTTTTGGGAGGAGAGTTGATTTGATTACTGCGCCAGAAGCCATTACTCTTAATATTCCCTCTTGAAAGTTATCCTGCACTCAGGCACACAATGGAGGGATTATATATTCACGTGACATCAACAGATAAATGACAGAAGGCTCTTATTTGTGAGATGAGCTCCACAAGCCTGACTGTATGATTATACAACATTTACAAAGGTTCAAGGGTGAAAATTCCAATGTAATACGTCAAGAGTAGAGGAACAGGAGCTGGAGGTTGGGTCTTCTTTTAATCAGCAGGAGGCTCCAAACACAGATCTAAAGTACAGTGGGACAAGATTTAAAGCAAAGAATTCTGCAGATTTGTCTTTTATTTCAGATGTGGAAGATTGTGGAAATTAAATGCCTGGTCACTGCTAATTCTGAGGCTTCCCTCCAGTAGACAAACACTGCAATCTTCCTCAGAACCTGGACAGAATACTGAAATACATACATGGATTTTTTATTTAAAGCCTTTTTCTTCTTCTCTCCCCCGCTCCCAGACCCCTCATACTAGGCACACAGTCTCCAGGACATTGCATGTACTGTGGCCAAGTCAGCAAATTCCATAAGACAGCAAGTAACATTCAATTCTTCAACTGGTTTACATCAAGATAAAAAGGTGCAAGCACCTTGTGCATTTTCTATTTTTATCCCATCAACATGAATGATCCCAAATACATTTTGTTTGTTTAGTGTTTACATCCTTTCTCTTATCCATTCCACTGCAAATATTTGATGATCCCACATACACTGGAGAGTGAAACAATCATATTATTTCCTTCAATTCTTAGTCATGCTAAGGAAGAAACACAGGTCAAACAACACACTTAGCTGATGCATAAAGCTGGGAAATCAGATATGACCACAGAATTGCCTGCCCTCCCCAATTTTTGTCCAGTTAAAACTATTTAACATTGGAATTTGCTTAAGGATGTACATTTTTCAATATGATATTGATGGAAGTAGGCAACCCTTCCTGTGTCCATCTTTGACTAACCAAACCTTATGAAATTCAGAGAGGCAATGTGCACTGAAAGTGGGAAAATCAGTGCCTAGACCCAGACCTTGGTGGGCGATATGAGGAGCACACGCAAAGTGTGAAAAGTTGCAAAGGTGAAAATCCTCTGCAAGACCATAAAGTTAATTGAAATCCATGCATCATGAACTTAGTGCTGGAATGAACCCAATTAACAAAAATTATTCAAAATCTGATTTCACAACCAAGGGAAAGTAGAACCTGACCAATTGGAAACATATTACTGAATATACTTGCACCACTTCTATTTCAATCTAGAACTTGCTGTCCCTTACTGTTGACCTACAATGCATTTTGAATGAGAGTTGCTTGGTTTCAGGTTTTCAGCATTTATTTGCATTCAGTAGGTATTATGAATTTCCCACTTCAATGGTCAAAAACCATCTCAAATTGCCTATGATTGTACATCCTCTAAACTTCCAACTCTTTATTTAACTTTTTGTTTAGTTAGCTCCAGCTTGGAAGCACATATTGCAGCAAATGTTCATCTCTGTTATTAACCTCTTGTATGGCACTTAAAAAAAATGGCTGTCATCCATCAGGCCACATTAAGTTCTACCATGTTCAATATTCCTTAGCTAAAAAAGGCTCACTCCGGGATAGGAATAGGTTCTTTTTACTCTAGTCATACAAACCTCCTATCCTATCTCTCGCTTTCACCTCTACCAACAAGTGCAAGAAGCACCACGAGTTGCTCTTTCATAAAAGAGTTCATAGTTGAGCTCGCACTACGTTATGAAGAGAAACTTGCCATTAGACCCATCTACACAACAGTTCTAAACATTGGTCACTTAATAATTTACTCCAAACACGCCGCATCCACACTTCTGGTTTCCGCAGCAACTTTCCAGGATCTCCAAGGCCCACTTTCTGCCTTCCATCTTAATTTGATCAAAAAGGGATCATTCTCATCAGCTACTGACCTTCCTTCCACACCCACCAGGACCATCACTTCCTCAATAAACCTCCAAATTCTATCTCCAATATTTCTTTCCTAACCAAGATATTGGAAATGGGTTCACAGCTGCTAGATCTGTGTCCCCCCCCACCTTCGGTTCATCTGCACTCCATTAAGGATTCTTATTCTCACAACTCCAAGAAGACGATCTAAAAAAAACTAAATGTTAATCTCTACAATTGCAAAGAATTATCCCTTATTTTCCAGCTTGATCTCTCTGCAAAAGCCTTCCTTAATACCACGATCTCTATCCTAATCAGCTAAATTGCTGAAACAGTCCTTCATATCTTAACACACCGGCACTGAGTAGGGGACGGGGTGGGGGTTCTAAAATATAGACAAACAAATTAATGCAGGACTAAGAGCAAGGTTGTCAAAAAGTTACCATTGTTTTAACAAGATTTTAATCATATTTTGTCTGCCTGCTCAATAGATCTATTCTGGGATATATTCTGGTGGCTTGCTCTGCACTTATCTTTTAAACAGCACCAACAGAGCAAATTACCAAGTCATTTATCTCATTGCTGTTTGTAAGACCACACTATTAACTGCCACATTTGTCCTTAAAATATCAACTCTACTCCAAAAGTAAAGCATTCGTTGTGAAATGCTTTGCCACCACTGCCTGATAACGCGAAAGGCACAATCCAGCCTGATCCCCGCCATTCTGTGCCATCAGGATCCTGCCCAACACCAACCTCGTCACTCAAGCCCTCAGATCACTCAAGTCCTTGCCAAACGGCATGCTCCAACATCTATTCCTTGCACCCCACCACTACGTCGCCCAGCACCGCACTGGAGTCGTCTCCCGGATCCACCTTATGCCCGATTCTCGCAACACACATTTCCATTCACTCAGTATATGGCGACTCCTTTTCTGGGATTCTTTCCTTAAGCCTCTCCACAACGAATGTGCATGTCCTTTCCCTCCCCGGTCTCCTTATTTAATAAATGTACGAAAACAAGACAAACTGCGATAGGTTTCTTAAAAAATTACATAGACCAAGTAAATATTAACCATATTTTCTAAGCAGTGAACGCTCAACTGAAATTCTCTCTCAACACACATGAATCTTTCAGCGCTTCCTCCATCCATCAGTCAAGTCCCACCCACCTCTTTAAATACAAATCGCAGATCAACTCCCCCTTCACTGAGGCAGGAAATTATAGTAGATTGGAGCGTTCAAAAACATCTCGGACAGATTGCTCTACTGGGGAGGCAGCAAGGAATTAGGGGCTTTCTTTGTGGGGGGGGAATAAAATAGGGATGGGGTGAAGCAGAGGACCGGCGGGGGGGGGGGGGGGGGGCGAAGTTTTGTACTTTGTAGCCTCACAAGCCGATGCGTTCGGGTTTCCTGTCTGAAAGAGCAGTGCAATGTTGTAAGAGATGCGATCTCAGTAAAACCATTTAATGGTGAAAGCGAAAGGCAATCTCGTGGCTTCGTTACACTGAAATCGAGAGCCGAGCCAGACTTGCACGATCTCTCATAAAAGGGCCACGTCAGGTAGCCCTCAATCAAGAGTCAGGTGACTGAAGGATTTTGACTCCAGCCCACGGCAAACGTTCCAACAAGTTACCATTTTCGCAACATTAAACCAAGTTTGGGACTTTAGCGCTCCAGCATGTTATAGATACATTTTGGGGGGGAAAAAACGACAATTTCTCCTGCTAACAGGTAGAGAGGTCTTCCCCATATACCCCCCACCCCCCACGGCGTTTTGCAGCCAACAATCCCCCCCCCCCCCCCTTACTAATGACCAATGGCAGCAGAGAGGCTGTCTGGACCTTTAAACGCTGAGACACAGGCGGGCAGACTTGGGGAAAGTTTCGTCTTACCGCGATCAGAGTATTGGTCCTCTGATCCGCGACCGCCGGCAAGGCGGCCAGAGTGGACGGAGGCTCGGGCTCGCAGAGTTTGCTCCTGTATCCGCCGTCCTGCTTGTTCTTCCCCGTCTTCTTCGCCTTGAGCTCCAGGCACCTTTGGTGAAGCGTCAAGGTCTCCTGGCGATCCAGTTCAATCTGTTGAGCCTGGGCTTGCTGGCGCCTCACCTCGCAGTTGTTGTGGTGCTTCCTGAAGCCCTCGATCCGCTGCCGGAGTCTCTGCACCACGGTGCTGTGCTTGGGGATACCGCTGGCAGTGTTACCGGCGAGCGCAGGGCTGCTGCCGTTTGCAGCCGCGGGGGCCACGAAATCTCCCATCCTTTTGCAAAAACAATGATCCAGGACAACTTTATCTGGAGGTGTGCGAGAGTGCATGTGAGATCTACCCAACAGCCGGCAAAAGAGAAACGCACACGGGCGAGCCAAATTGCACAGGACCCCCAAGCAATTGCTTTCGGAAATAAATAAAACAAAAAACAAACAAGAAATAAGGTGGTGATAACTAACTCATTGCAACCCGGCGCCTTCCAGAGTTCAGCAGTATTAAGCTGCGTAAAGCGATCGTTCTTTTTCTCATATATATTCCACTGTTTCTTCATCAACTCCACTGAAAGATCCGACTATGAGCGTTCATCATTGCAACAAGCTTTTCTCTTTTTGGGGTTTTTTTAAAAGAAAGTTTTTTTTAAAGCTGTTTACATTTGCCCTGTGTTTGAAGAAGCGGATCTACGTTTGAAGACGTCCCGCGGCATTCATGCTTAAAATGCTGGCGCTTTACATGGGGGAGAACACCCTCAACGGGATCGCGAAAGTCGGACGGAACGGCGAGCAGCTGCTTGCTCCTGCCACCGCCGCCACCACCATCACCTCCACCATGCCAGCGCATTGATCTGGGACAATCACACAGTAAACATCAGCCAGAGGCCGTGAGCAGACCCAGGGGCAGCACGCAACACGCGCCACGGAGTCGCGCTCAACTTCGGATCTGGACTTAAACAAGGGGGCGGAGAGGAGGCAACATTTTTTTTAAAAAACGGGACAGAGTTCAGATGGGGGGGGGGGGACTAATGCACCCGAACGGTAAAAAGAACAACGAGATGGAGGCAAAAATCAAGAATGGTGCCAAAAAAAACACCGTTAGAGAGAAACTCCGGGTCAGAAGAATGATACAGATCGATTCTGAAATCCTACAATCACAACTCATGCAAATAGCACAAAATCACAGAGAAAACCAGGCATGGAGCTCATGATTTGTAGACAAGACTAATACATTCAATAAGAAATCCAGGGACAGAATTTTAAGGCTGCATCTGAACCACGGACTAAATCGAGGGGAGGGATGAAATTCTGGCATAGATTTTCTAAGGAAAATCGGGAGTCGTTAAAAATCAAGGGGCGGAGAGAAGCCCAGGGATAGAGATGATATAGAAACAGGACTATTAGATCAACACAGGGTCAAACAGAAAATTTCCTGGTTCCAGGAAACAGAATATGGTATCATAAAGTAATTAAACCCCCCCCCCCCCCAAAACGAGTGCAGAGTACAACTGCACTCAGGATAACTGCAGGAGAAATTGACAGGAACACCAGACAGAGTATAGATAATGGCCTTCAGATTCCAGTAGTAAGGCAATGTTAGATAAAAACCCTGTGACAGACTCTATGTATGGAATCAGAGCTTTTTCAAGATTTTCCTTCTGTCCCCTCAGCAAACAATGGAAAATAGAACTAGGGGCAGTGAAATAAAAGAGAACCATGAGCAAAAATCAGGATCAGTACTCATCTAGCAAGAAAAAGAAGAAAGCTGCACTAGAGTACAAAAAGAAGTAACATTGATCAGAGGGAAGCTGGGGGGGCAGTGTAAAGAAACAGCATCAGGACTAGTTTACCCAATGAGGGGCAGAGATCAACTCTCCTTGCTCAGGCAAATAGAATGAACAGTAAGAAAACAATGCAAAAGCAAAGGCAAACACTGGGACAGAGATAACTGCAAGGATTAGGATTAATTAGATAATAAAAGCAGAGGGAATCTCTGCTGTGCACCACAGGTATGGAAAAGGGATGACCAGTGGGAAAACATGGATATTCAAGAATAGATGGGTACATGTGATGTGCCCTTACCGCAGGAGGCAGGCAGAAATTCCAAGAGAAAGCAGAGATGAATTAAAATTATTCCAAATCTTCAGGGCAGATTGAAAATCTGGAACAGATCATAGTAACCTAATGGAAAGGCAAGTTAAAATGCTGTGGCAGAGTATACAAGGGATAAAACAGAGGAAGAAGCCCCTGAGCCCTATTAATAAAAGGAAAGAGAGGTGACATAGGATCAGAATTTTTATTTGATTTCAACACTGAATGAGGACATTTGGCCCGGTACTTAAACAAGAGCAGATAAAGAGTAACCAAATACCATCCCATATTCCAGCACTTTGTCAATAGCCCTTCAGGGAATGGCTTTTCAAGTACACGCACAAGTACTTTTAAAAACACAATGAAGGTTTCTGCCTCTTCTCGCGAGTCCTCAACCCTCCCACTCCTCTCGGGGAAAAACAAATCATCTTGAATCAATCTGGGCAGAGATTAGGAATCGTGAGGAGGAAATATCATTGGTGGAAGTACTCAACAAGCCACCAAAGAATAACATTACACAAGCAATAAATAAAGAAATAACCAAGGAATCTAAGAATGGAATGGCATTTGTCATGCGGAATTTTAACCTATATTTTGATTAATCAAATTGATAGTGGCAGCCTTGAAGAGTTTACAGAATGCATCCAGGTTAGTTTTCTTGAACAGTGTGTTATGAAACCTACAAGGAGAATGCTATTTATATTGGGTCCAGGTAAAATTATTGATCTCTTCGTTGGAGATCATCTCTGAAAGAGTAATCATAATATGGATGAATGGTTAGTACAGATGAAGGGTGAGAAAGGAAAATCCCAAATTATTGTGCTACACCTAAACAAAGGAAACTAAAATGGGATGTGGGAACACAGGCTATATGGTGGAACAGTTGAGGAACAATGGAAGACTTTCAAAAATAGTTTCCACAATGCTCAACAAAAATATATTCCAGTTAAAAACAAAGCTAGTAAAGATAGGGGTAGCCAGCCATGGATAACTACGGAAATTTAAAAAAAGCATCGAACTAAAAAGCTAGCAGTGGTTCTCAACCTTCTTTCCACTCACATCCCACTTTAAGTATTCCCTATGCCATGGGTGCTCTGTGATTAGTAAGGGATTGCTTAAAGTGGGATGTGGGTGGAAAGAAAAGGTTTGAAAAACCACTGTTTTAATCGTACCTAATTGACTTGTTATGTGCACAGTTCCATAACTCCAAAGGAAATGGGCCAATGACAATTTTTCTAAAGCAAGATATTTCAGTAACAATTGGGTCTAGAGCAACCTTCCCCACCCACTCACATACCACCATAAGCAGTCCCTTAGAGCCCACAGAGCACCGATGGCATAGGGATTACTTAAAGTGGTATATGAGTGGAAAGAAAAAACATTGAGAACCACTGAGCTAATGCATTCAAAGTGTCTAGAGTAGTGGGAAACTCATGTTTTGAACATTATATGCCTTGGCCAATAAGTGGAAACATTCTCCCATCATGCCACCTTTAAGAATTGATGAATGTACACTCCAAAGTATCTCTCTCTCTCCTCCTCCACATTTCTCCCTATGCTGCTAGTATTGAGTATTCCATCACTTTGTTGTGCTTTCCTCGGACTTTTCTAGATTGAAATTCTCTACCTTCCTGCAGTGCAGACCTTGCCTCTGTGCTTGTCAGCCACATACCAATTTCTACGGTTAGCCTAGCAGTAAGTGCAATGCTATTATGGTGCCAGCAACCTGGATTTAACTCCGGCACTGTCTGTAAAGAGTTTGTATGCTCTCCCCACATCTGCATAAGTTTCCTCTGGGTGCTCCGGTTTCCTTCCACCTTTCAAAAGTTGCAGGGGTTGTAGTTTAATTGGGATATTTGAGTGGCATGGACTCATAGACTGGATGGGCTTGTTTCCATGCTGTATGTCTGAAATATGAGCATAATATAGTCAAAATCATTATTATATAACAAAACACAATGGATCCTATAACTTAGCACAGTGGAATCCTATCACCCATAATCCTTTGCTTCCTGCCATTAGGTCTATTTTAGATCTTGCTTTCCATTCTCCATTCTCCCTTGGATTCCATGGGGTTTTACAGTTTTGATCTGCCTGCCATGTGAATCCTAGTTAAACATCTTGTTACTTTACAAGTCCACAAAGCTTTTTGTCACCTCAAAAGAAAATCAATTTGTTAATCAGATATAACTATCCTTTTGTGGTGAGATGTAATTACATCACTAGGTCACCAGGGGTCATCCCGGTTATCTTGTTTATAAAGCAGTCCAGAGCTACAGTCTAGCCTTCCAGGTTCGTCTTGCAGAGAGACAAGACCTCTTAGTGTACATATTAGTTTATTAAAGCTGTCTTATACTCGCACTGCTGGTGTGGTTATTGTCAGTACACCTTTAACAAATCCATGCAAATTGTTCTATTCATTTCTGCCTTTCTAAAGGAAGCTTTATACTGTCCTCAGAAAGGTCTCCTATAATTTGTCACCTCTGGTTAAACAAAATGGTCCTTAATCACCTGTTTAACTGTTTCCTTCCTTTTTGAAATAATGCCACAATGTTAGCGGTCCTCCAATCCTCTAGAACTATTCCCACAGCCACGAAAGCTTAAACAATGGTCATCATCACTCCTGCAGCCATGATAGACTGAAAACTGGTGAGGGGCACAATGAAGTTTTTCCTTTATTTTTCCAGAAATACTGAACCTTTTCGAACTTCCTCCCTTTCTATGTTTATCTCATCCAATGTTTCACGGTCTTTCTCCTTAACCAGAGTATTGCCATTGGCCCGAAACTGTGAAAGATCCATTAAGAATCTTATGCACTTCTGTGCCTCCACAAGTATGAATAAAAATGCAACTTAATGCAGTTTTGAAAATGACAGGTGCAGAAAAAACAGTTGTTATCTACCAACTTTTCATAAATTCTAGATAAGTTCCCAAAGATTGAAAAGTAGAAATGCAATCCCATAATTCGAGAGGAAGGAGAGGGAAATATGGATTTATTGATCAATACTAGGGAAAGTGAAGGAATTTATTATTAAAAAGTGGAACAATGCACTTAGGAGAATGATAAATAGGGTGGGGCAGATATACGAGAGGGATACACTTGTTAAATGTTTTGTTATGTTCAAAACATATAGAAGCACATCAACAAGTAATTAAAAATAAATGATTAAGTGAAAGTAAAGGGCATGTTATTTGGGGAAAATATACTGGAATGAATCAAGTCAAATTTATTGTCAATCTGATTGTACAAGTACAACCTGATGAAACAGTGTTCGCCAGTCCTCGGTACAAAATACACAGACACACAATCTGATAAACAACATACAAACAAATATTACATATATAGGACAAGAATTTCATGTAAATAAATAAATAAAATCCCCCCCATCCCAGGAATGAGTTAATGTCTCAGATGGTTAGTGTGAGTAGTTCCTTTGGTCGTTCAGCATTCTCACTGCCCATGGGAAGAAGCTGTTCCTCAGCCTGGTGGTGCTAGCTCTGATACTCCTGTATCTCTTTCCCATTGGGAGCAGCTGAAAGATGCTATGTACAGGATGGAAGGGGTCCTCAATTTTTTTTCCTCAACCTCTTTAGACAACGATCCAGTAGATCACATTGATGGAGGGGAGGGAGACTCCAGTGATCCTCTCTGTCACTTTTATGGTCCTATGGATTTACCTCTGATCCATTTCCCTGAAGCAATCATAGGACATGGTGATGCAGCCGGCCAGGATGCTCTCGACAGAAGGTTAAGATAATGGTGGCCAATAGCTTTGCCTGCTTCATTCTTCTCTGGAAGTGTAGTTCTTGTTGTGCCTTCCTGGCAACTGGGGAGATGTTGTGTGACCATGATAGTTCACTAATTAAGTGATCTCCAAGGAACTTGGTGCTCTCCGCTCTCTATACTACAGAGTTGTTGATGTGTAGTAGAGGGTGGTCATTCCTGGTCCTTCTGAAGACCATAATCATCTCCTTTGTCTTATCAGCGTTGAGACTTGGTTGCTATTCTCGCACCATTTCATGAGATTTTCCACCACTTCTCTGTAGTATGGCTCATCGTTGTTGCTGATGAGGTCAACAACTATTGTGTCATCTGCAAACTTGATGACGCTGTTGGAGATGAATCTGGCATTGCAGTCGTGGGTCATTAGCATGAACAGGAGCATAACCCTGAGGTGAGCCAACACTCAGCATGACAGTCCTCGGTGTTATGTTACCAACCTGAACTGATTGTGGTCTTTCCATTAGCAAGTCCAGAATCTAATAACAGAGAGGGATGTTCCCAGCAAGGGCAGCTTCTTCACCAGCCTTTGGGGAATGATCATTTTAAACGTGAAGCTGAGTCAATGAACAGTGCCTTGGCATATGAGACATTGTTCTTCAGGTGGATCAGGATGGAGTGAAGAGACAAGGCTATGGCATCGCCCATAGCAATTAATGAAAAATCAAAAAACTGCACATGCTGGAAACCTTAAACAAAACCTGGAAAACTCCAGCAGATCAGGCTGAGTTTTTCCAGCATTGAATTAAGGATTGGTTCAAGCTCAAAAAACAATTGCAATAAAGGGGTCATTTTTAAGATAAAGGCTGTATCCCCATGGGATGCTTTAGGAATCAGATCTGAAACTTGCCCATGATCTACAAGAAAAGTGTAATGTGCCTACATTTGATAATGATGAAAAGCTAGAGCCATGAGGAGGATGCAGCGAGGCTTTAAATTAAATTTAAATTCAGTTATATAGCCAGGTAACAAGCCCTTCAGGCACATGGGCCCACGCCACCCAATTGCACCCCTGTGACCAATTAACCTACTAACCTGCACATCTTTTGAAATGTGGGAGCAAACCAGAGCACCCAGTGGGATATTGACAGGCTAAATGAATGAGCAAGCATTGGCAGATGAAATATTGCAAGAAGAAAAATGAGATGATTAGCTTTGGAATTAAAATATAGATAGCCAAGGTACTTTTAAATGGTGAGAAATTGAAAGGTAAAATTAATCGGATGTACCTGGGTGGTTTTTTTTGTATACAAACTTCTCAAAATCAATGTGCACTTTCTGTGAATAATTTTAATGTAATTAATTTTTTAATGTATTTAATTAATTTAATAATTTGATTTATATTAATTTTTACAATTTAGTAAATACATTTAATTTAAATTGTAAATTTAAACATACAGCACGTTAACAGGCCCTTTCGGCCCACAAGTCCGTGCTTCTTAATACAACCCAATTGACCTAAGTTTTTGATGGCTGGAAGGAAACCCAAGCACCTGGAGGAAACCCACACAGACACAGGGAGAATGAACAAACTCCTTACAGACAGTACGGGGCTCGATCCCCGGTCCTGGTCTCTGGCACTGTAACAGTGTTGCACTAAATGCTATGCTAAACGTGCAGTTCATAATTGAAAGATATGCTGTGCACTGGTCTTTATTGCAAGACTGTTCAAGTACAAGAGTAGAGACATCTTATTCCAAGTACTTAAAATCCCATTTACAAGTACTGTTTACATATTCTGCCTCCATCTTCATGGGGCTATACTAGCTGTAGAGGGATTTCACCAAAGTGATATTTGGGATGCCTGGTCTGTGATACTGTACCATCTTGAAATTTATTGTGATAAGAGTTTATGTCATTGAAGCACCCAAGTTTCTTAAGGAGCTTTATGTGGCAAGGATGTTTCCCCCAGCGGAGATATGGAACCAAGAATCAGAGGGTTAAAAAGGGTTGGCCAAATTTCTTTATGTACCTTGAAAAGGAGTGGATGTTTCCCTGGCTGAGGCCTATAAATAGGGGATCAGAGTCAATCAGGGCACAGAAAGAAGAAATATTTTCATCCAGTGGGCAATTAATCTTGTGTATTAACTACCACAGGAGACTGGTGTTGAATCTTCAACTTTGTGGATATTAAGGGCAACAAGGGATAGGGTGGCCATTCCAAAAGGAGGACATGGTCATAGGTTCCCATATATGTCCAGTGTGTTTGCATTTGTTGTTTTTGTAATACCATTTAAATCTTGTAAAACACACTGTATAGCCATGTCCTCCTTCTGGAATGGCCACCCTAGATATTGGCATAACATGGTAAAGTCATGCTGAGGTGAATTATCACCATCATCTATGAAGGGCTGAGCAGGGGTTGAATGGTCTAATCCACTTTTATTTCTCTTTCTTTTTCAATCTTGTTATTAAACACATTATAGTAAACAATACATGTGGAGAATAGAAAACAGAATAGTAAAGACAGAAACATCAATATATAATACAATGTATAACATTACAACATACTGAACAATATTGACCCTTTCTCCTCAATTTGGAATATTCATAAAAGAGAAAACAAAATATTGTTAAAACCCCATCTAACCTACCAAAATAAACTTAAAAAGCAGCAACAAAAAAAAGAGGCTGGGCAGCTTAAACTGAGAGTTCACTAGAACAGATCAGTACAAACTATCTTGTCCTTGCCAAAAAAAAAGACAGAAATCTAGAACAGTCTGGAAGGTAAAGTCAAAATACAAATGAACTCGTACAAAAATAATTTATTGAAGGATGCCAAATCTCTTCAAACTTAACAGAGGTATCTAAAGTGCAACTTCTAATTTTTTCTAAACTTAAACACGACATAACTTGAGAGAACCATTGCATCAAAGTAGGTGAATTAGGATCTTTCCATTTCAGTAAAATGGCTCTTCTGGCCAACCATGTAGTAAAGGCTACAACCCGATGTACAGAAGTGAGAACTTGACCCACCTCTGGAACTATAATTCCAAAAATAGCAGTCAATGGATTAGGTTGCAATCTAATACCTACTATAATTGACAAAGTCTTGAAAATATTTGACCAATAATTCTCCAATGCAGAGCAAGACCAAAACATACGCATTAGTGTGGCCACTTGTGATTTACATCTATCATAGAAAAGATACAGGCCAATTTATCTTTTGACATATGAACCCGATATACAACTATAAACTGAATCAATGTGTGTCGGGCACATAATGAAGAGGTATTAACCATTCCAAAAATCTTTTCCCAAAGTTCCTCTTGGAGAAGTGACTGAAGATCCAATTCCCAAGCTCCTCTAATTTTATCATTAGATATCAATTGCAATTTTAATAAATTATTGTAAATATTACCCATTAAACCTTTATGGGATTCAAAAAAAAATTAAAGATTTATACAAATTTAATTTTCTTCCTTTGATTGACTAAGTGAAACAAGCACTTTCTAGATGGTCTCCATTTGCCCCAATTTAAATAGGTCATGTAAATACTATCAAGGTGATAATTTTACCCAAATTTTTGTACGTATTTCAAGCAATTCCAGTTTTTATTCATAAATCATTTTTGACAATATTGAAAGTTCTTCTTATATATGGAATAATAAAAATGTTAAGTTGAATAAATTTCATTTGCAGAAATTAAAGAAAGATGGTGGTATGGCTTTACCTAATCTTAGATTTTATTATTGGAGAGTTAATATTCGATATATTATTTTCTGAGTATATTATTCTGACAAACCTGAATGCCCTCACTGGACAGATTTGGAATTGAAATCTGTACAGAGGAATTCATTAGCTTCCTTATTGGGAGCTGCTCTTCCTTTTACAATTTCTAAGATTAGTAGGCATACCTTTAACCCAATACTTATATATACATCTGGGGCAGCCTGCCACAGCAGCGTTCAAACCTGTGCTCTGGGCGGCAAGTTCACCTAAAAGCCAGCAGACCGCACAGTAGCACTGGCCCTAACAAGCAAACCAGTGGACGAATGGCAAAGGCAGCTTAAGGTCTAGCAACCCCAAAATAGTGCTGGCCTCCGCTGCAGTCAACAGACAGGGACAGCACACGGGGAAGAAGGTATTGTCATGCAAGAAGATACCCGCGAGCGGGAAACTCGCTTTTATTATGCAGGTTGTTACATCAGCAATTGGGGCAAATGGTGAGAACGCGAGAGGTATAAAAGTTGGGCTTGAGCCCCAATAAAATCAGAGAGCTTAACCTGGCTACACTAGTGAGTGTGTCTTTCTTTTGAGTAGTGCGTAGCCACACATTATAAATTTGGTTTCAATTTTGCAAATTTTTTGATTTAAATTTTTTTAGTTTATCTAGTATTATTTATCTCAACTATTTTTTCCCCCCACTGTCTCATGGATCAAGATTTTCTTTCTGGAAAAGCAAAGTAACTGTCTATTTTTCAGATCTTTTTATAGATGGATGTTTAATGTCTTTTGATATAGTATCTAACAAATATACTTAAGTCACTTTTTAAAAATATTTCCTAATTAAAAGTTTTTTGAATAAGATATTATTTTTATTTCTCATGTTCTATCTCTTCCCCCTTGGTCTTAATGTACATAAAATACCTTGGGACTTTCTTTGATTTGACTTGCCAATATTTCCTATGCCTTCAGTTTGCTTTCCTAATTACCCTTTTAGTTTCATATTTTCTGTATTTAACTCTGCCTTCAATAGTATTAAATTTGTGGTATCCAACCCAAGCTTCTAATTGTCACATTATCATGGGTTTCATACACATGGTCATTCAGGTAGCAAAGTTCATGATTATCTTGTACCCCATACATCTTCTTCTGCAATATTATACACATGCAGGGTGAGAGTTATTGCGAATATTAGGGACAAATAAGAAGCCGTATCTGCAACACAATTTGTAAATGAGATTACCCTTCTACTTGTTCTTCTCCTAAACTCAGTGGCTCATATTCTACCTTGCTCTAAGTCACATTCGTATATCTTTAATAACATTCATTGATCTCTAGTACCACAATTTCTCGATTTTTAACATTTCCTTGTTTGCATGTTGTTCTTCCTCCCCACCTCCCATTCTTTTAACCTCCTCCACATAGTCCACTGATACAAGATTCTGACCTCTTTCACACCCCTGATTTGTATTGGTCCAACACAGGCTGTTGTGTCATCAGTACTTGTGCCCAAGACACCAGAATTCCCTCCTGAAACCTCCAAGTGTCTCCCTAAAACTCTCCTCTTTCACAAAGCATTTAAAAAAAATCTCACCTGTTCTTATTTGGCTCCATGTCAAAATGTTGTTTGATTGATGTAATTTTACTGTGTTAAAAGGGATAAGTAAATAAATACTAGTTGTTGCTGCTATATTGTGGGAATAGTTGGCAGATTAAAAACTTGGGATGGATTTCAATCTACATCAAAACGATCAAAGGGAAAGTAGAGCATGCAGCAGGGAGGGGATTAGGAAATCAGAATATACCATGGATACATGTAAACTGAAACAAGCCCAGGAGTGTTACCAAAGGGTACAACAATGAATCAAAAAGAATCTTCAGTGTAACACAGCAGAGGAAGACAAAAAAAAATTGACAAGAGTTAAGCGCAAAGACAGGGTTAAAGGATATCAGGATAAGTGAGGTTGCATTAATCATTAGGGAGATCAGAGGGAAAATGCTGATATTCCAGACAACAGGAAGAAAATACCAAATATGACTAAAAGGCTACAGACTGTATTCACTAAAAACATGGACAACAAATGCTCAATACCCTAAACAGCTAGTATAAATGAAAGATGAGCAATCAGCAGGCCAAAATGTAGGTCTGAAACCTATATTTAACCCGACATGCAATATTAGAACTAAACACAGAGCAGGGAATAAAACAGGGCCACCAATCTGTATTAGGATGAATGCACTTGAGAAAATAAATTTACAAAGATAGGTATTAAAATGTGGGATGGAGTTCAGAGGGCAGGATTAGGAAACTGAATAAATATGGGGGATGAGCTAAATGTGGAAAGAACCCCTGGTTTTTAAAATAGCACAAAGTCCTGATTACTATTTGGTCCATTTTCTTTAAAAGTACCCAATTCAATACTTTGAGAAAGAGTATAGGAAATATTCATTAATTGTTGTAGCATCTGTGGATTTTCTACAGATATCCTTTAACAATGCAAGGAATAAAGATACAGTTTCTACTCAAAGATCTTTAGCAATAATTATCAAAATTCAACTAACAGAAGTGGCTGAAATAACTATGTATGAGTGTTATGTGTCTGAAAGCAAGGGCAACAAATCTGAACACGGCTGCTAGAACAGTAGTTTTAAAAAAAATTTACACCATACATGTGCACGCACGCGCGCGCACACACACACACACACACACACACACACACACACACACACACACACACACACACACACACACACACACACACACACACACACACACACACACTACAATCAAGTTACAACATACGATACCCGCCACCTCCTGATATCTCTAGCAGGCACGGCTTTTATCTAAACTCTTATCTAGGGACAGTAATTTCTAGATTCACAATACTACAGCTCCCAACCCTTTGTCTGTGTACACCTTACCAACAACTTTCTAGCATTACCCACAGTTCCCAATCTGAAGTAAAGCTCAGATTCATCCCAGAAGAGAAAGAGACAGATGGCTCACATGCAGTGGGCTTTATAGTGCCATTAGCTAAAGCATCCGGCCCAGGTATCGCTGAGGCAATTAAAGGGACCAATGACCAGGTGTGCACTGACCTGTGGGCAAGGCTTGACTTTGATTGGCAGGTGAGGTGACTTCAGATTAGGTTCCAGACAGAGAGGCCACATGCCCTTCTGCAATACACACTCCCACCAGTTTCCAAATAGAGGGGGTCAGGTGACCCTCCAGCATACACATTACATTCAATCCCTTGGAAGTCACGACTCTTGTCAATCATTACATGCATCAATAAAGACTAGGAGCCTTCTGGATAAATTTCCAAAGAGAACAGAAAAGACTAAACCCTACCACCATAAGAGTGCTAGTAGTGATCCAATGAATGCCAATTGTCCACCAACTCCCCAGAGCCCCAAGGGGCCACCAGCTGCCCCAGGAGGAGAGGTGGTGCAGGTCCTGGACCCTTAAATTTTCAATTTTATCCACCAACTCTCAGATATGTTCAGCCAGATGAGTGAAGTTCCCCGATTCATTGGGGATGTAAGTGCAGCATTCTTTACCAATCACTGCACAGATACCACCTTCACAAGGGTGAGGAGGTAATCCAGGGCCATCTGCTTCTGCAAGGTAACCATGCAGACAGCTGTCAGCTCTGCTGCTACTCGAGTCAGAAAATTCTCCGAATGCCACAGAACCACAGCCACCTCATTGGTCAGCGTCTCCAGCACACTGGTCATGCGGATAACTGCACGAGACTGGTGGGCAGTGCCATGCTGGGGGAAAATGATCATCTAGAACCTTTCTGCCTCAGTTATTATCCTACTGTCCTGGTGTTTATGGTAGGCTGGGTGCTCCCCCAGGTTGTAAGGTGGTGGATACAAGACACAACATATCCTGGAAAGCAATAGTCGTACCATCCCATGGGGAGCCAGGAGTAGGCGCAGTGTCCACACATCCAGTGTGTGCCATTGAGCATCCAGCCTTGCAGCGCCCTCGGCTGTGAACACAGGTGTACCTGGGTACCATTCTCGCTCATGCTCACTGTGCCCTATTGATAGGTATGACTAGTGCTCATCACAACATCTGCAGCAACATTCCCCAGTCCTGTTCACCAGTTGGGGAGTTACTCAGAGTCAGGGCTTCAGTGTTTCCCAGATTGTGGGGAAAAAAACTGAAGCCTATGAAATTAACCAGTTCATGCAAACAGTTCATTTCTGTGTTATCGATTAGGATAGACCCAAGTGGAATTCCTTCAGCAGTGTGTGCCAGAGTTCAGATGCAGACCCAGAAATTCGATCTGTTGCCATGTTTGCAGACCACCCTGAGGAACATGTTGTAGGCTTGCACAACACTGAGTGATGCAGCAATGATCAGTAGTGTTTTCCACGGCAGCATTCTCCTGTGGGGATGGGGGGTGAGGTGGAATTGCAAAACTTACTCTCATCTGGTTAGTTTTCGGATGTGAACACATGACAAATCAAGTTTGCCTGGTATTACGATCTATTGCGCATCTCCAGGCCTGCGCTCTATAATTTCCCCTTTTTTTAGGCAGACCTTGTGGGTGCTGCACCCATACTCTACCCCGATTCCTCGGGGTTCTGAACTTCCATCTCCTCCGACTTGGCAATGTCGGAGACCACAGGATGGCATGAGAGTGGGACCCCGTGGCCAGTTGGACAAGAATTGAGGTTGTCCACCGCCTGCTGCGGCACATTCAGCCACCCTTGGTGGGTGTCAGTGTGCTTATCTGATCCTTGAGCAGGCCATTCATTCATTCGGTGAGCCCGGATTCCTGTGGGCAG
The DNA here is from genome assembly GCF_036971445.1 of Narcine bancroftii. NCBI lineage: Eukaryota > Metazoa > Chordata > Chondrichthyes > Torpediniformes > Narcinidae > Narcine > Narcine bancroftii. Next base: position 144,186,392 of record NC_091471.1, on the reverse strand, counting down.
TAGGGGGTTTGCAGCAGCCATAAGTTACCAGGCACCACCGTTCATTCCTGTACTTTTGCCCCCGTGAAGTGTGAGGCCTGGTCGGACTATACCTCTCACAGTCCTCCATAAATGGTGGAGGGGTACTGTAGCCTTTTAATGGTGCTGTCTTGTTTGGCTCACTGGCAGGCAACTGCCACCAGGTCACCTGAGTATGTGTCAATCATTGTGAGCACATATTGCTTTTTATTTTGGGGTGGGAGAGGCCTCATATGGTTAATCTGTCTTACCTTGCCTGCTTCCGTGCCCTGGTGAATCTGGCCCAGGGGGCTCAGTTGACTACTCTCTTGGTTTTACTCATCGATTAATGGGACTTTATCATGGGAGAGTGAGACCCATGGACCCTCTGCCCATCAACATGTCCCGTTGGCCCTTTTATGCCCACTTTTACCATGCGTCCATGATGCCAAGGGGCCAGGTCACTCTGCTCAGGGCCAACGGTGGTAGAGCACATTTGTGCTGTTGGGTCCACTGCTGTATTGTGGGCTATTTCGGTGGTTTCCCTGGAGATGTGCGCGCCCACCTTTCTTGTGAACTGTCAGAGTCATCCCCAGATCGGCGGCCATGGATCTACCACCCTGTCTCCTTCCACCGGGCCATCCATACTGCCATACTGTTTGTCACAGCCCAGGAATCCATGTAGATGAGGACTGGCCCAATAGTCTCTTTAAGGCTGAACACCACAGCCGCCAGCTAGGCCAGTGTACTGGACCTCCTGCCCCCCTCTTGTGTAAGTATTTTACACGTGGCAGGGTGGACTGCTTCCACGGACTGAAGCCATCAATAAACCAAGCCTCTTGCTGCTGTCTGGGGTCTAGGGTGTTGAACAGTTGGCCCCAGGCTGTGGGGAAAGGCTGTACTGTGGATATTTCAGGTGGGGGGGGGGTGACAGTCACTTTCAGTCAGGGACATGATCTGTTCATGTAAGTGGCTCACCCCTTTGATACTGGTCTCTGCGCGGTCTTCTTAACTATGGAGGTCCTCTGGTCATGGCCCTCCTTGTGGGTGGCATCTGCGGATTTAACCAATTGCATGATGAGGAGGTGCAGCCGGAGTGTGACTGTCTCTGCAGACATCTGCTGCTCTGTGGCTAGCCGTGTGAGGTAGCAGGCAAGCAGCTGATGCTCGAATGGAGAGTAGCGGGAGGAATCTCCGGGGAGGGACTTGGTTCAGAAGCTGGGTGGGACTCTACGAACAGACTCTTGCCTCTTTTGCCAGAGTCGGAGGAACATGGTGAATTGAGCAATGTTGGTGCTAGTAACCCATGAAAATTAGCATTTCAACTTTGTTGGTGGGGACCACCACATTGAGGGTTTTGCTTTTAGCAGTTCCGGGAATTTCTCTGCTGCTGGAGTGTCATTGGATGCTCAATAGGAGGATTGTTTGACTGGAGCTCGTACCTCTTCCAGGTTAATGGCCCATCCTCATGCCAATAGCCAGGTGACTAACATGTCAGAGGTTTGTGCTATTGGTTCCTCTGAGGGGCCCTGGAGGTGGACATCATCAGTGTAGTGTGTAACTGAGATATCTGGGAGGAGGTTGATATTTTTAAAATCCCGGGCAATTAACCCGTGGCACATTGTAGGGGTGTGCATGTAGCCTTCGGGCAGATGGCAAAATGTGTACTGTCTGCCCCCCCCACCCCAGGTGTAGGCAAATTGATCCTGGGAGAGGGGACTAAGGGGGATGGAAAAGAAAGTGTTTGGTAGCCCATTCTCGACTTCGCAATGTTTATTCTCCCATCCCCCAAAGTCCTTCACCAGTGTGACTATAATCGGGGACACCAGCGGTGAGGAGGGGGTACGACATTATTTTAGTTGTCTGTAATCAATGGTCGTGTGCCACGTGACACATCTTTCGCACGGGGACAGATGGCAGGCTGGATGACTCCTTCATGCAATAATGTGTCAATGGATTCTGTGATCTCCTTGGTGCCCCCCAGGCACCCAGTATTGTCAATTGCTGACTACCTTGGAGGGTGGGGGTTCCCATTTGGCTGTCCCTCTTTTGTGTAGGGATTGCCCCTTCAGCAAATTCATGTCCAAGATACACTCGGAAGAGTCAGCAGCCAAAATGGGGACAGAGCGCAGTGTACCATTGCCTATAGATAGGCAGAGGGTAATTTTTCTGGCCAGGATTATGAGCCTCCTAAACTCTCTATGGAGGCCCGCAGGATATCCGGGGATGACAGTGTGATCGATCCCAGTGTCTACTAGGGCCATTCAATACTCTGCATTCCCTTTGTTCTTTGTGTACAGCTAATAGGATGTATGGCCTCAGGTTGCTGGCCAAGAGAGGACAGCTGAGCATATCCTTGGGTTCCCTGGCCTCTATCCTATCTGAGGGGCACAGATGTTTGCCACCCTATGGATGACGTTTCCTGCTGCTGGATATGGGCAACTTCCTCTCACATCAGGGTTCTCAGCTCTGCCCTAATGGAGTCAGGGGCCAATGTGAGTGGGGAGGAGCTAAGGGAGGGTTGTTCTGAGTCATGGGTGGGGACATCAGAGTCTTCCCTGCAGTGTTCCTTCCAGAGAACATACAAAGTGGAGATGTGGATCCCATAAATGCGAGCACACTCCACGCCAGTGTGCACCAATACATAAATAACTCTTTGCAGGTAAACCCCAAGTCCTCATCACCTACCCCCTCCTTGGCCTTGTGGACTTGACTGAGTGCCCCCCCCCCTCCATGTGTTCAGGTCTTTCTAATAATCTGATGGGTTTCCTGACAGTCTTCTCAGTTGCAGGTCTCATGAGAGGCAGGATCACTGATTGTAGGTCAGGGCACGTTGTGGTGACTACATAGCCTGCTAGGGCATCAGTCATCTTCATGTTCTCAGAGAAATGGCATTTGGGGGCTCCCCCACCTATGCTCATAGTTAGAGCCCATTCCCTGATGATCCTTGTCCCCTTGCTAATTGTGTTCCACTGTGGCCGGCAGTGTAGGTCCAATTGCAACAGAGTTGGATATTGGGCTTACACTGGCCTCACCACCCGATCCTACAAGAGGTACCCATAGGGCATTATTGATTGTCTGCTGGTCCATTAAGGTGCCTGAGGTACGTACTTTCTTCCTGGGCACTGGTGATATCTGTCTCCCAGCGCGATCTGCTCTTTTGCTGAATATTCCTGTGTCACTGTGGTTTCACAGCAGCCACAGGTTTGTCCATTCAAGGTTCCTCCCTCCAATTCTCTGCTGCTTCCCTGTTCTGTAGGGACAGTGGGGTGTCCTCGAGTCGGATGCACGACCACATGGTCGCTGGTCTAGCCTGCAGGGTTTCGAGGGCAAAGCTGGTGGGGGGGGGGGGGGGGGTGGCTGGTGAAGGACACATGGAGCAGGATTCATCCTCCTCACTCTTGTAACTGGCCATCCACACACCTCCTCCCCCAACCATGTGTCGAGGCAGTCCCCTCGCCAGACAATGGCCCGAACCTTAACAGGGTCTATCTGCCAGCTGGACTGGTGTGCTGAACGCATCAGCTGAATTTTAAGCAGGCTTCAGGCTACCTCTGTCCCTCTCACCTCGAGATCAGTGGCTCAGGCTTGGGCAGCCTTTGCCACCTCCTGCAGTGCACAGCAGTGCTGTTGGAGCACCTCCATTTCCTTATTTTTCTGGTCACTCTCCCCATCTTTTCTTTCTATGATCTCACATTGGTTTCTCAGGAGAGATGCTAGCAGCTAAAAGGCACCCCTCTGACTCCCCTTAGTTTTTGGGAACCCCGACTTCTTGAGAAAGAACAGGACGTGGTGACCCATTTTCTCACCACATGGATCCAAGGGGTTGGACCAGTCTGCTAATTGGCTGTGGTGCACCAGCATGCTTGCCAAGCTCCCAAACCTTGCACTATCCTCACTGCCTGCACTAGGTCTCCTGTCTTGATTCCAAAACATCTCCCCTGCAGCTATGTTCAGTCAAAACTCTAAGGACACTGCTTGCAGCGCCAATTGTTATGTGTGTGAAACCAGTTCAATAGGTCCCAAGGGCAAAAAATCTGAACATAGATGCTTGAATAGTAGTTTTTTTTTAAATTACATGCATAGAGACATCATAACAGGGGTAAAACACACACACACACACACACACACACACACACAGTTAAATACAATCATTTTCGGATAGAAAGCTATACAATCAAGTTACAACATATGATACCTGTCACCCCTTGATATCTCTAGCAGGCACAGCTCTTATCTAAACTTTTATCTCGGGACAGTCATTTCTCGTCAAACAATACTACAGCTCCCAACCCTTTGTCTGTGCACACCTTACCAACAACTTTCCAGAGTTGCCCACAATTACCAACGTGGAGCGGAGCTTGGGTTTGTCCAGAAGAGAAAGAGACAGATGGCTCACATGCTTTATAGTGTCATCAGCTGGAGAGTCTGGCCCAGGTATCGATGAAACAATTAAAGGGGCCAATAACTAAGTGTGTGCTGACCTGAGGGTAAGGCTTGACCTTGATTGGCAGGTGAGGTGACTTCCGATTAGGTTCCAGACGGAGAGGTCACATGACTCTAGACTCTGCACTACCATCAGAAATCATTGCACATGATACACGTGGTTTTTGGAAGATCTTTAGATTGCCAGTAAACCAGTTTTTTCCCACTTTTCGAGAATAACAAACTCTTCACATCAATAACTATCTGCATATACAATGTGAATTTGTGGCTAAATATTTACAAATAAAAAGTCAACAACAATCTATTTAATCATCAATTGTTGTGGTGGTATAGCGCCGGCCTACTGCAGGGGGAAACCTTTGTACCTGCAGGAGTATAAGGCGACAGGACAACACCTGGCCGGCTGCCAATCAGTCGGCCTGAATGGATCAAGCTCCACCCGGTCGGGTGTCAATCGCCCTCCGGGATATAAGCCTGCGCCGGCCTCCTGAGGCCTCACACTGATTTGCTGCAGCCACAGTCAGCCTGGCTCTGTGGAAGTTTTTGTGGATTAAAGCCTGTTGTTCAGTCTTTACCTTGTATGATTCTGTTTAAAATCTCTATTTTTTCCCCCTTACTTCCTTTCTTCCCTTTTCTTTCCCTTCTTTAGTTCTTACTTATACATTATTTTTACATCTTTATATGTATTTTATTGTCATTCTTCATTCTTGTTACATCTCTTCATCTCCCCTTCTGTCCTGCAGGTGTTCTGCAAATTTTCGTGCTTCCTCCGGATCCGAGAACAGTCTGTTTTGTTCCCCTGGGATAAATATTTTAAGCACAGTTGGATATCTTACCATAAATTTATAACCTTTTTTCCATAGGATCGATTTTGCTGTATTAAACTCCTTCCTCTTCTTTAAGAGTTCAAAACTTATGTCTTGGTAAAAAAATGTCGGCACCTGTGTTTGTGTCTTCTACTTCTCTTCCTTGTATCTGTGTCTCTTCTGACTTTCCTGTTGAGTTGCTTGCCTCACTTTGACGGGATTCTTCTTGCTTGGCTTTTTGCTGTTGGTCCTCTTCTTCTGGGCTAGTCATCTGTTGGGCCTCCTGTTGCTGTTCCTTTTTCCTATCACTCCCTTTCCTGTCGCTTTCCTCTTCTTCCAGCTGAGAGCCTTAGTGTAGGGCATCCCTCAGCTGGTCGCACTGTGTTTGCTCGCTCCTCAGCTGGGCCCCTCGCCCATCGATGTTCTCTTTTTCCCTAGTGGGCACACTGCACGCTTTTGTTTGGCTCAGAGAGCCATTTTTGCGGTCGGGAGGTCGTGACTCTGTGGGTTGTCACCAACGTTGGGGAATGGGCTCTCTTCTCCACGATGGCTCCCTGTTTCTTCATGCAGGTAAAGCCTTCTCTTTTCTCTTCTGGCATCTTTTCTTCTTTTTTTCCCCATTGTTTTTACTTTTTCCTTCTTGGGTGCTATTTTCTTTCTTTTCTCTACAACTTAATCTTTTATTTTTTATGTTTTGTGTTTCTTGAATTTTGTATTTTCTTTACTTTATTTCTTCTTTTCTGGAGAGGGCTGGTATTCTCCTACCGGCCACTAATCCATCACGTGACTCCTCCCCACAATAATAAACTCAAAGTAACTCAGGCCTTCATAATGGTAAAACTCCTGTCTGTCCGGATCGGTAGCAGAATATCAAGCTCTGTCATGCTGAGTACTGGCGCACACTCCTGGTCACGCTACTGACCCACAACGGCATTGCCAGATCCAGCTCCAACAGTGTCATCAAGTTTGCAGATGACACAATAGTAATTGGCCTTGTAGCAACAATAATGAGTTGCACTTCCGAAAAGAGGTGGAAAATCTTGTAAAGTGGACATTCAACTTCTCCTCCTTGTCAGGAAGGTGGAACAGTGACCTCACTTCCTGACTTCAGGAAGGGAAAGCCAGAGGAATGCAATCCAGTGATCATTGGGAGAATCAGAAGCGGGCAAGGCTACCAGCCAATATTAACAGTTTTGTGGCAGTCAGACTCCCATTAAATGCCACAGGATGGAATTTGGAGTTGCATTCCCCTGGAGAAAAATCACATACAATCGAAGGAAGAAACATGACACACTCATTAGAGTGTGGCAACCGGAATGCCCCCACCTTCGATATAGAGATTCTATAGCAATCCATCCCAGCAGGGAAATGAATGTGATCAAAGAAGTGGGACATGGTGCAGGAGACATGATTTTTAGTTTTGTTTTGAATGTTTTCATTTCTTTTTAATTTAAGATATTTTTAACTTAAAAAAAAATCCTTTGTTACTTAGCCTTTCTGATTGTTTTACTTCTAGGTTTTTTTTCCTAGGTTTTTGTAGGGGTCTTATTTCTCACTGGAATTTGTACCGATGTAATTTAATTGACTGTACTTTCAGTTGGACAATAGTTGGGGGGGGCGGGTGGGGGCATAAATACAGACTATGTTACATGAATGTTAAAAAAGACTATGTTTGACAAGTGTATGAAAATTAAAATAAAATATTTTTAAAAGCCTTCTTTCAGAACTCGATCGAGATCGCCCTTGCCGGCTGCATCACAGTGCAGTATAGTTTCTTCAGAGAAATGGATCAGAGGTCAATCCACAGGAACATAAGAGTGGTAGAGAGGATCACTGGAGTCTCCCTCCCTCCCTCCCTCCCTCCCTCCCAATCGACGTGATCTACTGCGATTATCGTCTGAAGAGGGCATACAAAATAATTGAGGAACCCTTCCATCCTCCACATGGCAAATTTCAGCTGCTCCCATCAGGAAAGAGATACAGGAGTATCAGAGCTAGCACCACCAGGCTGAGGAATGGCTTCTTCCCATGGGCAGTGAGAATGCTGAACAACCAAAGGAACTGCTCACACTAACCACCCAAGACTTTCATTTATTCAAAACAATATTTAATTATTTGTATAAATGAAATGTGTCCTGCATGTATATTTTTAAAAAAAAATACACATTATATTGGTAACAACATCTCCTCCACAATCTCCATCAGTACCGGAGCACCACAGCGTTGTGTCATTAGCCCCCTGCGCTACTCACTTTACACCTACGACTCTGTGGCTCAGTATGACAATAACACTATTTACAAATTTGCCAATCATAGCATGGTAGTGGGTTGATGAATCAGCATACAGGAGGGAGATTGAAAACTTGGCAGAATGGTGCACCAACAACAACCTTGCACTCAATGTCACCAAAACCAAGGAGCTGATTGTTGACTTCAGGAAGGGAAAGCCAGAGGAATGCAATCCAGTGATCATTGGGAGAATCAGAAGTGGAGAGGATGAGCAAATGGCATCGTGAAGAAATCACATCAGCACCTCTACTTCCTCAGGAGTTTGCGGAGGTTTGGTAATGAAAAAATACTGGTAAATTTCTACAGATGTGTGGTGGAAAGTGTGCTGACCGATATGGGGGACAACAATGCCTCTGAGCGTAAAGCCCTCCTCAAGGAGTGCACACAGCCCAGGACATCATATATAAAACACTCTCCACTTTCGAGCAAGACAACTGGGAACGCTGCCGTCGGAGAGCAGCAGCAATCATCAAGGATTCACACCACCCAATACACACTCTGTTCTCGCTGTTGCCATCAGGAAAGAGGTACAGGTGCTACAAGACTCACAACACCAGGTTCAGGAACAGCTGAAACCCCTCCACCATCAGACTCCTCAACAACAAACTCAATCATGGATTCAATTAAGGACTCTGATTTGTGCACTTCATTGATTTTTTAAAATCTCTCTGTATTGCACAATTTGTTTATGTTCATTATCTGCTCAAAGTTCTTTATTTGTTTACATGTATACAGCTGTGTATAGTTTTTTTTTTGGCACTATCAATGAGTGGTAATTATGCCGTGACAATAAATCAGAAATCTGTATTGTTTGTACGTGTGTTATGTCTGGTTGTGTGTCTGTATGTTTTGCACCGAGGACCAGAGGACACCATTTCATTGGGTTATACTTGTACAATCAGATGACAAACTTGACTTGACTTGAATGTTGTTGTGGTGACACCATGAAACTAGTTGATCTATCTTCCTCCTATACACTTCCTCATTGCTATATGTGATTCTTTCGACAACTGTGGTACCACCAACAAATTAGCAATTAGCGTTTGAATTGTGCCTAGCAATGTAGTCATGGATGTAGAGTGAGTAGAGCAGTGGGCTAAGCACACATTCTGGAGGTGTGCTTGTGTTGATAATCAGTGAGGAGGAGACATTGTTTCCAATTCATACTGACTGTGATCTTACGAAAAGGAAGTCAAGCATCCAGTTGCTGAGGGGGGTGCAGAGGCCCAGGGTTTGGAGCTTGTTGACCAGCACTAAGGGAATAATACTGTTGAATGCAATGATCGTCTTGCAATCTCTGGAGTACACAACCATTAAATGCATTGACTCAACTTCTTTCCTCCACTGGAGGAGATTTTGCATTTGTTCATTTCTCTTACCATATTGCCCAAGCCAACAGTTCCTCTTCCACTGGGCTAACCTGACACTCTGTACCAGTAACAGGACATCACTGCCTGTTCCACAATCACCACTGCAGTGTCTATAGGAAGAGTCTTCAGTTCTCCAAGCACATCTTCTCTTGCCTTCCCAGATGGTGAACGAGTGGCTGCTGATTTCCCATTTCCTGTGGTCACCTTGTTGAAGTTGGCCTCACCTGAGAAAAGGTCTCCAGGTAGGGCCAGTGCACCCCACAATACTAGAGGCTCCATAGTGTTCACACCAACCAAATCTAAATCTGAGACACAATCCTATTGTGATTGTAGCCACTTGGTTCTGGCCTATCTATGTCCATTGGCAATGAATGGAGAGTTCCTCCTTATTTGAGTTTATTCTAGCTCAGCATAAATGCTCAAGACACTTTACATTGCACACCTTCAAATTTCACATCGATGTTTATTGCCATATGTACTGAAGTATAGTGAGAATGTTTGTTTAGTGAGCAGCGTAGCTTGTCAAACCATGTGTAAAAGACAACATTTTTTTTAAATTATGAAAGTTCCACTGAGTCTTAACTGCAGAAAAGAAGCAGTCCTCGAATATGGTGGTGGATGATCTCACTCATGAATCTACTTCCTGACGGGAGGGGAGTGAAGAGAGTACGGCTGGGGTGGGAGGAGTGTTTTAATAGGTTAGCTGCTTTTCCAAGCCACTAGTATGTGTAGAAAGAGCCGACGGAAGGGAGGGAGGTTTGTGTGATAGTCCGAGCTGCGTTCACGTCTTGACCTGCTACTAACCGGTTTGTGGAATGTCAATCAGCATCTTGGTCATGATGTCTTCAATTGATCAGGAGACCACTAATTTATTGATGATAGCTCCCTTTGCAAGTGGAAAGTAAATCCCATTTACTGTGCATAACTTTCACTCGGATTCCATGCGTAACATTTTTACATGTCCCCTCGCATCAAAGGCACACAGGGACTACCAGCTAGGATCTCCACATCTGCTTTCAGGTACATTTCCATCTGTTCCATTTACAGAGCAAACGACTATGACAACTTATACTTTTCCAGTTCACCAACACATCTGTCTTTGCCATTATTACTACTCTATCTGGAGAACCCTATTTTATTTCACTTACTTTTGATCATTGCTTCTTGCTTTCTTCAACAACACTACTGCAATCTCACTACCAATGTAGCATCTGTTGGTTTTCCTACATCAGTATCTCTCAACCGATTTGTTACACATGGTCAACAGGCGAGGCCGCAAACACAAATATTACTTGTGTAATAAACAAGTCATATGCAAAATTAATGTCATAAACTTAAAACAAAAAAAAGTTCAAAACATTTCCCATCTAAACAAAAACCTTGTCAGTAATCTGGGAAGAGATTTAAGCTTATCAGCCTTACGCACACCTCCTCCCCATGAATCAGAAGGTCTGTGATAGTTCGTCCATGTAAGTAAAGGAATAACCAAGGTGGTCTGCACGTGATAAAAAGGTCGAGTACCATTGATCTATTTAAATAAGTTAAAAAAAAGAGCTTTGAATCAAACATTCTTGATTGATGACAAAGAACACTCATCTAGCTGCAGTCTACTACAATAACACATTAAAAGTCACATCTCATGTTATATACCTAGTTCCAGAGGAAAAGCATAGACGCACGCATGCACCCCACCTATAAATTAAACATCATCATGTTCTGAAGGTGAGGGGGGAAATTAACGAAGGTGTCAACTAGATCAGCCCCAGGAAGGGAAATGGGTGACTTGGTGGGAATGTAGTTGAGGTTGAAGGGGAAGAAAGTAGAATAAGATGAGATTGGAGAGTGCATAAAAATCAAAAGAGGCGAATCATATCATGGATGTGATTTGGTGGCATGGCAACAAAAGGTTAGAAGCCGGATCACTCACCAAGGCTAAAATAACTGATCTGAACTTCGGCAAAAGTTAAAAATAAGTTGTAATTACATTTCCCCACTTGATCACAATCAAATATTTCTACATAATAGTACAGTATGTCAAAGATATGATCAGGATTGGACAGGAATATAGAATAAAGTAGCTAATTACTTGAACACTTCAAAAATTAACCAAGCAATCACTATACTAGAGGAAACACACCAATAGGACCATCTCCAAAATGAGGATGGAATAGATAACAGGAAATTTCTAACAAGCTCATGACCATAATGAATATCTTAATTCTTGCAAGTACAGGACAAACCACACAGAGGCTCTAATACACAGGCACAGCAGAGCATGACGACACAAATATCAAATAAAGTTGATTTTACAAGATAGGATTGAGATAAAATGAGATTGATCAGCTGAAGAGGAATATAATGAACACCCAGGATAATGTGGATCTGCAGGACTTGAACAAAAATGGCACAAGATCAAATAAGTATAGATCAGGATTAATCCAGGGTAGAGCATGACATGGAGGATCACAAACTTTACAGGATTAGGACAAAAGAAGCCAAGAGAAATAAATCAAAACAGAACTGTACTCAAAAATGCAATTCTGAGCTCTGAAGGCTCAAGACCAAAGAAAATGCATCCTTAGATCCAGCTCCAACAATGTCATTAAGTTTGCAGGGGACACAACATAGTTGACCTCATCAGCAACAACAATGAGTCGCAGTTCAGAGAAGAGGTGGAAAATCTCATGACATGTTGCGGGAGCTACAACCTGAGTCTCAACGTGGACAAGATGTAGGAAATAATTGTGGTCTTCAGGAGGACCAGAATGACCACCCTCCACTACATATCAACTCTGGAGTGGAGAGAATAGAAAGTTCTGTTGTGAGTGAGGTAACAGGTTTGGTAGGTCTCAAAGGCAAGGACTCTGAACACAGTTTTTTTTTGTAGTGAAGGATTTTATTTACTACAAAATGTATGGGAAAATTGTAACTGATGCACCTTGCGCGCGCACACAAAAAAAGAAAAATCAGTACGATGCCCCACCACCCCTTGACTCAGTGCAGGCATGGCTCGATGCTACAAGGGACACTAATTAAAAGCTCGCAACCCTTTTAACAGTGCACATCTTACCAACAGTTTCTCCAGCATCCTTCCACATTTCTAGGCCTGGAGTGAAGCAGGGTGGCCCCAAGCTGGCAAAGAGAGAGAACAAAGAACACATGGCACCTTTATAGTGCTGGAAGTTCCAGCCCAGATCATTGACAGGGTGCCAATGGCTTGGTGCCAGGAGGGTTAATCCAATTACAACAGCCAATGGCCCAAGCCCAAGTACAGGCAGGCTGGAGAGTGCAGTCCAGGTAATTTACAAGAGTCCAACAGCAAGGTGTGCACTAATGGGTGGGGCAGAACCAAACCTTGATTGGCAGCTGGTATGTCCTCTGACTAGGTAGGGGGCAGTGCTGTCACATGACAGCTACAATCCTTCCCAATATAAGTACTAAGTTCCTTGGAGTTCACTTAAATAGTGATCTATCATGGACATTCAACATCTCCTCACTTGATAGGAAGGTGCAACAGTGACCTCACTTCATGAGAAGACTGAAGAGGGCAAGGCTACCTGCCACTGTTATGTAAACTTTCTATCAGACCTCGATCAAGATCAACCTGGCCCACTGCATTACAGTGTGGCATAGTTTCTTTTGGACCATAAGAGTGACAGAGAAGATCATGGGAATCTCCCTTCCCCCCCAATCGATGTAATCTACCCGGATCGTTCTCTTAAGAGGGTGCACAAAAACATTGAGGACCCCATCCACCCTGCACACACATTTTTCAGCTGCTCCTATTGGGGAAGAGATACAGATGTATCAGATCCAGAACCACCAGGCTGAGGAGCAGCTTCTTCCCAAGGGCAGTGAGAAGGCTGAACAACCAAACGAATTGCTCACACTAACCATTTGAGGCTTCCATTTGCACAAAACAAAACTTATTTATTTATTTTTATCGACGAAATACTTGCCCTGCATATGTATCATTTGCGTTATGCGTGTAATGTCTCGTTGGGTGTGTTATGAATCCAGAGGACCCCAAAACCCAGCAGCAATAGAAATTCACCAAGACAAATGGTTACTCAAACAAAAGTTGCTTTTAATTTTATTTAAACATAAAAAAGGATCAAATTTTAACTTATTACTATTAACTTAACCCCCTTCTAATTCTAAGCACACATGTGTGTGATGTATATATGTTCAGGAAAGTTCTTTGCTTTAATAGTCCAGTTTCACTTCTCACTTCTCCAAGTTCACTGGTTTTCAGGCAATTCTTATATTGTGCATATAATTAAACATTCATGTATTTTCACCAGGCTCTGGTGCTTAAACATAAATGGTTATTGCTCAGGAAGGTTCTTGTTGGTTTCAGAGAGAGATCTGTTGCTCGTTGGACACAGACACAAACTGATTTCCTCCAATCAGCCACTTCAGTGTCTTGCTGAAGAAACTTTCCCCATCATGAATTTTCCAATTGATAACCTCTTCTTCCAGGTCACCACAGAGTTCCTCTTGTTTCCCTTATTTCAGGAGAAACAGTCTAGCCAGTCATTTTCTCTTGTAAGGACTACAAGGGTTTTGAACACGCTGAACTCAGAACTCACAACCCATCTTCAAAATGGGGTTTTCAACCAGCCTGCCATGTTGCAGCCTCCAAAAAGCTACTGCAGAACTGTAATATTCAGTTTTCTCTCTCTCTCTCTCTCTCTCTCTCTCTCTCTATTTGCAAAACCTCATGACCCCTCTTAGAACAGGAAACTGCAACCAGACACCAGAATTGCTGGCACCAGAATTAGTTTCTGCCTGGACATCTGTTGCTTTAACTCTGCAGCATCAGTCCAATTAACACCTATTTGTGAAGCCTCCACAGGCACTCTTCAAAGTTTCTGTAAAGTCACTGAGGACATGAAATCTATTTTTCAGCAAAGTTCAACCCCTGTGATATCCAGAAATAGTTGAGAGCACTGGATACGTCAAAGGCTCAGACAAATTCCCAGCCCTGATGATAAAGAATTTCACTCTGGAACTAGCTGGCCTCCAGTTAAGTTTTCCAGATCACTTACAACCTTGGCTTCTATCTGGCAACAAGGAAAATTGCCCAGATACATCCTGTTCAAAAAAGCAAGAAAAATTCCAATCCAGCCAGTTACTACCCAATCAATCTACTCTCAAGCAAAGTGATGGAAAGCAGACAACAGTGTTATCAAGACCTTCTCACAAATAAGCTTCTCACTGTCTGGCAGGACAATTTGTTCCAAATGTGGACCAAAGGGATGAATACCAAAGACATGAGAGAAACTACCCTTGACAATCATTCCATCCATCACTGGTGCACAGTGTCTCCATCTACCAAATATACCTTGGCTTTGTCCGTCACAATAGCATAGATCTCTCAGTGGACCCTTTTTCAATTCTCCATCCAATTCACTTGCTGACATGTCTTTCAATGGTCTCATTGAGACTGAGACCACCCACAAATTGGATGAACATCTCATCTTCTGAATGGGCACACTCCAACCTGACGGCATTAATATCAACTTGTCTGGCTTTCACTAACCCACCCCCCACCTTCTTCTCCCATCGCTTTCTCCATCTCTGTCTCTCCATTCCATCTCCTTTTGTATAAATATGATAAATTCTTACCCCGCCGCTTATCATATCCAATTAACACCCTTTTGTTGGTCTGGATTCCTCCCCCAGCCAGCATTGTCTGAATCAGGCCAGGACCAATGGGGGTTGGTGGGCATTCACAGGCATTGTCCCCTAAATGAGGTATTGTGACCCCCACCCACAGAACTAGTGTCACTAGCGTCACTAGTCTCCAAGCAATATAAGCAGTGTGTGTCTGTTATGTTGAAGGGAGGGGGAAGTGTGATGGTGGTGGTATATAGGTAAGTAACAATACCCCCCACCCTTCTACTGAGTAAGTTTTCAAACATGCCCGCTCTTCCCCCCCCCCCCACAACCCCAAATAAGACTGGTTCTGATGCCGACCTTGGTCTGAATTTCTGAGATTTACTGCTTCTGGATTATTCCTTGAAGAAGGGCTTAGGCCCAAAACGTTAGCAATATGTCCTTGTCTTCTATGGATGCTGAAAAGACCAGCTGAGTTCCTCCAGAATTTCGATGTGTTTTCACTGCAATCACAGTGCCTACAGACTTTCGAGTTTCACATAGTACAGTTATTGTCCAGGCTACTCTGAAGGCACCTCCCAAACCCTCAGCTTCTTATGACCACAAAAGACTAGGGCAACAGACACATGGCAACTCCTGCAAATTCCCTTCCAAAGCTGCATATTATCCTGACTTGTAAATATATTGCCGGTCCTTCATTGCTTCTGGGTTTAAATTCTGGTATTCCCTACCCAAGAGAACTAGGGGAGCATCTTCACAAAACCAATTGTATCTGTTCAAGAGGATGTGTCCACCACCTCCTTTTTGAGAACTATTAGAAATGGGCAATAAATGTTTGCTCAGGTGCTGAAAAACCTACAAAAGAATGAACAAATAGAAATTGATGTCCTTCACAGGGAGTAAGCCTATTATTCCACTGAGGTCAGAAAGCTTCCTTTAACTTTAACAGAATTAGCCACAGAAATAAATGAAGGATCTGAAGAGGCTGAACAAATGCTTCTTCCTCCATAATCAGCAATAAACATCGGTATATATATTATTGTCAGGATGGAGGCCAGTGACGAGCGGTGTGCCTCAGGGATCAGTGATTTGGATGATGGAGTGGTAAATTGGGTTAGTAAGTATGCAAATGATACAAAAATAGGGGGAGTTGTGGATAGTGAAGATGGTTTTCATAGACTGCAGAAGGATTTGGACTGCTTAGAAGAGTGGGCTGAAAGGTGGCAGATGGAGTTTAATGTAGATAAGTGTGAAGTGCTTCATTTTGGAGAAAATAATCAAAACAGGACATATGGGGTAAAGGGGAGGGCATTGAGGAATGCAGAGGAACAGAGATCTTGGAATAACGGTTCTTTTAAAGTGGAATCTCATGTGAATAGAATGGTAAAGAAAGTTTTTGGTATGCTGGCCTTTATAAATCAAAGCATAGAATATAGGAGTTGGGAAGTGATGTTGAGACTATTCAAGGCATTGGTGAGGCCAAATTTGGAATACTGCGTGCAGTGCTTGCCCCAAATTATAGGAAGGGTATCAATAAGGTAGAGAGGGTGCAGAGAAGATTTACTAAAATGTTGTCTGGATTGCAGTATCTAGAATACATAGAAAAATTGAGTAGACTGGGTCTTTATTCATTGGATTTGATAGAGGCATTTAAAATTATGAGGGGGATAGATAGAGTAGATGTGAATAGGCTCTTCCCCTTAAGGGTAAGTGAGATTGGAATGATGGATCATGAATTAAGGGTTTGGGGGCAAAAGTTTAGAATAACATGAGAGGGAGCTTCTTCACAAGAGTGGTGGCTGAGTGGAATGACCTTCCAGAAGAGGTGGTTGCAGCAAGGACAATTTTGTCATTTAAGAAAAAGTTGGATGGGTATGTATGTGAGGGGATTGGAGGGTTATGGGCAGGGTGCAGGTAAGTTGGACTAAAGTAGATCACTTAAATCGGCATGGACGAGAGGGGCCAGGATGGCCTGTTTCCTTATTGTAATTGTTATATGGTTATAATTCAAATCTATTTCAGTACCGTTTATAGAGGTTCTGTTTCAGAACCAAGAGCAAGAAGATTAAAGTTAATATTAATTAAACTAAACTGCATCTTGCCAAAATCAGGAAATTCCCTTCAAGAATTTCTAAGCCAACATTACAAGAGCAGTTG
Organism: Narcine bancroftii; assembly: GCF_036971445.1. Lineage (NCBI taxonomy): Eukaryota > Metazoa > Chordata > Chondrichthyes > Torpediniformes > Narcinidae > Narcine > Narcine bancroftii. The sequence continues at coordinate 144,169,705 of NC_091471.1, read as the reverse complement.
GTTCTTGGTGGTGCTCAGGCCACATTCAGGCAGTTGATTGGTCAACCGGAATTACAACCAAGAGTGAACCTGTTATGCACTAAACCAGCAGCAATGGGAATTCACAAAAGACAATGGTATTTTTAAAACAATAATTTTTATTATTAATTATTAATAACATACCACTTCTTACTTAACTCTAAATTAACCCCACTACACACAAGTGTGTGTGCATGTGCGCGTTAAAACCCAAACCATTACAGTCTCAGATTTCTCGTTGAGTGATTTTCTGAGAATTGTTTCTTCATATTCATAAGATTCACAACACAAAGGAACAGAAGCAGGCCACTAGGCCCATCCAGTCTGTTCCGTAAATCTACACTAAACTACTCTACACTAGTTCCAATTTCTAGCCTTCCCCATATCCCTTGACGCCCTCACTAATGGAATATTTATCTATTTCTTGTTTAAATACTCCCAGTGATCTGGCTTCCACTGCTGTATGTGGCAGCGAGTTCCACAGATTCACGACCCTCTGGCTAAAAAAGTTCTGCCTAATCTCTGTTTTATATGGATAACTTCTAATTTTCAGACTATGTGTCCTCGATTCACCCACCAAGGGAAACATCTTATCAGCATCCACCCTATCTAAACCTTTCAAAATATGAAATGCCTCTATGAGATCTCCTCTCATTCTCCTATACTCCAATGAATACAACCCAAGAGATGCCAAACACTCCTCGTACGTTAGCCCTTGCATTCCGGGAATCATCTTAATAAATCTCCTCTGCACCCTCTCCAACAACATCACATCCTTTCTAAGATAGGGGGCCCAAAACTGCACACAGTCCTCCAAATGAGGTCTCACCAGTGCCCCATAGAGCCTCATCAGCACCTCTTTACTCTTGTACACTATTCCTCTTGAAATGAATGCCAAAATAGCATTCGCTTTCTTCACTACCAATTTCACCTTGTCATTAACTTTTAGGTTTCCCTGCACAAGGACACCTAGGTCCCTTTGCACATCCGAGGTCTGAATTTTCACCCCATCCAAATAGTATTCTGCCTGTTTAATTCCACTGCCAAAATGTACAACTGTACATTTCTCCATGTTAAATCTCATCTGCCATAATTTTGCCCAATCTCCTAATCTGTCTATATCCTTCTGCAGCTTTACAGTTTCAACTACACTTCCTGCTCCGCCACCTATCTTGGTGTCATCTGCAAATTGGGCCACAGAACCATTCATGCCACAATCCAAATCATTAATATAAATTGTAAACAGCAGCGGCCCCAATACCGACCCCTGTGGAACACCACTAGTTAAAGGCAGCCATCCAGAATGGGATCCCTTAATTTCAACCCTTTGCTTCCTGCCTATCAGCCAATTTTCCATCCAGTTTAATAACTTCCCTGTAATTCCATGGGCCCTCATCTTATTTAGCAGCCTAATAAGTGGCACCTTCTCAAAAGCTTTTTGAAAATCTAAATAGATAACATCCACAGACTCTCCTTTGTCTATCCTACTTGAGGTTTCTTCAAAAAAACTCTAATAGGTTGGTGAGGCAGGATCTACCCTTTAAGAAACCATGCTGACTTGGACCTATCCTGTCATACATCCCGAGGTATTTCATAACCTCATCCTTGACGATCGACTCTAATATCTTCCCAACCACCAACGTCAGACTAATAGGCCTATAGTTTCCTTTATTCTGTCTCCCACCTTTCTTAAACAGTGGAACCACATTTGCGACCTTCCAATCCTCTGAAATCTGTCCAGAGACTATGAATTTCTGGAATATCATCACTAATGGATCCACAATCTCCAAAGCCACCTCTTTCAAAACCCGCGGATGCACCTCATCCGGCCCGGGAGATTTATCAATCTTTAATCTATTTAGTTTGCCTAGCACAATTTCTCTAGTAACCCTAACTGAATCTAACTCTACTCCGTGAACCCTCTGACTGTCCGGGATATCACTAATGCCTTACACGGTTAAGACAGACGTAAAATATTGATTAAGTTCCTCTGCCATCTCTTTATAACCCATTACAATTTCCCCAGCATCGTTTTCTATCACACCTATGTCAACATGTGTCTCTCTTTTATTCCTTATATATTTGAAAAAACTCCGTATCATTTTTAATATTGTTAGCTAATCTCCTTTCATAGCTCATCTTTTGTTTCCGAATGACTTTCTTTGTCTCTTTCTGTAAGTGTCGAAAGGAAACCCAGTCCTCTGATTCCCACTAATTTTAGCTTCCTTGTATTCCCTCTCCTTTGTTTTTATTTTAGCCTTCACCTCTTTTGTTAGCCACAATGGTACCATCTTTCCTTGGACAAATTTCCTTTTCCTTGGAATAAATCTAGCCTGCATGCCTTTTATTTCTTGCAAAAATATCTTCCAGTCCTGCTTTGATCCTCCAGTTAGTTTGTTTTCCCAGTTTACTTGAGCCAATTCCTTTCTCATACCACTGTAATTTCCTTTATTTCACTGAAAAATTGATACATCTGATATTTTTTTTCCTTTCCAAATTTTAAATTAAATTAAACCATGTTATGATCACTGCTTCCTAGAGGTTCTATGATCTTTAACTCCCTAACGACCTAGGGTTCATTGCACATGACCCAATCCAGAACTGCAGATCCGCTGGTGGGCTTCTCAACAAGCTGTTCAAAAAAGCCATCTCTTAGGTTTTCTACAAACTCTCTCTCCTGGCTTCCAGTATTTTTCCTATCATTCCCAATCCCCTGCCACGTTAATTATTTTGTTATTATCCTTGTGGCATGCCCTCTGTATTTCCTGCTATAGCTCATTATCCACTTCCTGGCTATTGTTTGGGTGCCTGTATACAACTGCTAATGTGGTCTTTTTACCCTTGACATTTCTTAATTAAACCCATAATGATTCTATCTCTTTTGACCCCATGTCTCTTCTTTCTATTGATTTAATGTCATTACTTATCATTAGAGCCTCCCCTCCTCTACCCACCTGCCTATCTTTCCGATAGACTGTGTGACCTTGGATATCGAGCTCCCAATCACAGCCCTCATTGAGCCAAGTTTCAGTAATGGCTACAACGTCATTCTTTTTCAACTGAATCTGAGCAACCAGGTCATCCCCTATGTTTCTAATGCTACGTGGATTTAAATGTAGTTCCCTTAAACCCAATACTGATATTGTTTGTTCCGTATTCTTTTTGAACAGCACTTTCTCCTGCCTGCTCACCTGCCTTTTCTTTCTGTTGTGATTGATTAACTCTTCACTCTACCTGTTGTAATTCCCTGTCTCCCTACTGTCCTATTCTCTGCACTCTCATTTTGAATTCCCTCCCCCTGCCAAACTAGTTTAAACCCTCCCCAACAGCTCTAGCAAACCCTCCTGCCAGGATATTAGTCCCCTTCCAGTTTAGGTGCAGCCCATCCTTGTTACAGAGGTCTGGCCTTCCCCAGAAGCAATCCCAATGATCTAGGAATCTGAAGCCCTGCCCCCTGCACCAACTCCTTAGCCACGCATTCATCAGCTATTTGTACCCTGTCCAGCGTGTGGCACAGGCAGTGATCTGGAGATTACCACCCTCAAGGTCCTATCTTTTAACTTTCTACCTTTCCACCCAACTCCCTATGACTGATCTTCCACAAACTCCCCTCTTTTGCATGAAATTTTCAGAATCTGTGTTCCACATGAAAATAGTCATTTGACTATTTTCTTCCACGATGATTTCATAAACCCAGGCAAGGGCTGAACGAAGTAACCATCAAAAGTGGTTATGTTTCAAATGCAAAATTACATTTGCTTTCTTAATCAAAAGTGACTATTTCCATGAACACAATGAGGCTTTATCTTGAAGAGGCTGTCAGAAGTGGACTTCTTCCTTCAAAGGTCTCTTATTCTGTGTTCTCCTTTGACCAGCAGTAACATGTAACAGTACCATTTCTGGCTACTGTATCTTCAATTCTGCCTTCTCCAAAGAATGGTCAACTTCTTGTTTCAAAACACCCCTGGTTCAGTAATGTTTCTCAAAATACCTCATCGCATGACACGTGACATAATTTCTGTCTTTGAAGTTCATAATGCCTTCTTCAAAAGTATGAAGCATGAGCCAATGGACTCCGACTGGACTACTGGCCATTTAATCAAAAGTCCAGCTTGTTTGAATAGATACTTCTGAATTTCCATTCTAACAACATAGGTAAAGAAGCAGAATCTTTTATTTAACAGATGACCTCCTTGACCAACTCCTTTGTCCTAGATATTCCAATGGACAAATGCTTCTAGTTTTATTGGGGTGGCCTATCAGTCTTTGAGACACTGAAAATGGCTTCACTCTCTGAGTGTAATTGTGTGTCTATGTATTCCTGTGTCCAAACCCACAAAAATAATTATTTTATAACTAAAGATTGATATTAACACAATTCAATCACAGAGGCATTCACTTGGAGATGTCAAGCTTTGTTATAAAAGCAAAATTACTCAAACTATTTAGGCTCACTGATGCCATGCTCCATCTCTCTCCATCAGGCACATGACCCTGGGCCATTTGCTCATGATCCAACATATACCTACATCATAAACAAGGCATTAATCTGGATCTGAAAATAGGTTAATTAAGAATTAGCAAATTATCTGGTTTCATTGCTGACAATCCAGTCCTTCCTTATACATTCTGGTAGAAAACAGCTGTCCTTTCATTGTGTTTGACCCATCTCCAGCTGGGAAAACATGCTCTTCAAGATACCAGCTTGCAAAGCACTGATATGAACCATATGAGAAGGCATGGTCATTAACTCCAGAAGAAGACTTCATATTATATTTGAGTTACTAAGTCCTCAATGTCTTACAAGATTATGAAAATTTCAATTGCATGTATTGCACCTTTCTCACTTCATGGAACAAATATAACATGTTTCTTTGAATACATATGGAGTGATACATGAGGGTCAAAAGATTCCAAGCTGATGTCAGAACCATGAAAGAAATACTAGATACAGAGAACACACCTAATATTGGTGGAGAGAGATTGCCCTATTAATGAAATATGACTTAATATTCAACCCTTGAATTTCTTCTGTTATATGTGCCCTGCATGTGATCACAATCTTTTTTAGAGATGATAACCTTATTGTAGAGTCAGTAATTAGGTTAAATCCTTAATTATTGAACAGACTGCTAGTTGACTGCTCCTGTTCGTCTGCCCCAGGATTTGGTTTTCAATGGTGAGATAAAGCAGAGGTTTTTCAATTGAATTTCAAACACCTAGAAACAGATGCCATTAAAAAACTGTGTGAAGGTTGCAAATTGATATGCTCAGCTGGGCAAACAAGAAAAAAGATCAATTGATGGATGTAAAATGGAGATTGACTTATACAAGATCACAGAGTTATTCTGTGGCCCAATGAAAAGATTAGGTAGGCTGCATCCACACAAGAGACTGCAGATGTCTTGATTCAATGTGGGAATGGGAAGGCGAGTTGAAATAGCAAGCAGCCAGGAGCTGACTTGGGCCTTTTCCACTGCCAGGGAGAGGCCCACATAAAACAGAGATATTCTGCATGGGCAGTCTCCAACCCAATGGTATGAACACAGAATTTTCTAATGTCAGGTCACGAGTCCCCTCTCTCTTCTTGTTACACATCTGCTCTTTCCCAGCCCTCTTTCCCATAAACTCCTCTACCAGCCCCATAATCACTCCACTGGATTCTACTTCCTCTTCCTTCCGTTCTGTTCCATCAGGTCTCTCTTTATAGCATCATGCTCACCTTTCCTTATCAGATTCCAGCACTGTCAGCTTTTTACTTTCCATCTCTCTATGATTCACTTTCCTCCACCTGAGCCCTTTGTTTTTCTTGCCTCTTTCTCCCTTTGTCTGGTACCTGCCAATCTACTGCCTCTGTCAATCATGTTTCACCTCTCCCTGGTTACGAATCCCACATGGGGTCCTTGGCCCATCTCTTCCACTCTTTACACAAGCTTCTCTTTTCCATTTCACCAGTCTCGAGGAAGGGTTTCAGCCAGTGGCATATCTAGGTAAAATAGTGCCTATGGCAAGGCCCTCCTATTATATATATAAAAAAAAATCGCTCAATAAGTTGATGGTTGGGCAATTTTCACACACAATTGGGGTAGCGCTAACAGCTACACCAACCATGACACCTGACATATCCTACCTACCTTCCAAACCGTGGTGCTCAGCGACTTTATAAGGAATTTTTCAAGTTAACTTACTGGACGTCAGAATCAGTGGGGCAGATGGAGTATTAGGCTGCAGCTCTCTTGGAAGTGGTGCTGAAGTTGGCCTGGCCGTGGCGATGTTGCTGCTTCTCCTGGTGCTGCTCTGCTCCTTGGCGAACCACCTTTCCGGGGCTTGGGAGAGGCCAGAGGCTCCGGAGATTAGCTATTGGATGGACAGCTTCTCTGTGCAAAGAGCTCCACGTCCCGAGCACCACAGAGTATAAATTCATGCAAACACAAGACTGTGGTGCGACTTCCTGGTATGAAATTTTGATTGGGAGTTTGACTTAGCTCGGTGATAACGATTTGTGATCTAACATTAACATGAGCTAGAATTAACTTTACAATGAGACTAGTCTCTTAATCGCCAATTTACAAATCAATTCAATTTGTTGACACAGACACTTGCTTGATTTCCATCAGAAAGCAAAATGTGACAGTGCTATTAAAGAACAACAGACCCATACCTCGAAGTCCTTTCGTCAGGTGGAGATTCTTTGTTGGGCTCGGGAGTTCGATATTGGGTGAGCGAGGCTTGGACAGTGATGTCCCCCCTTCAAGTGGAACCCAGGACATGTGCCATGGCTGCCATAGCCTGGATACACCTATGGTTTCAGCCCAAAATGTTGATCATTCTTTTCCTCCCACTGGTGTTGCTTGACTTGCTGAATTCCTCAAGCAGAGAGTGTTTTGTGCAAAGCTAAGTTCTTATTCTTACTGTACCACAATGCTGGAACATTGTCACAGGGTTCTTCCTTGGGAAGAATTTGAAATGCTCCACTGATTTCTTTATTGCATCTGACAGATACTCCAGTTTTGTACATGTTTTATGTTTCCCGAGTTGCCTGGTTGGTGTGTGTATATAGAGCTCATGAAACTACATGCAATTTCATTTCCTCTGAGGGTAGAGAAATACTTCCAGTAAAAGCAGTGTGCAGTAATTAACTTGAGAAATAGAGAACACAATGTACAATTCTGACTCTTATGTATAGAAGACAAAAATATTAGCTCTTTACAATCAATATCATCATTAGGATTCAATCATTCTGGTTTTATGTGGGATGACACATTGAGCATCTTGAGGAACAGAGGCAAGTTACAACTGAAAAATTCTGGGTCTTCCAACAGATGGGTTATTTTAATTGTTATACCTTAATGATCTACTTGCCTTTTTCACCGGGTGTATAACTGTATTTGGGCACTTCACTAATTCTCTCAGTTGAGCTATCTTCAGTGAACCAGAAGTATTTAGAGGAGTCCACTCCTCTTATACTTTGGGATGGCACGGATGGTGTAGCTATTAGCGCAACACTGTTACAGCACCAGCCATCGGGACCAGACCGGGGTTTGAATCCCATGCTATCTGTAAGGAGTTTGTACATTCTCCCTGTGTCTGTGTGGGTTTCCTCCAAGGGGCTCTGGTTTCCTCCCACCTTTTGAAGCGTACCGGGGGTGTAGGTTAATTGGGTGGCACAGGCTTGTAGGCCAAAATGGCCTGTTACTCTGCAGTATGTCTACACTTAAACAGAAAATTTTAAAAGACAGAAAAGTTCCTGAGAGATAGTTTAATACAACACATTTAATACTCATGGATGCATTGACTCGAATAAGTTGTACACTTTGATGAGCAGCAAGCTGAGCTCAGGTTAGAGTGAGACTTTCTTTTCTCCTTCACCAATGTCAGAAGATATATTCCTACGATTCAAAGATTATATATATATATATATAAAAAAAACACAATTCAAATTCCACTGCAGAAGATTCAAGGCAGAGCCTTGGGAAAACATGTTTAGCATCAAAGAAGAAAAAGAGATATTTGAAATCTGAAGAAAAGAAATCCAGGAAGGTCAAGATATGATACTGTTGACTATTTTATTTGAGTTTTGTGACTTTCCTTTTAACAAATTTTATATTATTACATGTCAAATCTGTTGATGAATGAGGGATTATTGTTGGTCAGTACAAATGAAAATATTAAAGAAAGAAAATAGTTATGTCGTGAGGGGGAGAAGATTTATGGAGAATAAGTGCAAAACAAGGTTTTGGAACTTTTAAACAAAGATGATGTCCAGTCATAGAAGTAAATGATAAATCTTATCCTATTTCTTTCTGTCTTGTAAACATGTAGGGTAGATTTAACTGATTCATGTGGGCCTGTATTTGACCATTATAATCATAATATGTTAGAATCATAATGGTAAAGAAAGGTCATATCAGCTCCCAATAAAAAAGGTCCTGTCAGTTCTATTTCCCTGCTCTGTAAAACAATGGAATCCAAATAAAACTTGGAAATATTCAGCAGGAAAACTTGGACTAAGAACAGAAGAACTAACATTTTTAGGTTGACATGCTTTCATTGATTTAGGCATAAATCCTAAACTCTCCACATATTCTGCCTAACACGATGGGTACTTGCACATTTTCTGTTTTAACTTTCCTTTCAAAACTTCCTTTCCAATGTTCTTACAGGCAGCAAGCTCTCGATAACAACTCTTCTCCAAGTAAAGAGCTTTTCTAGAAATGCCCCTTGCATCTTTTGGCCAGAACCTCACATCTCTGCCCGCCTGGTCTTTGAACCTTCTACTAATGGAAACAACTGTTCTTTATTTAAATTGGTCATGATCTCCAACAAATCTTTCAATCATCTCTCAATTTTTGCTCCAAGGAGAGCCAATACAGCCTTCAGTCTAACCTTAATCCCTGGTAAATCTTTATCATACTCTTCACAGGATCTCTAAACTGAAATGACAAGTTATTCCACTCAAAACTTGTTTTATTTCATTGAAGTGTGTTGATGCCTGTAATATCAGCCATAGCCACTTTAAAATCACTCCTTGTTAAAGTTAATGTTCTGATGTTCAAAGTGATGGGGATCAGAGCGCCTGTTATCTTAAAATTTAATTTTAAAACAGGAGTACTTATAAATTCAATGGTGATTGCTGCAACGATGTTCCATTCTACAGGTCCTATATTGCAGAGCATTAATAAATATTCAAGTAGTTTAGAAAATTGGTGCACCATCTAGCAGTTAATATCTTTTTTGCATTTAGTTTAAACACACTTCATTTGTGGGCTTTACAGGCTGAAGTCACTAAATGTTGATCGTAATTATTGATTGAGGATCTTTTGTGGTTTGTTGCTTCCATAACTAATCTTGCATCAAAATCCATATCCCCACCAATGCTACCATCAAGATGATTGAGAGTCATTCAGATAAAGTCATGAACTGCATGCCATTGTGAATGAAGTTAGGAAAGGTAAAGAGAAAGGTGGGGGAGGGGGTGAGGATTGGTGAGTACAATCAGAGCTATGAGATAAATAAAGGACAAGCAATGAACTCTGTAGTATAAGGCCTTGCAAGATTTGGCCTTAACTTCAAGATTGTGAGGAAAATATCTTTACACTATTTAGCACTACAGAAAATTCATAAATGATACATGTTTGGGTCGAAATGGAAGAACAAAGTTTGTAATTGTAAGATAGTTACCAAAATACTTAGTTGGCAAGCCATGAAAAATTATTCTGCCTAAACGTTGGTGAATAAAATTAGAGTACAGATTGAGAGTAAAACAGGAAATGGTATGACAAGCCATACAAAGCAGCATACAACTGCATGCAGCAAACAAAAGAGAACACTGAGTCATGAGCTGTTAAACAACTTATAACATGGCACACCATGAATGAGGCAGGCAATGAGCATCTCCAACACAATGGAGACTAACCACCTAATCTTGGCAATGAATGGCATTACCATCATCTAGTATCCTGGAGTCACTATTGACAAGTAAATGAACTGGTCCACCTATGCAAGTGCATTGGGTACAAAAGTGAGTAAATCATGTCCTTTTCCAGTATTTGCAGTCTTCCTTGTTTAACTCACTTCCTGACACCTCTAGGTCTCTCCACCATCAGCAAAGCACAAGTTAGAGTGAAATGAAATACTCTCGACTTGTCTGGATGACTATGTTGCCATTTAACTCTGAAGTAATTTGACAGCCAGCTCTTCAGCGCTTGACGTCCTGTTTTGCGGAAACTGCCAAAATGTTTGGCCTGGAAGTCAGCCTGAAGAAAACTGAGGTCCTCCATCAGCCAGCTCCCCACCATGACTACCAGCCCCCCCACATCTCCATCGGGCACACAAAACTCAAAACGGTCAACCAGTTTACCTATCTCGGCTGCACCATTTCATCAGATGCAAGGATCGACAACGAGATAGACAACAGACTCGCCAAGGCAAATAGCGCCTTTGGAAGACTACACAAAAGAGTCTGGAAAAACAACCAACTGAAAAACCTCACAAAGATAAGCGTATACGGAGCCGTTGTCATACCCACACTCCTGTTCGGCTCCGAATCATGGGTCCTCTACCGGCATCACCTACGGCTCCTAGAACGCTTCCACCAGCGTTGTCTCCGCTCCATCCTCAACATTCATTGGAGCGCTTTCATCCCTAACGTCGAAGTACTCGAGATGGCAGAGGTCGACAGCATTGAGTCCACGCTGCTGAAGATCCAGCTGTGCTGGTTGGGTCACGTCTCCAGAATGGAGGACCATCGCCTTCCCAAGATCGTATTATATGGCGAGTTCTCCACTGGCCACCGTGACAGAGGTGCACCAAAGAAAAGGTACAAGGACTGCCTAAAGAAATCTCTTGGTGCCTGCCACATTGACCACCGCCAGTGGGCTGATATCGCCTCAAACCGTGCATCTTGGCGCCTCACAGTTCGGCGGGCAGCAACCTCCTTTGAAGAAGACCGCAGAGCCCACCTCACTGACAAAAGGCAAAGGAGGAAAAACCCAACACCCAACCCCAACCAACCAATTTTCCCCTGCAACCGTGTCTGCCTGTCCCACATTGGACTTGTCAGCCACAAACGAGCCTGCAGCTGACGTGGACATTTACCCCCTCCATAAATCTTCGTCCGCGAAGCCAAGCCAAAGAATTTGACACCACTCAGGAAAAAGCAGCTTTCTTAGTTGGTGTCCCCTGAACCTTCCTAAATCTTCATTCCCTTCATCGCTGGTACATAATTGATGCAATGGGCAATGCTTGAGATGCACTCCCTCCACCAAGGGCACAAAATGCACTGTGGCTACTCAGTAAGGCTTCTGTTAGTACCTTTCAACCCCACCAGCAGGAAGATCAAGGACAGCAGGCACAGGGGTACACTACCTCCTGCATTATACCTCCACAATTAGTATAACTGTTAGCACAATGCTAATAAAGAGCCCATGATCCAGGTTCGAATCCGACGCTGTCTGAGTTTGTACATTCTCCCCTTGACCTGGCTTGGTTTTCGCCAGGTGCTTAGTTTCTTCCCACTTTCCAAAATATACAGGTTGTAAGTTAACAGGGTGTAATTGAGAAGCACAGGTTTTAATGGCCGAAATTGGCTTCTACTGTGTTGTAAATAAGTCACACGACACCCTAGTCCAGAAAGATTTAATTTGCCCTTCATTGTTGCTCAGTCTAAATCCCAGGCCTCGACTTAACACTGGGTTCAATTTGGCATCTTACAATTACCATTACAGGAAGGATATAAACAGTATAGAGAGAATGCAGAGGAGATTTACAAGAATGTTGCTGGAGTTTCAGGGTTTGAGTTACAGGGAACAGTTGAGCAGGCTGGGATTTTATTCTCTGGAGAGTAGAAGGTTGAGGAGTGATTTGATAGAGGTATTCAAGATTATAAGGGGGACAGATAGAGACAATCTGGATAGGCTTTTCCCATTGAGAGGGAACTTCAAACAAGAGGGCATGGATTGAGGGTAAAAAGGGAAAAGTTTAAAGGAAAAATAAAGGGAAATTTCTTCACGCAGAGGATGGTTGGGGTGTGAAATGAACTTCCAGTGGTTGAAGTGAGATTGATGTTAATATTCAAGAATAGGTTGGATAGGTTTATGGATAGGAGAGGTGTGGAGGGTTATGGGCCAAATGGAAGTCAGTAGGACTAAGTGGGAGATAATGTTCAGCACGGAATAGTAGGGCCAAACTGGCCTGTTTCTGTGCTGTAAATGGTTATATAACATCTCAGGCAGGGACTATTTGGGATAATAGATAGTGATGCCAAAATCTGAAAATGAAGTTTAAAAATAAACACAAGAAAAATGGCTCAATTTCTGAGCAATTTGAGCCAGCGACTGCAGAAAGATCAGGATCAATCTGACTAAACCTAAACTTTATGCCATTGCAATTACAGGACAGCTTGGAGCACTCTGCAAGAAAATAAAACACAGGACACACCAGGAACAGGTTTTTCCAAGGGTTTCATCATGAGGGACAAAAATTTTAAAAATTAGATTTACACTTGATGTGCATTTTATGTGATAAACGGTGCAACCAAATTCATCGCAATTATTGTGAATGGTGTAATTCTCAGAAGATTCTGTACAAAAAAAAGGAATGAAAATTAGTCATTAGAACTTCTGGGTTGGTACTTTCATATTGAAGGATAATGATCAAACAAAAAGGTCTGGAGGTTGCACTGCTGCAGTCCATTAAAGCCCAAAGCAGTGCATGATTTTCTTCCTGGGTCTGGAATGAATATGAATACCCAACTAGTTATGGCTGAGCCCAGATATATGATTACATTAGAATGGGTTAAGCCTGAGGAAAACACACAATCCATCTGATGCTGGACCAAAATCACAACCAAACACAAAAATTGCACTGAATAAATTAACTAAATTAGAACTGAAACTGTAAATGTAATTTGTACAGGTCTGATGATTTTAATGGCATGAACTATAAAGTAGGCTGAAGGAAAAAATATAATTTTTTTGCATGAATTTCTCACAATCATAGGACAGGGAGACAAAATAATAACAAAAAAAAAGTCAACTGAATCTGATATGAATTGTCCACCCTCAAAGTGATACATATTACAAACTCAGTTTCATTAAAACAAGTTTTACCAATGCAGTGAAGTTGTACAAAAAAAGTCAGTCACTCCACTATAACATAAGGCAAAATCATTTTCCCCCAAAGTCTCAAATCATGTGTTTCATCAGGTAAAAAAAAAACTATGTGTGGAATGAGTATCAGCTATTCCGAAGGAAATTTCAAAGGGAATAAGCCAGTAATTGGGTTGATGGGTCTCTTGCACCTGTACCCAGGTTGAACAGCTATTTTACATGTTAGGACAACTGCAGACCTTTCCTCTGGCTTTGCTTTGTCTTTTGGGTTCTAACAAAGTGCTTCCAGTGTGAAACATTAATGTTTTTTATTCACACAGCCACTGCATTCCTTGAAATTATTCCCATTTTCTCGGAATACATGCTGTGTAAAAAGCTTGGAACAGGAATAGTATATTTGTAATTCTTTTAGTACCGTCTGCTCTTTCCCATGGCCTGCTCTCCCGTGCTGCCCCGACTGTCTGCAGCCTACTTTCTCCCATGGCCCGTTGACCCTCTTTGCCCTGGCACTCCACTGCCTACTTTCTCCTGCGGCTCGCTGTCCCACTCTGCCCTGGCACTCCACTGCCTACTTTATCCTGCGGCCCGCTGTCCCTCTTTGCCCTGGCACTCCACTGCCTACTCTCTCCTGTGGCCCGCTGTCCCGCTCTGTCCCAGTGGTCCACTGCCTATGCTCTCCCATGGCCCGCTGTCCGGTTCTGTCCTGGCACTCCACTGCCTACTCTCTCCTGAGGCCCGCTATCCCACTCAGTCTCAGCGGTCCACTGCCTGCTCTTTCCCACACCCCACTTTCCCCCTGGTGGTCCTCTGCCTGCTCTCTGTTGCTGTAGGCTGCTAAGCCTAATCCTAACACTAACCCTATCCCTAACCAGAACCCCAACCATAGCCATAACCCTAACCCTATCCCAAATCCCACACCTAACCCTATCCTGAAGATGTAAATATAAGGTCACCCACAATAAACATATCCCAGACAAATCAAAATGCACCACTGATCCCACTAAGAGCGAGAAACAGGATAATGAAAGCATGAGCCAACCAAAAGTGGCAGTTTATAGTGAGATAGGACCTCTGAGAGAGATCAGTGAACACAAGGAGGGATGATTATCCTGTTGCCTGCATATTGACAAACTAATTTAAACATTAATCCTAACCCTAGATTTGACACTAGGTCTGCCAGATTGTGAGCAAATTGGACTGTGGGTTAGTCCTCTTTGAGGAGCCTGAAGCCCCCCACCCACAATCTGCCACCAGCCTCCAGTAATAGTAACGGTGATTAGTAAGGGATTACTTAAGGTGGTATGTGAGTGAAAAGAAAAAGTTTAAAATCCACTTCTTTTGATCAATACTTGCAGTAGATTTTCCCACAATCTTTTATAAATGGTGTGCATGTTTTATTAAATTGTCCATGTATTTTCCCACACTCTTTTATATATCGTGCGTGTATGTTTTATCGAATTTAGAGTATTTTCCTATGCTCTTCCATATTGTGCTTTATTCCCATGCACTTCTATTAATTGTTGTGTTTTAATAAAAGTAACATTTGATAGCAAACCCTTGTGTCCAGACTCATCTCTCATGGACCTGACACTTTCTCAACATAACAGAGTTACTGTCAGGGTTATTCACCATTATCGCCATAATTTCAACCTGGCATATAAAACCAGGGGAATATTTCTGAACCATTTTTTGGGAAAAACAAGTGGGTCTAACATTAGATGCATTCCTTGAAATTATTCCCATTTTCTCGGAATACATGCTGTGCAAAAAGCTTGGAACTGGAATAGTATATTTGTAATTCTTTTAGTACCGTCTGCTCTTTCCCATGGCCTGCTCTCCCGTGCTGCCCCGACTGTCTGCAGCCTACTTTCTCCCATGGCCCACTGTCCTACCAGGATTATACCAGTGACCCGCATTGGATGCAGACGCCAATGGTGTTGAGTTACACATCTTGCCCTTTTGTTTGCCGAATGTTGGAATGGTGTATAAAATGGTGGACTGAAATGGAGATTTGTAGATTTGGTGATGAACAGCCAATGCCAGGATATCGGAGACTTTTCATACGGTAGAATCCCGCAAAGTCTGTGTAAAAATCATAATGAACTCTTCTCTTTCAATAGATGCTGCCTGATCTGCTGTATGTTACAAGCATTTTTAATTTTTTTTTTCCAGATCTCTATCAAATTTGGTTTTTCGTGTTCTGTAGCTTACAGTAATTTTGCAAGCCTGGTATGTAGTAAAGCCCGGAGCTTCGTGCATCTAATTCCAAATGTACACAGAGATAACTTCAATAGCCAAAACTTTAAGTATCTGTGTTTGTGTTGAAGGGGAGAAGGGGTGGAGTTGAGAAGGGGTAGAGCTGAGAAGGGGTGGGGTGTGAAAGTTTGTGGCCTCTTCTATGGCCTCTTGTGGCCAAGGATTTTTTTCCTTTACCTGAGTCCTTAGCTATTCAATTCGTTGGATCCAAACTAAAACCAGGGGTGGAGCAATTCTAAGTGAAATGGATTGACAATTTGTCTTCTTGACTCAGTAATAGTTGTTATTTAGGGTTATTTTTCAGATTCTGAAAATCGCAAGTAGAAAACCCACACAGGACCAAATAAAGCGTCCAGGGTCCAAAGCCTAAATTTTCAGTGCCCCAGATGAAACATTAACTAAAATTACATCCAAATAGAAGATCCTTTATCACTTCTTGAAAAGAAGCCAATCGCTTTCCTGCCTTTCTACCTAACAGGCAACCTCTTAATGTTGTTTTACTTTTAGAATTAGCACATGACAAGCTGAACACGATAGGGCCTAAAATATTGGCTTGAACACCTCCTGAAAGCGAACAGGTTTGCTATATCATTGTATTTCTACTGGCACTGGATTCCAGGGCAGGAATGCACCTTAATCAGCAAATCTTTATACAAGTCCATTCACATTACTTCAAACTAATCAATTGTATTTAAAACACAATGATGATCATTGGAAATGTGAGCATGCTCTGAACAATATGACAAGCACATTCAAAGGATGTGGACTAACAACTGACCCAGGAGGGAGTCCAGTAAAAAACACAGGACGAAGCACATGCAGGGAAGGAAATCTAGGGGAGAAATGTGGACCAGCTCCAAGTACTTGAACATATAAATATCTACACTTACAGAACAAAAGACCAGTCAAGATTGCAATTAGGTGGAGACAAAACAAAACAACTCAAATACAGGATTGGGGGCAATGACACCTTGGGGGCAATGACACCTTGGGGGCAATGACACCTTGGGGGCAATGACACCTTGGGGGCAATGACACCTTGGGGGCAATGACACCTTGGGGGCAATGACACCTTGGGGGAAAATGACCGGATTGAAATGAAGAGTGAGAAAGTAAAATTTGTTACATCCAATATTAAAAGATTATTTCAACCTCTTCTTCGGAATCAAGACCAAAAAATGTGCGACCGCTACTTTCTCCAACCCCCTCACCCCGCCCCACCCACACACCAAAAAACTTTAAACTCGTGCTTTCCCCCCCCCATCATAGCATAAGCTTAATTGGAGATGGTTGCGTTGGCGATAAAACAAGACTGGACACCTTAATGAAGCAGAGCGGAAAGAGTGGATGCCGTTTGGTGCTGGAGGGTTGGTTGGTTGGTAGGATGGAGACGACATCGTAGAGTGCAGAGACGGGAGCAGGTTGGAGATTGCAATCAAAACCTGCGATGGAATTTTTTGTGGATTGGGACTACGAAACGGTATGGCCGCGGGATCGTGACGGATCCGCTCCATGATCGTGGCTAAAACATGGTCCAGATCCGCGTCAGATCCAGATGCCTGGTCGCAGGCTGGTCCACAATAAAACTGCAGTGAAGTGTGCGAGGACGTGAAGTGGATGAGCCTCCAATCAATAAGTGGGCAGCTGCTCGGCAAAATAGTGGGATGGGGGTCAAAATAGTGGGATGGGGGTCAAAATAGTGGGATGGGGGCAAAATAGTGGGATGGGGGCAAAATAGTGGGATGGGGGCAAAATAGTGGGATGGGGGCAAAATAGTGGGATGGGGGGCAAAATAGCGGGATGGGGGCAAAATAGCGGGATGGGGGCAAAATAGCGGGATGGGGGGCAAAATAGCGGGATGGGGGCAAAATAGCGGGATGGGGGCAAAATAGCGGGATGGGGGCAAAATAGCGGGATGGGGGGCAAAATAGCGGGATGGGGGGCAAAATAGCGGGATGGGGGGCAAAATAGCGGGATGGGGGGCAAAATAGCGGGATGGGGGGCAAAATAGCGGGATGGGGGGCAAAATAGCGGGATGGGGGCAAAATAGCGGGATGGGGCAAAATAGCGGGATGGGGGCAAAATAGTGGGATGGGGGCAAAATAGTGGGATGGGGGCAAAATAGTGGGATGGGGCAAAATAGTGGGATGGGGGCAAAATAGTGGGATGGGGCAAAATAGTGGGATGGGGCAAAATAGTGGGATGGGGCAAAATAGTGGGATGGGGGCAAAATAGTGGGATGGGGGCAAAATAGTGGGATGGGGCAAAATAGTGGGATGGGGGAGCAAAATAGTGGGATGGGGGAGCAAAATAGTGGGATGGGGGAGCAAAATAGTGGGATGGGGGAGCAAAATAGTGGGATGGGGGCAAAATAGTGGGATGGGGAGCAAAATAGTGGAATGGGGGAGCAAAATAGTGGGATGGGGGAGCAAAATAGTGGGATGGGGGAGCAAAATAGTGGGATGGGGGAGCAAAATAGTGGGATGGGGAGCAAAATAGTGGGATGGGGGAGCAAAATAGTGGGATGGGGGAGCAAAATAGTGGGATGGGGGAGCAAAATAGTGGGATGGGGGAGCAAAATAGTGGGATGGGGAGCAAAATAGTGGGATGGGGGAGCAAAATAGTGGGATGGGGGAGCAAAATAGTGGGATGGGGGAGCAAAATAGTGGGATGGGGGAGCAAAATAGTGGGATGGGGGAGCAAAATAGTGGGATGGGGGAGCAAAATAGTGGGATGGGGGAGCAAAATAGTGGGATGGGGGAGCAAAATAGTGGGATGGGGAGCAAAATAGTGGGATGGGGGAGCAAAATAGTGGGATGGGGGAGCAAAATAGTGGGATGGGGGAGCAAAATAGTGGGATGGGGGAGCAAAATAGTGGCTGCATCAATGAGGATTAAACTACAGACCGGAGTATGGCGACTTCCTCTCCCTCAGGAGTAAATTGTGAGAGTTCTCTTCTCACCAGAACTCGAAATAAAACCTCAATGGACAAAATATATAATTTGCTGCCTAAATTGGTGACTGGGCAGGGAAACGTGAAATGGACATTTTACGTTTGTCCCAAACGAATCGGTTCTTTCTTTCGAGTCTCAGAGTGGTGACAGGACGATTCGAACTCTGTAAAGAGTTTGATTTCGTTCTCCGTCCTTCCCACTGTTGTTTGGGAGTATTTACATTAACACATGGGATGAGACTGGCAATTAAACAGTGTTCTGAAGCATTCCCCGGAATGAGGACATGAGAGTATGGATCCTAATGTTGGTGTTCGAATTGCCAAATTGATGAGATTGTTGCTGAGATATCCCATGAGATCAACTTAAATAAAACTTACCTCGTCAGACTTGGTTTTCATGTCACTCACATAGCAGAGCTTTTCCCACTGTAAACACTCAGGTCGTGTGAAGCCAGTATTGGTATCTCAGCAGCCTCGTCGTTCTCATGATAATGAAGCTGCTCCCCATAACAAAAGCTCCTTTCTCTGTCTTGCTCCCTCTTTATAGTCTCACTCATACAGTCTTTTAGCAAAACTCAAATTGCATGTGCCTATAGTTTAAATGGGGGGGGGGGGGGGGGGGGGGGTGGGAGGACTGGGCTGAGGAAAGGAAACTCTGATTTTGACTAAACTAGTACCTGCAGTGGACAAACCAGTAATCTAGATGCATTTAAGTGGACTTTCTCCAGGAATGCAAACAAAATGTGAAATAGATACCTTACAGGATTGGGACTTGGATTCAACAACGAACATAATCAGGATTTCAGATGAGAAGTCATAAGTTTTTTTTTACACGATAGCAGCTAAAATATGGGACAGATCTTTCCTGGGATCGAGATTAGGTAACACTTAAACACTGGGATGGATCATCTTTTGGATCAGAACTAAATATTATTCCATCAGATTGTTGAGAGACTATTTGTGAGCAAGATGAAATAGTGCATACGTGGAGCTAGTAAAAGAAGAAAGGAAACATTCATTCAGAGAGTCAGAATCAATATCGGAATTTTTAAAATTTAGACAGACAGCACGGTAACAGGTCCTTCCAGCCCATGAGCCCGTGCCGCCAAATTACACCCAATTAACCTACAACCCCGGTACTTTTTGAACAGTGGGAGGAAACCAGAGCCTTCAGGGAAAACCCAAGTAGACATGGGGGAACGTGCAAACTACTTACAGACAGCGCAGGATTCAAACCCTGGTCCCGATCGCTCGCACCTTAACAGTGTGGCGCTAACTGCTACGCCAACCGTGGTGCCCCCTTCATCATTATCAGGAACATGTCACAAGATTTGTTTTGTAGCAACAGCACAGGTGCAAATATTGCTATAAAATTACATTTAAAAATAAATAAATTAGTGCAAAAATAAGAGAAAGTGAGATAGTGTCTGTGGTTTATTGTCCATTTAGAAATCTGAGAGCAGAGGGGAAATAAGGTGGATGGGAAATAAACACCTTCACCATCAGTTTGCTTTAAAATGTCAAATTAGCTTAATAATGACATTAAAAGACAATGTCCTTGCGCAGTGTCTTTGACGTAATCTTTTATTAAAACTTATCCTTAGTTTTTAAACCTTACAATTTAGAATACGATATGCAGTAGCTGTTATACAAGATTACAACAATGATAAGTTGTGATGTTTTCTCGTTTTAATGTATGCATTTCAAGATACCCTAATGCTCCAGTCCTGGCATTATCCAGTTACTTCTGGAAATGATCCAAAAAGTTTGGCTCTACAACAGGCTGATCACTTTGTGCAAAAAAGGAAAATATTGTGATTGTAGACTGAGCATAATTTTTTGTTGATTTAAACCTATTTCCTGCTCTACTCTATTAGCTTATTAGCTTAACATTCTGAAAGCTTCTGACAACCTAAATTTTCCTTGTTGTTCCCGAGATTCCAGAATCTGAAATCATCTTCCTGCTTCTTTGCACTGCACCCAACAACTGAAAGTATCTTTTCTTATCTGCACCCAGTATTGGATTTAGTATTTAGGGGCATCATCTGACCAGAGAACTATAAGGTTTGGGACCAACAAACTATTGTTTTTGGTGATGGTATTTGTTGATTGTTGAAAAAGATGGCACCGTACAGCAGCAACTCTTTGCAGGCAGCTCCAATGGGGATCATCAGATTTTCTTGCATAGAACTTCTACAGCTCAAACCCACAGCCACAGAAACCCCTGTAAGTAACATTGTATTTGGAAGACCTAGTGATTGTTAGGGATGGTAAACTCCAGTGGACCATGGGTAATTCCAATAGCCGGTGCACAGGCCCTTTAAAGAAGACCTTACCACACTGACGCACACAGGAAGCTACAGGTTAAACTAAGAAACCCTACCATCTTCCTGGCCAACATACAATCTTTAGAAAATAAACTGAACTCAGAGCCAGATTACAGCAACAGAAGGACGTCAGGATTGCAGTGTGATAAGCTTCACTGAGACATGACTGAATGAGAGCATTCCAGACACAGTGTGACAGCCCAACGGCACGGATCAAACACTGCAGTCAGGTAAAGGCAGAGACGGCAGCGCAGGGTTGGTGCAAAGGGGGGGTATCTGCGGGCATTGTCACCCAAGTGAGGTGCTGTGTCCCCCAATACGGTCACGGCTCACCGTCAGACCCGCCCCTCCACCCTCTCTGATGTCACTAGCGTGCATGAAGCATCACTAGCATCTATTTTGACGCATCAAGCTTCACTAGTGTCTAATGGCATGAGATGCCATAAAAGCGTTGCTCTTGGCATCTGCATTGGAAGGGCAGAAGATGTTAACAGCACCACCCCCCCCCCACTGAGTGAGTTTTTGAGCATTGCACCGCACCCCCCCCCCCAAATGCTAATGGCCCCCACTAATATTTGTTCTGCGTTTGTTTCATCATTGATGTGAACAAAGGTGATGTATGTGTCCCAGTCCTGCTTCCCCAGCCAGGAACAGCTGGTGATCAAGTATCATCCATTCTCTCTGCCAAGGGAGTTTTCCATCAGCATCCTGGTCACTGTGTACATTCCATCCCAGGTTAACATCAGGCTGGCACTGGAGGAGCTGAGCAGGCGTGAGATAGCACACCCTAATGTCTTGCTCATAATTGTAGGGGACTTCAACCAGGCCAACCTGAAGAAGTCTCTGTCAAACTATCACCACATATTAGAGGAGCCAACATACTGGATCACTGCTACATCACCATTAAGAACATGTACTGTGAGTAACCCCATGCCTGCACTTTGTCAAGACTGATCACCTGGCTGCACTTCTACTCCTGGCATGCAAGCAGAGACTGAAAACTACACAGCGTCGTTGCCAGGGGAGAACATCCGTGGGCATTGCCCCCTAACCAAGGTCTTGTGCCCACCCTCAACCATGCGTGGTGACACACCCACTCACTCCCGCAGGCCAAGCCTTTAGTACAAAACAAAATTTTCATTTAAAAATATTTTTAATATTAAAACTTGCCAGTTCTCTAAATTAATTTAACTGAAACACAAACAAAAAGGAAAAATAATTACACTCATGCAGACAGAAGGGAAGTTGCACTGTGAAGAATGCAATGCGCATACACACGTAACATCACACCACAGCCCCACATTTAAACCTGAAGAAAGTCTGTTTACTGTTCTTCTCTTCAAATTGATTGTTAAAGAAACATACACAACAGAAATCAAGGGAAATGGATACAAGAAGATTGCTGGATGCATCTGCTTCTTCAAGGCCTCCTACAGCTCCTCCAACACCCAGCATGACCACCTTTAAGCCAGAGGCTTAAACCCACAGCCACAGAAACCCCTGTAAGTAACATTGTATTTGGAAGACCTTCTACAAGCAGCAGCCATGATGCTGAAGTAAGTGCTAGCTGTGAAAGATAACCTTTAGCCATAGATGACCTCGGGACTGATGAGCCCAACCAGATCGTCTTACAGAAATACCCTGCTAGCATTTTACAAGTGCCCCAGCAGTAGCGGCATCAGACGCTGTGGGTGATGTCATCAGAGGGACATCACCAAAAGAGTCACATGTTTCCCCAAATCACGCGCTGGTTTATGAATTGGCCGAGGGAGAGGTGGAAGAGTGAGACCACCATGTCCAGCTATGGCAGGACTTGAAGGCCATTATATCTGGAAAGTCGAAGACTAACCTCATAAATGGCTGTGATGCTTCGCTCCCCGATGAGCTGAACAGCTTTTATGCTCATTTTGAAAAGGAGAATTCAACGGTACCAATGAGAATACCTGCAGAAGCTTATGACCCTGTAATATCTGTCTCTGAGGCTAATGCCAGAACATCATTCAAGAGGGTGAACCTTCACGAGGCATCAGGCCCTGATGGCGTACCTGGCAGAGAAATGAAAAGTTGCTCCAATCAGCTAGCCAGAATGTTCACAGTCATCTTCAATCTCTCATTGCTGCAGTAAGAGTTTCCCATCTGCTTCAAATGGGCATTAATTATAGTGGTGCCCAAGAAGATCAGAGTGAGCTGCGTCAATGACTTGCACCCAGTAGCATTCACATCTACTGTGATGAATTGCTTTGAGAGGTTGGTCATGCTAGAATTAACTCATTCCAAATCAAAGACCTGAACCAATTGCAATTCACCTATCACCATAATAATTTCTCAGTTTCCATACAAATCCAACCTCTCTACGGATGATCCATCGCCACTGCCCTCCATCTAGCTCTCACCCACCTGGAGAATAAGGGCTCGTACGACTGCTGTTCGTCCATTCAATAAAATCATACCTCAGTTCCTGTCAGGGAGACCTCAAACAGTCCAGATCAGTAACAGCTCTTCCAAGACTATTACACTGAGCATGGGGGCCCCCCAGGGCTAAACACAGCTCAAACCACATCATCAAGTTCACTGACGACATGACCATGGTGGGCCTTATCAGTAAGAATGAGGAGTCAGCGTACAGAGATGAGGTGCAGTCGTTAACAGGTTGGTGCAGAGCCAATAACCTGTATCTGAAAATTAATAAAACAAAAGAGATGGTTGTTGACTTCAGGAGGGACATGGTGGGCCATGCTCCTCTGACCATTGACGGCTTGAACATTGAGGTCGTCAAGAGTATCAAATTCCTCAGTGTGCACTTGGTGGAGAATCTCACCTGGTCCCTTAATACCAGCTCCATAGCCAAGAAAGCTCAGCAGTACCTCTACTTCCTGCAAAGGCTGAGGTAAGTTCATCTCCCATCTTCCATCTTCACTGCATTCCTCAGAGGATGTATCGAGAGCATCCTATGCAACTACATCACCTCCTGGTTTGGAAGCTGTACCAGCTCGGACAATAAGACACTGCAGAGGATAGTAAAATCAGAGGAAAAGATGTCCTACCAAGAAGGACATCTACAACACTCGATGCAGGTGAAGAGCAATAAACACTGTGAAGGACTCCATACACCCCTCACATAGGCTGATCTCTCTTCTGCCATCTGGAAGGAGGCACTGTAGCACTCAGGCCCTTATGTCCATATTGGGCAACAGTTTTTTTCTCCCAGGCCATCAGGCTCCTGAATTCCCAGAACATATACAAATAGTGTACTGTTAATTTCTATTGTATATGTCTTAATATTTTAATGTTCCATTCTAACATATTTATGTAAATATCCTCTGTGGTCCTGAAGAATCGCTATCTCGTCTTTATCATGCAAGCTTGATATGAACGATAAATAAAGGTGACTTGACTTGCGAAGGTGCAATCTCACTGGCTCTCCACTCAACCCTGGATCACCTAGACAACAGCAACATGTAAATCAGGTTGCTTTACGTTGATTATATCTCAGCTTTCAACAACATCATCTCCTCAGCAAGCCTCAATACATGGATCTCTGCACCTCCATCTGCAACTGGATCCTTGACTTCCTCATTGGAATACCATAGTAAGTGTAAATTGGTGACGTCTTCTCCTTGCCAGCAATCAATGCAAGCACCTCTCAAGGATGCTTGCTTAGCCCACTGCTCTACTCTATACCCATGACTGAGTGGCCAGGCACAATTCAAATGTCATCTACAAATTTCCCGATGATACCATGGTCACTGGTATAATCACAGATGGCAATGAGGAAGTGTACAGGAATGAGATAAATCAGCTAGTTGAGTGGTATCACAACCTTGCACTCAAATTTAGCAAAACTAAGGAACTAATTGTAGATTTAAAGAAGGAGAAACCAGGAAACCAGAACAATGTAAACTAGTCCTCATTGAGGGCTTCAGTTGAAAGGATAAATAAATTTAAATTTGTGGGTGTCAACATCTCTGAAGATCTATACTGAGGTCATGTTATCGATGCAATCGTGAAGAAGGCACACCAGCAGCCATACTTCATTAGGAGTTTGAGGAGACTTGGTTTGTCACCAAATATTTGCAAATTTCTAAAGGTGTACAGTGGTGAGCATTTTGACTGTTTGCATCACTGTCTAGTATGGAGATGCCAATGAACAGGACAGGAAGAAGCTATAAAGAATTGTGAACTTGGGCATTAGTCTTCACTCTGTTAAGGACATCTACAAGAGGTGATTTCTCAAGAAAGCAGCTTCTATCATCATGGAACCCCACCATCCAGGCCATGTCCTCTTCTCACTGCTACCAATAGGAAGGAGGTACAGGAGCCTGAAGGTGAACACCCAATGGAACACAAACAGCTTCCTCCCCTCTGCCATGAGATTTCTGAATGGGCAATGATCCACAGACATTACCTCACTTTTTCTCTTGTTTTGCATTTTTTTAAATTGCAATTTTATAGCTAATTTATAGCAATTTTTGCATCCGTAATGCTGTCACAAATTTCATGACACATGTTCATGAAAATAATTTCTGATTCAGATTCTGATAAATTCTGATTCTGATTCTGTTCCTTTGATTTGGTTTCAGAAATATATAATACAATCTATTTGTGAAATTCTTGTCTACCTTTTATGGTTACAAATTAATTGGGAGCAGGTGCAAGCCTCTTGACCCCTTAAGAGTACTTCAAGCTCAAGTTTATTGTCACATGTAGAGGAGACCAGTTAGATATCTCATACATTGCACAACAAGTAGGAAATGGTACAAAAGTGCAGAGTTACAAGAAAGATCAGTTGGCAAGGAGCAAGGGCAACATAAATTTTATTATTTTGAGATTCATTCAGGAGTCTGTTAATGGTGGGAAAGAAACAGTACTTACATGGCATTATCCTCATGAATCTTCTTCCATATGGGTATGGGGCGGGGCATAAAGTGGTCGTGATTGGATGAGTCTTTTAATATGTTGTCTGCTTTTCTAAGGAAGCTGGAGTTATAGATAGAGTCAATGGAAGGGAGAGGGTTATGTGTGATGGCCAGAGGCACGTTAACAATCCTCTGCAGTTTCTTGAGGTCTAGGATGGAGCAGCTCCACACCATGGAGGATGCACTCGGATAGGAATCTGTCAATGGTGCATCTGTAGACATTACTAAGGAATGAAGGTGAAAGGCAAATCTTCTCTCAGGCTTCTGAGGGATAGAGGCACTGATGCAGTCTCTTGGCCATAATGTGGATGAGGGTGGACCTTAATAAGTCACTGGAGATGTTTACATCTAGCACTCAAACCTGTCTACTCTCTTATACATATGGTGATACAACCACTACATTGGCCACACTCCTACCAGCCTACTGCAGGGGCCAACCACTGTACCTGCAGGTAGACAACCTGGGAGGCTGGCCCCATCTGCCACCTGTCAATCACTGGCCCGTATAAAGACTCGAGCTAGCCCCTTAGGGGGACAGTCAGACACGTGGAGCCAGCAAAGATACCAAGCCTGTTGTACAGTCTGTGAACTTTGCGTCAGAATCATTCACACAGCAGTGCTCACAGTACAATTATGTTTTTTCTTCCACAATGATAACTAAGAATATTTATGACCTATCTTTTGCATTTACGATTTTTACAAATTTAATTTAAGGTATGCTATTGTCGTATTTTTTTTTTCTTATGAAGTAATTGTTCAGCTGCAGCAAGTAGAAATGTGGTGCATATTAACATTGTACAATGTACAATAAACTCATTATCATTATCTCCACCTCAACATTATCATTTAGGACAGGGAAGTGAGCTCTATCCTTTCTTCCAGAAGTCTATAAACAGCTCCTTGAGGGAAACCTTTCTTGACATTGTTATGACTTGTGTCATTCACAAATTTATGGATGGAGTTGGAGCTGTGTTTGGCTGTGCATTTACAGGAAGTACAGCAGGGAGCAGAAGACACAGGCTTGTGGGACTTCACTATTGAGGATGAACATGAATGCTCCATCACCTAATAAGAATTTGATTAATATTATGGTATTCAATTTCATAGTCCAACCAAGCCACAGCAACCTTTCACCACCTTGCTTAAGAAGTAGCTATCTTCCTTGCCCTAAAAATAATCAAAGCCTTTGCTTCTTGGCCTTCGTATAATAGAGTTCCCAGGATTCACAACCTTACTCTATTTTTAAAGACTAATCCTAATTCTAGTTTGTCCCACAAGAGGAAACATCCTCTTTACAGCCAAGATCACGCACGATTGAAAATATTTCAGTCAGGTCCCCTCTCACTCTTCTAATCTCCAACAGATTTGTCCCTAACTGTCTCATATATCCTCATAAAAGAACCTGACATTTCAGATGTAGGTCCAGTGAATCTTCTCTGAACTGAATCCAATGCATTAACATATTTCTTTAAATAAAGAGACTAATGCTGTACATTGTATTACAGTTATGGTCTCTTCGAAGCCCTACATAACTGCAACATGATCAGTATTCAACACTGATTTATATGGCATGTCATTTATGGTTTTTTTTAGACTGCAATGTTGGGAAAATCACGGAAAGAAATGAACATAATTACTACCCGTATGCTCGTTCACACTGGGCGTCTTTTTAGTACCTGAGGGCAACCATCCCGGTGGTTGGACATGCAGTAGATTGGATGACATCAACACATTTTTCCAGTACGATATATAGTGCAGGCTTCCTCCAAAAGTTGTAGGGGTCCTGCAGGATAAATTGTGGTGCAGGAATTGACTCAAAATTCCTTCACATTCCTTTTTTGACTGCCTGCGTAGCAGCAAAATTCCTTGATTGTGCCATTACATTCTCCTTCTTCTTTCTTTGGCTTGGCTTCGCGGACGAAGATTTATGGAGGGGGTAAAAAGTCCACGTCAGCTGCAGGCTCGTTTGTGGCTGACAAGTCCGATGCGGGACAGGCAGACATGGTTGCAGGGGAAAATTGGTTGGTTGGGGTTGGGTGTTGGGTTTTTCCTCCTTTGCCTTTTGTCAGTGAGGTGGGCTCTGCGGTCTTCTTCAAAGGAGGTTGCTGCCCGCCAAACTGTGAGGCGCCAAGATGCACGGTTTGAGGCGTTATCAGCCCACTGGCGGTGGTCAATGTGGCAGGCACCAAGAGATTTCTTTAGGCAGTCCTTGTACCTTTTCTTTGGTGCACCTCTGTCACGGTGGCCAGTGGAGAGCTCGCCATATAACACGATCTTGGGAAGGCGATGGTCCTCCATTCTGGAGACGTGACCCACCCAGCGCAGCTTGATCTTCAGCAGCGTGGACTCGATGCTGTCGACCTCTGCCATCTCGAGTACTTCGACGTTAGGGATGAAAGCGCTCCAATGGATGTTGAGGATGGAGCGGAGACAACGCTGGTGGAAGCGTTCTAGGAGCCGTAGGTGGTGCCGGTAGAGGACCCATGATTCGGAGCCGAACAGGAGTGTGGGTATGACAACGGCTCTGTATACGCTTATCTTTGTGAGGTTTTTCAGTTGGTTGTTTTTCCAGACTCTTTTGTGTAGTCTTCCAAAGGCGCTATTTGCCTTGGCGAGTCTGTTGTCTATCTCATTGTCGATCCTTGCATCTGATGAAATGGTGCAGCCGAGATAGGTAAACTGGTTGACCGTTTTGAGTTTTGTGTGCCCGATGGAGATGTGGGGGGGCTGGTAGTCATGGTGGGGAGCTGGCTGATGGAGGACCTCAGTTTTCTTCAGGCTGACTTCCAGGCCAAACATTTTGGCCATTACATTACATACCTGCGGTCTAAAAACCCTAAGTGTTCACATTTATCTAACTAGATAAAGGCCTATTTATGCCAACTCTCTGTTTCCTTTTAGCCATTCAATTTTCTATCCACGCTGCAAGGAGTTTGTTTTCCCTGACCTATATGGGTTTTCTCTGGGTGCTCCGGTTTCTTCCCACTCTCTAAAATGTACAGTTAGTAGGTTAATTGGATGTAATTGGGCAGCATGGGTTTCATGTGTCAGAAAAGCTTTCTACCATGTTGTATCATTAAAATTAAAAAATGCTACCTTCTATGCCATGAACTTCTTTCTTCAATAGTTCATGATGCAGCAATGTGCCAAAAGCTTTTAAGAAATCTAAGTGTAGTCCATTCATCAGTTCTCTGTTATCCACAGGAGGTTACTTTTCAAAGAACTTCAATAAATTGATCATGTGTGATTCCTTTTCACAAAACATTGCTGATTTTGTCTGAACACCTTGATTTTTTTTCTCAATGCATAGTTATAACTTCTTTAATAATAGCTGGCACATTTTCCCTTGGGCATGTGATAAGCTAACTGGCTTGATGATCCCTGCTTCCTTGAATAAAGGAATTAGATTTAGTTATTAGTGTTAAATCTCATCCAGTGTTGTTCTATGCTCACACAGATTTTGCTTAACTCCTCATTGCATCAAGCAGGCGGAGGCCAACAGGTTGGATTGCGACCAGGTATGGTCCGATCTAGGAGGGGAGGCAGGCTCCTCCAGCCTGGGTAAGAAACCTGCATAGGAGAAGGCCACTCTGATATAAAACCTACGACACAAGGACCTCGCTGCCACGTCCCAGCTTGCTTGGCCACAGCACACGAACCATGGGTGTAAAGGGTGGGACCAGTACTGCGCACACTGCACTCCACCTAAAAGCTCCTTTGCGCAGGCCCGAGGACATGTCCACGTCTTCCCCCTCCACGTCCTCCCCCTCAAAAGATACTCATAAACTCAAGCTAGCATGCTGGAACATTAGAACCATGCTAGACAAGGCTGACAGCCACCGACCTGAACGTCGGTCTGCCCTCATCACACATGAACTCCTCAGACTTGACTTCGACATAGCCGCTCTCAGTGAAGTCCGCCTTGCAGATGTAGGCAGCCTCCAAGAACACGGTGCGGGCTACACACTCTACTGGTCTGGCAAGCCTATGGATGAACGACGCCTATCTGGTGTAGGCTTCATGGTCAAGAACTCCATTGCCTCCAAACTCGAAAACCTCCCGACAGGCCACTGGGACCGGATCATGTCCATCAAAAATGTCCTTCAAAACAAGCGTCGTATCACCCTCATCAATGTCTATGCTCCAACCCTCCAGGTGGAACCAGCAGAAAAGGACAAGTTCTATACTGATCTGCGCAACCTCATTCAACGCACCCCTACAGCCGACAAGGTTGTCATCCTTGGCGTCTTCAATGCTTGCGTCGGCAAAGACTCAGAAACCTGGCCAGGAATCCTGGGCAAGCATGGTGTTGGCAAGTGCAACGACAACGGACGCCTCCTGTTGGAGCTCTGCGCAGAACAGCAGCTTGTCATTACAAACACCCTTTTTTAGCAGAGGGACAGCCTGAAGACTACCTGGATGCATCCCCAATCCAAACATTGGCACCTCCTGGACTACGTCCTGGTGCGAGAAAGAGACAAACGAGATGTGCTCCACACCAGGGTCATGCCCAGCGTGGAATGCCACACTGACCACCGGCTTGTTTGCTGTAAGCTCAACCTTCACATGTGAGAATAATCTTGAACTTGAGCAGTTAGCGCATCACTATTACAGCGCTGTCTGTAAGGTGTTTATATGTCCTCTCTGTGTCTGCGTGGGTTTCATCCAGTTGATTAATGGCCTATCTCATTGGCAAAGATGTCGCCATGACTGCCGCGACTCATCAGTCGCGGCAACTCGGGCGAATTGGGAGACAAAAAAATGGCTAGAGCTCTTGCCAAGGTGATGCCAGGGCAATGTCTGAGACATCTCCGA
Organism: Narcine bancroftii; assembly: GCF_036971445.1. Taxonomy (NCBI): domain Eukaryota; kingdom Metazoa; phylum Chordata; class Chondrichthyes; order Torpediniformes; family Narcinidae; genus Narcine; species Narcine bancroftii. Next base: position 144,139,311 of record NC_091471.1, on the reverse strand, counting down.
GATGTCTCCGCATCGTCTCCAGACAAGGTGGCAACCAATTCACCTGGAAGTCATGGGGACATCGCCGCGACATCTCTGGCAGTTGCTGCAATGTCTCCGCGAGGTCTCCGATAGGTCGCATGGGTCTCTGTAAGGTTGCAGTGATGATGTGTGACTTCTCCCTGTCTATATATACCTAGATCTACAACCTTATCTATCATTCGCTTTTCAGATGTCAGACAGTCAAAGTTTTCACCGTGGACATCTGCAATGAGGCTGTTATGCTGTTGGAGCAGGATCCCTACCTGGAGGATGAGCAGAAGGAGGCCTTGGCCCTCGTGCTGATAGCTCTGGCCTTGAACAAGGCAAAGGCCAGGGCTAGGGATAGGGCCAAAAAGGGTGTCAGGAAGGCAAAGACAGTGTGGGTACGTGAGTGACTCCTACAGCGGCAACACCATGGCTGGTACGAGAAGCTGATGAAACACCTGGAAGAAGGGGATGTGAAGTCCTTCAAGAATTTCCTGAGGATGGATCCAGAGATGTTCAGGAAGCTGGTGACTCACTTTACTTCCAGGATCCAGAAGCAAGATACTAACTTCATGAAGGCCCTGCCCCCTTGTTTGAAGGTTGCCATCACTCTGAGGTTCCTTGCTACAGGAAACTCCTACAAGAGCCTGTCTTATGGCTTTCGTGTGGCTCCAAACACCATTGTCAGTATTGTCCCAGAGGTGTGCCAAGCCATCTATGATGAGTATCATGAGGAGGCCATCAAGTGTCCATCTACACCAGAGGAGCAGAAGGAAGTGCCCAAGGTTTTTTCTGAGAAGTGGAACTTCCATCATGTCTGTGGTGCACTGGATGGGAAGCATGTCAGAACTCTTGAACCTCCAGGGTCAGGCAGTGTCAACCACAACTACAAAGGCTACTTTTCCATCATCATGCTGGCGTTGGTAGATGCTGACTATAAGTTCATATACCTCAACGTGGGAACTCCTGGGGCTGACTCAGATGCTGACATCTTCAGGGACTGCAGTTTGTTCAAGGCACTGGATGAAGGTCAAGCCAACCTGCCACTTCCTGAACCCTTTCCTGGTGGAGATCAAGATGTCCCCTACTTCATGGTTGGTGACAATGCATTTGCCCTGAGGACATGGATGATGAAGCCCTACTCCAAGCGCCAGATGACCCATGCAGAGAGAATCCTCAACTACAGGCTGTCCAGGTCCAGGCTTATTGTGGAGAACAGCTTTGGCATCTTGGCAAACAGGGGTGCAGCACTTTATTATTATTTTTTTCCTGCCACACAGACAGTCATATTTGCCAGATTGTAAACACAGCAAAATACAATGACTTTAATTTTACTTCTATTTTTTTCTTTCCAGATGCTTCCACACCATGATGATGAGGCACCCACAGACGGTTGAAAAGGTGGTCCTTGCTGCCTGTACACTCCACAACATGATGACAGACATCAAACTCTCAGCTGACAGAGAGGACCCACACACCCATGAAGTTGCCCCTGGAGAGTGGAGACAGCATCCCAACCAGTTGGAGGGGATGCAGAGAAGAGGAAATAACATGCCATCTGTTGCCAAGAACCAGAGAGAGTACCTGACCCAGTACTACTCTGGAGATGGAGCTGTCCCCTGGCAAGTCAAGATGGTGGGGCCTCTTCCAAGGCAGTACAAGGAGCAGCAGCAGCAGGAACAAGTACTAGATAATGAAGACCTTGACCAGGAAGTACCTGTGACTTGGACCAGGAGTCTCCATGATGCCAGCATGTGCTCAGTCATGTGATCTCGAAGTCAAGCAGCGTCGCGGAGATGTCGCCGCATTGTTGCCGCAACGTCTCCTCAGTCTTCTTGGTCTCCAGCAGGTCTCTGAGACGTTGCGGAGACTCAAGTTGCCACCAGGTCGCCATCTAGTCTCCAGGCCAATAAGATAGGCCCTTTAGTTTCATGCCAGCCTTCAAAGAAAAAATTCAAGGGTTATAAGTTAATTGGGGTATTTGGGCTGGAAAGGCCTGTTACTGTTGTGACAGTATTTTGAGGTGGCTTGGAAGGAATTGCAAGAGCAGCTTGCACACACATATTTCAAAACACAGAATTTTTGCAGGATTTTTATAGAGTGCTTTTTGCAGAAAGAGCAATGAAGGTGCAGAATCCAGCTGGCCTGGGAGAGCATGTGATCTTTGCAGGCAGGGACAGAACAGCTTTGCTCTCAGAGAGGGAGGGAGTGAAATGGAGAGGAGAGACACAGAAATCAGTTCCAGAAGGACAAAGCTGGCAAACCTTTGGAAGGCTGTCTGGTCAAAGGAGAAGACTAGCTGTCTGAGGTCATCCAAAAGAAAGAGGATCATCTGGAGAAACCTGAGGGGGCAAGTTTTGACAGAAAGACTAATTGGAAAGGAATCAGGTGTGGATGTCCAGGAACAAAAGGAATCTCTCTCTGAAAACCAGCAAGAACCTTCCTGAGTGGTAACCATTTTCTTGTTAAGCTCCAAAGACTGGTGAACTTTGTTAATGCTAACTTCTGTGCACAGAACAAGAATTGCCTGCAACCAGTGAGATTGGACTGTGATCCAAAGAATTTTTCTAATCTTACATATACATTACACACACCTGTGCTTAGTATTAGAGGGGGATTAAGTAAATTAGGTAGGTTAAGTAAGTAGGTTAAGTAATAAGTTAAAGTTTAATTCTGTTTTCTTGTTCAAATATAATTAAAAACTACTTTTGTTGAAGTAACCCTGTGTTGTGGTGCATATCTATGGCTGCTGGTGTTTGGGGTCCTCTGGACTCTGTAACACTGTGCTGTATGTCTACATTTTTTTAAATTGACTTGAATTTCTGAACTGTTTATTTTTGTTCCATTCTTTCTGGTGATTTGGAATCACCTGCATTTTTTTTCTGTTTTGTGCTGAGTTTCAGAATTAAAATAATTTATATACATTAGAAACAGTTACAATCCAAACAGTGAGCTTCAAATAAATATTTATTGTTTTCCTGCCCTTCAGATGGTTCTTCACCCATTTTGTCCCTTGAATCTTCTCTGCAATTTGCATAGACTGTGGCTGACCTAACCTTCGCCAGCATAATAACTTCTCAAATATTATCTATCTCAGCCTTGAACATGTGGAATAACTTGGTCTCCATGTCTGGCTGAGATAGAAAATTTCATAGATTCACGAGTCTCTGGGAAAAGAAAATACTTTTCATCACCATCTTAAATGGGCAATACTTATTCTAAAACTGTGTTCCCTAGTTTTAGAGTTCTCATTGAAAGGAAACATCCTTGCCAAGCTTCCTTACAATCTTATCTGTTTCAAAATGATCATCTGTCACTCTTCTAAAATCCAATGTATATTGTCCCAACATGCTTAGCCTCTCCTTACAAAACAATCTTTTCATCCCAGGAATTAACCTACTCAACTTTCTCAGAACTGTATGTACATCGTACATAATTAATAAGATGAAAATTATGCACAGCACTCCAAATATAGATTCACCAATGATCTTTAAAGTTGTAACAAGACTTCCCTATTTTTATATTCTGCTTCTCCTTCGACAAAGGCCAAAAATTTCAGTTATATTCCTAATTAGTTGCTCTGCTTACATGTTAACTGTCTATGCTTCATGTGCAAGGACAAGATTACCTTTACAGTAGCATTTTGTTCTACATCTCTGTTCTTCCTACAAATGTGCAAAACCTCAGATATTGCTCAATATTACACTCCGTCTGCCAATTTGTTTGCCTCTCACCACCTTTCTATATCCCTTTGCAAACTCTGTATCCTCACAACTTGCTTTGGTAGCTACCTTGTAATTCCAGTAATTTTGGCTGCAAGTCTGAATTTACAATGTAATTGGTCAATAATATTGTTGGTAAATACCTGATGCCCAGCCAGGGGCGTAGCCAGGTTCTAAAGTCCACAAGATCACAAGATGAAGGCCACTTGACTGATCGAGTCTATTCCGCTTCTCTACCCTAAGCTGAACTATACTCACACCTAGTTGCAATTGCCAGCCTTTTCCCCATATTCCCTGATGGCCAATTAGATACTTATCAATCTCCTGCTTAAACTCTCCCAGTGATCGGGCCTGTATGTGGCAATGAGTTCCCCAAATCCATGACCCTCTGACTAAAGAAGCTTTTTCTCATCCCTGTTTTAAATGGATAACTAATTTTAAGACTGTCCCCTCTTGTCCTTGATTCACCCACCAAGGTTAGGGGAACAAGGACATAAAAAAGGCACCATGACACATACTAAATGCTGAGTCAATGGTTGAATGGTGGGCCTCACTGAGCAGGGGGAGGGATGGGGGGGTGGTGGGTGACAGCAGCATCAGACTGGAGTGGCGTGGAGGGGAGGTGACAGCAGCATTGGACCAGAGCAGAGGAAAAGGTGCCATTTTAAAAGCCCCCTAGCTATGCCACTGGCCTCAGCAGTTCTTATGATGATCTATTTGTCTCCACATTCTATTTTCTGTCTGTTCCACTATCTATGGTAACTACACCCAATGATAGGAGTTGTCATTGCAACAACCTTGAGTCAAATGCCTTCTGAAAATCCCAATGCATTACATCTGCTAGTTCCCTTTTATTTCTCTGCTTGTCACAACCTCAAAGAAATCTAATGAATTTGCCAAAAAACACAATATCACTTTATAAATTCACACCTGATGCTACCTGATTGTATTTTTTTTTCTTAATACTACTTCTACCATTTTCTCAATGAGGGATGTTAGACTAACTGGTCTACAGTTTCCTGCTTTTCATCACCATCCTTTCTTGAGTATAAGAATTATGTTTGTGTTTCTCCATTTGCCAGGAGCTTTATAGAATTTACAGGGCTATGGAAGATTGCAACCAATGCAAACACTACAGTATGTCCGTGGAAACAAGTATTTGACATTAAGAATGTGGATATCCCACAGCTATCCTGATTTTTTTTTCATGTCTCCTTGTATCCTATAAGGACATCCATTCTCCAAATTCTTCTATCATTGTTGTACTGTTCCAATGATGGTAAGGTTTTCTGTACGGGTACCTCCAAAATATAAATTTCTTACCAAACTGTAGCCTCTCCTCTACCAGAGTGGACTGTCCTTCACCTCCTTCACCTTTTCTCTCGGCCCTTCTCAAGGAGCAAGAGCATAATTCCTCTAGTTCTCACTGCCCATCCTCTACATTCAATGGATCATCCTTTACAATTTCTGCCAACTCAACATGTTTTTCTCCTTCCCTCCTCTCTCTGTGAACATTTCAAAGGGATTGCTGCCATTGTGACTCCCTGTTCTCCCTCTCTGCCATTCTATCTTATGCCACTTCTACGACCTCAGGTGATCCAACACCTGTCCTTTCCCTTCTTTACTTCCCTCCATCCAGGAACCCAGCAGTCTTTTCAGGTAAAGCAGCCATTCACTAGTACATCTTCAAATCTAATATACAATATCTGTTGTTCATTACATGGTTTCTACTGCATTGAAGAAATCAAATGCTAATTAGATGATTGCTTTGCAGAACACAAGCATTAAGTCTGTAAGTGTGACTCTGAGTTTCAGAATGCCTGCCACTCTAAATCACCATTCCACTTCTTTTCTTGACCTTTCTGTCTGTGACTTCCACTCTTACTCCTGCATAACTCCTGTGAGTTTTGTCTGCTTGTATGTCTCCATGCTTTGCACAGAGGACCGGAGACTGAGTTGTTTTTGTCCAAAGAGATGACAATAAACTTGACTTGACTTGAAATTAGGGCCAACAATAGCTTGAAGAACAACTCCTCAGATCGTTTTCTGTCTTGGCACATGGCAACCTTCTGGACACAATATTAAATTCTTTGACTTTAGATAACTGCTTTCTTTCTAGATGTTTCTGAAATGATAATTTCTATCATCCTTAGTCTATCCTGTAGGACAAGTCTCACAGCCTAACCATTGGCAACACATTAGATAGATGAGGACATTTAATTCATTTTAAATTGCAACTAGCTGTGATATTGGCCATCCATTCTCACCTGATGAGAGTTATTCCCTTTTTTCTTCCCACCCTGGTACCCAAAGGAAAATCTTTCCCATTTCTGATGAATTGGCCCAGACCGTAAATACTAATTGTTTCCCTTTCCACAGACCCTGCCTAACCTGCAGTGAACAGGATGGAGGGTTAAAGTGACAAATGACTGAAGCTCAGGATTAAGCTTGCAATTGTTTTTGAAAATTGTTGGTGGGCTGGCCTCACCAATGTCTTGTACAACTCATCTTCTATACTCAGTACTTTGATTTATAAAGGTCAATATGCCAAAAGTTCTTTTTACAACCCTATCCACCTGTGATTCCACCTTCAGGGAATTATGAATCTGTATTCCCAGATCCCTCTGTTATTCCTTTTTCTTCTTGATGTTCTCAATCTGCCTGTTACCCCAACCCAAAGCATCATCTTACAATGCTTCTCCTCCATTGCCTAACTGGTGATCTCTCTTGGCCTTGTTCATGACCAAATCCAGGAAATTATTGACAATAGGTTCTCTTCCTGCTTTTAGGTCTGTAGCACTTAACACCCCATTTCTATTTCTCATCTATTTACTGCTCATCAGCTAGACCAAATAAAGATATGTTATGACCTTCGTGATGCCATCATCATCACCCTGCACAAAAACAAAGGCGAGAAATCAGACTGCTCAAACTACAGGGGAATCACGCTGCTCTCCATTGCAGGCAAAATCTTCGCTAGGATTCTCCTTAATAGACTAATACCTAGTGTCGCCGAAAATGTCCTCCCAGAATCACAGTGTGGCTTTCACGCAAACAGAGGAACTACTGACGTGGTCTTTGCCCTCAGACAGCTCCAAGAAAAGTGCAGAGAACAAAACAAAGGACTCTACATCACCTTTGTTGACCTCACCAAAGCCTTTGACACCATGAGCAGGAAAGGGCTTTGGCAAATACTAGAGTGCCTCGGATGCCCCCCAAAGTTCCTCAACATGGTTATCCAACTGCACGAAAACCTACAAGGTCGGGTCAGATACAGCAATGAGCTCTCCGAACCCTTCTCCATTGACAACGGTGTGAAGCAAGGCTGCGTCCTCGCACCAACACTCTTTACTATCTTCTTCAGCATGATGCTGAAACAAGCCAATAAAGACCTCAACAATGAAGACGGTGTTTACATCCGGTACCGCATGGATGGCAGTCTCTTCAATCTGAGGCGCCTGCAAGCTCACAGCAAGACACAAGAGTAACTTGTCCGTGAACTACTCTTTGCAGATGATGCCGCTTTAGTTGCCCATTCAGAGCCAGCTCTCCAGCACACGACATCCTGTTTTACGGAAACTGCCAGAATGTTTGGCCTGGAAGTCAGCCTGAAAAAAACGGAGGTCCTCCATCAGCCAGCTCCCCACCATGACCACCAGCCCCCCCACATCTCCATCAGGCACACTGAACTCAAAATGGTCAACCAGTTTACCTATCTTGGCTGCACCATTTCATCTGATGCAAGGATCGACAAAGAGATAGACAACAGACTTGCCAAGGCAAATAGTGCCTTTGAAAGACTACACAAAAGAGTCTGGAAAAACAACCACCTGAGGAAACACACAAAGATCATCATGTACAGAGCTGTTGTCATACCCACCCTCCTGTTCGGCTCCGAATCATGGGTCCTCTACCGGCATCACCTACGGCTCCTAGAACGCTTCCATCAGCGCTGTCTCCGCTCCATCCTCAACATTCATTGGAATGACTTCATCACCAACATCGAAGTACTCGAGCTGGCAGAGACCGCAAGCATCAAATCCACGCTGCTGAAAACCCAGCTGCACTGGGTGGGTCATGTCTCCAGAATGGAGGACCATCACCTTCCCAAGATCGTGTTCTATGGCAAGCTCTCCACTGGCCACCGAGACAGAGGTGCACCAAAGAAGAGGTACAAGGACTGCTTAAAGAAATTTCTTGGCGCCTGCCACATTGACCACCGCCAGTGGGCTGATAGTGCCTCCAACCGTGCATCTTGGCCCCTCACAGTTCGGCGGGCAGCAACCTCCTTTGAAGAAGACCGCAGAGCCCACCTCACTGACAAAAGACAAAAGAGGAAAAACCCAACACCCAACCCCAACCCACCAATTTTCCCTTGCAACCGCTGCAACCTCTCCCGCATCAGACTTGTCAGTCACCAACGAGCCTAAAGCAGATGTGGACATACCCCTCCATAAATCTTAGTCCGCGAAACCAAGCCAAAGAGATGCTGTGTGCATCCTGACACCAAACAGCCAGCCTCCCCACATCACCACATATCTCAAAATGGTAGTTTCAAAGCTTTTGTTTTATGCTAAATTTCGGATTCCACATTTCAGGAACATTAATTGCCTCTAATAAAACAATACAATTACCAACGCCTTTAGGCTAGAACTAATGTCAGAAGAACAATGAGGTCAAAAGCATATTTAAATCTGAATTTGCAAAGTCAGCCATCTGAATTTTGTTCCTCTGTATTAAGCTTTGTGAAGAAGAAATGTCAGTGTCTGCCTCACTAAATAAGACATCATGATGTTGAGGCCTCAGTGTAGAGGGTACCCAATAAAGTCACCACAAGGCTGTAACAACAACTATAAGTATACTTTTTAAGGATTGAATGATTGCTAATCACTGTCATTTATCTAAACTGTAGAAGTTAAGATTGCAGTGACACACCAGTGGCATAATTTAGCGAACCAGATAAAAATACCAATTTATGTCTGTTTCCTGTTGGCCAGCCAGTCGTCCATCTATACCAGAACTAAATCTTAGATATCATATCTATGCCTATGTTAAATGCTGGCTATCATACTTTCTTCACTGTGCTGTTATTTGCTCACTCTGTCAGCACTTTAAAAGACAAAAATGGTTTGTGTTGAAGAGAGCAATGGGAAAATCTAACTGATTAAAAATGCCATTAGCTTTTTCATAATTGAAAAATCTAATGTTTTCATTTCTTGCCACCAACACCCAGCAACTGATTTCTTTTATTTGTGGCCATTGACTGCAACTGAACCAGACTAAGAGTAAACTTGGCCATCTAATGAATCCTGAGCTTCATTCTCAACACCATATGCTTCCATCTGAATATAAAAGAAGGGGACTATTCAAAGAGCAAGATTGCTTTCCAAGTGGCTAAAGCAACATTTAATCCTCAACCAATTTCACTACAAAAACAGATTACTGACAGTAGCTGCAAATAAGTTACCTCATTGCTACTTACTCGCCTACCTGGAAAATGCTTTGCTTCTTATCTTTTAACAATGTCTGCACTTTAGTCTTTAATTGACTGTGAAGTATTTGGACTGTCTGAGATAGTAACCTTTATTTCAATCTTTATTCATTCTTTCTCAAGATTATGGAGTCACAGACTGAGGCAGCATTTATTAATCATCCCAAATGGCCTTGAACTGCTTGGACATTTCAATGAAGAATCAGCCACATTCATGATGCTGGAGTCTGCACCTTTGTTGACAGAGAGGGTAAGGATGGCAGATTTCCTTCCTTCAAGGATATTAGTGAACTATTTAACCTTTTGCCACATTCTTCAGTTTCATGGTTGCCATTCCTAAGATTGGTAGCCTTCATTGTATATTTGATTAAATTATAAGAATTTAATTTCCTCAGCTGTCATAATGAAATTTGTTTCCGGTCAATAGCCTTCTCCAGATTTTAACTATGAGTCCACTTCATGATTTTCCTCACTATAAATATGTAATTGGCACTTTGAGACCAATGGGAAGCTGACCACATATACAGTAAAAGCCCAAGTATCTGGCACCTACAAGGATTCGAAGATGACGGATAAGTGAATTTTCTTGTTACTTCAATCTGTGTGTTGTGTGATTGGCGAACTGACCACTTGGGACACCAATTTTAAACTTTTGTATTTCTTTTAACCTGTTTATTTTCTGTAATTTTTTTGCTGGTTGCTTGACGCTGCTGGTTGCTTGAATTCTCAATAACAGGGATTTTACTGTATCTTGTACCAAGATGCAAGCATAAATAGAGGGATGGTCAGACAACGAATTGTGCTTAGCAGGGAGAAAATTCACTGTTCTTTAGAACACCATAGGGAAAAGTAATTTCAAAAAGAGAAAAGGCTTTTTATGTCAGGCTTCATTTGTCACTGTGGAGAGTCAGAACTCAGGATCTCATGTTCAAACATACTGTTTTCTGAACACTAAACTAAGGCTGAAAATCCACACAAAGACCCACAAAAAAGTGTATGAGAAAAGCCAGTTGCTAAAGGCGCACATACAATTGTCGCTCAAGCTAATGGATAGGAAATGCAATGACTCGACATCTGTCCATTGTTGAAATTGATAAGTGATATTAAGATGTATGCTGCCTTTTGTAATCATAAATAAATAATACAGCAATCCTTATAAATTGATAAATATTTTTAAATATGCATGTCAATCCATTGTAAAGATGAACAAATCTTATTAATATAAATCAATTTTCTGAGCCCACGGTTGTTTGCTGTGTAAATTGATTAACACTCTCTGATCTCCGCAGCCCATTTTGTACAAATGTTGATGTTCAAGGCATCTTCATGCTAGTTGTCCTATATATATCTGGTTGAGTTCCCAAAATCCAGTCCATATTTTTTACATTTGATGACTTGATTAGCCACAAGCCTGTTGGATAGCTACAAATTTAATTTTTTTTGTCAATTATTCTCATGAACATATAGAGAGAACAAGGTAAATTTCATTGAAGCAGTTTAAAGCAAGTAAATTCACATAGGATAATATTAGATCAATAGAGGACAGTATTAGATTCAAAAAAGAGGCTAATAATGTTGTTAATAAGATTTGTAAATTTGAGTGCCGAGAACGTTTTAGAAGCTAAAAAACATGATCGAAGATTATAAAGAAAGACAGACCATGAGAATGAAAAAAGCAAACTAAAACACAAAAGCAGTATACATAGATAGAGAGAATGAGTGTATCAAAAGTAAAGGTGATTCTCCTAGGAAAGAAGCAAGTGAAATTGTCATGAGAAATAAGCAAATGACTGAAATGCTTTACATCTATCAAATAAGCAAATAAGTATAACAAGAGTGGGGGCAGAGAGGCTCGTGAAACCAGAGAAGCAAATGATATTGCAAAGAAAATTTTCCTGGAGAAAATTTTGAGATGGAAAATCAACAAACCCATGAATCTTGGGCTTGAAAAATAGCACTGCAGAAAGATGAAGAATGCAAAGAAAAATGTAAGAAAGATGTGGAAAATTTAGAGAGGGAACAGAGGAGATTTACCAGGATACTGCCTGGATTGGAAAACATGTTTTATGAGGAAAGGCTGAGTAGGCTAAGGCTTTTCTGTTTGAAATGACAGAAGTTAAGAAGTGACTTAATAGAGGTGTAGAAGACTATGAAGGATTAGATAGGTTTGACAGCCAGCACCATTTTTCCCATGGTGGCAATGGCTAATACCAGAGGGCATCTGTTTAAATCTGTTTTGGGGAGACATCGGAAGTCAGTTTTGGACAGACAGTGGAGGGTGCCTGGAATTCATTGCTAGAGGTGATGGTAGGAACTGGTATAATAGGGGCATTTTGAAGATTCTTCTTACATCCATGACCATATGGATGTAAGAAAAATGGAGGCTTATGTGCTTTGAGGTAGGGGAGGGTTAGATTGATATAGAGTAGGATTAGGTAGGTTCACACAACATCATGGGCAGAAGGGCCCATACTATGTGGTAATTTTCTATGTGTAATATTCAGTCTATGATTTAGAAATGCTGATGAACAAGGAATATTGGTTTATAATGGGATCTGGGTGAGATTTGGACAAGGAAATGGATAATTTGATCACAGGTCTAGCAAGCAATTATTGCCAAGAGGTTGGAGTATAAATTTACAGAGATCTTGCTGCAATTGTACACAATTCCCATCAGTACTGAAGCACCATAGGGCTGTGTTCTTAGCTCATTGCTCTACTCACTTTGCACCTACAAGTGTGTAGCTCAGTACGACAATAACACCATCTGCAAATTTGCTGACAATACCACAGTAGTGGATTGTTTAAAGGAAGGGGATGAATCAGCATACAGGATGGAGGTTGAAAACTTGGCCGAATGGTGCACCAACAGCAACCTTGCACTCAACGTCACCAAAACTAAGGAGCTGATTGCTAACTTCAGAAAAGGAAAGCCAGTAGTATACAATCCAGTGATCATTGGGGGGATCAGAGGTGAAGAGGGTGAGCAAATTTATTCTTGGCAGTCACTATCTCAGAGGATCTTTACTGGGGGCAAGGCATCAATGGCATTGTGAGGAAAGCATGTCAGCACCTCTACTTCCTCAGGAGTTTGCAGAGGTTTGGTATGACACCAGAAACCCTGGCAAATTTCTACAAATGTGTGGTAGAAAGTTTGCTGACTGGCTGCATCATGGTCTGGTATGGGAATACCAATGCCCCTGAGTGTAAAGCCCTCCAAAAGGTAGTGCATACAGCCCAGGACATTACAAGCAAAACCCTCCCCACTATTGAGTACATCTCCAGTGAACGCAGCCATCAGAGGGCAGCAGCAATCATCAAAGACCCCACCATCCAGCACACACTCTGTTCTCACTGCTCCCATCAGGAAAGAGGTATAGATGCCACAAGACTCACACCACCAGGTTCAGGAACAACCATCAGACTCCTCAACAACAAACTCAATCAGGAACTCATTTAAGGACTCTTACTTGTGCATTTTATTGATTTTCTTTTCTCTCCTTGTATTGCAGTCAGTTTGTTTACATTTGTTATCTGTTTACAGTTCTTTTGATGTTTACAAGTTTATGCTGCCTTTTTAAATTTTTTTTGCACTAGCAAAAATGGTAATTCTACCATGCCCACAGGAAAAAGGAATCTCAGAGTTGTATGTGATGTCATGTATGTACTCTGACAATAAATCTGAAATCTGATATCTGAGAGGCAACAACAGGAATGCTTTGACCTTCATTGGCAAAGAAGGATATACTTGCTTTAGAGAGGTTGTTGGGTAGATTCACCACATTCTTTAAAGTTTGTACTCTGAGAAGAGGTTGGGCAGAATGAAATAGAGGGAATATTGGGGTAAATGTTAAATGATGGCTGCTTCTTTAGGAATAATCAGAAATCCATCTGACCTGTCTAAAATTAATACAGTGTTAGTCATCTTTCAAATTCTGTTCCTAACCACTAAAAAAAACCCGATATTCATCAGTCACAGTGCCAAAATAACACTAGATCTAGATGACTCCTTATGTTATCCTAACAATGATTCAAGAACAGTGGGCCTTCAGGGTTAAACTTACTGTGTTATTAGTAACTTTCTTAGACATCACTAAGTTGCCATAAACAATAACAGTGATCTGTTAACCTATGAGGGAGGGTTGACAAGAAAAGAGTACCTGTGGTAATGATGACAGAGCAATCTGAATAGGTCTCTGAAGTACAGTGTGTGCTGGTGGCACCTTCCTGGTGTAAAGGACACTTAATGACAAGAGATTGGCAGGGAAGTATCTGTCAGGGCATGAATCCCCCTCTGAGTTCTTTGAATTTATTTACCCCTGCAGGATAGTTAAATGGTATTTCTATGGTAGAATAGAGAGATCTGGGAATACAGATAAATAAACCCCTGAAAGTGGTGTTACAGTTAGATAGGGTCATAAAGAGAGCTTTTGGCACATTGGCCTTCAAAATCAAAGTTTTGAGTGTAAGAGTTGGGATGTTATTGTAGAGTTGTATAAGACATTGGTTAGGCCAAATGTGGAGTATCGTGTGCAGTTTTGGTTAGCTAACTGCATGAAAGTTATCAATTAAATTGAAAGAATGCAGAGAAGATCTACAAGGACATTGCCAGGATTTGAGAAATTGAGTTACAGGAACAGGTTAAGCAGGTTAGGATCTTATTTGATGGAGCATAGAAGAAGGGGAAATTTAATATACAAAATTATGATGAGTGTAGACAGAGTAAATGCCAGTAGGCTTTTTTTTTCCATTGAGGTTAGATGAGATACAAACTTGAGGACATGGGTTAAAGCTGAAAGGGGAGAAGTTTAGGGGGAACATTAGAGGGAACTCCTTCACACAGGGTGGTTGGACTGTGGAACAAGCTGCCAAATGAAGTGGTGAATGTGGGCTCAATTTTAACATTTAAGAAAAATTTGGACAGGTAGATCGATAGGAGGGCTATAAAGGGATATGGAATGGGTGCAGATCAGTGGGACAAGGCAGAATAATAGTTCAACACAGACTAGAAGGAACAAAAGACTTGTTTTCTCTACTGTAATTTTCTATGGTTCCAACAGATAAGATTGATATTTGGGATAGATATTAGAGAGAAAATTCAGCCCTAACCTAGCCCAAAAACAAGTATGGGATTTGTTGGTCTCAATTAACCCATACTTACTGATTGCTATGATTGCACTGATCTTTCATGTAAATGATTTTAATATCCAATCAGTGTGAAATATGCTTTTGATTGGCAGGTTGATTTTGCAAGGAGCCAGCAATGTGAATGGTTAAATCCATTTAAAACCTACCTGCTCTGTTTGAAGCTTGCCTGGTCTGGTTAAAAAGTATGATAGGGTCTTAAAGAGAGCTTTTGGCACATTGGCCTTCAAAATTGGCCATTGACGTAGCCATGATTGTCAATTGAGCTGTAAATGATGATGTCTCATACCCAGACTTCCTATGTACATCCCACCTCCTCTATACCTCTTAGTCTCATCATACTTGCAGCTTGCAGGTGAAATAAACACATACTTTTAAATTCCATTCATCCCAACCCAAACCATCCTCCCTTACCATGACCCTTACTGCAACCTCCAGTTTTTATGCAACATTCTGATTGCTGCTTCCATCAATATGGCCAAGGGATGTGGCACTGGTTCAATGGAGCACACTTTGCTGTATACAGCAAGTAGCAACCACCCTCCACTGGCAATGCCTTTGTTTTTGATTATCAGAGACCAAGCCAGATTGGTGATGTGATTGTCAACAGTGGATCTATAAAGCTCAGATGATTAAGCAAGTGCTTAAGGCTCAGAGTTGCTTGACTTTGCCTTCAAAAGCCATCTTGTGTCTCCCCCTTTGAAAGTCAAAAGGTTTCTTCCAGTCAAGCACTAAGGTCACAAAGGCACACTGGAGATGGACTGAGGGAATATACAACCATGACTGGATGACTTGGTGCGGTGAGTGGCATGACTTCCTATGTACATTTAATTTGGAATGCTTGTTTCTTTAAGCTTTTTATTACTGCATCCTGTCCAATCAGATGGTCACAGAGGATGGATCAAGTGTAGGTTGTTGGTGAATGTAATTGGGTTTCAATAACATTACATATGATGTCCTGTGTGCATCAATGGGTAAGAAACTGCAAGATGTTCCAAATATCACTGGCTCTAGATAGGAAGTGTCCAGCTGCCATAGTGCGGTGCTGTCCAGAGATTGCAGCTGTGTCTTCAGAAGTTGGCAGTTTTCAACATCTTTACAGAGAACTCTCACTGAAGTTCAGGGAGCAGGATTGCTCCCCAACCCAAGGTCTTCTCAGAGTAAGAGTGAATGGGATTGGAGGTTACAAATGTGGATGGAGAAGGACATGCCAACTCAGAGAAAATTGAAAGGATAAATGGGTGATCTTTAGATTGTCAGTTGGTAACTATTGGGGTACTACAAGGGACAGTTCTGAGGCCTCAACATTTGTGGGGAAGTTTTTTTTCCACAGTGCATTTGTGAGAATTCATCTTGAGTACTGCATGCAGTTTTTGACTCCATATTTCAGGGATGTTGTGCTTGAGTTGGAGGCATTGCAGAGAAAGGCACTCACATGGTGAGAAGCTATTTTCCTGGAGTGGAATATGGTATCTAGAAGAAGAGGACACTGTTTCTGAATAATGGTCACCTAATATAGATAGATGTGAGAAGGAATTTCTTTACACATTAGATCATGAATCATTTAAATTCTGTATCCAGAGTGGGGAGGAAGAGTTATTGAATATATTCAAAGTGGAGAGTGGTTGACGTTCAAACTACAGGGAGGCATGGGGTTTAGGGAGACAGCAAGAAACTGGCATTGAACTCCAAAATAGATCAGTTGTGAACTTACTGAACATGTGTGCAGGTGTGAGGGGATAACTGGCCTACTCCTGCAGCCTTTTCTTTCATTCTTCTTCACTCTTCTCTGCTTCCACCTTCCAACAGATTCCCTTGCTCTACATGAATTGCCATTTCTCCCAAGTATGCTGTGGTTCAGGATGAATGCTTATCCATGACTGTATGCCTAGGAGTGGCTTGTTTTCTGCAAAGCCTTAAAGCTAGAAAAATTTCTTCCACACCTGTCACTCCACTCCCTGCAGATGAGTACAGTTTGAAACAATTACAGAAACCACCAAAGGTTTGTAAAATTCTGCCTTATGCAGAAAATTATCAACCAAAAGCTAATTTGGAAGTAGTTACTGATATCGTTAAATAATACTGGTGAAGGAATTCAGCTAGTCAGGGTAAAGAGGTGGTGTTAGTTGAACATCAAGATGGTAGCACTTGTACAAGATCATTGGTGCGTGCATTTAGTCAACAATATGTACGCCCAACAGATTCTCATTGTGTTTGTGATATTCAACTCAGTAATGTAGCTTGCATTACCTCAGATACGTACACAAGTCGCATGCAGCTGTTTAGGAGCTCTCAGAATTAAATTTTATTAATGCCTCAATATTTACGACTGTACATCCGCAATCTGATGAAATCTGCAAACTCTGAAATTCTATTTTAATTTCCTTTAATCAAAATCAACACACCAACAGAATTGTCTCTGGAGAGTATTCACTTTTTTCCATAAACTTAGGAATAGAGAAAATGTTGAAAACAATGAACAGGCCACTCGGCAGCTGAGGGGAGAGAAGTAGAGTTAACAACCTAAACAGCTATTTCTGATGTGCTGTCCATAGACATGCTGAGTGCTACCAGCATTTTCAGTTTCTAATTTAGGTTCCTAGTGGTTTCTGATTCCCTTTCTTTGCTTCACTTAGGATTATACATATAACTCAGTACTCAGCAAGATTGGTTGCTAGTGGTCTTTAGATTTATTTCATGGACGAATGTAAAGAGTGATACATTGGGACTTTTAACTTCTTTTTCCTTCAGTGAATAATCTTTATTTATGAACATCAGTACCAATTTCTATAATAAATAACATGGAGTGGCCATGGAATCTATTTTGTTTGTAGAAATCGTGATCTGCATACTACTACCAGGGGAATTATTTGTAATTGAAAAGGCAAATAAGCAGAATTAAATTTTTATTTGAAAATAACATTGTATTATATTAACTCCAGGTATCAGTGCCTAGTGCATCGTGCCATCTGGATTTAAGCCTCATTAACTAACCAAAAGGCATCAGGGGCTATACTTCTATTGTGATGTAATCTTAGTCTATGGTTGTTCTTGACTGTATAAAACTTAAAATGATATAAAGATAAATATTAATTATTCTGAAACATAATTTCTTCTTCTTATTTGAGGAGGTGGGGGGAGTGAGTAACATCTTAAACGAGGGTTCCACTCCAAATCTGTGGGTTCTGAGATGCTCCTTATGTGGTCAATGTGGTATCTGTAGACCCCGCTATGGCTGAGGATGTTACATTGTTTCAAGCAGGCTGCAGGAGATTTTCCTCTGAGCTTTGAAGAAGCTTGGAGTGGCGAACCTGTTTTGGGGGTGGGCTGTTGGGCAATGTAGAGTGGCCCACCCATCAAGAAGTGTGATTGAAGTGAATGTTAGAGATGTTGGCCAGGCTTTTATTATTATCTTGCCAGCATATTTTATAGTTGTTATATTATTTAGTTATTAACAGGTGGTACTGAGAGTGATTGGTTAAGCATGCATTGGCGACTTTAGTTTAAGGTTTCAAGCTGAATTAGCAGATGATGTTCTGAAGTGTTATGAAATGATAGCAGTATAATACTGCAGTGAGAAGACCCCTGCAAATGTCAGGCAAGGTATGTTTGGATGTTAGTGAAAGCTACAAAAGGAGATGGACAGGTTACACAAATGGGCCAAAATATAACGAAGAGTGAAATGTTTTTTTTTCATAACTTTATTTATTCATTCAACAAAGTTATTACATACAGTAAAAAAAAGTACATATTATGAATGATAAAAAAAATTATATATAAAAAAGAAGAAAAAAAAGAAGAAACCCTCCCCTCCCTCTCTCAGCCAGCTCTCTTTAGGAGAGCCAACGAAAGAAAAAAATGGTATATTTACTAAAATCTAATCAAGGTAAATCTAAATGTAAATATTCTAAATATAAAAACCACTTTATTAAAAAAAAGAATAATTATCATGTAAAACATACGTGATTTTTTCCATTACCAAACAAGTTTTCATCTCATTATGCCATCATCTGTTAATATCAATCACATTAGCATTTTTCCACGTACTTGCTATACATTTTTTTGCTACAGATAAAGCTAAATATACAAAAGCAATCTGAAATTTGTCTAATCCCAAATCTTTCAAAGGATTCAACTCACCCAACAAAAATATTGTCGGATCCAGAGGTATTTTGATCTTATACAAATGTTCCAAAAACAATTGAATTGCTTTCCAAAAAGATTGTATATGTACACATAACCAAACAGCATGAAAAAAAGTTCCAACCAAATTACCACATCTAAAACAAGAGCCTAATTCACTAAAACCATATTTTTAAAAACTTTTCATGTGTTAAATACAATTGATGTAAAAAATTGTAATTAACCATTGCATAATGAACATTTATCAATCTAGTAACACTAACATGACAAATATCTAACCAATCATCCTCGGAAAAAGTAAGGTTAATATCCTTTTCCCATTTGAACTTAGATCTATCCCATCCCTTTTTTTCCATACTTTCCTGTAATATTTGATACATCAATGAAATATATCCCTTTTCTGGTGCAATCACAAGAAAAGATACAAATTTAGTCAATTTAGGTAAAATCATATCTCTACCAAATATTTGTTTTACTAGGGATCGAAGTTGATAATAAATGAATAAAGAATTCTCATTAATACCAAAATCTTTCATCATTTGATTAAAGGATAAAAATTGACTTTCTTTAAAACAATCTCCCAAGTTTTTTATTGAAAAAGGAATAAGTTGGTTATTATATAACGGTGTTAAAGTCAATAATTTACCCTTAGAACCTATCGTTCTATCTTTTTTCATCCACACCTTAATTAAATGTTTCAGTATAGGCACATTATATTGTTGTAAGAAATTTAAATTCCACCGAAACAAAAATTAATGTATTTCAAATTCAGAAATATTAGCCATCTCAATTTTAGCCCAACTAGGGGGCCATTACAAATCCATTAATGAACTAATAAATTTAAATTGAGCTGCCTCATAATAATTTTTAAAATGTGGTAAGCGTAATCCCCCTAATGCATATTTCCATGTTAGTTTATTCAAAGCTACTCTCAGAAATTTACCCTTCCATAAAAATTCCCGAACCATTTTATTTAAATCTCAAAAAAAAATTCTTATTAAGTAAACACGGAATTGACTGAAACAAATATAGTATATGTGGAAAGATATTCAATATGATTGTATTTATTCTTCCAATTAAATTTATAGGAAGATCCTTCCATTTAATCAAATCAGCTTTGATCTTTTTCATTAATGGTACATAATTTAATTTATATAAAGATTGATAATCAACATCCACATTTATAGCCAAATATTTAATTCGATCAGTCTACTTCAAATTAGTAATATTCTTATAAACTGAATAATCTCCTTCACCTGTCGGTAAAATTTCACTTTTTTCCCAGTTAACTTTATATCCAGACAAAGATCCATATTATGTTAAACATTCCTTCAAGTATAAAAGTGACTGAACTGGGTTTGTTAAATACACCAATACATCGTCAGCAAATAGATTAATTTTATACTCCTCATCTAAAACTCTCATACCTTGTATCTGTATATTTTGTCGCATCAACTGTGCTAAAGGTTCAATTACTAACGCAAACAAAGCTGGAGACAAAGGACAACCTTGTCGAGTTGAACGAGTTAATTTAAAAGGTTCCGAGATCTGACCATTTGTCAATACCCTGGCTATTGGTTTATTGTATAAAGTTTTAATCCAACCAATAAAAGAAGGACCAAACTTAAATTTCTCTAAGACTTTAAATAAAAAATTCCACTCAACTCTATCAAAAGCCTTTTCTGCATCGAGAGATATCACCATTGGATGGTTAGGGCACTGTCAATATTTATTAATCAAACTAATCTGAAGCATACTTATTCTTTATGAAACCTGTTTGATCAACATGTATCAACTTAGGTAAAAATTTAGCCAATCGATTCGCTAATCCTTTAGCTATTATTTTATAGTCTACATTCAACAAAGAAATTGGTCTATATGAAGACACCTTTAATGCATCTCTATCCTTCTTAGGAATTACAGTAATTAAGGCACTAGAGCATGATTCAGGTAAATCATAATGTTCATTAATCTGTTGTATCACATCTCCAAACTCTATAGATAAATCATCATAAAATACCTTATAAAATTCAACCGAAAACCTGTCATCACCAGATGATTTTCCATTCAGTATTTCCAACATAGCCGATTTAATTTCTAAATCAGTAAAAGGAGCCTCCAGCTCCAGTATGTCTTCTTCTCCTAGTACCGGTAATTTCAACACCGATAAAAAGGAGTCAATCTCCTGTTTTTCCTCAGAAGTATATAATTTCTTATAAAATGAATGAAACTCATCATTAATCTCACGAGGTTTGTAAGTAATAGTCAAATTTCATCTAACTGCATTAATAACTCTTGATACCTGTTCTTTCTTTAACTGCCTTGCAAGTACCTTATGTGCTTTCTCAACCCATTCATAATACTGTTGTTTAGATCTATTAATCAAGCATTCAAATTGATAAGATTGCAACGTATTGTATTTCAATTTCAATCTAGACAACTCTATCTTCTGATTTTCTATCACATCTCTCTGAAATTCCTTTTCTAATTCATCAATCTAGTTCTCTAATTCAAGGCTCTTGGTCAGATAATTCTTTTTAACCTTAGAGGTATAACTAATTATTTGACCTCTCAAGTAAGCTTTCATAGCATCCCACAATGTAAATTTACTCTGAATGGAGTTAACATTTTCTTCCAAAAAGAGATTAATTTGTTTTTAAAAAATTCAATAAATTCTGCTTTTTTTAACATTGTATTAAATCTCCAACGAGAAGCTGCACAAACTTTTTCAGAACTTTCATAAGTAAAATACAACAAAGAATGATCCGAAATGACCCGACTTTTATATTCTGCTTGCAATATTTTCCCCTGTAAATGTGCCGATACTAAAAACAATCAATTCTAGAAAAAGATTCATGTCTAAATGAATAAAAAGTGAAATCCTTCTCTGTTGGGTTAAGATGTCGCCAAATGTCCACTAAATTAAAATCTTTCATCAAAGCTCGAATTTGAATTGCCATTTTAGATTTTTTAACATTTTTTGGAGATTTATCTAATAAAGATTCCAAAACACAGTTAAAATTTCCTCCAACCAGAACATTTTCATTAGCTTTCCCCAAAATCAGAAATGCAACCGAAATAAATGCTTCATCATCCACATTTGGTGCATAAATGTTAAGTAAAGTCCAAAATTCATTAAAAATCTTACAATTCAACTTAAGAATACATCCTGCATTCATTTCCATTGATCGTAATTGAAAAGATACATTTTTATGTATCAAAATTGCTACTCCCTTAGCTTTGGAGTTAAATGAAGAAGAAAAAACATGTCCCTCTTCAATTTCATAATTCCTTTTTCATTCAAATGTGTCTCCTGTAAAAAAGCTACAACAATCTTCATCTTTTTAATGTAAGCCAAAACTCGCTTATGCTTGATCGGGTTGTTTAATCCCTGAACATTAAAGGTAGCAAATTTCAAATTCAACATATCTAATACAATTGCTAAATACCAAAAATAATCACAAAATTAATAATTACAAAGAAAAAAAAGAGAATTATTTTATATAGAACCCTCAAATTAAAATATATAGGCCCTCCAAATAAAAATAATATTCGTTAATAAGAGAAAAAAAAACAACAAAAGAACCTACCTAAAGGTAGTAACTCCCTAAAAAAACTGGATGTGGATTACCCACTAGTGACTGATGACTAACAAAGAAGTTAGTGCAATCCCCTCCACCCCAGCCAGCCAATCAAAAATATTAACATATTACAAAAAAAATCATCCTTGAGATTCCAGTCCAGATGGTGAACTCATTTCAAGAGTAGCTGAACTCTTTCCATTCCCGTTCTTTCCACTTCTGCCATTTTGTCCATTTCCAAATCCATCAGATTTTCTTTTAGGAGATAATGGTGGACTTCTTCTTTGACCTCTGACATCCAGTAACGAATTAGCAAAAACCATTGTTTCATGCTCACTCTCAAAGAATTGAGACTGATAGTTTCCATAAAACACTTTCAACACAGCAGGATAACGAAAAGCAAATTTGTAACCTTTACACCATAAAACATCTTTAACTGGATTAACTTCACGTCGGTGTCTGATACCCTGACTCAAATCAGGGTAGAAGAAAACCCTACTATTCTAAACCATCATTGGAGCTTTCCTTTGTCTTGCATTTTGAACTGCAAGTCGAAGAATTGTCTCTCTATCCAAACAATTCAAACAACAAACTATCACAGCTCTTGGTGGTTGACCAGGTATGGGGTGGTCTTCTTAAAGCTCTATGTGCTCTTTCCAATACCAATCCATCAGGAAAAGACTCTTCCCCTAACATCTGGGGAATCCAATTTTTAAAAAATTTAACAGGATCTTGACCTTCTATACCTTCTGGCAAACCCACAATTTTCACATTATTTCTTCTGCTTTGATTTTACAAATAGTCCTTTTTTTTTGTTAACTCTTTTTCCCAGGCTCCTAAATCTTTAACTGATCTTTTCACCTTTATTATTGTTTCTGTATTGGATTGTACCTGTTGTTTACATTCAGAAAAAGAAGCTTCAAACTTTTAAAAGTTTTTCTGATTTTCTTTAACTTCTGCCTTAATGACAGTTAGGTCTGAAATTATATCAGTATTCATTTGAACCAGCTGGTTCAATTGACCAGTAATTACATCCAAATAAGAAGCAATACCTTCAAACATCATGTAAACAGGCTGAAGTGCAGTTTGAAATGCAGGATCCGGTTCCATAAATTGTAATTCACTTTCTTCCAGCTCTTCTTCCATTTCCTGTACAGTGGTAGAGTAAGGTAAGTCCTCTTCATGTTATTCTTCAAAAGGCAGCATTCTAGTCATTTTGCTGTGAGTTTGGACACCCAACGATAACCCCCCCTGACATCCTCAGGGCGTCGTTGCTGCTGTCCCCCCGCAGACCATTTTTTCATAAAATTATGGAGTTTTCCGTAATTAACAGCGCCACCCAAGCCCATAATCGCTGCAGACTGCATGTCTGCCATCACAATCCTCTTCCTCCATGCTCCCGTCTCTTCCAACGGGGGTGTTCGCTGTAACAAGCCTCCAGGCTCATGTCCGACCTTTCAGGAGCGCACTCCTTCCTCCGCAGAACGGGTCGAACCAGCGCCATTTTGAGACTGGTGAGTAGCTGTTCCCTTAGCTTTTGTCCCCACCGGAGATCGTTGAAGCTTGGGGATCACTGAAAACGGATCTGAGGCTGTTCCAGGATGTTTAGGCCCAAATTCTTCTGCACTTCGAAATAGTATTTTCTTTTGTAAATGAGACTTAGTTTTTTTTTTAACATTAGCAGCCATAATGGCTCACCAAAATATCAAACTGAAAATTAAAGTTATAAAATTAAAAATAAAGGGTTAAAAAACAGGCACTTAAAAGTCTGACCAGAGACGGCAGGGATTACACGTCTGATCTCTACGCCACCTTGCCATGCCCCCACGAAGAGTGAAATGTGAGAAAATTTGATACTCTCCCTTTGGTAGGAAAAAAAAGGGAACATTACACAATGAAGCTGCAGACCTTGGAGAAATAAAGTGATCAGGGTGCCCTGTTATATGATGCCTACAGGGCTATAAGGTAGACAGAGCAAGTATTAAGAAATTAACAAAATGTTATTGTATATTAATAGTAGAATTGAATGCAAAAGACAGGTTATACTTTAATTATATAGGGTATCAGTGAGAAAACATGTGGAGTAGAGTGTTAAGTATTGGGATGGTCTCCTTTTTTAAGGAAGGACACTTACATTGAACCTGTGCCGGAGGGTGCTTTGTCTTGAGAGAAAAAATTGGACAAGTTAGGATAGTATCTGTTGGAGTTGAGGAGAATGAGAGGGCATTATATCAAAATAAATATGATCCAAAGAGATCTTGATTTGCCAGACATGGAGAGAATATAATGTTGAATATCTACAGACTCTGGAAATATGGAATCAAATCAGAAAATGCTGGAAAACAGCAGGCCAAGCAACATCTGTGGATAGAAAAACATTGCCCATTTTAGGTTCTGGTCAAAGTTCTTCCATTTGAAATGTTAACTGTTTGCCTTTCCACAAATGCTTCCGGACCTACTGAGCTTTTCTGACATTTTCTGGTTTTGTTTCAGATTAGTGGAGGGGATGTTTCCATTTGTGGAAGAATTGGCTGAGCCAAATATTTTCTTCCAGCTGATCATTTGTGTTTGGGATTCTCTTTTTCAAAGGATGGTGGATACAAAGTCTTTGGAAGGGTTTAAGATAGTGGAGGATAGATTGATGATAAACAAGAGGTTGAGATGTTACTACAGATAGATGGGAATATGATCACAACATTATTTTATTCAACAATGGTACATAAAAATGAACAAGTGTATTCCATTAGAAAAAAACACCTACAATCTCAAAGACAAATATGCTTTATTTGAACAAATTTGGGAACCATACATAGTGAATATTAGAAACCGTCAATTTCAGACCTCCATCCCTTAAAGTGATAAGTTATAATTAAGAAATTAAATAAATATGAAATATTGGATGAGACAATTTATTTTTCTTTTCTTCTTTTTTCTGTTCTTCTATTGTTTATTTATTTCTTCTTTCTTATTTCTTTCATTTCTTGTTTTAAGTTATGGGGGTGGGGAGGGTAGGCGAAGTGGGGGGAATGAAAATGTCACTGTGTATATTTTAATGCTGAATATTTGTATATATTTTTACTAATCTGGTTCGAAGTGGAGTATTAAATATAAATAAAAAAATATTTAAAAAACAGAGCAGACTCAAGGAGCTAATTACCTCATTCCTGCTTACATTCTATATGCCCACCTATTCATAAGGCATTCTCTAGTCTCTTGTCAAGTCAAGTTCATTTTATTGTCATCTGATTGTACAAGTACAACCTGATGAAAAAGTGTTCTTCGGTCTTCAGTATAAAACATGCAGACACACAACCAGACATAACACACATACAGACAAACAATGTATATGCAGGACAAGTGTTTCATTAATACAAATAAATAATTAAATATTGCTTTGTACAAATGAAAGTCTCGGATATTTAGTGTGAGTAGTTCCTTTGGTCGTTCAGCATTCTCACTGCCCATGGGAAGAAGCTGTTCCTCAGCCTGGTGGTGTTGGCTCTGATACTCCTGCATCTCTTCCCCAACGGGAGCAGCTGAAAGATGCTGTGTGCAGGGTGGAAGGGGTCCTCAATGATTTTGCATGGCCTCTTCAGACAACAATCCTGGTAGATCACTTTGATGGGGGAGAGGGAGACTTCAATTATCCTCTCTGCCACTTTGATGGTCCTGTAGCACTGCCAAAGGCAGAGCTGCTGAAATGAATGCTGTCCACACCAAACAAATAAACCAGTAACTGGCGTTTGTTCAAACCACGCGCATTCCTTTTTAGGGGAGGTGACAGGCTCATGGGAATGATGTTAAAATGCTGCTGTGAGGCCTGGCCGTTCCACTGGCAAAACGCTGCAGCCTGGAACTTCTGCGTGGTGGGGGGAAAGTCCCTGTGCCCTACCGCACTGGCTGTTCACTAGGGATATTTGGCTCATCATCTGCGGGGTTGACCCAGCTCATTACATCACTCCCCCCCCCCCCCCCCACCCCCTCAGAATCGCAGTCTTTTTGGGTGAAGTTTGAGAGATTGTCTTTGGACTGGCGCTCTCAGAGCCATAGTGTAGGGGCAGGCAAAGGCTCTGAACAGTCCAAGTGGGCTTTCTTGAGGTGGACGACTCTAAACATGGCGTGCCTGCCTCCAATGTTTAGAGTATATACAATCCCCCTCCCTTCTCAGTACCTTAAAAGGCCCTTCATGAGGGCACTGCAGGAGGGGGGGGAGTACCTGATTTGCCCTGTCTTACAAAGACAAAGTCTTTGGCTTTGAGTTCTTGTGGGACGTGGCTGGTTAGCGTCCCGTGGGTGGTGTTAGGATGTGGATGTGGGTAGACGGTGTGGTTCCTTAGCCGCTGTAGGACATCCAGGGTGTTCGGTGATGGTTCCATGGAGCTGAAATAGACATCACCTGGGATGGAGAGTGGTGTGCCGTAGACTATTTCTGTTGATGAGGTGGGGAGGCCCTCTTTAGGTGCTGACCGGATGCCCAGCAGGACCCATGGTAGTTCATTCTTCCAGTTGGGCCCATGCAGCTGTGATTTGAAGGCTGCTTTTAGATGACAGTGAAAGTGCTCTACCAGCCCATTAGATTGGGGGTGGTAAGTGGTTATGAGATGTAGCTGGCTGCTGCAGAATTTGGGCATGGTCACCCAGAGGGAAGGGGGAAGTCTGGCTCCCCAGTCCAAAGTTATGTGGGAAAGGACACCAAAACGGATGACCCACTGTGAGGTAAAGGCTCTCGACAGGTCTCTGTGTCGCAGGCCGGCATGAGCACTGCCTCTGGCCAGTGTGTAAAGCAGTTGACTATGGTGAAAAGGTACATCATCTTCTGGCTGATGGGAAGCGGCCAAACAATGTCCACATGCACGTGGTTGAACCTGTCTGCTGTGAGCGGGAAATGTTGAACTTGGTCTTTAGTGTGTCAATGGACTTTGGCTCACTGGCATTGTACACAGCTTTTTGCCCAAAATGAAACTTTGTGCTGAAGCCCATACCATATGAACCTGTCCAAAATGAGGTGGAATGTTGACCAGATGGAAGGATGAGAGATTCCATCCACTTGAATGAATACCCACCATCTCCGTGTCACGGGCAGGATAGGCCTGGGGTAGACTGTAGACATATCACACAGGAGTGTTGGGCCTCCTGGTTCCAGCGCAAACTCCTCAATTTGTAGGCTTGTGATGGAGGTGTGGTATGCCTGGTCCCTGGTGAGCTGAACTGTGTCGATGGCACCCATCACCTCAGAGATCGTTGGTCTGCACAGAGCGTCAACTACCATGTTGGACGTCCCCGCCATTCAGAGATGTATGAAAGGTGCCATTGTTGCCTTGCCGACCAGGCATCCGAGAATTTGCCCAGCACCTGCACCAGCGGCTTGTTGACCATGTGGGCTGTGAACATTTGGCCTTCGAGAATGTACCAGAAATGGTCTATGGCCAAGTACATTGCCAGCAGTTCACGATCAAAAGTGCTGCACTTCAGCTCGGGTGGTCAGAGATATTTGCTGAAGAAAGCGAGTGGCCGTCACTAGTGATCCACATATTGTTGCAGTACTGCACCCACTGTCTGGTGTGAGGCTGTGGCGTACTGTTAGACAGAATCAGACACACACAAGGTAAAGACTGTACAACAGGCTTTAATCGACGAAGACATCCATAGAGCAGGGCTGGCTGTAGCTGCTGTAAACTCTGAGGGAGTCTTCAGAGGGTCGGCTCAGGCTTATATCCCAGAGGGTGACTGACACTCGACCGGGGGTGGGGGGGCTTGATCCATTCAGGTCGGCTGATTGACAGCCGGCCAGGTGTTGTCCTGTCCCCCATACTCTCCTGCAGGTACAGAGGTTTCAGCTTGCAATAGGCTAGTGGTGTACCACCACAGAGGCGTCTATCGTTAATGACAGGGGTGAGTCTGGATCCGGGTGGGCCAGGAACATGGCTTTGGAAAGTGCTGTTTTGGGGTCTTTGAATGCCTGGAGTGCCTCCACAGACCAGCTGGACTCTTTGTTACCTGCCTTAACGAAGTCGAAGAGTGGCTGCTTCTCCTGGGAGGAAGCAATGATAGAAATTCACCATCCCAAGGAATTCCTGCAGGCTTTTGAGGGTTTTGGGCCTGGGAAAGTTCTAAATGGCCTCGACCTTGTCAGGCAAAGGTGTTGCTCCTTCACTGGAGACGCGGTGCCCAAGGAAGTTGATGGTGGACAAACCGAAATGGCATTTGGAAGGGTTGATGGTTAGCCCAAAAGTCTGCAGCTGGGCAAACAGGAAATTTTAACTGTTCTTTGTGGGTCCTGGTGTCTGGGATGACAATGAGGGATGTCGTCCATGTACACGAAAATTCCCTCCAGGTCTCTTGCCACTACTTCCATGAGGCTCTGAATTGTTTGGGCCGTGTTTTTCAGCCTGATTAGCATTCTCAGGAACTCAAAGAGGTTATGGCCATCTTCTGGATGTCATCTTGGTGCACTGAGATCTGGTGGTAGCCCTTCACCAGATCAACTTTGGAAAAAATCTGGGTACCTTGGAGTCGTGCGGCAAAGTCCTGTATGTGTGGGATGGGGTATCTGTCTTGTACCATTGCATCATTGAGCCTCTGGTAGTCTCTGCAGGGGGGCCAATCACCAGAGTTCTTTGGTACCGTGTGTAGTGGCGAAACTCATGGGCTGTTGGAACGGCAGATGATCCCCAATTCCTCCATCATGGCAAACTCGGCTTTGGCTTGGAGGAGCTTATCTCAGGGCAGTTGTCGCACCCATATGTACATGGGTGGTCCGGAGGTTTCAATGTGGTGTTGCACACCATGTACTGGTTCCGCATCATGGATATTGAGGCCCAGTAGAGCGAGGAAGTTGGTGAGCAGTGCGGAATACTCGCTTTGTTTGAGAGCGTGGACACCCAAAGGCAGGAAAATGCGTTGGCGCAGTTTGAGGGGGAAAACCTGGAAGGTAGTGGCATTAACCAGCCGTCATCGGTTGAGGTCGACCAGGTGTTCGTTCACCCAGAGAAAGTCTACTCCTAGGAGAGCCTGGCTTAATGAGGTGACAGTACAGTCACACCTGCAAACAGCATTTCCCTGTGTGAATGGTCACACAACATGACACATAGATGGGGATGTTTGAACAGTTGGCAGCCTGTAGGGGTAGGCCTCTGGCATTGTTCTTCCGTTCAAAGAATGTGGTCGGAACTAAGCTAGTTTCTGCGCCGGTGTCTATTAGGAATTCCTGCTGGGCTTTCTGATCACATAGATAAAGCAGGCCTTTTCTGGTGCCAACTGCCAAGGCTTTCTCATTTTCCTGCATTGGACTGGGTATGTTGCCTGAAAAGCTGCAGGATGGTACGCACTGCTGGGCATTGCGGCCACACCGGTGGCGGTAGTAGCAGTACCCTGCAGTTTCGTTGCTGCATTGTGGCTAGGCTGCTGCAATGTCCGCCATCAGGGAGCATGAGGTGGCTGAGGTTTGTGCTGTTGTTCCCACTGCACAAATGGGCTGCACATGGATGGAGTCAGGTTGCGGAGTGCGGAAGAGGCGGTCTGCTTCTCTTGCCATGAGGTGCAGTTCAGCAAAGTCCACGTTGGAAATGGCAGTGGCAACATGGAGCAGCAACTTGGAAAGGAACAGGTCTCAAACAGGAAGCACTTTGTTTGTCCATCTGCAAGGGCCACTAGTCCTGCATCAGTTCTGAGGGGGTTGCGATCACCTAGGCCCTGTGTGTTAAGCATGTGAATGACCTGTTTTGCTGGCTAAGTTCAAATGACTCGAGCAAAAACCATTTAAATATCGTGCACTTGGCATCCATGGGTGGGTTGTTGACAAACAGGTCGACTTTCACTGCTGTGGCAAGGCCACATGCCACAACTTGGTGTCCTTGGCTGTTATTCCTCACAGAGTGAACTGTGATTCTGCAAGTTGCAGCCAGCTGCGAGGCTGGTTCGCCCAGAATGGCAGCAAATGGACACTTACGGCGTTAATTGCCGCAGGAGATCCATTGGCGGCAGCCGCTTGGGCTGTGGACGAGCTGACTGGATTCATCTTGCTGCATGTTATGGGTTCAAAAATGTTAGAACCTGTTCGGGGTCACCACTGTGGCACTGCTAAAGGCAGAGCTGTTGAAATAAATGCTGTCCACTCCAAGCAAATAAGCCAGTAACTGCTGTTTATTCAAACCACGCACCTTCCTTTTTAGGTGAGATGACAGGTTCACGGAAATGATGTCATAATGCTGCTGTGAGACCTGGCCGTTCCACTGGCAATGCACTCCTGCCGCCTCAAACTTCTCTGCGGTGGGGGGAAAGCCCTTGTGCCCTGCTGTGATGGCTGTTCACTAAGGCAATTCAGCCCATCGTGTGAGGGGTTGACCCAGCCCACAACAGTCCTGTGGATTGACCTTTGATCTATTTCTCTGCAGCAACCATACCATACTGTGATTCACCCAGCCAGGACACTTTCAATAGAGCTTATACAGAAGGTTGACATAATGGTGGTCAGTAGCCACCTCATAGAGAAGGTTGACATAATGGTGGCCAGTAGCCATGCCTGCTTCAGTCTTCTCAGGAAGTGCAATCATTGTTGCACCTTCCTGAGGGTATGTTGAGTGTCCATGATAGGTCACTAATTAAGTGAACTCCAAGGAACTTGGTGGTTTCTCTTTATTAGAGTTGTTGATGTGTAGTGGATGGTGGTTGTTTCTGGACCTCCTGAAGTCCACTATCATCTCCTTCATCTTGTCCACATTGAGACTCAGGTTGTTATTCTCACATCATTTCATGTTGTGCGAGTCATCGTTTTGCCGATGAAGCCAAATGCAGTTGCGTCATCTACAAACTTGACAACACTGTTGGAGTTGGATTTGGCAACACAGTCATGGGTCTGTCACGTAAACAGCAGTGGGCTAAGTACACAGCCCTGAGGTACGCCAGTTCTCAGCATTGTGATGCTTGATATTCTGATACTGATCCGGACACAGAATCTAATAGGAATTCTGAGAGGGGAATGAAATTAAAATAGCTATTTTTCATTACACCTAGATTCAGAATGTGAATGTTTGAGGTTTATTGTCCAACCTGACGTGTGTGTGTGTGTGTGTGTGTGTGTGTGTGTGTGTGTGTGTGTGTGTGTGTGTGTGTGTGTGTGTGTGTGTGTGTGTGTGTGTGTGTGTGTGTGTGTGTGTGTGTGTGTGTGTGTGTGTGTGTGTGTGTTGGGGTCAGGTTAGGTGTGGGAGGTAGTTGGATAAATAAGGAACATTATTGTATCTCTTGCCCAGTCAACACAATTAGGCTTCATTAAGATATTGTGTAAGTTTATATTACCTGATTGAAGTCCAGCAATTTCCATGCGTCTGAGGATTCAGACATCTATATGCTAGGATGCAATTCTTATCTAAATGTTTCTGTTCTAATCAGATGCCACTTTCAGGAAATTGCCCAATTCATTGCTAGAGGAACTCAGAAGGTCGAGTATGGATGGTCGATGTTTCAGACCAAGTCTCTTCAAGTTCCAACACCTGCAGGGTCTTGTGTGTCCTCTATTCATTGCTGTTCTGAATTTGCTACTTTTCTGTAAGATGGCTGGTGAAGATGGACCACAAATGGTGCCAACCCTGACTAAAATCGCGCAATTGGCCTCATTTCGAGGGACAGGTCAAGATGAGGACAAACTGACCTGAAGCCAGAGTTCTGGACCTTTGCTCTTCCAGTGGCATTGTGCTGCTGTGGAAATCTCAGCTTCAAGAACCTCCAACCTAAGTTAAATATGGAGCCCATGTACTTGTACTATCTACAGGACGATGCAGGAGAAAGTTACCCTCTATAAGAGCAGCCCAAAGTTGCAATGATAAAGAGGTTAGAAATTCTAGACATTAAATTGAATAATTCCTAGTTTTATCAAGAAATGTGACACACCAAGAAAGTTAGCCTGTTCAGGCTGTTGAATGTTCATCTTGCTGTGGATTAAAAGCAGTTTTTTTTTCCTCATTTCAGATTGATCATGGACAGAAGAAATACATGGAGAAGGCACAAAGGCCAAATCTCAGGAACACGTGTAGTTAGCATTGTTCAGTCTCCTGCTATACAAATTGATACAAGGCAGTTTAAGCCAAGTCTTATAGAAATCAAATATTCAAATTACTTATAGGACTGAATGACATTACGGGATCCGAAAATACATCCTCTGCAGATTCAAATTCAAAACAGTTACCAAGATATTCGTTTCAATGCAGTTCTCAGCATGAATCAGTAATAGGTGTGATTATATGCAGCAGGCAATTATATACTATTGGAGTGTTTTATTGGGGTGAAAACATCTAAGAATATGATTGAAGAAGCACTTGTAAGGATTTAATGGGCACTGTACTACTTCATTGTATCGATGATAAATGATTCAAATACTTCACCAGTGTAAATGGCATTCATGCTGCAGAAGTATGCTCATCAGAGATGTGTCAGGCTGATCTTCTACTACTTGAGCTGTGAAAATGATTAAACTTTTAACAAATCAGGTGCTTCAGTTGGTATTCAGAGCCTTGACCACCTTCACCTCCCAGTGCCTTAAGCAGAGCTCATTAAGGAACTGGGTTGCTCCGATGTATTCAAGTTCTTCTCAGTGATGACCTCCTGCAATGAGACTTTCACAGCTGCAACTGAGAGGTATGATTCTCTGCACTGAAGCTAATCCTGTCGACATCTTTAGCTAAACAATTTCACTTAACACAGAATCAAAAGTAAATATGAAGATATCGAGCCTTTAAATTCCAACAGTTCCTTGATTACCATTGTATCACAAAAGATAACTACATTTTTATAACATGCTTCACAGCCTTAGCTTCTCCCAAAGTTAATTAAGTACTTTTTGATCTACAATTACCATTGTAAGGAGGCACTTCATTTACTGTAAGTAAAAACACAATGCTGGTGAAACTGAACAGGTCAGTGTGCTTTAGATAGAAAAACCAACGGTTTTGGCAAGATAAATCTACTGAGTTTCTCCAGCATTGTGTTTTTACTTCAGTCATGGTGTCTGCAGACTTTTGTGTCTTACTCTCACTTACTGAAAGGCCCCACAAATGGCACCATGGTATTGCTCAGACAATAACTTATTGTAATGATGTTGATTGACAAATTCATATTAGTGGGGAGAACTTCCCTCCTGTTCCACAAAAAAGTGCTAAGGGTTAGGGTTGGGAACTCCTCAGCTCATGGGTGTAGACGATGACCCTAGTGACGAACTGCAATGGGTGAAAAACATGACACAATAGCACTTTCATTTTCAAGTTTATTAGCATTTGACTGTACATATAGCCAGCATTTCTCCAGACCATGATGCCCACAAATACACACACCGCACACATCACATAATATTCAAATATATACACAAAGATATAATATAAAATAAAAAATTTTAAATAGCATGGAATAATTTGCTTGTTTAATTTAGAAGAGACCCAATGTTACTGAATAGCGTCAATCGATATCACAGCCTGCAGGAAGAAGCTAATACCAGCCTGGATGTCCTGATTTTTATGCTCCTGTACCACAAGATCACAAGATAAATGAAGGAAAGTAGGCCATTCAGCCCATTGAGTCTGCTCCATCTCTACACCATGAGCTAAACCATTCTCACATCTACATCCAATTTCTGGCCTTTTCCCCCATATCCCTTGATACCCTGACTAATTAGATACTCCTCCTTAATCTCCTCCCCAATGATCGAGTCTCCATAGATGTATGTGACAACAAATTCCACAAATCCATGACCCACTGGCTAAAAAAAAATTCTCCTCATCTTGTTTTAAATGAGTACCCTCTAATACTAAGACTGTGCCCTCTTGTCTTGGACTCACCAACCAAGGGAAAACATCTTATTCACATCTACTCTGTTCAATCCTTTCAGTATTCAAAATGTTTCTATGAGATCTCCTCTCATTCTTCTATACTGCAATGAATACAGTCCAAGAGCTGATAAATGCTCCTCATAATGTTAACCCTTGCATACCAGGAAATCATCCTCGTAAATCTTTTCTGAACTCTCTCCAACATCATTACATCCCTTCTAAGATAAGGGGCCCAAAATGGCATAAAGTACTCTAAACGAGATCTCACCAGTGCTCCATTCAGCCTCATCAACACCTCCTTACTCTTATATTCCATTCCTCTTGCAATGAATGCCAACATACCATTTGTTTTCTCTCCCGCCAATCCTACCTGGTGACTAACCTTTAGGGTATCCTGCATGAGGACCCTCAAGTTGGTGGACTGGAACATATTCAAGAACTCATACAAAGACTTGAATGAATATGCAATAGGTGTCACCAACTTCATCAAGACCTGCATGGATGAGTGTGTTCCTATACTCAAATACCTGATGTCCCCCAACCAGAAGTGCTGAATGAATCTGAGAATTCGCAACCTGCTGAGGGTGAGAACAAGGGCGTTTAAGGCCGGGGCATCGGGATCTTTACAAGAAATCCAGGTATGACCTGTGGAAGGCCATCTCTGAAGCAAAGTGACAATTTTGGAGGAAGCTAGGGACAGAGACACACCAGCTATGGCTGGGAGTGCAGGCCATTACAGCCTACAAAGCGAGGGCGAATACTATAGATAGCTGTGATGATTCTCTACCCGATGAGCTTAACACCTTCTATGCCTGCTTTGAGAAGAAGAACTAAACAGTGATGTGTTCCCTTCCTTTGTTGTGGGTGTCTTGAATGTTGTATGTAACTGTGGTCTATTGAGTGTGGGGAGGGGGGAGGGAAGGGGAAAAAGTGGCTCAGATTCAATGACGAATTTTGTATATAATTAATAACTGTAATTTGTGATTGATTACTGGAAACTGAGATTGAAAATGTTATAAATAAAATACTCAAAAAAAAAAGACCCCTATTACCCAGGCCCTGCCCTCTTCACTCTGCTACCATCAGGAAAAAGGCACAGGAGCCTAAAGATGAGCCCTCAGCAGCACAGGGACAGCTTCTTCCCCTCTGCCATGGATTCCTGAAAAATCAATGAACCAAAGATGCTGCCTTTTTTATTTTATTATAATGTTATTTTAATTTTTTTAGAGTAATTTTGTGAGATGTTTACGATATGAATGTTTACACTTCGATGCTGCTGCAACACACCGAATTTCATGACTTGTTCATGATAATAAATTCTGATTCTGAAATCCCTTTGCACGTCTGAATTTTGAATTTTCCCCCATTTAAATAATAATCTGCCTGTTTATTTCTTCTTCCAAAATTTACAACTGTACATTTCGCAACATTTTATCTCGTCTGCCATTTCTTTGCCCTCTTTCCTCAACTGTCCAAGTCTGTCTGCAACCTTTTGGTTTCTTCAACACTTTCTGCTCTTCCACCCATCTTGGTGTTATCTGCAAACTTAGCCACAAAACCATTTAATCCATAATCTAAATCACCGATATACATTGTCGAAAACTAACCCCTGCAGAACACCACTAGCAACCAGCAACCAACCAGAACAGGATCTTTTTATTCCCACCCTTTGCTTTCTGCCTATCAGCCAATACTCCATCTTTCCTATAACTCCTCAGGCTCTCATCTAATTAACCTCTTATGTGGAACCTTATCAATGGCCTTTTGAAAATTCAAGCACACAACATCCACAGCCTCTCCCTTGTACATCATGCTTGAGATTACCTAAAAAATTCCTTTAGGTTGATCAGGTAGGATCTTCCCTTCATGAAACCATGCTGGCTTGGACCTATCATGCTCCCTCCTGCTGGTGATAGGTCAAAGATATTGTATGATGGAAGGTAGGGGTCCTCCAATAATTCTTTGAGCCTCACTTAAGCAACATTCCCAGTGAATGTCGTCAATAGAGGAAAAAGAAACCCCAGTGATCTTTTTGATTGAAAGGTTATAATGAATGGGCAATGTAGGCTGGCCTGGTCAGAAATACCTACATCCTGAAACAGCCACAAATAAATAAATATAAATAAACAAGAAAGCATGATGGGTGCCATATCTGAAAATATTGCCATCTTAACTTGATCAGGAACTTGAGTATTCTTCAGTGGTTGCATGCAGCTAATCTCATATGCACAGCCCATTTTTCTACCCTATCCTGGTTATAATCTAATTAGGTGAACTCAATACCTTGATGCATGATCCTAATTATAACGTAACATCAAAATTAAGTCACGTCTTACTTCAGCAATTATTGACAATTAAATTGATTTTGAGTAAATTTGAAGTTTGTCTACAATGGAATGATAAATGTCTACTCATGGTTAGTCTATATCTTGCCACTTGCATTTTATTTATCTGCCTGTGATTTCCAAAGGATGTTAAAAAGATCTGCAAAATTAAACCTCGCAGTAATGATCATTTATTGCTTGTAATTTTGTGCACATTTTTACTGAAACCATGCTTTTCAATGAATTGTGTTTGGATGTCTGAAGGATCTAATCAGTGAATCCTCATACAATGCACATCTGATGTCTGCCCTGCCAACTGGGCTACACCTACACAGTTTCCCTTCAGAAGATTATTTTTATCACTTTCACTTTAGTTTCAAAGCACTTGGCATAAGGCATGCATCCTGGTTACCTACAATTGAAAAATACCAATCATCAGGTCTCATCTGTTCAAAGGAAACGACTGGACAAGAGCGTGCATATTTTGTGTAGTGGAGCTTAGGGATTCAATCTCATTGGGCATAGTTTGACTTTGCATGTTGTGCGTGGGTGATGTAAAGCCATGCGACACTGATTTGTACCTCCCTTGTGAAAATGAGTCATGGATAGGCAATTAAGCTCTAGGAAGAACTTAATTGTACTGTCAATTTGCCTGAATAGCAGTGGAAAGCTATGTCTTCTGCTCTGCAGAAATTAAAAGGATAATCAGTTACTTGAAGGCTTGTTGGAGATTGAATTGGAGGAGATCTCGTTGCTTTCCAATGAGCTGAAGGTTGCATCTGGAAATCTTGGAGTGAGCTTACATGAGGGTCTCTTTTCTTGCTGCACATATGGAAGGACAGAAAAATCTAGACACCAAGTTGTACATGAATTGTTCTCCTGTATCTGAGGAACAATACACTTGGATACTGAGAATTTCTAGGCGAATGGTGATCGATGTCTTCTGCTCCAATCATGAATCTGTTCCTGGAATGTTCAGGGAGTAGAAGTGAAAGCTGTGATCAGCTAAACTTAACCCCATTCCAAGGGGTTATTTCTGATATCTGTCACATTTTTTCTTGTGGTTTGTTATTACCTTGAAGATGTCACAGAAGATCTTTACTAGAGAAAACAGCATTCATATATCAAAGGAAAATATGGATGACAACAAATGCTGACACCCAAAATATATCTACAACCCAAGAGTGGGAATGAGTAAAACCATATATCCAACTTTCTTTTAACGATCTTCTCTGTGTTCCTTCTGCAGAAATAATGAAAGCTTG
Organism: Narcine bancroftii; assembly: GCF_036971445.1. Taxonomy (NCBI): domain Eukaryota; kingdom Metazoa; phylum Chordata; class Chondrichthyes; order Torpediniformes; family Narcinidae; genus Narcine; species Narcine bancroftii. The sequence goes on along the minus strand of NC_091471.1, from coordinate 144,101,821 downwards.
AACCAACCATTTCAATTAAGTGGATATTCAATTGAAAACAAAACCATGCAATCATGATTTTGCTGATCTCACTACTTCATGTGTCCTCTTTGCAGAGGAAGAGGATGCAGGTAGACATGAGAGATGCCATGATCAATTCTGTGTCTACTTGGCCTGATTACCCCCCTCCTCCCAACCCTAACCCTCACCCTAACCTGTTTCTCAATGATTGTGAATAGGCTGGTTCAGCTCTGATTACCATCAAAGAAATAATCTGAGATATTTTCCTGTCGGCTGCTGAATTGTGAATTTCGAGCCTTCTTGTCCAACAGGAGAGAACGACTTATAACAGTGAGGTCTTGCAATCTGAAAAATCAAGGAAGCAATCAACAACAAAAACAAAGCCACAGTGGGAGGAGATTGCAGAAAGATCAGAGATGACAGGAGGGCAAAAATGTTAATGTCTTCAAACACTAAGATTAGTAAGCATTTGAGAGAGTGAGTATAAGTGAGTGAATGCATGCTGGATCTATGGTTTCTCAATGAGTAATATTAGCAGTTAGGTTTATTTCCCTTTCAAAGATGCTTTTAATTGCTTCAACAAAACATGAAGCACAAACTAACAATAGTTTGCCAGCTAAAATCTTTTAAGGATCTGGAGCAAGGCCAGGTAAATGGAGTCAGGCAGGATATACATCAGCAGTGCTTTCATTGAATGCCAAACTGAGATCTATCTATCTATCTATCTATCTATCTATCTATCTATCTATCTATCTATCTATCTATCTATCTATCTATCTATCTATCTATCTATCTATCTATTCATTCATTCATTTTTCAGGGTTTGGTATTAACAAGGCCAGCATTTATTGCATCATTTCAATTGCTTCTGAACAGTGATTTGCTGCCCATTTTAGTGTAAACCACTGTGCTGTGAGTTTGGGGTGACATGTTGACCTGACCTGGTGAGGATGGCAGTTTCCTGCTCCTGATGAACATTCCATTCTTCAAGCACCTCTTGGGACTGAATGTTGTTAAATACAGTGGGTGTGAATTATATTATGATCTGTTTCAACAGTCCATGCCCTGCAGTCATTAGCCCTTTGTATGGTGCAACCAGCTCAACGGAAGAAGGCCTACATTGAGCAGCGTTGGGAGACATCTTACAGAGCTGAGGGAGGCGGAGTGGTGGTGTAGTAATGCCACCGGTCGTTGTGATGTCAAACATGTACACTGAGAAGGGAAAGCAGTCTATACCCGAAATGGTGACAGAAAAGCAGGTAAAGGTGCTGGTGGAGATCTGTTCAAGCAGTCTTAGCAGGCAGATCTCCTGTGCAATGTTCACTGCCAAGCACGCATACAGGATTAAAAAATTGCACTCCTGGGTCGCGGGCTGATGTCATCGTGACCTCATCAGCCTGCCCCTTTGCTTTCGGCAGCATTGCCTTTACAGGGGAGGGGGAGTGACCTTGCTCCACCTCTGAGCGTATCCGCTAGATGGATCGGAGTTCACCTGCTGAATCCGCCCTTGAAGCCTTTATGAAGGTAAATGATGCGATGTAAAGACAGAGAATATTCGCCTTTATATATTTTTTTTTAACTATGAAAAGGTATATTCGCTATCTGGAAGGTCAACTTCAGCAAAAATAGAGGTTTTGAAAGAGCTGTATGAGGAAGAGATGAATTTGAGGGCCTGAGTCAAGAAGAGGTCCCTAAAACAACAGAAGAGGAGTAAGTAGAAGATGCCACAGTGCAGGAAATGGTGCTAATTAGAGAATGAACATAACAATGTACATTGATGGAAATACATGGATGAGACACTAAGGATGTGAAAAGTCTTTGAATGCTTTTTTTTCTTTTTGTAACTTATTGTGAATAATGTTAATGTTTGGGGAAAAAACTCATTAACAATAAGGAATAATGTAATCAATGAATGAATGACTAAAACCCATCAAATGAACAAAGTATTGTCACAGATCTTAAGACATGTTCACACATGTGTAGTCCTCCTAGAATTATGGTACACTGCAAAGTTTTCTTTCCTCCATGGACATAATATATTTCATAAAGCATAAACAAGTTTTGTGTTCCAGATTTGTCACACTACATGATTATTGAGAAAATAACCTCTCTGAATGAATGATAAGAATGCAGAGAGCTCTCTTGCAATGTTATGTTTTGTAATACCTTTATTAATTTTAAAAGCTGTGGACAGGTAATATATAAAATACATTCCATCCAAAACACTTTGATTAAAGTGAATCAAAAATTGTCCCCTTGCTTTAAAAAACTTGTGAACATCATAGGTCTAGACATTCAATTCCAAAGCATGTCTCTTTATTTCCTGCATTATACAATTTAAATAAATGTTTTCAGAGCAAAATATTATGATTTCTGCATTATTTTATATCATTCTGCACATTCATCTTGACACTTCCAACTCCAACTTAACCTCCACATGATGCCACTAGTTGACAGGATTTTCCAGACTTTCTTCTGAAGACTTGCAGGGGTACTTGGAGCCTTTTGCCCAAAGTACATGGGCACTACCGAGACAACTACATCCTTCTGGCACTGCATTGGACTTGGATCTTTGTCAGCTAAAACCTAATTAAACTTGCACTGTTTACCATCAAACCAATTTAGCAAGGAAACCTTCTCAGCCAACAAATGACGAAAGGAGATGAAACCAACTGGTACTCCAAGGCAAAATCCCTCTGTACTTCCAACCCTCTAGACTCAAGGCCTAGTCACTTACCATACATGGACCTCCCAGTTCCAGTGGCCAACCAGTTCAATTCCACACAGCATTACCACACTAACATGACTGTCCATATCCTCATGTACTGCCAAATTGAAGCCACTCGCAAACTGGAGAAATAACAACTTATTTCTGCAGTAATTTCTTAGTCTCTGCAGTAACCTTCCAGATGGAACTAACATCGACTTTTCCAATATATATTAACCACCCCCATCTCTCTCCCTATTCCTCTGACATTTCCTCCAACTCCCACCCCCTTCCCTTCTCCTCTCAGAGGGCTCCCCTTCTTTGCCCTCTGCCCTCACCCCCAACAACTTCTCAGCTTCTTCCTCCTGTATCCACCTCTTATCTATTAGCCTATATTCCTCCTCTGTCCCTCCTCCCTCCCCACCTTTCCTCACCCCCCCAACCCTTTTATTCAAGCCTCTACATATTTTCTTGATTCCTGATGAAAGGCGCAGACCTGAAATATTGGTTACTTTTTACTTCCTATGGATGTTGCTTGACTTGCTGAGTTTCTCCCTCATTCTTATGTATTACATTATAAAATTTATAATACTTTTTGCAACATTTTGAGTCAATGTTTAAGTCAGAAAACATGGAGCTGAGACCCGTTGTCATAGAAATTAGGAATATTAATTAGTTAAACAAAGGGCTGGTCGTTCTGCACTATCTCAAGCATTTCATGCTGTGTTGATACAATGTTTCCCAGGAGATATTGACGCTTTTGATATTTAAACTGCCTGTTTGCGCAACTTCATATAGCTTTGATGTAATAAAAAAGCACCTGTTTATTTATTCAAACAATGTTGACAGCTGTTTATCCTGGCTTAATTCAACTGTGAAAGTTATATGGTTTTCCAAAAGAGGTTTCAGTTTGGCATTGTTGGGCATTACAGCTGAAGAGGGTAAAACCTTCACAACACTGAGTTAGATTCACTTCGCTGTGGGTGGTAATACCAATGTGTTCAGCTGCCCCAAGCTAGCTTGCTCTAAGTTTGGGACACTGAGCATCTCTCGCTCAGTGCTATAGTTGAATTTTACATGGAGTTTGACTGAGGACCCTGTCACATTTGTGGCCCGAAATGTGAAGTTAATAAAACATTTAACACAAGTTTTATCAGGTAAACTTCTCAGTGGCTTTTTATTTTCCAGTTTCCCTTTGTTCTCCTGCTTGTGTTCTTATCTCTCTCTCATACCATGTGACTTCCGGTACATCTCATACATTATCATGACATCCCTCCTTTAATCAGAAATAAACTTTACCTTCACTTACCAATATCCCTTGGAAACCTACAAACATCGTAACTAATGGTAATACTATAACTCAACTACATAAAATTTACTTCCTAAAGCACTCATACATGCACTTTATGATATAAGATTAAAATACTGTCCCGAAGTTGTTATTAAAATTATGGCACAAAGTCTTCGTATCGTTTGGGCACCTTCCGGTTTCGTTTCGGCCTGCCTGCGATATTGTTGTCGCTTCTCGGTTGTTCACTCTCAGCGTCGGAAATACTGCTCGCCTCGGCTTCTGGCGCTCTAGTCACTTCATCAGGAGTGCTGGTAACTGCCTCTGGAACATCATCAGGTCTCTCAGTTTCAGCATCTCGTATTGGCCTTTCAACCTCTTCGCTCGATGTATCTCTGGACTGGTACCTTTTTACACCTGATACATTTCTCTTATACTGTCACCATACTGCCACTTCTGGATATGACAGTATAGGGTTGATGGTAATAAGGTGTGTCTAGCTTACCACCAGTTTCATGCCTCACTAGAACATTATCTCCTGGCATGATGTCTGAGTACTTGGCTCCACGTTTCGAATCTGTGTACAGCTTTGCTGCACCTTTCTTTTCAGCATCGTGGTCCCTCATCTCCTGATCATCTCGGATTTCCTTTATTTCTGGCATTTTGGTGTGGATTTTTCTCCCAAAAAATGCTTCTGCAGGACTTTTTCCAGTGGTTGCATGAGGCGTTGCTCGATAGACAGCCACATAAGATAGCAATGCTTCTCGCCAATTTTGTCCTTCTGCGTGTGCAATCCTCAATCATTTTTCAATGGACTGATTTTGTCTCTCTACTTCTCCGTTGGCTTGCGGCCATTTCGGAGTTACTTTATGATGGTGGATACCTGTGGTCCTCATGTATTCCGCAAATGTCTCTGAAATGAATTGTGGATCATTGTCAGAGTATAATGTAACAGGTAATCCATATCTTGCGAATATCTCTGCTAATGCTTGTATTGTTTTTTCAGTGGTTGTGGACTTCAACACCACGTACTCATAGTATCTGCTGTAGTAATCTATCACTACCATAATTGATTCACCCGTCGGTAAAGGTCCAAGAAAATCAACAGCTACGTCGATCCATGGTCCTGTCGGGAGTTGCGTATTCCGGATCGGTTCTGGCGGATTACTCCTACTTGTGATTTGACATCCGTGACAAGTTTTAACAAATTTCTCTGCGTCTTTATCACAACTTGGCCACCATACCTTGGTTCTGAGGTTTTGCTTGGTACCAACAATACCTAGGTGTCCTTCATGCGCTAAGGATACGATCTTCGGTCTCAATCTTTGCGGAATCACCAATCTGCAACCTCTTAATACACACTGTCCGATGCAACAAAGTTCGTCTCTAATGGGAATGTAAGCCTTGTGAGTACACTTGTCCCATTGTCCACTCTGTATGCATTCTCTTACTTCCCTGAGTTCTGGATCATGTTCGGATTCTCTCTCGACTTCCTTCGTAGTCACAGCTTTCGGTGTCGCCTGAATAGCTACGAAGCGTACAAAGCTCTCTGTTTCAGTTCCCAATTCTGACTTGGATTGTGGACCACCATCCTTCACCAATCTGGACAGCAGATCTGCAATATTTGCTTTCCCTGCAATGTGGATTACTTTATATTTGTAGGGTTGTAGTCTGAGTACCCATCTCTCTATTCTGGCACATGGTTTGGATCTAGGTGCATAGATCACCTCTAATGGCTTATGATCTGTGATGAGTTCAAATTCAATGCCGTATAAATATGCATGGAACCTCTCACAGGCCCATACAAGTCCGAGTGCTTCTTTCTCTGTCTGAGAGTATTTTCTTTCCACATCTGATAATGATCTGCTGGCATAGGCAATGATTCTTGGTCCTCCATCATGTATCTGGACCAACACTGCTCCTAAACCAACCGGGCTGGCATCCGCTATGACTTTGGTTGATGCCGCCAGATCATAATATCCAAGAGTTTTTGCATCTGTCAGGTTTTGCTTCAGCGCTGTGAACGCTTTCTTCTGCTCAGATCCAAAATGAAATGGTACACCTTTCCTGGTTAGTTTCCTTAGTGCTTCTGCCACTGTAGCGAAATTAGGAATGAACTTTGCACAAAAATTGACCAATCCCAGGAAACTCCTCACCTCTGTTGCGTTCTGAGGTGCACGTGCCTCTGCAATAGCTTTCACCTTGGCCTCTGCAGGGTTTAGTCCTTCCCGTGTAAGTCTGTGTCCCATGAAGTCCATTTCTGACACACCGAACTGGCACTTGTTTCCATTCACGGTAAGGCCTGCCTCCTGTAGTCTAGATAGTACATGCCTCAACCGTTTGTCATGCTCTTCCTTCGTTGGTGCATGGACTATGATGTTGTCAGAAATGTTGGCAACTCCAGGAATGCCTTGAATCACTCGATGGATTTCATACTGGTAGATCTCCGAAGCTGCATTAATTCCAAATGATAGTCTCTTGTAATGATACAATCCACAGTGAGTCACAAATGTTGTTACATCTCGGGAACCTGGATCCAGCTCTAATTGATGATAGCCCCATTTCAGATCAATTTTTGAGAATATCTTACTGGTAGTTAGTTCTTGAAGTATTTCCTCCACTGTTGGTATAGGGTGCCGTTCTCTAATTATAGCTTCATTGGCCATTCTCATGTCAACACATAGTCTTATGTCACCCTTTGCTTTGGGCACAATCACTACGGGACTGACCCATTGTGTCGAATGTTCCACCGGTTCAATAATGTCTTGTTCGATCAATTCTTTAATTTTGGCTTCGACTTTCCCACGAAGTCCAAACGGAGTTCGGCGCATTGGTTGTGCCTTGGGTTTGACCGTTTCATCTACCGCTAGCTTCAATTGTCGACCTTTCAGCTTTCCTACTCCTTGGAAGACTGCGGGGAATTCTTGCTTCATATCCTCGTATGACTGAATTGAATTGACACAAGCTCCAATATGAAGTATTGCCAGGTCTTGCGCTGTGTTTCTACTCAGCAATGGTTCTCCCCTCTCTTCTATGACCATAAACTCTGCTTCGGTGTACTTATCTCCAGCTTCAACAGTTGCAGTAAAACATCCAATGGTCTGCAATGGCTTGGTTGCTGTGTATGGATACAGTTTCTTGGAACACTTCTTTGAGGTACAGATGATCTTTTTCCTTTTCAACTTCTCCCATAAATGTCGATCAATCACATTACTGTCACTGCCTGAGTCTACAATGACCTGCACTGTCACTCCACCAATGATCACTGGGACCTTCTCATGATGTACTTCATTCAACACAAATTGGTAACAACTCTGTTCCTCCTGGGTATCATCATCGTCACCGTCTATCTGGAGAATGGTATCTTTCTTTCCAGGATACTTTCATTTCCCCCAGGCTTTGCCTTTGGAAGTTGTACTCTTCCTCTTCTGGTCTGCATTGGACTTGCTTTTGCACTTCTTTGCAAAGTGGTCCTTACCTCCGCACTTTCTGCAATCTTTGCCTTTGGCCGGGCAATATGGGTCTTTTCCAAAGTGACCTCGGTTTCCACATCTATAACACTCCACGTCATGTGTCAACGTATATCTTGGTTGGTTATGGCGATGTGAGAGCCTCTTAATTTGCTGGCTTGAGTTGTCTTTCAGGGTCATGGTATGAAATTGCCCTTCTACAGCCTCTAATGCAGCAGCAATGGTTAAAGCATCGGTGAGTTCCAACTCACTCCCTCTTTCCAGTAGACGTCTTCTGAGTTTATCTGATCTGCAGTGCTGTACGACTTGATCCAATAATTGGTTGTCCAAATCAGCTGGCATGTAATTGCATCCAACAGCTAGCTGACGTAGTCTCGTCACGTACTGAGCAATTGTCTGGCCATCTTCTTGTCTCGTTCTCCGAAATAAATGGCGTTGAAATGTAGCATTCAGTGTCACTACATAATGTGCATTTAATGCATCTACCGCTTTCCGGTACTCATCCTTTCTTCCAGTATTTAAAAGTGTCTTAAATGTTTCCCGAACTGCGGGTCCAGCCGTGAAAAGAAGTAACGCCCTTCTCTGTGCTTTTTGTTCAACCGTACCGGTATCTAGAAATAGGCCACGACTATCAGCGTAGGATTCAAATTCTTCCAGCCATGCCTTCCACTTCACACTTACAGTGCTTGCATCACCAGTCGGGTCAAAATGAGCAATTCCACTATGTGTTAGAAAGTCACCATTTGCACCAGCCATGAGGAAATATTCCAGCCCCAAAAGTACTGAGTCACAGAGAAAATTCTTATCACCTTGAAGTTGTCTGTAATCCTCTGTAATCTTGTTTAGTCTTTAATTTTCTTCAAGCTTCTTTCATCCTCGTCGCCAATGTCACATTTGTGGCCCGAAATGTGAAGTTAATAAAACATTAAACACAAGTTTTATCGGGTAAACTTCTCAGTGGCTTTTTATTTTCCAGTTTCCCTTTGTTCACCTGCTTGTGTTCTTATCTCTCTCTCATACCACGTGACTTCCAGTACATCTCATACATATTCATTATCATGACAGACCCCAGTGGTGTTTGGAACCTCCAGCACAATCCAGGAAATCACTGACTCCCATCCTGCATTAGTCAGACATGCCAATGGAACTGGAGACCCCATTCATCTGACTGTTAATTCCCAGCGAGAATTCCAGAAGAACATTTTTATTTTGTTGTAAGTTGATGCTTTTAATTCAATCCTAGTACAGGAAAACTCCTGTAATCTGAAATTCAAGCAATTGGCAAAAAAAGGAGGAAAATAAAATAATAAATAAAATTAAAATAATGAGAATAAAAAATTAAATACATTTTTAAAATTGTAAAAGTAATTGTTCTCTGAAGTAAACACACAAACTTTTGGTGAAGATGGGAGCAAATACTCAGCCAGCGGAGTGTCTTGATCGTGCTTTGTTCGCAGCAGCTGTTTGAATAATGTGTTTGAATAAAATGTCATCGCCCAGGATGAAGAGCTGGTTGATGCCACTCGCTGTTGGGGTGACTCTCTGAAAGTGTCTTCTTATCCCTACTTAGTAAGAAATCTTTATCTTTATAAATATATTAAGTATTATTAATAAGGCTTTATCTGTAAATTTGGTGGAGGGGATAATTATTTATAATGTTATTTTTCGTATTTTGGGCGGCTTCATGGAAATGTTAATAGTTAAATATTTTCAAAGAATATGACTGAAAATAAAGTACTTTAAGCTTTACAGTGTAGTATTTTTGTCTTTTAAAGTGTTTTTGCTGATGCAGGTGTGTTAGGCATTGTAAGAGTGAGTCTCAAGCATCTGGAAAACTTGCTTATCTGGCATCTACCAATCACCATAGGTGCCGGATACCAGGAGTTTTACAGAATTTAAATCTGTTTTATTTAACTTTTAAGAATTTTTTTTTTTAATTTAAAGCAATTAAATGTTTCTATTATCAAAGAAGATTCACAACTGTTAAGATAAAATCTCTGCCAGGTTTGGCAACAGGCAAGGTTTCACCCCAAGCCTTGATTCGTATCAGAGACTGGCAGGCCATTCTCAGTCCAGGATCTCAAGAATGTACTGGTTGAGGTCTCGCTGCACTTTCTGAGCACCTCATGGGAGAAGACACTCAGTTCAATGAGCCTTTCCTATTAGGTCCAGGAACCACAGGCAATGAGTCCAGGAGAGAGGTACTATCCAGAAATTTTGGTACATGAAGTAAAGGATAGAATCGCTCAGGATGCTGGTAAAGCCTGTCCATATTTGCGACATCAGCCTCTGACATTAGCTGATTTTTAAATATTTCTTTCCCAATTAGCACATACTGACCTGCCATTTTGCAACCCAATACATTTTTTTTTGTTATCCTTTAATTGCAGGTATTCCCTTATTCATATCTTCCCCCTCCTCTACCTCCACTGCAAATTCATACTAACTTTTTCTCTTTCCTCCTGTGACATGAAATGTTAACTCTATTTCTCCTTTTATAAAATGCACTTTGGATTCTACCCCTTATCTAAACATTGGGGCAATTTACTGTAGAAAATTAACCTACTAACCTGAATGCTTTTGGGATGTGAGAGGAAATGGGTGCATGTAAAGGAAACCCACTTGGTCAAAGGAAAAATGTGCAAAGGCAGCTCTAGATTGACTGCTGCAATGATGCAGTGGTTTGACTTGCTACACCACAAAGGAATCTTGTTTACAAGTCACTGAAAGCTTTCATGCATAGCAGACAGTCGGGTAAATAAAAAATAAGTGAAGTAGTCCCTTAATGAGACACCAGAGCGTTGTGTACAACTTTAGTCTTGGTGTCTAAAAACAGGAAACTCAGTCTGCAAATGGCAGACCTGTTTTATCAGAAGAGATTGAGTAGCCCAGGTTGCTATTCTTTAGAGTTTAGAAAAATAAGGGATGACCTCAATGAATGTACAAAATCTTTAGGAGGTTCAGCAGTGTGAAATGAGGAGGATGTTTCCCCTGAGTGTAGATTTAGAGCTCATGATCTTCAGGTTAGAGATAGACTACTTAGGACTGAAATAAGAATTTCTTCACTCAGGGGATAGGGGTCTTAGACATTCTTTACTTTGAAGGTCCAGTCATTCATTCTGATCAAAATTGAGATCAATCAAGCAATATGTGATAGTGCAGGAAAACGATGTGAGTGTGGTAAACCACTGTATGTATATTATTTATCTGTCTGGGCACACCCATTGGCTGACTGTACCTGTGGCCCCTCCCACAGGATGAAGGTGACTGTCCCTCAGCCCCCTCCTCAGTTCAGGACAGTTGACCAGCATGGACGTGCCTTAATTCTATTCCGAATAAAAGCCTATCAGTTTTGCTCAACTTCAGTTTTTTTAGTCATTGATGGTACATCGATTTTATTTGCATTAGTCTTGACAATGGAGCAGATCCTGAAGCCAGAGAAACTGGAAATCGATCCTCAGTCACCCGAGGCCTCTACCAACTTTGAACTCTGGCTGCACTGTTTCAAAGTGTTCCTGCAGGCATCATCAGCCATTGTTCAGTCGGAGAATGAGAAATTATAGGTACTGCACTCCCGAGTCAGGCCACTGGTGTGCTCAATGATCAGGGATGCCACGTTGTATCCAGAAGTAATGGACATATCGAAAGGCCAGTACTTGAGACATCTCCTTGTGACCTGAAAGCAGCGACCTGGGGAGTTGAATGCCAAGTACCTCCAGGCCCTATGAACCCTCAGACAGGCCTGCGAATGCAAGGTAATGATGGCTGCGGAGTACACGGAGGACCTGATTAGAGATGCCTATGTCACAGGCATCAGGACCAATTACATCCGCCAGAGCCGACTAGAGCAAGGTGAGCTCAGTCTGCAGAGGGCGGCCGAATTGGCAGGCACACTGTAGGTGGCTCTGCAGATCATGGAGGCCTACTCAACCGACAATGTGGCTGCCTTGTGTTTGCCCCAAATGTCATCAACACTGCCTCCATCATATTCCATCAGTGATCCAACCACGGCAGCTGTACACTGTCAGCACCTGAAGTACTACTTCTGCAGCCTGTACAAGCACTTGAGGAAACACTGCCCAGCGAAAGACGCAGTGTGATACAGCTGCGGGAAGAAATAACACTATGCTAAGGTGTGCAGATCAAAACCAACACTCCCTAGCAGCACCATGAGCAGGCCATGGGGGCCACCACCTTGGGTGCCACCATCCACGGGAACTGGCGGCATCAAGTGTGAGTCGTGGGGTCTGCCATCTTGGGCACCATCTTCAAACTCCAGCAGCACCGCGTACGAGCCATTAGGACTCCATCTTGGATGCCGCCATCTCCCTACTCAACATTTGAACTCTCTGACACAGCTACAAGAAATGATTCAACACTAGCTTCCATCACACTTGACCAGGGTAGTGCCCATCAACTCGAGAGGATACAAATAACCTCCCAAGGATGTTGGGAAACAAAGAGACTAATGCAAGGGAGGAACTGAAAGAAATCAATATCTCTAAGGACATGGTCTTGGGGAAATTGATGGGATTGAAGGCAGATAAATCCCAAGGGCCTGATAATCTACATCCTAGGGTACTTAAGGAAGTGGCCATTCAGATAGCTGGTGCTTTAAGAATTATTTTCCAGAACTCGATAGACTCAGAATCAGTACCCATGGATTGGAGGGTAGCTAATGTTACCCCACTATTTAAAAAGGGGGGTAGAGAAAAAGCGGGGAATTATAGGCCGGTGAGCCTTACATCAGTAGTGGGCAAAATGATGGAATCCATTATTAAGGATGTAATAGCGGAGCATATGACTAGCAGAGAAGGGATCGGATGGAGTCAACATGGATTTACAAAAGGTAAATCGTGCTTGACAAACCTATTGGAATTCTTTGAGATGGTGACAGGTAAAATAGATGGGGGAGAGCCAGTGGATGTGGTGTACCTGGACTTCCAAAAGGCCACATAAACTACTGGCTTCCAAAATCAAGGCTCATGGGATTGGGGGAAAAGTATTGATGTGGATTGAGAACTGGCTGGCAGGTAGAAGACAGAGAGTTGGGATAAATGGCTCGTTTTCTGAGTGGCAGGCGGTGACCAGTGGGGTGCCACAGGGATCTGTACTGGGACCCCAGCTGTTCACAATTTACATTAATGATCTGGATGAGGGGATTGGATGTAATATCTCCAAATTTGCAGATGACACTAAACTAGGAGGGGTTGTATGCACGGAAAAGGGGGTCAGGAAGCTCCAGTGTGATTTGGATAAATTGAGGGACTGGGCAGATACATGACAAATGCTCTACAATGTGGATAAATGTGAGGTTATCCACTTTGGTAATACAAACCGGAGGGGAGATTACTATTTGAATGGCAATAGATTAAGAGATGGGGAAATGCAGAGAGACCTAGGGGTACTTGTACACCAGTCTCTGAAGGTGAGAATGCAGGTACAGCAAGCGGTTAAAAAGGCAAATGGTATGTTGGCCTTCATATCAAGAGGGTTTGAGTATAAGAACAAGGATACCTTACTGCAGCTGTACAGGGCCTTGGTGAGACCCCACCTGGAGTATTGTGTGCAGTTTTGGTCACCTTATCTAAGGAAGGATGTTCTTGCAATGGAGGGAGTGCAGAGGCGATTCACCAGTCTGATAGCTGGAATGGCAGGAATGACTTATGAGGATAGATTGCGCAAATTGGGATTGTACTCGCTGGAGTTTAGAAGATTGAGAGGGGATCTCATAGAGTCATATAAAATTCTGGCAGGACTGGACAGAATGGATGCAGATGGGATGTTTCCAATGATGGGAAAATCCAGATCCCGGGGCCATGGTTTGAGGATAATAGACAAACCATTTAGGACCGAGATGAGGAGGAATTTCTTTACCCAGAGGGTGGTGAATCTGTGGAATTCATTGCCACAGAGGGCAGTAGAGGCAGGTTCATTAAATCTATTTAAGAGGGAATTAGATATATTTCTTCAGTATAAGGGTATTAAAGGTTATGGAGAGAAGGCGGGGACAGGGTACTGAACTTTAAGATCAGCCATGATCTCGTTGAATGGCGGAGCAGGCTCGAAGGATCGAATGACCTACTCCTGCTCCTATCTTCTATGTTTCTATGTTTCTATGTTTCTATGACAGATCAATGATGGACACTCAGGTAAATGACCATGTGATGAGTTGCCTATTCAATAATGGGAGCATGGAGACCTTCATCCACACTGACACGGTGCAGTGCTACTCCCTCGTTATAAGGCCAGTAAGCCAAAATGTTTCTTTGGCCTGAAGGTCACATATGGCAGATGCTCACAGCTACTATGTAGTGACTTTAACCATGAGGGGCACAGAATATAGAAATGTTAAACTCTTGGTGATGCCACAGCTCTGCGCTGCCTTGCTACTGGGTCTGTACTTTCAATCTCACCTTGAAAGCGTGATGATGGAGTACGATGGGCACCATCCACCCCTCACTTTCTGTAACCAGCAATTTTTAAATCACTCACTGTGCTCCACCGACCCTTTAGCCCCACCCCCCCCACCGCACACACCCAACAATCTGATCACCCTTCGCACATGACCTGCGGATTCTCCATTCTCAAATTCACCCCTCCATTGCTGTTCGCCAAACTCACCCCCGACTATAAACCCGTCACCACCAGAAATAGGTGGTACAGTGCTGGGGAGAGAGCCTCATTAGTGTAGAAGTTCATTGACTCCTCCACAAGGGGATAATTGAGGCTAACACCAGTCCTTGGAGAACTCAAGTGGCGTTAGTGAGGAATGGGGAGAAAAGCAGGATGGTTATTAATAGGTACACACAACTGGATGTGTATCCCCTTCACCATACATCCGATATGTGGAACCAAATTACACAATATGGGGTCTTCTCTACCATCGACCTAAAATTGGCATACCATCAGCTCCCCATCCGCTTGGAGGATCGTCAATATACTGGGTTTGAAGCAGATGGCCACCTCTATCATTTTCTGAGAGTCCCGTTTGGAGTCACCAACAGGGTTTTGGTCGTCAAATGGAAAATGAACCTCATGATAGATCAGAACTAGCTGCAGGCCACATTTCTCTACCTCTGCAGTCACAATCTGCAGGACCATGATGCCAATCTTCAAAAATTCTGCCAAACTCCTTAATCTCACGTACAATAAGGATAAATATATATTTTGCACAACCCACATTGCCATCCTTGCTGTGTCGTTGAGAACAGAGTCATTGGTCCCGACCCTGACCGCAAGCACCGACTCCTGGAACTCCCCCTCCCTCACAGCCACAAGGCCCTGAAAAGGTGCCTGGGCTTCTTTTTTCACTATGCCCAGTGGGTCTCCAATTTTGCAGACAAGGCTCAGCCCCTCATTAAATCCACCTCTTTTCCCCTAACACCAGAGGCCCATGCAGCTTTCAGCCATGTCAAGGCAGACAATGCCAAAGCCACTTCTCTGGCCAACTCTACATCTATTCTATATCCTGTAATAACCTACAATAATCTTTTACATCATCTACAACACATTTCTGTACCTCTGCAGTCACAATCTGCAGAACCATGATGCCAATCTTCAAAAATTCTGCCAAACTCCTTAATCTCACGTACAATAAGGATAAATATATATTTTGTACAACCCACATTGCCATCCTTGTTGTGTCGTTGAGAACGGAGTCATTGGTCCCGACCCTGACCGCAAGCACCGACTCCTGGAACTCCCCCTCCCTCACAGCCACAAGGCCCTGAAAAGGTGTATCATCTGCAAACTTACGATTCACTCTCCACTTCCTCATCCAAGTGATTTATAATAATCACAAAGAGCAGGCATCCCAGAACAGATCTCTGCATAATGCTACTTGTCACTGACCTCCAGGCAGAATGTGCTCTGGCACCTACCACCACTGCCTTCTGCAGGCAAGCCCATTTTGAATCTATGCAGCTAAGGTTCCATGGATCCCATGCCTCATGACTTACTAAAATCAATGTACACCATATTCACCACCCTTCCTTCATCAATTTCCTTTGTCACCTCCTTGAAAACTGAGTTAGGCTTTTGAGGCATGCCCTGCTCTTCACAAGCTACATGGACTACCGAGAAGTCTATGCATGTTTAAATGCTTGTAAATCCTGTCCCTAAGAATCCTCTCCAATAGTTTGTCCACCAGGATTCTCCCTATTATCTTTTTAAAGTTCTTTTAGTTCCAACATCTCTTGGGTAGAGATCTTTAGATTCCACAGGATAAATAATGATAAATTGTTTCCATTGTCTACCTTGATGTTTACCAAAAGTTAGAGAGTAAAAATTTAAGAACTGAAAATAATAAACAGTTCAGGAATAAAATACCAAAGGAAAAAGTGAGATGAATGTTCAAAATTTTGAGTTAAGTTTTTATAAAAACAGGAGTATTAATTCTCAGAAAGAGAAATGGTTTTGATTGATAAAGTGGATTTTTTTTTTCCCATGTATAGAAAATGAGGACAATAGGATAGCATTAAAATATGTGAGTTACTCAATGGGCTGTGTGCAAAATTTTATGACTCTGCTGGTAAGCAATGGAGGGGGAGGAATCAGCAATAGTGTTTCACATGCAAGTTATATTTACAAGAAGCTTGCATTTCTGATTTCCATTGAATATTTGCTTCTAGGAAGATGCATGTGAATATTAAAGAATAAATTGCACAAGTACAGTATTAAAATGATGAAAACTCCATTGCTGGATCCTGCATAGAGGTGATGAAAAAATGCATAGAAAGCCAAAGAAAAAACTATTAAAAGCAACAATTTAGTTAAATTTTTAAAGTCTTAAAAGAAAAGACCAATTCTCCATGTTCTGAAAACTGCTTGGATTCGGGGGAATCTGTCCGCAGGTTTATAATAATTTAGGAGTGACTACAAAGTTATATGTTGTAGTTCATTCAATTTCTCTTTAACTCATGTGTGACAACTCCAGGTTAGAGAAAATTTATTCCAAGAATTAATTTGGAAAAAGGCTGTCAAATCTGGTTCAGACACTATTTAACTTTTTTTTGTGGCAAATCATATGAGTGCCTTTCTGATCAAGAAAGCAAAGCAATATCTTTTCAGCCATACATCTAATATATAAAAAATAATAGATAATATTAGTTTGGTGTCTCAATTGGAGATAAAATTACATTCACAGGGTAGACTACAAATTCATCATGGAATTTGCAAGACAAAAACTGCCATTTTGGGCATGCATTGGCAGATTTGCACTAATTCCACCCCTTCTCCTTGGCTGTGTGCTATTTGCTGAGGAATATATCCCATCAGTAAGGGAATCCCACTGAGGATGCTCCTCTCTCTTTATTTCCAGAATGGACAAAGGATATGAATGTTGGATTGGTAGTTGGCAACCATCCACAGATGCCTTACTCTAACACAGGGCTTCCCAAACATTTTAGCTCACAGAACCCTTTTGGGGAGCACTTGGAAATCGTGGAACCCCAATCGTCAATTACAGTTTAAAAGACGGTATATACACAAACATAATAAGATAGTAAGTAAACACCATTCTCCATGATGTTTGCCTGTCCTCCAATGTCACAATGAGGTGGTGGGGGGGAGTCGCCACTTGGTAGTTGGTCCAGGCAGCTATTGACAAGAGAAGACCAGTCTGCTGCTGACGTCACCTCCTCCACTACCCCAGAATCACTAGCCATTGATTGATAGGTGAGGTGGGCGGGAGTCTGTTCTTAGACTGACATCACAATGAGGGGGAAGGCCTTCATCCAGTGATGATTCACTGCGCACAGATGAGCATACTGCTGATTGACAGATGAGGATGGGCATAACCCACACTGAGCATCATAATGGGGGCCTTGCCCACTGATTGGCTGTGTGGGTGGGCTACAGGGATGTCATAATCTGTCCAACCCAATCCCCTCCTACCCAGGTAATTGGGCCAGGTGGCGATTGACAGGTCACGGATGTCGTCACCCACAACAAATGGTTGGTGATTTGACATGCAAGGTCAGTGGGTGTACCCCCCCCCTCCAATCTAGCCCGTGCACCTGTCGACGACACAATAGGGGAATGACCCGGTGGTTGGCTGCACGGGCATCATTCTGGAACCCCACCGCTGGACCCTTTGATGGACAGGCCAAGGTGATTGGAGCAGGAAAGTGGGCAGGTATTGTGAAAATGAGCGGCCAAGGTGAGTGTCAGCAGAGTGTCGTACGTGTTTCCTCTCCCCCAACCCCATGGGGCCACCATCTTATCTTTCCCCGGAAACAAATTGAATTAAAGACAAAGGTAAAAGTAATTTAAAGGAAAACACATAGATCCCTGTCATTTCTTATGTGGAACCCCTAGGCCTTTTCACAGAACCCAGTTTGGGACACTCTGCTCTAACATATTAGCAGAGTTGTGCCTGTTTGCATTTGAACACATAAGTAGATCCTTCACTTTACAAAGGAGGTTGTTGGTATTGTGCCAAGTGCTACAGCTCTTTACTAACAGCACCACTTTGCCTGTGGTTGTTGAAGTCACCACTGCCCTAACCATGTCTGGCAGTTTTTAATTTCCAGATCCCACTGGGAACATCTATAAATAAGCCATATTGAAGCACACATGATAGATGCATATTTCTCTTGAGATGACTATTTCATTTGGTTCTTGTGGGCGACTAATGCCAATATAATAAAGTATTAAGTATTTCAATATTATCAATTAGCAAGGATCTCCACAGAGTGGACAGAGCCTGATCTGCTCCTTTTACTGGATACATAACAATAACAAATAACAATTGTCTACTTGTCAGCTTCCAAGATGCTTTTATTTAAAACATTTCCAAGGAACTGGCATTCCAAGTCAAAAGGGCCATTTGCACTTCAAGATAACCATTCCCCTCTACTTGCTCAGTGGCAGTTTCCCAGAATTCCAAACGAGCAGTACTTTCACAAGGTCCATTCATTCACTTCAATTGGTATTGAAGCTTCTTCAACATGTTCAAAGTATGCACCAGATACCTGCATTGATCTGGTCTCAAAGATCATTGTTGTGTTCTTAACAATGCACAGCTTCACCTTTTGGAAATCCCTCTAATGAGGGCTCAAGAGGCTCTCTTTCATTAGGTGAAATGACGTTAATAAAAGGAGCAACAATATAAAAACGAAGAGCACAATATTATCAGTGACAAGAGTTCCAAGCTGGTCGATAAGCAATGTCTTTTGCTTACTGTGGACTTAAATTTAAACAAAGCCAATTACAGAAATACAAGGGGTGAGTTGGAAAATCAGGTTAAAAGCTGAGGTAAATTAAGCAATTTAGACAAATAGATCGTAAATATTAATTAAAATAAATTCCCTTGTAAAAATAATCATTGCCAAATGGTATAGGCGAAGAAGGAATATTAAACTAAAGGAATCATAAAGTATTGCCAGAATTGTGGGAAATAGGTAGCTTTTGGAAATCAGCAAAGCACAGCCAACAATCTATAATTTGAGAGATGGACAAGAAATCTCTCAAATGAAACCAAAGGATAAAAAACTTCTGCAGGTCAGGGAAAAGATTGAGATTAGCTAAAGTAAATATGGATTGCTTGCAGATAGGGATGAGTCAAATTTTAATGAGGTACTGTATAAGGAAATGATAATAATGTGATGGTGATATGTTTCCTCCATTGTATATAGTTATTGTTGGCTACTGTACATATGGAGCTGGCCCACCCACTGATGACTCATACCCTATGGCTCCTCCCCCGTGGTCTTGGGCCATAAAGGTCGAGCAACCTCTCCCTTCCTGCTGTTCCTCTACCTGGATCCGGGCCAGTAAGGTTCTTCTGTTTATTAAAGCCTATTGTTCCCTCAGCCTAGTTTTGGTGGTTACTGAGAGTGCACTACAGATGTTAAATAAATATTTTAAGTCTTTTCAAAGTTGCATAAACAAAAAATATTATTGGAAACAGTGTGGAAGTAAATTAAAAACTGAAAGTGAAACTAAAGTGAGAAACTGGGAAATTTGCTCTGACTAAAAACCAATTCATCCCATGGATTTGGGAATCTACATTCTAGAACATTAAAAAAGGCGGCTGCAGAGGTAATGAATACATCAGAATTGATTTATCTAAGATTATAGAATGGATCCTTTGAATTGGAAGGCTGTACATCTCATCCTTGGACCAAAAAACTGCAGATGCTAGAAATCTGAAGCAAAAATGCTGGAAGCTCTCATCATAACGAGGAGGTTCAGTCCATCCTTCCCCACTCTGTGACTTAATAAATGCTTGCTTTCTTACTTTTCCAATTTTCATGATGGGTCCCTGATCTTAAATTTGTTGCTGTTTCTCTCACTTTTAATGTGCCTGACATGCTAAGGGCAATCAACATATTTAATCATTCTGTTCTCAAAAGGAGAGAGAAAAAAAAGTTAAATGTAACCAGTTGTTAGAAAAATTAAGAACTGTTATGAGGGGAGCTGGAAAATCACAATGGGCTGGAACTTCTTTCTCCTTGAATGTCCCCCCACAAGTCACAATCTCAAGCACTGCCAATGGGCCTCCCACACCTTCAACTTCTCTTGCCCTCCTGCCTGACTAAAGTTGAACTCTAGTAAAGACAAAGGATCAGCATGAATTTCTACAGACTTGCCAACTCTCAGTAGATAAACCCTGCTGACTGACCAGTGGCCCATTGTAATGAATATGAAATATTAGTTATGCAGTCAAAGTATTGTATGCTGTTCTGAAGGTTTGCATAGGAAAGGGTGCAGAAAAGATTCTCTGTGATGGGACACTTCAATGTGAGGAGAGGCTGGATAGGCTGGGTTTGTATTCCTTGGAATGAAAAATTCCAAGGAAAAATTCTGAGGGTGAACTGAATGGTCTATAAAATTATAAGGTGCGAATGTATCTTTAATCAGGGGACATAGGTTTAAAGGACTAGAGATATAGGTGGGACTTGAGGAAGAATTATTTCACCCAAAGAGTGTTTGAAATTTTACAATATACTGCCCAAAGAGACAGATATTTAGAATATAGAACATTACTGACCCTGCAGCTCATGATGTTGTGTCAATCTATGTAAACCTACTCTACAACCATCTAATTTTTCCATACCTCACATCCATAACCCTCTATTTTACTGACATCCATATGCCTATCAAAGGGTCTTTTGCATGCCCTTATTGTACCAGTCTCCACCATCACTCCCAACAAAACATTCCAGACATTCAAATCACTCTTTGAGTAAAAATAAATTAACTCTGATGTCTCCCCTAAACTTTTCTCTACTCACCTTAAGTATAAGTCCTCTGGTATTTGTTATTGTTACTGTTACATAGTAGACCAGCAGTGATAGAAATTCACCAAGAAAACAATATCTTCAAAATAATAATTTTTATTAATAACTATTAATAATAAAATACTTCTCACTTAAATTTTACTTAACCTCACTATGCGCCTCTGTGCGTGTGTGTGTGTGTGTGTGTGTGTGTGTGTGTGTGTGTGTGTGTTTGTGTAAACCAAAACCACCATAGGTCAGGCATAATTCTGAAGAGATGATTTTGAAGTTCAATCAGTTTTGTTTTGAAACTCATATTCTTTAAATTGTTGCCCAACAGTAATTATGGAGTAGGTGTGAAGAATAAGACCTCAAAATTCACAACTTTCTTGTAGAGTAGTTTTCAGAGAATTGTTTCTTCATACAAATGATTTCCTCCTCTTGTATGGAGGTTTCAGGACTTGTTTTTCTTCCATGATGATTTCACAAACCCAGGCAAGAGTTAAATGAAATGCCATTAGAAATGGACAGAGCAGAACTGCCCTCTCTTTATTAAAGAGACAGTTGGAGGTGGTCATTCTCTTTTAAAAGCTACTTAATTTGTGTTCTCCTTTGACCAGGAGTAACCTTTCTGGTTACTGTATCTTCAATCCTGTGTTAATTAAAGGATAGTCAAGCACCTTTTTCTGGTCTCAAAATGTCTGTTTTCAGTAATATGTTCTCTCAAAATGTCTTTAATCAAGTGACATGACATCATTGCTGTCTTTGAAGTTTATTTCAGTTACTTCACATCTATATGCTAAAAGCATATGACTTTGTCACTTCCAAAAGTTTTACAAGCCAATGCCTCTGATCTGTCTACTGACCAACCAGCAAATAGCTTCCTTGTATATATAGCTTCCATCTGTGTTTTCATTCTAACAACATAGGTAAACAAGCAAAGAGTTTTTTTTTAATTAGATGTCCTCCTTCAGCAACCTCATTGTCAATGAACAAACACTTCTAATTTTATTGGGGTTGCTTGCTAGACTTTGCGACTCTGAAAATGGCTTCTTTCTGAGTGTAATTATGTACCTCTGTACCTCTATGTCCAAACCCACAAAATAACTTTACTAAAAATATATATATTTTATAACTAAATATGAATAACAACACAATTCCATCAGTCACTCTGGGAAAAAGTTGGTGGTTGTCCACCCAATCTATTAAGTCACCTCTCATCCTTCATCGCTCTAAAGAGAAAAGTCATAGCTCTGGCATCGTTGCTTCATATACATGTTCTCCAATCCAGGCAACATTCTGATAAATCTCCTCTGCACCTTCTCTAAAGCATCTGCATCCTTCCTATAATGAGGTGACCAGAAATGAACACAATACTCTTAAGTGTGGTCTAACCAGAATTTTATAGAGCTGCAACATTACCTCACCACTTTTGAACTCAATCCCCTGAATAATGAAGCCTAATACATCATACACCTTCTTAATAACCCTATCAACTTGCTTGCCAACTTTGAGGGATTAACAGACCTGATCCTTAAGATCTCTCTGTTCCTCTGCAGTGTTCAGAATCCTGCCATTAACTACATATCTCATCTTCAAGTGCAACCTTCACAATTATCCAAATTGAATTCTATCTGCCACTTTTCCGTTTAACTCTGCATCCTGTCTATATCCTGCTGTAGCCTATGACAACCTTCTACACTATCCACAACACCTCCAACCTTTGTTTGAGATACTCTTACAATAGTAAATATGTATTTGGACAAACACTTGAATCATCAAGACATTAAAGGTTATGGGCCAAGTGCTGGAAAATGTAATTAGTTTTATATCCCTGGAAAGCCACAGCATCTGTACATGGTACTTAGGCTTATGACAATTAACCTTTCATTTGTTTTAGGTGCTTGATGGTCAGTAATGACTCAATGGGCAAGGTGCCTATTTCATGCTGAACTCACTGACTAAATTAGATGCTTGAAAAAAAGTAAATGGAGCTTATTTAATGATTTAATTAAGTTAATTTCAGTGTGTATAATTGTTTTTGAGCATGTGCTTGTCTTTTAGCACAACATTTAAAAATATATTTTTCAATGAGCATTTTAATTTGTTAACAATTACTGAACCTGGGGAAAGGTGTTACCAACAATAAGCACTGTTCTGTGTGTGCACCAGACTCTCAATGGTATTTCAGATCCTCTATTGTTCTGGCCCACTACATATTGCTGGAATCTGAAATAATTAACACGGTCCAGGGACAGATAATCAATGATTTCAGGACAATGAAAAATTTGATGCAAAATGTTTAGGCATTGTCTATACCATTTTATGAAGAGGATGATATGATTGACAGCCTTCTATTCTTAATTTTTGAGGGTTTAATCAGCAGAGCAGATAAGGTGGAAGAAGGATTGAAACACATTCGAATTTTCACAAGATATTTGATAAAGAGGCACACAAAAGGTTGTCATACAAGTTTAAGGAATATGGGATTTGGTGATACTGTTAGGGCCTGGTCACCATACAAGAAATGAAGCATAGTTCTTTTTGGCTTGATAGTGGGGACCTGTCTTTTAGAAATGTGAAGAAAATAGACCAAAATGTTATGGAGTTTAGAAAAATGAGAACTGATCTTGAAATTATAAAATACTCAGAAGACTGATGAGAGGAATTTTTCCCCAGTAAAATTGAGCAGGGAGTTCATAGTCTCAGGATAAGGGGTCAGCTAACATGAAAATATTATTTTTTTTCATGCAGGAAATTGAAAATCCTTGATTTCTCTAAACCCAAGGGCAGTGGATGCTCATTTGATAAGTATTTTCAGTACTGAAATTGACAAAATTTTGGATACTCAAAAAATCAAAGGATGTGATTATGGTGGAAATGATGCAGAAGGTCAGCCAATTATCTTGGAGCAGACATGATAGGCCATCTGATATGCTCTGTTTCTATTTGATATGTATTGACTGGACAACTGGCCACTGCATCATTAATTCTATTTAAGCCTTAACTAGTTTCACATTAATATGTCCGGATTTACCAATATTTCTCTGTAGTCACCTCACTGAGTTCACACTCATACCATATTACCACTTCATAGTTTTTCTAAAGTTTTGTTTAGAACACATACTACAGTAAACCCCTGTTATCCAGAATTCAAGCAACTGGAAACCTCATGCAGCTGGCAAAAAAAATCACAGAAAGTAAATAGGTTAAAAAAAAACCAGATGTTTAAAATGTCGCTAATTTGACAATCACACAACATGCTATCTCAAACAACCAGAAAGTTCATTTATCCCACATCTACCAATCCCCATAGATGATGGATACCTAGGGTTTTACTATATTTTTATTTTAATTCTTGTATAATATTTGGGTGACACTGACAAAGGCAACAATCATTTACATATCCCTTATTGTCCATGAGGAGGAGCTATAAATCTACCTTTTTGAATGCAATAGATATGATAAAAAAACAATTTTGTCAGAATGTGAGTGGAAGTCGTGGCAAGTAGCAGGAACTACATAAGCAGGACAGATTCTTTCCCACTGTTATCAGATTCCTGAATGAACCCAATAGTAAAACTATGTTCCTTTACTCTGTACTAACTGAGCTCTCTTGGTAACTCCACTCTCATGTACTTTTGTACTATGCCGTATTAGTTGTACTATGTATGAGATGCCCACTAGCCTGCTCATAAAACACATTCCATCACTGAACTTTCATACATTAAAAAACCTGAATTGGGATTGGTTTAATAAATTCTGTCTCTAACTTTGTCTGAGACTGTAATTGATTGAACTTATTCCATACTAAAAGACAAGGGATACTGAAGTTTGCACTTATAAATCTGATTCTGAAGCTACCCCATTGTAGTTTTCCATCTCTTGCTCCAACTAGGATCTCCCCCACTTGATTTTAATCTCTTGCACATGGATATCCACACCTTCACAACTCCCTGACCTGCAGCAGATTTTTCAGACACATTATGCAATGCACTTTTGCTGTCATTATCTTGTCAAAGATATTTTAATGGAACCATTGGCATGGATTATCCTGGTCTCATTAGAGTGGTTCTCAACCTTTTTCTTTCCACTCACATACCACTTTAAGTAATCCCTATGTCATTGGTGCTCTGTGATTAGTAAGGGATTGCTTAAGGTGGTATGTGAGTGGAAAGGAAAGGTTGAGAATCACTGCTCTAGACCCAATTGTTACTGAAATATTTTGCTTGAGAAAAATTGTCATTGACCAATTTCCTTTGGAGTTATGAAACCGTGCACATAATGAATCAATTAGGTACGATTAAAACAGCGGTTTTCAAACTTTTTATTCAAACTCATATACCACCATCAGCAATCCCTTACTAATCACAAAGTCCTATGGCATAGAGAATACTTAAAGTAGTATGTGAGTGGAAAGAAAAAGGTTGAGAACCACTGGGCTAAACTAAATCTGATAAAGAGTCAGTATGAAAATAGGCTCTTCAGACCAACTGCTCCGAGCAACTAAAACCTCTCCCCCAGACTCGTCCTATCTGCTTGTATTTGTCCCAATATTCCTCCAAACATTCTATCGCTGTACTCATCAAATTTTTATTAAATGTTGCAATAGTACATACCTCAACTACCACCTCTGACAGCTTGTTCCATACACCCAACACCCTCTGTGCAAAAAAATGTTGCCCAAAGTTCCTATTAAATTTATTTCCTCTCATCATAAACCTATGTCCTCTGGTTATGATAACCGAACTTAGGCAATAAACTCTGTGCATTTAATCAATCTATTCCTCTCATGATTTTGTACTGTGACAGATTATGTTGTATTTTATATTTTTTATAGATATGTTTTTGGGAGATAAATTGGGGTAGGTTTGTTAGTGTAGGTCACATACAAACACTTTAAAACAGATCTTATTTAAAATACCGGAACTCTGCTCATGTTAGACACGTCGGCTCCAGAGCCTTTGCAAAAGCTTTGGAGAGTGCCCAAGAGACATCACTAATGGATTGCTGTTTACAAAAAGGCTACAAATGAAAGAACTTGTCAGAGCCGCAGACCATCTGGAGTGGAATTTGCTGAAGGTCATGTGGTTTTGCAAGCAGAGAGAGTAAAACAGGCTTTCTCTCTGAGAGAGAGAAAGAAAGAGAGAGAGAGAGAGATCAGTTCTACAGTTTTACAGTCAGCAGCAGCAGCTGAGACTGGAACAGGACAAGCTGGCAAGCTTGTGGAAAACCGCTTTTGGAAGATGGATTGTGAGTGTTTAGTTCAGCCTTGTCAAAGCTCTTGTGGTTCATGCAAGAGGAGAGGACTGGCTGTCTAATGTTTCCCCTGAAATAAAAGAAACAAAAAGGAACTCTGTGATGACCTGAAAGAAAGAGGTTATCATCTGGAGAACCCTAAGGGGGCAAGTTTCTTCGGCAAGACGCTGAGGTGGCTGATTAAAAACGAATCAGTTGTGGGTGACAAGCGAACAACAGATATCTCTCTGAAAACCGACAAGAACCTTCCTGAGAGATAACTATTTACCTTTCAAGCACCAAAGCCTGGTGAAATTCATAAATGTTAGATTCTGTGCACAGTATAAGAATTGCCTGCAACCAGTGAACTTGAAGTAATGAGAAATAAGATTGGACTGCGAATCAAAGAACTTTGCTGAACTTACACATTACATACATGTGTGCTTAGAATTAGAAGGGGGTTAAGTTAGGTTAAGTAAGTTAATATTAATAAGTTAAAGTCTGATCCTGTTTTCAAGTTTAAAGATAATTAAAAACAACTTTTGTTTAAGTAACCACTTGTCTGATGAATACGTATTGCTGCTGGATTTTGGAGTCTTCTGGGCTCATAACTGTACACCTCTATGAGATCATCCCTCATCCTCTTGTGCCCCAAGGATTAAAGCCCTAGCCTCCGCAGCTTCCCCCTAGAGATCAGGCCCCTGATTCCTGGCAAGATCCTTGTAAATTTTCACTGCACCAACTCCATCTGACAACATCCTTCCTGTAACATAGTGACCAAAGCTGAACATAATATTCTCAATGGGTCCCACCAATGTCTTATACAAGTGGAACATGACCTCCCCAACCTTTGTTTACCCAAGTTCCGCAACTCATATTGTTACAAGCTCAGAGGTCCACAAAACCCAGCAGCAATAGAAATTAACCAAAACAAAAGTTACTTTTAATTATTTTTAAACATGAAAACAGAATCAAACTTTAACTTATCATTATTAACTAAACTAACCTAACTTAACCCCCTTCTAATTCTAAGTGTACGTGTATGTGATGTGTATGTAAGTTGAGAAAAGTTCTTTGATTCACATTCCAATCTCACTTCTCATTCCTTCAAGTTCACTGGTTGCATGCAATTCTTATACTGTGCACAGAATTTAACATTTATAAAGTCCACCAGGTTTTGGTGCTTGAAAAGCAAATGGTTACTTCTCATAAAGGTTCTTGTCAGTTTTCAGAGAGAGATTGTTGTTCCAGGACATCCACAATTGATGTACTTCCATCAGCCACTTTAGTGTCTTGCTGACAAAACTTGCCCCTTCAGGGGTCTCCAGATGATAACCTCTTTCATTCAGGTCACCACAGAGTTCCTTCTTGTTTCCCTTATTTCACATGAAACATTAGAAAGCCAGTCCTCTCCTCTTGCATAAACCACAAGGGCTTTGACCAGGCTGAACTAAGCACTCACAACCCATCTTCTAAATGGGATTTTCCACAAGCTTGCCAGCTTGTCCTGTTCCAGTCTCAGCTGCTGCTGTTGTGAAATATAAAGTGTTCTGGAGACAAAGTCTTGGGGAACGGGTTCAGCTTTATTTCAGGTCTGCAGAGCCGGGTGTCTCTTAGTCCCAAGACACACCGGAGGTCCAGAATCATCACTCTTTTATACAGTCCCACGCTCAAAATCACCACAGCTTCATTTAGCCTCTTCCAATCGGAATTTCAATACCTTACAACCTTCCACTTTCTACTCCCATCCCTGCAGATACCGCACAGTCCCTCCCTCATCGTACATCACGTTATGTTAATCAGCCAGTCTCATCATTGGGGGCATCTAAGTTAATATTCATGCCTTCATTAAGCAAGGGCAATTGTTACTATTGGATGCCCTAGGTCATCTTGCCAGTTTAAGTCAGATTCCGTTATCCTTGAGGCTTCTGATAAGAAAGGGGCCCACTAGCTGGTGGCTAACTATTTTCAAGCTCTAATCTACATATTTTGCATTCCTTCACCCTTCACAGTATGGTGTTAGTTTAATCATCTCCAGCTATTTTTCACAATCCATCTTTTTTCTTTTTACCATGTATCTTTGATTAAACTACATCAAACCCTGCTGCTATCTGATTGCATGCTTAAAATTCATTAGGTACTCTTCTTGACACCCCAATTGAATCAATATAAATTTGATTATTGAAAAACGTCCCAAGGAACTCCTTCTTACTTTTCTTTATCCCTATTACCTTCAAATGCCAAGGTGAAGGGTATGGCCAATTGAATGATTGCGCAGGTGCTTTTCCAATTGGGAGGAAGAATTGGTCCAAGGATTCTGCCTCTGCAGAACCACCATAGATCCGCTTGAGGTACATTCAAGGCTGAGTGGTTCCCTCCCCTCTCCTCTGTCATGTCTTGTACCTTTGTGCATAGTTGTAGCTTTCCTAGGTCCTTTGTGAACTGTCTTCCTTGTCTTGAAATGCAGGCTGTGTGATTCCCTGACACAGCCCAGAATGCCGGCGGAATCCGGACATCCTTCCTCTTCAGAGGAAGGAACATCAAGGACAGAGATTTACAGGACTGGTTACCCCAGGCCTCTTTATCCTGATACAAAGACATCATGCACCTCATTTCTTGTCTGTCTTTACCCCACGCCAACGGAGGTGGAACCACCTGTGGTATCGGACATCCAGAAGTGCATGCATAGCAATTGCTCTTGTTTAAACTCTTCGCGGTATATTTTATCCATTCTACCCAGTGATTTGTATCCCCATATCCTGTGTCAATCTCAATCATCTGTCTAAGGTCCTCTACTATCTGTACTATTTTCGGATCATTGGGTGAAGTATAGGGTTTCACCTTGGGTATTATTGTGAAGGTAGTATCAGTTGGATTAGTCTTTGATCCTTCTACGACTGATGTTTATCCCCATTCCAAATTTTTCCAATTTACCCTTTTCAAGTAGGTTTTTCTGGGTAGTCCACCATACGTCACTCCAATAGGGGCAGTGTCTATTAAAACACATATATTTCTCCTGAACACTATAATCATCTCTGACTCTCGATCCTTCCACACTTTATTAAACTACATGCATCGAACCGTATCACCTGTGGTTTAGAACTCTCGGGAATGGTAATGGTGAACTTTACTGGCCCTGAGGGCTTGATGATGGATTCCAATCCTCTCCTTACTGGGGTATGAATCCCATCAGCCCAACCCTGGTTCCCACTTACCAACTCTATTCAGCATATCCACCACCATCTCATGTTTCTTTCTACCGAAGGAGGAGGGTTGTACATAGTTATTTAACTTATGTTTCACAAACTATTCAAAGTCCTGTCCTAATGACCATCAATGTCCTTTCAACTGGATCTTGAGCGGGTTTTAGGTGGGATGTATGTGCAAAGTTGGCAGCTCAGCAGGGGTCCTCACCGGTCCTTTCACTCTGGTGTAATGTCTCCACCTTTTTCTGCAATTCTTATCACTGTCTCAGTGATCAGGAGGGTTAGAAATGATCCCTCCAAACTTGGATGAAGGTTGGCGTCCTTCCATGTCTTAACCAGAACCAAATCACCTGGTTTTATTTTGTGAATGGCAAATTCGAGCGGAGGTGTCTGGGCCAACAGACCCTTTTTCCGAAGAACAAATAAAGAAGAAGCAAGCACCAATACATCTTTGTCTTTTCTTTTCTTTGGCTTGGCTTCGCGGACGAAGATTTATGGAGGGGGTAAAAAGTCCACGTCAGCTGCAGGCTCGTTTGTGGCTGACAAGTCCGATGCGGGACAGGCAGACACGATTGCAGCGGTTGCAGGGGAAAATTGGTTGGTTGGGGTTGGGTGTTGGGTTTTTCCTCCTTTGCCTTTTGTCAGTGAGGTAGGCTCTGCGGTCTTCTTCAAAGGAGGTTGCTGCCCGCCAAACTGTGAGGCGCCAAGATGCACGGTTTGAGGCGATATCAGCCCACTGGCAGTGGTCAATGTGGCAGGCACCAAGAGATTTCTTTAGGCAGTCCTTGTACCTTTTCTTTGGTGCACCTCTGTCACGGTGGCCAGTGGAGAGCTCGCCATATAACATGATCTTGGGAAGGCGATGGTCCTCCATTCTGGAGACGTGACCCATCCAGCGCAGCTGGATCTTCAGCAGCGTGGACTCGATGCTGTCGACCTCTGCCATCTCGAGTACTTCGACGTTAGGGATGTAAGCGCTCCAATGGATGTTGAGGATGGAGCGGAGACAACGCTGGTGGAAGCGTTCTAGGAGCCGTAGGTGGTGCCGGTAGAGGACCCATGATTCGGAGCCGAACAGGAGTGTGGGTATGACAACGGCTCTGTATAGTTCCTTACAAATTTGTCAGTGACTTCTACAGTAAGCAATTCCCCTTCTCTTTCCAAAAAATGGCAGTCTGAATAGCATATCATAAGGGGACAATCCAACATTCCTTTGAGGTGCTATTCAGATTCGCAGTAATGCTATAAGCAGGCATTTAGTCCAGGGTAACTTTGTTTCTAGCACCAATTTGGACAATGTTTGATTCATTCGTTCTACCCATCCTGAGGAAGGGGGATGCCATGGGGTATGAAAATCCCATGTTATTTCTAACTTATGCATTGTTTCTTGAAGTATCCTAGAGGTGAGGTATAAGTTTCTAGTCTTTTGTGCATATGAATCTATCCACAGTCAACAATAACCCATCAGTCCCAGGAACTTCCTTCGTTCCTTCTTTGTTTTTGGGAGAACCAGTTCCAAAATCTCCTTAATCCTTTTGTGACTCATCTTTGTTTTTCCCTTACTTATTAAGTGTCTCAAATATTTTACCCCCTTTTCTAACCCCAGTTGTAACCCAGGAGGTTACTTCCAATATCCGGAATGTATAATAATTGCCACATCACTTCATCATGATCCATTCCGACCATAATGGGCTCCAAAATCGGTACAGAAAACTCTTCCCCTTTTATCCCTGATACCTTTAATTGTTGACTAGTGAATCTAACTCCCTCCGGTATAACATTTAATGATGATCTAGTGGCCTCTGTGTCCACCAGAAAAACGGCATCCTCTTTGTTGGGTCCCACCTGGAAGAAACCCCTGATCTCATTAATCCTCCCCAAAAGTCATCAGAGGGATAACATCCCTTTCCATCTTTAATTCGGGACATTCCTGTTTGAAAGGTCCCACTTTCCCACAATAGTAACACCCTGGCTGCTGGGGTTACCCAAAACTCAAGTACATCAACATAATAACAACCGGAACATTTCCATTGCTCAATTTCTCTATCAGAGGCGTCCCTCTGGTGGAGTCTAATCTCCTGGATGGAAGGTATAAGTCTCATTGAGGAGGACTCATGTTGAACTAAATCTTTGGTGTCCCAATCCTGATAATCTTTTAGATACTTTAGCTACTTTATCTGCTGCCTCATTAAGTTAAGAAATCACATCTTTATCATGGGTAGGTGCTCAACTTTAAATTGCAAACAAATTGGTATCTTGTGTGGCCCCTTTAAGAGTATTCCTGGCTGTCTTCGTTCTCTGCTCTGTAGTATTCTGCACAAACTGGCTGCATTATCTCTTCTTCTGGGCTTCCTGCCAATTTGCCTGGCTGGTAGAGTGGTATCTTAAGTTTTTCTGCTGAATTCTCTCTGTCCTCACTGAGAACAGCTTAATTTTTAAACTGTGCAAATGCAGACAAATGTGTTTTAACAAAAGCTTCTAGAATTTTCCACAGACTTTCTTTAAATCTTAACTTCTTTGTTACAGTGGCCGGATGATTTATCATGTCTCTGGGTTCGAGCACGAACAGGATCCGAAAATATTTTGGGTACTGCTGGCACAGAGGGGACAGCTGCTAGGGGTCTAGATACAGGCAGATGATATACTAGTAGTGCTCCTTAGGGGGTCCCTGAGGAGTACTCGGGGTCACTCATCTCTCTCTCCTCCATCAGCCTTAGGACTTCCATTTGACTACGTAGTCTTTGTTTATCCTCCTGTGCAAGAGGCTTCTCCTGCCTACCCTTTGCTTTTTTCCCTTTCCTAATTTTTCCTATCCTGCTTCTTTCTATGTGCACATTCTTTCTGGAGGACATCCATAGGTTTACTGTCCCCCCTTCTGCCAGTTTTACAGTGTTAGTTTGGCAACCTGCAAGCCTATCTCCTTTCTTTCTTGTGCTAACGGGCGCCATTTTCCAATGACCTCTTTAATGAATTCATCATCCCAAGTACCCCACAACGGCCAGCCTTCTCTCTCTAATCGTTTATTTAATGTCTCAGATACTTTTCAAATTATATTTTCATCCTCCAGATAGTTGTATCTACACAATTCCCCATTGTACCTCAGATTCCCAAAACCCGAGCTCCCCGAGCACACACATGCACACAAACATACTAATGGTCCCTGATCGGACTAGTTCCCTGAACTCTTAACTGAGCTCCCTGAGCTCTTATTCATCCATGGTCCCAGACCACCAAGTTCCCTAAAATCTCCCCAGAGATATTCTTTGGTCTCTGACCCGACCCTTTTACAGGTCTGTTCCCGATCCTTTCACGGGTCTGTTCCCTAACATCCGCCACAACGGACTATCCGGCGGTATGCCAGTTCCGGGACCCTCATTCCGGGGTCCTTTCTTCTCCCAGGACTCATCAGTTCTGGTACACTGATTACCCATTTTCCTACCTGTCAGATCACAAACCCCTGACAGACTATCCCGGTCACTCGAGTAATACTTAATAGTCAATTTTCTTACCCGGGTCTCGTGCACGAGAGTCTCCCGACTGAACCATTCCTCCTACCGGAGTTCCCCCTTGTTCTCCAGAGTCTCCTGCCCAGATATCTCTTGCTCAAACGGCTGACGACAAGGAAATCTGAGACCACTGAAATCAGCGGGGTTCACCTTTTTGTCCTTCGATAGCCAGTCACCAAGCTGTGGGAGTTGTGATCCCTGATGAGCCCCCAAGCTTGTGAAATATAAAGTGTTCACAATCACTACTCTGGAGACAAAGTCTTGGAGAACAGGTTCAGCTTTATTTCGGGTCTGCAAAGCCGGGTGTCTTTTAGTCCATCACTCTTTTGTACAATCACGCGCTCAACATCACCACACCTTCATTTAGTCTCTTCCAATCGGAATTTCAATACCTTACAACCTTCCACTTTCTACTCCCATCCCTGCAGATACCGCACAGTCCCTCCCTCATCGTACATCACGTTATGTTAATCAGCCAGTCTCATCATTGGGGGCGTCTAAGTTAATATTCGTGCCTTCATTAAGCAAGTGCAATTGTTACTATTGGATGCCCTAGGTCATCTTGCCAGTTTAAGCCAGATTCCGTTATCCTTGAGACTTCTGATAAGAAAGGGGCCCACTAGCTGGTGGCTAACTATTTTCAAGCTCTAATCTACATATTTTGCATTCCATCACCCTTCACAATATGGTGTTAGTTTAATGACTGTAAAACTTTAGAACTGATCTCTCTAGCTGCTTTCAGGTGGAATCACCTGGAGAATGCGGTTCTGGAGCGGCTGCGGGTGTCTGCAAAGGGACGTTCAGGTGGCAGTGCTGAAGGCGGGGTTCTACCACCTGAAAGGTCCGAAGCAGGGAGAGGTGCCGCGGAGCAAACACCGGCTCCTGAATTGGGGCAGGAGCAGCTGTCTGACAGCTTGCCTCCCCTCTGCTTAATAGACCCCCTCCCCACTGCCGACAGCCTCCTCCTCGCTGCCTACCAGCCCCCTCTTCACTGCCTGACAGTCCCCCGGTGCGGGACTACAAGGCTGGAGAGGACAGCGTGGGACTACAGGGTTGAGACAACAGCGTGGGATGTCAGGGCTGGGGCAGCTGGTGCGGGACTATAGAGCTGGGGCAGCCGGTGTGAGACTACAAGGCTGGAGCGACCAGCGCGGGACGTCAGGGCTGGATGGCCAGCCTCATCCTGATGTCCCGCGCTGGCCGCCCCAGCCCTGATGTCCCGCGCTGGCCTCTCCAGCCTTGTAGTCTCACGCCGGCTGCCCCAGCCCTGTAGTCCTGCACCGGGAAACTGTCAGGCAGCAGGGACTACTAGGCACCTGAAAGCTGCTAGCCGCTTTGCCTGGTGCTTCTTTCAGGTGCAACGGGGGAATTCTCTGAGCTGGAGAATATACCTACAGGAGGAGGGTTAGGTAAGTGCTCCTCCTGGCTGGGTTCTCCACTTTCAGGTGTCCACCTGACAGCCACATCAGGGTAGAATAGGCAGCTTTACAGTTGGGTATTCAGGCCACCTGAAAGCGGCTTCTCTCTCTCTCAGAGAGAAAATCTGTTTGACTCTCTCTGCTTTCAAAACCACATGACCTTCCTAGAACAGCAAGTTCCACTTCAGACAGTCAATGGCTCTGACAAGTTCTTTTAACTGTTGCCTTTTTGTAAACAACAATCCATTAGTGAAGTATCTTGAGCACTCTCCAAAGCTTTTGTAAAGACTCTGGGGCTGACATGTCTAGCATGAGCAGAGCTCCAGTATTTTAAATAAGATCTGTTTTAAAGTGCTTGTATGTGACCTACACTAAAAAACCTGCCCCAATTTATCTCCAAAAAACTTATCTATATACAAAACAAACACAACATAATCTGTCACAATGTTGACAGCAATAAACAATGGCATAGCTAGTGATTTTATTACTGGGGGAAAGAATGCTCAACCTGCCACAGTCCTGTTGGAGCTTAAGAGAAACCATGGCTCATGTATTTCTGTAAGTGAGAGAGTTGCCTGCACTGAAATGATGAACGTGGTGCTTGTACTATATATTTGTTATGAAAGTATTTAGCTCCAGATGGGTATTTTGAAATTTCAGAATGTAGAATGAGGGTGAATCTCATCTCCTAATCTCCAGTTCTTTCCTCCGTCATCCTATCAATTGACTCCTGGCCATTAATCGATTTCCAAGGCACCCTTTATTAATCTTCACTTATCTTCCCATTCAGGTTTCTTTTCTCCCAGTCACTCCTTCTCAGACATTTGATTAGAATTAGAATCAGAATCACAATTTATTGTCTTAAACAAATCATGAAACTCGTTGTTTTGTGGCAGCATATAATGCTGACATTCATATTATAACCATCTTACAACATTACTATAAAAAAAAACAATAATAGTGGACAAAAAAGGCAATGTCTTTGATTCATAGATTATTCAGATATCTGATGGCAGTGGGGAAGAAGCTGTCCTTGTGTCATTGAGTGTTCTTCTTTAGGCTCCTGTACATTTTTCCCGATGGTAGCAGAGTGAAGAGGGCATAACCTGGGTGGTGGGGGGTCTTTGAAGATAGAGGCTGTGTTTTTAAGACATCACCTCATGTAGACATCCTCTATGGAATGAAGTCTGGTGCCTGTGATGTCGCAGGCTGAGTTAACAACCCTCTGGAATTTATTCTTGTTCTGAGAATTGGCACCTCCATACCAGGCAGTGATGCAACCAGTCAGAATATTCTCAACGGTACACCTTTAGAGGTTTATGAAAGTCTTCAGTGACATACCGAATCTCCTTAGACACCTCACCAAGTATAGCTTCTGGCGAGCCTTCTTTGTCATTTCATTGACATGGAGGCTCCAGGTCAGATCCTCAGAGATGTTGACATCCATAAATTTGAAGTTCTTGACCCTCTATGAGGACTGGGTTGTGTTCCCCTGACCTCCTCCTGAAGTCCACATATATCTCCTTGGTTTTGCTGATCCTTGATCTTTGCTCTGATCTCTGATCCCCTGGCCTCATTCATTTCTAGCCTATGAGCCTCCTTTTCCCCGTTGCATGAATGATTCCGCATCCTTTACTACTCTCAAACACTCTCATCCCACACTTCAACAGTTGGCTCTTTGAGCCAAAGCACTCCATTATAACCAGAAATGAGGCTGAAAATCAGAGTGCCTTGGATTCAGCATTCATGCACAGAGAATCTATCTGACTTTCCACCCTAGTTTAGATATGCCTACTTTGGGAACACATCCTTTCATTATTCCTCTTTACCAAATAGGAGCACGTTGACATGAGAGGGCACCAAATCCTATGTCACATTGCATTATTGATCAATTTAATTAGGGGATATGAGGAAGTAGAAAGAAGCAGTACCATTAAAATTTCACAACAGATTTGACAGAACACAAGGGGCAACAGAAATTAAGCTAACAGTCCAGATGCTACCAAAGTTTGAAATCCCAGTGTCAGCAGCAACTTACAGTTCACTCCAGCTCCTGCCCTGAAGATATGGATTTTTAGACAGTTTTCCATGGTATGAAATTTCAATTTTCAATTACAGAAGAAATGAAAAGACTAATGAGTAAATCCATATGTTTTGGCTGAGATAAACAGACCCATTGAGGACCTGAAATAGGCACCTTTGAAATAGATGTAATGTTATCATACTGCATCTCTTGGCATCCTTTGGCATATTTCAAGCTGTGCTGAGTATTCTATGAAAGTGAGAAATCAAGCAGCTTGAAATTAAATTGCCTGTCATGAGTTACAATATATCCTAATATTCTCATTTGTATGGGACAGTTACTACCTTTGTTTCATGATAAAATGAGTTTGCACGTTCTTCTTGCGTCCATGTGCATTTCCTCCATGTGTTCCAGTTTCCTCCCACATTCTAAATATATATGGGATTAGAAGGTGAATTAGTCACATGGGTGTAATTGGGCATCACAAGGGCCTGTTACTGTGTTGAACTTAAAAAAAACCCATAAAATCATGGAAGGAAACTTCCCAAAAATCCAACAGAATAGATCTCTGCCAACTTTTCTTGTTCCATTGCATAGCATTAAGTAGCACAGATGGGGACTGACGGGATGAGAATTGACCCTAAGTATTTAATTATTTTCAATTAGGAAATGTTTACCCCATCAATGGAAATTTCTTCTATTTTGTTTCATTAAACTGCTGCAATAGAGATATATATTGTTCTGGGTATTCTATTTCTATTTTTCACCTCTAGTAACATTGAAATCTTTGGGCACTTTGAGCAACATCACGAGTAATTCTTAAGGAGCATAAGAGCATTTTAGAAACATAGAAACATAGAAGATAGGAGCAGGAGTAGGTCATTCGACCCTTCGAGCCTGCTCCGCCATTCAACAAGATCATGGCTGATCTTAAAGTTCAGTACCCCGTCCCCGCCTTCTCTCCATAACCTTTAATACCCTTATACTGAAACATTTTGAAAATGTTAAAGGCGAAAAAGATTTCTACTGTATTTAAAGAGAAAAATAGGAAGATCTCACTTGCGTCTCATAGTCATTGTTGAAGACTGAAGAAATAAATGGCAATAAGCTCGTCATAAGTGGCATTTTGGACAAATAAGATATTTATTGCATTAACACTTTTAAATTGGGTTGAGATGTAATTGCTGGAGTCTCACTGTGAGAAGTGTTTTCTATGTTAACAAGAAGGTGAGAATTACCAGAAAGAGTACTGATTGAATTAAAGGATTAGTGTGCAAATGTTGAAGAATATTGTGCACTAATTTTCAACACCTTCTTATTATATTTTTTTAAGAATGAGATTAAGGGCTCAAATCTATATCTTGTAGTCTATAAAAATGCGATGGTAGACAGCAAGCAATAAGAAAAATAATTACTTGGCATGATTACATGAGCAAGACTGTGCAGGGCAAATTCACACTGTTTACAGTTGAGCAATTAAGAAAATGCTTTTTTTCTTAATTAAGCTTTGGCTCAAGATGTTGACCATTCCTTTTCTCCCATTGATGCTCTTTGACCTGCTGAGATTCTCCAGCAGATCATGTATGGTTGCAGATGGAGAACAAGTGGACAAGTGTGAGGTATTGCTCTTTGGCAGGACTCTTATAAGCATTGACATACAGAGGGATTTGAGGGTCTATGTCCATAGCTCATTGAAAGTAAATAGGGGGAGGGGTAAAATAGGGGGAGGGGTAAAGAAGTGTGCAGCATGCTTGGCTTCATTGGGTGGGCCATTGAATATAAAAGTAAGGAAGTCATATTGCAGCTTAATAAAACTTTGGTTAGGTCGCACTTAGAATATTGTGAACAATTTTGTTCACTCCATTACATGAAAGATAGGGAGGCTTTGGAAATACAAAAGAGGTTACCCAGGATGTTGCCTTGATTTGAGGAGAATGGTTATGAGGATTAATGTAGGTTGTTTTTTTCCACTGCACAGATGTTGAGGGGAGACCTGATAGAATTTTTATGGAAGTATGAGAGGCATAGATAGGGCAGAGAGACAGTCCTTTTCCTATGGAGAAAATGTCACATTTATTGGAAGTGAAGTGGGAGGGAATTTAAAGGAGATGAGTGAGACCATTTTTTTAAACAGAGCATTGTAAGTGCCTGGAACTGGCTGCCAAGGGGAGTGATGGAGAGCCTTCGAGATAGACGCATGAATATACAGGGAATAGATGGATATGTATCATGTGCGAGCAATAGTAGGTTAGTTTCATTTGGGCATCATTCAGCACAGACATCATGGGCTGAAAGGCCTGTTCCTGTGCTGTACTGTTCTATGACCTATGTAGAAATCTAATTTGAGGAGTTTTACTTCATCGCACTCAGAGTAACAGTTCTTGTGCCGTTATTGCATCACCACGAAGAGTGTATCCACGACATATTGTGGATATCTGGGAAAACCACGTTAGCTAAAAGTTGGCTTGGATTTTACAAAGCTTGTTGATCCTGGTGCAGGGTCCCCAACCCAAAATGTTGACCATCTCCCTGCCTCCACAGATCCTGTCTGACCAGCTGGGTTCCTCCAGGAGTTTGTTTTTGCTATCTTTACTCAATCGTAACTCCAGAGTCAAGCCAGTAGTGTTGACTCTAAGTTACCCTTGAAGTGAATTGGTGAGCCACAAAGTTTTAACAAAACACTATTTTTATTAATCTTTACTTCTCTTGATGAATAAAAACAGACTTTCATGTTTTACTCCTTTGACAAACTACTGTTGTAGCAGGTCATCACTTTCTCAGTCCATTCAGAAATGCAGCTAATTGGTGCTGGCCTTGTTAACAATGCCTACACGATGAGTGAATAAGAGTCTCAGCCTAGCAATTTTTCCTTATCCATTCCATCTTCCTACCTCTCTAAGAATCTTTTCATTTCTCTCAAAATGTAATTCTGTAACAACAGTTTTAATGATCCCTCACCTCAGATACTGCTTCATATTCTCCCCTCTTTTTGAAGCTGAATTTAAAGTTTGATGTTCATGCACGTTGATGCTGTTGACAACAAAGAAAACTGGAAGTGAAAGTTGGCTAGAAGCAGAAAGGAAGGGTAAGGTTACATAAGACTTGATGAAAACCCAATCAATCCTGAGAATCAGGTTAATATCACGCATCAGAAATAGTTACACTGAAAGTGTAGCAGATGTTGATAAGCTTTCTTCAGAGTCATGATTAATTTAGACCTTAGAAACATTAAATGGCTCTAATAATTTGTCTGCCAAACTTAATCACAGAAGGTTTTTAAACAGATTGTGCCAGATCAATGAATAACAAACGTACATTTCTTTGTAATTATATATGATATGATATGGTAATGAAATGAAAATTGTATGTTCTAATGAACAGAGTGATTCATTGAAAATAACAGGTGAAATACAAAGAACAATTGCAGATGTGTTACGCAGAATACTTGTTCATATTTGTATATGTAATACATAAGTTTCCTACCATTGAAGAGTCCCATGTTGAGATAACAAGGCCATGGACAAATTTCAGCTGACAGACAAGTGGGACTGGGCAGAGATGAAAATAGGCTGCTGGACTGACAACATTCCCGGCAGAGTACTCAGGGGATGTGCGGCTCAGCTGCCAGATGTTCTCACCGACATCTTTAACATCTCCCTGAGAAGTGCAATGGTCCCAACGTGCTTCAAAGCCATCACTAGTGTCCCCGTGTGTCCTGCCTCAGTGATTACCACCCTGTCACACTCACGTCTACTTTCATGAAGTGCTTTGAGAGACTTGTCATGGGGCATATCAAGCTCTTGCTGCCCCACTCACTGGTCCCCTGCATTTCGCATATAGATCCAACTGCTCCACAGACAATGCTATGGCCACTGCCCTCCATCTAGCCCTCACCCACCTGGAAAATAAGGACACACATTTTCGAATGCTGTTTATTGACTTCAGTTCAGCATTCAACACAATCATACCTCAGTACCTGAAGTTGAGCCTTATGGTCTAAACACCTCCCTTTCCAAATGGATTCTTGACTTCCTGTCGGGGAGAACTCAGGAAGACAGGATTGGAAACAGCACTTCCAAGACCATCACACTGAGGACTGGGACCTCACCCCCACCCCCAGGTGGGGGTCCAAAATGCCATGACCGTGGTTGGACTTATTAGTAAGAATGATGAGTCAGCGTACAGAGATGAGGTGCAGTTGTAAATGGATTGGTGCAGAGCCAACAATCTATATTTGAACATTAATAAAACCAAAGAAATGGTTGTCAACTTCATGAGAACTGGGGGATCACCCTCTGCTGACCATTAACAGCTCTACCATTGAAGTTGTCAAGAGTACGAAGTTCCTTGGTGTGCACTTGGCAGAGAATCTCACCTGGTCCCTAACACCAGCTCCATAGCCAAGAAAGCCCAGCAGCACCTCTACTTCCTGTGAAGGCTGAGGAAAGTTCATCTCCCACCCTTCATCCTCACTACATTCTACAGAGGATGTATTGAGAGCGTTCTGAGCAATTGCATCACCGTCTGGATTGGAAGCTGTACCTCCTCAGACCTCAAGACCCTGCAGTGGATCGTGAAGTCAGCAGAAAAGATCATTGGGGGCTCTCTTCCTACCATGACTGACATCTACAACACATGATGTATGAAGAAAGCAGTAAGCATTGTGAAGGACTCCACACACCCCTCATGTAAACTGTTCTCCCTTTTTTCCATCTGGTAGGCGATACCGCAGTACTCCGGCCCTTATATCTGTATTGGGCAACAGTTTTTCCCCCAAGCCATCAGGCTCCTGAATTTCCAAAACATGTGCAGGGCAGAGAGCGAGCATGGCAAATATCCAG
This sequence comes from Narcine bancroftii, assembly GCF_036971445.1. Lineage (NCBI taxonomy): Eukaryota > Metazoa > Chordata > Chondrichthyes > Torpediniformes > Narcinidae > Narcine > Narcine bancroftii. The sequence goes on along the minus strand of NC_091471.1, from coordinate 144,060,898 downwards.
CAGGAATCCAACATCTGAAAGGACCTTTATTATATACGTCTTAATATTTTAACTTCTATTTATGTAAATCTTTTCCGTGGTCCTGGAGAAATGCTATCTCACCTTTACCGTGCGAGCATGGTATGAATGATAAATAAAGTTGACTATTAATCCTTTGGGTATATTCATCAACCTTGAGTTTGTTTTCATAAGGTTAGAATTCATTGTTAGAAAATACAGTTCTTGAATAATGTGTAACTTTACAATGGACATTTCAAATGCCCGCATTTCAATACACCAATTGCCCATGTCCTTCTCAGAGACAGAAGTTGCAGGTTTGGATGGCATTTCTGAAACAGCCCTGGTGAATGATTGCAGGGCATTTTGGCATGTCATGGAGGGAATGAATATTTAATCTGGAGAATGGAGTGGAATGAAGAGAACTATTTTATCCTGGATGGTGTTAACATTTTCAAGTACAATTGGAACTGCATTTATCTAGACATGTGTAATGGTGTAAATGTTTTGGGAATTAACAAGTAATCAATCGTAACTGCTTTTGATGAGCTGAAAAATGCAGTCATGAACCCTCAAACCTTATTTAAGTTTACAAATTTGATAGTTCACTCATAACTATAAATACATATTGTGGTGATACACCACCAGCCTACTGCAGAGGGCGAACTCTGTACCTGCAAGAAGATCACTGAAGGACAGACCACACCTGGCTGGCTGTCAATCAGCCGACCTGAATAGATCAAACTCCACCCAGCTGGCTGTCAATCAACTGCCCAGGATTATAATCCTGATCTGGCCCCTCCCAAGGCAGACACTCAGGAGTCACCAGTACAGCTACCACTGTAGCAGAGATTTTAACTGAATAAAACCTGTTGTACAGTCTTTCTCGAGTTTTGTGTCTGCTTACTGTTACAGCAGTGCTTGACACATACAATACAAACCTAGATCGAGGCATGTTTGAATTTTGTTGGGCAATGACCAAATAAGTTGTCAGCAGGACAGCAGCTTGTTTCCCACCAAGAATTCATCAGGTCAGCTAATTAATAGAATGTTTAGTGATCCAGCAACTAGGTGCAAAGGCAGAGGTCACGGGAGAGATATAACAGTCAATTAAAAAATCTGGTTAAACATACATTATCTTCAAAGTTGCTGTAACACAAATGCTGTCCACCCACAAATGGATTAGTGGGTGGACTTTCCACTTCCACCAATTTTGTTGTCAAGCAAAGCTATAATGAATTCCTACCAGGTGGCTTTGATGTACAGGACTACTTTGACATTGCCACCAGAGCTTTCTGCAATAGGGTTTAACATTCAGACCAGATAACTGCATCACAGCCTCCTCTGTTCACAATGGAGGAGATAAGTGTGGCTGAGGCGGCTTTGTAGAAAATCTGTCATAGGAGCTATTGATATCTTATTAAAGGGGTTACTGCTATCAGGTAACACCTCCCTCACGCCCAGTTTGTCCAGTGTTGGAAGAAATTCAATAACCTGATTCTGAGATATATAGACAGTTAATCATCTCCACATGTAACAATGTCACTATTGGCAGACAGATCTCGGGCTGCCCTTAAGATTTTTTGTTCTCAACTCCACCACTGTCATCCTTTAAGCATTATAATTTAACTCACTGACCAAACTTTTATCTAACTCACTGACCACAGTACACCCTGATGTGTTCAGCGTCAGATTTTAATTGATAGTATCCCTGTGACAGAACTTGGGATTGTATATTAAAGGTGCTATATAAACAAAAGTTACTGTATGCCTGACTTAATAAGGGAATTGACATGTTCTGTTTTTAAAGATCTCAGTACCAGGGTAGCTCTCTTCTGTCCCATCCCTCTTCAACTTCAACACATGACCTTCTGTTTGCAACTCCCCTCAGCTCTCTTACTTCAATAGATCCTGTCAGTATCTCCCTTCTCACCAGTGACAATCAGTTAACCAACCTGAGGTACATCATTTGCCTTCACATAATGTGGGTAACATTAGACAAAGACAGTAGGGCTCAAATAGAAGGGAACTCACAAGGCACAAAAAGCAGGCGTTGAACTCTTAGCCCACCCTTTATTTTAGATGTGAAAGATGATATGAGAGAGCGAATACTAACTGAACTAAAACTCTTTGTAAAATCTGTGAGAAAGGTACCAAGTAATCACCAGGAGTGGAAGAATCATGATATGCTTGATTGATGAAGAAATTATACAATATTTATGCTGTTGCCTAATTATCATTGTTTCAACTTTCAGACAGCGCCAACTGCATTGGTAACACCACGAGAAGTAGCCAGTAAAAGTACAATGCTGGAGAAACTCAGCAGGTCAAAGATAAAAAGATAAAGATACATAACCAATGTTTCGAGCTTGAGCCCTTCATCAAGGCATGGATGAAATGTGGACAGGCTCCCAAACAAAAAGTAACCAGTGCTGTTTGAAGACAAGCATGTAAGATTTCTAATGTGTTTATCCAGTGGTGGAAGTTTCTCCAGTGATTTTGATATTTACAGTGAGCATCAGTTGTGCAGGGCAGAGAGCAAGCATGGCAAATATCCAGCAGGACTCCTAACATCTGAAAGGATGGAGAGTCTTCCAGCACCTCTGGGGGCTCAGCAATCAGCAAGTTCACAGTTGAGTCTCAGTGAGAAGAGGAGGTCATAGCCAAGCTTAACATCAGGAATGAAGGTTAAAGGAAATGGTGCAAAAGGTTTACTGACTTAACACGTTTCAGCATGTCAGCAAGGCAATGCTATGTTCTTTGTATCATAATAATATGCGATAATAACATCAAATTCTGCTCTGTGATAGCCAAGAGTAACGATGAAGGACCAGTGATTTATTTACAAATCAGGATGGTGAACAACTTGAAAGGAAACCTGCGGTTGGGTGGTGTTCCCATGTACTTGCTGCCTTTTTCCTACTTGATTTTAGACAATGGGGGTTCTGGAAGTGTTGTCAGAGTAACCTGGGTGCGTAACTGCAGTGGTTTTGTCAATGATGCACACGGGGGGTAGTGTGTGCCAGTGGTGAAGGGAATGAATATTTTGGATGGCTCATGAAGAGTCAGTCAAGGAGTTTGTTTTGTCCTGCATTGTGTCATATTCTTTGAAAGCTGTTTATATTGCAGACATCCAGACAAGTGGAGAGTATTCCACCATGTTCTTGATTTATACTTTATGGATTGTGGTGGGTTATCCAGAGGATTTCCAACTGGTTGAATAGGAAACTGCTCCGAAGAAAAGAAATTCCATGTGCTTGCTCTTGCAGGGTCATCGGACCAACTAGGTCGAAAGTCATTTCCCCATGTCAATCAAGGTTAGTCTACCTACAAATGGGCTCTCTTGAACACATTGCCTTATTTGGGCATACCTGAGCCAGCTCCTCAGGCTGGCTGCAGAATAAAGCCCACAGTGTGGTGCAGCCCTCTCTCTTTGTTCCCTTGAGACAATACTGACCTCTACTCCAGGTTGTAGACCACGGACAATACCAGAAAGCTGACAGTGAAGAGTCTGATCCAGGTTGTGAGCCATGGGCGATGCTGAAGATCCAGTTGTGAAGTGTATGCAGATACAGCATGAGGGCTATTTGTGGCATGCACCCAGGGGAAACTTTACGATCTCACCCATTGTACATTGTAACCAGATTTGTACCTTTTAGTTTCTAGGTATACTGTACCTGCTAGTTAGCAAGGGATGGCAGGTACTGTCGCCACTCCTTGCGATGGGAACCATGATGAGCAGCAATCTGCATGTTTATCCATGGGAAAAGTGATTAGTGGTGATCTGTTGGGAATAGGGAGTATTTGTGTATGTGATTGTGTTCTCTGTGCAAATTCCCCATGTGTAAATAAAGGCCACTGTTTGTTAATAAACTGTGCCTTGTTACTTCTTGAACCTTCCAAACTTACATGGCAGCAGGAGGTGAGTTATAGGATACCCAACCTCCAAATATCCCTTGTAGCCACAGAATTTTATATCACTGGTCCAGTTGAGCTGTCAGATCAATAGTAACTCCCAATATGTTGATGGTGGGAGATCAATGACGGTAATGCCACTGGATGGCAAGGGTAGGGTGTTAAACCCTCTCTTGATGGATGTGGTCATTGACTTGCACTTTTGTAGCAGGAATTGCTGTGGGGATACGACCACCAACCTAATGCAGGGGGCAATCTCTGTACCTGCAGGAAGTCCACCTAAGGGGCTGACTCCACCTGGCCGGCTGTCAATCAGCCGACCTGAATATAAACCTGAGCCGGCCCCTCCTGAGCCAGTCACACGGGGAACCACCAAGGCATGAACTGGTGTTCAGCCTGAGTTTGTGCTTGCTTGCTGCTTCCTCAGTACACCACAATTTCATTTCCACTTATCAGCTCATGATTGAATGTTGCCTCGGATTTGCTGCATGTTCCTGCCCTACCTTATAAAATTTTGGAAACAAAGCTATATGTAAATTAAAATTTGAACCTAACCCTTTCATAACTCTTTTTGGAGCACTTTGTCATGATAATGTTATAGTAATTTCAGTTCAATGTCGCGGTTTATCCATTTCTTCGATAATGGCCAGATATGCAATTTTGATTAAATGGAAAGACAATATTTCACCTACACAGTAACTAAGATATATTATGTCTTGCTTAAATTTAAAAAAAATTAGATATGCTGCCATTGATTCAAATAGCAAATTCCAAATGATATGGAGCTCGTTTATGGACTACTACCATAAGAGTTGGTGTTGATTTGGAAATTTGGCATGGTCTCTCTCCAAGATTATGCCACTTGAAATTTTTAAATGTCAACCTTCACCCTTGCTTAGTGGAAGGGTTTCGAATTTTTTTTCCTTTTTTGTTATGTTCTAATTTATCACTATGTCTGTGCTATTGTACATCTGAATTTCTATGTATGATCTTTATTGTAACTTTTTTTACTAGTTCTGTGGCACATCAGAATTGTATTGTTCATTTCTTTTGTATTAAATAAATATCAATAAAAATATTTTAAAAAGGATTTGTTGCATGTCAGCATGGGCTGATCCATTTGCTGAGGACTGGAAATGAATATCAACAGTGGGCATCATCACTGAACATATTGTTCTCTAACCTTAGAGATAATGGAAGGAAGCGTAGTCGACTGCTACAAAGAAACACATACACAGTGTGGCAGGTTAAGCTCACTCCTTATTAGGGCTGGAAAGGCTGCTTTTATACTGTTCAAGTTCCCGCTATTTTTGCTGATTGACTGAGTCAGCCGTATGAATAACAATAGCAGGCGGGAACATCCATGTCCTTCTTCCCCAGCCTAATTCTGCTGAGTTAGCTGGGCAGCTTGACCAATGACATTTTAGGGCTGTTGGTCTGATGCTGCCTCAGCTTCTACCCCCACCCGTTCATTGTCCTGGGAGTCACTTTAGCGATCTCTGTCCGCATCTGCTGCCGTGCGATGTGTCGGCCTGATCTCTTCAAATGCAGGACGCCACATGACCTCCCCTCCCCCCCAGAATCGGCGTTACAATCTAAGTCTTTTGTGATCTGCCTCTGCGTCAAGGTGTTGGTGTCTCCATGGGTTCTGCTGGGTCTGTGCTCCTTGCTCTAGCTGCGAGAGTTCGAAAGTCTCGGTTAATAGCTCTTTGAAGGCAGTGTAAGTGCCTTCCGATGGTGGCCTATGGATAAAGTTGGCCACTCTGTCTGCAGTTTGTGGATCCAGGGTGCTGACCACATGGTAGTACTGGGTGATCTCTGCTGTGATGCGAATGGTGTAGCTGTGTGCCCCACAGGTTAGCAATGTTGGTCCACAAACTAGTGTCGAGCAAGCACCACATTCCGTAGCGCTGCATAGTAAGCACTCAGACGTTCCCGGGCTATAGCCAGAGTGGTAGCTCCTTGCGTTACGGCGAAAGGGACCTCACCCAGAAGAGAGTTCACTGTATCGCCTCATCGACCACGTTGTTTCGACCCATGTAGTAAACAAAACAAGCATTCCAGTGGTTGAAAATTTCTCTGGCCCTCTGGAACAGAGCCTCCGCTTGGTCAGACCACATGCAGAGTCGAACTTCCCAGAAGTTCCCCGGTAACTTAAAAGTCTTGCCAGGACAGGCCTTGGTCGTTGTTCACAGGTTTTTCTGGGTCTGAGGGTCTGGTGAGCCCTTTTAATTTGCAGCTTTCCATTTAACTTGCTTTGACCCAGAATTTGTGGGATCTATGTTTCAAAAAAACTCACCACGTCTTTTCCCTTTATTCCTTTTCTCAGTCCAATGATTCTTACATTGTTACATCTGCTGAAATTTTCCAGATGGTCGATCTTGTCCATCAATCCCTTTTTTCTCTGTGCCATATTTTTTGCATTTTCTTCTAGAGCCTTTGTTTTGTCAGGTTTAGCCTCCACTGGAGACATTCATTCTGTTAAATCTTCCACGATTTCTTTGATTTCCAATATTTTTTCTGATGTCTCTTATCACTGATTCCACACTTGTAAAACGAGGATCACAAAATTTCCATCTTGTTCAGGATGTTGGCTATATCTTGGGCCAACAACCCCCACCCCCCCCCCCAATTGTTTCTGAACCTGCTGGTACGTCTTGTGGCAACTACATCTCTTTCCTGATGGTAGCTGCAAGAACAGAGTACATCAGTGGTTCTCAACCTTTTTCTTTCCACTCACATACCACTTTAAGTATTCCCTTTGCCATAGGTGCTCTGTGATGAGTAAGGGATTGCTTAAGGTGGCATGTGGGTGGAAAGAAAAAGTTTGAAAACCACTGTTTTAATCGAACCTGATTGACTCGTCATGTGCATGGTTTCATGACTCCAAAGGAAATGGGCTAATGACAATTTTTCTCAAACAAAATATTTCAGTAATAATTGGGTCTAGAGCAATGGTTCTCAAGCTTCCCCACCTTAAAAAATCCCTTACTCATCACAGAGTGCTGATGGCAGAAGGATTACTTAAAATGATATGTGAATGGAAAGAAAAAATTGAGAACCACTGGTGTACATTGTAGGTGGTATGAATCCTTAATGATTCCTTCTGATCGCCGATGGCAGTGCTCCATTTAGATTTCCCCAACAGTAGGGAGAGTTTTGCCTGTGTTGTACTGGGCTGTGTCCACCTTTTGAACAGATTTGCACTCAGAAGTATTATGTTCGAAGGAGTCACGTGATGGAGTAGTGGCCGGTCAGGGAATTCCAGCCCTCTCTGGAAAAGTTGAAAAAAACGCATAAAACAATGGCAGAAAATGGCAGCGAAGAGAGAAAAGTCGAAAACAACGGGAAGAAGAGAAGATGAAAGAACGTCGGAAGAAGAAGGTGAAGGCCTTACCTGTCCGAGGAGGCCCGCCGCGGAGAGAGAAGCCCGCGCCCTCAGGTCAGTGGAAGTCCCGGGCTTGGGACTACAATAATGGCTCGCAGAGCCGAGTAAAAGTGCGCAACCACTCATGCACGAGGAGTCACATGAAAAAAAACACACTGACGGGAGGGGGGGAACAGCTGTGGAGTCGATCTCCACAGCTGAGAGAGACACCTGCAACACAGCAGCAGGTGCAGAACATGGAAAATAACGACAACAAGAAAGAAGAGGGTAAAAAGAAAACAAGGAAACAACAGATGGTCAACCCAGAGGAAGAAGAAGAAGAAGAACAGAAAGAAATGGAAGAAGAAGAGAAAGGCAAGACAATGGATATATCTTTTTTTAAAGAATATATGGAATCAGTGAAAGAATGGCAATTACAAGAATTTAATGAGATAAAAAGAAGAATTAAGAATGCAGAAAAAAAAATGAATAAAATAGAAATGGTCATATCAGAGATAGGAAAAAGAGTGGATAATTTGGAAAAACGAGAAATAATCATAGAAATGGAAGTAGAAGACTTAAAAGAGAAATTAGAAGAATCTAATAAAAAAGTTAAAGAGGCACATGAGCTGTTAGCTCAGAAGATAGATATAATGGAAAACTATAATAGAAGAAATAATATAAAGATAGTGGGCCTTAAGGAAGATGAAGAAGGCAAGAATATGAGAGAATTTATAAAAGATTGGATTCCCAGTGTCCTAGGAAGACCAGAATTACAGGAAGAAATGGAAATAGAGAGGGCACATAGAACATTAGCCCCAAAACCACAACCGCAGTAAAAACCAAAATCCATTTTAGTAAAATTTTTAAGATATACAACAAGAGAAAATATATTGGAGAAAGCAATGAAGAAAATAAGAGAAGACAAAAAGCCATTGGAATACAAAGGTCAAAAATTTTTTTCTATAAGTTTTGAACTCCTGAAGAAGAGGAAGGAGTTCAATACAGCAAAAACGATCTTATGGAAAAAAGGATATAAATTTATGTTAAAGTACCCAGCGGTACTTAAAATAGTTATTCGAGGGCAACAAAACAGACTATTCTCGGATCCAGAGGAAGCACGAAAATTTGCAGAACAACTACAAAACAAGCAGAGAGATGAAGACATGTAATGAGAGTAAAAATGACCACAAACTATATGTATGTGTGTGTGTGGGTATATATATATATATATTTATATATATAGATGTGTATGTATATGTGTGTATACATGAATGTATTCGTATTTAGAGGAAAATATATAGAGTATAGATAAGAATTAATAAGGGAATGAAAGGGAATAGAGGGAATAAGGAGGGAATTAAAAGAGTGACCTTTGTTACATATGAAAATTGAAATCTTTTCCGGGGGGGGGGCTGGGTGGGGAGGAGTTACGGTCACTGAAAAATCAGTTGACGTTTGCGAGTGAATTCGCAAATCCAAATGGAGAGGGGAGATGTGGTTGCCCGACAAGGGATAAAAGGCAACTCAGGAGGGGGAGGGGAGAATGGGGTTAAAGAAGTTTTAAATAGGAGAATAAGGAAAATGTTTGATGTTTTAGAAATGTTGTCTTATAAAGTGTTCAAAACAAGAAAGCAGAAATGGATAAGAAGGAAAGGTGATGATGGAGAAACGGAAAGGGAAGATAAACAAAGTATGAAATGGCTACGTTGAACTATATGACTTTAAATATTAACAGAATACATAACCAAATCAAAAGGAAGAAACTGCTAAATTTACTGAAAAAAAGAAAAAATTGATATAGCATTTGTGCAAGAAACACATTTAACTGAATTGGAGCACAAGAAATTAAAGCGAGATTGGGTAGGACATGTAACAGCAGCGTCATATAATTCAAAAGCAAGAGGAGTAGCTATATTAATCAGTAAAAATGTACCAATTAAAATAGAAGAGGAAATAATAGATCCAGCAGGGAGATATGTAATGATAAAATGTCAGATATATTCGGAGTTTTGGAATCTACTCAATGTATATTCACCTTGCAATCAAAAGTTTATGCAAGATAATTTTTTGAAGATAGCAGATACGCAAGGGAACATATTAATAGGAGGGGATTTCAACCTTAATTTGGATTCAAATATGGATAAAACTGGGAAAAAAATTAACAGAAAGAACAAAGTAACCAAATTTATAATTAAATCGATGCAAGAAATGCAACTTTTGGATATATGGAGGAAACAATACCCAAAGGAAAAGGAATATTCATATTATTCGGGTAGACATAAAACATACTCAAGAATAGACCTATTCCTGTTATCAGCTTGCATGCAAGACAGAGTTAGAAAAACAGAATATAAAGCTAGAATATTATCGGACCATTCACCCTTGATATTGACAATAGAGTTAGAGGACATCCCTCCAAGAATGTATAGATGGAGTTTAAACTCCATGCTACTTAAAAGGCAGGATTTTAGAAAATTCATTGAAAGACAAATTAAAATGTACTTTGAAATAAATACGGAATCAGTGAAAGATAAGTTTATACTGTGGGATGCAATGAAAGCATTCATTAGAGGGCAAATAATAAGTTATGTAACCAAGATGAAGAAGGACTATAATCAGGAAACAGAGCAGTTGGAAAGGGAAATAGTAAATATAGAAAAAGAATTAGCAATGAAGGAAGATACAACTAAAAGAAGAGAATTGGCAGATAAAAAAATAAAATATGAAACACTACAAACATATAAGGTGGAGAAGAACATAATGAAGACAAAACAGAAATATTATGAACTAGGGGAAAAAACGCACAAAATTCTAGCATGGCAGCTTAAGACAGAACAAGCTAAGAAAATGGTATTGGCATCAAGGAAAAAAGACAAACAAATCACATATAATCCAACGGAGATCAATGAAAACTTTAGAGAATTCTATGAACAATTATACCAAACTGAAAACGAAGGTAAAGAAGGCAAAATAGATGAATTTTTAACTAAAATTGAACTACCAAAATTACAAATAGAGGAACAAAATAAATTAACAGAACCATTTGAAATAGTAGATATACAAGAGATAATAAAAAAACTACCAAATAATAAAACACCAAGAGAATTCTATAAAACATTTAAAGATTTATTAATTCCTCCCCTCCTGGAAGTAATCAACCAGATTGACAAAACACAAAGCTTACCAGATTCATGTAAAACAGCAATAATTACAGTAATACCAAAGCAAGGGAAAGATCCACTTGCATCAGTGTCATATAGACCAATATCATTACTTAACACAGATTATAAGATAATAGCTAAACTATTAGCAAACAGATTAGCAGATTATGTACCTAAAATGGTAAATCTAGACCAAACTGGATTTATTAAAAAAAAACGCACAACAGACAATATTTGTAAATTTATTAACTTAATTCATGCAGTATAAGGGAGTAAAGCGCCAACAGTAGCAGTTGCTTTAGATGCAGAGAAGGCCTTTGACAGAGTAGAATGGAATTATTTATTCAAAGTATTGCAAAAATTCAGTTTACCAGAGAAGTATATTAATTGGATTAAAGCATTATATAAGGGGCCATTGGCGAAAGTGACAGTAAATGGATATATATCAAAGCAATTTAACTTAAGCAGATCAACAAGGCAGGGATGCCCACTATCACCCTTATTGTTCACGTTAGCTATAGAACCACTAGCAGAATTGATAAGAACAGAAAATAATATAAAAGGGATAAAAATAAAAGACAAGGAATATAAAATCAGTTTATTTGCGGATGATGTTATAGTATACTTAACAGAACCAGAATATCAATAAGAGAATTATATAAGAAATTGAAGGAATATGGAGAAGTGTCGGGTTACAAGATTAACGTAAATAAAAGTGAAGCAATGCCAATGAATAATGCGGATTTCTCAAAATTTAAGAAAGAATCACCATTCAGATGGCAAATGCAAGCAATAAGATACCTAGGTATACAAATAAATAAAAACCTTGGCCATCTATATAAACTCAATTATTATCCACTAATGAAAAAATTACAGGATGATTTGGAACATTGGAAAGATTTACCATTAACACTAATAGGAAGGATAAACTGTATTGAAATGAACATTTTCCCAAGGATATTATACCTATTTCAGGCATTGCCAATACACTTGACAGAGAAATTCTTCAAGGAGTTAAAGAAAATAATAAGGAAATTTTTATGGAAAGGGGGGAAACCGAGGATAGCACTAGATAAATTAACAGAATGGTATAAACAAGGAGGCTTACAACTGCCGAACTTTAAAAATTATTATAGAGCCGCACAATTAAGATACCTATCAGATTTTTACCAAACAAGGGAAAAGCCAGATTGGACTAGATTAGAACTAGATAAAATAGGGGAAAAGGTACCTGAACACATATTATATAAGTGGGATGAAAAATTGGTACAACGTAGGAGTTCTCCAGTATTACATCATCTGCTCAATATTTGGAAGAAGATTCATGTAGAAAGGAATAAAACAAATTACCAATTACCAAAACTAATAATGACGCAAAATCAGTTACTCCCTTTTACAATAGATAACCTTTCCTTTAGAGAATGGGAGAAAAAAGGGATCAAAAGAATAGAAAATTGTTTTTCAGGAAATAGATTATTATCCTTTCAACAATTGAAAGATAAATACAATATAACTCAAGATACAGTGCTGGCATATTACCAATTGAGATCCTACTTGAAGGACAAATTAGGAAGCAGTCTGAGGTTACCAGAGGGAAGTAACTTTGAATATGTGATTACAGATACAATGATAATCAAAAGATTTATAACAAATATGTATATTAAACTGCAAAAAAAAGGAGAATGAGGAAACAAATGGTAAAACTAAACAAAAATTGGAACAAGATTTAAATATAAAGATAAAAAAGGAAACATGTTACCATTCTGTTATGTTCTGGAACGATGAGAAATACAATAAATACGAGGTTACATATGATACAATATAACTGGATACACAGGGTATACATTACACCTCAAAAGTTAAATAAATGGGACCCAACAGTATCTGACAGATGTTTTCGTTGTAAAAAAGAAATGGGAACAACAATTCATGCAATCTGGACATGTGAGAAAGTAAAAAAATTTTGGGAAGATCTAAACCAGATATTAAATAAAATTACAGAAAACAATATACCAAAAAAACCCAGAGATCTTCCTCCTAAGTAACATAAAAAACAAAGAATTTGGACTTGATTTGGATGGTGCACAAAAAAGATTTGTTAAGATAGCTCTAGCCGTAGCAAAAAAATGTATTATGTCAACCTGGAAATTGGAAGATAATTTGAGAATACAACAATGGTATGTAGAAATGAATAAATGTATTCCATTAGAAAAAATAACATATAGTTTAAGAAATAATATTGAAATATTTGAACAAATATGGGAGCAATACATGAAGCACAATAGAGAAAACCTACCGGGGATATTTACCACCTAAATTAACGAAATGAGAAGGAAATGAAAAGAATTGACTCAGTGGAATTTCTTGTTTATTTTTATTGAATGACAACATTGTTTGACTGGTTTAATGTATCTTAGATTTTGTACTTTAAATGGATGGAGGGGGAGGTAGGGAGGGTGGGATGGGAGGAGGGAGGGGGGGGAGAAAATGACACTGTATATATTTGAAAAGAAAAATGTATGTATCATGGTCAATGTCGTTTATGGTGTGAAAAATAAAAAAAATAATAACTTATACTAAAAAAAAAGAAGTATTGGTGTTCCCATACGATGCATGATGAAGCTGGTCTAAACTCTGAATATCTGTAGATGTTTGCCAAGATTTTCGATATCATACCAAATTTCTGCAAACTCCTGAGAAAGTAGAGATGCTGACGTGCTTTCTTCATGAGGACATTGATGCGTTGGGTCCAGGAAAGGTCCTCAGAAATAGTGACTCGCAGGAGTTTAATTTTGCTCACCTACCCACCTCTGTTACCCCAATGATTGCTGGATCGTACACCCCTGGTTTTCCCCACCTGAAGACCACAATCAGCTCCTTAGTTTTGGTGATATTAAGTGCAGGGTTGTTGTTATTACACCATTCAGCCAAGTTTTCAATCTCCCTCCTGTATGCTGATTCATTTCCCCCTTTTATACAACCCACCACCATGGTATTATCATCATATTTACAGATGGTGTTATTATCGTACTGAGCCTCACAGTCACCAGTGTAAAGTGAGTAGAGCAGGAGCTAAAAATGCAACCCCATGGTGATCCAGTACTGATGGAGATTGAGGAGGAGATGTTCTTACCAATACTCACTAATTGTGGTCTTGAGATGAGGACATTGAGGATCCAATTACACAGTGGGGTATTGAGGACCAGGTCTTGGAGTTTCCCGATCACCCAATTACACACTGGGGTATTAAGGACCAGGTCTTGGAGTTTCCCGATCAGTTCTGAGGGGATGATGGTGTTAAATGCCGAAATGTAGTTGATAAAGAGCATCCTGACCTTTGCTGTCCAGGTGTTCCAGGGATTTATGTAGAGCAAGTGAGATACTATCTGCCACAGACCTGTTGCTGATGCAGTCAAATTGGAATTTATCCATGTCGCCGCTCAGGCAGGAGCTGATATGCTTCAACAGCAGCCTCTCAACATCACTGTTGATGTGAGTGAGTGTCATTAGTCAGTAATCATTTATGCAGGTTACCACACTCTTCTTGGGCACAGGAACGATTGAGGCCTGTTTGAAACAGGTGGGTACCATACCCTGCTGGAGTGAGATGTTGAAGATATCCGTGAATTTGTTGGTATGTTAGTCAGCACAGGTTTTCAGAACTCAGCTGGGTACTCCATCTGGCTGATGCTTTCCTTGGATTTATTCTCTTGAAGGCAGTCCGCATGTCATCCTTGGATACTAACAATAGAGGATCACCACGGGACATGAGGGTGCACAGTGGCTCTTGTTCTGGTGGTCAAATCAGATGCAGAAGGCATTAAGTTTATATGGGAGTGAAGCTTTACCATCTCCTACTGCACCTGATTTGGTTTAATAGCAGGTTATTTTGGGGGAATGGCCATGCTGAGGAGCTGAGCAGATGTGCTTTGAAAAGTACTTTGCAAAAAGTATTAAAAAGATGGTTAGAAAGTTCAAAAACCTGAGTGTTATCATGAAAATGGATAAAACTAGTCCTAAATGACCAAGGCAACCAAAATCAAAAACTTAAGAACCAACAGGTCATCCAGGAACATCAAGTGGAAGCCCGATAAGGATCGACTCAGGAGGGGCCTTCTGGGTTGTTATCCCTCCACCATCAGACTCTTAAACAACAAACTCCACCAGAGAGTCATTTGAGGACTCTTCCTTTGCACATCATTTATTATTGAATATTTATTTATTGCACTGTTACCTTGCACTTCCTTCTTGTTTATGTTTCTTTTTTTTGTCTAATTATCTTTTCTTGAGTACAGTTTTTTTGCACTACCATTCAGTAGAAATTCTAACTGGGCTGCATGTGATGTCATGGTTGTACTCTGACAATAAATCTGAACTTGGTCAATAGGCCTTTCTCACAGTAAAACAACCCATTACTTCTCATGACCCTGATGAGCAGTTAATATTGAAGAAACAGCAGAACAAGCCTTAAGATGAATATCCAAGCACTCTAGTGAATCATGGCAATAAAATGTAACAGGTAAAATATACCTGTCAATAAAAAATGGAATAAATCAAATGTTGATGTTTGAAATGTGCTCTTTTAACTTGGCCTCTTCATCTGGGATGGGAAGGTATAAAATATTGGTGTATGATGAATGTAATTCTAATGGTCTCTTGATTGATCTTCTTCCCTCTGTCCTCATGATGCCAAATGCAAGAATCCACTGCAGCCAACTCATCTCCTCTGGAAATTGCACTCTTATTCCTTTCTGAATAGCAAACATGGGGCAAGACAAAGGCAACACCGGGAGACAGCTGAGAAACACAAAAGCTGCAAATGCTGCAATCTTCAGCAGACAAAGATTTGCTGGAGGACTTCAACTAGTCAGATTGTACCCATGGGTAGAAATGGTCAGTCAATATTTCGGGGTCTGAACCCTTTATAGTGACTAAGATGGAAAAGGGATAATTATGTATAGAAAGGTATAGGTGAACAGACAGAAGATGTTGGAGATGAAAAGACAGGTAGAGGAAGAAATAAATTGACTACCAGAGTAGGTAAAGAAGAGATGGAAACAGTGAAATCAGATGGGGGAGGAAGTCACCTAAAATTAATAGTCATGTTGCCAGGTTTAAGGCAGTGCAGGAAGAAATATGTATTTTTTCTTGTTTATGTATGGCTTGATAATGGATTTTGAATGTTATCACCATCCATCGTAGGGAGGGTTGAACTGTGAGTCATTGTGGAACAGTATAGTTTCCTTTCTGAAGTGATTTGCTTCAAAAATTAGCATTGCTGCTAATTTTTCATCTCATATGGTACTTGGCTGCAGTGTTGCCAGAGGCATAGACAGGACTTGGAAAACTGGTGAGATCTACAACCACAGAGATTGTAGATCATCCTAAAGGTGTGTGTGTGTGTGTGTGTGTGTGTGTGTGTGTGTCATCTAATCTACACACAGACAGTGAATTCCAGTTCACTGCATTCACCCCTTCCTTCAGAAAAGAACCTGTGGGCGAAAACAGAGACCACATTCAACAACACAAATTTTTTCAATTATTTACAAGTTGAGTCTGTCAGGGGGCCCTGGTTTTTCTGGTCGAGTGCCTTAGTACTAGTGGACTTTGCTCTTCCTGTGCCTCCTGTGGTTCTTGGATAGTGGGACTCGAAGGGGGAATCTGGGGTCACAGATCCGATAGTAGCTCCGTTGGAAACACATCGTCTGGAACCCTGCATGGGGTGTTTGGAGGTTCCAGGCCTATTGGGGGCATTGGGAACTCAGTTTCTGAAGGTGCCAGATCTCTGATTGAGACCATGTCCTCCCAGCCATCCGGGTTTGCCACATAGGCATACATCGGATTTGTGGGAAGTAAGTGCACTTTCCCGACCAGCAGGTCTGATTTGCTTCTCCTCGCGTGCTTTTTCAGCAGGACTGGTCCTGGTGTCATTAGCCATGATGGAAGAGTGATCCCCGACGTGGATTTCCTCAGATATGCAAACATTAGTTCATGAGGAGTCGATTGGTCATGGTACAGAAAAGCGATCTGATGGAGTGGACCGCAATGGGCAGAAACTCTTGCCAGCGTGAGTCTGGAAGGTCTTTAGACCGGAGGGCTAGTTTTACAGCCTTCCAGACTGTTGCGTTCTCATTTTCAACGTCCATTCCCCCAGGGGTTGTAACTAGTCGTCCTGCTTGAGGTGATGCCTCTTGCGAGCAGGTACTGGAGTAGCTCTTCGCTCATAATTGATGAGCCCCAGTCACTATGAATATAACTGGGATACCCAAACATGGTGAAAATGGAGTTTTGAGCTCTGATGACTGTGGTGATGCTGGTGACTGGGCAAGGGATAGAGAACAGAAAACCGAAGTACTCATCGATAACATTAGGAAAGTACATGTTTCCATTGGTGGAAGATCAGGGCCCCTTGAAATCGATGCTGTGTCACTCGAAGGGGTGGGAAGCTTTTATCTGGTGTGCTTTGCCGGGGTGGTAGAAGTGTGGTTTGCACTCAGCACAGACCTGGCATGACCCAATCAATGTCTTCAATAGAGAAGGGCAGGTTGCGCGGCTTGACGAAGTGGGCCATATGGGTGATGCCTGGGTGGCAGAGCTCGTTGCAAAGTGACCGCAACTGGCTGGTGTGTGCAGCCTTGGGATAGGGCATCTGGAGGTTCATTGAGTGTATCTGGCCTATACACTATCTTGTAGTTATAGGTGGAGAGTTCAATCCTCCACCTCGCGATCTTGTCATTCTTTATTTTGCCCCTGTTCAGAGAATTGAACATGAATGTGAGCAGAGTGAATTTCCTGCCAGCCAGGTAGTGCCTCCAGTGCCTGTTGGCCTCCACAATGGCTTGAGCCTCCTTCTCCATAGACTGGTTTCGGAGCTCATGACCTTGCAGGGTGCTGGAAAAGAAACCTATCGGCCTGTCTGCTTGGTTAAAGGTCACGGCCAGAGCTAAGTTGGAGGCATCACTCTCCACCTGGAATTTGTTTTCATCCACTGCATGCATGGTGACTTTCACAATGTAGCTCCTGACATAGTTAAAAGCTGCCTTGGCTTTGGCCGACAATGGGAAGGAGGTGGATTTTAAGAGGAGGCAGACCTTCTCAGCATAATGAGGTATCCACTGGGCGTAGTATGAGAAGAAACCCAGGCACCTCCATAATGCTTTATGGTCCATGGGATAGGGAGGACTAAGACAGGGTGCATTCACTCAGGGTCTGGGCCAATGACACCGTTCTCCACCACGTAACCCAGGTTAGCTAGATGTTTGGTCCTGAACACGCACTTACTGTCATTGAACGTGAAGTTCAGGGATTTGGATGTATGGAGAAACCTCTGGAGATTGGTGTCATGGTCCTCCAGGTTATGTCTGCAAATGGTGACATTGTCGAGATAGGGGAAGATAGTCCTTAGCCCGTACTTATCTACCATTTCATTCATCTGCCTCTGGAAGACCAAGACCCCATTCATAATACCAAAAGTGACCCTCAGGAACTGATAAAGTCATCTATCAGCCTCGAATACTGTGCAGGGACGGTCCTTGGAATGGATTGGTAACTGGTGATATGCAGCTTTCAGGTCAATGGTTGAATAGACCCTGTACTGCACAATTTCATTCACCATGTACGAGATTCGAGGGAGGGGGTATGTGTCCAGGAGTGTGAAGCAATTAATAGTTTAGCTATAGTCAATCACTAGCCTGGGCTTTTCTCCCCCTCTCACGATGACTACCTGGGTTCTCCACAGACAGTTGCTGGGTTCAATTATTTTTTTCCTTAGGCAGCCGCTGTGTCTCGGCTCTAATAAATTTTGGTCCCCTGCACTGTATCGCCTGCTCTTGGTGGCTATCGGCTTACAGTCAGGGGTCAGGTTCTGAAAAAAGGTGGGGGGGGGCCTCGATATTCAGCGTGGAGTGACCGCATGTATTGTCTGGATGTTGGGACCTTACATTCCGCACCGTGATTGGGGGAAGTGGGCCCGAGTACTCAATAGTCACATGTTTAAGGTGACGCAGGAAGTTTAGGCTCAGCAACACACAAGCACACAAACCTTTCAATACATATAGTAAGAACTTTCAAAATCCCCCCCACCCCCATTTACAGTTAAGTGAACAGTACAATGCCCCTGAATAGTCGCCAAATATAGAAACATAGAAACATAGAAGATAGGAGCAGGAGTAGGTCATTCGACCCTTCGAGCCTGCACCGCCATTCTACGAGATCATGGCTGATCTTAAAGTTCAGTACCCCGTCCCCACCTTCGCTCCGTAACCTTTTAAATATATTAAATATATATATTTAAATATATTTAAATATTTATATTTTATAATATATTAAATATATTTAATGAACCTGCCTCTACTGCCCTCTGTGGCAATGAATTCCACAGATTCACCATCCTCTGGGTAAAGAAATTCCTCCTCATCTCGGTCCTAAATGGTTTGCCTATTATACTCAAACCATGGCCCCAGGTTCTGGACTTCCCCACCATTGGAAACATCCCATCTGCATCCATTCTGTCCAGTCCTGCCAGAATTTTATATGTCTCCATGAGATCCCCTCTCAATCTTCTAAACTCCAGCGAGTACAATCCCAATTTGCGCAATCTTTCCTCATAAGTCATTCCTGCCATTCCAGCTATCAGCCTGATGAATCGCCTCTGCCCTCCCTCCATTGCAAGAACATCCTTCCTTAGATAAGGTGATCAAAACTGCACACAATACTCCAGGTGCGGTCTCACCAATGCCCTGTACAGCTGCAGTAAGGTATCCTTGTTCCTATACTCAAACCCTCTTGATATGAAGGCCAACATACCATTTGCCTTTTTAACCGCCTGCTGTACCTGCATGCTCGCCTTCAGAGACTGATGTACAAGTACCCCTAGGTTTCTCTGCACTTCCCCATCTCTTAATCTATTGCCATTCAAATAGTAATCTGCCTTCCGGTTTGTATTACCAAAGTGGATAACCTCACATTGATCCACATTGTAGTGCATTTGCCATGTATCTGCCCAGTCCCTCAATTTATCCAAATCACACTGGAGCTTCCTGACCCCCTCTTCCGTGCATACAACCCCTCCTAGTTTAGTGTCATCTGCAAATTTGGAGATATTACATCCAATCCCCCCATCCAGATCATTAATGTAAATTGTGAACAGCTGGGGTCCCAGTACAGATCCCTGTGGCACCCCACTGGTCACCGCCTGCCACTCAGAAAATGAGCCATTTATCCCAACTCTCTGTCTTCTACCTGCCAGCCAGTTCTCAATCCACATCAATACTTTGCCCCCAATCCCATGAGCCTTGATTTTGGAAGCCAGTTGTTTATGCGGGACCTTCTCGAAGGCCTTTTGGAAGTCCAGGTACACCACATCCACTGGCTCTCCCCCATCTATTTTACCTGTCACCATCTCAAAGAATTCCAATAGATTTGTCAAGCACGATTTACCTTTTGTAAATCCATGTTGACTCCGTCCGATCCCTTCTCTGCTAGTCATATGCTCCGCTATTACATCCTTAATAATGGATTCCATCATTTTGCCCACTACTGATGTAAGGCTCACCGGCCTATAATTCCCCGCTTTTTCTCTACCCCCCTTTTTAAATAGTGGGGTAACATTAGCTACCCTCCAATCTGATCCTGAGTCTATCGAGTTCTGGAAAATAATTCTTAAAGCACCTGCTATCTGAATGGCCACTTCCTTAAGTACCCTAGGATGTAGATTATCAGGCCCTTGGGATTTATCTGCCTTCAATCCCATCAATTTCCCCAAGACCATGTCCTTAGAGATACTGATTTCTTTCAGTTCCTCTCTTGCATTAGTCTCTATGTTTCCCAACATCCTTGGGAGGTTATTTGTATCGTCTCTTGTAAAAACAGAACTAAAGTAAGAATTTAATTGGTCTGCCATTTCCTTATTCCCCATTATATATTCCCCTGATTCCGACTGCAAGGGACCTACTCTGGATTTCACCAATCTTTTCCTCTTGATATATTTATAAAAGCTTTTGCAGTCGGTTTTTATATTTGCCGCAAACTTACTTTCATAATTTATTTTTGCTCTCTTGATTAATCCCTTTGTCCTCCTTTGATGCATCTTGAACTGCTCCCAGTCTTCAGTTGTGGTACTTTTTTTGGCCAATTGATATGCTTTCTCTTTGGACCTAATGCTGTTTCTAATTTCCCTTGTTATCCACGGTTGAGTCACCTTTTTTGGTTTATTTTTATGCCAAACCGGTATAAACGATTTTTGCAATTTCTCCATTAGATCTGTGAATGCTTTCCATTGTCTATCCACAGTCAACTCCCTCATAAACACCACCCAATTAATCTTACTCAACTCCCATCTCATACCATCATAATTCCCTTTATTTAAATTCAGGACCTTAGTCTCGGTTTTAATTTCATCACTCTCCATGTCGAGTGAGAATTTGATCATATTGTGATCGCTCCTATCCAAAGGCCCTCGTACAACAAGATTGTTGATTAGCCCCTTATCATTGCATAATACCCAATCTAAAATGGCCTGGTCCTGAGTTGGTTCCTCGACATATTGGTCTAGATAACCGTCCTGTAAACATTCAAGGAATTCCTCCTCCTCAGTATGTTTACTAATTTGGCTAGTCCAATCTATATGCAAATTAAAGTCTCCCATGATGACAGCTGTTCCCTTATTGCACACTTTTCTAATTTCTCTTTTAATGCCTTCCCTCACCTCTACACTACTATTTGGAGGCCTATATACCACCCCCACTAACGTTTTCCTTCCTCAGATAGATATGGTAGTCCATGGGATAAACCTTTAATTTGTACCAGTGAGTAGTTGTAGAGTTTATAAATTTCTACATTGAGGCAGTGTCTATTAAACAGTCTGTCAGATGTCCGTTCAGCCTCACCTCCATCGTCGAGTTACTCAGCTGGTGGGGTTTCATTTGGTCGAGGACGACTGATGCCGGCGCTCTGGAGGCTGCATCATTTCCTCTGCTGCTGTTGTCTTGATCCGAAGGCCACAGAGGTTGCATCAACCACAAGGAGCAGCAAGATGGCTGCTGTTGCTTCTCTTCTGGTAGCGGTGACGACCACCATTCCTGCTGTTGCTTCTCTTCTGATAGCGGTTCCCGCCACAAGGTACAGCAAGATGGCAGCGGCAAGCAGCATGGAGAGGTGGGGGTGTGCACCTCTGGGCTTGAGCATGGGGCGTATGGTTGTTCAGAGGCTGCATATGTGGTAGCCTTCCTGGGGTTCCCCTTTGCCCAACAGACTTTTGCCCAGTGCCCCCTCTTGCTGCATCCTGAGCACACGGAGTCTTTTGTGGGGCATCTTGCGTGGGGTGTTTGGCCTGTCTGCAGAAGTAGCGCTCTCAGTCGCATGTGGCTGTGGTAGTCAGTACGTGGGACAGCTATGGTCTGTAGGCCTGTATTTCCGAGAAGGTGCAGCTTTCATTAGAGATGTGGTCCACTCCTAGTTGGGCCTGTTCAAGGGATTTTGCTAGATTGAGGGTAGTGGCAAGGTCCTTCTTCCCCAACTCCAACAGTCGCTGCCTTTCATACCTTGAACTCACTCCAGCTACGTAAGCGTCTCGGACTTGCTCTTCTTTCCTCACCTGGGCTGAGACCGCCTCATAGTGGCACTTTCTCATCATCCAGTGATTCACCCGGTTGTTGTCAATGTTATGAGAGTTGGTATCTCGCCAGCACACTGTTCTGAGGCCTCATGTAGTTATCCTTCAGGCCTTTGATGGCCATCTTGTACATTGCGCAGTCCCTGATGACTGCATATCACTTGGGGCTGACTTGAGAGAGGAGGGCTGATCTCCAGAGTCCGTTGGAGTAGAAGACTATGCTAGATTGAAAGCACTCGAACCAGTAGGCAAATTCTTCTGGGGCCTCTGGGCACAGAGGGTTGACCTGGAGCATGCCTGGCTTCAAAAGGGCTTCCACCCAGTCTTCAAAAGTAAGCTAATAAAATTGTAACGTGATTGATAGCACTCGGAGACTTGTGAGGAGCACAAGTTCATTTTTATTGGCTTACAACTAATGACCGGTATTTACAATAGTCTGCAGGTAAATCTGATGTAAGGCAGGAAAACAGAGTTTATATTGAGACTAACAGGGGTGGAGCCAAGAGGAGCGGTTGCCCGTCTAATCTATACACAGACAGTGAATTCCAGTTCACTGCAGGGTGCCCTTGACTCCACTCTCCTCCCATCAACATCCTAGATTCCAGGAATCCACCGGAGGAGTGTTAGACTAGTCTCCCCTGTCATCCTGTTGACACCATGAGACCCCAATTTCCTTTAAAGGAAACCATTTTGAAAGAATCTTGAAGTATTTTAAATGAATGAGTGAACTAAGGCACTGTACCTCCTGCCCTTTCAGCACCTGCTCCCAGTAGTGTCCTACATGCGATGCAAACCCCTGCCAAATGCATAAAACACTTGACTCTCCCTTTGATGATGACCAGACTAATACACAATTATCGAGACAGAGTCAGAGCAGCTCTCTGTATAGACTCACAATATTTGGTGCCTATTCTTCTGGGTAAAGATGACTAGACAATAATCTGACTCTTACCAAGAAAGATTTTCACCCCAGTTGTATTCCCTCAAGGTCAAGTTCTATTTTATTGCCCTACAGTGAGAAAGTTTGGCTGTCCATCTGGTCAACCCATGTTTAGTACAGCAGTTAAAAACATGCCACACAGTACAGAGTGCAGTGTTACAGGGTCACTCACACCACTCATATCCTATCCAGTGCTGTGTTCTGGAGAATAATAGGTTGTGTGGTCACTGTTCATTACCCTTTTCTAAATCTTTTAATTTTACCGCTGTCAACATTACATTTCAAATGTCATTCATCTGTCAAGTTCCCCCATTCTTCCAATTGATTCAACCAATTTCCCATTTATTACATTGTCCTCCAGTTAGATGTAATCTGTAAAGTTTCCATACAGTTAATAGCAATAGTGGGACTTTCCTGAGGCACCTCATTGATGATCATTTAATCCCACATATGATCACTCACTTAGAGTTGCACGTATTTTTAAAATGTTACTTGGTTGCATTTTTTGACATCTCCCCAACTCCAGATTGTGCACCTATCTCTTAAGTGGTAGAATATTAAAAACTCAGAAGGATTTTAAATAAACAACATCTTCTCGGTTTCCCTTGCCACCTTTGCTTGTTAACGTGGAGAGATTTGTCAGGTATGATCTTCAACCCATTAAGGTCAGGCTACCTCTCTGTTAATGACCTGTATTTCTCCTGATGATTAACCATTCATACATCCAGCTTGCCCTCCCTTACTGTCTTTTTGTGGCCCATAAATTTAAATCTGAAAAAAAGAATCATATTATATTTTGGATTCTTATTTCTGTCTACGGTATTTATTTATCACATCTCCTGATAATCTTCTTTACATCTTTAATCTTGCACACATCCACATCCTTTGCTTTACATTTGGCTGCTTTCTTTGTTGTCCATTTGAATCTTTGATCAAATGCATGGTCTTTTACCCAGTCATGAAGCAGATGCTGAATCAACCTTTGGGAAAAGAGCAGAGGAGTATGACTAATTCGATAGTTGGCACTACTGAGTTGAACAACTTCCTCTGTGGTCTCTTACACAAGTTTTTTGAAACAGTAACTACAACAGATTAAAGAGGGTGGTTGTTTATTGCCTTCAATGCCATTATTCTCTTCCTAAAGTGGATACAACTGAGGGTTAGGAGTTCTAGGTAATCTTTATAACTTGGGGGTAACCAGGAACAGTATTATTTTTTAAAAATTTTATTTAATAGTTTTGTAAAATACAAATCAAATACAACAAATAAAAAAACAAACTACAAACACCCCCCCCCCCACCCCGTTACTAAACTAAAAAAAACATTCCCTCCCAGGAGCCTTAAAAATATTGCGTATTAAATATTCACTGTTTGGTGTGCCAAACTCTACAACGTTTATTTAAGTTCTATAGCCATATGTTCTAAATATAAACCCCACATATCAACAAAAAACAGGATAACTATTTTATGTTACATGGTATTTTTTCTATATATAAACATGACTGTAATTCATTAAGCCATCTTTGTAGACTCAGTTGTACATCATTCTTCCATGTAACAGCTATACATTTTCTTACTACTGCTAACCCTAATTGTACAAAAGCTAAATACGGTTTAATCATTCGTGATTCTACAGATAATACATTCATATAATCTAGTAAACACATAATTGGTTCCAATTGCAAGTCAATTTTGAACAAATCTCACTAAAGCTTTACAACTTCCTCCCAAAAAGGTTTAACTTTCTTACATAACCAAACTGAATGTATAAAAGTACCTCTTTGCTCCCCACATCTAAAACACAAATCTGATAAACTAAATCCATATTGCTTCAATTTTTCAGGAGTTAAATATAATTGATTAATTAATTAACTTTGTAACACTATCAACACACATATTCAACCATTCTTCCCATGTCAAAGCAATATCTAAATCTTTCTTCCCATTTCTCCTTGATTTTATTTATATCTACTTTCTCAATTTTTTCCTGCAACAACCTATTTAAGTTCTATAGCCATAAATCCCTTTTCAACTTTATCTGCAATGAATAACTCAAACTTCATTTGACCTGACAAAATTAAATCCTGTCCATAATTCATTGTTAAAAAATTCCAAAGTTGATAATAAGCAAATAAAGAATTTGACAAAATACCATATCTCTCCTGTAGCCTTTTAAATGTAGAAAATCTTCCTGCCTCAAAACAATCCTGTGTATTAACAATTCCTTTCATTTCCCAATCTTTTAAATAAGGATTATGTAAAGAAAAAGAAATTAATTTATTTTGATATAATGGTGATTTTATAGATATTTTTCCTTTTGTATCTTTAAGTAGATTTTGATTATACCAAATATTCAACATATGTCATAAGACAGGTAATTTAAGCATTTATAACAATTAAGGATTCCATTTATAAATAAAATGGGTAATATTATTTTCATAAATCTGATCCATCTCAACCTTTGCCCATCTCGAGGGTTGCTCAATATCAAATAACTTATTAATAAATTTCAATTGTGCAGCTTCATAATAATTCTGAAAACAAGGTAATTGTAAACCACCTAATTCATAACGGTAAGTTAATTTTTGCTTAGGGACTCTTGACAATTTACTTTTCCATAAAAATAACCTAATTACTTTGTTTATTTCCATAAAAAGTTTCTTTGGTATTACACTCGGTATTGATTGAAAAAGATATTGTAACTTTTATTTTTGGGCAAATATTCACCATAATACAATTAAAGTTAATGGTAAATCTTTCCACCTATTTAAATCAGACTTATTCAATAGTGGTATATAATTTAAGTTATACAAATCTTGATATTCTTTATTCACAACAACTCCTAAATAGGGGAGGCGTGGCAAGATGGCATAGGGTGAAAACATGGGAACTCATCTCTCCTCAACTGGCCAGTTCAAAACCCAAATTTAATGACTTGATAAATATCTGAAAATTTTTAGGAAAAAGTGCTTATGATATGAGAATGAAAGTGGTGAGAAGCAGGAAAGCTCAACAATCAAAAAAATTGCATTTTAAAGTTCTTGAAAAATCTGAAAATTCTGGGCCTACTGAAGATTTGAAACCTCAGCATCAATTACAGATGGATTCGAAGACTCAACAAACTTCTCCAGCAAGGTTGAATATAGCGGCGGGGTCCTCCATGTGTGCAGTGGCGCAAGATGACACAACTGCAACCTCCCTGACATTACTCCAGGAGACGCGTGAGACATGTGCTGGAGCTGTGTTGAGCACCTCAGGTAGCATGGCCGAGTGCAGGGGGGGGTGTTGGGGGATGTGACACAGAGCTCCCAGCTGCATCTTTGAGTCTTTGACATTGAAGACATGTCAAGGGAAACCTACACCCGCGCTGTCACTGCTGCTGGGATGCGCGCTGTAGCACGCATGCGCGAAACACTGGATCGGGTGAGGGTTGTGGGGGCTCCCTCTCAACGTGATGAATTCAGCTCAACGTGGAAAGGAGTGCAAACCCATAGTCAAACCAGGGAGGTTAATTTAATGCAAGAGGAGGTGGAAGAGGAAGACAGTGAACTTACACCTAAAACTTTAAAATTACCTTCGCCATTCATGTCCCCTAGTACAATGAGCCCTACGCCTGGTTCAGATATGATAATTATGTTGGAAACAATAACTAAACAAAATGAAAGTATGATGGAATATATGACTTCTAGTTTTTAAATGCTGACCAACAACTTGCTGACATTAGACTTAGAATTACTGATATGTATGCAGAGGCCGACAGCATCGAATCCACGCTGCTGAAGATCCAACTGCGCTGGGTAGGTCACATCTCCAGAATGGAGGACCACCGCCTTCCCAAGATCATGTTATATGGCGAGCTCTCCACTGGCCACCGAGACAGAGGTGCACCAAAGAAGAGGTACAAGGACTGCCTAAAGAAATCTCTTGGTGCATGCCACATTGACCACCGCCAGTGGGCTGATATCGCCTCAAACCGTGCATCTTGCCGCCTCACAGTTCGGCGGGCAGCAACCTCCTTTGAAGAAGACCGCAGAGCCCACCTCACTGACAAAAGACAAAAGAGGAAAAACCCAACACCCAACCCCAACCAACCAATTTTCCCTTGCAACTGCTGCAACCGTGTCTGCCTGTCCCGCATCGGACTTTTCAGCCACAAACGAGCCTGCAGCTGACATGGACATTACCCCTACATAAATCTTCGTCTGCAAAGCCAAGCCAAAGAAGAAGAAAGAACTGATATATCTGGTGAGATTGCTTCAATGAAGGTGTTTGACAGCAGTTGATATGGTTGAAGATAAAATCAAGAATGATGAAGACAGAGTTGATCAAGTTGAAGAAGCGGTTGCTGGATGGGAAATAGAGAAGAAAAGTTTTTTGCAGAAGATGGATTCATTGGAAAATCAGAGTTGTTGGAACAATTAAAGATAGTGGGGTTACCAGAAAGTTTTGAAGGAACAAATCCTACAAAGTTTTTTAAAGATTGAATTTTTGAAGTTTTGGGTCCAGAATATTTTCCAGAGGGTTTGGAGTTAGAGAGAGTTCATCGTGCGTTAAGGAAAAAAACCATTTCCCAGGTCAACCACCTCAGGCAGTTTTGGTGAAATGTTTAGGTACGAAGATTGAGAAATGATTTTGCGTGCAGCAATTTTGCAGGCTCGTATGAATCAAGAGCCGATGATAATACAGAATAGTAAAGTTTTTTTCTATGCAGACCTGAGTCAGGGGGTTATTATGAGATGGAAGGAGTTCAATGTGGCTAAAGCAGTTTTATGGAAGAAAGGGTACAGATCTACTTTGAGATATCCAGCAATTTTAAAGGTATTTTATGGGCAGTATCACTCACTTTTTTGAAAACCCACAAGATGCATTAACCGTTGCCAATTCTTTGCCAGATTCTAATTTGACTCAAGATTTTTCTACGAAGCCATTGGTGACTATGAATAAAGTCGGAAACGAATAAGGTGATAAAAATAATTGGAATCGGAACAATTGGTGGATTTACAAGAGGAACTTCCAGGTGTATCCAATTCTTGATTGGATCATTTGGAGCAGTCCGGTTGGTGAGAAGATGAATCCGAAGTCATCAGCCACTGTTGGTATTAACCGCACCCGGTTAATAGAAGGGAGGTACTGTAAGTGCAGTTTTTTTGGGGGGAGGGGGGTTGGGGTTTTTTTTGTTATTTTAAAATATTTTTATATTTTCTTTTATTTTTTTTTTGTTTTTGTTAGAGTTAGTTTTAGAAGGAGCCAAATTTAGTGTAAGGGTTACTGTTTTGGGTGCCATTTAGTAAGATATAATGAATAGCTTAAATTTTGAGACTTTTAATGTTAAGGGGCTAAATCATCCGATAAAACGGAATCATGTTTTGGTTTATATTAAGAAGCTAAAAGTGGATATTGCATTTTGTGCAAGAAACTCATTTGACAGAGAAAGAACATTTGAAAGTGAAAAGGGATTGGGTAGGACATGTCATTGCTTCTTCTTTTAATTCAAAAGCTAGATGGGTTGCAATATTGGTAAATAAAAAAGTATCTTTCAGTTTGGATTCTTTCTCTGCCAATGCAGGAAGAGTTTTGATAGTTAATTGTAAAAAATTTTTCTGAAAGTTGGTCATTAATGAATGTATATGCACCGAATGAGGATGACGAAGCATTTATTTCTGATTTTTTTTAGGTTTGAATCAATCGAATGCAAATGTTTTGGTCGGGGGAGATTTTAATTGTTGTTTGGATCCTTTGCTGGATAAATCTCCAAAAACTGTGAAAAGAACTAAAATGAAAAAAAGATTGCTTGAGATGATGAAAGATTTGAATTTAGTTGAAATATGGAGGAAGTTAAATCCAACTGAAAAAGATTTCTCTTTTTATTCAGCTCATCATAATTCTTTTTCTAAAATAGATTTATTTTTGATTTCTGCACAATTACAATTTAAGTATGCTGAATATAAAAGTAGATTATTGTCTGATCATTCTTTGTCATTAGTTCAATGTTTAGGTGCTGAAGTAATTGAGACATCTTATCATTGGAGATTTAATGAGATGTTATTAAAGAGATCAGATTTTGTTAAATTTATAAGAGATTAAATTACTTTCTATTTACAAATGAATGAGGGTTCAGTACAGAATAAATTTATTTTATGGGATGCTTTGAAAGCATATTTGAGGGATCAGATTATTAGTTATACAGCAAAGATTAAAAACAATATTTATTAGAAAGTTCAAATTTGGAAAAGGAAATTGAAAGTTTGGAGAAAACATTTCAGGAAAAGTATATTGAAGATGATAAGATACAATTATCTAAATTGAAGTTACGTTATAATACTTTACAATCTTATAAATATGAAAAAATGGGTTTGCAATCTAAACAACGTTATTATGTGTTGGGTGAAAGAGCACACAAGGTTTTAGACTGAGCAAGTATCAAGAACAATTAATGTTATTAGGAAGAATGGAGAGATTACTTATAAGCGAGAAGAAATTAATGAGAAAATTTTTTAATTTTATCAAAATTTATAAACATCAGAGGGTAATCAAGAAATTGATCAAATTGATCCTTTTTTATCTAATTTGAATTTTCCATTATTGAGTGAGGTGGATGTTAAAGATTTAGATGCTTCGTTTACTGAATTAGAGTTGAAGGAAGCTTTGCAGTCGATGCCTAGTGGGAAATCCCCAGGAGAAGATGGATTTACTACAGAGTTTTATAAAGAATTTAATACTTTGTTATTTCCATTATATAAAGAAATATTGAAACAGGCAACTGAAACTGGTGTGTTTCCAGAATCATTTTCAAGAGCATTGATTACTGTTATACCAAAAAAAGATAGAGATCCCTTAAAAGTCACTTCATATAGACCAATATCATTGTTAAATGTGGATTATAAAATTGTGGCAAAAGTATTAGCTAATAGATTAGCAAATTTTTTTACCAAAATTGGTACATATTGATCAAGTTGGTTTTGTTAGAGGTAGATATTCTGCAGATAATATAGTTAAACTGATTTTGTTAGTTAATGTTGCAAGACAACAGCTTAATCAACCAATGGTAGTTGCACTGGATGCAGAAAAAACATTTGATCGAGTCAAGTGGAATTTTTTGTTTAAAGTATTAGGAAAATTTAATTTTGGCCTTTTTAGAGGTTTGGTTAAAGCTTTGTATGTCAGTCCTACTGCAAGGGTGATAACAAATGGTCAAATTTCAAAATCTTTTAATTTGTCTCATTCAACTAGACAGGGTTGCCCTCTTTCTCCTGCTTTATTTGCTTTGGTAATAGAAACTTTGGCTCAAGCTATATGACAGGATTTTAGTATTAAAGGAATTACAGTAGGAGAACACGAATATAAGATTAATTTGTTTGCAGATGATGTTTTGATATAGTTGACACATCCTAAAGATTCGTTGAAGTTATTACAAGATTTGTTGAATCGATAAGGGAAGTTATCAGGGTATAAAGTTATTTGGGAAAAAAGTGAGATTTTACCAATAGCTGAAGAAGATTATACAGACTGTAGGCAAATTGCTAAATTTAGATGGTCAACTAGGAACAGTAGTTTGATTGCAAAGTTCCATCAAACATCTCAAACCAATGAGCTGGATGAAAATGTGTTGGATATGGAGCTGAAATTCCAAACTCTGCTCCTCTGGGCTTCCTGATGTGAGCCTCAGACTCAACCTCTCAGACAGGTGCCTTTCCCTTGGCTCACACTATCCTTGCTATTGACAGGGATTCCTCAATATTGGGAAATCTTAATGTGCTTGTTGCTTTGGGAAGCCAGTGAGGTTTTGCTACTTGTGAACAAAATGTGTAAGAACCTGGAGGAGACTCAAAATTACAAACACCACTTTCAACATCAGTTCTTTCACCAGCTGTTAGTTGGTCATCAAAATATCAAAGCCATTTAAATTAATATCTAATTTAACAGAGAAAAACAAACTATTTGAAAGTCCAAATAAATTTAATCCCAGAAGATTCCAAGATTATATTTATTTACAAGTGACATAATGATGATGATCCACTTTATTGCCATTGTGCTGGTAGATCAGCCAATGAAACCCAATCAATCGACTGGAATTTAAAATAGAATTACATCCATTACAATAAAAAACATACAATCAAACGTACAATAGACCATATCCAATTAAAATCACGCTATTCTAAAATGAATTGTTAAAAATTACTGAGCGCAGCACCACTCAGCACCATGAGTTGGTGTTTAACATTGTCACAGCTTCATAAAAAAAAACTTTTTTAAGCCTACTGATGCACGAGCAAAGGCTCCAATCGCATCGGCCCGATGGTAGGAGAGTAAATAATGCATGGTTAGGGTGTGTTGCATCTTTGATAATATTTCTTGCCATGTCCAAGCCTCAACCCCTAGAGATTAGATCCGATGATAGGCGATTGTATTCCAACAATCCATTTGGTTATCAGCTTTGATGGTTCAACAGTGCTGAAAGCCAAACTGTAATCGATGAATAGCATTCTCACATAAAAGTTAGGGCTATCAAGTTGAGTCATAGTAGAGTGTAGCACTGTTGAAATGACATCCTCTGTCAACCTGTTAGCACAATAGGTGAATTGATGTTGATCCATAGTGGCAGGCAAACAAGATTTCAAGTGAGATAGCATTTCACGGTGATGGAAACTGGATAGTAGTAATTTAGATTCATGGTGGTAGATCGCTTTGGCATGGGCATGATTGTAGCAGTTTTAAAGCTTGTTGGAACAACAGCCTTGGCCAGGGACTGATTGGAAAAGGTCCATAAAGACCCCAGCCAACTGGTCTGTGCAGGATCCAAGCACACGAGCAGGCACGCCATCCAGTTCAGCTGCCTTCTGTACATTCACCCTACTAAGGATGGCTCATACATCTGTAATGGAAATCGAGAGAGGTATTCCATTTGGTAAATGATTCATCCTTATTCTCTTGAACAAAAGGAGAATAAAAATAATTAAGCTCCTCAGAAATTTTAGGAGGTAGTAGCTAGAAACAGACACTATGCCAGATGATTTATAATCCTTGATCATCTGTATTCCCTGCCACATGCACCATGAGTCCAAGGATATGAAGTGCCCTTTGATAATCTGTTTGCATATACATTTAGCCTGAGAGATTCCCCGCTTTAAATTGGCCCTGGCTAATCCATAGAACTCCTGGTCTCCAGATCTGAAGGCTCAATCTCTAGGATCAAATGGCGAACCTCACTCTTCATCCACTGTTTCTGGTTCATGAATATTTTAATTTTCTTCTATGATGTTATTCCGTCCACACACCTATTTATATACTCAATAACAAAGTTGTTGTATACATCGACATTGATCTGCGAGTCTACTGTGGCATGAGCAGCAAACACACTCCAGTCTGTACTTTGAAAATGTTGCTGGAGAACAAAGTCATCCCCCCTCCAGCCAGATCTTAACAGTCTTAGTTATGGGTTTAACCTGTTTGTTGACTGGGTTGTACTTGGGAATCATAAATAGTGAAAGATGGTCAGACTGACCCAAGTGAGGAAGGGTAGTGGTTCTGTACACATCGGCCACATTTGTGTCAACCTGATCCAAGGTTTTATTCCCTCTCGCATTACATGTACCACTTAGATTAAAATTTGGGAGCACAGAGCATAAATTACAGTGATAAACATCTCCAGACACTATTGTAATGTCTGCAACTTGCCAATAGTAGCACTAAGGACTTTCATGGCTGCTTTAACATTCGCATCCAGGGGTATATAAACTGCTACAGCAATGCTAAAGTAAATTCTCTTTGGTCGATGAAAATAAGATACTCCAGATCACCAGAACACTGAGTATCAGCAATGTACTTACAATGTGCACCACAGTTCATTTACATAGATGCACAATCCACCTCCCTATCACTGCCACTATTCTATCAGCCCTGAAAATCATTCGACCTTCCAATTCCACCACATTATCTGGTATCACACTATTGAGCCGTGTCTCTATAAAAACCATTACATTACAGATTGTGAGCCTTTCCTGTGTGAGGACCCAGGTGTTCAACTCATCCATTTTGTTCACCAGAAACCGAGCATTAACAAGAAAAGTACTCAGTAGCACTGGCATGAACGGTTTTAGCCATAGCCTGGCGCGCAGGCCTCCCTGCTTCCCCCATTGTTGCTTATGGTCTTGTTGCCGATGCCGCACGCAAATCTGCAGTGTCCGTTCCAGCTCCGGGGCGGGGGGGGGGGGTGGGGGGATTTGATCAAATTTAAATGAGCTCCATGAATGAATCAAACCTGCATCACTGAAGCACAGAATACAGCAAGTACTGTACTTCAATGCTATTTTACAAATTCCTGTCGGACATTGAGCTTCATGATGTGAACGCATCATCAGACATCATCCAATCTAATCTTTTAATCTAACTGTAATACTTTTGCACGCATTCTTCAAAAGGCAAAGGTACTCTTCTTATTTCATAATTTCAATGTAAAAACCCTTTTATTCTACTCCTCAGTATAATTATATAAACATTTACAGCACAGAAACAGGCCAGTTTGGCCTTACTAGCCCATGTCGAACATCTTCTCCCACCTAGTACCCTTGACCCGTATTTGGCCCATAACTCTCCACACCTCTCCCATCCATATACCTATCCAACCTTTCCTTGAATATTAACATCGATCTCGCTTCTACCACCACTGCCGGAAGTTCATTCCATACCCTCTCCACCCTCTGCATGAAGAAATTCCCCCTTATATTTCCCTTAAACTTTTCCCCTTTGGATTCTCAATCCATGCCCTCTTGTTTGAATCTCCCCCACTCTCAGCAGAAAAAAATCTATCCACATTGACTCTATCTGTCCCCCTTATAATTTTGAATACTTCTATCAAAACACCTCTCAACCTTCTAAGCTCCAGAGAATAAAGTTCCAGCCTGCTCATCCTTTCCCTGTAACTCAAACCCTGAAACCCCGGCAACATTCTTGAAAATCTCCTCAGCTCTCTCTCTCTATTCTGTTTATATCCTTCCTGTAATTTGGTGACCAAAACTGCACACAGTATTCCAAATTTAGCCTCAACAATGCCTTATACAATTTCAACATAATATCCCAACTCCTGTGTTCTACAATCTGATTTATGAAAGCCAACATACTAAATGCCTTCTTCACCACCCTATCCACTTGTGATTCAACTTTCAGAGAATTATGTACCCTGACTCCTAAATCCCTTTATTCTACTGCAGTCCTCAATTGTCTACCATTTAACGTGTATGATCCATTTTGATTAGTCCTACCAAAATGTAGCACTTCACATTTATCAGTATTAAACTCCATCTGTCATCTTTCAGCCCATTCTTCCAACTGTCCTTTATCACCCTGTAAGCTTTGATAATCTCCCTCACTGTCCACAACACTGCCAACCTTTATAAAATCTGCAAATTTGCTAATCCAATTTGCCACCCTATCATCTAGATCATTAATATATAAAACAAACAGTAGTGGGCCTAGTACCGATTGCTGAGGCACTCCACTTGTCACCGGCCTCCAATTCAACAAACAATTTTCCAACACTACTCTCTGCCATCTCCCATTCAACCATTGTTGAATCCATTTCACTACTTCATCATTAATACCTAATGCTTCCACTTACCTTACTAACCTCTTATGGTCAAAAGCCTTACTACAGTCCAAATAGACAACATCCACAGCCTTCTCCTCATCAACCTTTTTAGTAACCTTCTCGAAAAACTCTATAAGATTTGTTAGACATGATCTACCACGTACAAAACCTGCTGACTACTCTAAATCAATCCCTGTCTTTCCAAATAGTTGTATATACCATCTCCAAGAACACTTTCAATTAATTTATCCACCACTGACATCAGATTTACAGGCCTATAATTACCAGGGTTAATTTTGGATCCTTTTTTGAACTGTGGAACAACATGAGCCATCCTCCAGTCCTCCGGCACTTCCCCCATGGCCAGTACATTATAAATATTTCTGTCAACACCCCCACTATTTGTTCACTAACCTCCCTCAGGGTCCTAGGGAATATTTTGTCAGGACCTGGAGATTTATTCACCTTAATCTTTTTCTCTATAGCCAACACTACATCCTCATTAATTGTTATATTATCTATGAGCTCCCTACAATATTTCTTCACTTAATCTGGCTCAATATTCTTTTCCTTAATGAATACTGAAGAAAAAAAATCATTTAAAATTCCACCCATCTTCTCTGGCTTCTCATGGAGCCTACCCCCCACCCCCTCCCTCATCTACAAGAGGTCAAATTCTATCCCTCATTATTCCTTTACTTTTAATGTACCTATAGAAACCTTTTGGGTTTATTTTTACGTTTCCTGTCAAAGCAGCTTCATTTCTTGTTTTAACCTTTCTAATTTCCTTTTTACACTCCTCAAGCAATTCAGCCATTCCCTGTTGTTTATGCTTGTTGTACACATCCCTCTTCCTCTGAACCAAGTTCCCAATATCTTTTGAAAACCAAGGCTCCCTACAGTTTCTAACCTTTCCTTTAATCCTCATGGGGACATACCAACTCTGGACTCTCAGAACTTCTCCTATGAATATCCTCCTTTTATCTGCTACATTCTTCCCTGAAAATATCTTATCCCAATCCACACCCTCTAAATCTTTTCTCATCCCCTTGAAATTTGCTTTCTTCCAATCAAGAACCTCAACCTTTGGCCACCTCTATTCTTTTCCATTACTAGCCTAAAACTAATAGTATTGTGATCACTTGACCCAAAGTGTTCCCCAACACAAACCTCTGTCACCTGACCTATCTCGTTCCCAAATAGGAGATCCAATACTCCCCCCTCTCGAGTCGGTTCTTCTACGTATTGATAAAGAAAACTTTCCTGAACACACTTAACAAACTTTACCCCATCCAGCCCTCTTACTGTA
The DNA here is from genome assembly GCF_036971445.1 of Narcine bancroftii. Lineage (NCBI taxonomy): Eukaryota > Metazoa > Chordata > Chondrichthyes > Torpediniformes > Narcinidae > Narcine > Narcine bancroftii. The sequence goes on along the minus strand of NC_091471.1, from coordinate 144,025,011 downwards.
TAGGTTTCTCAATTAATGTTCAGAAAGTTGAAATCTCCCACAATTACCACTTTGTGTTTATTATACATATATGCAATCTCCTTACAAATTTTCTCCTCTAATTCCCTCAGCCCATTTGGTGATCTATAATGCACTCCCATTAATGTAGTCATGCCACTGCAATTCCTCAATTCTACCCAAACAGCCTCACTGGATGATCCCACCAAACCATCCTGCCACAGCACTGCTGTAATGTTCTCTCAAATAAGCAATGCAAGTCCTCCACCTTTTATCCCCCCTGTTCTATCATGCCTAAAACAATGGAATCCTGGAATATTTAACTGCCAAACATACCCTTCCTGCAACCAAGTTTCACTGATGGCCACAATATTGTATTTCCATGTGGCCATCCATGCCTTAAGCTCATCTTATTTACTATGCTCCTTGCATTAGAATATATGCACTTGAGAGATTGTCCTCCACATATACCCCTTTTGTTCCCAACTACCTTTACCTTCTTCCCTCCTTCATTTATTCATTTATTTTTATGTTCTGTTCCCTCCATTCCTTCCAATCTAGGTGTTCTTTCTCCCTAATCTCCGTACTCTCATTCTGATTCTCACCCCCCTCCCTCCACCTCCCCAGTCAAACTAGTTTAAACCCTTCCCAACAGCTCGAGCAAACCTGCCTGCCAGGATATTAGTCCCCCTTCAGTTCAAGTGCAGCCCGTCCCTTTTGTACATGTCTGAATTGCCCCAGAAGAGATCTTAATGATCCAGAAATCTAAATCCCTGGCCCAGCTCCTGAGCCACACATTCATCCTCCACAACTTCCTATTTTTACCCTCACTAGTACATGGCACAGGCAGCAATCCCATGATTGCCACCCTTAAGGTTATACTTTTCAACTTCTTCCCTAACTCTATGTAATCCCTTTTCAGGACCTCATCCCCACTTTTAACTGTGTCATTGGTCCCCAATTACTTCCTTTATTTTATTGACCATTGATTATTAGGATACTAGGGCTACAATTGTCTCCCTTTAATAACATGGTGAAAAAGATAAATGTTTCTTTTCCTTGTACCTGAATATTTAAAATTCTCCATGTGTGGACAAAAGAAACTTGAAACTGAGATCCATAACATCAGATCTGCACATTTCCCTCCTTGGCCAGTAAATCCTTGATATTTACCTGCAGATGGTAGAGTATAAAGAGGATGTATTAGGAATTATGGCTTCAGTAACTGGAACAGGATTTTGTTTATTAATGATCAAAATCTCTTTTATTGATTTCTTATATCAGTGCAGGTGAATCTGTAAAGCATCATGAGAGGAATTGATAAGTGCGATCTTGGTTTCCCCACTTATTTGTTAGTGCACTATGTGGTTAATAACAATTAGAATGCAGAGAGTTTCATTGAGTTTGCGATGATTTTGTAGGCTTCCAATTTATTCCATTTGAAAAATGTCTCCCGACTCTGCTCAGCTAAGAGATGAAGAGTGGACTCTGGCAGAGGCCTCACACTTTCTCTTTACTCTTCTGGGTCCTAATGCTCTTCAGTCCACAGGTTATCAAGTCATAGAGACACATAGGATAGGAATAGACTATTCAGCCCACCATGTATATGCTGACCAATGGGGATCTATTGGTACTGTGACAGAATTGTGTTATTATTAATCTTTAGTTATATATATTTCTTAGTTAAGTTGGTTTTAGGGTGGACAGAGCACACTTACAGAGACACAATTATACTCAGAGAGAAACCATTTTGAAAGTCATAATGTTTGTTAATCCATTGTTTGGTGGAAACTGTGGAAACAGTCATAGAGCTGGAATGATTGTTCATTCAATTGCTGGAACAATGAATGTTTGCTGGAGTAACAGCTGTGTATGCAATGAAGCCATATGCTGGTTGAGCTGTGCAGACAACTCAGATTCACATTTTCATAAACATTTTGAATTTAAACTTCAAAGACAATAATAATGTCATGTCAAATGATTAAAGACATTTCAGAGAACATATTAATGAAAACAGAAACATCTTGAAAATAAAAGAAGTTGCTTGATCATCCTGTAAGTCACACTGGAAGGAAATGCCTTAACATTCTGTGAGTAACACAGACTGACAGTGGCTCCAGAAGGGATGACCACTTCGTTGCTTCTCTTGGTCAAGAAAGAGATCAGTGCTGTGCTGGCATTTTAAATTGCAACTTGTGACTGACACAATTCTGGGCAAAAGAAAGCAAGATCATTCTTGTTTCTGAATCTTAACTATAGTAATGGTGACTTCATCAGACTCATACCTGTGTTGGTGAAATCATCTTGGAAGAAAACACAGGTACTGAAACCTCCATGCAAGAGAGGGAAATTATTTATATGAAGAAACAATTCTCTGAAAACTACAAGAAATTTGTGAATTTTGAGGTCTGATTCCTCAAACCTACTCCATAATTACCTTTGAGCAACAATTTAAAGAAGCTGTGTTTCAAAGCAAAACTGACTGAATTTTGAAATAATCTCTTCAGAATTATTCCTGAAATATGAAGGTTTTGGTTTTGCCCCACCACCCCCCCCCCCCCACACACACACACACACACACACACACAGCACATAGTGCGGTTAAGCTAGAGTTTAGTTTAGAATTAAGTAAGAGGTGTTACTAATAACTAATAATAAAAATTATTGTTTTGAAGATACCATTGCCTTGGTGAATTTCATTGTTGCTGGTCTAGTACGTAACAGTACTAATACCATCTTCCAGCATTTATCCCATAACCATCTCTGCCTAAGGAATTAAAATATCCATCTAGACATTTCTTAAATGCTGTCAGTAACTGCTTCTAGCATTTTCCTTGTCAGTGTATTCCTGGTACTCTCTATACTCTGCGAGAAAAAGATCCCCCTCAGATCCCCAGTAAATTTTCTCATCTCAGTCTAAATCAATACATTTTCCATTTTTATCCATGTGTGATATGGGGAAAATTTCCTGCAGTCTACCCTATATATGTCCCTTATGACAATATTCCTCATTTGGGTTCCCTCTTGACCTCCTCTGCTCCAGGAAAAACAAGCCGAGCTTCTCTAAACTCTCTTCATAACTAAAATGTTTCATCCCAAGCATCATCCGGATGAATCCATTTTGCAACCTTACCAACACTATCACCGAAAATGTGGTGACCAGAACTTCGAACTGTTCTTCCTCAGAGACAGCTTTTTGAGTACTGCAGGCTGAACAAAATGATGAAACCTGAGTACTTGACTGGCAGTTACTACTGAGTGCCTCTGGATCAGTGCTGGCAAAGGCATCTTAGTTTGGAAGGTCATGGTAACTGGCAAAGTAAGTTTGTGTGGCTCCCTTCTGTGGTTGGAGAATGCACTGGCTTAAGGAGGAGGGAAGCAGAGGGTAGCACCTCCCTCTAGGATCAATCCCCATGGGCAGTGCAGCCTACTAAATATATCCAACAGGGCAGAGAAATGAAGAATGAAAAAGTATTGCATATTTCCCAGAAAAATGGTATTCATCAGGAGAAAATTCTTCAGGTGATCCACAGGACACATGCATGTTAAAGGAATGGAAACCTTTCAGTTATCAAGGTAAGTTCTTGTGGATATGAATGGTTGTGGGATATCATCTGTTCCTTTATGAAACCAAAGTATACAAAATAATTTCTCTGTGTCCTGGGGACCTTCCTGATGAAAAGCTGAACAGTAAATTAGGAGGCTTGGCGGGGACAAGGCACAGCTATTTGGAAGGATTCTGTAGCAGGGAGTTTCAGAGTCCAGGAGATCTTGATCTCCCAGAGGTGAGCAGTCCAGACAGGAGATCATTGACAAAGGTCTTCACAAAGTGATTGACATAGTTTTCTGATAGAAGTACTGGAAACCTGAGTTTATCAAAGATTCTAGTTATGATGAGGTGCTCTTCCACTCTCGGTAGCAGCAGACTGTCTTCAATGATAAGTACACCTCTGCCTCTTTACTTGAAGGTCCGGAACACATTGCCCTAATGATGTCCCTGCTGAGGTGATCATAGTGAGAACTTATCTGCCACAAAATGCTGGAGAAAGCATACAATATATCACAGATATAAAAATATTCCCATACTCAGCAATCTTTTCAGTATCAATGAGTAACAAAACATTCGAGAATCAGCATCAGGTTCCTGGAATATGTACCTACCTCACCTGGAATATTTAACATAATAGTTTAATGTTGTATGTTTCCAGATTCACCTTTATGAGGCACAGTCAAGGATAAATGAACTAAAAACACACCAAAATCCTGGAGGAACTCAGCCAGTTTATTTATTTTATTTAGACATACAGGCCAATTCAGACCTATGAGTTCATGCTGCCAAATTTACCCCCCATTAACCTACACCCCCGGTAAATTTTTGAAGGGTGGGAGGAAACCTTAACGCCCCCTGGAGAAAACCCACGCAGACATGGGGAGAACGTACTTAGTGCAGCATTCAAACCCAGGTCCTGCCCCGATCGCTAGTGCTGTAAATGCATTTTGCTAACTGCAATGCCAACTGTGCCACCCAGATATTTCAGCATCCATAAAAAGTAAAGATATATTGCTGATGTTTCGGGTCTGAGCCCTTCTTCAAGAAATAAGCAGAATGAGCCAGAAGCAGGAAATCTCAGAAAAGCTCAGAATTCAGGCATTGCTGGTTGGATGAGGAATCCAGGATATGATAAGTGGAGAGGTAAGAATTTATCATGTCTGTGCAAAGGAAAGAGGGAAGGGAAAGACAGAGCTGGGGGAAGCGATGGGGGAAGCGATGGGGGAAGAGATGAACAGGGGTGTTTAACAAAAGACAGAGAAGTTGATATTAATGCCATATGGTTGGAGGGTGCCCAGTTGGAAGATAAGGTGTTGTTCCTCCAATTTACAGGAGGTCACAGTCTAGCTGTGCATAAGACCATGGAGAAACATGTCAGCAAGGGGATGGGGTGGGGAATTTAAATGGGTGGCCATTGGGAAATCCACGCTATTGTGATAAACTGAGCTGAGGTGCTCAACAAAGCGATCTCCCAGTCTGCGTCCAGTCTCTCCAATGTAGAGGAGACCACAACAGGAGAAATGGATTCAGTAGATGACCCCTGCAGATTCATAAGTGAAATGATGCTTCTCTTGGAAGGATTGTTTGGGGGCCCCTAATGGTGGTGAAGGAGGAGTTGTGGGCATCTCCTGCGGTCACAGGGGTAGGTACCCCTTATCAGGCTTCGGCGAAAGCAGGCAAGGAGAAAAGGTAAGCTGAGTTATTTACCTTCGTATTCAGAGTTATACCAATAGGGTTAGTGCTCTGTACTGGGTGTCAGATGTGGGAACAATGGGTGACCTCCACCCTCCCATATGGCCACATCTGCACCAGGTGTACCACGATGCAGTTACTAAGGGAGCGAATTAGGGATATGAAGTTGCAGATTGATGACCTGCGGCTTGTAAGGGAGAGTGAGGAATTAATCGACTCAACTTTCAGGGCGATAAATAGTCCAGAACCCGTGTCAGGTAAGTGGGAAACCGTCAGGGGGGAAAAGAAAAAAGCGAGAAAAACGGAGAGCACACCAGTGACTATCCCACTCAGCAACAGTTATGTTGTGTTGGATTCTGTTGAGGGAGATGACCGGACAGAAGATGGCCACGGGCACCAGGTCAATGGCAATGAGCCTGGCAGAGTGGTGCAATAGAAAAGGAAAAGGAGAAATGCAGTAGTTATTGGGGACTCCATTGTCAGGGGTATGGACAGGAGGTTCTGTGAGCCAGATAAGTATACCCGCATGGTGTGCTGCCTCCCTGGTGCAATGGTACGAGATATCACAAATTGGGTCCAAAATATTCTGAGAGGAGAGGGAGAGCAGCCTGATGTATTGGTACATGTGGGTACAAATGACATTGACAAGAAAAGGGAGGAGGTAATGAAAAGGGATTACAGTGAGCTGGGACAAAAGGTGAAAGACAGGAACACTAGGGTGGTGATCTCGGGATGACTACCTGTTCCAAATGCAAGTGATGAAAAGAATGTAAGGATAAGGAAAATGAACGTGTGGCTGAGGTGCTGGTGTACAAGGCAAGGATTTGGCTTCTTGGATCATTGGGATCTCTTTTGGGGAAGGCATGATCTTTACAAGAGGGATGGGTTGCACCTAAATCCAAAAGGTGTCAACATTTTGGCAAGTATGTTTGGGACAGCAGTGGGGCAAGGTTTAAACTAGTTTGGCAGGGGTATGGGAACCAGAGTGATAGGGAAAAGGGAAGGGAAGATAAAGTAATGGCCAGGAAAAGTAAAATAGGAAAAATAATGTTGGGAGGAGAAAGTAAAAAATCAGATGGTGCAGTGAGTTTTTGGGTCAATGATAGTGTTAAGAAAATTATAAAGAAAAATAGTGGTCAGAAAAATCAAAAGAAAAGGTTACAGAAGTCACTAGATATTAAAAGGACAAAGAGCATAAGGGCACTTTATCTGAATGCCCGCAGTATGAGAAATAAGGTTAGTGATCTTGAGGCGCAAATCGGTACCCATGCCTATGATTTGGTAGCCATTACGGAAACATGGCTACAAGGTGACCCTAAATGGGAATTAAACATTCAAGGGTATCAGGTGGTGCAATGAGATAGACAGGATGGTAAGGGAGGTGGAGTTGCACTCTTAATCAAAGATGAGCTCCAGGCAGTAGTGAGGAATGATGTAAGATCTAAAGAGCATAATGTTGAGTCCCTTTGGGTAGAAATAAAGAATAACAAAGGGAAAAAATTATTGGTGGGTGTTATCTATCGCCCACCAAATAACAATAGTTTAGTGGCACAGGAGATAAATAGAGAGATAAGTGAGGCATGCAATAATGATACGGCAGTCGTCATGGGGGACTTTAACTTCCACATAGATTGGAAAAATCAAGTTGGTCGTGGGAGTCTGGAAGAGGACTTCATAGAATGCATCCGCGATAGCTTTCTTGAGCAGCATGTTAAGGAACCCACAAGCGAAAATGCTTTCCAGGATCTAGTGTTGTGCAATGAGATAGGTAGAGTAAATGATGTAATAGTCAGAGACCATCTGGGAAATAGCGATCATAGTATGATTGAATTTCTCATTCAGATGGAAGGGGAAATAGTTAGATCTAAAACTAATATATTATGCTTAAACAGGGGTGACTACCATAGGATGAGGGAGGAATTGGGCAGAGTGGACTGGGAGCATAGGCTAATTGATGAAACAGTGGAAGATTTTCAAAAATTTTGTAATGCTCAACAAAAATATATTCCGGTCAGGAAAAAGGGCAGCAAAAGAGGGAAAAATCAACTGTGGTTAACAAAGGAAATAAAGGAGAGTATAAAATTGAAGGTGCAAGTGTACAAAGCTGCAAAGAGCAGTGGGAAACTGGAAGATTGGGAAAACTTTAAGAGACAACAAGGGGTTAGAAAGCGGGTAATAAGAAATGGGAAAAGTGATTATGAAAGTAAATTGGCACAAAATATAAAAACAGAAAGCAAAAAATTTTATAAATATATAAAATGGAAGAGGGGGGCCAGAGTTAACATAGGACCCTTGGAGGATGAGAAAGGAAAACTGGTAGCAAAAATGAGGAAATGGCCGAGGCATTAAACAAATATTTTGTGTCAGTCTTCACGGTGGAAGACATGTCCAGCTTGCCCAAGTGCGGAGTTAAGGATGCGAATGTTGGGGAGGGCCTTGATAAAATAGTTGTTACAAAGGAAGTAGTGATGGAGAAACTAATGGGACTAAAGCCAGACAAATCACCTGGTCCTGATGATATGCATCCAAGGGTTCTGAAGGAAATGGCAGAAGTTATAGTTGATGTGTTCATATACCAAAATTCCTTGGATTCTGGGCAGGTCCCGGCAAACTGGAAGACAGCAAATGTCACGCCACTTTTTAAGAAAGGATGTAGGCAGAAGACTGGAAATTATCGGCCAATTATCGGCCAGACGTCAAGTCTGTGGTTGGAAAAATGCTTGAAGCCATCATTAAAGATGAAATAGTGAAACTTTTGGAACGTAAGGGTTCAATCAGGCAGACGCAGCATGGTTTTAGAAAGGGAAGATCTTGTTTGACAAACTTGTTAGGATTCTTTGGATATAATGGGTGCGGTGGATAGAGAGGAACAGGTTGATGTTGTATATTTGGATTTCCAGAAAGCGTTTGATAAGGTGCCGCACAAGAGACTTCTCAGTAAGTTACAGGAAAGTGGAGTCCGGGGAAGTCTATTGGCCTGGATTGAAAATTGGTTGTCTGACAGGAGGCAGAGAGTTGGGATAAATGGGAGTTTTTCAGGTTGGCAGAGAGTGGTAAGTGGGGTGCCGCAGGGGTCAGTGTTAGGCCCACAACTGTTCATCATTTACATTGATGACTTGGAGGAGGGGACAAAATGTGGTGTAGCCAAGTTTGCGGATGACACCAAATTGAGTGGAAGAGCAAATTGTAATGAGGATGTGGAGAGTCTGCAGAGGGATATAGTTAAGCTGGATGAGTGGGCAAAGGTCTGGCAGATGGAGTACAATGTTAGTAAGTGTGAGGTTATCCACTTTGGCAAGAAAAATAAAAGAGCTGAATATTATTTAAAGGGTGAAAAACTACAGCATGCTGTTGTGCAGAGGGACTTGGGAGTGCTTGTGCATGAATCGCAAAAAGTTAGGTTGCAGGTGCAGCAGGTTATTAAGAAGGCAAATGGAATGTAGGCCTGCATCGCTAGAGGAATTGAATTCAGGAGTAGGGAGGTAATGTTGCAACTGTATAAGGTACTGGTGAGACCGCACCTGGAGTACTCTGCCCAGTTCTGGTCTCCATATTTGAGGAAGGATATACTGGCTTTGGAGATGGTCCAGAGGAGGTTTACTAGGTTGATCCCTGGGATGAAGGGGTTGACTTATGATAAAAGATTAAATCATCTAGGATTGTATTCACTCGAGTTCAGAAGAATGAGAGGAGATCTTATAGAAACATATAGGATTATGAAGGGTATGGATAGGATAGATGTAGGAAGGTTTTTTGAGCTGGCTGGGGAAACTAAAACGAGAGGACACAGTCTCAAGATTAGGGGTAGTAGATTAGGACAGAGATGAGGAAAAATAGTTTTTCCCATAGAGTAGTGAATGTTTGGAATTCTCTAACCAGGGAAATGGTTGAGGCTGCCTCATTAAACATATTTAAAATTCGGTTAGATAAATTTTTACATGATAGAGGAATTAGGGGATATGGGGAGAAGGCAGGTAGGTGGAGTTAGGTCATGAATTAGATCAGCCATGATCGTATTGAGTGGCGGAGCAGGCTCGATGGGCCATTTTTGGCCTACCCCTGTTCCTACTTCCTATGTTCCTATGTACCAAGGGGATGATTGGTGGAGAGTGAAGAGTGGAGAAGGGAGTCACAGAGGGAATGGTCCCTACGAAAGGTGGAGAGGAGAGGAGAGAAGAATATGTGTCTAGTGGTGTCACAGATCTCTCCTAGATTGCTCCCACAGCCCCGTACCTTGCTCACCATGATCTACCATGGACCTCTCCTGTACATCAGGAAAAAGGTATAGGTATAGACTCGCACCACCAGGTTCAGGAACAGCTACTACCCCTCCACCATCAGACTCAACCACAACAAACTCAGCCAGGGACTCATTTAAGGACTCTTACTTGTGTACTTTATTGATTTTCGTAAAATTTTCTCTATTGCACAGTTGGTTTGTTTACATTCATTATCTGTTCACAGTTCTTTACTTGTATAGACCATGTACAGTTTTTTTTGCACTACCAATAAGTGATAATTCTGCCTCGCCCACAGGAAAAGAATCTCAGGGTTGTTTGCGATGACATGTACGTACGTACTCTGACAATAAATCTGAAATCAACGTCTCTGAAGGAACCCTCTTTTGCTTCCTTCTTGCCTTGATATTAGCGCCTCTTTATGCATATTTACAGGGCAAGGAAGGAAGAATTTATTTGTAGATGTCTGTGTACACAACAGTAAATGGAATCTTGAAATCTTGTTTTTGTGTATTGCCGAAAGTAATTTAATACTTCTCATTCCACAGCCACTCCTGTTGCAGTCACTTTTGACTGACAACTTTAGGAGCTTAATAACTTTAAAAGGGCACAGAAAGAGTTTTTGTCCAACATGAAATAGTTGTCTTCAGAAAAATATTCAAGAAAGAAATACAATGAGATTATCATAAAGTCAGTCAGTCACTTTTAGCAATGATGACTCCAGTAGAACTGTAAACATCTGCCCTTGATTGGCAGAGAAAGAAAAGTGATGTGATGTTTGTAACAGAGCTTGGAATTGAATGCATAAATAATTGGTCAAAAGTCTGATATTATTTGATAAGCTCCTTTCAACACATTCAGCTTACATCCATGAATTTTAAGAAAAATCATTCCAAGGTACTGTGAAAAATTTGTGACAATTGAGACGTGATCTATAGAATAATGTTATCAATAGTGACTGAGGGGAGGGAAAAATAAGTTAGGGTGTTAAACAAGTAATGGGGCACTCCATGGAGGAGAAAGATTGAGCTGCTGTAATCAGTGGAAACAAGGGCAACTGATCAGATTCCACCCTTTTTACATTAATATTCCAACGACCTGGGTTCAATACTGACTTCCAGTGCCGTCAGCATGGAGATTGTATACTGTTCTTGTGATTAGGTGCTTCAGTTACCCCCCTCATTCCAAAGTCTTGGGGATTAGCACATTAATTGGCCACTATAAATTTCTGAATGTTTTGGCGAATCATATGATTAGGAGAGAACACAATAGATTAGGGTAGAATAGTGAGCTGATTCATTTCTATGACGCAGTAGATCACTCTAACTGTTCTCTGCCCAGATGATAGAAAGAGGAATTACTATCTGGGTTTAAAGAAGCCAGGAGGAGAAGGCTTCTGCCACAGGATTTTCTATAACTCCAATTTCCATACACATTGGTTTGAACTTTCAGGTCATACTAGGGATAGGAATGGGGCCAGTGCCATTTCCCAACTGCTGTCACAAGAACTGATATCTTTTTTTGGCATCGTAGAGAGAAAATGACCATGTTTGAGTCAAATGCCTTTCTTTAGAACTGGGTAAGTGAAAAGGAACATATCCTGAACTGCATCTTTATTGAAAGGTTTTCAACATTAATGAAATGTTCTATTCAGTTTTGTTTTCATGGATGCTGCTTGATCTGATCAGTGTGTTCAACATTTTCTGTTTTATTTTCAGATTTCCAGTATTGACCATTTTTAAAATTTTTATTGACTCCAGACCTCAAGATTCAAGGTTCAGTTTATTGCTATAGTAATAAAATAGTGTCAGATTACATGAAATTTCTTTTTGCCTGCTGCAAGGCAGACAGATTTGCCACTGGCAGGAATTACCTAAACGCTTCTTACAGTCAGACTTACAGTCAATCAGAGAGAGAGAAGCAAAAGAAAGCCCCCCAGAGTCACCGAGTGTCCACAGATTTGCCTCCAGTGCTTTCACAGCCCCTGCAGCCACACAGAGTCCAGACCAAACCATTGGCAACACAAGCTCTGACATGGTCAGGAACTCTTCAGCACCCTCAGTGCCTCCTTGCATCCCAGTTCCGCTACCTGGTACCTGGTACTTCTCCAGCCAATTTGAGCTAGTTTTCAGCAGTCCGCAACCCAGCGCAGGTCTCCCAACAGCAGTCTCCAACGGCCCACAGCTTCCATGGGTTCCTCACCTCGAGTTACCAGCAGCCCACTGCATGTGCTGGTCCTCAGACTCAGAGCCTCCTCATTGGACTGGCACCGTGATCACTCCTCCCCTTCTCTTTCTCATACGGGATGTGATCTTCCACTCCTCTGCTTCCCCAGAGTCTGCAGCTCCTCGTGGCTGCTGCTAATTAATAGGCACCGCCATCTTGGGTGCTGACACATGGTCACATGATTTCAAATAAAAACCCTCGTCATCTCTCTCAATGGCCTGCCGATGGCAGTCAACTGGGTGGCTGGACCTGGCGGGAGGGCTGCATCTCCGCTCCCTTGCTTTCCGCGGCTCTGCATCAGTGGCAGCGCTGCCGCTACAGTGGCTCCATCAGTGTCCATCATCAAATCCATTGCAACTTGTACAAATAAATATAAAAATTGAAGACAGAATGAAGAAATGATTTACTGTTCTTAATTTCAAGGCGACATAAAACTAAGATGAGCAACAAGAAGATAGGAATCAAGATTAAATCTTATCAGATTAACTCGGGCAAAGGAAGATGGCAGTAGCTTTTAGCCACTGAAATTTTCAGCTCAAGAACGTTGCTTGTTTTTCCTCAAGACAATACGTTAGGTTAAATATCTTCACTGTGCCATCAATGCCCTTCCTTCTGTTTCAAGGTCATAATGCAACTTCTCAAATAATGAAACAATGTTTGCAGCATTATAAACCAAGGTCCGACAAGTTCAGACTAGGCCTGATAAATGACAACACTCATACCATGTCAGAATTAGATAAGCTCTAACCACCTTCTCTTAACCTTCTGTGGCATTAATATGATTGAATCCTTTACTGTCAACACTCTGGAAGGTTAACATTGATCAGAAACTTAACTGGTTCACCTATATAAATATTCCTGCAGCAGAAGGTGGGTAGATATAAGGTTTTCAGCTCTCAATATCTCAATGCCTTTTGACCACTGACAAGGCAGAGATGACAAAGCAGGAGTGTAATGGAATTAGTGTCCACTTGACCGGATGAGTGCAGCTCTAGCAGAGCTTGGGAAGCTCAACACCATCCAGACAAAGGAACCTACCTTATTCATTACCTTAAACATTCACTCTCCCTTTCACCAGCTTACGCAATCCATTAGATACACTCACAACAACTTGCTGAGGCTTCTTCAACAGCATCTCTCAATTCTACAACCCCTACCACTTAGAAGGACAAGGGATTACACCAGGACATTCTCAAAACAGCTGTGTCCCCACCAAATCATTCAGGGTTTTCCCCAACCAGAAGCCTTAGATAAACAATGAAATCTACAACCTGCTGAGAGCTAGATCACAGGCATTTAAGTCTGGAGATCGCTACAGAAGAGTAGGTATGACCTAAGGAAATCCATCTCCTGGAGAAATTGGAGTTTCTGGATGAAAATTGAAACAATGATGGATACCTGACTGGAGTCATGGACCTAAATAACCGGCTCCAAAAACAAATCTAATGCAATAGGAAACAGCAAAGCTTCACTCCCAGATGAACTCAATACCTTCTATGCCCAATTTGACCACATGAACAAGAAACAACCACCATTCTGCATCCTCATGTCCCTGATAATCCTCTCCTGTTCATATATGGGGACGACTTTTAGGCTATTTGCAGGAGAGTGAATCCAAGGAAAGCATCAGGTCTGGAAGGAGTACCTGGCCGAATATTAAAAACCTGTCCTGATTAATGCCAATGTATTCACGGGTATCTTCAACATCTCACTATAGCTGGGCATCTGTTTCAAACAAGCCTCAATTGTGCCAATGCCCAAGAAGAGCATAGTAATCTGCCTAAGTGGCTATCGACCTGTGGCACTCACATTGACAGTGGTGAAACGTTTTGAAAGGCTGGTGTTGAAACATATCAGCTCCTGCCTGAGCAACAACATGGATCCATTCCAATTTTCCTACTGTAGCACTGAGTTTATGGCAGATGGCACCTCATTGGCTCTACACAAACCCTGGAACATCTGGACCACAGGTGCATATATCAGGGTGCTCTTTATCGACTACAGTTTAGCATTGTACATGATCATCCCCCCAAAACTGATCAGCAAACTCCAACCTGGGCCTCAACACCCCACTGTGCTATTGGATCCTGGATATTTCCTCACCTCCAGACCACAATCAGTGAGGATTAGTAATAAATTTCTTCCACAATCTCCATTAGAGCTGGAGAACCATGGGACTGCATTTTAGCTCATGATCTACTTGCTATACACTTATGGCTGTGTGGCTTGGCACAACAACAACAACACCATTTACAAATCTACTGATGATACCATGGTAGTGGGTTGTATAAAATTGACTCATGACTCAGCAGACAAGAGGGAGGTTGAAAACTTGACTGAATCATACACCAACAACAACCTCGCACTCAATGTCACCAAAGCCAAGGAACTGATTATTGACTTCGATCCAATGATCGTTGGGGGATCAGAGGTGGTGAGAGTGAGCAAATTTTAGTCCTTGGGAGTCACTATCTCGGAGGATCTTTCTTGGACCCAAAACACTAATGACATCATGAAGAAAGCAGGTCAGTGCCTCTACTTCCTCGTAAGTTTGTGGAGGTTTGGTACGACACTAGAAACCCTGGCAAATTTCTACAGATGTGTGGTGGAAAGGGTGCTGTCTAACCCTAACCCCCCAAATAACCCAAAATTAATCCCACGTGGGCCTTAAGTCCATCTGGCTAACTCCTCCAGGCAAGGATCAAGACAGATCCCCCATGACAGGACACAATCAGGAACCGCAGAGGTAGCCTTACCCAGACTTCATCTTATCTAAGTCCCCAACAACCCAAAATTAATCTCACAGGGGTGGCAGTAAGCTCTACCAGGTACTCCTTAAGGCAAGCTCCCTAAGCCAGGACACAACCAGAGAGCATAATGGCATAATGGCACCCTTACCCAGACTTAACCTTAACCTAAAAAAACCCCAAATAACTAAAAATTAATCTAACAGAGACACTAAGGCCTTGCAGTAAGCTACACTGGACATTACTTAAGGCAGACTCCCCAGTCCAGGACACAATCATAGATCACAGGGGAATTTTCACCCAGATTTAACCCAATGATAACCACCCAAATAACCAAAAATTAATCCTACATGGGCCTTAAGTCCATTGAGCTAGCTCTGCCAGACACTGCTTAGGGCAGGTTCCCTGGGCTAGAACACACCAGAGAGGATAAAGACACCCTTACCCAGACTTAACCCTAACCCTAACTCCCCAAACAACCCATTATTAATCCCACATGGGCCTGAGGTCCATCTGGCTAACTCAGCCAGGCAAGGATCAAGACAGACCCCCCATTACAGGACACAATCATTAATCACAAAGGCAGCCTTACCCAGACTTCACCTTATCCTAAACTCACAATAACCAAACTGAATCTCACAGGGGCTTCAAGGGATGGCAGCAAACTCCACCAGATACTGCTTAAGGCAGGCTCCCTAGGCCAGGACACAACCAGAGAGCATAAAGGCACCCTTACCCAGACTTAACCTTAACCTAAAACCCCCAAATAACCAAAAAATAATCTAACAGGGACACTAAGGCCTTACTGCAAGCTACACCTGACACTGCTTAAGGCAGACTCCCCAGTACAGGACACAATCACAGATCACAGGGGCATTTTCACCCAGATTTAACCCAATGATAACCATCCAAATAACCAAAAATTAATCCCACTTGGGCCTTAAGTCCATTCAACTCAACCTGCCAGGCACTGCTTAGGGCAGGGTTCCTAGGCTGGGACACAACTAGAGAGCATAAATGCACCTTTACCCAGACTTAACCCTAATCCTAATCCTAACCCTAACCCCAAAACAACCCAAAATCAATCCCACAAGGGCCTTAAGGCCTAACAGCAAACTCAAACAGGCACTGCCTGATGTAGACTCTAGGCCAGGACACAATCAGGGAGTATAAAGGCACCCTTACCAAGACTTAACCCTAATGCTAACTCACCCCAAATAACCCAATATAATCCTACATGGGTCTTGAGTCCATCCGGCTAACTCTGCCAGGCACTGATGAGGACAGACCCCCAGGCTAGAACACAAACAGGAATCACAGAGGCAACCTTACCCAGACTTCACCTTATCCTAAACACCAAACAACCCAAAATCAATCCCACAAGGGCCAGGCACTGCCTGAGGTAGTCTCTAGGCCAGGACACAATCAGAGAGCATAAAGGTACCCTTACCCAGACTTAACTGTAATCCTAAAACCCCCAAATAACCCAATGTAATCTCACATGGAGCTTAAGTCCATCTGGTTATCTCTGCCAGGCAAGAATTAAGACAGATCCCCTATGACAGGACACAACCAGTAATCACAGGGACAACCTTACCCAGCATTCACCTTATCCTAAACCCCCAACAACCCAAAATGAATATCACAGGAGTCTCAAGGGGTGGCAGCAAACACCACCAGGAACTACTGAAGGCAGGTTCCCTAGGCCAGGACACAACCACAGAGCATAAAGGCACCCTTACCCAGACTTACCTTAACCTAAAATACCCCCAAGTAACCAAAGATTAATCTAACAGGGACACTAAGGCCTTATAGAAAGCTACACCAGACACTACTTCAGGCAGACTCCCCAGTCTATGACACAATCATAGATCACAGGGGTAATTTTACCCAGATTTAACCCAATGATAACTACCCAAATAACCAAATATTGATCCCACAGGGCCCTTAGGTCCTTTCAGCTAACTTTGCTTGGCACTGATCAGGAGAGACCCCCTATGCTAGGACACAATCAGGAATCACAGAGGCAACCTTACCCAGACTCCACCTTATCCTAAATACACAACAACACAAAATCAATCCCACAAGAGCCTCAAGGCCTGACAGCAAACTCAAACAGGCACTGCCTGATGTAGACTCTCTAAGCCAGGACACAACCAGAGAGAATAAAAACACCCTTACCCAGACTCAACCCCATCCAAAGACAACACAACTAGAAGTCCCACAACAATACTAATTCCTACAACAGACTCCCTGGGCCAGAACACTTATGAAAAATTACAGGAACACTCTAACATAGACCCAAGCTTACAACCTAACTCTAACCCTAACCCTAACCTAAACCCTGATCCTAACCATAATGTGGTAGTACAGAGTGACACAGAACCCCAGAGAGGAGAAACAAGTGAATACAAGGGGGATGATGATCCCACTGTCCACATATTAACACCCTAATCCTAACCCTTACCCAGATTCAACCCTTTTCAAAGACAACCCAAATAGAAGCCCCACAACAACAGCAATCCCCACAACAGACTCCATGGGCCAGCACACTTATGACAAATCACAGGGACACCCTAACACAGACCCGAGCTTACCAAGAAACGCCATCAATAACCCTAAAGCTAACTCTAACCCTAACACCATACAAATTGTAAAAAATTTTGAATGAATGATACAGAGACCTACCGGGGAAGATACGAGGCCAACAGAGGCTAGAAACAGACACAGTGTAATGAAAACATGGGCCACACAAAGTGGCAGTTCAGAGTGACACAGAACCCCAGAGAGGGGAAATATGTGAACACAAGGGGGATGATTATCCCGCTGCCCGCATATTGACAACCATACAAATTGTAAAAACTTTTGAATGAATGATACAGAGACCTACCGGGGAAGATACGAGGCCAACAGAGGCTAGAAACAGACACAGTGTAATGAAAACATGGGCCACACAAAGTGGCAGTTCAGAGTGACACAGAACCCCAGAGAGGGGAAACAAGTGAACACAAGGGGGATGATTATTCCACTGCCCACATATTGACAACCCCACTGTGCTATTGGATCCTGGATTTTCCTCACTCCAGACCACAATCAGCGAGAAATTTCTTCCACAATCTCCATTAGTGCTGGAGAACCATGGGAATGCATTTTAGCTCATGATCTACTTGCTATACACTTATGGCTGTGTGGCTTGGCACAACAACAACACCATTTACAAATCTACTGATGATACCATAGTAGCGGGTCGAATAAAATTGACTCACGACTCAGCAGACAGGAGGGAGGTTGAAAACCTGACTGAGTCGTACACCAACAACAACCTCGCACTCAATGTCACCAAAGCCAAGGAACTGATTATTGACTTCAATCCAATGATCACTGGGGGATCAGAGGTGGTGAGAGTGAGTAAATTTTAGTTCTTGGGAGTCACTATCTCGGAGGATCTTTCTTGGGCCCAAAACACTAATGACATCATGAAGAAAGCATGTCAGCGCCTCTACTTCCTCACAAGTTTGCGGAGGTTTGGTATGACACCAGAAACCCTGGCAAATTTCTACAGATGTGTGGTGGAAAGGGTGCTGACCGGCTGCATCATGGTCTGGTATGGGAACACCGATACCTTTGAGTGGAAATCCCTGCAAAAGGTAGTGAACACAAACCAGGACATCATAGGTAAAATCTCAATCCCATCGAGCACATTGGCAGGGAATGCTGCTGTCAGCGAACAGCAGCAATCATCAAGGATCTCGTTTCTCGCTGCAATCATTAGGAAAGAGGTATAGGTGTGACAAGACTTGCCCCACCAGGTTAAGAATAGCTGCTACCCATCCACCATCAGACTTCTCAACAACAAACTCAGAGACTCATTTAAGGACTCTTACTTCTGCAGTTTATTGACTTTTTTCTCTCTGTATTGCACACAGTTTGTTTACTTCCCTTTATTTGTTTACATGGCTATGTATCTTGTCTTGAGTACAGTTTTTTGCACTACCAGTAAGTGGTAATTCTGCCTCACTCATAAGAAAAAGAATCTCAGGGTTGTATGTGATGTCATGTATATACTCTGAGAATGAATCTGAGCCAAGGAGTAACTCTACTTCCAAGTTTCCCTCTGTAGAGTGTGTCAAAAGAACCAAAGACTTGTTGATCCAAACCAAGGCTTTTATTAACTAAAAGACTGGAGTGTATCACATGTAGGTCGACCAGTCCAGAATGCCCTGGTCTGGCTAGGAGCAATCCTTTAAGACCTGCCAGTAGGTGTGGCTACGCTCTCTGCCAATCACAGTCATCCTACTCTACCATCTGTACATATACACATTGGTGATAGAATCTGTACTATCGCACCCTCCAAATCAGATACCAATTTGAATTTTATTCCTTTATTGTCTTTGGGCTAACCACCTGCAACTGTGGTCCAAACAGGGTAATGAAAAGACCTTCAAGACACAACTTCATTAATGAAAGTGAAATTACATAAATGTGAAAGTGATAGATGCAATCTAATGCATAAATGAGCGAATTAATCTACTTTGATAAGACCTTGAGAAGCAAATTAAAGTGAGTGGTCTGATGTTAATGTGGGTGAAGGAATGGAAAGGAGGGTGCTAAAAACATTTGGGGTCCTTGGTTTTGTAAACAAAACATAAAGAGAAAGACATTTACAAAACTGTTTAGGCTACAGTTTTGTGTGCAATTTGGCTCACAGAGCTTTAGAAATGATGTCACTGGAGAAGGCACTGTAACAGAACAGGTCAAGGATGAGGAACCTAAATCCAATGGAGAGATTATTCTCTTTTGAGACAAGATGACTAATGGGAATTGAGTTGTGTAAAATAATGTAAAACTTTGATACAGTTGATAAAGGGGAAATAGTTTCATTGGCAAATGGATTGGATAACATGGACATAGGTTTAAAACAATTGGTTAAAGAACTGGAAGAATCCTATTTTAATGTAGAAAGTTCTTGTGATGCTAAATACTCTGTGGTGTAGGAGGTTGAAGCAAATTCAAAAGGAGTTTCCAAAGGAATTGGATAAATTAAATATTTGAAAAGAAATAAAAGTTGAAGAGACATAGGGAAAGAGCAAGGGCATAGGTTAATTGGATAGCTCTTTGAAAGATGGGCAAAATAGCCTTTCTCTGTGCTTTCTAACTCTGTTCGAACTCACATCTTTTAGTGAGTGGCACGTTCTCTGCAAAACCAACTAATGTTACTAATCCCTTCGGTGGCAGTTTGAACTTCTAAATGTTCAGGTCAACTAAGGACTCTCCAGGCATGACCAGTGCTGTGCCTTCTGAGGAGAAGGGCCTTGGGTCAAGCTGAAGTGCACGGCTCAATGTCCAAATGGCTTCTTTTGTGAAGTGCAACCTCAGGAAAACAGCAACTGGCTAGAAATCGGTCAAGTCCCCATCAAGTGGATTTTATGTGCTTCTCCGAGTTCTTTCACTCAATGAGAAACCCTGTGTGACTTCTTTTCAAATGGCAGGTGGATGGAACATGGATTTCATAACAAGAGGATCAATAAGAGAAAGCAAAAATAAAATAATAAAAACAATCACTTCTTGGCATGGTCCTTTTAACTGTTTTCTCCTTTTTCGTAGTTTAACACAATGAAGACCTCACCAAAAAAATACATCAGAGCACAATCCCTGTGCAGTTTCAGTGGAGTGGGCATGTTCAGCTCACCATAGATTTGTGGAATAAAAGATGGAAAATCTATGTTCGTCTGTGAAAACAAATGTCATTTCTCACTTTTTCATGTTTTCTCTTGTTTCCAATTGGAAAGGATCTGTTTTAGTTATTTAGTTAATCATATAATGCATAAAATGCTCATGTTCTGTCAGAACATATTTTAGCCACAGGAACAAACTTCACCTAGATTTGGAGGCAGATTATTGATAATACAGTATCTTTTATGACAATGTGAAAGGTCCCTACTGGAGGCAAGTGGATGAAATAAGCTTCATAATCAGATTTTTTTTTACATTGACAGGATGTAAGCATAACCAGGAACATCAACATCGATGGCCTACTCTGTTGTTTATCTGAAGCAAGCAAGCAGATTGTGAACAATTTCTGAGGGTAGTCAGCTTTGTTACTGTATCACTTCTTGATGGACTCCAGCAAGGCCTTTGACAACATAGTAGGTTAGTCCAGAAAGTTGGGGCACATTGATTTTTGGGTGTTCTAGCCAACTGGTTTGGTGGTCGAAGTCAGAGGGTGGTAGTGGTGAGTTATTTGTCAGGTAGGAGGCCTGTGACCAGTGGTGTGGCACAGGGATCAGTGCTAGATCCACTGACATCTAAGGCAGAACTTATCAGTAAATGGTAGGGTTCTTGTGAGTGCTATAGAACAGAGACCTAGGTGTAGCGGTAATGATTAGGAGTGCATTATCATATACATTGTTCAATGTATGTATGCACTGAAATTCTTACTTACTGCAGCTGAACAGGTACTTCATTAAAAAAAACTAAAAAACTTTTAATTCAATTAAAAGGAGACAACAAATATGAAAGAAATAGATACCGGTAATAAATTTTCATAGTTATCCTAGTGCAAAAAACATGAGTAATAGGGGCAGATGATCCTTTTTGTGGTATCAGAGGAGTCTCTGATTATGGGGAGGTTCAAGAGTCTGATAGCTTTTGGAAAGAAACTTTTTTGAACTTAGAGGTGTTGGTCTTCAGGTTTCTTTGCTTTTCCCCTGAATATAATGGAAGGAAGAGTTGTGATCAGGATGATGGGGATCCTTTATGATGTTGGCTGCCTTCTTGAAGTATATAGATGCATGCAATGAATGGAAAGTCAGAACCTGCGAAAGATCTCGCTATATTTGTTGCCTTCTGGAGTCTTCTGTGCTCCTGGGCACTTGGCCAAACCAGGCTGTGATGAAACCAGTCTGTATACTTCCCACAGTGCACTCGATAGTTTGATAAAGTATTCAACTACATGCCAGAATTCCCAAATTCCTCGGAGCATAGCCGCATTGGTGTGCCTTTTTCAAAATTGCCTTGATGTGCTGGCTCTAGGAGAGATCTTCTGAAATATGGATTCTCAGGTACTTGAAAGTTCTAACCCTCACAACCTCCATCTCATCAATTTTGATAGGTCCCCCGAAGGGTGGCAACACAGGTTGACAAGGTGATGAAAAAGGAATTTACTTGCATTGGTAAGGGCATTGAATCCACGGGTTGGAACATTACGTTACAACCACACAAGATTCTGGTGAGATGATCTTGAATTATTGCCGTTAGTGCTGGTCACCAAGCTAATAACAAGGCTGTCTTTAAGCTGGATTGGGTGCAGAAAAGATTTAGAAAAATGTTGACAGGATGGGAGAATTTGAGTTATAAGGAGGCTTGGATAAGCTTGGACCTTTCACCAGGAGCACTACCCATTAAATCGTGACGAGCATAGGTAGAGTGAACATTGGTGACCTTTTTCCCAGGGTTGCAAATCTAAAACTAGAAGACATAGGCTTAAGGGGAGAGGGGAAAAATTTAAAAGTGATTTGAGAGGCAATTTTTTCACAGAGATGGTGGTAGGGATGTGGAATAAGCTGCAGAGGAGGAGAAAGGCACATTTTGAAAGAGATTTAGACAGGTAGACAGATTAGAAAGGTTTAGAGGGGTATGGGCCAAATGCAGGCAAATAGAATGAGCTCAGGTAGGTAACCTGGTTGGGATAAATGAGCTTGGCTGAAGGTCCTGATCCTGTGCTGTATAACTCTAAGGCTCTATGATACTGTCAATATTTTTAATGTGCTATCAATTGCAGCTTTTGGCAATTAAATAAGAATGGGCATTTTCCCTTATAGATCAGCCTAAATTGTAAAGAATTTTATATGTGATTAAGCGTGAATAGTTGGAATAAGTTCCAAAGTTAAATACAGTATTTATTAATTATCCCTTGAAAACTTCAAAAATTTACTCTGTGGCAAACAGTATAAGTTATTATAGTTTTATTTAAATAAAGCTATAATTCAGGTTTTTAACATGATAGTTTTAAAAATGTGCCTTTTGGAATCACTTTTAAATCAAAATTGCACCAAAAATCTGCAATAGGTTTTCTTTGTCTCATTGGAATTTATTAAAAGATTAGAAATTTCCTTTTACTTTCTGGAGAAATGTCTGCCATCTTTTGGTACTTCATTTTATGGTAGACAAGACACTTATTAGTGCTGAACCTTGCCAGAGCAATTAAGTACTTAAAGTATTAAATCTCGCTTGTAATAATAAATCTTTTCACAATGCCAGTTGAAGGTAACTCTGCAAAGTCAGATCAATGTTCTGGAAGATGGCATTAGTTCAAGCAGAGCTAAGAAGCAGGAGCAGTTTATTGTAGATACCGACAAACCTGCAAAAAAAAAGTAAAACAATGCATTAGAATTAAGTTTTCTGTATCTGCAATATGTATCTTTAACCTTGTCTCAGAATCTCCTCAGTGAGTCTGACTGTTTGTCTGGTTGCTGATTGATTAATGATCCTGCTGCCATGACAATGAGACTGCCGGTGTCTCACTTTTAACTCTTCATTAAATAAGTGAGCTTGAGTAATTTTTGGACGGGTGCTTTTTCAGCTTCCCCAATGTGCGTAACAAAATCCTACTGAAACAGAGATGCCAATGTAGTAAATTGAGTTAGAAAAACCATAGGTTTTGTAGTCCAGCACCAACATGTGTTTGAACCTCATTAATGGAGCGGAGGATTTCAACTCATTAAACAAATATAGTATCAGTAAGTAACTTCAAAATGACTGGATTGTTACAAAAAATGCTAAACATAAAAAATGAGCAAATAATGAATTGCTGGAGGAACTCATCAGGTCAGACAGCACCAATGGGTCGATAGGGTGGTACATTTAGTGCAATCCTATTGCAGTGACAATGACGGGGTTGAAACCAGTTCTGTCCAAAAGGAGTTGGAAAGTTCTCCTGATATCCTCTGGGTGCTTCATTTTCCTCCAACACTTCAAAATGTAAGGGGATTGTAGATCAATTGGTTATAATTGTGCAGCTCAGTGTCGTATGCCAGAAGGGCCTGTTTCCATGCTCTGTGTTTAAAGATTACATTTTAATCTTATGTGCTAGCTCAGTTTATGAATCAAGATATTCAAGAACTAAGGCTACTTCTGCCTTGATATTTTGTGTGCACTTTTTAACAATTATTGGTACTGAGGTTAAAAGGAGGGGCAAAAGGTTTGAGAGAGCCGTGGTTTTCAAGGAATATTGGAAACTTGGTTCAAAGAAAAAGGGAGGCGTACATTAGATATAAGAAGCATGGAGTTAAGGAGATGTTTGAAAGATACATTGAACGTAAGAGGAATCTTAAGAGAGGAATTAGGAAAGCTAAAAGAAGGTACGAGGAAACTATGGCAAACAGGGTGAAAACTAATCCAAAAGAGTTCTACAAATATGTTAATGGTAAGAGGAAAGCTAGAGACAAAATTGGTCCCTTAGAAAATCAGAGCAGAAAACTGTGTGTGGAGCCTAGAGAAATGGGGGAGATATTGAACAGTTTCTTTTCTTCGGTATTCACTAAGGAGAAGGATATTGGGAGATGTGAGATAAAAAAAGCAAATTGGGTAAATATGGGGAATATAGAGATTTAAAAAGGTGTAGTTTTAAGGCTTTTGAAGAATATAAAGGTGGATAAGTCTCCGGGACCAGACGGGATCTTCCCCAGGACATTGAGAGAAGTGAAGGAGGAAATAGCAGAGGCTCTGGTGGTAATTTTCCAAATGTCATTAGAGATGGGGATAGTGCCGGAGGATTGGCGCATTGCACATGTGGTTCCGTTATTTAAAAAGGGTTCAAGGAGGAAGCCTGGCAACTATCGGCCTGTAAGTTTGACGTCTGTGGTAGGTAAATTAATGGAGAAAATTCTTAGAGATAGTACTTATAAACATCTGGATAGACAGGGTCTGATCAGGAGCACTCAACATGGATTTGTGGGAGGAAGGTCATGTTTGACCAATCTGATTGAATTTTTTGAAGAGGTGACTAGGAATGTGGATGAGGGTAGCGCAGTGGATGTTGTCTATATGGACTTCAGTAAGGCCTTCGATAAGGTACCACATGGAAGGTTAGTTAGGAAGGTGCAGTCTTTAGGTATAAATTTTGAGATAGTCAAATGGATTGAACATTGGCTGAAAGGGAGAGGCCAGAGAGTGGTAGTGGATAATTGTCTGTCAGGTTGGAGGCCGGTGACCAGTGGTGTGCCTCAAGGATCTGTATTGGGCCCATTGTTGTTCGTTATATACATTAATGATCTAGATGATGGGGTGGTGAATTGGATTAGTAAATATGCAGACGATACTAAGATAGGTGGAATAGTGGATAATGAAGAAGGTTTTCAAGGATTGCAGAGGGATTTGGGCTGCTTAGAAAAGTGGGCTGAAAAATGGCAGATGGAATTTAATGCTGATAAGTGTGAGGTGCTTCATTTTGGTAAGAAGAATCAGAATAGGACATACGTGGTAAATGGGAGATCATTGAGGAATACAGAAGAGCAGAAAGATTTAGGAGTAATGGTACATCGTTCCCTGAAGGTAGAAACTCACGTGAATAGGGTGGTGAAGAAGGCTTTTAGTATGCTGGCCTTTATCAATCATTGCATGGAATATAGGAGTTGGGAGGTGATGTTGAGATTGTATAAGACGTTGGTGCGGCCTAATTTGGAGTTCTGTGTGCAGTTCTGGTTGCCTAATTATAGGAAGAATATAAACAGAGTGGAGAGACTGCAGAGAAGGTTTACCAGAATGTTACCTGGGTTTAAGCATCTAGAGTATAGGGAGAGATTGGACAGATTAGGTCTTTATTCTTTGGAGCGTAGAAGGTTGAGAGGGGATTTGATAGAAGTATTTAAGATTATGAAAGGGATAGACAGAGTGGATGTGGATAGACTATTTCCGTTAAGAGGAGAAAAGATTAAAACAAGAGGACATGAGTTAAGAATTAAGGGGCAGAGGTTTAGAGGTAACATGAGGGGGAACTTCTTTACTCAGAGAGTGGTAGCCGTGTGGAATGAGCTTCCGGGAGAAATAGTGGCGGCGGAGTCAATTGTATTATTTAAGAAAAGGTTGGACAGGTATATGGATGAAAAGAAGATGGAGGGTTATGGGCATTGTGCAGGGAGGTGGGACTAGAAAGGGATGTTTGGTTCGGTGCGGACTAGAAGGGCCTAATGGCCTGTTTCTGTGCTGTAATTGTTATGTTATGTTATGTTATGAGGATGAATGTATCAGACCTTTGTTAAAATCTCACCACCCCCCCCCCCCCACCCACAAAGCTGAGTTGAAGTAATTCAGCAATAATCTTGGAATAAAGTTGCTCAGTGATATATTGCATCCTGATTACTCACTAAGCTACTTGCAAAGTCAATGGAGATTTTGCAGAGAGAAAACAGCTGTAAGCATGACAGACTCATTTAGACAAATCATCCAGAATGGTTCATTTATGATTGAAATTCTTTATTGGCGAGTTTCAGAATTTCACTGTAGTTATCATCTGCTCCCAAGGCCTTACCATGAATGATTCAGTTCAATTATGGGAATGTAATGCTGAAGGCCAAAATTCCCCAAATGCAGCTTCTGCTAATGTTACTGTCACACCTTAGCCGTGGCCCTTCAGTTGGAAATCTGTGAAGGAACCCTTCTTGATGATGTCAGCTGGTTAATTTGATTTAGTTTGGTGAGATTAATTTATACGTTGAGACTGTAGATGCTGAAATTGGGAGGAAAACTTCTGGAAGAAATGTGAGAGGCAGCATCTGCAGAGGCAAAAGGATGGAGGACATTTTGAGTCAAGTCCCTGCATCAAGACTGGTGCTTTATACATTGATATTGCCTCTCGTTTTCATACGTTGCAGGCACAGCAGTAATACTTTCTCCAAATACTGTATATTTTTTTGCCAACATATTAAAAGGAACAGTGTCTAGAAAAAAACTAAGTATAATTCAAGGTACATTCCTGTAGGTATTTGTGAATATTTATTATCAATCTTATGGAATTATTGTCTCTTTTAATTCAGTTAGTTTATTCTCATAGTATTACTTCATAAAAAATTTCAGCTGTGTTTGACAATAAACTCTTTTTTGTGTTGGGGACCATAAACCATCCATGAACACAGCAGTCCACAGGTGGAGCAGGAGGAGACATTGAGGGCAGATGTGGCAAGTAATGATGTAATGAATGGGATTGAGAATATCAAAGGTAACACTGGGACACAGGCTCAAGCTTGAGAGTAAAGCTGCCGGTGAAGCTTTACACAAGAAATGCTCCACAAAAGACAAATAGATGAAAGAAATGCTTCAGACAATATGAGAGGGGCCAAGATCTGCAAACATGCACTGGCTTGTGACAAAGACTGATAGTTGGAATAGATCTTGCTTTGCACACCTGGCCAGACCCACAGCATTTTCTGTGTTACTGAACACTGACAGCATCATGCCAATTAATCTTGATCATTTTTTTAAACAAGAAAGTCAATTTCAGTACCTTTATAACAGTCATCATATTTGGTGTAAATTTGTAAGTTGAAATGTTTGCCCTCTGATTGCTGACTGTTGATAAGGAATGCGAGGGATTATACTGCATCCATCTTCAGAAGAAAGGCTCTGGTTGAATATTTACGTGGAATTAATTTCAGTTCATCATTACAGTTTTAACAGGTACACACATGGGCTTTCTGTTAAAGGTCTTGGTGGGAAAACGATTCTGGGAAAATTAATGGCCTTAATTTAGTGTTGCATTTTGTTAATCCCCATAGAAATCTGATAGTCTACAGATCAATTAAGTGATGGGATAGAGGGTGAGCTGCTGAAGACCTGCTGAGCACTATGGACTGGATATATTTTGCAGAATTAGATCTCACCATTAGTGAAGCCATATGATGACCTGCCACAAAATAGGGTAGGAGTTCACAGGTTACCTTTCTACGAAATGTTACCTTGGTGATGGCTCTTCTCAAATTCCATTTACTTTGTTGTGCTCTGTGCCAACTGCAAAGCTCAGATTTATTGTTAGAGTACATACATGACTAAGATTATTTTCCCTGCAGGCACGATAGAATTACCACTAATTGGTGGTGCAAAATATAAATTGTGCACAGCATAAACATGTAAACAATCAAAAGAACTGTAAACAGATAACAAATGTAAACAAATTGACTGTACAATACAGACAACACAAAAAGAAAATCAATAAAATGCACAAGTAAGTCCGTAAATGAGTCTCTGATTGAGTTTGTCATTGAGGAGTCTGATGGTGGAGGGGTAGCAACTGTTCCTGAACTTGATGGCTGGAGTCTTGTGGCACCTGGACCTCTTTCCTGATGCTAGCAGTGAGAACAGAGTGTGTGCTGGATGGTGTGGGTCTCTGATGATTGCTGCTGTTCTCCAATGGCAGCATTCCCTATCGATGCTCTCAATGGTGGACAGTGGCCTTAGCTCGATTTCTTCATGTCATTCACCTGGAAGCTGGTCAGACATTGGTTGTAATGGGTGTCTCACTGGCAGCATTGCTTCTCCTAGTGTAAAGTTAAACTGCTTCTTGTTTTGATGTTGATGCAAGTTGCTTGGGATTTGTGTTAAAGATCAAATGGTTGCTCTGTCATCAGTATGAAGGTTAGAAACCTAGTATATGATGTTGATAAACTAGCATTTATATAAATCCTTTAACAATGACACAATACAGGAGTGTGAAACAGCAAAATTGGACATACTAATAATGTTATTTACACATGATCCCAATTCCCTTGGCTAAATCTCTGCAAATACCTTGATTCAGAGCAGGGAACTGCAAGATTAATTCAAATTTGTAACAATGTCTGCCCAGTTTTGCTGAAGAATTGGCAGGAGAAATTTTTCTTTGTCTTGACAATATGTTAATAATTGCCTCTGCTCTTCTTCTGGCAAATTATCAATGGAGTCCGAGTTCATCTATTAATGGTGCCATATATTGGCCAATCATGGAAGCCTCAAAAGGACAATAGGATTTGCACTCTGTGATGTAATATTTGTAGATGTATTTGGGAGATAAATTGGTAAAATTAGAGTAGGTTACATACATACACACACTTTAAAACAGATCTTATTTGAAATACTGAGGAATTCATATTCAGTAACTTGACAGAAACCATGGAAAATGCTGTGCACATTTCACAAGTAGGTCCTAATTGAAATAACGTCATTAAAGCAACATGCAGGAGACATTCTGGCTGTTGAAAGCTCTTTGCAAGGGTTTTGACAGAGTGCACAGAAAGGTCACCCTTGGGTTTTGTTCACCTAAAACAACAGGTTGACCAAGAAGACCAACTCCTATTGTTAGATGGAGAAGGTCAGGGGTTTTGCAAGTGAGAGAGTCACATGGGCTTTCTGGCAGTTGGTATCTCAGATGAGAGAGAGAGAGAGAGAGAGAGAGAGAGAGAGAGAGAGAGAGAGAGAGAGAGAGAGAGAGAGCTGAACAGTGCAAGCCAGGAAGCTTGTTGGAACTGAAACAAAAAGCTCCAGAGTGGCAGATGGCTGGAAGTGCTATCTGTCTGATGTTTCTCTTGGAATAAGTGGAACAGAAAGGAACTCTGTGCTAGCCTGAAAGAAAGAGGTTATCATCTGGAGAACCCTGATGGGGCAAGTTTCATCATCAAGACACTGAGGTGAATGGTGGTACCTTAATTGTGGAAATCCTGGAATAATAAATCCCTCTCTGCAAACCCTACAAGAACCTTCCTGTGTGGTAAACATTTACCTATCGAGCACCAAAGCTTGGTGAACTTTATACATGTTAAATTCTGTGCACAGTATAAGAATTGCCTGCAACCACAGAACTTGGAAGAATGAGAAGTGAGATTGAACTGTGAACCAAAGAACTTTTCTTAAATCAACACACACATTACATACACGTGCGCTTAGAATTAGAAGGGGTTAAGTTGGGTTAGTTAAGTTAATAGAGATAAGCTAGAGTTGGATTCTGTTTTCAAGGTTAAAGATAATTAAAAGCAACTTTCATTTAAGTAACTACTTGTCTTGGTGAAATTCTATTACAGCTGGGTTTTGGGGTCCTTGGGATCGTAACAACTCAAGGAAGACACTAGCTTACACAAAGAACTTTTCTGGATAAGCAAAATTAGTTCCTCTGATTGTGTTCTTAAGTTCAATGTGCTTTCAAGTCAATCATATGGATGTTGCTGCGACTGTAGCTCTTGAGTTATAGGGAGAGTTATATAGCATGGGTCGTTATTCCCTGGAGTGGAGGAGGGTGAAGGGGTGACCTATAATTATGAATGGCATGGGTAAAGTGAATGCTAGCCTTTTTCCCAAGGTAGATGATTTTAGGGAAAAAAAGCAGAGGTTTTAAGTGAGAGGGACAAGATTTAAGAGGGTCCGGAGGGTAACATTCATTCAGAGGTTGTCCATATCTGGAACGAGATGCCAGTGGAAACAGTAGAAGAGGGTAGAACTTTGACATTCAAAAGACATTTGGACTGATTCATGGATAGGTCAAGATGAGTACAATCTGAACTAAATAAAGGTAAATGCGACCAGCCCAGAATGCCAGCTTGGTTGGTTTGGATGAGAAGCGTCAAAGGGCCTATTCCCTGTTTTATGGCTGTATGACTTTCCATGATTGTTGTTTGATGTATTGCTTCCTAACGTCTAAATTGATATGGTGCGAATGCTTATCAAGATGCTTTAACTTCAAATGCTTGTTCTTGTGCAATTATTTCATGGTCTATCCCTAACTTTCTCAGAATCTCACCCAGTCCTACAACATTTCTTTAACTTTTTATGTCTTCCTTTCTCCCATCCCACTAACTCTTAGTGACTGCTTTTGACCACTGTCGCCAAATACCATAGTACAGCAAAAAAAACCGATATCCGACACCTATGGGGATTGGTAAATAATGAGTGAATTTTCCATTGACTTAAGATTGATTGCATGCTGTGTGATTGGAGAACTGACTGGGGGCACCGCTTTTAAACTTTTGTATTTTTTACCTATTTATTTTCCATAATTTCTTTGCAAGTTGCTTGAGGCCGTTGGTTGCTTAAAATCTGGTTCAAGTGGATTTTACTGAACATTATCTTTAAACACATTCAATTCTCCATCTCATTCTTGTAAGATTCTTCTGAAAAACCCAAACACTTTGACCCTTCAAGTTCAATCTTCAGTTTGATCAATTGTTGATCTTTTGTATTATGCTTCTGTTGAATCATCTGGCAAAAATCCAAACATCCAATATTTTGAACTCTCTGAGAGAGAAGTAGTCCCTTGGCCTAAAAGGGAAGCCAGCTAAGAAAGACAATATTTTGGAATTTCTTTCTCACCCAATTTTTCAATTTTCATTTAATATGCCGAGGCCTTTGTAAAAGTCAGTTGATGAATGTTAAGTGTACGCTCAAAGAAATGTAAAAGCAAGAGTCACTTGAAGTGACCAGCAGGCCAGACAGCTCCTGTGTAAAGAGTAGCCAGTTCATATTTCAGGTCAAGGGTCCTTCATCAGAACTGGGAAAGTGAGAAAGCAAGCATATGTGGAAAAAGAAAAATGGAGTTAATGCTATAGTTTGATAATCTTGCATCTGAACTGGTTAAAAATGAACTGTTAGAGAAACTCAGTAGATCATGTAGCATCTGTGGAGGGAAACAGAGAGTCATCATTCCAAATAGAGAACCTTCATTAAAGCTGAAGATGGTGAGTGAAGGTAGCTGAAAAAAAGATGAGACAGAAAGGAGAAGGGCTAGGGCCAGTAAGTGATTGGTGGGCTGAGGAGAGATGAAGATTGATGGACAGGGGGTGGAGGTGAGGGCTGGAGGATGGAGTCAAAGGCAGCTGAGAATGGTTAGCAGACAAATTTAGACAACAAAAAGGGAGGGGCATAAAGGGGCAGCTTTACCCAGGTGGGTGAGGGTGAGGGTGATGGCAAAGGCAAAGACAGCTGCTGGTGGGAGTGGTGAGTTCTCTTGTGCCTCCATCCGAACTGGTTGGTTTTGAATCAAAGGGTAGATTCTGAAATTGTTGAATTTATTGCTGAATCCCAAGTACTGCATTATGTATACACGGAAGATGAAATGTGGTTTCTTGGGCATTTATTAAGCTTCAAAGACCAAAGTCAGGAAAATCTGAGTGAGATTTAAAGTGCCAGATGACTGCCAAATCTTGTGAACTGCCTTCTGAAAAATGATCACCCATTCAGTGTTTGGTTTTTAAAATGTAGCAGAAAAGCAACAGATCAATTTCAAGCCAAATCGTGGTACACCTTGCAGAACACTTCCACTTGATCAAGTGGCAGAAATGTCCCATTCAATATATTTTCATAGTTAAACAAACTGAAATCAGATTTATCTGATCAATGCTTTGGATGTGGTCAGGAAGTAGGTACTTTTTTTTAAAACTTTCCACTTGGTTTTGCTCTAAAGTAAAACCTTTTTGGTCAAACTTGGAGATTTATTGAGAATGGGTTATGGGAATTACATTTCCACAAACTGCAATGTTGTTTTTATTAGGTAATATTGAGGGAATAAATCTGAAATTAAAACTATCTACTCATCAAAAAACATTTGTAAAATTGCCTTAGCAGTAGCAAGAAAATGTATAGTGTGGCAGCCCCAATTGTGGAGATCGGGCCGGCACATCGTGCGGCAGCAGACGAGGACAGAGATCGCTAAAGCAACACCCAGGACAATGAACCGGCAGGGGTAGAAGCTGGCGCAGCATCAGACCTGGGGAAGAAGGGCATTCAAATGCATGGACGTTCCTGTCCGCTATTGTTATTCATATGGTGACTCAGTCAATCAGCAAAAACGGCGGGAACTTGAACAATATAAAAACAGCCTTTCCAGCCCTAATAAAGGAGTGAGCTTAACCTGCCACACTGTGTGTGTGTGTGTGTGTGTGTGTGTGTGTGTGTGTGTGTGTGTGTGTGTGTGCGCGTGCGTGCGTGCGTGCGTGCGTGCGTGCGTGCGTGCGTGCGTGCGTGCGTGCGTGTGTGTGTGTGTGTGTGTGTGTGTGTGTGTGTGTGTGTGTGTGTGTGTGCGTGTGTGTGTGTTTCTTTGTAGTGGTCAGCTACAATAGCAGTGACATGGAACTGTGGGATGCAGAAATGCATAGTTGTTTTTTTGGAGATCACTTATAATTTGAGAAAAATTTGATGTATTCTTGAAAATTTGGCACCTGTGCTTACAAATTGAGGGAATTAATTTATAGACCTTTTCCTTAAGCCTCGAACTTTGTTGACCTCTTTGAAAATATTAAAAGTTACAAATGATTAATTCCGTGTGGTAAGGGGGAACCATCTTGGCGCCTCACAGTTTGGCGGGCAGCAACCTCCTTTGAAGAAGACCGCAGAGCCCACCTCACTGACAAAAGACAAAGGAGGAAAAACCCAACACCCAACCCCAACCCACCAATTTTCCCTTGCAACCGCTGAAACCGTGGCTGCCTGTCCCGCATCGGACTTGTCAGTCACCAACGAGCCTGCAGCAGACGTGGACATTACCCCTCTATAAATCTTCATCCGCGAAGCCAAGCCAAAGAAAAAAATGGCAACCATGTTTCTATTCTAGTTTCCAACTTTTCTTTTCTCATGTTTTCTTACTTATTTCATTCCTTCTTTCTCTTTCAGCCTTTCTTTTGGGTTTAGTTTAGTGGGGGGAGGGGATTGGGGCTTTAGTTTTATTTCATAATGTAATAGATACTTGATTGTTATATTTTGTACTCAGATATCATTACATGTATGGAAAACATTTAAATAAAACTTAAAAAAAAAAATTCATAGAAACTCTGTAATAGTACAGAAGAGAGCAGACAAGCAAGGCCTAAAAATACAAGTCATAGGCCCATACCATGGTATCCAGCTCTTTTGCACTGGTTCAGCTAACATCTCAGCCCCAAAACAGTCAAGTGTTTCATTTGAATTTTTTTTTAAATGGTAGATGCTGGTTTTGCAATTCCAGAGGACTCCAAGAACCAGCAGCAACAGAAATTCATAAGTTACTTAAACAAAATGTTTTTAATTTTCTTCATACATAATAATAAGATAATAAGATCAATATTTAACTTATTACTATTAATTTAACCTAACCTAACCCCCTTCTAATTCTAAGCGCACATGTATGTGTTCAGGAAAGTTCTTTGTTTCAATGCTCAATCATCTGGTGCTTTAAGTTAAATTGTTACCGCTCAGGAAGGTCTCTGTTGGCTTCAGAGAGAGATATTTGTTTTTTGTTGGACACAAACAAACTGATCTCCTTCAATCAGCCACTTCAGTGTCTTTCCAAAGAAACTTTCCCCCTCATGAGATTTCCAAAAGATAACCTCTTCTTCCAAGTTACCACAAAGAGTTCTTCTTTTTCCCTGATTTCAGGAGAAACACATTAACCAGGCACATCCTCTTATAATTGTTTAGAATAGGGTGAACTTGGAACTCAAAACCAGTCTTCAAAGTTGTATCTTATGGCAGGTCTACAAAACTTGCAGATTCCAACACCAACTCCTGCTGTAAACTGAAATTCTCTCCTCCTCTCTCCATAGAGAATAACGTGTTTTTTTTCCCCCTCTCTTAGATCAGCAAACTTCAACCAGACTTAGATTGCTGGCACTGTCAAAAGATTAATCAGTTTCTGAGCCTAGACATCTGTTCCTTTAAAGACAATAGTCCATTTCAATTCCACAACATCAGTCCAATTAACACCTACTTGTGACGTCTTCATAGGCATTCTTCAAAGTCATTGTGAAGTCACTGGCAGACATGATGGTTCAACCTTAGGCATAGCTCTTGCATTTCAAATGAGATGTGTTTTGTGAAATGTTACTGAGATGTCAGTTTGTGTACCTAAACAAATACATAAACTAAACCACCACAATCTATACCTTTTAATGATATCTTTTATCATAATTTTATTAACCCATTCTGTAACACTGGAAAATCTGAAGTAAAACAGAAAACATTGTAAACACTCAGCAGATCAGACAGCATCTGTGGAAAGAGGACAGAGGTAATGAAGGACAGACTCCTTGTCAGAAGAGTGAAAGTGAAAAAAAACAAATGTTTACATTGCAGAGATGATAGGTAGATAGGACAAGGGGAAGATATCCAAAAAGATGAGGTCAGGATTGCTGTTGGGATAAACTGTGGATGGACTCATTAAGAGGTTAATTTAATTAATATATGTAATTAATTGAGCATGTGATGATTGTGCACTTGCTCTTCCTTCCATTTGAATGGACATGTCCTGAATCAGCTCTATGGGCACTTGAGTTCTAGCTGTGTTTATGATTTTATGTTTTAATTTCCCAAATTCCATATACCTATCTGGTGCTAGTTTTTCTGAAGTTCCGGAGGACAGTGAGTGAAAAGAATTTCACTTGTGCTTTTCAAAATAAAATAGTGGTATGCATAAGGGCTTGTACTTCCACATTTCTTCATACAGAGATTGATGGAACCATTTGAGAACTGACAATATTTTGTTTATCTATTTTTATGGAAATGACAAAGAGGCAGCAGGAGATGCTGATAGAATTTCTTGATCTATTATTGATGAGAAATCAAAAATGAAAACTTTGCATAAAAGTACCCTGATGCAATCATTTCTATTTCTAGTAAGTATGACTCCTGCTTCCAGAGAGGTTCCCCTTGATCCTCATTTAGTGTAATACCTATGTTCTCTCTGCAAGGACACTCTAAAATTTCTGGTTGTTGTCATTTTAACCTCCTTTTTCACTCCCATACCAACCTGTCAGTCCTCAGCCATCTCCATTGCTATGATGAAGACAACTACAAACTGGAAGAACAATTTCTTATATTCCACTTGGATGGTTTACAATTGAATGGTAAGAATATTGAATTTTCCAATTCAGGCAACGCACACACCAGGTGCTCTCCTCTCATGCAAACTCCCCTGTCAAATTAGTTTTCTTCTTCCTTTGTTCCAACTCCCCTCCTTTCTCAGCCTGGTTCCATCTGCTTATCATTCTGTCCCCATCCAGATCCATCTATCACTGACCAGACTTTGACCCAGACATTGAGGTACTTCCATATACAGGTCGTCCCTCCTGGTCCTCACAGTCCTGAGTCAGGATCTCAAATCAAGACATTATCGGGCATCTTTTGCCTTCACAGATTCTACTTGGGCTGCTGAGCTCTCCCTGCATTCTGTCTTTATTCCAGTTTTCAGCATCTGCGACCTTCTGTTCCCTTGGCCCCTATTGCTTTCCTTTATATTTGGACATGTTCAAGTGTTGTTTTGTTGTTGAGTGCAGTGATTCCCACTACTCACTTCTGAACCTTGTTCCCACTGAGGCTGATATGAGAACTGGAGGCAAAAAGTCTCAGCTCAGGAAAACTGGAAAGCAGAATATTGGTAAGTGCCACTTGAGGGTGAAGTGAATGACTACGCTCATCAGTAGTAAATCATAAAAATCTGTAGACACCATGGTTGAAATAAAAACACAAAACGCTGGAGAAACTCAGCTGGTCAAGTCGTGTCCTTTATGTAGCAAAGGTAAAAATATATAACTGTCGTTTCAGGCTTGAGCCCTTAATTAAGGTACTTTGATGAAGGGCTCAAGCCCAAAGCATTGGTCATGTATTTTTACCTTTGCTACATAAAGGTCACTGTTTGACCAGCTGAAGTTCCCGAGCATTTTATGTTTTTATGACAATTCTCAGCATTCAGCTGTTAATTGTGAATAGGCTGGTTGGGAGATCAATGGCCAGATTGGATTTGTGTTTTTTTGTGCACAAGACTTACCTGAGCATTTTTCTATATTTACTGAGGATGCCTTTGATCTCAGTGTCATTATAAGTGTAACAAATTGAAGAGGATAAATATTTGGAGGCCAAAGCTGAGATATTGTGGAGCCCTGTAGCTTGGAGAGAAAGAATTATACAAAGAAATGAAAATCTCAGGAGAAAGATGTGCTGCAATAACTACAATGAAGGCCAAGCAGCATCTATGGAGTGAAATGGACAGTTTGTAGCGACAGCTACACTGCTACTGAAAGAACTCACAACCAGACGGGTTGAGCTCAGTGAGCAGGTGAGTTATTGCAGGCTGCTGGGCTGGACTTGTACTCCCAGCCCGGACCTGGCTGAGAACCGCGCTGGGAGGTGCTGACGTCACCCGGGCGTCACGTGGTTCCCCCAGTGCGGGCTTCTGAGCCCAGTGCTGAGAAGAAGGATAAACCCGACGGCGCCATTTTGGTCAGCTGCCCCGCCGCATGAATTACAAGCGGGGCCGGTTCGTGTTCATTTTAGATTGTTTGAGCTACTGAAAGAAAACAGAGACACACGCCAAGAGCACTTCAGTTTATACAAATCTTTATTACAAAATCTTAAGCTGATTTCAAACTACAATATGCAAGCCCTTCCCAATTACACTTATCAATGCCTGGACTGGTCCCAACTGCCGAAGTGAGGCAACAACCGCACACTTGTAGTAGGTTGCCGGGGTGCTGGTAGCAGCTTCTCCACCTCCCCCAACCGGAACGTTGGTTGAACTCTAGAAGTTCTTCTTTTTGCCGAGAGACGTTTCCAGCCCTTGGAGAGTCTCAAACTTCAGCAGCGGGTCCATGGCTTATATTACCCAAAAATTGCTTACTCAAGTACCTATTCCCTGCACAAAAAAAGTTAACCGAGCATGCCTAAGCTTCTATCAAATACCACAACTTTCTAGCTTATTACTTTGAATACAATGGTTTACTTAGCTTTAAGGTCTCGCCTGACAGTCTGCGACCAACAATCCCATCAATCTCAAACAGCAACCGGCTAACAAGCAGGAAGATTAAATATTCTTTGTACCAGATGTCTTCTTGTTAGATAACTGCATCTCTGGGCCCCATGGTGGAATTTATCTTATGTCTGCTGATTCGTACATTATTCTCAAACTAAGTTTCTGATACTTAGCCTTGCATAAGCAAAAGCATGGTCTAAATCCTCCATTACATTCCACCCCTTGGTCGCAGTCTGTCACTTACGAGACCTAACAAGCATTCGAGTACAGAAGGAGCGAAAAAGAGAAACCAAAACTACAATAATCACAAAAATAATCAATAATGCGAGCAACCAATGGAGAATAGTGTGGCCCCATCCATCAAATGTTCCAGTTAATCATGAAAAAGGATTCCAACCAAGGCTCAAGCTATCCTTGTGGGCCATAATACCCAAACGCTGAAGCTCACAAACAGATTTTGAAACATGCTGAACAATATCAGACATATTAGTGGATACATC
This sequence comes from Narcine bancroftii, assembly GCF_036971445.1. Lineage (NCBI taxonomy): Eukaryota > Metazoa > Chordata > Chondrichthyes > Torpediniformes > Narcinidae > Narcine > Narcine bancroftii. Next base: position 143,987,332 of record NC_091471.1, on the reverse strand, counting down.
GGGCCATGTCCCCCACGGGCAACTCCCTTGGAACGTCCCTGACACTACAAATCCAATTGCTGGCATCAAAGCAGCGGTTAAGCCAGATCACCAGGAGCACAAGATGGAGGACCTGGTACAAAGAAGCCTGACAAATGTCATAAGCGTTTAGCATTTAAATAAACTAAACCATCCTGTTCCTCAAAAGCTATCCGGCTTCTGGACCAGCCAAACAGGGCTATTAAAGGGCGACGTTGCGGGCCTCACTACCCCTTCTTCTTGCAAAGCATCGATGGTGGCAGTAATCTCTTCCTGCCCTCCAGGGAGGCGATATACTGGTTTCGGGGGGTGGAGGCACCATCACAGGATCCCACTTAGCCCAACCCACCACTAGTCTTTTTGTAATAGTCCGAATTCCAAATGCAAATCCCCCTTGGCTAGTATTAAGGGCCGTACCGGCCAACATATTGATACCCAGGATACACTTGTCAGTGGCAGCCACCAGGGCATGTAACCATACAGGGGAAGGGCCATCACCCACCGTGGCGCGGACTTTTATTTCCTTTGCCAGGGTGATCGCTCCTCCCATCCCCTCTATTCGAAATGTCGGTCCAGTCCAGAGGTCGGGGTTACCAGGATTCACCGAGTGCTCCGCACCGGTATCGACCAAGTCTAAATATTGGCGGTCATTACCCCCACCCCAATGGATTGTTAACGGTATGTAGGGCCGTGGGTCCCCGTGTATCCACCGTATCTCAATGGAGTAGACATGGGAATCCCGCCCGCACCCTCATGCCTTAGTAGGGTTCGGGGGCTTCCAGGACCACATGCTACTATTATCCATAAGAGCCTTTTTAACCAATTGTTGTATCTCATCACGGGTAACTGGAGCAAGAGAAGCTGGCTCGATAGGAGCAGCAGTGGGAGCAGAAGGCACAGTTGAGTCAGGAAGACTCAACAGCTGGGGATGATGTTCCCTTGCCTTCCTCTTATAAAGGGCATAAAGGACCGCAGTAGATTTCCCATCAATATCACTTTTAGGTTACGCCTAACTTTAACAAGGTTAGAAAAAGGTCCTTTCTTGTCGGTCCGTTATTGGCAGCAGTCCCTCTCTTTTCAACCTGCTTGTCTGATTTAACCTGGGTTGTACGTGAGTGGATTTTACCTCCCAACTCTAATTCTCGAAGCCCAGATAAGGCGTGCACCGCCTCAGACACAGGGTGTCCAATTAGCGAACTAGTTACGGACAGAACAGTGGGTTGGGCGGAATGAACCAATCTGGTATGCATTCCGGCCATGAATATCTCTTCATCAGGACTCCCCCCATGTACCCACAGCCTCAAATGCCCTGCATACAAGGCAGAGGCCAGGGCCTGCTGACAAATTACTGCTATACCCTCCTCTGGGGTGCCCCAATTGTTCTGCAAATGTAAATCCCAATCTACTGGTGACTTGTATACTCGTAACAGGGCATCCCCTAGAGTGGCAAGTAAGTAATCCATCCCTCTCATTCTACCATGTAGCTCAGCAGTGACCCGGATATCAGTAGTCAATGTTCCTAATCCCAACAATTCCTCAGGGGTTAAATATACATTACCCCCAAACACGCAGGAGCCAGGCCACCAGAGTTCCTCCCGTCTTTTGCCTAAATCAATCTCCAATGGCGGCCAGCTCTTTTATAGAGTAGTCACGTATCGTTGACTGCTCCCGACCCCTGTTCCCACTTTCGCCCACAGGGCCCTCTACCCAATGGATGAGAGGAGGCCGAGGCCATCTCGAAGAGCCATTGAGAATAAGCAGGGGTTCGGGTACCTTCCCCTGAGTCCGCTTGGGAGGCTGGGGCATCTATCCCTTCAATCTCTACCATTACATCACACTCTTCTCCATCTCCGTCTGTTTTGGAAGTCCACTGCCTTACGGGGCGGGCGTGAACAGCGGGTGGAGAGGATAGTACGTCAGGCACATGCTGAAGAGTATCTGCATTATTACCATTGTCATCATTCCAGACATTCCTGTCCCAATCATCAATTACATCAGGATCGTCACCGTTCTTTATCATGGCACGAATACGATGTGGATCGGGTTCCACCCCTTGCTTTTCCTTATCTGCACAGAGCTGCTTCCGGAGTTTAATATTATGGCAGATCTTTTGGACATGCTTATCCACCCATTCTTTAGCTCGGTCCTGACTGGTGCGAACAATCTCCCTCATCATGGAGCAGCATTGTTGCATGGCTTCTATCTCCTCCTCTAGTTGCTCTCTCTTATGCTGGGATTCTACTTCTCGCTGAACTAATTCTGCTTCATGCTGTACAGCGCGGCATAAGGCTGTGGCCAGTAGCCAAAAACTATCTGTCAGCGTCCCATTTTTATCAGAAAATTTACTCTCGAAGGAGAGTGGCAACCCGCTCTCCCAGAGGTTGTCGGACTCTGGCTTTACCCTACCCTTAATTTAGTCTATGTGTCGTCTGAGTCCAGCGTGCTTGTTGAATGAAGTGATAGGAGAAGGTATTCGGTTCAACAATCAGTTTATTACACAGCACAAGAATAAAGCTTAACAGAGCTCTGGTTCAGTCGTTAGTTCATAGGTTACCTGCACAGTGAGCTATTCCCCAAGACTGACCTCTACTGTCCAGTCTCTACAGTTTATATAGCTCAACCTTATCATACAGAACAAAAGTTGACTTCCTTTGCTAGATTTCATTATCATACAGAACAAAAGTTGGCTTTCTTTGCTAGATTTCTTGCATAAGATTTATCACAAGTAATTTCCTGCTCTGCAGATATCTGGGGTATAGAGCTCCCATCTTAATCCTCAAGGCCAGAATATCCTGTTGTTTTGATCAGAAATCAATTCATACCCCAGATATTTCTAATTATTTCTTTGTTCTCATCTGGCCATATTCTTCTGTTCTACTCAACACCTCCTTCTGTCTTAGCCTTCCTACTGAGTTAGTTTCCATTCGCTTTGTTTCTGACAGTCTCTGTCAGGATTCTCTTTATTCTTGTCTGGCCATCGTCTCCTGTGCTAATCAACACCTCCTTTTGCCTTAACCTTCCTACTAAATTGTTTCATACATATCCTCTCTTTTGTATTTTGGGAGCAGGCAATTCTAAACCTACTGTAATCAGCCAACTTTGCTACATACTGTGGCTGCCCCTTACTTACATTACTCTTTCCCTTCACCATGAGATAAATATTAAATTGTTACATAGTAATAGTAATATGTATATTCTACATATTTTCTATGATTAATTAACCCCTATATTCCAACAAGGCACACTTGAGGATCTAACCTCTCATCCCAACTAATGGGTGGTCCCAACAAAGACAGGGTATTGGCCAACATGCCAAACCCATCGTCTTTGGAAGTCCATCCCGGAATCAAGAACTGCTCAGGGCTCACCTCTTTCTTTCAGCGAAACATCTCGAGACCAATCCTGCTGACTACGCCAATTTATTCTGGTAAACTTGTACCTCTCACTTTGTTCATTTTAGATTGGTCACAGTGTTAGAGCTACCGAAAGAAAACAGAGACACACGCCGAGAGCACTTCAGTTTATACAAATCTTTATTACAAAATCTTAAGCTGATTTCAAACTACAATATGCAAGCCCTTCCCAATTATACTTATCAATGCCTGGACTGGTCCCAACTGCCGAAGCGAGGCAATGACCGCACACTTGTAGTAGGTTGTCAGGGCGCCGGTAGCAGCTTCTCCACCTCCCCCAACCGGGATGTTGGTTGGACTCTAGAAGTTCTTCTTCTTGCCGAGAGACGTTTCCAGCCCTCGGAGAGTCTCAAACTTCAGCAGCGGGTCCATGGCTTATATTACCCAAAAATTGCTTACTCAAGTACCTATTCCCTGCACAAAAAAAAGATAACCGAGCATGCCTAAGCTTCTATCAAATACCACAACTTTCTAGCTTATCACTTTGAATACAATGGTTTACTTAGCTTCAAGGTCTCGCCTGACAGTCTGCGACCAACAATCCCATCAATCTCAAACAGCAACCAGCTAACAAGCAGGAAGATTAAACGTTCTTGGTACAAGATGTCTTTTTGTCAGATAACTGCATCTCTGGGCCCCATGGTGGAATTTAGCTTATGCCTGCTGATTCTTACATTATTCTCAAAGTAGGTTACTGATAGTCAGCCTTGCATAAGCAAAAGCATGGTCTAAATCCTCCATTACACCTTCCTAGTGGTGTGCCTCCACACAGGACCCCCCCCCCCCCCCCAGAACCAGTGCCAATGTCCTTTTTAGCTGGGCGGCCTCGCTTCTTGGGCTGGGCCACAATCACTGGTTCGGTGGGATTGAGGTGCACTGGCTTCAGCCTGTCCACAGTAAACAGTTCCCACCTGCCATCAATGTTCAGCGTGAAAGTAAATCCTGAACGCTGGACAACCTTGTATGGCCCTTCATAAGGTCCCTGTAGTTGGGGATGTGAGATGGCCGTGTGCCATGTCTGGGCGGCAGTGGGGGTGCGATGGAGTCTAAGCGGGCCCGGAGGTGGGGAAGCAGCTCATGCGGCAACCGCTGGGGATTGTGAGGTGCATTGATTAACTCACCAGGAAGTGCCAGTGGTGCTCCGTAGACCAACTCAGCTGATGACACCTGCAGATCCTCTTTGGGCATGGAGCAAAAGCTCAGGAGCACCCAAGGCAGTTCGTCCACCTAGTCAGGACTGGTGAGGAGGTCATAAATGCCGACTTAAGGTGGCGGTGCAGACGCTCAACCAGCCCATTGGCCTGCGGGTGATAGGCCATGGTGCGGTGTAGCTAGATCCCCAACCTTTTGGCGAACTCTGCCCAGAGCACAGAGGTGAACTGGGCGACTCAATCACTGGTGAGGTGATTCGAGGTGCCAAACCAGGTGACCCAACCGTGCAACGGCGCTCGGGAGCAGGAGTCTATGGAGGCGTCTGGCATCGGGATCGCCTCGGGCCAACGAATGGTGTGGTCCATCACCGTGAAAAGGTAACAGTTGCTCCGGGAAACAGGTAAGGGCCCGACTATGTCCACGTGAATGTGACTGAACCATTCCCGGACATGCTCAAACCCTTGCACGGGTTCCCTGGTTTGCCTATGTACCTTGGATATTTGGCAATGGGTGCATGTTCTGGCCCAGCCCGCAATCTGCTCCCGCAACCCATGCCAGACAAACTGCTCTGCCACCATCCGGACCATAGGCCTGATAGGCGGCTGCGATAGGTCGTGGATGTGATAGAAGACTTGCCTGCACTATTGCTGGGTGCCCATGGAGATATCGCACAGGATGGTGCTTCCGCCGCTCGGAGTTGGGAGGTCTCAGAAACGCAGGCCCGTGATGGCAATCCCAAAGGTTCGCATCTCCTCATCGGACTTGTGGTCCCAAGCGAGCTGGTCAAAGTCGAGGCCGGGCATCAGCACGCAGATAGGTGGTCGCGAGAGTGCATCGGCAACCACGTGTCCTTCCCAGCCTTGAGCCGAATGTCGGTGGTAAACTCCGACATGAAGGAGAGGTGAGACTGCTGCTGGGCCGACCAGGGGTCCTTTGCCACCGCGAGTGCCTGGGTGAGGGGTTTGTGGTCAGTGAAGATGGTAAATGTCATCCCCTCCAAGAAATAGCAGAAATGCGGCAGTACCAGGTACATGCCCAGTAACTCACGGTCAAAAGCGCTATACTTGTGGTCTGGTGGGCGGAGAAGCCGGTTGAAGAATGCCAGAGGCTTCCATTGTCCATTCACCTGCTGCTCCAGGACGGTGCCGATGGCTGTGGCAGAGGCATTGATGGAGAGCACCATATGCAGGTCAGTGTGCGGGCGGGCGAGCATGGTAGCCTTCGTGAGGGCGTCCTTGGTGGCCTCAAATGCACTGCAAGCCTCTGGGGTCCAGGTGAGCGTTTTGTGCTTGGCTGCAATGAGGGCGAATAGTGGCTACATGATGTGTGCCACTCCCGGGATGAATCGGTTGTAGAAGTTGACCATACCTGCGAACTCCTGCAGCCCCTTGAGATTGTCCGAATGTGGGAATTCCTTGCTAGTGGTGTCCTTCGTAATGGTAGGCATGGCTCCTTCAGCCGTGATGGTATGGCCCAGGAACTGCATGGACTCTTTCCCGAACTGGCACTTGGCTGGGTTAATGGTGAGGCCGGTCTGCCAGCTGGGAGAAGAGGGTGCGCAGGTGGGCCTTGTGTTGCACCTGATCCCTCCTGGCAATGAGGATGTCATCTAAGTAAATGACGACGAAATCCAGGTCCCTGCCCACTGAGTCCAAGAGGCGCTGGAAGGCCTGCACAGTGTTCTTGAGCTCGAATGGCATGTGAAGGAATTTGAACAAGCCAAAGGGGGTGATGATGGCCGTCTTGGGAATGTCCTTAGAGTGCACTGGAATTTGGTGACACCCATGCACCATGTAGGTTGGCCGTAAAGTCATGGATATGAGGGATGGGGTAAAGGTCAGAAACTGTCGTCTCATTGAGCCGTCAATAGTCTCCGCAAGGGCGCCAGCCACCAGAGGCTTTCGGGACCAGATGGAGCGGTGAGGCCCATGAGCTGTTGGACCACCAAATGATCCCCAGCTCCAACAGATGCTCCTCCTTCGCCACTTGGATCTTGTCAGGTGGGAGCCGGCATGCCTTGGTTGAACCGATGGGCCCTAGGTGGGGATGTGGTGGGACAGCCCATGGTGCGGCGAGGCAGTGGGGATCTGTGGCTTGAGGAGGGTTGGAAACTCACCCAGGATTCACTGGAACCAATCTCTGGGCATGCTGATCTTGGCCATCTGTGGCTGCTCTGTGCAGGAGGCATCAAGATGAACAGCCTGGAAAGTACAGGCATCCACCAGGCGCTTACCCCAAATGTCCACCAGAAGCCCGTGGGCAAGAAGGAAGTCGGCACCCAGGATGGCGGTCGGAAGGGACGAGACGGTGAACCTCCACAAGAACTTTCGACAGCAGATCTGGAAGTGGACTGTCTTGTCTCCATACGTCCGGATCTCTGTTGTGTTGGCTGCATGGAGGGGATGTCCTCGAGGTCAGTTCCATGGCCAGGATGACGCTAAACCCAGTGTCGACTAGGAACCGCCAGCCACCGACTGAGTCCCACAGGTAGAGGAGGCTGTGTCCTTGGCCAGCCGCCACAGCCATTAACAGTGGCCGGCCTGCTCATTTCCCTGGAACGAGCAGGGCTGACGACACTTCCGAGCCTTGGCTCCCCAGCACTGGTGGTAGAAGCCGAGGCATAGAGTGGATGTCGTGCCACTGGTTATGCTCTTGGTGGCCCCTGCAGGGGCCAGATGCTCTACAACAGCGCTAGGGGCGGGCTTAGTGTTGTCATGCCTGTGCCTCATGACCTGGTGGACCATCGAGCCCTCCAGGAATCGCTCGAGCCATAGCTCTTGGGTCTTCTGAGCGACCTTCCTCAGGTCGGTAAAGCTCTCTTGGGCCAGTAATGGCTGGATGTTCTCAGGCAGATGGTTGAGGAAAATGTGCTCGAAGAGTGGGCAGTTAGTGTGATCACCCATGAGTGCAAGCATATCGTCCATCCACTCCATCAGGGACCTGTCCCCCAGGGCCTCGAGGTGCAGCATCCGAGCGGCATGCTAGCGCCTGGATAGTGTTAGGTCTGCTTTGTTCATGAATGAGTGAGACAAACACCAGGCTGAATCGAAATCAGGGTTCTTTGTTCTTTATTACCGGATTGTAACACTTGCGACCAACCATGTTAGTCGGAGAATGCATTCTGCCGTTATCAGCAAAATGGTGATTTTTTATACCCTTGGATATGTGCTTAGAACATCATCATATCATTACTTGTCCAATGACTAAAACTGTTGCTATCCTTTCCCTGCTAGCTTCCTGCCTCTCAATCCATCAATGTCTCTCTTATCTTGTAAGTACAAGGATGCATTCACATCTTGTTACAGCCCTGTACATTCCCATCTCATGATGTTTTACCTAACAATAGTCCGAGGGATTCGGTGAGCACTCGCTTGATGGTCTCGTATTTGTCTTCAGCAGGTGGGTGCTGAACAAGGTGCAGCACGCGTTTGGCTGCGGCCTGGTCCAGGGTGGCAACCACATGGGAGAATTTGGTTGTGTCGGATGAAATCTGGAAGAGGTGAAACTGAGCCTACGTGTGGCCGAACCAGGTCTCCAGCTCCTAACCCCAGAATTCAGGCAGCCTGATGGCTATAGCACTGATACCAGGTTCACTCATGATGGGTTCAAAGACATTTGAACCAGTCGGGGGTCACCAATTGTAGCGGCGGCTACACTGCTCCTGCAATAACACACGCAACCAGACGGGTTGAGTTCAATGAGGAGAACTGATTTATTGCAGGCTGCTGGCCAGACATGGCTGAGAACTGCGCTGGGCGTTGCTGACGTCACCCGGGTGTCAAGTGGTCCCCCAGCGTGGGCTTCTGAGCCCTGTACTGAGAAGAAGGGGAAATCCCCAACAGCACCATTTTGGCCGGCTGCCCCTCCGTGTGGATTATAAGCGGGGCCAGTTTGCCTGCCAAGTGGTGTGCCACCACAAGTTCATGTTTTCTTCAAGACTGAGTTGGGAAGCATTTGTCTCTTCACAACCCAGACTCAATCAAGGGTCCCAATCCTAAATGTTGACTGGCCTTTTCACTCCATGGACACTGCCTGATCTACATCCATAATCCCTCCTGCATCCACTTGTCTGTTCAAGATTCCAGCATCTGCAGTTCTTGCATTTCAAGGAAACTACAAATAATCATGGCTGAAAGCATTTGGAGGTACTTAGCCTTTAGTCCTCGCATCAGTGAGTATTGAAATGACATGGAGTGTTCTCTCATTATCCTTCACCAGCACTCATCACTGCAAGTGGCAAGCCAGCAGAGTTTTGATCTGATCTGTTGACAGTGGGTTTGCTTACCTCTGGAATTACGATGCTGCTTTGCTTCACATGTTGGGAGGAACCTGCTATAGCTTCAGCAGGTTAGCACTTCAATTTTAGGAAAACCAGGTGCTTTCTGTGGTATATTCTGTAATACTCTCTTATCTTGATGAAGCACAAGGACAGAAAGACACCAATGGAAGATAAAAGTTTGTAGAATGGCATACAATTAAATCCTATCTTCCCTGGACGAAAATTTATTATCCAAGGTGGAAAACTTTCTTCCAGGGTGGAAATGCCAAATAGCAGAGAAGAAAGGTTGAAGGTAAAAGTTTAAAGGAGATGTGTAAGGCAGGTTTTTTTTACATGAAGTGTTAGGTTCTCAAGACCTGCTGCCTGTTGAGGCAGTAGAAGTAGATACAATGCCAACATTTCTGAGCCATTAAGACAAACTTGAACAAGCGTGGAACAGAAGAATACAAACCATGTCCAGGCGGATAGGATTGGAATCGTGCTTGATGCCGATCTGCTGGGCTAAAGGGCCTCTGTCTGTACTGTTCAATGTTCTATGATTTTGGGAAATGCGTGTAATTTTTTTTAGTCAAGCACATACTATTTGAAGTGTATAACATTGTTAGGATGTAGGAGGTATGACAAAAGGCAACTTTCCACCAATGTGACAATTACTAATTTATTTATTTCTAGATATTGGTTGAGGGATAAATAATTTTCAATACAGCAGGAATAACTTCCCAGATTCTCTCATTTAGGTTGGCAAATAGGACCATAATCTCACATATATTCTAAAAGCAGTTATCTTCTGCCAGTAAAACACTCCCTAAATGCTGTGCTAAAGAGTTAGCTGAGATTTGGGGCTCAGATCCATGGTACAGGATGTGAGCCAAGCAACCTTCGGAATCAGAGACAAGTGTGTGATTAACTGATGCCAGCATTTAATACTTTCCTACAGGTTGTCTGCTATTCTCTGTGGATCTATAGAGCTACTACTCACATTCTGGTAAAGCAAATACAGCAGATGTTCTCCGCTACGATTCTGGTGCAGTTTGTAAGAGTATGGGCAGAGAAATGGCGAAGATCGCCTGTGCCCAACTATTTAAATGAGGTTGCCCTTCCAATAACCCCTCCTTGTTCTGAAGGGGTCAGCACAGAAGGGCATCTTGGATGTGATCCCAGCTTAAGTATGTGAACTGTGACCTTGGGAATTTTTAGGCCAGAGTTTTTATCACTTGGAATTATTGTTTAAAAGAAACCCACTCTATTTCAAAACTGATTTGATTTGCATGGAATTCAATATTTAAAGAATTCAAAAACAAGTAAGTCTATTCTGTAAGTAACTCTTTGTTGATATATCAAATGGAAGAATTTGGAATTCTAATTAGAATGAATTAATAATTGGAGAACAAACTCTTATTGGAATAGTAAAACATTACCATCCTAAATAAAAAGGAAAGTCTGTGACAGATATTTACAAAAACTAGGAGACTTTCAGAGATTGGAAATGTGTTTCCATCTACCTTAGTCATTTAAGAAACAAAAGCCCGGAGTAGACCAATTAGCCTCTTAAGCTTCAGTAAGATCATGGCTGATGCAGATTTGGCATCAGCACCACTTTTCAGTCTTTTTTCCCTTAAACCACTTGACTCCTTTGTAATTCAAGCACCTGACAGTCTTTGGCTTTACTATATTCAGTAACTCTGCCTCAATTTCTATCAGGGGTCAAGAATTTCAAAGAGTAAGATCCTCTAAGAGAAGGAAGTTATCCTCATCAGCCATTCAATGGAGTGCCAAGACCAAAATAAGAGAAGAACTCATTATTGCACCAAGCTTCAAATTCGGTTATGGTTGTTGGGGGGTGGTGGAAGAAGAGAAGAACTGAGTCCTTTACTGAGAATAATCTTTTGGATCATGAGGGATACACAATACATGATGAACGATGAAATTGAATTGAGAGATGAGATCTTATCCCCTCTCAAAGAATGAACAATTGACAATTTTGGCTTGACAAGTCATCAGTGAGTAAGAGCTCTAGTCAATGTGTCCAATATCACAGAAGGCAACTTGGGAGAATAATGGTGATATTGATTCTGTGCTGCAGTGCCATTATTGGTGACCTATATCATATTGATAACTTTTGCCAGATCTTATTTGCTTATATTTCTTTTAAAGAGATCATAAAATGCAGCTTTTAGCAATACTTGGTATCACTAAGTAGGGAAGGTACATTTAATTATTAAAAATGGCGGCACAGATGGAGTAGCAGTTAATGCAATGCCTTTACTATGCCAGCAATAGGGACCGGGGCTTGAAACCCACGCTGTCTGTAAGGAATTTGTACATTCTTCCCATGTCTGTGGAGGCAGTAGAAGTAGGGTTTTCCCTGGGGGATCCAGCTTCCTCCCACCATTCGAAATATATCAGGGTGTAGTTTAATTGGGTATAAATTGAGCAGTATGGACTCATGGGCCGAAAAGGCCTATTACTATGTCTAAATTAAATTTTAAATTTAAAAAATTGAATTCATCAACTAAAATTCACTGCTTTTATTATAACACTTGAAATCTGTTGATTTGGTGGAAGGAAAAGATGTGGAGTTCCTCTTTATACGCCACCTGTACTCCACTCCCACATGTTAATGTCAAGAAAGAAGATTTGTTGGGTTTCTTAAAGAACAGTAAGGTGGTTAAGTCAACAGGCCCTGATGTGATCTCTCTCAAGTATTGAAGCAAGAGAGCAGATTGCTGGGGTCATGGCAGAAATCTTTTTATTCTATTTAGCCACAAAGTCTGAGAGGATTGGAGGATGACCAAAGTTGTTCCTCTGTTGAAGAAAGACAATAGAAACAAACCAAGAAAATTATAAATCAATGAGCATGACATCAGAGGTAGGAAAATTATTTAAGAAATTCTCATGGATGGGATCTCTCATATCTGGAAAAGCCTAGATTTATTGGAAATAGTCAGCATGGCTTTCTGTGGGAATAGCTATGTATTACAACTTTACGAGTTTGTTGAGGAGGTGATCAAGATGAAGTTTGGGCAGCAGGTGCTGTTTTCATGGACCAGTAAAGATTTCAACAAATATGTCATGGTAGGCTAATCTAGATATTAAGGCATATGGGATTCATGGAGGCTTGGAAGACTTGTTTCAAAATTGGCTTGGTCTGAGAAAACAGTGGAGAGGTATTATTCTGACGAGAGCCTGTGACCAGTGGTGTTAGCTTAAAAGGTTTGCAAGCAACCCCAAAATTAGCATAGTTGTGGAAAGTGAGGAAAGTTGTCAAAGGATTCCGCCAGTTGGAAATGTGGGCAGAGAAATGAGCATAGGACCATAGAACACTACAGCCCAGAAATAGGCCCCTTTAGCCCTTCTAATCTGTGCTGAACCATGACAGGTAGACTTTATTTCAGACAAGTGTGTGGGGAATTTTGGGAGGTCAAATGTAAGAGGAAAATATACATGGCTGTTAGAAGCATTAACGTACATAAGAATCTTGGGTGCAAGTACACGAATGGACAGAGAAGGATAAATACCATGTGCAGGGAGATGTGCAGTTTAAATTGGCATCATAGTTGGCACAGACATTGTGGGCCAAAGGGCCTGTTTGGGTGATGCATTGTTCTATGTATCATGCTATTTTATACCTTGTACTGTAGATCAAGGTTTAGAAACCTGAGTGAAAAAATAAACTGCTGGAAGAACTCAACGGATCAAACTGCATCTGTGAAGGCAGCAGTCAAAATGATGTCCTATTGAAAAAAAGGAAAATTTCTTCAAAGTTGGTACACCTTGAGAGAACATTTAGAAGTTGTTCTGTTTATCTTCTGGGATGCACTTTAAAACATTAGCCTCATCAAAGCAATATTGTTTACATAGGTTTTGCATAGAAGTTAGTGCTAAAGTTTTTAATTTTCTACTTTGTTTTCTTGATTTTCCCATTAGTAAAGGAATTTGTGGGGAACCAGCAGAATAAAAACTAATGCCCACTTGTACTGGTAACCAGGTTGCTTATCACTTCGGGTCTGTAAATGACACGTTGGTGCAAATATAGATAGCAGTTACACTGTCTGGCAATGAGTCAGTGTTTCCATTGGTGTGAGGGGAAGACATTAATTTTTTGGTAATCTGCATCAGAATTGACATAGTAGGGTCAATGTTGCAAGGTACTGTAACTGTAGCATCAGACAATCTTATTCTTCACAAGGCCCATTAAGCCTGTATTATCATTCTTCTTCCTAATTAGATTACATGGATCATTGAAAGGACACTGTTCTGAATTGTGTTCGAACATTGTGTTTTGGTAGACACAGCAATGTCAGCAACAATTTCTCAGCAATAGCCACTTCATCAATGTTTTTGCAGCACCAAAGCTACATCAGCAGTTTTTGAAGCTACATGTAATGAGGAGAGTTTTGAAACCCCAGATGGGCAATGTACTCCTGGATAATTTCCAATCAATGAGTTACACAACTTCAGAAATAGTTTGGAGTCTGATGGGGTGGATTGATGTACAAAACCAACAAAATAAAAATATTATTTTTTACATTCTATGAGAAAAATCCAGTATTTATAAACTGCTAGCATTCAAGTTACAACTATTTTGATAGAACGTAAAACAGTACAGCACCATAACAGGCTTTTCGGCCCATTGTCTGCAATACAATATCATGGAAGTGGGATGTATAAAGGAAGGGGATGAGTCAGACGGAGATTGAAAACTTGGCTGAATGGTACACTGTAGCGGTGTTCTGACGGCACTACAACTCCCAGGAGCCATCGAACCAGCCATGTGATTTCAGTGCATGATGATATCAGTGGGTCGAGCACATGATTCTGCCTTTGAAAAGGTTGTGTGGTTTATGAAAAATAAATTCATTTGATTCACTCTAGAAACACCTTGTGTGTGTTTTTTGGTGTCTACTGTGATTCTGGCCACAATTCGTGACCCCGATGAGTCCAAAAACATACTTTTGGACAAACATGGACTCTGCAGCCATTGCTGTGAAGCTGCCACCTTTCTGGACCGCTGAACCTGAACTGTGGTTCCAACAGGCTGAAGCACAATTTCACCTGCACAAAGTTGAATTGAACACCACTCATAATTCCCATCTCGTCGGTGCCCTGGACAAGCCATCACTAAGAGGGTCAGCAACTTCCTACAGGATCCATCACATACCAGCAAGTATGATGCTTTAAAAGCACTCTAATTATGTTTATATAGCCTGTCCCATAGGGAAAGGGCATCAAAACTACTGCATTTTGATGGGTTTGGAGACCGCGTCCCTTCAGAACTAATGGATGAAATACTGTTCCTGGCAGCTGGCAGGTCCAATATATTTCTCAAACAGTTCTTTTTAGAGCGAATGCCAAATGATATGAGGCTCTTGTTATTTAAGTGTTCATTTGAAGGCCCAAGGGCTGTAGTGGCAGAGGCAGACATTCTATGGCTGGCTAAAAAGCACAGCAAGGAAAGACAAGTCTGCACAACCAACCCCTCTGATATTGACCCCTTGTCACACTCTAGTGCTCTTAGCACATCACTCCCTTCAAGCAGGCAATGCCCCAAGACAAACAAGCAGCCTGTGGACACCTCGTCTTGGTGTTATTACCACAGGCGTTGGGGAGTAAATGCCTGCAAGTGCCTTCCACCCTGCCCATTTGTGGGAAACACCCAGGCTGCGACAGTTGACAAGAAACCTGCAAGCCTACTGTATGTACGCAACCAGTTGTCCCAGTGAAAATGTCTGGTGGACATGGGTTCAGAAGTTAGTGTATTTCCACCCACCGGTTTTGACACACACCATCCTACCCTGGACCTGCAGCTACAAGCAGTTAACAGTTCCAACATTCCGACCCTTGGCAATAGGAAGATGAATGTCAAGTTTGAGATTAATCTCTACACGTGGCCATTTATTATGGCAACAGTAACCTGACCTTTGTTTGGAACAGATTTTCTTCAGGCTCATTCATTTACCTCAATGACATTTTAGTGGCCAGTGGGACTAAGGAAGAACATTTGGAACATCTTCATACACTTTTTATTCATCTTAGTTTGGCTGACCATCAATCCAGATAAATGCACTTTTGGACAAGAAAGGATTGATTTCTTGGGGCATAGGATTACTCAGAAAGGCATGACTCCGCTACCATCCAAAGTTGAAGCTATTACCAAATACTCAAGACCTGCTATGGTTAAAAGCCTGCTGGAATTCTTGGGAATGGTAAATTTTTACCGTTGGTTTCTTCCAGGAGCAACTCATATCATAATTTACTGTCTGGAAATGCCAGAACCATCCATTGGACTGAAGAGGGAAACAATCCCTTCTTGAAAATGAAAAGATTTGCTGACTCAAGCCACTATGCTCACCTACCCAGTTTTAAATGCAGCCACCTCCCTTTCTACAGAGGCCTTAAGTATTGCTGTAGGAGGTGAACTTCACTAATGTGCCAACGGGCAATGGAAACCATTAGCATTTTTCAGCTGCCATCTTCATGAAGCAAAGAAGAAATACTGTGCTTTTAATAAGGAGATTTGGCCATTTACTTGTCTATTCGACACTTCCATTACGTTTTATTTTGAGGGCAGATATTTTACTATGTACACAGACCACAAGCCGTTAACATTTGCATTTTTCAAGGTCACAGAGCCCTGGTCAGCTCGACATCAGTGACAATTATCATTCATTTCAGAATTCTCCACAGATATACAATATATTTCCAGAAGACATGTAGTAGCTGATGCACTTTGCTGCTCTGCTCCACTCGAGGTTTCATCTGTAGATCAAGGTATTGACTACACAGCTTTGGCCACAGCCAAAGAACATGACCATGAGACAAATGCTTATCGGACTGCAATCACGAACCTGCAATTGAACAATGCGCAGTTTAGAGTTCATGGCAAACTAATCCTCTGTGATATATCAACGGGACACCCATGCCCAGTAGTCCTGGCATCATGGAAATGTCGAGTATTTGACTCTGTGCATGGTCTTTCACATCCATCTATTAGATCGACTGTTCGTATGGTTTTGGACAGGTTTGTGTGGCACAGTCTTAAAAAAGACGTTACACAAATGGTGAGGTCCTGCATTGCCTGGCAGAAAGCAAAATTTAGCGGCATACTAAAGCATCACTGCAGTCCTTCCCAGCAGTTACTCGGCATTTTGCTCATGTCCACATGGACATCATTGGTTCACTTCAGGTTTCAAGAGGATACCACTATCTTTTTACAGTAATAGACAGCTTTACATGGTGGTCCGAGGCTGTGCCTATGGTAGATGCTACTACAGACACTTGTACTCGGGCATTCCTCAGTTTTTGGGTGATTTGCTTTTGTTTACCAGCACATGTTACTTCAGTTAGAGGTCCACAATTTACTTCCTCGCTGTGGACGACCTTGTCTCACTTGCTCGGTACAACAATTCATCATATGAATGCTTATCATTCCCAGACCAATGGAATGGTGGAATGATTTCATCGACATCTCAAGTCAGCCTTGATGGCTCAGTTAGAGATCCCGAACTGGACTGATGAGCTGCCCTGTGTATTAGTGGACATTAGAAACAACTCCAGAGGAGGACATCCAAGCTTCATCTGCAGAGCTCGTGTATGGTGCACCTTTGGTGGTTTCAGAGCAGTTCGTCCCCTACCATTTCAACTCCAGCGATGATCACAAGGAACTGCTGGGCAGGGTAAGGGAGACTGTAGGAAAATTAACCCCTGTACCACCATTGTCACATGGAGAACACTCTTCTTTTGTACCTAAAGATGTCAAAAACTGCAAATATGTCTTCGTCCAAAGGGGAACATTTGATCAACCTTTACAGATGCCTTTACGAAAAACCTTATAGGATACTCAGACAAACTAGATCAACCTGTATTTTGGATATTGGAGGACAACCACAGTCTTTCACTAAACCAGCTCATGTGGACAAGTCTTCCCCACTGCAGCAGCCAACAGCCCATCGCAGAGGTCAACAACCTAAAAGACAGACAAACATTTCTGCCGGTTCTGGGGGTGGTGGTGGGGGGGACATTTGGTGGTGCTATGGTGGCACTAAAACTCCCAGGAGACATCAAACCAGTCATGTGATGTGCATGATGATGTCAGCGCATGCCGAGTGCATGATTGCACGACTAATGAAGAGTAAATCCATTTGATTCACTCTAGAAACACCTTGTGTAGTTATTTCATCATGTCCACTGCAATTCCAGTGGCCACAGCACCACAAACAACCTTGCACTCAATGTCACCAAAACTAAGGAGCTGATTGTTGACTTCAGGAAGGAAAACCCAGAGGTATACAATCAAGTGATCATTGTTGGAATCAGAGGTGGAGAGGATGAGCACATATAGGTTCTTGAGAGTCACTATCTTGGAAAATCTTTCTTGGAACCAACACACCAATGGCATCGTGAAGAAAGAGAGCACCTCTACTTCCTCAGGAGTTTTCAGAGGTTTGGTATGACACCAGAAACCCTGGCAAATTTCTACAGATATATGGTGGAAAGTGTGCTGACTGGCTGCATCATGGTCTGGAACACTAATACCCTGAGTGTAAAGCCCTCCAAAAGGTAGTGGACACAGCCCAGGACATCACAGGCAAAACCCTCCCCACTATTGAGTACATCCATAGGTAACATTCTCTTCAGAGAGCAGCAGCAATTATCAAAGACCCACACCACCAGCACATGCTCTGTTCTTGCTGCTGCCATCTGGAAAGAGATATAAGTGTCACACCACCAGGTTGAGGAAAAGCTGCTACCCCTCCACCATCAGATTCCTCAATGACAAACTCAATCAGAGACTCATTTAAGGACTCTTCCTTGTACACTTTATTGATTTTCTTTTTGTGTTCTCTGAATTGCACAATCAGTTTGTTTACATTTGTTATCTCTTTACAGTTCTTTTGATTGTTTACATGTTCACGCAGTGTACAGTTTGTTTTTTGCATTACAGATTTGTGGTAATTCTGCCATGACCGCAGGTAAAAAGGAATCTCAGGTTGTATGTGATGTCATGTATGTACTCTGACAATAAATCTGAAATCTGAACATGCTGCCCAAATTAAACTAAAATTCTGCTGCTTACACATGGTCTATATCCCTTTTTCCCCTGGAATGTTCATATGTCCATCTGGAAGCCTCTTAAACACTACTATCTGCCACCACCAACTACTCCTGACAGCCTGTTCCAGGCACCCATCTCTCAGGGGAAGAACATTCCACCACTCACCTTAAAAACATATTCTTCAGTATTTGACATTTTTTATCTTGTGAGAAAGATTCTGACTGTCTATCCTCTTAAAGTCTCTCATCATTTAAAATAAACTTTTATGAGGTCTCTTCTCAGCCTCTGACAATCCAGAAAAATAGCACAAGTTGTCCAACCTCTCCCACAGCTCACCCCCTCTTATTTGGGAAGCATCCTGGTAAATCTCTTCTGTTCCCCTTCCAAAGCCTCTACATCCTTCTCGTAATGGAGTGACAAGAATTGCTCATAATACTTGGTGTGGCCAAACTAGTTTTAGATAGCTGCCACATGACTTCCTTACTTTAATACTCAATGCCCTGCCCAATGAAGGCACGCATGCCGTGCGTCTTCTTTACCACCTTCTCTACTTGCATGGCCACTTTCAAGGGTCAAAGGGCCTAAACTACCAGATCCCTCAGCACAACAATGTTTCTAAATGTCTTGCAATAAACTATATATGTAACCTTACTTTCAACCTCTCAAAGTGCAGCAGTTCACGCTTGTAAGGATTAAACTCCTGCATATCTGTAAATGCTCTATACCTTGTTTCATTTTATTACCCAATAGACTGTTCTCAACTCCACCAAACTTTGAGATATCTGAGAACTTGCTCACCCTCCCCCCTACTTTTTCTTCCAAATCATTCACATTATAAACAACATAGGCCACAACACTGATCTCCCAGGAACACCATTGGTCTCCAGCCAGAATAATGTTGTTCTGTTTCAATAGGCCAGGAAGTTCCACATCCAAACTCTCAATTCACTGTGGATCCCATCATCTGTACCTTAGCCAATCATGAGAGGCCCTATAAAAATCTTTACTAAGGCCATGCAGACAACATCCACCGCCCTACCCTAATCAACAAACTTTGTCATCTCCTCAAAGGACTTGATCAAATTTGTAAGTAGCTTCTCCAATAGCTCCCTACGACCAACATGTTGTGTTTGGAAAGTATCTGGTTCAGTGGGTTCACAGAGAGACAAGTCTGGACACAAGTGTTACAATCAATGGTAACTTTATTGAACACATAGGAGACGACCAGGGTGCAGTGAATTGGGATTGATTGGTAGGGTGTTGTGCTGATGCCTGGCCCTGCCTCCTGGCTCCGCCCCCATTTGCTCACATATAATCCTGGTTTCCCACCTAAACCCAGAACCCTTCTGAAGATTACTGTGAGACTCTACAATTAGTTACAAGTTAATAAAAGCATTTGTTCTCCCTCCAGTCGTGAGAGCTTTTATTCACGGTACAATTTTATTAGCTTGTTCCTAATGATGGAAGCGCTACTCAAGCCAGATATGCTGCTGATAGACCCTTTATCCCCCAACACTGCTGAGGAGTTCATGTACTGGCTAGACTGCTTCCAGGCCTACCTGAACGCTGATGAACTCAGGACGTCCGCACTTATTTCGAGGGTAGGAACAAAAGGGTATGCAGTCATCAGGGACAGCTCTATATATGACTAAGTACCTGAAGTTGCAGAATAAGGTCCTAGCGATACACCGACTCGCTCTACATCACCAGCAACTAGGAGGGACCATCGGTGACTACCTGCTGGATGCTTGCCAAGAAATGCAGGTACGAAGCGGCTACGGGCCACGTTCATGAGGAATAACAGATCCAGGACACTCTAGTCATGCAGGTCCATTCAAGGCAGTTGACTTCTTGGGTTGGGAAAGAAGGACCTGGCTAGTCACGTCAAGCTAGCCAAATCACTGGAACAGCCCAAGCTCAAGAATGATGACCTCAAAGCCAGTGAACTCGCTCACCCAGGTGACCCCTTCCAAAGGCAGCAGGTAAAAGAGCAGGTTGGAGCCGCTATTGTCTGAAGGAGAACTTGCTGTTGTAAGAGGGTCATGTAGTTTTGCAAGCAGAGAGAGTCAAACAGGCTTTCTCTCAGAGAGAGAGAGAGAGAGAGAGAGAGAGAGAGAGAGAGAGAGAGAGAGAGATCACTTGTACAGTGTTACACCCAGCAAGGGCAGCTGGATCTGGAACAGGACAAGCTGGCAATTTTGGAAGATGGTCTGATCAAAGCCCTTGTGGTTCATGCAAGAGGAAAGGACTGGGTGCCTAATGTTTCACTTGGAATAAGGGAAACAAAAAGGAACTCTGTGGTGACCTGAAAGAAAGAGGTTATCAACTGGAGGGTCAAGTTTTGTCAGCAAGACACTAAAGTGGCTAATGGAAGTACATTAGTTGTGGATGTCTCTCTGAAAACCGACAAGAACCTTCCTGAGCGGTAACCATTTACCTTTCAAGCACCAAAGCCTGGTGAACTTTATAAATATTAAATTCTGTGCACAGTATAAGAATTATCTGCAACCAGTGAATTTGGAGGAATGAGAAGTGAGTTTGGACTGTGAACCAAAGAACTTTTCTGAACTTACACACACATTACGTACACATGCACTTAGAATTAGAAGGGGGTTAAGTTAGGTGAAGTAAGTCAATAGAAATAAGTTAAAGTTTGATTCTTTTTTCATGTTTAAAGATAATGAAAAGCAACTTTTGTTTAAGTAACCATTTGTCTTGGTGAATATCTATTGCTGCTGTGATTTGGGATCCTCTGGGCTCATAACAGTCCCCTTAGACTCCGATACCATCTGTCTACATGGTACGAGACAAAAAACTATTACAGTGTAAGCAGGTACATTGGGCAAGGCTGCTTACCCTATCACATTCTCCCACATGTGTACACACTTTACAGACAGGAACTTTCAAACACACTCCCGATTCTCTGTACCAACAGGGATGAGGCTCTCTGCAAGCACTGATCTATTTCAGTACTATGGCTCAACTTATCCATGACACTTCCAGTGTAACAGCACTGATTTATAACAGCTTACAAACAAATAAAGAATGCATTCACTCATTTTTCCAGCACGCCATGAAATCGACTTTCTTTATTAAACTCTAGACACAACAATGCATTCCTTTTCTTTCCAAGCACCATCCAGCCAAACTCCTCTGACCTTGTTATTGGATCACCACTGCATGAATGATCCTGACTCTGCTCCTCCTCCACCAGAAATGCCTGCAGTAGTAACCTGGTGTGGAGTGATGTCCGGGACTTGGACCAAGAGGCAGAGAGAAAGAAATGTGTAATGCATCAATGTTTTATACTGTTCTGAGCTGGACATCTGGCCACTGATGACACTGAGTCATTTAAATGAGCCCATGGTAAGGTGTGCACCAATGGGTGGCCAGAGTACTACCTTGATTGGCAGGTGATGTGACATCTAAAGAAGTTTCAGACAAGGAGGTTTTGTGACCCTCAATGTTCCAGTCAGAGGGCCCAGGTGTTCCTCCACATCCACTATAACACAATGTGAGGCTCACTGACATAATTTCCTGGATGGTTCCTATTTTCCTTCTGGCAAAGATATGACATTGGATATTGTCCAGCCCTCTGGGACCTCCCCTGATACTAGTGAGGATGCAAAGATCTTCTTCAAAGCCTCAGAAATGTCCTTAATTTTTTCAAAAACCATGGACATATTCCATCAGACCCTAAGGATTTATTCATCTTAATACTCTGCAAAAGACCCAGCACCACCTCTTTGATCTCAAAATGCCCTAACACATTTGAATTGTCCACAATATTACTATTCCTCTATGCTTTCTCCTTGGTGAGTACCAATGCTAAGAGCTCATTTAGTATCTTACCCACTTCTCTGACTCTAAGCATAAATGTTCTCCTTTGTTCATGGATAGTTCAACCTCTCCATTTTTTTACTTTCCTCTTTGTCCTTGCCTATCTTCTCCACAGTCATCCTCTTGTTTTAATGTAAGAATATAATCCTGCTCACCAAGGACATTTCACTGCCCCTTTTGGTCTTCCTAAAGCCCTGCTTGAGCTCTTGCCTGTAATTTTTATATTCCACTAGGGCCCCATCCAATTTTAGTTTTCAAAACCATACACATTGAGGTAAATCCTTGTGGTTTTATGGCATATGTCCAGTATTGTGCATGTGAAGACCAGTGCAATGATTGTCCATCCAAACATGGAACCAACACACCAATGGCATCAAATAAATATTGTAATCTCTGAAAAATATTCATTTTAACACAATTTTCAAGGGCATTAGGAATGTGTTTCAGGGGTGGTGTTGGAGACTGGTACAATAGAGATATTTAAAAGATTCTTGGACATGCACATGGATACAAGAAAAATAGAGGGTTATGGGAATAAGGTAGGAAAGATTCAGTTTGTTGAGTAGGTTTATTTCAGTCGATAAAATATCGTGGCTGAAGGGTCTGTAATGTGCTATGTTCTCATCGAGCAATTTACTGCCCCATGTTTTATATCTGAGTACATCATGCACAAAAAGCAATGTTTCAATGTGTACCACAAATGGTTTCAATTGTCTACTTCCTCAGGAGTTTGCGGAAGAGCTAGTGGAGTTGTTCAAGTGAACTGTAAACGGTTATATGGTTATATGGTTATGAAGAAAGCCTCTACTTCCTCAGGAGTTGCGGAGGAGCTAGTGGAGTTGTTCAAGTGAACTGTAAACGGTTATATGGTTATATGGCAATGAAGAAAGCCTCTACTTCCTCAGGAGTTGCGGAGGAGCTAGTGGAGTTGTTCAAATGAACCAGTACAGACTTGAAGGGCCGACATGGCCTGTTTCCGTGCTGTAAACGGTGATGTGGTTATATGGTTATATTCTTTCTCCTTCTGACTAAACTCACAATCTCTCTCACCATTCAAGATTACCTTGCCACCTCTGTGCTTCCTCCTTGCTTGAACATGCTGGTACTGGGTTCTAATTTGCTGGTCCTTTAACAACTTCTCTATCTCGGTGAATGATTTGCCTGATTATTGAGCTCCCTTGTTCCAAATTAATTTATCCTAACTCCTGTCCAATGATGTAGTAATTTGCTAAACTCCATTTGACATTTGTCCCATGAGTTCACGGCTTCTCCTTATTCATAATTACTTTTAAACATAAGGAATTGTGATCTTCGGCTTGGCTTCGTGGACGAAGATTTATGGAGGGGTAAATGTCCACGTCTGCTGCAGGCTCGTTGGTGGCTGACAAGTCCGATGCGGGACAGGCAGACGCAGTGGCAAGGGAAAATTGGTTGGCTGGGGTTGGGTGTTGGGTTTTTCCTCCTTTGCCTTTTGCCGGTGAGGTGGGCTCTGCGGTCTTCTTCAAAGGAGGTTGCTGCCCGCCGAACTGTGAGGCGCCAAGATGCACGGTTTGAGGCGATATCAGCCCACTGGCAGTGGTCAATGTGGCAGGCACCAAGAGATTTCTTTAGGCAGTCCTTGTACCTCTTCTTTGGTGCTCCTCTGTCACGTGGCCAATGGAGAGCTCGCCATAGAACACGATCTTGGGAAGGCTATGGTCCTCCATTCTGGAGACGTGACCTACCCAGCGCAGTTGGATCTTCAGCAGCGTGGATTCGATGCTGTCGACCTCTGCCATCTCGAGTACTTCGACGTTAGGGATGAAAGTGCTCCAATGGATGTTGAGGATGGAGCGGAGACAACGCTGGTGGAAACGTTCTAGGAGCCGTAGGTGATGCCGGTAGAGGACCCATGATTCGGAGCCGAACAGGAGTGTGGGTATGACAACGGCTCTGTATACGCTTATCTTTGTGAGGTTTTTCAGTTGGTTGTTTTTCCAGACTCTTTTGTGTAGTCTTCCAAAGGCGCTATTTGCCTTGGCGAGTCTGTTGTCTATCTCATTGTCGATCCTTGCATCTGATGAAATGGTGCAGCCGAGAGAGGTAAACTGGTTGACCGTTTTGAGTTTTGTGTGCCCGATGGAGATGTGGGGGGGCTGGTAGTCATGGTGGGGAGCTGGCTGATGGAGGACCTCATTTTCTTCAGACTGACTTCCAGGCCAAACATTTTGGCAGTTTCCGCAAAACAGGACGTCAAGCGCTGAAGAGCTGGCTCTGAATGGGCAACTAAAGCGGCATCGTCTGCAAAGAGTAGTTCACGGACAAGTTGCTCTTGTGTCTTGGTGTGAGCTTGCAGGCGCCTCAGATTGAACAGACTGCCATCTGTGCGGTACCAGATGTAAACAGCACCTTCATTGTTGGGGTCTTCCATGGCTTGGTTCAGCATCATGCTGAAGAAGATTTAAAAGAGGGTTGGTGCAAGAACGCAGCCTTGCTTCACGCCATTGTTAATGGAGAAGGGTTCAGAGAGCTCATTCCTGTATCTGACCCGACCTTGTTGGTTTTCGTGCAGTTGGATAACCATGTTGAGGAACTTTGGGGGGCATCCGAGGCGCTCTAGTATTTGCCAAAGCCCTTTCCTGCTCACGGTGTCGAAGGCTTTGGTGAGGTCAACAAAGGTGATGTAGAGTCCTTTGTTTTGTTCTCTGCACTTTTCTTGGAGGTGTCTGAGGGCAAAGACCATGTCAGTAGTTCCTCTGTTTGCGTGAAAGCCGCACTGTGATTCTGGGAGAACATTCTCGGCGACACTAGGTATTATTCTATTTAGGAGAATCCTAGCGAAGATTTTGCCTGCAATGGAGAGCAGCGTGATTCCCCTGCAGTTTGAGCAGTCTGATTTCTCGCCTTTGTTTTTGTACTGGGTGATGATGATGGCATCACGAAGGTCCTGAGGCAGCTTTCCTTGGTCCCAGCAGAGCCTGAAAAACTCATGCAGTTTGGCATGCAGAGTTTTGCCGCCAGCCTTCCAGACCTCTGGGGGGATTCCATTCATACCTGCTGCTTTGCCACTTTTCAGTTGTTCAATTGCCTTATATGTCTCTTCCCGGGTGAGGACCACATCCAGCTCTAGCCTTAGGGGCTGTTGAGGGTGCTGGAGCAGGGCGGATTCTTGGACTGAGCGGTTGGCACTGAAAAGAGATTGTAAGTGTTCTGACCATCGGTTGAGGATGGAGATCTTGTCGCTGAGGAGGACTTTGCTGTCTGAGCTGCGCAGCGGGCTTTGGACTTGGGGTGAGGGGCCGTACACAGCCTTTAGAGCCTTGTAAAAACCCCTGAAGTCGCCAATGTCCGCGCTGAGCTGGGTTCGTTTGGCGAGGCTAGTCCACCACTCATTTTGGATCTCCTGGAGTTTGCGCTGAAGATGACTGCATGCGCGACGGAAGGCTCATTTCTTCTCTGGCCAGGACGACTTTGCAAGGTGAGCCTGGTGGGCAGCTCGCTTCTTTGCCAGCAGCTCCTGGATTTCCTGGTTGTTTTCGTCGAACCAGTCCTTGTTTTTCCCTGGAGGATAAGCCCAGTACCTCTTCAGTGGATTGCAGTATGGTAGTCTTCAGCTGATCCCAGAGGGTTTCAGGGGACGTGTCCGTGAGGCGGATTGCATCCTCGAGCTTTGCTTTGAGGTTTGCCTGGAAGTTTCCTCTCACTTCGTCTGACTGCAAGTTTCCAACATTGAACCTCTTTCTGGGGGCTTTACTGTTCCTGGACTTTGGCTTGAAGTGAAGGTTGAGCTTGCACCGAACCAGCCGGTGGTCAGTGTGGCATTCTGCGTTGGGCATGACCCTGGTGTGGAGCACATCTCGTTTGTCTCTTTCTCGCACCAGGACGTAGTCTGCGTTTGGATCGGGGATGCATCCAGGTAGTCTTCAGGCTGTCCCTCTGCTGAAAAAGGGTGTTTGTAATGACAAGCCGCTGTTCTGCACAGAGCTCTAACAGGAGGCGCCCGTTGTCGTTGCACTTGCCGACACCATGCTTGCTCAGGATTCCTGGCCAGGTTTCTGAGTCTTTGCCGATGCGAGCGTAGAAGTCATCAAGGATGACAACCTTGTCGGCTGTAGGGGTGCGTTGAATGAGATTGCGCAGATCAGTGTAGAACTTGTCCTTTTCTGCTGGTTCCGCCTGGAGGGTTGGAGCATAGACACTGATGAGGGTGATGCGACACTTGTTTTGAAGGGGGAGTCGCATGGACATGATCCGGTCCGAGTGGCCTGTCGGGAGGTTTTCGAGTTTGGAGGCAATGGAGTTCTTGACCATGAAGCCTACACCAGATAGGCGTCGTTCATCCATAGGCTTGCCAGACCAATAGAAAGTGTAGCCCGCGCCGCGTTCTTGGAGGCTGCCTACATCTGCAAGGTGGACTTCACTGAGAGTGGCTATGTCGATGTCGAGTCTGAGGAGTTCATGTGCGATGAGGGCCGACCGACGTTCAGGTCAGTGGCTGTCAGCCTTGTCTAGCATGGTTCTGATGTTCCAGGATGCTAGCTTGAGTTTGTGAGCATCTTTTGAGGGGGAGGACGTGGAAGGGGAGGACGTGGACATGTCCTCGGGCCTGCGCAAAGGAGCTTTTAGGTGGAGTGCAGTGTGCGCAGTACTGGCCCCACCCTTTACACCCATGGTTCGTGTGCCGTGGCCAAGCAAGCTTGGACGTGGCAGCGAGGTCCTTGGGTCGTAGGTTTTATATCGGAGTGGCCTTCTCCTATGCAGGTTTCTTACCCGGGCTGGAGGGGCCTGCCTCCCCTCCTAGGTCGGACCATACTGCCCGGACCTGGGCTGGGGCTGCCACTGCTTTCCCTGGAACGGCCCGGAACGGGGCCGCCGCCTCCTTCTTTCTGCCCGGACCGGGGCCTCCGCCTGCTTCATTCTGCCGAGGCCGGGGCCACCGCCTCCCCCTCGCTTCTGCCCGGACCGGGGCCTCCGCCTGCCTCACTCGACCGAGGCCGGGGCCACCGCCTCCCCCTCGCTTCTGCCCGGACCTGGGCCACCGCCTGCCTCACTCGACCGAGGCTGGGGCCGCCGCCTCCCCCTCACTTTTGCCCGGATCGGGGCCGCCGCTGCCTACCCTCTGCCCGGACTGGGGCCGGGGCCACCGCTGCTTTAATAGCCTGATGTTAAATAACAAACAATATGGTTCGTTAGGAATTGTGATCACATTTCCCAAAATACTCTCCCATTGAAACTCCAATAATCTGGCGAGGTTCATTTCCCAATACAAAGTCTCGTATGGTCCCTTTCCTAGTTGGACTATTTATATGTTGCTTCAAGAAACACTCTCCATCTTAGCCTACTAAAAGAATCCTAGTTAATATTGAGGAAATTAAGGTTTCCAATTATGAGAAATTGGTTGCTTTTACATCTTTTCATAAGCTGTCTACATATCTGTTCCTCTATCACTCTGGGAAGCTGTAGGTATAACCTTAACAAAATGACTTCACCTTTAAGATTTTTGATCTTCAGCTACTTTGCCTCAGTGGATGAGCCTCCAGTTTGTCCTTTCTGAATGCAGCTGTGACACTCTTCATTTTGTGATGCAACCCTCCCATAGCTTTAACCACCACCCCCACTCCCTACCCCACCTCTTTACATTAGAGTCATTAAATCTTTCAGATATTGCTCAGTTCAGGAATTGCTTAATTTTGTTATGTGGTTTAAAAGAAATGCAATTTTATTTTTGTAATTTATTATTTTATACATTTGATTTTAGATTTCAAATATTCACTTATTTTAGTTAATAGTCACAATAATGGTGTAAATCTTATAGTGTAAATCAATCGATAATCCTCTATCGTTTTCTCTGTTCCTATAGTTACAGATAATGTTTACATTATATAGTTAACAGGAAGATTTCCCAAGGCATTAAGCAAAAAGATCATCAAAGTCAGAGCTGTATGAACCTGAGCTAACAGTTTAGTATTTGGAGCAATTGAATATTCATGATGGAGCAAATATGAAAGGCAAGGTAACTGAGGTAACTGGATGTAATAATGTGAGTTAAAGTTAAGAAATAACTTTGGGTATCAATTTTTGCTTATTAGAGGCCTTGTATAGCATTGCTGGGAGAATAAAGCACTTTTGCAATGTTCCCTCGGGCAGTGAGAATGCTGAACGACCAAAGGAACTGCTCACAATAACCATCTGAGACTCTTATATTTATGAAACAATATATATTTGTATATATGAATAGTAGCCTTGCATATATATTGTCTGTACATGTGTTATGTCTAGTTCAGCGTCTGCATATTTTACACTGAAGAGTGAAGGATGCTGTTTCATTTGGTTGTACTTATGCAATCAGATGACAATAAACTTGACTTGTCAACTACAATTCAGTTCAAAACATATACAAATATTACCTTAAAGTGGTCTAAAATGCACTGGTACCAAGCATGTGGAGCGAAGCATAGGTGAGTGCTGTGTTATTTTAATTAAATAATTTTATTTATTTAGAAAATGTAGAAGTGAGGAGATCCGACAAGGAGAGTTCAGGGAGTTAGGCACTAGGTTGAAGAAGATGACCTCCAGGGTAATGATCTCGAGATTGCTTCCCGTGCCACGTTCTGGAGAGCTGAGAAATAAGAGGATAAGGCAGCTTAACACGTGAATGGAGACATGGTGTAGTAGGGAGGGCTTCAGGTTTCTAGATTACTGGGCTCTGTTCCAGGGAAGGAGGGATCAGTACCAACAGGATGGATTGCATCTGAACTGGAAGGGGTTTAATATCCTGGCGGATAGGTTTGTTAGTCTTGTCCCAATGGGTTTAAACTAGATTTGTAGGGGGTGAGGAACCAAGATGTTAGAACAGTTAGTTCATTAGAGCAGTTAGAGCAGAGAAAAAGGAGAGTAAAGGTCATGCAGGAAATGCATGTATAGAAAGGTATTGAAGGCTTGTACATGATAGAAATTTTTATTTTAATGTAAGGAATATTTTTTAAAAGGCTGATGATCTTAGGGCATGGATTGACATGTGGGATTATGATACTATTGCTGTTAATGGGACTTGGTAGCAGGAGGGGCAAGACTGGCAGATTAATATTCCAGGGATCCACATGATAGAGGGGGAGGAATGAGATGGGGAGGAGTGGCATTGCTGGTCAGGGAAAATATCACAGCTGTGCAAAGTCAGGATAGCCCAGAGGGCTTGTCCACAGAAGCTATATGGGTAGAGTTAAGGAACAGGAAAGGTGTGACCACACTGATAGGGTTGTATTATAGATAACCCAATAACCATATAACCATATAACAATTACAGTATGGAAACAGGCTATCACAGCCCCTCTAGTCTGTACCAATTTAAGTGATCTCCTCTAGTCCCACCTACCTGCACTTTGCCCATAATCCTCCAACCCATACCTATCCAACTTTTCCTTAAATGACAAAATTGACTTTGCTGTGACCACTTCTTCTAGGAGGTCATTCCACTCAGCCACCACTCTCTGAGAGAAGTGCCTCCTCATGTTTCTTCTAAACTTTTGCCCCCTAACCCTTAACTCATGACCTCTTGTCTGAATCTAACCTACCCTCAAGGAAAAGAGCCTATTCACATCTACTCTCTCAATCCCCCTCATAATTTTAAATACCTCTATGAAATACCCCCTCAAACGTCTAAGCTCCAATGAATAAAGACCCAGTCTAATCAATCTTGATTTGTATTCTAGATACTGCAATGCAGGAGACATTTTAGTAAATCTTCTCTGCACCCTCTCTACCTTATTGATATCCTTCCTATAATTTGGTGACCAGAACTGTACACAGTATTCTAAATTTGGCCTCACTAATGCCTTGAATAGTCTCAACATCACTTCCCAACTCCTATATTCTATGCTTTGATTTATAAAGCTTGCTTCACAACTCTATCCACATGAGATTCCACCTTCAAAGAATGATGAACCGCTATTCCTAGATCTTTCTATTCTTCTGCATTCCTCAATGCCCTCCCCTTCACGGCATATGTACTGTTTTGATTATTTTCTCCAAAATGAAGCACGTCACACTGATCTACGTTAAACTCCATCTGCCACCTTTCAGCCCACTCTTCTAAGCAGTCTAAATCCTTCTGCAGTCTCTGAAAACCATCTTCACTATCCACAACTCCCCCTATTTTTGTATCCTCATATTTACTAACCCAATTTACCACTACATCATCATTAATGTAAATGACAAACAACAAGGGATCCAATACTTATCCCTGAGGCACACCGCTCGTCACCAGCCTCCATCCTGAAAGACAGTTATCCACCATGACTCTCTGGTATCTACGTTTGAGCCACTGCTGAACCTATTTGACTATCTTAACATTAATACTTAGCACCTGAACCTTTCATGTGGAACCTTATTGAAGACCTTACTGAAATCCATATAGACAACATCTACTACTCTACCCTCATCAATATTCCTAGTCACCTCCTCAAAAAATTCAACAAGATTTGTCAAACATGACCTTCCATGCACAAACCCATATTAGTATACTTAGTGTGTGTATCTATATATATATATATATATATATATATATATGTATATATACTTTCCATTAGCTTACCGATCATCGATGTCAAACTTACAGCCCTAAAATTGCTAGGCTTACTCCTCAAACCCTTTTTAAACAAAGGAACCACATGTGTGATACGCCAATCCTCGAGCACTATGCCCATCTCTAATGACTTTTGAAAAATCACTGTCAGAGCCTCTGCTATTTCTTCTCTGACTTCCCTCAATGACCTGGGGAAAATCCTTTTGCGACCTAGACACTTATCCACCTTTATATTCTTCAAAAGTTCCAATACCCCTTCTTTCCTGATCCCTACATTTTCCATAATTTCCCCTTTTGCTTCCCTTATCCTGCACAATTCAATATTTGGCGAATACCAAACAAAATAACGTTCACTTCAATATCCTCCCCATTTTTTTTGGCTCTGCACACAGTTGTTAGCTCTGATTCTCTAAGGGACCAATTTTATCCTTCACTCTCCTTTTGCTTTTTACATATCTGTAAAAACCCTTCGGATTTATTTCCACTTTCTTCTTTCTTTGGCTTGGCTTCGCGGATGAAGATTTATGGAGGGGGTAAATGTCCACGTCAGCTGCAGGCTCGTTTGTGGCTGACAAGTCCGATGCGGGACAGGCAGACACGGTTGCAGCGGTTGCAGGGGAAAATTGGTTGGTTGGGGTTGGGTGTTGGGTTTTTCCTCCTTTGCCTTTTGTCAGTGAGGTGGGGTCTGCAGTCTTCTTCAAAGGAGGTTGCTGCCCGCCGAACTGTGAGGCGCCAAGATGCACAGTTTGAGGCGATATCAGCCCACTGACGGTGGTCAATGTGGCAAGCACCAAGAGATTTCTTTAGGCAGTCCTTGTACCTTTTTTTGGTGCACCTCAGTCACGGTGGCCAGTGGAGAGCTCGCCATATAACACGATCTTGGGAAGGCGATGGTCCTCCATTCTGGAGACGTGACCCACCCAGCGGATCTTCAGCAGCGTGGACTCGATGCTGTCGACCTCTGCCATCTCGAATACTTCGACGTTAGGGATGAAAGCGCTCCAATGAATGTTGAGGATGGAGCGGAGACAACGCTGGTGGAAGTGTTCTGGGAGCCGTAGGTGATGCCGGTAGAGGACCCATGATTCGGAGCCGAACAGGAGTGTGGGTATGACAACGGCTCTGTATACGCTTATCTTTGTGAGGTTTTTCAGTTGGTTGTTTTTCCAGACTCTTTTGTGTAGTCTTCCAAAGGCGCTATTTGCCTTGGCGAGTCTGTTGTCTATCTCATTGTCGATCCTTGCATCTGATGAAATGGTGCAGCCGAGATAGGTAAACTGGTTGACCGTTTTGAGTTTTGTGTGCCTGATGGAGATGTGGGGGGGCTGGTAGTCATGGTGGGGAGCTGGCTGATGGAGGACCTCAGTTTTCTTCAGGCTGACTTCCAGGCCAAACATTTTGGCAGTTTCTGCAAAACAGGACGTCAAGCGCTGAAGAGCTGGCTCTGAATGGGCAACTAAAGTGGCATCGTCTGCAATGAGTAGTTCACGGACAAGTTTCTCTTGTGTCTTGGTGTGAGCTTGCAGGCGCCTCAGATTGAACAGACTGCCATCTGTGCGGTACCGGATGTAAACAGCGTCTTCATTGTTGAGGTCTTTCATGGCTTGGTTCAGCATCATGCTGAAGAAGATTGAAAAGAGAGTTGGTGCGAGAACACAGCCTTGCTTCACGCCATTGTTAATGGAGAAGGGTTCAGAGAGCTCATTGCTGTATCTGACCCGACCTTGTTGGTTTTCGTGCAGTTGGATAACCATGTTGAGGAACTTTGGGGGACATCCGATGCGCTCTAGTATTTGCCAAAGCCCTTTCCTGCTCACAGTGTCGAAGGCTTTGGTGAGGTCAACAAAGTACCTTCTTTTCACTTTCCTAATTTCTTTCTTAAGATTCTTTTTACAATCAATGTATTTTCCAAGCATTTCATTTACACCTTGTTTCTTATATTTAAGGTAATCTTCCCTTTATATTCAAATCAAATATTTAATATCCCTTGAAAACCATGGCTCTCTCAAAATTTATCCTAAGAGGAACATATAGTTTGTACACTCAAAATCTCACCTTTAAAAGACCCTCCAATTCTCCTCTACATCCTTTCCATAAAACAAATCATCCCAATCCACTCCTCACAAATAATCAGAGAGAATTGGAGGATCAAATCTGTAGAGAGATACCAGACCGATATAAGAAACAGAATGTTTTGATAGTAGAAGATTTTAACTTTCCAAGCATTGACTGGGACTGGATGGCTTGGAGTTTGAAATGTGTTCAGGAAAGTTTTCTAAATCAATATATAGAGATAGCAATGAGAGAGGATGCAGTAAATGTTGATCTCCTATTAGGGAACAAGACAGGTCAGGTGACAGATATATGTGATTGCGAACATTTTGGGTCCAGTGACCATAAAGTCAATAGCTTCAAGTTACTTATGGAAAAGGATAGGTCTGGTTCTCATGATGGGATTCTAAACTGGAAGAAGGCAAATTTTGTGGAAATGAGAAAGGATCTAGGAAGAGTGGATTGGGATGTGTTCTTTTTTGGCAAGGATGTGTTCAGTAAGTGTATGGCCTTCAAAGGCAAAATTTTGAGAATACAGATTGCATGTTTCTGTTAGAATTAAAGTCAAAGTTAACAGGAATAGGGAACCTTGGTTTTCAATGGATATTGGTGATCTGGTTAAGATGAAGAGAGAGGTGTATAGCAGGTGTAGGCAACCAGGAGCTAATGAGGTACTTGAAGAGTACAGAAAATGCAAGAAAATACTCAAAAAGGACATCAGGAAGGCACAAAGAAGACATGAGGTTGCTTTGGCAGATAATGTGAAGTAAACCTGAAGGGTTTTCTATAACTATATGAAGAGTAAGGGACAAAATTAGTCCCCTACAGGATCAGAGTGGTCAACTATATGTAGACCCTCATGTAATGAGGGAAATCTTAAATGGTTTTTTTGTATCAGTATTTTCTCAGGAAACTAGCATAGTATATAAGGAAGGAAGGGAAACAAACAGAAGTGTCATGGAACATATGGAGAAGGAGATGCTTGCTGCCTTATAGTGAATAAAGGTAGATAAATCAGTGAGGGCTGGATATGATATTCCCTCGTACCTTGAGGGAGACTAGTGTAGAAATTGCAGGCGCCCTTGATGATATATTCAAAATGTCCTTAGCCACAGGTGAGGTTCCAGAGGATTGGAGAGTAGCTCATGTTGTCCAGTTGTTTAAAAAAGGCTCCAAAAATAAACCAGGTCATTATAGCTGGTGAGATGTCAGTAGTAGGTAAATTATTGGAAGGATTTCTGAGAGATAGGCTTATATAAGATTTGGACAGCCATGGGCTGATTAAGGACAGTCAGCATGACTTTGTGCATAGTTCATGTTTAATGAATTTTGTCGAGTTTTTTGAGGAGATTACAAAGAAGGTAGATGAAGGAAAGGCTGTAGATGTTGTGTACAGGGACTATAGTAAAGCCTTTGTCAATGTCCCACATGGGAAGTTAGTTCAAAAGATTATGTCATGAGGTATCCATGGAATGCATATCCATGAGGTTGAAAATTGGATTCGTATTTGGCTGTGTGGGAGAAAACAGAGAGTGGTAGTGGATTCTTACTTCTCAGACTGGAGGTCTGTGACTAATAGTGTGCCACAGGGATCTATGTTGGGACCATTGTTGTTTGTTGTATATATCAATGATCTGGATGATAATGTGTTAATTGAATAAACAAATTTTCTGATGACACAAAGCTAGGAGTCATTGTGGTCAGCGAGGAAGATTTTCAAAGTTTGCAGAGGGATCTGGACCAACTAGGAGAATGGACAAAAAAATGGCAGATGGGGTTTAATGCAGACAAGTGTGAGGTCCTGCATTTTGGAAAGACAATCCAAGGTAGGACATACACAGTAAATGATGGGGTACTGAGGAGTGCAGAGAAGCAGAGACAACTGGGAATATGGATACATTGTTCCCTGAAGATGGCATCTCAGGTGGACAGGGTTGTAAAGAAACTTTTTGGCATCTTAGCCTTTATAAATCAAAGTTCAGATTTATTGTCAGAATACACATGACACCACAAACAAATTTGCCGATGACACCACAGTTGTTGGCAGAATCACAAATGGCAATGAGGAAGTGTACAGGAGGGAGACAGATCAGCTTATTGAATGGTGTTACCCCAAAAACCTTGCGCACAATATTATCAAAAGCACGGAGATGATTGTGGACTTCAGGTGGAAGTTAGAGGAATACAAGCTAGTCCTCATTAAGGGCTTAGCAGTGGAGAGGATCACAAACTTCAAATTCCTGGGTGTCAACATCTCCAAGGATCTGTCTTGGAGCCTCCACACTGATGCAATCACAAAGAAGGCTTACCAGTGGTTATACTTTGTAAGGTGTCTGAGGAGATTCATTATGTCACTGAAGACTCTTGAAAATTTCTACAAGTGTACCCAGAAGAACATTCTGGCTGGTTGTATCACAGTCAGATATGGAGGTGCCAACACTCAGGACAAGAAAAAACTGCAGAGGGTTGTTAACATGGCCTTCGACATCACAGGCACCAGACTTCACTCCATCGAGGATATCTACAACAGGTGATGTCTTAAAAAAACATTCTCTATCTTCAAAGATCCCACCACCACCCAGGCCATGCCTTCTTCACTCTGCTGGGAAAAAGGTACAGGAACCTAAATTCAAGCACTCAGCAGCACAAGGATAGCTTCTTCCCCGCTGCCATCAAATTCCTGAATAATCAATGAACCAAAGACACTCCCTTACTTTTCTGTATCCTATTTTTTTATTTATTGTGGTAAGGAGGTGTATATGAATGTTTGCACTACGATTCTGCCACAAAATACCGAATTTCGTATCTTGTTCATGACAATAATTTTTGATTCTGATGCAACCCTGAGTCTCATTTTCCTGCGGGCCAGGCAGGATTTCTACTTATTGGTTGTGCTAAAAACTGCACTCAAGAAAAGAGAGAAATGTAAACAAAGAAATAAATATCAACAAACTGACTGTGCAATACTGAAAATAAATATTTAATAATAAATAATGTGCAAAGTAAGAGCCCTAAAAATAGTTTCTGATTAAATTTGTTGTTTAGGATTCTGATAGCAGAAGGGTGGCAACTGTTTGTGAACCTGGTGGTAGGATTCTTGTTGCACCCATACTCATTTCCTGATGGCAGTAGCTGGATCAGAGCATGGCTTTGGTGGTGTGGATCCTTGATGATCGATGCTCTCTGCCAACAGTGTTCAATCTAGATTTTCCCAATGTTAGGAAGAGTTTTGCCTGTGACGTACAGGTCTGTGTCCATTACCGTTTCCACTCAGAGGTTTTGGTACCCCCATACCAAGCTGTCCTGCAGCCGATCAGCACACTTTCCACTACACAACTGTCTAAGATTGTCTAGGTTTTCGATGTCATCCCAAAGCTCCACAAACTCCTGAAAAAGTAGAGGTATTGTCGTGCTTTCTTCATGATGACATTCGTGTGTCAGGTCCAGGAAAGGAATTTAAATTTTCTCCCTCTCTCCACCTTTGATCCCACAATGACCACAGGATAATACACCTCTGATTTTCTCCCTCTAAAGCCTACAGATAGCTCCTTGGTTTTGATGTCATTGAGTGTGAGGGTGATGTTAGTGCACCATTCAATTTTCAATCTCCTTCTTATATGCTGACTCATTGCCCTGTTTTATACAGTCCACTACCGTGGTATCATCAGAAAATTTGTAGATGGTGTTATTGTCGTACCAAGTGATTGGTGTAAAGCAAGTAGAGCAGGGGACTCAGAACAATGATGGGCATTGTAGAGTATATGTTCTTACCATTCCTCACTGATTGTGATCGGGAGGTGAGGAAACCCAGAATACAGTTACACAATGGGGTATTGAGGCCCAGATCATGGGGTTTGCTGTTTAGTTTTGAAGGGATGATGGTGTTGAATCTCCTCAAGAATATAGGAGATAATGGGCTCCACTATTGGCAGACTATATTGCTAACATCTGGGAAGAGTTGGCACTTAAGTAGTCATAATTCACTTGGGTAAAACTGAAATCTTGATAAAACATGCAGTGAAATAACAGTAATAAGAATATGAAGAACAACTGTCCAAACTGGTTGTCCCACTAGTGCAATTAAAAGAGTGCATGCTGAGCAGTTTTTAAAAATGTTGTACTGAAGTTTCTGATCATCCACTCAGTTTACAAAAGGTTTGTACTGATACCTAAAATAACAACAGGTACACAAATATGCATTCCCAGTCAGAAAACGCCTTTACAGTGCCAGCAATCAGGACCAGGGTTCAAGTCCCGCACTACCTGTAAGAAGTTTACTGTAATGGGCCAAGAGGACATCAAAACCCAGCAGCAATAGAAATTCACCAAAACAAATGGTTACTTAAACAAAAGTTACTTTTAAACATGAAAACAGGATCAAACTTTAACTTTTTACTATTAATTTAACTTAACCCCCTTCTAATTCTAAGCCCATGTGTATGTAATGTGCATATAAGTTTAGGAAAGTTCTTTGATTCACAGTCTAATCTCACTTCTCACTCCTCCAAGTTCACCGGTATCAGGCAATTCTTATTCTGTGCACAGAATTTAACATTTATGAATCTCCGTCAGGTTTGGTGCTTGAAAGGGAAATGGTTACCACTCAGGAAGGTTCTTGTTGGTTTTCAGAGAGAGATTTGTTGCTTGTTGGACACAAACTTATTCCTTCTGATCAGCCACTTCAGTGTCTTGCCGAAGAAACATGCCCCCTCAGGGTTCTCCAGATGTTAACCTCTTTCTTTCTTTCCTAATTATAGGAAGGATATAAACAGAGTGGAGAGAGTGCAGAGAAGGTTTACCAGAATGTTGCCTGGGTTTAAGCATCTGGAGTATGGGGAGAGATTGGACAGATTGGGTCTTTATTCTTTGGAGCGTAGAAGGTTGAGAGGGGATTTGATAGAAGTATTTAAGATTATGAAAGGGATAGACAGAATGGATGTGGATAGACTATTTCCGTTAAGAGGAGGAAAGTTTAAAACAAGAGGACATGAGTTAAGAATTAAGGGGCAGAGGTTTAGAGGTAACATGAGGGGGAACTTCTTTTCTCAGAGAGTGGTAGCTGTGTGGAATGATCTTCCGGGAGAAATAGTGGCGGCGGAGTCAATTGTATTATTTAAGAAAAGGTTGGACAGGTATATGGATGAGAAGAAGATGGAGGGTTATGGGCATTGTGCAGGGAGGTGGGATTAGAAAGGGGTGTTTGGTTCGGTGCGGACTAGAAGGGCCTAATGGCCTGTTTCCGTGCTGTAATTGTTATGTTATGTTATGTTATGTTATGATCACAGAGTTCCTTTTTTGTTTCCCTTATTTCAAGTGAAACATTATGCAGCCAGCCATCTCCTCTTATATGGACCACAAGGACTTTAACTAGGCTGAACTAAGAACTCACAACCTGTTTTTCCACAAGCTTGCCAGCTTGTCCTGTTCCAGTCCCAGCTGCTGCTGCTGAACTGTAGAAATTAATCCTCTCTCTCTCTCTCTCTCTCTCTCTCTCTCAGAGAAACCCTCTTAGAACAGCAAACTACACTGCGCCATCAGACCCAGTCCTCTGAGTCCATTCATCTGTTGCTTTCCAAAACAATAATACATTACTCCACAGCATGTCCAATTAACATCTACTTGTGAAGTCTCTATAGGCATACTTCAAAGTTTTTGCAAAGCCACTCAGAGGCTGGACTGTCTGGCTTGAGCAGGGCTCTAGCAGTTTAAATGAGATGTTTTGAAGTGTTTGTATCTGAGTGTGACCTAACTAAAAACCTCACAATCTATCTTCCAAAAACATATCTATATTCCATATAACATAATCCGTCACAGTACATTCTCCCTGTGTTTGTGTGAGTTTTCCTCAGGTGCTCCAGTTTCCTTCCATCTTTCAAAACATACTGGGGTTGGTTGTAGATTAATTGGGTGTAAATTGGGTGGCACGGACTCATGGGCCAAAATGGCCTGTTACCGTGCTGTATGTCTAAATTTTTAAGAAGGTTTTAAATTTATATTTATTTTTTTAAAATACAAACAGTTATTGTGTGCTGTCATAGCTGTCTGTCATTAGTGTACCAATGGAAGATTCAAGAGTCTGATAGTTGTTGAAAATAAACTGTTCTTGAACTAAGAAGTGCTGGCTTTTATGCTTCAGTACCTTCTGTCTGAAGGTTGCAGTGAGAAGAAGTTTTGACCAGGGTGATGGAGGTCCTTTGTGATGTTCGCAGGGCCTCAAATAGATGTCTGCAATGGATGGGGGGTCAGAACCTGTGATGGACTTCGCTATGTTTATGACCTTCTGCAACCTTCTGTGTTCATGGGCACTTGCATTCCCAAATCAGGCTGTGATACAATCAGCCTATATACTTTGCATCGTGCACCTGTAGAAGCTTGATAGAGTATCCAACAGCATGCTAAATCTCCTCAGACTACTTAGGAAGTAGAGGCATTGGGGTGCCTCCTTCATGGTTACCTCATTTTGTGTTCAGAATAGGTTTGACAGGTTATAAAAGAATCTAGGCTGGACTCATTAGTATTCAACTACAGTCTTTATTTACATATAGGGGAATTCATAAAAAGGCACACACTCACACACACAGATACACAGCAATAATACACAAATAACTACACATGAGGTGCAAGTAAATCACTGCTGAAAAAACCTCAAACCCTGATTGTGAAACGAGGGTTAAACCTACAGTACCCACGACCCACAGGCCTGCTATACCGTGTAAACAGTAACTTAATCACAACTAACGAGTATATGCACATGAACCTGGTCTCCAGCATCATCCATGGCCCACGATCTGCAATGGGCCCATCTCAGTCAGCCCTGCAGCCTGGAGCTCAGCAATAGACTTGGGGGAGCAGCAAAGAGCGCCTGCTGCTCCACAAGGTGAGCTTTTTCAATTACAGGGACTGTCCACATGACCTGCGAGGATCAATCGCGCATCACCCTCACCTGTGGGCAAATCTAACCTTTGAATGGCGGACCAATCATGTATCAGCTGCGAGAGCCAATCATGCAACAGCCTGATCTGTGGGCATATCTAGCCCTTATTGGCAGGTGAGGTCAGTTCCAATCTCTTGCCTGCTAGAGAGGTCAGGTAACTCTCCCATTACTTTCCACACTGCACCATGCCAATCTGTTTAATTTTTTAAAAATGTTATCTTTAAAAATGTACACATGCAGCACAGAAACATGCCCTTTCGGCCCATGTGCCTGTGCCACAAATTATACCCCAATTGACCTACAACCCCTGTACATTTTCTGGTGGAAAACAGACCATATGGAGGAAAGCCACATAGACACTGGGAGAACTTACAAACTCCTTTACAAACCCTGGTGCTGTAATAGTGTTATGCTAACTGCTACACTAACCATGCCGGCCTATCCTGGACGAAGGAAGACAATGATGACAAATGCACTATGACCTTCACTGGGTCAGCTCAAGCATTATCTGATTGATTAATAGGATATTTGTAGATCATGACATCAGATCTTGCACTAAACTAATTGTCTGCCTGAAGCAGAGATACCTATATTCCTCTGTCATCTGAAACCTAGTCCACCCACAGAAGGCATCTCTAGGCCTTGAATAAACACCATCAAAGTTTCCAAAAAAAATCCTTCAAACTGAATGGAAAGTTAGGCAAATCAACACCAGTGTCTTCTCCCAGGATAACATCACTGGTATTATTATGTTTATGTGCCTAATATTAGACTCCCAAGATCAGATGGTTTATTCTGAACTGTGTCATGGGAAAAGATTTCAAAAAAAAAAGATGTACTTAAAGCTTCCCACCAATTCCTGGGAATCTCTGGTCCATGATCAATTAAAGTTGAGAAGGACCCTTCTGGACGGCAATGAAAACCTCAAGTTAGTGCATCAGGAGTATGTGTAAGTGGCATTGAAAATGCACCACATCACGAACTATCCATCTGTCTGCCTTGTCAACTGCTTCCTGGCCCATCTTTGCTAGAATCAGCAGTTCCCATATTAGCCTCATTAGCCATTAAAAATCCAGACACAGAGATAGAAGGGGCACACTCAGCAGAACTCTGTTAAAGCGCCGGTGACCTGGGTTCGAATCCGGCATTGTCTGCAATGAGTTTGTACATTCTCCCCATGTCTGCATGGGTTTCCTCTGGGTCCTCCAGTTTCCTCCCACCCTTTAAAAAGCACAGGGGGGTTGCAGGTCAATTGGGTGTAATTGGGCAGCACGGGATCATGGGCCTTTCACCGTGCTGGATGAGTCTTGCCATGACTGGAATCCAATACCGTTAATAGACTGAATGAGCAGTTAAAATAGGGAAAATATTTCCCATTTGTATCAAGCATCCATCAACCACCATTTCCATTCCATAGCAAAGGAACAGAGATTCAGCCACTGTGAAGAAATGGGCACTTCAAGTCCAACACAAGTCCTTTACAACACACGAATCAGTGCACACAAATTCAAGATCATGCTTTGTCAAACAGCAAATTCACTGATTAAATTTCACAAACTAATTTCCAAAACTAGAAATTCCATTCAAGAGTATCCACGTCGGGGTACTCATATCTCTACATTGCTTTGAATTGCACATTTTTAGACAAGCACTGTGCTTTTAATTTCTGATTCATTTTTGGTTATAGCCACCCTCATTAAACACTTACTGATGAGTGTGTCTTTGCTTTCTGCTTCTCTCCTTTGGAAAAGAAGGGATTAGTAAAGTGAAGCCTGAAGAACTAGGATTAATTGGTCAGGGTCGATAGGAGGCATTGCATTATCAGGAACTCTGTAACGCATGTCACTGGCATTTTGAAACAACTGTTCAGGTTTCCGAGAAAATCTGGAGTTCCTTACCAGCAGTCCATTCAGTCCCCCAAGTCTATTTCACCAATCAGTTCGATTGTGGCTAATCCATAGCTTGACTCAATTTATTTTAATTCACCTACTTAACAAAAATCTTTCATTTAGATCTTGAAAGCTCAAACTGTCCTTAGCCCTTTGAAACAGAGTGCCCTTCATTTCCACTAATTCAAGTGTAAAGAGGTGCCTCCTGATTTCACACCCGAAAGACCTGGCAAATTAAGCCTTATTTCTCATTTTGCCATAAGGACAAATGTTTCCTCTTTTGCTAACTTGTCAAATGTTTTTGAATTATAAAATAACACTCCTTAATCTTGCATACTCAACATGAATTTAAGACTGCTCAGAATTTAACACACAAATCCTGATAGAATGCTGGTAAATTTGTGTTGCACCTTATCCAAAACTTCCTGAAGTGAATATTTTTGATTCAGATTTCAGATTTATTGTCAAAGTACAGACATGACATCACATGCAACCCTGAGATTCTTTATCCTGTGGGCCAGGAGGAATTACCACTTATTGGTAGTGCAGAAAAACTGCACACAATGTACACATGTAAACAAATAAAGAAATGTAAACAAACTGACTGTACAATATACAGAGAGGAAAAAAAATGATAAAGTGCAAAAATAAAAGTCCTTAAATGAGTCCCTAATTGAGTTTATTACTGAGAAGTCTGATGGTGGAGGACTAACAGGTATTCCTGAACCAGATGGTGTGAGTCTTGTGGCACCTAGATCTCTTTCCTGAGGGTTGCAGCAAGAACAGAGCATGTGCTGGGTGGTGTGGATCCTTATTCATTGCTGCTCCTCTCTGATGGCAGTGTTCCATGAAGATTTTCTAAATAGAGGGGGAGGGTTTTGCCTGTGATATTCTGGGCTGTGTCCACTATCTTTTGCAGGGCTTTCTGCTCAGCGGTATTAGTGTCCACATACCAGGCCATCTGTAGAAATTTGTCATGGTTTCCAATGTCATACCAATCCTCCAAAACTCCTAAGGAAGTATGGTAGAGACACTGACGAGCTTTCTTTATGATGCCATTAGTGTGTTGGGTCCAGGAAACATCCCCCGAGATCATGTCTCCTAAAAACGTAAATTTGCTCATCTTCTCCACCTCTGATTCCCCAATGATCTCTGGATCGTAGACTTTAGACAGTGTCTGATCAAGGGTCTGAACAACTGCAACATTACTTCCTTTCTGTTGCATTGCCCTCTTGGGAAGTAGGCTAACATTCTACTTTTTCTG
The DNA here is from genome assembly GCF_036971445.1 of Narcine bancroftii. Taxonomy (NCBI): domain Eukaryota; kingdom Metazoa; phylum Chordata; class Chondrichthyes; order Torpediniformes; family Narcinidae; genus Narcine; species Narcine bancroftii. The sequence continues at coordinate 143,944,876 of NC_091471.1, read as the reverse complement.
ATTGTTTTTATTACATTACCTCAAACAAAGCACAAAGTTTGGGAGAGTCATTGCAGTTTGCTGTGGTCCACACTATCGGACAAGACAAAGACAATAGGTTGTGAAAAGCAAAGCAACAAACAAAACATTGTAGGCTGAGGAATTGGACAAAAGGGAGAGGGAAAGCACAAGGAAAGAGTTCACAATATAACTGGACTGGCCCAGCTCTGGTATTTTGATGCATTTTCAAATCATCCAACACAAAATGCTAAATGAGAGTGCACACTTTCGCCTTTATCTTATGATCCTGCACGGTGTTGACTCTAATTCAACAAGTAAAATTAATTGAAATCACAGCCAGAGTTCTAAATATAATATATTTTTGATGAATACACCCAAGGGATTGACTCATCATATTTCTGATAAGAGGTCTCACTTGCTTCTGCAATCTTTGAGATGTTTGTGACCAGAACACTTTGGTATGCAAGCCTGAGAGGTCCAGGCTGCAGTCTACAGAACGCCAGCAACTGTGGAGGCAAATTGACCCATCTGGGGATCTGGCAACACTGCTGAAATTGTTAGAGGAACTGTGAATAAGCAAGCAGAATTATTTCTTAGAAAAAGGGCTGAGATCTTGCCACTTCTGCTGTTAATATCAACAGTTGACATACACCTAAAGGGCAGGATGCTGCAGAAATGAGTGACCACTTCACAGCCTTTATTCATTTGCCCCAGCAATCTCCACAACGTAGATGTGTGCCGCACCAGAGTCCCCGCAATATTACATGAAATTGATTACTGTTGCGTTGGACCAACTTTGCTACATCACACTCCCTTGTATACTGCAAAACACTGATAGTATATTAGAAAACAGGACAGGGGCTTGAAATGAATGCCTTATTTTCAGCTAAAGTTCGAGAAACATAAAGGTTAAACTCCCAGACTAATAGCCTGGAGGATAATGCCAACTGGGGCATGAAAACCTCAAAACTAATAATAATCAGCAATAGAAAAGGTATGAATACAAAGACAAACCCTTCTTTGCTCACCAGGACTGGCTTGGACTGGCCAATAACAAACTCCATCAGCTAGGACAAGGAGTTAGCCATCTAGTTTGCCCAGCTTGTTGGGTCATTCTGTGATCCAATGGTAGAGGAGTAAGATATTCCTGAGGTTTTCTTAGGAAGATTTGGGGGTCTGTTCCAGGGTGGGCTTGGGTGGTGCTGCTGTTTGGATTTGGTGTGGATGACCATCAATCAGAGGATACAGCTCTGAAGAGGGTAGAGGTGGACGCACCCTGGAGGAAAATGATTGGCAAATAAAGGAAGGCCCTGATGGGTAGAGCACATGGGGTTGGGGAGGTTGTGAAGATGAAGAGGGAAAGAAAAGGAGACAGTGGAAGGAATTAAAGAGGAAAGATGCGAGAAAGGGATAAGAAGGGAAGCAGGAGCTTGACGGAGATATTGGGGGCACGGGAGTGTGGGAGAGGAGGGGTGGAGTTGTAAAGTGCTGTGAGTGCATGTTGTACTTAGAGAGCACAGGGGGAGAGAGAGAGAGAGAGAGATTGAAGATGAGTTGAAGATTGTTGATTTGAAAGTTTGTGAGAAGTGCAGAAGGAGCCATGCTTCTAACCTGCAAAATCTTGATTAAAGGAACCCACCATATCTGAAAGGGAGCTTCCTACAATCAGCTGAAAAAATTGGACCAGAAACAATTCTGTATTACTCCATTTAAATGATAATTGGTCAAGAAAGTACTGGTTATCTAGCTCAGGGGTTAAAATATCCTAGAACTGCAGCAAGTGATTTCAAACACACCTGACAAAAAGTGGACAGGAATTTAAATTTTGATCCCAGAGGTATCTTTTCAGTTTTCATTGCATTCTACTGACACCTTGTGTTTTTTACGAATCATTGCACAATTATTTATTCATACAACCTAATTTAATCCATAAGACCTCGTTTAATAAGAATTTTTAATTTTTTCACAAAGTAAAAAAAACTGTCAAATTTCTACCCTAAAAGAAAAGAGTTTACAACTGTAAACATAAATTGGAGCATACATTAAAAGCAAGCACAGTTCACTTTGTGCTATGTCTTAATTTAAATATTTTTATAGATTTGTCTACATTTAGTATTTTATTAATTGGCTGGATTTTTTTTTAGGAGAGCCATGATGACAACTTGGTCCAAAGTTCCTCATGAGTTACATAATAAGAAGCAGTGGTAGAAGTGGGCTTATGGACCCGCGAGCCGTCCAATAAATCATGGTTGATCCAATCATGACCTAGACACCACCTTTCCGCTCTCCTCATACCCCCTGAATTACAATGACAGGCAAAATCTTTTACAAGTTGTGGTTTCCTCTCTCATCAGCCAACTTCAGCATTCTTTGCAGAAGTGACTTTCTCATGCATACTATCTGCCCAAACAATTGAAGATATATCCTCAAGATGAAGACCAGAAATAATAATTCACAGAGGCAAAGTTTTTTTCAGTTTATGAGAAATGTTGGTTGGAAGGATGAGGAGAGAAATTGTGAATTAAAATGGCACATTATTAAAGATAAGGCAGGAAGAGAGAAATCTCTGAGTGTGCATACCAATAACTCTGAAGATTGTTGTGGGTAGCACAGAGGTACAAGTAATAAAGCCACCTGCTTCCATTACCATAGACCTGGGTGCAATCCTGACCTCAGATGCTGTATATGTGGAGTTTTTGTGTTTTCCCTGTGCAGGATTGATCTGGATGTTTTGTTTTTACTCCATATCCCAAATGTATTCAGGTTTGTAGGTCAACTTACCATTGTACATTTCCACTAGTATGTTTGCAAATGGTAGAAACCAAAGGGAGTTGATTGGAATGCTGAGAGCATAAAAAATGGTATTGATGTAGGATTAGTGGGAATGGGGGTGGTTGATAGTTGGTGTGAACTCAGTGGGCTGAAGCTTCAGTTTACATACAGTCTCTCTTTCATTAAAAGTTGCTAAAAGTGCACAAGATCCTTGACTTAATTGGAGCAAGGATACAAGAACAAAGTTATGATAAATATTATTAATTATTAATTTATCTTATCTTGAGTGTAGCATTTAGTTTGAGTGCTCTAATATTAGGCATTGTTGAGGGTGCAGAAGAAATCTATTGGAGTATAGTTTAAATATTGTTTGGATAAAGAATTGCTGGAAGAATGTAGCAGGTTAGATAGCATTCATGGATTTTCACCTTTTCATTCTTTGACATAATGAAAGGTTCAGATCTGAAATGTCTGAATATGTAATTTCACTGATTTCATCCTATATTAGTTTTGATGAAGGCTTCAAGCCCAAAATGTTGTCTGACCATGGATAATGTCCGACGTGCTGTGTTCCTCCAACAATTCTTTGGCTACTCAAGATTCCAGCACCTGTAGCATATGTGTTTCTCCAAGGTTTAAATATTGTTCATTAGATACAGAAACTGTAAAATAACCTAGGGTTATTCTTAGAGCAGAGGAAGTAAAAAGAAAGTAAAATAAAAGTGTACAAAATCATAGTGATTTTGCTTTAGTAAGTAAAATTAAACCATGTTAAAGGAGTCAATAATCAAAGGACAAAGGACAGGATTGGAAGGCTGTAAATACTGTATAATATTTGGAAAAAAAACACATGTGCTGAAACTTTCCTATTCTTGACTGTAAGACATTGTTCCAAAGCAGTCGTGCATCACTTAACTCTCCAGTGCAATCAAGTTACAGCATGAACATACACACAAACACACAGCTTATGTAATGCCCAAGCTTTTTTTAAATATTTTTTTATTTTTCACACTATGAACCATATCAACCAAAATATGTATAAACATTTCTCATTAAATTTACACAGTGGTCTTTTCTCCCTTTTTCTTCCCCTTTCCCTCCCACCCCTATCCAAAACCCATAAATATTTAACATATACAATATAATAAAACCATAAAACAATATCTTGACACAAAGGAAAATAAACAAGAAAAATGCATCATCTATTTATTACACACTGAATCTAGTCGTTTTGTTTTATCATTTTCATTCTCATTCGAGGGGATGGAGGTCGTAGGCAAGCTCTCTCTGATATGTTCCATGTACGGTTCCCAAATTTGTTCAAACATTGTGACTTCATTTTTTAAACTATATGTTATTTTTTCCAATGGAATACATTTATTCATTTCCATGTACCATTGCTGTACTCTCAGGCTCTCTTCTGATTTCCAAGTTGACATTATACATTTTTTTGCTATCGCTAAGGCTATCATAATGAATTTTTTTTGTACTTTATCCAATTTGAGACCTAATTCTCTACTTCTTATGTTACTTAAAAGAAATATCTCTGGTTTTTTTGGTATGTTATTTGTAATTTTATTTAGTATCTGATTTAGTTCTTCCCAAAATGTATTCACTTTCATACATGCCAAAGTTGCATGCAATGTTCTTCCCATTTCTTTCTTACAGCAAAAAATTCTATCTCATAATGTTGAATCCCATTTTTTTAATTTTTGAGGAGTGATATATACCCTGTGTAACCAATTTTACTGTATCATGCGTAACCTTGTGTTTATTGTATTCTTCATAGTTCCAGAACTTCATTTTTCATCTTTATGTTTAGATCCTTTTCCCACTTCTGCTTAGGTTTATAGTCAATTTCATTTTCCTTATCTTGCAGCTTAATGTACATGTTGGTTATAAATCTTTTAATTATCATTGTGTCTGTAATTACATATTCAAAGCTGCTTCCTTCAGGTAATCTCAAGCTGTTTCCCAATTTATCCTTTAAATAAACTTTCAATTGATGATATGCAAACATTGTACCCTGAGTTATTCCATATTTGTCCTTCAACTGTTCAAATGTTAATAAATTATTTCCCAAAAAACAATTTTCTATTCTTTTGATTCCTTTTCTCTCCCATTCTCTAAAGGAAAGGTTATCTATTGTAAAAGGGATTAGCGGATTTTGCATCATTAAAAATTTTGGTAATTGATCATTCATTTTTTTTCCTTTCTAAGTGGATCTCCTTCCATGTATTAAGTAAATGATGCAGTACTGGTGAGTTTTTATATTACACCAGCTATTTATCTAGTTCTATCTTAGCCCAGTCTGGTTTTTCCCTTGTCTGGTAAAGATCTGATAAATACTTTAATTTGCAGCTCTATAATAATTTCTAAAATTTGGTAACTGCAAACCACCTTGGTTATACCTCTCTGCTAATTTATCTAATGTTACCCTTGGTTTCCTCCCTTTCCACAAGAATTTCCTTATTATTCTCTTTAGTTCCTTAAAGAATTTTCCTGTTAAGGAAATTGGTAATGTTTGAAATAAGTATCGTATCCTTGGGAACACGTTCATTTTAATGCAGTTTACCCTCTCTATCAATGTTAGCGGTAATTCTTTCCAATGTTCTAAGTCTTCCTGCAATTTATTTATTAATGGCTGATAATTTAGTTTGTACAAGTGGCTTAAGTTATTGTCTAACCTGATCCCTAGGTATCGGATTGCTTGCGCTTGCCATTTAAATGGTGATTTTTTTTCAAATTCTGTATAGTCTGCGTTACTCATTGGCATCACTTCACTTTTATTTGTGTTGATCTTGTACCCCGATATTTCTCCATATTCCTTCAATTTCTTATGTAATTCTTTTATTGATATCTCTGGTTCTGTTACGTATACTATGATGTCATCTGCAAATAAGCTGATTTTATACTCCTTCTCCTTTATTTTAATCCCTTTTATTTTATTTTCTATTCTTATCAATTCTGCCAAAGGTTCTATTGCTAAGGCGAACAATGAAGGGGATAATGGACATCCCTGTCTAGTGGACCTACTTAATTTAAAGTGACTCGATACATGTCCATTTACTGCTACCTTTGCCAATGGTCCCTTATACAATGCTTTAATCCAATTTATATATTTTTCTGGTAGCTTGAACTTCTGTAATACTTTAAAGAAGTAGTTCCACTCTACTCTGTCAAAGGTTTTTTTCTGCAACTAGAGCAACAGCCACTGTTGGTTTCTTATTTCCTTGAACTGCATGGATTAGATTAATAAGTTTACAGACATTGTCCACTGTTCGCCTTTTCTTAATAAATCCAGTTTGATCTTGTTTTACTATTTTAGGTACACAATCAGCCAATCTGTTTGCTAATAATTTCGCTATTATAGTCTGAGTTAAGTAGAGATATTGGTCTATGTGATGCTGGTATTAATGGGTCCTTCCCCGTCTTTGGTATTATGGTAATTATTGCTGTCTTACATGAATCTTGCAAGTTTTGTGTTTCTTCTATCTGGTTCATTACTTCCAGGAGAGGAGGAATTAATAACTCTTGAAATGTTTTATAAAATTCTATTGGAAATCCATCCTTTCCTGGATTTTTATCATTCAGCAGCTTTTTTAATATATCCTGTACTTCCTCTATTTCAAATGGTTTTATTAGTTTGTTTTGTTCCTCTCTTGCAATTTTGGCAGTTCAATTTTAGCTAAAAATTCCTCTATTTTATCATCTTTCCCCTCCTTCTCAGTTTGATACAATTGTTCATAAAATTCCTTAAAATTTTCATTAATTTCTATTGGGTTATATGTAATTTGTTTCTCTTTTTTCCTTGATGCCAGTATCATTCTTTTACCTTGTTCTGTTTTAAGTTGCCAGGCTAATATTTTAAGTGTTTTTTCTCCCAGTTTGTAATACTTTTGCTTTGTTTTCATTATGTTCTTCTCCACCTTGTACGCTTGTAATGTTTCGTATTTAATTTTTTTGTCCGCCAATTCTCTCCTTTTCATTATATCATCCCTCTTTACTAATTCCTTATCTGCACTTACTATCTCCCTTTCCAACTGCTCTATTTCCTGATTGTAATCCTTCATCATCTTAGTCACATAACTTATTATCTACCCTCTAATGAAGGCTTTCATTGCGTTCCATAGTATAAATTTGTCTTTCACTGATCCTGTGTTTATTTCAAAATATGTTTTAATTTGGCATTCAATAAACTCCCTAAATTCCTGTCTTTTAAGTAGCATGGAGTTTAACCTCCATCTATATGCTCTTGGTGGGATGTCCTCCAGTTCTATTGCTAATAATAGGGGTGAATGATCTGATAGTAGTCTAGCTTTATACTCAGTTTTCCTAACTCTTCCTTGAATATGGGCTGACAACAAAAACATATCAATCCTTGAGTAAGTTTTGTGCCTACTCGAATAATATGAAAATTCCTTCTTTCTTGGGTGTTGCCTTCTCCATATATCCATAAGTTTCATTTCCTGCATTGATTTAACCATAAATTTGGCTACTTTATTCTTTTTACTTGTCTTTTGTCCAGTTTTATCCAACATTGGATACAAATTAAGGTTAAAATCCCCTCCTATCAATATATTTCCTTGTGTGTCTACAATCTTCAAAAAAATATCCTGCATAAGCTTTTGATCCTTCTCATTAGGCGCTTATATATTGAGCAAATTCCAAAATTCTGAGTATATCTGACATTTTATCATTGCATATCTCCCTGCTGCATCTATTATTTCCTCCTCTATTTTGATTGGTTCATTTTTATTAATTAATATAGCTACACCTCTCGCTTTTGAATTATATAATGCTGCCACAGCGTGTTCTACCAAGTCTCTCTTTAATTTGTTATGTTTCACTTCAGTTAGACGTGTTTCCTGCACAAATGCTTTATCTATTTTTTCTTTTTTTCAGTAAATTTAATAGCATCTTCCTTTTAATTTAGTTATGTATTTCATTAATGTTAATAGTCATATAATTCAACGTGGCCATCTCATATCCTGTTTACACCTCATTTCCGCTTCCTCACCACCACCACCCCCCTTTTCATCTCTGTTTTCCCTTTTTAAACTCAATGTATGACAACACATTTAAAACATAAAATACTCCAACAACTCCCACATCCAATATTACCTCAACCCCAAATACTCCCACCCCCCTCTCTGAGTTGCCCTTTATCCCTTGCTGGACAACCACAACTCCCCTTTCTATTTGGATTGCGATCCTGTTCGCAAGTGTCAACTGATTTTGCAGTGACGGTTATTCCATCGCCCCCCAGAAAACACTTTATTTTACACATATAACAAATCTCTCTCTCTTCTTCCCCCCCCACTCCCTTCCTTCCCTTCCCTTTCCCTCTTTAGTTCTTTACATATACATTGTTTTTACATCTTTATATATACTTTATTGCCATTCTTCATTCTTGTTGCATCTCTTCATCTCTTCTCCTGTCTTGCAAATGTTCTACGAATTCTTGCACTTTCTCTGGATCTGAGAACAGTCTGTTTTGCTCCCAGGTTATAAATATTTTTTTCCATAAAATCGATTTCGCTGTATTAAATTCCTTCCTCCTCTTTAAGAGTTCAAAACTTATGTCTGGGTAAAAATATATTTTTGACCCTTGTATTCCAATGGTTTATTATCTTCTCTAACTTTATTCCTTGCCCGTTCCAGTATATTTTCTCTTGTCGTGTATCTCAAAAATTTTATTAAGATGGATCTTGATTTTTGATGTGCCTGTGGTTTCAGAGCTAATGCTCTGTGTGCCCTTTCTATTTCCATTTCTTCCTGTATTTCTGTCCTTCCCAGAATCTTCAGGATCCATCATCCTTTTATAAATTACTTCATGTCTGTGCCTCCTTCAGGCCCACTATTTTTATGTTGTTCCACCTACTGTAATTTTCCAACGTATCAGTTTTCTGAGATAACAACTCTTGTGTCTCTTTAATTTTTTTGTCACTTTTTCCAATTTTTCTCTTTAAGTCATTTACTTCCATTTCTACAGCCATTTCCCGCTCTTCCACATTCTCTACTCTTTTCCCTATTTCTGTCATTACCAGTTCTAACCTTTGCATTTTATCTTCTGTTCTTTTCATTTTCCTTTTAATTGCATTAAATTCTAATGATAACCATTCTTTTAGTGATCTTATTTGTTCTTCAAAAGAAACTTTATCTATATTCTGTTCATCAGTTTTACCTTTTATTTCTCTTTGTCCATCAATTTTATCTTCTATTTCTCTCTGAAGATCTTGGTCTTCTTCTTCCTCTTCTTCTGTGTCTGTACCTGTGTTTGTGTCTTCTTCTTCTCTTCTTTGTGTCTGTGTCTCTTCTGTTTTCCCTGATGAGCTTCTTGTATCCCTTTGTTGGGCCTCTTCTTGTTGGGCCTCTTCTTGCTGGGCCTCTTCTTGCTGGTCCTCCCCTCCTGGGCTGCTCATCTGTTGTGCTTCCTGACGTTGGTCTTCTTGTCGGTCATCCCTCCGTTTATCTCCCACATCTGTTTCATCGCTCCCTCTTCTGCTGTCTTCCTCGCCCTCCAGCTGGGAGCCCTGGTGTCAGGCGTCCCTCAGCTGTTCGCGCTGTGGAAGCCCGCTCCTCTGCTGAGCCCCCTCCCACTGGTGTCCTCTTTCTCCTTTGATTGCACAGTCGCGCACTGTTGTTTGGCTCCAAGAACCATTTTTGTAGTCCACCGGTTGGTGAGTCGCGACTCCGCAGGACAGGCCCCACAGTGCCTTGTTCCTTCTTGCAGGTAAGGCCTTCTTCTTTCTTCTCCAGCAACTTTTCTACTTCTTTTTTTCCAGTTGCTCTTACTTTCTCCTTCTTGGAAGCCATCTTCTTTCTCTTCTCTGTATCTTTATCTTCTATTTCTTCTATTTTATTTTTGTTACGCTTTGCTTTTTCCTAACTTTTTTCCTATTTCCCTGTAGAGGGCTGGCTTTCCCGACTGGCCACTACTCCATCACTTGACTCCCCTAATGCCCATGCTTAAAGTCAAATGACAAAGGCAATTGACAAAAGAACTTGAAGTGACACGAGGAGATTTTTTTTCACACAGCAGATTTTTATGATGTTGAATTCTTTGCATGAAAGGCTGGTGCAAGCAGATTAATTAGTAATATTCAAGAGAGAATTGGATGAATAGTTAAAAGGAATACATTTGCAAGACTATGGGGAAAGAGCATTAATGTGATTGTAGCACAAAATGGGTTAAATGTCCTCATTGTTCGGTCAACCTATGATGTCAAATTTAATATTAAAATTATGGAAATAAAAACTTGGCATCAAGCACATCCTAGCAATACTCAGCACAAGTCCTGATTAAACACCCATAAACCCACAAATTGAAACTAAACAATGATCATTCCATTTTCAAATAACCTGAAGCCGTTGGTGGTGTGTGTTTTCTCCCAATCATGCTTGAAAGTTGAAGCAGGGGAAATCTGCAAAAATTATTTAATTGACCTTAAATCAGTTATGGTCAGAGATAGATCCTTGAGGCAGATGGAACTCCATCTCCATCTTATTTCCCCTGACATCACAGCTGAGCTGAATAATCCAAAGATATTTAATTTATTGCTTTCAAAAGGCTCTTCAGCCCCTCTAATATGTACATGCAGCTGATCCCAATATTGTCTACAACCAGGTAATTTCATAGGTTAGTTTACAAAGTTGTAGTGGTACACCACCTGCCTACTGCAGAGGGCAACCTCTGTACCTGCAGGAGTATACCGCCGGCCTACTGCAGGGGGCAACATCTGTACCTGCAGGAGTGTAAGGGGACAGGACAACACCTGGCCGGCTGTCAATCAGTCGGCCTGAATGAATCAAGCACCACCCGGTCGGGTGTCAATCACCCTCTGGGATATAAGCCTGCGCCGGCCTCCCAAGGCCTCACTCAGAGTTACTGCAGCTACAGCCAGCTTGGCTCTGTGGAAGTCTTTGTGGATTAAAGCCTGTTGTACAGTCTTTACCTTGTGTGTGTCTGATTCTGGCCAACACCGCACCACAATTGAATCCACAAAATTTTCCCACGGCTGCCATGGAAAAAGTCCTGAGCGCAGGGAGCCTCAAAGTGGACCCACACCACCCGGAAGCCCAGACACGCTTTGAGATCTGGCAGCACACAGTCAAGGCAATCAGTGAGGTGCACGCAGGCGGCATCCTGGACTTAGATCGGAAGAGGCTGATCCTACTCCAGTCAAAGCTGGGTCCCCAGGCCTTCCTGGCAACCAAAGGCTGCTCCATGTACAAGAGCGCAATGGACACTCTTGAGAACTTGTACAAGGCACCCATGAATTCGGTTTGTGCAAGGTACCTCCTCAACACCCGAGCCCAGCAACCCAGGGAGATGGCTGAGTCTTACCTGGACACCTGCGAGAGTTGGCCCGTCCGTGTCTGGCTGAACCCGGGGTAAGCACAGAGGAGGTCGAGAGGCTGATCTGGGACGCCTTCATCCGAGGGCTACGCTTGAGGGCCATCCGGCAGAAGCTGCTGGAAGATAGTATCTACGCCCTGACCAAGACAATGGAAGTGGTCCGAACCCTGGAAGCTGTAGCCTTCCACATCGAAGCCTTTGATTCCAGGTTCCCCCAGGCTCCCTCATGGCCCTCTCACACTGCAGCTACAGCCTCAGACTGAACTGGAGAGGAGAACATCGCTGCAGCAGGTGTCCGGCGCCCCTGTAAGTACTGTGGGTCCTGGTGTGGGTCAGACTGACGATCGTGCCAAAACTGTCCGGCTAGGAACCAGTACTATTCCCGATGTGGCAAGAGAGGCTACTTTGCTAAAGTGTGTCTCTCGAAACCAGCCGGCAACTCAGCGGCCCTCTATGACCTCCCCACCTCCCCTGCAGACCCCTCCACATGCACGTGCGAGGCGGCGCCATTATCCCCGCTACAACTTTCACCTTCCCCGACTCCAACGGTGCAGCATCCAGTTCCACCAGCGACAATCGCAGCGTGTGCCCCGAGCACCCAGACCAGACCCCACCCTCGCAAACGCCACTCGCAGAGAACTACAGCAACGTCACTTCCAGCTCACGGCATGATGTCACTTCTGACAGATGTAATGATGTCACTGCCGCCAGCCGTGACAACCCCACTTCCCCCGGCACAACAAACACGACTGGGAAAGGAGGCCAGCCACGCAGCAGGACCCCACGTGCTGCTGTCATCTTGAGCCAGGCAGCAACCTTCACGGAGGGCCTCCGATGATGAGGAGAACAACGTGGTCAACACAGGCAATGACCAGGCTACCCTACCAACACTCCCCACACCTCTGGATGCCATCAGCTGCCGCACGCCGCACCCCACGAACAATGTCGACATGGTCAACACGTGCGATGACCAGGCCACCCTACTGATGCTCCCCACACCTCAGGACGCCATAAATCGCCGTGCACAACCGGAGAGCGACGACTCTGACCCCAAGACGGTCCTGGCTGCCACCATGCTGACCAGGGACATCCCTCATGACCTCGGGCACTCTTTTATGGACATGCAAGTCAATGGGCAGGTAACAAAATGCTTGTTCAACAATGGCAGCACCGAGAGCTTCATTCACCTGAGCGTGGCCACTCCATGAGATTAAAAGTTCACCCCACCACCTGCTCGATCGCCCTCGCTACCAAGGATAAGACTGTTGGTACCCTTGTGCGCTGCTTGGCCGATACAACTGAGGGAGGGGAGATTTACACGGGGTTCAGGCTCCTGGTCATGCCCAAACTCTGTGCCCCAGTCCTCCTGGGCCTAGATTTCCAGTGCCACCTGCAGAGTGTTTCCATTCGGGAGGCCCCAACCTACCAGCCCCGGCCAACCTGCGGCCTCTTCACAATGCACATCACCCCACCGGCGCTCTTCCCACATCTTGTGCTAGGCTGCAAGCCAATCGCCGCCAGAAGTAGACGCTATTTGCGCCACAGACAGAGACTTCATCACGGCGAAGGTGCAGCGACCCCTGGCGGAAGGTGTCACAGAGCCCAGTAACAGCCCTTGGAGAGCCCAAGTCCTGGTGGTCAAAGGGGGAAGTAAACCGAGGATGGTTGTGGATTACAGCCAGACCATTAACCGGTACACCCAACTGGATACCTACCCCCTGCCTAGGATCGCCGACATGGTCAATGAGATAGCCCACTACCGGGTTTTCTCCATGGTTGACCTGAAGTTGGCATATCACCAAATCCCCATCCACCCAAAGGACAAGCCCTACACCGCCTTCGAGGCAGACGGATGCCTGTACCAGTTCCGCCAAGTTCCCTTTGGGGTCACGAACGGGGTCTCTGTCTTCCAGCGGGAGATGGATCACATGGTAGACCGGCACAAGCTAAAGGCAACGTTCCCGTATAAGGATAATGTCACTATCTGCGGTTGTGACCAGCAGGACAACAATGCTAACCTGGAAAAATTCCTCCAGACGTGGAGTCAACGTGAATAGGCTTTTTCAATTAAGAGAGGGGGATATTCAAACCAGAGGCCATGGTTTGAGATTGCAGGGGGAAAATTATAAAGGGAACATGAGGGGAAATTTCTTCACGCAAAGGGTGGTTGGGATGTGGAATAAGCTTCCGGCAGAGGTGGTTGCATTTAAGGAAAGACTGGATAATTACATGGAGGGGAGAGGATTGGAGGAGTATGGACCAGGTGCTGGTTAGTGGGACTAGATAGGTGGTGATTTGTTCTGGCATGGACTAGTAGGGCCAAACTGGCCTGTTCTGTGCTGTAATATGGTTATATGGTTATACGGCCGGGGAGCTGAACCTCACTTACAACAAGGAGAAGTGTGTGTTTAGCACCACCCGCCTTGCCATCCTAGGGTACATCGTGGCCCATAGGGTTGTCGGCCCAGATCAAGAAAGGATACTCCCATTAATGGAGCTACCTCTCCCCCCCACGCTAAAGGCCCTCTGCAGGTGCCTTGACCTACTCTCCTATTACTCGCAGTGGGTCCTTCGCTTCTCGGACAAGGTCCGCCCACTGGCCCAAGCTACAACTTCCCCTCCCACCCGAGGCACAGGCAGCCTTCATCCACATCAGGCAAGGCATCGCGGACACCACGATGCAGGCCGTGGATGAGGACTCCCCCTTCCAGGTGGAGAGCGATGCCTCTGAGGTAGCCCTTGCCGCTACCCTCAACCAAGAGGGGCGCCCTGTCGCTTTCTTCTCTAGGACCCTCCACGGCTCCAAGCTAGGGCATTCCACAATTGAAAAGGAGGCTCAGGCGATTGTGAAAGCAATCCGCCACTGGTGCCACTACCTGACTGGCAGGAGATTCACCCTCCTCACAGACCAGCGGGCCATGGCGTTCATGCTTAACACTACCCACAAGAGCAAGATCAAGAATGATACGATCCTAAGCTGGAGAGTCGAGCTGGCAACCTACAGCTACAACATCCAGCACCGTCCCGGGAAGTTTAACGACTCCCCCGATGCCCTCTCTCGGACCTGCATGTCTATGCATGATGACAGGCTGCAGGCATTGCATGAGTCTCTCTGCCATCCGGGTGACACCAGGTTGTACCACTTCATTAAGTCCCAGAACCTGCCGTATATCATCAGGGACATGGCCAAGGCCTGCCGGGTCTGTGTGGAGTGTAAAGCCCGTTTCTTGCGCCCGCCCCAGGCCCATGTTGTAAAGGCCACTAAGCCTTTTGGGTGTCTTGGCATGGATTTCAAAGGGCCCCTGCCTTCCACGAACCGAAATGTCTACTTCCTCATGGTAGTGGACAAGTACTGACACTTCCCTTTCGCTATCCCTTGCCCGGACACCTCCACGACCACTGTCATCAGGGCCCTGGGGCAGATCTTCACCATGTTTGGCTACCCTGCCTTCATCCACAGCGACCGGGGGTCTAGTTTCATGAGTGACAAGCTGCACCAGTACTTGACGGCAAGGGGCATCGTGACTAGCCGCACAACAAGCTATAACCCGAGAGGCAATGGGCAAGTGGAACGCGAAAATGGGGTGGTCTGGAAGGCAGTACTCCTGGCTCTCAGGTCAAAAGGGTGGGCCGTTGAGTACTGGCAGAACGCCCTACCCGAGGCGGTCCATGCTATTCGGTGGCTGCTATGTATGGCTACCAATGAGACCCCTCATGAACGTCTGTTCACATTCCCCAGGAAGTCGGTGACTGGAATGTCCCTCCCAGCATGGCTCACGTCCCTGGGACCGGTGCTCCTGCGTAAATTCGTACAGACACAGAAGGTCGAACCCCTGGTTGAGCAGGTCTTCCTCCTACACGCGAACCACAACTACGCCTATGTTAGTTTCGGCGGAGGCAGGGAGGACACAGTCTCAACCAGGGACCTGGTACCAGCAGGTGCACCCACCACTCCATGGCATCCTTCAGCCCAAGTCAATGCTGACCGGGCATACATCCCCGTCCCCAGGCAGGACCTCCTTAACCACCAGGGGCCTGCTTCAGCCCTGGGGGATGAAATTTCCCCCCCACTCATCCAATACGATTCGACCTTGGCCACCCCTCCACACCAGTCAAACAGACCCCTGCCGTAAGCCCCCCACCACTTCCCCTCCGACCGGTGACCAGCAGCCAGTCCTACAACGGTCACAGAGACTCCGGTGTCCGTCTGATCGTCTCAATCTGTAAATATTGTATTTTGTATAGTGGGTACAATTCCTTGTTACTGCCCCCCCCCCACCCCCGGACAATTTTAAAGAAATATTGGTGGTACACCACCAGCCTACTGCAGGGGGCAACCTCTAAACCTGCAGGAGTGTAAGGGGACAGGACAACGCCTGGCTGGCTGTCAATTAGTCGGTCTGAATGGATCAAGCCCCACCCGGTTGGGTGTCAATCACCCTCTGGGATATAAGCATGTGCCGGCCTTCTGAGGCCTCACTCAGAGTTGCTGCAGCTACAGCCAGCCTGGCTCTGTGGATGTCTTTGTGCATTAAAGCCTGTTGTACAGTCTTTACCTTGTGTGTGTCTGATTTTGGCTAACCACACACCACAAGTGTTAGTCATGCCATCTTTAGATCCTTAATGTGGAAAACTGGGAGGACAGTACAAATATTGGGACAGTAATTCTAAAGGAGGTTTTGAAGGATAATTCAACATTTATCTCCTGTTACATTTTTGTTTCAACAGTTGTTTGCTTGGTTGACCACAGCATCTTAAATGCTTTTATCTCCCTGTCATCTTAACTGCTCATTATCTGTTGTACTTTTGATATTAACTTCAAGTGTAAATATAAAGAAGCAGAAGTATGTTAAGAATCATTATATGATCACTATTTCTTTTGGTAAATTTGCCCATTGACAGAATATCACTATGTGAAGGATGCAGCTCATCTGTGAAGTTGTTCACAGAACCATAGAAACTATGAAAGAGGGGATTCACCATATCACCATTGTCGATTAAAAAGAAGAACCCAATCCAATTCCACCTCTCACCAGGCATTTAATACGATATTCTTGACGTGCAGCCCTGCGAGTTGCAGCTCTTCAACCAAATGTTTTCAGTGTTTCTTCCTACACATCCTCACCTCCACTTTAATCCCCCCAATTGTCATTCTTGATTCCAAATTATAAATGTTAAACACTGGATAGGTCCTTGCTATCCAGTTTATATAAGCCACATCACTTCATGCACCTCCATTAAGTTCTCCCTCAGCCTCTTCTGTTGCAAATGACACAATCCTAGCTTGTCCCATCATTCCTCAGAGCTAAGGTTTCCCACCCCTGGCAGTTTTCTTTGCCCCCTCTCTAATGCATTTTTCAAGTAATGGACTGAGCAGAAATATACAGAGTATGCAAATTATGCTTTGTATGCACTGCTCCTTGTTTTATGTTCTATGCTTTGGCTGAAGAAGGGATGTACCCCATGTGCACTTTTGACCACTCTTGATTAGTAAACATTTCATACAATTTTCATGAAAAAAAAAGAAAAGAGGGGGATTTGACTAACAAACTTGGTAACATCTCCCAGATTGAATGGAATAAAAAATGCAGCATGACCTCTCAATGGAACCCAAGTGACCCGGTCAATGAGTTTGGCACCCATTTCCATTCAAAATTAAGAAAATGTATAAAATCTAACATTTAAATTTATTAATAAGAGCAAGAATATTTCAACACTCCAATAATATAGTTGCCCTCCAAGCTACATGCCTTTGGCATTTATCACCATTGCTGGGACCCACATTCTGGAACTCGTTCCCGACGCGTGAGGTCGGTAAGACCCACACCTGCAGGACGGCAGGAGTTCGGCAGCATTCACCCACTCCTCTTTCAAGGGCAATGAGAGGGAGAAATTAATTAAATGCTGGTTCAGCCCACCGCCCATAACCTTCAACTGAAAAAGAATAGTTTGTGTTTCGTTGAGGAGTATTTTGCTCCAGAGGAGGATAAAATGACATTTGGACTGGTTAGTTTTTCATCCAGTGTTATTTCAATGCAAATTCTACTCCTAGTGCTCACATTTTAACTTTGTTTACCAAAAATCATAGTTTTTGAATGAACAACACCGCCCAGAAAGGAGTCTTTCAATGACCTGAACCAATTATAATCCAATCCAGAAGCGAAAGGCGGGGTCTACATGTTTAAAGTACGGAGTTGTTGTTGTTTAGCTCTCAAGCCATGCAGTTTGAACCTTGAGTCAGTTTGCGGAAGAGCAGATCAGGTACCAGGTACAGTTTCAATTATTCAGCACTGAGCATCCTCTTGGGATGAATTTGGGCCGGCGGACCTCCAGCAGGTCGCTTCGGGCTCCGGTCTGGTGGATAATCAACTAGACGCTGTCTGGTCGCACTTGGGAAGAATATCATGGATGAGACTGGAAGCCCAGAAGAGGACGGCACCTTCATAACCATTCCTTTGGTTGATGATGCAGGTAAAGTCGAGTTAATGAATAACCAGTAACTCAAAGTACAAGGGAAATGGACAAGTTTTGCTCATTGTTTTCAATTACTCTCCACATTCATAACTTCTGGGAGTTGAAATGGGGCACTCAGGACTTTTATGACTTGGAGTTGTGCCGAGAATCAAATGAGAGCAGGTGTTGTAGGGGGAAAAATACAAAAATAGTTTCCAGCCAGATGCTTTTGTAACCTCAAAGTATGCTCCCCCTCTGTATAAATTCCCATTCAGACGTTCTGTGTCATTGACCCCATAATTGGGAAGCGGTGTTCATTAATAATAATATTTGGGTCCGTCTATTACACTTGGAGAGATTATTGGCGACATCTGCAAACGTCAGGAAAAGTTTACTTTTCGGCGCGGTCCGATCGTGACTTTATTTCCAACTTTGAGTTAACTTGCAGACGAGTTTTGAGCTTGTGATCAAGATCGACGGGGTGCACGTTCCGTTTCCTGTGAAATGGTTGTGGCGGTGCCCACGGTGCCTGCTGAGCTCGTGCTGGGCAGGAGCCCCGTGTGCGTCCGGGTGAGGGGGTGCGCCGGCCTCCCCGTCCCCTGCCTTCCTGTTCGGGCGGCTCTCCCTCTGCTGGCCATCTCGTTCACGACAGCTCTTCGCACGTCGTCTTCGCCAGCTGCCTCGTCGCCTCTTGCGTCGCTCCTCTCCGGATCCATCGGTTGGCGGGCGTGGGGAGGTGAGTGCCCGGGGCAGGAAGGCGCCGGCTCTCCTGGCCCGGAGCTTTCGGCAGGCGCAGCCCTCGCTTGGGCCGCCCCGCGGCGCCCTGGGCAAGGAAGGCCTTCCTCAGCCTGCAGACCGAGGGAGAAGCCCCAGATGGGGGCAAGGCCCCTGGGGGACGTGGGTGAACCGGAATGCAAGGCCCAGGTCCGTGTACAACACTGGAATCTGGGCATCCCCTCAATGCCTACCGTCCACCCCTCAATGCCTACCGTCCACCCCTCAATGCCTACCGTCCACCCCTCAATGCCTACCGTCCACCCCTCAATGCCTACCGTCCACCCCTCAATGCCTACCGTCCACCCCTCAATGCCTACCGTCCACCCCTCAATGCCTACCGTCCACCCCTCAATGCCTACCGTCCACCCCTCAATGCCTACCGTCCACCCCTCAATGCCTACCGTCCACCCCTCAATGCCTACCGTCCACCCCTCAATGCCTACCGTCCACCCCTCAATGCCTACCGTCCACCCCTCAATGCCTACCGTCCACCCCTCAATGCCTACCGTCCACCCCTCAATGCCTACCGTCCACCCCTCAATGCCTACCGTCCACCCCTCAATGCCTACCGTCCACCCCTCAATGCCTACCGTCCACCCCTCAATGCCTACCGTCCACCCCTCAATGCCTACCGTCCACCCCTCAATGCCTACCGTCCACCCCTCAATGCCTACCGTCCACCCCTCAATGCCTACCGTCCACCCCTCAATGCCTACCGTCCACCCCTCAATGCCTACCGTCCACCCCTCAATCCAGGGTGACGGGCGTGAGTTAAAAGCTTGGGGTAGAGTCACAACACATTTTTATATGCATAGTTAGGAATTGAATCAGCTGATGCCTTTTTTTCCAGTCCAATATGATGGAACTCGATTTAACACAGAGTGCATGAGGTACAAATGATATCTTGTAAAATTGATCTGGTCGAGATGCCCAGTATATTGGGGATTCTTCGGCATCAGTCACGGATAGGGGTGAAGTGAATCATGACCCAATTTTTAGATCCAGTGTGCCAAATGACTGCGGATTGACATGCGTCCGTAGGGCAGTCCATATTAAATGACCTGACCCTCAAACGTTACCCGTGGTTGCTGCCTGCTCCTCAGGAGCTCATTGTTTGCTGAAGATTCCAGCGTCTGCAATCTTGGTGTTTCTCCACAGCTCTCCATATCCTTCTGAGTTCGACTAGAATGGTAGTTGCATGGCATTCATCTATCTAGCAACATGACATGGTGGTAGCCACTTTTCAATTTTGCTGGAAGCTTTCTGCAAAATCTTTCAAGTGCTCAGGGGGGGTGGGGTTCATAGAGTGGTACAGCATGGAAAATGGCCCACCAGTCCTTGTCATGTCATGTACACAAAATCTTCTTTTGCCTTTAGAAACGCTGAATGTCTGTGGATTTACATCCAGCATTCCTGCAGCCGCCCAGACCCCTGTTCTATTGACTGCCTGCTGCCGTGTTGTACAAATCCTACATTAATCCCTTTATTTTCCCCACAGAGTTGCCATTTGACCTACAAAAAAAAAGCGGGAACTCAGTGGACCTCTGTCACAGGTCCCTTCAAAATTTTAAATATTCTGCTTCAAACTCTTGACACTGTTTGCATTCCACCCCACTGCCTCTCTTGTTGTTTTGGAGCCGTTTGCCAACTTCCACATAATGTAGTTTAAAAAAATTTCTTTTGTGCTTGAGCCCATGTTTTAGAATCTGACAGATTTTGGATGTGATTGGGAACTCTTTGGAGTATTAGTTTCAGTGTAAACAGAAATTGGATATTTTGAAAGAAAATTGAACACTTGCATTTTTCCTGTTAGAGGTATAAAATAAACATTTTTTAATGGATGACAAACTTGCTTGAAAAATAGACAATAGAAATAGCAGGTCGTTTAGCATCTGTGGGGGGGAGAGAGAGAGAGAAATAGCATTAACATTTTGAAATATTGTAGTGGAGAAAATTGGTGTAATATTTCTGCAACATGACTTATTGCCACTGCAGAATTCTTGTGCCACGTAGAAATATTAGACTTCGTATACAGCCTTCTTTTTGTTTGTAATTAACATTTATAGTTAATTCTGCTGTTCTTGAGGCTCTCCTCTCCACGATCATACAGCTGAACGAATTCACTAACCTAATGATTTCTTATGTTAGATGAACAAGCAATGTAATTGTCACAGTATTGTGAAAAGTGTTGATTTTAAATCTCGTTCCCTTGAGGAGGAATTAGCACTCTGTTAAGTTCAGCAGCTATCTCCTCAGCTGGCATTCTTCATAGTTTCAACATGGTGCTGACAGGCTTTTTGACATTCATATCATTACTGAACAATCCTGTCATCACCTGATGCCTCTAAACTTGACCACTTTCCAGCAGAAGTTATTGGATCCTGATCAGGAGTGGGAACCATTGTTAATTCTTTCTGAGCTGAAAATGCATAGTTTAACTGCTGTGGCAATCGTATGTAACAAGCATTTCCAGCATTATTTCTGCTGAAAGTTGATAATTTTGCAAAGGATGGGGTTAAACCTGGTTTTTCCTCCTGTATCTTTTGGCTATACCCGATGGTATAATCACCAGTTTTTCATTTGTTTGTTTTTCTGAACTTGGACATTGTCTATTTGCATTTGGAAAGTAGTTGGAAGGGTACCACCTAGAACCACAGTAGTGTGAGGTGAAGGTATTCTCATATTGAAATTGGGTGGGGAAATTCCAGGAGTTGGAGCCAGAAAGAATGAAGGAACAATCTAATTTCAAGAGGAGATGATGTACGACTTCAGGTGTTTCCTTGTAATTTCAGGTGGTAGAGGTCATGGTTTTGGAAGGTGCTGGCAGATCATTTAGATAAGCTGATCTTTTGAATTTGTCAAGTAAATTTTTGATTTTTATTTCCTTTTAGTTGATTCTGGATCAACAATCTCTGATTCAAATCTTGAGAGTGAATCGTTTACAATGAATAATGAGATGGAAGGTATGATATAAAATGTACAATAACTTGTTACTTTCAAAATATTATCTCCTCTCACCTTGTTATTCTCTTTCATGAAATGTTTACTGTATCCATTCACTTCTCATAGAGAAGAAGGAGACTGAGAAATTCTTATCAAATCAGATGTTTCTGTTTGGCATTCAGTGCCAAAATATTACCTTTTCTGACACTGAGGTGACACTGACAATCAGGTGCCAGAATTTATGTTAAAACTTGGGTTGTTCGAATTTGCATTTATATTTTTATTACTGAAGAGTCCCTATACAGCACAGTCAGGAATGTCATGCATCACAACATTGGATAAATGACAGTAAGTGAATGACTAATTAATTGCTATGTGACGTTGGATGAGAGAAATGTTGTTCGAGACCCCTGTGCTGTATCAAAGACAAATAACACGGAATGGGGTATGGATTCCTTCAAGTCTTTTCTTATACTCAATTCATCATCTATTTCAAATCAACTTTATAGCTGTTTGTGTATTCAGTAATTCTCTTTAGTGTTCAGTCCTTTCAATATTTATCTTTAAATTTACTCAACAACTGAGCCTCCACAGTATTCAGAGCTAGTAAATTACAAAGATAAGCAATCCTTTAGAATTTTTTAAAAATCTCTTAATTTCCACCACGGCATCTGTTTCCACAATCCTAACCTCTCAAATTTTGACCCCATCATTCAGTCAAGATTGTTTGCTGAGCTTCAGAACTAAATGACAGATATTTTTCTAATTAAATAGTGTGGGGTTCAAAACCATAATCATTGATCCAAGGCAGAACATTTGTTCCTTAACAATCAAATCTGTTCTTTTCCCTGGAAATGGACTCTGTCTGCTCACCAACTGGCATCTTAATATGGGATCAGAAAATAATAATTTATTATTATAATTTCTGAGGTTAATAATTGCTCAGAAAACGATGAGATGTGATGCACTGAGATTTAGATTCAGAAGGTCATCGCTAAATTTCCATGTTATGAGGATAACACATTGTATTAGTGTAAGGATTGCAAATTGGTGGATGGGAAACAAGAACAGGAAAATAATGGGACAATTTCAGGGTCCAGGCAGTAATTAGTGAGTCCTGTGGAGGTCAGTGCTTTGTGGCCTCAGCTTTTCACAATAAACATCAGTAGTTTGGATGATGGAACAAAATGATGATTTAAGTGAGGAAACAAAAATTTGGTAGATGTAGGATTACAAGAATAAATGTGCGGTTATCCACTTCAGTTTTAAAACAAAAAGCCATTCTATTGGTTAGCGAAATGCCATTAAGGCGCCAGTGACTGGTTCGAATCCAGCGCTGTCTGTAAGGACTTTGCGCTTCTCCTCGTGTCTGTATGGGTTTGCTCCAATATAAACCTACAGGACTGTTGGTTAATTTGGGTGGCACGGGTTTAAATGGGCAGAATCAGCTTCTACATAGAAGCAGTTAAGAAGGGAAATTGTATGGTCACCATCCTAGCAAGAGGGCTTAACTATAGGACCAAGGGTGTCTTGCTAAATTTATAGAGCATTTTGAGACCACACTGGGATTTTTTTTTTCATCTCCTAATCTTTTTTAAAAAAAAATCCTTGCCATAGGAGGAGTGCAGTAAAGGTTCACCAGGCTGATTCCTGAGTGGTGGAACTACTGAATGAGTAGTGAGACCAACTGAGTTTGTATTTGAGCTAGAAGACCACGAGGGAATCTAATTGTCATGTGCAAAACAACAACTGGGTTAGGCAGACTGGATGTTTACTCTGGCTGAGATTGTGATGGGCTTTCAGGATCTGCCTTTGTATCTGTTGCTCTCACTGGCTATTGGGAAGCCTATAATATAACCCCACCATAGTGATAGCACTATTTTTATGCTTGAGTTCGCGGATGAACTTGTGAAGGTGTCCGGAGGGCAGCAGGGCATTCTCACTAACCAGTAATGTAACTTCTTTTACATGCCTCCTTATCATGTCTGCAGCATCTGTACCCTGGAACATTACATTGTTAACGATACTACAGAAGTAGGAGTAACGTTTTAAAATTCTCCCATCTTCCTGACCAGCAATGTTTGCTAGACCTCAACTTTATATAAAAAAAAAATTACCTGATTTAGTCTTTTTTAATTATCTTCATTTTGTAAGTTCCTGTTAGTCACTTTAATATCTTAGATATTCTTGTCCTCATCCTTGTTTGTACAGAAGAACAATATATTTAAAGAGAGTATTTTTTGCCCATGGAGATTGTTTCTAAAGGAAACGGTTATGTTATAAACGAAGGGTTTCTGGAGATTTAAAAAAAAAAATGAGTTGACTGGGATTAGATGCTGGGTGGAGAGGGGAGAGAGACAAAGTGCAGATTTTGGGCTTTTTGGTTCATTCATAAATAATTTTTTTAATATTTTAGTTTTTTCCACTCAAACTCCAAACAATTGTCAATATCATTATCAATATTATTTATATTTCATTATTTGTAAATTTCATAAACTTTTCAGAGTTTGTTCTTTTTATCTCCTTCCCTGCACCCCCACCTCCCCAACATTGAACACTTAGCACCAAACTAATTACACTTACACACAATAACCAAAACACTCCCAGCAAAGGTATGAAACTTGTATTTAGGGGCTTGTGGGTTTTTCGTGTTGCGGCAGTCAGTGCATAGGCTCTCTTTTTCCTGGTTAGAATGGGATGGACCCTCTCTGCTCCCCCGCCGATTGAGGGGTGGATTAGGACGGTAGGGTAGGGCGTGGGACATGGCGGTCCATACTATATTGATTCCTTAGGTTGTAGGTAATTTTCTCCAGGGAAACCTAGCACTGCATTTGTGTTCCAGTACTCAATGCTCAGGTAGGAGTCAGACTTCCTGGCAACTACTGGGCACCACCAAAGCGATCATGACAAATTGGATTTTAAATTAGGAACATAGGAAGTAGGAACAGGAGTAGGCCAAAAATGGCCCATCGAGCCTGCTCCACCATTCAATACGATCATGGTTGATCTAATTTATGACCTAACTCCACCTACCTGCCTTCTCCCCATATCCCCTAATTCCTCTATCATGTAAAAATTTATCTAACCGTATTTTAAATATGTTTAATGAGGCAGCCTCAACCACTTACCTGGTTAGAGAATTCCAAACATTCACTACTCTCTGGGAAAAACTATTTTTCCTCATCTCTGTCCTAAATCTACTCCTCCGAATCTTGAGACTGTGTCCTCTTGTTTTAGTTTCCCCGGCCAGCTCAAAAAACCTTCCTACATCTATCCTATCCATACCCTTCATAATCCTATATGTTTCTATAAGATCTCCTCTCATTCTTCTGAACTCGAGCGAATACAATCCTACACGATTTAATCTTTCATCATAAGTCAACCCCTTCATCCCAGGGATCAACCTAGTAAACCTCCTCTGGACTGTCTCCAAAGCCAGTATATCCTTCCTCAAATATGGAGACCAGAACTGGACACAGTACTCCAGGTGCGGTCTCTCCAGTACCTTATACAATTGCAACATTACCTCCCTACTCCTGAATTCAATTCCTCTTGCGATGAAGGCCAACATTCCATTTGCCTTCTTAATAACCTGCTGAACCTGCAACCTAACTTTTTGCGATTCATGCACAAGCACTCCCAAGTCCCTCTGCACAACAGCATGCTGTAGTTTTTCACCCTTTAAATAATATTCAGCTCTTTTATTTTTCTTGCCAAAGTGGATAACCTCACACTTACTAACATTGTACTCCATCTGCCAGACCTTTGCCCACTCATCCAGCTTAACTATATCCCTCTGCAGACTCTCCACATCCTCATTACAATTTGCTCTTCCACTCAATTTGGTGTCATCTGCAAACTTGGCTACACCACGTTTTGTCCCCTCCTCCAAGTCATCAATGTAAATGATGAACAGTTGTGGGCCTAACACTGACCCCTGCGGCACCCCACTTACCACTCTCTGCCAACCTGAAAAACTCCCATTTATCCCAACTCTCTGCCTCCTGTCAGACAACCAATTTTCAATCCAGGCCAATAGACTTCCCCGGACTCCACTTTCCTGTAACTTACTGAGAAGTCTCTTGTGCGGCACCTTATCAAACGCTTTCTGGAAATCCAAATATACAACATCAACCTGTTCCTCTCTATCCACCGCACCCATTATATCCAAAGAATCCTAACAAGTTTGTCAAACAAGATCTTCCCTTTCTAAAACCATGCTGCGTCTGCCTGATTGAACCCTTACGTTCCAAAAGTTTCACTATTTCATCTTTAATGATGGCTTCAAGCATTTTTCCAACCACAGACTTGACGTCTGGCCGATAATTGGCCGATAATTTCCAGTCTTCTGCCTACATCCTTTCTTAAAAAGTGGCGTGACATTTGCTGTCTTCCAGTTTGCTGGGACCTGCCCAGAATCCAAGGAATTTTGGTATATGACCACATCAACTATAACTTCTGCCATTTCCTTCAGAACCCTTGGATGCATATCATCAGGACCAGGTGATTTGTCTGGCTTTAGTCCCATTAGTTTCTCCATCACTACTTCCTTTGTAACAACTATTTTATCAAGGCCCTCCCCAACATTCGCATCCTTAACTCCGTACTTGGGCACAAAATATTTGTTTAATGCCTCGGCCATTTCCTCATTTTTGCTACCAGTTTTCCTTTCTCATCCACCAAGGGTCCTATGTTAACTCTGGCCCCCCCCTCTTCCATTTTATATATTTATAAAATTTTTTGCTTTCTGTTTTTATATTTTGTGCCAATTTACTTTCATAATCCTTTTTCCCATTTCTTATTACCTGCCTTCTAACCCCTTGTTGTCTCTTAAAGTTTTCCCAATCTTTCAGTTTCCCACTTCTCTTTGCAGCTTTGTACACCTGCACCTTCAATTTTATACTCTTCTTTATTTCCTTTGTTAACCACGGTTGATTTTTCCCTCTTTTGCTGCCCTTTTTCCTGACCGGAATATATTTTTGTTGAGCATTACAAAATATTTTTGAAAATCTTCCACTGTTTCATCAATTAGCCTATGCTCCCAGTCCACTCTGCCCAATTCCTCCCTCATCCTATGGTAGTCACCCCTGTTTAAGCATAATATATTAGTTTTAGTTCTAACTATTTCCCCTTCCATCTGAATGAGAAATTCAATCATACTATGATCGCTATTTCCCAGATGGTCTCTGACTATTACATCATTTACTCTACCTATCTCATTGCACAACACTAGATCCTGGAGAGCATTTTCGCTTGTGGGTTCCTTAACATGCTGCTCAAGAAAGCTATCGCGGATGCATTCTATGAAGTCCTCTTCCAGACTCCCACGACCAACTTGATTTTTCCAATCTATGTGGAAGTTAAAGTCCCCCATGACGACTGCCGTATCATTATTGCATGCTTCACTTATCTCTCTATTTATCTCCTGTGCCACTAAACTATTGTTATTTGGTGGGCGATAGATAACAGCCACCAATAATTTTTTCCCTTTGTTATTCTTTATCTCTACCCAAAGGGACTCAACATTATGCTCTTTAGATCTTATATCATTCCTCACTACTGCCTGGAGCTCATCTTTGATTCAGAGTGCAACTCCACCTCCCTTACCATCCTGTCTATCTCATTGCACCACCTGATACCCTTGAAAGTTTTATTCCCATTTAGGGTCACCTTGTAGCCATGTTTCCGTGATGGCTACCAAATCATAGGCATGGGTACCGATTTGCGCCTCAAGTTCACTAACCTTATTTCTAATACTGCGGGCATTCAGATAAAGTGCCCTTATGCTCTTTGTCCTTTTAATATCTTGTGACTTCTGTAACCTTTTCTTTTGATTTTTCTGCCCACTATTTTTCTTTGTAATTTTATTAACACTATCATTGACCCGAAAACTCACTGCACCATCTGATTTTTTTACTTTCTCCTCCCAACATTACTTTTCCTATTTTACTTTTCCTGGCCATTAATTTATCTTCCCTACCCTTTTCCCTATCACTCTGGTTCCCATACCCCTGCCAAATTAGTTTAAACCTTGCCTCACTCCTGTACGAAACATATTTGCCAAAATGTTGACACCTTTTGGATATATGTGCAACCCGTCCCTCTTGTAAAGATCATGCCTTCCCCAAAAGAGATCCCAATGATCCAAGAAGCCAAATCCTTGCCTTGTACACCAGCACCTCAGCCACACGTTCATTTTCCTTATCCTTACATTCTTTTCATCACTTGCATTTGGAACAGGTAGTAATCCCGAGATCACCACCCTAGCATTCCTGTCTTTCACCTTTTGTCCCAGCTCACTATAATCCCTTTTCATTACCTCCTCCCTTTTCTTGTCAATGTCGTTTGTACCCACATGTACCAAGACATCAGGCTGCTCTCCCTCTCCTCTCAGAATATTTTGGACCCGATTTGTGATATCTCGTACCCTTGCACCAGGGAGGCAGCACACCATGCGGTGTGGACAGCTTCATTGTAAGCCTTGTGTCCATCATTCATGAATACTTGTAACATTCCATTAAAATGACAGGAGTTAATCACCTAAGTTTGGTAATTTGGAAATGTTATAAGCTTAGATGTTCTGTTTCCTTTAATCAGAACCTTTTAGGGTACTTGCAAAAGAATAATTTCATAAATATTTGGAAAGGTTTTGTATCTATCTAGATATAGATGTATCTATATCTAGATATAGATATATATTTTTATATATCTATCTCTCTATAGATAGAGAGAGAGAGAGAGAGATCTATATAGATCTAGATATAAAATATTTATATATAAATACATATATATATATAAACATATATATAAATATATAAATATAAAGATATATAAATGTAAAAATATAAAAATATAAATATATAAAAATATAAAAATATAAAAATAAAAATATAAAAATGTAAAAATATAAATATATATACACACACACACACACACACACACATACACACACATTATTTATTTATATGTGTGTATGTATGTAAATGAATTATAAATGCCTGTTAAAGGTGTGAAAAGCAGGAGAAACACTTTACTTTTCCTTTCCATGGGGAGAATGTTCACTTCCTCTAGTTTCCACTTCAGATGGCATTATTAAGAATCAATCTTTTAGTTACCATGAACATTACAAAACTGATCTTTAAACTTTTCCATTGCAACTTAATACATTTCTCATTTAGAAAATAAAATGCAAGATGCTGCATTAAGTTATGATTTTAGTATTGAGCCCATTATTAAATATTGAAAAATGTAATTTGAAACATTTTTTATGTATTTTCAATGCAAACTGCTTCAGCAATTATCTAAACTTTGCGTATTGCAGTCTTTCGAAAAAATGTTTACACAACCCTTCTTAATATAAAGACACTTGTGACATGACCTCTGATGTTTGGTGTAGGTTCAGTGTGTGATGGAGTATGGTGATGACAGTATTGCTTATTTTTCATTCTGTTGAAATATGAAAGATTTTGTCATTCATTGTGCTAAAAATGTATTGGGAACTTTTAAGTGGTACCTGGTTACAATTCTCTGCAAAAATTGATGCTGTGGTTTAACTATTAAGAGAATCGGTCAATATCTGATCTTCTCTGCTCTTTCTCAAATTAAATTTGAAATTTCAGCTGTGTTCAGGGAAATTTAAATTGAGTAAAAGCAGGTAGTTCCAATTATGTGAGAAATTTGGAAAGACATGCAACATGTCATTTTGATATGCATTGTAACGTTGAAACCAAGAGCTGCTCTCTTGTGAGTCCTCGAATCCAGCGAGTAATTGAATCGTGACATGATTGTTTCTCCGGAACACAACGTCAAGGAGAAAACTTTCAATTATTTTTGAGGCAGTCCAACCTAATAATTAATGCTTCATTTTAACCTTCTCAGGGCAATTTCATCTGTACTGAAGGATACAAACTAATAGGAAGCAAACTAATATGTTTTGATTGAGAACACCCACTGTACAAATAATTATTGGCAATGACTACAATTTCCATATATCTGGCCTTTGTCTAATATAAGGTTTTGACTTTCATTTTGAAATTATCCTAATAATCAATGGATCTCTTTCTAATTAAGAGGTGGGGAAAAGGACATGGCAATATTTATTTTAAAATTTTGGATGTGTTGGTCAGTAGTTATCTTGAACCCAATTTGATTTCTTGTTTGCAAAATTCTGTATCAATGATTCTAAAGTTTTGTATAATCTTCCTTTGTTAGTAATTGACCCTGAGAGTCAAGTAGAGTTGGAAGAGAAGACACGATTGATTAATCAAGTTTTGGAACTTCAACATACTTTAGAAGGTAAAATAAATAGTCTTAACTGCCGCAGGTGAAAAATGCTTTTCATCCTCTAGACTCTTCAGTATAAAATTGTGTTTTACTTTGTTATTTCCAGATTTGTGTCTAGTCTCGACATGATTCTTGGTATTTATATTTCTCTTTATCCCCTCTCTGATAACTTAAGTCATGTAAGAGGACTGACTGACTGGAAAGGAAGTGAAGGGAGCTAAACAGACAAAAGAAGAATATTTCAATGCAAAAATGTGCTGTTGAAGTTGTTTGTATGGATTTCAACATCCTGTATTGGAAACTGCTCAGAGTTTGGAGAGTTATTGCCAATGTTCAGAGTTGATGCCAGCGTTCATGCATGACATTACATAAAACACTGAGATTCTTTTTCCTTTTGTCAGTAGTGCCAAAAACTATACTCAAGAAAAGGTACACATACACAGAAATGTAAATAAACTGTGCAATATAGAAAAAATAATGTGTAAAATAGAGTTCTGGAATGAGTCTCTGATTTGAGTTTGTTGGTTAGGAATCTGATGGTGGAGGGGGTAGCAACTGTTTCTGAACCTGGTGGTATGTCTTGTGCCACCCATACCTCTTTCATGATGGCAGCAATGAGAACAGAATACCTTGAGTAGTGTGGATCCTTGATGATTGCTGCCTGCTCTCTGATGGCAGTGTTACATGTGGCAGGGTTTTCTGCTCAGATGTACTGGTACCTCCATTCAAGACCATGATGTAGCCGGGCAGTAAACTTTGCACTACACATCTGTAGAAGTTTGACAAGGTTTTTGATGAGGAAGTAAAGTAAGTGCTGATGTGCTTTCTTCATGATGCCATTAATGTGTAGGGTCCAGGAAAGGTCCTCCTACCTAATGACTCCAGGAATTTAAATTTGCTCACCCTCTCCACCAATGATCCCCCAGTGATCACTGGATCGTACACATCTGGGTTTTCCCTTCCTGAAGTCTACAGTCAGCTCCTTGGTGTTGCTAACATTGAGTGCAAGGTTTTTAGTACACGATTCAGCTGTCCAAAAGATTACAACTCATGGAATCCAGGGCAAGTTGGATCCAAAACTGACTTAGTACAGTGAGCAGAGGGTAAAGGTGGAGGGTTGCTCTTGAGAGTGGAAGCCTGTGGTTAGTGGATACTAGAGAGATGAATGCTGGCACCCTTACTCTTAATATGTACATGGAGGTATGAGTAAGTTGGCAGGTAACATAAAACTGAAACTCCATATTGTCGATGATAGGAGGAGGGTAATTATAGGTTATAGATTGTTGTTAATCAATTGGCAAAGTGAACAGAGTAGTGACAGGCAGAATTTAATTCTGCTAAATATGAGATAATGGACTTAGGTAGGTCTAATAAGAGTAGACCTGTACATTGAATATTAGGGCTTGGGATACAATGAGGAACAGAGGTGTCTTATTGTAAATATACAAGAATCCTGGAAGATAAGGTAGTTAAGAAGGTAGATGGGATACACTCCTCCATTAGCAAGAACAGAAAAGTTATCGTACACTTTATGAAACATTGGTTCCACTGTAGCTGGAGTTCCTTGTACACCTCTGGTTGCCACACTATGGGAGGGATGTGACTGCACTGGAGAGGGTGCAGAGGAGATTGACCAGAATGTTATCTGGGATGGAAATTTTATGTTTTGAGGAGGACTTGGATAGGCAGGATTTGCTTTTCCTGTAGCAAGAGTCTGAGAGCGGACCTGATAGAGGTATCTAAAATTATGAAGGGGACAAATAGGTATTTTTCTCTTTATATAAAAAAAAACTGAAGTTGGTGGACATGGGTATAGGGTTAGGGATGAGGTTTGGAGGGGATTTGGGGGGGTTCGAGATCTTCATAGCATTTAAGAGTAGCTAGATGAGCATTGAATCGCCAACACTCGGAAGGCTCTGGGCCAAGTGCTAGGAAATGGGATGAGTATGAATAGGTCAGCATGGACATAGAACACTAAACAGCCTGTTTCTGCTTTATTTCAACTCTTCAGAGCATTGTCCTCCAGTCTTCTGTGCTACATTGCCATTACCCAAAATGTCAATGGAAAAACTTTGTCAGGAGTTCATTTTTGGGCTTTTATTTTTGCCTCTCTCACTCTAGCTGAAATGTTTAAAAAAAAAAAAAAAAATTACCTTTGGTTATAGTTTTACAGGGTGGAATTGGAAAAACTTCAACATGCAATTAATATCGGACAGTATAATCCTAAGACTCTGGGCTGTTTATTCCAATGAGTGGTTAAGCTTTACTATTTATTTATTTATTTTTTGTTTTATCAGAGCTGTCAGCACGTGTAGATGCTGTAAAAGAAGAGAATCTAAAACTGAAATCTGAAAATCAAGTTCTTGGACAGTACATCGAAAACCTTATGTCGGCTTCTAGTGTTTTCCAAACAACAGACACAAAAGGCAAACGAAAATGAGGGCCTGCTTGACATACACATTTTATGTTATTCTATAAATGTTGTGTTCCATTTCATTTTTTTTTAGATATTTCAACCATTCAAAGTTGTCCGATATTAAAATTTTTAATACTATGCTCTTTCTAAATTGGCCTCACTGACCTGAATTTATGCAACATTGAAAAGTATGCTGATCATGGCTCGTTGCCTTCCTTTGACAACATAAACTTAATTGCATGTTGAAGCATAATCTTCAATGTTTAAGTAGTTCCAAAATTAACTTGATTATAAACAATATATAGGGTATATTTTAGGTTGAAAGTTCTCAGCCAATATGGTGCAATCTGGAGGAAGAAAAAACATTTCTGATCTCTTGTGTTTTAACAGAATTTTTGGATTTCAGATATCCATCAACAGCTACTTGTTTTTCATTTTATTTTAAATTGTTGGTGCAACAACTCCACATTTTTAGTATTGGAGCTTTTGAATCAAAATATTTCCTATGTTGCTGTTGCCCCTAGTTGTAACTATTTGGGAGTAAGGTACAACTTACATTAAGAAAAAAGTGCAATATAAATGTTAAGATTTAGAAAATTCAATTGTCTTAACGTTGTCTATGGTGTTCAGAAAAATGCATGCTTTTTAAAACTAAACAATGGCTTCTGTTTTGTAATGTGAAATAACTTATAATTCTAGATAGTGTTGATTGTATTTGTGTTAAAATTAGAGCTTATTTTTAAGTTGCAGGGTTAAGATGACTCTATTCAAATTAAATGCTCTACTTTGTTCACAATAATTGGCCATATAACAAAATTCTCCAATACAGATATTGCCAGAAACAAATAAAAATGTTTTGGCTGTTTCTTGCTGAATTTGAAGTATTTATTATACTGTACTAAATCAAAAGAATGCAGGAATTTATTT
Source organism: Narcine bancroftii (assembly GCF_036971445.1). Taxonomy (NCBI): domain Eukaryota; kingdom Metazoa; phylum Chordata; class Chondrichthyes; order Torpediniformes; family Narcinidae; genus Narcine; species Narcine bancroftii. Next base: position 143,911,943 of record NC_091471.1, on the reverse strand, counting down.
AAAATGCTGTCTAGCAGATTCCCTGCAGTATTTTCCTTCCATCCCAGTGAGAGAAATGTTACACTTGTAGAAAAGAATAGGTTGTAAGATGTAATAACTGGCTGGAATCTGCATCTTGTGTGTTTAAGTATGTAAATTTACGTAAAGGGTATCCGGTTCTGGTAAATTAATCTTCCAATTTGCCATCTGCATGAAGCACACAGAAAAATTGCGCATCTCAGCCAATTTTTTTTTAATTTCGCCTCATAGCAAAAGGTGCACAAGTTCCTGACGTGCTTGTATTATTCTCTATTCCAACAGCAGGCAGGTGACTTTCTTTATATTTAAAAAAAAAGTATTTAATTCCTTGCATCATAAATAAACCTCCCTTTGCAATGTGACAATGACAGTTCATTGCTGCATAAGGGCAAAACTTCTCATAATTTCAGATTTGACTGGTGCTATGGATAATGTTACATTTGATGAATTGAAAATGTTTAAACAACTATCTGAATACAATCATCTAAAGCAAATGATTCCTTGGGTTTTAATTTCTTAAATGTAAAGAAAAGTTCTGTAATATTTACTGTCTTCAATTTTCCCTAACACCTTCCTTCATAGTACTTTTACAAAGACTAAATGATGGAAGATGCAATGAGTCTGGTGCACACAGTCAATCATACCTTGTGATCTATTTTGTATTAAAAAAATCAGACTCCAGTTAGTTGTGTGAAAGGAAAACAATGACTATAATGATCGCAATTCATAGTCATGGAAAACAAATGTATCACCTGTAACTGATGTGGGCAAGCTGGCAACCAGCAGTGGTGGGGAACTGTCTTTATCACAACTGATCAAACTGTTAGGTTAAGGCCAATACTAATTTTGTTTCTACAAGCTCAATGCCTCCTGTTCTATTACGCATATATTCAATTACTTTCTGTCTATCTCCTATCTTGTACTACTAGTTTCCAGTGACCCAACCAAACATTTACAAGTATTTTAGTTGTAAGCTAACAACCATTTTGACCTCCAAACATCTTAGGGCTTCTCCATTCCCCTCACCCTATCTCATTTGGATATTTCCTCTTGTCAAAGCAGCTGTTTAATTATATTTATCCTTTGTATCTGACTGGATCTACTTTTATGCAGGTTATCCCAATTTGTGTTCACACTTTGCAAAGAAAGGTGGCTAACTTCAGCTTTTGTGGTCTTCAACTTGAAGACCTCTTTTGAATATTTTAACCATCTCTTGTTGGAGATCATTTTCTTTTTAAAATATTTTTATTAACTTTATTAAGAGAACTTATACAAAGAAGGGTACAATTCAATAAGATAGTATGGACAGTTATATAAACTAAACATTCTGTATATCACTGACATAAATTGTAAATTATATCCATAATTTATATTCTAAATAGTTTTTTTTTCCAAAAAGTGTTATGTACTAATAATATAAAAAAAGGAAAGAAGAAAATAGTAGAGGAGAAAACTTGAACCCCATGCTGCCAGATACTATACTAGTATTAAAAGAAAAATCAAAGGTTTAAAAAAAAATACAAGTCAAACAATTTAATTATATTGAAGTAAGATGGTGAGTCTTAAATGACCACCATAACTCTGGAATCTTGTATCTGAATTATTAATTGAATAATGAATCTTTTCCAAATTTAAACAGGACTTAGTGATCATGAGTAGGTGGGACAGCATCCTTCCATTTAAGTAAAATCGCAGGCCTTGCCAGAAGACAGGCAAAAATTTCATGACTGAACCAACGATAAAGAATCGTTCTCTCTTGTTGTACCGGAGAGGACAACAAAAGGATTCTATGTTAAATCGATATTGAGAATTTTTGATTAAAGTATGGAAAACCTCTCTCCAGTATTTTTCTTGACTATTTTTCTAGTCCAGAACATATGAATTAATGATGCTTCTCCACTTATACCTATCACACCAGAATATCAGAATAAATGTGAAAAAAATTTGAGTTATAAGTGCAATGTAATTATGTATTATTCTTGTATAACTCCTTCATGGTGTTTCCCATTCACAATTTCTGTTGCTATATTAGAAGCAATAATACATTATGGATTGAGAAATATTACATTTTATGATAGAAATTCTGGTAATTTGCAACCTAATTCTCAGCATATTAATAAAATAGTTACTAAAATGATGAAAGATTTCCCTCCTGGAAATCTAATTACCCTTGATTACCTGTTTCTAAGGTGCTTGCTCTTGCATACTATAGGTAGCTGCACCAGGATTATTAGAACGTTCATGACAAGTCCTTCAACTGTTAGCAAGAGTATGCTGAAGTATAGTATTTAACCAACATTATCAGCATCTCTTTTCCAATATCTGAATTTCTTTATCTGCATTCTCATTTTGTTGAGGTGCTTCTCATTGAACAGACATTCAGGATGATACTTTCCTCTTTGCAGGTACATGTATTTTTCATTATTTGGCTCCATCTGCCCACCTTCAATGCCAAAATTAGTGATTCAGTGCCTAGATGAAACCAATCTAGTTTGCCTGTAATCTGATATAATGTCTGAGATAATATCCCCCCTCAGTTGCAGCCACTACAGTGAACAGCCTGAGCACATCCATGCTGCTTAAATCTCCAAGGCTTAAATGTAAAACATTGTTGTTTCAAGATAATGGATAGTTGGGTTGATGAGTATAATTCTTCCTGTCAGAAATCTGAATAGATGCAGCAGAACATGTGTATTTTTTAAAATATTATTCAGTATTTTACTGAAAAATGAAATATTTATTTGCCTCTGCTGTTTTCTGAGATTTAAACCAGGTGTAGTTATCACATTGAGGGAGGAACTCATCAATTTTGGAAATGACATAGCTGGATTTGTCAAAATCCCCTTTAATCTGTTTCCTGCTTTTTCCAAGCATGCCAGCCCTTAGATTCATTTAGAATTCAATGCCTTCTTTGTCTGATTTGATGACAGTGACAGAAAAGAACCACCCCTTCACACCCCCATGTCCCCTGATGATCCCATTCTGTCTATCTGAAGAAAGAATTTGGCGCGGGCAGAGTACCTGGTCAAGTATTAAATATATGCTGACTAACTTACCAATGTATCTTTAATATCTCACTCCAGCAGGCTGTGGTACCCACCTGTTTCAAACAGGTGTCAATCAAGTCAGTGCCCAAGAAGAGTGTAGTAACCTGCCTATTGACCAGCAGCACTTACATTAACAGTCATGATGTGTTTTGAAAGGTTGGTGTTGAAGTATATCAGCTCCTGTTTGAGCGACGACATGAAAACATTCCAGTTTGCCTATCGTAGCAACAAGTCCACAGCAGATGCCATCTCACTGGCTGTACAGTAAAAAATGATTTTAACAGGATGCTCTTTATTGACTAGAGTTTGGCTTCCAGACCACAGTGAGGATTGGCAAGAACACCTACTCCACAATCTCCATCAGTACCAGAGCACCAAAGGGCTGCATTCTTTAAACCCCACCCCCCCTGTCCCCCTGCTCTACTCACTTTACACCTACGTCTGTGGCTAGGTATGACAACCATATTAACCATTTACGGAGTGGAAACATCATGTCGGCCCTTCGAGTCTTCACCGCTTCACTTGAACAACTCCACTAGCTCAAACCTCCTGTTCTCCGCCAATAACCCTCCAACACATCCGACCTTAAATGATAGAAGGGACCCTGCCGCAACTATCTCATTTGGAAGATCATTCCGTTCTGCCACCAGAGTGAAAAAGCTACATCTAATATTTCTCCTAAAGTTTTGCCCCCTTACCCTTAACTCATGGCCTCTTGTTCCAACTTCCTCTGCCCTCAGGGGAAAGAGTCCATTTATGTCTAGTCTATCTATTCCTTTCATAATTTTAAATACCTCTATCAAGTCCCCTCTCAGTCATCTATGTTCCAATGAATAAAGTCCCAGTCTCCTTAATCTCTCCCTGTAATTCAGATGTTGTAAGCCAGGCAATATCCTTGTAAACCTCTGCACCCTCTCCACCTTATCTATATCCTTTCTATAATTTGGAGACCAGAACTGAGCACAGTACTCCAAACCTGGCCTCACCAATACCTTAAACAGCTCCAGCATCACCTCCCTGCTCCCAGATACTATGATTTTTGAAGGCCAGCATACATGGGAATCCACCTTCAGTGAACTCTGTACCATAACCCTTAGGTCCCACTGCTCCACTGCATGCTTCAATGCCCTCCCCTTAATTGTATATATATCCTATTCTGGTTATTATTACTGAAATGCAACACCTTGCACTTGTCTACATTGAATTCCATCTGCCATCTTTCAGCCCATTCTTCCAAACAAACCAAATCCTTCTGTAATCCAAAAAAACCTTCCTCATTCTCCACCACTCCCCCTATTTTCGTATCAGCCGCATATTTGCTTACCCAGTTAACCACACCCTCCTCTAAATCATTAATATAAATGATAAACAACAAGGGACCCAGCACCGATCCCTGAGGCACCCACTTGTCACAGGCTTCCAACCTGACAGACAGTTGTTCACCATGACTTTCTGCTGATTATCTCCCAGCCATCTCTGAACCCATGTCACAATCTCTCTACTAATTCCTAGTGACTGAACCTTCCTTATTAACCTTCCATGCAGAACCTTATCAAAAGCTTTACTAAAATCCAAACTGTTCACATCAACCTCTCTATCTTCATCCACCTTTTTTGTCACTTCCTCAAAAAACTCAATAAGGTTCGTCAAACATGACTTTCCTTTTACAAACCCATGCTGGGTGCCACTAATCAATCCCTGCCCATCCAGATATGCGTATATAATATCTCGAAGAATACCCTCCATAACCTTCCCTGCCACCGAAGTCAAACTTACTGGCTGATAATTACTTGGCCTACACCTACTGCCTTTCAGAAAAACGGAACAACATTTGCAACCCTCCAATCCTGTGGCATCACCCCTTCCTCCAGTGATCTTTGAAAAATCACTGTCAGTGCCCCCACTACTTTTTCCCTGACCTCCCTTAAAGTCCTGGGAAAAATCCCATCAGAACCAGGAGACTTATCTACCTTAATTGACCCTAGAAGTTCCAAAACCCTCGCTTTACTAATCCCTATCCTCTTCATAACAGCTCTTTCCCACAGCTGCCATGGAAAAGCTCCTGAGCACAGGGAGCCTCGAAGTTGACCCATGCCTCCCAGAAGCCTAGACACGCTTCGAGATCTGGCAGCACGCGGTCAAGGCAATCATCGAGGCACACGAATGTGGCATCTTTGATTCAGATCGGAAGAGGCTGGTCCTACTCCGGTCAAAGCTGGGTCCCTATGCCTTCGAGGCAACCAAAGCCTGCAATGGACACTCTCAAAAACTTGTACAAGCCTCCCATGAATGCGGTCTGTGCAAGGTACCTACTCAACACCTGAGCCCAGCAACCCGGGAAGACGGCTGAGTCTTACCTGGGACACCTGTGAGAATTGGCCCGACTGTGTCTGGCTGAACCCGGGGTAGGTGCAGAGGAGGTTGAGAGGCTGATCCAGGACACCTTCGTCTGAGGGCTACGCTCGAGGGCTATCCGGCAAAAGCTGCTGGAAGACTATATCTACGCCCTAACCAAGACAGTGGAAGTGGTCCAAACCCTGGAAGCGTGAGCCCTGAACATCGAAGCCCTCGATTCCAGGTTCCCCCAGGCTCCCTCACAGTGCAGCTGCAGCCCCAGACCGAGCTGGGGAAGAAAACACCACTACAGCAGACACCCCTGTAAGTACTGTGGGTCAGACCGACGATCACGCCAAAACTGCCCGGCTAGGAACCAGTATTGTTCCCGATGCGGCAAGAAAGGCCACTTCACTAAAGTGTGCCTCTCAAAACCAGCTGGCAGTTCAGTGACCCTCTATGACCTCCCCACCTTCCCAGCGGACCCCTCCATGTGCACGCGCCGGGTGGGGCCATTGTCCCCACTACGACTTCCACCTTACCTGACTTCGATGTTACAACATCCGGCCCCGCCAGTGACTGTTGCAGCGTGTGCCCCGAGCACCTGGACCAGCCCCCGCCCTCGCCAGTGCCACTCGCCGAGAACTACAGCAACGTCACTTTTAGCTCACGGTGTGACGTCACTTCCAGCTGACGTAATGACATCATTGCCTCCAGCTGCGATGATGTCACTTCCCTGGCACAATGAACACGGCTGGGGAAGGAGGCCAGCCACGCAGTGGGACCCCATGTCCCTCCGCCATCTTGGGCCAGGCAGCGGCTGACACAGAAGGACCTCGATGATGTTGAGAAAAACGTGGTCAACACGGGCGGTGACCAGGCCACCCTACCGACGCTCCTCATGCCTCTAGGTGCCAACGGCTGCCGCACACCGCAACCCACGACCGACATTGACGTGGTCAACATGGGCGATGACCAGGCTTCCCTACCGACACTCCCCATGCCTCCGGATGCCATCGGCCACCGCACGCCGCACCCCATGACCGATGTCAACGTGGTCAACATGGGCAATGACCAGGCCACCCTACCGATGCTCCCCATGTCTCTGGATAACATAAATCACTGCGCACAACCAGAGAGCGACAACTCCGACTCCGAGATGGTCCTGGCCGCCATCACGCTGACCAGGGACATCCCTCATGACCTCGGGTGCTCTATGATGGACGTGCAAGTCAACAGGCAGGTAATGAAGTGCCTGTTCGACAGTGGCAGCACCAAGAGCTTCATTCACCTGAGCGGGGCCCACTCCATGAGATTAAAAGTCCATTCTATCACCTGCTCGATCACCCTCGCTGCCAAGGATAAGACTGTTGATACCCTCGGTAACTGTGGGAGGGGAGACTTACACAGGGTTCAGGCTCCTGGTCATGCCCAAACTCTGTGCCCCAGTCCTCCTGGGCCTAGTTTTCCAGTGCCACCTGCAGAGTGTCACCCTTGCCTTTGGGGGGGCCCCAACCTCCACTCACATTACACAGCAAGCCAACCTACCAGCCCCGGCCAACCTCAGCCTCTCCACACTGCGCATCACCCCAATGGCGCTCTTCCCACATCTTGCGCTAGGTTGCAAGTCGATCGCCGCCAGAAGTAGGTTCTATTGCGTCGCAGACAGAGACTTTATCAAGGCGGAGGTGTGGCGACTCCTGGCGGAAGGTGCTATAGAGCCCAGTAACAGCCCTTGGAGAGCCCAAGTCTTGGTGGTCAAAGGGGGAAGTAAGCCGAGGATGGTCATGGATTACAGCCAGACCATTAACCGGTACACCCAACTGGATGCCTACCCCCTGCCTAGGACATGGTCAACAAGATAACCTGCTTTCGGGTTTTCTTCAGGATTGACTTGAAGTCAGCGTATAACCAAATCCCCATCCACCCGAAAGACAAGCCCTACACCTCCTTTGAGGCGGATGGGATCCTGTACCAATTCTGCCGAGTTCCCTTCGGGGTCACGAACGGGGTTTCCGTTTTCCAGCAAAAGATGGATCACATGGTAGACTGGCACAAGCTGAAGGCGACGTTCCCATATCTGGATAATGTCACTATCTGCGGCTATGACCAGCAGGACCACGATGCTAACCTGGAAAAATTCCTCCAGATGGCCAGGAAGCAGAACCTCACTTACAACAAGGAGAAGTGTGTGTTCAGCACCACCCACCTCGCCATCCTGGGGTACATTGAGGCCCATGGAGTCGTCTGCCCAGATCCAGAAAGGATGCGTCCATTAATGGAGTTACCCCTCCCCACCACGCTAAAGGGCCTCTGCAGGTGCCTTGGCCTATTCTCTTATTACTCAGTGGGTCCTCACTTCTCGGACAAGGGCTGCCCATTGGCCCAAGCTACAACTTTTCCCCTCCCACCCAAGGCGCAGGCAGCCTTCATCAGCATCAGGCAAGACATCGCGGATGCCAGGATGCAAACTGTGGATGAGGAAACGCATTCCAGGTGGAGAGCGATGCCTCTGAGGTAACCCTCGCCGCTACCCTCAACCAAGAGGGGTGCCCCATCACTTACTTCTCCAGAACCCTCCACAACTCCAAGCTAGGGCATTTCGCCATTGAAAAGGAGGCTCAGGCAATTGTGGAAGCAGTCCGCCACTGCCACCACTACCTGGCCGGCAGGAGATTCACCCTCCTCACAGAGGGCGTTCATGTTTAACACTACCCTCAAGAGCAAGATTAAGAACGACAATATCCTGCGCTGGAGAGTCGAGCTGGCAACCTACATCTACGACATCCAGTACTGCCTCGGAAAGCTTAATGACTCCCCCAATGCCCTCTCTTGTACCTGCACGTCTATGCACGACGACAGGCTGCAGACATTGCATGAGTCCCTCTGCCATCTGGGTGTCACCAGGTTGTACCACTTCATTAAGTCCTGGAACCTGCCGAACACCATCAGGGACATGACCGAGGCCTGTCAGGTCTGCGTGGAGTGTATACTCCGTTTCTTCCGCCCGCTCCAGGCCCATGTTGTAAAGGCTACTCGGCCTTTCAAGCGTCTCGGCATGGACTTCAAAGGGCCCCTGCGTTCCACTAACCAAAACATCTACCTTCCTCACGGAAGTGGACAAGTACTGATGCTTCCCTTTCGCTATCCCTTGCCCGGACACCTCCACGACCACTGTCATCAGGGCCCTGGGGCAGATCTTCACCATGTTTGGCTACCCTGCCTTCATCCACAGCGACCTGGGGTCTAGTTTCATGAGTTACGAGCTGCGCCAATACTTGACGGCAAGAGGCATCGTGACTAGCCGCACAACAAGCTATAACCCGAGAGGCAATGGGAAAGTGGAACGTGAAAATGGGGTGGTCTGGAAGGCAGTACTCCTGGCTCTCAAGTCAAAAAGGTGGGCCATTGAGTACTGGATGGATGCCCTTCCCGAGGCGCTCCATGCCATTTGGTCGCTGCTGTGCACGGCTACCAACGAGACCCCTCATGAACGTCTGTTCTCATTCCCCAGGAAGTCAGCGACTGGAATGTCCCTCTCAGCATGGCTCATGTCCCCGGGTCCGGTGCTCCTGCGTAAGTACATACGGACACACAAGGCCGAAGCCCTGGTCGAGCAGGTCTTCCTCCTACATGCAAACCACAACTACGCCTACGTTAGGTTCGGCAGTGGCAGGGAAGACACCATCTCAACCAGGGACCTGGCACCAGCTGGAGCACCCATCACACTACGCCATCCTCCAGCCCAGAATGATGCTGACTGGGCATACATTCCCATCCCCAGGCAGCTATGAGACACGCAGGACCTCCTTGACCACTGGGGGCCCGCGTCAGCCCTGGGAAATGAATATGCCCCCTCCATCCATCCAATACGACCCTCATACGTCGACCCCGACCACCCCTCTGCACGGCACCACACCAGTCACACAGACCCCTGCCGCCAGCCCCCCCACTTCCCCTCTGACCAGTGACCAGGAGCCAGTCCTACGACGGTCACAGAGACCCCAGCAGCTGCCAAACCATCTCAACCTGTAAATATTGTAGGTGTACAGTGGATACGATTCCTTGTTACTGCCCCCCCTGGACAATTTTAAAGAAGGAGGTGAATGTGGTAGTACACCACCGGCCTACTGCAGAGGGCAACACCTGTACCTGCAGGAGTGTACCGCCCATCTACTGCAGGGGGCAACCTCTGTACCTGCAGGAGTGTAAGGGGACAGGACAACACCTGGCCAATCAATTGACCTGAAGGGATTAAGCCCCACCCGGTCAGGTGTCAATCACCCTCCGGGATATAAGCATGCCCCAGCCTCCCAAAGCTCACAAAGAGTTACTGCAGCTACAGCCAGCCTGGCTCTGTGGAAGTCTTTGTGGATTAAAACCTGTTGTACAATCTTTACCTTGTGTGTGTCTGATTCTGGCTAACACTATTCCACACCTTTGTTATCAGACTATTTGATACAATGTGGAGTCATTCTCATGCCTATCAGAGTGACATTGTGTGTGCACTTTTCCATTTTTCCTTTCAATGCTCGAGCTGTCTCGAGGAAGTACAAAGTTGCTGGATATCAGAAGACATTTTCTCTGAAGTATGACCTCAGTTTGGTATTTCCTATGTTACGAACCCAGAGGACCCATAAACTCAGCAGCAATAGATATTCACCAAGACAAATGGCTACTTAAACAAAAGTTGCTTTTAATTATCTTTAAACATGAAAACAGAATCAAACTTTAACTTAACTAACCTAACTTAACCCTCTTCTAAGTGCACATGCGTGTAATGTGTGTGTAAGTTCAGAAAAGTTCTTTGGTTCACAGTCCAATCTCACTCTCATTCCTCCAAGTTCACTGGTTGCAGGCAATTCATATACTGTGCACAGAATTTAACATTTACTAAGTTCACCAGGCTTTGGTGCTTGAAAGGTAAATAGTTATTGCTTAGGAAGGTTCTTCTCAGTTTTCAGAAAGAGATTTGTTGTTCACTGGACACCCACAACTGATTCCTTTTTAATCAGCCACTTCAGTGTCTTGCCGAAGAAACTTGCCCCCTCAGGGTTCTCCAGATGATAACCTCTTTCTTTCAGGTTACCACAGAGTTCCTTTTTGTTTCACTTATTTCGAAGTGAAACATTAGACAGCCAGTCCTTTCTTGGGGGGGGGGGGGGGGGGTTAAAAAAAAAAGCCAGTCCTTTCTTCTTGCATGAACCACAAGGGCTTTGATCAGGCTGAACTAAGCACTCACAACCAATCTTCCAAATGGGATTCTCCACAAGCTTTACGGCTTGTCCTGTTCCAGTCCCAGCTGCTGCTGCTGACTATAAAACTGCAGTACTGAATTCCCTCTCCTCTCTGAGAGAAAACCTGTTTTTACCCTCTCTGCTTGCAAAACCAATGATCCTCTTAGAACAACAAGTTCCACTCCAGACAGTCTGCGGCTCTGACAAGTTCTTTCATCTGTTGCCTATTTGTAAACAACAATCCATTAGTGAAGTCTCTTGGGCACTCTCCAAAGCTTTTGCAAAGACTCTGGTACCAAAATGTCTCGCATGAGTAGAGCTCCAGTATTTTAAATAAGATCTGTTTTAAAGTGTTTGTATGTGACCAACACTAAAAACCCTGCCCCAATTTATCTCCCAAAAACATATCTATATATAATACAAACATAACACACCCATCCATTGAAATAGTATACAACAGCTCAAAAATGGGCCCTGACACTCATCTTCTCCTGAACTATTATTTTGCCTGGTTCCATTGACTTGCACATGGAGAATAGCCCTTCATAACATTCCTATCCAAAGTTCCTATCCAATTTTTAAAAAAATGTCAAAACTGAGCTCGTATTCACCATTTCAATTGGCAACTCGTTCCACATTCTTCACAGGAAGAAGTTTCCTTTAACCATTTCACCCTTAACCCATGCCCTCTAGTTCATGTCTCACTACTGTCAGTGGGAAAAAAAATGCTTGTATTTACACTATACCACTCAATTTTGTACACCATCAAATCATCCTGCATTCTTCTATGATGCAGGGAATAAAGTCCTAACCTATTTAACCTTACCATGTAACTCAGTTCCTCAAGTCTCGGCAACATCCATAGAACCATACACAGAAATAAGCCCCTATGACTAGAAGAGCCAATGTTAAACAATTTTTTGTCTAATCCCACTGACCTGCAACCAGACCATAGCCGTTCCCACCTCTCTCACCCATGTAGCTGTCTAAATTCTTAAATGTTAAAATTGAGACTATATTCACCACTTCAGCTGGCAGCTCGTTCCACACTCCCACCACTTTCTGTGTGAAGAAAATCCCCCTAATCTTTTCTCCTTTCACTCTTAACCCATGTCTCTGGTTTGTATTTCACCTATTCTCAGTGGAAAAAGCCTATCTAAATTTACTCAGTCTATCCCTCATAATTTTAAATACCTCTAATGAATCTCCCCTCATTCTATGCTCCAGGGAATAAAGTCCCAACCTGTTTAACCTTTTCCCTGTAACTCAGTTTCTGAAGTTCGGGCAACATCAGAGTAAATCTCTGCACTCTTTCTATGTTAATGATATCTTTCCTGTAGTTAGGTGACCAAAACGACACACAATACTCCAAATATGGCCTCACCAATGTCTTGTACAACTTTACCATTACATCCCAATTCCTATGGTCAATACTTCGATTTATGAAGGCCAATATTGCCAGAAGCTCTCTTTACAACTCTATCCACCTATGATTCTACTTTCAGGAAATTGTGTATCTGTATTCTCAGATCCCTCTGTTCCACTACACTCATCAGTGCCCTATCATTTACCGCACATGTCCTTTCTTGGTTTGTCCTTCCAAAATGCACTTGTCTGCATTCAATTCCATCTGCAATTTTTCAGCCCTTTTTTCCAGCTGGTCCAGATCCCTCTGCAAGCTTTGAAAACCTTCTTTGCTGTCCACAATGCCTTCAATCTCAGTGTTATCTGCAAACTTGCTGATCCAATTTATCACATTATCATCCAGATCACTGATATTGACAAACAACAATGGTCCCAGCACCAATCCCCGAGGCACACCACTAATCACAGGCCTCCAGTTTGAGAAGCAATCATCCACCATTATTCTCTGGCTTCTTCCATCCAGCCATTGTCGAATCCAGTTCATTACATAACCAAGAATATGTAGCATCTGAACCTTCCTGACTAACCTCCCATGCACAATACAGGCCCTTCAGCCCACAAAGTGGTGCCGAACATGACCCTACCTTTGAAATTACTAGGTTTTCCCATAGCCCCCTATTTTTCTAACCTCTATCTACCTATCCAAAAGTCTCTTAAAGGACCCTAACGTATCTGGCAGCGCATTCCACGCATCTACCATTCTCTGCATTTTGAAAGAAAAAACTTACCCCTGACATCTCTGTGCCTTTTCCCAGTAACTTAAACCTGTATCATGGCAACCATTTCAACAAATGCCAATAGAACACAGCAAGCCAGGCAGCATCTAGTCGGAGCAGTAAGTCAATGTTTCGGCTCAGGAACACTTTGTCAAGACTGGCGAAAGAAAGGAATGTTCAGAGATTTGAAAAAGGGGGTGGGGAGGGGGAGACTGGTGATTGGCCAGAGGGAAAGAATGGGGGAGGGGGAAATCCATGATAGGCTGAAGGGAGAAGAGTATAATAGGAAGGAATGCATGGAGTGCCCAGGAGGAATGGAGGGGGAGGGGAGGTTAGGAGGAATATGGAGAATAGGTAGGGAGAAATTGTGAGGGGAAAAGGAGAGAGGGAGGATGGGGTGAGCTGGGGGAAAAAGAAAGTGGGTGGATGTGGTTAATGGAAGTTGGAGAAATCAATGTTCATGGCATCAAGCTGGAGGCTACCAAGATGGAATACAAGGTATTGTTCCTCCAACCTGAGTGTGGCCTCATCTTGACAGAAGAGGAGGCCATGGATGGACATATCAGACTGGGAATGGGATGTAGAATTGAAATAGATGGCCACTGGCGTATCCCAATTCCTCAGGCGGACAGTGCGTAGGTGCTCTACGAAACAGGTTCCCAATCTGCTTCAGGGCTTGCCAATATACAAAAGGCGATAGTGGAAGCACCAGATGCAGTATACCGACTCACAGGTGAAGTGTCATCTCACCTGGAAGGACTGCCTGGGGCCCTGAAAGGTGGTGACAGAGGAAGTGTGATGGCAGGTGTAGCATCCTTGTATATCTCCTCTGGACCCTTTGTGGCTTCCACATCCTTCCAGCAGTGACGTGACCAGAAATGTGCACAGTACTCCAAGTGGAGTCTGACCAGGATCCTATGTAGCTGCATCATTACCTCTCGGCTCCTAAATTCAACTCTTCATGCATCTGTCCTGTCAGGTGCATGTGTGATTGTGTACAAGCTCATCAATGGGGGCAGCAGGAGGTGACCCAAAGATAGGAGAGGGACTTCGGGGTCAGATTATAAAATCCCTGGGCAGACCAATGACCGTCAGGGGTTCAGCAGTTTCCCTTCTGGAGGAATCAGGGTTTCCTGGGACCAGGGAGAGTGATGGGGACCTCTATCGTTGCTCATATCCTACTGAGGTGCCAGTGGGGTATCACGTCTGAGTTAAGCAGTCAGATTGTCCAGAAAGATAAGCAGATAGAATCCCTAACCTGTTTCCCTGCAAGAGGCACTGAATGCCATCAGGACGTGCATCAGAGAAACTAAGTACACTGAAGCTCAGAACAATCATGCGCGGGGAGGAGCGTGATGCGTGGTAACCTTGCAAGCCCTGCGGTGACCACATGGTCCCAGACTCGCCATAAGGACTCCTGTTGGCTCTCCACTATGGGGAGAGTGCTAAGAATGGTGAGGGTCCAAGCGGATATGAGAGGGGAGTAGTCTGCCAAGAAATTGGCTGTACTGGCAGACAGATACCACCATCAGTCAGGTGAGCATCTAGCGGCCTGGCTGCTCCAGGTATGGAATGGGCCCCCCCCCTCCAAAATATTTGCCTTTCCTATTTAGCGGTTAGCAATTTGGGTAGTCTATCCATAGAGCACTCAGTTAATAACTCCCTGCGAGTGCCTCATGAGGGGATCAAGGAGGGAAGCACGCTGTAGGACTGGGTAGTGACTGCGATGCAGGTCACCTTCCCCATGCTGTTAGAATTGGACCTGACATTCTGACTGCAGTGACGCACCATTAGCAAGGGCACGAGGGTCGTCAAGGAATGGGCCTTTATCACCAACCTCTATGGTGGGGCTTCCAGGCACAACCTCCCTGAGGATGTCAGGATACCCTCGCCTTGGCAGGGAATCTAGTCACCACTGTCTGCCTCTTCCTCAAAGGGGTGGTCTTGCCCTTGATGGGAACGGCAAGCGACAAACCTGTCCATGAATCCATTGCCCTTCTGGAATGGCTGTAGTATTTAGAATGGGGAACATCTGAAAAAACCATACAGGTTGACCAGGTAGTGGCAAAACATGGCGTCAGTAGGAATGGCGAGGGCACATTCCCTTTGTTTCGTAGGGACATGTATTATGCCCTAGCACATGCTGGGGTGGATCATGGCTGTTCACATGGAATCTCCAGCGCCACCATATTCGCCATGTGGCAGTAATACTGTGGAAAAAACCTGCACCATGGACTGCGCCTCTCACCATGCTGCCCAATGACCCCCCCCCCCAACTACGCAGCTTTCTGCTCTTCTCCCACATGAGGTGGCCCCTGCTGCCCTCAGGGTAGAGATAATCTCCCTGGTGTAACAGGAAATGGCCGTCCAAGGCACCCTGTTGCACCAGACACCCTCTGCTGTGTGGAACAATGTGGTCCCTGCTCCATAAAATGGAGCCCAGGGACCCTGGCAGATCCACTCAGCAGTCCTGTCCCACCGGGGTGACCCGAGCCCATTTATCCCAGTGACCGTCCATTGGGAGAAGGGAAATACTCAGTGCTGTATGGCATTGGTTGACACAAGGGCAGAGTGTACAATTATCCCTAGGAATGCCGAGGGGTGGAGGGGTCCCAAAGTTAAAATAGAGGGGCTGAGGGTTCCATCCTGTCTGCCAGAGAGGTCACTCTCCACCTCTCTATTGACAATGAGCCTCCCCTCCCCATCCTAGTCCTGGTAGCAGCCTCCCCCAAGTGTATTCTCAGAATGAATATACTCAAGAGGCAGTCACTGTGAACCAGTAAGGGGGAATTTACATTTGGGGGGTCTCCCAGGCAATTATTGTTATAAGGACAGCCAGATGGACTCCCCTTATCATTCTCCCTACCTCCCAGGTAGTCTGCCCCCGGCACCCAAGACTGGTAGGTGCAATGAGGGGATCGCCAAAGCGATCGATGTCCTCCTCCATGAGGGGGTGATAAGACCTGCCGTGCCCACCTACAAAAGCCCAGCCTGTCCATCTGTAATAAAAAAATGGCACGTGGCAAATTACTACTGACTATCGCATGCCCAACAGGAATCCTTGACCATTCCTGAGGTGGTCACATTGGTGGAGGATATCACTATCAGAGACAACAAACATTGGTATTCCATGGTCGACCTCGCCAATGTATTCTTTTCCATCCCTGAAGCCCGAACTCCCAGGATCAGTTTGCTTTCCCCTGGAGTGGCACACAATATACCTTTTGCCACCTACTCCAGGGGTGTGCCCACAGTCCCACCCTCTGCCACGGGTTAATAGCCTGCAATTAAAAAAATATTGCCCTCCCCCTTGACATTGATGTAAGCCACTACATCGATTATATCCTGATCCAGGTACCCATAGAGGAGACAGTGGCAGAGGCAATGGACTCCTTCATCTCTGGGCTCTGCATTTGAGGCTGGGCTATCAATTAGGAGAATGTACAGGGTCACAGCCCCAGATGGTCATCTTCCTGGGAATTCAGTGGCACTCAAGCCAGAGGAGCATCCCAGAGAGAGCAAGAAGTAAAATTCTGAATACAGCAGTGCCCACCAATAATGCTGAAAAACAAAGTTTTGTCAACCTTTTGGGCTTCTGGTGACAGTACATTCCCCACCTCACCATGCTGCTGTGCCCACTGAATGCGCTCTCCAGGAAGCAGACCACCTCTCACTGGGGCCCTGAATAGCAGCTAGCCTTTGAAATGGCAAAACAAGCCATGGAGCAGGCACTGCCACTAGCCTCCCCTTCAAACTCAAGACTCAGCCATCACCACAACAGCCAAGTCGAGCCTCTGGCAGAAAATCAATGGTCACAGAGTTCCCCTCAGCTTCTGGATGAAATCCCTACCCAAGCTCGCCTCCCATTAAAACCCCCTTCGATTGCCAGCTTCTGACGTGTTATTTGGCCCTCCTCATCATTAAGCACCAAACTGCCAACAAGACCATTATCCTCCGGCCTCACTTCTCCATCATGTGATGCATCAAGTCGTCTGATGCCATCCACAAGGAGGGATGTGCACAGTATTTCTCCTTTGTGAAGTGGTGTTGGTATATCACTGACTGGACTGAGGCAGGGCCGGAAGGAGTCAGCAGGCTGCATGAAAAAGTCATGTCCCTCCCTGAGACTCACGATCCCCCCGTCTGAAGTCCCCACGGTTAATCCCTCTCCCATATCCTGGGGTCAGCCGTTCGATTCCCTCACCAAGGAAGAACAGCAACAAGCCTGGTATGTAGACAGCTCTTGTGGGTGGAAGAACAGGAAGCAGCCATGGCAAGTGGCGGCACTACACCTAGGCACAGGTAAGACCCTTGCTCATGATGGGGTGGGGGATGGGTTTTCAGCCAGCTCACGGAATTGGCTGCAGTTGCACTGACAATAAAATCAATGACAGGTCCGGTGCGAATCTATACCAATGTGTGGGCTGTTGGCGAACGGGATGGTAGTATGGATGCCTTGCTGGCACGAGATGGCATAGGAGATCCACAATTGCCCACTATGGGCCAGCAGTACTGGATGTACATCGAGGAGCAGGCTGGGTAGTACATGGATGCCAAAACCAACAGGGGTACAGCGGATGCCATCCACAATGCTGCTGTGGACTGTGCAGCTCAAATATGCACAGCCTCCACAGCGATATAGACTCCAGTACTCTGGCAACATGGGCCTACATGAAGAACAGTTACCTGGGATGTGACAAAACACTACTGTGGGCAAAGGTATTAGGGGTGGCGCTAATGCAGGATCAGCCATGGACTGCAAAAGATAATTGCCCCACATGCCAGCAGGTTAAACCGCGAGGATGGCCGACTGGGGAACATTTGGCGTGGCATGGGAGCAGGCCAAGTCTGCCAAGTAGACTATGTCGGCCCTCTCCCATGCCAAAAGAAAAAAAAGCATATATACTGACGAGAATGGATACCTACTCTGGTGGCAGTGCCCTGCAAGCGAACCGACCAGAACACCATTCGGGGGTTGAATTCTCTCTTCTATTTATGGAACACCATGGGAGGTACAGTCCAATCAGGGCTCACATTTTTCTGGGGCTAAGATTTTAAAAAACTGGGTGACAGAAGCTGGTATTTCGTGGTTATTGCACATCCCCTACCACCCACAAGGATCAGCATTAATAGAACTCATGAACGGTCTCCTCAAGCAAATAATATGCACTCTAACCTGACAACATTCCAAAAGGGATGAGTGCTGCAAGATGCAGTGGACCATCTCAATTCATGCCCCACTCATGCACAGGGTGGTCCCAGGTTTCTAGATATTTGACCACATTGCACATCAAAACTTGGATGAAGTTGACCTTCATGACCCTGACCTTCATGACCCTGCTGCAGCCAATAAGGTCCGCCCAAAAGGGGAAGGTAGTCTCTCGGGGGCTGGGATTCACTTGGTGGGTTGTGTTCTCGGGAGAAACTGCATTAATATGCTATCACACTGATAAACTCTTCAAGAGGGAGTGAAAAATTCCACCCAAAGGCAAAGACCACTCAACAGTATGGAAGACAACACTGCAGGACAAAGATCACTTCAGCGCAACTTGCAGCTGTAATTCCCCTCACTGGTCTTCGCAACAAACCGATGAGATCTCATCACTGATTTCAGCCAGCTCTGTCCCAGCAACCAGCAACAAACACCTGTCGCTTATTTTGCAAAGAACTTTCACCAAGACAGGTAAAAGTTATTGCCATGGAAACTTAAACCTCAACATTAGACATTCAATCACATCTTTTGTTATGTGCATTCCGAATGCAGATTTTGTGATGGACCTTTTGTTTAGTTTTTCTCATAATCACCCTGAGCTGTAGTAATAATGTCTAAGTGCACTCAGGGAATTGGAGCTACAGTTCACTGTTACGAAGATACAGTTTGTAAGTAGCGTGTCATAGATCAAACACTAGAAAGAAACGTATATATTTTGTTTCACTTGACAATGACAGCGTCTCCCCAGCAATCCCATTAACAGAAACAAATACTTCAAGGGGTGGGTGCTTCAGGAGTTTTTATTTCAAATCACAAATTGGCTAACTTTCAGTCTCGACTCCTCCTGGCCATCATTACAAGGATTGAACACAGGTACTTGTGGCGCCCTTTAAAGAGAACGTGAGCAGGAATGACATCCTGGTGTCAGACGACAGCCCAGGAAAACGGGGCTCCCTGGGTACACCCTGGATGTATACCTGCCAGCCTGTCCCCTCCCTCAGCACAGGATAGCACGGCGACAGCCAAATGGGCACTGTGCTTAGGGAGCGCCCAAGCGTGAAGCCAAGGCGTGGAATACTCAGCCAAGAGAGGGCTCTGGAACCTGATGGATGATCTTGCTCTGCCTGCTCGCATACAGGGGTAAGGGTGCTCACATTTGCCAGCCAAGCCAGAGAAACTAGGCACCCAAGTTGGTAACCAGACAAATTTCTTTCTCTATCTTCCCCTCTGACACTGGGGAGCAGTTCCCACAGCATCCTGTTCCAGCAGAAACAGTGACCCTGTCTGGTCAGAGGTGGGATGGGGGCAGGGGAAAGATGGTGTGGCATTTGATTACAAGTTTCCCCCGCTATCTGAAAATAGTGTTTCATAAGCCAAAATAGTGTAAAGTGAAAAAGCAATTACCATTGATTTATAAGGTAAAATGATTTGAGTGTTCCCAGACCCAAAAAATAACCTACCAAATCATACCAAGTAACACATAAATCCTAAAATAATACTAACATATTAATAAAAGCAGGAATGATATGATAAATACACAGCCTATACAAATGTCTTATGTAAGAGTCCCTGTTGGTAATGTGTGTACTCAGTGTGTGAGTGTGGCGAGTAAAGGTTCACTAATGTCAGAGTCCAACCTTGGTCTGAAGTGAATGTCTATATTGTTGCTTAAGTGAAAAGTAATAGAGTATAGTTTAACGTTCTCTCCTGTTTGTCTCCCATGTGTTAATTAAAGTTATGTGTGATTGCAATACTTTTGTCCAGACTTATCTCTCTGTGAACCCACTGAACCCGATACTCTTCCCAACACGAGACCTTGTCAAAGGCCCTACTAAAATCCATGTAGAAAATATTCACAGCCTTTCCTTCATCAACTTTCCTGGTAACCTCCTCAAAAGCTCAACCTACCATGCACAAAGATATGTTGACTATTCCTAATCAGTTTCTGGCTATTCAAATAATTGTATATCCGATCTTTTAGAATACCTTCCAATAATTTACCTACTACTGACGTCAGGCTCACTAGCCTATTATTTCCAAGGTTATTTTTGGAGCCTTTTTTTTAAAAACAACGGAACAATGGAAGCTACTCTCCAATCCTGACTCTACACCCGTGGCTAAGGACATTTTAAATATTTCTGCCAGAGCCCCTGCAATTTCTATACTAGCCTCCCTCAAGGTCCAAGGGAATACCTGGTCAGGCCCTTTGGATTTCAGCAAGCTCCCTCCTCTATAATCTCTACAGGTTCCATGACCTCACTGCTTGTTTTCCTTACTTCCCATGACTCTGTTCCCATTTCGTCAGTAAATACTGATACCCAGTTAAGATCTCTCCCATCTCTTTTGACTCCACACAGTCTGATCTTCAAAGGGACCAATTTTGTCCCTTACTATCCTTTTGCTCTTAATATACTGTACCTTTGGAAACCCTTAGGATTTTCCTTCACATTGTCTGGCAAAGCAACCTCATGTCTTCTTTTTTGCTTTCCTGATTTCTTTAAGATTTTTCTTGCTTTTAAAAAAAAATATTCAAGTACCTCATTTACTCCATGCTGCCTATACCTGTTATACACCTCTCTCTTCTTCCAAACCTGATCTCCAATATCCTCAAAAACCAAGTTTCCATATGCCTTATAATCTTGCCATTAATCCTAACAGGAACAGACAAAGTCCGTACTCTCAAAATTTCACCTTTGAAGGTTCTCCACTTATTTTGCACATCCTTGCCCAAAAACAACATCCCAATCCATGCATTCGAGATTTTTTCTCATTTCCTCAAAATTGGCTTTTCTCCAATTTAGAAACTCCACCCAAGGCCCAGATCTATCCCTCTCCATAATTATCTTGAAGCTAATAGCATTATGATCACTGGACCCAAAATACTCTGTTACACATACTTCTGTCACCTGTCCTGCCTCATTCCACAACAGGAGATCCTGTATTGCACTCTCTCTAATTGAAACCTCTAAATATTGATTTATAAATTGTGGTGATATGACCATCAGCCTACTGCAGGGGACAACCTCTGTACCTGCAGGAAGATCACCTAAAGGGTCGACTCTACCTGCCCAGCTGTCAATCAACTGACCTGGGCCAATTACTTGTGGAATCATCTGGACAAAAACTGATGTACAGACTTTTAATGGATTAAAGCTTGTGGTACAGTCTTTACTGAAGTTTGTGTTTGCTTGCTACACCACAGCGCACCACAATTTAATCCATTAAAAATTTAAAGAAAGAGACCATGGACAAGTTTCTGATGATCAGAAGCCTGGAGATCAACCCCCAACACTTGGATACCCAGGCACGCTTCAAGATCTGGAAGCATGCAATTGAGGCGATCATCCTAACACAGGCTGAGGTGATCAACACCAACCAGAAACGGCTCATGGTGCTCTGCACCAAGGAGGGCCCATGCGTTTTTGAAGCCATCAGAGACTGAACGGACTATGAACCTGCAATGGCTGTCCAGGAGAGCATGTACAAGCCCCCAACAAATGTGGTCTATGCCCAGTACCTGCTCAGCATTGGTCCAGCAACCAGATGAGATGGCAGATGCCAATCTGGGGGCCCTGTATGAGCTAGCCCGTATGTGCCTGGCCGAGACCAGGTTGACCAAAGAGTAAGTGGAGCAACTGATCTGGGACACCTGTGTGCGAAGCCTGTGTTCAAGGAGCACCTAACAGAAGCTGCTGGAGGAAAACATTGCCTCACATACCAGGACAATGGAGGTAGTCCGCTCCCTGGAGGCTGCAGCTCATCATGGAGAGGCCTTCGATGCCCGACTCCCCCAACCTCCTGCCTAGCAGATGCAAATTACTGCCTTCGCTGAAAGGCCCTATGTGGAAGAGACGATCGCAGCTACCAGCGCAACTTGCCCCTGTAAGTACTGCCGGTCCTGGTGTGGGTCAGACAAGAAATCCTGCAAAGGCTGCCCAGTGAGAAACTTACATTGCTCTTGGTTCAGGAAGAAAGGCCACTTCGGCAAGGTGTGCCTTTCCAGGCCCGTCAGGAGTGTTGTGGCCCTCCACGACCTGATGCCAGCTCACCCAAACACTGCCACGTGCAAGGACCAGGCGATGCCATTACACGCCCCGCCACTTCCACCTTCACTGCTGATATCACTTCCGGCCCAGCCATCGACCCGCACCGCTGCAATGTGCTCAGTCTGAGCACCACCTTCTTCCTCTGGACAACTTCTGCCCGCACTGAAGACGTCACTTCCACCTGCACTGATGTCACGTGTATCCACTGAGGACCGCCATCTTGGGCCATCTGTCCTCTGACTGCCACAACATGCACACCACATTGACAGGACGATGCGATCAACGTGGGCGCTTACCCGATTGCCCACCTAATGATCCCATGCCCCGGAAGGAAGCTTCTGGCCGCTATTCATCACATCCATTGGGGAGCAGCGACTCGGGACCTGAAATGATCCTAGTGTCCACCACCTTAAAAGGGGCAATCCCCATGGACTCGGGCGCTCAATGATGGATATCGCTGTCACTGGGAAGTTAACAAAATGCCTGTTCGATAGCAGTAGTACTGAGAGCTTTGTGCACCTGAACGTGGCCCAGAAATTAAAAAAACTATTCCATGAACTTTTCCATTGCCTTTGCTGCCCAGGACCACTCCATCACAGTCATCAGGCACTGCTCAGTGGAATTGACAGTGGGGGGGGGGGGGGGGGGGAACATACCAAGGGTTCAGGCTCCTGATCATGCCCCAGCTCTGTGCCCCAGTCATTTTATGGCTGACTTCCAGTGCCACCTCCAAAGCCTCAACCTTGCCTTCGGTGGCTCCCTCCACCCACTCACACTCTACAGCACACAGCCCAGTGAACACCCCCAGTCCACCTGCAACCTTTCCACACTACGGGTAACCCCTCCATCGCTCTTCAACTACCTTATGTCAGACTGCAAGCCCATAGCTGCCAAGAGCAGGTGCTATAGCGTGACCAACGGGGCCTTCATTAAGGCAGAAGTGAGGCGGCTTCTGGCGGAAGACAGCATAGAGCCCAGCACAAGTATCTGGAGAGCACAAGACCTGGTGGTAAAAGGGGGTAGGAAACCAAGTATGGTCATCGACTATAGTCAGACCATTAACTAATGCACCCAACTACTCCCTACCCCAAATAGTTGACATGGTCAGTTAGATAGCACGCTATAATGTCTTCTCGATTGACCTAAAGTCAGCCGACCACCAGCTTCCTATCTATGCCCGGGATAAACCGTATACTGCCTTTGAGGCAGATGGGCACCTCTACCAGTTCTGACAGGTTCCCTTTGGGGTCACTAATGGGAGGTAGACCAGCCCAACCTGAGAGCAATGTCACTATCTGCATCCATGACCAGCAGGACCACGATGACAACTTGGAGAGATTTCTCCGGATGGCCAAGGAGTTGAACCTCACTTACAACAAAGAGAAGTGCATGCTCAGCACCACCTGCCTCACCATCTTAGGATACATCGTGGAACACTGTGTCATTGGTCCTGCCCCGAATGCATGCGTCTACTAATGGAACTGCCCCTCCCCCACACATTCAAGGCCCTCCGCAAGTGCCTTGGGCTTTTCTCCTATTACTCCCAGTGGGTTCCCTGTTTATTGGACAAGGTCTGCCCACTGGCTCAAGCCACCACCTTTCCCCTCTCCTCCCCCCGAGGCAAGAGCAGCTTTTGCTCACATCAGGCAGGACAATGCCGATGCCACGGTGCATGCCGTGGACGAGGACACCTCATTCCAGGTGGAGTGCGATGCCTCTGATTTTGCCGTCGCGGCCACCTTGAACCAAGTAGGCTGACCTGTGACCTTCTTCTCCAGGATCTCCACGGTTCAGAGCTCAGGCACTCCGCCATTGAAAAGTAGGCCCAAGCGATCATGGAAGTGGTCTACCACTGGTGCCACTACCTGGCAGGCAAAAGCTTCACCCTCCTCACCGACCAACGTGCAGTGGCTTTCATGTTCAGCACCACCAATAAGAGCAATATCAAGAACTATAAGATCTTGCACTGGAGATTCAAGCTGGCCATGTTCAGCTACGACATCCAGTACAGACCGGGGAGGTTCAACGACTCCTCCGACGCCCTGTCCTGGACCTGCCCAGTCTGACCAACTGCAGGCACTGCATGACACTCTCTGCCACCCGGGCAACACGCGCCTGTATCACTTCATCAAGCCCAGAAACCACCGTTCAAGAAGTCCGGACCAAGACCAAGTCATGCAGGGTTTGTGTGGTGTGCAAACCACGCTTCTTCCACTCACCACAGGCCCATGTCGTCAAGGCCCTTCGAGCGGCTGAGTATCAACTTCAAGTGCCCCCTGCCTTCTACAAACAAGAATGTCTACTTCCTATCGGTCATAGATGAATATTCCCGTTTTCCCTTTGCCATCCCTTGCCCTGACATCTCCACAGCCACTGTTATCAAGGCACTGACACATATCTTCACCGTTCAGATACCTGGCATTCATCCACAGTGATCAGGGGTCCGGCTTCATGAGTGAGGAGCTGCACCAGTACATGATAGTGCGAAGCATTGCAGCTAGTTGCACGACTAGATACAGCCCTGGGGCAATGGGCAGGTGGAGCACGAAAACGGGGTGATCTGGAAGGCATTCCTCCTGGTCCGGAGGTCCAAAGGCTGGTCCGTGACTACTGGCAAGAGGCCCTCCCTGAGGCATTCCATGCCATTAGGTTGCTCTTGTGCACAGCTACTAATCAGACCCCTCACAAGCAACTTTTCTCATTCCCCAGGAAATCGGCAACTGAGGTCTCCCTCCCAACTTGCTCACATCTCTGGGACTGGTGCTCCTCCACAAACACATGCGAGCCTACAAGTCCAACCCACTGGTCGAGCAGGTGCTCCTCCTCCACACCAACCAGAACTACGCCTACGTCAGGTACCCCAGTGGCCATGAGGACACGGTCTCAACCAGGGATCTGGCACCAGCAGGCGCCTTAAACCCCCCCCTCCCCCAACATCATTAGTACCCAGCTCCACCTCCCCACCACAGATATCCTTGGCCCAGTCAGGTTTCAGACGCTGACTTCCTCCCTCCATCTCTCCAGGGGGCCCCACTCCTTGTGGACCACACCCACTCGGCCACCCTCCTCGCGGACAGACATGCAGACAGACACCGCTCTGCCCCGGCCACCCCTGACCCTGCCAACCCTGCCCTTGCCGACCTTTGACCAGGAGCCAACCCTGCAACAGCAGGACCATCTGAACCTGTAAATACCACCCAGCACCATCTCCCCCCACCCCCTCCCTCCCCTGGGACATTCTGAAAAAGGGGGTGAATGTGGTGATACGACCACCAGCCTACTGCAAGGGGTGATCTCTGTACCTGCAGGACCACCTAAGGGGCTGACTCCATCTGGCCTGCTGTCAATCATCTAACCTGAATATAAACCTGAGCTGGCCCCTCCTGGGCCAGTCACTCATAGAGCCATCAGGATAGAAACTGGTGTATAGACTTTCAATGGATTAAAGCCTGTGGTAGTCTTTGCTGAGTTTTGTGTTTGCTTGCTGCACCACAGAAATC
Organism: Narcine bancroftii; assembly: GCF_036971445.1. Classification (NCBI taxonomy): domain Eukaryota; kingdom Metazoa; phylum Chordata; class Chondrichthyes; order Torpediniformes; family Narcinidae; genus Narcine; species Narcine bancroftii. The sequence continues at coordinate 143,886,408 of NC_091471.1, read as the reverse complement.
TTTCCTGAATACATATGACGAAGTCCAAGCCAACCAGCCCCTTTACAGTATGGGAGTCTTAGTCAATATATCAAAAATTAAAATTTTCAACTATCACAACCTTGTTTCCTGTAGCTGTCTGCTATCTCTCTTCAAATCCTTGTAAATCTTATCAGTACTCTCAATTTTACTGACAAACATTCTTGCAACAAAAGCTTTGCTATTGTGTGTGCTGAGTTTGCAGAGGAGACTATAACCCATTTTGTTAACTGATTTATCAGGATGAAGAAATACCAGTAGCTTAAGGCATTGTGCGAGAAGGCAACTATAATCTATTAGTCCATCTGGATGTGGGAGTGTGAGCTGTGCAATGGCGAATGGTTCAAGTGGCTGCTCGAATCATAGTGTAGCAAAGCAATTATGAATTTTACTCTCAAAATTCATTTTGAAGTCTTGTTAGCAGGCCAATGTGAAGGATTAGTTTTAAGGTAGGCTTTATTAAACAGTGGCCCCTAAAAATTGTTAAAAGTGGGAATGAATCAAGACTTGGGATTTCTGAGTTGATCATATGCCTGAGAGCAGGAATCAGGGTGTAGGGGAGTGGGTTGGAAAGTGGATGAGGTCAAAGATTTGCCATGATCTTAATGGAAGAAGTGACTTGAGGGCCAACAGCCCACCCTTCTTCCTGTTTCATGTTTCACGCTTAAACATTTGTCAACAGAAAGGTTGGCATGATGTACTCTATTCATTCAACCAAGCTTATAGCTATGCCTAACTGGTCACCAAATTTACAATTTCACTCAATGGGAAACATAAACATGGAAAAAAAAACTTTTGCTTCAAATGCTTTTAAAATATGCTTGAGATTACAGTACATTTCTGATTGACTGTTGTAAGTTTGGGAAGATGTGGACTTCCTTACCTCTGATAAAAAAATGTCCACAAATTTGTATCAGTGCAGGGCATGATCGATATTACAGCTTTTATGGATCATGATCGCATCTACTGAATAGTGAAGCACTGGGTGGAGTTGACATGGAGATGTTTCCAATCAGAACAAGAACGTCCCTTGAGAAATGAGATGAGGATACATTTCTTCAGTCAGAGGTTGGTGAATTGGTGGAATTCATTGCCACAAGACAGCTGTGCCTCAAGTCATTGGGTATATTTGAAGCAGTGCTTGACAAGTTTTTGATTAGTAAGGATGTCAAAGGTTATGGGGAAGAAGTTAGAAGAATGTGACTGAGAGGGAAAAAATAGATCCCCCAAGATTTTAACGGCTGAGTAAACTCTCTGATCTAATTCTGCTCGTCTTTTGGTCTTATGATGATCAAAGGCAACTCAACTTTCTTTAAGGAGAGTAGTTTATCCATTTAATTGGCTCTGCTTAATGATTTATAAGAGAACAATCTCACTTTCTGCAAAACATATCACCAGGTCTGATGCTTGCATCTGATTAAGGCACAAGTTTTAAGCAGTGATTTAAACATAAATACAGTAGCTTGCTCATCCAGTTAATCAATTGCATTGAACTGATTGAGTTCAAAACATTTAATCTTGAATAGATAGCTTAAGTGGACTGCAAATTATTTTCAGATTCTGCTATTGGCAGATTTAAATTAACCTAATTTTAATAACACATCAGTGCAAGCAAGTGATTAGAGCAATTTGCAAATTGGTCTCTCTCAGCATTGAATATTGGAATAAATTGAATCTTTCTCCTGAGCAATATGGCAGAATTTTACTGCTGTGTGACACGAGAGTATATAATCCTGTGGATGCAGGCCCCTTAGACATCCTCAATGAAAGTGAAGAATGGTTATAGTTGGCTTTGCTGAGGACCCATCTTCATCGGCATTGAGGAAGTGAGTGTGGAAGGTGGTGGATGCACTGTCTGGCTTCAGGTGAATGTCAAGGCAGATCAATAGAGGGAAAACCTTAACCATTTGACATGGTCAAGGAAGTTGACAAATGTATTTCTATCATCATAATTCAGCTTCAAGATGGGGGTGGGGGAGTGAAGCAACTAGATCATCATTCTGTTGGAGAGGTCTAAACCAATCAGTCCCAAAGTGTTCGTTGAATATGAGCACAGCACCAAGCAAAGCAGAAAGAATGGAGACACACACGAGACTGCAGTTTCCAGAAACAGGAGCAACAAACAAACTGCTGGAAGAACTCAGCAGGAATAAGAGAAGAAGAATGCCTGTTGAGGGCTGGGACCCTTCATCAAGGCTGAGGATCTTGATGAAGATTCAGTCTTGATTAAGGGTTCCAACCTAAAACATCAACCATTCTTTTTGTCTCACTGATGCCACTTGACCGGCTCAGTTCCTCTAGCAGATTTTGTTGTCAAAGAAGAAAGAGTGGAGAGTTAGTCCTAATGGAGTGTGGGGAGAGCATGCTGTAATAGTAGCTTTCATATAGGATGGAAGAACTGGTACTCAAACGCACATCATCCCCTCCTGGTAATGTCAATATTCCAACCATCAGAGAGAAGATTGAGGTGATTCAACTTGAAATACAAAAGGGAATTCCTCAGGGATGAAGTTTGGATTAGTGGGGTGGGTTTAGTGGCACTGCCTTGGAAAACTACCAAACTGAATTATAGTTGCTAACCTCTTCATGCTTATCCTCAACCACTACTTCCACTTGCCTGGTGCATTCCCCAAAACAAAACATAGTTGTTCCTCTCTCTCTCTCTACAAACTGGTTATGTACATTGTTGTTTCATTTAGTGATAAGAATATGTGCCTAGAAACAAAAGCACCAACAGAACCAACACAAAAACAGATTGCTATGGTATTATTCACAGATGAATGACTGTTGACAAAGTTGCTGTACCTGAAACTCACCAATGTTGAGGTTGCTTTTGGGGGCTTATATTCATAGCGTGCAGTGCACAAGTGAATGGGGAGAAGTGCACTCTGGCAGCAGGGTGTAACTGGATCATTTCTGGAGACTGTCAGTTGCTGGCTGGTATGTTGGCAGACCACTTCCCTCATTATCTTTTGCTGGTTGTGATGGAAACTGTCTTCTCCGATCTCCATGCTTGGGAGCAGTTCTCCTCAGCCCTTGGATTTTCCCATGGTAATTGCAGTGAACTGGGATTCACTCGTGGTGTGTTATATTGATGGCTGGCTCCGCCCGCATCTACCCATATACAGCCTTGGTTACTTGCCTAAACCCTGAGCCCTTCAGAAGACCACCGTAAGACCCTACCCTCAGTTATAAAACTGTATGTTCTCAAGCCAGATATACTGCTGATAGACCCTCTGCCCCCCGACACGGCTGAGAAGTTACGTACTGGCTACACTGCTTCCAGGCCTATCTGAACACGACCATACTGATGAATTCAGGAGGTCTGCACTCATTTCCAGGGTAGGAATGAAAGGGCATACAGTCATCAGGGACTACACTATATATGATGCTACCATTGAGGCTAAGGCATGGTACCCGAAGTTGCAAAACTAGGTCCGAGCGAGGCATCGACTAGCTCTTCGTTGCCAATGATCAGGAGAGACCATCGATGATTACCTGCTGGATCTGTGAACACCAAGAAGTGCCAGTATGAAACGACTACAGGCTGTGTTCGTTAAGAAGAACAGATCTGGGACACTCTAATTGCGGAAGGCCGCTCAAGGTACATGAAACAGCGACTGCTCAAGTCGGGTAATAAGGACCTGGCTAGCCACGTTGAACTGGCCAAGCTCAAAAACAGCAACCTTGAAGCCAGCGAGCTCGCTCACCTAGGTCACCCCTTCCAAGGACCGGCTGCTTCTGCTACCCCAGCCCTAATGGCTGCTGCTTCCCATTAGGGAGTGCTTTCTCTGTGGCAAGAGGCAGCACCCCCCGATCTCGTTGTCCGGCTAAAAGATTCAGTTTGCTCCAGTTGTGGCAAGAAAGGATATTGGGCGAGGGTTTGCTGCGCGAGGGGAAGCCCATGGCCTGTACCGCACCTGGATCCAATTCCACCCCCAAGCCGGCTGCCCCAATTCGCCTGAACCCACTTGCTGCGCTACACGCCAAAGGAGGGTGACTGCGATAAAATGGCATGAAAAGGCTTAGTGGCCATCTTGCCGCGATTTAAATTCAAACTCGACACCTTAATTGTCAGAGGAGGAAGGAAGGCAGCCATCTTGCTGTGCCACAAGGTCAATGCCATCTTACCCACAGGCAACCCAGGATGGTGAGAGTCACTCGAGTGAGGAGTATAGAGTCTCCGGAGTCCTAGCCTCGATGGTCCTAGATCAGAACAGACCTCACCAGCTTAGCAACTCCAAAGTGACTGTTAAGGTAAACGGATATTCCACTAAATCAACATAGGCACTACTGAAAGCTTCATAGACTCAGACTGTACAAGAATACAACCTAAAGATGTATCCTTCCAATTATTGTATATTCCTTGTGTCTCATTCGCACTTTACCTGTATTCAAGAACATTGTATAGTACATTTGTCATTTGAAGGGGGGGAAATTTTGTAAAATACGCCTGTATGTACTTGATGAACTGTGTGCTCCAGTGCTTTTGGGTCTGGTCTTCCTGTGTCACCTTAAAATCGTGACCTTGGAGTATTCTGTCCCTCTCCCCATAGCGGTTCGGAATGGAAGTCCCCTAAAATCAGAATCAACATGCAGTGTCTCCACACTGAATATCAAACCCCCACCTCTTTTCCCGAATCTGTCCACAGACTGCAAACCTATTGCTACTAAGGGCAGGCAGTACAGCAGATTGAGACTTCATAAAGTCTGAGATCCAACTTCTACTCAATGAAGCACTAGCCTGTGGAGAGCGCAAGTGGTGGTGGTAAAAGGGAAAAATAAGACCAGGCTAGTAATTGACTATAGCCAAACTATTAATCGGTACACTCCTAGACGTATACCCCCTCCCTCGAATTGCAGAAATGGTGAATGATATTGCGCCGTATGGGGTCTATTCGACCATCGACCCAAAAGCTGCTCATCACCAGCTGCCAATCTGTTCCGAGGACCATCCATTTGAGACTAGCTGTCATCTCTATCAATTCCAGAGGGTTCCTTTCGGTATTACTAATGGGGTTTCTATCTTCCAGAGGCAGATGTACAGAATGGTGGATGAGTATGGATTGAAGGCTACCTTCCCCTACCTCGATAATGTCACCATCTGTGGCCAAACCCTGGAGGATCATGACGCCAACCTTGAGAGTTTTCTCCACGCAGCGAAAGCCTTGAACCTCAATTATAACTCTAGCAAACATGTGTTCAGGACTAAACATCTGGCTATCCTTGGCTACATGATAGAGAATGGCATCATTGGCCCCAATCCCGAAAGGATGTGCCCCATGTTAGAGGCCCCCATTCCCAGGACCATGAAGGCTTTGAGGAGATGCCTATGGTTTTTCTCACATTACGATATTCTGATAAGGTTCTTCCTCTCTTCTTTTCCCTAATGGCTGAAGCCCAAACAGCTTTTAACTACCTCTGAAACCACATTGCGAAAGTAGCCACGCATGTGATGGAAAGTGACACTTCGGATGCGGCCCTGCCTGTTACCCTCAACCAGGCAGGTTGCACTTTTTGCCCCTCAGACATTGCAAGGCCACGAGCTCTGAAACCACTCTGTGGAAAAGGAGGCTCAAGCTATTGTAGAAGCCATGATGCACTGGAGATGCTACCTGGCTGGTAGAAGATTTACTCTCCTCACTGACCAGCACCCTGTCACCTTTATGTTTAATAATGTCAAGAGGGGAAAAATCAAAAATGACAAAATTCCTAGAGGATCGAGCTCTCCACCTACAATTATGACATTGCCTATCAGCCAATGACCCTCCAGCTGCCTTATCCAGAGGAAGCTGTGCCTCTGCACACACCGGCCAATTGCAATCTCTATATAATGAGCTCTGCCATCCAGGGGTCACCTGCATGGCTCATTTTGTCAAGGCGCGTAATCTGCCCTACTCCATGGAAGACGTCAGGGAAATGACCAGGTCTTGTCAGGTCTGCATGGAGTGCAAGCTGAACTTCTAACGCCCCGCAAAGGTGCACCTGATCAAGTTATCCAGGTCCTTCAAATGGCTCAGTGTCAATTTTAAGGGACCTCTCCCTTCCACGAACGGGAACACCTTCTTCCTCTTTATCATTGATGAGTACTCCCGCTTCCCGTTCATCATCCCATGTCCAGACACATCCACTTCATCAGTCATAAAGGCCCTAAATTCAATTTTCGCCCTGTTCAGGTATCCCGGCTATATACATAGTGACCGAGGCTCATCTTTTAGGAGTGCTACATCAGTACCTGCTGGCAAGGGGCATCACATCCAGCAGGACTTCTAGCTACAACCCCTGGGGGAACGGGCAGGTTGAAAAGGAAAACGCTGTGGTCTGGAAGGCATTCAAACTGGCCTTCAAGTCAAGAGGCCTTCCACATTCATGCTGGCAGGAAGTTCTTCCGATGGCGCTCCATTCCATCAGGTCGCTACTACGTACAGCAACCAGCACTACTCCTCATGAGCTCCTATTCAATTTCAAAAGAAGGTCAGCATCAGGAACTATACTTCCAACCTCGGTCACCACTTCTGGTCCGGTCCTTCACAGGAAGCACGTGAGGAGAAGCAAGACCGACATCTCGGTGGAAAGGGAGAAACTGCTCCACGCTTATTCCACGTACGCCTATGTGGAGTACCTGGATGGCAGGGAGGATAAATTACATTTATCACTTAATAGCCCAGCTGTATCATTCTAGAATACACAGTATACATTTTGACAAAGCATAGATTTTTAAACAGTTCTGATTTCTGATTTGTGCACCATTTACCATTTATCAATTATTATGCTTCATTTTATGCTCCAGCTACCTATTGAACAAATTTCTTGCTAATATGTTAATTGCTAATTTAAAAAAAATATGGACACAAGAAGTTAAACCTTTAAACTAAATATACCTAAATGTCTACTGACATCAACCTGAAATTATGTACTGCTCCTTCTCATGATGCAAGTTTTAAAGAATTTGTTGAGATATCTTATTCTCAATTTATTCTGTAGTACATTTGCTTCTAGCTGGAGTGACAAGAAACAACAGCATAAAACAGCATTCTGGGATGAGCGGTGTTATGAAACAGTAAGAGAAGGTGCCATTTATTCAAACAAAATTATTCTTTTCCTCATCAATGGGGTTAATATAAGAAGACATCACAAGTAAAAGATCAATTATGATCTTGCTGAATAGTGAAGTAAGCACAAGGGGGTAAATACCCATTTTGCTAGTCTGCTCCTATACAAGTTGAAGAATTACAAGTAGGACAACATCAAAACAACCCCCCCCGGAAAAAATCTTGGTCCTTCAGATGGGACAAACTTCTTTTTCAAATACTTGCTTATTCATCCGTAGAAGTACAAGATGAACAATCACCAATACTTTTAAAACAGAGAATGGAAGTATCAGCCTCACTAGTGATCCCCAAGTCAATGAATTTAAGAATTCAAAAAAATATATATTCAAGTCTCTTAACCTACAGTCCTTGATCAACCCAGATTTAGGTTTCTACTCTCATTCCTGTATATTACAGTGGGTTCCAAGAAAGTCAGATGTGCCAGTATTTCAGTGGAGTAAATGAAATTAGAGGCATGAGAGAAGAATTGACCAAAGTAGTTTGGAAGGTGGCACCAGCGGGGGAGAAGAGGAAATATTCAAATGAAAAAAAATGTCAAAACTGTGGCTAACAAGTCAAAGACAACAAAAAAGCAAAAGCGAGAGCATAAAAGGAAGCAAAAATTAGTGGGAAGATAGAAGATTGGGATATTTTTAAAAACTTGCAAAAGGTAACTGAAAAATTCAAGGAGGGAAAAAAATGACATAAGAAAATAGACTAGCAAATAATATCAGAAGATACAAAATGCTTATTTTTGTGGTATTTTTGTGTTAAAAGGAAGAATGGAAGGTCAGAATATTATTTAAATGGCAAGCAATTGTATCATGGTGATGTGCAGAACGAGTTGGGAGTGCTTGTGCCTGAATCACAAAAGGTTGGTAGGCAAATGTAATGTTGGCCTTCATTGCCAGAGGAATGGAATTTAAGATCAGGGAGGTTATGCTGTAGTGTACAAAGTACTGGTGAGGCCTCACCTGGAGTACTGCATGGAGTTCTTGAGGGAGGATGTACTGACTTTGGAAGCAGTGCAGAGAAGGTTCACCAGGTTGATTCCAGGGATGAAGGGGTTGTCCTATGAGGAGAGATTGAGTCTTCTGGAATTGTACTTACTGGAATTTAGAAGAATGAGACAGAATGTTATAGAAACAAAATTATGAAAGACATAGATAAGATGTGTCCATTGGTAGGGGAGACCAGAATTTAAGGACATAGCTTCAAGATTCAGGGTTGTAAATTTAGGACAGAGATGAGGAGGAATTGGTTTTCCCAGAGGGAGCTAAATCTGGAATTTGCTGCCCATTGAATCAGTAGAGGCTACCTCAGTAAATATATTTAAGGCAAGGTTGAATAGAGTTTTATATAGTATGGGATTCAAAGGATATGGGAAAAAGGCAGGTCAGTATAGATCAGCCATGATCTCATTGAATGGTGGAGCAGGTTTGACAGGCTGGCAGGCCTTCTCCTGCTCCGACTTCTTATGTTTTTCAAATATATATAGTAAAAGAGAGGTGGGAGTACCTATAGGGCCATTAGAAAATTATGCTGGAGAAATAAGGAGATGGCAGAGGAACTAAATGAGCATTTTGCATTGGTCTTCACTGTGAAAGACATGATCAGTGTGCCAGATATCAAAGGGTATCAGGGAAGGGAAAAGAGTGAAGTTACAATTTTAAGGGAGAAGGAGCTCAGAAAGCTGATCGGTCTAAGGGTGTACAAGTCTCACTGTCCAGATGGATTGCACCATTGGGATCAGAAAGAATTAGTGTTAGAGTTCGTGGAGGCATTGGTATTGATCTTTCAGGAATCAATAGATTCTAGTATGGACTCAAGAGGACTGGAAAAATCACAAATGTCACCCCACTATTCAAGGGAAGGAGGCAGCAGAAAGGAAATTATAGACCAGTTAGCCTGACGTTAGCAGTTTGGAAGTCAATTTCTAAGGAGGTTATGGAATACTTGGAGGCACATGACAAAATAGGCCAAAACCAGCATGGTGTCCTCAAGGGAAAATTTTGCTCGACAAACCGATTGGAATTTTTTTTTCCATTTTCAACTTATTTTTAACAATTATACAGAATACAAAACACCAAAGAAACCCAACTTCCCTACCCTTCCTAAATAAACCCAATTAAAGGGAAAAAAAGTTTTTGCATACAGTGAAACACAGAGACATTGTACTAACACAGTGTTATATACTTTAAAGAGGTCTTCTGGCAAACCAGAAATGATAGCATCCCTATGGTGGCGTCAGTGAAGTGCCTATATATTCAAGGTAAGGCTGCCAAATTTTCAGAAGACGACATGTGATCTTTTCAAGAGGAATACAACTGTTCATCTATCAATGAGGAGAGGGGAATCAGATTTCCATGTCATTGTTATGTATTTCCTGGCCACATATAAAGCAATGTAATTTGGAAATTGGTTAAAGATCTACTGACACTCGAGAAATTCCCCAATAAGCAAAGCTCAGGATCTAATGGGAAGGTGACTCCTATGATCTTGGTCAAGGTATCACAGAGGTTGTACCAAAAGGGCCTCACCTTTGTAAAAAGCCAGGTAAGTGCAGGAAGGAGCCGACCTCTAAACCACATCTGAAGCACATTTCTGACAATTCAGGTTTCCATCTATGTAGTTTTTGTGGGGTGAGGTACAGTTGATGCAGGAAATTAGAGAGAACCAGTCTGTTCCAGGCATTAATAGTAGCTGACAAAGTGCCTTGACATAAATCTGGCTAGAGCTGTTCATTAATTGTTATGTTCAGATCTGATTCCCATCTTACTCTAGATTTGTGCAAACCTGGTTTTGGGCCCTCTTCTAGGGAATACATTTTAGAAATAAATTTGCATACATTTTCCTTATAAAGCAGTTTCTCCACATCAATAAGTACAAGTAAAGTCATTTCAGGGCCCAAGTTGGTTTTAAGAAGAGATCTTATCTGAAGATAACAGAAGCTGGACAAGTCGTATTTCTTTTTCATTTGTTTAAAGGACATGAAAAGCCCTTTTTCCTAACAGTCTTCCAAATGTTGGATCCCTTAATGATGTCAAGGCTCCAGAATCTTGTTGATTAACGTCATGGGTGTGAGTTCATTTTGTCTCAGAGATGTGTTTGGTGATAGTCCCATTTTCAGTCCAAGACTTCCATGAGTCTCACACCATATTTTAATCAAATGCTTTAAAATAGGTCTGTCTGTCCTGCAGGATACAATCCTGGAGTTCCATTTAAAAACAAAACCACTGAATACCTTTTCTTTCAGTGGGTGCAATCCAAGTTGTATCTAGGAGGTGATGCTGTCGCCCTCAAAAAATAAGGATGAAATAAATTGCATTTATGCTGCCAAATAATTTTTAAAACTGGGTAATCAATGGCCCCCTAATCTATAATCCTATGTTAATTTTCCCATAGATAGTCTGGGCACTTTACAATTCTATATGAATTGTCTAAGATGTTCATTGAGGGTTTTAAAAGTTTGGGTTGGTGAAATGGGAAAGGACAGGAAAAGATACAGTAACCTCGGTAATATATTCATTTTCACACTGCTCCAAATGGGAGGTAATTAAATTAATACCAATTTTTAAGATCATTATATCCAGTTATTCCAAGATATTTTATACCATTCGGAAGCCACTTAAGTGGGCTTGGTTGCTGATTCTCAGTGTAACCAAAACTCGTTAGTGGAATAATTTCATTTTTTTTCCAGTTCTATCTTGAAATAACACCATAAGTATTTGATAGAGTCTGTAATTTGGTGAGGGAGTTAGCAGGGTCTGTTAAGCACAAAATTACATTATCTGCAAGTAGGTTAATTTTATGATTTGTCTGATCTACTTTGAGATATTTTATATTAGGATCCTGTCTAATTGCTTCAGCTAGGGGCTCAATAACCAAGACAGAGTCCTCGAGACAAAGGGTATCCCTGTCGACTCAATCTACTCAAGGGAAACACTGTCGACATCTGTCTGTTAGTGGTAATTTTGGTTCAAGGTTCATGATTTATCCCCAATTAATAAACAACTGCACAAACCTGGCCAAGTCTTTAAAGGCCACTCCAGCCTATCAAACGCCTTTTCAGCATCTAACGCTACAGCTATACTAGGCTCAGTCTTAGATTTTTTTAGGTGGATCATATTAAAGGGCTGACCGACATTTCAAAGTAAAGCCACTCTGGTCTGGATGTATTAATTTTGGCAAATATCGGCCAAGTCTGTTAGACAGGGCCTTAGAAATCAACTTATTGACTAAATTTAATAATGAAATGGGCCAAAATGAGGAGCATTTTAATGAATCTCTGTATTTTTTGTGAATCACAGTGATTATAGCAGTAGAGAATGTTTTTTTTTGTGGGGGGGGGGTGGAATTTGAGTTTTAGATGCTAAGTTAATAACATCCATGATGCGACGGATGAGTAAATCCTTAAATTATCTGTAAAATTCTAAGGGAAAAGAATCTTCCCCTGGTGATTTATTAGATTGCAGTGAGCCTAGGGCCTCTTCAGTTTCTTTTTGAGTGAAGGGGGAAGATCAAGATTCATTTGGTCTTCTTGGTCAAGTTTGGTCAATTCAACAGTGGACGGAAATTCATCAATCTCAGTCAGGTCTTTTGGCGATTCTGATGAATAACCGATTACGAGAGAGCTTTCCCCCTCCCCCCAGCCGTGAGGGCTCTGAACTCAGGGGACACAGGACTAGCACTAACATGATGTTTAATAAGTGATGTTATTTATAAGTTATTTATTAAAAAGTTTCTGAGGTAATTTATCCATGTAAATAACCAGCTCCATGGTCCAGCGAAATTCTATCTCATTTTCACTGTACACTGCAAGGTTTATGGTATGAGCAACAAATAAATGTGACTTGACTTGAATATAAATTTGTATAAAACTGTATAACTGTCTCATTAATTTCTATTGGATTACATGAAACTGATCTCATTTCAGTTTGAATTGCATAAATTGTCCTTGAACTTTCTGTTCTCTGTGGTCAGGACAAGACTTTGTATGCCTTCTCTCCCAATTCATAATATCTTTGTTTCCAATTTCAAAATGCCTGCTTCCAGTTCTTCTATGCATTTCTTCTTAATACCTTTTGTATATGAGATTATTTGACCCCTTGAATAAGCTTTTAACATTTCCCATGATATAAAACTATTGGGAGTGGAGGCACAGTTTGTCTCACAGAATAGCTTTATCTGATCCCTAATAAACTTACAAAAATCTGTTTTTTGAAGAAAGCTGGGATTCAAGTGTCGTTCAGTTTTAGTTGTTTTTTCTAGCTTCAAGATAGACAGGGACAAAGGTGAATGATCTGACAGGGTTCCAGATAAGTATTCAGATTCTAATATTCTATGAATTAGATGTGTTGACAACAGAAAAAGGTCAATCCTAGTATGAGAGTTATGGGCGCAAGAATAGAAAGAGTCCCTGGTTTGAGGGTGCATTTGTCACCACACATCTGCCAAATTTAGATCTTTCATAAAAGCCAAGATAGTTTCCACCTCTTATTTTGGATACTGTCGAGGTTGACTTGTCCAGAATAGGATCCAAACAAAAATTAAAGTCGCACCCTACAAGTATATTTTGCCATCCCCCAATACCTTAAGAAAATTATCCCAGTTAGATGCATATAAATTTAACTGTCCAGGGTTCTGAGTAAATCTGACAATTAACTAATACATATCAGCCTGATGGATCAATAATAGTTTCATTAATCATCATCAGTGTGTTTATTTATCAAAATAACAACCCTCCCCTGGCTTTGGAGTTAAAGGATGATGAGAATACATTTCCAATCCTTTCTCTCCTGTATGCTCCTGTATGGTAATAGGTTTCTTGTACAAAAGCAATATCAATTTGCAGTTTTTTTCAAGTGTGTCAAGACTTTTTCCCTTTTAACCATTCCATTTATTCCATTCACATTAAAGCTGACAAATTTCACTACCCTATTCATCAGCAATAAGCGTATGTATCAAAGTTTTATAACCTCTCTGTGCAAGCAAAAATGTGCTTCTTGTAATAAAATAGCAACAAGATAAAGCATTGACATAGTTTTTAAAAACCCTCCCCCCAGTGCTGACTATTGAACATTTGGCACCTTCTACCCTATCAAACTGGGATATTCACTTTGCACTTGTCAAGCATAACATATCCGGTCGATTCATAAACATCTTATCCAGCCCAGGGCTCTGTCTGAAAACATGTATTACCATACAAACATATCTAATTTTAAATGAAACAATGAATTATTACGAATACTGAAAACACCCGTTTCAAAAATTAATGTGCAAATTAATCGACTCAAGCGGAAACCCATCTATCAAATGTAAACTGTGAGTACTGTCATCACATTACATTATCTAGAACGTCTTTACTGTAACAAGTACGACGACAGTTTTAAGTTTATAGACATGGCGGCTCATAAAAACTATGGCTATCTGTCCAATTTTCATTTACCTGTTTTTGTCCGTTATTTTCCTTCTGGAGAGTTATGCAGGAATGCTGCAGCTTCCTTAGGTTTTGAAGAACCTTCTCTCTTTTGCAGGGTGGAGAAGGGCAAACAGAATATCCTTAGATCAAAGCTCTCTTTTAACTTGATCATACTCCTTCCTGCATTTCATTAACTTGGCACTTAGGTCAGGAGAAAAACAGCACAGGCTTATCATCGTACATGATGGAACCCTTATTCTCCCTAGACCACTGTGTAGCATATCGTAGGATTTTGACCTGGACTTGATATTTGAGCAGGCATGTCAGGACAGGTCTCAGTCTCTGGTCTGCAGGTGGACAGGGTTCAAGATTCCAATGTGCTCACTCTATTATCAGGGGTTCAGTGTAAATGCTCTTACTCAAGGGTGGTTGGGATCCAGTAAGCAAGGAAGTTTACAGGGATGTTTCCCTCACAGCCTTCCTGAAGATTAACAACATGTTGTTGCATTAGCTGTACTTTTCCAGTTGTTCGACTTTCTCCATTAAAAAGTTATTTTCCTTCTTCAACTTGAGAACACAGGAACCCAGCTTGACCAACCAGTCCTCCGCCGACACAGTGCTGACACACTCCTCCACCTTGGCTACGCGGGAGCTCATTCAGCATCATTTTCAGTCTGGAGATAGACTGATTAATATCCGTGGTTTTAGAGTCAAGTTTACTGGAAATGGCTTGATTACCATTTCTTATCTCTCGAAGAATAAGCAAGTCTCCTCTGCTCAGGTGTTCCTGTGCTGGCGTCATTATTTGAGCTTCAAGGTTGCCAATCCCGGGAATAGTTTCCTCTGCAGATGTTGAAATTTGCTCACTAGTTGAATTTAAGTGTTTGTTCCTTCACCTCCAGTCCATTTTTCAGCTGTCTGACTAAATTAAAAGTGGGTTTGGGTATTTTTAAAGGTTTTAAAATGAATTTGCTAGGAGAACCCCTGGGCAAGCATCTACCTAGTTTCACGTGCACCCCCACCTATTGGAATTCTTTAAAGAAGTCACAAGCAGGCTAGATAAAGGAGATGCAGTAGCTGTTGTGTATTTGAATTTTCAGAAGGCATTTGACAAGGTGCGACACAAGGCTACTTAAGATGAGACTGATAACAGGAAACGTACTCGAGTGGGTAGAGCATTGGCTAATTGGCATGAAGTAGAGATCAGAATTCAAGAAGTCATCAAGTTTATTGTCATCTGATTGTACAAGTACAACTTGACAAAACAGCATTCTCCAATCCTCAGTGTAAAATCTTGCAGACATACAACCAGATATAACACAAATACAGACAAATAATACATATGCAGGACAAGTATTATATCTGCAAAAATAAATATTGTTTTGTAGAAATTAGAGTCTTGGATGGTTAGTGTGGGGAAAAAGCAGTTCCTCAGCCTGGTGGTGCTGGCTCTGATACTCCTGTATCTCTTCTCTGACAGGTGCAGCTGAAAGATGCTGTGTGCAGGGTGGAAAGGGTCCTCATTAATTTTGCGTGCCCTTTCCAGACAATGATCCCAGTAGATCATGTCAATTGGGAGGGGGGGTGAAGGGATGCAGAGTGAAGGGAGGGAGACTGCAGTGATCCTCTCTGCCACTCTTATGGTCCTGTGAATTGACCTCCGATTCACCATTTTCTGTTTGGCTGCCAGTTGCTAGTGGTGTCCCACACGGGTCAGTGTTGAGGCTGCTTCTTTTTATGTTGTAGATTAATGATTATGGATTTGTGGCTAAGCTTGCAGACAATACAAATATAGGTGGAGGAGCAGGTAGTATTGAGGAAACAAGGAGGCTTCAGAAGAGACAACTAGCAAATGAAATACAATGCTGGAAAGTGTACGGTCATGCATTTCAGTAGAGAAAAAATGGGGAGGAAACTGCAAATATCCAGATGCAATGCTGGCATTCATTTTAAAAGGAATAGAATACAGCAGCAGGGATGTGATGTTAACGGTAAAGGTTCTATTATTGTCACTAACTACTAAATTTAGAATGGAAAATGCTACCACAAGGCAGACAAAGGATTACCACTTTGTCCAGCGCCCTTCACAAAAACCTACATCACCTGGCATTCCTAGGCATCTCCCCTCCAAGTATTGGCCAGTCTTAAGCCTGCTTAGCTTTCGAGATCAGACAATCTCAGGTGTATTCAGGCTATTAGGTGCTGTTTGAGGCCTTATATGGCACTGGAGAGACCTCGCTTGGAGTATTGTGGGCAATTTTGGGCTCCTCATTTAAGAAATAATCTGATGTTGGAGAGGGTTCAGAGGAGGTGCACAAGGATGATTCTGGGAATGAAAGGGTTATCATGAGTGATCAACAGCTCTTGGCCTGTACTCGTTGAAATTTAGGAGAATGAGGGAGGATCTCATTGAAACATTTAGAAGGTTGAAAGGCATGGACAGAGCTGATGTAGAAAGGAGTAGAGGACAAAACTTCAGGATTAAAGGGAGTCTGTTTAGAAGAGATACAAAGGAATTTTTTCAGCCAGAGGGTGGTACATCTGTGGAATTTGTGGCTACAGGCAGTTGAGGAGACCAGGTCATTGGGTGTATTTAAGGCAGAGATTAACAAGTTCTTGATTAGCCAGGATATCCAAGGTTATGAGAAGAAGATCAGGCTGTGGGGCTGAGTGGGAAAATTGATCAGCTTATGATTAAATGGTGGAGAAGAGTTGATGGGGCTGAATATCCTATTTCTGCTCCTATGTCTTATGATCTTTACCCAAAATGTTGACTGATCGCTTCTGCTTGTGCATGCTGCCTGACCTGCTGAGTTCTTTCAGTAGTTTATTCACCTCCAACTCATTACTGCTTTTCAAAAGAAAAATGTCTTACTTGCAAACAATGATATTTTATTGTAGTTCAAAGAAAATCTTCAATGGCAAAATATTTGCTGTAGGGAAAATAGAGGGCATCAAATGCAAATACCAGTGTTCAAAGAGTAGATGCAAAAAAGGTACAGGTTGAGTACCCCGTATCCAAAGATCTGAAAACTGAAAAGATCCAAAAACTGATTTTTGTTTTGGTGCTGACATGATGTCACAAATTGAAAAGAATTCACCATCCAATTTGCCCATGTAGGGCTCTGATGGCACCATTTTGTTAATGAGCCAGATGACACTGGAGGAAACATTTGAAAAAGCCATCAAGGAGATTTTCTAGTGTTTGATACTCCATTTATTTTTTTTGTGAAAGCAGAGATCCCGTTTTCTTTTGGCAAATACTAAAGATTATTTCATGTGAATTTTCCACTTGTGGCATCATGTCAGCACTCAAACAGCCTGCCGTTGTTTAACTGCTGATACAGGTATTCTGCTGATGTGACTGAGTTCCATTGTTCCGAAAACCCCAAAGCTGAAAAATGTCTGGTCACTGTACTGTATTTACAAGTTTGCAAATACAGAAGCTTGAATCTATTTTACTCATCATCTCACAAGGTAAATTTATAAAATCCAAGACACTTAAACTGAACAGTAGATTGAATATGTAGTCAACAAAAAATGCCATTGTATTCAATATTTATTTCAAAGAGCAATTGAAATTTGCAAACATCATGGTAAACAAAGATAATGGCAACTCAGAGTAACATTAAAACTATAAAAACTCCAGAAATTTCAGTACACAGGACAACAATCATCTCCTGAACTGAAGCCATTTGGTTTGTTAAATCATTCATTTTGTATTCATAAAATTGAAACTCACATAGAAGACAACTTAGGAATGTTACTGGACTGTATACAAATTATTTACCTAAATACACACACCAAAATAAACTGGGGATTTCTCACAACTAAATTGATAATATGAAATGCAGACGACATTTTAAATTAGTGGTCAAGATAAAATGCAACACAATATTTACATCATATAGAAATGTGTATCAAAGCAGAAGAAGGGAAGAAATAAAGCACAACATCCTCATTTGTACCTGAACAATTCATATGTATAAAGAAATTCAGTGCATCTTTTGTTTTGCTACAACAATCAAATAGGATACACAAGGGAAGAAAATATTGGCATCAAAGATAAAACTGAGTTTTGCCAAGAGGTTCATTATTTGAATTCATATCTAGTACTCTATATACATAAGAATTATGTTCATGTTAATTTATCTTCCCAACTGGGTGAAAACTTGAAATGAATAACATATACTACCTATAATATGCCAATGCTTCTCACTTTTCAAAACATACAAATATTACCATACATCTGTAACTACCTTTCATTTTATACTATTTGTAATTTTACCCTGGTTAACACTGACAAAATTTTTCAAATACTTGCTGCAAGTTTGCAAGACCAGAATATAGCCTTGCAACTGGTCATTTGGCATTACACCACATTCAGGTACTCTTAAAATTAAAAATCAACATCTTCAGAGAGATTTTTTTTCTTTCTTCCAGGAAGACTAACAGGTTTGTAAATAAAGCAGGGAAGATGATAAAATGAGGGCAAGGATTACACAGGTACTTCTACAAGGCTGATACATCATTCAGCTATCAGCCAAGTAAATCTGCATGCTTTCAGGAAGTACAGAGGGGTACTAGTAGGCCCACCTGTAAAAATGACAATGCCTCCATTCCAAGAGTATTAAAGCATTTATTCTTTCCTCAGCTTTTTCTTGCGGCTCAGCTTTGTGGGACAGTCCCCCGAGCCAACACCTTCATCTGCATCTTTCATCTAAAATAAAGAGGAAAATCTATTACAAAAGACAAAGCAAATCTGATAAAGGAAATACCCTCATTGACACCATCACTTCCCATCAAAGCCATACAAAATCTTGCTTCCTTCGACACCAAATATGCAAACGGTTGTGTCTTAGTTTCCCCCGCAACAAGAAATCTGCAGATGCCGGGGTCTAGTGCAGAATGTAAAAATGCTGATCAAGCAGCGTCCATGGAAAGCACAAGACAATTGAAGTTTTGTGGCTGGGTCCTTTTTTAGGAGAGCAGAAAATTCAGGCAGATCCTGAACAAGGTTGCTGAGAGTCATGTTCAGAACATTAAGTACTTCACAAAGACAGCATTCAATTGAAATATTAACCTCATCCTCTGATGCAGATTTGGATTTTTTGCCCTCCTCATCCTCTTCTTGACTTCCTTCTCCAATGTTCTCATAATCTCCATTTGCTTTTTCATCTTCAGCTTCTGGAGTAAAAAGGGAAAGTTACTTGTCCAGACATATGAAATACAACTAGATTTTTTTAATACATACATGACATCACATACATCCTTCAGTTTATTTTTTCTGTAGGTGAGGCAGAATTACTACTTATTGGTAATGTATAAATTGGACACATTGTATACATATAAACAGAACTTTACAGCACATAAAAAGGCCCCTTCTAGTCTGTGCTGAACTTATTTTTTGCCAACTCCCACTGATCTGCACCCAATCCATAGCTCTCTATACCTCTCCCATCCATGTACCTATCCAAATTCTTCTAAAATGTTAAAATTGAGCCCACATTCATTACTTCAACTGGCAACTCGTTCCATACTCCAACCACTCTGTGTAACGTTCCCCCTCATGTTTCCCCCTAAACCTTTCCCTTTTAACCTATGTCCTCTGGTTTGTATCTCACCTATCCTCAGTTTAAAAAAATATACCTACATTTACTCTGTTTATCAATTTTAAATATGTCTATCAAATTTCCCCTCATTCTTCTACACTCCAGGGAATAAAGTCCTAGCCTGTTTAACCTTTCCCTGTAACTCAGTTCCTGATGTCCAGGCAACATCCTAGTAAATCTTCTCTGCACTCTTTCTATCTTATTGATATCTTTCCAATAGTGAGGTGACCACAACTGCACGATGTCATGATAATGAATATGTATGAGATGTACCGGAAGTCACGTGGTATGAGAGAGAGAGATAAGAGCACAAGCAGGAGAACAAAGGAAACTGGAGAATAAAGCCACTGAGAAGTTTACCTGATAAAACTTGTGTTTAATGTTTTATTAACTTCACATTTTGGGCCACAAATGTGACACACACAATACTCCAAAATTTGGCCTCACCAATGTCTTATACAACTTTACCACAACATCCCAACTCCTGTTTTCAGTACTTTGATTTATGAAGGTCAAAATGCCAAAGCTCTCTTTACAACCCTGTCTACCTCTGATGGCACTTTAGGGAACAATGTATCTGTATTCCCAGACCCCTCTGCTCTGCCACACTCCTCAGTGCTCAACCATTTACCATATACAGTACAACTCCAAAATGGTTGGGACCAGGCCTACTTCGGATAAACGGTTTCTTCAAAGAATTGTTCATTTAAAAAAAAACTCAGCCCAGTAGCAAATCACTTGTAAAAGTGCATAAACAACAATAAAACAAGGGAAGGCTTTTTAAGCATTAAAATAATGTTTAATTCTCACCAAAAAAATGCTGGCTGCTGCTGGCAGTCTGACTCCCCTGATTAGTTTGGCTCTGAAAAAAATTTGTATAATTGAGGATTTCGGAGAATCAGTACTGTATTTTCTTTCTTAGTTTATCCTTCCAAAATGCAGTACCTCACCTCATCTGCATTAGGTTCCATTTGCCATTTTTCAGCCAATTTTTCCAGCTGGTCCAGATCCCTCTACAAGCTTTGAAAACCTCCTTCACTGCCCACAACTCCTCCAAATTTAGTGTCATCTGCAAACTTGCTGATCCAATTTACCACATTATTATCCAGATCATTGATATAGATGACAAACAACAATGGTCCCAGTATTAATCCCTTAGGCACACCAGTGGTCACATGACTCCAGTGTGAGAAGCAATCATCCACCACTACTTTCTGGCTTCTCCCATCTAGCAACTGTTGAATCCAGTTCACTACTTCACCATGAATACCTAGTGTCTGAACCTTCCTGACTAACCTCCCATGTGGGACCTTGTCAAAGGATTTACTTAAGTTCATGTAGACAACATCCACAGCCTTTTCATTATCAACATTCCGGTAACCTCCTTGAAAAACTCTAAAATTGGTTAAACATGACATACCACGCTCAAAGCCATGTTGACTATCCCTAATCAGTTTCTAGCTATCCAAATAATTGTATATCCACGATCTTAGGGCACCTTCCAATAATTTACCTACTACTGGCATCAGGCACAACGGCCTATAATTTCCAGGGCTATTTTTGGAGCCTTTTTTAAACAATGGAACCACGTGAGCTACCCTCCAATCCTCCAGCACTACACCCATTGCAAAGGAAATTTTAAATATTTCTGCCAGAGCCCCTGTAATTTCTACACTAGCCTCCCTCAAGGTCCAAGGGAAGATCTTGACAGCCCCTGGGGATTTATCCACTCTTAATTGCTTTAAGATAGTGATTCCCAAAGTGGGCGCTGCTGCAACCTCCCCCAACCAAAAAGTGGAAAGCTACAAGAAGGCCTTGAGGTGGTCCAAACCTTCCATCTTGTTATTATTCAGTTTGCTGCAAAATTTAATGAAGAAGCCAGTGCAGTAATTTTCTGGCCAGATTTGGGGTGGCAGTAATGAGGAAAATAAAAGGCAACATCACAAGAGCTGATCTCGATAGGCTCCAGGTTGTATTGGCATCACTTTTTCCCCCTCACCGCTGCCACTAACCCTCCCACCACACTCAGCACCGTTACTACCCCCACAACACCATTGTATGGGGGTGGGAGGGTGGGGCGCATTCGGAATGTGGCCTGGAGACCAAGGGGGCAGCAGCCCAAAAAATTTAGGAACCACTGCATTAAAACAGGCAGCACTTCCTCCTCTTTAATCTGTATAGGTTCCATGACTTCACTGCTGGTTTTCCTTATTTCCCACAACTTTGTGCCCATTTGCTGAGTGAATACTGATGAAAACATTTAAGATTGTCCCCATCACTTTTGTCTTCATACAAAGCTGACCACTCTGATCTTGGAGGGGACCAATTTTTGTCCCTTACTATCCTTTTGCTCTTAATATACGTGTAGAAACCCTTAGGATTTTCCTTCCCATTGTCCACCAAAGCAACCTCATGTATTTTAGCCTTCCTGATTTCTTTCTTGAGATTTTACTTGCTTTTTATTAAAAAAATGTACTCAAGTACCTTATTTGCTCCATGTTGCCTATACCTGCTAATGGACATATCATAATTCCACATGCCAATCCATGCTCTAAGCTCATCTGGCTTTCCTACAATAGATGCACTTTAGAAAATTTCCACCACGTACAACCCTTTGATAACGGTGCATGCAATTTTTGCATCATCTTTTTCCTCTTCCACTCCACTATCTGTTCTGGCACTCTGGTTCCCACCACCCTGCAAATCTAGTTTAAACTCACCGGAGCAGCACTAGCAATCCTTCCTGCAAGGATATTAGTCTCCCTCCAGTTCAGATGCAAACCGTCCCAATGGAACATGTCCTCCTTCCCTGGAAGGGAGACCATGATCTAGAAACCTGAAGCCCTCCCTCCTGCATCATATCTTTAGCTACATGTAAGCTGCATTATCCTATTTCTAACTTCACTAGCACTTTGCAGACAGCAATCCTGAGATCACAAACTTGTAGAGGTCTTATCCTTCAACCTAGCATCAAACTCTATGAACACTCCTTGTAGGACCTCCCACGACATTTGGCTGCTCATCCTCTCTCCTTGGAACGCCATTAACCTCCTGACCCTGGCACGAGGGAGGCAATATACCATCTTAGATACTCTATCTCTTCCACAGAACCTCTTATATGTCCCTAATCCTCTATCACTATAAGCTTGCCTCTTCTCCTTCCTTATTAGCCACAGGACCAGACACCGTGCCAGAGATCTAATCACTGTGGTTTGTGCTTTTTCCCTGCCCCCCACTCTCCATAGTATCAAAAATGGTATACAGTACTTGTTATTGAGGGGAATGGCCATAGGGGTACCTGCACTAGCTGCCTGTTCCACTTCCATCTCCTGTCACCCATCTACCATCCTCCTGCCTCCTAAGTGTGATAGTGTCCCTATAATTCCTGTCTATCAAGAAGTGTAAACAATGAATATAAACAAACTGTTATACAGAAAGTATTAAAAAAAATCAATAAAGTGCACAAGTAAGAGTCATTAAATGAGTCTCTGATCAGGTTTGTTGTCGAGTCTGATAGTGGAGGGGTAGCAGCTGTTCCTAAACCTGGTGGTGTGAGTCTTGTGGCACCTATACCTCTTTCCTGTTGGTAGTCACATGAAGAGAGCATGTGTTGGGTGGTGTGGATCCTTGCTGATCTCCGACAGCAGCGATCCCTGTAGATGTTCTTGATAGTGGGGATGGCTTTGTTTGTGATGTCCTGAGATGTGTCCACTACCTTTTGGAGGCCTTTACAATCAGGGATATTGGTTTTTCCATACCAGATCATGATGCAGCCGGTCAGCACACTTTCCACCACATCTGTAGAAATTTGCCAGGATTTCTGTGGTGTCATTCCAAACTTCCACAAGCTCCTGAGGAAGGAGAGGTGCTGACGTGCTTTCTTCACAATACCATTTGTGCGTTAGGCTCAGAAAAGATCCTCTGAAATAGTGACTCCCAAGAACAAATTTGCTCACCCTCTCCACCTCTGATTCCCCAAATGGTCACTGGATTGGCTTTCTCTTCCTGAAGTCAACAGTCAGCTCCTGAGTTTTGGTGACAATCAGTGCAAGGTGGTTGTGGCGCACCATTCAGCCATGTTTTCAATCTCCTTCCAGTATGCTGACTAATTATTTTTCTTTGTAAAACCCACGACCATGGTATCAACAGCAAATTTGTAGATGGTGTTATTATTGTAGTGAGCCACGCATACATAGGTGTACAGTGAATAGAGCAGGGGGCTAAGAACGGAGCCCTGTGGTGCTCAGGTACTGATGGAGATGTTCTTGCCAATCCTCTCTTATTGTGGTCTGGAGGTGAGGAAATTCCTAATCCAATTGTACAGTGGGGTGTTGAGTCCCAGGTCTTGAAGTTTGCTGATCAGTTTTGAGGGGATGATGGTGTTCATCCTGTTGAATGCATCTTTACCGTCCAGGTGTTCCAGGGCTTTGTGTAGAGGCAGTGAGATGGCATGTGCCGTAGACCTGTTGCAAAGATGGAACTGGAACACATCGTGTCACCTCTCAGTCAGGAGCTGATATACTTCAACATCAGGCTTTCAAATTACTGTTGATGCAAGTGCTACTGGTCAATAGTCATTATGGTAGGTTACAACACTGCTTGGACACCAGTATGATTGATGCCAGTTTGAAACAAGTGTACATCATACTCTGCTTGAGTGAGATAATGAAGAAATCCATGAATACATTGGCAAGTTGGTCATCACAGATTTTTAAAACTCAGCCATCCAGCCCTGGTGTTTCCTCAGATTCACTCTTCTGAAGGCTGCACACACGTTATCCTCAGAATCCGACAGGATGGGATCATCGGGGGATGCATGGTTGTGGAGGGGTGGTTCTTCATTGTTACTGTTGTCCAATTGGGCATAGAAGGCATCGAGTCCCTCTGGGAACAAGGCTTTGCTATCTGCAACTTTACCGGATTTATTTTTGTAGCAGGTTATGGCATTTGCCACAGCTGTTAGGTGTCCTTTGTTGTTTCCATTTTCATCTGGAATTTCTACTTTTTCCAGGAGATAGCTTTTCACAGGTCCATACCTGTTCCTTCTGTATTGATTTGGATCTCTGGACTTAAATGCCTGTGATCTGGCTCTCAGCAGGTTCTGGATTTCATTATTCATCCAGGGCTTCTGGTTGGAGAAAACCCTGATCGATTTAGTGGGGACTCACTCATCCACAGCTGTTTTGATAAAGTCTGTGACAACCCTGGTGTAATTGCACAGATTCTTATTGGAGTCCTTGAACACCACCCAATCCGCTGACTCGAGGAAATTCTGTAACCGTTCTTCAGCCTCCTGTGACCACCTTCCAGCTGTCTTT
This sequence comes from Narcine bancroftii, assembly GCF_036971445.1. Taxonomy (NCBI): domain Eukaryota; kingdom Metazoa; phylum Chordata; class Chondrichthyes; order Torpediniformes; family Narcinidae; genus Narcine; species Narcine bancroftii. Next base: position 143,861,948 of record NC_091471.1, on the reverse strand, counting down.
GGAGAATTATAATCAATTTGAAGATGACACTTCAGGAAGGTTACTTTAGTCTTGGGAGGAATGTATTGCAGAGTTATGAAAATTAGGCATACGAGTGATTAATTAGGACATTTTCCAAAACTGGCTGTAAAGTTCAAATACAGGAGAGAAATTAGCATTGTAGATGATCTTAAAACATAGTATTTTAAAACCACAAATGTGACACACCATTATATCTCATTGAAGTAATCTTGTTGAAAGGGTCAAAAATTTGTCACTTCACTCAAACCCACATTTCAAAAGCAGAGCAAGCCACGACAATTATAGAGCGCTTTTAGAGAGGGCTACTATTCCAAATAAAAATTAAATTAGGGGAGCCATTGATGAAATCAGGAAGTACTTCACCCTCGCCCTAAAAATTGCTCGAGACCAGGACAACTGAAGTTTTCAAGATGCATTATTAGGCAAATGCATTGGAGGATTTAGAGTAAAAATGAATTCAGAGATAATCTAATCAATATTGGAAAAAAGAATCATTGCTCTCTGCTCTTCTCACTTTACACCCATGACTATGTAGCTTGGTACGACAATAACACATCTAAAAATTTACTGATGATACAGCGGTAGTGGGTGGTATAAAAAGGGTGTGAGACCGCAGACATGAGGAAGAATGAAAACTTGGCTAAATAGAGTACTAACAACAACCCTGCACTCAATGACACCAAAACCAAGGAGCTGATTGAGGACTTCAGGAGGGGAAAATCAGAGGTAAATGATCCAGTGATCATTGGGGGAAAATCAGACAGAGAGGATGAGCAAATTTAAAATTATGGGAGTCAATATTTTGGAGGAGTTTTTCTGGATCAAACACACAAATGCCATTATGAAGAAGGCACATCAGCACCTCTACTTTCTCAGGAGTTTGCAGAGGTTTAATATGACATCGATAATCTTAGCAAATATTTGCAGACATGTAGTGGAATGTGCGCTGACCAGCTGCATCACCTCCTGGTATTGGGGCACGTATGCCCTTGATCAGAAAGCTGTGCAAAACGTAGCGGACACAGCCCAGTACATCACAGGCAAAACTCTCCCCACTGTAGAAAAAAAAAGCAACATGCAACTCTGTTGTCGGAGAGCAGCAGCAATCATCAAGGATCCACACCACCCAGCACATGCACCGTTCTCCCCGTTACCATCAGGAAAAAGTATAAGTACCACAAGATTCTTACCACCAGATTCAGTTACCCCTCCATTATCAGACTCCTAAACAAACTCAATTAGAGACTAATTTAAGGATTCTTACTTTGCACATTTCAATATAAAGATCCAATTTATTGTCATAGTTATAAATCAGTGTCATATTACATGAAATTTCTTTTGCCTGTTGCAAGGCAGACAGATTCGCCATAAGCAGAAATTGCCCAAGCACCTCTTACAATCAGAGAGAAAGAGAGAGAGAGAGAGAGAGAGAGAGAGAGAGAGAGAGAGAGAGAGAGAGAAAGAGAGAGAGAGGCCAAGGAGAGTCCCCCCCAGAGTTATTGAGTGTCCGTAGATTTGCCTCCAGCGCTTCCACAGCCCCCACAGTCACATAGAGTCTAGTCCAAATCATTGGCAACCTGAGCTCCAGATCTGAACCTCTGACACGGTCAGGGGCCTCCAGCACCCCCGGCACCTCGAAGCATCCTGGTTCCAATACCTGGTACCCCACCAGCCAGTTTGAGCCAGTTTGCAGCCCAGCACAATTCTCCCGACAGCAGTCTCCAGTAGTCCACAGCTTCTCTCGTTCCTTGCCTCGAGTTGCCAGCTGCCCGGCACATGCACTGGCCCCTCAGATGGCATGGTCATTAGCCCGTGGGTCGTCTCCTCTGCTTCTCCCTCTCAGACAGTGTGTGATCTTCCTGTCTTCTGGTTCCCTGCTCCAGTCCTCCACTTCCCTGGAGCCTGCAGCCCCTAGTTGCTCCTGTCGATTAATAGGTGCCACCATTTTGGGCACAGACCCGCAGTCACGGGATTTCAACTAAAATCACCATCAACTCCCACAATGGGCTGTTCAAAGCCCGTGCAGAGCCAACAGCAGTTGTCCGGACAGCTGGACCCTGCAGGAGCACTGCATCTCCGCTTCCTGCGGGTCCTTAGCTGCACTGCCCATATTTTTGAATACTATTAAATACATTATCTGGCATCTACGGGGATTGCAGATGTCAGAAATGCAAACTTTCTGGTTGATTGAGATTCACTCTTCCAACACCCAATACATCTGCATTAAGAATACACCATTTAAAAGATAAGACAGTGCAAAATGTAAAGCCATTTGGAAAAAAAAGTCAGTATTGTCATCTCTAATTATGTAGTGTTCACATTACTTGTGTAATTCCCGCAACTTATAAAGTTTAAATTCGAACCACGGTCACTATCGCTGTAAAGTGTTGCACTAGCCACTATACTAACTGTGCTGGCATCATGATTAACCCTATTTCCAAACTTTACAGATAAATACTTTTCATATACTTAATACTAATAAAAATGACTCTTACTAGGGAGACACTTTGGGAGAGTCACTCCAGGGCATCGGTCAGCTCATTATCCTGGATGTAGCCATTTCATTCTAACTCAACTTTATTCAAATAGCTGCTCCGGGCGGGGCACAACTAGGGTGTTCCGCTAGCTGAATGTTTGCTCCCAAGTCAACTCGACTTACCTCCATGCAAATGTCCCGGTCAAGCCCTTGACACACCTTCCTCGCGCTGACAACCCAAACTCATCTCCCCACAAGTGTCCTGGTCAGGCCCTACCTTCTTCCTTGCACTGATAACCTGATTCACTTCCATGCAAGTGTTCCAGTCAGATCCTCTGCGCACCTTCCTCACACTGATAACCCTGCTCACTTCCATGCAAGTGGCGACAGTAAAAAGAATGCATGCATTGAGGGGCATTGCTAGTTCATCAGGGCAAACCTGCATGTGTCCAATGAAGTCTCAGTGCTCCCTTGCAGGGTCCACCTGCCCAGTCATATTAATTTTTTTTTCCTTTTTCTGTCAGTTGTTTGAGTTTCTGGTTGATTGAATTCTGGAATATCGGGATTTTAATGTATTTATTTTCTGCATTGCAGTTTTTTTTTCACTTGTTAACATTTGTTCCCTTTGTATACACATCTTTTCTTGAGAACAGTTTTTTTTTTGCATCACTGACAAGTAGAAATCCTGCCTGGCCCACAGGAAAAATAATCTCACAGTTGTATATGATATCATGTATGTACTTTGACAATAAATCTGAAATATTGAACTCTTCATATCTGCAACTATTCCCAAGCATTCTAAAACCAACCAGTGTTTCTTATGAAAGTTATTCCAATGTATCAGTTAATACTGACACTGACAAAAGCTTACTTGGGTTTAGTTGCCATTGGGATGCTAGGATACAAACTCAAGATTGTCCAAAATTCTTCAATAATAGCTGCTAAACTAGGTATAAACCAAGGAAATTTAAATAGAAGCATTTCAGTTGAGATACAAATTAGAATGCTATGGGAAACAAGGGAGTTGATTTCTGGAACCCTGATAGAGATGTCTGCATTTTCATTAGCCACAGACAAGGTACCAGAAGACTAATATTGCTCCTTTAAGAAGGGTTGCAGTGATAAGTCAGACAACTGCAGTCTGGTGAGCCTCATGTTAGTGGTAGGAACATTACTGGAGAAATTTTTAAAGGAGGATTTATGTACATCTGGAAAAGTAGGGACTGTTTAGTGACAATCCACATGGTTTTATGTGGGAAAAATCTTGTCTCACAGATTTGAGAAAAATTTTTTTGAGGAAGTAAGTGTAGCTTGATGAAGGTGGTACAGTAGATCTAGTCTATATTGTCTTTAAGGCAATTGATACATTTTTGCATGGCAGGATGGTCCAATTTAAGGCACATGAGATTTTACACAAGCTGGCTAACTGGATTCAAAGTTGCCCTGGTTATGGGATGCAGAAGGTAGTGGTGGAAGGATATTTCTCTTATTGGGTCTGTGACTAATAGTGTACCTCAGTGACTGATGCTGGAATCTTTGGTGTTTGTGATGTGTGTTAATGACATACACTAAAACAAAGTATGATTAGCAAGTTTGTGGGTGTCAAGAGTTGCTGGTATTATGAAGAGAGAGGAAGAGGTCCAAGACTACAAAGGGATAGAAATCGGATGGAAAGTTAGGCAAAACATTAGCAGATGGAATTTAATCCCAACAGTGATGATGTATTTTGATTGGGGAAAAGCTAGATTTGAGGAGATGCGAAAGGACTTGCAGGGTGTGCATTGGGACAATTTGTTTTATGGGCAGGATGTGGGCAGGATGTAGTAGAGAGATGGAAGTCTTTTAAAGATCAGATTTTGAGAGTGCAAAAGCTTTATGTTCCTGTTAGGTTAAAAGGAGGGGCAAAAGGTTTGAGAGAGCCGTGGTTTTCAAGGAATATTGGAAACTTGGTTCGAAGAAAAAGGGAGGCGTACATTAGATATAAGAAGCATGGAGTTAAGGAGATGTTTGAAAGATACATTGAATGTAAGAGGAATCTTAAGAGAGGAATTAGGAAAGCTAAAAGAAGGTACGAGAAAACTATGGCAAGCAGGGTGAAAACTAATCCAAAAGAGTTCGACAAATATGTTAATGGTAAGAGGAAAGCTAGAGACAAAATTGGTCCCTTAGAAAATCAGAGTGGAAAACTGTGTGTGGAACCTAGAGAAATGGGGGAGATATTGAACAGTTTCTTTTCTTCGGTATTCACTAAGGAGAAGGATATTGGGAGATGTGGGATAAAAAAAGCAAATTGGGTAAATATGGGGAATATAGAGATTACAAAAGGTGTAGTTTTAAGGCTTTTGAAGAATATAAAGGTGGATAAGTCTCCGGGACCAGACGGGATCTTCCCCAGGACATTGAGAGAAGTGAAGGAGGAAATAGCAGAGGCTCTGGCGGTAATTTTTCAAATGTCATTAGATATGGGGATAGTGCCGGAGGATTGGCGCATTGCGCATGTGGTTCCGTTATTTAAAAAGGGTTCAAGGAGGAAGCCTGGCAACTATCGGCCTGTAAGTTTGACGTCTGTGGTAGGTAAATTAATGGAGAAAATTCTTAGAGATAGTACTTATAAACATCTGGATAGACAGGGTCTGATCAGGAGCACTCAACATGGATTTGTGGGAGGAAGGTCATGTTTGACCAATCTGATTGAATTTTTTGAAGAGGTGACTAGGAATGTGGATGAGGGTAGCGCAGTGGATGTTGTCTATATGGACTTCAGTAAGGCCTTCGATAAGGTACCACATGGAAGGTTAGTTAGGAAGGTGCAGTCTTTAGGTATAAATTTTGAGATAGTCAAATGGATTGAACATTGGCTGAAAGGGAGAGGCCAGAGAGTGGTAGTGGATAATTGTCTGTCAGGTTGGAGGCCGGTGACCAGTGGTGTGCCTCAAGGATCTGTATTGGGCCCATTGTTGTTCATTATATACATTAATGATCTAGATGATGGGGTGGTAAATTGGATTAGTAAATATGCAGACGATACTAAGATAGGTGGAATAGTGGATAATGAAGAAGGTTTTCAAGGATTGCAGAGGGATTTGGGCTGCTTAGAAAAGTGGGCTGAAAAATGGCAGATGGAATTTAATGCTGATAAGTGTGAGGTGCTTCATTTTGGTAAGAAGAATCAGAATAGGTCATATGTGGTAAATGGGAGAGCATTGAGGAATACAGAAGAGCAGAAAGATTTAGGAGTGACGGTACATCGTTCCCTGAAGGTAGAAACTCACGTGAATAGGGTGGTGAAGAAAGCTTTTAGTATGCTGGCCTTTATAGGAGTTGGGAGGTGATGTTGAGATTGTATAAGACGTTGGTGCGGCCTAATTTGGAGTTCTGTGTGCAGTTCTGGTCGCCTAATTATAGGAAGGATATAAACAGAGTGGAGAGAGTGCAGAGAAGGTTTACCAGAATGTTGCCTGGGTTTAAGCATCTGGAGTATGGGGAGAGATTGGACAGATTGGGTCTTTATTCTTTGGAGCGTAGAAGGTTGAGAGGGGATTTGATAGAAGTATTTAAGATTATGAAAGGGATAGACAGAATGGATGTGGAGAGACTATTTCCGTTAAGAGGAGGAAAGTTTAAAACAAGAGGACATGAGTTAAGAATTAAGGGGCAGAGGTTTAGAGGTAACATGAGGGGGAACTTCTTTACTCAGAGAGTGGTAGCTGTGTGGAATGATCTTCCGGGAGAAATAGTGGCGGCGGAGTCAATTGTATTATTTAAGAAAAGGTTGGACAGGTATATGGATGAGAAGAAGATGGAGGGTTATGGGCATTGTGCAGGGAGGTGGGATTAGAAAGGGGTGTTTGGTTCGGTGCGGACTAGAAGGGCCTAATGGCCTGTTTCCGTGCTGTAATTGTTATGTTATATGTTATGTTATCAAGGAATGTTAATGAACAGACACCAAAAAGTCCTGGTCTCTACATCCTTGTAACTATTATAGAAATACGCCAATAGGATGGTGAAGACAATACATGGCATGCTTGCCTTCGCTGGTTGGGGCATAGAATATAAAAGTTGAGACTTTATATTAGGCTGTCCTTACAGTTTTTGTTGCCACACTACAAGGAGGATGTGATCATGCTGAACAGAGTACAGAGGAAATACATCAGGATGTCACCTGGATTAGAGGTACGCTTTACAATGAAGAAAGTTACAGAGATTGGAAAGGGTGACCATGGCAGATTTTAAAATTGTATTCAGAATCTGAAACCCAATTGCTTTACAAAGAAGCTCAGTGAAAGTTAATGAACGAGCAGAATTTAGTGCATCCCAAACCAAAGCTGCATTTATCTACAATCAGGACAATGGAACAATAAACAAAGTATAAACATTGAATTTAGCAGCCAAGTAGGTAGTCCTTGTCTCAGCTATAATATGATAAAGAAATAGAGAACAAAGAACATTTTTAAACAGTGTTAATTTTAACTGCGAGGATAAAAATAGGCAATGGCTTTAGTACATCTAATCTTACCAAAAAAATTTGGCAGTTCATCCAAGAATGGATTTTGAACAAGTCATCTTGCCACACAGGAAGTGGAGGAGCCAAGACAGGTGGTGGATGCCAATGCACAAGTGGTGCAGAAACTAATGTACTTTCACTGATACCTCAAATTTTATAATCCAAAATACAATATCCTTTTACCTTTTGATAGATTATTACATTCTTTATTCTCATCCATTTCTTCCTGCTCATCCTCTTGTTCTTCTCTAACATCAGGCTGCATAGCATCAGTCTTCTTGTATTCAGCTGCAGAATCTTGCTTCTAAAGAAATATTTTCAAACTTGATAATTTTATCAAAAACACTTCTATTTCTTTTGGCTGAACAATTTTACACATCTCCTAATGTCAAATTCTGAAAAAAAATTCTAAATTTAGTTTCTAGTAATATTAGCACAGATGGAAACAATAACAATTCTCGCAACTGTGTAAAAAAAATACATTTTCTGTCCTCCCACAAAATAAACTATAGTTAAAAAAAATCAATGTGAGAAGGTGAAATTCTACAGCAATTCTCCATGTAAAGAGAGACTTGATGCCATAAAGGCACCTTAGTGATGGATAAATTCCCATAACAGCATGAGAGAAATCTCATTTAGCTATTGTATATTACACAAGGAAAGATATTACTGCATTTCTGGCTGAGACTTTTAAATGATCACTGGCCACATGCAAGATACCAGATGGCTGGAGGACAGCAAATCTGGTCCCCTTTTCAAGATGGGTAGCAGGGCAATTCTATAATTGAGTCTGACATCAGACATGGAAAAGTTTCTGAAAAAGTCAAGCAACCAAAGGCAGATTGTATCTGACCAATCTGACTGAATTAAAAAAAGGTGATAAAGTGTATTGATGAAGGCTGTGCAGTGGATGTGGTTTACATAGAGTTTAACAAGTTGAATGTAAAACTGGTCAAAAAGATAATGGCCCATGAGATCAGGAGAAGTTGAATCTGAAATTGACGTGCCAATATGAGAGAGAATCGAAGGCTGTTTGTTGTATTGAATACCCTCAGAAATCAGTGCTGGGACCCTTGTAGCTTATAATATCTGTGAATGAATATGTAGGAAGTATTTCCTGATTGAAGATGATAAAGTATTGGGAAACAATGTGAAGGGAAGTCATTGCAAAAAAAAAAAATCATATTTCTAGCAAGGATGACAAATCAGAACTTTAATCCAATCATCTATTTTTCCCAATTATTCCACAAGGTGAGGGTTGCCAAATCCAATCAAAGTACCACCCCAGAGCAAAACAATTAAACCTGGGACTTGCCTGAAGCCAAGCTACTCACTGTCTAAAAAAAAAGTCAAGAACCATAGCAAAAGTTTTCAAATATTTCTTTTACCTTATTTGGCCAGCAGAATAACACAATTAGCCCCAAAGGCAAAACAGCTGTAAGGATGTAAATAATCCAAAGCCACGGACGCTCCTCTGCAGCAGTTGTCAACTGGCCCAACACACCAGGCTGAAAAAGCAAAGTCTCTCCAGTCAGATGGAGTCAACTTTTGTATTTCATTGTTAGCACAACACCTTTACAGCGCCAGCGATTGAGATCAGGGTTCAAATCCTGCGCTATGTGGGTTTTCCCTGGGGGCTCCAGTTTCCTCCCACCCTTCAAAACATACTGGGGATGTAGGTTAATGGGTGTAAATTGGGCAGCATGGATTCGTGGCACAAAACCGGCCTGTTACCATGCTGTAGGTCTAATTTTTAAATTTTAACCAAGATTTAAAAAAAATGGAAATAATCAGAATTGCTGTGGATAAATTACACAACTACATCCATGAATATACAACAAGACTGAATTATGTGTAAAAGCAGGAAAGTAGAAAGATTAGTCACAAGAAAGTTACATAAAATTACAACAAAAGTCTCTGAGGCACAGCGTTTACTTTTTGTTCATCTTTTAGTTAATACCCACTCACCCAGGTAAACAGTCAAGCTCAGGAAAATATTTTATGAGGTACATCAATAATCAGAGCCACAGGAAACAAAAATAGAATTTGGAACATCTTGAAATGGAATCAAGACAGGGAAAATACACAAAATCCATGAGATTTTTGGAGCATACATTTCTCCATTATCATGTTTCTTTTGATATAATGCTCACAACAGATTTGAAACGTGAATAAACACGTGAGATGAACCTCAAGGATTTGCCCAGGTTAATATTAGTAACCTTTCCAGGGACATGACACAAGAGGCTCTTTTAATTCTTGCTGCAATCTCTCAATTTCCTCCCTTAATCTATTCTCCCTACATTTATTTCATCTCCCTTCAGACTACCACATATCTACTTACAAGGAATAATTTGATGTAGAAACCGGAACACCTCACAGAAATGTGTAAGCTCCACACAGACACCAGAGGACAGGATTAAATGTGTCACCGAAGGTGTGCAAAGCAGTAGCTCCATTGGCTATATCTGATATCAAATCCAAGTGGTGTGAATCGCAACTAATGAAAATCCATTGAAGTCTTTTTTCATAAAATTACCACTCACCCCAAAAAGATATCCCAAAGCTATTTTATGGAATATTTTATGGTTTAGGGTACAGCAGTATTAAGACTGATCAGAATATACTCATTTCACCATGTATGTTCCAAATAGAACTTTACATTATGCACTGACAAGAAATTCTCACATACATCAAATGCAGACTGGTGGAAATTTATAGGTTTCAGTGCTCATACATGGATTATTTCATCAAAATAATTTTTACATCTTGTTTACGGTTAATGTGCAAACTCTAGTCAGCCACTTTAAGGCACGGAAGCACAAAAGTCTATAAAAATTAGTGCTAGCTCATCTGTAAAATTTAGTCTGTTTTAAATAAATCCAGTTAGGTTGGGAAAGGAATCTCTTTCAGGATTCAACATTAAAGTTCCAAATAAGTTTTAATGGTGTGCAGTTCTTTTCCCACCCCCTCCCCCCACCATCAAAATTACAATATGAATTGTGGCAAAATTATTACTCAAGAACTAAGAGAGAATACCTGCCCCCAAAACATCCAGGCATCCTCAATAGAGGTCAGTAGCAACAGATATCAATAGGTGCAAAGGATGCAGATCGGATTCAAGAGAAAGGTGCCAGGACTGGATGGCTTGAGTTACAAGGAAAGGTTGGGACTTTTCTCCCTGGAGTGGAGGAAGTCAATTTGGGGGCCGGAGTTGGGGGGGGGGGGGAAGAGGGGAAATCATGAAGGCCATAGATAAGGTAGTCAAAGGTGAATCTAAAACTAAACAGCATAGGTTTAAGGTGAAAGCGAAGATTTGAAAGGGTCCAAAGGGGCACCTTCTTCACACAGACGATGGTTAGTATATGGAAGGAACTGCCAGATGAAGTGGTAGAAGACATTGCAAGGATTTGAAGGAAACTGGCTGAACACAGACAAATGGGACTAGCTTGGTCAACATGTCCAAGATGGGCCTGTTTCCCTGCTGAAATGATTGTGTGAATTTATGCCATGCATTGGAGAGTTAGGGCAATCTAGAATACCTACAGAAAAAGGAAAATGTTTGTATTGGATACATATCACAAGATCAAATGCCACAGTACTGCCTTAACCTGTTGCAGTATTAGAGCTGTCTCACATGCTGCCCACTCAACTTTCATTGAACATTTCATGCCTTGTTGGGATGAGTACATCTTCAAGATAAAACATATAATTTAAAGCAACGCTCATGCATATCTAAAAATCTTATCTCAGACTACTGAATGGTTGTACAAATATCATTTCATGATTTGGTTTTACAAAAGTTCGTAAGTTTATCACACAATTGTTAATAAATTATATGTTTTCTATAATAGAAACAATGAAGGACAAATTTCTCCTTTGGAGACTTTAAAAAAACAAAGCAAAGAGTTAATTTTATAATTACTTAATATGAATGACCCAATTTATTGGCCCATTTCATAATATACTGATAAAATACCTCATTTGCAGTAGCCACCATTTTCTTTAGACCCCATCCATCAGCTGCCCACTGGTCAGCTACTTTCCTTTCAGTGCAAATAATAAAGTTGTCAAATAAAATGTCAGAAGTCATGGACCATAGTTCGAGACCAATAGCAATGATTGGAGTCATCTTGTAAGGTTGCAAATCCTCAAAATAATTAGGATTTTGGATCTTCCTTGGAGTCCATAGACCCTGTATATTTAAAAAAAAATACAATCTAAGCAGTTCTTCTAAGTCTATTCATCTTGCATATTTCTGCACACTTAAAAAAGTTACCATCCCTGACAAACAAGAATTCCAAGTCAAATTACACATCTAAATGTTACTACTTAACCAATCTTTAATCCAAAAATAAGATGCTCAGCATCTCTTGATACATTCTGCATGACAGTTTACCCTTTGTATAGAAACTCTGATTTCCTTACCAGATCACAAAATAGATCTACTAATTTTTCTCCCCACAGAGGGCTAAATAATCGTATTGTCTCCTTTCACAAACTAATAATTAGTAATCCTTAATTTGTTTTTACATGCAAGTCTGATATTGGTCAAGTCTCCAAACCAAAATTAAACCCTGCCACATTAAGTAGCATGGCATATTTAAGTAAAACCTGGCCAGTGGGAGGGAGCATTATTTTCTTGAAGGTCAAAGAATTCTAAGGCATTTGCAGAGAGTTTAGAGTACCAAAATTCCTTCTTAAAAGAGTCCAATGAAAGCACTAATACATACCCCCATGCAGGATTTAAAGAGGGTTTCAAATCACATTTCCTATTCTATTTTCTATCTTCCAATTAATTTGTGTCATCAACCAGGATATTCTCTACATCATTGGCATGGTGATGCAACATTAAAATTGAAGTTCCAGGACAGGAGCATGCCTTTGGCAGTAGCCTTACCAAGAATCCAGCATTATTATCAATAAATCTTAAAACGTCTGGGTCTAAGTGGTTTTCAAAACATTTCCTCACCCACCACTGCTGATTGGGAGTTAAGAATTGTGGAAAGTGGTGGTAGATTTAAAATGTGGGGAAACATGTTTGTCTGCAAACACTTATTGAAATAAAAATATAAAAATGCTGGAGGAACACAGCAGGTCTTGCAGCATTCATAGGAGGTAAAGATATATAACCAAGGCCTGAGACCTTCATCCAGGTCGATTTAAAATGTTGGGCATCAAGATTTTAGGATCCAAATTTTAAAAATGTTTAAAAAAAAAAATCACTGCAGCAGATGTGAACTTTCCGGTCTCCAGTTGTACATCAGTTCTATGGGATTATTAGAGAAGTGCAGCTAATTGAGATGTTATGCTCTGGACGATTCACTTCTCAGCCCAAAAATGTTCAATACAGGTATTGAACATTCGCTTTCAGTATTCGCTTTCTTAAGACATTAAAAATGTACAAAATATCAAAGAGGAAGAAATTCTGGGAGCATCAAAACAATGCACTAGGGCTTACAGTCCATTGATGTAAAACAAACTTAACAGGCTCACGAGAACAAAAGGTGCTCATGTTGACTTTAAAATGATTCCTCATCAGATTTCCCATAGGATGATTCATTTTGTGTCAATATATTCTTTATACCCAACTGCATGCATGGAGGAGAGGGCGACATGTGGTCAGGGGATGGGGATGCGTGAATGCACGATGACGATCACGAGGAAGCCGAGTCCTATTACATGTGTCCTCCCCTCTGCATACCTGAAATACTGCAAGCCTGGTCAGTGACCATGCAGTCCCGGACCTACAACAAGGAGGCAGCCGAGAATTGGGAGCAGGCAAGTGGCCATTAAGAGGTCAGAGAGATCCAGGACTACTTTACCAAGGAGTTAACCAGGCTAGGAGATTGATATCGCCAGCTTCCCAGCAAACATCTGGCTGCATGGCTGCTCCAGCTGTGAGAGCATATTCATCTCTCCCATCTAGAGATCAATGCCCTGAGCAGCCTGTCAGCACAGTAGACAGTTAACATCTCTCTGCGGGTGCCACCCAAAGGGATTGATGAGGGCACCACCCTGTGAGATCAGGTGGTGGCTGTGGTGTGACCCAGGTTCCCCACTCTCCTGGAATGGGACCTGAATTGCTGGCCACAGTGTCACACGGTCAGTGAGGGCATGAAGATGATCAGGGAATGGGCTCTCATTACCTGCATTTACCGGGCACCCGCAGGTGTAATTTCCCCAAGGACGCCAGAATAACTGCCACCTTGGCAGGCCACCTAGTGACAACTGCCTGCCCCAACCTCAAAGGGGTGGTCTTACCCTTGATGGGACTGATGATCAGTAGGACTATCTAGGAAGCCATCACCCTTCTGGAGGGGGTGAGAGTATATGGAGCAGGGAGCACCCACACAGGTTTGCAGGGCTGAGGTGAAGTTCGATTGCATCACCCTGCCAGTGACTCACAGAGACATGCATGCTCCTTGGAGGGAGCACTGTGGGGAGGAAACCTTGTAGGAGTTGAGCTTCCAATGAGTTTCCCACCCCAACCCAGACCAGCCTCCCCTCTGCTTCTCCCTCCATGACTAATCCTCCTTCTTTTACTTGCCTCCCCTCCCCACCAAACAGGAGAGGACTATGATTCAACCTGCTTCTCTTCTCACCTCCGGTAATTGGCATAACTGTGCCAGACTGCAGCACCTACGTCGCTGCTCCAGCACACACAGTTGAGGGTCTTTTACATACACCAACCCCGCTTTATGAGTTACCAGAGCTGTTTGTACTAGATAATCTTGAGGTAATGACACTTCCCCCCCCCCCCCCCCACATAACACCACTCCTAATAATTCTCCATGGGATGAGTGCTTCAGGAAACTGTTTTAAAAAAAATACTCTTAATTCAGACAATACACAGTTCTGACTCTCCCTGTGAGTCCATTAAGGGAGCCAGAGCAGATATGTTCACTTACTTCAGTCAACACTGGTCCATGCACAGAGAAAGTAAACAGGAACAGCATTCTGGTGCTAGATGGTAGCCCAGAAAGTGGCGCACTCCCAAGGATCCACTGGCAAACCCTGGATTTACGCCTGTCGGGCCAAACCCTATTTCCCTATGGGACAGCACAGCGATGGACATTTGGGCTGTGTGCCTCACAATGAAGGGGTGCACCCAGATGGATGGCCAATACAAGGGAGGTGCTGATCAAGGAAGGGCTACAGCACTCCAAGGATGGCCTTGCACTACCTGCTTGCAGATGGAGATGGCACTGGTGCTGATGCTGGTGGCAAAGGTACACATATGCCAGGCAAGTCAGAGAGATGACATGTGAGTCAATGACTAAATTTATTTTTCCTCCCTTCTCACACTGGGAAGCATTTCCTGCAACACCCTGCTCCATTGGGAACACAATGACTCAGTTCAGTTGGGGGGTGGGGAGAACTAGTAAAACGTTGTCATTTCCAGAAACATCATCTTCCCCTGATGTGCCTTGTCTCTCATTTTAAAGGCTCCTGTGTTACCTGTGTATTTTGATTGCGTGGTTTATGTATACGTCATTTAGTACAAGTAGAGCTACCTGTTTGTTGAAGATTTCTTTTCTTTTTCTGTTAACCATTGTATATTACAATCAACACATCTATAACATTATCAACATAGATGGTTGACAAGTGGTGTGACTACTGAGGGGTAAAATGTAGTGTGGATTTGAGGGTCATGTGGCCTCTCCATCAAACTTAATGGGAATGTGGATTAAGGAGGGTCACGTGATCGCTTCGTCTGAAATTTAGTCTTAAATCGCATCATCTGCCAATCAAGGTGGGAATCTGGCTGTGAAAAAAATGTATAAACCTGCAAGCCACAATACTTCTATATGCCAAAAAAAAATGCCACCTAATCTAGCATTTCCATTTCAGTGCTGATGGTTGCATTGAATCATCCGATTAAAATTAGATGTCTGAATACAGAACAGGGAGAAAATAGATAAATAAAGTTAATCTCTGGAACTCTACAAACTAGTAGGGAAGTACGTTGTCATGCAGTTTGGTATAATTAATAAAGTAGCCTTTTTTAAAAAAAAATAATGGGGAAGAGAATTCAAAAGCAGAGGTCCAAAGGGACTTGGGAATCCTGGTGCACAATTTCCTAAAGGTTAATTTACAGGTTGAGTCAGTAGCAAGGAAAGCAGATGTTAACTTTCAAGAGGACTAGAACAGAAATGTAAAAATATAATGGTGAAGCTTTACAAGGCAGTGATCAGATGGAATTAGAGCGTTAAGAATAGCTTTGAACCCTAATGCAAAGAAGGATGTACTGGCGTTGAAGGGTTCAGAGAAGGTTATCGAGAATAACCCTAGGGATGAGAGGGTTAACATGAGGTGTGCCTAAATATTGAAATTGCAGGATAGAGTAGATGTGGGCAAGATGTTTCCAGTAGTGGGAGAGTCTAGGAACTGATGGTACAGACTCAGAATTAAAAGGTGCCCTTTTAGAATAGAAAATAAAGTTTCTTCAGCCAGATGGTGGATCTGTGGAATTCATTGCCAGAGATGGCTATGGAGACCAAAACATTGGGTTCTTGATTATTAAGGGAGTCAAAGGTGATGGAGAGAAGGCATGAGAATGGAGTTGAAAGGAAAAATGTCAGCTGTGATGTGAATAGCAGAGCAATCTCGATGGGCTGAATGGCCAAAATCTAATGTCAAGTCTTATGGTCCAACTTCTGTATTTTTTTTTTAATACATTTCCATCTGAGACAATTATCACTTGGTAAAGCATCCAATTGTACAAGCCTAGAAAGAGAAGAGTGAATTGCATAATAGGGCACAATTATCCCATCACCCTTCCCAATTCAACAGTCGTTAACATCACTCCATTCTTCATTTCCTTCACAACTGTAAGGGTTAAAATGAATTGCAAGTTGCAAGCTAATTCTGTATACAGCTTCCAAGATGTTGTTTATATATTGTTTTCAGTGTATCCCTAGCAAAGTCTTTGAGCCAAGGTCTTATGGCTTATTAGAGATTACACCCGAGTTTGAGTTTAGTTTCCTTTGTTCTACGATATGGTAAGGCATTAGATTGATATGACAATTTTATTGACTTAGACAAAGTTTTAGTACCGTCTAACAAAGTTTTAGCAGCTTGTAACAATGTATAGCAACTGATAAATTCTGGAAAACTCAACTTTAGTATAGATTTGTTTGAATGAGTCAGACAACAACAACCACCTTTTAATATCCTCCAAGACAATAAAATACAGAATTTAAGACAATATAAAGTTGGAAAATGGATTTGGAATTCAGACTGGACCGATTGGGCTATTTGGAGCAATCCAAACTCAAAGAGGTATGATCGTCAATAGCATCACCAAGGCCACTGAAGAAACGGCAAGCCATAATAAAGGATTCCTTCCATTATGTTTATTGGAAGTTAGAAAACAGTTTGGAGAATTTGCTGCTTGTCCTTTGAGGACTGTTTTGATTTTGGAGTTATTGTTATGTATGTTTGATGGTCTGTGTGCAAAGGTCAGCTGAATGGGTAATATGGCGGCCGCCGCTGAAGCGGCTGCCTCTGATGAGCTACGTGTCAAGAAGATGAAGGTCACTGAACTTGAAGAATTGCAAAGGTGACAATTAGATACAAGTGGAAATAAACTACTCCAAGCAAGATTGAATGAGGCAATAGACAGAGAGAAGGTAATGGCTGCTCGGAGTATAAATCCCATAGAATTACTGCAAAAAACATCAAGAGAAACCAAGATCAGTTACATGGAAATGGCTGAAGCTGCATCACAAGGTGGTGGTGCGGAGGATGGGCAATCCAAATTGGAGACAAAATCAGATATTAAGGTGACATCTGACATACAGGATAAAATATTACCAAGTTGATATGACATCAAATATTGGAACCAGGAGAAGAAGCAAGAGGAGTTCTACAGCAGGCTCCAGAGTTTCAAGTACTGCATCCACACATATAAAGGTTCAGGCTGATGCAGGAGCTCTTGAAGCAGAAAAAGAAAGGCTTCAAATTAAATTGGCCTTAGATGAGTGGGAGAACCAGATAAGATGGGAGCAGCTGTGGTTGAAAAGGAGCTGCAGGAGGAGCAGCTAAGAAAGGAGGAAGTATAGATAAAAAGGCAAAAGGAGCAACTGGAACTGGACAAAAGAATTGCTGTTAATCAGGCCAAGTCGAGGGCACTCGAAGGCTCTGAAGTAATTGGTGCTCAAAGTAAATTTTCTAAAGTGTTTAAAGTTTTTGGAGTCACGTTTTGAGGGAGGACAACAGAAAAATGAAATATTTAATATCAAAGAAGAACCAGTGTTACGGTTATGAGACTTTCATGGTCCCAAACTAAACAGATTATGGCACAATGGTGCCAAATCACAAACCCAAATAATGAACTCAGTGTACAGAGATCTGAGCCTAATGCCATCATCTTATGAAGCTAAATACTACTCGCTCACAGCAGGTAATAGAAATCTGGGTGAACAAAGTAACTTACGTCCAGGCACGAGAAGGCAAGATGAAATGGCTGCATCGTTAACACAGTTAGTCTCTCTTCTCTGCCCAAAAGAAAGATTCCAGTTTTTGAGGGGAAAAACTTCAATTTGAAACATTTATAAAAAACTTTGAATGCAGTATAGAAATAAGAGCCAAAGCTTGGTGGATTGTCTGCATTATTTGGAGCAGTTCACAAGAGGACAACCACATGAACTTGTAAAGAGTTGCCATCATAAGGCCCTGAACGAAGGATTCGAAAAGGCTGTTTTTACTAAAGAAACATTTTCAGCTTGTATACAGAAGGCTCTTTCATAGTTGTCAATAAGATGGGATGACACTTTACAAGCTTACGGTCTCGTTCTAAGAGGATATTGCAATTTTACGATGGAGATCAGCCATATATGAGAGTTTGAAGTAAAGAAGTTGAGAGGTCCAAATTATATATTCAACCAAAATTGAAAAAAATTAATTTGCCACCTCCTTGGCAGTGCCAGATAAAGAAATTAAGGAAAATGAAAGGTTACGTGTTGTGAAGAAATGTTTGTTTTGTAATGATAAGCGTGCTTTGGAAAAGTGTGCATGGATGGAAAAGATGCAATAGCGAGAAAATTGCTTTTTTGAAGGAAAATGGAGTATGCTTTGGCTGTCTGTGTAAAGGACATATCAGCAAAAACTGCAAAAAGTAACTCAGCTGCGACAAATGCAGTCAAAAGCATCCCAAAATGTTACACATCGTCCAGGGGGAAAAAAATACAAAAGAAGACCAGCAGTTCTTGGAATTGGTGACAAAAACTGCCAAGCTAATTCATGATTATTGCATTAGATTACCTTTGAAGAAAAGGGATATATGCATTCCTAATAATAGAAGCGCTGTCGAACAACAATACACTGAATTTAAAGAAGGTTCAAGAAATATTTTTTTTTGGGGAATATTTTATTTTGAGAATTTTCCGTCAACATGCAGGATACAAGTTTGCTTTTCGGTACCCTGCTGTATTTATAGTTTTTTTTATGGAGACTTTCAATCTCAGTTCTTTAGTGACGATGCTGAAGCTCTCACATTTTGCTAATTCTCTACCGGATAATAAACAGATGAAAAGTCAAGAAAGATTTTCTCAACAGCCTGCACCAGTTCAGGAGAAGAATGGAGGGCAAGAGAAGAAATTCATATCAACAATGATCAAGTTAATAGAGATCTGGAGGAAGCATATCATACTTTAAATGACTTGCTGATTATTACGTTTTTCATTCTGTTTGGGGCGGGGGTGTGGTTTGACTACTGACCCTTCCGAAGTCATTGGCCACTTTGTGGCATTGGTCACTCCCGCATAATTGAGGGAGGTAATACTGTACTCCAGCATTATTGTTCTTTTGGGGTTTTTTTCTTTTTCAGAGATTTTTTAGTCTTTTTTGAGAGATTGCCATGGAGAGGAGTTCCATCATGTGTTGTAAGGTGGTTTTTGAAATGAATTGGAATGGCTAATTTAAATTTTACTACTTTTAATGTTAATAATTAACACTGATGAAAAGAAAAAGAGTATTGGCGTATATTAAAAAAATTGAAGGTTGATGTTACTTTTTTGGAAGAAACACATTTGACTGAGAAGGAACATCAGAAATTCAAAAGAGATTGGGTTGAACAAGTCAGTGTCTTCATTTAATTCAAAAGCAAGAGGAGTAGCTATTTTGAATATTAAAAAGTTATCTTTTAAATTGGAATCAGTTATTGAGTCAGTTGGTAGACTTGTGATTGTTAATTGTAAAATTTGTTCAGAGTCTTGGACTTTAATGAATATTTATGCTCCTAATATAGAGGATGAGAAATTTATGTTGGATTCTTTTCTTAATTTAAATCAAGCGCATGAAAAAATTATGGTAGGAAGTGATTTTAATTGTTGTTTGGATCCATTATTAGATAAATCTCCAAAAACAGTAGTTAGGACTAAAATGGCTAAACAGTTGATGGTGTTAATGAAAGATATGAATTTAGTAGATATATGGAGGAGATTAAATCCTAAAGAGAAAGATTTTTCTTTTTATTCACTTTGACATGATTCTTATTCCAGAATAGATTTATTTTTGGTATCAGCACAATTGCAAGGTTGTGTATTGAAGGCTGAATAGAAGAGAACTCTTTGTTATTAACAACATGGACTGGTTCAGAGAGAATTGATAATACTATCGATGGAGATTTAATTCTTTGCTGTTGAAAAATGTAGAATTTTGTAATTTTATAAGAGATCAAATAGTTGATTTTGAAAATAAATGTGGATTCAGTTAATAGTAAATTTGTCTTATGGGATGCTTTAAAAGAATATTTCAGGGGACAAATTATTAGTTTTACTGGTAAAATTAAGAAATAACATGTAGTTGATGTAAGTAAATTAGAGAAGGAGATAGAGATATGAGAAAAAGATTTACAGCAAAATTCAACGGAAGTTAAGAAAATACATTTAACTAACATGAAGTTACGATATAATTCATTACAAACATAAGTTTGAGAAGTTATTACAGAGAACTAGACAAAGATATTATGAATTAAGGGAAAGAGCTCAAAGTATTAGCTTGGCAGTTAAAAACTGAACAAGTTTCTAGAACAATAAATGCTATTAGGGATGAATCAAAGATTACATATAAACCTCATTAATGACGTGTTTAGAAAATTTTATGAAAAATTATATACCTCAAGTAGTGGAGGATGAGGTTAAAATTGTAATTTTTTATCTGATCTAGATTTACCTTTTTTGAGGGGCAAGATCGTTAAAGATTTGGATGCTTCTTTTACTGCTAAAGTGATAGATGCACTTCGATCCATGCCAAATGGGAAGTCTCCAGGGGATGGATGATGGTTTTACTTTTGAATTTTATTAAAAAATTTCAGGATTTATTAATTCCATTATTGATGGAAGCATTGAAACAGGCAACAGAGGTTCATTATTTTCTGGATTCTTTTTCTCAAGCAATTATTACAGTTATTTTTAAGAAAGATAGGGACCCATTGAAAGCTGGGTCTTATAGACCAATTTGGTTAATAAATGTTGATTATAAAATTGTAATGAAACTTCTAGCTAATAGATTGGCTCAATATTTACCAGATTTAATTCATTTAGATCAGGCGGGTTTTATTAAAAAGTTATTCAGCAGATAATAGTGTGAAGTTGATCTCTTTAATTAACACTTCTTGGGTTATTTCATTGGATACAGAAAAGGCCTTTGATAGAGTAGAATGGAGGGATTTTTATTTATTTAAAGTTTTAGAGAAATTTAAATTTGGCCCTTTTTATTGGTTGGATTAAGGCTTTATATAGAATTCCTACTGCTAGAGTTGTGACAAATGGACAGTTATCTTCATCTTTTATGTTGACCAGATCGACTAGACAAGGCTTTGTCATCAGCTCTACTTGCATTAGTCATTGAACCTTTGGCTCAGATGATTAGACAAGATGGTAATATTAAAGGTATTAGGGTGAAATCTGATGAATTTAAAATTAATTTGTTTGCAGATGATGTTTTGATATATTTAACAGAACCTCAGAACTCTGAGGTGTTTACATGACAGATTGGAATAGAATGGTGAAATATCAGGTTATAAAATTTATAGGGAAAAAGAGTGAGATTATGTCATTAGCTGAAATGGATTATTCTTCTTGTAGGCATATTGTGAATGGTTGGATCAGTTTAAGTATTTAGGTGTTAAGGTAGATTGTAATTATGGTCATTTATATGAATTAAATTATTTGCCGTTATTGTCTAAAATTAAACATGATTTGAATCGATGGAAAGATTTACCCATTACATTAATAGGAAGAGTTAATTGTATTAAAATGAATATTTTTCCTCAAATTCAGTATTTATTTCAATCTTTTCCTTGTAAGATTCCTCAATTTTTAAAAAAATGATTCTTTTAAAAAATGCTTCGGTGAGGAAATTTTTAATGGAAGGATAAAATGGTAAGGGTGTGGTGGATCACCATAAGGCAGGCGAACCCACCCCGCTTGTAAGCCACTTGGAGGGCGCTGTCGGGGATTTCCCTTCCTTCCAGCACGGGGCTCAAACCCGCGCTGGGGGACCACGTGACGCCCAGGTGACGTCAGCGCCCTCCAGCATGGTTCTCAGCCAGGTCCAGGCTGGGAGTATAAGTGCAGCCCAGCAGCCTGCAATAAACTAGTCTGCTCACTGAGCTCAACCCGTCTGGTTGTGTGTGTTATTGCAGGAGCAGTGCTGCTACAAGGGTATCTTTACAAAAATTAATTTGGAAATATGAATTAGAAGGTCTGAAACTCTCTAATTTTCAAAATTATTATGATGAAGCACAATTGAAATTTATTAACAGGATGTTTGAAATAGATAAACCTTTGATATGGGCTAATATTGAATTATCTCAAATTGTTGAGAAAAGGATGGATCAGTTTATTTATAGATAGAACCCTAAGTTATTGAGTAATTATAATTTACCTGTTTTGAAGCACTTAATGGATTTATGGAATTTAAAAAAAATGAAGTTATAGGTACTCAAGATAAGATTTCAGGTAAAACTCCTTTGTATCAAAATAAGCTTTTCCCCTTCACACTTAATAATCAGCTTTTAAAGTTATGGGATCAAAAGGGTATTAAATTGCTATGAAGGAGGATATTTTATTTCTTTTCCAAGAATGAAAGAGAAATATGATACATCTTCATATACTCTTTTTTTCTTATTAACAAATTAAAGTTTTATTGTTAGATAATTTTGGGCATACTTTACGGTTACCTAGATGGTCTAATTTTGAAATTTTACTTACTGAGGGTGGCAAGAAGGAATTTATATCTGAGATGTATGCTTTATTACAGAATAAAATTCTTAAGTTGGATTTACATAAATCTAGATTGAAATGGGAGAAAGATCTAGCTATACTTATTTTTCAGGATGATTGATGAATTTATGTAGGGATAGTATGACTAAAATTGTAATGCAAGGTATCAATTAGTTCATCAATTAAATTCAACTCTGGAAAAATTAAGGATATATAATTTTATTTCTTTGGATTTATGTTTAGGTGTCATAAGGATATAGGTTCTTTTTTATACTCTACTTTATTATGTGAAACAGTAAAACTTTTATTGAATAGACTTAAGGAATTTTTAGAAGTTATTCTGAAAATGAAATTTTCATTAGATCCTTTAGTATTTTTGTTAGGTAATATTAAGAGGTTGAGTTTAGAATTAAATAGATTTCAAATTGAATTTTTGAGATTGGCCTTAGCTGTAGCTAGAAAATGTCTGGCAATTACTTGGAAAAATGAGACTGATTTGAGTATTCAGAGATGGCATATAGAGTTGAGGTCTTGTATTCCATTGGAGAAGATAACATATAATTGGAGTGATAATTATTTTTTATATTGTAAAACCTTTTAAATCGTATTTGGATTATATGGATTTGAATTTTACCACTCAGTAGTAGTGTAACTCCAACCATGGTAATTAACTGATGAATTTTACTGTTATTGTTCCTTCTTTCTTTTGGGGTAGGTTAGAGGGGGGGGGGGTCCTAGTGGGTTAGTTTTAAGATATCATGTATGTATTTATTGTATGTTTCAATACATGCATCATGATTTAATAAAGTAAATTTTCAAAAAATATGGAACAATTTAGCTCTCAAGATATAAGCACCATCAGGAATAACTTCTATGTGGATGACTGTCTCGTTTCTGTAGTTACATTAAAAGCAATAGCTCTTTATCACGATTTAAGAATGATCTACAACAAAGGAGGCTTTCTACTTCATAAATGTAAAAGTAACAGTTGCCAGGTATTGGCTGCCATACCTGAAAGAGAGATGGCAAAAGAAATGAAGAATTTGGACAGAATTTGATAAGCTTCCTGTGGAGGGTGTTAGGTGGACAATGGTTTGCTTAGTGTGACATCTTTAAGTTCAAAATCATTTTGAAGGACCAACCTCTCACCTATCAACAATCAGTTAGATATATGATCCTCTAGGAATATTGTCACCTGACTCTCAAGATCCTTTAAACTTTATGTAGGAAAAAGATTGGTTGGGATGATGAGATACCCGAATCCATTGTACAAGAATGGACTTGTTGGATTCAGGATCTTCAAGATTAACAGATGCTTTAAACCCACAAACATTAGAACTGTGACATCTGCTCAATTGCATCATTTTGCTCATGGATGTGAAGATGGTTATGGAACAATTAGTTACCTATTACTGTAGTGCTAATTAGGATCAGGTACATTGTGGATTTGCAATGGGAAAGGATAGAATGGCTCCATTGAAATCAGTCACTGTTCCACGAATGGAGCTGACAACTGCTACCATGGAGAGCACAATGTTTAAGAGAGTTGTGGATGAAACTAACAGATTCTACATTTTGGACTGATAGCACCTCTGTGCTCAAATACATCAATAATAAAACCATAAGGTTTTGAACTTTTGTGGCTAACAGAATCAATGAAATTGATGTAGTCTCACATCATATACAATGGAGAGATGCTTACGCAGTTAATAATTTGCCAATCTGTTTTTCCGAGATTTGAAAGCCAAGTTTTTTTCCGAAGAATGAAATGTGGGTGACAGGGCCTAAATTTCTTTTACAGCCTCAAAAGGAGTGGCCTCAAAAAAAAAAGCCTGATAAATTAAAAGAAATTTTACCAAGCAAATTCTGTATACAGCTTTCAAGATGTTATTTACATATTCTTTTGAGTGTCTCCTTTGAGGCAAAGTCTTTCGGCTTGTTAGAGATTACGTTAGTTTTAGTTTCCATTGTTCTACGAAATGATAAGGAATTAGAATGATCTGTCAATTTTATTGACCGTTAAACAAAGTTTTAGTACCATCTACAAAGTTTTAACAATGTATAGCAGCTGATAAACTCTGGAAAATTCAACTTTAGTATGGATTTGTTTGAACGAGTCATAGACAACAACAAACTAATATTCTCCAAGCAATTACAAAGGAAAATAGTCACTACACACCATTCTGCTCAATGATGAGGACATTTCTAGCTTTTTCCCAGCTAACCATAAAACACAGGTTTTATGGTTACACACATTTCCTGCAGTGCTGAACAACTAAGATCTTTTCATACCTGGTAATTGGGATTGTCAATCATAGGTGACTTCCATTTTCCTTTATAGTTAGGATTGCTCATCATAGGTGGTTCCCAAACTCCACAGCCAGGTGCCGTTTCACATTTTGGATTAGGAATTTGGGGAGCTTCCCACTCACCATCCATTTCTTCATCCCTGGAAATGGAAAAGACATTCAGCATGCATTGTATTTAATGATGATTCCAAGTTATTATGCTTCCAAAAACAAATGCTTGGACTACACGAACACCTTAACTACTTTGAAACTGCTGAGTTCACATACCAATCTCATGAAATCACTATCTCACCTGTTAAGGGCTCAGACGACCCCAAAAACCAGGAGCAATAGATATTTACCAAGACAAATGGATACTTAAACAAAAGTTGTTTTTAATTATCTTTAAACATGAAAACAGGATCAAACTTTAACATCACTATCAACTTACTTAACCCAATTTAACCCCCTTCTAATTCTAAGCACACGTGTATGTAATGCAAGTTTAGAAAAATTCTTTAATTTACAGTCCAATCTCACTTCTCATTCCTCCAAGTTCACTGGTCGCAAGCAATTCTTATATTTGCACAGAATTTAATATTTATGAATTTCACCAGGCTTTGGTGCTTGAAAAGTAAATGGTTACCATTCAGGAAGTTTCTTGTCGGTTTTCAGAGATTGGTTGTTCGCTGGACACAAACTGATCCCTTCTAATCAGCCAGGTCAGTCCTGGCTGAAGAAAGGTCCCATTAGGGTTTTCCAGATGATAACGTCTTTCTTTCAGGTCACCAGAGTTCCTTTTTTTTTGTTTCTCTTATTTTAAGTGAAACATTAGGCAGCCAGTCCTCTCCTCTTGTATGGACCAGGCTGAACTAAGCACTCACAACCAGTCTTCAAAATGGGGTTTTTCCACAAGCTTACCAGCTTGTCCTGTTCCAGTCCCAGTTGCTGCTGCTCAACTGAATTCTCTCTCTCTCTCTCATGTACAGTGAAACACCTGTTTTTCTCCTTCTGCTTGCAGAACCACATGACCCTCTTAGAACAGCAGGCAGCAGACAGACTGTGGCTTCTAACCTAATCCTCTAAGTTCTTTCATCTATTCCTTTCCAATCCATTAGTGAAATCCCTTGGACACTCTTCAAAGATTTTGCAAAGGCTCTTGTAGCTGGCTTGTGTGGCTTATGCAGAGCTCCAGTATTTTAAATGAGATCTGTTTTGAAGTGTTTGTATGTGTCCTACACTTAAAAAAAAACCTGCCACACATTATCTCCCAAAATCATATCTATATACAATATAAAACTCATATTCTGTCACACACCAAATATAGGGATAATCTACCCTGCAGACTACATCATAAAATCCATAAAGATTAGGTCAGTTATGAATTTTACTTGAAACCCTTAATTTCTACCCAGTTTTACAATGCATACCGACAGCCAATCAAACAATTGTTCCAAAACAAATGCATTGCTAGTGTCTGGATAAAAAAAGTCATGTAAAATGGTATATCTGAAAATCACCTGTTGTATATTTGTCCAACACACAAACATTTAGCAATCATCCAAGTAGTAAATGGATACCAAGGGAAAAGTCAATTTTGGAAGAATCTTGCAGAAAACCATGCAGGACTTTAAATTTCAGAACAAATAATACTAATAAAAAATACCCAAAAAAAAATTACCAGTCCTCTGGTTTTTCTGCACTGGGATCAGAGATGTATTCTGTTTCATCATGAAGCCATCCCTCTGGTTTAACAGCATTTGGGTCAATTATCTTTGCTGGTGCATCTTCATCCCTGAAAGAAGATCCTTTATTTAGAACTTGCAACTGTAGAAGAATTCAAAATTGTACACTATAAAATACAAGTGCAAACTGATAAAAATGCAGACATTTTACGATGGCATTTATTGCTTATTTAAAACATTAAAATAAAGCAGGAGAGAAGTTGCACAGAAGACTCTACTCACCAGTCTTCAGGCTTGTGTGCATCAGGATCAGGGATTTTTGGATTTTCATCCCAGTCTTCAGGTTTTTTATCATCAGGGTCATCTATTTCTTTTGGGGGATTAATAGGTGGAGTCATGTCCTCCAACAAATTCCCCTTATTAACAACAGTTTGATCAATCAACATCTCAAAACTGTTATCTGGGTTCACCACTGGAAAAAATATTAAAAATTATGTCATTTCATCAATACAAAAGCTTAGTTATATGACTTTGAACACAACTTTCTAGTTCCAGCCAAAACTGTAGAATCATATCCTGGAAATTAAAAAAAAATATTTGTAATTCATTAAAAAGTCATCGAGGTTCAAAATGTATGCTGCAATATTCTTCAAATTTACCACTTTTTAAAAAAAAGTTTAAATTGCACTCTCTGTTATCTCAACTCCCAATTGATATCACAACCTCACTACATAATAGCAAAAATAACACAACACTCATCTATGAGGAAAAAACACAATTTCTTCATTTTTTTTAAAGTTGGTGTGGGAACGTTTTAATTCTATGCATCTGCAAGATGTCTATGCAATTTAAATTAAAAAAGATTATGGAGGGTATGCCATTCTTCATTGGGGAATTCACAGGCAAAGCAAAACAGTGTGCAACTATTGGGAGAGGATTGTTAAGGGTAGGTCTATGAGCATTTGGAGAAATACAATCTACTCAAGGATAGTCAGCATGGCTTTGTGAAGAGAAGGCCTTGCCTCACGAGCGTAAATGAGTTTTTTGAGAAGGTAACAAAAGAAATTGAGAGCAAGGCAGTAGATGTGGTCTACATGGATTTTTAGTAAGGCATTTGACAAAGACCCCCAATGAGAGACTCATTCAGAATATCTTGCCATGGGATCCATGGAACCTTGGTTGTGTGGATTTTAAAAAAAACCAGCCTCAGGTAGAAAGCAGAGTAATAGTGGAGGAAAGTAATCTGCCTGGAGGTCAAGTGACTAATGGAGCACTGCAAGAATCTGTTCATGGACCCTTGCTCTTTGTGATTTTTATAAATGATCTGCATGAAGAGGCGGAAGAATGGATCAGCAAGTTCGCTGATGATACAAAGGTTGGAGAAGTTGTGGATGGAGCTGAAGGTTGTCGAAGGTTACAAAAGGATATAGATGGGATGCAGAGTTGAGCAGAAAAGTGGCAGATGGATTTCAATCCAGGCAAGTGTGAGGCGATACATTTTGGCAGGACAAACCAGAGAGCTGAGTACAAGGTTAATGGTCAGTTACTTAAGAGTGTGGATGAAGAGAGGGACGTTGGGGTCCAAATCCATACACCTCTCAAGGTCGCTGCACGAGTTAATAGGAGTTAAGAAGCCCTGTGAGATATTGGGATTCACTAATAGGGGGATTGAATTCAGGAGTAGAGAGGTCATGTTGCAACTCTACAAATCTCTGGTGAGACCACATTTAGAGAATTGTGATCAGTTCTGGTCACTTCATTATAGGAAGGTTGTGGAAGCTGTGGAGAGGGTACAGAGGAGAGTTACCAGGATGTTGCCTGGATTGGAAAACAAGTCTTAGGAGGCAAGGTTAGCAGAGCTGGGATTTTTCTCTTTGTAGCATAGAAGGATGAGAGGAAATGATAGAGGTCTACAAGATTATGCGAGGCAGGAATAGCAAACACCAGAGGTCATGAGTACAAAGCGAAGGAAAGGAAGTTCAGAGGAGACATCAGGGCAAGTTTTAAAAAAAAAAAATAAAACATGCAGAGTTGTGGGTGCCTGGAATGCCTTGCCAGGGATGATGGTGGAAGATGAAACATTAGACTCCTGGAGAGGCACACTGGGTAGGGAGGGTTTAGTACTTTAAAAAAAAAGATGGCACAACATCCAGGGCCGAAGGGCCTGTTCTGTACTGTAGTATTCTGTTCTAAAATATCACAAAATTTAAAAACTCGCCCAGTAGCTAGAATACAAGAAAGTCATTAAATATGATTAGCAGCTGTAGAGGTAAGACACTTTGTTCATGGATTCACTACCATGAAATTCAGAAATGCATTTGGCTCCTTTAAAAAGGGGAAGCTTATCAGCGCCAAGTGCATGAAGAAATTTCTCTCCTAACTCCCGAGAGACCAAGTTTTTTAGATTGGCTACATTTGAAGTCAGGTATGTCAGAAGATGGAGAAAAATAAAAATTGTAGGAATAAAGTAGGATCATCAATTGGGCTATAAAACAGAGGGTTCTGGACCAGGACTAGGCTGTGGGAATTGGTAGGTGGAAGTTGGTTGGGTAAATAGTCAATTCGCTGATAGTGGTCAGCAACAATGAAGCAGTTGAGGACCAGATCTCTTTTTTAAAAAAAAGGGGGCTACATGTTAGTATACGAGAGGTCAACTTTGAGTCAAATAGGTTTCACAGATATTCCTTCTGCATGAACAACTCTACGCAGTTTCATAGATGGAGAATCCCTTATAGTATAGCACGTTCTATTAATGAATTAACATTTTCTCAGAAGTAGAACACAAATAATTCTCCATCTTTGTCACGAGATCCTGTTTCAGTCACATGTTCAGCCTCATGCGCACAAGCTGTTGCTAAAGAAGAGGAATTTGTTTGTTAAAAGATTACTTTCTCTTGAGAAACCAATATCCTGAACAATTACCTCTTCAACTGTATTTTGCCGATTTGGGCTTGAAGGAGCAGTCATTGTTGGAGTAGGCTGAGATACAGTGGAAAGGCTTTGGCTCAAGGGGCTTCAGTGAATAGGGGGTGATGCAGGAATTGAAGTAAAAAAAAAGGCCACTCTCTTTGAAGAAAAATAAAGATTCACACACAGGCACAGCTAAGAGCAAGTTTTAGATATCATAATTTGTTCCTTTAGTCATCAACAGTGGGAATGGCAGCTAAGGCTCTTACAGAATGTAGGTTGTCAGGGAAGCCAGCAATATCCCTGACAACTTCATCTGCAAGAAGTGTTCCAGCTCCTGACAAGCCAAGTTAAGGAACCAGAGCTGAAGTTGGATGAACTCTGGATCATTTGGGAAGCAGACAGAGTGATAGACAGGAGTTACAGGGACATTATCACACCTAGGAGGCAGGAGGAGGGTAGTTGGGTGACAGTCAGGTGAGGGAAAGGGAACAGGCAGGCAGTGCAGAGGACCCCTGTGGCCGCTCCCCTCAATAACAAGTATACCATTTTGGATAATATTGTGAAAATCTACCAGGGACAAGCCATGTTGATCAGGTTTCAGGCATGGACTATGGACTTATGTCTAAGAAGGGAAGGGAGGAGAAGAGGTGATAGGGAATTCCATAGTTATGGGGACAGATATGAGGCTCCGTAGAAATGATCGAGTATCCTGGATATGTTTCCTCCCTAGTGCAAGGATCAGAGATATCTCAGATCAAATTCACAGTATTCTCAGGAGAGAGGGTGAACTGCCAGATGTCCATGTAAGAGTGAGGAGGAACTGCAAGGAGAGTTCAGGGAGTTAGGTGTTAGATTGAAGAACATGACCTCTAGGGTTGTGATCTCAGGATTGCTACCAGTGCTACATGCTAGTGAGGTTATAAACAGGAAGATAATGCATCTTTACCCATGGCTAAAAACATGGTGCAGGAGGGAGATCTTCAAGTTTCTGGATCATTGAACTCTCTTCCAGGGAAGGTGGGACCTGTTCTGACAGGATGGTTTTTATCTGAACTGGAAGGGGACTAGGGTACTAATATCCCAGCAGACGGATGACTAGTGATGTTCAGGGAGTTTAAAAACTAGATTTTCAGGGGAATCTAGCAGATTGAGGAATGGAGGAGGGAAATTATGTGAAAACTGGATGCATCGTTAGAAGTCAACAGGTTGACTGTGTGAAAATATTCTCAATTACATCTATTTCAATGAAAAGGGTATTGTTAGAAAGGCAGATGAGCTTAGAGTGTAGGTTAATGCATGGAATTATGACATTGTAGCTTTCAGTGAAATTTCTTTGCAGGAGGGGTACGACTGGTATCCGTTGTGTTAGACGAACAGTGGAGGGGGGGGGGTGGGTGGGTGGCATTGCTCATCAGGGAAAATATCACAGCTGTGCTCAGGCAGGATTACCAAGGATATGTGGGTGGGGCTGAGGAATGGGAAAGGTATGACCACACTCATGGGGTCGTATTATAGATTGCCCAATAGTCAACGACAGTTGGAGGAGCAAATCTGTAGAGATAGCAGACAGCTGCAAGAAACACAAGTTTGTGATAGTAGGAGATTTTAATTTTCCACATATTGACTGGGACTACCATACTGTAAAAGGGCTGATGGCTTGAAGTTCGTCAAAAGTGTTCAGGAAAGTTTTCTAAATCAATATATAGAGGTACTAACTAGAGAAAGTGCAATACTGGATCTCCTGTTAGGGAATGAGACTGGACAGGTCACAGAACTATGTGTCGGGGAACATTTTGGGTTCAATGATCATAATGCTGTTAGTTTCAAATTAATTATGGAGAAGGAAAGATCCGGGCCTCAGGTTGAGAATCTAAGTTGGAGAAAGGCCAATTTTGAGGAAATGAGAAAGGATCTCGAATGCATGGATTGGGACCAGTTTTTTTTGGGCAAGGATGTGCAAGGTAAGTGGAAGACCTTCTCAAGTTAAAATTTTGAGAGTACAGAGTTTGTATATTCCTGTCAGGATAAAGGCAAGGTTAGCAGACACAGGGAACCTTGGTTTTGAAGGGATATTAGTGATCTGGTTCAGAAGAGAGAGGTGCATAGCATTATAGGCAACATGGAGCAAATGAGGTACTTGAGGAGAATAAAAATACAAGAAAAACCTCAAGAAAAACCTCAAGAAAGAAATCAGGAAGGCTAAAATACATGAGGTTGCTTTGGCGGACAATGTGAAGTAAAATCCTAAGGGTTTCTACAAGTATATTAGAGCAAAAGGATAGTAAGGAACAAAATTGGTCCCCTCAAAGATCAGAGTGGTTGGCTTTGTATGAAGCAAAAAGAGATGGGGGGGGGGGATCTTAAATGTATATTTTCCAATCAGTATTCACTCAGGAAATGGGCAAAGAGTCGTGGGAAGTAAGGGAAACAAGCAGAGAAGTCATTGAACTATACAGATTAAAGAAGAGGAAGTGCATGTTGTCTTGAAACAAGAGTGGATAAATCCCCAGGGCCTGACAAGATGTTCCCTTTGACCTTGAGAGAGGCTAGTGTAGAAATTGCAGGGGCTCTGGCAGAAATATTTAAACTATTCTTAGCCATGGGTGTGGTGCCAGAGGATTGGAGGGTAGCTCACATTATTCAGTTGTTTAAAAATGGCTCCAAAAGTAACCTTGGAAATTATAGGCAGGTGAGTCTGTCATCAGTAGTAGGTAAATTATTGGAAGGTGTTCTAAAAGATCAGATATACAATTATTTGGATAGTCAGAAACTGATTATTTTAAATATACAGCACACTATCAAGCCATTTCAGCCCACAAGTCCACGTTGCCCAATTTACACCCAATTAACCTAAAATCCCAGTATGTTTCGAATGGTGGGAGGAAACTGGAGCCTTTGGGGAAAACCCATGCAGACATGGGGAGAATATACAAACTCCTTAAAGACAGTGCAGGATTCAAATCTGGGTCCTGTCTGGTGATGCTGTAAAGGTGCTGCCCTAGGGATAGTTACACGGCTTTGTGTGCAGTAGGTCACCAAT
Organism: Narcine bancroftii; assembly: GCF_036971445.1. Taxonomy (NCBI): domain Eukaryota; kingdom Metazoa; phylum Chordata; class Chondrichthyes; order Torpediniformes; family Narcinidae; genus Narcine; species Narcine bancroftii. The sequence continues at coordinate 143,829,791 of NC_091471.1, read as the reverse complement.
CTGATAGAAGGTTTTGAGAAGGTTACCAGGAAAGTTGACAAAACAAAAGCTGTTGATGTTGGCCTTTAGTAAGGCCTCTGACAAGGTCCCACATTGGAGGTTAGTCAGGAAGGTTCAGATGCTAGATATTCATGAAGTAGTGAACTGGATTTGACAATGACTGGAAAGGAGAATCCAGAGAGTAGTGATGGATGCTTCTCAGACTGGAGCCCTGTGAATACTGGTGTGCCTCAGGAATCTATGCTGGGACCATTGTTGTTTGTCATTTATATCAATGATCTGGATGATAATGTGGTAAATTGGATCAGCATGTTTGCGGATTACACGAAGATTGGAGTGTTGTGGACAGCGAATAAGCTTTTCAAAGCTTTCAGAGGGATCTGGACCAGTTGGAAAAATGACAGATGGAATTTAATGCAGACAAGTGTGAAGTGTTGCATTTTGGAAGGACAAGCCAAGAAAAGACACACACAGTAAATGGTAGGGCAGTGAGGAGGGATCTGGGAATACAAATACACAATTCCCTGTAAGTGGCATCCCAGGTGGATAGAGTTGTAAAGAGAGCTTTTGGCATAGGTCTTCACAAATCAAATTTTTGAGTATAGGAGTTGCAATGTTATGTTTAAGTTGTACAAGTCATTGGTGAGGCCAAATTTGGAATATTGCTTGCAGTTTTGGTCACCTAACCACAGGAAAGGTATCAATAAGATAGAAAGAGTACAGAGAAGATTTACTAGGATGTTGCCCAGGGTTTAGGAACTGAGTTACAGGGAAGTTTAAACTTTATTCCCTAGAACATAGAAAAATGAGGGGAGATTTGACTGAGGTATTTAAAATTATGAGGGAAATAGACAGAGTAAATGTAGATAGGCTTTTTCCACTGAGGGTAGGTAAGATACAAACCAGAGGACATGGGTTAAGACTGAAAGGAGAGAGTTTAGGGGAACATGAGAGGGATCTTCTTCACAGAAAGAGTGGTGGGAGTGTGGAACGAGCTGACAGTTGAAGTGGTACATGTGGGCTCAGTTTTAACATTTAAGAAAAATTTGGACAGGTGCATGGATGGGAGAGGTATGGAGGGCTGTGAACTGGGCGCAGGTCAGTGGGACTAGGTAAAAAAAAAACAGTTTGGCACAGACTAGAATGTATCTGTAGACGTGGCCTGTTTCTGTGTTGCAATGTTCCATGGTAGGCATAAATAATAAAACAGCACAAATACAATTAAAAAATGCTGCTGAATAATATTGCATTTTTGGATTGTAGAGCAAAATCAATTAATTGAATTTACTTCTATTTTCCTTCCTCTAACCCACAAATGTATCTACATCAACACCATTTTAACTTCTAAAAATTTGAACAGAAATGGACAAAACAAATAAATAAAATCATTAAAAAATGAATGGATGTTGGCAAAATGAATTCAGTACCCAAAGTATATAAATGTGTGATCTTGTCTGCATAGAACTTCTTAAGATCTACGTCAGGGCGCTTAGCATGTTTTTCTTCATACTCTTTAGAAATGGGATTCATGTGTCTGAAAATGAAGTGCAGTTTGTAGTCTTCACCACATTTGTCTGGTCCAAACATTATTGTGTATGGAGTTTTGTCAAAGAATTCTACCTAGAGAGGAAAGCAAAAATTTCCAATTAATTTTGTAATACAAGAACATTTGCAATAAGATTACAAGTTGTTTATAGATTTCATACTGTTTGCACAACAGACTCCTCTACCTCAACAATCATCTTCAAAACATATCAATTTTATATTGGAGCCCATTGGCTTTGTTTTACCAGGTCAAGAATCAAAATAATTCAAGATTTAAATAGTCAAATTTGCAATTTTATTGCTAATTTGTAGAAAATGCTTAAAGAGCAAGCCAAACCAAATCCTTATGGCATTCCAGCCCACTAATATTCCTCTTGATGGACCTAAATATCAAATTAATAACCAAGATGTTCTCATGCAAGTAATTAAAAAAAAACAATGAACTGGAATAGAACATCAGTACTGACATTAGTAGCATGCAGACTCTCATCACTCTCTGGGAAGATCATGGTAAGAGTGCAGTCAAGATCACAAGAGAGAAGGTACTTGGGAACTTAATGGTCTATGGGTAGTTAAGTCTCCTGGACAGGATGAAATGCACCCTCAGGTTCTGAAAGAGCGAACCCAGCTCAGCGCGGACATTGGCGACTTCAGGGGTTTCTACGAGGCTCTAAAGGCTGCGTACGGCCCCTCACCCCAAGTCCAAAGCCCGCTGCGCAGCTCAGACGGCAAAGTCCTCCTCAGCGAAAAGATCTCCATCCTCAACCGATGGTCAGAACACTTCCAATCTCTTTTCAGTGCCAACCGCTCAGTCCAAGATTCCGCCCTGCTCCAGTTCCCTCAACAGCCCCTAAGACTAGAGCTGGATGAGGTCCTCACCCAGGATAAGACAAATAAGGCAATTGAACAACTGAAAAGTGGCAAAGCAGCAGGTATGGATGGAACCCCACCAGAGGTCTGGAAGGCTGGCGGCAAAATTCTGCATGTCAAATTGCATGAGTATTTCAAGCTTTGTTGGGACCAAGGAAAACTGCCTTAGGACCTTCGTGATGCCATCATCATCACCCTGTACAAAAACAAAGGCGAGAAATCAGACTGCTCAAACTACAGGGCAATCACGCTGCTCTCCATTGCAGGCAAAATCTTCGCTAGGATTCTCCTAAATAGAATAATACCTAGTGTCATTGAGAATATTCTCCCAGAATCACAGTGCGGCTTTCGCGCAAACAGAGGAACTACTGACATGGTCTTTGCCCTCAGACACCTCCAAGAAAAGTGCAGAGAACAAAACAAAGGACTCTACATCACCTTTGTTGACCTCACCAAAGCCTTCGACACCGTGAGCAGGAAAGGGCTTTGGCAAATACTAGAGCGCATCGGATGCCCCCCAAAGTTCCTCAACATGGTTATCCAACAGCACGAAAACCAACAAGGTCGGGTCAGATACAGCAATGAGCTCTCTGAACCCTTCTTCATTAACAATGGCGTGAAGCAAGGCTGTGTTCTCGCACCAACCCTCTTTTCAATCTTCTTCAGCATGATGCTGAACCAAGCCATGAAAGACCTCAACAATGAAAACGCTGTTTACATCCGGTACCGCACGGATGGCAGTCTCTTCAATCTGAGGCGCCTGCAAGCTCACACCAAGACACAAGAGAAACTTGTCCGTGAACTACTCTTTGCAGATGATGCCGCTTTAGTTGCCCATTCAGAGCCAGCTCTTCAGCGCTTGACGTCCTGTTTTGCGGCAACTGCCAAAATGTTTGGCCTGGAAGTCAGCCTGAAGAAAACGGAGGTCCTCCATCAGCCAGCTCCCCACCATGACTACCAGCCCCCCCACATCTCCATCGGGCACACAAAACTCAAAACGGTCAACCAGTTTACCTATCTCGGCTGCACCATTTCATCAGATCGACAATGAGATAGACGACAGACTCGCCAAGGCAAATAGCGCCTTTGGAAGACTACACAAAAGAGTCTGGAAAAACAACCAACTGAAAAACCTCACAGAGATAAGCGTATACAGAGCCGTTGTCATACCCACACTCCTGTTCGGCTCCGAATCATAGGTCCTCTACCGGCATCACCTACGGCTCCTAGAACGCTTCTACCAGCGTTGTCTCCACTCCATCCTCAACATTCATTGGAGCGCCTTCATCCCTAACATCGAAGTACTCGAGATGGCAGAGGCCGACAGCATCAAGTCCACGCTGCTGAAGATCCAGCTGCGCTGGGTGGGTCACATCTCCAGAATGGAGGACCATTGCCTTCCCAAGATCGTGTTATATGGCGAGCTCTCCACTGGCCACCGTGACAGAGGTGCACCAAAGAAGAGGTACAAGGACTGCCTAAAGAAATCTCTTGGTGCCTGCCACATTGACCACCGCCAGTGGGCTGATATCGCCTCAAACTGTACATCTTGGCGCCTCACAGTTCGGCGGGCAGCAACCTCCTTTGAAGAAGACCGCAGAGCCCACCTCACTGACAAAAGACAAAGGAGGAAAAACCCAACACCCAACCAACCAATTTTCCCCTGCAACCGCTGCAACCGTGTCTGCCTGTCCCGCATCGGACTTGTCAGCCACAAACGAGCCTGCAGCTGACGTGGACATTTACCCCCTCCATAAATCTTCGTCCTCGAAGCCAAGCCAAAGAAAGAAGAAGAAGAGTCATTGGTATTGATCTTCCAGGAATCAATGGATTCTGGCATGGTTTTGGTGGTCTGGAGGATTGTGAATGTTGTTCTGCTGTTTAGGAAGAGAGCAAGGCAGCAGAAAATAAATTATAGACCTGTCAGCCATTGGGAAGCTGTTGGAGTTGATTGTCAAGGATGAGGTTACAGAATACCTGGAGATGCATGAAAAGGTAGGCCTAAGTCAGTATGTTTTCCTCAAAGGAAAATCATACCAGACAAACCTATTATAATTTTTTGAAGAGATAACAAGTAGGATAGACAGGGGAGATATAGTGGATGCTGTGTATTTGAACTTGCAAAAGGGCTTTGACAAGGTGCCACACAGAAGGCAGCTAAACAAGAGGACAGTCCATGGAATTACTAGTAATGAGTAGAGCACTGGCTGATCAGCAGGAAACAGTGTTGTAATACAGGGATCCTATTCTGGTTTGCTACCAGTTATCAGTGGTATTCTGCAAATCTCAGCGTTCGGGCCAATTCTTCTTATGCTGTATGCAAATTATTCAAATTTTTGAATAGATGGCTTTGTGGCTAAATTTGCAGATGATACCAAAATAGGTAGTAGGGCAGGTGGTGCTCAGGACACCAAAAAGCTGCAGAGAGACTTGGCTAGATGAGGAGAACGAGGTGGCTGTTGAAAAACAATGTTGGAAAGTGCAGAGTCATACACTTTGGTAGAAGAAATAGACAGGCAAACTATCATTTAAATGGAGGAAAATTCAAAACTCCAAGGAGGAAATGGACACACGACCTCATGCAGGATACCCTAAAATTAACCTCCAGGTTGAATTGTGGTGAAAAAGGCAAATGCAATATTGGCATTCATTACTAGTGGAATAGCAGGGATGTAATATTGACACGCAAAGGAGGAAAAACCCAACACCCAACCCCAACCAACCAATTTTCCCCTGCAGCCGCTGCAACCGTGTCTGCCTGTCCCGCATCGGACTTGTCAGCCACAAACGAGCCTGCAGCTGACGTGGACTTTTACCCCCTCCATAAATCTTCGTCCGCGAAGCCAAGCCAAAGAAAGAAAGAAAACACTGGTGAGACTTCACTTGGAGTATTGTGTACAGTTTTGGGCCCCTTATTTGAGGAAAGATGTGCTGGCATCACACAGGATTCAGAGATTTACTAGAATGACACCAGGAATAAAAGGGTTAGCATATTAGGAACAATTTTAGGCTCTTGGACTCTTCTCGTTGGTGAGGAGAAGGATGAGTGGGGGACCCAAGAGTCATTTTGTATGCTGAAAGGACTGGTCAGAGTAGACATGGCAAGGATGTTTCCACACAGTAGGGGATTCTAGGAAAAGAGGGCATAACTTAACGATAAAAGGGCAACAATTTAAATCAGATGCAGAAAAATCTTTTTTTTTTTAAATATAAAGTCAGAGGGTTGAGAGTCTGCAGAACTTGTTGCCACAGGCTGCTGTTAAAGTGAGGTCATTGGGTGCATTTACGGCAGAGATTGACAGGTATTTGATTAAGCAGGGCATCAAGGGTTACAGGGAGAAAGCCAGGGCATGTGGCTAGTTGGAGGATGGATCAACTCATGATTAGAATGGCAGAGCAGACTCGATGCCCCAGTGGGCCTAATTCTGGCTCTATAGTGTTCTTGTGAAGAAACAGACTTAATCATGTGCACAGGAAAAATAAGAATGATGAATAATACTGGACTAACACCTACCAATGGCAAATTAAGGATAAAGCTGCAAACAGAATGCAATTCATCATAAATCTATTATGAATATATGGAATAAAATGCCTCTGAAGTAAGAATTTGCTGAAAAGTATGAATAACATTAGTTTTATGCAAATGGAGAAGAGATTCCTCAGATTGTTAATTCCTGCAAGATTCTGGAATGAATTTACCATCACAACAAAGTTATTTTGTCCTCAACATCTGCTCAGGATTCATGAAATTGACACAGGAGCTCAGACATGGTATGAGAAACAACATTTCAAAGAAATGTCCTTTCATCTTTTCCAAGCATTTTGATTTCAGATGCATATCATCTACACTATTTTAGGAAATTACTCACACAAATTTACAGTGATGCAATGATTATTTAAGTCTGCCATTCAAACCCATTAGCTTGGAAAGGAAACAATGTCTTGAACTTGATCATTGGGAGAATTTTAAAATTATATTAAAATCAAATCCTTTTCTTTGCTTTTTGATTTGACATGGAATTAACCATCCACAATACTCAAATCTTACAATTACCATCTGCTTGGTTAATTGATAATCTTTTGCCCTTGTGATTTCAGTGAAAATCTTGCATTTCCTATGCCTTGTTAGACAGCCCACTACAGAATGTGAATTCAGGACCCAGGATAATACAGAAGTATAAAAGTTGATGGTTTAAGGTCAATATAAATTGAGATACTTTTATTCAGAGACATACACATAACATAAAATTATTTGGATTTTTTTCATAACAGATGGTTCTCTTTCCTCTTTGGCCTCATGAACCTGCAAGAAGTTCTATCCCAATAATAAAAGCTGCTAGATTCTACTGGATGCCAGTGTTTTATTTTTAGCCTTTAACAAATACTACGAAACACAGTCTGTTAATTGCGCATTGGTGTTTGTGGGATTTGGCCATGTGTAGATTGACTGTTGCATTTCCATGAACTTTTTCAGCTGAAATGTAGAATAAAGAAAAAAAATTGTTTTATAAAGTTTGCATCACAATGTTGTAAAAAGCGGGGTTTTGTTTTTTTTTTAAATTAAGTCAGTTACTAGCCATTCACTAGAATTCCTTTGCTTTATTTAAAAAAATATTTTATTTTTGATTTTATCAACAATCAATACCAAATTATCATCAGATAAGTAATTAAATGTGAATCATTAATACATGTTCCAAATATAACCCCTATTTCCCCCAACCTCACACAAAATCCCTCATGAAGAAAAAAGTAAAAAGAAATGTAAAAAGGAGAATGAAAAAGAGAAAAAGAAAAGGGAGCTATCTAGATTGGAAATCCAATTCAACAAAGAGGCTCAATTATTTTTATCTAAATTTCAATAAAAGGAAGAAAAATAGAGGGAAGAAGTTGTTAGTAATTTTCTCCAAGGGAACAGAGCTATGCATTTCAGTATTCCAAAGGGCTATTTCCAAGAGAGAATCAGACTTCCAGGTAACTGCAATACATCTGGCCACTGCCAATGCAATTTTAAGAAACTCTTGATATTTGGATAGCCTATTTTTAGGTCTTACATCCATAATGTTTCCTAAAAGAAACAATTCTGGACTTTGAGGCCATAATTTCCCAATAATTTGATTTAATAAAGCTCTTAAGATTCCCCAAAAGGGTTTCAATTTGGAACTTGACCAGATGGAATGTAGAAAGGTACCCGTTTCTTTCCCACATCTAAAACATATCAGAAGAATTAGGATTTAATTTATGTATTTTTTGCAGGGTAAGATATAGCTGATGCAAAAAAATATTGCACCAGTCTACATAGTGTATTAATTTTGTTGGTCATACAGTCATAGCACAAGTTCAACCAGGTCTTATCATCAATACTAATATTCAAGTCAGATTCCCATCTATGTAACTCCTATTTAGGAGTACCCAATTGGATTAAAGAATACACAACTGATATGAACTTCTTTGTGGTCCCTTTTCGAATTAGAATCTCCATTTCACTGCCCTCTGGTAATGTCAGTCGGACCTAATTCTTCTCCAAGAAAAGCTCTTAATTGAAAGTAACAAAAGATTGTATTGTAATAAATATTGCATTTATTTTTCAATTGTACAAAAGACATTAATTACCCTTGTACATAATAATCTTCTACATATCTGATCCCTTTATGGAACCATGCATGTAGAATTAAATTATCCATAGTTAGAGGATTTAGTCTCAAGGGCATTTTTGGAATAATTTTTTTGTACCAATTAAATTATTCATTTTATACCAGATACTCAAAATGTGTTTAATTATTGGTGTTTCTTTTCCAGCTATAAAAATAACAGCCCATTTGTATGTAAAATCTTCTGCCACTCTTTCCCCGACATTGTGCAGTTCAATTTCTACCCATGAATGCTTGTCCCCTTTGTCAAAGTCGATGTTTGTTCATTATCAAATAGGGGATGTTTTAATGAATAAGTTTGGTCGAGAAATAATACTACCAACACAATCGAAGTTCGAAAGATTGCTTATGGATAAGGGAAAGAAAAGTTTGTTTCAGAGATGTATTTGTTGTTACAATCAAAAATGAAGAAGGTTGACGTGCTGCGAATATGAGATAAGAGGGAACAGGTGTTAGCTATGTTTATTCCTGAGGAAGTATGGTCTGATTTATGTTTGCATAGTGTTACAAAATTAGTTAATATGTGTTATAGTTTAGTTAATTATAATTTTTTACATCAGTTATATTTAACTCTGGAAAAGTTGAAGAGGTATGGTTTTAGAGATTTAGATTTGTGCTTTAGATGTGGAGACCAGATAGGTACTTTTATGTATTCTATGTATTTAGGTACTCTGTGTGGAATTGTTCAAAAGTTAAATCTTTTTGGGAAAAGATTATTAATTTTTTGCGAGATTTACTTCAAATAAATTTATATTTAGATCCATGTCTATATTTATTAGGATATATGAATCTATTAACAACATGTTTGGATAAATCTGGGATTGCATTTATTCGACTGAGTTTGGCAATAGCCAGGAAATGTATAGCGGTAACTTGGAAAAGTTATGTAGAATTAAGTATTCAGAGGTGGCATAAATGAAATTCAACCATGTCTACGTTTAGAAAAAAATTACATATAATTTGAGAAATAATTATTCTTTTTTTGAAAAATGTGGACTCCTTATTTGAAATGTCTGAAGTTGGACATTAAGTAAATAGTTTTCTTTTTATTAGTATTCTTATTTGAATTGTAATGATCTACTGTAAGTCAACCCACTTTTTAAATTCTCTTTTTTGTATGTTAAGCTCCGGGGTGGGGGGGGGGGGGAGGGATAATAAGGGGTGGGATAGGGGGTTGGAGGGTGGGGGGGGGTGAATAATTTAGAGGGGGTTTCTTTTATATATTGTATTTTGTAAAATTTTAAATAATTTTTTCAAAAAAAGAGGGAAGACACAAATTTCAACTGGGCCACCCAATAATAATATTTAAAGTTGGGAAGTTGTAATCCTCCCTTATTGTACTTTCGAGTTAGTTTTTTCCATGGAGATTCTAGCTAACTTAGCTTTCCATAAAAATTTCCTAATTAGTTTATTCAAATTTTGAAAGAATTTCTGTGGTAGTGGTGTCAGGAGGGTCTGGAAGAGGTTCTGTAGACATGGGAATATATTCATATTCACTCTACCAATCAATGTTATCATCAGGAGAGTGACCCATTTATTTAAATCCTCTTCAATTTTCCTAAGGGGAGATAATTCTACATAAATTTTTTAAAGATCATTATCTACTCTAATCCCCAGCCATCTAAATTGTGCATTTCTTTTGCAATTTGTGTAGTCTCCATTTGTTAAAGCTATTATTTCAATTTTAATCCAATTTATTTTATATCCCGAAACTTTCCCATAATATTCCAATTGCAAATGCAGTCTTCTAACAAGATGTTACCAGCTATCAGATATATAAATATTGTCTGCAAAAAGATTAATTTTGTGCTCATCTGAACCCTTTAATATTTGAGTTGTGTTAAATAGCTTCAGCCAAGGACTCTATGGCCAGTACAAAGAGAGCTGGTGACAGTGGACATCCTTGTCCACTAGATCTAGATAGTGGGAATATTGAAGATATTTAGTCATTGGTCACAACTTTAGCCATTGGCTCATTATAAAGAGCTTGAATCCAATGTATGAATTTTTAACCTACTCCAAATTTCTCCAGTACTTAAAAAGTTCCATCTATCAAAGGTCTTTTCTGCATCCAAGTCAACAGCCACACTCTTTTCTGGGCCAAATGGATTAGGCTAGAAGTCTTGTTACATTATCTGCTGATTGTCTTTTCTTCTCAAATCCTGTTTGGTCCTTGTTTATCAATATAGGCAGAAATTTATTCAATCTGTTTGCCAGAGCCTTAACTAATATTTTATAATCAGCATTTAACAAAGATATCGGTCTGTATGATGACAGTTTCAATGGATCCCTATCTTTCTTAGGAATCACTGTTATTATTGCTGTTGAGAAGGATGCCAGCAATGAATTCTATCACTTGGTTCAGTACCTTCATAAAAAGAGGCATTAGCAGATCTTTAAATTCTTTGTAAAATTCTGGTGGAAAACCATATTCGCCAGGAGATCTAGTAACATTTAATAAGTTCAATGCTTCCTTTATTTCCAATTGAGTAAAGGGTACATTTAATTCATTCTGCTCAGTTAAATCTATGGAAAAACCAATCGTGACAAATAATCATCTAATCTATTAGCATCTTGTGATTCCTATTTATACAATTTTGTATAAAATGATTTAAAAGCCTCATTAATTTCTAATGGTTAATAGGAGATCCCATCAACCTGTTGTTTTCAATTGCCAAGATAGGGCTTTATGAGCTCCCCACAAACAAACTCACAATACCTTTGTTTAGTTCTTATTATTACTTTATCTATCTTATGTTTGTAAGGCTTTATATTCAAGTTTCTTTTACTAATGAGTGCCCTTCATTATTGTTCTGAGCTTCTTAACTGTCCTTCTCCAAATAATGTACATCTTTTTCTAATTTATCTACCTCTTTATTATAATCTCTTAATTTTTGAAGTGTAACTAATTACTTTACCCCTTAAATAAGCTTTTAAGAAGTCCCATATAATAAATTTATTGGCAACAGAATGACAGTTGGTTTCATAGAAAATCCCAATATGTCTCCTAATAAAATCAGAATTCCGATCTTCTTAATAACACTGGATTAAAATAACATCTATAGATCATGTCTTGTTTATCTGGCATCCATGTTTCTATCCTGTAAATGTGCAGATAGCAAAATTAAATCTATCCTGGAATATGAATTATGTCTGGTAGAATAAAAGGAATAGTCTCTTCATCTCGGATGCAGTTTCCTCCAAGTATCCATAAAATTCAGAACTTTCATTGAAACTAGGGTAGCTTTAGCCACCCTAGTCCTGACCATCGTTCCAGTTGACTTGTCCAAAATCGGGTCCAAACACAAATTAAAATCTCTTGCTACTGTTATTTTATGATGAGCATCAGCCAATTTAAAAAATGGTTTCTGTAATAAATCTTTCATCATCTTCTTTTGGGGCATACAAGTTTAACAGAGTCCAATATTCAGAATATATCTGACAGTATGCCAGCTGGATCAATTGTAACATTTTGAATTGTAACTGGAAGATTCTTCTTTATCAATATTACCACTCCCTTTGCTTTAGAATTAAAGACCCTATGACCTGGCCCACCCAGTCTCTTTTTAATTTCTGATGTTCAATCTCCATTAAGTGAGTTTCCTGAAGGAAGTCCATGTCAATTCCCTTTTTATAAAAAATAAAGAAAGTATCCTCTTCCTTTTAATATTGTCATTTAAACCATTTACATTAATACTAATAAACTTAACTAGGTTTGCCATTACCACAGAATTTTGATAACATCCAATTCTAATATCTAATTTATTTCCTTGCAATATTCTTTTCCCTGAAATTCCATTATGTTCCTCCAGTAATGGACCCAAATCTGTCAATAGCTCTGATAGAAAAGTAAGATTGAAAGGTATGAAGACAAAAAGAAAAAAGATACCATTATATCTACAACACAAGATTAAACAAAAAAAACAACAACCCCCTCCCCCACAATAGGTGTTGAGAAAAAGAAACAAAACCACCCAAAATATTATAATGGGCTGTGACTAATGCACAGCACATCTAACATGATGCAGATAAACATCAATCCCCCATCTTTGGCTTGGCTTCGCGGACGAAGATTTATGGAGGGGGTAAAAGTCCACGTCAGCTGCAGGCTCGTTTGTGGCTGACAAGTCCGATGCGGGACAGGCAGACACGGTTGCAGTGGCTGCAGGGGAAAATTGGTTGGTTGGGGTTGGGTGTTGGGTTTTTCCTCCTTTGCCTTTTGTCAGTGAGGTGGGCTCTGCGGTCTTCTTCAAAGGAGGTTGCTGCCCGCCAAACTGTGAGGCGCCAAGATGCACGGTTTGAGGCGATATCAGCTCACTGGCGGTGGTCAATGTGGCAGGCACCAAGAGATTTCTTTAGGCAGTCCTTGTACCTTTTCTTTGGTGCACCTCTGTCACGGTGGCCAGTGGAGAGCTCGCCATATAACACGATCTTGGGAAGGCGATGGTCCTCCATTCTGGAGACGTGACCCACCCAGCGCAGCTGGATCTTCAGCAGCGTGGACTCGATGCTGTCGACCTCTGCCATCTCGAGTACTTCGACGTTAGGGATGAAAGCGCTCCAATGGATGTTGACGATGGAGCGGAGACAACCTGGTGGAAGCGTTCTAGGAGCCGTAGGTGATGCCGGTAGAGGACCTATGATTCGGAGCCGAACAGGAGTGTGGGTATGACAACGGCTCTGTATACGCTTATCTCAGTGAGGTTTTTCAGTTGGTTGTTTTTCCAGACTCTTTTGTGTAGTCTTCCAAAGGCGCTATTTGCCTTGGCGAGTCTGTTGTCTATCTCATTGTCGATCCTTGCATCTGATGAAATGGTGCAGCCGAGATAGGTAAACTGGTTGACCGTTTTGAGTTTTGTGTGCCCGATGGAGATGTGGGGGGGCTGGTAGTCATGGTGGGGAGCTGGCTGATGGAGGACCTCCGTTTTCTTCAGGCTGTCTTCCAGGCCAAACACTTTGGCAGTTTCCGCAAAGCAGGACGTCAAGCGCTGAAGAGCTGGCTCTGAATGGGCAACTAAAGCGGCATTGTCTGCAAAGAGTAGTTCACGGACAAGTTTCTCTTGTGTCTTGGTGTGAGCTTGCAGGCGCCTCAGATTGAAGAGACTGCCATCCGTGCGGTACCGGATGTAAACAGCGTCTTCATTGTTGAGGTCTTTCATGGCTTGGTTCAGCATCATGCTGAAGAAGATTGAAAAGAGGGTTGGTGCGAGAACACAGCCTTGCTTCACGCCATTGTTAATGGAGAAGGGTTCAGAGAGCTCATTGCTGTATCTGACCCGACCTTGTTGGTTTTCGTGCAGTTGGATAATCATGTTGAGGAACTTTGGGGGACATCCGATGCGCTCTAGTATTTGCCAAAGCCCTTTCCTGCTCACGGAGTCGAAGGCTTTGGTTAGGTGATGTAGAGTCCTTTGTTTTGTTCTCTGCACATTTCTTGGAGCTGTCTGAGGGCAAAGACCATGTCAGTAGTTCCTCTGTTTGCGCGAAAGCCGCACTGTGATTCTGGGAGAATATTCTCGGCGACACTAGGTATTATTCTATTTAGTGGAATTCTAGCGAAGATTTTGCCTGCAATGGAGAGCAGCGTGATTCCCCTGACAAATCCCCATATTTAATATTCCATATTTACAAGAGAAATAAATAATTACATCACAGGAATTATCTAATAATAGAAGTCCATTAAATTCTGTCAACTTTTAGGTCTGGTAGCCAATTTACAAAGTCAGTGGCACATGTTATATCCATGAAATATCTGTTTTCAGTATTAAAAACCATAATTTTCAAAATTGCAGGGTGAGATAAAGCAAAGTCATAGCCTTCCCCCATCTCCCCACCCCCTGCTCCAGTCACAATAGAGCAAGCTACAGCAGCAGTGGCAGCCGCCGCCACAGCGACAGTTTATGCAGTTGGACTTCATTTGTCTCCTTTCTGGATATCAATGTCGGTCTGGTTTATTCAGGCTGAAACCCAGTTTCGTCTTTGGGGCATAACTGCAGAGGACACAAAGTTCTGGCATGTCGTAGGTGTGTTGGACGCTGCTACTGCATCTTGAGTGAGCAAATTTATTGTCAATCCTCTGGCAAAGAACCAGTACACCAGGTTCCGCCAGTTTCTTCTGGATACATTGGAATTGACAAGGCATGAGTGTGGCATGCGGCTTTTGAACATGGAAGGCCTGGGTGACAGGAATCCATTAGATCTAATGAATGAGATACTGGTCATTCTCATTGCCTGCTTTTTGAAACCTTATTCCTATCAAAACTGCCAGCTCATGTCACCATACCCATTGCTAACATGGATTTCCGCCATCCCCATGACATAGCATGTCGTGCTCCTACACAAGAGTCTGCTCAAATACAGCCCGTTTTGGCAGCAGATACATCTCCCGTGTCCTACGAGCCTCCTGTATCTGCAGTTCAATCAAAGGAAGATCGTGCAGATGTACGTCAAGAGTGGTGTTTGTACCATCGCCGTTGGGTGGCGAAAATTGCCCATAAATGCGTCCAGCCATGTACCTATTACAGGAAAAAGGTGGGAAACGACAGCTGGCACAAATACGGGCCTATTGTATCTTCAGGATGACATGGGTAAGCGCAAGTTTCTTGTAGACACAGATCCTAAGCAAGGATGCATAAAAAACAACACCTGGCTCTTCGGGCGGCGAATGGAACTACCATTCCCAGCTTTGGCACACGACGGATCATAATTGGAATAGGTGGGACCACATTCCATTGGAATTGCGTTTTAGCTGCTGTTGCTCAACCAATTTTAGGTGTGGACTTTTTACGATCCCATGACTTACTGGTAGACGAGAAACAGAGGAAATTGGTTCATGTCATCACCTTTCAGACATACCCACTGGCATGCAGCAAAGGGAGAGTTTACCAGCTGGGGGTGCATACGCTGCACAAAAATGCCTTTGCTGCCCTGCTCAACAAATTTCCCCATATTCTCACTCCTAATTCCAATGCCTCGAAAACAGCACATGGTGTGTCTCATTACATAGATACTTCAGGCCCACTGATTCATGTCAGGGCTCATCGTCTTGCACCTGATAAACTGCTGCAAGTAAAGGCAGAGTTTACGGCAATGGAAGACCTGGGTATCATTCAGCGCTCCGACATTCCTCGGACATCACCATTGCACATGGTACCCAAGAAGACAGGTGGCTGGAGACCCTGCGACGATTATCGTAGGCTTAATGATGTCACTACACCTGACAGGTACCCAATTCCTAATATACAAGATTTCACCGCCCATCTACATCATTGCCGCATGTTCTCCAAGGTTGATCTGGTAAAGTGATATCATCAGATACCGATTCATGAGGATAACATTCCCAAAACAGCAATTATTACCCCATTCGGACTTTTTGAATTTCTTAGAATGCCAGTTGTATTAAAGAACGCCGCGCAAACTTTCCAGCGGCTTATGGACGCTCAGGGCAAGGATTTGGACTTTGCATACATTTACTTGGACAACATCCTTGTAGCATTGCCTTTTCTAACGGCTCCAAGACTTTGGTCTAACAATCAACACCGACAAATGTCAATTTGGCAGATCAACCATGGAGTTCTTAGGGCATAAAATCACAGCAGACGACATTTCCCCATTATCAAACGCAATCCGTACCTTTTCCAAACCTACCACCATCAAAGGTCTACAGAACTTTTTGGGAATGATAAACTTTTATCACAGGTTTATTCCCCGAAGCTGCTGACATCCTGCAACCACTGTTTAACATCATCTCCACCAAACACAAGAACATTATTTGGACCTCAAAGGCAGAAGTCGCATTTATGTCCGCCAAATCAGCAATGCTTGCACATCCCAACCCTGAAGCTACTTTGACGCTTAGCACCGACGCCTCAAGTACAGCTGTGGGTGCAGTTCTTGAACAGTGCATCAATGGCCATTATCAACCCCTTGCCTTCTTCAGTCACCATTCAAGACCAAAAGTAGTAAAATATAGCACCTTTGATTGGGAACTGTTGGCATTATATCTAGCCACATGGCACTTCCGTTATATCTTGGAAGGTCGACATTTCACTGCAATTACAGACCATAAACCACTCATTTTTGCCTTTAGCAAAATGACAGATCCATGGTTGGCAAGATAGCAATGCCATTTGTCCTACATTTCAGAATTCACTACGGAAATACGCCACATTTCAGGAAAAGACAATCTAGTCGCGAATATGCTGTCTTGACCAAGGGTGTACCATATTCAAGGTGGAATCAACATTGCTGAACTGGCATGAAATACAGGCATACAGTGCAGCCATTACTGGACTGGACATTCAGCAGGTGGCACCGCAGTACAGTGGACCAGAATTCCTTTGTGACGTATCATTAGGTTATCCTAGACCATTGGTCCCAGTGTCATGGAGGTGACATCTTTTTGACGACATTCAGATTCTCACATCCATCCTTCAGGACATCAATCAAGATCATGTCAAATAAGTACATATGGCATGGACTGAAGAAAGATGTCGCTCAATGGGCACGAACGTGCATCTCCTGCCAGTCTGCAAAGATTCACCGCCACACCAAGGCACCACTTCAGCCTTTCCCAACAGTATTCAAGAGGTTTGAACATGTACACGTGGACCTGGTCAGACCATCACCAGTGTCGCAGGGCATGAAGTATATTCGAACAGTGGTAGACTGCTTCATATGCTGGCCAGAGGTCATCCCATTACCAGCCAGCAATACTGAAACATGTGCTAGAGCATTCATCCTGAATTGGATTGCTAGATTCGGTGTCCCTACGCACATAACTTTGGACCGCGGGTCACAGTTCACTTCGGCATTATGGTCTACCCTTGCACGATTCTGTGGTACACAGCTACACCACACCACTGTATACCAATGGCTTGGTGGAGCGTTTCCACTGACAGCTTAAATCTGTGCTTTATGCCCGACTCACCAGCCCCAACTGGGTCGATGAGCTACCATGGGTTCTGCTGGGGGTAGGCATGGCTCCAAAAGAAGACTTGTATGCATCATCTGCAGAGTTGGTGTATGGTCCGGCCCTTACAGTTCTGGGAAATGTCATTTCGCAGCCAACTCTGACCTGGATGTCCTTCAACAACTCCGCAGTGGTATTACTAACAGCAAGCCAACTTCTACCAACTGGCACGGCAACCCTAGACAACAAGTGTCCCATCACTCCTGAATGCTGACTTTGTATTCTTTCGTAGCAGGTCCCAGGGGCATCGTTACAAAAACCATACGAAGGACCATTCAACATCATTAAGAGAGACGGAGTCATGTATACCTTGGACATTGCTGGATATTCTCAACTATTCAGCATAGATAGACTTAAGCCTGCCCATACGGACCCGACTACACCCATTCAGTGCCCTCAGCCCAGGTGATGTGGGTGTCCTCCTAAGACGTGCGTGTCTGGCGTTTTAATTTACAGTGACAATTCAGGGGGGGGTGATGTAGCGGCTGTGTAGCAGGCACTCAGCGCAGTAATGCAAACCGCCACCGTCAGTGCAGTGCACGGACTTACCCAAGGGCTGGCTTGCTAGCTCTACTGAGTGCTGAGGGACGGCACGTTGATCAGCTGGGTCCCCTGCTGAAAGGCACAGGACGTTAATAAGTCTCAATTTAAACCAGCTGTCCCTTAACAAGGTCCCACCATGTCCCGTGGAGCTCAGGACAGGGAGGGAATAAAAGCCTCTTGAAAAGCTTCAATAAATCAGTCTTGAGTTGACTATTTTGTCGTGTGTTTGTATTTCTTTAGTAGCTCTACTGCAGTTGCCACTACAAGCATTTAATTAATACTGAGCAGGGCTTTTGGCCTTGAGAAGATGGGGGCATGGATGTTCTATGTGCTCTTTCTATTTCTATATTATTCCCCACATTGTCTTGTCCCAAAATTCTTGGAATCCACTCTTGAAAGAAGGTTATTGCATCAAGACCTTCTATTTCTTCTTTGAGTCCTACAATTTTGACATTATTTCTTCTACTGTGGTTCTCTGGAGCATCAATCTTAGCCTCAAAGCTTGGGATCAAGTCAAAATTTGGGATTTTGTCAAAGTCTGTAACTTTAACAATAACTTCATATTTTTCTTCTACAAGATTGTGTCACTCAGATTCTATTACCTTCCATTTTTGTTATTATTTTTCAAATGTTATCCAGTTTTTAATTTTTTTTCCTTCTTATTCAAAGCTTTCAACACATCTCTATTATGTTTAGAATTGGTTTTCTTTGCCTTCTTCTGGCACTGGCAGCCTCTGTTCCTTCCTCCAATTAAGTTGAATTGGTGAGCTGGAGTCTGTGTCTCCTTACTGTGATGATTTATCTTCCCCACTGAGTCCAGACCTTACCAATCAAGCCAGATTCCCGAATGACCGGACGGAGGAGGCAGCGACCTCACAGTAGTAGGCCCAGGAGGAGGTGATTGCAGCTAGGAGATAAATTAAACTTCTTCTCCAGGTTTCTTGTCGTGTAGTCGGCCTTGTCCCTGTTTAGTTTCTTTCTTCTGGTTGTGGTCCAAGGGCTGCCAGTCAAGTTCTATTTCTTTTACAACCCATCTACAGGTAGGTTTAAATTTCCAGTAATTGATTATTCTTGTAGAAAAAAGTTATAAAAATCCTTTTTTTATATATATTAAAAAAACCCGAGAGGTCTGCAGTTCCACATCCTATCTCTCACATCACGCGACACCCCAGGTTTTGCATTCCTGAACCACTTCACAAATTGCTACTGCCCCTTGTTCTTGTACAATGCTTTTTTTGCAAGGTCATATTAACAGTACCAACTGCATTCCATTTAGCCATATGTAATTTGCCCTTTAAATTCATGCTGGATCTTGCTTATTGATCCTTGTTTTTCCAAGTGACTGATAATTTTCTCCCCAGTTGCTTTTAATTTTTATTTTTTAAAGCCACCAATATTAGATTAACTAAACAATAATAGCCAAGTTTACACATTCCTGTTTTTTGTGCAAAGATGCAATCTTTGCAATCCTCTAAAACTCTGCCATTGCCTCTATCTCTAAAGTAACTCCATCACTAACTTCCTTTAGCAATGTGGGAAGCAACTCATCCAGATCAAGAACTAAAGCACCTTTGTCAACACTATTTCATTCTGATTTCTTATATCTTCACATTGAGAAAGAGCTTGACAAAAGTTCCCTTCTTTCTTCTTCCCAGAAGCAAAATTAGCACCTTAGAAATTCTTTCTGCTTCCAATAGATCTATTAATCTAGGTCCCCAATCATTCACAATGTCCCTTCAAAAAGTTCATTATTATTTTTCTTTCAGAAAACTTTTGGATTCCCTTTCATGTTTGCCATTATCTATTGTCATATTCACTCATTACCAATATGCCTTTGTGACATATAGAAATGTTTTTGGGAGATAAATTGGGAAAAGTTTGTTAGAATAGGTCACATGCAAACACGTTAAAACAGATCTTATTTAAAATACTGGACCTCTTCCCCATGCTAGACATATTGGCTCCACAGGTTTTGGACGAGCTTTGAAGAGTGCTCAAGAGACTTCACTAATGGATTGTTGTTTACAAAAGGCAACGCATGAAACATCTTGTTGGAGCCACAGATTGTCTGGAAGATAATTTGTTCTAAGAGGGACATATGGTTTGCAAGCAGAGAGTCAAACAGATTTTCTGTGAGAGAGAGACACACACACAAAGATCCCTTCAGTGTTACAGATAGCAACAGTCGCTGGGACTGGAACAGGACAAGCTGGCAAGCTTGTGGAAAGCCCCATTTTGGAAAACATCCTGGTCAAAGCCCTTGTGGTTCATGCAAGTGGAGAGGACTGGCTGTCTAATTTTTCACTTGGAATAAGAGAAACAAAAAGGAACTATGTGGTGACCCGAAAGAGGTTATCATCTGGAGAACCCTGAAGGGGCAAGTTTTTTCAGCAAGACACTGACGTGACTGATGGAAGTACATCAGTTGTGGATGTCCTGGAACAACAAATATCTCTCTGAAAACCGACAAGAACCTTCCTGAGTGGTAACCATTTATCTTTCAAGCACCAAAGCTTGGTGAACTTTATAAATGTTAAATTCTGTGCACAGTATTAGCAGTGAACTTGGAGGTATGAGAAGTGAGATTGAACTTTTCTGAACTTACACACAATACATACAAGTGCACTTAGAATTAGAAGGGGGTTAAGTTAGGTTAGTTAAGTCAATAGTGATACGTTAAAGTGTGATTTTGTTTTCATATTTAAAGATAATTAAAAGCAATTTTTGTTTAAATAACATTTGTCTTGATGAATATCTATTTGCTGCCGGGTTTTGGGGTCCTCTGGGCTCATAACACCTTTCATTTTTGAAAGTTCAGCCCAATTCCACATTGTTATGAAACTAACATTTAATCTTTCAACAAATGAAAACATTACTAAATTATGCAAATTCTAATTGAAACAGCAGCACTAACACTACGAATGAAAGCCAAATCTACTTGGCCAATCACTGGAATGGCAACACCAAGGGACACAAACAGAACGTTGTATAATGCCAGAATCAGCAGTTTAGGTTAAACAAGACCTGAAATTATGAATACATGACTGATGGAAACATTTTAAAGGCTGCAAGCCTTACCAACATCCTGAAGATCAAACTAACTACTGTGGTTAATTAAGACAACAAAAAAGTATATCCACTGAGGCAGGAGCTTCAACAGGCAGTCAATACTACAAGATGCATTTAGAATGTCCACCATTCTATGCTATATTCTGTCAGAAAATAGTCTATGATTAGATTAAGAGGCACAGAGAAAGGCACAGAAAAGTTGAAGCAAGCACAGATCAGCCAGATCATAATCAATGGTGGAGCAGACTTAAATTACTCATGCTATTTTTTTTGTTTTGAAAATTTTATTTGTAGTTTTACAAATTCATGTTATACAAGCATTATAGGGGAACACTCCTCCCCTAATGCGCCATTCTTTGTTGAGTCCTCTCTTCCTTCCCCCCTCCCCCATCTTTCACCCTCCCTCCTGCTTCATCAATAAAGACACGAACATCAATTACTAAAAGTAACACTACAAATGCACGAAGAAAAAAGTGTGGGGGGGGTGGGAGGGAGAAGGCTGACAGCACTTCCAATTGTATGCTAATGTTCACTGTATTCCTGTTGAGAAAGGCCCTGGGAAGGTTGATCACACCTGTGCTTCAATGTGTTGCAAGTATGGCTGCCACACCTTAATGAATGTGTCATATCTCCCTCTTAAGTTGTAAATAATTTTCTCCAAAGGAACATGCTCCTATTTTCTCATGTTCTTTCTGCTCCAGTCCTCACAGTATTTCAGTTGTTGCTTAACCCCACCTATAAATCACCCCGTAGTCTAGTTGCTTTTTGTGAATATTTTCCACAATAATAATTACAATTATTCATGTAATTGTGTCTCTTCAAAATGTTCACATTTTTTAGCTTTAGTTCTTTGATGTCAACTATTTAGTAATGCTCTCAAATAAATCATATACAATCTTAGGAAAAAGCAAAATAAAATTTTTCTGCACCATCAATTTGTACAAATTCACTAGCAAAAGTGCATGATGAAAGTTATAATTTGTATAGTATGAAAATGAAAATTCTGGCATTCTCTATTCTTGATCAAGATCAGTAATTGCTCATCTACAGTATTTCATATAGCAGTGGGTTAGTTAAACACAATTTACCCCAGAGGAACTCGGGTGGTCAAGTAGCATCAGTGGGACGAAAAAAAACTGGTTATGTTTGGGTGCTGGAATCTTTCATCAGAATAGATTGCGGAGGAGACAGTGCCAATATGAGGTCAGCATAAGTGGAGGATTGGTGGGCCAGGGAGAAGTGAAAGATGCCAGAATGAGGGAGTCAACAGGAAGATGCTAGAGGGAGATAGAAGGAAAGGAACAAGGTGGAGGAAGACTTGCATGGCTTGGGGAGTTGGGGGGGGGGGAGGGTGTGTGATAGGTGGGGTCAAAGGCTATAGACCTATAATCTGATTAGAAGAAAATGGTGTTATAAGGAGAGAACAGATGGAACTGAATGCAAGGCGGAAGGGAGAAAGGAAGAATTCCAAAGGGGCAAAATAGTGGGGAAGAGGAAGGAACCAGAGTGGAAGATGAATGAGAATGTGTGGGGAGTGGAATGAGGAAAAAAAGGAAATAGTTCAAAGAGGGCACAGGTCACCTGAAATTGGAAAATTCTGTTTATACTAATGACCTATAGATTGTTCCTTTACTTTACATTGAGCTCACTCTGGCCGTGGAGAAGACCCAGGACCAAAAGATCAGATTGGGAAGGGAAACTGAAACAGCATGCAATCAAGAGCTCGGAATGGTCACTGTAGATTGATCATAGATCAGGTGTCCTGAAAAACAGCCTCCAGGCCTGCATTTTGTCTTTCTGACACAGAAAAGGCTACGTCAGGAGCAGCGAGCACAAATGAATCTTTACCTCGAATGGTCAGGCTGGTTGAGACGCTGAATGGTGAAGGAGACGGTGCAAGAGAAAGTATTACAGTTCCTGTAGTTGCAGACAAAGGTACCGGGCTATGCAGAGGTAGGTGAGGACAGAATGGGCAGACAAGGGATTTAGAGAGGAATACCCCAAGGCTGATAGAAAGTTTTTTTTTGGGGGGGGGGGAGGAGGAGGAGGAAAAGGAGCAGTGGTTATGTCCTGTGGTCAGGTCCAGTTGCAGCTGACAGAAATGATAGAGGATGATGTGCTGAATGCAGAGGATTGTGGGGTGAAAGGAGAGGACAAAAGGAACCCTATCCCTGTTCTTTTTTTTGGGGAGGGATGGGGGGAAAAGGAGAACCAGTGTAGAACTAAAATGCAGAAAATGTGATATAGATCTGTTGATCATTGTACAAGGGAAGCTGCACCATTTGAAAATGAAAACATTTCACATCCCTTGGAATGGAATGCTTCATCCTAATAGCAGATACAGCAAAAGTGGAGATACTGGGTGTGATAGTACAGGATACTATCACCAGTGTATATATTTACATAGAGTAGTAGTGATTGGCTGAGAGCCATAGCCACGCCCACTGGCAGGTCATAAAGGGCTGCTCCTAACCAGACCCAGGTCAGTCTGGATTGGTCGACCTCGATGTAATACACTCCAGTCTTTTGTTAATAAAAGCCTTGCTTTGAGTCAACAAGTCTGAGTCATTCGACGCGGTACACTGGGAGAAAGGGATGTTATCCTCACAGGAGACCTGATAAGAGGTGTAATCAAGGTAAAAGTGGTTCATTGGGCCACATAACAAGGAGGTTGTCGTCAGAGGGGTGGGGGGGGAGAAAGAGGGGAGTTTCAATGGGGTTGAAGTTACATTGCTTAATGATGGTACTGTAGGTTTTGTTCTTTAAAAAGGGAAAGCAGCAAAACATCAATGATGTTAAATGACAACAACAGTTTTCTGATTTTACTATAACAAAGAGTCAAGTTAAAACTAATCAAACTAACATAGTGGGATCACCATTTGTAATTTTTGGATTGCAACTAAATGCCAGTATTCCAGTACCTTCAAAAATTACGTGGTGCCAGCCTGGTAGATATTTCTGGATTAACAGATGTTACTCCTGTTAATACTTCAACCCACTTTTAATTATTTTTAAGATGTTACATAATAGATAAATTCTTCAGTATCACAGGAGGTTGCTGAGAAACATGGCAACAGGGCCATGAACAGTTTGAGGAAAATCATTCAATGAGATGTCAAACCATCAGAATTTCTGAACAATGGATACTCCTCGAGTTGATTTTTTTTAAAAATTAAAACCTCAGCCATTGAGAAAAATAGAATTGTTAAAATATCAAAGGGTTCCTGATGATCATTTATGAATTGTTTTGATGGAAGTAAAAAGTTAGGAGAAGATTTTTCTCAGTTCTGATACTTCCCACTCATTTATAAACACACACATGAAAGATTACCATAAACTGTTCATGAGTGTAGTTTTCCCACTTTTTTTAAAAAAAGGGTGAAAAAGAGCAGTTTACATTTATTACTTACAAGCTTCAGGTCTTCAGTATGAGAAAGCAACTTTAGATAAGCACCACCACATTCAATACCATTTTGGAAGTTCACTTCATACCTGTAAAACAATTTCAGGTATAAATGCATAGTATTCACCAAATTTTTAACCTTTCAACAGGAAACAGTTTACAAGATATTTTTCATTTTCTGAACCTGAAAACTCTTCCTCTGACCCACTGATTTGTACTAGGAAATACTCAAATTACAATTTTGTTCCACAACAAAGTCTCAAATTAAAGCTCATCTAAATAATTTAAACTTATTCTTTTCAAATCTATTCCTTTTATTTTCCTCCTAGCTCAACTTACTGCCCATTTTATTGCTTCTCTCCATTTATCATTTCTGAAAAACAGCTTCTGCCATGAGCTATCCACCTTCAATAACCCTTGTAAATCTTTGGCAATTATTAAAGAGCTGATTAAATTTAAAACAATTTATGAATAATTCTTGATGGCCAGATATGGGTGAAGAGCATTAAGTTTACCTGCCAGTTGTGATGGTAACCATTTTTTTTTACTGCAATTAGCATGTATATTAGAGTACTGCAATAAAATCTTTGATTTCTTTCAGCACCCATTTAAAAATGTGGACAATTTCAATCCATAGGAGTCTACCCCTGTTGGCACATTGTCCTTTTATGGGTACTTAAATATTCAATGTTAATTTATTAGATATTCCTGGCAAATTATCTTAGCAATTTTGGTAGTTCACATCTTGGTTTCTGCCATGTTGTATTTCTCTGCTTTCCAATCACAGACAATACGGACAACTTTGGGATTATGAACAAAATTTTCAGAACTCCCTTATGATCATTAAATCAAGTTCAAAATGTTTTGCCCTCAATTGAACCTTCAAAAGCAAGAAGACCACAATGCTGGAAGTCTAAAAAACAATTAATGTTTCCAATATTCAGATGGTGGGAGAAATGATTTAATACTGAGTCACAAAGGCTCAAGGGAAGGTAAGATCAAAAGGAGAAGGCAAGAAATTAATCAGCAATGTGAATTTAGTGCAAGGAAAAGTAACAAGTTCAATTTTTAAAGAGTTGTAATGGGAAGAAGCAGACCTACTTTAAATTATAAAAACCAAAACACAGGCACATTACAATAATCCAGAATGAAAAATTGGAGTTCAACAATTTAAGCATTTTCAGAATTCTCATTACATTTCCAGCCACCAGTTTCCCTTTGCAATTTATAGATGATTCTAGTTCTTATTTACATTCATTATCAATTTCACTTGTTATCCACTCTTCTGCAGCTGTTTGCTCATGTTACCTTCCCCTTTTCTGCATTGTAAAGTGTTTTTCATACCAACTTTTCTTTCATCTAAGAGTCTACTGATCTGAAACAGATTTACTTTTTTTCTTCCAAATCTGCTGGAGGTACTCAGCTGGTCAAGCAACATCAGTGGAAGAAAAAGAATGGTTGATGTTTCAAGCCTCTTTATCAAGGCTGAGGAAATGTAGCACAGAAGCAGAGCAAAGAGGATAGGGTAGGAAGGGGTGAAACCAGGGCCCATATGGGATTGGTGAATCATGACGGAGGATTAGCAGCAGTCAAAGAAAGAAAGAGAGGCCAGAGAAACAAACAAGTCAGGTGGAACAGGAGTCAGGCAGGGTACAACTTGTGCCAAGAAGGCAGACTGCCAGTCCTAGAATCTGGTGAGAAGCTAAGACATGGTATAAAGAGACCAGATCGAACTGAAGGGGGCAGGGGAGAGAAAGAAGAGAGCAGAAGAATCCATGGGGAAATAGGGTGGAGGGAGATGAAGTCAAAAAGGGGGATTGAGAATGAGTGCAGAGCTGGGTGACAAAAAAAGAGAAGGGGTACAAAAAGGAGAGGGAACTCATTACATGAAATTAGAAAAATCAATGCTGTAGAACACTTAAGTGGAACACAAGGTGTTGTTCCTCAAGCTACATTGGGCTTGCATGAATTTTAGAAATGGGCTTGCAATTTGTTCCAAAACAATGTACTTACTGGACAATTAAAGGTTCTCCATTAAAGGTAAAGGGTTTTGTCAGTGGAGCTGAAATTGCATGATGCTTTGCTTTGGACTTCAATACTAAACTTTTGTCCCCAGGTACCTTGTTTTCCATCAACTCCTCTACTGCCCATTTTCCTACAAAATAAATCAAAACATTCACTGGTTCATTTAAATAAACTTGGAAAAGCACTTATTTAACAATCCATTTTAATTTCAGATTTTGAATTTGGCAACATCACCCAAAAAGATAGATACTTTACCTTTGATAGTGTCTTACTAAGAAAATGACCCTGTATAATGTATATGTAATTACTGTATTTTCAATCAACACGCACACACATATAACACACAAGCATATAATGTGCAGAAAATCATAAATTGAGTAAAAATATTTTTGTATAGCGCACACATGCATATACTGCGCGGGTGTAGTATTCTACATTTTGGCTCAAGTGCAATTTGCGTTTACTTGGGACACTAGACAAAACACATTCCATAGTCCCACTATCTGCACAGTTAATTCCCCTGCAATTTATCCATTCAACTTCCCCCAGAAGTGTCAATTGCCCATTATATCAATGATATCCTCCTGCCACTCATTAACAAGCTTTGGCGAGGAATCAATTAAATAGATCGAAGACAGGCTTAGAGTTAAACAGGATTTTAATTCTGTCATGATTTAAAAAGCCTTTCTTTAAAAGAAACCTTATGATGTTAATCTCCTCCCTCAGAGGAGATGTCTGGGCAACTAACATTGATAGGGTGCAGTGCCTGAGCCAGAATATCCTGTTTCTCAAAATACAATAGCATTCAGGCTAAAGAGATATTCTCAAAATCAAAATTGTGAATTTTGCCATTTGTATGTACCTAGTTCCCACGCTTGCTATAAATTTTGTGAGTTCTTTCACTGCTTTTACTTTTCACACGCTTGCTGTAAACTGCCAGTGTGACTGTCCCACACCCACTATAAATTGTATGCATTGTTTCAACTTGCAAATATAGTCTCACATAGCGTGCACATGCATATACCACACAGTAGGTTACCTGGTTTGTAAAAATATGAGTAATCTCAATCAAAACAATGAATTATGCATTTTCTCAAATTTTGAGGTGGGATATGCAACCTAGGTCCACAAGAAATGTCATGACAGACCAAAAGCAAATATACACACAAAAAGTGTACCTCTGTCTTAGCCTTCTACTGAAAAAATGTAGAATGCAAAAAAGGCCAATTCTGCAAACATATGCTAATATGAATCACAGGACTGTGGCGGCCTATGCACAGAGACGCGGCTGGCACACAAAATGGCCAATGAACACAGCAACCGTGTGGTCCTGGGGGTGACGCCACTCGTTGTCCCAGATGATCCCCTGCACGTCAGGAAGACAGCGAGCTATGGCTGGAACATCGGCCAATTCCCAAGCCAGCACTACGTTGAGGTGGTGCCCTGATGTCAGCATCTGGGGCCCATATAAACACAACAGCCAGTGCAATAAACCAATTTCAACTTCATGGCTTTGGTGTGTGTCATTCTTTTCCATACTCACGTAGCGCAAACGCTACAGGACCCTCAAATTCTGACAGAGTACCAAATGCACATTGATAACCAAACATAGAAAAGCAACTTTGCAATTTTAGTCAACCAAACCAATTCTTACAGAATGGTCACCACTAATCATTGACTAATTGGTTGTATTAATTTGGTTAATGAATATTCTACCAACATTTTTTTTAATACCTTTTTCAATCACTGCCCATATTTATTCCCAAGTCCTTTTTTGACAATTTCAAATCAATTATTATGCCATAAGGCAAAACAAGAAACCTAGATTGAATAAAAGGGATCTTCAGAACACTAGAAATAATGGGGGATTAGCCTTACCTAATTTCCGTTTTTACTACTTGGCTATATAAACATAAGAAATATGTTACTTTTGTTGCATTATTAAAAGAATATCCTAATTGGATTGAGATGGAGTTGAAGTCGCTCAGAAGTACCTTCCTATGGGTGGTTTTGAGGTCATCTTTATCTATCTCTATTCAAAAATTGACAAAGAACTTAATAATGACACATAGATTGAAGATTTGGAGTCAATTCAGAAATTTTTTTGGACTTACTGGATTTATAGTTAGAACTCCTATAATATCTAATTATTTATTTCAACCAGCTATTTTAGATGCCAGTTTTCAAGAATGGAATTTTTTTTGTATTAATAGCGATGATTTAAAAAAAATACATTTTATCTCTTCAACAATTAAGATGATATTGAACCTATCAAATAGACATCATTTCAGATACTATCAAATTCAACATTTTGTTTGAAGCTTTTAACATTTCCTACTCTTCCTGACCCAATTTTTTTTAATATAAAATCGATGAACGCTTCGAGCTATAATTTACTCATAAAGGCATAATATCTGCTTTATATTTTAAACCATTGAGCATGAAATCAATTTCTTTAAGTGGAATCAAAACTGAATGGGATAATGATCTCATTATCTCTTCCTCAGAGGAAGAATGGACTTCAATTTTGGGTCTGATTTACTATTTATCATTGTGCATTAGGCATAATCTTATTCAATTCAAAGTGCTACATCATGTACATTTCTCCAAAGTCAAACTTGCTCGAATTTATTCTGATATTAGTTCACTTTGAGACAAATGTAAAATATTCAATGTCTCTTTGTTACATATGTTTTTGACTTGCCCTAACTTGCAAAAATATTGGACCAACATTTTTGGAACTTTTTCCAACCTTATTTAGGTTCACTTTAGATCCATGTGTGGTAATTGCATTATTTTATCTTCTAATCAAAAACAGGTTATTTATTAGTAAGAAGGGCAATTCTGTTAAAATAAAAAGACAAGTTCCCACTGTTACGGGGTGTATTATATTTTATATAAGTAGGTCTTTAAGAGGTAGATTGTGGAGGTTTAGTGTGTAGGTCACTTCAGAGTAAAACTTCACAAAAGACATCTCATTTAAAATGCAAGAGCTTTGCTGAAAATAGACATTGAGGCATTAGTGCCTTTGCAAAAACAATGAAACTACTTTGGAAGGAATTTCAGAAGCAGGCGCAAATGGATTGATGGCCAGGCTCAGGAAACTGATTCTGGTGCTGGTAATCTGTTTGGTTGCAGTTTGCTGTTCCAAGAGGGGCAAAAAAAAAACCATGTGATTCATATATATATTTTATGCGAGAGCGAGAGAACATGGCAAGCTGGTAGGCTTGTTGAAAATCCTATTTTGAAGACAGGTTGAGAGTTCTGAGCAGTTTAAAGTTGTTCATAGAGCTCATATGTCTAAAGATAAACTCCATCACTTTTATTTTCATATCGATCCTATATGTGATAAATGTCAATTGGAAATAGCTTCCCTTACACATATGTTTTGGTCCTGTCCCTCTTTACAGAATTATGGGAAGGAAATTTTTTCCATTATATCTACCGTTTTGAATATTGATTTACAACCACATCCCATTACTGCAATTTTTGGATTACCTATGATAGATTTGACTTATTTATCTCTTCCTGCGGATCGTATGATTGCTTTTCTTACACTAATGGCTAGAAGATCTATACTATTGAATTGGAAAGAGGTTAATCCTCCCACTGTTTTCCAATGGTTTACCCAAACTATACTATGTTTAAATTTAGAGAAAATTAGAAACTCTGTCTATGAATCCCCTTCTAAGTTTAAGTTAACCTGCCGACCATTTATTCAATTTTTTCATTTGTGGTGAGTTGATCTGGCTCTGTTTTCTTTTTATGATTATGTATGATAATTGGGCTGTTAGATGAGATCGGAGTGATCGGCGTGGCTTAGCTATATCGGTAGGTTTTTTTTTAAGTTTTTTAATTCAGATGTTTTTTCTTCCTTTTTGGGGTTTTTTTTCTCTTTTTTTAATATATTTTTATTAATTATATCTTTTTTTTAGAGATAGTTCATACTCTAAACTGATCTAAAAAAATTTTTTATGATATATTTTTATTCTGCAATATTATTGTTTAATATCTCTGTATTAATTCGTTATTTACTATGTATTTTTCATATCTCTTTGAACTGTATGTGTTTATAAATTATAATAATAATAAAAAGATTGGAAACGAAAGAAAGAGAGTTCTGAGTTCAGCCTGTTGAAGACCCTTGAAGTCCTTACAGGAGGAAATTACTGGCTAGAATGTTTCTCCTGAAATAAGGGAAACAAGACGAATTCTGTGGTGACCTAGAAGAGGTTGTCATTTGGAAAACCCATGATGGGGCAAGTTTCTTTGGCAAGACATTGAAGTGTCTGATCGGAGAAAATCAGTTTGTTTGTGTGTCCAACGAGCAACAAATCTCTGAAACAAACAAGAACCTTGCTGGGCAGTAACCATTTACCTTTAAGCACCAGAGCCTGGTGAAAATTCATAAATGTTAAATTCTGTTCACAGTATAAGAATTGCCTGATATCAGTGAACTTGGAGAAGTGAGAATGGACTGTGAATCAAAGGACTTTTCTGAACATATACACATTACATACACATGCACTTAGAATTAGAACAGGGTTAATAGTGAAAAGTTTGATCCTGCTTTTATGTTTAAAGAAAATTAAAAGCAACTTTTGTTTAAGTAACCATTTGTCTTGGTGAATTTGTATTGCTGCTGGGTTTTGGGGTCCTCTGGAATCATAACACATAATCAATGGGTATTAGATATTATGTCTTTTTTAAAATTTGGAGAAAATTAGGCATAATGGAACGAAAATCAAGATTTCTTTTGATAAAACCTGGGGCCCATTTACAGCTCACTTTCATCATAGCTCCTAATTAGTCAAATTATGGATGTCACTGGGTGTGCTTGTTTGGATCCACTGAGGCTGCTTGTTTGAATTTAACACCATGTACAATATGTATTTTAACCTCTTGTTGTGGGTTTGAATTTTCTTTTCCTTTCATTTTTTTCTTACTTTTATCTTATCATTTATTGGATTTAGAATTAAGTATTGCTACTGTATCATATGTTATTATTTGTAAATCTGCAAAGGTTTCATTGCAATTGATTTACTGCTTTTATTGTTTGTTTTTCTATTAAAACAATAAAAATGGAAAAGAAAGAAAAGCAACATGCAATGCACAATCATGCTGCAGAAACTCAGCAGGTCACACAGCACCCAAAGGATGCAAACGGTAACCAACATTTTGGGCTTGGGCACTTCATCTTGTATTCCTTCAAGTAGGACAAGTGCTAAACTAATTTCCAAGCCTATCTCTGTATTTCCTCCATGCTCAAAAACCAAACTAAGCATTTGCATTGTGGGAGAGAATTCCAAGGAATTAGTCCTCAAGAAATGGCTCCTTATTTTAATCCTGTGCAGCCAGCCCACATTCCAAGACCATAACCAGAGAACTGAATATTCTCCATTTCTAACCATCCACCTTGTCAAAGTTTCCATCAACTTTCTATATTTCGGGGAGGAGTCACATGATGGAGTAGTGGCCGGTAGGGTAAAACCAGCCCTCTCCAGAAAAGAAGTAAAAAGTCAAGAAAAGACAAAGTTCAACAAATATAAAATATAAGAAATAAAAGATAAAGTTGCAGAGAATAGAAAAAAGATGGCACCCAAGAAGGAAAAAGTAAAAACAACAGGAAAAAAAGAAAAGACACCGGAAAATCAAGGAGAAGGCCTTACCTGCACAAAGGAACAGGGAGCCGTGGTGGCGAAGAGCGCCAAATCTCTGAGGTTGCCATCGGTCCTGGGGAGTCGCGAACCCCCCCCCCCCCGACCGGTGGACTGCAAAAATGACTCTCTTTTTCTTCTTTCTTTGGCTTGGCTTCGTGGACGAAGATTTATGGAGGGGGTAAAATGTCCATGTCAGCTGCAGGCTCGTTTGTGGCTGACAAGTCCGATGCGGACTCTATGAGCCAAACAAAAGTGCGCAACTGCACACGTGCGAGGAGTTGCGCATAAGCAGTGCGTAATCTAAGGTACGACAGGAGGGGGGCTCAGCCGAGGAGCGGGCAATCACGGCGCGACCAGCTGAGGGACGCCCGACACCAGGGCTCTCTGCTGGAAGATGAGGAAAGCAGCAGGAGAGGGAGTGAAGTACCAGGTGAGAAAGAAAGTCGATGGGGTGAACAGCAAGAGGAGCAGCAGCAGGAGGCCTGACAGATGAGCAGCTCAGAAGGAGAGGACCAACAACAAGAAGCCAAGCAAGAAGAGGCCCGACAAAGTGAGACAAGCAACTCATCAGAAAAATCAGAAGACACACAGATACAAAGAAGAAGACGACACAAACACAGGTACAGACACAGAAGAAGAGGAAGAAGACCAAGATCTTCACAGAGAAATAGAAGGCAAAACAGATGGACAGAATATAGATAAAGCTTTTTTTGAAGAACAAATTAGAGCATTAAAAGAATGGTTGTCATTAGAATTTAGTACAATTAAAAGAAAAATGAAAAGAACAGAAGATAAAATGCAGAGATTAGAACTAGTCATGACAGAAATAGGGAAAAGAGTAGAAAATGTAGAAAAACGAGAAATGGCTGGAAAAATGGAAGTAAATGACTTAAGAGGAAAATTGGAAGAAAGTGATAAAAAATTAAAGAGACACAAGAGTTGTTAGCTCAGAAAATTGATATGTTGGAAAATTATAGTAGGCGAAACAACATAAAAAATAGTGGGCCTGAAGGAAGATGAAGAAGGCACAGATATGAAGGAATTTATAAAAGAATGAATCCCAAAGCTCCTGGGAACGACAGAAATGTAGGAAGAAATAGAAATAGAAAGGGCACACCGAACACTAGCTCCAAAACACAGATACATCAAAAACCAAGATCCATTTTAGTATATTTTTGAGATATACGACAAGAGAAAATATACTGGAGCGGGCAAGGAATAAAATTAGAGAAGATAATAAACCATTGGAATTCAAGGGTCAAAAATTTTTTTTTTTTACCCAGACATAAGTTTTGAACTCTTAAAGAAGAGGAAGGAGTTTAATACAGTAAAAATCGATCCTATGCAAAAAAGGTTATAAATTCATGTTAAGATATCCAGTTGTGCTTAAAATATTAATCCCCGGGGAGCAAAACGGACTGTTCTCAGATCCAGAGGAAGCACAAGAATTTGCAGAATGTTTGCATGCAGGTCAGGAGAGATGAAGAGATGTAATAAAAATGAAGAACAGCGATAAAGTATATATAAAAATATAAAAACAATGTATATGTAAAGAACAAAAGAAGGGAAAGAGAAGGGAAGGAAGGAAGGGGAAAAAAGGGAGAACTTTGTTATGTGTAAAAAAAGGTGTTTTCTGGGGGGTGTGGGGGAGAGAATAACCGTCACCGTGAAATCAGTTAAAGCTTGCGAACAGGATCACAATCCAAATGGAAAAGGGAGTTGTGGTTGCCCGGCAAGGGATAAGGGGCAACTCAGAGGGAGGGGGGTATTTGGGGTTAAGGTAATATTGGATGTGACCGTTTTGAGTTTTGTGTGCCCGATGGAGATGTGGGGGGGCTGGTAGTCATGGTGGGGAGCTGGCTGATGGAGGACCTCAGTTTTCTTCAGGCTGACTTCCAGGCCAAACATTTTGGCAGTTTCCGCAAAGCAGGACGTCAAGCGCTGAAGAGCTGGCTCTGAATGGGTCAACCAGTTTACCTATCTCGGCTGCACCATTTCATCAGATGCAAGGATCGACAATGAGATAGACAACAGACTCGCCAAGGCAAATAGCGCCTTTGGAAGACTACACAAAAGAGTCTGGAAAAACAACCAACTGAAAAACCTCACAAAGATAAGCGTATACAGAGCCGTTGTCATACCCACACTCCTGTTCGGCTCCGAATCATGGGTCCTCTATCGGCACCACCTACGGCTCCTAGAACGCTTCCACCAGCGTTGTCTCCGCTCCATCCTCAACATCCATTGGAGCGCTCACACCCCTAACGTCGAGGTACTCGAGATGGCAGAGGTCGACAGCATCGAGTCCACGCTGCTGAAGATCCAGCTGCGCTGGATGGGTCACGTCTCCAGAATGGAGGACCATCGCCTTCCCAAGATCGTATTATATGGCGAGCTCTCCACTGGCCACCGTGACAGAGGTGCACCAAAGAAAAGGTACAAGGACTGCCTAAAGAAATCTCTTGGTGCCTGCCACATTGACCACCGCCAGTGGGCTGATAACGCCTCAAACCGTGCATCTTGGCGCCTCACAGTTTGGCGGGCAGCAGCCTCCTTTGAAGAAGACCGCAGAGCCCACCTCACTGACAAAAGGCAAAGGAGGAAAAACCCAACACCCAACCCCAACCAACCAATTTTCCCTTGCAACCGCTGCAATCGTGTCTGCCTGTCCCGCATCGGACTGGTCAGCCACAAACGAGCCTGCAGCTGACGTGGACTTTTTTACCCCCTCCATAAATCTTCGTCCGCGAAGCCAAGCCAAAGAAAAGAAGAATATTGGATGTGGGAGTTGTTGGAGTATTTTAATGTTTTAAATGTGTTGTCATACATTGAGTTTAAAAAGGTTAAAACAGACTTGAAAATGGGGAAAAAGGGGGATGGTGGTGGTGAGGAAGCGGAAATGAGGTGTAAACAGGATATGAGGTGGCCACATTGAACTATATGACTATAAACATTAATGGAATACTTAACTAAATTAAAAGAAAGAGGCTATTAAATTTACTGAAAAAAAGAAAAAATAGATAAAGCATTTGTGCAGGAAACACATCTAACTGAAGTGGAACATAACAAATTAAAGAGAGACTTGGTAGAACAAGTTGTGGCAGCATCATATAATTCAAAAGCTAGAGGTGTAGCTATATTAATTAATAAAAATTAACCAATCAAAATAGAGGAGGAAATAATAGATCCAGCAGGGAGGTATGTAATGATAAAGTGTCAGATATATTCAGAATTTTGGAATTTGCTTGATATATAAGTACCTAATGAAGAGGATCAAAAGCTTAAGCAGGATATTTTTTTGAAGATTGCAGATACACAAGGAAATATATTGATAAGAGGGGATTTTAACCTTAATTTGGATCCAATGTTGGATAAAACTGGACAAAAGACAAGCAAAAAGAATAAAGTGGCCAAATTTATGGTTAAATCAATGCAGGAAATGAAAGTTATGGATATATGGAGGAGACAGCACCCAAGAGAGAAGGAATACTCATATTATTCAAGTAGGCATAAAACATACTCAAGGATTGATATGTTTTTGTTGTCGGCCCATATTCAAGGGAGAGTTAGGAAAACTGAATATAAAGCTAGATTGCTGAGTGATCATTCACCCCTGTTATTAGCAATAGAACCCACCAAGAACATATCTCTCTCTTTTCTCTTTGGCTTGGTTTCGCGGACGAAGATTTATGGAGGGGCAATGTCCACGTCAGCTGCAGGCTCGTTTGTGGCTGACAAGTCCGATGCGGGACAGGCAGACACGGTTGCAGTGGTTGCAAAGGAAAATTGGTTGGTTGGGGTTGGGTGTTGGGTTTTTCCTCCTTTGTCTTTTGTCAGTGAGGTGGGCTCTGCGGTCTTCTTCAAAGGAGGTTGCTGCCCACCGAACTGTGAGGCGCCAAGATGCACGGTTTGAGGCGATATCAGCCCACTGGCGGTGGTCAATGTGACAGGCACCAAGAGATTTCTTTACGCAGTCCTTGTACCTCTTCTTTGGTGCACCTCTGTCACGGTGGCCAGTGGAAAGCTCGCCATACAACACGATCTTGGGAAGGCGATGGTCCTCCATTCTGGAGACGTGACCTTCAGCAGCTGTTGGATCTTCAGCAGCATGGATTCGATACTGTCAGCCTCTGCCATCTCGAGTACTTTGATGTTAGGGATGAAGTCACTTCAATGAATGTTGAGGATGGAGCGGAGACAATGCTGGTGGAAGCGTTCTAGGAGCCATAGGTGATGCCGGTAGAGGACCCATGATTTGGAGCCGAACAGGAGTGTGGGTATTACAACGGCTCTGTATATGCTAATCTTTGTGAGGTTTTTCAGTTGGTTGTTTTTCCAGACTTTTTTGTGTCGTCTTCCAAAGGCGCTATTTGTCTTGGCGAGTCTGTTGTCTATCTCGTTGTCGATCCTTGCATCCGATGAAATGGTGCAGCCGAGATAGGTAAACTGGTTGACCGTTTTGAGTTTTGTGTGCCCGATGGAGATGTAGGGGGGGCTGGTAGTCATGGTGGGGAGCTGGCTGATGGAGGAGCTCAGTTTTCTTCAGGCTGACTTCCAGGCCAAACATTTTTGCAGTTTCCGCAAAACAGGACGTCAAGCGCTGAAGAGCTGGCTCTGAATGGGCATCTAAAGCGGCATCGTCTGCAAAGAGTAGTTCACGGACAAGATGCTCTTGTGTCTTGGTGTGCCAAAATTAAAATGTACTTTGAAATAAATACAGAATCAGTGAAAGACAAATTTATATTACGGGATACAATGAAAGCCTTCATTAGAGGGCAGATAATAAGTTATGTAATTAAGATGAAAAAGGACTACAATCGGGAAATAGAACAGTTGGAAAGGGAGATAGTAAGTACAGAAAAAGAACTAGCAACAAGGGATGATATAACAAAAAGAGAATTGGCGGACAAAAAAATAAAATACGAAACATTGCAAACATACAAGGTGGAGAAGAACATAATGAAAATAAAGCAAAAGTATTATGAGCTAGGAGAAAAAACACACAAAATATTAGCCTGGCAACTTAAAACAGAACAAGCTAAGAGAACTATTGGCATCAAGGAAAAAGGACAAATTACATATGGAGATTAATGAGAACTTTAAGGAATTTTATGAACAATTATACCAAACTGAGAATGAGGGGAAAGATGATAAAATAGAGGAATTTTTAGCTAAAATTGAACTGCTGAAATTGCAAGAATAGGAACAAAACAAACAGGGTGATGATGATGGCATCACGAACGTCCTGAGGCAGCTTTCCTTGGTCCCAGCAGAGCTTGAAAAACTCATGCAGTTTGGCATGCAGAGTTTTGCTACCAGCCTTCCAGACCTCTGGGGAGATTCCATCCGTACCTGCTGCTTTGCCACTTTTCAGTTGTTCAATTACCTTTCATGTCTCTTCCTGGGTGAGGAAGAGTAAATGGAACAACAGTACATGCAATTTGGGCATGTAGAAAAGTGAAAATGTTTTGGGAAGATCTAAATCAGATATTAAATAAAATCACAAAAAATAACATACCAAAAAATCCAGAGATCTTTCTTCTAAGTAATATAAGTAAGGAATTAAGCCTCAAATTGGATAAAGTGCAAAAAAGATTTATTATGATAGCCTTAGCAGTAGCAAAAAAATGTATAATGTCAACTTGGAAAATGGAAGAGAGCCTGTGGTACATGGAAATGAATAAATGTATTCCATTGGAAAAAATAACAATTAAAAATAATAAAGTCACATTCTTTGAACAAATTTGGGAACCGTACATCGAACATAACAGAGAGGGCTTGCCTCGGACCTCCATCCCCTAAAATGATAAGACGACAAAACTACTTGATCCAGTGTGTAAAAGTAGATGACACATTTTTCTTGTTTATTTTTCATTGTGTGATGACATTGTGTAATGGTTTTATTGTATTGTAGATGTTGAATATTTATTGGTTTTGGAGGGAGGTAGGAAGGGGGAAAAAGGGAGAAAATGCCACTGTGTATATTTAATGAGAAAAGTTTGTATATATTTTGGTTAATATGGTTCACAGTGTGAAAAATAAAAAATTATTTAAAACATTTTCTATATTTCGCTGTTCCCTCTGCTATATTTTCCCCTCCTCAAACTGACAATACTTCAAGTTAAAGAAAGAATGATGCACTAACACTCTAGCTAGGTCCTTAGATTAGATACTGTAAAATAAAGAATACTCAAGTCAATACAAGATGCTGGAAAATATATAAAGAACACTATACTGCAGAAAATTATTTTAATTCACCACAGTATTTTATTTAATCTGAGCTATATACAGGAAGAAATAATTACTCATCCTAAATGTTACTCAAACCAAATAACAATAATAGCACAACAAGACAATTCATGGGCCACTTTTAATTCCCCATGAGACAATGTCTTTCAGGGAATCCAGAAAATAATTATAATATTTTTAGGTCATTATGGACTTTGAATGTTACCTACCATCATATTTTGCAATATCTTCATCTGCTTCATCTTTCTTTGTTGTGGAGAAAACCCATCTTTAAATGAAATAACATACAAGATTGGAAAGTTATTTGTTCCAAGATAATTCTTCTCCGATGCTAACAGTGCCAGATTAAGGTATTGCAGGGCCTATAGTATTGACTTTAAAGGCGCCCTAAATTGTATCAGCTGACGCATGTGCGGTGAGGGGGAAGTGTGACAGCACTGAATGAAATGCCAGCTGGCACATGAGCATTGAGAGGGAAGTGTGACTGTGGTGCGCCCCCCCCCCCCTGCCACAAAAGACTTTCTGATAATGGCCATGCATGCCCATTTTAATAAGTTTGAAATAGTCTTAATTATCCAAATGATCTAAACAAAAATCATTCATCAGATCATATTCATTATTAAATTCAGAAGAATAAAGTTTAAAATAGAAATCTCTAAAGGCATATTTTATTTTAGAATGGTCAGTGGTTATTGTATCATCAGGGAGAGAAATCTTATTAATTTGGATTTTTTTTTAAATATCAAAATAGTTTTCAATTGAATGGCTAGTAATTTGCCAGATTTCTCTCCATGGATATAAAATAGACTCTTAGTTTTCAATACTGTTGTTTAATTGGACTAGTGGAAATTCAGTTCTCTGGTTATGGTCTTGAAATCTGGGTTGGCAGCATAGGATTAACTCCCAGTCTCTACTTTAGGCAAATTGTAAGTCAATCTTATTGATCAAATAATTTGACAACCTAACTAGGATTTCATTGTGCCCCAGATTATCAAATTGGAAATCTCTGGGCTTGAATTAACATCAAGAAAAAAAATGAATCTGATTTTCCTAAAAAAGTCAAAAACTCTTTCCTCTAATGTAATATGGTATTAAATCGTCACTGCTGTTTAGTACTTGGAAATTCTAAATTTAAAATTACTAGAGTGTGGTCTGATATAACTATGCCTTGATAGTTGCATGATTTAATCATGTTAATTAATTGATTATCAATTAAAAAAATGGTCAATCCTGGTATAAGCACTGTGCACACTCAAGAAAAAACCCCTTTACTAGTGGGATTTAAAAATCTCCATATATCAGACACTCACATATTGGATAAGAAACCTTTTTATTGCCAAAGCGGATTTGGAGGGATTTAACCTTTCTATTTAGACAACAGTTAAAATCCCGACCTAAAGTTAGTGAACATTTAAATAAATCCAATAATAGGGCAAAAATATTTTGGATCATTTGGAGATACCGATGATATCCCAGGAAAACAAAGTTTTCACAAGAAGAACTGCAAAAACACAATATCCTCTCTACAATCAGGCAAATCTCTGGGTCCAGTCGGATTTCTAGTGGAGTTTTACAAATTATTCTGTAAACAACTTATTCGCAACTAAACCTAGAATTTAATGATTCATTTCGTGAAGAGAAATTGCCTCCTTTTAATGAGGTTGCCATTTCTGTGATATTAAAAAAGGGAAAAATCCTGATAATTGTGTATCCTACAGATTTCTTTACTCAACATGGACATGAAGTTTTTAAATCAAAAATTTTAGCACATAGATTAAAGAATACCATAAATAATAAATTTAGACCAAACGGGGGACTTATCATAATATTCATAAATTAATATTATATATTCTCCTTCTATTCACCCTAATGAATGTATTCTTTCCTTAGACACTGAAAAAGCATTTGATAGAGTAGAATAATTTGCCAATTTAGTAAATTTAATTTTGGATCAGAATTTATTCAATGGATAAAACTTTAATTTATGCCTCCAATAGCATCAATTTGTACTAATCCTCAACTTTCAAAGTTTTTAAAATTACACCGAGGCATGAGATAAGGTTGCCCGCTAAGCCCTCTGCTTTTTGATTTAGTGGTTGAGCCGTGAGCTGTTGCTATATGAGCAAAAGAAGACTTTAGAGGCTTGTTTGGAAGACTTATTGAGCATCGTGAATGCAGATGACCTTTTACTTTTTGTGTCCACTCCACAGGTATCCATACCAAAGTTATCGTCATTACTTACATGCTTCAGTAAATTTGCAGGATACAAACTTAAACTGCATAAAAGCAAACTATTACCACTAAAAGGCCCACTTACTCTATATTCCAAGTATCCTTTTAAAATAGTGAAAGATCTAGGTATTATGATAATTAAGAATTTTTAAAACCTCTAAAGGAAACTTTGTAGTTTTATTTAATCAGACTAAAATAATACTTTCTGGATGGTCACCACTTTCTCTAACCATGATAGGCTGTATTAATTTGATTAAAATTAATATTTTAGCCAAGTTTTTATACTTATTTGAATCATTACCAATTTTTATTTCTGTCTTTCTTTGACACATTGGAATCATCTGTTATGTCATATATATGGCAAGGAAAGAAACCAAGAATAAATAAAAGCCATCTTCAGAACACAAGAAATGATGGAGGACTGTCATTACCTAATTTTAGATTTTATTATTGGGCAATGAATACAAGGAATGCTATTGTTCTTACAGTTTGATAATAGAGATGACTGCCCCAATTGGATGGAAACTGAATTGAAATCCCTTAAGAATACTTCCTTATGGGTGGTATTTGGCTCACTTTTACCTCTCTCTATTCCAAAACTAACAAAGAATTTAATAATGAGACAGATTGGAGTCTATGTTGGAATTTTTTTGGAATTAAGGGAATTATATTTACTTCTCCTATTCTACTCAATCATTTATTCCAACCTGTCATTTTAGATACAAACTATGAAGAATGGAATTGTCTAGAAAATAGTCTTAATTATTCTTAACAAAATGATGCTAGCTTTTTCCTATCACTATATATTCAGTGATTACCAGTGGCGGATCTAGGAAACATAGCACCTATGGCAAATACTGAAATTGTGCGCACCCCCCATTCAAACTTATTTATACATTTAGCACTTACACTGAAATTGCGCCCCCTTTCACTCCTCTCCCATTAAACTAACTTACACATTTTGTTAAA
Organism: Narcine bancroftii; assembly: GCF_036971445.1. NCBI lineage: Eukaryota > Metazoa > Chordata > Chondrichthyes > Torpediniformes > Narcinidae > Narcine > Narcine bancroftii. The sequence goes on along the minus strand of NC_091471.1, from coordinate 143,788,607 downwards.
ACAAGCTTACTTACGGTGGTGGCTGACTCAACACAGGATCAATGGCCGTCTTTGTTACCCATTATCCCCCACGTAGCTGGAACTGCTCTGTACTTCCCTGGCCCGGTGGCACTGTCAGAGAAACTCCAGCTGCGTGGGAGATTATGGATAACAAAGACAGCCATTGCTCCCGCATCGAGCCTTATCGCGACACGCTGGGAAGACCCAAAGCGGCCCGATTAGTTGCCGGAGCAGCACTCCAGTAAACTCTTGGAGCTCTGCACCCCTGCTGCTGTGTTGGAGTTAGAATGGGGGGTGGGCAGACAGCTTGGACTAGGAGTGAGGCGGTCAGTCAAGGTGCCCCCCCCCTCCCTTTTAAGGTTAACGATTTTAGTCTATTATCACCTTTAATCAGACTACTGAACAGCAGCTAGGAGATATAACACACCCTGGGGCCCATACCACTTGCAACTTTTCCTACTACATTAATCTGGCCCAGGATGTCAGTGTATTAACAAAGCAATAAGAAATGCAATAATTATTTAGTAGAAATTATTTGGATCTTTGCCAACACGTGAAAAAACTCTTACCCATCTAAATTTCCTCGATCAAATGTGTCAGCAAAGTGTACCTCTTCACTGGGCACTGGTGTCTTGTAGGGTACCTGCAATTTCATTGTGTACCAAAAGTAAAATTATATAAAACAGAAGATCAGTTCTTATGGAATAACAGTCATTAGGATTTATACTTTTAGTCCTTCAATACTCCCACCAAATTCAAATTATCTACACACCATTAGAATCCCAAACTGTTCTGGTACAGGTATTTCTGAACATTTTTGTTATGAACATTTGCAGTTCATGGTACAAAAAGATGTGACATCTTGACTGGAACAGAATAAAGACAGTACAAAAAAAACCCCTCTCCATACATTGAACCTCATGGAGATCGTTAAGTGCAAGAAATGAAAAGCTGCATTGTCCAAGATATTACTGACTTCTGGACTAGACAGAATGGATGCAGATGGGATGTTTCCAATGATGGGAAAATCCAGAACCCGGGGCCATGGTTTGAGGATAATAGGCAAACCATTTAGGACCGAGATGAGGAGGAATTTCTTGACCCAGAGGGTGGTGAATCTGTGGAATTCATTGTCACAGAGGGCAGTAGAGGCAGGTTCATTAAATATATTTAAGAGGGAATTAGATCTATTTCTTCAGTATAAGGGTATTAAAGGTTACGGAGAGAAGGCGGGGACGGGGTACTGAACTTTAAGATCAGCCATGATCTCGTTCAATGGCGGAGCAGGCTCGAAGGGTCGAATGACCTACTCCTGCTCCTATCTTCTATGTTTCTATGTTTTTTTTTACCCTTGGACTGAAGCTTGCTTATGGAAAATATTGCACATGCAATCATATTTTATGCAACATGATCAATTGTGGAAACAAGAGACTGCAAATGATGGAATCTGAAACTAAACAACTTGCTGGTGGAACCAAGAGGGTCAAGCAGCATCAATGGGAGAGGATGAATGGTCAGCATTTTGGGCATGAGCTTCATGATGTCCCACTGATGCTCCCTGAACCTCAGTTGCTCTAGCAGATTGGAAATTATTTTACTTTAAGGGTATGCAATGGTTTGGCCGGTGATTGACTCCTATGAAAACTATAAAGAGGATGTATTATGTGATAAGGGCTGAGTTTCAACTTTTCTTAATAACACATACAAACAGATCACTTTTTCCTCTACTGAACCTTCAAGTCATCTTGCATATAGTACTCAAAATGAACAGTCACCTGAATTGTATATTTCCTCTCAATATTTGCTTCTTCCACCTCCAAGGAATCCAGTTCATCATCAGCCCAGCCTGCTGCTATTATGAGCAAAATTCCGAGAAAAAAATAACCCCATTTCGGCCTCATTTTGATCCTTTGCCTGTGTAGAAGATACACAATCAATGAGAATCTTATTTAGTTATTTATTTTCCCCTCCCCCAAATTTCCTTCTGCTCCAGAAGTCACTAATTCTTTTCTAGCACCCTCTAGATCACACATGTCAAAGTCAGGCCCGCGGGCCAAATTTGGCCCGTGATATAATTATATTTGGCCCGCAAGATCATATCAAATATGTATTAGAACTGGCCCGCTGGCCGTCGCGCCAGTATAGCGCATGCACAGCTAATACTACAAATCCCAGAATGCTTTGCAAATGTGTTGCCGCCAGCCCGTCAGCCCGCTAATCGCCCCCACCTCCTCTCTTTACTTTCATTAGCATCTGTGACCTGTCGCCCAACTCACATGTAATAAACCCCTCACGAAAAATGGCCAAACGAAAGACAGAAAACAGGACCTTTCAAGACAGGTGGGAGGCAAACTCTGACCCCAGAGTTTGATGAACTTGCATCTAAGAAGAGATGCCAAGTATCTGCTTTAGACCCAGGTGCCTCAGAGTAAATCACAGTGTAGCAACCTAAGCTTGGATTAATATTTTCTTTGGTTAACTTTGGACTGTTCATAGTTGAAAGATTGGATTTTCATTGAAGCAAGTTGTTATTTTTTTGACTTGTTGGCTTGTGAAAAAATTACATTTAAAAGGAGCTTAAAGGCTATAGAGAAATATTATTTATTGAATATTTTATTTCTCATTTGTTAATGCTTCTTCTGGAAAGAGTTTAACCAAAACTATTATTAAACATTTATTTTAATAAGAAAAAGTTTAACATCACATATGTTGAAAGAAGAGAAAACATGCAGATGTTGTTGAAAATTTTCAATAAATATTTAGTTTGGCCCACGACTTAGTCCCAGTTTTTAATTTTGGCCCTCTGTGAATTTGAGTTTGACAACCCTGCTCTAGATATTGATACTTATTCAAGGATGTGCAACAAATGAACTTTAACAAAAAAAGCTTAAACCATATTTAAAGTTAAACTAATATCTGTCAACACATCAAGTGTCGGTAATGCAAATTACAATTGAATCTGGGACATTTTTTGTAAGCCCATGCTACTTAGTGGTCATTTAGAGCCATGCATTTCAATGCAAAACATCCCAAGATCTCATGGGGCGAATTATTATTTTTTTGATAACTGTGTCACTCAAAATGATTTTGCAACAATTGATCAATAATTTGGATTAGAGATGCACTTTATAAATGAAACAGAAGACATTTAATGATAGAATTCCTGAGATTAGGACTCCTGTGAGTGAATTAATGAGAAACACAAGCAGCCAGAATTGGAGAGCAAATACCAGAGCTATGTAAAGGATAATACAAGTTCAAAGATTTATGAAGGTGGCAGGATGCTTGCCTTCATTTGCTTGGGTATAGAAAATATCAGGGAGGAACTGGTAACATAAACATCAATCGGCCACAGTAAGTCTATGACATTCAGTTCTGATTGCCCACACTCAAGGAAGGACATGAATGCACTGAAAAGCTTGCAGAGGAGATTAACCAGGATGTTGTCAGCAATCTATGAAGAAAGACTAGATTTTTCTTGGAGCAGGAGGCAGATGAGCATTTACTGAAATCCAACAGTCTGGAAAATCTTTTATTCCAGCATAGACTACTGAACATTACAGATTAAAAAGTTTAGTGTATGTTTCATTCAGTCAAGACAACTAGAGAGGCTGCCTGTGTAGATATTACAATTGCTCAACAATATCCTGAAGGTGATGCACATATTTTTCAGAATACTGCTTGGTGTCAGAACAAGCTTTTAATTTTGACAAGGCAGGTCTTTGAAAGGATGACTAGACCTTCCATTTATATCCTGGACTGAGAAATTCTGCCCTGGAATTTAAAGCAGTCAAGGACAGTTTGATCTTTGCTCGAGGGCAATTTTAATGCATCAAGTGATTCAGGAAATATGTTATTCAATACTATAGCAGCCACTTGGGATGAAGGGAAGCAACTGTAGATGAAAAGTACTCGTCAGAAATAACAGCACGAAGCAGTGAAGTACTTCAAAGGCTTTTATGATGTAAACTGTACCAGGCATGACAACTTTTCTGGCAGGTTAGAGTGGTATTGGAGTCCACATGGAAGGTATCAAGGTGATTGTTAGGTCATGTACTAGGAACCTACAGAGAATATTCAAGGGTTAAGGAACAGCCAAGTCAGAATTTTCAAATATTCAATAAACTTTTAGTGAAGGTGTTGAAAGATTTATTTTGTAATGCAGAGATCTTTTGCAATTTGCAAAGATAATCCCAAGCTGAAATTTAACAAAGACTGCCCACAGCACTAATGGTTTCCTTTGGTAAAGTATTCTTAATACTTACCTTAAACCATGAACATGTCTCCAGTGAATCAGTCCTCACCATCTTCCTACACATCCACAACAAAACCTGATGCCTCATCAGCCACTGTCTGCCACAACCTAAAATGTAGATTGCCTGTCCATCTTGTATATCACTTTTTTTTGGAACATTTGTTTTTAACTTCCTATTTGCAGTTTGTGCAAGATTTTGTAATTAAACCCAACATTTAAAACCTCACTTTACTGGAAGATTTAATACTAGGTGCAAAAGGAATATCCTCCCCACCCAACAAGAAATTTTACACCACAACCACCTCTCACTACATTCATTTTGGATAGAATAATGGCTATTTGATAGGGGAAAGCACATGCAACACATTGAGCTACTAGCAGTATTCCTGGACATCTTCACTTACCAAATTTCACTGCATTTCAGATTGTAGTATTGCTTTCAAATTTAATGCAGAGGTTAGTGCAGTTTAACATGCCAACTGGTGATTTTTTAAATACCTCATCATATTAGGTTATAGACAGCTTGAGATGTTAAGAACTTCAAGGACTCTCCTAGTCACCTTGTATTATTCATTTAATTAAAAAGTGAATGATTGGAAAAGTTCTCAGCAGAGCCATCTTGCATCAAACCTGCAGATCCAATGTTTCAACTGCGTATCCCAAATGAGCTACCAAGAATAAAATAAGGCTTTATAGAGCATTTAGTTAGCTAGTCAAGTTCTAGCAACAGTCATGCACTTACTTGGAAGTATTTACTTCAATAGCGGATCATTTTTTTTTGATTAGCACAACATACCTCAAAAATGTTTAATTATCATCAGCTAAATGGCAATAACAATATTCTTGAATAATCGGTTTAGTTTCAAGGATGATCTTGAGGAGAAAAGAATAAAATTAAGGATTTCAACACATACAGCAAACAAAGGGCTAAGTGAAATAAATGCACAAGGCAGAATTTACACAAAAGTACAGATCTGAATGTGGCAATAGTATAAAGGCACAAAACAATTTAAATAAAGATGAAAATACAGATTGTAGAAAACAAAAAACTGCAAAGCCAAAATAAAAAGAGTGCTGGAACTATTAAGCAAACTTGCAGCTTCTGCAGAAAGTGAAACAGTTAACATTTCAGGTTAAAGATCCTTTACTCAAATCATAAATCTGGTCCATGATATTGTTAAAAAGCATTTGTAACCAGTATTTAAAAAAAAATATTTTCCCCTTTAATAATAACTACAGCTAAGAAACTAACTACATCTGCTGATAAACTATAAACTGGAGTGACCACCTCAATCCAATTGGATAGTCTTTAACTTAAAATTTTCCACCTGTTCATCATTTTAACAAAGGATAAATGTCACTTCACTGGACTGCAGAATCCAACATGTTTTTTCTAAGCTATTTGATTTGCATCCGGCCACAATAGGCCATGAAGTACAACATGGGGAGGGCCGAAGGCCTTTTCAGAATGAAAAATAGTTACAGCCACGGTTTGATCTTCATCATCTTCAGCAGCATTGATGGCCTTCATCTTTCCTTTAATTACACTCATCACCCAGCCTCCTACTAAAAATTAAGAAACCTGGTAAACATTTAAGCAAAATGAGCACAGTTCTAGTATTCAAAGGTATATAATGAGCCACTCAAAACAAAACTTGCAATCAGCACATAAAACTATGCCATCAAGATTTTAATTTACAGCAGAGAACCGATCTCAGCAATGAATGGGAAGAGATTATCTGCCGAGCTCCTTGCAAGCCCTGCAGAAGAAAAAAAAATCAGCAAAAGCGGATGGGACAGCGGCAGCTTTGGCCTCAAGCTAATGACTACCTCCTCCACCGCAGGCCTCAACCGCCCCCTCTACCCTACATTACTTACACAGCCTGCTCGCGCACTCCCTCCCCACTAATCCTAATGCCGTTACCTCGCGCCTCCTGTCCTCATTTATAACCGCCAGACTCCGCTGCTCATGCGCACTTCATGCAAGACAGACGTCAGATTCAAATGGCGACCGGAGCGGGGTGGTGGGTCGACCGAGCTCGAGGCGACCGGAAGGGCGCGAGGGGACATGGGAAGTGAATGTCAGCGGACCCACCAAGTAGAGAATGTAAATGAATGCTCGTGGAGAAGACCAGGAGAGGGTAGGTAGAGTCACGGGACAATGGCACTTTAACGTGGGAAGAAAGTAATCAGAGGTGGATGCATAAAGGGGTGACTGAGTGCATAAGAGTGACTAACTTTGGGGTACAAGTAAAGGGTCCGTACACGGGAGGAGAGTCCCTCCATGGGTACAGGAGGAGAGGGTGGGTCTCTGCATCCGGGAGTATGGGATGGGTACAGAAGGGTCTCTGTATCCAGGGGTCCAGGAGTATGGTGTGGGTACCAGGGATCTCTGTGCATTCAGGAGAAGGGTGTGAGCATCAGAGGGTCTGTGCATCCAGGAGAAGGGTGTGAGCATCAGAGGGTCTGTGCATCCAGGAGAAAGGTGTGAACACCAGTAGGTCTCTGCATCCAGGAGAAGGGTGTGAGCATCAGAGGGTCTGTGCATCCAGGGGAAGGATGTGAGCATCAGAGGGTCTGTGCATCCAGGAGAAGGGTGTGAGCATCAGAGGGTCTGTTCATCCAGGAGAAGGGTGTGAGCATCAGAGGGTCTGTGCATCCAGGAGAAGGGTGTGAGTATCAGAGGGTCTGTGCATCTGGGAGAAGGGTGTGAGCATCAGAGGGTCTGTGCATCCGGGAGAAGGGTGTGAGCATCAGAGGGTCTGTGCATCCGGGAGAAGGGTGTGAGCATCAGAGGGTCTGTGCATCCGGGAGAAGGGTGTGAGCATCAGAGGGTCTGTGCATCCGGGAGAAGGGTGTGAGCATCAGAGGGTCTGTGCATCCAGGAGAAAGGTGTGAACACCAGTAGGTCTCTGCATCCAGGAGAAGGGTGTGAGCATCAGAGGGTCTGTGCATCCAGGGGAAGGATGTGAGCATCAGAGGGTCTGTGCATCCAGGAGAAGGGTGTGAGCATCAGAGGGTCTGTTCATCCAGGAGAAGGGTGTGAGCATCAGAGGGTCTGTGCATCCAGGAGAAGGGTGTGAGTATCAGAGGGTCTGTGCATCCGGGAGAAGGGTGTGAGCATCAGAGGGTCTGTGCATCCGGGAGAAGGGTGTGAGCATCAGAGGGTCTGTGCATCCGGGAGAAGGGTGTGAGCATCAGAGGGTCTGTGCATCCGGGAGAAGGGTGTGGGCACAGGAAGATCTCTGGGTATAGGGGAAGGGAGGGTAGACAGGAGAGTCTCAGGAGAAGGGTCTTTAATATGGTGGGTACAGGAGGCGGTGTCTAATAGCTGTTTTCACACCGCAGGCAAACAGTGACCCCACTTTGTCTTGTGAAATTCCCAGGAATTCAGGACCTCCCAGGCCTTTCACACAGCAGTCCAAATTCCTAAGTGGTCCCATCCCCAACTGATGATACATTACACACTTACAGGAGTAAGTAAGTTTACCTCGTCCATCCGCTGGTCACTCGCCCACCTGACTGCTTACTCATTAGCTCCCTCCCTCCCCCCCCCCAACCCCCACTGCACCTCCCCAGAGTTCATTATTGTGCTTAAAATAATGAGTCGAGTCGGCAGATACAGTGAACCAAAACAAATACTTTACTAACAAGATAAACGCATTCACATTACTGGGAAGGGGGGGAGAGATTACAGCTTGCATCGACAGCCTTCCTTATACTCTTTACTAATTAACTAGGTACCCCGCACATGCCCAGTACACCACTGTAAATATGGAGGCTGCAGTGCAATTGCAGCAGGAGTAGGACAGCCATAACAACAGCTGCCTACATCCAGCTCCCCTGTGCTTTGGCTCATGGTGATGATGGCACAATGGTGGATGAATGGCCGACTTTGTTTCCCATAATCCGTCACGTAGCTGGAACTGCTCTGGGAAATACAGCTGCGTGAGGGATTATGGTTAATGAGGATGGCCATTCATCCTTCGTTATGCCACCGTCGCGGCTTGCTGAAGCTGCCCGCTGTTGTCAGGAGGTAAGTATTGTTATGACCCCAGAGGACCCCAAGACCCAGCAGCAATAGATACTCACCAAAACAAATGGCTACTTAAACAAAAGTTGCTTTTAATTATCTTTAAACATGAAAACAGAATCACTTGACTTAACTAACCTAACTTAACCCCCCCCTTCGAATTCTAAGTTCACATGTATGTAATATGTGTGTAAGTTCAGAAAAATTCTTTGATTCACAGTCCAATCTCATTTCTCATTCCTCTAAGTTCACTGGTTGCAGGCAATTCTTATACTGTGCACAGAATTTAACATTTATAAAGTTCACCAGGCTTTGGAGCTTGAAAGGTAAATGGTTACTGCTCAGAAAAATTTTTGTAGGTTTTTAGAGAAAGATTTGTTGTACGATGGACATCCAGCCACTTCAGTGTCTTGCCGAAGAAACTTGCCCCCTCAGGATTCTCCAGATGATAACCTCTTTCTTTCAGGTCATCACAGACTGCCTTTTTGTTTCTCTTATTTCAAGTGAAACATTAGACCACCAGTCCTCTCCTCTTGCATGAACCACAAGGGCTTTCACCAGTCTGAACTAAGCACTCAACCTGTCTTCCAAATGGGGTTTTCCACAAGCTTCCCAGCTTGTCCTGTTCCTGTTCCAGTCCCAGTTGCTGTTGCTGATTTAACACTGTAGAAGTGATCTGTGTGAATGTGTGTCTCCCTCACACACACACACACACACACACACACACACACACAGAGAAAGCCTGTTTGACTCTCTGCTTGCAAAAATCACATGACCCTCTTAGAACAGCAAGTTCTCTTCCAGACAGAATGCAGGTCTGACAAGCTCTTTCTTCTGTTGCCTTTTTGTAAACAACAATCCCTTAGTGAAGTCTCTTGGGCACTCTCCAAAGCTTTTGCAAAGGCTCTGAGGCCCCGACATGTCTAGCATTAGCAGAGCTCCAGTATTTTAAATAAGATCTGTTTTAAAGTGTTTGTATGTGACCTACACTCACAAACCTGCCCCAATTTATCTCCCCAAAATATGTCTATATTTTATCACAGTATATTTTAATCACCTACGTGACGCAAAACACAAGCGCTGACGTCACAAGGCTTCCCCTGCTCAGCCATTTGCTTTTTCACATTGCAGGGAAAGGGTGGTCTGGGAAAGTTTCCCAGGGTCGTGGGCCTACCTACGAGGTAGGGCCTCAGACTCATTTAAAATTTCCAAGCTGACCTTTTCACACTCCAGGGTGGGTTCCGGGAAAATTTCCCGAGAATCTTCATTTTACACTGCTGTGTGAAAATGCCCACTATGCAGAAGAGGTGGATATCTATGGGCATGGAAGAAGGGAGTGAGTACAGGAAGGTGCTAAATTCGACCTTCTCTCTACCTACCCTATTAAACAGCAATTATTGAAAAGTAAGTTATTTTTACATTCAATGGGGAAAATCGGGTAAGTTGCTGGCCAGACAATTAAAGGGAATGTCTGCTTAAAAACAAATTAATAAGATTTGAAAGGGAGATGGCAAGACTACTACTGATTTTTAAATGAATAAATGATGCTTTCAGAGAATTTTACTCCAACCTTTACACCTCTGTATTTAATAAAGATTATACTTTAATGTTGAACTTCATGGATTGCCTTAATTTACCTTTGCTTTCTCAGAACAGTCTTATAAGTCTGGAGGCTCCTATTTCTCAGGAAGAAATACTATCAGCTATTTCCTCCTTACAATCTGGTAAATTTCCATGAGATTTATTACCATTATAATATTTTACCATTAATTATTGGTCTGGATCAAATGTTTTATTAAAAATTGTTATTTCTATTCATTAATTATTAAATATATTTACCCTCCACTTCTGCTCTTGCATGTATTCTTCATTAGATGCCAAGAAGGCTTTTGATAGGGTGGAATGGTATCTGTTTGCTATTTTAGAAAAGTCTAATTTTGGGCCAGATTTTATCAAATGGATTAAAACACTGTACTTGTGTCCCACAGCTACAATTCATACCAATTTACAGCAGTCAAAACATTTTAGGCTTTATCGGGGAACCTTGCCCTTAAGCCTGTTACTTTTTTACTTGGTATTAGAGCCCCTTGCTATAGCTTTACAAGAGTGCAGAGATTTTTCAGGGATAATTAGGAATGGTGTTGAACACAAAGTTTCTTTATATGCAGATAATCTTTTGCTTTTTATTTCAAATCCAGATGTTTCTATAGCAAATATAGTAATCTTATTTGCCCATATAGGCTAGTTTTCAGGCTATAAATTAAATCTGCACAAGAATTGTTATCACTAAAGGGTCTTCTTTAAGATTTTCCAGTTTCCCTTTTAAGTTAGTGTATGATCAGTTTAGATAACTTGGAATTACAGTTACTATGAGTTATAAGAATTTATTGAAGTAAAATTTTTCTGCAACATTTAATCAGGTGACAGTACTATTATCGGGATGGTCACCTTTGTCTTTTACTATGATTGGAGGTATTAATTCGATTAGAATGAATATATTGCCAAAATGTTTAGATCTTTTCCAGTCTATACCAATCGTTACCCCAAAATCTTTTTTTAAATTCACTGGATTTGTTTATTTCTTCATATCTTTCTTCTTTGGCTTGGCTTCGCGGACGAAGATTTATGGAGGGGGTAAAAGTCCACGTCAGTTGCAGGCTCGTTTGTGGCTGACAAGTCCGATGCGGGACAGGCAGACACGGGTGTGGCAAGGAAAACAACTTTCCCCAATTTATCTCCCAAAGCGCATCTTCAAAAAACTGAAAGCAGTGGAGGACTGTCACTTCCAGATTTCAAATTCTACTATTAGGTGGTCAATATAGGTAATCTGCTTATTTTGTTAAAATTTGATAAATTAGTTGACCACCCTTCTTGGGTGGAAGTGGAATTTAATTGTTCCTATTGGGCAGTTAATTTATGTAATCTACTCTTATTGATACATTTTGATAAACTAGTGAACTGCCCTTCTGTATATTGGCAATTTTAGATTCTTTTTTACCCTTTTCCTTTTCTAAATTTACATACAATCCGATAGTGAGAAATAGGTTGAGAATGTTGGCATATAGACACAATTTAGGAATATTTTTGGATATAATAGTTTCTCTCTTACCAGTCGTCTTTTTCATCCTTCTTTGTTAGATACAGGTTTTAAAGAATGGTATAAATTAGGTATCAAAAGTTATAATGATCTTTTTATTCAAAAGATTTTTGCTTCTTTTGAACAATTGAAAGCTAAATTTAAACTTGCTAATAGACTTTTTTTTAGATATTTACAGGTTAGGCATTTTGTTCAGCTTTCTGATTGTCCTTGAATTTCAGAAAAAAAATACTTGATTTTCTTTTTGATTTGCAATTTTCACAGCATGGATTAATATCAATTATTTATAATAATTTAATCAATTTAAGAACAGCCTCAATGACTGGGATTAAGAATGATGGGGAACATGATTTGAATATATAATTTTCAGACCAAGATTAGATTTTCACTCTTAACTTGCTTAATAACTTCATATTTTGTGCACAACATTGTTTATTGCAATCTAAGATGATGCGTAGGATACACATGTCGAAGTCAAATGATCTCGTTTTTATGTTGATGTCATTTCATTATGCGATAAGTGTAAAATCTTTGCAGTTCTAGGAATGCCCTAAATTAGAAAAATTTTGGAAAGATATTTTTCAATCTTTATTAATGATTCTAAAGATCAAATTTAGAACCATGCCCTTTAATTGCTTTGTTTGGCTTTATTCGAGAAGAGAATATACTCTTGACTTCAACCCAAGAGAGAATTTTAGCTTTTACCTCATTGATAGCTAGATGAGCAATTTTAATGAAATGGAAAGATAACTCTCCATTCACTCATACATGATGCTCTGTCCTATTAAAGTGTGGAGAAAATTAGATAAAACATTGAAGATGCAAAGTTTCAATTTGACAAGACATGGGGCCCATTAACATACTATCATAATTGGAAGATTTAAGAAGTCTGGATGCTAGTGTCTGAAAATCACTATTCAATCCATATCTTTATAATTTTACAAGTTAACTTTGGTTAGAGGGAGGGGTTAGATTAGTCAGAGGATTTTTGTTTTCTCTTTTTATCTTTTTTAGACTAACAAGTTAAACATGGGTTTTAATATGGTTTATTATGGATCTCAATTAATTAATTAATTAAGATACTCTTTGTTTATATAAAGGGATTGTTTAATTTTGTCTTATCTATTTTTTATCCAGAATTATACTGGGATATATTATGAGAAAGGGATAAATTTAAATATTATGTTTATAGAATTTGATGTCTTAAACAAGTCAAATAAACAATCACGGATAGGTTTTTGATGCATTATATGTTTAAAATGTATATGATATGACCAGTTGTTTGTTATTATTAGATAACTTTGTATGTAAGATTTAAATATTAAACTCAAAAATATTTTTAAAAGAAAGGAATTTTTCCAAAAATACATCTATGTTGGCAATCCTAGGGTTTTTTAAAACTTTTTTTTATTTTTCTAAATTAACAAGCATTCTGATAGTGAGGCATAGGTTGAGAATATGGGCACAATTTAGAAAATTCTTTGGGATCCATAGCTTTTATCTTGCCAGTTCCATTATAGCTAACTTTTTTTTCCCCTTCTTTGTTAGATACAGGTTTTAGTGAGTGGTGTAGACCTGCTATCAAAAATTTTAATGATCTTTTATTCGAGATCATTTTGCTTCTTTTGAACAATTGAGGGCAAAATTTTAATTACCCAATAGTCACTTTTTTCAGATATCTACAAGTCAGACATTTTGTTCAGTCTGATTTTCCATGGATTTCTGAAACAAACATTCTTGATTTACTTTTTGACTTTTAATTTTCTCCTAGAGGCTCAATATCAATTATTTATAATAATTTGATGGACTTGAGAATAGTTTCACCAGTTAAGATCATGACTTGGATTTGTCACTTAGAGATGAGGACTGGGATATTGTTCTAAATTTGATAAATTATCCTCCTTCTGTGCGCGACATTGTTTGTTGCAATTCAAAGTGGTGCACAGAGCACATATTTCTAAAGTTAAACAATCTCGTTTTTATTCTGATATTGATCCATTATGTGATAAATGTAAAATTTTTGAGGCCTCATTGATACACATGTTTTGGGCTTGCCCTAATTTAGAAAATTTTTGGAAAAATTATTTTCAATCTTTATCAGTCATTTTTTCGGTTCAAATTAGAACCGTGTCCCTTAATTGCTTGATTTGGTTTTTCTCAACAAGAGGATATACTATTGACTTCATCTCAGGAGCGAATTTTAGCTTTTACCTCATTGATAGCTCGACGGGCAATTCTGATGAAATGGAAAGATAGTACTCCACCTAGTCATACTCAATGGTTACAGGAGGTCATGTCCTTCCTAAGTTTAGAAAGAAAAAATCAGATTTAATGTTAAAGATGTAAAGGTGATTTTTTTTTTTTTTACAAGATGTGGGGCCTATTTATGGAATATTACCATAATTTAAAGAATTGGGGTGTTTGGGTGCTCCTGAAAAGTGTTGTCTGGTTTCCGAATGTCGTATTTCGTTTCCTCAGTAATATTAGATATGCAAGTTAACCTTGTTAGAGGGAGGGGTTTAATTAATAGGGTTTAAAAATTTTTTTTCCTTTTTTTCTTTCAAGATATTTTGACAAAATTGGTTTGATTGAGAATGGTATACACAATTTATACTATTCTAGCAGCAGCAACACTGCTAACTGAAATAACACACAACCAGACGGGTTGACCTCAGTGAGCAGAACTGATTTATTGCAGGCTGCCTGGCTGGCCTTATACTCCCACCCCGGACTTGGCTGAGAACCGCACTGGGGGCACTGAGGTCACCAGGGCGTCACGTGGGTCCCCAAGCATGGGCTTCTGATCCTGGTGCAGAGGTCGAAGGGGAATTCCCCCATCGGCGCCATTTTGGCCGGCTGCCCTGCCGCATGTGTTACAAGCAGGACCGGTTCACCTGCCTTATGGTGTGACACCACACTATGTATGATTAACGTATTATTTGAGAAGTACAAATTATCTGTCTTATAGTTCATGTATTGGATAATATGTATGCATTTTTTTAAAAATTAAACTCAATAAAGATTTTTAAAAGAAAGGAAGGTATCAGGAAGAGTGGGCCCAGAAGGAGGGGTCAAACAATGGTATGGGTACAGAAGGAGGGTTTCAGGTATGGGACGGGGAGGGTTTCGCATGGAGTGTGTGGGCATATATATAGAAGGAGGTTGTCTGAAGAAGTGTGATGTGGTAGGAGAATGTGTAATTGAATATGCGGAGTGCTGAATTAAAAATGGGCTAATGGCATGAATACAGGAGAGGGTGTCTAATAGGGTAAGTAGGTATGGGAAGAGGGTGTCTCATAGGATGTGGATATGTGAGGAACGGTTGGGTACTGGAGAGGATGCCACTGGGGTTTGGAACAGGGTGAGAGTGTCTATAGTGGGCTTTTGGATGATGCCCAGTGGGAAATGGGAAAAGGGTCTATAGTAAGGTACTGAATGGGATGTGAAGTGGGACATGGGTTACAGAACAATGGCACAAGGTGGGATGCAGGTATGGAAAAGGTTGTGTTAGGATCTAGATGCAAGAAGAGTATATAATAGTGTGAATGGGTCAACAAGTTAAATGAAAGGTAATTAAGTGGAGTGTGGATGGTAATTGTAAATAATAGAAGAGCCCAAACCTGAGCAGAGAAGAATGAATGTTAAAGGGTGGAGTAATTAGAGTTAATTACAGAACAACATGATCACATCAAAGAAGTATAAAATATGTATTATTTGTGTAATTTTATTATTCAATATTATTTTTGGACATAATGAGTTATGATTTGATTGTTTAATTATTATAATTATAGAATATGATGTCCTGAATGAAATAAGTTCTATAACATTATGGTTCTGCTTCTAATTTGCAATAGTGATATGTGTATGATTTGATTTATGTTATCATTAGTATACCTTGTGTAAAGGGTTTTTGTTAAACTCAATAAAAAATATTTTAAAGAGAAAGAGTTAATGACTTGAGAAATGTGATATATGACTCATTTATGAACCCCATCATCAACTTCAGGCACTATCAATAGCCCTTTTACACTGCCCTTGAAAGACAGTAATTAACTGCCTTTTTACTGTTTCACTTATCTGTGTGGACACGACCAAAATGGTTACTTACCTGCCAAGGTATGTAGTATCAGAGTCGATGCATTTTGCATCAGCTCCAGTGTAAAAGGCTTACTTGCCTTCCTGGGACTCCAACACTGTAATGCTGCAGGTCCTGACACCTTTGCACCAGAATAACGGGTCTCTATATAAAAGGTTGCACTGAACTGGCATTTCATGGTTCAATGTGAGTGCTCTGCTTTAAACATGGATCATTGACCCACCAATTTACTGGGATCTCAGTGTAAAAGGGGTAAATGTTACATTCTACCATGCCTGCACTACAGCACTTTTGCTGCTAGCAACTTAGACTTTTGGAATGTTGTGTATTTTTTTTCTTTAAATTCATGCCCTTATATATTTACTGGAAATTTTCTAGGTGAACCTTTTATAATTACATTGCCTGTTAATTTTTTTCTTTGGCTTGGCTTCGCGGACGGAGAGCCTGTTAATAGTGCAAGAATATTCCCCCCCTTTTTTTTTCATAACATTCAAAATTGCCTTTGCTGCTTTAGCTCGAGTAACTGATTTGGTTGTTTTATCCAAAACTGGATGCAAGCAGCAATTAAAATCCCCTCCTACCAATTTTTTCCATATGTCTCAGCTAAATACATAAAATTATCCCTAATAAATCCTTCAACATCTATGTTTGGTGCATAAATATTCATCAAAGTCCAATCTTCAGAATAAATTTGACAATTTACTAATACAAACTTTCTCACAGGATCAGTAATCACATTATAAATTTTAACAGGTAACTTTTTAAATAAAATTGTCACAGCCCTAGTCCAAACCAATCTCTTCAATTTTTGATGTTCTTTCTCAGATAGATGCTTTTCCTGTAAAAAAAGAAATATCAACAATAATTTTCTTCAAATAAGCTAACACTTTATTTTTTCAGATTATTAAGCCCATTAACATTATAACATAAAATTCAAAGTTTTACTATTTGCCATTATATTAAATTTTAAAAAATTCATAACTCCCCTCTGCCTCTCCTTGTGGGCCTTCCATTTCACAAAATCATTAACTACACCTGGCATTTCCATTAAGAAAAAGAAAAGAAATATAAAAAAGAAAGAGAAAAAAAATCCAAAAAAAGCCCAAAAAGTACTGCCAAAAAAAAAGTCAGTACTACTGCCCTCATTCGTGCGGGAAGTGACTCTCACCGTTAGGTGGCACATAGCTAGGGAAGGAGAAGGAAAACATGCCCACATCCCCTGGAGAGAAAAAAAATATTTTCGAATATTTCAATTCCCCATCCCAGTGGTGGTCTGTAGGCAGGGATTTAGTTTGCAAAGTAAACACCAGGTCATGATCTGCCAGAGACTGGCTGTGGGAACTGGGTATCAGGACTGAGATTTGTTAGTCTCTATCAGCCTGCAGCCTGTGTGGGTCCTTCAACCACTGAGCCCCATTCTGCTCTGCTGCCTTGTCACCTTCCCACTTGTCTCCCAGGCTTCTCCTTCTCAGCGGAGTGTGAAGGGGTGTTCTGCTTCTGGTGCTCTGTACTGGTTCACTGACCCTCCCAGAGTCTGCGACCCCTTGTGGTCCGCTGCCTTGCATGGGCGCAGCCATCTTGAGCATGGACCATTGTGGTTTCAGGATAGTTCAAAAAATACCATTAGGAACTTTATCAGGTTGTTCAAAGCCTGTGCCATGCTGTTGGCATTGCAACTGGGCAGAAGGACCCCATGGAGGCTGCTCCATCCACTCCCTCCTCTCCTGGGGGGTCTGTGCTACCTCAGCTATTACAGTACCTCCAGCAGTGCTGCCATTTTTAAATTACTCCACAATATCATCAAAAATCAGTTGCAAAGCATCAGTATGCAAAATCAGTGCATTTTATACCTGGTTTAACTATTATACTCTACAACCTCAATGGTGAAGCTGTCAATGGTCAGTGGAGCGTGGTCCCCCCAGGTGCTCTTGAAGTTAATAACCATCTCTTTTGGTTTTTTAACATTCAGATACAGGTTGTTGGCTGTGCACCAGTCTATTAGTAACTGCACCTCATCTCTGAATGCTGTCTCTTCATTCTTACTAATCAGACCCACCACGGTCATGTCATCAGCGAACTTGATGATATGGTTCGAACTGTGTTTAGCTGCACAGTCGTAGGTCAACAGAGTGAACAGCAGTGGACTAAGCAGGCAGCCCTGAGGGCCCCCATGCTCAGTGTGATGGTCCTGGAGGAGCAGTTTTTGATCCTGTCTGCCTGAGGTCTCCCCGACAGGAAGTCAAGAACCCAATTGGAGAGGGAAGTGTTTAGACTCAGTAGGTTCAACTTCCTTTTGCGAAATGAAGGTGATAAACAGCATTCCAACATGTGAGTCCTTATTTTCCATGTGGGTGAAGGCTAGATGGAGGGTGGTGTCAATGACATTGTCCATGGCACAGTTGGGTCTGTATGTGAACTGCAGGGAGTCCAGTGATGGGGGCAGCAGGAGCTTGATGTGCCTCATTGAGAGTCTCTCGAAGCACTTCATGATGATGGATGTGAGTGCGACAGGACTGTAATCATTGAGGCAGGACACAGATGACTTCTTCAGCATGGGGACAATGGTGGCTGCTTTGAGGCACATTGGGACCACTGCGCTTCTCAGGGAGATGTTAAAGGTGTCAGTGAGAACTCCGCCTCTCTCCCTCAACCATATCTTTGCCGTCTTCACTACTGGTGATATTAGGCAAAGTGTCAAGTAACCAACTATGCCAGAAATATGTACATAATAAATTTGGTTGGTGTGATGATGTAATGGGGGGAGGGAGGGTGTATTATACTGAATGCTTCTCATGTATTGGAACTGCTTGCTATTGTCCATCCTACTGGTATAATGATGGAGATGTTTTCTCACTGGCCGGTATAGTGGTGGCTGAGAGTCTGTTTATAAAAGCCCTGTATTAGTATAACACTTGTCTGGTCCATGTCTATGGCATATCAATTTTATTAACAGATTAAATCATGGATACTTCCCTGAAACCAGGAAGACTCTAGGTCGATCAAGATGCCACCCAAGCTGGAGAAAATTTTCACCATTGGTTCCAGTGTTTTAAAGCATATATGTGAGTGAACAATGTTGTCCAAGATGCTGTGAAGATGGATAATCTCATGGCTCTCTGAGAAATACCTTACTCCATGGTTAGGGAGACAAGTGTGTACCAGAATGCACTGAATCTCCTCAGAACCTATTATGATAAGCCACAAAATACTTTTTCCAAGACATCTACTTCAAACTCAAGACAACAAGCCGGGGAGAGCGAAGATGCTTTCAAGCTCACCCTAAAAGGGCTATCCAGCGCCTGTGTCTAAGTTACTGTCACAGCCGAAACCCACCGAGAATCCTTAATATTGGATGCATTCATATGTGAATTGGAGTCGGGGTACATCAGACAATGCTTACTGGAGACCCGGGACCACTCTACAACAATGCCACTCTACAACAATCCAAGACCCTTAGGGCTGCACTACAAAGTGCTAAAGCCCTTGAGAAGGAAAGAGGTGCTGAAGCGGCACTCCCGAAGCCCATCCGCAGTGATTATCCACAGCTGAGCACCACTAATCCTCAGTGTAGAGGCCGCCACAGAAGTTGCTACTTCTGCGGATTGGCGCTGCATAAATGCTCACAGTGCCCCACGTGACGAGCCGATTGTGCCATCTCGGCCAGAGCCTGCGAGGCACAAGATTCTTCATTTAGCTCACACTGAGTTGAGAGGGAATAAGAAGTGCACAAGCGCTGCTAATAAGCAGGGGCGCTGCCTTGAGACTGCTGAGTTGATTTGGAGCGCCAACAATTCATCTAACACCTCCTACCAAATTGTGAGTGGAACTGCCAGTGACGAGGCGAGCTCTGATAGATTGCTACGGGGAGACCTGTTCTGGCGTCAATGACAATAAACCAGGATGAACCCCATGGGCTGAAGCATTCCACGATGAAGGTGAAGGTAAACAGGGAGCCTGTTGACTGTTTGTTTGATTTGGGCAGTACTGACAGCTATATCCACTCTACGACCGCAAGCTCCCTGAATCCATTGAAGCGCAAAATTTCTATGGCTTATTCTAGACTAAAATTAGACATTACATATTGCTGCAGGATAACCCTGAAAGTTCAGGGGAACAAATACAAAGATTTCAAATTACACGTGTTACCCGGTCTGTATTCTCTGATGATATTAGGGCTAGATTTCCAGTTCCAAATGGAAAGTATTGTACTGGCATTTAATGGCCCACTACCATCAATCACAGTACCCCAAGAGGCTATGGGTTGTTAACCTTTAAGATTAAACGTCCGTGTCTTTTACCAATCTAACCCTGAATTGTAAGCCTATAGCTACAAAGAGTAGGCACTATAGCAAAGAGGACAAATTCTTTATTAAGAACAAAATTAGTCATTTATTGAGAGAAAAAAAAATCACCAAACCCAGTATGAGTCCTTGGCGTGCACAAGTAATAGTCGTCAAAAATAGCACAAAACATAGAATGATTGTGGACTACAGTCAAACTATAAGCAGATTTACGCAACTGGATGCTTATCCCCTGCCATGTATCTTAGACACGGTAAACCAGATTACACAATACAAAATATACTCCACAATTGATTTGAAATCAGCCTCCCATCAGGTGCTCATTCACAGAGATGAAAGGCAGTTTACTGCTTTTGAGGCAGACGGCAGACTATTTCAATTTAAAAGGGTCCCTTTTGGAGTTGCCAATGGTGTTTTGGTTTTCCAAAGAGAAATGTATAAGCTAGTAGAAACTCACAATCTGAAAGCCACCTACCCTTATCTGGACAATGTCACCATATGTGGCAAGGACTTAAATGATCACGATCGTAATTTAGAAAAGTTCCTCCAGGTGGCCAAGGATCTGAACTTGTCCCTTAACAATGATAAGTGTGTAATCCGCACTAAATGCCTGGCTCTATTGGGCTATGTTGTGAGTAGAGGCGAAATCAACCCTGACCCAGAAGAATGAGACCACTCATGGAGCTGTCCCCATCTGCGACACAAAAGCCCCTCAAGCGCTGCCTGGGTTTTTTCTCCTATTACACTCATTGGGTGCTGAATTATGCAGGTAAGGCATGACCACTGTTTAAAACAACCAGTTTTCCCTTCTCTGAAGAAGCCCTCTGTGCTTTTGAACACATCAAACAGGATATAGCCAAGGTGACAATGACAGCTGTTGATGAGGATTTACCATTCCAAGTGGAATCTGACACATCCAATTGGGCTTTAGCAGCAACACTAAATCAAGCTGGTAGACCTGTGGGTTTTTACTCTCAGACATTACATGGGCCAGAGGTCAGGTAATCCTCTATAGAAAAGGAAGCACGAGTCATTGTAGAATCCATTCACTATTGGAGGCACTTTTGAAATTCACAGCAACATGTTCAACACTAAATTGAAGAGCAAGATTAAAAATGTTAAGATCATGTGTTGGTGAATGAGCTTTCTATTTATGATTATGATAGACTCTATCACCCGGGAAAGTTCAATGACCTCTTGGACGCTCTTTCTCACATGCCCTGTGCAAGTCTGCACCTGGACCATTTGAAAGGCATTCATGATGAATTATGTCATTCAGGGGTCACTAGATTTTATCATTATGTTAAGTCCCTCAATTTGCCATACTCATTAGAAGATATCAAAAAATTGACTAGTGAGTGTCCAGTCTGTGAGGAGTGTAAACCACGCTATTACAAACCTCCCACTTCTACGCTGATTAAGATGTCTAGACCCTTTGAACACATCAGCGTGGATTTTAAAGGACCTCTACCCTCAAACAATAAGAATGTCTTCTTCCTTAACATCATCGATAAGTTCTCTCATTTTCCCTTCGCTATACCATGTGCTGATGTTTCTGCTAGTATTGTTATTAAATATCTTGATATGATTTTCAGTATTTTTGGTTATCTTAACTTCATTCATAGTGACAGAGGATCAGCTTTCATGAGTACAGAACTTAAGCAATACCTTCTTGATAGGGGAATCGCTAATAGTTGTTATGGTCAGGTGGAGTGTGGTAATGGTACAATCTGGAAAGCTAGCACTCTTACACTGAAGTCAAAATGTTGACGTGCTGCCAGGGGCATTGCACTCTATTCACACACTGCTTTGTACAGCTACCAATGAAAGTCCTCACCAATGTGTTTTTACTTTCACTAGAAAATCGAAGATTGGACCGACTTTGCTGACTTGGCTATCTGAGCTCGGAGAAGTCTTACTAAGAAAACATGTCAGACTCAGCAAATCTGACTCGCTTGTAGAATGTGTTCAACTGCTTCATGCTACCCCACAATATGCTTATGTTGCTTTTCTTGATGGGAGAGAGGAAACTGTTTCACTTAGAGACCTGGCTTCTCCTGGTCTGCAGTCTGCTAGCCTTTCCACTATTCTGACACCCTCACTGCCCTCCCCATCACGAGAAAATCAGTTACTTGATCCATGACCCAAGGAAGAATACTCTCCGTGTGAGAATGTTAACTCTTGCTTTCCACTCCCTCAGCTGGTGCAAAAAGTCCTTCGTTAAGAGATAAAGCTCCACTCCCACCAGTGCCTTTGCGCAGATCTACTCATATTTCTAAACCTCCCCAGAGAATGTGTTATGGCCATTTCTAGTCATAGACATAATTACCAAGGCTACTTACTGTTATCTCTGAAGGTTGTTTCCTGGTATGCCAATTAATTCTGGTTTTGAATTATCCTACTGTAACCCTTTACCTTTGAAATTTTTCCATCTTGCTTTTCCATCTTTTGCTTTGGTCAGTATAATATTTTATTAAAATCGGTCAATTTTTGTGTGGGGTAGATGTGATGATGTAATGGGGGGAGTATTATACTGACTGCTTCTCATGCATGGAGTTACTTGCTTTTGGCTATGGCTGGAGAGATGCTCCACCCTACTGGTATAACAGATGGAGATGTTTTCCCACTGGTCAGTATAGTGGTAGCTGAGAGTCTGTTAATAAAAGTCCTGTATTAGTATAGCACTTGTCAGGTCCATGTCTATAGCATATCAGTGGGGATGATTGATAAACAGTTGTGGTGTAGATCAAGTCCTACCTAAGCTGAAAACACATTCAGTTATGTAATGCAATACCATTAGATTTGTCAGTTCAAACCTTAGTATTTATAAAGCAATGCTGACCACCAGTAATAATAAAATGATACACAGCCACAACTTGTAATCTCTTAGCTTGGCACAAATCTACTTCCTTAATTAGTATCAAGCCAAATGGAAGTTGTAGAACAGTGGTTCTCAACCTTTTTCTTTCCACTTACATAACACTTTAAGTAATCCCTATGTCATAGGTGCTCTGTGATTAGTAAGGGATTGCTTAAGGTGGTATGTGGGTGGAAAGAAAAAGTTTGAAAACCACTGTTTTAATCATACCTAATTGACTCATTATATGCATGGTTTCATAACTCCAAAGGAAATGGGCCAATGACAATTTCTCTCAAGCAGAATATTTCAGTAACAATTGGGTTGAGATCAGTGATTCTCAACCTTCTCTTCCCACTCACATGCAACCTTAAGCAATCCTTTATGAATCACAGTGCACCAATAGCATAGGGGTTACTTAAGGTGGAATGTGAGTGGAAAGATGAATCCTAGTAATTATAGCAATAGAGGATGAATCAGGGAGAGTTTGGGTTTTAGATGCTAAGTTGATTACATCCATGATAAGAGGGATGAATAAATCCTTAAATTCTTCATAAAATTCAGGCAGAAAACTGTCCTCCCCTGGTGAGCCCAAGGCTTTTTCAATTTCTTTTTGGGTAAAAGGGATTCTGATGTATATAAATTTGCATAATACTGTTTAAATGTGTCATTAATTTCTATTGGATTATATGAGCCTGAACTCACTTCAGTCTGAATTGTATTAATTGTTTACAAACTTTCCTGTTTCCAGTTGCCAGGACAAGACTGTGTGCACCTTCTCTCACAACTCATAATATCTTTGTTTAGTTTTTAGAATGATTTTTTTTTCAATTCTATAAGTGTGTAGTGTATTATACTTGAGCTTTTTGTTTACAAGCAATTTATGGACTTCCTTGGAACCAGACTGTTGGAATTCCTTTTCCAATTTCAGAATTTCTGTTTCCAGTCCTTTTATGTCTGCCATGTATTTCTTCTTAATATCTTTTATAAATTAGATTATTCATTCTCTTATATACGCTTTTATATAAAACTATTGGAACAGTTTGTCTTACAAAATAACTTTATCTGTTCTCTAATAAACTTAGAAAATTCTGATTTTTGAAAAAGGGTGGGGTTCAAACACCATCTTTTTGAGTTAGTTGGCTTTTCTGGCATCAAAATAGAGAGTGTCCAGGTTGACATAATATATTTTTTTGCTACAGCTAAGGCTATCATAATAAATCTTTTTTTGTGCTCCATCCAAAACGAGTCCAAGTTCTTTACTTCTTATATTACTTAGAAGAAAGATCTCTGGATTTTTTGGTATGTTGCTTTTTGTGATTTTATTTAATACCTGGTTTAGATCTTCCCAAAACTTTTCCACTTTCTCGCATGCCCAAATTGCATGTACTGTTGTTCCTGTTTCCTTCTTATGCGAAAACATCTGTCTGATACTGTTGGGTCCCATTTATTTAACTTTTGGGGTGTGATGTATAGCCTGTGTAACCAATTATATTGTATCATGCGTAACCTCGTGTTTATTGTATTTCTCATAGTTCCAGAGCATAGCTTTTCCCATGTTTCATTCTTTATCTTTATGTTTAGATCTTGTTCCCATTTTTGTTTGGGTTTACAGCTTGTTTCCTCATTCTCTTTCTCTTGCAGTTTGATGTACATGTTTGTTATAAATCTTTTAATTATCATTGTGTCTGTAATCATATATTCAAAACTACTTCCTTCTGGTAACCTCAGCCTGCTTCCCAATTTGTCCTTCAAGTAGGTTTTCAGTTGGTGGTATGCAAACATTGTACCGTGAGTTATACCATATTTGTCCTTCATTTGTTCAAAAGATAATTTATTTCCCGAAAAACAATTTTCTATTCTTTTGATCCCTTTTCTCTCCCATTTTCTAAAGATAGCCTGAGAATACAGCAATGGTACATAGAAATGAATAAATATATTCCATTGGAAAAAAATAACATACAATTTAAGAAATAACATCACAGTATTCGAACAAATTTGGGAACCGTACATGGAACACAACAGAGAAGTCCTACCGTGGACCTCCACCACCTAAAGTGACAGAAGGAGAAGACGAAATGAACTGACCCAGTATGTAAAAGTAGAAGACACAAATTTCTTGTTTATTTTCAATGTGTGATGACATTGTTTAATGTATCATATATGTTGAACGTTGAGTGGGTGGGGAGGGGGAGGGGTGAAGGAAGGAGGGAAGGGAGGGGGAAAAAGGGGAGAAAATGACACTGTATATTCAAGAGGGAAATGTTTGTGTGTATTTTGGTCAGTATGGTTCAAAAAAAAATAGAGTGTCAGGAGTGAATGATCTGACAGGGTTCTGGATAAGTATTCAGATTCTAATGTTCAATTAAATAACTGTGTTGTCAATCCTAGTATGAGAGTTATGGGGATAGGATTAAAAAGAGCAGTCCCTAGTTTGAGGGTGTGTTTGCCTCCACACATCTATCAAATTTGAATCTTTCATAAAAGCCAAGGTTGTTTTGGCCACCTTTATTTTGGATACTGTCAGTGTTGACTTGTCCAGAACAGGATCCAAGCAGAAATTAAAGTTTCCCCCACGAGTATATTTTGTCATTCCTCCAATACCTTAAGAAAAATATCCTGAATAAAGGATTCATCATCATAATTAGGTGCATACAAGTTTAAAAGCATCCAAGGTCCTAAATAAATCTGACAATTAACTAATTCATATCAGCTTGATGGGTCAATAATTGTTTCTCCAATTGTTACCGGAGTGTTTTTGTTTATCAAGATTGCTACCCCCCTACCCTTTCTCTCCTTAGTTTCTTGTGTTCCTGTATAGTAAGGTGAGTTTCTTGTAGAAAAGCAAGATCAGTTGCATTTTTTTAAAGTGTGCCAAGACTCTTTTCCTTTTAACCATTCTGTTTATTCCATTCATATTAAAGCTGATAAGTTTCACTACCTTATTCATCAATGATAGTCGTATACATATACCAAAGTTTTATGACCTCTTTGTAGAATCTCTATGCAAGCAAAAATGTGTCTCTTGTGATAAATTAATAAAAAGTAGGTTAAAGCAATGACAAGGTTAATAAACCTCCCCCCTACCCAAAGCTGACTTCCAAATATTCAGCATTGCCTTCCCCATCAAAATGGGACGTTCACTCTGCACCCATTAGACACAATATGTCTGACTGATGAGCAAACATTTTGCCCAGCCGAGGGATCTTATCTGAAAACATGAGTTTTAAAACATTAAAATATTCAATTTCGAATAAAATGGTGAATTTTGAAAGAAAACAACTCAAAACTAGTTACTATAAAAATTAGCTACTATAGAAATTAGTTTAAATTGGAACTCATCTATCAAATGTAAATTGAAAATATGACAAAGGTGTAAAACATATATCCACGATAACTCATTAAAAACTACGACTTCCTGTCCACTTGCTCATGACCGTTATTTTATTTTTCTCATGGTGAGCTATGTAGGTATGTCGCCACTTTTCCGCGTGTTTAAAGAAGTTTTTCCCTCCATCTGGGAGTGTGGTCCTCACTGTTGCTGGATGAAGTAAGGCAAACGGAATGTTCTTAGGTCGAAACTCCTTATTAATTTGATCAAACTCCCTCCTGCACTCAAAAGTCAGGAAAAAAAATAGCTCAGGCTTATTATTATTATGAGATGAGGCCCCTTTTTCCTCTGGACCGCTGCGTGGTGACGCGCAAGATTTTTTTCCCTGCGCAAACATGACAGGACATATCTTGGTCTCTAGACTGCAGATGGACGGGATGCAAGAGCTTGATGTGCTCATTCTACCACAAAGTGCGGAAAGAATGAGACACACCAAAGAAGTCAAAGACTGATTTATTGCACTAGCAGCTCTGCTTTTATTCTCTACCTGCTGCTGACAGGAGTGACATTACAGTAGTGCTGGCCTTGGATTTGTTGGTGTTCCTGCTGTTGCTCATTGTTTCCTGCCATGCAGGTGGTCACCTGGGACGATGGTCGTTGGCCCCTGCAGGGTCTGCGCAGTTGTCAGCCATCTTGTACTGAGTCACGTCCTGGTTAGCGGGCCGCTACAAGATGATCTTTTGTTCTTCCCCCATTCACAATGTCATCAATTTTGGAATCATCTACAAATTTACAGACCTTGCTAACTGCACTTTTACCCAAATAGTTAATCTAGAAGACAGACAACAATGGACCTAATACAGATCTTTGCTGTACACCACTGTCCAGGAAAGACTTTGTGTAACACCTTGCTAAAGTCCACAGTGACCATGTCTATTTTTTGGCAGATATAGCAAATCAATGATTGATGAAAGAGTGGAGTCCTTCATCTCTGAAATTAAAAAAGGCACAAAATAGACTCTCAGTTTATTGAATGCAGTTGGTCAGATCAATGATCTAAAACAGCTCACTTTGAATTAGAAATAACATTATGCAAGAAGAAACAAGGAGGAAGTATAAAAGAACCACCTCTTTTCCAGAAAAAGGTAATGTGATTGGTAGAAATCATAACAGTTCACTACAATTAATGTAAACGTATTTATCTTAGAACTAATTACAAAGTACTTATTACTAATTACAAATTAACCTGAATGTCACTGAAGTTTCACTAAAATTACACTTTTATTTTACTCTTCCAGTGAAATGAAAGGCTTGTAAAACAAAAATATGACCCTAACATTATTTAATAAATAAGCTTCAATCACTTTGGTCAAAGATAATTTCAGATTTTCTATTGCATAGCAAGAGCATCCCACGACTATGATTTATCTTGGTATGTCCGCCGTCTCTGGTTGATATTTAATATTGCCACACTAGGTGGTGCAGTTGTTGAAGAAATCCATCACAGGCAAACTGAAAAGCACAGGAGCAGGTCCAGCTTTGTGGATGACCACAATTTCCTTTATGCACTTGCCTCAATGAATATCTGTTAAAAAATGCAGAATTTAAAACATATACTTTAAAAATATATTTGTGAACACTACAGCATCATGTACTGTTTAACATATTTGAACATTGGCCTATACGATACAACTTCACACATGCAAAGCCATGATCGTATTGAATGGCAGAGCAGGCTTGATGGGCCATTTTTGGCCTACTCCTGTTCCTACTTCCTATGTTCCTATGTTCCCAGACAAGCACTAATAAATGGAGATCAATTGGCAGATGGGCACTTGGAAACAAAGCAGTATCAGAGATACTTCCAACTTTCCTGAAAGGAAAAGGCATAATGGCAGACTGTTGCTTAGCTCTCAAATAGTTCATCATTACACAAGGTGTTCACTCTCATAAAGTTAAGAACCCCACCCCCCCCCCACACCAGAATCGCTTAATAGACATATTTTTGCAGCAATTACTCCACAAACATTTTATTAATGGTTAGTAAGAGTAAATCCATTGGTGCACTCCACAATGACTCTGATAACCACATATCACCATTGTGAAGTTAGAACCCCAGTTTCTTTTGCTTCAGTGAGCAATCAGAAACAGACCTTCTGCCCTGGCCTCAAGTTAAATTTGAGGATATATGGAACCTTGATATCTTTCAAGACTTGCTAGAAGTGCAGGGATGATTCTGAAGAATTTCAAAGTAGGTCTTAACCTCATAATTGTATTCCTTACAACTTTTCCTATGTGTACTTTACAGATACAATGTAGACCCAGAAGGACCAACATAGATCATTATACATGCACACTTGAGGAATACTGAACAGCATTTTTAATCACAGAAGGTAGCATTCATGTTGAGATTTCATAGTGATCGGGTTTAAAAGCTGGCAGTTACATTTTCAGAAATCGGCTATTTCTGTACAATATTGTGGATCAGCCTTATTATTTGGATGCCATTTGTCTGAATAATGTAGTTTTGATGATAAATCTTTTGTATATTGCTTTTACACCATCATCTTGGGATCATTAAACACCTTGGTATATTATATCCATGTCTATATCCTGGGTACAATGGTCCTGATATTTACCTCATCCTTCTACATTTCTTGCCCTCTTGGGAAATCAAGGTTTACCTCCTTTTTACTTCCAAAACCAAGCTCTACAATGTCATCTCAACAACAATTTTTCTCCTAGCTTTTGCCATTTTAGCAATTAGTCTCATTAAAGTCACAACCTCCCTCCCCTTAAAGAGATCTTTGCTGTAAATATAGGGTGTCCACTGGATAAGTACAGCCACTAAATAAGTGGGTAGCTTTGCTTTCATACACACATTACTGGAAAAATTGAAATGAACAGGTAACTTAGATTTCATAAGCAGGCAATATTTCTGTCAACTTGCACTGGTTAAATCAAAATTACACAATTCTCACACCACTCCTTACCATTCCCATTCTCTCTGCCCCAAACACTGAAAAACTCCATGGTATTACAGTATTTCTAGGCTAAGTATACCACTTCTGCATCAGTAAAAGGTCTTTAACACTATAAGAAAAAAAAACTAATTAGTTGTATAATTCCTATTCACTGCTGCCTCTCTAGACTGCTGAGTTGAAGTGAATTAATACCACCCTGTAGCACAAGTTCCCTGGATCATTTGATCTCTATTGCCCAATCAGCTTTCTGCTGATCTGAGCTTTTCAAATCCAGCTGCCTGAGTCACCTGACTCCATTTGCCAGATGCAGCCTTCATACAAAATCCCTATTGAAGTCTGGGACAACACTTTAAAAAAGGAAAAAAGCAAAATGATTTTCAAAAAGCCCAGAAAAACCTTTATTCGACTATTCTTAGAAGCCCATTAGTAAGCAGGCATTTTATTTCAGATAGTAATTATAGTGTTCTAATAACTTTATTGTGGTTTTATTTTCCTCTTTATGCAAAAATCTATGCAAAGAATCAAAGATGCTAGGCAGTACAAGCAAACCAAGTAGTCTCGAACACCTGGGGAGTATCCATATCTCCCTGTCTGTAGAACTAGATTGCTTATTTCAGTGCAACTTGCTTGTGAATTCTACCAATTCCTGGACTGTCAAATGTGTCCTGTCACCATGGAATTGTATTGACAATAACTTTAACTTGGTTATTTATTGACATTAGGTTTCCCATCACAATCACTAAATTTATTAGTTAGATAAACTCCTTTATCCAAATGATTCTATGCATTCTCAATTGACAGGTGTACCATGGAGAGCATTCTGGCTGGTTGCATCACTGTCTGGTGCAGAGGTGACAATACTCAGGACAAAAAAAAACTGCAGAGGGTTGTTAACGTGGCCTGCAATATCATGGACACCAGTCTTCATTCCACCAAGGACGTCTACAAGAGGCATTATCTTAAGAAAGCAGACTCTATCCTCAAGGATCCTCACCACCCAGGCCATGCCCTCTTCACTCTGCTACCATCAGGTAAAAGGTACAGGAGCCTGAAGACGAGAACTCAGTGGCACAAGGACAGCTTTTTTCCCTCTGCCATCAGATTCCTGAATGATCACAGACACCCCCTTTGAATACTTTTTCTTGCACTGTTTATTTATTTATTTTTAAGGTAGTTTATATAAATGTTTGCACTGTGATGTCACAAAACAATAAATTTTGTGACATGTTCGTAACAATAAATACTGATTCTGACAACAAATTTGACAACTTTTCTATTGTTTAAGGTAAGTTAGCATTGGATCTCCCACTCAATGTACAATAGTAAAAACTTCTGAGATGCTGATTCTTGACAATTTGGGCAATAGTTCATTCTCTTTCAGGAAAGGAAGTTTACATGACAATATATAGAATTCACTTCAGTTTCAAAAGCATTTAAAATGGGGTTAAAAACCAGCTCAGCCAATGAACCTGGAGCTTTTGTTTATTTTTTTTTGGGGGGGGGTGTGGTCTAAATCCAGAAGTGTGGTCATTTCCCCATTTAGGGACAACAAGGTAGGAGCTTTCATGTTGGTGGGCTTGATATCCTGATAAAAAAAATCATGAGACATTGCTTGGAACCAAATTGGTTACTTTGACGATATCAGTTACAGCACTGAATTGTTCATCTCTCCCAGAGGTGAGCTACCTGTAATACCTGGAATGAACCATGGACATGTAAGGATGCACACCAAGAAAAATTTGGCTAGTTCTTAATGATGTTTTAAAGCAGGGGTTCCCAACCTGGGGTACATGTACATTTGCACTTTTCAGTGGGTAGATTGGGTCTGAGAGAATAACCACTACTGTACAATACATGGTGTTGTAAGCTGCAGTCAGATTGCACAATGTCGTGTTTTTTTTTAAATCCTTAATTTTTAGGGATACATGCGAATCTATAAAAATGCCCAAGGGGTACAGAGGAACAAAAAGGTTGGGAACCCCTGTTTTTAAAGTAAGTTTTAATAAAGGCAAAGAAGTTCAGGCCCTGAAATTTGGGCATGATCGCCAATAATGACTGATCCAAGGACTACTGATAAAATTGGTTCTTTCTGCTGCTGGAACAAAGGCAGTTTTATCTGTTTTATGCAAGCAATATATTGTTGACTGCATGTGACCCCTTGGGAAGTTTGAATGATGTATCCTTTTAAAATATTACCTCATTCAGTAAAACCCAAAAAGGGGAATCTGTAAGGATGAATAATCGAATAGCCTCAATTTTTCCCATCGATCCATCGATTTCACCCTCTGAAATTCCATTCCTAAATGTATCTTGAAAGTAAATAAAACAAGATCAGAATTTACACCACAAAATATTAATATAGCTTTAACTATCAACAAAAAGATAATCAAGTAGATGTTCATATTTATTGCCCTAATGGGATGCAAAGACAATAATACTGGTTGATCCCAAATCTACAGTGGAACTTGAGAAGCTGGAGGGACACGGCGGATCATTAGAACTAAGAAATAGGAACAGGAGTAGGCCATACAGTCTGTTAAGCCTGCTCTGCCATTCAATGAGATCATGGCTGATCTGATTAGAGGCTCATCTCCACCTACCTGTCTTTTACCCATATCCTTTAATTCCTTTATTTTAAATATATTTACTGAGGTAGCCTCCACTCTTTTAGTGGGCAGTGAATTCCATAGATTCACCACCCACTGGGAAAAGCAGTTCCTCCTCATCTCTATCCTTAATTTACTACCCTGAATCTTGAGGCTACATTCCCTAGTTCTGGTCTCCCCCACTAATGTAAACAACTTTCCTACCTCAATTTGATCTATGCCTTGCATAATTTTATATGTTTCTATAAAATCACCTTTCATCCTTCTAAATTCCAGTATGCAAAGTGCAGACGACTCATTCTCTCCTCACAGGTCAACCCTTCATCCCTGGAATCAATCTGTGAAACTTCTCTGTACCACCTCCAAAGCCAATACATCCTTCTTCAAATAAGGAGACTAGAACTGCTCACAGTACCTCAGATGTGGCCTTATCAGTACCTTGTACAGTTGCAGCATAACCTGCCTGCTCCTTAATTCAATTCCCATAGCAATGAAGGGCCACATTCCATTTAGCTTCTTGATATCCTGCTGCACCTGCAAACTAATCTTTTGCAATTCTTCTGCACATAAGCATGCTGCAATTGCCTGCCAATTAAATAATATTCTTCTACTTTTCCTTCCAAAGTAGATAACCTCACATTTGACAACATTGTATTCCCATCTGCCAGACCTTTGCCCACTCACTTATATATCTCTGCAGACTCTCCATATCCCCTGCACAATTTGCTTTTCCACTCAATTTAATGTCATCAGCAAACTTAGATGCACTATACTCTGTCCCCTTTTCCAGATTGTTTATGCATACCGTGAACAGTTGCAGGCCCAGCACCAACCCCTGTGGTATCCCACTCATCAGTGACTGCCAACCAAAAAACACCCCTGTAGCCACCCTCTGTTTTCTATTAGTTAATCAATCCTCTATCCATGCTAATACCTCACCCCCAATTCCATGCATCATTATTTTCTGTAGGAATTATGAAGCATTTTATGAAATGCCTTCTGGAAATCCAGGTAAACACTCCTTGCATCCTCAAAGGACTCTAGTAAATTTGTCAAACAGGATCTGCCTTCACTGAATCTATGCTGTGACTGCCTGATGGATCCTTTTCGCTCCAGATGCCTTGATATTTGTTCTTTAAAAATAGCTTCAAGCATTTTCAGAACTACAGATATTAAATTAACTGGCCTATAGTTTTTTGCCTTTTGCCTGCATCCTTTTTTCCTTCCAATCCACCAGGACCTGGCCAGAGTTCAGAGAATTCTGGTAAATTATCACCAAAGCCTTGACTATAACTTCTGTCATTTCTTTCTATACCCTGGGATACATTCCATCAGGACCAGGGGATTTAGCTTCAAGTTTTCTGAGTACGACCTCTTTAGTGATAGCTATTACATCTAGCTCCTCACCTCCCATCACATCCATAACAGCTGCTTTTGGCATGTTCGAAGTGTCCTCCACTATGAAGACTGACACAAAAATAGTTAGTCATAGCCTCAGCCATTTCCTCATTACCCAATATCAATTCCCCCTTCTCATCTTTCAAGGGTTCAACCTTCACTTTAGCCACCCTTTTGCCCTTTACACAATGATAAAAATGTTTACTGCCCATTTTTATATTTTGTGCTAATATTTTCTCACAGTTCACCTTCCCTTTTTTTAATTATTTGGTTTGTGTTTTTTTTAATTGCTTCTTAAAGATTTCCCACTGCTCTTGGCGACTTTGAATGCACAAGTTTTTAGTTTGATGCCTTTCTTGATCTCCCTAGTTATCCAAGGCTGGCTGTCCCCACCCTTACTGTCCTTGCTTTTAACAGGAATATACTTTTGTTGAGAACTGTGAAAAATCTCTTTGAAAGTCTTCCACTGTTCCTCAACCATCCCTCCATATAGCCAGTGTTCCCAATCTACCCTGGCCAATTCCTCCCTCATCTCCTTGTAGCTTCCCTTATTTAGGCATTACACACTGGTTTTAGTCCAAAATATAGCACCCTCCATTTGTATGATAAACTCAATCATACTGTGATCACTCGCTCCAAGAGGATCCCCAACTACAAGATTTTACCGGTCTCATTTCTTAGGACCAGATCACACGACAGCATTCCCTTGTAGATTTTGTAACAGGTGGTTCAAGAAAGCCACATGTATGCATTCCATGAAGTCCTTGTCAAGGTTGCCTCGACCAAACTGATTCACCCAATCTATAAAGTCCCCCACAATAACTGCTGTTTCATTCTTACATGTCTCCAATATTTCATGGTTTATTGCCTGTTAATATTGGGTGGCCTATAGACAACTCCCACTAGTGATTTTTCCCCCCCTTTCCTTTTGACCCACATAGACTCAGCATTTTGCTCATTAGATCTTCCATCATCTCTCACTATTGCCTTGACCTCATCCTTAGTAAGATAGCTACTCCACCTCCCTGCCGGTCCTTCCTTATTACCTGATATCATTTGATATTTAATTTGCAATCCTCTCCACTCTGCAACTACATTTCTGTATAGCCACTAAATCATACACCTTTGTGCCACAAGTTAACTGCCCTTGTTTCGAATACTACGGGCATTCAGATAAAGTGCCCTTATACGTGTGCTTTTAAAATCTGGTAATCTTTGCCTCTTTTATACTTGATGTTTACCTCTCTACTCTTAGCTTTCTCTTTTTTAACTTTTGCTTTTACTTTCGGCACTCTTTTACTTTATCCATCCCTTTCCAATCTGTTGAACCCACCCTTTAATATTTAGTTTAAAACCCTCTCCACAGTCCCAGTTAATGCAATTCACTAGAATCCAGGTCCCATCGTGGTTCAGATAGAGCCTGTCCCCTTTCAACAGTTCCTTCCTTCCCCAATACTGGCACCAATTTCCCATGAATTGGAGCCCACTTCTCCCACACCAATCCTGGAGCCATACATTTAACTCTCTAATTTTCTGGATCCTGTGCCAATTTGCATGTGGCTCAGATAGTGATCCAGAGATTATCATCTTTTTGGTTCTGCTTTTCAATATGGCCCCTAGATCCTCAAATTCCCTAGCAGAACCTCTTTCCTCGCTCTTCCTATGTCGTGCAAATCCACATGGACCACAACAACTGGATCTTTCCCCTCAAAATTCGTCTGTGGTCCAGATAAGGTGTACCAAACCCAGGCACCAGGCAGGCATCACAGATTTTGGGTCACTCTGTCCCTTGGATGGGGATCTTTGTCTATTCCTCTAACTATACTATTCCTGATTATTACTATATTTCTCTTTTCTCCCTGTCTTGAATGGCTTCCTGACCTATGGTTGCTTATCAAGTTGCTTATCCTTCCTACAGCCCCCACTCTTATCCATAATGTGCAAGAGTCTCAAACTTGTGAGTCAAGATCAAGGACTGAGACTCCTCCAGCACTGTCTATTGGATCCCACTATCTGCCTCACTCGCAGTCACACCCTCTTGTCCCTGGCCAAATTTGAGGCAGCTATTCTAATGGATATGACTGTCTCCTGAAACACAGGGTCCAAGTACCTCTCTTTCTCCCTGATGTGTTGCAGTGTTTGAAGCTCAGATTCTAAGCCATCAATTTTGAGCCTGAATTCTTCAAGCAACCAACACTTGCTGCAGCTGCAGTCATCAGGAACCAAAACGTCAACCTCTGTGGATAGAGTGGTCAGTCAATGTTTCTGGCCAGGATCCTTTATTGAGAGTAAAGTAGGAAGAGGAGATGAAGTATATAAAGTGGAAAAAGAGGTAGGGATGGGCTAGTGAAGGGCTAACAGGTGATAGGATACTGGACGGAAGAAGATGGGAGAAGTGTAGCAACAGGAAAGGGAAGAAGGGAGGAAGGGGAAAAGATAAAGAGAAAAGTCAGAATAGAACCTTGTAATGGAAAGATAGAAACAGTGGAAACAGACCAAGATGTAGGTTACCTAAAATTAGAAAATTCAATGTTCATGCATTGCCCTTCAGGCTGTTCTGTAGTATGATACATTTCTTCTCAATTTACGTTTGGCCTTAGTGAGACAATTAATGAGGCTAAGGACAGATATGTCCATGTGGGAATGATGAAGGGAATTTAAATGGCTAGCAACCAGGTGTACTCACTTGGACCTACAGACAGAACAGAGGCGCTTGGTAAAGTGGTCACTCAATCTGCCTTTGGCCTTAGTGATATAGAGGATGCCACACAGTGCATGGAATAAAGTAGATTAGGTTGGATGAGGTGCATGTAAAATTCAGCTTCACCTGAAGGGTTTGTTTATGGTCTTAGATGAAGGAGATGTTGGGACATGTTTTGCATTTCTGAGGTAACAGCTGGAAATGCCAAGTTGATGCAAAATGGGTGGGAATGGATAAGTGGACTGGGGGTCATGGAGAAATTGATCCCCGAGTAGAGCAAAAGGGGCGGGGAAGGAAAAATGTGGCAAGTTGTGGATATTATCGAAGTTGGCAAAGGTGTTGTAAAAATGACTTTGGATGTCCTGAAGTGGAAGGTCTCATCCCTGGAACAGATGAGGTGGAGAAGTGGGAGGAAGAGACAGCATCCTTACATGAATTAGGGTAGGAAGAGGTATAATCCATGTAGATATAGGAATCAGTGGGTTTGCAATAGATGTCTCCAGATAAAGATGAAGATAGAAAGGTCCAGTAACTCAAGAGAGGTGCCAGAAATAGTCAAAGTAAATTTAAGGGTGGGGAGGAAGTAGCATTGAAGTTAATTAAATAGTTGAAATCTGCTCAAGTACGAGAGGCAGCACCCATGTAGTTGTTGATGTAGGGGAGAAACATTGGGTCAGGAACTGTTTTGCATCCCCAACAAAAAAGCAGGCAGAACTGGGACTCATGTATGTTCCCATGACTACTCCCCAAAATTGGGAAACTTTTCATATTTCTCCAAGACACTCTTAAACCTAAAGTCACGAACTTTTAATTTTCTAATTTCTAACCCATCTAACTGGTTCCACTGATTCTAGCTCTCCTTTACCTGCTCCTGTTCTCTTTAACTCTCCCCCCACCCTCAACCCCAGGTCTCTTCCCATATTTGTTTCTCCATCTATCCCACGTTCTGTCCAGTATCCTATCAACTCTCGCTGCTCCCCAGCCACTGTCCCCTTTATTTACTTATCGTCCCTTCCCACTTTAATCTTGCTAAAGGGCCCCAACTTGAAATGTTGATGGACCATTTCTATCCTTGGATGGTGCCTGACTCACTCTGTTCATCCAGCTTCATTGTTCACTGCAGTGGAATTTGCCTGTTTCATTGGAAAGAAATGATGAAAATCAAGATATATTTATTAAATAAAATATTGGAGGAAACAATGGCACCATTAGTTCAGAATTCTTCTTCGACTTATTATCTTAATTTGCCAATGAAGTAGCAACATTATATTCAAAGCTTGGATTAGAATTATTTTAACATTTCACCAAATTTTGTCAAGAAATTCTATAAATAAAAGTCTAGAAATTGCTGTTGATGGAGGTACTAAATATGTTTATGTTTAAGTTTTATAATTTGTACAGGGGCCTCTAAAATTATCTAATTAATTCTGTGTTAAAATGCAGTCAAATGGAAGTTACTCAAAATTCCCTCAGTTTTGCTGGTAGAGCTGACAATATTAGAGTCAATAAAATTGAAGATAATTTTACAGTTTGGGAAGTTGTGAAGAAAAACCCGACACAGAAAATTGAAATGTTAGAGAATCAAAGTAGAAGATAAAATGTGAAAAGTGTTGGTCTGGTAGAAGATATTGAGGGTAATGAACCTGTTAAGTTTTTTTCAGAAATGGATACCTGAAATTTTGGGAGTGGAAAATTTTCTAAATGGTTTGGAGATTGACAGGGCACATAGAGCTTTAAGGAAAAAACCATACCCAGGACAATCACCATGCTCTGTCTTGATTAAATGTTTACGCTATCTGGACAGAGAAATTATTTTAAGAATGGCAGTTCAGAAAGCAAGAGAACAACGAGGTCCTCTAACAATTCAGAAAAATAAGAGCGTTCTTCGATGCTAATTTGAGTAATGAAATTGTCAAAAGGAAAGAATTTAATCCAGCTAAATCTGTTTTGTGGAACAAAGGTTACAAATTTGCATATCGCTATCTGGCTGTTTTGTAAGTTTTCTATGGTCAACATCAATTTCAGTTCTTTTCCAATGAATTTGAAGCGTTGGAATTTGCTAATTCATTACCTAACATCAAGCAAAATGGTGAATTTACGTCTACATTTCAAAAAGAATGAGATCAAGACAATAGTTAATAGCAAATATCTGAAGATATCAAAGCACATTTTCAAACCTTATAATTTAATTGTATGATTAATTTTTACCAAATATTAAAAATATTACCTATCCTATAATAGCCATCATCTGTTTCTTTGTACTTTGAGTATTTTGTGTCATTGTTTTGAAGAGATTTCTTCTTAAAATTAGTTCTCTGAAAAAAAATCATGAAAAAGGAATCACAAATTATTGACAAAATTACAAAAATTAAACTGCAGTTACATCTGTGGTAAACAATATATATGTTATGCAATTGTAAGTGAGTGATTGAGATTGTTCCATCACCATTGCTTCTATTACGTACAACCCATCACTTTTTGGTTTGTGCAGGATAGAGGGAGCTTAGGTTTTTGAGTTTAGAAAAGCAACATTTCAGTAGCAACGGTTGAACATACGTGTTTATTTTTTTACCATTTGTAAAATTTTCAGTTTTATCAAAGAGGTAATAAAAGCAGAAAATGAAGTGATATGTTTAATGGATCCTAATTATCCTGTTGATAAATCAATCCTTTCCAAATTAGTAAGGTGAATGGTAGGATATGGGGAGTTTTTTTAACAATCTACATAAATAACTTTGACAAAGGCACTGAATTAATTGTTGCTAAATTAGCTGATGACACAAATACAATAGCTTGTCAATGGCATGTTGAGTCCATGGCAATATACAATACTGCCTGAGGTCAAATTGGAAAAGTACAGAGATTGTAGATTCATTGGTGTATTTGGGTGGCACAGGCTCATGGGCAGGAAAGGCCTGTAACTGTGCTATATGTCTAAATCTGTTTCTTTTTCCTTCTGCTTCTTCATCCAAGCCTTGTAGCCCAAATTCTGCATGATTCTGGATCCAGCATGATCTGTCCCAATATAGGGCAGTAGAATGCTCTGATTACAAGATGTGGGAAATATGGGAGAGCACATCAATCTACACCTGCAAGAGGTGCATCCAGCTGCAGCTCCTAGGAGACTGAGTTAGGGAACTGGAGCTAGAGCTGGATGAACTCCAGATCATTTGGGAGGCAGAGGGGGTGATTGACAGGAGCTTCAGGGAGAAAGTCACCCTCAAAAGTCAGGAGGGAGGTAGCTGGGTGACTGTTAAGAAAGGGAAGGAGAATAGGCAGATAGTGCACCTTTGTGGGCATTCCCCTCAATAGTAACTATACCATTTTGGATACTGTTGGTGGAGTGGGGGGGGAGGGAGCAATCTACCAGGGACAAGGTGTAGTGATCATGACTCTGGCACAGATTCTAGCCCTTCAGTTCAGAAGGGAGAGGAAGGAGGAGGAGAGTTCTAGTAATTGGGAATTCAATAGGCTAACAGATAGAAGGTTCTGTGAATGAGATTAAGGCTCCCGGATGGTATGTTGCCTCCCAGGGATGTCTCTGATCAAGTCCACAACATTCTCAAATGGGAGGATGAGCAGCCAAATGCTGTGGTCAATGTGGGGACCAATGACACAGATAGGAGTAGGGATGAGGTCCCGAAGAGGAAATTTAGCGAGTTGGGAAAGAAGCTGAAAAGCAGGACCTCAAGGGTGATAATCTCAGGATTGCTACCTGTGCAATGCACCAGTGAGAGTAGGAATAGGAAGTTGTGGCAGATGAATGTGTGGCTGAAGAGTTGATGCAGGGAGGGAGGAGTTCAGCTTTGTGGATCATTTGGATCTCTTCTGAGGATGGTCTAACCTGTACAAAAAGGCCAGGCTGCACCTGAACTGGAGAGGGACCAATATCTTGGCGGGCAGTTTTGCTGGAGTTGTTGGGGAGGGTTTCAACTAGTTAGTTGAGGATAGGAACCTGAAGGTTAGTGCCGAGAATAGGGCAGAAGGTGAAAAATATGATGCCATGTGTTGTGAGTTTGTGAGGAAGTACAGGCGGGGGGGGGGGTGGGGGGGTGTGGGGGAAGCATAAGTATAGTCAGTTAGAGGGTTTGAAGTGTGTCCATTTCAATGCAAGGAGTATTAGGAACAAAGAAGATGAACTTAGAGCATACATCAGGACGTAGAATTATGATATTGCGACTGTTACAGAGAATTGGCTGATGGAAGAGCAGGATTAGTACTGGGGTTTTGGTGTTTTAAAAGGAATAGGATGGGAATAGGGGGGGAGGAGTATTATTGGGATAGTATCATGGCTATGGAAAAGGAGGACAATGTGGAGAGAATATCTACTGAGTTGATGTGGATGGAAGTCAGAAATAGGAAGGGAGCAATCACTGTACTGGGAGTAGTCTATAGGTTCCCAAATAGCCCTTGAGACACCAAGGAACAGATAAGTAGGCACATTTTGGAATGGTGCAGAAATTATAGGACTGTTGTCATGGGAGACTTCAACTTCCCTAATGTTGACTGGCACCTCCTGACTGCAAGAGAGATAGATGGAGCAGAATATGTCTGGTATCCCCAAGAAGGATTCCTCGCACAGTATGTGGACTAACTGACTAGAGAAGCCATACTGGGTCTAGTACCGAATGATGAACCTGGCCAGCTGAAGACCTCTTGGTGGGGGAGCATTTCAATAATCGTGACCACAACTCCCTGAGTTTTAGCATAACTATGGTCAAGGATAAAAGAAGACAAAATGGGAAAGTGTTCAATTGGGATAGGGCTATGTTCGATGGGTTGAGGCATGAACAAGGGAAAATAAATTGGGAACAGATGTTCACAGGAGAAAAAAAAGAAGAGAAGTAATGTGGAAGATGTTTAGGAAGCACTTATGCTGGGTTCAGGATAGGTTTGTCCCACTGAGACAGGGAAAAGATTGTTGGAAAATGGAACTGTGGTTAAGAAAAAGGAAACCTATATTAGATAGCAGAAACAGGGAGGGCTCATGAGAAATATATGGTAGCTAGGAAAGAGCTTAAGAAAGGACTTAGGAGAGCCTTGGCAAGTAGAATTAAGGAGGACACCAAGGTGTTCAATGCATATGCGAAGAACAGAAGGACAATGAGAATGAAGATGGGGCCGCTAAAGGATAAAGGAGGCAACGTGTGCCTGGAGACGAAGAGATTGGATAGGTCCTAAACAAGTACTTTGCTTCAGTATTCACAGAGAAAAGAGCCTTAATTAAAGTGAAGTTGGAATAGAACAGGTTTGTATGCTGGACGATGTTGAGATTAGGGAAAGGGGAGTGTTGGACCTTCTTAAAAAACATTATTGATGTCCCAGCAGCCGGAAGAGATAGCTGGGTGTTGGCTATGATATTTGAGTTCTCCTTGGCTATAGAGGAGGTGCTGGAGGATTGGAGAATAGCAAATGTTCCCCCAGTTTAAAAAAAGGTAATAGGGAGAACTCTGGGAATTATAGACCAATGAGTCTTGAATCAGTGGTGTGCAAACTATTGGAGAGGATTCTTAAGGATTGGATGCATGAGAATTTGGAGAAGTACAATCTACACAAGGGTAGTCAATATGGGGTTGTGAAAGGAAAGTTGTGCCTCATGAGTCTAATTAAGTTTTTTGAGGAGATAACAAAAGAAATTGAGGCATTTGATAAGGTCCCCCATAAGATACTCATTCAGAAAGTGGATAGTACTGAAGGTTATTGTAGGTTACAAAAGGATATAGATAGGATCCAAAGTTGAACAGAAAGTTGGCAGATCAAGTTCAATCTGGTGAAGTGCAAGGTTATGTATTTTGGAAGGACAAACCAGAAGGCTGAGTGGAGGGTTAATAGTTAGATACTTAACATTGTGGAGGAACAGAGAGATCTTAGTGTCCAAATACATGCATTTCTTAAGGCTGCCATTTAGGCTTGTAGGATAGTTAAAAATGGTATATGGAATGCTGGGCTTCATTAATAGGGGGATTGAATTCAAGAGATGTGAGGTCATGTTGTAACTCTACCCATCTTTAGTGTATTGTGTTCAGTTCTGGCCACTTCATTATAGGAAGAATGGGGAAGCTATGGAGAGGGCACAGAGGAAATTTACCAGGATGTTGCCTGGATTGGAAAATAAGTTTTACGAGGCAAGGTTAGCAGAACTGGGACTTTTTTCATTGGAGCGAAGAAGGGCGAGAGGAGACAATAGAGATCTGCAAGATTCTAAGAGCCATAAACAAGGTGGACAGTAAGCACCATTTTCCCAGGGCAGGAATAGTAAACATCAAAGGACATTTGTTCAAAGTGAATGGAGGAAAGTTTAGGGTTTACATCAAGAGAGTTATGGGTGCCTGAAATGCCTTGCCGGGGTGGTGCTGGAGGCTGAAACATTAGGGGCATTTAAGAAACTCTTGGACAGGCACATGGAGGAAAGAAATGTAGAGGGTTATGACATAGGAAGGGTTTAGTATTTATGGTAGGAATTTATAGGTTGGCTGAACATCGAGGGCCAAAGAGCCTTTACTGTGCTGCAGTGTTCTATGTCTATTGCTTTTACATCAAAGAGAGTAGCTTTTATGTTTGCTTTAAAATCTTGTAAGAAATCAATATAGAAAGGATTAGATTTTTACAAGAGCAATTAGAAAAAATGTATTCATAAACATCATATTATGAAAACTTGTCAATTAGATGAACTGTTCACAATGAACTGATGGAATTAATGGTCATCGGCAGAATTACAGATGGCAATGTGGAAGCATACAGGAGTGAGATAGATCAGCTAGTTGAATGGTGTCACAACAACTTGCACTCAATGTTAGCAAAACTAAAGAACTGATTGTGGACTTCAGGAGGATGGAAGTCAAGAGAATGCAAATTAATCCTCATCAAGGGTCAGCAGGGAAGGGGTAAAGAATTTCAAATTTCTGGGTATCAACATCTTTAAAGATCTATCTTGGGTCCTCCATGTCGATGCAATCATGAAGAAGCCTCTCCAG
Source organism: Narcine bancroftii (assembly GCF_036971445.1). Taxonomy (NCBI): domain Eukaryota; kingdom Metazoa; phylum Chordata; class Chondrichthyes; order Torpediniformes; family Narcinidae; genus Narcine; species Narcine bancroftii. The sequence continues at coordinate 143,745,974 of NC_091471.1, read as the reverse complement.
AGAGCACTGTGGAAAACATTCTGATTGGTTGCTTAACTGTCTGGTATGGAGGTGCCAATTCTCAGGACAGGAAAAGGCTACAGAGAGTTGTGAACTCAGCCAGCGCTATCATGGGCATTAGTGTTCAGTCCATTATGACATCTACAAGAGTGGTATCTCAAGAAAGCAGTGTCTATCATCAATGGCCCTCAACACCTAGGCCATGCCCTCTTCATACTGATACCATTAGGAAGGAGGTACAGAAGCCTGAAAATGAACACCCAACAGTACAAAAACAACTTCTTCCCCTCTGCCATCAGATTTCTGAATGGACAATGAACCACAGGCATGACCCCACTTTTTCTCCTTTTGCAATAATTTATTTATTTAAAAAATATAATTTATAACAATTTTATATTTCTACAGCAGCAATGCTGCCAGTAAAAACAAATTTTGTGACATATGTTCAAATTCTGATTTTAATAGTTAATTTTTTTAACCACTCATATACAGTGATGTGATTAATTTAGATATATTGATTCTTCAATCATTTATAAATTAAAAGGCAAATGACAAGACAAGACAGCAAAATGAAGATTTAAGCTAATTATATTTGCATGGATATCCTAAAATGGAGCATATTGAGAGTATTCCACTGATGCACTATCAATGACTCAAAAGTCTGAAGTTGAGCAAAACTGAGAAGCTTTTATTCGCAATAGAATGAAGGCACGTCCATGCTGGTCGACTGCCACCTTTATTCAGGTACAGTTGGCCAATGGGTGTGCCCAGACAGATAAATATATGCATACAGTGGTTTACCACATTCACCACTGGCTAAACTAGAAGAACTCTAATTTGTTAGAGACTTGCATGGTTATTTGAAAGCCAAACTCCATTTATAGTCTCTTCACAGAGCAAATATGATGGTGCCGTGGTGACCATTAACACTGGACAATCTACCCATACTACAAGGACATATAAAAAGATAATGAGAAAGAAGAGTTTCCTGGTTTCACTTTCTTTCTTGCATCATAAAACACAGTAGTAATGAATAGCATTACTGTTTTGATGTTGTAGATTCCAAGGTGGCATGCAGGCATTTCCTTCCATTCAGGCTCAAGGGTCAGGAGTGAGGACCAAAAAGTGAGGTTCATTGTTTCAAGAGGAGAAATACATGCACAAGGAAGTTTGGATTTAGTACTTGCTATAGAAAACAGATTTCTATGCCACTATTCAGTAACATATGCACTTACATTAGCTGGTAGAACCTCTACTGTTGTATTAAAAAGTTTATCTCCTGGATGCTCTATGTTGCCACTTCTAAAAAGGTATCTGTAAAGTAAAGAATGCAAAATACTGAGTAGAGAATATGTAACAAACTTTAAACGTTGCTGTAAAATTGTTATGTCTGTTGCATAATCAGATTATGTTAAACTATATGACACGAGATGGTAAATTCTGAGCTTCTTTTACAAAATTCCTTTCTGCAATTATAATGGAGTGCTAACCTACATATTTTAAATAGGTTAATCCCTTTGTTCAAGAAGAAGGATGAACTGGTTCAAAGTTCAAATTTATTGTCATGTTATCACATACAACCCTGAGATTCTTCTGTGGCAGAATCTTTTATCGATAACTATGAACTGTACTAAAGAAATATGTACACAAAGAGAGATATGTCAACAAAAAAATAAATGCTAACAAACCGACTGCGCAAATGCAGAAAAAATATTCAGTAATAAATAATTTGCAAAGTAAGAGTCCTGCTTCAATCAATTGTTTTGGAGTCTGATGGTAGCAACTGTTCCTGATCCTAGTGGCACAAGACCTGTGGCACTTAAACCTCTTTCCTGATGACAGCAGTGAGAATAGAGCATGTCCTGGGTGGTGTGAATACTTGATGATTGCTGATGCTCTCCAATGGCTGAATTCCTACAGACCTTCTTGATGGTGGTAAGATTTTTCCTGTAATGTACTGGGCTGTGTCCACTAACTTTTGGAGGCCTTTCCACTCAAAGGTATTGGCACCCACATACCAAGTCATGATGCAGATGATCAGCACACTTTTCATTACACATCTGTGGAAGTTTTCCAAGATTTCCCATGAGATACTGTACATCAGCAATCTCCTGAGGAAGTAGAGGTGCTAATGTGCTTTCTTCATGATGACATTGGTATGATTGGTCCAGAAAATGTCCTCTGAGATAGTGACTCCCAGGAATTTAAATTTGATCACCCTCTCCACCTCTGATTCCCTCAATGATCACTGGGTCGCACACTTCTGGTGCATTATTACATAAGAATGCTCGCAATTAAAGAAGTGAGACTGTTTCTTGTCTTCCATCTCCTGATGGGGCCATAATGCTAGAATAAACAAGGGACTATAATTCAGATAGCTTTCAAAAAGATTAACTTTTCAAAAATGAATTGGACGACTGTTTATTTTATAGTTAATAAATTAATCAGCCCTGGTCTTCCCAGATGGGTGAGAGGGATGTGTGTAGTTTACATTTAGATTTCAGATTTAATGTCAGAGTAAATACATGACATCACATACAATCCTGAGATTCTCTTTCCTGAAGGCATGGCAAAATTACCACTTAATGGTTGTGCACAAAAAAACTGTACACATCATACACATGTAAACAAATAAAGAAATGGAAACAAACTGCAGTTGCAATACAAAGAAGGAAAAAAAATCAATAAAGTGCTATTTTAAGAGTCCTTAAATTAGTCCCTGATTGAGTTTGTTGCTGAGGAATCTGATGGTGTAGCAGCTGTTCCTGGTGGTGTGAATCTTGTGGCACCTACACCTCTTTCCTGATGGCAGCAGTGAGAACAGAGTGTGGGCTGGGTGGTGTGGATCCCTGATGACTGCTGCTGCTCTCTGATGGCAGTGTTCCCTGTAGATGTACTCAAAAGAGGGGAAGGTTTTGCCTGTAATGTCCTGGGCTATGACCACTAACTTTTGGAGGGCTTTATGTTCAGGGGTATTGGTGTCCCCATATCAGAACATGATACAGCTAGTCAGCACACTTTCCACCACACCTCTATAGAAATTTGCCAAGGTTTCTGGTATCATACCAATCCTCTGCAAATTCCTGAGGAAGTAGAGGCATTAATGCACTTTTTCATGATGCTGTTAGTGTGATGGATCCAGGAAAGATCATCTGAGATAATGTCCCCCAAGAACTTAAATTTGCCCACCATCTCCACCTCTGATCCCCCAATGATCACTGAACCGTGCTCCTCTGGTTTTTCCTTCCTGAAGTCAACAATCAACTCCTTGGTTTTGGTGATGTTGAGTGCATGGTTGTTGGTACACCATTCAGCCAAGTTTTCAATCTCCATCCTATATGCTGACTCATCCCTGACTGCCATGGTATCGTCAGCAAATTTGTAGATGTTGTTATTGTTGTACTGAGCCACATGTGAGTAGAGCAGGGAGCTAAGAACGCAGCCCTGTGGTGCTCCAGTACTGATGAAGATTGTGGAGGAGATGTTCTTACTAATCTTCACTGATTGTGATCTGGAGGTGTGGAAATCCAGGATCCATTTACACAGTGGAGTGTTGAGTCCAAAATCTGGACTTTGCTCTATTTTGAGGGAATGGTGGTGTTAAATGCTGAACTATAGTCAATAAAGAGCATCCTAATGTATGCATCTTTGATGTCCAGGTGTTCCGGGGCTTTGTGTAGAGCCAGTGAGATGACATCTGCTGTAGGCCTGTTGCTATGATAGGTGAATTGACACAGCTGATTGAGGTTTCAGCTACTTCAACTTCCCAGTTCTCATCTAAATATAAAGGCATGGATGATGATGCAATGTGACTGACTACAAGATGAGGACTAGAGTTGAAGGAGGCTCAGCATAGGGCCTGTGAGAATGTTTTCAGGAAGTTAGGTTGGGTTTATAGGGGAGAGGGAGTGGGAGGAAGAGAGCAGAGGGCTAAAATGTGGAGGAGCATATCTACTTTCATACAACCTTCTAAATTATTATACTTGGCCTTCTAAGATTCCAGCTGAAGAAGCTTGATACCATACAAGATAAAGTATCCCATCTACATCCTTTCACTCATTCCTCTACCTATGTACAGTGACTGCTGTGTGAACATCTACAGGAGGCACTGCAGCAACTCACCAAGTCGTCAAATTTTCCCATGCCGCCGCCACAGTCATCAACCAGATATCAAATAACAAAAAGATAGAAGACAGGAAAGAGATTAAAAGTCTAGTGAACATGGTGGCAACCTCTCTTTCAAGATCAGCAAGATGAAGGAGATTAGCATTGAGTTCAGGAGAGGAACCAGAGACGACACCCTTGTCTATATTAAAGGCACTGAAGTGGAAAGAATAGATGGCTTCCATTCCTTAGGAATAAACCTTTCCAGTGACCTGACCTTGGACAAGCATATTGGTGCAACATCCAAAAAGGCACACCAATATCTCTATTTTCTTAGAGGACTAAGGAAGTTTGACGTGTTCTCCATTGCCCCCAACAGGCTCTGCCCATATATTATTTCACAGATTTTAGTTGAGTAGCTATTCCTTGCAAAATATCTGGCAATATTTCTGTTGCATCTGTCATGTTTAAAAATATTTCTAAGCCAAAATCAACAATTATTCTGATTTTAAGGAATGACGAGGCAAGCAAGCAACCCATTCACAAATCTGCGCAAAGCCAATCTATAACTTGTTGCTTAGAAAATTTGCTCAAAGAAGCACAGAGAACATAAATGTTTTTAACAATTGCAGGCACCTTATGTTTTATGTCAGAGCAAATATATAAAGTACAGCAAGTTGCAGGAGTACAGGAAAAGTACTGGGTTTTAAATTGGATTTTGGTGTATAATTTGATGGCAAGGTTATCCTCAGATTGTACGCTATATATGACTAAGCTTCTCTTTTCTTGACCAAGACGAAAACATAACATGAAGAATGATTTACAGTTGTCACACCTCTTTGCTGCAGTTTATTAGCATACCAGCATATGACTAGCTACATGGAGACACTGGAGACTGCAAATACTGGAACCTGGAGCAATCCCCTGATGTGGGTTCTGATGAGGATCTTGACCCAAAACATCAACTATCCTTTTGACTTCACAAATAGATGCCTGACTGACTGAGTTCCTCCTTTGTAGGACGAGCTGCCTGACTGACTGAGTTCCTCCTTTGTAGGATGAGCAAAGCCATGAGTTTTAAAATTACATTTTAGAACTTCAACTTTTCTGCTAATTTCTAATTCAATAAAATCACACACGTTTTTGAGGCAAATTGAGAAATAATCCATTGGGACAAAGATAAAATGTAACTTCACAGTGTACATGGCAAAATCTATTAGCAACTTAAATTGAAATGAATGTGGGTGAGTGATCTTGGCAAATTGCATCTGAAATATGTTTACATAATACCATTTTAAGCCAACCTTTCTACTTTCAGTGGCTGGTAGAATCTAAATTTGATGAAGTCTCCTGCCACCGGAGCAAATGTCCAGAAAAAATCCTCTCCTTTGTAGGCCTTCTCCAAATTGTGATGTTGGTAGATTTTCAAGCTACTTGTTGATTCTGCAGTAGGATTTGAATGTTCTTTATGTAATAATTCTTTATTAAAATCTTTATCCTTTAATTCAAAAGAAAAAGATTAGAATAATCTACTAATAATAATTAGATTTAGATAAACAAAAACAACTTCTCACAAACAGGTTACGCTCAGATTAATTTAATTTTTTGAGATGAGCTCTGTGGAGGTTGTGTATAATATCAATTTCTTTGCCTGATTTGAGGGCAAAACTGAAAGTCACAATTTTGCTTTGACATTTAATTTGCAAATGTATCTGTGAGTTGGAGATATGCCTGAAAATCAAATTCTTATCTGTTTAAGCATCCAGCAATGTTACTTACAAGTTAACAAGATAATTACAGATGAGACAGGTTATCTTAGATTCATCCATTCTTAACGAAGAATATAACATTTATCAATTTTCCTAGTATTTTTGCCTTGATTATGCTTTCTGGAATTTTATTTCATCCCACATGAAGGCATTTCCTGGAGTTCTCTCCAAAAATATTTCTTTAAGAGTTTGAAATAGTATCGCCTAGTAATAGCATCTACATTTATTTGGGGATTGAGGCAAACAAGCAGTGACATCATGGAACCTATGCAGATTAAAGAAGAGGAAGTACTTGCTGTCTTAAAGTGAATAAGGGTGGATAAATTCCCAAAGCCTGATAGAATATTCCCTTGGATTTTAGACTTTGAGGGAGATGAGTGCAGAAATTGCAGGGGCCCTGGCAGATGTATTTAAAATGTCATTAGCCATGAGTGAGGTGTCAGAGGATTGGAGAGTAGCTCATATTTGTTTCGTTGCTTAAAAAAAGGCTCCAAAAATAACCCAGGAAATTATAGACTGGTGAACCTGACATCAGAAAGTTATTGAAAAGTGTTCTAAGAGTTCGGCTAAACATGTATTTGGATAGTCAGAGACTGATTAGGTATAGTCAACATGGCTTTGTGTGTGGTAGATGATGTTTAACAAATCTTATAGAGTTTTAAAAAGAGGTTACTGAGGAGTTGATGAAGAAAAGGCTGTAAATGTCATCTACATGGACTTTAGTAAGGCCTTTGACAATGTCCCACATAGGAAATTAGTTAGGAAGGTTCCGATGCTCTAGGTGCACTGTGGTTAGTAAAGGATTACTTAAAGTGGTGTGAAAGTGAAAAAAAAGGTTGAGAATCACTGAACTGGATTATAATGTAATATTATAATTATAAATTGAATCAGCAAGTTTGCAGATTACACAAAGATTGAAGGTGTTGTGGAGAGTGAGGAAAGTCTTCAAGCTTCGCAGAGGGATCTGGACCAGCTGGACTAGATTGGAGTATTGTGGCTCCTCATTCAAGAAAGAATGTGCTGACATTGGAGAGAGTTCAGAGGAGGTTCACAAAGATAATTCCAGTAATGAAAGGATTATCATATGTGGAATGTTTGACAGCTCTTGGCTTGTGCTCATTGGAATTTAGGAGAATGAGGAGGGATCTCTGAAACATTTTTAATGTTGAAAGAATCTTTCCCATGGTAGAAGAGTCTAGGACAAGAGGACCCAGCCTCAGGATTGAAGGGCATCCACTTAGAACAGAGATGCAGAGGTCTTCAGCCAAAGCGTAGTAAATCTGTGGAATGTCTTGCCACAGGCAGTTGTGGAGACCATCATTGGGTGTATTTAAGACAGAAATTGATAGGATCTTGATTAGCCAGGCCATCAAAGGTTATGGGGAGAAGGCCAGGCAGTGGGGCGGAATGGAAAAATGTATCAGCTCCAGATTAAATGGCAGGGTAGCATTGATGGTCTAAGGATGAAATGGGAGGAGTTTAGGGGGAACATTAGGAGAATGTATTCACACAGAGAGAGGTGAGAGTATGGAATGAACTACCATCTGAAGTAGTGAATGAAGACAGGTACAAGTATGGGAGAGGTATGGAGGGATATGGAACAGGTGTAGATCAGTGGGACTAGACAGGATAATAGTTCGGCACAGACTAGAAGGGCTGAAGGCCTGTTTTCTGTGCTGTAATGTTCTATGGTTACTCCAGTGTGTTGGAAATAATATTTTCAAATTGTTAACTCAGCATTTTAGATATGACTGATCTGCACCTCCATTTAATATACTTAATCCTTTTCATATCCTTTGACCCTTAAACAAAAATCAATTTTTATGTGTTGTAAATTTTGATTGACTTTGCATCTACAGCCATTGGGGAAAGTTATAGTTTCCCTCCTCCCCCCCCTCCAATAAGTGAAAATTTAAAAAAAGTCTCCATTTCACACTCACCTGGCGTCTGATTCTATATGGCTTTCTTATTTTGCAATGCTACCATCTTATTTGTCTTTTGGCTGCTTTTTGACACTTGTTCACCTATAAATTGTGGACATTGACATCTAATTTCTTTGCTACAACTCCTGTTCTTTCCCCATTACAAAAAAAAACAATATTCTCTTTCTTACACTTTAAGTATCTTAGATCATATTTTGCTACAGTGAATTCTATCATTTGTAATTTTGCTTTATCTTCCAGGTTCTGATTTATGTGTCTTGTAACTTCATTTTTTCAACTGCTCAGTTTATTCATCACTTAATTTCATTTCCAAAACGAGCTTTTTTTTGGCAGATGAATTACTTTGCACTTATCTGCAATAATTTTATTTGTTCTTATTCAGTTTACTTATTTCTGAACAATTTCTAATCTCACTTGCTTATTTGGTTTAATTGCAGATGTGGTCACTTTGCATTAAACTTCCTGATTGAGATTATTTATGTAAATTGAGAACAGTAATGGTCCCAGCACTGAGTTCAACTGCAACTCACTCAGCATTTCCCTTTGTTCTTACCAAACCCTGCAATTTTCTTCATTCTCTAAGTTTAATTTTGAAGTGTTGAGTTCCATTCATGACAAACTTTATCAAAGTAAATTTAGAAACCAAGGTGAAACCATGATAGAAAACTTGATAAAATCATTTAAGGTTTCTGAAATTAAAATGAAAATACTGAAGGAATCAGACAACAGAGAAACAGAGTTCATGTTTCAGGCTGATGACCTCTCTGAGAAAAATTAGAACTAAAACATGTTTTAAGCTGCATGTGAATACCCTTCTTCCTCAGCCCGTTATTGATCTGTTAGCTGGGCAGCTTGGCCAGCGCCATTTTAGGGCTGCCAGTTTTGTGCTGCTCCAGCTTTCAACCGTGCTGTTTCGCTGTGTTAAGGGATGTGTTACGGTATTGTATGCCTGCTGTTCACTACCGCACACGCCGCGCTATGTGCCAGCTTAATCTCCGCAGTGGCGGCCCACCACAGTGGAAACATTTAAACATTACATGACATAGGCAAAGTTATCTGCAGACAAGAATGTTCTAAACTATTACAGGACCAGAAGGACCTGCTCGCTGGGGTCTCATTTCTGTGAGGGGAACTGGACAAAGTGGTGATTCTCTGTCTTTCTTACAGTAAACAAAGTTAAAGAATTTCATGTATGTTACGTTCTAAATGTAATGTTACATGCTAATAATGGAATCTTTTAATGGACCTTTACCTGATACAGAATAATTTACAGATTCCTGACATAGAAAATAACTGGATCCACTGTCAGTCACAGGAAGTAAAATACTAAGGGCATAGGTTTACTTAGTGGAGAAAGATTCTGAGAGACAACTGAAGCTTTAACTGTGTCAGTTTACTTTGAACAGACAAAACATGCAAACAGCTTATCATCAAGTTAAAATAGCAAATTTAATCAACACACATCAAAGCAATATGCAATAAGCCTGTGCTTCTCAACCTTCCCCACTCCCCCCCCCACCCCCCACCCACCTCACTAACAACATAGCACCTATGGCATTCTATGAAAGCTTATCTTTATGCAGATGATTCTATATACCTTTAGATTCTGAATTTTCCCAGCCAATGAAGATTGAGTTCCCACATGCTGAAAAAGGGAAGGTCTGTAGCGAATCCGCAAATTAGCTTTCTGCCTTTCACAATGTTTCTGAGAGAATGAAAGTTATAAAAAGTTGAACTTCCATGAAATTAACAACTTCAAACCTTAGAATTTCTGATCCATTTCCATGATGTGATTTAACAGCAGGAAATTGTGTAATTTATTCATAACAAAACCAAAAACATGATTTATTAACCCCTTTTTAAGAGTTGAATTCAGGTTTCAGATTTATTGTCAGAGTACATAAATGACATCACATTCCATCCTGAGATTCTTTTTTTCCTGTGAGGTTATACACAGCATACATACGCTCACAACAAGGTATATACAACAACCATGGGAAGGACGGAATAACGGTGAACAAATGTGTACAGTTTATTACTTAGTGTGGGAACCGCACTTGGTTGGCAATAAGAATTTGACAGTGTGGGAAAATAATAGCGGCAATGAAGCACATGCACACAGCTAATAAACGGGCATGTGAAAAAAGATACACACATGCATACATTCAAGAGAGAAGTAAATTTGTGTCCTGCCACCCCTTGACTCTGGGCAAAATTGGCTCTGTGCTAATCTAGAGACATTGATCAGTGCTCTCAAGCCCTATTAAACCGTACCCGTATCTCACCAGCAGCTTCTCCAGCGTAGGTCCACATTTCTCAGCCCAGGGTGGAGCAGGGGATCCCTCAAAGATGGCAAGAGAGTGAAAAAAGGGCATATGGCACCTTTATTAGTTCTGGAGAGCTGGGGAGTCCAACCCTGGTGATTCACTGGGGGGGGGTGGGCAATGGCTCGGTGCCAGGCAGGTTAATCTAATTATGCCAGCCAATGACCTGAGGTCAAGTACAGGCAGGCTGGAGGGTGTAGGGTAATTAACGTGGGTCAACAGCAAAGTGTGTGCTGACAGGTGGGGCGGAACAGGAGCTTGATTGGCAGCTGGTGCATCCTCCGACTAGGTAGGGAGAAGTGCTGTAACGTGACAGCCACGACCTCTCCCAATACAACAGCGTAAACAAGTAAACAAAGAATTGTAAAAATAATGAATGTAAACAAACTGCAATACAGAGAGAACAAAAAGAAAATCAACAAAGTGCACAAATAAGTCATTAAATGAGACTCTGATTGAGTTTGTCGTTGAGGAGTCTGATGGTGGAGGGGAAGCAGCTCTTCCTGAACCTGGTGGTGGGAGTCTTGTGACACCAACCTCTTTCCTGATGGAAACACACTTTCCACCACACCTCTATAGAAATTTGCCTGGGTTTCTGGTGTCAAACCAAATCTATGCAAACTCCTGAGGAAATAGAGGTGCTAACCTGCTTTCTTCAAAATGCCATTGATATGTTGGGACAAGGAAAGATCGTCTGAGATAGTGACTCCCAAGAACTTAAATTTGCTCACCCTCAGGACCTCTAAATCCCCAATGATCACTTCATTGTATACCTCTGGCTTTCCTTTCTTGAAGTCAACTATCAGCTCCTTAGTTTTGGTAACATTGAGTGTGAGGTTGTTGTTGGTGCACCATTCAGCCAAGTTTTCAATCTCCCTCCTGTATACTGACTCATCTCCTTCCTTTATACAACCCACTACCGTGGGTGGTATCATCGACAAATTTGTAGATGTAAATTTGTAGAAACTCCATCTCCACAATATTTTGAGACTGCAAATATTTACAACATTTTCATGTTGAATGTTGCTGAGTAAAACTAGCTTAATACAATTTCCATTAATTAAACTGCCAAAAAATGCCATCTATTTTCCATAGATTTAATTAGAAATTGACCATTGCTGTTAAATTTAACAGACATTGTGTGTAGTAAAACATTCACTCAACAGCTGCAATTAGGAACTGGGCGGAACAGTGCCCTAATTTCCATTATTCTAAAGACCAGAACATAGGAATCTATTGGTGTGTGGGTTTTTCACCAATGGGATATACTGAGAGGAGAGAACTCCCATCTTAAATTCTGGTGTGGATAATACCAAGGCAGAAGCAAATTGTTTGCTGTCCAACAATAAAGCCTTCCTCAAAAAAAGTAAATTTTTTTAAAAACAGTGATTGTGCATTGGCTTCACAGCCCTCATCATTCTTTTGAAAGTGGCTTTGGAAAAGGCAGAAAAGGAAAATATTGAAAGTTGCACTTAAAAGAGAGAAAATAATAATTGCTTTGTTTCTTTTCCTAACAATGTAGTGCAGAGTTTTACTCTGTTGAGTTTGTTGTGATGGAGATAGACCAAATTAAAAAAAATATTAAGCATAGTTGATATTTGACAAGGAAGTTACTGAAGTAAATGATAATATTGGAAATGATTTCTGTACAATATCATATTTTGGTTCATCAGCAGGGTTAGATCAGATAAATTGCTATAAATAAAGCAATAAATTGCTAAGAAATGTACAGTAAAAGCTCCAGTATTCAGCACATATATAAATTGGTAGATGCTGGATAGGTTAATTTGCCATTTGCTTGAGATGGTGTGCTGCATGATTGGTGAACTAACTGCTGGGGGCACCAATTTTAAACTTGCGTATTTTTTATCTACTGAATATACTCATGTAATATCGATCCTGTGTAATAGTTGACCCTGCTTTTTTGGCCAAAAAAATCATGTTTTCCATATGTCCTGCGTAAAAGTCAACCCCTCCACCGCCACTTTTGGCCCCGATGCCCCGTCCATCAGATCTCCTGACTCCCCAACCACAGTCCCACATCCCGGCCGCCTATCTGAGCTCCCAGTGCCCAGACTGCAGACTCTTGCTCCGGCTACCTGACAGTCCGAGCTCTCAATGCCCCAACCACAAACTTTCTCCTAAGCCACAGCCACCTGCTAATCCGAGCTTCCGACGCTCCAGCTGCACACCCACTGGAGTTACTGATGACCCAACCGTGGACCTTGCCCTGGTGGCCCGCAGCTTTCAAGGCCCTGACTGCAGACTCTCACCTCGGCTGCCCACCCATCTTATCACCTGTTGCCTCAACCGTGGTTCCTTGCCTTGGCCACCCACCCATCCAAGCTCCTAACGCCCAAACCATGGATCCTTGCCTTGGCTGCCCACCCATCTCCCTAAGTGTGGACCTTCACCCCAGCTGCCTGACCACAGACTCTTTTGTAGACCCCAGCTGCCTGCCCATCTGAGCTTCAAATGCTCTGAATACAGATTTACCACCCGGTCCCATCCATCTGAGCTCACAACACCTTGAATGACACATGTACTTACTGCACTCAAAAATATGACCCACATAAAAGTCAGCCGCCCACAAATTTGGCCTGAAAATGTTGGTCCCCAAAATTTGACTATTACATAAGTATATAAGGTATTTATTTTCCAAAATTGTTTTGCCATTTACTTGAGGTTGCTAGTCGCATGAATTCTGGATGATGGTGATTCACTGTAGTTTGCAAATGTGTCTGTAATGGTGCCAGCCACTCAGAGATACATGTGGAAACTGGTCCTTCGGCCAACATGTTGCAGGCTGATTAAGCACCTAAATTTACACTAACATCACTCAATTTTGTTTTTTCCACATCTCAATCAATGCTCCACCCCCCCACTCCCCCCTCATCCATCAGGAGCAATTTACAGTGGCCAACAAGCCTACCTACCATACTAACTTGGAAATGTATCTCTGGTCCTTCGTTCTTACTGGACCTCAATCCTGGAACTCCTGTCCCAGGACTATCTTCACTGGGGACACTAGTGGTTCAAGACCAGTTACCACCACCACCTCAAGGACAATTAGAAATGGGCATTGCCAATGCTGGTTGGACACAGAAAATATTTTTTAAAAAACCCAAAATTCTAAATACTTTCTAGACAGGATGGTAGAATGTGCACATCTGTTATCTCAACAGAGTCTATTGAAAGAGATTAACTCCAGTAAAGTAAGAGGAGAAACAGGCAAATTGGCCCTTTGAGCACATTCCATCATTCAGTATGAACATGGCTGATCTATGTTAACCTTTCCTAATCCCATCAGTATTTTCTCAGTGTCATAACATAACATAACAATTACAGCACGGAAACAGGCCATTAGGCCCTTCTAGTCCGCATCAAACCAAACACCCCTTTCTAGTCCCACCTCCCTGCACAATGCCCATAACCCTCCATCTTCTTCTCATCCAAACCACTTATCAAAACCTTTAACATTTTCCCTTCATTAGTACTTGCTTTCAGGATCATATGGCATCCAGCTTAACAATAAATATGATGAAAGCCAATGGATCTTATTGCTCCTGTGCAAATCAGACAGACTTGTAGGTAGCAAACTAGAATGTGCACAGAATTTACAGATATGACGGCAGATATATAAACAAATTTATGCTCAGTACATCCGCTGTTATAGATACAAAATACAGGAACTAGTAAGCCAAGTCTCAGATATTCAAAAGCATAGGTAGCATTAATGAAAGCAGTTTCTAAGAGAAACTTTATGTATCACAGGAAACATTATTTCATCTTGAAAATTGGTAGTGAGAAAACTAAAACCAAAAGGAGGAATATATTTTTATAAATTCCTGGCGGGGGGAGGGTCACTATTTTGGAAGACCTCTCATGAACCCATCCTGCTCATTTCATCATGAAGAAGGCTCATCAGTGCCTCGACTTCTTAAGAAATTTGTGGAGGTTTGGCAAATTTCTTTGAATGTGTAGTGGAAAGTGTGCTGACCAACTGCATCATGGGCCCTGCAAAAGGTAGTAGACACACCCCAGTACATCACAGGTGAAACTTTCCCCACCATTGGGAACATTTATATGAATGCAGCCATTGGAGAACAACTGCATCATGAAGGATCTACACTGTCCAGCATACACTCGGTTCTCACTGCTCCCATCAGGAAAGAGGTATTGGTGCCACATGACTCACACCACTAAGTCTGGGAATAATTGCTACACCTCAACCATCAGACTTCTGAACAGACTCATTCAGAGACTCAGTTAAGGACTCATACTTTGCTCATTAATTATTATTGTTTTTTTTATTTGCACAGTCAGTATGTTTACATTTCTTTCTTTTGTAGACATTTCTTCCTTCAGTCTATGGTTACTGGTAATTAGAAATTCTGCCTGGCCTGTATGAATTAGACTCTCAAGGTTGTATATGTATTCTGACAATAAATTTGACTTTTGAACTTTGAAACCAGGAACTCCAACTTCTCTGCAATGTAGTCATTTGAATATTAAGATTGAAATGCATTATTCACTTTGTTTATTTTCTATAATACCCAAAGCACATTAAAACTTGATAGTCTATTCAAACTCCACATGGATTCAAGGTTTTCACAATCTAGAAAAAAGTCCAAACAGAGAATAACAGAACACAAGGGGCATTTTCCAGGTTTTACTTTCACTTGTGTCTTTAATCAGCTTCCTTCTATCTGCAGCCAAATCCGTGACTACTTTAAAAGAAATTGGCTGTCTTTATTAAAACAAAATCTGGCCACTTTTGATATCAGAGATCTAGGGATCATGTTCAGGTTACTGCTTTCTGTAATCATATTTTAATTTCCTATTTTTTGATATAATTTTGTTCTGTAATGAGAAAACCTAATGAGTTTTGTATTTAAATTCCATGATATATCAGTCTTAAATTTTAAAATAGCTTTGAAAATCATTTAGCAGGGTTGCTAAAATATTAATATTAGTTTAATTTAGAGGGAACTGACTAAACTAAATTTAACATATTCTGTGATTAATGTCTTTAAAACACAGAAGAAATATCTATGTTCATTATTTTATGTTGATTGATCACATCATCCACAAGACTCTGAAATATAACACAATCCTGCACTGGATAACGTGGTTCCCAATCCCATCGAAGTGCTGATGGCTAAATCTGCTACCTAATTCTCATCAATCATTTTCCAATATCACAGCTACATTAATATAATTTTGGATAATCTGAGCACTGAACAATTAAAAAAACATTAGAACAGTTGTTGAATAAAGCCTACCATTTATTCTTCCATTCCTAATCACTTCCGTGCTACAACAATAGAAGCACTGGAGCCTTTCACTTAATGGATTACACATGGATTGAAAGCCAATACTTTTGGATAAACCAATATGGTGTATTATGATTCGTTTAACTGAGGGACAATATAAGACACATTAATTTTTTTTTAAAACTACCTTTCAACTTTCCCATCATTGTTTAATTAAAAGATGTAGAAAACTGAGGAATCTGAGAAAATTATTTGCTAATCATGACTTATTTTAATAGCTCTCTCAATTTCTACCTGGTGTAACATATGCCAGCACTAATTGACAGGACATTCTTACAATAGCTGTTTCAAGTAGTGATCTAAAGATATGTGATTAATTCTTGATATTTCAGCAATTCAGGTTTCCTAGCACATAGATGTAAACTTAACGTTTTGTCAATTGGAAGTCCTAATCATATATTTAAATACATACAGCTCTATACGTATAAACAAAACAGAAAAACAACAGATTCTGCAGTCGTCACTTGTATCCCACTTCATAATATAAGGGCGGATTGGTTCTTTCTGAAGAACTTTGATGATGTTGACAATGTGGAGGTTGAATAATCAGACAGTAGAATAAGTGGCATGTGCCACATTAATCTTAAATGTTGTGAGTTGCACAACCAGCATGCCCACACATTTTGCAATTTATAAATATAAATCAAAGAACACAAAGAAACTGAATATCAAAACATTAACTTTCAGTTCCTATGCTTAAAGCAGGGTTTTGAAGATATACATACACACTGTGGAAACAATATATTACTTAAAAGCAAAATGTGACATTCTCTGGAAGAAACAGTTCCAGCTTTCTCACTTAGGATTGGCCAACCATCTTAGATATATTTGCATGTAATAAGATGATGCCTTACAGTTGGCGATTCTTGGCATGCAACTCTGACTGGAATTATCAAATATTCCCATTCAGATCTGTTAAAACTCAACCCCAGAACCACAGAATCAAACTTACCTGTGAATAAGGATGTCCAAAGATCACTAGCAGAGCGCTCAATAGGCAGAAATGGCAGTGTCTATCAGACTGCAGGACCATTAAACAGCCAAGTTAACCACTGCAGGAGCTTCAAACAGCCAGCAATCTGGCCATTTAAACTTTCCAGGACTGGCAAACTGCAGACGCTCAGTCCATTTAAGCATCATGGGAGATTTAAAGGGACATTGCATGGATCATTTAAACACCATGGGATTACCAGCAGGGGATCCACTGATCATTTAAAGAAGATCTAACTACCTGGACATGGTGGGGGGGGGGGGGGGGGTGGGGGGGCAGTGGTGTGGCTACAGGTTAAGCTAAGACATTGGGTGTGATGCACTGTTAGCCAGAATCAGACACACACACAAAGATAAAGACTGTACAACAGGCTTTAATCCACAAAGACTTCCACAGAGTCAGGCTGGCTGTGGCTGCAGCAACTCTGAGTGAGGCCTCGGGAGGCCGGTGCAGGCTAATATCCGGAGGGTGATTGACACCCGACCGGGTGGGGCTTGATCCATTCAGGCTGACTGATTGACAGCCAGCCAGGTGTTGTCCTGTCCCCTTACACTCCTGCAGGTACAGAGATTGCCCCCTGCTGTAGGCCGGTGGTGTACCATATTCACCCCTTTCTTTAAAATTGTCCTGGGGTGTGGGGGGGGGGGGGTGCAGTAACAAGGTATCGCACCCACTATGTACATACAATATTTACAGGTTGAAACGATCCGGCGGCCGCCGGGGTCTCTGTGACCATCGTAGGACTGGCTCCTGGTCACTGGTCAGAGGGGAAGTGGGGGGCTAGCAGCAGGGGTGTGTGTGTGGCTGGTGTGGTGCCATGCGGAGGGGTGGCCAGGGGAGCCGGGGTCGACGTATGCGGGTTGTATTGGATGGGTGGGGGGGCAGGTTCGTCTCCTAAGGCCCCTGGTGGTCAAGGAGGCCAGGGGAAGGGGATGTATGCCCGGTCAGCATCGTCCTGGGTTGGAGGGTGGTGTGGTGTGGTGGGTGAATGAAGCTCTCGGTGCTGCCATTTTCGAACAGACACTTTGTTTCCTGCCCATTGACTTGCACGTCCATCATTGAGTGCTCGAGGTTGTGGGGAAGGTCCCTGGTTAGTGTGGTGGCGGCCAGGACCGTCTCGGAGTCGTCACTATCCAGAGGGATGGGGAGCATCGATAGGGCAGCCTGGTCATCGCTCTTGTTGACCATGTTGCCGTCAGTCTGTGGGTGCGACGTGCAGCAGCTGATGGCACCCGGAGATGTGGGAAGCGTCGGTAGGGTGGCCTGGTCATCGCCCGTGTTGACCACAACATTCTCAATGTCGTTGGGGGCCCTCCGTGTCAGGCGCTTCCTAGTCCAAGATGGAGGCGGCACATGGGGGGCTGCTGTGTGGCTGGCCTCCTTCCCCAGCCTTGTCCGCTGCACCGGAGTAGTGACGTCATCATGGCCGGCAGCAGTGACATTGTTATGTCAGCCAGAAGTGATGTCACGCTGTGAGCCGGAAATTATATCGCTGTAGTTCTCAGTGAACTGCGTCGGCGAAGGCGGGGGCTGGTGCAGATGCTCGGGGCACACGCTGCAACAGTTTCTGGTGGGTTCAGATGTTGCACGGTCAAAGTTGGGGAAGATGGATGTCGTCGTGGGGACAATGGTGCCATCCGGCAAGCGAACGTGGGAGGGGGGGTCCACGGGGGAGGTGGAGAGATCATAGAGGGCCACTGAGCTGCCGGCAGGTTTAGAGAGGCACACTTTTGCAAAGTGGCCTTTCTTGCCGCATCGGGAACAATACTGGTTCCTAGCTGGGCAGTTTTGGCGCGATTGTCGATCTGACCCACACCAGGACTCACAGTACTTATAGGGGCGCTGGGAGCCTGCCGCAGCAACGTTCTCCTCCCCAGCTCGGCCTGGGGCTGCAGGTGCAGTGTGAGAGGGTGCCTGGAGGAACCTGGAATAGAAGGGTTCGATGTACAGGGCTGCTGCTTCCAGGGTTTGGACCACTTCCACAGTCCTGGTTAGGGGATAGATGTGGTCTTCCAGCAGCTTCTGCCAAATGGCCCTCGAGCATAGCCCTCAGATGAAGGCATCCCAGATCAGCCTCTTGACCTCCTCTGCACCTACCCCAGGTTCAGCTAGACATGGTTGGGCCAACTCTTGCAAGTGTCCCAGATAAAACTCAGCCATCTCCCTGGGTTGCTGGGCTTGGATGTTGAAGAGGTACCTTGCACAGACGACATTCATGGTGGTGGTGGTGGGGGGGGCCTTGTACAAGTTATCGAGAGTGTTCATTGCGCTCTTGTACGTGGAACAGCCTTTGGTTACCTGGAAGGTGCGGGGACCCAGCTTTGACCGGAGTATGACCAACCTCTGCCGATCGGAGTCCAGGATGTCGCCCTCGTGTGCCTTGATGATTGCCTTGACCGCGTGCTGCCAGATATTGAAGCGTGTCTGGGCTTCCGGATGGTGTGGGTTGATGTTGAGGCTCCCTGTGCTCAGGAGTTTTTCCATAACCACCGTGGGAACATTTTGTGGATTAAATTGTGGTGCACTGTTAGCCAGAATCAGACACACACAAGGTAATACTGTACAACAGGCTTTAATCCACAAAGACTTCCACAGAGCCAGGCTGGCTTGGCTGCAGCAACTCTGAGTGAGGCCTTGGAAGGCCGGCGCAGGCTTATATCCCGAGGGTGATAGACACCCAACCGGGTGGGGCTTGATCCATTCAGGCCGACTGATTGACAGACGGCCAGATGTTGTCCTGTCCCCTTACACTCCTGCAGGTACAGAGATTTCCCCCTGCAGTAGGCCGGAGGTGTACCACCACACTGGACTCTGAGGTTCCTGTTAACTACCATCCTCCTGGCCAATGTACAATCCTTGGAGAACAAACTCGATGAACTCCGAGCCAGATTACAACATCAGAGAGACATCAGGGAGTGCTGTGTAATATGCAGATATTTCAGACATAGTGCCTCAACCTGTGGGCTACACCCTTCACCATGCTGACAGGACAGCAGCATCAGAAAAAACCAGGGGAGGCGGCATTTGTGTCATCATCAATTCATCGTGGTGCACAGATGTGATGGTCACGTCCCAGGCCTGCTCTCCTGATCTGGAACATCTGCAATCAAGTGCTGCCCATTCTACCTGCAAAGGGAGTTCACCGCCATCATCCTGGTCACAGTATACATTCCGCCCCAAGCTAACTTCAGACTGGCACCAGAGGGACCAAGCACTCTGATTAGCAGGCATGAGGCAGCACATCCTGATGCTTTACCAATCACCTTGAAAACAGCAACTCATATTTGCAGCTGCTCTTCATAGACTACAGCTCAGCCTTCAACACCATTATTCCCTCAGTGCTGGTCAACAAGCTTCAAACTCTGGGCCTCTGCATCCTCCTCTGCAACTGGATCCTTGACTTCCTCATCGGAAAGCCTAAGTCAGTATGAATTGGAAACAACGTCTCCTCCTTATGGACTATCAACACAGGTGCACCTCAAGTAGCATGCTTAGCCTTCTGCTCTACTCACTACACACCCATGTCTGTGTGGCCAGGCATAATTCCAAAGCCATCTATAAGTTTGTCGATGACACCATGGTGTTCAGCAGAATCACTCACAGCAATGAGAAAGAATACAGGAGGAAGATAGATCAGCTTCTTGAGTGGTGTCATGCCAACAACATTAGTAAAACCAAAGAGATGATTGTGCACTTCAGGAGGAAGTCAGGAGAACATGATCCAGTCCTCATTGAGGGATCAGTAGTGGAGAGGATCAAAAACTTCAAATTCCTGGGTGCAAACATCTCCGATGATCTGTCCTGGAGCCTCTATGTCAATTCAATCATTACAAAGGCTCGCCAGCAGAGTTTGATGAGATTCAGTATGTCACCAAGAACTATCGAAACTTCAACAGGTGTAGCATGGAGAGCCTTCTGGCTGGTTATATCACTGCCTGGCATGGAGGTGCCAGCTCTCAGGACAAGAAAAACTCCTGAGGGTTATTAACTTGGCTTGCGACATCACAGGTACCAGAATTCAATCCATTGAGAACAACTACAAGAGACGGTGTCTTAAGAAAGCAACCTCTATTCTGAAGACCCCCATCAGCCAGGTTAAGTCTTCTTTACTCTGCTACCTTCAGGAAAAAGATACAGGAGCCTAAAGACGAGCACTTAGCAGCACAAGGACAGCTTCTTCCCCTCTGCCATCAGATTCCTGCATGTTCAATGAACCAAAGGAAGTGCCTTACTTTGACTTTTCATGCACTATTTTATTTATTGTTGTAAGGTGGTTTATAGGAATGTTTACACTCTAATTCTGCTGCAGAGCAACGAATTTTGTGACTTGTTCATGACAATAAATTCTGATTCTGATTTGTCTAAACAAATTCCAAGGTTACTTGTGTACTTCATTTCAAATTGCAAATTTATGTTGAACTCAAATTGTGGATAAAGTTAAACAATATTTCACTCGATTCTCCTTTTTGTTAACTTTTACCCTGCTACTGTTACTAATTCATATTTATCCAATTATGCAGGTAATAAATGTATAGAAAAATTAATGCAAGCAGAAGTAAGATTATTTCTGGATAAAATAACTGTTAATAATCAGGGGAAGCATTTCTATTCCACATTTTGCTTTTGGCAATGTTTTCACTTTTTACAATCTGTTAACAAGGGCAAAAAACTCTGAATGACAATTAAGTCTACAAACTTATCTCCTGACTGTGAATCAGGCACCTGTCTTTCACTGACCTCATTCCAACCCCCTTCTTGCAATCTGCCCAGCCAGAATAGAAGCATGGAACGAACCTTAGATCATTACAGCACGAAACAGGCCATTTTGGCCCTTCTCGTGAGTGCCGAACCATTGATTTTGCCTTGTCCCACTCGCTGACCTACACCCAGTCCATAGCCCTCCATATCGCTCCCATCCAAATTCTTCTTAAATGTTAAAATTAAGTTCACTTCATCTGACAGTTCATTCCACACTCCCACCAGGCCACTAGAATCAGAATCAGAATTTATTGCCATGAACAAGTCACAAAATTCTGTGTTTTGCAGCAACATCACAGTGTAAACATTCATGTAAACCACCTTACAACAATAAACTTAAAAAAGACCAAAATAGGTCATGGAAAGTAAGTCAGAATCTTTAGTTCATTGATTATTCAGGAATCTGATGGCAGAGGGGAAGAAACTGTCCTTCTGTCGCTGAGTTCTTGTCTTTAGGCTCCTGTACCTTTTTCCCAATGGCAGCAGAGTGAAGAGGGGTAATGGGGTATTTGACGATAGAGGGCCTGCTTTTTTAAAACACCACCTCTTGTAGATGTCCTTGATGGAATGAAGTCTGGTGCCTGTGATGTAGCAGGCCGAGTTAACAACCCTCTGGAGTTTTTTCTTGTCCTAAGAGCTGACACCTCCATACCAGACAGTGATCCAAACAGCCAGGATGCTCTCCATAGTACACCTGTAGAAGTTTTGGAGATTCCTCAATGATATACCGAATCTCCTCAAGCACTCACCAAGTATAGCCGCTGGTGAGCCTTCTTCGTGATTGGCATGACACCACTCAACAAGCTGATCTATCTCTCTCCTGTACACTTCATCATTGCAGTTTGTGATAATGCCAACAGCTGTGGTGTCATCAGCAAATTTGTAAATAGCATTGGAATTGTGCTTGGCCACACAGTTGTGTGTGTTTCACGAGTAGAGTAGTGGGCTAAGCATGTATCCTTGATGTGCGCCTGTGTTGATAATCAGTGAGTTATTTCCAATTCGTACTGACTGCAGTCTTCCGATGAGGAAATCAAAGATCCAGTTGCAGAGGGAGTGAGGAGGCCCAGAGTTTGAAGCTTCTTCACCAGCTCTCTGTGTGAAGATGTTTCCCCTCATGTTCCCCCTAACCTTTTCCCCTTTCACCCTTAACCCATGTCCTCCAGTTTGTATCTCACCTATCCTCAGTGGAAAAAGCCTATCTACATTTACTCTGTTTATCCCCTTGATCATTTTAAATACCTTTATTAAATCTCCCCTCATTCTTCTACGCTCCCTGGAATAAAGTCCTAACCTGTTTAATATTTCCCTGTAACTCACTTTCTGAAGTCCGAGCAACATCCTAGTAAATCTTCTCTGCACTCTTTCAATGTTATTGATATCTTTTCTGTAGTTAGGTGACCAAAACTGCACACAATAATCCAAATTTGGCCTCACCAATGTCTTATACATCTTTACCAGCCCTTGGAGAGCACAAGTAGTGAGGAAAGGGGAGAAGAACAGGATGTTCATTGACCATCAACAGGTACACACAATTAGATGTACATCCCCTCCCCCACATAGCTGACATAGTGAAACAAATTGAACAGTGTCAGTTCTTCTCTACCATCGACCTGAAGTCCACATACTTCTTTGGCTTGGCTTTGCGGATGAAGATTTATGGAGGGGTAATGTCCATGTCAGCTGCAGGCTCGTTTGTGGCTGACAAGTCCGATGCGGGACAGGCAGACACGGTTGCAGTGGTTGTAAGGGAAAATTGGTTGGTTGGGGTTGGGTGTTGGGTTTTTTCCTCCTTTGTCTTTTGTCAGTGAGGTGGGCTCTGCGGTCTTCTTCAAAGGAAGTTGCTGCTCGCCGAACTGTGAGGCACCAAGATGCACGGTTTGAGGCGATATCAGCCCACTGGCGGTGGTCAATGTGGCAGGCACCAAGAGATTTCTTTAGGCAGTCCTTGTACCTCTTCTTTGGTGCACCTCTGTCTTGGTGGCCAGTGGAGAGCTCGCCATATAACACGATCTTGGGAAGGCGATGGTCCTCCATTCCTGAGACGTGACCTACTACCAGCTCCCTATCTGACTGGCGGACTGCCAACACACTGGGTTTGAGGTGAATTGCCACCTCTACCTCTTCCTGCGGATCTCCTTCAGTGTTATGAATGGTGTTTCAGTCTTCCAACTGGAGATGGACTGCATGGTAGACCAGTACGAGCTGTGGGCCACTTTCCTATACCTCGATGTTACCATCTTTTGCAATGACCTGCAGGACCACGATGCCAACCTCCAGAAATTCCTACAAACAGCCAACCTCCTCAACATCATGTATAATAAGGTCAAGTGCATATTTTGCACAACCCGCCTTACCATCCTTGGCTGTGTCGATGAGAATGGAGTCATTGGCTCAGTCCCTGACTGCATGTGGCCGCACCTGGAACCTTCCCTTCCCCACAGCCTTAAGACCCTGAAAAGGTGTCTTGGGTTCTTCTCTTATTATGCCCAATGGGTCCCTAATTATGCAGACAAGGCCCATGCCCTTGTCAAATCCACATCCTTCCCTCAGACAGTGGAGGCTTGTGCAGCCTTCAACTGCATCAAGGCAGACATTGTCAAGGTCTCAATGCATGATGTGGATGAATCCGTCCCATTCCTGGTGGAAAGCAGTGTGTCAGACTTCGCTCTGGCTGCCACCCTTAACCAGGCAGGCAGACCAGTTGCTTTCTTTTCCTGTACTCTATAGGGCCCCGAAATACATCACTCCTTGGTCGAGAAAGAAGGCCCAAGCCATCGTCAAGGCACTGGCACCATTACCTGGCTGATAAATGATTGAACTTGCTAACTGACCAATGTGTGGTAGTGTTCACATTTAACAACTAGGAGGGGGGCAAAATTAAAAACGACAAGATACTGAGGTGGAAAATTGGACTGTCAACCTACAATTACATATTTTGTACTGGCCATGGAAAGTTAATGAGCCACCAGATGACCTGTCCCGCAGGATCTGTGCCAGTATGCAGACTGACCATTTACAAACCCTCCATAATGATCTCTGCCACCCCGGAGTTACCAAGTTCTTCCATTTCATCAAATTCTGCAACCTGCCGTACTCCATTGAAGAGATCAGATCCATGACCAAGAACTACCAGATCTGCACTGAGTGTGAACCACACTTTTACTGGCCAGACAGTAAAAGCCACCCCACCCCCTTCAAGCGGCTCCATGTTGACTTTAAAGGACCCCTGCCCTCCACAGACTGCAAAGTGTATTTCCTCAATGTCGTTGATGGATACTCCTGTTTCCCGTTTGCCATCCCCTACTCTGACATGACAGCTGCAACAGTCTTCAAGGCTCTGCACAGTCTCTTCACTCTATCCTGCTTCCCCAGCTATATCCACAGTGACCGGGGAGTCCTCTTTTATAAGTGACAAGCTGCGCCAGTACCTGTTGGCCAGGGGCATTGCCACAAGCTGGACTACTAGCTAAAATTCCCCCAGGGGAATGGGCAAGAGGAAAGGGAGAATGCCTCTGTCTGGAAAACTGTCCTCTTGACCTTTCAATCTAGGGGCCTTCCAGTCTCCCACTGTACCTGTATACCTGTGGTCCCACACACAGGCTCTTGTATGAAGGTGACTGTTCCACAGCTCCCTCCTCAGAGCAGGACAGTCGAGCAGTATGGATGTGCCTTTGTTCTTTAGTGAATAAAAGCTTAGTGGTTTCTCATTCTCAGTCTTTGAGTAATTGTTGGTGCATCAACTATAACATTCCATCTCTTGTACTCAATACTTTGATTTATGAAGGCCAATATGCCAAAAGCTCTCTTTACCACCGTATCCACATACAACGCCTCTTTCAGGGAATCATGTATCTGTATTCCCAATTCTACCACACTCCTCAGTTATTGTGTATGTCCTTTCTTGGTTTCTCATTCCCAAATGCAACATCTCACATTTTCCAGCATTATATTCCATCTTCCATTTTTCCAGCTGGTCCAGATCCCTCTTCAAGCTTTGAAATCCTTCTTTGCTGTGCACAACGCTTCCAATCTTAGTGTCACCTGCAAACTTGCTGATCCAACTTACCACATTATTTTCCAGATCATTGATTTAGATGATTAACAACAATGGGTCCAGCACCACTAGCCACAGGTCATCAGTCTGAGAAGCAATCATACACTACTACTCCCTGGCTTCTTCTATCTAGCCATTGTTGAACCCAGTTCACTACTTCACCATGAATACCTAGCGTCTGATCCTTCCTAACCTCCTATGTGGGGCATTGTCAAAGGCCTTACTAAAGTCCATGTAGACAATATACACAGCTTTTGCTTCATCATCTTTCTTGGTAACTGTTATATAGTTGGGGTAATGTTAACTATTTTGTAACTGCTCAAGAATACAGGCTTCTCACTGTAGTAACTGTAGTGCATCACTGCATGGCGTATGCATATGTATGTGAGAAGGAATAGTTTTCCTTAGATGGTAAAAGGCATGAATAAGTAGAGTCTTTTCTGTTAATGAAATCGCACTTCCCTAAGTTATTTAAGAAGCATTCCAAGTAACTCAAGAGACATAACATGGTATAAGAGAACAAGAATAAAACCATGCAATTGATTGTAAATCACTGAAATACAAAGGGGAATAACAGAAAAAAAACTATTACTGGAAAAAAAATGGCTGGAGCAAGAGCAGTTCACCCAATGATGGACTGGAAGGCTCAAGACATTGTTGAATTTTTAAAAATGTTTCAGAAGTGCAATTTAGCATTCAAAAGCTATTTAAAAAAATGTAACAGCAGAGGAGGTCAGTTATATACTTCTCTTGACAGGGGAGTGAGGGCTTGACTTGTTTAAGAGAGGTGGAGAAAAATAATCCAGTGCAGATATTTGCAAAATTTGCTTCTCATCTTGAACCCAGGTTTAATCATAGAATTAAACTCTATAAATTTCAAGGCTTAAAGAAAGAGACTGATGAAACTGCTGACAACTTCCTCACTGGACTAAAAATTGTCGCTGCAAAATGCAAATTTAAGAATATAGAGGAAAGATTAGTTGATCAACAAAAGTCTCTAATAGGGAAGGATAGCTTGAAGCTGGCTGAAGCTATAGACCAGCAATTCGAGGTCTGGATAGCTGTTGGGAGTTGCAGTTGATCCTGTCAATTATGAGAACCAGATGAAGAAGATATCCAAAAGGATCAATAGAAACACACAACAAAAAGAGGAAATTATTTCCACAGAAGTAGCTGCCAGGCCATGGCACACAATGGGAGCAGACTTGTTCACTGAGAATCAAGAGTGGTATTTAATAATTGCCTATAACAACTCGAAATTTCCATTTGTCAAAAGGGTGAAAGCCCTAGAGCATCATCTATCATCTCAGAAATGAGAGCACTCCTTGCTGAAAAAGGAATACCCGAGGAAATAATATGTGACAATGGAACACAGTTCATGTCACAACAATTCAGAAAGCTGGCTGCAGAGTATGGGTTTGTTATCACTACTTTATCCCTACACAACCCCAAAGGTCATGGGTTCATTGAAAGACAAGTGCAAACTGTGAAACACACACCAGTTAAGTGTCGGGAAACAAAAAAAGACCCATACCTCACTCTTCTATCATTATGTGCAATGCCTTTAAGGGCTGACATGAAGTCTCTGGTGGAAATTCTAAATGGCAGGAGATATATAACAACTCTGCCAAGCAAAATACACCCTGCAGAAGACCAGGAGGAAACCAGAAGAGGACTGGCTGACACACAAGAAGAAGGACGCCAGGATTATAACAAATATACACAAACATTGCCAGAACTCTTCAGAGGGCAGCATGTGGATATTCAAGAGCCGATGTTGAAAACATAGACCTCACAAAGCTCATCAGAGAAGCTGAGACACCAAGATCATCCATTGTCGAGACAGACTTTGGCAATCAGCTGAGGAGGAACAGAATTCACATTCGATTGACACAAGATGTGATGAAGCAGAAAGCTTTAATACCAGCAAAGCCTGCAACACCAATTTCAAGTGAGGTATCAAATGAAGAGACCACAACCACTAATACTGAAACATCAACACAGCAGCTGTCATGTGAAGCACAACAAGCTACATCATTTACATGTGTACCAGCAACACAGAGCCCAACAGTCGCAGCCAAATCCACAAGATGGCGAAGCAACATACGTGATATCAATAAGAACTACCCTCCAATCCTATGGCACCACATCCATGGCTAAGAATATTTTAAATATTTCTGCCAGAGCCCCTGCCGTTTCTACACTAGCCTCCCTCAAGGTCCAAAGGGACATTTTGTCAGGCCCTGGGGATTTATCCACTCTTATTTGCTTTAAGACAGCATACACTTCCTCTTCTTTAATCTGTACATTTCAATGACTTCACTGCTTGTTTCCTTTACTTCCCACGACTCTATGCCCATTTCCTGAGTGATTACTGATTTAAAAAAATTAAGATCTCCCCATCTCCCAAAGCTGGCCACTTTGATCTTCAAGAGGACCAATTTTGTCCTTTACAATCCCTATAACTCTTAGTTTACTTGTAGAAACCCTTAGGATTTTCTTTCACATTTACCTGCCCAAGCAACCTCTTCTTTTAGCCTTCCTGATTTATTTCTTGAGGTTTTTCTTGCATTTTTAAAAACTCTTCAAGTACCTCATCTGCTCCATGTTGCCTATACCTGCTATTCATACAACCATATAATCATATAACAGTTTATGGCATGGAAACAAGCCATCTTGGCTCTTCAAGTCCATGCCGGTTCACTCAAACAACTCCGCTAGATCCCCCCGCCTATTCTCCGCCCATAACCTTCCAACCCCTTCTTACCCATGTATATATCCAGTCTCCTCTTAAATGAAAGAATTAACTCTGTCTCAACTATTTCCTCTGGAAGATTATTCCATTCAGCCACCACTCTCTGAGTGAAGAAGCATCCTCTAATGTTTCTCCTAAAGTTTTGCCCCTTACCCTCAACTTGTGACCTCTTGTTTCAACCTCCCCTGCTCTCAGGGGGAAGAGTCTACTTGCATCTAGTCTATCTATTCCCTTCATAATTTTAAACACCTCTATCAAATCCCCTCTCAACCATCTACGTTCCAATGAATAAAGTCCTAACCTCTTCAATCTTTCTCTGTACTCTAGGTATTTTAAGCCAGGCAACATCCTGGTAAATCTTCTCTACACCCTCACCACCTTATCTATATCCTTCCTATAATTTAGAGACCAGAACTGAACACAATACTCCAAACCTGGCCTCAACAATGCCTTAAACAGTCACAGCATCACTTTCCAGCTCCTGTACTCTATGCTATGATTTATGAAGGCTAACAGACCAAATGCCTTCTTAATCATCTTGTCAACATGGGAATCCACCTTCAAGGAACACTGCACCATAACTCCAGATCTCTTTGTTCTTGTGCATTCTCCAATGTCCTCCCCTTTACTACATATGTCCTATTTTGATTATTTTCTCTACATTAAATTCCATCTGCCATCTTTCAGCCCAATTTTCCAGACAAACCAAATCCCTCTGTAATCCCTGAAAATCTTCCTCACTATCCACAACTCCCCCTAGTTTTGTATCGTCTGCATATTTACTTACTCAGTTAACCACCCCACCATCCAAATCATTAATATAAATTATGAACATCAGGGGACCTAGCACCGATCCTTGAGGCACACCGCTCGTCACAGGCTTCCATCCTGACAGACAGTTGTCCACCATGACCCTCTGCTGTCTCTCCTCCAGCCACCTCAGAACCCATCTTATTATTTCTCTATTAATCCCTAGTGACTGAACCTTCCTTACTAACCTTTCATGTGGAACCTTATCAAAAGCTTTGCTAAAATCCAGATAGACTACATCAACTGCCCTACCTTCATCCACCTTTCTCGTCACTTCTTCAAAAAACTCAACAAGGTTCGTCAAACATGTCTTCCCCTTCACAAACCCATGCTGGGTGCTCCTGATCAATCCCTGCTTATCTAGATATTTATACACACCATCTCTAAGAATACCCTCCATAACTTTCCCTACCTCCGAAGTCAAGCTTACAGGCCTATAATTACTTGGCCGACACCACGTGCCTTTTTTAAACAATGGAACTACATTAGCAACCCTCCAATCCCGCGGCACCACATCCTCCTCCAGTGATCGTTGAAAAATCACTGACAGTGCCTCCGCTATTTGCTCCCTGACCTCCCTTAATGTCCTGGGGAAAATCCCATCAGGACCAGGAGACTTATCCACTTTTACTTACCCTAGAAGCTCCAAAACCCTCTCTTTACTAATCCCTACACTCTGTTCTTCCGATCTAGATCCTCAAAATCCCTCAAAATCATGGTTCCCTATGTCTGCTAACTTTGCCTTTAATCTTAACAGGAACATACAAACTCCGTACTCTCAAAATTTCAGCTTTGGAGAAAGTAAAATGTAGTAGATAATTCTATCTAAATGTTACAGGACCAATTTCACAACTTCCTCCCCTATAGGAAAGCTGTGTTTGTAGAAAGTGCAGGTCGAAGAATTAGTGCTTTAATGTTATTACTAATGCCTCCTAACCGTGCACTTTGTAAAATTGATCCTCAAATCACACCATTGATTTCCTTGAATAATATATATATTCCTTCATGCAACACGGTGCTTTATATGCCAAGCAAAATAATTTCATCAGTGCATACTTTATGCAGACCCAGCACCCTTTACACACTGAAGAATGATTAGGTCAATGTTTTTTAATGAGCACATTGTCAGCATTGAAACATTTAAGTTTTAAGCTGTAGCTTCACTTTGTGAGAGATCTAATGCAATTTTGAAATTTGGTTTCTTTTCTTAGTGCAACTAATTAATAGATATGCTCTCTGAATGATGAAATCAATTTTCATAATGACATTAAGTCAGCAAAACTGCATTTATTAAGGGCAATTGAGAATGTTTTCTTTTTTTAATTAGGCCACGGGTCAGGCCCTTCAGCCCTGATGTCAAATGGCTGCAGGCCACAGTTGAGGCCCCTTTCAGCCCCCACTGTGGAGTCGCGCTGAGGCCACTGCCTGGGTACAATCAATGTTTTCTTTCTTGTTGTAATTTTCAGTAATGTATTTCAAAATGTGTGAATTTTCTGGAGTCTCAGTTATGGATGAGGTATCAATCTTACTTGGAATTGTAAAGAATTATGGGGCTTCTGCTGTAGTAAGTAGGCTAACAAAAAGTTAATGGTTTAGTATAGTATGCAGCTAAGCAGTTTACAGTTGCAGAAACATCACAGCCTTGGACAGGTTGGGAATTTGAAGTGTGAGATAATGGCATACCAGAATGATTCTGGGAAAGAGAAAGGATGATCGATCACAGAAACTGCGAAGGACAGGAGTAGCAAAACATTAGATTGTCAAATGGTGAAAAATATGTAAAACTGCATGTAGGCATCGGTCTAAAGGACTATATAAATTATAGGTAAAAGAATGTTCAACAAGGATGTTAAACATTACAGAAAAGGGGCCTCCTGTGTGTGTAGATTAATAAAGATTTGCTAGCCTTAGAGATAAACAATCCCAATTAGGCAATAGACTGGAACAAGGTTGCATAAGAACAAGGTTACCTGATAGGTTTGATAATAAAACCATAAGACAGGGCTCAATTAACATGGAATGAACAAAGATTAACCTGTCTAAAGTTAATTAAGTTGCATATCTGTAAAAACCACAAGGACAGATGTTAATGAAAATCTGGAACAATCAGCTGCAATATATCTGTACAATTAACTTCGAAAACTACACGTATCCCCTGACAAATGTATTACATAAGATGTACCAAAAGGCTGTATGAGTTGAGTGAGGTTAGGTCCAGAGAATGAGTTGCATTGTTTACTCATTCTTTGTACTTCTTATTCTTGCTAGCATAATACAATAAAGTTGGTTGTATGCTCATTGGTTTTGCTGTGTTCTGCTGTTTGTTTTATTACAGTTTGGGTCAAATTTCATAGAATTATATAAATTCCACCTCATGTGATCAAATATTGAAGAACATTTAACTTTTAGATGACATTAATGAGAAGAAATCATGGTAAATTATATCATTTACATGGTGGTGCCAGTTGGTAATTTTTTAAAAATTTGGTGCAAAATCCTCTGGAAAGCCTTTTCTAGATTTTGATATGTTCAGCTACAGTGGGAAATGTAAGAATATTTTACTAGCTAGTTCAGACCTTTACTTACTGGGAAGATTGGCAAAGGTGGATTGGGCTCAATTGTGCTACTCTCAATAAGTTGCTTTTAACATCTAGTACTGGTGCTGGGATAGCTGGAATATGTACCCAGGTAGAAATTAGGGATGGGCATAATTAAGGTGGAAAAGAAATTATATGCAAATTCCAATTACATTGAAGATTAAATTTTTAAACAAGCAGCAGGCCAGAAGGCTGAATTGATCATTCTTCCTGTATCTCGATATTGGCACTATAAACATTCATTATTGAAGGGATTAGCAAATTATTTCTGCACTTATCTTTTTTTGTCCCAAGTAATTCACAGTATAGGTCTCCCCAAAACTGCTTGTACATTAACGTAACAATGAAATAATTCATTTACATTATTTAGTCTCAAATAACCTCATAGCAACAAAGATATTCTAATATTTAAACTGTTTATGAAGTAGAGACAATAGCAGACAATTATTTACACTGAAAAATAAACAAACTTACAGCATCTTTCTCAGGATCGCAAACTTTCACCCACAACATGTGATCAAGTAACCAGTCTATTGGCTTATCCTTGTAGAACATGAGAATGAATTCTATGATTAAGGTTAGGTCAGGAGACTTGAACAATTTTCCTAAATCAAACAAAAAATAAGAGAAAGAATGTTTTAATTTGAAGAGATCTTTTTCCCATAACACCTGAGGCATAAACATAATTTGAAAAGAGTTAGAAAGGGAAAACAAATTAATCAAGTTACTAAAATGAAGGTAATTTTATAAAAACAGACTAGTTTTAAAGTTTTAAGTTTTAAAGTAAATATTTATTTTGTTTGTAAACCTGACTTTAAAAAAAACTCACTGTTTTGATTGTACTGTACTATGAAATAGTGATTTACTTAAATTAAATTAAATATATTGGAAATTGTGGAATTGATAAGTGTGCAAATGATTCTGCA
The DNA here is from genome assembly GCF_036971445.1 of Narcine bancroftii. Lineage (NCBI taxonomy): Eukaryota > Metazoa > Chordata > Chondrichthyes > Torpediniformes > Narcinidae > Narcine > Narcine bancroftii. The sequence continues at coordinate 143,713,604 of NC_091471.1, read as the reverse complement.
GGACAGATATATAAATTACAAGAGTTGGTCATCATAGACTTCTGTGCATATTCAACCATGAGAGTATTAATAAATATGAAGAATACACAAGATGACTAGCATGCATTTAAATTACTAAAGATTAGACATCCATTTTTAATAGAAAATAATTTTACATTTAACAGCTGTTATTTCCTTGATTCTGCTATTCATGCTACAGGCAGTGATGGCTTTATAAATTTACAGACTATAATAAAGGCTGATTTTACTTCACATTCAAATTCAAAGGAGTTACAGATATCTTATTTGAATTAGTATCTTGTTTTATAGGAATAGTACAAAATGTCTCATTGTAAGGAAAATTAAGCAGGCATAGCTCAGATATCAGCATTCATCTCTTGAGATTGGTATCAATGATGAGCTCCTTAAAAGCTGCAGTACTACTGAGGCTGTATAAACGTATGAAATTTGATAGGCATATTGCAATCCAAATTCTAATCCACGTTCTGAAGTACAATAGAATCTGTTTGTATTATAGCAGAGAGACCCTGCAAAATAATGTGAGGCTTTCTTATATTATTAACAGTTACAATATTCTTTCAAAGCAATGACATAGGGAGAAACAATTATTCAGTGTGCAGAGTTAAAGACAAGTTCTATTACTAATCTGTCATGATATAGCAAAATGTTGGTTATATACTGTTGTGTGTGGAAGAAATGTGCCTGTCCGGAATGTGTGCATTGTGGGTGGTCACGTGACCTCCCCATCTGAAACTTATTTAAAGGTCACATCAGCTGTCAGTCGGGATTGGTCTTTGACCACCCATTAGTTCAAGCCTTAAATTACTGTTGGCTGGGGTAAAGATTGGCACGATGTGCAGAACTAGCGCACAGGATATTCTTTCTCTCTGCCTCGTGTTCCAAGCCCCGAACATCAGTCCATGCCAGGTCCCAACTGTGGACATCACAGGAAGTGTCATGGGTAAGGTGTCCACTACACTGAAGCTATGCCATTAGTATTGCGATGGGTCGGTACTTGCAGAAAGCCATTAGTGTTATGATGGGTTGGCATTCGCAAAGAGCCGCAATTCTCTTGGTCAGAGAACCGGATATGTATGTGTGAGTGGGTCGATTTTAGGTTTACCATTGTTGGAGTCCAAGGTGAATGTCTATATCATCACTTAAGTGAAATAATGATTGAGTACCATTAACATTTTCTCTTATTTGTTTCCCGTGTGTTAATAAAAGTTACGTGTGATTGTAACACTTGTATCCAGACTCATCTCTCTGTGAATCCACCGAGCATGATACTCTTTGCTTCTTATGGATTCTGCGTGACCTGCTGAATTTCTACAGCACTTTTGTGTATTGCATTCCAACCAATAATTGTTGCTTCCCTATTACAGGTATACCCTGCTTTATGCAACTAAAATGTTCCTAGGAAACCTGCAGTTAGCCAAAATGGCATAAAGTGAAGACCCATTCACTACTATTGGAGGCTATTTTCGGAAAACCGAAAACCCCCTCAAAACCTTTCGTAAAAGTGAACACGGCTTTCTTCGTAAAAACAAATTTTCATAATTGGAGTATTCATAATGCAAAATATACCTGTATAGGCCACAACAATTTCATGGATGTCCCAGCTTGTTGCTACCCGATATCTTTCCAATGAGTATCCCTGTGTAGTTTGGCAAATTCTATAACATAGAAATTAATTCTGTAGTGCTAGACACACTATATTTCCTGTTAGAATCTGACTTATATTTCAGATATCATTTCCTATCTATATATATTTATTTTAAAGTCTAATGCATGTGTAGATCTATATATTCATTTAATCTTATATGTTCAAACTCAAAAAACAGAAATCCAAAACTAGAAAATATTGCCAAAATTGCAGATTAGGCAATATCTGTGAAAATAGAAACAGAATTAATGTTTCAAGCCACGACGCTTTATCAAAACTGGATAAGAAAGAACATTAGAGAGCATTCAGTTGCAGAGACAGTGGGGGAGGAAGGGATGAGACAAAAAGAATATCTGATAGGCTGAAGGCATGATTACCATGGAAATAATGTTGTACAAGTCATCTGACTAGTGCGTTAATAGGGGCCGTTACAGAGAATTGAATAAAAGCTATGAAATGGGTGTTGTTAGAGAGTGAGAACACAAACAAAGGAATGGAATGTAAGAGTTTCAAAATGCAAGCTGTGGGTCATGCCCAGCAAATCAGGCTGTGCTAATGGGCTGATAAATAATTGAGGCAATATTAATACCAGTAAAGATGGATAATTTATAGCAGAAGTGGCCAGTTCTGAAACAGACAGGAGAAAATGTTTTATTTAAAATTGTTAAATTTAATACTGACTCCAAATATTTGAAATGTGTGCATTCAGAAAATGAAGGTTGTCCCTCTAGCTTACTTTGGACCTTGTTCTAACAGTATGAGATCCCAAATAGTCTGAGTGGAAGTGCAATAGAGATATAAAATGGGAGATGACAGATGCTCTGAATCTCCTTGTGAACTAAATCGAGGTGCTCCACAAAGCAGTCATCCAGTCTGTGCTTGTTTGCTCCATCATAGAGGAAATTGCGCTGTGCAGTACACAAGATTGGAACAAGTTCAAGGGAACTGTTGCTTCACGTCAAAACTTGACCCAAATATTGGGAGCAGGGGGTGTGGATCAGAAAAGGGTTTGAATAGAGGAGAGAAACTGCTTAGGGGAAGGGATAGAGGGATGGAGATGATTAAGGAAGGGATAAGGGGAGACTGAAGGAGATAATCGTTGGGAGCATGAGGAAACTGGCGTGTTGTCAAGAATATGTGTATTTTTGTGTGCATGTCTGTGTATGTGTGTATGTCTGTGTGTTTGTGTGTGTGTGTGTGTGTGTGTGTGTGTGTGTGTGTGTGTGTGTGTGTGTGTGTGTGTGTGTGTGTGTGTGTGTGTGTGTGTGTTGTCAGACTCCATTTGTTAGGGTGTATCATGGCATCCTGTTTGAGTGTCTGCATACTTAGTCTCTCTGATAGTCAACTGTTTCCAATTGCCTTTATTATCCTTGCTATTGGACCAAAAGCTCACTATCTTAATTCTCTGTGATACCCAGTATGCAACAGTTATCGCATGTTGAAATAAACAGACATCCTCAATCCTGTGCAACTGCATAAGAAGAGAAGATTATGTATTATTGTATTAACTGTTCTGCCTGCATATATATTGAATACTAATTTGCATTAAATGATGTAGAACTATTGTTGCAAGCATCATTCAGGAATGGGATCTCCCCTAATGCAAGTATCATTTAGGAAATATTATCAGAACTCCCATTCATAGGACCAACCCTTTTAATGCCTGTATACACTTATGTAATAGTCGAGTTTTGGGAACCAATTTTTCGGGACAAATTTGGTGGGGTGTAGGTGAAGGTGTTGACTTTTACACAGAAACTACTTTTGACCACAATAAGAACCTGTGGCGTTCAAGGTATCTGATGCTCTGGAGGGTGGGCAGCTGGGGCAAGGATCCACAGTTGAGCGTCAAGAGCTTGGATGGGTGGGCATTCGGGATGCCAGGAGCTCTGATGGGAGGGCAGCTGGGGCAAAGATCTGTAGTCAAGGCACCATGAGGTCTGATGGGCGGGAGGTTGGGGATATTCCACAAGATATACAATAAGCGATAAAATTCCAAATAAGAGGGTAAGTAAGGTGATCTTGTCCACCACTTCTTGTGTCCCATCTGAACACCATCATCCACTTCACTAATACCAAATCTTATTCTCATGGCAGCTTCCCACCCTCTTCCCATTTCCAGGAGAGTGTTATCAATGTACTTTTCCACTACTTTCAATTTGTTGCTCTATTGGATTTATTGTTTTGAGTGCAGTCTCCTCAGTGTCAGAGAGAGTGGGCATTATCTTCATGGCCTTCTACACCATTTGGGTGATCCATAAGAGGATAAAAAATAGAAACTAGAGCAGGACATTTAGTCCTCATGCCTACTCCACTATTCAATAAGATCATGGTTAATCATACGTGCTCTATCCATTTTCAACCTCTTATTGCTGCAGGTTCCCACCTGCTTCAAGGGGAATCAAACCCATGAAGAGTAGAGTGAGCTGCCTCATCGACTATTGCCCAGTAGCTCTAACATCTGCTGTGATGAAATGCTTTGAGGAGCTGGTCATGGCCAGAATTAACACGTACCTAAATAAAGGTCTGGACCCACTGCAATTCATCTATTGTCACAATCGCTCCACAGCAGATGCAATATCACTGGTTCTACATTCAGCTCTGAATCACCTTGAAAACAACAACTCATACATGCTCTTTATCCACTACAGCTCAGCCTTCAACACCATTAATCCTTGCTTCCTCATTGGAAGACCACAGTCAGTACAAAATGGAAATAATATCTCCTCCTTACTATAAACACAGGCACACCTAAAGGATGCTTGCTTAGCCCACTGCTCTATTGATTAAACACCCATGACTGTGTGGCCAGGCACAATTCCAAAGCTATCTACAAATTTGCTGATAACACCACAGTTGTTGGCAGAATCTCAAATGGCAATGAGGAAGTGTACAGGGAGATAGATCAGCTTGTTGAATGGCATCATGCTAAAAACCTTACGGTCAAGATTAGCAAAACAAAGGTGATGATTGTGAACTTCCGGTCTTTATGATCCTGTCCTCATCAAAGGCTCAATAGTGGAGAGGGTCAAGAACTTCACATTCCTAGGTATCGACATCGCCAAAGATCTGTCCTGGAGCTTCCATGTTGATGCAATCATGAAGAAGGCTCTTCAGCAGCTCTATTTTGAGAGGTCTTTGAGGAGATTCAGTATGTTACCGAAGACTCAGGACAAGAAAAACACTCTAGAGGGGTTGTTAACTTGGCCTGTTACATCAGAGGCACTAGACTTCACTCTATCAACAATATCTAGAAGAGGCAGTGTCTTAAGAAAGCAACCTCTATCCCATGCCCTCTTCACTCTGCTACCATCAGGAGAAAGGAACAGGAGCCTAAAGACGAGCACTCAGTGACATAAGGACAGCTTCTTCCCTGCTGCCGTCAGATTCTCGAATCTTCAATGAACCAAAGACGCTGCCTCACTTTGACTTTTTGTGCTCTATTTCTATTTATTATTGTAAGGTGGTTGATATGAATGTTTGCCCTGTGACGCTGCTGCAAAACACAAACTGAATTTTGTGTCTTGTTAATAACAATAAATTCTGATTCTGAAATCCCTTGGTTCATTAATATGTAAAATCCCAATTTTTAATACATTAATTGACTGAGATTCCACAGCCCTCTAAGATATTGCATTACATATATTTAGGGTTTAAATATTGTTAGGGCAGGTAGATAGTTATTTGGTGATCAGGCAAAGGGGTACAAGGCTACCAGATGCCGAATGGAATACAGAGTTGAGCTTACAATCGAATCTGTCATTATTATAAAGAAGGAACCTGTTCTTGAACATTGATCATCCAAAATGAATGGAACAGTATAGATACAGCATATACATAATGTTCTCCTTCATTCAAAGAATTAAGACTAACATATAAGTCAAGAATTATACACTGCTCTGGGTTTGCTATTGAATAATTTCCAGTTTGTCATGCCAGGCACAGAGAGAGCAAATCCCCCACCTCCCTCTGAGTTGGTCACACCCTTGAGCTCTAGCAGACGGTCCCGTTTTCCGGCCTGGATTTTGAGTAGCTCATTGACATCAACTTTTACGGCAGCTGAAGAATTACATGGCCTCAGTATTATAAGCCTATGAAGGTCCTTGTCACGATGACATTCATTTATAAATAGGAAATGTTTGCCTGGTAAAATAGCTTTCATATTTACTGTTCCATAAAAATTAATTGACGATGTGTCATTTTATTTGTAAAAAAATAGTATGTTTTATACCTCTGATATCTCTAGTTATTTGCAGGTCAAATGTATTTTGAAAATGTGATTGTGAATAAACCTGCTTACCAATAAATCCAAGCTGGGAAAACTCCAGGATCATCCATTCATCAGATGGCTGGTGTTGAGCAAAGTTCTGGATAGTTTGTAAATAGTTGGGTGTTGCGATAATATCATCCTCTAACTGCAACAAAGACAAATCATGGCATTACTATATGTTTTAAAGCTTTTTTTGCTTATTAAACATATGACTAATAAGTGCCTGGGTCAGATACTCTATCATAAAGGATGAATAATCACACATCATTCACAGTGGGGCATTCACTTCAATGTTCAAATTTATTGTCATAGTACAACCATGACATCAAGTACCACCCTAAGATTCTTTTTCCTGCGGTCAAGGCAGAATCGGTGGTATGAACTGTACACAAGAAAAAGAAATGTAAACAAACTGACTTTGCAATACAGAAAAAAATGTAGTAATAATATACAAACTAAGTCCTTAAATGAGTCTCTGATTGAGTCTGTTTAGGAGTCTGATGGTGGAGGGGTAGCAATTGTTCCTATATCTCATGGTATGAGTCCTGTGGCCCCATGCCTCTTTATGATGGCAGCAGTGAGACCAGAACATGTCCTGGGTGGCGTGGATCCTTGATGATTGCTGTTCCTCTCCAATGGTGGGGAGAGTTTTTCTTGTGATGTACTGGGCTGTGTCCACTGCCTTTTGCAGGGCTTTCCAGTCAGAGTTAACGGTGCCTTCACACCAAGCCATGATACAGCCAATCAGCAAATTTTTCACTACATATCTGTAGACGTTTGCCAAGGTCAATACCGAACCTCCACAAATTCCTTAGGAAGTAGAGGCGCTGACGTGCTTCCTACACGATGGCATTAGTATGATGGGCCCAGGAAAGGTCTTTTGAGACAGTAACTCCTAGAAATTTAAATATGCTTACGCTCTCCACCTCTGATCCCCCAATGATCACTGAGTCAAATGCCTCTGGTTTTTTCTTCCTATATTTCACAATCAGCTCCTTAGTTTTGGTGACATTGAATGCAATGTTGTTTTGGGTGCACCATTCAGTCACATTTTCAATCTCCCTCCTGTATGCTGACTCATTGCCCATTTTTATACTTGGGTATCATCAACAAATTTGTAAATGCTGCCTTGACTGCAGGAAAAAAAAATCTCAGGGTTGCTTGCGATGTCATGTATGTAATCTGACAATGCATCTGAAATCTGAGTGGTTCAAACTGGTTTGCCATTTTTAAGAAGTGCATTCATCTCTGTCCTGGAATAGGTGATGTTAAAACTCGACCTCTATTATAAGGGCTAATTTTTATATGAAACAAAGGTCAATTTTTAAAAACCGTGTTTAAAAAAATGATAATGAGAATACGCTGAGAAAATGCAATATAAAGTCTCTGGTTTCACAAAGCCTCATTTTCTATAGTTATCTCAGATCCAGGCTTTTATTTCTGCAGTAATACTAGTTCAAAGGCCCCGCCTATCACAGAGGCCCTGCTGTACTTTCAACTTCAAGCTCTGTTCTTTCGAGCCTGTGGAGCATTCTCCTGTAATGACAAATTAATAGCCAGTGCCATTGAGATCTTTCATTTATCAGTGCTAGTGTGTGCCAGATATCAGTCTTCAATTGATACATCTTGAATACCTCTGGATTAATTTTCAGGGCTTTAATTAGCTGTATTCGTCCAGTAAAAACCAGTAAGCGGTAAGGAAATGTACAAACCTAACACCATTTAGACTCATAATATCTGGCCTTTGACTTGCTAAGTCATTGGAAGATTCTAAACCTTGCCACAAGGTGCAAATGCTCCTACAGCTAGAAAGCAACATGTTCTCTAAATTGTCAGGTCATGCAGATTCCTCGCAAAGCCAAAGGCAGTTGACGGTTGGAACTGAGCTGTCTTTTGCTTTCCATGGATGCTACATGACCTACTGTGTTTCTTTAGTACTTTTGTGCTCTGCTCTTGACCCCAGCCATGGCAGGTTTCTTGACTAGGTTCAAATCATCAACTATTTAGTGCATGTGCTTGTCTATGTAGGCGTATGTTTGCAAGTATGCATAATGTAATGCAGCCTTCCATTATATAATCCTATTTTGAAATGAATTAAGGGAAACTGCCAATGTGTCACATTGTAACAATGTACTCCCACCATTGGAGTTGTACTGCTTTCAAAGGGAGAGTGTACTAACAGCTAGAAAAGTTTACATTCAAATATCAACACAGTTATATACTTCATTGAAAAGTCATTTGTCAAATTGTATGACTTTTAATAGAGTAACTTTCAAATCTCTATTTTAAATGTGGCATTTTGTAGTTATTGTCGGAATAGTGAGATTAGAACACTGGATCCTTTAACTTGGTTAAGAGTGTCCATTCATTCATTCATACATACATACTGTAGATATGATCAATCTGAATAACTGCCAACTGAAAAAACAGCTGAAAAATGTGATTGGGTTTATTAATCATAAATGTAAAGAAGTATAAGCAGAAACTCCTGGAATTAATCAGGTCAGGCTGCATACTTGATGGGGGGGGGAGGGAAGATTTTTCATCTTTGACATATTGTTATTTTGTATTTTGGCACATTTTGACCATATTTCAGATGTTTACTTTCTAAATACTTTTGTAATATTTGGGGAGACAGTTCATTATTGTTTTAGAATTCAGATGAACGGTCAGTTATTTCTAGAACTTCTAAAGATACGGGGAAGCAAATTTCTGTAACACGAGGTGACAGCTATGAGCATCTTGTACATTACAGAGGAGACAAGAGTGGCTGCAACATGTCCTGGAGAAATCTACTCTCAAGGATCCCCTTGAAAATATTTCAACTCTTTGCTGGAAGGATTTATCTTGAAAGACTGTAGATTCAGAGTTGGATCACTCTGAGTGACCTTTCCTTGTTCGCAGTAAAATCTATGAACAATGGGCAGAGGCAACATTTGTCCTATGAAAGACTGCAGATGTGATAATCACAAATGGCATTTACAAGATTCTGGCAAAAACCAGCTATCTGCATGATCTATTTTCAAAGAATGACATAAGGTCATAAACATAACCATCCAGTATTAAAATAAACACCATTTGATGTCTGGCAGGAAGCAAGGCTCCACCTTGATACTCACTGGTTGGATGATCAACATCAGATGACTTCAGAACATGAGATATGTCAGCTCATTCAGTTCGTGACTTGCTCTTCACAGATGACACTGAATTTATCTCAAACTGACCAGGTGAATTGTCAATTGACCAGGTCAATTTTCTGATGCATGAACTGAGTTTTTCATGGGGTGTAATGTTACAGGTTGAGAATATCACACCCAAAATCTACATCAATAATGAAACTCTGGACAATGTCATCATGGCTTGGGTTTGCGGACAAAGATTTAGGGTGGGGGCTGTCCACGCCTGCTGCAGGCTTGCTGTTGGCTGACAAGGCCAATGTGGGACAGACCTACCCGGCTGCAGTGGCTGCAAGGGAAATTCTATTCTGGGTTTGGTGCTGCTGTGTCACGGTTCCTCCTCCATCTCCTTTTCTCCTCAAGGCCAGCCCTGCGTGTGTTCTCAAAGGAGGAGACAAACTGGAGAATGGTGTGTTGCCAGTAATGTACTCAGTGTACAATGTAATCATTGCTGAAATGTTGGTTCATCTCTTACAAGCTCATTTGGCCTTGATTAGAAAATGATGCAAAATCAGCAAAGCTTCTGTCACCTCCAACTAAATAATTTAATTTGTCTGAACAACAGGTTGTTGGCCCTGAACATAAAGTTGTCCATCTCATGGGTTTATGTCTTCAGTATTGTTTATGGTGCACTGAGACAGAGGTGCACCAAAGAAGAGGTACAAGGACTGCCTAAAGAAATCTCTTGGTGCCTGCCACATTGACCACCGCCAGTGGGCTGATATCGCCTCCAACCATGCATCTTGGCGCCTCACAGTTCGGCGGGCTGCAACCTCCTTTGAAGAAGACCGCAGAGCCCACCTCACTGACAAAAGACAAAGGAGGAAAAACCCAACACCCAACCCCAACCAACCAATTTTCCCTTGCAACCGCTGCAACCATGCCTGCCTGTCCCGCATCGGACTTGTCAGTCACTAACGAGCCTGCAGCAGACGTGGACATGCCCCTCCATAAATCTTCGTCTGCGAAGCCAAGCCAAAAAATAAGAATTGTTTATGGGTATGAAAGTTGGGTCATATGCTCCATAAAAACTGAAGATCAAGCAATGTTTATATTCAGCACTTGGGAGCAAATAATGATTGGCAGACTATTTCACTGAGCACCTTTGCTCTGTCTACTGCAATAGCCAACCATTGAAATTCCACACACCATTCCCACACTGACCTGTTGATCCATGGCCTCATGCATTGCCAAACTAAGGCTACATGTAAATTGGAGAAGCAATGTGTTATTTTCCATGTGGGTACTTTCCAACTAGGTAGCATTAACATTGACCTCCAATTTCTGTTAAACCCCTTCTCAAGTCTTTCTCTTTCCCTATTCCTCCCTTTACTTTCTTTCAGCTCCCCACCCCTTTCCTTTTCTTACCTATCAGAGAGCTATCCACTTATTGGCTCTTCTTTTCTATTTTCCCACCTGTTTATACATAGGATCTCTTATTTGTTAGTCTGTGCTCTTCCCCAACTCTTCCTCCCTCCTCACTATTTCTTCCCCCCCACCCCCTTCCACTACCTTTTTAATCAGGTGCCTGCCTGTTGTTTGCTCATACCTTGTCAAAGAGCTCAGGCCCAAACCATATGTTACCCTTTACTTCCCATAGATGCTGGGTGACCTGCTGAGTTTCTCCATGACTTTTGTGCACTCAACCCAGCATCTGCAGACTATATTGTTTAACGCCAATAACGAGATCCTTGAATGTGCTTTCCTATAATCCCTGCAGACCTAACTGATCACTTTCAGGCTTTACTGCTTGGGAGAACATTGAGCACAAGCTTCAAAAGCTCATGTGTTGATGTCTGTTCTCCATTGCCAACATAAGAGGACGGTCAAAGCTCCAACACAGCCATGATGCCAAAGACGATTTCAAGAAATTCAGCATTCTCATTGATAAATAGAAAACCCTGCTGACAATCACTGCCTGGAGAAGCTGTGTTAAGGCAAATACCAACACCAAGGAAGGACATCAGAGAGCCTAGACTATAGTGCACAGGCGAGGGAAAACCTGAATATACTTTCATCTGGTGAGTGAAGCTGCAATCACAAGATACAAAGTTTCCAGATTCCATTATTGTCATGTACATAAATACATAAAGGCACACAGAGGTGCCACTACCCCAGAGCACCAACTAATAAGAGAAAGAGAAGCAAAGGAGAATCCCTTGTGTGAGACCCCATGTGACTAGATTCACCTCTTTTACTGAGTGTCTGCAAAATTTGTGTCCTGTGCTCCAGCAACCTCAGCAATTGAACAGCCTTCTGCTCGGTCCAGTGGTAAACCCATGCTCCTAGTTCTGAACATCTGAGACAATTCGGGAAGCAGTTGACATCCAAGGCCTTTGGGGATCCCTTCTCGCCAGCATGGTTCCCTGTCTTGAAACCTGGTTGCCAAAAGTCCACAGCCTGGTGTGGGTCCTTCTCACCAAAGGACAACTTGCTGCCTCGTGGATCAAGTTCACCTCCAGAAACATGGCTAAGCACAATTTAGTGATCTTGTCTCCATTTAGTTGTAAGATATTACATATATTTTCTTCTTTAAGGATGTATTTCATTGAAGTGATTCTTTCAGAGTCTTGTTGTCAAGAGAGCAAGCCAAGTGCAAAGCAACTTGATAAGACTCAGAAACAAAGAACAAGTTATTATCTGTCATCTTCAGATCAAGATTAAATTATTGTCTGCTGTAATCATCTACTGTCATGCACACAATTTTATTAATCTTTGTCAGTGCTGTCTCCTCTGATGCAAAACGGCATGAAAATATGAGATAAAAGATTGACAAAGGATTTGGCTATTTGCACTTTTTTATTTTATCCCAGATCTGAGTGAGGAGCAACATATTTTTTAAACAATTCATAGAGTGGAAAGGATTAACTTCACCTCACTACACTGATATGATAACAGCGTTTTCTGCAGTTTATGAAATCTAGATTAATAAGACAAATGTAGAGCTCATATTGACAGACCAAGCAAGGAGTAAAATAAATGTAAATGTGTGTGTGTGTGTGTGTGTGTGTGTGTGTGTGTGTGTGTGTGTGTGCGTGCACACGCGCGCTCGCGCGCAGCTATAGTCATCAGCATGGGACCGGCCTAAATTAAGGTGAGAATTATACTGTTGGCTCTGCATTATTTTTCCTGCCCAAACAAAGCTTTGAACAGGAATCCTTTAATCAATGGTCAACACTTATTTTGGATTCAAATAAATAAATCTGAAATTTAAGGAAAAACAAACAAGGTAATTACCTCTCTGCAAATATGAAGAAGCAATAAAAACAATAGGGTGAAGTAATTGGACCACCTAAGAGGTTTTTAGATCAACAGCATGTTTACTTCGGAATATGGAAAAGTGTGCAAGGGCAAACTGATATGTGGTGGATTGCACATTGTGCAATTCTATTCAACACTTTCCATCAATAAAATGTTAAAATCTTTTCACATTAATGTAACCCTGTATACAATAACTGGCTTATCAGAAACTATAGAATCTGTGTATTGCTTTGGAAATTAGATGAATAAAGTCCACTCATCTCCTGATTCCTGTTCCACCATTTATCAAACCATGGATGATTATTTTTCTCAGCATCACATACCTGTACTGAACCAAAAGCCCTCCATTAATTTTATATTCATCAATTTCTCTCCTCAACAAATGAGATTTGCCAGCCCTTCTGTTTCAGAATTTCCAGGACTCTCTATTCTCTGTTCTTACTAATTTCTGATCTGATTGGCACACTCCAGCATCACCCATCATCTTTGCAACTAACCTTCATCCAGACTAAAGTGATTAATTTTCATTCTTCGAAACAAAAGGGGTATTAGGCTCAAGAGTAAAATACTTATTTAGAATTCAAACATCTACAGCTTTTTTTTGCTCCAAAGAGTGCAGGCCCAGTCTGCTCAATTTCTACTTATTTGACAAATGAATAGTTTCTATCAATTTCCAATCAGTCCTTCAAAAGTAAACTCTATATTTGTTGTGCATATTTATTGAAGTATGTTTAAATTGATCCTCCAGTGATCAAACAAATGTCAAAATGTAATAATCTTATTCAGTGTCTTAAAGCCTACTCTGATATGATTCCAGCTTCATAATGTGGACAGTAATTTGATGGAACAAGTCATCTATTATATATATTGTTATGAATTATATTATATATTATATCATATATATGTCCTTAAAAGAGATAGATTGTGGGGGTTTAGTGTAGGTCACTTCACAGGTACTTACAAAACACATCATTTAAAATGCCAGAGCTTTGCTTAAGCCAGATATCCAGGCTCCGAGTGCCTTTGCAAAGGCAATGAAACTGCTTTGGAAGGAATTTCAAAAAACAGGTGCAAATGGACAGTCTGGGCTCAAGTGCTGATAAAGATCTTCCAAAGATTGGGTTTGGAGTCTTGTGAGTGGTTGTTTGGTTTTCACAAGCAGAGAGAGAGAAAAAAAAAACAAACAGGATTCTTCTCTTAGAGAGAGAGAGAGAGAGAGAGAGAGAGAGAGAGAGAGAGAGAGAGAGAGAGAGAGAGAGAGAGAGAGAGAGAGAGAGAAGTCAGTTCTACAGTTCTTCAGAAGCTTTTCAAGGCTGCAAAATGACAAGCTGGCAGCTTGTTGAAAAACCCATTTTGAAGACAGGTTGTGAGTTCTGATTTCAGCCTGTTGAAAACCCTTGTAGTCCTTACAAGAGGAAAGTGTTTCTCCTGAAATAAGGGAAACAAGAGGAACTCTGTGGTGACCTGGAAGAAGAGGGTATCATTTGGAAAAGCTATGATGGGGCAAGTTTCTTCAGCAAGACACTGAAGTGGCTGATCATAGGAAATCAGTTTGTGTGTGTCCAATGAGAAATAAATTTCTCTCTCTGAAACCAACAAGGACCTTAATTAATCAAGAGGTCAAAAATAAATTATGAAAACAAGCTTGCAGCAAACATAAAAACCGACTGCAAAAGCTTTTATAGATATGTCAAGAGGAAAAGATTGGTGAAATCCAGAGTAGGTCCCTTGCAGTCAGAATCAGGGGAATATATAATGGGGAATAAGGAAATGGCAGACCAATTAAATTCTTACTTTAGTTCTGTTTTCACAAGAGAGGATACAAATAACCTCCCAAGGATGTTGGGAAACATAGAGACTAATGCAAGGGAGGAACTGAAAGAAATCAGTATCTCTAAGGACATGGTCTTGGGGAAATTAAAGGGATTGAAGGCTGATAAATCCCAAGGGCCTGATAATCTACATCCTAGGGTACTTAAAGAAGTGGACATTCAGATAGTAGATGCTTTAAGAATTATTTTCCAGATCTCGATTGATTCAGGATCAGTACCCATGGATTGGAGGGTAGCTAATGTTACCCCACTATTTAAAAAGGGGGTAGAGAAAAAGCAGGCCGGCGAGCCTTACATCAGTAGTGGGCAAAATGATGAAATCCATTATTAAGGATGTAATAGCGGAGCATATGACTAGCAGAGAAGGGATCACTCAGAGTCAACATGGATTTACAAAAGGTAAATCATGCTTGACAAATCTATTGGAATTCTTTGAGATGGTGACAGGTAAAATAGATGGGGAAGAGCCAAAGGATGTGGTGTACCTGGATTTCCAAAAGACCTTTGATAAGGACCCACATAAATGACTGGCATGCAAAATCAAAGCTCGTAGGATTGGGGGCAAGGTATTGATGTGGATTGAGAAATGGCTGGCAGATAGAAGACAAAGAGTTGGGATAAATGGCTCATTTTCTGAGTGGCAGGCGGTGACCAGTGGGGTGCCACAGGGATCTGTACTGGGACCCCAGCTGTTCACAATTTACATTAATGATCTAGATGAGGGGATTGGATGTAATATCTCCAAATTTGCAGACGACACTAAGCTAGGAGGGGTTGTGTGCACTGAAGAGGGGGTCAGGAAGCTCCAGTGTGATTTGGATAAATTGGGGGACTGGGCTGATGTAATGGAAGATTCTAACCTGTTTTTTCTTAATTTGCCGCTCTTGGTTCTGCAGGGCTGAGAACCTGTTTTTTTTAAATTTACAGCTCTGGGTTCTGCAAGGCTGAGAACCTAATTGTTTTTAGAATCAGCAGACATAAGCTAAATTCTACCGAGGGGCCAGAGATGCTGTTATCTGAAGAAAGGACATCTGTGTACCAAGAACATTTAATCTTCCTGCTTGTTTTGGTCACAGACTGTCAGAGGCCTAGCCTTGATGCAAAATAAACCATTGTATTCAAAGTGATAAGCTGAAAATTATGTTATTCATGAGTAGCCTAGCATGCGAGCTTGCTCGCTTGATTATCTTTCTTGCTGTGCTGGGAATATGTGCTTGGGTAAGCAATTTTTGGGTAATATAAGCCGTGGTCCCGCTGCTAAAGTTTGAGACTCTCCAAAAGGTGGCAACATCTCTCAGCAAGAAGAAGAACTTCTAGAGTCCAGCCAACGTCCCGGTCAGGGGAGGTGGACAAGCTGCTACCGGCACCCTGACAACCTACTACAAGTGTGCAGTCGTTGCTCACTTCGGCAGTTGGGACCATTCTAAGCGTTGATAAGTATAGTTGGGAAGGGCTTGCATATTGTAGTTTGAAATCAGCTTTTGAATTTGTAATAAACATTTGTATAAACTGAACTGCTCTCGGTGTGTGTGTCTATTTTCTTTCGGTAGCTCAAACACTGTGACCAATCTAAAATGAACAAAGTGAGAGGTATAAGTTTACCCAAAACAGGAGATACATGGCAAATGCACTACAATGTGGATAAATGTGAGGTTATCCACTTTGGTAATACAAACCGGAGGGCAGATTACTATTTGAATGGCAATAGATTGGGAGATGGGGAAGTGCAGAGAGACCTAGGGGTTCTTGTCCACCAGTCACTGAAGGCGAGCATGCAGGTACAGCAGGCGGTTAAAAAGGCAAATGGTATGTTGGCCTTCATATCAAGAGGGTTTGAGTATAGGAATAAGGATACTTTACTGCAGCTGTACAGAGCCTTGGTGAGACCCCACCTGGAGTATTGTGTGCAGTTTTGGTCACCTTATCTAAGGAAGGATGTTCTTGCAATGGAGGGAGTGCAGAGGTGATTCACCAGTCTGATAGCTGGAATGGCAGGAATGACATGAGGAAAGATTGCGCAAATTGGGATTGTACTCGCTGGAGTTTAGAAGATTGAGAGGGGATCTCATAGAGACATAAAATTCTGGCAGAACTGGACAGAATGGATGCAGATGGGATGTTTCCAATGATGGGAAAATCCAGAACCCGGGGCCATGGTTTGAGGATAATAGGCAAACCATTTAGGACCTAGATGAGGAGGAATTTCTTTACCCAGAGGGTGGTGAATCTGTGGAATTCATTGCCACAGAGAGCAGTAGAGGCAGGTTCATTGAATATATTTAAGAGGGAATTAGTTATATTTCTTCAGTATATGGGAATTAGGGGTTACGGAGAGAAGGTGGGGATGGGGTAACATCAGCCATGATCTTATTGAATGGCAGAGCAGGCTCAAAGGGCCGAATGACCTACTCCTGCTCCTATCTTCTATGTTTCTCTGTTTCTATGTTTCTGAGTGGTAACCATTTACTGTTAAACACCAGAGCCTGGCGACAATTCATAACATTAACTTTTGTGCACAGTATAAGAATTGCCTGATACTGGTGAACTTTGAGAAGTGAGAAGTGACTGTGAATCAAAGAATTTTTCTGAACATATACACATTACATACACGGGTGCTTAGAATTAGAAGGGGGTTAAGTTAGATTAAGTTTGATCCTGTTTTCTTTATGTTTAAAGAAAATTAAAAGCAACTTTTGTTTAAGTAACCATTTGTCTTGATGAATTCCATTGCTGCTGGGTTTTGAGGTCCTCTGGGCTCACAGCAATACAAACAATTTCCATTCAACTCTATGTTCTTTGAGGATATTCAGTTACTTCATGGTGGGAGAATTATTACAATTGCATTTTTGTGTAAGAAAAATAGAGTTAACATCTCAAGTCATGGACTCTTCAACGTTCTCCTCTTTGATGCTTCCTGACCTGTTCTTTCCAGTACAGTATTAACAGTTTTCATTTGGATTTTCAGTCATATTAATGTATTTATTAAGTAATTTATTCTCTGCTGTCTTAATACCAAGATTATTCTATTTTGGTTTTCACTTTAATTAGTGTTTATCCTTTATTGAGAAATTTGCAATCATTTATTTAGCTAAAAATGAAATCTCCAGCACAATTAAAGCTTAGGTGTATCATTAAGCAGAGAAAACCTTTAATCAATACATAAATGCATTGGAGGGACTCAGCAGGTCACGCAGGATCAATCAGAAGTAAAGGGCAATTAACTTTTTGGCTCTGGCCCCTTCTTCAGCTTACTTCCTATGGTTGTTGCATGACCTGTTGAGTTTCTCCTGAATGTTTGTGCATTGCACTCAACCTCAACATCAAGTTTTCTAATAGGTGACACAAATTTTATCTGCCTACAGGTTTATTTGAACTAAGCCATATTTAAAAAAAAATTGCTGTATTTTTGGCATTATTTTTTCTTTAGAGAGCATCTTTATTTTATTTCATTTAGATATTATCAAAATTATTTTTTGACAAGAGAGCAATCTCTTTCCTGCTTATTTCTATGAAAGCAGCCAGTGTGTAAATTGGTAAATAGCAAAAGTAACAACTGGAAAGTCCTCAGTGCCCCTGAGAAAGCAAACATTAGTGAGCCCAAAGGCTGTGCAATGTGAGCAAATAGAAACATTACTCTTCAAAGCTACGTTTGTGCTTACAACATGAATTAAAAATAAGGATGGGAACAGCAGCTGCCATATTTGATGCTTCAAGTTTTTTTGTTTCTTTATCACACAAAAATCCTCACTGAACAGGTTGTAACTGAATCTGCTGAAACATTTCAAGCTTTTGAATTGCACAGTTATCAAAGAAACTGAAGATATTTTAATAGGCACAGGGGATAATAGCATCTAATTTCTTTACAAAAGGATCATATGGCCTGCTATTATTATGGCTATAATATTAGTCCCCTGGCAGGCTCCTGTGAGAGTTCTTTTGGCCATCATCAGTAATGATAGGATTTGTAAATCTGGAGCATTTGGATCAGAGTTACACAGATATTAATCAAGGCAGCTTTTGGTTTTATTGATAGACAAAGGTATTATAGAATTGGATTTGGGGACAAAGGATTTGAGCATGTGGACACTTGAATGGAACCAACAGACCCAATGAAAAGAGTCTGTGAAAATTTTCTGGATGCATAGATCAAATTTCTGTTCTTTCTGTCAAATTGTCCTACATACAGTTCACAACAGATCTTGCAATAATAAAATAATTGAACTACTAATTAGTACATTTTTGCATTTGTGGTTTTATCAGTCTAATTGCAATTGCATAGAGTAGCTCCTACAGCTTGTTCCAGCTCACAAAAAGCTCATTCCATTCCTAATGACACATCCATTTACAGGTATCAACACAAGTAACGAATTATCCAGCAGAGAAGGATTCATTAGTGAATGGGAAGGCCATAGCACCCCAATCACATTAACCAACATGAATTCAGAGGACTTCCTGGTCACAACTATCACTTATCTTTGCCCTCCAAGCTCACCAAGTGGGTCATTAGCATCGAAACTGACATTACCTAGTTCCCAATTCAGTTCCCTCCCAACTAAGGCAGCAAAATCTTGCATTGAGCCCACATCCACTTCTCCAATCATTCAAACCTAAAGCTATTGCTGACATTTAAAACATTCAATGGTGGAAATGAAAGTTATTCAGTAATTTGTATATATCGACCACAGTTTTTTTTAACCTAACCGGTTGCAACCCAAAGTACTATATAACTGAGGTGATTAAAAGGTAGTTTTGATGCAACAGCATTTGTTGACTGACTCCCCAGACACAGAGCTCACGTGGCGAGAAGCAATGCCTGTGCACTCTTGCGCTCGATACAATGGACAGAAGATTCGAGGGATCATTCTTCCTTTCAGCTAAATTTCCTGATCATTATTACTTAGCCTAAGTCATTCACTGTGGCAAGAAAAAAGAGACAGGGTAACTGAGCAAAAGCAGCCAGGCTGCTAGGGTAAACTTTCAAAGCCTTGAGAAACAGATTTGGAAATGAAAAGGAGGAATCCAGCTTAAGAGTTCCACCTCCCAATTATACACAATAATATTTAAGCTTGTGTTTACCTCATTATTCCTTTCCAGAATTACTTGGACTAACCTCCAATTTATTAACCCTGGCAAAGTCTAACATACAGGGGTTCTGGGAGCTTCAGTTAGGAATCACAATATGATTTAAATCAGCTGGGAATGAAGACATCATCACCCTGAGAGGCGAATAGAAAGTCATCTCTTTGCAACATCTCACCAGCTGAGTTCATCGAGCAAGGGGAAGTTCAGAGAAAGTCACTGCATGTTTCCAAGAGTCAAGGAGAAGCAAAAACTGATTCTGGAATATCGGGAGGGCAACAGTGAATTCTCAGATTAGGCAGGTTAAGAGAAGCAGCAGCTCTCCTGCCCAGAACCACCAGTGAATGTGTCTGGCTTAGTCTCAGTTTCATGGCTGAGTAGAGGGTCCTATGAGACCTGGATATCACTAAGTTGTTGTCAAATCTCCCAGGACACATGGAACACAGAAGATGCTGGGTTTGAACTACCAGGTGTTATTTGACAAAGAGCACTGGAGACAAATAAGGGAAGTTTTTCAGGTACAGGAGAGAGCACCTACTAGAGATAGAAAGAACAGTGAGAATGCAATTGAAATAATGGCTGTTTGGTCTGGGTGGAGCCAAACCCAGGAGAATGGTGCCTAGATCTCAATTTCACTAGTGACCTCATTAAAAGCACCATTCTCCTGCTATCAATTTCAAGACTCCCTGGTATACTTCTAGAATCAAAAATACTCTTCCTATTTTTCAGAACTCAAGTAACCCAGCAATGAGGTTTAGATGACATAGCCATACTTTGCCTAGATGTGTCAATTTCCAATTTTGAAATGCCATCCATTTGAATCCCAACTTCCTGAAACCATAATTTATCTCTCTGTTACCTCAAAAAAAGTCCCATTTCTGGAATCCCTTCCCTGAACCTCTGCACCACTCCGTTGTCCTTTAAGATCCTCCTGAAATTCTACCGCTATGGTCATCAGCCTCCTCTATCTCCTTAAATATCTCAGTGGCAATTTTTGTTTCATATTCTTCCAGTGAAATATCCTGTGACATTTTCCTTTGGAAAGGGCGTTATATAAATACAGATTACATTTGTTGAAAGAGAACAGTTTTTTTCTTAAATGTCGTAATAAACGCAGATATGCATTTTTTTTTCTATACGAGCTTCTTTTCCCTCCACTTCCTCGTTAGGATTTGTCAAACTGCTTCTTTTAAGAAACAAATCACACAACTGATTCAGATGCAAGTTCAAGCTAATGGTAAGAAGAATTGAGAGCAGGAATGTGTCATCTGGTCTGTCAAGCCTGCTACGCCATTAAATAAGGTCATGGCTGATATGGCTGTGGACAGCTCCATTTACCTGCCTGTTCACGATAACCCTTAATTCCCCTATTCTTCAAAATATCTCTGTCAGTGCCTTAAATACAGTTAAAAAGGCTGCTTTTACTGCTTCTTTGGGCAGAGAATGATATTCAGTACATTTGTCACACCTCCAGTAGCAGCCTTTATTTCATTTGAAAGCTATTAAATTCTTGAATCTAGCTCCCATTAGATTACCTGTTTTAGTGGCCTATCTAGTACAAGATGCTTAAATGAAATTGATTTTTTAAAGATTGTACATTTATATAAGTACCATATAGTTGCTGTTACTCTACCTGTAAATAAAAAGCTCCTTTGACTTGAGCATACATCATCAAAAAACTGTAGTCCAAGTTCTGTTTTGTTCTCCACCTAAAAGTAGAAATGTTCAAGTGTAAATCATTGAAAATGTCAGATCATCAGGGTTGCAGAAGATTTTATGTTGGGAACCTGAAGTATATTCAGGGAATAATTATATTAATGTCATGCAGACCCAAGAGACTACAGATGCTGTAATCTGAAGCAAAAAGGACAGTTGACAGTTCCAGATGAGACTGCATCACGACCTGATTCATGAACAACATAGATGCCGAAGGGATGTTCCCCTCCTGCGGGAATCTGGAACATGGGGGCTTAATTTCAGCATAAGAAATTTCCATTTTAAATGGAGATGAGGAGGAATTTCTCTAATCAGAGGGTCATTAATCTTTGGAGTTGTGGTGGCTAAATTTTGGTGGGGGCAAGCAGATCTTCAGTCTATAGGAGAAATGAGGGCTATGGGGACAGGCAGGAAAGTGAAGCTGACCCCAAAGTGAGTGAAGTCATGATTTTACTGGGTGGCAGGGCATGCTTGACGGACTGTATGGCATTTTCATGTATTTAATCATTTAATTCCCCTTGAATGTCTCACTGTTGCCTCTGTAACTTCCTGTACTTGCAAGTTCTAATTTACATATGGAATTTCCCATTTGATAGATGTCTAACCTGCATTTTGGTCCTGGACCTATGTTATCTTGTCAATAATTTCATGATCTTCTGATTTAATTCCTTATGGGATGTTGTAATGGAAGATTTAAATCGTGTTTTTTACCTTTGCTTCTGCAAGGCTGAGAACCTGCTTGTTTTTAGAACCAGCAGACATAAGCTAAATTCCACCAAGGGGCCAGAGATGCAGTTATCTGACGAAAGGACATCTGTGTACCAAGAACATTTAATCTTCCTGCTTGTTTTGGTCACAGACTGTCAGAGGCCTAGCCTCGATGCAAAATAAACCATTGTATTCAAAGTGATAAGCTGAAAATTACGTTATTCGATAGAAGCCTAGCATGCTAGCTTGCTTGGTTATCTTTCTTACTGTGCTGGGAATAGGTGCTTGGGTAAGCAGTTTTTGGGTAATATAAGCCATGATCCCGCTGCTGAAGTTTGAGACTCTCCGAGAGGTGGCAACATCTCTCAGCAAGAAGAAGAACTTCTAGAGTCCAGCTAACGTTCCAGTCGAGGGAGGTGGAGAAGCTGCTACCGGCGCCCTGACAACCTACTACAAGTGTGTGGTCATTGCCTCGCTTCAGCAGTTGGGACTAGTCCAGGCGTTGATAAGTATAATTGGGAAGGGCTAGCATATTGTAGTTTGAAATCAGCTTTTGAATTTGTAATAAACATTTGTATAAACTGAACTGCTCTCGGTGTGTGTGTCTATTTTCTTTCGGTAGCTCAAACACTGTGACCAATCTAAAATGAACAAAGTGAGAGGTGCAAGTTTACCCAGGACAGATGTTGATGTCATTGGCTAGGACAATGCTTATTGCCAACTCTAATGGCTCTTGAACATGCTCTTGCTTTGCTCAATTTAATTTCTGTTTTTCTATTCTGTCTCTCTATAAATTGTGTTGAACTGTTCATTGCTCGGTATTCCAAGTTACTGTGGAAAGCTTTGTTTTGCTTCTCTACAAATTCTATTGAATTGTTCATTGCTCGGTATTCCAAGTTACTGTGGAAAGCTTTGTTTTGCTTCTCTACAAATTGTATTGAATTGTTCATTGCTCGGTATTCCAAGTTATTGTGGAAAGCTTTGTTTTGCATGCTTTTCAGATGATTCAACTCATATAGCAAATAGTGCAATAATAAACAAATGAACAAATTTACAGGTGTAAGGTTACAATAAGTCAAATACTACAGGGAGACAGTGTTATAAAGGCAAAATGTAGAGTACAGTGTAGACAAAAGTACAAGGGCATCATCTTTTCCCAGTGTGAGATTCCTTTAAGTATCTGTTAGCGGCAGAAATAAAATGGTATCCTCTGTCCAACAAGAGAGGAGAGAACATGACCAGGGTGGGATTGGTCTATAATATGTTGGTAGCTTTCCTGAGACAGTGAGATGTATACTCAGAGTCAATAGAGGGGAGGATGGTTTGTACTCTGGTTTGAGATGTGTTCACAACTCTCTACAGTTTCTTGTGGTCTTGGGCACAAGCCATTCCTATGGTAAAACTTTAGAAGGGACCTCAGGGAAATTCCAAATCTCATCAGGTTCCTTATGGAATTTGAGTTGTTGGTACACTTCCTTGGTCACAGCATCAATATAGAGGAACCAGGACAGGTTTTTGGAGATACTTACTCCTATGATCTTGAAGCTCGAAACCATTCTCCATCTCAGCACTGTAGATACATACAGGACATATGCTTCTCTCTGTTTCCTGAAGTCAATGTTCAACCCCTTTATTTTGCTGGCATTGAAAATGAACTGCAGTGCAACGTTAACTTTATTTTGATGACCTTATGAAGCAGCATCACTGCATTTAATGGACTAGGTATGTTCACTCATAGATCTCTTTGATACATTCCTCACTTTACATGTTTTTCAAGACTTAAGTGGCCTCCTTATTCTCACTGCCAAAATCTATTTCATCAGACCAATCTACGCTGATGATTTTCTGTAGTTACAACTAATCTTTATCAATGTCTTCCAGTACTTTCTTGCAGCCTTCTCACTACATCAATATCCGATAAAATCTCTCCCCAATATGGACTTTGGGATAGTGTTTCTGATGTCCACGTCCAAATCGACACTGAATGAAAAGTTGTGGAAAACCACTTCTTTACTTTCCTAATCCAATCCCTAGATATGACCCAAACACAACCGGATAATGCAAATTGCTAATAATTTGGTTGAAAACATTTGCTATTGAACAGACCAGTGAAGCTTGTAGGTTATGAATGTAGTTTTGAAGCCCTTGTCATTGACCAGCAAAACTGAAAGGATTGCTAGCAGCTATGTCTAAATTTGTAGTAAACATTTAACCTTTACCTTGATAAATAATGGAAAGTGGTATACCACTGAAAGACTTTTGGGTAGAAATTCAAGTGCATCATGGGTTAATTGGACAGAGCAGAGGACTACTTACAACTATTACTGTGATAGCTTCTCTGCTAATCATTTTATCACTGCCCGAGGAGTAAGATGGGTCTGTGATGTGTTTGAAGAGTGACCCGTATGAGGTATGTCTGTGGTTCTCAACCTTTTCTCCCCACACACATAACACTTTAAGTCATTCGTTACTAACCACAAAGCTCAAATGGCATTGGAAGCAATAGGCGCTCTGAGCTTAGTAAAGGATTACTTAAGGTGGTATGTGTGTGCAAAGAAAAATGTTGAGACCCACTGGGGTGAAAAATGATAGGGAGCAGTTGGGCAATAGCTGCTGAAGAAGTATCATAATCTCAGACAGGGAGAGGATGTGGAAAATGACTAGGAAAGTAGTTAGTGAAGATGGGCAATGGATACTCATACACAGATACAGCCATTGGTCCAGGATCCTAAAACAACTGCACTACAGAATTTCTATAACTGCATTAAATACAATGCAAGAATAGAAATCCCAACTCAATGCAAGGCCAAGCACAATGAGGTGTGGACATATATATCATGAAACTGAATTTTATGATATCCACACTGCATAGCTGTCATCTTGAACAAATCTCTTGTCATGAACTTTGTTACTAAAGTATGGTGCTGATTAAAATGGGAATTCTTGTAAACACTGAATCCAGTTATCTGTGGAATTCTTTTCTATTGGAAACTAGTTTGATTACTTATCTCTATATCCATGAAAGACTTACTTTACTCTGGTTTGAGAGTCTCCAAAGGTTTGCTTCAGATCTGAGAGATCTGGATAGAAATTTGCTGAGGGGGAAATGATCTCCAGAAGTCCTGATTGTATTTCTTTAGGGTACCTTTAAACATATCAACAAATCCAGAATGATCACTTTGCAGAACATGTATATCAAAGGCAATACCACTCATTTATTTTCCCATGCAGTCAACTTTGAAAAACAGGGCAGATCATCTGCTGACCTAGTGGTTGTTGGTAACCAGCCCCTGCACCAAGATGTTTCTTTCAATGTGGTCCTGAGTGCAGTTCCACTGGGAGTGCAGCCCAGAACACAACACAGCACCCAAGACAGCACGATGCAGCCCAGAGCCTCTCCCAGTACACATGACTAGCAATATCAATGGATGGACAGCCCAGTGAGACCTGGCCACCAGACTCACCAGTTGCTTAAGCTATCATTGAAAATAAACATTGACTTATGTCTGAAAGCCTTGAAATACTGAAATAATTTCTTAAAATACTCCTATTGAAAATGAAACACCCATGTACAATGAATAACATACATTTAAAATAACTGAAGTAAATCAAGTAAAACAGGCTACCATTCTCCTGACAGTTGTGTTTTGTCAGTGAGATGTTATACTGGCACTGGACCTAACCTGGCAAAAGCTCATTAGGCAGATTTCCAGAGAGTTGTTGACTTCCACTGGATGTTCACCAGTGTAGCACAAGGGAAAATAACATCACGGGCAATGTTGCTTGAGGTGCCAGGGTAGACATAAGCCCACTTCAGTGTTGGACGTTGGAACTTTTGTGGAAAAATATAGGCAACTGTATTAGGAAATCTGCCTGATTGATTTATTTGTTGTAAGTTCTTAAGGGCTGAATTTGCACTATATGCTAATAATCCATATATGATCTTGTAGCCAACTTAATATTAACATTATTGATTTTAGTTTAAATAGATTAACTTCATCACTACAATGAGAATATTTTAACAATAATAACTTTGTAACATTCCACAAATTTGTATCACGCAAAATATATTATATACTTCACAATGCTTTTAGGAGTAGTAAATTCTTCAAAAATTATTATAGTTACAAAAAAATATTTTGCTGAATCCATGAAAAATAGATCAGGGAAATGAACGAAACACACAGGAAAACCTCTGTTATCTGGAATTCAAGCAACCAGCAAGCAGCCTCAGCAACTTTAAACAATCAAGGAAAATAAATAGTGTAGTATGAAATACAGAAATTTAAAATTGACGCGCCTCACTGTTAATACATCAACCCCCGTATCATGCAATCTTAAGCAACCAGAAAACTCACTTATCCGGCATCTACCAATCCCCAAAGGTGCTGGATATCATGGGTTTTTAATGTAAATGGAATCACAAAAGATGGTTTATATTAATTAGGATGCAAAAATAAAATTTACATAAACTTAAAAAACATGAAAATTACATTTCTCTTTTCAGTAAATCTTGGTGGCACCAACTTTGAATTTGGAGTTTTTACTTTAAGACCAAAGGAATCAGAAATGACTGCATTAAATTTATTTCCAAAATGCAAAGTGATCATTCATTGTCAATATGACAATAATTACATACTTGTTCACAAAATAGCATTACCAGCGGTGATCCATATGTTCCATCCTTGATTTCCATGCAGCCAGAACCCATGCCCTTAATTTCCTACCAGCAGCACCGAGCTAAAAATGCTTCATGTATAAAATTGCTTTCCTAATTTGTCAAACCTTAGCTGCTTTACAAAATGGCATTTTCCCTACATTTTGTTTTTTCTTGGCCTCCCAGGGTCACACATTTGCTATAATAAGGAAGCCATGGTTCCAAGGTCTCCACTAACATTACTGTTAAGTAGAGCTGGGGATCTTCCTCTCCTCCTGGCCTTTGCTCGCTCAGTACCTCCTTCTCTGTCTTGTTGAAATTAGAGCTCATTAATTTATATTTCTTTCATAGGATACTATGTTGATATTACTTCCATACCTCACTTAATACTTACATATTTTGTAAGTTTTCTGCCAGTCCAGTGACGTAACTTTCTTCCACCTACACAGTGAAAATAGAAAATGTTGCAGAAGGCGTTTCACAACATGTTCGTTCACTTTAATTTTTGATGATTATTGGAAAATCATTTGTTCTTTTATTTTTTCAGCATTCAAAGAGTCATTGTCAAAGACAAATATTATGGTTGCAGCGGGAGGAGAGGACCTTCAGACAATCCCAATCACAGAAGAGGAAGTGATGAGAAAATTAGTCAGACTAAAGGTAGATAAGTTACCTGGTCCTGATGAAATGGATTCTAGACCACTGCAAGAATTTGTAGAAATTATAGCAGAGTAATGTGTGATAACATACCAAAATTCATTGAACTCTAGGCAGGTCCCAGTGGATTCGACGGCAGTCAATGTCACACCACCATTTAAAAAACGATGAGGGCAAAAGGCAGGTAACTATAAGCCAGACAGCCAGCATTCTTGTCTAGATCCTCTGAAATGTCTTCCTTCTTCCATAAAAACATGACTTCCCCTCCACCACCATCAGCTCAGCCCTTATCTGCATCTCTTCCATTTCCTGCTCATCTGACCTGACCCCATCTACTCCCACGCATAACAAACACAGGATTCCCTTTGTCTTCGCCTACCATTCCACCAACCTCCATATCCAATGTATTATCCTCTGTAATTTCCACCACCTACAATGTGATCCCACCACCATACACATCTTCCCCTCTCCGTCTTCCGTAGGGACCACTCCCTCTATTACTCCCTCGTTAACTCATCCTTTCCCACCAATTGCCCAGTTGGAATCTTCCCCTGCAACTGCAGGAAGTGCCACAGTTACAGCCACATCTTTTCCCTCACCACCATTCGGGTCCCCAAACAGTCCTTTCAAGTGAAGCAACACTTGACTTATGTATCCACGGGAGTTAGCTGCTGCATCTGGTGCTCCCGCTGTGGGCTCCTCTACATTAGAGAGACTGTACACAGACTGGGCATGTCTGTCCATGATCTCATGTACTGTCCCACTAAGGCCACCCATAAGTTGGAGGAGCAACATTTGATTTTCCGATTAGGCACTCCTCAATCGGTTGGCATTTACATCGACTTTCCCAGTTTCTGCTAGCTTACTCTCCATTCTCCATTCCTTCCTTTTCCCTTTTTCTTCTTTCCACCAGCTCTCTACCCCGTTTCATCTCCATTCACAGAGCCCGCATGTGTCTAGGCAGGAGCACCAGTCCCGGAGACATGAGCCTTACTGGGAGGGATGTTCCCGTCGTCGATCTCCTGGGGAATGAAAACAGGCATTCGTGAGGGATCACGTTGGTAGCCGTGCACAGAAGTAACCGAATGGCATGGAGCGCCTCCAGAAGAGCATCCTGCCAGTATTCTATGGACTACCCTTTTGACTTAAGAGCCAAAAGAACTGCCTTCCAGATCACCCCATTCTCACGTTCCACTTGCCCATTACCTCTCGGGTTGTAACTAGTCGTGCAACTAGTTGTGATACCCCTTGATGTCAGGTACTGGTGCAGTTCCTCACTCATGAAGCTAGACCCCCCCGGTCGCTGTGGATAAATGTAGGGTTGCCGAACATGGTGAAGATCTGTGTCAGTGCCCTGATGACGGTGGCCGTGGAGGTGTCTGGGCAAGGGATGGCAAAAGGGAAGCGGGAGTACTCGTCTATGACCGTGAGGAAATAGACATTGCGATTCATGGAAGGCAGGGGCCCCTTGATATCCATGCCAAGGTGCTCGAAAGGCCAAGTGGCCTTCACAACATGAGCCTGGGGTTGGCGCATTCCGCGCAGACCTGGCATGCCTTGGTCATGGTCCTGACATCCCTGACGGTGTGCAGGAGGTTCCAGGACTTGATAAAATGGTATAAACAGGTGACACCCGGGTAGCAGAGGGACTTATGCAGTGCCTGCAGCTGATCGTCGTGGAGCGATGCACAGGTCCAGGAGAGGGCATCGGGGGAGTTGTTAAACTTCCCGGGACGATACTGCATGTCATAGCTGTATGTTGCCAGCTCAACTCTCCAGCGCAAGATCTTGTCGTTCTTAATCTTCCCCATGTGTGGTGTTGAACATGAACGCCACTGCCTGCTGGTCAGTGAGGAGGGTGAACCTCCTGCCAGCCAGGTAGCGGTGCCAGTGACGGACCACTTCCACAATCGCCTGGGCCTCCTTTTCAATGGTGCAGTGCCCTAGCTTGGAGCTGTGGAGGATCCTGGAAAAGAAGGCGACCAGGCACCCCCCTGGTTGAGGGTAGCGGCATGGGCTACATCGGAGGCATCGCTCTCCATCTGGAAGGGGGGTCCTCATCCATGGCATGCATCACGGCATTTGCGATATCCTGCCTGATGCACGTGAAGGCTGCCTGCACCTCGGGTGGGAGGGGAAATGTCGTGGCCTGGGCCAGTGGGTGGACCTTGTCTGAGAAGCGGGGAACCCATTGAGAGTAATAAGAGAACAAGGCAAGGCACCTGCGGAGGGCTTTGAGCGTGGTGGGGAGGGGAAGCTCCATTAATGGGCACATCCGTTCTGGATCTGGGCTGATGACACCATGTGCCATGATGTACCCCAGGATGGTGAGGCGGGTGGTGCTGAACACGCACTTCTCTTTGTTGTGAAGTTTCACTCCTCGGCCATCCAGATAAGTTTGTCCAGGTTGGCATCATGGTCGTGGCCGCAGAAGGTGATGTTATCCAGATACGGGAAAGTCGCCTTCAGCTTGTGCAGGTCTACCATTCGATTCATTTCCCACTGGAAGATGGAGACCCCATTCATGACCCCAAACGGAACCCAGCGGAACTGGTACAGGTGCCCGTCCACCTCGAAGGCGGTATAGGACTTGTCCCCTGGGTGGATGGGGAGATGGTGATAGGCTGACTTCAGATCAATTGTGGAGAAGACCCAGTAACGGGCTATCTCGTTGACCATGTCAGATATCCTTGGTAGGGGATAGGCATCCAGCTGGGTGTACCAGTTGATGGTCTGGCTGTAGTCCATGACCATCCTCAGCTTGCTTCCCCCTTTGACCATGAGGACTTGGACTCTCCAGGTGCTGTTGCTGGGCTCTATGACACCTTCCGCCAGAAGCTGCTGCACCTCCACCCTAATGAACTCTCTGTCCTCTGTGCAATAGCGCCTACTTCTGGTGGCTATCGGCTTGCAGTCTGGCGTGAAGTGTGAGAAGAGCGCGGGAGGGGTGATGCGCAGCGGGAAGAGGCTGCAGGTTGGCCAGGGCTGGTTGGAAGGTGCGCTATGGAGCGTGAGTGGGAGTAGGGTCCCACAGTCAGATCGGACGAGCAGTGCCCGAGGGTATTGATAGGCGATCGAGAAGGTGGTGGGTGCATTTTTAGTTTTAGTGAGTGGGCCACACTCGGATGAATGAAGCTTTCAGTGCTGCCACTGTCGATTTCTGTTACCTGTCCATTGATTTTAATGCCCATCATGGAGCGCCCGAGGTCGTGAGGAACATTCATGGTCAGGGTGGTGGGTGTTAGGACCATCCTGGGGTCCAAGTCGTCATTCCCTGATGGTGGAGGCAAGGTGTGGTCGTCGGAGTCTATTGCAGACATCGTGAGAGGTGAGTTTCGATCAGTGGTGCTCTCCGTAGTCATGGGGTGCAGTGTGCGACGATCAGCAGCGTCCGGAGGCATGGGATGCGTTAGTAGGGTGGCCTGGTCAATGCCCGTGTTGACCACGTCATCATCACTGGAAGCCTAGGGGGTCTCGGTGACGACGGGTTCCGCACCTGTCTGGCCCAAGATGGCAGCGCCGCATTGGAAGGTGAGGCATGGCCGGCCTTCTTCTCTTGCTTCGTTCAGTGTGTCAGGGGAAGTGACGTCACCCCGCTGGCTGTCGGGGAGGGTGATGTCATCACAGCTGGCGGAAGTGACATCATTCCGTAGACCAGAAGTGACATCATTGTAGCCTTTGGTGAGAGCGAGGAGTGGGCCGGGCGCATGGCATTGTAGAGCTCGTCGAAAGAACCAAAGACTTGTTGATCCAAACCAAGGCTTTTATTAGCAAATGACAGGAGCTCTTCACAGGTGGCCGACCAGTCTGGAATGATCTGACCTGGCTAGGGACACAACCCTTTAAGGCCCAGACAATAGGCATGGCTTAGCTCTCAGCGAATCGCTGTAAGCACAGTCTAGATACAGTAACTATATATACTATGTACATTGGTGATAGATCTGTACTATCACAGGCATGCATGCAGCGATCATTGCCAGCGAAGCTGGAAGTTGGGTCGCCAGGGCTGGGGAGGCTGGAAGTGGCTGTGGGGGCAATGCCGCCGCCCGGCAATTGCAAGTGGTGGGGACAGTGAGGGAGGGGGTAAGATCGTAGAGGGCCTCTGAGCTGCCGGCTGGCTTTGAGAGGCACACCTTTGCAAAGTGGCCTTTCTTGCCACACCTCGAGCAATACTGGGACTTTAGCTGGGCAGTTTTGGCATGATTGGACCCACACCGGGACCCACAGTACTTACAGGGGCACTGGGTGCCCGCAGCAGTGAAGTTTTCTTCCCCAGCTTGATCCAGGGCCACAGCAGCCAAATGTGCTGTCCATGAGGAGGCCTGAGGGAGCCTGGAATTGAAGGCTTCAGTGTGCAGGGCTGCTGCCTCCAGTGTTTGAACTACCTCCACTGTTTTCACCAATGAGTAGATATTTTCTTCCGGCAGCTTCTGCCTGGTGGCCCTTGGACATAGGCGTCCCTGATCAGCCTCTCAACCTCCCTTTCACTTACCCTGGGTTTAGCCAGACAAGGTCAGGCCAACTCACAAAGAACTCCCAGGTAGGACTCAGCCGCCTCCCCGTGTTGTTGGGCTCAGATACTCAGGAGGTACCTTGCAAATACCACATTTGTCGAAGGTTTGTACATGGCCTAGAGGGTACTCATCGCTTCTGAGTACCCGGTGCAGTCTTTGAGAGCATGGAAAGCTCACCGACCCAGCTTGGATCGGTGTAAGACAAGTCTCTTTCGATCGGAATCCAGGATGTCGTTGGCATGAGCCTCAATGATCGCTTTGACTGTGTGCCTCCAGATATCGAAGCATGTTTGTGCTTCCGAGTGATGTGGGTCGATTTCGAGTCTCCAGCCGCTCAGGAATCTTTCCATAGCAGCTTGTAAAAATTTTACGTCGAATAAATTGTGGTGCGCTGTCGGTCAGAAGCAAACACACAAAACCAAAAGGCTGTACAACGACATAAACTTCCACAGAGCCAGCTGTGCGTAGTGTTGCTGTGAGCTCTGAGAGTGACTTAGAAGTGCCAGCTCAGTCTTATATCCTGGAAAGTGATTGACAGCCAGCCAGGTGTTGTCTTGTCCTCATGCTCTTCTGCAGGTACAGAGGTTGCCCCCTGCAGTAGGCCAGTAGTTTACCACCACACAAGGGCAACCTGATGCCTGAATTAAATGGGGGGGGAGGGGCATGGGCCCACAGGCAAGAGGTCATGGGTAGATATGGGAGGTCATAAGAAAAAAAGCTGAAAAATTATAGGGGGAGGGGATAGCTCTCTGGATGGAGAGGGAAGAGGGTGGAGAGTTGGAGGAAGGGAGACAGAAGGATGGGAAAGGGAGGGAGACAGAAACCTGAGAAGTCGATGTTAATGCCATCTGGATAGAGAGTGCTCAGATGGAATATAAGGTGTTGCTCCTCCAATTTATAAGTGGTTTTGGTTTGGCAGTATGAGGCCACGGACAGACATGTTGAAGTGGGAGTGGGTCACAGAAATTGAATGGTTGCCCACTTAGAAATCCCTGCCATTGCTGTGAACAAAGCGAAGGTGCTCATTGAAATGAACTTTCAGCCTGTGTCTAGTCTCCATGATGTAGAGAAGGCCGCAACAGGAGAACCGAATGCAGTATTGGAGAGGATTCTTAGGGATAGGATTTATTAATTTATTAACATTTAAAGAAGCATGGTCTTCTCAAGAATAATCAGCATGGCTTAGTGAGGGGCTTGTCGTGCCTCCGAGCTCTAATTCAATTTGTCAAGGAAGTGACAAAAAATTGTTGAAGGTAATGTGGTGGATGTAGTGTGTATGGATTTTAATAAGATATTTGAGAAGGTCCTCCATGGTAGGGTCATTCAGAATGTCATGAGGCATGGGATTCATGGACCTTTGGCTGCATGGATTCAGAATTGGCTTACCTGCAGAAGACAGAGGGTCATAGTAGATGTCGGGAGGCTGGTGGTTAGAGACATTCCACAGGGATCTGTTCTGGACCGCTGGTCTTGTGATTTTTAAAAATGACTTGCCCATTTTATTCTTTGCAAAGATGTGGAGGGATGGGTCAATAAGTTTATAGAAGACACAAAGGTATGAGGTGTTGTGGATATTATGGAAAGTTGTAAGATACAACAGGATATAGACAGGATTCAGAGTTGGGCAGAGAAGTGGCAGATAGACCTTAATCCAGGCAAGTGTAATTTGATGCATATTAGCAGGTCGTACTTGAAGGTGGAGTACGTGATTGATGATAAAAGGGATCTTGGTCTAAATCCATAAATCCCTCAAGATTGCACACAAGAGATCCCCATAGCTATAAAGTGAAACACAAAAGTCTGTTATAATAGGGCCACAGGCAAGAGGTATTAGGTAGATATAATATATTATTAATAATAATAATATAATAAATAAAATCCTCCTTAACAATTGTCTGATAATTAATGTTTTTGGAAACTGAACAAATTATGCCACTGAGATGGCTAAATCTTTGTGGGCTTCTCCTAGCTTAGAGTTTAGTGTTGTACCATTGAATCTGTAGCATTTTCTGCTCCAGGAAGCAGTAGAGGCTGTCCTATTAAACATATTTATGACAGTTATATAGATTTTTTCATAGTAGGGGCATTAAGGGTTATGGACAAAAGGCAGGTAGGTGGATTCATGGCCAGATCAGCCATGTCCTTATTGAATGGTGAAACATGCTCGATGAACAAGATGGCTTAATCCTGCTCCTGTTTCTCACGTTTCATGTAAAACCTTATCCATTGTATCATGCAATGAAGAATTTCCCAGGAGTTTAAGCACCCTAGTGGAATTTCATTGGTTTCTTTAGTGAGATCTGTGTTTTAAAAATTGACGTCAAATAACAAAGTCTATCAAATGTTCAAAGAATTACTGAGAGCTTAAAATCATTTAGAAAATTAATTGGCCAAAGCAAAAAAAGAAAGTATTGCAAATAATCATTAAATGTTATGATATCTGCAAGAGAAAATATGGATTAATTAATGGTTCTCTGATGTAAATGTTTGCCTTGTGTTTAAATACCTAGTTAATGAACACATAAACTGTAATATAACAGTTGTTATTTATGAGCCGCTGGAGCTTGTTCACACACTGTGAAGAATGACAACTGACAATGGAGTAATTTATAATTTCGAGAACCTATTTTGGAGCTGTCATGGATAGATAATAAAGCTCATTTGAAAATCAGATTTATATTAACATTATTAAAGTTAAAACAATATTGAAAGCTTAACCAACCTCCGCAATGAGAACAACTATGACACAATCTCTTTTCTCTTCAGTAGAAAGTTCATAGATAAGGGAGTTCAGCGTGTCCATGAGGTAATTTTGTGATTCTCTCTTTACTGTAGGTATGCCCATCACTATCGAGACTACAATAAGAAAAATAAGCGGGTGGCAGTGAAGTAGTAAATTACAACTAGAACTTGAATTATAAATTAGAAAACTACTGCATGAAAACACAAAGTATTTTATAATCTGAATGATTCTTATAACTCATTGAAACAAGAGATCTCAACTTTTATCTCCAATGATCCAACAAAGTAACCAGTACCTGTGCACATCTTTGCATGTTTACAGAGGACAACTTTGCAAAGGACTAGATTTATGAGGACGGGCATTCTAATGTGTTTTAAAATATAATTTAATGCAGCACTGCACAGGTTTTTATGCCTATCTGTGTGAGACTTCCAGCTTAAACTACTTTTCTGAGTGATCTGAGGAATGGGAATGAATGGTTCAATCACTGATGACGATACTATAAGAGCTGGAGTCCAGTTGGAATGTGAAGAGCCTCTTGACTCGCAGTTGTATACATGCTTCATATGCACAGAAGACCCATTAAGAAGACCTGGATGTGAGCTTCCAGACTATCACTGGTCTAAATCCACCAGCTTTAAAGTTCAGGTTTTGATACAATTGTTTAGTGCAAAAAATCCCAAATTTTTCCTCAGTTGCCTCGTGTCTGTGAGTTTATGCAAACATGTTGCTCTCGGGTTGGAGCAAATGGTAGAGAGATGGGATGTGTAGTTAGTGGTAGGGCAGTGCGAGTGGGTGGAAATAGGGGTAAACATGTTTACAAGCTTGCGATGCAGTGGTATAGACTCAAGAGCATTTTCATTTCTTCTTGTTTATATATTTTTGAATATTTTAATTACATGATTTCATCATTGTGTACATGGAGGCACTGGAAAAACTCAACAGATGAGGCAGCATACAAGGAAGGCAATAGAGTGTCAGCGTTTTGGGCCAAAAATGAGGATCCAAACTCATGTTTTCTGTAATGCTGCTTTTTAAACATTCTTTTGGTCAGAATCTCCTTAACGATGACTGTCAATTGCCTTTTGTGAATGCTGCCTGGCCCACTGAGATCCTCTTGCAAATTGTGTTTAGCTTGCATGCCTAGTTTGGTGGTGCTAAGAAAATATGGTAATAATCAAGGAATCAACTCCATTGAGTTTATTAATTGAAGATTTGAGCAATTCCAAAGAAAGGCTGAAAGACAATTGTGTGCAATCTTAAAATAAAGGCAGAGAAAGAAAATCTGAAATATGTACAATGAAATGCAGGGTTAAATTAGCAATACACCTAGAGCATTAATTTGATGCACAAGTATCTTTAGTTAGAGGAGATCTCCAAGATTCACAGAGTCTGGAGTGTAAAGCAAATCAGAAATATCCAGCAGACACGGCCCAAAAGAGAAAAGGAGTGCTGGTCAATTAAGTGTATTGAGCAATGAGATATTGGACCCATTGATAGGTGAGGTAAGATAATAATTTTCCTCAACAATTAAATTAATTTTGTTGACTATGCAGGAATTTTAACGTTCAGGAAAACAAGGTGTAAAAACTGTTTAGAAAGCAGCACTGCAGAGAAGAAACAATATGTTAGTGCATTGTCATTGAGCAGAAGTCTTCATATTGGACCAATAAACAACCTGAATGGTGTGAAACACAGAAACCTTATCAACAAAAAAGATGAATGGGCTTGTACCATTGACAATCCAGATATTAAATTTTAATATGGGGAAATAAATAAATAAATAAATAGATATGGATACTAAGGTTCCAAAGAACTTCCTGCATACTCCCAGCTAACAATGTAATTTGATGTGATTTTCCTAACAATTATTTTCATGTTGATTTGCAAGGATTTTTGATTCATTTCCATGAATGTAACATTAGTGAATACATGTAGTAAATAATTTTGATGTTATTTAATAGGAAAATAAATCAGAAAATCTTCAGTGCCTTTTAGGTGATTTAAATGAATGGCTAGTATCACTGGGATGTAACTATAATCATCTCTGCATTTCATTCTCTGATCTACCATTCCAATGAGAAAACTTAGTGAATGGACTGACCAGATATGTTGACAGAGATATTAATCAATTTGGAGGCACTCAGTGGCACATCTTTAAACTCACCCTCAAATGTTAATCTAAGTGATTCACTTATTTGAAATATTAAAGAAGATTAAAGATTTCTAAAGTGAGAAAGGTCTGGGCATTTGGTTACAACTGGGGGGGTGGGGGGGGGGAGAGAATCCTAGAGTAAGTGGTAGCATGATCTCATCGAAGACATCCATATTAAAGTTCATAACTCAGATGGAGGCCCTCTTGCCACTTAGAAACACTGTATATATTTGGTTCCCACATGCTAAGGACGCCCAACATTGCGACTCTGCTTGCTAGTTGATGGTGGGAAGGAACTGGCTTTCTTCCATTTCCTAGGTAAAAAAGATGACTAGCTAGTTTCCCTGGCCTTGTCTTGAGACTAATTATGAAATAAAAAAACAAGAAACGTACTCTTGTTCTGACCATGAACATTCAGGGAATAGAAGGAGATGCATCAAATACAAGCAGCAGAGCTTTCGTACATCTTGAGCATTGCATTCAACACACACACAAGTCAGTTGAAGGGCCTCTTCCTGCAGTGTTCTGTGTACTGTACCTTCACTGCAGCAGTTTCAATGGATCAACTGCTTTTACATGATGCACAAATTGTCCTTGATGTGACATTTTACATAAACCCAAGGATATTAGGATTCCTACTCTCCAGTAGGAAGAGTCCCTGTTTCTGTTCTCATTTCCTCCTACATTATTGTTTGTTGTGCATTTTCTGCAAAATGTCTGATGCTTTGCTGGATCTTAGCTGTGCATGTGACTGCAAGACATTCCAATATGCACAAAATACCTTATCCACGCATTTAGTCACACATTTAAAAATAAGTGAATGTCTCCAATATCCATGCCACCAATTCAGTTATTAATTTACTGGCTTTCAAGCACATTACTAATATTTTGATTAATGTTCTTGATTATTTCCTTCAGAATTATCTTTATTGTAACTGACCTACCACCTCTACTGTCAGCTCGTGGATTGCTGACGGTGGGTTTTGTGACCCATTCCAATATTGGAAGAAAGTTTGTCACTTTCTAATTCATTTTGGTGACTTCATCTTCATGATGCTTCTAAACAGACAAGATGGCAAATTTCCTCTGCCCATATTTGTGGTAACATTGAAAATGGATTTTTATATAGGTGGTTATGAATTCATCATATTTAGGGAAATGCCAGCGGCATAGAAATTTGATTCCATGCATCCATTTAGATACACAAAACAAGCAGCATAGGATCTAATATGAGAGATTACATTTTTGTCCTGAAAATGACCATAGAGCTTTAAACACCTCAATTGACTGAATGGGATATACCCCAGGTTGCTATGGGATGGGATTCCTGGGGTGTTGGCAATGGTCTTTGCATTTTCCTTGGCCACAGAGGAGGTGCTGGGGGATTGGAGAACGGCAAATGTGTTCCTCTTGTTTAGAAAAGGTAATAAGGATAAACCTGGGAATTATAGACCAGTGAGTGATACATCAGTGGTGAAAAAACTATTGGAGAGGATTCTTAGAGACAGGATTTATGAAAATTTAGAGAAGTACAGTCTTCTCAGAGATAGTCAGCATGGCTTTGTGAGGGGAAGGTCATGTCTCATGTGACTAATTTAACTTTTTGAGGAGGGTACAAAAGAAATTGATGATAGGGTGGTAGATGTGGTGTTCAAAGGTATTTAACAAGGTCCCAAATGGAAGACTTGTTCAGAAAGTCTTAGAGCCTTGACTGTGCCAACTCAGAATTGCCTTGCCTGTAGAAACCAGAGAGTAGTAGTGGTTGGGAGTAGTAGTAGCAGTTGATCCATTGAAACTGCTGCAGTGAAGGTACAGTACACAGAACACTGCAGGAAGAGGCCCTTCAACTGACTTGTGTGTGTGTTGAATGCAATGCCCAAGATGTATGAAAGCTCTGCTGCTTGTATTTGATGCATCTCCTTCCATTCCCTGAATGTTCATGGTCAGAACAAGAGTACGTTTCTTGTTTTTTTATTTCATAATTAGTCTCAAGACAAAGAAAAAAAAAAAAAAAAAAGACAAGGCCAGGGAAACTAGCTAGTCATCTTTTTTTCCTAGGAAATGGGAGAAAGCCAGTGGAGGTCAGTGACTAGTGGAGATCCCCAGGGATCTGTTCTGCGACCCCCGCTCTTTGTGATTTTTATAAATGACCTGAAGAAGAAGTAGAGGGATGGGTCAGTACATTTGCAGATGATGTGAAAGTTGGAGGTGTTGTGGATGGTGTTGAAGTTTGTCATAGGTTACAACAGGATAGAGAAAGGATGCGGAGTTGGGTTGAAAAGTGGCAGATGGAATTTAATCCGATGAGTATGAGGTTATGCATTTTGGAAGGTCAAACATGAAGCCAGTTTACTTGCTTAAAGGCAGGATATTTACCGTAAATATTCGAGTATAATGCAAAAAATTTTGTACTGAAATTTGAGCTCAAAGTAGGAGGGGGGCAGGGTCGCATTATACATGGAAGTAAAAGTAAAAAAAAATTCTGCCAGTTTTAACGTTAAGTAAGATATCGGCAGTTGCCTACATTGATGGCAGACTGATGGGGGAGGGGGGAGAGATGGCAGCATGATTCAGGTGGGCGGAGAGACGGCAGCCCAACTCGGGCGGGCAAGGGGGAGAGATGGCAGCGCGACTCAGGTGGGCGGAGAGACACCAGTGTGAATTGGGCGGGCGAGGGGGGAGAGACACCAGTGCGACTTGGGCGGTCAAGGGGAGGGGGGTCGTATTATACACAGGGGTAAAACTTTTCCCCCTTTTCCCGCTCAAAAATGCGGGGTTGCATTTTACACAAAAAGCATTATACACAAATATTTATGGTAACTGTGTGGGATCTTGGGGTTCAAATACATAGATGTATTTGCTGTGTAGGTTGCTGTGTAGGTTGATAGGATAGTTAAGAAGAGATTTACAAGATTATGAGAGGCATAGATAAGGTGGACAACCAGCACATTTTTCTGTGAGTGTGTGTGTGTGTGTGTGTGTGTGTGTGTGTGTGTGTGTGTGTGTGTGTGTGTGTGTGTGTGTGTGTGTGTGTGTGTGTGTGTGTGTGTGTGTGTATGTGTGTGTGTGTGTGTGTGAGAGTGAGATCCCTGTGGCAACTTTTCCCTGCAGGCAAATTAAGTTATTTGCAGAAATCAACTTGTGTTCAGATCTGTTGCGCTTTGACCTGCCGAACCTGATCCTCAGATAACATTAGGTGCTGCGAGCAGCATCCGCTAAGTCTCAACTGGGTACAAACTCAAGCTTGGAATCACAAAAAGGGATTCATACTCTGAGGATAGGGTCCCGGAGTGGACTGATGGCAGTGTAAGGTTTGATACTCTAGCGAGGCTTCTGGAGTACCACGGTAGACCAGTAGATTGGTCCGATCATTTCGACCCCTCCATGGGGAGAAAAATTGGAGTCCAAGTGGTCTTCCTCCTCAAGGAGTTGGAATTCCCAGGTAGTAAGGGGAGGCAGATGAGTGCTTTCTGGCTTCTAGCCACTCACCTGAGGCACCTGATTGGGTGCAACATTGACAGGAAATTGCTCATTTAAAGGGGAAGGTGGCACCCCTAGAGCAGCATTGAGTCACTATGGAAGAAATAATTTGAGCTGCACAGACCTGGGCCACTGAGTAGGAATAGAAAGGTGGAAATAGTACATAAATTGCAACAGCTAAGAGCTGCCTGTCAGGCTGAATGGTGGCCAGACCCAGTCATGGTCCGCGCCATGATACGGCAGGGGGATGGTCCCGACCTGTCAATGGACTGCGATGACAACAAGGATCCTGAACCATCCTGCACACTTTTTCCCTCCTATGCGCTCAATTCCCTGCAACCCATACTGGTAACCACACGGTCTCAGACCAGGTATCAGGAATCCCTAGCACCCTATTTCAATGGGGAGATAGCAGAGGACTGGGGAGATGCATGTCGTCATGACCATGTCCCCTGCAAAACCACCATGGTTTTTAGCCAAGGAGCCAACAGAGGGATCGCTACTGGCAATTGCATGGAAAGTCCCTGGTCATATGGCTGCTTCAGCATTGGGACAAGGACAGTGCTGGAATAAGTCTGTCTCATTGAGGAGTAGGTATCATGACAGGCTATCTAGCCAACATGCAGTAAACAATACCCTGTGGGAATTGTCGGAGACGGCTGGCCAGGGCACATCCCTATTGGACTGCATGGTACGGCGATCTTAGCCCTGTTAGAATGGGATCCGCAATCCTAGGCAGAGTGGAGCAAGAGCTATCTAGCGGGCTCTACAAGGGCACCTCTGACTGTGACAGGCACAAAGGCTCCTGGGTCACCCCGTACTGGTCAAGCACATGGTGACTACTGTCTCTCCCAGTCTAAGAGGGGTGATCCTGTCCCTACTGGGCCCATTGGCCGGGAGAACAGTGATAAAGACCATCCACCTCCTCAACGGGATTGGCTACGTTGACTGGGAAGTCCCCACACGAGTTCGCAAGGCAAAGTAAAGCCAGTGGACCGGACACACTGCATGACCAGCAAGGGTCTGTCAATGGTGCTATTGCTGGCAAGGGTGCACTGGGACCAGATCAATGTCCTCGCCACGTCTGCCCTCGACGTACACTAAAAAGAGCATTGCGGAGGGATGCCAGGAGAAGGTGCCTCCTATTCCAATGTGCAGATTATGCTGAGACAAGACTGGAGAGGGTGAGCCACCTCCATGAACAGATCATGTCCCTGTCCGAATTTCCCATAATTCACCCCTCCCCTTTCACATGGGGAAAACCATTTGGTGACCTGACCTGAACCCTGAAGAGCAGGAGCAGGCTTGGTTTCCTGATGGCTTCTATCGTCAGAAGAGCAGAAAACAGCAATGTAAAACCACAGCACTCCACCCCACCATGCGCAAGACCTTCATGCAAGAAGGAGCAGAGGAGCATCCAGCTGGCTGGCTGCACTTGTGGCTGTGGTTCTAACCCTCAAGGAAACTACCAGGTCCCCTGAATCTACATTGACATAGGCCATTGCCAATAGTATGGCAGTTTGGATGGCCTGGTGGCAAGAGATGGAATAGGAGCTTAATGGTCACCCACACTGGAGACACCCTCATTGAGAATTTATCTGAGGTTAAGCACAAAGGCAGACAATCATGGTCTACCATGTGAATGCCCATACCTCCTGGGATACCAAGGAGGCTGCCCACAATGTAACTGTTGACCGAGCTGCACAGATACTGTATATACTCAAGTAATAGTTGATCCCATGTAAAAGGTGACCCCCATTTTTGGACCTGGAAGCCTG
This sequence comes from Narcine bancroftii, assembly GCF_036971445.1. Taxonomy (NCBI): domain Eukaryota; kingdom Metazoa; phylum Chordata; class Chondrichthyes; order Torpediniformes; family Narcinidae; genus Narcine; species Narcine bancroftii. Next base: position 143,671,912 of record NC_091471.1, on the reverse strand, counting down.
CCCATCCAAGCTCCTCTCTCGGCTGCCTGGCCATCCGAGCTCAGATTCCCCAACCATGAATCCTCGCCCTGCCCACCCACTGAAGCTCCCAATGCCCTGACTGCAGGCCCTCACCATGGCCGCCCACCCATCCAAGCTCCAAACCGCCCTCCCCTCTGTAGTGTATATTGTGGAGGGTCACATGACTTTCGCATCATCTGCCAATTGAGGTGAGACTCTGTCCACTCGTTAGTGCACACCTGACCATTGACCCCTTTAAATCACTTACCGATCTCCTGCGCCAGACTCCCCAGCTTACTGCACTTTAAAAGCCCATTATGTGCTTTGCTCGTTCTCTCTGCTCCTTGGTCCTGATTACGAATCCACGTTGCTGTGGACATCACTAGAGAAGTCATTGGACTACATGTAGAGTGGGACCGTAGTATTGTTTGGCAGTACTTAGCATTGAGCTACCCACCAACCCCCCCCACCCCCCATCCATGTTGGAACAGGGAACCTGTCCCCGTCTTGTTAGACTGTGTTAGTTACCATATATTACTTAACACTGAGCCGCACCCTGAGGTACAGCGATCAGGAGTGTCCACTGAAGTCCCTGTCTTGTAAGAGTATATTAGTAAGATGTATTGTTTTGTGTCTTCCTTGTAATGATGTTTATGTACAATAAAGAGTACTCCTTGTTTGTCAGCTTATGTCTGGACTCACTTTTCTGTGAACCCACCAAAGCTGACTTAAATTTCACATAAAAATTGTTGCTGCGAGCAGGGTTCAAGGACATGCACAGTATCTATGTGAGAGATTGTTGTGTGTGTGTGGTGACCTGCGAATTGCAGGGGATGGTCAGGAATAGAATTTAGGATCCACGGGTGGACAGACAATAGTCAGATTTCAGCAAGCTAGCGGTTTGGCTGGCAGGCCACGCGATACCGATTGATTGGATTGACAGACTGGACACCCATAGAGAAAAGACTGGGCACCACGTGGCCTCTCTCTTGGTGAAATTGGGATTTCCCGAATCCAGGGGGGAGTTGTGGGGGAGCCCTATGGTTGCTGATATTCCCTGTTGAGGCGCCAGTGCAATATCAATCAGAATTTAACCGAACAGTGTGATCAGAAGGACAAACAGATCGAATCCCTGAAGCCCCACCGTGGCTCCCTGCAGGAGGCACTGGACACTGCCCAGGCGGCAATTTGCAGCCTTGAGGCAAAATATACTGAGGCTGCCTGGCGATTGGTCAAAGTGTGGCAGCTGCAGGCAGCCTGCCGATCCAACTGGCAGGTCAATTCAATTAAAATAAGGGTCATTATGCATGGAGGAAAGGGCAACATGTAGTCGAAGGATAGGGATGTGTGGATGGACAATGATGACCATGAGGAGTCCTCTCCCCATGTACACAAAATCCTGCATGCCCAGCTAGTGACCACGTGGTCTCAGACCCGCACAAGGTCCTCTCACTGGCTTTCCCCGATGGGGAGGTAGCAGAGAATTGGGGAAAGGGCGAGTGGATGGGTGAATTTCCATAACGAGGTCCTAGAGATTTAGGACTACTCCATCAAGGAGTTAACCAGGCTAGAAGACAGATATCACCAACAGCTGGGTAAGCATCTGGCCGCATGGCTAATCCATATCCACCACTTCCATCTAGATGCCAGTGCCCTGGGTAGCCTGTTGGCACAGCAGACAGTCAACAATGTCCTACAGCTGTTTGCAGAAGGGATTGATGAGGGCACCACCTTGTAGGATCAGGTGGTGGTTGCGGTGCGGGCCAGGTTCCCCACGCTTCTGGAATGGGACGTGAATGGCTGGCCGCAGTGGCACATGGTCAGTGAGGGCATGAAGGTGATCAGGGAATGGGCTCACATTACTGACATCCAAGGGGGTGCCCATGGGTACAATTTCTGTCAGGACGGTCGCCTTGGTGGACCACCAGTGACCGCTGCCTGTCCTGACCTCAAGGGGGTGGTCTTTTCCTTGATGTGACTGGTGATTGGTAACTGTCTAGGAAGCCATCATCCTTCTGGATGGCTAAAGTATATGGAGCAGGTAACACCTGCACAAGTTTGCATGGCTGAGGTGAAGTTCGGCAACATCACCCTGCCGGACTCACAGAACTCCTGGAAGGAGCACTGGGGGGAGAAAACCCCATGGAGGCTGTGATAGTACAGATCTATCACCAATGTACATAGTGTATATAGTTACTGTATCTAGACTGTGCTTACAGCGATTGGCTGAGAGCTAAGCCACACCTATTGTTTGGGCCTTAAAGGGTTGTGTCCCTAGCCAGGTCGGATCATTCCGGACTGGTCGGCCACCTGTGAAGAGCTCCGGTCTTTTGCTAATAAAAGCCTTGGTTTGGATCAACAAGTCTTTGGTTCTTTCGACGAGCTCTACAATTTTATTAGCAAAAATAATTTTTTTGAAAGGGATGGAGCGTTTAACTCGGCCAGAAAAACTTGATATCGACCCACAGTCAGCTACAGCCTTCAAAGCCTTTAAGTTCTGGCTGCTGAACTTTGAAAACTTCTTGAGATTCATTCAGGTAGAGGAGGATAACCAGCGTCTAACAGCATTGCTGTCTATGGTGTCCTTGAGAGTCTACGAGAACATCCAGGATGAGACCACTTACACCGCAGCCATAAAGGTACTGAAGGAACTGTATGATCAACCGGTGAACAGAGTTCATGCCCGGCTCATGCTTGCGTCGAGGAAGCAACAGCCCGGCGAGTCCGGCAGGGCATATTTACAAGTATTAAAGGCATTGGGCAAGGACTGTAACTGTGTGGACAAAACTGCTGCCGAGATCACTAGCGACCTCGTCCGGGATGCCTATGTGGCCAGGCTCCGGTCGAACGAAGTGAGGCTGCGTTTGCTCGAACAAGGGGTAGAAAAACTAGAGGACGTGGCCCGGATTGCAATCACAATGGAGGAGGCAGCCTTAAAGTCCACCGAGCTCTCTAGGGACTGGACCCCTCGTTCTGATGTGAGTAGAGTGCCCTTCTACCCTACCCCTGACGGCCTGTCGGCTGCTGCTACCCTGCCCCGTGCGAACCCGAAATGTTATTTCTGCGGGAGGGACAAGCACAGCAGATCCCAGTGCCCAGCAAGAAAAGCCAGGTGCCAGAAGTGCCTTAAAAAGGGCCACTTTGCTGCAGTCTGTAGGTCTAAAATGGCCGCCAGTAAACACAGTGCCTCGTGTGAAGCTCAACCGCCACTATCCCATTCGCTGTGGCCTGCCCAGACACCACTGCCACCTCAGTGATACAGGCCCTTCACAGTATTTTCACCATCTTCGGGTACCCCAATTCCATCCACAGTGATAGGGGGTCCTCATTCATGAGTGCAGAGCTGCAACAGTACCTTCTGGAGTGTGGTATTGCTTCAAGCAGGACCACGAGCTATAACCCACGCGGTAATGGCCAGGTCGAGAGGGAGAATGCCACCATATGGAGAGTGGTTACACTGGCTCTCCGGTCTAAAGGTCTCCCCACCTCTCACTGGCAGGAGGTTCTCACTAGTGCCTTACACTCCATCCGCTCCCTCCTATGTACTGCAACAAATGCCACCCCCCATGAAAGGATGTTCCTTTTCCCGAGGAAATCCGAATCGGGAACCACTGTACCGGCATGGCTCACCGTCCCTGGCCCCGTCCTTTTGCGACGCCACGTCCGGCACTCAAAGAACGACCCCTTGGTCGACCGAGTGACTCTACTCCACGCGAACCCACATTACGCATATGTGGAGTTCCCAGATGGGCGGGAGGACACTGTTTCGGTGCGGGACCTAGCTCAGGACGCGGTAGACCCAGCAAACCCCCCAACTCCTTATGCTCCAGGCCCCGTGCCGCAACAGAAGGACCAACAGCACCCCAATGACTCGGGCCACCCTGCCGACAAAACGACTGGGGAATTGAGCGACGGAGCAGTCGCACCCGATGAACCCGCTGGCGACACCACTCCAGCGACCCCAATCCCGGCACCACGGCGGTCACGCCGGATGGTCAGACCCCCTGACCGCTACAGTCCTTGACCTACCCCTTCCTTTTCATTCTCTCCCTCGTTTTTGTTTTTTTTTTTTTCCCAGGGTCAATTCTCCAAGAAGGGGTGAATGTGATAGTACAGATCTATCACCAATGTACATAGTGTATATAGTTACTGTATCTAGACTGTGCTTACAGCGATTGGCTGAGAGCTAAGCCACACCTATTGTTTGGGCCTTAAAGGGTTGTGTCCCTAGCCAGGTCGGATCATTCCGGACTGGTCGGCCACCTGTGAAGAGCTCCGGTCTTTTGCTAATAAAAGCCTTGGTTTGGATCAACAAGTCTTTGGTTCTTTCGACGAGCTCTACAGAGGCGGAGCTTCCAGTGCATCGCAACTTGACCCAGTATAGCCTACCCTCTGCTTCTCCCCCATTAGAGGAGGCAGCAGACTAATCTATTTTGTTTCTCCCAAACTCCCCAGCCCCCCTCTCTCATCCATCCCCCCCCCCCACCCCCCCATCTCATACTGCTCTTCTTCTCACATACACTGATCAGCACTGTGAGCGCCTACGAGTGTGTGCACAGCATCGCTGTGCCAGACTGTGGCACCTGTATCGCTGCCCCAGCACACACAGCTGAGGGTCTTCCACCTACACCAACCCTGCTCAACAACAGTTAGAGGAGCTGCTTGTTATCTTGTAGCAGTTAACATTTCAATAATGACAGTATTCCTCCACTCACCCCATAACACCACTCCTAATAATTCGCCATGCCATGGGTGCTTCAGGAAACTATTTTTAAAATGCTCTTAGTTCAGACAATACACAGTTGTGTCTCTCCCTGTGCATCCATTAAGGGAGCCAGAGCAGACGATATGTTGCACCTATTTTGGTCACCATTGGTCCATGTACAGAGAAGGTGAGCAGGAACAGCATCCTGGTGCCAGATGGTAGCCCAGAAAAAGGAGGTGCCACCAGTAAAGTACAGGCACATCCTGGATGCACACCTACTGGGTTGATTCCTGCCGGGCCAATCCCTGCCTCCCCATGGGATGACAAGGCGATGGACATCTGGGTTGTGTGCCTCACAATGATGGTGGAGTGCCCGGATGGATGGCCAATGTGCGGGAGGTGCTGGTCCAGGAGGAATAGCTTTGCACTGCCTGCTTGCAGGCGGAGGTGGCACTAGTGCTGGTGGAAAAGGTTCACATATATCCCAGGCAAGTTGGAGAGATAACGTATGTGAGTCAAGGGCTTTTTTTTCTCTCCCCTCCCCTTTCACACTGGGGGGCAATTCCCAGAGCACCCCGTTCCATCAGGAACACCATAACACTGTTCGGGCATAGGGAGAGCTGATAGAGCGTTATCATTTCCCAATAAAACACCTTCCCTGATGTTCCTTGTCTCTCATTTTAAAGGCACTTGTGTTACCTTTATATTCATTATATATTTTGCTTTGTGGTTTATGTATACATCATTAGTTTCAGCATAATTAACTGTCAGTCGAAGATTTATTTTATTCTGTTGACCTTTATACATAATTTTGTTGATGATATTATAGATGTGTTAATAATGTTTATAGATGTTTGATGAGTGGTGTGACTTCCAAGGGGTGGAATGCAGTGTGGATTGTGCAGGGTCATGTGGCTCCCTTTCTGGAACTTGGTGTGAATGTGAATTGTGGAGGGTCATGTGATCTCTCCATCTGGAATTTAGTCATAAGTGTCATCACCTGCCAATCAAAGTGGGACTCTGCCCATCCATTAATGCACAACTGACCAGTGGTCCCTTTAAATCACTAATTGATGACCATTGGCCCCTTTAAATCATTTCTCTGATCACCTGGGTCAGACTCCCCAGCTGACTGCACTTTAAAAGCACACCATGTGATTTGCACACTCTCTCTGCTTCTTGGTCCTGACTATGAACACTGGAGGAGTCATTGAAAAGGTGTGCACTACACTTAGAGTGGGACCATCGTATTATTTGGCAGTATTTAACATTGAGCCACCACCCCCTGTTGGTACAGGGAACCAGGAATGTGCATTTAAGTCCCTGTCTTGTCAGACTATGTTAGTAACTATGTATTACTTAACAATGAGCCGCATCCTGAGGTACAGGGATCAGGGGTTGTCTGCTGAAGTTTCTGTCTTGTAAGAGTGTATTAGTAAATTGTGTTGTTTTGTGTCTTTCCCCATATGATTTTCCTGTATGTTTGTCAGTTTATGTCTGGCCTTGCTTCTCTGTGAACCCATCGAACCGGACTTAAATTTCACATACCATCAGAGCTCTCAACAGCTTGACCACTGATTTTCGCCCTGGCCACCTGCCCACCAGAGCTCCCGATGCCCCAAATCACAGATCCTCACTTTGGCCACCCATCCATCCGAGGTTCTAACATCCCGAACATGGACTTAGTACCCAATCCTGGCCATTCGAGCAGCTGATGGAAGCACCTGAAGTGTGTGGGTGCAACTGCAACAGGGACCTCTGAGGAAGGGTAAAGTGGTAGGATGTGGACCAGGGGACACACGATGGGTTGCGTTATCAGGAGTACAGGACATATCTTGCATACACATCATAGACTAACCCAGAGAGAGCGAGTCTTCCCCTCCACCTCCTCCCCCACAACAGGATGATAATACCGTTGATGCTGGAAGTAACAATAGCTGTATTGATTGGAGTCAGTCAACCCTATAATACCTTTGTCCATGTGGCGTACGAGCATACCAGCACAACTGACACATCAAATTGCTGGATCTGCCCGCGGACTCCTGGGCACGTCGCAGAGGGATTCCCACACACACACCAATCCCATTCATTGAGGAGAAAATGAACTGTCTGAGCAAAGTTTCCAGCTCTGTGGACTTGAGGATCCTGTTTTGGGGAGGTGGGGGGCAGCGGAAGGTAGTGATCCTCAACCAATTTTGTCCCACATGTCCACAATCTCACTTCCAGCAACCCCCTGTATGGTGGATGTTTCCAGAGCTGTTTTTTTTCCCTGTCTACAATTCTCCTATAATATTTTTTGGGAACGAATCTGAATTGATGACCTAATTGCAAAAAGATGCAAATTAATGAGTTTGTGACCTCAGAAATTTAAAAAAAACCAGAATACAGAGATCACAAGAATTAGGTAAGAACAATGCTGGATTTTCAATCCAAATTTTTGACTGCCCAGCCACTTGTGTTCAGCCAGCATTTTGTGGCTTGCTATTGTTTGCCAACAAGTCAAACAATTACATTTTCCTTGCAGTTTAGTATTCTAGAATAAATTAAAACAATATTAATCATGTGGCACTTTGCCTCTCCAAAGGTAATTAGATCAATCTCTTCTGTAAACACATGAAGTTCCACATCATTTGGGTGGTTCCTTATTTCAGGGATCCAAGAACATTGTGAGGAACCGAACAAAATGGATAATTCCTATCATATATTGGGTTGTTATGAAATCCCAGCTGTTTGAGACCCTCTCTATTGACCAGAAAGTGCAGCCTCACAACTCCAGCAACTGAGAATCTATCCTGCCCATATGGAGTTTGCACATTCTCCCTGTGATTGTGTGGGTTTCTGCCAGGTGTAGCAGTTTTCTCCCACACTCCAAAGATGTGTAAGCTGGTAGGTTAATGGGGCCATTGAACGTCACCCATAGAATGTAGTTGAGTAATAGAATCTGGCAGGATTTGATGGAAATGTAGAGAGAATAAAATTGGATCAATGCAGGAGTTGAATCAACAGTGCTTGGTGGTCCGTGTGGTGATACAACCACTGGACTGTCTGTGACTGCTTGCACCCTACCTACTGCAGGGGGCAATTCACTGTACCTGCAAGAAGGTAACCTGGGATGCTGGCTCCACTTACCCTCTGCTAATCACCGGCCCCTATAAAGGCTCGCACCAGCCCTTGGGTAGGAGGAGAGCACATGGAGCCAGAAGGGATACTGAACCTTGTGTGCCAGTTTTAAGCTAATTAAAGCCTGTAGTTTGAGCTTGTTTGTTCGCACTGCAGCGCATCACATTTAGTGAGCACTGAAGAGCCTGTGTTCATGCTACATCCCTCCATGATTTTAGAGACCCACATTATGGAACAAATTACAGAATATAGTTCAGCATTTAATACCATCATCCCCTCAAAACTAATCAGCAAACTCCAAGACCTGGGACTCAACACCCTACTGTGTAATTGCATCCTGGATTTCCTCACCTCCAGACCACCACAATCAGGGAGGATTGGTAACAGCATCTCCTCCACAATCTCCATCAGTATCAGAGCACCACAGGGCTGCGTTCTTAGTCGCCGGCTCTACTCACATTACACCTACAACTGTGTGGCTCGGAACGACAATAACACCATCTATAAATTTGCCGACAACACCATGAAAGTGGGTTGTATAAAGGAAGAGGATGAGTCAATATACAGGATGGAGATTGAAAACCTGGCTGAGGGGTGCACCAACAGCCAACTTGCACTCAGTGTCACCAAAACTAAAGAGATAATTGCTGACTTCAGGAAAAGAAAACCAGAGGTATACAATCCAGAGGTGGAAAAGGTAAGCAAATTTAAATTCTTGGGAGTCACTATCTCAGAGGATCTTTCCTGGATCCAACACACCAATGGCATCATGAAGAAAGCATGTCAGTGCCTCTACTTCCTCAGGAGTTTGTGGAGGCTTGGTATGACACCAGAAACCTTAGCAAATTTCTACAGAAGTGTGGTGGAAAATGTGCTGACTGGCTGCATCATGGTCTGGTATGGGAGCACCAAGACCCCTGAGTGTAAAGCCCTCCAAAAGATAGTGGACTCAGCCCAGGACATCACAGGCAAAACCCTCATGAATATTAAGCACATCTACAGGGAATGCTGCTGTTGGAGGGCAGCAGCAATCATTAAAGACCCACCTCCAGCACAGGCTCTGTTCTCGCTGCTGCCATCAGGAAAGAGGTATAGGTGCCACAAGCCTCTCACCACCAGGTTTAGTAACAGCTGCTACCCCTCCACTATCAGACTCCTCAACAACAAACTCAGTCAAGGACTAATTTAAGGCCTCTTACTTGTGCACTTTGTTGATTTTCTTTTTGTTCTTTCTGTATTGCAGTCACTTTGTTTACAATTGTTATTTGTTTACAGTTCTTTGTTTACATGTATATTTTTGTACAGTTTATTTTTGTTTTGCACCGCTAATTAGTGGTAATTCTGCTGTGCCTGCAGGTAAAAGAAATCTCATGGTTGTATCTGACAATAAATCTGAAATCTGAAATTAAGGTAGCCTAAATTCATTCAATTGAGAACATAGAACTGCACAGGAGAGTATGGGCCCATATGCCCATGATTTTTTGCAAACCATTATGAATCTGTTCCACCATCTATCTAATCCTTCCTCCCCTCACAACCCATAACCCTCTATATTTCTTGCATCCATGTGCCTACTTAAGAGTATTTTAAATGTCTTTATTGTACCAGCCTCCACCACCATTCCTGGCAATGCATTCCAGGCATCTACCACTCTGTGTATAAATTATTTTTACCTCTTACATCTCCTCAAAACTTTCTCCCACTCACTTCAAACGGATGTCCTCTGGTATTGGCCATTGCCACCCTGGGAAAACTGTGTTGGCTGTTACCCTATCTAGGCCTATCCTAATCTTTACACATCTCTATTATATCACTTCTCATCTTCTGTTACTGAAAGAGTAAAGCTCTTGTTCAACCTTTCTTCAAAAGACACATTGTCCAATCAAGGCAACATCCTGTTAACTCTCCTCTGCACCTTCTCTAAAGATTCTACCATCCTTCCTATAATAAGGTGAACAAAATTGAATTGAATACAATCCCATAGCTAATGAAGGCCACAACACCATATGACTTCTTAACTACCCTATCAATATGTGCAGCAACCTTGAGGGATCCATGGACTTGGACTCCAAGATCTGCCTGTTCCTCCATTTTGCTAATGATCTGCCTACGTTCAACCTATCAACGTACATCAATTCACACTTTTCTAGATGGAACTCCATCTGTCACTTCCCCATCCAACTCTATCCATCTCTTGTTGTGACTTACAACTTTCTAAACACTATCCACAACACTACCTACCTTCATGTCTTCTATAAACTTACTGACCCAACTCTCTACTTCTTTGAGCGTCTTTTATAAAAATTACAAATAGCATGGGTTCTAGAACAGATCCCTGAAAACCACCACCCATCTCTGACCTCCAGGCAGGACACGGTCCATCTACTACCACCCTCTGCCTTCTTTGAACAAACCAATTACAAATCCATGGATCCCATGCCTCCTGACTTTCTGGATGAGCCTGTCATAGGGAATCTTGTAAAACACTCTGTTAAAATCATGTACACCAATTCAATTTCACATTGCCATGAATCCATGGTGTGATGTTTCCATTAATTTAACATTGTGAAAGCAACCTCATCAGATATGGTCTAGAAATTAGCAAGAGACTGAAATATTTACAAAGCTGCAATAACATGAGTAGAAAATGTTACGGGGAATCACTCCATTAGCACGTTCTGCAATATACAGAGAGATGAAATTAAAAAAAAACTTCAACAATTAATTAAATTAATTAAAGCTGTAAAATCAAAAGAACAACACAACTGAATTCTCAGAAGATATGAATCTATTGAGAATTTCTCTGTTGGGTTGCTTTCACTAATGTCCCCACACTCATCCTTCCGTCTGTAACTGACTATTGCACAAGGCAAAAATCAGCACAAAATAAATAATTTAAATTGATAAAATAAAAGCATAGAATATTCATCAAAATATCAAATTAACTCATGTGTAATCCTGTCTCTCCCGATGCTCCAGGCAATATTTTTCGGTGGCTGAGGTATATTTGTGGAAGCTGCTGACTGTTGCAAAGGAGGCAGTGGGTGCTCTTGGAAAGCAACCTGAACAGCTCTGGGCCAAGGAAGCCTGGCTTCAGATCACGGCATCTTTGAGTGATGACATTCTAGGCTGGCTGACATACAGAAGTGAAGGCACTGATGGAAATTCCAAGCTTTTTAAAAAAAATTATTCTAGCCTGGATAGAAGCAATAATAGTCCAAATGCAAAATTCAAGATGGTGAAAGGTTTGCAAAATTGAAAGAACTAAATATTTAATTACTGAACAGTTTTGAGTATGACAAGACAATATGAAAAAATACATTGCAAATTTTTCAAATTGACCGATTTATGTTAAATATTTGCACATAGAAAGTATTTTGCATCTGATCATTTTTACAAGTTTTTACATTCCTTGTTTCTTACCTCCAGTTCTTCCCTGTCCTATCAGTACTTTTGGCTGAAGACTGTCCTTATTAAACATCAGATGAGGAAGGTAATAGAAAATATTTTGAAGCTGAATATTAAGGATCCTCATAGAGTTCGATGTTTTCAACTTCATTGTATCTGAAAACAAAGAGATGAATCTTAAGACGATTGGAGCTTGCAGCTTTTTCTTATTTTCTAATGGAGATCCCTGACAGTCTGTTACTGATTGTGGCAAGCTGGCATAATTATTTCCGAGTGATTGTGCAAATTCGGTTTCACAGCTTCAGCATTAAATCAAAATGCTTATTTGGTTTTGTCGTTGTATTTAAGACAAGGTCTTCCACTGAACTCTTGTTGGGTTTGATTAGCTAGAAGGGGAAACAATTGTGAGAGCATTATTCAATGTTGCTTTGGAAAACCTCTTGATCTCTTGGCCAACTCTTTGTCTTCATCTTCATTGGCCATTTGTCTCACTTCAGTGTATACAGTCCTGCCATCTGAAATGATCTTCCATGTTAGCCCAAGAACCAGCAGCGACTACAATTCAGAACCATTTCTTTGGCTGTGGAGGGTTTGGAATATTTTGCAATTGTTGTATAAATTCAAGATCTATTACTGGAAAAAGAATTTCTACTGCAGTTTTACATTTATTGTCATAAGATTCATAAATAATTCCACAGGTGGTTCTCTGCTTGGAGCTACATTTTGTGCAAACCTGTGGGCCATACCATTGCGAACTGGAGGAGACTCAATGGAAAGATAATGTGCAAAATACTAAATAAATGAAATTCTGCAGTTCTTCAATGTTTACAAGCTCCATAGAATTCTCATATGCTAAATAATAATTTAATATCAATCCAGGAGAGGCTAGCACAAATGTACAACAATTATTTGCTGGAACTGTCCACAAAGAGTTGACAGACTAAGCTGTTTGCAGACCAAACAGTGCCTGTGACTGAGATTGCGAGGGGAGAGAGCCTGTAACTCGAGGCAAGGGTAGCTTTTGCAAATTTTTACCCCTGCTGAAAAACCATAAATTTCATATTGTTCTGCCTGTATTTGGAAAGACCTACACATTAAGGAAATGGAATTCCTTCTGGTACAAAACAGTACCCAGCTGATAAGGGTAAGCATGCAATATCTTGAGTCAACTACATGGCAAATCACATCAATTTATTATCTGGGAAATCAGCAAACAATATTTCGACCAAAGAGATATTTGGGCAAGAGACCAAAAGCTTGTTCAAATATTCAGGACTTAAGGAATATTCTAATAGAAGAAAGAAAGATAGCAAACCCACAAAGTTTAGTGAAATAATAAAGGTAAAAATGTAAAGGTTCAATATTTCCACCTCATACTATATTTAGAATGTAACATACATGAAATTCTTTAACTTTTGTCGACTCTAAGGAAAACAGAGAGTCGCCACTTTGTCCAGCGCCCCTCATAGAAACCTACAGCACCTGGTGTTCCTATAATGTCTCCCCTCCAAGTACTGACCAGTCCTGAGCCTGCTTTTCTTTATCTGATCTCAGAAGCTAAGCAGGAGCAGATATCTGAACCAAGCCAGCTAATGCAAAGGTGAAAATACTAAATTTCTGGCATGATCAAGAGACTAGGATTGGTGCAGGTATTTTGAAAGGTGGTGAGGACAGAGGTGAAAAGGAGAAAGACGGCACAAGAGGCATTAGAAAGCGAAGGTAATATTTTTAAAATCACAATGCAGCTTAACTAGGATTCAGTTGGGGTTGGGAAATGCAGATGTGGGTCCAAATCCTTAGCATGTTAAATTTGGCAGCAGGTTTGGATGAACTTAGGTTTCCAAACATTAAGATAAGGAAACTGATTAGGATTGTTGGGAAAGTCAAACCAGCAGGATACAAAAACAGGAAAAATAATTTTAGTAATAGCTGAACTGATCAAATTATAAAATCAGGGCTCTAAGGTAAATCTTTGATTGCATGGTGTAGCTCATCTTGGGTATAATGATGCCTACAATATTGCAAATAGTTTGGCTGTATGGATTAGTCTACAGCAGCTATTCTCAACCATTTTCTTTGCCTGAGGCCACAAATTTTATGACCCTTCTTCCCTGTGAAGCAGTCAGGTTTGGTTGATTTATTCCATATTTCTCTCCTACTGCCTACATTAAAAAAAAATTTCATTATTTGAATCTGTGCCCCCCTTGTATGTGTTGTGGCCCCAGGTGGGAGCAACATATGGCCTCCACTGAGAATGGGTGGTTTTCAGCATCCTGACACAAAGCCTATTGTTGCAGGGGAAGCTTTAAATGGGGCTATGACATGACCCCAGAGTGCAGTCTCACTCGTTGTTATGGTAGCATATTTTTGACACACAGTGAACATGTGTGATTTGCCAAGATGGGAGAGTTAAGTATCCCTCAAAATCAGATTGTTCCTAGATAAAACTAAATAGCACTAGTACTCACTGTCAATGCATCCTTTGGAAGTTTTTACAGGTCTTTGGCAAATGCTGTCCAACTTGAAACACTCACTCTGTTTATTTCTTTACTCATCTTTGCCAAGGAAGTGAACATCGTAAAACATTTGTCAAATATTGACTTTTATGCTCTGATTGAGAAATAAATTAATCTATTTGAGGCGTTTTGATACTTTGTCTCTTCCTGCCCCCATCCTTCGCTAAGCCACCAAGTTTACTTTGCATGAGTGTCTGGAAGAGAGCAGCATGAAGATGGTACTGAGTCCAATGTAAAGAGAATGTCTGGTTGTTTCAGGAAGAATCCTCTTCTTTATCCCTTTCTTCCTGGTATAAGAATGACAAGCAGATTTTTCTTTTACACTTCATCCAAAATCAAGAAAGTAGTTTGTCGGGGCTGAGGGGACCATCGGGGCAGCAGCAGCTGTCAGTGGGGGGCCGGCGGGACAGTGGGGCCAGCAGGAACCGTCAGAGCAGCGGGAGCTGTCAGCGGGGGCTGGCGGGCAGTGGGGACAGTTGGGGCAGCAGGATCTGGCGGGGCAGCAAGGGCAGTAGGGACTGTCAGGGCAGCAGGGACTGTCGGGGCAACGGGAGCTGTCAGCGGGGGTCAGCAGGGCAGTGGGGACCATCAGGGCAGTCGGGACAGCGGTGACTGGCGGGGCAGCGGGAGCCATCAGGGGGCGGCCAGTGTGGGCTGAAACAGCCACACCAGGCCGCTTCGGCCTTCAGGGCCGCTCAAAACGTGACAGAGCAATGGCCATCTTCCCTACCCATAATCTCTCACGCAGCTGGAACTGTTCTTTGATCTGGAGAGTGCTATGAGGCACCTCTGGATATGAATGGGCTGCTGTCTGAAAGGTAAGTTCCCATTTTTCCATTCCTCCGCGGAGGCCCGACATAAAATGGCCTCAAGTTGCACATTATAATCTCTTAGAAATATTTCCCCATTTTTTCCTCATTGTTGTGTCTAATTCGTGGAATTCCACTACTCACATGTATTGTTAATGAACCTCATCATAAGTATTACACAACATTACACTCTCAAAGACAATTGAAACCTTTAGTATGGAAAGACAATGTACTGACTCATTCCTTAAGCATTATACTCTGCAAATCCTGTCTCAACGGGGAAGGAACATTATGTTTGCAGCTGCCATTGCACTTTTTTTCACTGAAGGGAGGCTATTGTTGAGCTCCTCATACCTGAAAAAATATTAAAGAATTTCATTTTTATAAATTAAACTAGTGGAAATTTGAGCTTTGGGTTTGAAGCCCAAATAAGTTTTTGTTTAAATTAGTCCAATGAATAAGTAATGGCACTGAAGTTACACACTTTTATCAAGTAAAACTTCCACTGAATGAAATAAATGCTTCAATAACTTTATATATGTAGCTTTCTGTAGCATGAATAAAAGCTCTCATGACTGAAGGGAGAACATATAACTATGGGTAGGGTTTCACAATAGTCTTCGGAAGGGTTCTGAATTTAGGCGGGAAACCAGGGTTATATGTGAGCAGGTGGGGGCGGAGCCGGGAGGCGGGACCAGCCATCAGCACAAAACACTACCAGTGAATCCCAGTTCACTGCATTCACCCCTTCCTGTGGAATTTATGGTCTGTGAATGAAGACAGAGAACATGAGTTCAGAAAAAATTGTTGAAAACTATACAGTTATTTACAAATTTACAGATTTAAGTGGTCCGGGAGTCTGGAGATCTTGGTGGAGCACTTTAGCACTGGGGGGGGGCCCTCGGACTCCTTGGGTCTCCTGGTCCCCTTGTGAGGGAAGAGAGGCGGGCTGGGTCTCCTGCTCAAAGGTGGAGGGGGATGCACTTTCCTCCTGAACAGGATCCCCCAAGGCCCTGACTGGGGGAGGCGAGAATGAGCTCTGTAGCTTGCAGGGCACCTGAGGTAATGGACCAGCGAGTGCTAGGTCCTTGATGGAGACGCCGACCTCCCTTCCATCCGGGTACTCCACATAGGCATACATGGGATTGGCGTGGAGCAGTTTCACCCTTTCCATCAAGGAGTCAGTCTTGCTTCTCCTCACTTCCTTCCTGAGAAGGACTGAACCAGGAGTGGTGAGCCAGAATGGAAGGTTAGTTCCCGATGCCAACTTTCTTTAGAAAGTGTATAGGAGCTCATGAGGAGTAACGTTGGTCGCAGTACATAATAGTGACCAGATGGAATGGAGCACCACAGGGAGAACTTTCTGCCAGTGTGAATCTGGAAGGCGTTTTGACTTCAGGGCCTTCCAAACCATGGCATTCTTCTTTTCAACCTGCCCATTCCCCCAGGGGTTGTAGCTAATAGTCCTGCTGGATGCAATGCCCCTCACAAGCAGGTACTGACGTAGCTCATCACTCATAAAGGATGAGCCCCGGTTGCTACAGATATAGCTAGGATACCCAAAAAAGGTGAAAATGGAGTCTAAGGCCTTCATGACTGATGAAGTGGACATGTCTGGACATGGAATGGAGAACAGGAAGTGGGAGTACTCATGAAGATAGAGAGGAAGAAAGTGTTCCCGTTCATGGAGGGGAAAGGTCCCTTAAAATTGACACTGAGTCGTTCAAAGGGCCTGGATGACTTGATCAGGTGCGCCTTTGTGGGGCAGTAGAAGTACGGCTTACACTCTGTGCAGACCTGGTGTTGGGTGCTGTTGGTTGCCCCAATAATGACGCAGACAGAAGAATGAGGGGAATGATAGGCTTTATTGAGCTAGAGACTGCTGGCCTGGGTCCAGGCTAGGAAAATGAGCGGGACTTGACCTTTATGGCCCAGGGTCACATGGGCAGGACTAAGGGAGGAGCTAAGATAGGAAGACACCTGGAGGGTGGGCCAGCCAGTGCATACAGTCATATCACCACATTCCACCCCCCCCCCCTTTTTTAAAAAAAAGAACCCACTGGTAAACAACAAACCCTGGAGGCAATAACAGCAGCAATTTAACAAAGCAATAATACAGCAGAACTCAACAATCTATATATAAAGAGACGGGAGAAGTGGGCGCCCTCACCGGCTAGAGGATGAGCCGCACAGGCAGCCTCCTCTGTCTGCTGGACTGCCGGGGAGACAGCTTGTCCATATGGCGCTCCTTCAGAGAGGGGGCTGATGGTGGAGTGTCCGCTGCAGGAACTGTAGGGGTTGAGGTGATGGAGGTGGACTCCTGGAGTGCTGGGGGTTCCTCTACAGCTGCATGAGAGGTAGAGGCCTGGACGTCCGGCTGCAGGACAGGCAGCTCAGACTCCAGCGCCATGCTTGGATGTGGCACCATCGGGTCCGTGGCATGGACAGCAGGCGGCAAGGCAGTCTTGGAGTCTCCGGCCCCTGCCAGGTCTGGGCACAGTGTCCTCGTGGCCATTCGGGTACCTCACAAATGCGTATTGCAGGTTGGCATATATGAGGTGTGCTGCTTCAACCAGTGGATCCGTCTTATGGTCTCTGATGTGCTTCCGAAGGAGAACCGGCCCTGGGATTGTCAGCCAGGGAGGGATGGAAGAACCATTCGCCGACCTCCTAGGGAAAGCAAAGAAGCATTCATGTGGGGTGGTGTTAGTAGTGGTGCACAGTAATGACTGGATGGCGTGGAGATCTTCGGGCAAGACGTTCTACCAGCGGGACACTGGCAAATTCTTGGACCTAAGGGCCAGGAGCACCACCTTCCACACGGTGCCTTCTCCCTTTCCACCTGGCCTTTACCTCTAGGGTTATAGCTGGTGGTCCTGCTGGTGGCTATGCCTCTGGTCAAAAACTACTGACGCAGGTCCTCACTCATGAACGAGGTCTCCCAAACATTATGAATATAGTTGGGGTACCCGAACAGAGTGAAGATACTGCTCAGGGCCTTGATGACCATAGCTGAGGTCATATCTGGGCTTGCAAAGGGGAACCTGGAAAATTTGTCCACCACCATCAGGAAGTAGGCATTCCTATTTGTGGTCAGGAGGGGGCCTTTGAAATTGACACTAAGTCATTCGAAAGGGTGAGTGACCTTGATGAGGTGTGCCTTTTCTGGCCAGTAGAACTGAGGCTTACACTCAGCGCAGATTTGGCAGCGTCTGGCCGTGGACCGGACGTCCTCGACGGAGTACGGGAGGTTCCTTGACCTGATAAAATGATACAACCTCGTAACTCTGGGGTGGCACAGACTGTTGTGCAGGACCTGGAGACAGTCGAGATGTGCACTGGCACACGTCCTTCGGGATAGGGCATCCAGGGGATCGTTGTAGGTGTAAGTTGTAGGTGGATAACTCAATCCTCCACCTCAGAATCTTGTAATTCTTGATTTTACCCCATTGTTTGGCACTAAACATGAAGGCCACTGCCCTCTGGTCAATCAACAGGGTAAATCTCTTCCCGGCTAGGTAGTGTCGCCAGTGGCACTCTGTCTCAACGATCACTTGTGCCTCCTTCTCGATGGAGGAGTGTCGGAGTTCGGGACTGTGAAGGTTGTGGGAAAAAAGTGCTACCGGCCTGCCTGCCTGGTTTAATGTGGCCCTTCTTTCCACAGCCCAAACATGTTGCTCCTTTCGTGGGGCAGAGGCGCCTCGCGTGCTTGGCCTGCCCACAGAAGTTGCATCTCGACGATGCGGTCGGTGTGATTGCTGATGCCTGACATTGAGTCCCAGGCCGATGCCCCTCGTGGTGGAACATACACAGTTGGCCCGCTTCTGCCCGCAATTGACACTGTGTGGCGCTGGGCTGAGTCCAGAGTTCTGATCAAGTCAATTGCCTTTTTGAGAGGGAGTGGGTCCTCCTTGAGGAGTCTTTGCCAGATGTAGTCCGACCTCAACCCCGACATGCAGGCGTCTCTGATCAGCTCTTTCACACACTGGGTCAGCGATATCATGCCCGGGCCCATGAGATTCCCCAAGCAGTCTTTTCCCAGTGTGACCAGGGACTGGACGAACTCTTCAGTGGACTCACCAGGCTGTTGTTTCCGGGACGCCACAAGGTAACGGGAGTAAACCACTTTCACTTTTGGTTTATAGAGTGCCTGTAGCTCAGCCATTGTGTCGGTGTAGGTCACACAGCCTAGGATGGTCAGGTAGGCCTTCTGGCCAACTCGTGCTTGAAGGATCTTGAGCTTCTTTTCTTCCGAGTCGACCACCTCCGCAGAGACGTCGAGGAAATTATTAAAACAGTTCACCCACTGCTCGAACAGTACCAATGGACCCGGGACTTGGGGGTCTACTTCCAGCCGTTTGGGGCGCAGCAATTTCTCCATATCCGGAGAGTTCCAAAATCTACCTCAATAAATTGTTGGGCACTATCGGTAGCACCAATAATGACACAGACAGAAGACTGAGAGGAACGATGGGCTTTATTGAGCTAGAGACAGCTGGCCTGGGTCCAGGCTAGGAAAGTGAGTGGGAAAGAGAGGGGACTCAACCTTTATGGTCCAGGGTCTCAAGGGCAGGACTAAGGGAGGAGCTAAGGCAGGAAGGCACCCGGAGGGCAGGCCAGCCAGTGCATAAAGTCATATCACCACACCTGGCAAGACCTGGTCGTTTTCCTGACATCTTCCATGGATTAGGGCAGATTGCATGCCTTGACAAAATGAGCCATGTGGGTGACCCCTGGATGGCAGAGCTCATTATGCATAGACCGCAGTTGGCTGGTGTGTGCAGAGGCACAGTTTCCTCTGGATAAGGCATCTGGAGGGTCATTAAGGGCTCCTGGCCGATAGGCAATGTCATAATTGTAGGTGGAGAGCTTGATCCTCCACCAACCAATTTTGTCATTTTTGATTTTTCCCCTCTTGACATTATTAAACATGAATCCGACCGAGCACTGGTCAGTGAAGAGCATAAATCTTCTACCAGCCAGGTAGTGTCTCCAGTGCCTCAGGGCTTCTACAATGGCACAGATGGATTCAGGAACCTTGTAATGTCCGAGAGAAAAATGCAACTGGCCTGCCTGCCTAGTTGAGGATAACGGCCAGGGCTATGCCTGAAGCATCGCTTTTCACTTGGAAAGGTACATTCTCATCCACCGTGGGCATGGCAGCTTTCGCAATGTGGTTCCAGAGGTAGTTAAAAGCCATTTGGGCTTCGGCCAAGAGGGGGAATTAGTGGCTTTTAAGGGGAACCTTATCAGCGTATTGAGGGACTGGGTGTAAATGAGAAAAACCCCAGGCATCTCCTCAAAGCCTTTGTGGTCCTGGGAATGGTGAGC
This sequence comes from Narcine bancroftii, assembly GCF_036971445.1. Taxonomy (NCBI): domain Eukaryota; kingdom Metazoa; phylum Chordata; class Chondrichthyes; order Torpediniformes; family Narcinidae; genus Narcine; species Narcine bancroftii. The sequence goes on along the minus strand of NC_091471.1, from coordinate 143,652,023 downwards.
TCCAACAGGGAGCACATCCTATCTGGATCGGGACCAATGATGCCATTCTCCACCACATAGCCAAGGATAGCCAGACGTTAAATCCTGAACACGCACTTGTCAGAGTTATAAGTGAGGTTCAGGGCTTTTACCACATGGAGAAAAATCTGGAGGTTGGCGTCATGGTCTTCCAAGGTGTGGCCACAGATGGTGATGGTATGGAGGTAGGGGAAGGTAGCTTTCAACCCATACTTGTCAACCATCTGCCTCTGGAAGATAGAAACCCTGTTAGTAATACCAAAAGGGACCCTCCGGAATTGATAGAGACAACCTTTAACCTCAAATGCCGTATATGGACGGTCCTTGGAACGACTGGCAGCTGGTGATAAGCAGCTTTCAGGTCAATGGTCAAATAGACCCGATACTGCACAATATTATTCACCATGTCCGAAATTCGAGAGAGGGGGTATGCGTCCAGGAGTGTATACTGATTAATAGTTTGGCTATAGTCAATTACTAGCCTGGATTTGTTTTCCCCCTTTGCTACTACTGCTTGAGTTCTCCATGGGCAGTACTCAGAATGCCACTCGCAGTTCGGGCGACTCTCCCAAAGTGTCTCCCTTTGCCTGCCTATGAAGAGTCCTTATCTCTATTAGTATATTATTAAGTATTTCAGAAAGGCTTCATCTGTAAACTTGGGGAAGGTGAGTTTAGTTATGACGGTGGCAGAGATAGCATAGTGATTAGTGCAATTCTGTCACAGCGCCAGCAACTAGAGTTTGAATTTAATTTTAATTACCTGATTAATGTGAACTTAAAGACTACAATACTGATTTTGCTTCAAATTACATTTTGCACTTTTAACCTTTTAACCTGTTTATTCTTAACGCAGGTGTATAATTGTATAAGCGTGTCACAGGCAACTGGATGTCTATTTTTAACTAATGTCTGTCCTAGTGTGACTGACATTTTAACTGCTCTGAGTGACATCATAAAGACATTCCAACCAGGCCATAAGCTGTAAATGAATATGTACAAACTCACTTGTGCCTCTCAACTATTTCTTCCTGGAGTTGGAACCTGTCTTGTTTTGCCAAAAGATACTAAAAAAATGGCATTTTTCAGTGAAGTTTAATCTATCGCATGTTATCTTTGGAACATGAAATGTCAAAACAAAGAACACCCTTTTGTGTTTAATTTGCTTTGTAGGTTAGCCAGGGAGAATCTTACAAGGTTCTCATCTACTGCTTCAAAGTGAGAAATGCTGCTACAGACTTGATTTATTTTGGTGAGAAAGAGAACCAACAACTTGACCTCTGACCACATTTTCAATCCATCAAGTTGAGAACTGCTACATTGCCTCATTGCATTTCCCATTAAAACTATCAGCTCAAGGGTGGTCACATCCAGTGGGGTCTGCTGAGTTTCCATCTGGTGCTGAATAAGTCATGACACACACGATGGCACAACAATGTTATCAAACTTTACCAGCTAGTTCTAGCTTTAGACTGATTTGGAATGTAAAAATCACATTTTTAGTGCATCCTGGACCAAACCAAATTTCTTCAATGTATGGGTGTTGTGGGCTGAGGTGAAATTCTTCAGATAGAAGAGTAAAGTTATGGAGAGGAGATACAAGAAACTTCAGATGGTGGAATATGGAGCAAAAAACAAATAGCTAACAGTGGTTGTCAACCTTTTTTCTTTCCACTCACGTACCACTTTAAGTAATCCCTATGCCATCAGTGCTCTCTCATTCATAAGGGATTGCTAAAGGTGGTATGTGGGTGGAAAGGGAAGGTTGTGAATCATTGCTCTGGACTCAATTGTCACTGAAATATTTTGCTTGAGAAAAATTGCCATTGGCCCATTTCCTTTGGAGTTATGAAACCATGCACATAACGAGTCAATTAAATACGATTAAAATAAGAACCTTTTCTTTCCACCCACCCACATACCAACTTAAGCAATCCCTTATGAATCACAGAGCACCTATGGCACAGGGAATACTTAAAGTGGTATGTGAGTGGAAAGAAAAGGATCGAGAACCACTGAGCTAGAGGAACTCAGTGCTTCAAACAAAATCTGTGGAAGGGAAATGGACAGTTGACGTATCAGGTCGAGAGTCTACACATGAAAAGAGTAAAGGGGAGATAGCCTGTATAAAATGGTAAGGGAGAGGGATGAGGCAATAGCTGGCAATCTATAGATGAATTGAGCAGACAAGGGGTTGGCTGGCAGATAGGATTTTTTTTAGAAGGAAGGGTGAAGGCTGGGAGGTGATAAATGGAGGCAACAAATTGCTGTAGATTATGGAATCTGATTAGAAAGGAAGGTGAAGACTGGAACCAAGGAAGGGAAGGATGGCAGGCAGTTGGGTATAGCTGGGGGTGGGTAGGAAATAGTGGACCCAGTATGAGGAATGGTGGGGAGCTGGCTGATGGAGGACCTCAGTTTTCTTCAGGCTGACTTCCAGGCCAAACACTTTGGCAGTTTCCGCAAAGCAGGACGTCAAGCGCTGAAGAGCTGGCTCTGAATGGGCAACTAAAGCGGCATCGTCTGCAAAGAGTAGTTCACGGACAAGTTTCTCTTGTGTCTTGGTGTGAGCTTGCAGGCCCCCCACATCTCCATCGGGCACACAAAACTCAAAACGGTCAACCAGTTTACCTATCTCGGCTGCACCATTTCATCAGATGCAAGGATCAACAAGGAGATAGAGAACAGACTCGCCAAGGCAAATAGCGCCTTTGGAAGACTACACAAAAGAGTCTGGAAAAACAACCAACTGAAAAACATCACAAAGATAAGCGTATACAGAGCCGTTGTCATACCCACACTCCTGTTCGGCTCCGAATCATGGGTCCTCTACCGGCATCACCTACGGCTCCTAGAACGCTTCCACCAGCATTGTCTCCGCTCCATCCTCAACATCCATTGGAGCGCTTTCATCCCTAACGTCGAAGTACTCGAGATGGCAGAGGTCGACAGCATCGAGTCCATGCTGCTGAAGATCCAGCTGCGCTGGGTGGGTCACGTCTCCAGAATGGAGGACTATCGCCTTCCCAAGATCGTGTTATATGGCGAGCTCTCCACTGGCCACCGTGACAGAGGTGCACCAAAAAAAAGGTACAAGGACTGCCTAAAGAAATCTCTTGGTGCCTGCCACATTGACCACCGCCAGTGGGCTGATATCGCCTCAAACCGTGCATCTTGGAGCCTCACAGTTTGGCGGGCAGCAACCTCCTTTGAAGAAGACCGCAGAGCCCACCTCACTGACAAAATGCAAAGGAGGAAAAACCCAACACCCAACCCCAACCAACCATTTTTCCCCTGCAGCCGCTGCAACCGTGTCTGCCTGTCCCGCATCGGACTTGTCAGCCACAAACGAGCCTGCAGCTGACGTGGACTTTTACTCCCTCCATAAATCTTCGTCCGCGAAGCCAAGCCAAAGAAAGAAAAGTATGAGGAATGTGGCTCAATGGCGGTTGGAATAAGTGGGCAGGGAAAAATAACTGAGAAATAGATGTGGAGTTGGAAAAAGGGTCAGTGTGCAAATTTGAGGACCAATGTAACAATTATAGCCCCAATATATGCTGTTGTAGTTATAGGGTATGTTGGAAGCAGTCAAATCCTCAAGGACAGGTCAACTGCAGTAAATCTGAGAATAATGGCTGAAACATCTAATGGTTTATGCAGGTGAAGCAAATAATATTTATATTTAAGGATAAAATGTAATTTTAAAGAACAAGCAAGGAGTTGGTAGTTTGTGGTTAAGATTAAAGCAAAAATGTGAATGAGGTGAGAGACAGATAGACAGAGAGAGGAAGAGTCAGAACAATAGAGAGAACAGGCATGAACAGAAAAAGGGAATCTGCAGTCAATAGGACATTCTTGACGGCAGATTTAAATTCTTACATTTTTTGAGGTCTTAATGGAATGACTCGATAGAAAGAAACCTGTAAATGCAGGCATTTGACAAAGTCTCATATCACATAAGAGGCTGGTACATAAATTAATATCTCCAATATTGGAGGCAGTCTGCTGGGATAGATTGCAAACTGACTGTCACGCAAAAAACAAAGAAGTGGAATATCGAAACACAATCACTGCAGATGTTCGAATCATGAACAAACAAAGCACTACTGGAGGAAATCAGCAGGCCTGAAATGGTCAAAGTTTCAGGTATAAACCCTTTATGAAGCCTAATATAGAATAGGTGAAATTACATATAAAAAGGGGAAAGAAGCTGGGGGAGGGGCCCAGAGATAATCGAGTGTAGGAGAGAGAAAAAAAAAGTACAGGATTATCTAAAGAAGAGATGGGAATCTGGTGGGGGGTGGGGTGGGATAAAGTTTAACAAAAAAATAGAGAAGTTAAAATTCATGCTGTTATGCTTAAAGGGGTGCAAGAGGAATATAATATGTTGTTCCTGAAGCCTTGGGCCTCATCCATTGAGCTTTGCTCCAACAATGGTTCAAGCCAAGGACAGACATGTATGTCACTGTAGGAATGGTTTGGGTAGTTAAAAAGTCTGGCTATAGAAAACTCAAGTTTAGACCCACAAACAGAGCATTGGTGTTCGGTGAACAAGTAACCCTGTCTGTGCATGGTCTCACCAATATAGAAGAGGCCACACCAAGTATAATTAATGCAGTAGATTAGATTGGACAATGTGCATGTAAAACTCACCTGAAAGGTGTGTTTGTGATCCTGGATGGAGGTGAGGGAGTTGTAGGGACAAATTTGTATTTTCTGTGGTACAGCAGGAGGTGGCTAAGGGGTGGGAAAGAAAACATGGACAAATGAGTCTCAGAGAGACCTATCCCTGCAAAAAGTGGATTGATTAGAGAGGAGAAGATATGGCTGATAATGGGATCAGGCTAAAGTTGGCAGATTGGAGGACAATGCAACAGATGTGGAGGTTGGTGGGGTGTAAAGTGAAGACCAGAGGTACTCTGTCCTTGTTCTACCTGGGAGTGGGTGGTGGAAGAGCAGAGTACAAGAAATGGAGGAGATATAGGCTTTAATAATGATAATGAGGGGGAAATCATTTATTAAAATAAGAGAACAATTTGGATGTCCTGGAGTTGAAAGTCTCATTCTGGAAACAGACATGGAGGAAGCAGGTGAATTATGAAAAAGGGATGATGTCCTTACAAAGGACAGGATGAGAATCAGTGGGTTTGTAGTGGATATCTCCTAAGATGGAGACAGAAAAGTCAAGAAAGGGGAGAGAGATGTCAGAAACAGACCAGGTAAATTTAAAGGCAAGTTGGAAGTTGGCAATGAAGGTAATGAAATTGTCAAGTTCTGCACAGTTACCAATGTAGTGGGGGAAGAGTTGGAGAATGGTACCTGAGAACAGGGTGATCAATGACTGTTTCATGTAACTGGCAAAAAAGTCAGGTATAGGTTGCCCCACAATGTGTCCATGGCTACACCCTGGATCTGGAGGAAAAGGGTAGAGTCAAAGGAGAAATTGTTAGGTGCGAACACAACTTAAAAATTGGAATACATGGGTTCTTTTCAGGCTGGAGGGATGTAGTTAGTGGAATACCCCAGAGACTTGCTCTTGATAGTTAATTATTTTTTTAAATTTTGCATTAAATGTCTTGAAGGAGGGAACAAAATATCAAGTTTCCAAGTTTTCCAATGATACAAAAATAGATGGAAAGGTGGGCTGTGATGAGAATATCATGGTTCAGCAACAGGATATACATAGATTGATTGATTAGGTGAATACACATCAAATAGAATTCAATCTGGGGAAGTGTGAGGTCATGGACTTTGGTATGTAGAATCAAAAGGCAGATTATGATCTAATAGGCAAGCCAGTACACGAGTGAAATTCAATCATCTAGAAAGGCAGATGCAACAAACTACCTGTTAAACCTGATTCACAAAAAGTCAGTAGGTAGGTCTAACAAATAGTTAAGAAAGCAAACAATAAGCTAATATTTCACAAGATATATAGGAGCAGAAGTAGGCCCATTGGCCCATTGAGTCTGCTCCACCACTCTAATCATAAGCTGATCCATCCTTCCATGCAACCTCACTTCCTGGAATTCTCCCTGTAATCCTTGATGCCCTGACTAATCAAATACCTGTCAATCTTTGCCTTAAATATACCCAACAATCTCGCTTCCACAGCTGCCTGTGCGATGTTGCACAGACTCATGACCCTCGACTAAATACATTTTTCTGCATCTCCATTTTAAATTGACATCTTTTCTTGTCCTAGAATTCCCTACCATGGGAAACATCCTTGCCACATCTACTCTGTCCAGGCCTTTCAGCATTCAAAATGCCTCATCCTTCTGTACTCCAACAACTACAGTCCAAGAGCTGAGAATTGTTCTTCATATGCTGATCCTGGTATCATTCTAGCAAATCTTCTCTTAATCCTCTCCAATCCCTGCACTTCTCTCAAATATGGCAACCAAAACTGTACACAGTACTCCAAATGAGGACTCACTAGTGCTTTATAGAGTCTCAACATTACATCCATGCTCTTGAAATGAATGCCAACATTGCATTCACCTTCTTAATCACTGACTCTATCTGGAGGTTAACCTTTAGGGTATCCTGCACAAGGACTGGTGGAAAATCCTGACATGGTGCAAGAGTAATAACCTGAGTCTCAATGTGGACAAGATAAAGGAGATGATCGTGGCCTTCAGGAGGACAAGGAATGACCACCTTTCACTAAACATCAGCAACTCTGTAGTAGAGAGAACAGAGAGCACCAAATTCTTTGAAGTTCATTTAACTAATAACATATCGTGGACATACAACATCTCCTTTCTTGTCAGGAAGGTGCAACAATGACTGCACTTCCTGAGAAGACTGAAGCGGGTAAGACTACTGGCCGCCTGTATTGGGAAAGGTTGTGGCTGTCATGTGACAGCACTACTCCCTACCTAGTCTGAGGACATTCCAGCTGCCAATCAAGGTTTGGTTCCACCCCACCCATTAGCACACACCTTGCTAATGGGTGGGGTAAATGTAAATTTACATGTAAATGTAAAGGTACACATATAAATTACTTGGACTGCACTCTGCAGCTTGCCTGTATTTGGCCTTGGGCCATTGGCTGTTGTAATTAGATTAACTCTCCTGCCATTGAGGTATTGGCCCCCAGTAAATGATGTGGGCTTGTCCCTGCAGCACTATAAAGGTGTCATGTGCTCTTTGTTCTCTCTCTTTGTTAGCTTGGGACCACCCTGCTTCACTCCAGGCCTAGAAATGAGGAAGGGTGCTGGAGAAACTGTTGGTAAAATGTGAACTGTTAAAAGGATGGGGGTGTTTAATTAGTGTCCCTTGTAGCATAGAGCCATGCCTGCAATGAGTCGACGGTTGGTGGGGCATTGTAGTGGTTTTTCCCTGCATTGCATGTACCAGTTCATTGTGGGTGTTGAGTGGGTATGCTCTGCATCAGTTGCCTTCTGTAAATAAAATCCTTCCCTACATCAAAACTGTGTTCAGAGTCCTTGCCTTTGAGACCTACCAAACCTGTTTCTTCACTCACAACACCACCATTATGTTAACCTTCTATAGGAGCTCCATTGAGAGTTTCCTGGCTGGTTGCATCATAGTGTGGTATGGTTGCTTCAGAGAAATGGATCAGAGGTCAATCCACAAGAGTGCCAGAGAGGATCACTGTAGTCTCCCTCCCCCCCACCCCTCTCTCTTCAGATCATTGTCTGAAGAGGGTGCACAAAGTCATTGAGGACCTCTTTTGTCCTGCACACAGCATCTTTCAGTGACTCCCATTGGGAAAGAAATACAGGAGTATCAGAGTCAGCCCCACCAGGCTGAGGAACAGCTTTTTCCTACAGGCAGTGAGAGTGCCAAACAACCATAGAAACTGCTCACACTAACCATACAGGACGATACAGCAATAAGCTCTCTGAACCCTTCTCCATTAACAATGGGGTGAAGCAAGGCTGCGTTCTCGCACCAACCCTCTTTTCAATCTTATTCAGCATGATGCTGAAACAAGCCATGAAAGACCTCAACAATGAAGACGCTGTTTACATCTGGTACCGCACAGATGGCAGTCTCTTCAATCTGAGGCACCTACAAGCTCACATCAAGACACAAGAGCAACTCGACCGTGAACTACTCTTTGTAGACGATGCCACTTTAGTTGCCCATTCAGAGCCAGTTCTTCAGCGCTTGACGTCCTGTTTTGCAGAAACTGCCAAAATATTTGGCCTGGAAGTCAGCCTGAAGAAAACTGAGGTCCTCCATCAGCCAGCTCCCCACCATGACTACCAGCCCCCCCCCACATCTCCATCGGGCACACAAAACTCAAAACGGTCCACCAGTTTACCTATCTCAGCTGCACCATTTCATCGGATGCAAGGATCGACAACGAGATAGACAACAGACTCGCCAAGGCAAATAGTGCCTTTGGAAGACTACACAAAAGAGTCTGGAAAAACAACCAACTGAAAAACCTCACAAAGATTAGCGTATACAGAGCCGTTGTCATACCCACACTCCTGTTCGGCTCTGAATCATGGATCCCTTACCGGCATCACCTACGGCTCCTAGAACGCTTCCACCAGCGTTGTCTCCGCTCCACCCTCAACATTCATTGAAGTGACTTCATCCCTAACATCGAAGTACTCGAGATGGCAGAGGCCGACAGCATCGAATCCACGCTGCTGAAGATCCAACTGCGCTGGGTAGGTCACGTCTCCAGAATGGAGGACCATCGCCTTCCCAAGATCGTGTTATATGGCGAGCTCTCCACTGGCCACCGAGACAGAGGTGCACCAAAGAAGAGGTACAAGGACTGCCTAAAGAAATCTCTTTGTGTATGCCACATTGACCACCGCCAGTGGGCTGATATCGCCTCAAACCGTGCATCTTGGCGCCTCTCAGTTCGGCGGGCAGCAACCTCCTTTGAAGAAGACCGCAGAGCCCACCTCACTGACAAAAGACAAAGGAGAAAAAACCCAAAACCCAACCTCAACCAACCAATTTTCCCTTGCAACCGCTGCAACCGTGTCTGCCTGTCCCGCATCGGACTTGTCAGCCACAAACGAGCCTGCAGCTGACGTGGACTTTACCCCTCCATAAATCTTCGTCCGCGAAGCCAAGCCAAAGAAAGATATAAATACTCGTCCTGCAAAATGTCTTGTCTGTCTCTATGTGTGTTTTGTCTTGTTCTGTGTCTGCATGTTTTGCACTGTTTCATTGGGTTGCACACATGCAATCAGATGTCAATAAACTTAACTTGACATGATCCCAAGTCTCTTTGCATCTTAGAATTTTGAATTTTTTCCCCATATAAATCATAATCTTCCCTTCTATTTCTTCTTCCGAAGTGCATGACTGTACACTTTCCAACATTGTATTTCATCTGCCACCTATTTGCCCATTCTCCTAATCTATCAAAGACTCTCTACAGCCTTTCGGTGTCCTCAGCATAACCTGCCCTACCACCTACTTTGGTATAATCGGCAAATTTAGCCACAAAAATCATCTATTCCATCACCAATCTATACATTTTTAAATTTAGATATAGAGTACAGTAACATGCCATTTCGGACCATGAGTCTGTGCTGCTAAATTTACACCAAATTAACCTACACCTCCGGTACATTTTGAGTGGTGGGAGGAAACCAGAGCTTCCAGGGAAAACCCACATAGACACAGGGAGAACATACAAACTCCTTACAGACTGCGTGGGACTTGAACCCCAGTCCCAATTGCTGGTGCTGTAAAGGCAGTGCCAACTGTGCTGCCCTTAAAATACAACTTAAAATATACAACTTAAAAAGAAGTGGCCCCAACACTGACCCCTATGAAATACCACTGGTAGCCGTTAGCCAACCAGAGTAGGATCCTTTTATTCCTAATCTCTGTTTCCTGCTGATCAACCAATGCTCTACCCATGCTATTATCCTTTGGGTCTTGCTGTTTAGCAGCGTCATGTGTGGCACCTTGTCGAAGGCACTTTGAAAGTCCAAATACACAACATCAACTACATCTCCCCTGTCCATCCTACTTTTGGCCTCTTCAAAAAAGGGTTTGTCAGGCATGATTTTACTTTAAGGAAACCATCTAACTTGGCCACACCTGGAATTCTGAGCACAATTTTGGTTCCCTTACCTGAAAAAAAAATGATATGGCAGCAAAGGGGTGGGTCCAAAGGAAGTTCACCAGGCTAATTCCTGGTTTTATCAAAAGATGACCGTGATACTGTGGATGTTGAGCTAGTTCCACTGGTGTCAAATTAAAATCAAGGGGACCAAATAAGAGGCCAATGCTAAAATTAAGGTGCAGAGAAGTTTTATCTCTCATAGGGTATTGAATCTCTGAAATTTTCTGCTCCAAAGGGTGTGGAGCCAGATCATTAGAATTAGTTATGGTAGAGACAAATAGATGTAAAGATTGAGAATCTGAAGGTCATGGGGTTCTGGCACAAAAGAGGAGTCGAGACCAGCACTGAAGGACAGGCTTGAAAGTCCTGGTGGCCAACTCCTGCTCTTATTTTCTTGGGTTCTTGTGATTCAGCAGAAGGAACATTGAGCAAGGCTGCAGTCATTTAGAAGTTGTTTAAGTAACAGACGGTAGCTACAGTATACTGAATGCAACTTACTTAATGTGGTGCACTGAGGTAGCAGCAAGCAAGCACAAAACTCAAAAGACTGAACCACAGGTTTTATGCCAGTAAAAGTCTGAACACCAGCTCATGCCTTGGTGGCTCCCTGTGTAACTGGCTCAGGAGGGGCCGGCTCAGGTCTATATTCGGGTTGGCTGATTAACAGCCAGCCAGGTGGAGTCAGCCCCCTAGGTGGACTTCCTGCAGTAACAGAGATGGCCCCTGCAGTAGGCTGGTGGTCATATCACCACACTTAATGGGGTCATCTGTTATGTTTGCACCCATAGTCATTTCTTATTGTCACAAGAAAGTTAAATGAAATATGATTTGGCAATACTTCAAAAACTCTCCTGCTTCTGAATGCCATATTTGCTGTAACCTGTCAAAGCATGACTAAGCATGTTTTCTGAACTATTTCTCTCCATGACTAGCACCAAAATTTTATTTGTGCCTCAACAGATTTTAATTTATATTTTAAATTTAATTTTAATTTAGAGGTACAATTAGTCTCTTATTTGAGGAAGGATGTACTGGCTTTTGGGGGCAGTGCAAAGGAGGTTCACCAGGTTGATTCCAGAGATGAGGTGATTAGCCCATGCGGAGAGATTGAGTCATCTGGGACTATCATCGCTGGAATTTAGAAGAATGGGAGGGGATCTTATAGAAATGTATAAAATTATGAAAGGCATAGATAAGATAGAGGTAGTTAAGTTGTTTCCATTGTTGGGAAAGACTAGAACTAGGGCCATAGCCTCAAGATTCAGTGAAGTAGATTTAGGACAGAGTTAAGGAGGAACATTGACCACCGCCAGTGGGCTGATAACGCCTCAAACCGTGCATCTTGGCGCCTCACAGTTTGGCGGGCAGCAACCTCCTTTGAAGAAGACCGCAGAGCCCACCTCACTGACAAAAGGCAAAGGAGGAAAAACCCAACACCCAACCCCAACCAACCAATTTTCCCCTGCAACCGCTGCAATCGTGTCTGCCTGTCCCGCATCGGACTTGTCAGCCACAAACGAGCCTGCAGCTGACGTGGACTTTTTACCCCCTCCATAAATCTTCGTCCGCGAAGCCAAGCCAAAGAAGAAGGAGGAACTGTTTTTCCCAGAGGGTGGTGAATCTGTGGAATCTACTGCTCATTGAAGCAGTGGATGCTACATCAGTAAATATCCTATGTTTAAGACAAAGTTGGATAGATTTTTACATAGTAGGGGAATTAAGGGATATGGGGAAATGGCAGGTCGATGGAGATGAGCCTATCATCAGATCAGCTGTGATCTCATTGAATGACACAACAGGTTTGACAGACATATGGCCTACTCCTGCGCCTATTTCTTAGGTTCTTATGTCTCAGTCCCTACTTTGCAGAGTTCTGCAAATGAATACAAAACATTAGAAAACATAAACTGGAAGTACAGAGGCAGAAACAGTACATTTCATTCAGTGAGAGACAGAATTACTATAAAAGGAAGGGAATTTGTTGTATTATTCTACTCCTTTTGATCAGTTCATTGTGGAAGTTATCTGGTAGTTGCCAATAATTATCATGAAAGAAACCTTTAAGCAGTTTTATTTAATCTGCAGCAACACACAGATTGCTGGAGGAACTCAACGAACAGGTCAGGAAGCATCCAAGGAAGGCAACAGTCATCAGGAAATCAATTTAGAAAATATAAACTCTCTTGCTTATCTTTCTTTAATCTGTTTTTCATGCCACAAATTCTTGACTCACCCAGGCATTCTTCTGTAGAAGGAAGTTAACATTCCTAATTTTACCAACACATAGAGTTTGTACTGTATATTTGTCAGTTACAATTTAATTACCTCTTGTGCACAGTTCTGGCACTGGGGCATTTCCAGAGGCAACCTTTTGTGAAACTACAGCCAACAATGGATCCCACAAAATATGATCATGTTTTATTTATCATCACATAACTGAAAAATGTGCTTTGTATAAAAGGATAACTAGATATGTCTCTTAGGTTTCATCTTCTGCATCAGTCACAAATGGGATGACATCATCCTGAATCCAACATTCCTTTGAGACTGAGTTACTGCAAAGTCATTGTCAGTATCAGTAGCAGGAAAAAAGGATTAGTGCCTCGGGTTAGGGAGTGGGATGGTGTCCGTGGAGTGATGGAGAACCAATTCTGCTGTTGGAATCATTGAGATGTCGGACTGGAGTGGTTGCAGAGGTGAGTTGGGGGAGAACAATTGACAAAGAGGAACTGGAGAGTTCGGATTATCAGATGTCAGGACCAGAGGGTTGGACTGTCGTCCTGGGTACTGTGCCTATTGGGGCATTAGGGATGGGTGATATATGGCTTGATGGGATGATGGGATTGCCTCCATTTCAATGGAATCAAAGTTAATTTTGGGACTTTCCTTGGAGAGATCCCTATCTAGCACTGCAGCATTTAACCTGGTTGTCACAGGAGTATTGAACAACATTTTAATTTGTAACAAAATCCATTAGCATGTTCTTTCCATTTTTATTTGTAACTTAAGCTTGCTGGCAGAACTCTAACCTCTGAGTCAGAAAGTCACAGGTTCAAGCTCCATGCCAAGATATGAGTGCTGAATATAAGATAATGATGCAGGAGTGAGGGACTATTGGAAGTGTAATTGTTTGGATGGAATAATTATTCAAGGCCCTGCATTCCTCCTCAGATGTTTTTAAGATCCCATGGATGTTTTGAAAAAACAATGGGGATCTAATTTCCTGTTTTAACCAAAGCACTAAAACAGTGCAATTCGTTGTCCATTCATTTATTTATTTTTATTTTTAATTTAGAGTTACAGCACTGTATTAGGCTTTTCCAGTCCACAAGCCTACGCCACCCAAATTCACCAGGTGACTAATTAACCTACAAAACCCATGTCTTTGAAATGTGGGAGGAACTATTTTCCCAGAGGGTGGTGAATCTGTGGAATTGCTATAAAAGGAATATTTTATATTGCTATAAAATATGTGGAATTCGCTGCCCTTTGAAGCAGTGGAGGCTACATCTGTAAATGTATTTAAGGCAAAGTTGGATAGATTTTTACATTATAGGGGAATTAAGGGATATTGGGAAAAGTCAGGTAGGTGGAGATGAGCCTATCAACGGATCATCCATGATCTTATTGAAGGGCAGAGGTCGACGGGCTGGTAGGCCTCCTCCTGCTCCTATTTCTTTTGTTCTCATGAAACTGGAACACCTGGAGGAAACCCACACAGACATGGGGAGAACGTACAAACTCTACAGACAGCGCTGGATTTGAACCTGGGGGTCTGGTGCTGTAAAAGTGTTGTGCTAACCGCTTCACTAACTGTGCCCTCCCACACTAACTTTCTTCACTGTTTGCAGGACTCCACCATTACCTTACACTAAGAGAGTAATTAATTGTTAAATTGATGGACTGAGGAAGCGTGAAGGATGAAAGACAGATGTATCCAGGTGGGGGGAGTGAGAGCAGTGGAATTTGGAGATAAGGGAAGAGTGTGATAGATAATATGAGGCAAAGCAGGAAACGAGAGGAAAATAAAGAGAAACAAAAAGGTCAATGGAGCCAGGATGGGGAGGTGAGAGTGAAGGCCAGGACAGCTGCTGAAGGAAGGAGATGAGTGGAACCTCATAAGTGGTTCCACCACTTCAAACTCTTCCCCCACACATATCCCCCTCCCTCTGACTCCACCCCCAGACTCTTTGCTTTCCATCACTTCTTTTTGCTCTTTCCTCCCCACCTCACCTTTCAGTTGGGCATTTAATTAATTGTGAATTGTTTGGGGATATTTTAAAATGACTTAAGATACTTTCGAAATGCAAATACTTTCTTGTCCTGAAGACAATGTTTGCTGCTGGTTATACACCCTCATGTATGTCAATTGGAAAGGATGCAAAGACTGGTTTGGAGATTATCACACTCAGTGAAATAGAATGCTGGCAATCTTGCGCTGCTTTTTCATTATTATAACTTTTCAGTGGCAGAATTAACCACACGAAGTGGGTGTTTCTAATACTGAAAGTTGCTCGCACCAGCATTCCATGTTACAATCCCTATCCCCTAAAGACCTCTGAAATCCACGTTTATTAATGAACCCTTAATTATCACACATTATGGGATCTAGAATAGGAAAAAAACTCAGCGGACCAGGCAGCATTTGTGATTGAGTCAAAACGCTTCAGGACTAAGAACCGAGAGCGCTGTATTAAAGAGGAGAAGGGGTCAGTAACTCATTGATGGACTGATTAAGATGTATCCAGGTGGGAGAGTGAGAGGGGCAGAATTGGGAGATAAGGGAAGAGTATGATAGATAGTATGAGGCAAAGCAGGAAATAAAGGAAACCAAAAGGCCAATGGCAAGGTGAGAGTGAAGGCCAGGACAGCTGCTGAAGGAATGAGATGGGTGGGATCACATAGGTGATTCCACAACTTCAAACTCTTCCCCCACCTCCGGACTCTTTGCTTTCCATCATTCCTTTATTTGCTTTTTCATCCCCACCTAACCCTTCAGCCTTGGCATTTTTGTTCTCCATTACTCACTTTACTTGTTCTTCCCACTCCACCCAATCCAGAAATTTTTGCTACAACTGTAGGAGGTATAATAGCTATTTCTACAACTTACCCCTCTTGTCTTTCCAGGAACCAAACCAAACCTGTTTCTTCAGGACATGCTACAGAGTATTGCCATATTGGCTTAACCACATTTCAATTAGCCACACACCAGGATAAACATCCAGGATCCTTCTGGCATTCAAATATACTAGCTTCAGAGCTATGAAAGAGAGTTGCTCTATTCATGAGGTTTACTTTTTTAGGTTAAGCAGTAACAGTCTGATCATATTCAGTCCCCAGGTTAACATTGAAGCTCATCTTCTCAAAAATAGTGCAAATAGTTCAAGTTAAAAAAAAGTCCTAAAGATCTTTAAAAAAAGTCACTTGTATAATTCTAGATTTTCACATAACATTTGGGCCGTCAATTCATATTTGTTAACTTTCAACAAATAGGAAATAGACCTTTATGGAAAGAAGGACAAAGTTTCTTATGTCACTAAGTCAGTCAACTGCGACTGGCATGTTTTGTTTTTAGTAGCCCCCCCCCCCCGTTCTTTATTTTTTGATGAATAATTATCATCTGTTAAATTCATATCTCTCAGCTACTTGTCCCCAACTTTTACCAGCAAATTAAAAAGTCAGATCAGCACCATTTACCATTTAACTGCACAAATATAAAAATCCTGTGTGCTTTTGATGGGCTGTACCTGAGAAGTTGGACAGGTTTAAGGATGTGTCATTATTCATTCTCTTCTTCCTCACAGTTACCGTATGTCTAATCTCATCCAAGAGAAGCTTCAGTTCCTGGGAGTGAATGAAATTTTCTTGCTCAATTTTTTGCAACCTCTGATACAGTCCTCGTTGGTATAGATTCGCTCCATTTACATCATCTGAAAAAAATATATAAAGGCCTGATTTATTTGAATCAAATCTACATAATAATTGTTTATAAAACCATTGTAGCAAACTAGAAAAAACACACTGAAATGCTGGAGGAACTCAGCTGACAGACATCCAAACATTTTCTGTGTTGATACCTGCTGAGTTTGTACATTCTCCCCATGTCTTCTACATACGTTTTTTCTGCAAATTGCAGTTAATTTCTTTTTAAGTACTTACTTTTGAAAAAAAAATCTATCAATTTAGGGTCCTCCAATAACTCCAGAAGTTTAAGATGCTTCATTAACATGAAACCATTCATGAGGATGTCCCAAAGTAATAAAGCCAAATTTGCACAGAGCAAGCTCTCACATAGACATGTGATATTGTCCAACTAATGTAATGTTGAGGGAACAATATTGGTCGAGTCAATGAGGAGTGATGGAAAAATAGTTCCGAAAAGGTCAGTCTGAGAGCAATCTAAATGTAGGCTCTGGGCCTTTTTTGCATCAAATGAACACCAAATAATAAGGGAAGATGCAGAGTCTGACTAATTCTTACTGGCTGAATGGAAGATTCATCAAAGGGGATAACAAGCTAAGGTTGGCAGTGTTTATAGCATTTACATGGCATTCATTGGAAATCCCTGTTCATCATGGAGTTGACATAAAAATCAGTTGTGACAGACAGTGTTCTTCATAACATTTAGGACAAACACACATTTCCCCCCCCCCCCCCACCTCCCCTGTGCTTCACAGTTTTAAATATTCAGTCAAACACTTTTGACCATGAAAAAGTCACAGCACTTTTTATACAGAATCCCATTTCAGGGTACCAT
Organism: Narcine bancroftii; assembly: GCF_036971445.1. NCBI lineage: Eukaryota > Metazoa > Chordata > Chondrichthyes > Torpediniformes > Narcinidae > Narcine > Narcine bancroftii. The sequence goes on along the minus strand of NC_091471.1, from coordinate 143,635,170 downwards.
AATATTTGTGACATATAGCATTACAGGTGTTTGTGAGTACTCAGCTATGTTTAATTGCTTCATTGGTGCAGGTATAAGAGAGCTAGGCCTGCTTCTAAGCTTTTGATCACCTTTGGACTCTGTAGTTGCCATTTTTCAACAGGAGGGTCTGAGTCGTGCCAATGAAAGTCAAAGAAGCCATTATGAGGTTGAAAAACATGAATAAAACAGTAAGAGGTGTCACCCAAACCTTATGATTACCAACATCAATTCTTTGGAACATCATTAAGAAGAAAGAGTGCACTGGTATGACCACTATTTGCAGAAGACTTCAAGAATAGAAATATAGAAGCTACACTGCAATATGCAAACAGCTAGTCAGCCACAGAAACAGGATGACCAGATTACATTTATAAGAGACTGAAGAATTCTGGAAAAAAAAGTCTTGTGAACAGATGAGACTAAGATTACCTGAATCAGAGTGATGGCAAGAGCAAAGTGTGGAGGCAAAAGGAACTGCCAAAGATCCAAAGCATGGCCTGAGTATGCATGGCTGTGACAGGAAGTGGGATAATGATGATGTAACTTCTGATGGCATAGAAACATCTTATCTGCTCAAGTTCGAGCAAATGTCTTCATCCTACAGCAAGACAATGATCCCACACATATTGCTAAAGCAACAAAGGAGTTTTCCAAAGCTAAAAACTGAAAAATCTTTCAATGACCAAGTCAGTCACCTGATCTAAATCCAATTGAACGTGTCTTCCAAATGCTGAAGAGAAAACCTAAGGGAACAAGCCACCTAAACAAGCAGGAACTGGAGATGGCTGCAGTAGAGGCCTGGCAGAGCATCACCAGAAAAGATGCTCAGTTTCTGGTGATGTCTATGAATCATAGACTTCACTAATTTCTACATGGCCCAAATATAAGTGAAATAAATACTTGATTATTTAATATAATATAGCAAGAATTCTTACCATAACAGTACTTGATGCTAGAAAAGTCTCAAGGGATTTTCCTGGACAGTAAATTATTGTTTTTTTTAGGGAGACAGACAGTGATAAAGAAAGAAAAAGGGAGGAATAAATTTCTTTGTCAACACTCAAAGTATGGACTATTGCTTGAGAAATCACATCTGACCATTATCTGCTCTCTAATTCTTTAACCACTCCCAACCTACTTTCTTCACCAATTATTCTAAAGCTTAGACATTCTCTTCATTCACTCCAGTATAGGGTGACCATGACTTCAGTTCACCAAGTCCTGGGAAAACATGCATTCAATTTACCCTGTTTTATCAAATTTTTGGAAGACTTGTGCCAAATATCATTTCAGCCAAATTGAAATTCACTGTGATCATGAAGCAATTGCTTCAAGTAAGTGATGCATTAACCACAGAGCCATTATCCTGTTTGGGCTGTTAATATAGACACCGGCAATTATCTAAAGATTATTAGGGAATTTGGTTAATGTCATGGTTAATAATCCTTTCTTGACCAACATCCATAGATTCTCCTGTTCACCTACGCACTGGGGAATTTACAAAAGCCAATTAACCTACTAATCCTTGGAATGTGAGATGAAACACTCATGATATTTGCCTAATATCGTGCCTGGAAGCTTTAACACATAGCTATGAACCCCAAACCCAACAGGCTGCAATTGAAATATCAGATGCACATCTGGGGGTGGCAACAAGTGGCTCTGCTCTCTTGTCTTGGACATATGCAGAAAACCCAAGAGTTCAAATAAGATGGCTAACATCTGGCGCTGACTGTAAGGAGTTTGTACATTTACCCCGTGTCTGCATTCTGGTATCCTCCCACCATTCAAAATGTAGGTTCATTAGGGTATTTACGTGGCACAAGCTTGTGGGCTGGAAGGCCCTGTTACCATGCTGTATAAATAAATAAGTCTGCATCACAGGGTTGTCAGGGCAAATGTCAACCTGAATTACCAGAATTTACAATGTGTGGATAGATGAATTTCAGATGAGTTGCACTGAAAAAAATTAAAACAGCAGCATATGACCCAAATTTCCCATCTCCACTAGTGTCTCTTTTTCATAAAGGCCTTCTTAGTAGGCCTGAACTTCATTCCAGAGCCTTGACAATCAGAGATTCTGTCAACATCCAGAGAGTTCTCAATGTGCAAAATTTGCTGCTAGATTCATCTTGATAAAATGCATGTCAATATAAATAGGTCAATTTGATGTGTTCCTGACCACTAAACCTTTTAGAAATTGGCTACCACGGCTTTTTAAAGCAGTGGAACAATGAGTGAACTGAGTCCTGTATCTAAAATTATCACTCTTGTTATCACAGCACAATACAGTGTTAAGTGACCATCATAATGGTGGCAGGTTGGTTTGTGTGAGAAATAGGGGAAATAATCTCAGGTTAGAATAATGTGTGTGGTCAGGCACATCCATTGTCCTTTGTTGTTTAGTGAATACAAATCTATTGGTTTCTCAACCTCAGTCTTTGAGTAATTGATGGTCCATCAATGTATGCCTATGAATGAGTTTCAGGATAGGTGCTGTGTTGAGAGCAAAATAAAGAATGGTTAACTTTGGTTTTCAATTGCATAATACCTGACCTAGAAATATTTAATGGAAAAACTGGAAGACTTCCATATCTTAATGTGTGATAAAATAACAGCATGGGCAATTTTCCAAAAGAAATGAATGATTCTGATAAATATACATTGGGCATAATGAAATTGAAATGATTATTAAAGTTCCAATCTTATGAGGAACTTCCCATCTCATGTGGTATTGCACCAAGACAAACTTGTATTTTGCTCTTTAGACTGTAGGCCAATGCCAAAAATTAAAGTAGATATTATGAATGAATTGAAAGGTTGATTTTCACACATTAAAGAGGATTATTGAATCATGCATCATGGAAACAGTCCTTCAGCCCATTAAACCTATGTTGACTGTTGATTCTAACCTTGTATTAATCCATCCATAGATTCTCCTGTTCACCTACATACTGGAGAATTTACAAAAGCCAATTAACCTACTAATCCTTGGAATGTGAGATGAAACACTCATGATCACAGAGAAAACATAGACATTCCTCCTGGACATTCGAGCTGAGAAGCAGCTTGACCACAATCTCCTAAGATTTGAAATTGTTAAGGAAAACATAATTAAAAATACCATTTTATTCTATGAGGAATAGGCCTGGAGAAAATACCCTGTATCCCTTTCACAAACCAGCATGAATTAGTCACAACTCTACTCACCCTGGTTTTTCCTTCTCAATCAAGACACGAATGGACTGTCTTCTAAACTCTCACCCCTTAAAAATCTATCCCAACCCAATGCACTCATTTATCAATATTCTAATTCCAGAACTTATCCTCAATTCAAGGCACTGATCAATTCAATCTTCACATTTACCCCACACTCTTTCCTCCAAGATGTCTGAAATCCAAGGCATTGATATTTGAAGGTTACCCCATACACCCATCCAACCCAACTCCAAAGTCCAAAGCCACAACTTTTCAATCTTAACACCACAACACTAGGCACTGATTCCTCGAGGTATTCCAGTGTCTCCAGCTCAAGAATTAATCAATCCACGCTCTCCTCCTATCCACCTTGATCAACTCAACACTCTCCAACTGAGTGCACAGCCACTGACGACTGAATCCTAATGCTCCATGTTCAGAAGGAGCTCACCATTTGGGTGCATTGAAATTTCGAGCCAACACACGTTCATAAATAACCATGTGCAGTTAATTAGCAATATTGACATTACCATAGATATTGGATATATTTTTGAACCACGGATCATTCAGATCCTTTCACTTTCCTAAATGTTATCACATTCCCTCATAATGACACTGATCTCAACCTTATACTGAAGCTTTATTATTTGGCTTGTCTTTAACATACTTGGAGACATAACAGAAATAACGTAGAAAATAAAAAGACTTTAAACTTGTGATTGTGAATCAAGTAAAGTGATCAACAAGTTAAGCAGCATTTATGGATGAGGAACCAGAGTCAAGGCCCCATTTTTCTATTTTCCTCATTTATACTATTATTGTTGGTGGACCTTGTGTACACGTATGCCTGCAGCAGTTAAGATTTTCAGTGCATCTGTGCAGTGTACTTATGTATATAAAAAATTCATATAATTCTATATTCATGGGGTGTTAAGGAGGAGTTAGGTTAAATCTGAAACAATGGATTTCACTTGAGTTCCAATTAAAGGACAAAAGGAACTAACATTTATTTTGTTGTCATTTCTTGTGCTTGTAGCCAGCCGTAGAAAGGTTTCATTTAGAGATACAGCATGGTAACAGGCCCTTCTGGCCCACCAGCCCATGTCTCCCAAATATACTCATGTATAAAATAGTATAAATGAGAGAAATTAACCTATAAACCCCATACAACAGGGTTAGTGGGATTTGGAAGATCAGGAGAGAACTGAGATATCTTCAGCACTCGGAATAATCAACAGGGCTAGAAGTTATTTCTCCAGCTTTTCAAAAATGATATTCTGGATAAGATTCCAGGAATTAATATTAATTAATGATTTTGAATTTGAATGCAATTTAAATTTACAAATACAATATGGAAAGAGGCCCTTCCAGATCATGTGCCCACAATGCCTGAATGCAGTCATGTGACCAATTAACCTACCAACATATGGTACAGCTTTGGAATGTGGGTGAAAACTGGAGAAGCGGAAGAAACACACACAGTAATGGGGAGACTGTACAAACTCCTATCAGACAGGACCAGATTCAAACCCAAGTTGCTAAGGCTGTGATAATATTGTGCTCACAACTACACTATCCATCCCATTCCATATTAATGAACGATGAACAATAAAGGTATCAAAGTTTCAAGACCACGCATTATTACACATCAACAACTCTGCTCACTTACTTTTATTATTTACTGCTTTATTTTTTGTTAGTTTGGAATAAAACAGTTGAAAAACCATTGTACCCCATTCCTGTGTAATGTTTTGAGATATAAATATAAATTTTACATTCATGTTATTTGAATAAGATCTTTCAAACAAAAAGCAATAAACTCAAGATTATTTTGTTGTCATGTAATAAAATAGATGTAATATTATATGAATTTGCATTTACTCTGCCGTAAGGCAGACAAAAATTTGCCATCTGCAGTAATTGCCTGGTGCCCTTTACAGTCAGAATAAGAAAAGCAAAGGAGAGTCCCTTCAGAGTCACTGAGTGCCCATGGATTGACCTTCAGCACTCCTGTAGCCTCTGCAGCCACACATATTTCAGTCCAAACCACTGGCAAACCAAGCACCAGATCTAAATCTCTGACATGATCGGTAGCCTTCAGAGCCCGAGGCTCCTTGGGAGCCCCTCTCACCCTTGGCATCCTCTCGCATACTGATACCAGTACCCAACCTGTCTCAAGCCATCCAATGCTATTTTTACTGGGAAATATTAGAGGGATTAAACCTAAATTAAAATTGTACATGCATCAAGTGAAATTTGCTGAAATTGCTTCGGTAATAGCCTAGAAAATGTATTGCTATAACTTGGAAGTTGGATATTGAGTTGGGAATGGATCAATGCCATACAGAAGTTAGGAGTTACATTCCACTTGAAAAAAATGACATAATTTAAGAGATAAGTACCATTTATTTTGGAAAATATGGTGCCCATTTTTACAAAATGTTAGAATATATATATACATGCACACACACACACACACACACACACACACACACACACACACACACACACACACACACACACACACACACACACACACACACACACACACACACACACACACAAAATTAGATGATACTGAAAAGTGATATACACCTATTGTAGTTCTCTTGTACTGTTTTTTTCTTTTCTTGTGTTTGTAGGGGGTTGGAGGGAAGAGGGTGTTGGGGGAAGGGGTGGTGTTGTTGTTTCATGGTTTTAAATCTTAAAGTATATTTAAAAAAACAGTCTCAAGCAGTCCACAATATGATGTAAGTCCTTTGTAAAAGTTTGCTTCATTGAACAGACACAAATTATAAATTAGTCATGAAAGGGTTTTTAATCAACTTGCATCCAGATGGGAGCGGCAGGACAGATCATGCAGGGTATTGCCTACATCATGTGTGTCCTGAGCACCCATTCAAAGCATGCTTACACATCCAAGGTTTTTTTTTTAACATTCTTAGCATTTAAACACATTAGTCAGGGATAGTTGTCCTTGAGCAGTTTACTTCCATCTGATAAGCAGTTTCAATTTCATTCATTCTAATTTGTGATTACGTATTTTTTGTATTCCTGCAGTTTCAACTTATTTAGACATACTCCTTATAAGGAGTTGTTTTTCAATTTGTTTAAAGACATTCTGTAATTGATATAATTATTCACATCCTAATCAGTTCTTGCCACGTAAGGACCTTCTGCAGTTGATATGATCATTCATAGTCAACAATTAAGTTCAAATTATTATCATAAAGTTTTGTAAAAGTATTGTATCAATCAACGTTACCACCTTCAGGCCAGCAACCTGGAACCTGCATGGGTTCCTCACCTCGAGTCACCTACAGCCCGTTGACTGAGTGTTCTTCAGCTATCTCATAGAGAAATTATGTCCACATTCTGACAGACTTATTCATAGACAACAGGCAACCCATTTTAGTTGCTGTATCAGAAGCCAAATCATGTTGGACAGCAAACCTTCACCAGATGGGATATTGTGAATCACATAAGTTTTTAAGGCAGATGATAGTTTCAGAGTCTCCTTTATCAATCTTTATTTAATTACCTGAAATTTAAATCAATGTCTCTGAATCAATAATATGTACAGTGCCTTCCAGAATGTTTGGGACAAAGACACTTTTTTCCTCCATTTGCTCTTGTGCTCCACAATTTAAAATTTGTAATCAAACAATTCACATGTAATTAAAGTGCACAATCCAGATTTTATTCAAGATTATTTGTATACATTTTGGTTTGAGCATGTAGCTATTACAGCACTTTTATAAATAGTCCCCTCATTTAAGGGCATCATAACATTTGGCGCATAGTATATTAAAGTAGTCATGTTTTGTACTTTTTTTGCATATCCCTTGCATGTAATGCCTGCTTGAAGGCTACAATTCATAGACATCGCCAGGTAGTGAGCACCTTCTCTCTGGTGATGCTCTGCCAGGCCTCTACTGCAGTCATCTTCAGCTCCTGCTTGTTTTGGGAGCTTGTCCCCTTAAATTTTCTCTTCAGCATATGGAAGGTTTGCTTGATTGGATTTAGATCAGATGTCTGACTTGTTTATTCAAGAACTTCCCAGTTATTAGTTTTGAAAAATTCCTTTGAAGCCTTAGCTTCAATGTTTGAGATCATTGTCTTGATGTAGGATAAAGCATCATTCAAAGAGTTTGGAGGCATTTGCTCAAACATGAGCAGATAAGATTCTTGTATGCACCTGAGAACTGCTACTGTCATCATCATTTACATCATAAATAATAAATGCGCCAGTACTTGTGGCAGCCATATGTGCCCAGGCCATAACATCCCAACCACCATTGTTCACAAGGCCTTTTATTGTGCAATGCTGCCTTGAAGGTGGCTCAATGAAAAAAAAGTTGAATTTACCTTTTTATGGAGACCTTCAAGGCTGATTGGTCCAGCATTGCTTTCCCACTTTATATTGAGACCTGTCTTTAGGAGCTGAGGGAGGCGGGGCGAGTGGTGCAGTACCAACACCCGACACCGTGACATCATCCATACGTGCCGGCAAGTGAAAAATTAATATAAACATTCCCTCCTACCAAAAAGAACAAAATTCTTACCTACTGAAGTTAAACGGGTACTTTATAAAAAATAAATCTATAATAATATATATTAAATTAAGTATCTGACCACACTGAGTGCTTTAAAATTTGCACTCTTGGGTCGCGGGCTGACAACATCGTCATGATGTCATCAGCCTGCCCCTTTGCAGCTGCTTTCAGTGGCATTGCCTTCATGGAGGAGGGGAAGCAAGTCGCTCCACCTCTGAGCCTACCCCCCAGGGGGATCAGAGTTCACCTCCTGAATCCACCCTCAGACCTTTCAACAAGGTAAGCGAAGCAATATAAAGTTGGAGAATATCTGCCTTTAAATTTGATTTTTTTTAAAAAAACTATTAAAAAGGCCTACAGAAGAGGTGGCATGCTTTGGATCTTGGGCAGTTCCTTTCTGCCTCCATACTTAGGTCTTGTCATCACTCTGATACAGGTTAATCTTGGTCTCATCTATCCACAAGACTTTTATCCAGAATTCCGCAGGCTCTTTTAAATGCACCTTTGAAAACTGTGATCTGGCCATCTTGTTTCCATAGCTAATTAGTGGTTTGCATCTTGCAATGTACCCTCTGTTTTTCTGCTTATGAAGTCTTCTGCAGACAGTAGTCAGTGACACATCCACACCTCCACCTGAAGAATGTTTCTGATCTTCCGCACAGGTGTTTGGGGATTTTTCTTCACCGTTATGTGAATTCTTCTGGTATCAGCATTGGAGGTCTTCCTTGGCCTACTAGTCCTTATGAGCTCACCAGTACACTCTTCTTCTTAATGATGTTCCAAACAGTTGATTTTGGTTATCTAAGGTTTGGGCAATGTCTCTTACTGTTTATTCTGGTTTTTCAGCCTCATAATGACTTCTTTGACTTTCATTGGGACAATCCTGGTCCTCATGTTGAAAAATGACAATTGCAGACTCCGAAGGTGATCAAAGGCTTCAAAGGAAGCCTTGTTCTCTTATACCTGCATCACTGAAGCAATTAAACATGCCTGAGTACTCACAAATACCTGTGAAGCCAAATCTCCAAAACATTATGGTGTCCTGAAAAAGGAGAACTCTGTATAAAAAGTGCCATAATTTCTACATGGTCAAACCAAAATGTACACAAATAAATGAATAAAATCTGGAATCTGCTCTTTAATCACATGTAAACTGTTTGATTGCAAATTAAAAACTGTGGAGCACAGGGGCAAATAAAGGTAAAAAGTGTGTTTTCCCAATCATTATGGAGGGCGCTATATATCTGGATACAAGACCAATAACTTAATTTACTCTACCCAAGCCTGTTCTTTTACTAGTGACCTTTTTTATGATCCATCACTGTAGGACAAACTAATACACAAGTAGAATCTACTGCATTGTCTCTTGAGGATTTTTCTAGTGATTAGTGTCCACGCTGCTGAAGATCCAACTGCGCTGGGTAGGTCACGTCTCCAGAATGGAGGACCATCGCCTTCCCAAGATCGTGTTATATGGCGAGCTCTCCACTGGCCACCGAGACAGAGGTGCACCAAAGAAGAGGTACAAGGACTGCCTAAAGAAATCTCTTGGTGCCTGCCCCATTGACCACCGCCAGTGGGCTGATCTCGCCTCAAACCGTGCATCTTGGCGCCTCACAGTTCGGCGGGCAGCAACCTCCTTTGAAGAAGACCGCAGAGCCCACCTCACTGACAAAAGGCAAAGGAGGAAAAACCCAACACCCAACCCCAACCCACCAATTTTCCCCTGCAACTGCTGCAACCGTGTCTGCCTGTCCCGCATCGGACTTGTCAGCCACAAACGAGCCTGCAGCTGACGTGGACATTTACCCCTCCATAAATCTTCGTCTGCGAAGCCAAGCCAAAGAAGTGTATGATTTGTGTACTCATCATTTACAATGCAGAGTGAGCAATTGAGTAACTTATGCACCTTCCATTCAAAATGCTAAATAGATCACAAAATGGAAATAAGCTGCTTTTATATAAATTCCATGTCCGAATTTAATGAATAGCTGGGTTGTAGACAACTGAAGCACAAAAACACCACACAGGTTTTCTCTGTTCTGCCCGCTATTAACAGTGCAAAGTGATCTGTAACTACACTGATGAAGTTGAATCCACAATTTAAAAAAAATGTTCTGCAACTCTGGCTGGGAGTAGAGAAAACTCTAAATTTGCGCATTACGTTTTATCACAAAGTGATAGAATTCTTTTGCTATTAAAGTTTGCAAATGAAGCACATTCCCTTTTTTTTAATTAAAGACAGCCTATATTTAACATTGCTCAATGTATAATCCTTGAAATTGCAGGTATTTCAACTTCATACAATCTCCCATCACACTTTATCGATTTACTCCAATTAAAATGTGACCAATCATAATGTGTGGCGGGGGATTTAACAAATTCTCAGACAATAAAATAGCTAAGAAACTCACAGAGAAATTTTCAAACAAAAATGGCTTGTCCATGAATATCTAAGAAAAACAGAAAAAGTAAAGTAATTTAATTGCCGAAGTACTTAATAAGCAAATTCATGCCCACTCCTTTATTCCTCTGCATACCAAGTTAGTTAAAGAGCATCATATTAAAGGAGAGGGGGGTGCTCAAAGCAGGAGCAATGGGTTATGAAAACCATATCATATTTAAATCAACTTCTAAATTGTATGAAAATAATTTCATTACTTTCAAGGGAGGGATCACATACACAGAGGTTTTGTCCTGCGCTTCGGTGTCCTTTGTAAGCATGTTTGTACCTACAGTTCTCAGGTATCTGTGTTGTGTGAACTTCCCCAGGATTCATTATCATGACTCAGTGTAACTACATTTATACTTCCCTCCGGTCGTAACATAATTAACGAACTTTTGCTTGAAAAATTGCAATGGGACCTTCATTATCTTTTTTTAAAAAGGAAAGCAAAATACACTTTATTAAATCAAAGAAAAACCTGAATCTAAAGAGAGAGAAATAATATTTACTCTTAAATACTTAAAGTCAATGGCTCATATCTTGATGGTGAATTAATGGTGAGTTTACAATATATCATGCTGAAAAAACATTTACATAATTATTAATCAAATACCAACCAATTGTGCATTTCATCATGGATCAGTCTTTCATTTATTGACATGGCCAACTTGATCGAGCCTCTGTAACTAGATCCTGATCTTCCTAATAGAATGACTGCACTCTATCCAGGTCAGTAGCAGAACATAGAGCACCATAACACTGAGCATTTGCACACATTAGGGTTATGTGCTCAGCCCACTCCTGTTCACACTACACACCATGAATGCATCGCCAGATTCAACTCCAATAGTGTCATCACGTTTGCAGATGACGCAACAGTAGTTGGCCTCATCAGCATCAATGATGAATCACATTATGAAAAAGAGGTGGAAAATTCTCATGAAATGGTGTGAGTGTAACAACCTGAGTCTCAACATGGACAAGATGAAGGAGATGATTGTTGATTTCACGAGGACCAAGAACGACCATCCTCCACCGCACATCAATTACTCTGTAGTGGAGAGAGTGGAGGGGATCAAGTTCTTTGCAATTCACTTAACTAGCAACCTATCATGGACACACAACATCTCCTCACTTGTCAAGAAGATGCAATGGTGACCATAATTCCTGAGACGACTGAAGTAGGCAAGACTACCAGCCAACTTTATCGAGAGCATCCTGGCCAGCCGGATCACAGTGTGGTGCGTTTGCTGCAGAGAAATTGATTCACAGGACCATAAGAGTGGCAGAGAGGATCACTGGAGTATTTCCCCCCCCCCCATCCCCCCTATTCAACGTGATCTACAGGGATCAATGGATCATTGTCTGAAGAGGGTGTGCAAAATCATTGAGGACCCCTTCCACCCTGCACACAGCATCTTTCAGCTGCTCCCATGAGGAAAGAGTTAAGAAGTATCAGAGCCAGTGCCACCAGGCTGATAAACAGCTTCTTCCCATGGGCCGTGAAATGCTAAACAATGAAAGTTAATGCTCTCACTAACCATTCAAGATTCTATCTATCTATATAAATATAGAAATAGATATAAATATAATGCATATGTATTGTTTGTCTCTATGTGTGTGATGTCCGGTTGTATGTCTGCATGTTTTACACCAAGGATCAGAGAAAGCTGTTTCATTGGGTTGTATTTGCAATCAGATGACAATAAACTTGAGTTGATTTGAAGCCCCTATTCCAAAATGTTGGACACCTCAAACTCAAATAATTTAAGAGAAATTCTGCCTGAGATCTGTTACATCACAGCTTTCTTATCGAGTGAATTATGTTCATTCAACTAAGCATATTTTTAAAATTTATGATGAAGGATGAAAGCAGAGCTAGCTAAAGTGAATTAGCAACAAGGTTAGGTCAGACAGTCAAGATGCAGTGGTAGGCATACAGAATAGATGGAATAGATATATTCTAATGAGACCTAAAACAAGTTAAAGGTAGTAGCAAGCTTAAAGAAAAAGCGTAGCAAAGGCAGAAGCCAGAAAATTTGACTGAAAATTAAAAAAACAAAAAATAATGATAAAAAGATTAATAAGAGAAAAGCCAGAAATGTAAAAACAAATGACAAAAGTTTCTGTAGGATCAAAGTGAGAGTTGGTCTTATAGAAAATGAAGCTAGGTAAAAAAAAATAATGGAAAGTAAGATGTGGTGGTGCGCTGTTAGCCAGAATCAGACACACACAAGGTAAAGACTGTATAACAGGCTTTAATTCACTAAGACTTCCACAGAGCCATGCTGGTTGTAGCTGCAGCAACTCTGAGTGAGGCCTCGGGAGGCCGGCACAGGCTTATATCCCGGAAGGTGATTGACACCCGACCGGGTGGGGCTTGATCCATTCAGGCCGACTGATTGACAGCCGGCCAGGTGTTGTCCTGTCCCCTTACACTCCTGCAGGTACAGAGGTTGCCCCCTGCAGTAGGCTGGTGGTGTACCACCACAGATCTCAAACGAACACTTTGCATCAGCCTTCACTACGTAAAGTCTCTTTCTGGTTGGCAAAATATGATGAATGGTGCATGACTGAGATTGGTCTTGGACCATCAATATTTTACAATTTGTATAAGAAATTTACCGATGACAAAGGATAAAGATGCTAAATTTACTTCTGATACAAATACTTTGGAAACTAAGTTATAAAGAGGACATAATGAGTCTAAAAAGGGATTGGGATTGTGCAAATATTTGCAAATGGTTTACAATATTGGAAAATCCATTTTGGCAAGATAATAAATATGATCTAAATGTTGTGAGATTACAATGTTATGAGATGCAAAGGGCATTGGGTGCCCTCGGTGCATGATTCAAAGAAGTCATTTATGCAGCCTGGGAAAGTATTTTAAAAAAGCCATCAGAATAATATGATATATTGTTGGGGGAAATGAAAACAAACACATTATCACCCAGATCATTGATATAGATGATAAACAACAATGGTCCCAGCACCAATCCCTGAGGCACATGACAGGTCACAAGACTCCACTCTGAGAAGTAATCATCCACTACTAGGCTCTTGCTTCTCCTGCAAAGCCAATGTTCAATCCAGTTTACTTCCTCACCATGAATACCAAGTATCTGAATGTTCCTGACTAAACTCCCATGTGGGAACTTGACAAAGGTCTTACTAAAGTCCAAGATGACAACATCCACAGCCTTTCCTTCATAAACTTTCCTGGTAACCTCCTCAGAAAATTCTCTAAGATAGGTGAGGTACAAGCTACTGTGTGCAAAGCCATGTTGTCTATCCCTGATTAATTGCTGACTATCCAAATACTTACAACACCTTCCAATATTTACCGACAATTGACGTTGGGCTCACTGGCCCATAATTTCCAGAACTATTTTTTAAACAACGGAACAACATGAGATACCCTCCAATCCTCCAGCACCTCACCTGTGGCTAAGGACGTTTTAATTATTTCCAGCAGAGCTCCTAAAATTTCAATAGTAGCCTCCTCAAGGACCAAGGAAATATTTTGTCAGATCCTAGAGATTTATCCGCCATTATTTGCTTTGAGACATCAAATATCTCCTCCTCTTTGATTTGTATTGGTTCCATGACTTCCCTGGACACTGCCAGTTTCCTGAGTAAATAATGATGCACAAAACCCATTTAAGATCTCCCCTATCTCTTTTAACTCCAAACATAGATGATAATTCTAATGTTCAAGGGGACCAATTTTGTTCCTTCCTATCCTTTTGCTCTTAATATATTTGTAGAAACCCTTAGGACTTCCCTTCACATTGTCTGCCAAAGCAACCTCATCTTCTTTTTGGCTTCCTGATTTCTTTCTTGAGATTTTTCTTGCATTTTTTATACTCATCAAGTACCTTATTTGCTCCATGTGGCCTATATCTGCTATACACCTCTCTCTCTTCTTCTGAACCTGATTCCTAATATACCTCAAAAACCAAGGTTTCCTATGCCTGTTAACTTTGCCCTTATTCCTGGTAGGAACATGCAAACTCTGTAATTTTGTCTTTGAAGGTCTTCCACTTACCTTACACATCCTTGCCAGAAAAAAACTGCTCCAAACCACACATTCTAGATCCTTTCAAGTTCCACAAAATTGGCATTTCTACAATTTAGAAACTCAGCCCAAGGCCCAGACCTATCTTTCTCCATAATTAACTTGAAACTAATAGCATTATGATCACTGGACCCAAAATGTTCCCCTACACATACTTCTGTCACCTGTCCTGTCTCGTTCCCTAATAGGAGATCTAGTATTTAACTCTTTCTAGTTAGTACCTCTTTATATTTATTTAGAAACTTTCCTGAACACATTTTACAAACTCCAAGCCATCCAGCTCTTTTATAGTATTGGAATCCCAATCAATATGTGGAAAGTTAATATCTCCTCCTATTACAACTTTCTGTTTCCTGCAGCATCTGTTATCTCTCTACAGATTTGTTCTTCCAATTCTCGCTATTGGGTAGTCTATAATACCCCATTAGTATGGCCATACCTTTCCTGTTCGTCAGCTCCACCCATTTTTCTTCAGTAGATGAGGCCACCTGTCTGATGAGTGTAATGATAATGATCATGTTTGCATTGCTACTAGTAATGTCTTAAGGTTCATAGTTCCTGTTTGATTATTCTTGGCTGCCAGCAGTGAGCTCACACAGACAGAGAGACTGCTGTATGAGATATCTGTAATGGAGGTCGGCATACCTTATGGTGGCTGGTTACAACAACTTTAAAGTAAAGAACCTTTTCCTTTATCCATGTGTTGTCCAAGAACTCACATATATGAATACAAGATGAAACATTGTGTCAGAAGTGGGATGAAGGAAATTAAAATGAAATACTTTAAAAGGAAAAATCTAAAGTTAGCAACTGATCAGTGAAAGTCACTCTCCACAAATTAGCAAGAAAAAGAGAAGCTAATAAAGTGAAAAATGGAGGGATTACACCCACCAGCAAAACTTCAGTTAACAGGTAATGTGGCTGAAAATTGAATAGATTCAAACAGCATTTTGGATTGTACTTAGCACAGTCGGAGCTGATGGGAAAAGTGATAAAGTAAAAGCATCAGTTTATAAGGTGTATAATAACTTCATATTTGCTGCTGAAGGAGACAAAATTAAATTGGAAAAAAATAATGGAACATTTTGAGGCATACTGCATACCTAAATGTAATGTGACATTCAAGAGGGACAGATTTTTCATGTGCGTACTGAAAATGGAAGAAAGTGTTGATCAGTATATGACTAAATTGAGAAACAGAAGCAAAATGTGTAAATTTGGTGGACTGACCAACTCGCTGATAAAAGATGTGTGTGGTATTCCAGGTGATAGTCTAAGGGAAAGACTGCTAAGAGAGCAAAATCTAAATCTGGAAAAAGCCATAGCACTCCGTAGGGCTACAGAAACTGTAAAAGTGCAGGCAAAAGAGCCGTTCAATGAAACTAGCCACAACGTGGATGCAGTGAGCAAGAACAGACATAAGCCATTTAACAAAAAGAGCACCGAAGTGGAAAGAGAGGAGTGGCCAGTGAACAAAAATGAAAGGGACAATCGAAAACCATGTCGTCAATGTGGTAAACAACACCTATCAAAATAATGTCCAGCATATGGTAAAACATGCAATATGTGCAAAAAAAAGCAACTATTATGCCTGTTGCTGTACAATGAGCCATTTCAGGGTCTAGGCTGCCTTCCAGGAGAACACATGATCAGAGTGGATAAATGTGTACCACCGATAATACATCCATGCAGAAAAGTTCCATTTGCATTTCAAAAACAACTAAAGGCAGAGTGGGAAAAGATGAAAAGCCTGAATGTGATTCAGAAGACAGCTGAGCCAATGGAGTAGATGAGTTCACTCGTCATTGTGGACAAAAAGAATGAAAAGCTTAGAATTTTCCAGGCTCCAAGAGATCTAAACACAACAATAAAGAGAGAACACTTTAGCATCCAATGCGTGAAGAAATCATGTCACAGCTTGCAAATGCAAAGTTTTTCAGCAAGTTAGATGCATCATCAGGATTTTAGCAGTTGAAATTGGATGAAGCAAATTCGAGACTGTGCACATTCAATAGTTCATTTGGCAGATACAGATTCCTAAGGTTACCATTCGGAATTGTCTCAGCTCCTGAAATGTATCACAAAACTATCCTGGACGGAGATGATACCTCAATGGATGACATCATAGTATGGGGAACCATGAGAATCGAGCATGATGAGAGACTAAGGAAAGTGCTGGAAGCAACAAGGAAAGCAAACCTGAAGTTAAATGCCAGCTTGGGGTGACTCAACTAACATTTGAGGGAGATATTATTGGCAGTGAGGGCATCAGACCAGATCCAAGAAAGGTGTCTACCCTTGGGAACATGCCAAGGCCACAATGCAATAAGGATGTACAGAGGTTTAATGGAATGGTCAACTATATGGGTAAATTCATATCCAACCTCTCAGAAAAGATGACTCCATTGAGAGACTAACAGAAAAGAACATTGAATGGGAGTGGGATCATGACCATGAAAAGTCATGGAGGGATCTAAAGAAACTGCTCACAGAGGAACCAGTTCTGAGGTTTTACGGCCTGTTGAGACCCATCAAGATATCAGAAGCATCACATAGTGGGCTTGGTACAGTTCTTCTGCAAAAATATGATGACTGGCAACCCATTGCGTATGTATCAAGCTTGATGACAGACACAGAGATACGTTCAAATTGGAAAGGAGCTGCTCAGTATCACATACACCTGTGAAAGATTTCATCAGTTTGTGTCAGGACAAGCAATCAGTGTAGAGACTGACCATAAACCCTTGATTGCATTGTTCCAAAAGCCATTAAAGGAATGTCCACTTAGAATACAAAGAATGATGATGAGGTTGGAATGCTATACATTGAATGTGGCGTACACTCCGGGTAAGCTAATGTACACTGCCGACACGTTGTCTAGAGCTGTGGACACGAGGAAGCCTGCAAACACCAAAATGGATGAAGACATGAATGCATTTGCGGACATGATCACAAATCCACTGCCCATATCAGATGCAAAAAATGGACCTCATAAAGTCAGATACAAAGAAAGATGAAGCACTGAGACAACTGAGAAAAAACATCTTGGACAGATGGCACAACATGAAGCAGGACTGCTCACCTGACATTGCAGTGTACTGGAACTGCAGGGCAGAACCCCAAAGAGTCTGAGAAAAGAGATGCTAAAAAGAATCTATGGAGGACATCTCAGAATCAAAAGGTGTAAGAAAAGAGCACAAGAGGTGATATACTGGCCAAGAAACACCAATGATATAACAAATGTAGTTTCAAACTGTAAAATATGCTGGAAATATCAAGCAAACAATCCTGCAGAACCCCTAAAGCCATGCCCAGCACCATAAAGACCTTACCAGAAGGTAGGCACTGACCTATTCAAATGTCAAGGGAAGGACTATCTTGTAGTCACAAACTATTACTCCCTGTATCCTGAGGTGTGTAAACTGAACACCACCACTGCAGATGCTGTAATAACAGGTATGAAAGCCATATTCTCCAGACATGGAGTGGTATGCAAGGTCTTCACAGATAATGGACCACAGTTTTGCAATTCAAAGTTCCAACATTTTGCCAAAGAGTGGGACTTGGTTCTCATTTTCCACAGTCCAATGGTCTAGTGGAAAAATCTGCACAGACAGTAAAAAGACTGATGTACAAGGCGAAAGACAGTGGAACAGACTTCTACCAGAGCATGCTAGTATACTGCACAATGCCTCTCAAGTGTGGTTTTTCACCAGCACAACTCCTTATGGGATGTAGGCTATGATCAAACTTACCCATTCAGGAGAACCTCCTAAAAATAAAAGAGGGGGAGAAAGTGAGGAAATTCAAAGAACAACAGAAGAAAATGCAGAAGTATTACTTTGACACAGGAACAGAAAACCTAGAGGAACTCCACACTGGTGACCAAGTAAGGCTAAATGACAAAACGAGGTTATGGACTCAGAAGGGAACTGTCCTTAGTGAAGTCCTACCAAGATCATACACCATTCAGACAGATGAAGGTGCTGTTCTGCAAAGAAATGGTCGAGATCTTCAAATGGGACCAGCCACAGTAGATGGAAAGATGGATATTGTTGAACATCCTGAATACACAGCTAAGAAGATATCATCTGAGACAACATCTCAGATTCAAGGACAATCAAACAGGAGATCGTCAAGACATGTGAATCCTCCTAAGAGACTCATTGTGCAAATTTAAAAACTCCTGTTATAGAATGAAGTAGTGCTATGTTATTCGCTCTTCAAGTTTTAGTGTATGTAAATGTGAACACACAAACAACTTCAAAAAATGTTAATAATGTTGATAATAATGAAAATGTAAGTTCTTGGTGTTAAAGTGAAAATTGCAGCGAAATACAAAGAAAATGTTAGTTAAAAGAAAGCTACTTTTGTTTTAAGGAATGGAGATGTAATGATAGTGAACATGTTTGCATGGCTACTAGCAATGTCTTAAGGATCTTAGTTCCTGTTTGATAATACTTGGCTGCCATCAGGGAGCTCACACAGATGGAGAGACTGCTGTATGAGAGATCTGTAATGGAGGTCGGCAAGCTTCATGATTGCGGCTTACAACAATTTTAAAGTAAAGAACCTTTTCCTTCATCCATGTGTTGTCTAAGAACTCATACATATGAATACAAGATAAAACAATGAGCAATACCACTCAACAATGGAAGCCAGGAACATTGTGCTGCCAGTCCAGCCCCTCCTGCAACCAAGTTTCCACTAGTGCCCACAATGTCATAATTCCACATGCCAATGCATGCTCAAAGCTTATCTGCCTTTCCTACAATACCTCTTGCATTAAAATAGATGCATCTGAGAAAATTCCCACCATGTACAACATGTTGATTTCTGATGTTAGATGTAATCTTCACTTCATCTTTTTCCTCTTCCACTTCCCTATTTGCTGTAACTCTCGGGTTCCTATCCCCCTGCAAATCTAATTTAAATCCCAGGAGCAAATCTTAACGCCAGTATATTAGTCCCCTTCCAGTTTCCAGTTCAGATGCAAACAGTCCTGTCGCAACAGGTCCTATCTTCCCTGGAAGACAGCCCAATGATTCAGAAATCTGAATCCATCCCTCCCGCACCATGTCTTATGCCATGTTAAGCTGCATATCCTCCTATTTCTACTCTCACTAGCACATGGCAAAGAAGCAATCCTGAAATCACAATCCTTGAGGTCCTGTCCTCCAACTTAGCACCTAACTTCCTGAACTTTCTTTGCAGGACCCCAACACCCTTCCTGCCAAAGTCAATGATTCCTATGTCATTGGTTTATCTGAGATACGTTGTACCCTAGAATGAGGGAGTCATCAAACCATTCAGGATTCTCGATCTCTTCCATAGAACCTCTTAACTGTCCCTATAACTATGGAATTACCTATTCCTACAGCTTGCCTCTTCTCCTCCCTTCCCTTTTTAACCATAGGACCAAACTCTGAGTCAGGAACCTGATCGCTGTGGCTTGTCCTTAGTAGGTGATCTCCCAGAACAGTACCAAAATGGTATACATGTAATTGAGGGGAATGGCCACAGGGGTGCCTTGCACTGACTGCCTGTTCCCTTCCCTGACCTGACTATCACTCCTGCTACCTCCAGGGTGTGATAGCATCCCTGTAACTCCTGTCCATCACCTTCTCAGCCTCCTGAATGATCAGGAGTTCATCCAACTCCAGCTCCATTTTCCTAACTCGTTTTGTAAGGAGCTGCAGCTGGATACACCACGCAGATGAAGTCATCAGGGACACGACTGGCTTCCCTGACTACCCACATTCTGCTAGGGAGAATTTCCCTCCCTTGCCTGTATTCCCACTGTCAATGACTCAAGGAAAAAATATATAAGATAAATAAAACCTGCTCATACCTGTGCCTACCTGCTGAATCCTTTTAGTTCCTTGGACAGGGTGGCCCTTATTTCAACTCCTGCACCATCACCTCAGCTTCTTTTCATCGAAGTCTCTTGAGCCAAAGCCTTACCACTCTGACTCAGAGCACTCTGTGGATGACTGCTCCCTTGATGTCCACTTTGCTGCATAGTTCCTCACTTTTATAATGATGCTCGACTTCTTTTTTTAATCTTTGCTACCACTGCTCAGTTTACCTGACCTCAATTGCACCTCTAAATGTTGTCTTTAGTGTCATGTTCTTAAGGCATGAGCTCTATGGGTACTTACCAAAGCTTATTAGCATCGAATTGATTACATTAATATAGGGAGACTTTTATGAGCAGTGAACTGTCAATTCCAAGAAATGTCCTGATAGTAAAGGCGGAGCAATTCTCCTCCTTCTCTGGCTCAGATTTAGAACCTCTTATAAAAGGGATCAAGGGCTTAAATTGGCCAAATATGTTTGTTTCAGGGTTCAGTGTTTCACAAAACCATTTGACTCCTGGTCTTATGACCAGAAACAGACACTTTGCCCCATTGATCCATACCAACCTTACGCACTCATCATTTCTTTTTAATCTTTTTTATTGGTTTTTATAAGAAATACAATACAATGAAGAAAAGGGAACAAAACTGAAAATACTATATACAGCTGAGCACCTTATCCTGAGGGTTACATATACGTTGTAGTTTTTGGTTCCTACTGTAAATTTTAAAAAAAGTTAAGACTATATGTCATCTGGAAGAGTAAATACATCTAATCACATTAAAAACATTTACATCATAGGAAAATAAGACACAAAAGATCACCATGTATTTTCAAATTTCGCTGATGAATCAAATACATGATCTCTAATTTTTTTCTGATCTTAGATAAGATATGATATGGGAAAACCATTGAAACACCATTGGAGATCTAGAGTCTTTCCATTTGAATAGGATGGCTCTTCTAGGCAACAATGTAGAGAAGGCCATGACCCTTTGAACAGGTACAGAAAGACTCCCTGTTTCTGGGTGAATAAACCTGAATGAAAAGAGCAGTTATTGAATTGGGTTATAGCTCCAGCTGGAGTATAGTTGAAAAGATATTAAACATTTCTTTCCAATAGTTTTCCAAGGATGAACAAGACCATATTATCTGTGTCAATGTAGCAATTTCAGATTTGTATCTGATACAAATAGAGTTAATATTAGAAAAAATACTAGGCAATTTAACTTTGGACATGTGAACACAATGCACCACAACATACCAATCTAAGCTAAACCCATTTGCCTGGATTAAGTCTGTATCCTTCTCTGCCTTGTCTAATTATGGTTTTTTTCTAAATTTCTCTTTGACCATGATTTTATCTAACTCCACTACCTTCTTGGGCAGTAGTTCTAGATACAAATCATTCTTTCCCCTCAAATCTTCTTTTAAAGCTCCTTATTCACCTTAAAACCATGGCCTCTTGGTTTTGATACCCCTTCCAAGGGGAAAAAAAATTATGCCTATCTACCCCATCAACACCTCTTAATTTTATATACCTCTACCATTAACTCCTCAGTCTCCTTCACTCTAGTCAAAATGTACCCAGTCTATTAAATCTCTCCAATAACTAAAGTATACTGACTGTTATATACTGATGAAAACTTGGACTATTTTATGCTGGAGCATGAACACTAACACTGTAAGAGCGCATCACACTTGAGAGAGGTGCATTCGTGGTGAGATACATTGTATCTATACGCAACCCAGTAGCTGAATGTGAGTAAAGAAATGTGCTGTTAAACTTACAAGGCTTACAAGTGTTTATTAAGAGCTCCGATGGTACAACCTGGACACAACACTGATTAGTTGCATTACGATCCAGTTTGGAAACTTAAATGCTCAGGAATGCAAAACGCTTCTGAAAGTGGCAAACCTAACAAAGTCAAAAAAGCATCAACCTTCTGTCCATTGAAAACACCTGTGAGGCACAGCCTCAAGAAGGCAGATAACCACATAAAGGATCCCCATCAGCCTGGTCACAGGCAGAAGGCACAGAAATCAGAAATCTAGCACCTCTCAGTTCAAGGACATTTTTTCATGACAGTTACCAGGCTTTTGAAACTCCCTATAGTACCCTAACCATAAACTACTTCAGGTCAAACAAAAGATCTGTCTGCATTATAGAAATGCCACTTTTTTTCTTGCACTAACTGCAAATATGAATATTTATTATTCTATCCTTTTATATTTATGAACTCTTTTTCTGTCTTGGCATATTGTAGCAATTTAATTGATACTATTGTAATTGATGTATTTTATGTCAAGTTTATTGTGATCTGATTGCCCAAGTCTTTCTTTGGCTTGGCTTCACAGACGAAGATTTATGGAGGGGTAAATGTCCACGTCAGCTGCAGGCTCGTTTGTGGCTGACAAGTCCGATGCGGGACAGGCAGACACGGTTGCAGCGGTTGCCCAAGTATAACCTGATGAAACAGCATTCTCCAGTCCTCGGTGCAAAAATGCTGATACACAACCAGACCTAGTACACATACAGGGAAAGAATACATATGCAGGACAGTATTTTATCTATAAAAATAAATAAATATTATTTTGCACAAATTAGACTCTTGGATTTATGCACCTGTTTGGCTGCAGCTAGTAAGAACTTTGGTGCATCTATACTTTGCTCTGTGTATATGACAATAAATTGTGATCAAATCCTCCAGTTCATCCTTTCACTGGATTGGCAGGCATCAATCATTGAACAAGCCCATGTTCTGCAGTATTACCAAGTTTGCTTGGTATATAGTATTAGATATTTTAAAGTAAATTCTGATGTGTTAAATGCTTTGAAATATTTCTGAGAAACAGAGCAAGATGGTATTTCTATTTTATATCACCAGGCCATTATACAAAACTGGTGCATTAAATGCTATGCTTCTGAAGAAAAATGCAAATGCTCTGATCCACATATTGTGTAGTTATGGTTCTTATTAAGAAAAGTTTTGTATGGTTATTAACTTAGGTTTCACTGGAAATGACTGAAAAAGCTTGTGACCAAATCTACTTCCTTAATGAAGTAGAATTAGATTAAAGGTAATAAAATGCTACAATATCACAGGGAGAATTCCCAGGGTGAGTACTAGATGGCTGAAGTCAAGTCCGTGCACAATGGGATGTACAAAAGCTTGAAGTCGGAGGATTGCCAGTCTATTGAAGTTTTAGTTAGAGATGGGGAAAGGAAAGTACATAGACAAATTTAAATTCTAGGAAGAATATTTTAAAGTCAAGATATTTGTTTCTGGAAAACAACTTTAAGCCAGCAAACACAGAGGTCATGAGTGAAGAGTGAATTGTTCGTGGCATGCATTACATTTTGCAGGGTACCAATGCACTTATTGCTCATACACATATGAGGAACAAAGTCAACACAAGAAATCTGCTGACACCATGAAACCATCAAGGAATAAACTAAATTACATTGAGCGAATAGACTGAGCAATGATAACTGAGAGTCATGACTTGTATTAAGAATATTTTTATTAAAATTATTTTTCTTTTCATGTTCAACAATAGGTTCACCATATCTATAACACACCAGAACAAGGACTGCAAAATGGATTCTGCAAGTACAAAATGTGCTTTGATATTGTCGACACCAAATTGCAAAAAGTAAAATTCTTTGTAAATCAATAGAAATAATAAAGCACAGTGATTCTATTTAATTGGGGTTATAGTTCCAAAGTCTACAGCTGCAGAACAAGTGCAGGTCACTGATGCAGCCACCTTTGTGGAAACTGCCAAGGATGTGGCTTATTAGAATGAAATAGAGAGATAGATTTAAAATACTAATGAACTAATGCCAGTGGTATGATCTAAAACACATTAATATTTCAGAAGGAAGAATTGCAAATAGGCTAAGATTGAATTTAGATGTAAATATCAATTCATTCAATCCACAGCCATTATGGAAATTACCATATTTGATGGCATATAAGACCCACAGGCATATAAGTTCCCCCATTCCAGCAGGGAATATTAATTTTTTTAGTGTATTTATGGGTAAGCATTTAAAACATGCAACTAGGTCAACAGTAAAAATCTTTTAAAAAAATAATACTGCTGTAATTTACAAGAGATAACAAAAGCAATTCCACTATAGCAGAAAACGTTTTATCAAAACAACCTGCCAGTAGTGTGACAGACTATATAGAGTATATAGATATGTTTTTGGGAGATAAATTGGGAAAGGTTTGTTAGAGTAGGTCACATACAAATATTTTAAAACAGATCTTATTTGAAATACTGGAGCTCTGTCCCATGCTATACATATCAGCTACACAGCTTTTGCAAAAGCTTTGCTCAAGACACCTCACTAATGAATTGTTGTTTACAAAAGGCAACAGATGAAAGAGGTTGTCAGAGCCCCAGACAGTCTGAAGGAGAATTTGTTGTTCTAAGAGAGTCATGTGGTCTTGCAAGCAGAGTCAAACAGGTTTTCTCTGTGTGTGTATGTGAGAGAGACAGACAGACAGACAGACAGACAGAGATCACTTGTACAGTGTGTTACAGCCAGCAGAAGTAGCTGGGACTGGAACAGGACAAGATGGCAAGCTAGTGGAAAGCCTTTTTGATGACGGCCTGGTCAAAGCCCTTGTGGTTCATGTAAGAGGAGAGGACTGGCTGTCTAATGTTTCACTTGGAATAAGAGAAATGAAAAGGAACTCTGTGTTAACCTGAAAGAAAGAGGTTATCATCTAGAGAATCCTGACGGGGCACGTTTCGTTAGCAAGACAATGAAGTGACTGATGGAAGTACACCAGTTGTGGGTGTTCTGGAACAACAAATCTCTCTCTGAAAACCAACAAGAACCTTCCTGAGCAGTAACCATTTACCCTTTAAACACCAAAGCCTGGTGAACTTTATAAATATTACATTCTGTCACAGTATAAGAATTGCCTGCAACCAGTGAATTTGGAAGAATGAGAAGTGAGATTAGACTGTGAACCAAAGAACTTTTCTGAACTTACACACACACACACATTACATACGTGTGCGCTTAGAATTAGGAGGGGGTTAAGTTAGGTTAGTTAAGTCAATAGTGATAAGTTAAAGTGTGATTCTGTTTTCATGTTTAAAGATCATTAAAAGCAACTTTTGTTTAAGTAACTATTTGTCTTGGTGAATATCTATTGCTGCTGGGTTTTGGGGTCCTCTGAACTCGTAACAGTAGAGATAAAAGATAAGATACAATCATTTCAGTTCTTACATTTTCCCAAGATTTTTTCACCCACTCACACACCTGTGGAATGGTGGGACGTTTCACTCTTCCTGTTGTCTTCATAATCTGCTGGCATTTTCTGAACAATGGATCTTTTTGTATGCATTGATAAACCCTGTCTTTTCATGAACTGGTAACACCAACCTTATGTTCCTTCAAAACCCCGATTCACCTGTTCTTCTCCTAATCTCCTGGCCTCATTAATTATCATTTTGGAAGAAATGCATTTCCCTGAATTCCGCTCATTTATCACCCAGTTTTTTAACTCCTCCTCAAGTTCTGACCAATGTGGGGCTGGACAACGAAGCTTATATTTACATTTTTAAGCAGTTTATAGCTGTTGTTCTTGCATTCTCCATTCTCGTATCATTTTTGCTGTCGGCCGTAGCCAAAAAACTCTTGCTAGCTGTTGTGGGCTCAGAGGACCCCAAAGTCCAGCATCAACAGAAATTCACCAAGATAAATGGTTACTTAAACAAAAGTTGCTTTTAATTATCTTTAAACATGAAAACAGGATCAAACTCTAACTTATTACTATTAACTTACCTAACTTAACCCCCTTCTATTCTAATTGCACATGTATGTAATGGGTGCACAAGTTCAGTAAAGTTCTTTGATTCACAGTCCAATCTCACTTCTCACTTCTCCAAGTTCACCCGTATCAGGCAATTCGTATACTATGCATAGAATTTAACATTTATGAATCATCACCAGGCTTTGGTGCTTGAAAGGTAAATGGTTACTGCTCAGGAAGGTTCTTGTTGGTTTTAAGAGATAGATTTGCTGCTCATTGGAGATCAACAACTGATTTCTTCTGATCAGTCACTTCAGTGTCTTTGCTGAAGAAACTTGCCCTATCAGGGTTTTCCAGATGATAACCTTTTCCTTTCAGGTCACCACAGAGTTCATTTTTGTTCCCCTTATTTCAAGTGAAACATTATACAGCCAGCCATCTCCTCTTGTATGGACCACAAGGACTTTGACCAGGCTGAACTAAGAACTCATAACCCGTCTTTAACCCGTCATCAACATGCCAGCTTGTAACCTGGAAATTAGAAGATAGCCTGAGAATACAGCAATGGTACATAGAAATGAATAAATGTATTCTATTGGAAAAAATAACATATAATTTAAGAAATAACATCACAGTATTCGAACAAATTTGGGAACCGTACATGGAACACAACAGTCCTACTGCAGACCTCCACCGCCTAAAATGACAGAAGGAGAAGAAGACTAAATGAACTGACCCAGTATGTAAAAGTAGAAGACACAAATTTCTTGGTTATTTTCATTGTTTAATGGGTTTAATGTATCATATATGTTGAAAGTTGAGTGGGTGGGAGGGAAGGGAAAGGAGGAGGGAGGGAAGGGAGGGGGGAAAAGGGGAGAAAATGATTCTGTGTATATTCAAGAGGGAAATGTTTGTGTGTATTTTGGTTAGTATGGTTCATATGTGAAAAAAAAAATGCCAGCTTGTCATGCTCCAGTCCCAGCTGTCGCTGTTGAACTGTAGAACTGAATTAACCTCCCCCCCTCCCCCCGTCACTCAGACAAAACCACATGATCCTCTTAGAACAGCATTCTGCACTCAGACAAACTATGGCTCCGGACCTAATCGTCTGAGTTCGTTCACCTGTTGCTTTCCAAAACAATAATCCATTACTCCACAGCATGTCCAAATAACACCTACTTCTGAAGTCCTTATAGGCATTCTTCAAAGGCACTCGGAGCCTGGCTTGAGCAGAGCACTGACATTTTAAATGAAATCTGTTTTGAAGTGCTTGTATGTCACCTATACTAAAAAAAACCCTCCCACAATTTATCTCCTTTAAAACATATCTATATAAAATATAAAATATAACATAATCTGTCAGATACAAGTCTATTACCATACTCCTTAGCATCGTTTACCACTTTTAGTTTGTTTCCAATAGTGGAGCTTAAGCGCATTCCTCCTGTACCCATCATGAGGGTAGAATATTCCACTGCTATCACCATGCATTTGTATTTCTGTTGTTGTTATGGACAATACTCGTTGTTCTAGGATACCCTTATTGTAATATACACAAAATGTCAATTGCTCGTGAACATGAGGAGGAGTTTTTGGTGCTCAACGATAGATGGCAGTGATGTCAGTGATGGCAGTGATGGCAGTGATGGCAGTGTTGTCAGTGATGGCAGTGATGGCAGTGATGGCAGTGATGGCAGTGATGGCAGTGATGGCAGTGTTGTCAGTGTTGTCAGTGTTGGCAGTGATGGCAGTGATGGCAGTGATGGCAGTGATGGCAGTGTTGTCAGTGTTGTCAGTGTTGTCAGTGATGGCAGTGATGGCAGTGTTGTCAGTGTTGTCAGTGTTGGCAGTGATGGCAGTGATGGCAGTGATGGCAGTGATGGCAGTGATGGCAGTGTTGTCAGTGTTGGCAGTGATGGCAGTGATGGCAGTGATGGCAGTGATGGCAGTGATGGCAGTGTTGTCAGTGTTGGCAGTGATGGCAGTGATGGCAGTGATGGCAGTGATGGCAGTGATGGCAGTGTTGGCAGTGATGGCAGTGATGGCAGTGATGGCAGTGATGGCAGTGATGGCAGTGTTGTCAGTGTTGTCAGTGTTGTCAGTGATGGCAGTGATGGCAGTGTTGTCAGTGTTGTCAGTGTTGGCAGTGATGGCAGTGATGGCAGTGATGGCAGTGATGGCAGTGATGGCAGTGTTGTCAGTGTTGTCAGTGTTGGCAGTGATGGCAGTGATGGCAGTGATGGCAGTGATGGCAGTGATGGCAGTGATGGCAGTGATGGCAGTGTTGTCAGTGATGGCAGTGATGGCAGTGTTGTCAGTGTTGTCAGTGTTGTCAGTGATGGCAGTGATGGCAGTGTTGTCAGTGTTGTCAGTGTTGGCAGTGATGGCAGTGATGGCAGTGATGGCAGTGATGGCAGTGTTGTCAGTGTTGTCAGTGTTGTCAGTGATGGAAGTGATGGCAGTGTTGTCAGTGTTGGCAGTGATGGCAGTGATGGCAGTGATGGCAGTGATGGCAGTGTTGTCAGTGATGGCAGTGTTGTCAGTGTTGTCAGTGTTGTCAGTGATGGCAGTGATGGCAGTGTTGTCAGTGTTGGCAGTGTTGGCAGTGATGGCAGTGATGGCAGTGATGGCAGTGTTGTCAGTGATGGCAGTGTTGTCAGTGTTGTCAGTGTTGTCAGTGATGGCAGTGATGGCAGTGATGGCAGTGTTGTCAGTGTTGGCAGTGTTGGCAGTGATGGCAGTGATGGCAGTGATGGCAGTGATGGCAGTGTTGTCAGTGATGGCAGTGATGGCAGTGATGGCAGTGTTGTCAGTGATGGCAGTGATGGCAGTGTTGTCAGTGTTGTCAGTGTTGGCAGTGATGGCAGTGATGGCAGTGATGGCAGTGATGGCAGTGATGGCAGTGTTGTCAGTGATGGCAGTGTTGTCAGTGATGGCAGTGATGGCAGTGTTGTCAGTGATGGCAGTGTTGTCAGTGATGGCAGTGATGGCAGTGATGGCAGTGATGGCAGTGTTGTCTGTGATGGCAGTGATGGCAGTGATGGCAGTGATAGAAGTGATGGAAGTGATGGAAGTGATGGCAGTGATGGCAGTGATGGCAGTGATGGCAGTGTTGGCAGTGATGGCAGTGATAGAAGTGATAGAAGTGATGTCAGTGATGGCAGTGATGGCAGTGATAGAAGTGATAGAAGTGATGTCAGTGATGGCAGTGATGGCAGTGTTGTCAGTGTTGTCAGTGTTGACAGTGATGGCAGTGATGGCAGTGTTGTCAGTGTTGTCAGTGTTGTCAGTGATGGCAGTGATGGCAGTGTTGTCAGTGTTGTCAGTGTTGGCAGTGATGGCAGTGATGGCAGTGATGGCAGTGATGGCAGTGATGGCAGTGTTGTCAGTGATGGCAGTGATGGCAGTGTTGTCAGTGTTGTCAGTGTTGGCAGTGATGGCAGTGATGGCAGTGATGGCAGTGTTGTCAGTGATGGCAGTGTTGTCAGTGTTGTCAGTGTTGTCAGTGATGGCAGTGATGGCAGTGTTGTCAGTGTTGTCAGTGTTGGCAGTGATGGCAGTGATGGCAGTGATAGCAGTGATGGCAGTGTTGTCAGTGATGGCAGTGATGGCAGTGATGGCAGTGATGGCAGTGTTGTCAGTGATGGCAGTGATGGCAGTGTTGTCAGTGTTGTCAGTGTTGGCAGTGATGGCAGTGATAGCAGTGATGGCAGTGATGGCAGTGATGGCAGTGTTGTCAGTGATGGCAGTGTTGTCAGTGATGGCAGTGATGGCAGTGTTGTCAGTGATGGCAGCGTTGTCAGTGATGGCAGTGATGGCAGTGATGGCAGTGATGGCAGTGATGGCAGTGTTGTCAGTGTTGTCAGTGTTGTCAGTGTTGTCAGTGATGGCAGTGATGGCAGTGTTGTCAGTGTTGTCAGTGATGGCAGTGATGGCAGTGTTGTCAGTGTTGTCAGTGTTGTCAGTGATGGCAGTGATGGCAGTGATGGCAGTGATGGCAGTGATGGCAGAGTTGTCAGTGATGGAAGTGATGGCAGTGTTGTCAGTGATGGCAGTGATGGCAGTGTTTTCAGTGATGGCAGTGAAGGCAGTGATGGCAGTGAAGGCAGTCATGGCAGTGAAGGCAGTGATGGCAGTGATGGCAGTGATGGCAGTGATGGCAGTGATGGCAGTGTTGTCAATGATGGCAGTGATGGCAGTGATGGCAGTGATGGCAGTCATGGCAGTGATGGCAGTCATGGCAGTGATGGCAGTGATGGCAGTGATGGCAGTCATGGCAGTGAAGGCAGTGAAGGCAGCGATGATAGTGATGTCCGTGATGGCAGTGATGGCAGTGATGTCAGAGATGGCAGTGATGGCAGTGATGGCAGTGATGGCAGTGTTGTCAGTGATTGCAGTGTTGTCAGTGATGGCAGTGTTGTCAGTGATGGCAGTGATGGCAGTGATGGCAGTGTTGTCAGTGTTGTCAGTGTTGTCAGTGTTGTCAGTGATGGCAGTGATGGCAGTGTTGTCAGTGTTGTCAGTGATGGCAGTGATGGCAGTGTTGTCAGTGTTGTCAGTGTTGTCAGTGATGGCAGTGATGGCAGTGATGGCAGTGATGGCAGTGATGGCAGTGTTGTCAGTGATGGAAGTGATGGCAGTGTTGTCAGTGATGGCAGTGATGGCAGTGTTTTCAGTGATGGCAGTGAAGGCAGTGATGGCAGTGAAGGCAGTGATGGCAGTGAAGGCAGTGATGGCAGTGAAGGCAGTGATGGCAGTGATGGCAGTGATGGCAGTGATGGCAGTGATGGCAGTGTTGTCAATGATGGCAGTGATGGCAGTGATGGCAGTGATGGCAGTCATGGCAGTGATGGCAGTCATGGCAGTGATGGCAGTGATGGCAGTGATGGCAGTCATGGCAGTGAAGGCAGTGAAGGCAGCGATGATAGTGATGTCCGTGATGGCAGTGATGGCAGTGATGTCAGAGATGGCAGTGATGGCAATGATGGCAGTGATGGCAGTGTTGTCAGTGATTGCAGTGTTGTCAGTGATGGCAGTGTTGTCAGTGATGGCAGTGTTGTCAGTGATGGCAGTGTTGTCAGTGTTGTCAGTGATGGCAGTGTTGTCAGTGATGGCAGTGTTGTCAGTGATGGCAGTCATGGCAGTGATGGCAGTCATGGCAGTGATGGCAGTCATGGCAGTATTGTCAGTGATGGCAGTGATGGCAGTGATGGCAGTGATGGCAGTGATGGCAGTGATGGCAGTGTTGTCAGTGATGGAAGTGATGGCAGTGTTGTCAGTGATAGCAGTGATGGCAGTGTTGTCAGTGATGGCAGTGAAGGCAGTGATGGCAGTGATGGCAGTGATGGCAGTGATGGCAGTGATGGCAGTGTTGTCAGTGTTGTCAGTGTTGTCAGTGTTGTCAGTGATGGCAGTGTTGTCAGTGTTGTCAGTGTTGGCAGTGATGGCAGTGATGGCAGTGATGGCAGTGATGGCAGTGTTGTCAGTGATGGCAGTGATGGCAGTGATGGCAGTGATGGCAGTGTTGTCAGTGATGGCAGTGATGGCAGTGTTGTCAGTGTTGTCAGTGTTGGCAGTGATGGCAGTGATGGCAGTGATGGCAGTGATGGCAGTGATGGCAGTGTTGTCAGTGATGGCAGTGTTGTCAGTGATGGCAGTGATGGCAGTGTTGTCAGTGATGGCAGTGTTGTCAGTGATGGCAGTGATGGCAGTGATGGCAGTGATGGCAGTGATGGCAGTGTTGTCTGTGATGGCAGTGATGGCAGTGATGGCAGTGATGGCAGTGATGGCAGTGTTGTCAGTGATGGAAGTGATGGAAGTGATGGCAGTGATGGCAGTGATGGCAGTGTTGTCAGTGTTGTCAGTGTTGTCAGTGTTGTCAGTGTTGTCAGTGATGGCAGTGATGGCAGTGTTGGCAGTGTTGTCAGTGTTGTCAGTGATGGCAGTGATGGCAGTGATGGCAGTGATGGCAGTGATGGCAGTGATGGCAGTGTTGTCAGTGATGGAAGTGATGGCAGTGTTGTCAGTGATGGCAGTGATGGCAGTGTTTTCAGTGATGGCAGTGAAGGCAGTGATGGCAGTGAAGGCAGTGATGGCAGTGAAGGCAGTGAAGGCAGTGTTGTCAATGATGGCAGTGATGGCAGTGATGTCAGTGATGGCAGTGATGGCAGTGTTGTCAATGATGGCAGTGATGGCAGTGATGGCAGTGATGGCAGTCATGGCAGTGATGGCAGTCATGGCAGTGATGGCAGTGATGGCAGTGATGGCAGTGAAGGCAGTGAAGGCAGCGATGATAGTGATGTCCGTGATGGCAGTGATGGCAGTGATGTCAGAGATGGCAGTGATGGCAGTGATGGCAGTGATGGCAGTGTTGTCAGTGATTGCAGTGTTGTCAGTGATGGCAGTGTTGTCAGTGATGGCAGTGTTGTCAGTGATGGCAGTGTTGTCAGTGTTGTCAGTGATGGCAGTGTTGTCAGTGATGGCAGTGTTGTCAGTGATGGCAGTCATGGCAGTGATGGCAGTCATGGCAGTGATGGCAGTCATGGCAGTGTTGTCAGTGATGGCAGTGATGGCAGTGATGGCAGTGATGGCAGTGATGGCAGTGATGGCAGTGTTGTCAGTGATGGAAGTGATGGCAGTGTTGTCAGTGATAGCAGTGATGGCAGTGTTGTCAGTGATGGCAGTGAAGGCAGTGATGGCAGTGATGGCAGTGATGGCAGTGATGGCAGTGATGGCAGTGATGGCAGTGATGTCAGTGATGTCAGTGATGGCAGTGTTGTCAGTGATGGCAGTGATGGCAGTGATGGCAGTGATGGCAGTGATGGCAGTGATGGCAGTGATGGCAGTGATGGCAGTGTTGTCAATGATGGCAGTGATGGCAGTGATGGCAGTGATGGCAGTCATGGCAGTGATGGCAGTCATGGCAGTGATGGCAGTGATGGCAGTGATGGCAGTCATGGCAGTGAAGGCAGTGAAGGCAGCGATGATAGTGATGTCCGTGATGGCAGTGATGGCAGTGATGTCAGAGATGGCAGTGATGGCAATGATGGCAGTGATGGCAGTGTTGTCAGTGATTGCAGTGTTGTCAGTGATGGCAGTGTTGTCAGTGATGGCAGTGTTGTCAGTGATGGCAGTGTTGTCAGTGTTGTCAGTGATGGCAGTGTTGTCAGTGATGGCAGTGTTGTCAGTGATGGCAGTCATGGCAGTGATGGCAGTCATGGCAGTGATGGCAGTCATGGCAGTGTTGTCAGTGATGGCAGTGATGGCAGTGATGGCAGTGATGGCAGTGATGGCAGTGATGGCAGTGTTGTCAGTGATGGAAGTGATGGCAGTGTTGTCAGTGATAGCAGTGATGGCAGTGTTGTCAGTGATGGCAGTGAAGGCAGTGATGGCAGTGATGGCAGTGATGGCAGTGATGGCAGTGATGGCAGTGTTGTCAGTGTTGTCAGTGTTGTCAGTGTTGTCAGTGTTGTCAGTGATGGCAGTGATGGCAGTGTTGTCAGTGTTGTCAGTGTTGGCAGTGATGGCAGTGATGGCAGTGATGGCAGTGATGGCAGTGTTGTCAGTGATGGCAGTGATGGCAGTGATGGCAGTGATGGCAGTGTTGTCAGTGATGGCAGTGATGGCAGTGTTGTCAGTGTTGTCAGTGTTGGCAGTGATGGCAGTGATGGCAGTGATGGCAGTGATGGCAGTGATGGCAGTGTTGTCAGTGATGGCAGTGTTGTCAGTGATGGCAGTGATGGCAGTGTTGTCAGTGATGGCAGTGTTGTCAGTGATGGCAGTGATGGCAGTGATGGCAGTGATGGCAGTGATGGCAGTGTTGTCTGTGATGGCAGTGATGGCAGTGATGGCAGTGATGGCAGTGATGGCAGTGTTGTCAGTGATGGAAGTGATGGAAGTGATGGCAGTGATGGCAGTGATGGCAGTGTTGTCAGTGTTGTCAGTGTTGTCAGTGTTGTCAGTGTTGTCAGTGATGGCAGTGATGGCAGTGTTGGCAGTGTTGTCAGTGTTGTCAGTGATGGCAGTGATGGCAGTGATGGCAGTGATGGCAGTGATGGCAGTGATGGCAGTGTTGTCAGTGATGGAAGTGTTGGCAGTGTTGTCAGTGATGGCAGTGATGGCAGTGTTTTCAGTGATGGCAGTGAAGGCAGTGATGGCAGTGAAGGCAGTGATGGCAGTGAAGGCAGTGATGGCAGTGTTGTCAATGATGGCAGTGATGGCAGTGATGTCAGTGATGGCAGTGATGGCAGTGTTGTCAATGATGGCAGTGATGGCAGTGATGGCAGTGATGGCAGTCATGGCAGTGATGGCAGTCATGGCAGTGATGGCAGTGATGGCAGTGAAGGCAGTGAAGGCAGCGATGATAGTGATGTCCGTGATGGCAGTGATGGCAGTGATGTCAGAGATGGCAGTGATGGCAGTGATGGCAGTGATGGCAGTGTTGTCAGTGATTGCAGTGTTGTCAGTGATGGCAGTGTTGTCAGTGATGGCAGTGTTGTCAGTGATGGCAGTGTTGTCAGTGTTGTCAGTGATGGCAGTGTTGTCAGTGATGGCAGTGTTGTCAGTGATGGCAGTCATGGCAGTGATGGCAGTCATGGCAGTGATGGCAGTCATGGCAGTGTTGTCAGTGATGGCAGTGATGGCAGTGATGGCAGTGATGGCAGTGATGGCAGTGATGGCAGTGTTGTCAGTGATGGAAGTGATGGCAGTGTTGTCAGTGATAGCAGTGATGGCAGTGTTGTCAGTGATGGCAGTGAAGGCAGTGATGGCAGTGATGGCAGTGATGGCAGTGATGGCAGTGATGTGAGTGATGTCAGTGATGGCAGTGTTGTCAGTGATGGCAGTGATGGCAGTGATGGCAGTGATGGCAGTCATGGCAGTCATGGCAGTGATGGCAGTGATGGCAGTGATGGCAGTGATGGCAGTGATGGCAGTGAAGGCAGTGATGATAGTGATGTCCGTGATATCAGTGATGGCAGTGATGGCCGTGATGTCAGAGATGGCATTGATGGCAGTGATGGCAGTGTTGTCAGTGATGGCAGTGTTGTCAGTGATGGCAGTGTTGTCAGTGATGGCAGTGTTGTCAGTGTTGGCAGTGTTGTCAGTGATGGCAGTGTTGTCAGTGATGGCAGTGTTGTCAGTGATGGCAGTCATGGCAGTGATGGCAGTCATGGCAGTCATGGCAGTCATGGCAGTCATGGCAGTCATGGCAGTCATGGCAGTGATGGCAGTGATGGCAGTGATGGCAATGTTGGCAGTGATGGCAGTTTTGTCAGTGATGGCAGTGTTGTCAGTGATGGCAGTGTTGTCAGTGATGGCAGTGTTGTCAGTGATGGCAGTGTTGTCAGTGATGGCAGTGTTGTCAGTGATGGCAGTGTTATCAGTGATGGTACTGATGGCAGTATTGTCAGTGATGGCAGTGTTTTCAGTGATGTCAGTGATGGCAGTGATGGCAGTGATGGCAGTGATGGCAGTGATGTCAGTGATGTCAGTGATGGCAGTGATGGCAGTGATGGCAGTGATGGTATTGATGGCAGTGTTGTCAGTGAGGGCAGTGTTGTCAGTGATGTCAGTGATGGCAGTGTTGTCAGTGATGGCAGTGATGGCAGTGATGGCAGTGATGGCAGTGTTGTCAGTGATGGCAGTGCTGTCAGTGATGGCAGTGTTGTCAGTGATGGCAGTGTTGTCAGTGATGGCAGTGTTGTCAGTGATGGCAGTGCTGTCAGTGATGGCAGTGTTGTCAGTGATGGCAGTGTTGTCAGTGATGGCAGTGATGGCAGTGATGGCAGTGAAGGCAGTGTTGTCAGTGATGGCAGTGAAGGCAGTGATGGTAGTGATGGCAGTGATGGCAGTAATGGCAGTGATGGCAGTGTTGTCAGTGATGGCAGTGTTGTCAGTGATGGCAGTGTTGTCAGTGATGGCAGTGCTGTCAGTGATGGCAGTGTTGTCAGTGATGGCAGTGTTGTCAGTGATGGCAGTGTTGTCAGTGATGGCAGTGTTGTCAGTGATGGCAGTGTTGTCAGTGATGGCAGTGATGGTAGTGATGGCAGTGATGGCAGTGATGGCAGTGATGGCAGTGATGGCAGTGATGGCAGTGATGGCAGTGATGGCAGTGAGGCGTGCAGATACGATGATCACTGTCAGCGTTACTCACCATTATCATTTTAATTTCAAATATTTTTTAAAAACTAAAGATGTTTCAATGTAAAAAAATAAGATATATGTGGCAGGTATGACATAAGTAGATAGTAACACGCATACAAGTTCAGAGAACAGTTACTGCTTAACTTTTTAGAATTGGGTGCTCAACAAAGATATTCATCTCAGAATATCCAGCTTTAATTTTTACAATAATTCCATTTTTAATTAAAACACCCACAAAAGGATTATGATGATATCTGAGTAAATAATATCATTGTATTATGGAGTTAAGCAAGGTACAAGTACTGGTAGTCTACAGCATCTGGGAAAACATTAGCCTACTGGATAACTCAAAGCCATTTAAGACCCAGGAATATTTTTTGGGGAAAAAAAGGTGGGTCCTATATGTCATCAAATACAGTACGTATGCTGTAACTTATTAACTTCAAAGTCTAATTTTCTAACTGAGACATACAAAGAACTGAACCACAAGGATCACATCAGCAGCTTTATTAGTGCTCAGTGCCACATTCTTTTAACACAATGCAGCTAAAAACATAAACTTGCAAAATGTTTAATCCTATATGAAAGGGAAACACTAACTGCAAAATCAAGCCATTATTATTAGCATGGAGAGAAAAAATAATCAGTAAAATTGACCACTTTGTGGCAGTGCACTCGCTCAGGGTGTACCGGCCCTGCTTGTAAAACCATGTGGCGGGCAGCCCTGGGAAGATGGCACTGTCGGGGGTTTCTTCTTCACTCAAACCTCACGCATGGCGCACACCCCAGGCAACGATTGTGATGCCATCAGGCACGTGGTGTCTGAACCAATGCTTAAACGGCATGCCCAAAATTCAAATAAAACAGTCGTTAACGACCCTCAGGGTGGTGGCTGTGCTTCTTACACTGCTCATCCACCACAACTATATCATTTAATGAAACACCACTGCAAGATAATGTATTCCATGGGACTGTACAATTTGGAGATGTCTGCACCTACTTGAGTATTTTATGGAATTATTAAATAAATTAGTGCAGTATAAAAGGCTAATATTATTTTCTTCATTGCAATGTCTTTCGCTTAGCCAATCTTGTGTTAGGCTGTTCCAAAAATTATCATTTGGTTTGCATGAAACTCATTGTTGCAGTCACTTGAAGCCAAATATTCATCATTTGGACAAAGACAGTTCACTCGACAGTGAATAAAATTATTTAACATAGAAGATGTCATTATTCCCATGTAACCATCTGTAATGGAGGATTAAAACCATGTACCCAGATGCTTTTTGCTTATGTGGAACTGACGACACTGGGTCCACAAGCAGGTCACCTTACTTTCAGAACTAGCAGATGTAATTAAACTCAGCCATGGGGACTTATCTGAAGATACACTTTGAAATGGAATTCCACTGTGAGGCCCAGGGAAGGCAGTTGTCAAATGCAACACTCTGAAATTGACGAATTGGTCACAACCTGTCTTGCTCGAGAAGTTTTAATAAGTCTTTGTATCTACGAGATAAACCAGGAAATTATAACATCCTGGTTCCATAATAATTAATCTTCTAAATTGTAGAATGTAATGTTCAGTTTTGATTTTGGCTGACAAATATTAGAAGGAGTAGGCGCATGATTAATTGTTTTTGGGGTATATAAGCCTGTGGTCCTGCTGCTGAAGTTTAGACTCTCCGAGGGGTGGGAACACCCCTTGTCAAGAAGGAAGAACAGCCAGAGTCTGAGCAACGTCCCGGTCGGGGGAGGTGGAGAAGCTGCTACCGGCGCCCTGACAACCTACTACAAGTGTGCAGTCGTTGCCTCGCTTTGGCAGTTGGGACCAGTCCAAGCGTTGATAAGTATAGTTGGAAAGGGCTTGCATATTGTAGTGTGAAATCAGCTTTTAAATTAGTAATAAACTTTTGTATAAACTGAACTGCTCTCGGTGTGTGTGTCTATTTTCTTTCGGTAGCTCAAACACTGTGACCAATCTAAAATGAACAAAATGAGAGGTATAAGTTTACCCAAGACACCATCAAATACCCAACTATATTCAGCCATTTTTGCAGCACTTGATCTGTAGCCTTCTGTCACAATATTTCAAGTATTCATACAAATACTTCTTAATGTGATGAGAGTCTGCTTTCCCATTTGCTCAGAGTCTATGTTCCAAATTTAGAACATAGAAAACTTACAGCACAATACAGGCCTTTTAGCCCACAAGGTTGGGCTGATCTTGTCCCTAGCTTAAACATTATTAGGTATTTGCCTCCACTACTGTTGGTGGTAGCCCATTCCACACATATACCACTCTCTGCGTAAAAAACTTACTCCTGACATCTCCTCTGTACCTACTTCCCAGCACCCTAAACCGGTGTCCTCTTGTGGCAACCATTTCAGCCCTGGGGAAAAGCCTCTGAGTATTTACATGATCAATGCCTCTCATCATCTTAAACACCTCTATCGGGTCACCTCTCATCCTCTGCTGCTCCAAGGAGAAAACGCCAAGTTCACTCAATCTGTTTTCATAAGGCATTCTCCCTAAACTAGACAACATCCTTGTAAATCTCCTCTGCACCTTTTCTATGGCTTCCACATCCTTCCAGTAGTGAGGTGACCAAAACTGCACACAATACTCCAAGTGGGGTCTAACCAGGGGCCTATATATCTGCAACATTACCTCTCGGCTCCTAAATTCAATTCTGCAGTTAATAAAGGCCAATAAACCATAGGCCTTCTTAACCACAGAATCAACCTGCGCAACTGCTTTGAGTGTCCTATGGACTCAGACCCCAAGATCCCTCTGATCCTCCACACTGGCAGTAGTCTTACCATTTAATACTATATTTTGTCATCATATGTCCTACCAAAGTGAACCACTTCACATTTATCTCGGTTGAACTCCTCTTCTCAGCCCAGTTTTGCATCCTATCAATGTCCCTCTGTAACCTCTGACAGCCTTCCACACAATCCACAATACCCTCAACCTTTGTGTCATCAGCAAATGTACTAACTCAGCCCTCCACTTCCTCATCCAGGTCATTTATAAAAGTCACAAAGAGTAAGGGTTGCAGAACAGATCCCTGAGGAACACCACTACCTTTCTGTGGGCAAGCCAGTTCCAGATCCACAAAGCAATGTCCCCTTGGATCCCATGCCTCCTTACTTTCTCAATAAGCCTTGCATGGGGAACCTTATCAAATGTCTTGCTGAAATCTTTTCTTTCTTTTTCAATCTTTTTATTGATTTTAATATATATAAACAATAGATGCAGAGAATAAGGATACATAATTTAAAAGATTACAATATACAACAATCAGTATATAATAATAGTATCTTCATCTCCCCATACTCAAAGAGAAAAAAAGCAAAGAAAGATTTCACATTATAGTAAAATCCTTGTACTACTCTAATGAAGAAGAGAAAACAAAAAAAAACTGGAAAGCCTTGGATCAGCGTTCATCAAACGTTCATCAGCGTTCATCAAAAAGATAGTGCCAAAGTGCCTGGTCTTCACCTAAAAGAGAAACTTAATAGTATCAGGAAGGGACAATCAAAGAAAACATTAGAAATTACATCAAACAAAAATATTGTATGAATGAGTGCCAAGTTTCTTCGCAAATGTAGCACTTCTAATTTTCTCCAAGTTCAAACAGGCCGTGGTTTGAGAAAACCATTGAACTATAGTAGGTGGACTTGGGACCTTTCATTAAAGAAAAATTGCTATCCAAGCCATCAGGGTAGTAAAAGCTATCACCCGATGAGCAAAAACCAGACAATGAAATACATTGGCTCCTAAAACTCCAAAAAGAACAGTTAAGGGATTTGATTATAAATCAATTGGAAGGAGCTAAAATCCACATACATTACATTTACTACTCATCCTTCATCAATGTGTTTAGTCACATCTTCAAAAAATTCAATCAGGTTTGTAAGGCACGACCTGCCCTTGACAAAGCCATGTTGACTATTCCTAATCATACTATACCTCTCCAAATGTTCATAAATCTTGCCTGTCAGGATCTTCTCCATCAACTACCAACCACTGAAGTAAGACTCAAGGGTCTATAATTTCCTGGGCTATCTCTACTCCCTTTCTTAAAAGGCAACCGTCCAATCCGCTGGTACCTCTCCCATCCCCATTGATGATTCAAAGATCATCATCAGAGCCCATTTGACCGATTTGATCAATTTGGGCCCCACGCCTCAAAGGGGCCCCATGCACGTGTTTGAGCCCAAGCCTTGAGCAGAGAACATTGTGACGGACTTCGTTTAAACTGGTAAGAAAATAATAATACTATAGGCCTTATAAACTGAGGGATTTGTCAGTGAACTCATCAAGTTATTGCCCTTAATTGATTGTATTATCTCAGTGAAATATTTTTAGGAAATATAGGCTATAGGCCTCCTTTGTCTCCCTAGCCAAAAGTTTCATGTTTCGTATTCATTTGACCCAGTAAGATAGATGTATTCCGGAGCTGATGAAGCATCTCTTATTATTATCAAGATCAAAACAGGCTATAGGCTAATCAATAAGAGAACGTACTTTAATATGAGATTGAGATAGTGTCATGCTAGCCTAGGGCCTACCCTATAGCCTAGGCTTAAGCAGTTAGCCTGCACGTAAATAGCCTAGGCCTAAGCGTAGAATTTCTGACAATGTTAGCAATTGTAGATGGAATTGGTGAGGATATTCGGGTCTTGTAAAGATGAATAACCCCAAAGTTAGGTTAGTTTAAGTTGATCTTTACTAGGCTAGGTCGCTGTGGGTGGGGGGGGGGGGGTGCGGTGGTTATAGCCTACATCTTTATGAGCTGGTTTACAAGGTTATTCAGTTATAGGGCCATGTACTGTACATCTCGGGGTTATTCATCTTTACAAGATCCGGATATTCTTAGCAAGGCTGCCTCTGTCATTGTTTCATAATTTTGCAGTGGTTTGATTATGTATCAAAATAGTACTAGGCTACTGTTACTAACTATGCTATTGCACTGCCAGAGCTTAATATAGCCTATTTCATGTTTTTGGTGATTTGGAACAGGTGCAGTTTAGCTTGACCATGCGGAAATTGTTTTCTTCAGGGGCGAATTTCGTACATTACACGCATCAGTGGTTCCGTTGATTTTCTAGCCAAATATCTAGCGACAAACTAGCACTGGACATTTGACTAGAAAATCAGCTAAAAAAACCTGGAAAAATTAAAGTGCGTCCCCCTGTTCTGGAATGTAACCTTAACTAACATAACCCAACCTAACTAACCTAACCTAACTAACCCAACCATTACTAAAAAAAAGCAATTCTTACCTTATTCGAAGTTGTCGTCATTCAACAAATCCAGAATCAGTCGCTTGTTTTGCAGTTCGGTGGTGTTCACAAGTTGAGAATTGGGTGCGTTGTTCCAAGGTCAGCAGCTGACGTTGGAACAATGTAAAGCTAATGAGCAAAATGCCAAGGAATTGATGTTGGTTTCTTATGTTGTACCAACGACGATGCAACATTGTTCCACTGTTGGAACAATGTAGACATGTTATCAGGGATGTCGAGTCCAATTTTATAATAAATTGCTAACGTCAAGTTTTTTGTGTAATTTTAAATCTAAACATTTTAAAATATACTTTTTTTACCCTTTTTTACCTTAAAAATATAGCCCAGAGAATTAACAGCTTAAAATTTGTATGTCATTTTACATGGCAAGCACAAGTAGATATATTTAAGGCAACCAGAAACGAGCACTGGCCAAGGCTAAGGTAACTGAAAATGAAAAACATAGAGGTGCCATCATAAAATTCCTTGTCACTCCATCTTTGAAGCGCCCATGTATTGAGGATGAAGAAAACAAAAACAATTCAGAAAATGATAATACAGCTTTGAGCCCAATTACAATTGATGAATACAATTATGAAATTGATAACAAGTTAGAAAAGGATGACGCACCTGTCAATCAAATTGAAGACGATCTCAATACACCAGAAGACAATGCCAAAGCAGAAAGTCCACTTATAGCCAAAAAAGACCAAGCCCAAACATCACGCAATGATGGATCATCCATGAGTTGTAATTAACATTTATGATGACCCAGTTAACTGGCCAGCATACATAAATCAAAATATAAGAGATTATTTACCAATGAAAGGTCCTCCTATTCCAGTGAACAACTTTCCACGAAATGAAAAGGGATTGTGTTTTTCAAAGTTTCACTGTAAGAGGAAACTTCCAAATGGGGAGTGTGTTGAAAGACCTTGGATTATATACTCTCAGTCTTCTAATAGAATTTATTGCTTTTATTGTAAACTTTTTAGTAAGAACACAACCAGTGCATTATCAACAAGTGCATTCAACAACGTCTAATCTTCATACAAGGTTGTGTGAGCATGAAAATTCTAAAAACCATATGGAAGCCACATGGAGTTTTTGGAAGTTACACCAAAGACTTTGTAGTGGACAGACAATTGAAAAAGAACTTGAAATAATCATCAATGAACATGCAAAGCACTGGCAGCAAGTATTCAAAAGGCTAGTAGCAATAGCACAGTTTATTGCTGAGAAAAATCTAGCATTTAGAGGAACAGAGGAAAAAGTTGGTAATGAGAATGTACACAATGGAAACGTTTTAGCTGTTTGGAAAGTTTGACCCTGTTCTTGAAGAACATTTGCAAAAAGTCAAAACCCACAAAATTCATAATCGCTATTTAGGAAAAGATACTCAGAATGAACTACTAGACATTATGGCTACAGCTGTTTAAAAGAGATACTGAAACGCATAAAAGCAGCTAAGTAACTATGCCATAATTTTAGACTGCATACCTGATATGAGTCACCAAGAGCAAATGTCTCTAACAATCAGGTATGTGTCTGATGGTAACTTGGCTCCTACAGGTGTCTATGGACATTTCATAAAGTTTAAGGAGGTTGAAAGCACAGGAGAAGATTTATATAAAACATTATTAAACACACTGAAGGAATTAAATTTAGAGGTGAAAGACATTCAAGGCCAAGGCTATTGACAACGGTAGCAACATGAAAAGTCACACATCAGGAGTACAAGCACAACTGTTGAAGGATAATTCAAGAGCTTTCTTTGTGCCCTGTTGTCCTGGGTAAACTTGTACCTCTCACTTTGTTCGTTTTAGATTGGTCACAGTGTTTGAGCTACCGAAAGAAAATAGACACACACACTGAGAGCACTTCAGTTTATAC
The DNA here is from genome assembly GCF_036971445.1 of Narcine bancroftii. Lineage (NCBI taxonomy): Eukaryota > Metazoa > Chordata > Chondrichthyes > Torpediniformes > Narcinidae > Narcine > Narcine bancroftii. The sequence continues at coordinate 143,591,898 of NC_091471.1, read as the reverse complement.
AAATTTTTATTTCAAATTCTAAAGCTGATATCAAACTACAATATGCAAGCCCTTCCCAATTATACTTATCAACGCCTGGACTGGTCCCAACTGCCAAAGCGGGGCAATGACCGCACACTTGTAGTAGGTTGTCAGGGCGCCAGTAGCAGCTTCTCCACCTCCTCCGAAGGGGACATTGGCTGGACTCTTCTTATTTACATGCGATGTTCTTCTTGCTGAGAGATGTTGCCACCTCTCGGAGAGTCTCAAACTTCAGCAGCGGGACCATGGCTTATATTACCCAAAAACTGCTTACCCAAGCACCTATTCCCAGCACAGTAAGAAAGATAAGCGAGCAAGCTAGCATGCCTAGACTTCTATCGAATAACGTAATTTTCAGCTTATCACTTTGAATACAATGGTTTATTCTGCATCAAGGCTAAGCCTCTGACAGTCTGTGACCAAAACAAGCAGGAAGATTAAATGTTCTTGTTACACAGATGTCCTTTTGTCAGATAACAGCATCTCTGGCCCCTTGATGGAATTTAGCTTATGTCTGCTGATTTTTTTTTAAACTTTATTTATTTGTTCAAAATACAGATAATAAGTAACATATATAACAATAAACTAAGCATGAATGATATATTTTATATATATATAAAAAAAGAAAGAAAAAAAAAGAAAAAAGAAAAAGAGAAAAAAAAGGAAACCCCCCTTTCAGCCAACTCTCCTAAGGAGAGCCATAAAGAGAAAAAAAAATTAAAGAAAAATTATGCATACGTATTAAGATCTAATCAATGTAAATCAAAATGGAAATATTCTGAATATAACAACCACTTATTAATAAAAAAACTATAGTTATCACGTGAAACATATCTGATTTTTTTCCATTATTAAACAATATTTCATCTCATTATGCCATCTATTAATATCAATCATATTCGTATCTTTCCACGTACTAGCAATACATTTTTTCGCTACAGATAATGCTAAATATACAAAAGCAAGTTGAAATTTATCTAATCCCAGACCTTTCAGAGGTTGCAAACTACCCAATAAAAATACTGTCGGATCTAAAGGTATTTTAATCTTATACAGGTATTCTAAAAACAATTGTACTTTCTTCCAAAAAGATTGTATGACCAAACCGCATGAAAAAAAGTTCCAACAGTGTTACCACATCTTAAACACAAATCTGATTCATGAAAACCATATTTTTTTAGCTTTTCAGGTGTTAAGTATAAATGATGTAAAAAATTATAGTTAATCATTGCATAACGTGCATTTATCAATCTAGTTACACTATCACAACAGATATCTAACCAATCATGCTCGGAAAAAATAAAACCAATATCCGCTTCCCATTTACCTTTAGATTTATCCCAACCCTTTTTATCCATACCATCCTGTAATATTTGATACATAGATGAAATATAACTCTTCTCTGGTACCTTCATAAGAAAAGTCTCAAATTTAGTCATTTCAGGTAAAGACATATCTCTACCAAACACATGCTTTACCAAAGATCAAATTTGATAATAAAGAAACAAAAAATTTTTATCAATACCATAATTGTCCCTCATCTGATCAAAAGATAACAATTTACCTTCTTTAAAACAATCTCCCAAATTTTCCATGTCTGCTGATTCTTAAAAACAAACAGGTTCTCAGCCTTGCAGAAGCAAAGGATGCAAAAGTAAAAAACACGGTTTAAATCTTTCATTACACCAGTGCATGTCACAATTATAACCTTTTACTTGGAGATGTAGCCAAGTGTTGTCCAGATGCTATAACATTTTTTGGGATCTTGCAAAGGATCTACATATTGTTCTCAGCATCAACTAAGAGGTGGGAAGTTTTTAACAAACATGTACCCAGGTTATCAGTGAAACCCTTGAGCAACACAAGGTGGGAGTGTCGGATAGATAGTGTTAAAGCTATTCGTTATCAGGTTGGAGAAGTATATGATGCACGTGGAAATATCAGAAATAACAGATGACCCCAAGGTAAAAGCAGAAGCTGAATCTTTAGCAAACCTGCTAAAAGACTACAAATTTTTAGTTTCTTTGATATTTTGGGATGAAGTACTTTTTAAAGTTAACTATGTAAGCAAGGAACTACAAGGTGAAACAAAGGATATTGATGAAGGCATAGAGTCATTTGAAAAGCTATTATCATGGCTAAGAATTTATAGAGAGGGCGGTTTTAATGATGTCCTAATAGGCGCAAATGAATTGGCTGAAGCTGTTGAATTACTATTGGAGTTTAGACAATTTCAAGAAAAAAAAACTACGTAGAAGGAGGAGAATTTTTTCATGTGAGGCAAAAGATCAAGCTTTAGATGATCCAAAAGAAGCATACAGAGTTCAGTGCTTCAGCTTAGTGCTAGACAAAGCTATTCAATCTTTAGAGTCTAGATTTAAGCAGCTTAAAAGCCATGTAAAATTATTTGGATTTTTAAATAACTTTCAGAGCTTACAAAAGGCAGAAATAAGGAAACACACAGCAGACCTTGAAGCAGCTTTAACTGACACCATACTAAAACAGAGCACTGATGGAGGGGTAGTTACTGAAACGACTAAAGACGTGGATGGTTATCTGTTGGCCAAATAACTTGAAGCTCTGAAAACTTTTCTTCCCTTCAGTGTCGTTAAGCCTCAAGCTCTGTTTGAATACCTGGTAGTAAACAATCGATTCACAGTATTTCCTAAAGTTTTTATTGGTTTGAGGATTTACTTAACAATGTCCATAACAGTCGCATTGGGCGAAAGAAGTTTTTCAAAACTAAAACTGATTAAAACATACTTACGGTCAACAATTTCACAAGAGAGACTAAACAATTTGGCGATGCTATCTATAGAAAATGACATTACTAAAACCATTGACTTTGAAATTATGTTGAAAGATTTTGCAAATAAAAAAGCCAGAAAAATCTGTTTCTAAAAGACTTGTGCATTAACAGTATATCTGTAATTGTCTTAACTTGTATTAAAAAATTAAAACTTTTATATTGTCTTTCAATATTTAGTATATCAAGCATTTGATGCTTTTTGGCTAAGACTTGCATACTACACGAAATATAAAACATCAATTTAGACTTTTGTAGAGGCCCCGCTATCAATTTTCTAATTGGGCCCCGCAATTCCTAGCACCAGCCCTGACCAGAGGTTCAGCAATCTCCTCCCTCGCCTCACACAATAGCCTGGTATACATCTCATCCGGTCCCAGCGACTTATCCAACGATGCTTTCCAAAAGCTCCAGCATATCCTTTCTCTTAATATCTAAGTGCTCAAGCTTTTCAGTTTGCTGCAAGTCATCACTACAATCACTGAGATTCTTTTCCACAGTGAATTCCTTCCTCAAAACCCTCTGCCTTCTTTCTCAAACATATTCCCTCTAGTTTTATACACTTCTGCTATTCTTAGTATCTAGCCCAGTGCTTTTTAAACTGCCCCCCTAAACTCACATTCCACCTTCAGCAATCCCTATGCAGTAGTGCTCTGTGATTAGTCAGGGGTTGCTGAAGGTGGTGGAATGAAAAAGGTTTGAAAACCACTGTTTTAATCGAACCTAATTGACTTGCTATGTGCACAGTTTTATCTTTTCTTTGGCTTGGCTTCGCGGACGAAGATTTATGGAGGGGGTAAAAAGTCCACGTCAGCTGCAGGCTCGTTTGTGGCTGACAAGTCCGATGCGGGACAGGCAGACACGATTGCAGCGGTTGCAAGGGAAAATTGGTTGGTTGGGGTTGGGTGTTGGGTTTTTCCTCCTTTGCCTTTTTGTCAGTGAGGTGGGCTCTGCGGTCTTCTTCAAAGGAGGTTGCTGCCCGCCAAACTGTGAGGCGCCAAGATGCACGGTTTGAGGCGTTATCAGCCCACTGGCGGTGGTCAATGTGGCAGGCACCAAGAGATTTCTTTAGGCAGTCCTTGTACCTTTTCTTTGGTGCACCTCTGTCACGGTGGCCAGTGGAGAGCTCGCCATATAACACGATCTTGGGAAGGCGATGGTCCTCCATTCTGGAGACGTGACCCATCCAGCGCAGCTGGATCTTCAGCAGCGTGGACTCGATGCTGTCGACCTCTGCCATCTCGAGTACTTCGACGTTAGGGATGAAAGCGCTCCAATGGATGTTGAGGATGGAGCGGAGACAACGCTGGTGGAAGCGTTCTAGGAGCCGTAGGTGATGCCGGTAGAGGACCCATGATTCGGAGCCGAACAGGAGTGTGGGTATGACAACGGCTCTGTATACGCTTATCTTTGTGAGGTTTTTCAGTTGGTTGTTTTTCCAGACTCTTTTGTGTAGTCTTCCAAAGGCGCTATTGCAAGGATCGACAATGAGATAGGCACAGTTTTATAATTCCAAAGGAAATGGGCCAATGACAATTTTTCTTAAGCAAAATATTTCAGTAACAATTGGGTCTAGAACAGTGGTTCTCAACCTTCCCTTCCCACTCACATACCACCTTAAGCAATCACTGATCTAGCCCATCTAGTGTAACTCATTCATTTTTTTCTCTCTGCCTCCTCTCTAAAGAAATCCAGGCTCTCCTCAACACCAAAATACATCAATTAAGAAAGGGGGAGATTCAAACTAGAGGACATGGTTTAAGATTGAAGGGGGAAAATTATAAGGGGAACATGAGGGGAAATTTCTTTACGCAGAGGGTGGTGGTGATGTGGAATGAGCTTCCGGCAGACGTGGTCGAGGCGGGATCATTGGTTACATTTAAGGAAAGACTGGACCGTTACATGGATAGGAGGGGACTAGAGGGGTATGGACCGGGTGCTGGTCAGTGGGACTAGGAGGGTGGGGATTTGCTACGGCATGGACTAGTAGGGCCAAACTGGCCTGTTCTGTGCTGTAAGTGGTTATATGGTCATATCATCCCAAGTGGAATTTGGGTCTCTTATGTAATAATGCTCATCCTATAATATGCTGACCTGAACTGTACACAATACTCCAGCTGTTCTCTAATCAAAGTTTTATAAAGATATACACTGGACTGCTTGCTTTATATTTTCCTTGACCTTTTCTGTGATTAAATTTAATCAGGTCTGTCATGATTCCAGGCATTTGCATCTGATACAGTATTTGTTAAGCTTCCCAGCCTTTTCCCTCTTTCTGACAGAAAGTGGCAGTGAATTAAATAATAGCTCAAAAGGAAGATACATTAGATAGCTTATTTCACCCAGGAAAGTCTCCTTTATGATGTTCTCCGTCACCCTCTCTTGTCTTGCATTAATTAAACCTTTGCTCAACTACTTGACTTTGATATTCAAGACTTGTTTCATTTCACTTTTTTCCACTTTGATGAAATATCGTTGACAGGAAACAATGGGCTGCATCTTATCAGCTTAGAACATAAAATGTACAACAATTCAGGACAGAAGCAGATCCTTCAGTCCACCATGTCTGCACCAACCTTAACTAATCCCATATGCTTGCACGTGGCCCATTCCCTATATTCCCTGCCTGTTCATCTGTCTGTTTAAATATGTCTCAAACATTGCTATGGAATCTGGTTCTTCTATCTCCCCTGGGAGTCCCTTCGAGACACTTTCCTCTCTCTGCTTAAAATTCTCCTTTCCATTTTCCCTCTCTCACCTTAAACCTATGCCTTTTGATATTTGGCATTTCCACCCTGGGAAAAGACTATCTACCCCATCTGTCATTTATAATTTTATTCTTCTATCAGGTCATCCTTCAACCTCCAATGTTCTGGGAAAAATAACCAAATTTTCCAATCATTCCCTATAGCTAATACACTCCAATCCAGGCAATATTTTTGTAAAGTCGCTTCTGCATCCTCTCCAAAGCCTCCATATCCCTCTTATAATATGGACCAGAACTGCTTTCAATGCTCAAAATGTGGCCTAACCAAAGTTTTATGCAATTGCAACATGACTTCCTAACCTTTATGCTCCAAATGATGAAGATAAACAGCAAGGTGGCACAGCTAACATAGCTGGTGTCTGTAAGGAGTTTGTATCTTCTCCCTGTGTTAGTTTGGGTTTCCTCTAGGTGCTCCAGTTTCCTCCTACATTCCAAAATGTATGAGTTTGTATGTTTATAGGTCATATGAGTGCATTTGGGCAGCATGAGCTCATGAGCCAGAAGGGTCTGTTACCATGTTGTATCTCTAAACTAAAAATTAATACCATATCCCTTCTTTAGCCCCTCATCCACTTGTGTTGCCACTTTCAGAGAGATATGGTCATGAACCCCAAGATCCCTCTGTACGTCAATGCTCCTAAGGGCCCTACCCTTTATTGTATACTTTTCTCTTGCATTTAACCTCCAAAATGTATGACCTCATTTATTTTTTTAAAATATAGACATACAGCACTGCAACATGCCCACGAGCCCATGTTGCCCAATTACACCCAATTGACCTACACCCCCACAGTACGATTGAAGGTTCGGTCTGTATTTAACTCCATCTGCCGTTCCTCCACCCAAATATCCAACTGGTGCCCTGTGGACAACCTTTCACACTACCCGAAATGTCATCAATTTTGTGTCATTTGCAAACTTACTCATCAGATTACCTGACTAAAGATGCTAACTGACCTCTAGCTCCCTGCTCTTTGTCCACATTCTTTTTTTTTTTAAACACTGGTGTGACATTTACTGTTTTTCAATACGCCAGGACCTGCCTAGAGTTCAGATAATTTTAGTAAGTTACCACAAGTGTCTCTATTATAACTTCTTCCAATTTCTTTCAGTTCCCTGGGATGTATTCTATCATGACCTGGAGACTTATCTGCCTTTAGACCTATCAGTTTTCTCAGCACTGCCTCTTGAGTGCTAGTGATTACATTGAAGTTCTCACCTACGCTTATATTTCAACCACTGCACGTTCTAAAATTAAAATTACATTTTCATTTTCTAGTGTGTGTTTTTTGCTTCTGTGCTGTCAGGAAGAGGATGATGTAAGATGTCATGTTTAATAAAAGAGGAAAGAAGAGAGCGAGGTTATTGTTGAATGGCCGAATGGTTGTGATTACTGCTACAATTCATGAACTCAAAGGACAGCACGAAAGCATGGTTTCTTTCTACCCTCTGTCCCTTTCTGCCTCTTTCACAAAGGCACTGTTTTTCTACATGCAACCTTGATATTCACTCAGCAAGAGCATAACAACTGTGGTGAGAAATCAGCACTCTCTATTGATTAACAATATTAACTTGTTGCTTTGTTTGCAGCAATCAGGTATTAAATTCAAACCGTCTCATCAAAATTATGTCCTGGGCAATTTTCATTGAAAGTAGGCACATACAGCTCACACCACATCAGAACCAATATTAATTGTGTTACAAGCACAAAGGACTCGAAAACAAGCAGCAACAGAAATTCACCAAGACACTGGCTACTTAAACAAAACTGGTTTTATTTTCTTAATACATAACAATGCCTGTCCCGCATCGGACTTGTCAGCCACAAACGAGCCTGCAGCTGACGTGGACTTTTTACCCCCTCCATAAATCTTCGTCCGCGAAGCCAAGCCAAAGAAAGAAGACATAACAATGAGATCAATACTTAATTTATTACTATTAACTTAACCCCCTTCTAAGCACACATGTATGTCATGTTTATGTGTTCAGTAATGTTATTGTTCACTGTCCAATCATTCATTTTTCACTTCTCCAAGTTTACTGGTATCAGGCAATTTTCCATACTGTGTGCAGAATTGAACAGATATTATATTCACCAGGCTCTGGTGCTTTAATTTAAATTGTTACTGATCAGGAAAGTCTTTGTTGGTTTCAGAGAGATATTCATTGTTCGTTGGACACACAAACTGACCTCCTTCAATCAGTAACTGAAATTTCTTACCAAAGAAACTTGCCCTCCTCTTCTTCCAGGTTAAGAAGTTCTTCTTTTTCCCCTATTCCAGGAGAAATACAATAACAAGCCACAACCTCTGCAATTGACTGCAGAGATTTAGAATAGGCAGAACTCAAAACACGTCTTGAAATGATGTCTTGCAGCAGGCCTGCCAACTTGCAGCCTTCACCACAAACTGTTGCAGAATACCTTGACAAACAATGGTTGTTTTTTCTCGGTTTGCAAAACCACATGGCCCCTCTTAGGACAACAAACTTCAACCAGACCTTTAAAACTCTGGCACCAGTTTAAAAGCAAAAGAGTTATCAGTTCTTAAGCCTGGACCTGGTTCAAACATGCTGGTCCATGAGCACCCACTTGTGAAACTGTCACAAGCATTTTATTGTCTCTGCAAAGCCAACTGTAGTTACAAAGTCTACACTTGCATAGCTTTTGCGTGGCAAATAAGTTATTTGTTTGTGAAATGTGACCTGATAACTAAACTTCACAATCTTACCCTTTTAAGATATGTTAAATCATTAACTTATTCCGTAACAATTGCAGTAGACTCAATACTACCATATTGCTCAATTTAGTGCATTATATATTGAATTGTAAGGTACAAATCATCTTCATATAAGAAAAATTACAGAAGTAAAACAAATAAAGCAGATTTCACTTGATTAAAACTCTTTAGTTGACCTGAGGGGGTGGAGTAGAGGAGGTGAAGGTTCCACCATTTGAGTTCCTGGCCAAAGAACTGAAATGGAGGCAGGGTTACAGAAGAAGATTTTGACTGCAAGTCCAACTCAGAATTCATTGGATGGGGAGGCAGGCAAAGATGAGGCTATTATAGCCAGACACCCAATATAAGCCTTCTGGGACAGAGGGGAATGGCATTCAAGGGTTTATTTGGCTTCTGTTGATATTTGGAGATTTTTAACCAGAATATTATGACAAAATAAATATTTAAGCTAACAATTAAAAACTGCACAAGATTAAGAAAAGCACTGAAGACCTAATATCTCATCTTCTGCATATTCCATGCCTCTAATAATTGCCACACAATTTAAACCATCTTGTGGTGTTATTTTCAAGCCAATTGTTTTAAGGATTGATTTTCAACTTACTACTAGGAGAACAATGAGAAGCCATTCCATACAGATAAACAGACGTGTGTGTGCAAAATTGCTCGTTTGCTCTGAGTTGGATGAACAGCAAATTGGTTTGATGTTACCTCGATCACAGCGAGGAGGAAATGGGTCAAATTAGAAATGGCTCTCCTACCTTTCACATTCTGCCAAGAAAGGAGCCAGGACACGGAAAGAAAAGCACCCAGGCAGAGCACCGATAAGACACTTGCTTTCCTGAGCCTCATTTCATGCCATCCCAGAAGCGGGCACATCAGACAGATATCTGCGGATGATCGTCCTGGTGGGATGGTGAGATAGGCAGTGTCCTCTCTCTTATAGTTTTACTCTCAACTAACTCTTCGGACACGTCGAGCTGTTAAAAGAATGCTACAGAGATAGTGACCCAGATTTTCTCACACTCCTTTTCTCTTTCAGGTGTTGGTTCAGTTCTATGCTCTTTTCAATTCATTTCCAGTTTTTTTTTGGTGATTCCCAGATGTCTCAATTTCTTTCTCCTCCGACAGTTCCCTTTAGTTTTAACTATTGTTCTCTCCAGTTAGTTGACACACGACGTTCCCTCCAGGGTTCGCCTGGTGCTGTCGGCTCACCTCCGCCACTGCTCAATCTTTCGACGAGCCTGTTTCTTCCGTCCTTCCTTCAGTATAGTGCTCCTTGAACGATACGCTGTCCTGGACACACACGCCGCCTCTCGTCTTCTCTCCCTCTCTCCTCGGCAGCCTCGATACCTCTCTCGTCTGTTGGCCCACGTGTCTTTCTCTCCGAGGTGTTAATCAATGGGGTTGTCTCTCAGATAATGTTTCCTGTCCGTTCCTCTGTCTCTGCCTTCCCTTGTTAATTGTAACACTTTGCCTTCCTGGCTTTGCTTGAGGCTAATGATGAGGGAATTCTTACTGTTGCATTTCAGTTTGTTCGATGCTGTGATGAATAAAAATCCAACTGTTGGCGGAAGTCAGTGGGCCATGTAACATCTGTGGGTAATCGTCGTTTCAGGTTGAAACCTTGCATCCGTTTGTTTCCTACCCAACGTTACAACACCTGCAGTGTCTTGAATGTGGTTATTACCTGTTTGTATGCTACCTTTTCCTGTTGAATATACTGGAAGCTGGTCCGGGGCCGCACTTCATAATAGAGGAATCCAGCAACCACCGTCTGCCAATGCTGGACACCTTAAATTAATAACGTTCAAAAAACACAGGACAGTCCTGAAGGATGGAAAGAGAGCTAGTTAAAATTTCGTGAAAACCTTTCGAACTGGGAAAAGTTGAACATGAAACAAGTTTTAAATTGCAGAGAAAGAGGAGGGGAAGAAGCAGAGTACAAGGGAATGACTGCGATGGGGTGGAGACCTTGAAAGAAGGTGATACAAATGTACTTTAATTTACTTTAATTCTTCACCCAGTTGTAACCAGAGAGCATCTGAAGTAAAAACACAAATTGCTGGGAAAGCTCAGCAGGTCAAACAGTGTCCTTTCTGCAGCAAAGGTAAAGATACAGAACCAACGTTTTGGGCTTGAGCCCTTCATCAAAGTATGAGAAAATGCTGGCAGGCACCTGAACGAAAGAGTGGGGGGGGGGGGTGGAGAAAGGCAGGAGATGATAGGTGGAGAAAGGAGGGAGGGGTCAACAGCAATGATGGGGAAGAGGGATGGCTGGGCAGGTGGAAGAACTGGAAAGGGGAGGGAAAAGAAAAGGCAAGCAGGTTTAATGGAAAGCAGTAAAGTCAAGGTCAATGCCATCTGACTGGAGAGTGCCCAACTGGAAAATAAGGTGGCAATCCTCCAAACAGTGGGTGGTCAGGGAGGGATAGTACACAAGGCTATGGACAGACATGTGAGCACGGGAGTGTGACCTGGAATTGAAATTGTTGGCTACTGGGAGGTTGCTGTTCTTGCGAACAGAGAGGAGATGCTGAGCGAAGTGATCTCTCAATCTGTGACTAGACTCTCCGATGTAGAGAAGGCTACAAAGGGAGCACTGGATGCAGTATATAAGTCATCTGAAAGGGCTGTTTGGGGCCCTGGTCCATGGTGAGGGAGGTGTGGGCGCAAGTATTGCACCTCCTGTGGGCACAGAGGAAGGTGCCGGGGGTGCAATGGGTGGGGAGGGATGAGTGAACAAGGGAACCACGGAGGGAGCAATCTCTGTGGAAGGTCATGAGGAGAGAAGGAAAAATGTGTCTGGTCGTGGGATCCTGTAGTAAGTGCCGGAAATTCTGGCAGAGGGTGGTCGGTGAGGATGAGGGGGATTCTATGTTTCTTGAATCTGAGGGTAGAAGGGGCCAGGGCAGATGAGCGGGAAATAGAGATGCGAGTGAGGGTTGAATTGATGGTGGTGGAGGGAAAGTCACGTTTGTGAAAGAAGATCTGGACTGGAAGACCACATCTTGGGAACAGATGCAGTGGAGATGGAGAAATTGAGAGAAGGGGATGGAATCCTTGCAGGGGTCAGGGTGAGAGGAAGTGTAGTCCAGGTAGTTGTGGGAGTTGATGCATTTGTAGTGTATTCAGTGGAAAGCTTGTCTCCTGAGATGGAGACAGAGAGATCCAGGAAGGGAAGAGTGTTATCAGAGATTGAGCAGGTGAGTTTGAGATTGGGGTAAAAGTTGGCCACAAAGTGGATGAAATTGACAGCGGCATGAGGCAGCCCCAATGTAGTCATCAATATAATGGAGGAAGAATTGAAGGGTCTTACAACAAAGCCTACAAACAGACAAGTGTAGTTGGGACCCATGTGGGTACTTGTGGCTACTCCTTAAATTTGGAGGAAAGAGGATGAATTAAAGGAGTTGTTTAGAGAGAGGACAAGTTCTGCCAGGCAGTGGAGGATGATGGTAGAGGGTAACTGGTCAGGTCTAAGATCTTCTGTGTGGGGGATAGAGGTATAAAGGGATTGGATCATGATGATGAGGTGGTCTGGTTCAGGGAATCTGAAGTAATTGAAGAGATGACAAATTTAGCTTCATTTATTTTTCATTTACAGGCTGTCCCAGCATGATCATCAAATAGTTCAAATTTAACTAACTTAATGGTGTCATCCAGTTTCAGCTTGTTCTCACCCTTCTTGATCCCTTCCTTCAGTGTTTATATTGTCAGAATGTTTATCTGGATTCAGGTTTTGGGTGAGTAGATTTTTTTTTGTTACCTTGGTCCATCTTAACAGCTGCTTATATAATCCACACCCTATGATACCTCTAGATTTGATTATCCTAATGGACCCCAGAGCTCTTAAATCAATTTGAACTCCTCATAATTTTGAAACTCCTACAATTTAGTCAATGCCTCATACCTTCTTATGTACATTGATTCCTGGTTAAGCATTGCAAGGAATTGTCTTCCTTGCTTATCTTGATATCCTACCCTTGTAACTTCCTCCAGCCCTACAATCCTCTAAGATATTTTGTTGTCCCCTAATGTTGATTGCTTGGTCAGGCGATTCACTAACAGTGAACAAAAGTTAAAGAATTTCATGTATGTTACACTCTAAATGTTGTATTACATGACAATAATGGAACCTTTACCTTTTCTAGTATGTAAATACTCCAGCTTTAGTGATTGTGACATGGTTACCAAGGTTGTATGTGAATTCCTTCCTCAAACCTCTCTGCTTCTTTCCTGAGAAGCTCCTGAAATGCCTTTTTTTTTAAACCAAGCTTTTGGCTGTCTGTGTAAGTACAATTTTTTCATCAAATGTAGGTGCATAATACCTCTGTGCCATGCAGCTTGGTACATTTAACACTGTTAGGGATGTTAACTGACGTGAAATTTGTTCTTAATTATATTTATATTGGAAAGAGTTATGGAGCCACTTGGTGGTTGTTAGCACGTAGTGCATTGTTTACAATGTGAAGCAATGAACATTCACTTTGAATCATGTGCACTTTATTTAAAGACAGATTGCATTCAAGAGTCCGATATCTTGAATCTGGAAGTTAATGTTTTCAAGCTCATGTGTTTTCTGCACAACTAAAGGGGAAAGAGATCAAGATCAGGATGGGACAAGTCCTTTAATATATCATCAGCTTTCCTGACATGCAGGAAGGTATTGAGAGAGTCAATAGGAGAGGATAGTTTTCATGAGGATGACCGAGCTGTGTTCATAACTCTCTGCAGTTTCTTAAAGTCTTCGACAGAGCAGCTTCCGTACCAAGTTGTAATGCATCCAGACAGGGGCATGCTGAATTTCCTGAGGCTTCCTCATGAAGTAGAGTTGTTTGTGAGCTTATACGGTCATGGCATGGTTTTTTTTTTTGGTTTTTTTTTAATTTTTTATTTTTCACACCATAAATCACATTAGCCATGATATACACTATTTCTTTTTCACACATATACAGTGACTTTTTCTCCCCCCCCCCCCTCCTCCCATGCCACCCCCCCCCACCCCCCTCTCATCCATTTTAGGTATACAATCTAGGTTGCATTAAGCCAGTCAGACAATGTTGTCATTCAACAAAAATACACCAGAAATTCTACTGAGTCCATTCTTTTCTTTCCTTCTCCTTCCATCAACTTAGGTAATGTTTGTCCCCGGTAGGTTTTCGCTATTGTATTTAATGTAAGGCTCCTATACTTGTTCGAATATTTCAATATTATTTCTTAACCTATATGTTATTTTTTTCTAATGGAATACATTTATTCATTTAAGTTTAGTAGTTTCTTCCTTTTAATTTGGTTATGTATTCCATTAATATTTAAAGTCATATAGTTCAGCGTAGCCCTTTTATATTTTCAACTCTTTATAAGACAACATTCCTACAACATCCAACATTTTCCTTATTCTCCTATTTCTATCTTATTTATCCCCAATCTCCCCTTCCCCTCCTGAGTTGTCCTTTATCCCTTGTCGGACAACCACATCTCCCCTCTCCATTTGGATTTGCGATTCCACTCGCAAGCGTCAACTGATTTTGCAGTGACCGCTATTTCCCCCCACCCCGCCCCCCAGAAAAGATTTCACTTTTCATATGTCACAAAGGTCACTCTTTTAATTCCCTCCTTATTCTCTCTATTCCATTACCTTCCCTTATTAATTCTTGTCTATACTATCTATATTTTCCTCTAAGTACAGATACATTCACGTATGCACATTATCTCTATTCACTCTTATACCTCTTTACCCGCATACATATCAATCGTGATCATTTTTACTCTCATTACCCGTCTTCATCCCTCAGTCTATTTTTGTCTTTACCCACATACATATCCATCGTGATCATTTTAACTCTCATTACCCGTCTTCCTCCCTCAGTCTATTTTTGTAATTGTTCTGCAAATTTTCGTGCTTCTTCTGGATTCGAGAATAGTCTGTTTTGTTGTCCTGGAATGAATATTTTCAATACCGCTGAATGCTTTAGTATAAATTTATACCCTTTCTTCCATAAAATCGCCTTTGCTGTATTGAACTCTTTTCTCTTCTTTAGGAGTTCAAAACTTATATCTGGATAAATGAAGATTTTTTGCCCTTTATACTCCAGTGGTTTGTTGCCCTCTCTTACTTTTTCCATTGTCTTCTCCAGTACCTTTTCTCTTGTAGTATATCTTAGGAATTTTACTACAATAGATCTTGGTTTTTGTTGTGGTTGAGGTTTAGAGGCCAATACTCTATGTGCCCTTTCTATTTCCATTTCTTGCTGTAGTTCTGGACATCCTAGGGTCTTAGGGATCCACTCTTTTATAAACTCCCTCATATTCTTGCCTTCTTCATCTTCCTTAAGGCCCACTATCTTTATGTTATTTCTTCTGTTATGGTTTTCCATTGTATCTATTTTTTGAGCTAGTAGTTCTTGTGTCTCTTTAGTTTTTTTATTAGATTCCTCCAATTTCTTTTTTAAGTCTTCTACCTCCATTTCTGCTGCTACTGCCCGCTCTTCCATCTTGTCCATTTTCTTTCCCATTTCTGTTAAGGTCATCTCTATTTTATTTATTTTCTCTTCTGTGTTGTTTATTCTTTTTCTTAAATCCTTAAATTCCTGTGTTTGCCATTCTTTAAATGACTCCATGTATCCTTTAATAAGAGAAAGTATATCCTTTATCTTGCCTTTCTTTTCTTCTTCTATTTCACTGTACTCTTCCTCTTCCTCTTCCTCTGGGTTGGCCATCTGTTGTTTCTTTGGTGCCCTTTCCTCCTCTTCTTTCTTGTTTCTATTGTCTTCTGTGGTCTCTTCTTGCTGCAGGTGTTCTGCAGCTGTCGTTGCCGGCTGTGGAGATCGACTCCCCAGCTGGTCCCCCCTCCCGTCGGTGTGTTTTTTTTCATTCGCATCGCGCATGCGCGATTCTTCGCGCATGCGCGATTGCGCACTTTTACTCGGCTCTGCGAGCCATTTTTGTAGTCCATTATTTACTGACCTGAGGGAGCGGGTTTCTCTGTCCACAGCGGGCCTCTTCGGACAGGTAAGGCCTTCACCTTTTTCCTCCTTTGTCTTCTCTTCCTCTCTTCTTACCGTTGCTTTCGATTTTTCTTTTTTTGTCGCCATCTTCTTTCCACCTTTATACTCACTTTTCTGTAACTTTTATTTCTGTGCCTTTGTGTTTTCCTTTGTTTTTCCCGACTTTTCTGGAAAGGGCTGGAGTTCACCGTCCGGCCACTACTCCATCACGTGACTCCTCCTCCGGTCATGGCATGGTTGATGATGATATTCACTCACCAGAACTTTAAGCTGTCCGCCATCTCCATCTGATATAGCCAGGCACACATAGCCCCTCATTACCCAACCCTGTTTCCTGAAGTTAATGACCAGCTCCTTTATTTTGATGATATTGAGAGTGAGTTTGTCGAGACATGGTGCTATCTTATTCCTGCAGCCTAGTTAATCATTGTTTAAGATCTGGCCCGTGAAAGTAGTGTCATCAGCAAACATATAAATGGAATTAAGATATATTTGGCCCCACAGTCATTGGTGTATAGGAAGTACAGTAGGAGGCTGAATCTTTAGCCTGGCAGGGCACTGGTGTTAAAGATTGTTGTGGAAAAGGTGCTGTTGCCAATCATCACTGATTATATGAAAATTGGGTATTAAAGCTCGAAAATGGGTTTATTTGGGAATATGATGTTCAATGCAGATTGACAGTCAATCAATGCACCTCTGAGAGTGGTGTTCTTGCTATCAGGGTCAGATGGAGACAGCTCTGACAAAGAACGATGTTGTACTCTACTCAACTCTTTGAGAGACATTGAAATACCAAGCCATGGCACACTCATGAGATCAGAATAAGGGAGATTAGGATGACACAATTGACTTAGCCATTAGCACAACACAGTTACAGTGCCAGCTGTCAGGACCAGGGTTTGAATCCTGTAAGGAGTTTGTGCATTTTTCCCATGTCTGCATGGGTCTTCCATGGGGGGCTCTGGTTTCCTCCCACTGTTCAAAACATGCTGGGGTCCAGATTAATTGGGTGTAAATTGGGCGGCACGAACTTATAGGCCAAAATGGCCCGTTACCGTGTTGTATGTCTAAATTTAAATCAATGTATTATATAGGGGTGTGAAATTACCAAGTGACCGTGAACAATAGCATTCTGGATTTTGTTAAAACCTTTCCTCTAGTTTTGTCTCTCTCCCCTTTTCCCTCTATCTCCCTTCACAGAGCCAAAATCAATTCTCCCCTTTCCTCATATAATTTCCAATAAACACTTTCTGGCTGTTGGTCTGGACTCCCACACCTCCTATTCTTCTCTCCCTTCTATAATTCAGGCTCCTGCCTGCTTTTGGTTTATACCTTGAAAAATGTCTCAGACCCAAAACGTCGGTAATAAATCTTTACCTCCAATGGACACCAAGTTCCTCCAGCATTTATGACAATAAAGGAGCCTTGAAATCTTGACCTGCTAAGCTCCTGCAAAAACTATTTGCACAAGTAGTGAAATTCAATCATTCTCATTGGGGGCCATACCACTCCCCTGGGAGCCAAAACACATTTGGGGGTGGGGGGGGGTCACAGACTAAAATCATAAAATTTTCTTTACATTATTTATGTACCTGTAGTCAGGAGAGAAGTACAGTAGAAAATATCTAAACTACTGCTTCACAGGCAAGAGGAGCCATAAAATTTGAGCAGAGTCCTAAGGGGCATAACCAAAAAACAGGTTGAGATTGGCTGCTGTAGATGCTGGAATAGATTTTTTAAATTTATAGATTTAGATGTACAGAACAGTAACAGGCCATATCAGCCCAGCAGTCCATGCCACCAAATTAACCTACACCCCTGGTATGTTTTGAATGGTGGGAGGAAACCGGAGCCACTGGGGAAACTTAAGCAGACACGGAGAACATACAAAGTCCTTACATTCGAACCCTGGTCCCGATCGCTGGCGCTGTCAAGGGATTGAGGTAACCGCAATGCCAACCATGCTGCCCCTACGTAAACAAAGAGAGGTTGGTGGCACTCAGTGGATCATGTTGTATTCATTGAGTGAAATGATCAGTCTACAATTCAAATAGGCATCCTTTATTGAAAGAGAGTGAGCAAAATGTCTCCTCATTGGAGCCAATGTGACAGAAGAAATGAACGGAACTCAAGTTTATAGCCACCTGATTGCACAAGTACAACCTGGTGAAACAGCGTTTTCTGATCCTCGGTGCAAAACATATATGCATTCATATATACAAATAAATAAATATTGTTTTGTGAATATGAGAGTCTCGGGTGGTGAGTGTGAGCAGTTCCTTAGATCATTCAGCATTCTCACTGCCCATGGGAAGAAGCTGTTTCTCAGTCTGGTGATGCCTCCGATACTTCTGTAACTCTTTCCTGATGGGAGCAGTTGAAAAATGCTGTATGCTGAGTGGAAGGGGTCCTCAATGATTTTGTGCTCCCTCTTCAGAAAACAATCCTGCTAGATCATGTTGACGTGGGGAGGGGTGGGCGGCATGAGGCTCCAGTGTCCTCTCTACCACTCTTATGGTCCTGTGGATTGAACTGCAATCTATCCCTCTGCAGCAACCAGGACACTCTTGATAGGTTCTGCAGAAGGTTGACGTAATGATGGCCAGTAGTCTTGCTCACCTCAATCTTCTCAAGAAGTGCAGTTGCTGTTGTGCCTTCCAAGGAACTTGGTGCTCTCCACACTGTTCACTACAGAAATGTTGATATGTAGTGGAGGGTGCTCATTCATAGTTCTCCTGAAGTCCACAATCACCTCCTTCGTCTTGTCCTCACTGAGACTCTGGTTGTGACTCTTGCACTGATTCATGAGATTTTCCACCTCTTCTCTGTAGTACAACTCATCGATGTTGCTGATGAGGCCGACTATTATCTCCACACGTGATGACCTTGTTGGAGCTGGGTCTGGTGATGCATTCGTGAGTCATTAGCAGGAACAGGAGTGGGCCAAGCACACAACCCTGAGATGCACCAGTGCTCAGTGTGACGGTGCTACTGATCCAGACAGACTGAGGTCTTTTCCATGAGGAACTCCAGAATTAAGTTACAGAAAGGGGTGTTGAGTTCCAGTGAGGCTGCTTCTTCACCAGCCTCTACGAAATGATCGCATTAAACGCTGAGCTGAAGTTGATGAACAGCACCCTGGCCTATGAGGCATCATTCTCCAGGTGAGTCAGGACCGAGTGAAGAGACAAAGCTATAGCATCATCTGTGGAACTGTTACCTCTAGAGGGAAATTGAAATGGGTCCAGCATCTCTGGGAGATGTGCTGTGATGCGTTCCATCACTAGACACTCAAAGCATTTCACAATGGTAGCAGTCAGTGTCACAGGGCAGTTGTTATTGAGGTCTGTTATTTGTTATCCTCTTGGGTACTAGAATGATGGTGGCCATCTTGAACCCTGTGGGAATGATGGCTGCTGCAGTGCGATTTTGAAGATGTCTGTGAAAACTTCCATCATTTGATCTACACTGTTATGTTGTCTGTTCCCGCAGCCTTGCGTATAGGGTTCTCCTCACCTTGGCTGCAGTTATGTTGGGGGTCCATTCATTAAGGGGACACGGAGATTTCTTCAACATCATCTTGGTTTTCTCATCAAAATGCGCATAGATGTTCAGTCTGTCAGAGAGAGGTGTCCGGAATGGAGAGAATGGAATGGAATCTTTATAGCAGGGAGGATGCAAGTGGGCTTGTACTGGATGTCAGTGGCCAACCTATCCCTCAAGATGGAGTGAGAACCAGAAAGGTAAAGGTTATATGGAAGTGAGAGCAAGAAGGAAACTGGCACCACAAGTGATAAAAGTTTGGATTTCTGCATGAATGAAGATGGTGGTTTTCTTGAAACAAGTGGCAGGCCTAGATTGAAGATATCTGTAAATGTATCCATCAATTGATCTGCATGCTTTCTGTGTGCTTCCATGTTCAGAAGCATGTAGTTTTTTTTTGTTTTTTTTTAAATTTTTTATTTTTCACACCATAAATCACATTAGCCATGATATACACTATTTCTTTTTCACACATATACAGTGACTTTTTCTCCCCCCCCCCCCCCACCACCCTCCCTCCTCCCAAGCCACCCCCTCTCATCCATTTTAGGTATACAATCTAGGTTGCATTAAGCCAGTCAGACAATGTTGTCATTCAACAAAAATACACCAGAAATTCTACTGAGTCCATTCTTTTCTTTCCTTCTCCTTCCATCAACTTAGGTAATGTTTGTCCCCGGTAGGTTTTCGCATGTAGTTGATGTAAATGGCACCTCTCTACTGGCTCCCTGGCTTTGCTTTGTACTCTGTGATGGCAAGTTCGCTTAGCTTAGTCCCCAATTGCTCATGATATTCTCCTGGGATTTGAGTCTGGTGCAATGCTTCCTGGCTTCCCTGATGGCATTGAGAAGATTGTATTTGGACTTCTTGCAAAGGGCCAGGTTTCCTGATTTGAATGCTTCTAGCCTGGGTTTCATCCATAGTTTCCAATTGGAAAACACTTTTATTGTCTTCTTGGTTATGCAGTCTTCTATGCAGGATGAATCGGCAAGAAAGAAAAGGGCGTGGGGTAGCATTGATGGTGAGAGAAGGGACCAACACGATTGACAGGAAGGATATTAACTCGGAAGATGCAGTATCTATATGGGTAGAACTGAGGAATAGCAAGGGGTGGAAAACATTAGTGGGGGTGGTATATAGGCCTGCAAATAGTAATGTAAATGTGAGGGAAGGCATAAAAAGAGAAATTAGAGAAGCGTGCAATAAGGAAACAGCTGTCATCATGGGAGATTTTAATTTACATATAGATTGGACTAGCCAAATTAGTAAAAACACTGAGGAGGAGGAATTTCTTGAATGTTTACGGGACGGTTATCTAGACCAATATGTCGAGGAACCAACTCGGGAACAGGCCATTTTAGACTGGGTATTATGCAATGAAAAGGGGCTAATCAGCAATCTTGTTGTACGAGGCCCTTTGGGTAGGAGCGATCACAATATGATCGAATTCTCACTCGACATGGAGAGTGAAGAAATTAAAACCGAGACTAAGGTCCTCAATTTAAATAAAGGGAATTATGATGGTATGAGACGGGAGTTGAGTAAGATTGATTGGGTGGTGTTTATGGGGGGATTGATGGTGGATAGACAATGGAAAGCATTCACTGATCTAATGGAAGAATTGCAGAATCGTTTATACCGGTTTGGCATAAAAATAAACCAAAAAAGGTGACTCAACCATGGATAACAAGGGAAATTAGAGACAGCATTAGGACCAAAGAGAGAGCATATCAAGTGGCCAAAAAAAGTACCAAATCTGAAGACTGGGAACAGTTCAAGATGCAGCAAAGGAGGACAAAGGGATTAATCAAGAGGGCAAAAATAAATTATGAAAGTAAGCTTGCGGCAAACATAAAAACCAACTGCAAAAGCTTTTATAGATATGTCAAGAGGAAAAGATTGGTGAAATCCAGAGTAGGTTCCTTGCAGTCAGAATCAGGGGGAATAAGGAAATGACAGACCAATTAAATTCTTACTTTAGTTCCGTTTTCATAAGAGGATACAAATATTCTCCCAAGGATGTTGGGAAACATCAAGACTAATGCAAGAGTGGAGCTGAAAGAAATCAGTATCTCTAAGGACATAGTTGGGGAAATTGAAGGGATTGAAGGCCGATAAATCCCAAGGGCCTGATAATCTACATCCTAGGGTACTTAAGGAAGTGGCCATTCAGATAGCAGATGCTTTAAGAATTATTTTCCAGAACTCGATAGACTCAGGATCAGTTCCCATGGATTGGAGGGTAGCTAATGTTACCCCACTATTTAAAAAGGGGGGTAGAGAAAAAGCGGGGAATTATAGGCCGGTGAGCCTTACATCAGTAGTGGGCAAAATGATGGAATCCATTATTAAGGATGTAATAGCATATGACTAGCAGAGAAGGGATCGCTCAGAGTCAACATGGATTTACAAAAGGTAAATTATGCTTGACAAATCTATTGGAATTCTTTGAGATGGTGACAGGTAAAATAGATGGGGGAGAGCCAATGGATGTGGTGTACCTGGACTTCCAAAAGGCCTTTGATAAGGTCCCACATAAACAAAGGGGTAGCTTCACAGTTAAATATTCCAGGTCAAAGGACCAGGTGCTAACCAGGACACATTTGAACACCATTGGAAAGTAAACACCACCACCTCTTTCTTTACCTGAGGATTGTGCATCCTATCCAGTGGATTGATAAGCCCTCTAATTGTAATGCATTGTCAGACGTGAGAAAGTAAGTCTTAGATTTCTTTTGGGGCCGAAGACCTGTTGATGGTTTTAATGGAGAACACTCTGAAGCAGAGCATGGCATACTCTTAACTCTCTTTGAAAGGCAAGTGCAGCGTTATATTCGTCCAATTTATTCTCTACGGCTTAGACATTTGCAAAGAACATATGGGGAGAGAGGCCTTAAAACCATTCCTTTCATCCTCACCTTCAGACCAGAGTGCTTGCCCTGTTTTCTGGATTGGGGGCTGTTGTTCGGCTCTGGAACTGGCAGTAGGTCCTTGCATTCCCTCAGGTTTCTTTAGCTAGCCGGGAGTACAAAGGTCGAGTCTGTGGATCATGGCAGGACTCTGTGGCTCTGGGATGAGGAAGGGTGTGGGAATCTGGGGGTGGGGGGGGGGGGGGTGGGGAGAACCACCTTCCAGCTTGTAATATTTCTCAATTTCAGAACATGTCATCTTCCAAGAGAAGTGAACCTCGATATTCCGAATTGTTTCCTATTCATCCAAATAAATCAAACTTCGTAATTACAGCTGTAAAGTTTTAATTTTTCATTGATAAAAGCAAATAAAAATTTTCATAGATTTGCACTTCATAACGATGAGTAAAACCATGCATATTGTCAACTTCAAACAAATATTAATGAATTAAAATGATAAGAAATGATTAATAATGATGATCATTCCAAGAATGAAGAGAGAACTCCCGGACTGTTTGGATATTACGACATATGATGTCATAGTATGGTAACTCTACAAAAACAATTAATCCTTAAAGAAAATGTTATAAAACAACCATACATCATAAACACAAGGTTTTAACCTCTACAGGAACCTCGAGGTTAAATTGGGTCTTTGGGCTGGTTGTGACTGAAATATAAACATATGTCTATTGTGGAAATTTACATCATGGCCTGGTTTAGTAACTCAAGTGCCCAGGAATACAGAAGGCGATAGAAGTGGCAAACATAGCCAAATCCATCATTGACACTAGCACCTTTTATACTGCAAAACTCCGCTATTCCCATAGACGTGACCTGTTTTAGGAAGCTGGCTTGCGTGTTCATACAAAACCAATAAAAAGCGGACTCTGGAAGTCAAATAAGCTCCACCGCTGAGACTACCTACCTGAGTTGGATCGAAAACCACCTTGCGATTCTTTCAGTGTTCAGAAGGCGAATAAAACCCAGCTTTCAAGATATGTGTGAAAGGGGCTACGGACTCCTGTCCCCTTTGGACATCAACATGAGGCACTGGCTCAAAAAAGCAACTGAGTGGGATTAGGCAGAAAAATGGTTTGGCACAGATTTGAAGGGCCAAATGGCCTGTTTCTGTGCTGTAATGTTCTATGGTTCTATGACATTACAAAGGATAATCCCAGCCACACTCTCTTCTCTATGCTCCCTTCAAGCAGAACTTACAGAGGCTGAGGTCTAGCACGTTTAGGTTCTGTTAGCATTTACTGTGTTAGTGTATTTAACATTCTTTTGTAGCAAGCACACTTCAGTACATCTGTAATTGTGATTATGTATCTGACAATAAATGCTCATTTATTTATACATTTTTAATTTATTTTGGAACTTTGATGCTTTCAGTTTGTTTCTCTTTCTTCTTTGGCTTGGCTTCGCAGACGAAGATTTATGGAGGGGTAATGTCCACGTCAGCTGCAGGCTCGTTTGTGGCTGACAAGTCTGATGCCGGACAGGCAGACACGGTTGCAGCGGTTGCAAGGGAAAATTGGTTGGTTGGGTTAGGTGTTGGGTTTTTCCTCCTTTGTCTTTTGTCAGTGAGGTGGGCTCTGCGGTCTTCTTCAAAGGAGGTTGCTGCCCGCCGAACTGTGAGGCGCCAAGATGCACGGTTTGAGGTGATATCAGCCCTCTGGCAGTGGTCAATGTGGCAGGCACCAAGAGCTTTCTTTAGGCAGTCCTTGTACCTCTTCTTTGGTGCACCTCTGTCATGGTGGCCAGTGGAGAGCTCGCCATAGAACACGATCTTGGGAAGGCGATGGTCCTCCATTCTGGAGACGTGACCTACCCAGCACAGTTGGATCTTCAGCAGCGTGGATTCGATGCTGTCGGCCTCTGCCTTCTCGAGTACTTCGACGTTAGGAATGAAAGCGCTCCAATGAATGTTGAGGATGGAGCGGAGACAACGCTGGTGGAAGCGTTCTAGGAGCCGTAGGTGATGCCGGTAAAGGACCCACGATTCGGAGCCGAACAGGTGTGCGGGTACGTCAACGGCTCTGTATACGCTGATCTTTGTGAGGTTTTTCAGTTGGTTGTTTTTCCAGACTCATTTGTGTAGTCTTCCAAAGGCGCTATTTGCCTTGGCGAGTCTGTTGTCTATCTCGCTGTCGATCCTTGCATCCGATGAAATGGTACAGCCGAGATAGGTAAACTGGTTGACTGTTTTGAGTTTCTACCATCTATTTATTTCACTTAGTCAATTTCTAACCCCTTTCTCAACTCCCATTCTCCTGATAAACTGCGTCAACTCCCCCTAAAAGCCCTAGAAAGTACCCCGGCAAGGATATTGGTCCTGGTCCGACCGAGGAGCAACCCATCCGATTACTTTAGGCCCTAACTGCCTGAAAAACAGAGCCCAGGCCTCAAAGACCTGAAGTCATAGTCTGTGGACTTCTCCTGAGACTGCCACATTTGAAGCCCTTATTTTAACCTCTTTATCAGGTCCCGTACACTCTCCCAGTAAAAATACCACAGCTAATACGATATAAACCGACTGAAGTGCCAAGGATTAGCACAGCTCTCAAGACAACATCAACTCCCTCCTTGTCCTCGGCCACGTGCTCCCTTCCGAGTGTGCGCGGCAGCTGCTCGTGACGTGTTTCCGGTCGCTGTTGGCCTGGTGACGGAGATTGATTGAAGAGAAGCTTGAGCTGCTGAGAAAGTTGATCGAAGACCTTGGCCTGTGAGTAAAAGGGGATCAGGCTGCCTGATCCTCCTCTGAGCTATTATAGAGCGGGTTAAGCCCATGGTTTGCTGCAGTGGAACCAGTTCTCGGCCTGTTGCAGGAACCGGAGTGGAGTGCGAACTTGTTGCGCTGTTACCTCCTCCTCCTCCTCCCTCACCTCCACTGAATTGCACCCGTCGTGGACAGAGTTTTCGGAACATCGCTTGTTTAAATTAAGCAGCTTCATCCTGGACCTCTTACATCGGTTACGTGCCCTGGCCTAGACGATTGGAATTTTTGAAACGGGTCCTTTTTTTATATGCAATTCCTCTGATTAAATGTTAATGCATCTGGTGTGAGAATAATTCTAAGTCGGTTGTCACAACTAGTTGGCGATAAGTGCAATTCCTGTTACAAAAGAATGATTATTCGAGCTTGAAAGTTAACTTCCAAACCTGACCCCTGAAAACTTTAATCAGCGAAATCTCGATCAATGGGAGAACCGCACTCTGGTGTTTCATAAATTCTGAATTAATTCGGAAACCAAAGATTAGGTCGTCTCTGAACTGTTCTCAACATCGCATATAAGGAGGAGTTGTCTGGTTTTGCAGAGTAAATTTTGTGAGAATAATTAATTAATCCCAAAAATGAAATTAATTGAACCAGTATTACTATGGATTACAGATTAAAAATAAGCGATTTGCTTTTAAGGGGAAGCCAAGCAAATTAACTATTTCTGTTGCTTTCTTGATCTTTCAAGGAGAATGATCTCCCTCCACTTTAAAAATATTTCTAAAGAGCTAGTCCCAACTCTGGCGGAAAATTCTAAAGGTTTTCTACACTGCAAGAAATTTCCATGTGCTTCAACTTTAAGTGACCAGTCCTTTCAGTAGAAATAATATTCCCTTGGTTGAGACCCCTCACCGACGTCATTCTTCTCTATGGCCTTAGTATGTTTCAAAAGATCACGCCGCCTTCTAAACTCCGAAGAATACGGGCTTAATCTATTTTGTTCCTCTTGATAAAGCTGTTCCCTCATTCTCAGAATTAGACTGTCTTTAATGCTACTATATCCTTTTGTAAGTGAGGGGGCTAGAACGATGTGGCCTTCTGCATATGTGGCCTCACCAACATTCACTGCGGAGCTGGCACAATGGTAAAATGGTCTCGTGTTGTTTTTATGAAGGGAGTAATTGCCATTTAGATGGTATACAACATGTAAGTAAAAAAAGTGTATTTTACTGTTTTGTGGTAGAGTAGAAGATGAATTTACTATATATTGCTGTATTGTTTAAATTCATTTTTTCTTCCTGTTAACTGAAATTGAATAGTAACTAAGGCGTTTGGAACTAAAGGGGAAAAGCAGTATTATTGTTGGTTAATACTAATATATAAATGCTACTTTTGTTATTTAAAAATAAACAATTTGGTTGGTTATCCCTTGGATAAAGTGCAATATATTTGGCTATGACTTAAGTATTTAAAATTACTTAAAAGTTTCTTAGTCAATTATCTTGAGCTCTGTGAGTTGCCTGCTTTTTATTAGTGAGAGGCCCATTCAGTATCCCACTTTCCTGCATTATTTCCCTTTTCCTCTGTGCCTTTTTTATTCAAGTATCTATGTGGATGCCTCTTAAATGCTGTTACTGCTCTTGTCTCTACCAGCTCATTTCAGATACAAGCAGTATACTGTGTGGAAAAATTTCTCTGATTCCCCCCCCCCCCCCCCCCCCCCCCTTAAATCTGTAGTTTTAGTCCATGGGAAGCAGATTCTGGTTATATACCCTATCTATGCCTCTTAATGTTATATACTTCCGACATGTCACCTCTCAGCTTTTGCTTGAGGGGGAAAATAGATGCAGTCTATCTAATTTATTTTAATTCAAGCTCCCATCATCCAGTGCTCTTTTAATGATCCTCCAATCCACAGCCTAATCTATAAATCTGGTCTTTCAGAAGACTGACTTGTTTCAGTATTAATACACCGGGACACATGCTTGCTGTTGTTTTAGAACATAGAACAATACAGCACAGTACAGGCCCATTCAGCCATTGATATTGTGCCAACCTATGTATTCCTTTCTTTAAAAAAAATATACTAAACCCTCCCTACTTCGCAACCCTCTATTTTTCTTTCATCCATGTATCTAAGAGTCTCTTAAATACCCCCAATGTTTCAGCCTCTACCACCATCCCTGGCAAGGCATTCTAGGCACCCACAACTATGTTTTTATTTAAAAAAGCACTTTACTCCTGATCTCTCTCCTAACATTCCCTCCCTTAACTTTGTACATGTGTCCTCTGGTGTTGGCTGCTCCTGCTCCGGCTGTCCACCTTATCTGTGCTTCTCATAATCTTGTAGACATCTATCAAGTCTCCTCTCATCCTTCTACATTCCAAAGGGAAAAGTCCAAGCTCTGCTAACATTGCCACATAAGACTTGTTTTACAATCCAGAAAACATCCCAGTAAATCTCCACTGCACCTTCTCCATAGCTTCCTAGCTTTCACATTCTTTCTGTAATGACGTGACCAGAACTGAACACAAAATTCTAAGTGTAGTCTCACCAGAGATTTGTAGAGTTGCAACATGACCTCTCTATTCCTGAATTCAATCCTATTAATGAATCCCAGCATCCCATAGGCCTCCTTAACTATCCTATCAACCTGTGTGATTACCTTGAGGAATGTATGTATTTGGACTCCAAGGTTCCTCTGTTCATCTGCACTCTTAAGTAACTGACCATTAATCCTGAAATCCATCTGTCACTTTTCTGCCTAACTGTGTATCTGTCTATATCCTTTTGTAACCATCCACAACTCTTTCAACCTTTGTGTCATCCGCAAACTTACTGACCCATCATTCCGCCGCTTCATCCAGGATATTTTCTTAATAAGATAACTTTGAATCTTATCCCATTTAAAACTATTCATAGTTTTCATTTCAATTATTTTATTACTGCATTCAACCATGGGGTCTGACCACATTGGAATGATATGTATGTGGGGCCAGCCATCTTTGCAAGCAGTTGCTTTCATCAGAGATTTGAAGTATTGTGTAATTTGCTTTAGCCTACGACCCAAGGACCTCGCTGCCACGTCCCAGCTTGCTTGGCCACGGCACACGAACCATGGGTGTAAAGGGTGGGGCCAGTACTGCGCTCACTGCACTCCACCTAAAAGCTCCTTTGCGCAGGCCCGAGGACATGTCCACGTCCTTCCCCTCCACATCCTCCCTCTCAAAAGATGCTCACAAACTCAAGCTAACATGCTGAAACATCAGAACCATGCTAGACAAGGCTGACAGCCACCGACCTGAAGAGGAAAAACCCAACACCCAACCCCAACCAACCAATTTTCCCTTGCAACCGTGTCTGCCTGTCCCGCATCGGACTTGTCAGCCACAAACGAGCCTGCAGCTGACGTGGACATTACCCCTCCATAAATCTTTGTCCGCGAAGCCAAGCCAAAGAAAAAAGAAGAAGCCTATGACAACATTGGCAACATGGATAGAATATTGCTGCTTGAAGTAGCAGGATAGTGACGTGATGTGCAAGGAAGTTGCCATACTATAGGGGAAATAACAAGTATCTTTGGACTGAGAAACAGCAACTTCAGTTCTTTTATTGAAGCTAAGTTGTAGGGAAGACTAATGTGGAGTGAGTAAGGGAACAAAAGGATTGTTAGTGATAAGTTGGAGACAAACGGACAGAATGATGCAAGTGGTCATTCTGAAGCTCGGAGCTGATTGTGAGAACTTGTTGAATGCAGTTGATCTGTCTAGCTTAAGAATGAAAACATCATTAGGAATGGGGATTATACAGATATTGACATAAAGGACATTTTAGAGTTGTAAATCGTAGTTGATTTATTTGGTGGTGTAGAATCTTTTAGTCATGAATAAATTACCAGGCCCAGATAAAATAACACCCACACTCTCAAAAGATGCAAGGAAGGGAATAGCTGGATGCTGACTATAATCTTGCAGCACTCTGGTTACAGATGTGATGCTGGAAGGCATCTGATATCATCTTGTTCTATCCCTTCTCCCTATTTTAAACAAGTAACCTAGGCCAGGCAGCCTGATGGTTGTAGCGTACAAACTATTAAAAAAAATCTAAAGGGTTGCCTAGAGAGGCATGGGTTTATTGATGGTAGCATGAATTCTGAATTCAAATTTTTAAATCCGATAACAAAGGTAAAGCACTTGATGCCTTAATTTTAGGACAGGATAGTTGAACAAGAAATGAGAAGTCCAAGGAAAATTGGCAAGTTGTGTTAAGAATTGATGGCACAAAAAGCAAAGGTGAAAGGGAATTTTAGTGATGAATTTGTCATAACAGGAATAGGGTTGGTATAAGGCATTGTGCTTCTTGTGCTATACTTGAGTGATTTGGATTAGAATTTAGGAATTCCCTTTCAGAAATTTGATGCCAAAATTGGAGAAGGGTCCTGACCTGAAATGTTGACTGTCTGTTTTTCTCCATGGATGCTGCTGGATCCAGCCAGAGTCCTTCCAGCTCTTCTTTAGTTGATATCAAAATTGCTCAAGGTTGAAGGCAGGGATGTTCAAAGCTACAGGAATATATCAATGGAATGGTTAGGTGAGGATGAAAGAAGCAAAAGAAATTCAGTCTGCAGAATTGAAAAGGATACATTTTAAGTAGACACAAACCTGTAGACTATTCACCCCCTTGTGCATGCTCTGCCATTAACTAAAATCATGGTAAATCATTTACTTGTACACCACTTTGCTCTCTAATCTCGTATCCCTTGATTTCTGCCATTTAGAAAAATACATTGGTTATTGAACTTGCTCAGCAATTGAGTCTCAGAAGTCTTCTGGGTGAAGATATTTTCTCAGAAGAGATGAGGGATTTGGGAACAATAAAAACAATGCTGGGATAACTCAACTGGTCAAGCAGTATTTATGGAGCCAGAAGTTGTATATTGACATTTTTAGTCACAACCCTGCATCAGGACAGACCAGAGTAGAGAATGCATAATCAATAGGATGCTGAGAAGTGCAGAGAAAGCTGAATGCACATCTACAAATCTCTGTAGTGGCAGGATTAGTAGTTCACAGCAAAAAGGATTCTTGTTTTAATTCCCTGAGGACAATATACCAGAAAGAACTGTGCAAAGGGTTTAGAGCCAAAATGTTGTTTAATTTGTATTGTAACGGATCTGTTAATATGAATCCTTCATTTAATGTTGGAACTATATTTTATCTAAAACTTTATTTAAAGATTTTATCACATGAATAAAACAAAAAAATTACATTTAAAGAAAAAGAAAAATAAAGTAATTTTTACAACACAGCATTAATGACCTAACTTAAGTCAGTCTAACCCCCCCATATATACGGCCACTTTAAAAAAAAAATCTATATATATTTTAAAAAAAACCCCACCCTTCCCCCCAAAATAAAGAGCGAAGAATTAATAAAGTTAGTAATATATATAAAAAAACACTCACAAACAAAAAAAAACAAATAAAAATACTAGTTAAAAAAAAGTTATCAAATCTAAAATATCACACATAAAACATATTTAAGTCAAACTTAATTGACTATATTTTATTTAGATATGGTTTTATAAGATAGTTTGGATGGTTACCGGTACACAAAGACAACACATTAGCACTTTAAACACATGTTTCTTTGAGATGAAAATGGATGCTGATTGAAGTTGGTCAAGAAGATTAAAAGGATTTATGATGGTTCTTGAGATATTGAAGCATCTGTAAAAACGCACGGAAATTTTAGTTCTGAGGAAAGTGGACTGCTTGGAGATAAAAATGGACTTGGATGCTTCTAGCACATTCTTGTCAGAAGACCTTGTGAGCTTCAAAGACAGAAATGGTGTCATACCATGTGACATGAGAAATAGGATGGAAATATATTATCGAAATGAGAGAAAAAGAGTTCAGTTTGGAGAGTACAGAAGTCAAAAACCCTTTGACACACAGAGGTTGAAAACTTGTGAAAGACAGGGTTGAATTACAGTGACTTGTGTGTTACTCCTGGGGGAAAAAAGGAGAACACAGAATAAGTAGCTTTTGAAATCGGGAAGACCACTTTGCTGTATCTTTGGAAAAAGAGGCCATTTTTGTATAGGCTCTTCTTTTAACCCTTGACTGGGTTTGTAAATTCATCGTGGAAGAAAATAGCCTCTTCGTTTAACCCATGCCTGGGTTCGTGAATTCATTGTGGAAGAAAATAGCCATTTTGTTTAACCCTTGACTGGGTTTGTGAATTCATCATGAAGAAAATGTGCACATTTGCTGTCTCTTTGAAAAGATGGCAAATTCTTCATGTGGAAAACATTCCAAAATCTTCAATAAAAAGATGATTTGATCCTGGGAAGACAGGAACTCTATTCTCCTTTTCACTGAAAGTACATTGATGACTCAAAGGATGATCACTTCTATTTAAAGAATCTCTCAAGACATCTCATCAAAATAATTGAGTAAAGAGGCTGGAAGATGTGATGTTTAAAAGCACTTTATAATTATCTTTTCAATCTTCTTCAGCATAATGCTGAAACAAGCCATGAAAGACCTCAAAAATGAAGACGCTGTTTACATCCGGTACCGCACGGATGGCAGTCTCTTCAATCTGAGGCGACTGCAAGCTCACACCAAGACACAAGAGCAACTTGTCCATGAACTACTCTTTGCAGACGATGCCACTTTAGTTGCCCATTCAGAGCCGGCTCTTCAGCGCTTGACGTCCTGTTTTGCGGAAACTGCCAAAATGTTTGGCCTGGAAGTCAGCCTGAAGAAAACTGAGGTCCTCCATCAGCCAGCTCCCCACCATGACTACCAGCCCCCCCACATCTCCATCGGGCACACAAAACTCAAAATGGTCAACCAGTTTACCTATCTCGGCTGCACCATTTCATCGGATGCAAGGATCGACAATGAGATAGACAACAGACTCGCCAAGGCAAATAGCGCCTTTGGAAGACTACACAAAAGAGTCTGGAAAAACAACCAACTGAAAATACTCACAAAGATTAGCGTATACAGAGCCGTTGTCATACCCACACTCCTGTTCGGCTCCGAATCATGGGTCCTCTACCGGCATCACCTACGGCTCCTAGAATGCTTCCACCAGCGTTGTCTCCGCTCCATCCTCAACATTCATTGGAGCGACTTCTTCCCTACATCGAAGTAATCGAGATGGCAGAGGCCGACAGCATCGAATCCACGCTGCTGAAGATCCAACTGCACTGGGCAGCTCACGTCTCCAGAATGGAGGTCCATCGCCTTCCCAAGATCGTGTTATATGGCGAGCTCTCCACTGGCCACCATGACAGAGGTGTGCCAAAGAAGAGGTACAAGGACTGCCTAAAGAAATCTCTTGATGCCTGCCACATTGACCACCGCCAGTGGGCTGATCTCGCCTCAAACCGTGCATCTTGGCGCCTCACAGTTCGGCGGGCAGCAACCTCCTTTGAAGAAGACCGCAGAGCCCACCTCACTGACAAAAGACAAAGGAGGAAAAACCCAACCCCAACCAACCAATTTTCCATTGCAACCGCTGCAACTGTGTCTGCCTGTCCCACATCAGACTTGTCAGCCACAAACGAGCCTGCAGCTGACGTGGACATTACCCCTCCATAAATCTTCGTCTGCGAAGCCAAGCCAAAGAAGAATAATTATTTCTGAACTGAGAATTTGAGACCTTCAAGCAAGACTAAAATTATGCTGAAGTTTTAAAAATGGCTTTTCAGAGTGGGACTTTAATTACACACACATTTACATTTTACATTTGCCTATAGTGGTGTTAAATTTAGAGTGAAGTTTAGAGCTAAGTAAGAAATGTTGCATCATTGATAGTAAATTTAAAATAATAGTTTTTATTAAACTATTGTCTGGTGAATTTTCCATTGCTGTTCCTTGGTGCTAACAAGGCCCCTTTAGTCACAAATAAAAATTAAGAAGGTTGTTAATTCGTAACAATATCTACTCATGGATGGTGAGTTCTTCCAGCAATTCTTCCATCACCCCATCTGCAGCTTTTGTTTCTCTTCAGAATGTGTAGAACATTCATTGAGCTGCAGGCATAGTAATGTGTATGGCATTGGTAACCCCTCTACAAGAAGGATATTATAGCAGTGGAGAAAGTGCAAGGGAGATTTGGGATAATGTTGCTCGGACTATAGAATTCTAGTTAAAGGGGCTGCAGTAGGTTGTTGTGAAATATGAAGGAGACTAAGAGGAGATTTAATGTAGAATTTCAAATTTGAGGGGCTGAAACAATGTACATAGAAGACACATTTTTCTTTGTGGTCATTAGCTTTGTGGTATGGTTTTAAACTGATCTAAGGATTAGAGGACAGTTGATGAAAAATACAAATGGTAGGGTCTGGATCTTGCTGCTTGGAAGTAAGCAGGGGTTACATGGAGGGGGTATGAAAAGAAAGGATGCACCAAGCTGAAACATGATTAATCTGAAGAATGTTTTTGCTAGTTTATACATGGGGTGAATAGTCTATTCAGACCTGTAAAATTTTGCCCCTCTATTGGGGGTGGGGGGGGGGGGGCGGTGAGGGAGAAAGAGGAGGGAGGAGATCCATTTATTACTGAAATGGATTATGAGTCTACATTATAGTACTAAATGGCTTTCTCCTTTTTTTTGTTCCAAAGCGCAGGAATTTATTTTGATTTTCTTTGTAACTTAATTCACTTGAGGAGGGTTGAAACCATTGATAGTGATTAGATATTTAAAACCCAACGAGCCAGGCACAAAACTGGTTTGAAGAAAATATTTTTTGTATTCAGCATTTTGTGTGCTGTTTCCAATGTGAACTGCTGGAAGAATTTTAATATTAAAGCTGCTTTAGTAACCAATGAAATAACTGCTTGTAAATTTGAATGTTGCAAATCTAATGATGGTCATGTATTTTTTTTTAAACTGGTTTATTTGTGGTATTTTAATTTGTTCAATGAAAAGCAGAATGGGGTTATTTGTTAAGTTAATTTTAAAGGATTATTTGAACAATTTGTTAGCATTTCGGCATTGTCCTTTTACAGTTGGGACTTCATTTTTGTAGCCTTTGGATTTCTCCCCTTTGGTGCTTTTTTTGCAGTTTGATTTGTGGTGAACTTGGAAGTGGTTTTAATTTGTTTAAGGAAGCAATAAAAGGTTGATCTATCAGAGGCAGTAAATCTTCCTCATTAGGATGTAGTTTTTTTTTACCTTGCTGTTGAAAAAATTATATTTATTTCTCACAGGGCATGTTTGGTTTAATTTGGCATTACCTATACAGCTCCTTTCTAAGGTCTTGTATGAAGTGGATTTTACGAATTATCACTGGAAGATGTGAACTGCAACGAATTTGTGCTAATACTGTTGAGGGAGCAGTGCGAACTATGAAAATTGGTAGGTATGGATGGAAACTATTTGTGATTTAGGGCAAATCATCCACTCTTGCCATCGTAGACTTTAAGTGGACACTAAATTTAAATCTGGTATTTGGCTAAATCAGTGCCTTGAACCTCATTTTTGAGGTTTTAATTTTAAAAAATAATTAATTTTTTTTTAAATTTGGAGATGCAGGCCCTTCTGCCATGAAACCATGCCACCCAAATATACAAATTAACCTACAAACCCTGTAGGTTTTATACAGGAGAATGGACCAACTCCTTACAGTCAATATTGGTTTGATGCCAGCGCTGGATCCATCCTGGGGCGCTATAATAGCATTACACTAACTATTGAATAAAGAATATTTTGATTTGTTTTATTGATGTTGGAGGCTTAATTTTCTAACACTTTTTTGTTCTCTCATTCAATCTGTCCAGTTAATTACCATCTGTTATAATTGGTGTACAAAATAACTGGAAAATCTAACATTTTCAGAAGGGGAATTGTTAACTATTTAAACCATTGTTTATTTAATCCAAGATCACTTGTTAAACTTTTTAAATAGGCTATTATTTAAAATTGATCACCCTTCTGATAATTTGATGCACATAACTAAATTTGTCCTTGTTTCTCATTTCTAACTTGTGCTCATATCAGCCTTGATGCTGCTTATTTCAGACATGTTTACATGTAAAGATAAATGATTTCCACCAGTGTTTTTTTTCTCAAAGTCTTGATTCTCTTCTAGGTTGGATATTACTAATATTATGCACAGTGACAAAGGTTACTTTATTGAATCATGGTCTAGTTCCCTTTATAAACAATTAAACTTGCCATAATTTTTGACCACTGCCATATAATAGCTTGTTTCTAATTACAATTTTGACACCAACAAATTTCCTAATTACATTAATCAGAGATTGGTTCATACTTGTTCTGAATCTGCCTGAATTTCTTTTCAAACGAGGACTGGAATTTTATTTGTAGATAATGATATTGAAAATGTGCGAGGTTAAAATATTTTGATCTCTTACAGCAACTAGAATGATTTGTAGCCTCCACAAATTCAAAATCTGTCTTTTTATGTTTAATTTTCAGTTTGGTTAAATCCATACTTTAATATAATGAAATATTATTATTGTAAAACTGGGTTGGATAAATCGGTGGCTTTGTATTTTTTATATGGTATGCACTCCAGAGTGCATGAGGTGTCCCTAGAGATTAAAGGTGTCATTGCTGTGCATTTGAAGAAGAATAACAGAATTTGTCCAAGAGAGCGTGGATTTACAGAAGGGAAGGGAAATAGTGCTTGACAAATCTTGTAGAATTTTTGAGGATGTAACTAGTAGAGTGGACATTGATTAACTAGTGGATATGGTATATTTGGACTTGCAAAGGGCTTTTGATAAAGTCCCACACAGGAAATTGGTGTGCAAAATTAGAGCATGGGTTACATACTGATGTGGATAGAAAACTAATTGTCAGGCAGGAAGCAGAGAGTGGTAATAAATGGGTCCTTTTCAGATTGATAGGCAATTTCTACTGGTGTACCACTTCTGGCACCCCAGCTATTCACAATATTAATGATCTAGATCAGCAATTCTCAACAGGGGCCTGATACTGTCCCTCCCTCCACCAGGGTGCCACATCACATTTCAATTTTTAAAAAAAGTGTTTTCCCCTCACCAACATTTTTATGTTGCAAAAAAACAAAACTTGATGCTTCACAAGGAGGGGTGTCCATATACTTTGAATAGAGTCCTAAAGGGGCCATAGCCAAAAAAAGTGTTGAGAGTAACTGATCAAGATGAAGGAATTGTATGTAATATCTCTAAATTTGCAGACTACATTAAACTGGGTGGCAGTATGAGCTATGAGGACGATTCCAAGAATATGCAGGATGACTTGGATAGAGTTGGAGAATGGGCAAATGGATGGCAGCTGCAGGATAATGTCGATAAATGAGGTAATAATAGAAAGACCAACTATCTGAACGGTAGGGAAAAGGGGAGCTGCAATGAGACCTGGGTGTCATGATGCATCAGTCATTGCAGGTTGGAATGCTGGTACAGCAGATGATGAAAAATGGTATGTTGGCCTTTATTAGGAGATATTTTGGCAAAAGGAACTAGGGAGATATTACTGCATTTGTATAGGACATTGGTGAGGTCACACTGAGACTATTGAGTTCTGTTTTGGTCTCCTGTTCTGAGGAAGGACATTCTTCACATTGAGAGGATGCAGCTTTAGTTCACAAGACAGATTCCTGGGATGGCAGGACTGGTATATCAGGAAAGACTTGAATAAAGTGGTACTTATTGGAATTTAGAGGATTGAGAGGGCATCCCATTGAGACATTTAAAATTTTGACAAGACTAAATGGGTTTCACATTTAGATTTTAAATGGGTTCTTGGTGTTGGAGAAAGTTCAAGCTAAGGGTCACAGTCTAAGGACAACAAATAAACTGTTTTGGACTGAGATGAGGGGAAACATTCACTGAATTGTACACTATTGGAACTTCCTGTCAAAGAAAGTTGCTGATTACAGTTTAAAACGGAGATGTATGTCGTCCTCCTAGCTAAAGGGATCCAAAGGTATGGACAGATGCAGGAATAAGGTGCTGAAGTCCTATGATCAGTCGTGATAGTATTGAATAGTGGAGCAGTCTTGAAGGGTGAATTGTTTGCTATTTAGTATGCTTCTGCATGTTGTTTCTTCAATGTATTCTATTAAACTGCATCGTGATTCACCAAAATATATTTTAATATTTCTTTCAATAGAATATTCCTTGGAATCTTCAAGAAATGAAGTAAGTGAGGTTCTTTTAATTTAATTTTAGAGATGTAGCACAGTAACAAGCCCTTCTAGCCCACGCACCTGTGTCACCCAAATACACTTGTGACCAATTTACCTACTAAGCATATACCTTTGGAGCAAGGGAGGAAACTGGAGCACATGGAGGACACCCAGGTGGGCACAAGGATAATGTGCAAACTCCTTATAACGACTGATTCAAACCCAGTTATTGGCATTGTAATAGCGTTGCACTAAATGCTACGCTAACCATGCCACCCGAGTGTATGCCTGCATGATCTATTTATTAAATATGATCATAAATTACTTGCGTCAAAATTTGCTTGATATAGAACTTTGCTTTGGACTTCCTGCCTTGGACTATAATCATTAGAACATCAAATTTGTTTTGGAGTTATCTGATGTATGAGTATTTTCCAGGGTTTTTGTTCTCCTTCTGTTCCTCCCATCTTGTCCCATCCCTGACTTTGCTTCTAATTTTACAATTTAATTTTATTAGTATTTATATTAACATTTGAAGATTATGGTTCTTGTATCAACTGAAATACCAATACAGGGTAAAGTACTTTGCATAATGTACATTTCACTACAAAAGAACTTGGCGACGTGTTTAGTTATGGGATCACAGGTAGGTGGTGGAGGAGAAATTGGTTCACAATATGATCAATTAGCACCTAAAAGTTTAAAAAAAAAATTCTGTCTTTAAAATGGACCGCTATTCTGAGCACAGTTATGATTATAGCAAGACAGGGAAACTGAGAAGTGGATGAGCAGAATATTGCTCTTTAAATATTTGATTTCAGTATATTAAAGTTTGAGAAAGTTATTCTGTCTATAATAATCCTTTCATATCAAACTTTCACTGGGAATAGAATTGTTCGAGACCAAATATTAATATATCTTGAGCAAATAATATGAAAAGAAAAATCAAGATATTTTAGTTGACAATATGGTGTAATTTTAATGTTTCTGTTATATTTCTGGGATTTTTGTTTGTTAGGTGTAGTAAATTCTCTTTGAAAAGGAACAAATGAAAGAATTTTTAAAAATAATAATAATTGCACCTTTTATCATCCATTATTATAAAAATGTTTATCAATTAGTATTTTTTCATTGCTTTGTGCTGAATAATGTCTCCATTAATTGTTTCACATTTAGATTTTAAGAACCTCGGTGACCATTGGTGAGGAGAATGTGGAGAGCAGAGTTCATGAAATAATGAAGATCAAACATGTTTCTGCTCAGAAAGATCCAAAGTATGCTTTTGATCTTTAATCAGCTTGAAATCTTGACATTCAAACTATATATTGCCATGGTAATGAGTTTCTTATATGCTTGTGCAATGGATGTACCAAAATTCTTGCAGTGAGGCTGAGCAGGTACTTTACTCAAAAAAAAAGACAGAGATACCTGCAGTAGCACTGTATATTTAATTGAATTAAAAACACTAAATAGAAATCTACAGTTATCCTTGTCCAAAATAAAAGTGAATTGGTAATAGTGCAGACAATCCTTTTGTGGTGTTGGAGCAGTTCCTGATTAGTGAAATAAGATGAGGTTCAAGAGCATGATAGCTGTTGGAAAGAAACTATCTGGAACCGAGAGGTACTGGACCTCTGGCTTCTGTCCAAAGGTAGCACCGCAAAGTTGTGATGGGGGTCCTTCATGATGTTGCTGCCTTCTTGAGGCAGCGTCTAACAGTGATTCTTTGAGTGGATAGGAGGTTGATGCCTTTGGTGGACCTGACTATGTCTGTTATATTCTGGAGCCTTCTGCATTTCTGGGCAGTCCAATTCACAAATGTTAATTCTGTGTACTTTCCACAGTGTGGCTATAAAAATTTTGGAGTAGTTGACAACATGCCAAATCTCCTCAGACTGCAAACACCTTGGTTGGTCTGGTGTGCTGGCTCCAGGAAGGGTATCCTGTAATAGAGATTTCCAGGAACTTGAGCCTTTTTCACCTTTGGCCCATCAATATGGATAGGAGCATTGTCCCTCAGCCTCTCATCGTAAACTCGACTAGAATAGCCTCGGCGATGGTCTGAGCGTATAGCCTCGGCGATGGTCTGAGCGTATAGCCTCGGCGATGGTCTGAGCGTATAGCCTCGGCGATGGTC
This sequence comes from Narcine bancroftii, assembly GCF_036971445.1. Classification (NCBI taxonomy): domain Eukaryota; kingdom Metazoa; phylum Chordata; class Chondrichthyes; order Torpediniformes; family Narcinidae; genus Narcine; species Narcine bancroftii. The sequence continues at coordinate 143,553,085 of NC_091471.1, read as the reverse complement.
TGAGCGTATAGCCTCGGCGATGGTCTGAGCGTATAGCCTCGGCGATGGTCTGAGCGTATAGCCTCGGCGATGGTCTGAGCGTATAGCCTCGGCGATGGTCTGAGCGTATAGCCTCGGCGATGGTCTGAGCGTATAGCCTCGGCGATGGTCTGAGCGTATAGCCTCGGCGATGGTCTGAGCGTATAGCCTCGGCGATGGTCTGAGCGTATAGCCTCGGCGATGGTCTGAGCGTATAGCCTCGGCGATGGTCTGAGCGTATAGCCTCGGCGATGGTCTGAGCGTATAGCCTCGGCGATGGTCTGAGCGTATAGCCTCGGCGATGGTCTGAGCGTATAGCCTCGGCGATGGTCTGAGCGTATAGCCTCGGCGATGGTCTGAGCGTATAGCCTCGGCGATGGTCTGAGCGTATAGCCTCGGCGATGGTCTGAGCGTATAGCCTCGGCGATGGTCTGAGCGTATAGCCTCGGCGATGGTCTGAGCGTATAGCCTCGGCGATGGTCTGAGCGTATAGCCTCGGCGATGGTCTGAGCGTATAGCCTCGGCGATGGTCTGAGCGTATAGCCTCGGCGATGGTCTGAGCGTATAGCCTCGGCGATGGTCTGAGCGTATAGCCTCGGCGATGGTCTGAGCGTATAGCCTCGGCGATGGTCTGAGCGTATAGCCTCGGCGATGGTCTGAGCGTATAGCCTCGGCGATGGTCTGAGCGTATAGCCTCGGCGATGGTCTGAGCGTATAGCCTCGGCGATGGTCTGAGCGTATAGCCTCGGCGATGGTCTGAGCGTATAGCCTCGGCGATGGTCTGAGCGTATAGCCTCGGCGATGGTCTGAGCGTATAGCCTCGGCGATGGTCTGAGCGTATAGCCTCGGCGATGGTCTGAGCGTATAGCCTCGGCGATGGTCTGAGCGTATAGCCTCGGCGATGGTCTGAGCGTATAGCCTCGGCGATGGTCTGAGCGTATAGCCTCGGCGATGGTCTGAGCGTATAGCCTCGGCGATGGTCTGAGCGTATAGCCTCGGCGATGGTCTGAGCGTATAGCCTCGGCGATGGTCTGAGCGTATAGCCTCGGCGATGGTCTGAGCGTATAGCCTCGGCGATGGTCTGAGCGTATAGCCTCGGCGATGGTCTGAGCGTATAGCCTCGGCGATGGTCTGAGCGTATAGCCTCGGCGATGGTCTGAGCGTATAGCCTCGGCGATGGTCTGAGCGTATAGCCTCGGCGATGGTCTGAGCGTATAGCCTCGGCGATGGTCTGAGCGTATAGCCTCGGCGATGGTCTGAGCGTATAGCCTCGGCGATGGTCTGAGCGTATAGCCTCGGCGATGGTCTGAGCGTATAGCCTCGGCGATGGTCTGAGCGTATAGCCTCGGCGATGGTCTGAGCGTATAGCCTCGGCGATGGTCTGAGCGTATAGCCTCGGCGATGGTCTGAGCGTATAGCCTCGGCGATGGTCTGAGCGTATAGCCTCGGCGATGGTCTGAGCGTATAGCCTCGGCGATGGTCTGAGCGTATAGCCTCGGCGATGGTCTGAGCGTATAGCCTCGGCGATGGTCTGAGCGTATAGCCTCGGCGATGGTCTGAGCGTATAGCCTCGGCGATGGTCTGAGCGTATAGCCTCGGCGATGGTCTGAGCGTATAGCCTCGGCGATGGTCTGAGTGGAGGTGAAGATGTTGAAAATTTGCCTACTTTTAAATTGCCTCCATTGAAATCCTTTCATTCCTGCTATGCTTTGCATATTTTTAACCTTAATACTTCGCTGAACATGTTGCTTCATGTATTTGATGTTGAGAGAACAATATGTAGACTTGCCAGAATCTTTGCTTGCTGCACCCTCACAGCTATGCAAGATGCATCTACTATAGTATAAATTAGCTTGCAAAAGGGCAGATAAATGTTCACAATTGTTGTCTGTGCAATAATTTTTTTTTTGTCATAGTGCAGACAGATCTTTTGCCAGTCCAAGACGAATTTTGTTTAAATTTTTGTACATTTTTAAAGTTAACATTTATTTGTCGCTAAAAAGCTTTAGTTGCCCATTCAGAGCCAGCTCTTCAGCGCTTGACGTCCTGTTTTGCGGAAACTGCCAAAATGTTTGGCCTGGAAGTCAGCCTGAAGAAAACTGAGGTCCTCCATCAGCCAGCTCCCCACCATGACTACCAGCCCCCCTACATCTCCATCGGGCACACAAAACTCAAAACGGTCAAGCAGTTTACCTATCTCGGCTGCACCATTTCATCAGATGCAAGGATCGACAACGAGATAGACAACAGACTCGCCAAGGCAAATAGCGCCTTTAGAAGACTACACAAAAGAGTCTGGAAAAACAACCAACTGAAAATACTCACAAAGATAAGCGTATACAGAGCCGTTGTCATACCCACACTCCTGTTCGGCTCCGAAGCATGGGTCCTCTACCGGCATCACCTACGGCTCCTAGAACGCTTCCACCAGCGTTGTCTCCGCTCCATCCTCAACATTCATTGGAGCGACTTCATCCCTAACATCGAAGTACTCGAGATGGTAGAGGCCGACAGCATCGAGTCCACGCTGCTGAAGATCCAGCTGAGCTGGGTGGGTCACGTCTCCAGAATGGAGGACCATCGCCTTCCCAAGATCGTGTTATATGGCGAGCTCTCCACTGGCCACCGTGACAGAGGTGCACCAAAGAAAAGGTACAAGGACTGTCGAAAGAAATCTCTTGGTTCCTGCCACATTGACCACCGCCAGTGGGCTGATATCGCCTCAAACCGTACATCTTGGCACCTCACAGTTCGGCGGGCAGCAACCTCCTTTGAAGAAGACTGCAGAGCCCACCTCACTGACAAAAGACAAAGGAGGAAAAACCCAACACCCAACCCCAACCAACCAATTTTCCCCTGCAACCGCTGCAACCGTGTCTGCCTGTCCCGCATCGGACTTGTCAGCCACAAACTTCTGCAAACACATTGACAAGTTATCTCTAATATTTGTACAGCTGTATACAAAATAAAACACAATTTACAGAGTATAGCATTGCAATGAAAAGGAAGGACAGCATGATAATACTGCTGTGGGGTTAATTCAAGAGCCTCATGGCTTCTGGGAAGAAACTGACATTAAGCCTGTTGGTGCATGTTTTCACACTTAACTCTTCACCCTGATAGGAGGAGCGGGGGGTGGGGTGGGGGGGGGGGGGGGGAGGTGAAGGAATGTGTCCAGTCTTTATAAAAGGTAGCTCACATCTCGTGAAACAAGATGAGTAGGAAAGAAAATACATAAAACAAGCAACCTCAGCCAATGTTCAATATTGAATTCTTTAACATCAAGCAACTTGATTTACTTCTGTATCAGTGGTCCATTTATAATATTGCCTCTGCTTGTTTTCTCCTCAGAGTGAAGGACATACTCAGCATTACCTGCCGGGCATGTGTTCCTACTCACCTTTTTGCTAATCCAAAATTAATTTTTACTCTTGCTCTTTAACTGCTCCTGTTCTTTCATTGACGAGATGGTATTGTTTCCAGTTTATTTCTAAGGTTATCCTTGTACCCAATCAAAGACATTTACCTCTTCCCCACTACCTTTTGCTTATCCCCTTTCCAAAGGGTCTTTGACCTGAAACATTGACTGTTTCACTTCTCACAGAATTTTGTTTTTATCTTAGAATTTAGAGGCTGACCAGTTCCTTTATTGTTATTCTTTACCCCTTTAGGTTCAAGTTAAATTTGCAAGTTTGCTTGCTTCAAATCAATGGCTTTAAAAAGCTCTTTATTGAGGTAGAAAACCTTTGCAAGCAACCTTTTGACTCATCAAATAAGCAACATGAAGATATGCTAATAAAGGTATTTCTCCTACTTCATTGCCATGTTTGCTCAAACAATATTGTAATTTTTGATTAAAATTAAGTATATGTAATTCAACAATTTTATTTTATTTTAAGTTGGTGATCAGACGCTTCAAGTACTTGTGCCAAAAAATATTTCATGGAGAACAAAATAACAGATAGAATCTTGCTATAGTTTTGTATCTGTTCTGAAACATTTTTTGGAAATCTGTCCATGTAAATATTCTTCATCTTTTTTGCTTAATAAAATTAAACTAGAATATTTAAAACTAGATTAAATATTTAAAACTAGAAGGTTTAAACTAGTTTGGCAGGGGGGTGGGGAACAGAGTGTGAGTGCAGTGTCAAGGGAGCATGGCCACCTAGATAGGAATAATAACGATAACAAAGGTAGGATGGAGATTAGGGTAAAAGGTAGAAAAGAGAATATAGATGAGGGTCATTCTCTGAAATGCATATATTTTAATGCAAGAAGCATAGTGAACAAGGTAGATGAGCTTAGAGCATGGACAGATACTTGGGGTCATGATATTATGGCAATTAGTGAGACCTGGCTATAGGAAGGGTAGGATGGTCTGGAGGGATCGTCCAGTGAGGCTGTTTGGGTGGAATTGAGGGGTGAAGGAGGCATGAGGGTGCTAATAGGAGTGTATTACAGACCACCAAATGGGCCAAGAAAATTAGAGGAACAAATTTGTAGGGAGATAACGTTTATGTGTGAGAATCAAAAGGTAGTGATCATGGGAAATTTTAACTTCCCTCACATTGATTGAGATACCCATACAGTTAGAGGGCTGGATGGGCTAGAGTTCGTTAAATGTGTTCAAGATTGTTTTCTAAATCAATTAGTAGAAGAACCGACTCGGGACGGTGTAATACTAGATCTCCTGTTAGGGAATGAGCTAGGTCAGGTATCGGACATTAATGTTGGAGAACAAATTGGGTCTAGTGATCATAACTCTGTTAGTTTTCGGGTAATTTTAGGGAAGAGCAAGGAGGGGCCTAAAGTTGAGGCTCTGGATTGGAGAAGAGCAAATTTCGAAGGAATAAGAAGGGATTTGGGGAGTATTGAGTGAGACAGGATATTTTCAGGTAAGGATGTAAATGAAAAATGGAGGATATTAAAAAAAGAAATTTTGCGGGTACAGAGTAGATATGTCCCAGTGAGGATCAAAGGAAAGGCTGGAAGTCATAGGGAGGCTTGGTTTTTGAGGAATATTAGAAATTTGGTTAGGAGAAAAAGGGAGGTGTACAAGAGGTATAAAGAGCAGGGAGCTGAGAGTTTGAAGGAGGACTACAAGGAGTATAGAAGGAATCTTAAGAAAGAAATTAGAAAGGCCAAAAAAAGGCACGAAGAGGCTTTGGCAGACAGAGTAAAAATAAATCCAAAGGGTTTCTATAGGTGCATTAAAAGTAAAAGATTAGTGAGGGATAAAATTGGACCCCTTGTAGATAGTGAAGGTAGGCTGTGTGAGAAGTCAGAGGAAATGGGGGAAATTTTGAATGATTTCTTTGCCTCGGTATTCACTAGGGAAAAAAATATTGAACCAGTTGAAGTAAAGAAAAATAGTGGGGAGGTCATGAAGCATATAAGGATAACCGAGGAGGTAGTGATGGCTGTGTTGAAAAAGATAAAGGTGGATAAATCTCCGGAACCGGACAAAATATTCCCCAGGACACTCAGGGAGGCTTATGGACAGATAGTGGGGCCATTAACAGAGATATTTAGGATGTCACTAGTCACGGGGGTAGTGTCAAAGGATTGGAGGGTGGCGTATCTGGTTCCGCTGTTTAAGAAAGGGTCCAAATGTAAACCTGGGAATTATAGGCCCGTGAGTCTGACGTCTGTGGTGGGTAAGTTGATGGAAAGTGTTCTGAGGGATGGTATTTACAAATATTTGGAGGTACAGGGATTGATAGGGAGTAATCAGCATGGTTTTGTCAGGGGTAGATCATGCTTGACAAACCTGATTGAGTTTTTCGAAGGGTTACAAAAAAGGTTGATGAAGGGAAAGCTGTGGATTTTGTCTGTTTAGACTTTAGTAAAGCTTTTGACAAAGTTCCCCACAGGAGATTAGGAAAAAAGGTGGTGGCATTAGGTATAAATAAGGAGGTAGTGCAATGGATTCAGCAATGGTTGGATGGGAGGTGTCCGAGAGTAGTGGTGGAAAATTGTTTGTCCAATTGGAGGCCGGTGACGAGTGGAGTTCCTCAGGGATCGGTCCTGGGTCCACTATTGTTTGTTATATATATTAACGATCTGGAAGTAGGGGTGGAGAATTGGATAAGCAAGTTTGCGGATGATACAAAGATTGGTGGTGTTGTGGACAGTGAGGAAGATTACCATAGATTAAAAGGTGATTTAGGAAGGCTGGAGGTGTGGGCTGAGAAATGGCTGATGGAATTTAATACAGATAAGTGTGAAGTGTTACATTTTGGAAAGGCAAATCTAAATAGGCCATATGCATTAAATGGTAGGCTATTGAGATGAGCAGAGCAACAAAGGGATTTAGGAGTGATGGTAAATTGTACCCTCAAGGCTGATACTCAGGTAGATGGTGTGGTGAAGAAGGCATTTGGAATGTTGGCCTTCATAAATCGGAGTATTGAACTCAAGAGTAGGGAGGTTATGATGAAATTGTACAAGGCATTGGTGAGGCCAAATTTGGAGTACTGTGTACAGTTTTGGTCACCAAATTATAGGAAAGATATAAACAAAATAGAGAGAGTGGAGAGAAGGTTCACGAGAATGTTGACAGGATTTCAAGGTTTGAGTTACAGGGAAAGGTTGTGCAGACTGGGGCTTCTCTGGAGCGTAGAAGATTGAGGGGGGACTTGATAGAGGCGTTTAAGATTTTAAAAAGGACAGACAGAGTAAATGTAGATAGGTTTTTTCAATTAAGAGTGGGGGAGATTCAAACTAGAGGGCATGGTTTAAGGTTGAAAGGGGAGAATTATAAGGGGAACATGAGGGGAAATTTCTTTACACAAAGGGTGGTAGGGATGTGGAATGAGCTTCCGGCAGACGTGGTCGAGGCGGGATCATTGGTTACATTTAAGGATAGACTGGATAGTTACATGGAGAGGAGAGGACTGGAGGGACATGGACCGGGTGCTGGTCAGTGGGACTAGGAGGGTGGGGATTTGTTACGGCATGGACTGGTAGGGCTGAACTGGCCTGTTCTGTGCTGTAAGTGGTTATATGGTTAGTTTGTGACTGATTAAACAATGATTCTCTGCAACCATTATAATATTAAAGCAGAAGCAATTCTGTTTTTTTTAAATAATTTCATTACAGTTTATGATTAAGGATTTTTTTTTTTGTTTTCTGGATTGGTAGATTATCACATTTGCTGTTTATTTCTTCCATGACTTTCAGCTGTGGAAGTTGTTGATGCCTCATGTACCATTGGAGTCGAGAATCACCAAGCAATGGGGTGATATTGGTTTTCAAGGTGAAGATCCTAAAACCGACTTCAGAGGCATGGGGATGCTGGGGTTGCACAATTTAGTGTAAGTGCTGTATCTTTGTGTTATAAGCAGATAGCAGAAGCCATTTTAACAGCACACTAATTAAACAGTCCCCAGACTGGGTGATTTGTGTTTCAACTTTTAACTAATTTGGATGTGTTCATAAATTTTTAACTTTTCAAATTGAATCAATACAAGTGTAAGATCAAGAAAAATATACTGTACTGGTACAAAGTAATTACAATGTATCCTAGAATAAAAAGAACATTGCAACTAATGATAAACAGAATTCAAAATTACATCTCTTGGTCCTGCAGAAGAAAAAACTAACTTATCCTAAATCTATTACCCCTAAATTAAAAAGAAAAAAAAAATGCTGGGATGCCTTAAACTACCCAAAGGATAACAGTATGTAAATAAGTTCAGGAAGAGATTATAAACATTTTGTATGTTATGTGCAAAATAGTAAACCACTATATTATTCATTAATCATTGAAATATTTGATAAAAGTATGCCACATTTTATCAAACGACTTTAGTTTCCAGAACATCTAATCTTCTTGAGGCTCAAGCATGATGAGGTTTGGGTCCTTCATTCTGCATAACTAGGAGAGATAGAATCCATCCATCTTAGCAAAATAGTTCTAGCCATTAAAGTGGCTAGAAAATGCATTAAAAATTTCCTTCCAATAGTGATCTAACACTGAACAGAACCAAAACATGAAATAAGGAAGAAACCCCATTACAAAATCTGTCACGTAAAGGGTTGATAGTAGAAAAAAATCTTAGCAAGTTTATCTTTGAACAAATGTGCTCTATGAACTATCTTGAATTGAATAAGTGAATTACATGCACAAATGGAAGAGGAATGGACCAATTTTAAACACTTGGTCCATATATCCTTGGAAAGAATATAAATCGCTCTCCCAAGCACTCTTAATTTTATTCATAGAAACACAATGTATTTTAGAAATTAATCCATAAATTAATCCTATTAAACTCTTCTGACAAGGATTTAACTGAAATAAAGTCAATTCAATTGTAATCGTGGCAGAATAGAAAAGTAGTAACTTGGTTTCTCAGAAAATCTATAAAAGAATGAAAATTAAGGAGATTACATTTGTGACAAATGTTCAAATGTCATAAAACGGCCATCTACAAATAAGTCAAAAAATGAAGTGATACCCTTTTCTCTTCATTTATGAAAAACATGATCAAGGCAAGATGGAGGGAAAAAGAAATTAATTAACAAATAAAGAAAACTTTTTCAATCAAAACAGCGCCTGAATTGAAATCAAATTCGTCATGAATTTTTGACTACCGAACTGCCTATTTATTTAATCACCTTTACCAAAGAAAACAGAAGGGAAGTATCAAGTAGAGTAGCCAGATCAAATTTGTTAAAACCTTTCGGCTCCATGGATGTTCATTCTGGGCAGTCTGATTTACCTATGTAATGAATCCAGAAAATAAATATATTTTCTATTAATAGCCCAATAATCATGTCTCAGGTTAGGCAAAACAAAGCCCCCATATTGCAGGGTCTTTGCCTAAATTTCTCTCTTTTGTATATGTATCTTAAGTACAATTTTTTTTTCTAGAAATGCCTGGCCTGAAAAAAAGAATCTCAATGCTTGTATGTGATGTCATGGATGTACTCTGACTATAATTTGAACTTTGAATTCCACTGTTTATATTCCATTTTAAAGAAACAGCTGAACATAATATAAAACCTAGAAGCAAGATTAAGCCAATCAGCCCCTCCTGCCACCTTTATCATTCAACAAGACCTTGGCTGATCTTTTTTTTAACTTGAGCCATTTTCCAGCACTAAACCCATTTAATTTCTTTCATATAAAATACAATTGATCTGACTTGATTTGTCAGCCCTCCTGGGTTGACACTTCCAAAAATTCACTATCCTCTGAATGGGGAACAAAAAATATCTTCCTTGTCCCTGTCTACTCCTTGTTTTGAGATTTTGAGATTTTGATACCTGATTTGAAACACTTAATGCAGGGGAATCCTGTCAAGTCTAAGAACTCTACCTTTCAATTAAGTTCCTTTCATTCTTCTAAACTAGCCTGCTTCCTCTGTTTTTCATGTGACACTTCCGTCATCCCAGGAATTTAATGAATGCAACTGTATTTCCATAATTCTCTTTAAGGAGATGAGACCTGTATAAATTATGGTCTTGCCAGGATTCTGTATATTTATAGCCACAGCTCTAGTGTTCAAAACCTTTTGCATTGGAGACTAATATATTCTTCACCTTAATCTCTTGCTGAATGCCAGTCTTGATTTTGTGATCTATTGTTTACAACTACTTTGAAGTACATTGATAGCCCTTATTTTAATCTCTAGTGTGCTGTGGTTGACATTTCATTGTTTGAGTTGAATGATTGTCATAATTGTCTCCATATGCCCCTGATTAGCAATGTCAAGGTTCTATTGATTACTGCTCTGCCTTCAGCAACTGTAATCCCAGACAAACTTGTCTCCAAACTCTTAAGACCTAGATTTCAGCACCATCCCCTAACCCCACAACTGGATCTTTCACTTCCAGATTTTCAGGCCACAATTGATTAAGGAATGATGACAAATTTCCACTCCATTGACTCTGTTTATACCTCTTGCTATCTTGAGACAGCTGTCAATATATTAAATAATTCATTCCTCCTCTGTCACACTCTTCTTCCCATCTTCTGTCAGACAGAAGATGAATGAGCTTATAAGAAGAATCTCCAAATTAAAGGATGGTTTCTTTTCTGTTTTCAGACTGTCAAATGGATGTCTGATAAAAGATGATGCCCATGTACTATTGTACCAGTACTTGTTCTATACTCTGTACTTTCTTTGTGAAACTATACCCTGCACTTCTTGACTTGTAGCACTACTCCTGGCCCTTTTGTTTTACTACTGCACTAACTGCCAGGATAGCACGCAAACCAAAGCATTCCACCACCAATTCAATTTGATCTATGATGAGATGGTATGCTGAGTTCCTTGTATTTTAACTGTTGTCCTTTCTCTTGCACCTAGAACATGTTGGATTCCTTTTGGCCTTGTCTTCTATCCTTCCAGTCTACACATCTGATAAATATCTGCCATCTGAAAGGAGATGCCACCACCAGACTTAAATTTCCCATCCCTTCATGACTCCCTAATCCACCCTTCCATCTGTCGTCATCAGCTCTTTCCCATGCTCGCTTGTAAGGTAATCAGAGGATGTATGACACATTTGCCTCTTTCCATCATCCAGAGATCCAAAAGTCTTTTTCACATGAAGTGGAGGTGCGCTCTTTTTGCTTCCACCTTTTGTCACTGCACTTGTTTACAATGAAGATACTAAGAACAGGCAGTTGACTATTGTACAGTGTGCTTCAATTCACTCTGGTGGCCCTGAGCATCCAGTTACTTGTCACCTTAATTTTCAATCTCACTCCCACTCTGACCTCTCTCATTGGCTTCTTGTGTGGTGCATCATTTAAACACAATGGCTAAGCACATTTCAACCTATGGGACTCAACGATGAATTTAGTAATTTTGGATAAAAATGCCATTCCAGTTGGACACAGTTGGTTTCTGTGCAAAAGAAGGGAATGCTGGGGGCTCTGGATTGGGTGGCATTTGGGGTTGACAGGTTTATCCTGTGCAGGTCATTAAGTGTTTCATGATAATGACATCTCATGCTGGAATTCAACACAAGATTTACTCCTCTCTTGGGGCTGCTGTCTGATCTACTGTTTCCAGCATTTTCTGTTTGTTTTGCTCCACAGAAGGAAGAAATACCTAAAGTTGTAATTTTTTTATACACTAAATGGCAGGTTTATATTACTGTTTTAGGTTCTTTGGGGAACATTATCCAGAAATAGCAGGCCAGACTCTCTCTCAATCTAATCATCCCAAAATAGGGTAAGTGAAGAAATGTGATTTATTCTTTTTTTAAATTAAAAAAAAAAATAGATATTTAAGTCTTGTGGATCTTTCACATGTTAAAATCTCACTTCCAAAATGGGGAATTATTTTCACTCTATAATCTAAAATAACAAGTTACTAAGAAATCTCTGCTGTTTCATTGTTATTTTTGTTGTTTGTGATTTTTTTTTGCATCAAACATTTTTTTTAAACTGCAACCATCCAATTACATGGAAATCCTGACATTCAGCCTTCTGAATCATTTGGTACTGATTCCTGCAAGCCCTTTCACTTTGTTGGCCCTTGTTCCAGTGCTCTCTTGTGCCTAGAAAATGTATCAATTTACTCTATAATATCTAAAATTGAATTAAAGACTATTAATAAAATGACGTCCGAGTTAGTCTGACACCATTGAAGCCCTGGGTATGCTGGATTAACTGTTTTACTCTATGCATAATTTTGTCATATCCTTGCTTTACTTATTTCAATGTGTATCAGGGTACACACTTTTTAGATCTTGGCAGCTTCATTTGTAAGCAAGCCTTTTGAATGGTATTTTGGATGTTCTTTTTTTTATATTTAAAAAAAAAATCATTCAGATGTAGTTAACGCACAGAAAGGCTGAAGGAACTTGGCAAGTCTCGCAGTGTCCATAGGAGATAAAGATGTATCGCTGATGTTTTAGGCCTGAGCAAAAAGCAGACAGGCTCCTGAATAAAAAGGCTGGGAAGGGGTGAGCACTGGCCAACAGACAAAAAGGTGATAATTGGATATAGATAACAGGAGAGAAAAGGTGAAAATCGGTCGGGGAAGGGAGTTGTGGGTGGAAAATGGAATAGTCTGCTAATGCCATCAAATTGGAGGATGCCCAGACGGAATGAGTTGGTGTTCCTCCAATTTGCAGAGGTCTCAATCTGGCAGTATGTGAGACCATGAACAGGCATATTGGTACAAGGCAGAGAATTGAAATGGGTTGCCACTGGGAGATCCCCACTATTGCAGTGGACAGAGTGAAAGTGCTGAATGAAGCGATCGCTAAGTCTCTTCAATGTAGATGATACTACGTCCAGGGCACTGAATGCAGTAGATGGCCCTTGCATAGTCACAAGAAAAGTGTTGCTTCATGTAGAAGGACTGTTTTGGGGGTCGAGTGGTGGTGAGGAAGAAGGTATGGGTATGAGTGTAGCATTTTTTGCAGTCACGGGTAGTTCCCAAGGGGTGATTTGTGGCAAGGGAGGAGTGACCAACTATAGGTGGTGGAAATGGTAGAGGATGATGTTGAATGTAGAGGCTAGTGGAGTGGTAGGTGAAGACTTGGAGAATCCTGTCCTTGTTTAATGTGGAGTCCCGGGGGCGGGGGGGGGGGAGAGAAAGAGAGATGGGAGGGGTGCAGGACAACTCTGTGGGTAATGGAGGATATGCAGGTGAGGGCTAAGTTGTTGGTAGTAGATGGGAAGCCAGGTTTTTTGAGGAAGGAAGATCTCTTGCATGGAAGACCTCATCCTGGGAGCAGATGTAACTGAGATTTGAGGAATTGCAAGAAATAAATGGAATCCTTTTGGGGGACAAGGAATGAGAAATTGTAGTCAAGGACGTGATCCCACCACCAGACAAATCTTCCTCTCTACCTTTCAAAAGAACTGCTCTCTTCATGACTCCTTCGTCTCCTCCCTTCCCACCAGTCGCTCCCTGTAACAGCAAAAAAAATGCTACATTGTTGTCCACACTTTTCTCCCTCACCACCATTCAGGACCCCAAACAAATCCTTCCAAGAGAAGCAACACTCTTGTGAATCTGCAAGTGTCATCTGCTGCATTCGATGCTCCTGTTGTGCTCTCCTCTACGTCAGAGACACTGGACGCAACTGGGAGCCGAACAAGTTCAGCACCTTTGCCCTGTCCATTGCAATAGTGAGGATCTCCCAGTGACAACCCATTTCAATTCACTGCTCCATTCCCTTGCCAATGTCTGTCCAAGGTTTCGTGCACTGCCAGATTAAGACTACCCACAAATTGGAGGAACAACGCCTCATTCCATCTGGGCATCCTCCAACTAGTTTGCATTAACATTGACTTCTCAAGTTTAAAGTTAGTTCTCCTCTCTTTCTTTCCCCCTCCCCCCCTTTCTCCTATCCATATCCAATTATTGTCTTTTAGCCTATGCTTCCCTTCTCTCCTAGTTTTTTTTAAATTCAGACACTGCTTATTGCTCATACCTTGAAGAAAGGGTTCGGTCCCAAAACATCAATTATCTATCTTTACCTTCTATGGATGCCACGAGATCTGCTGAGTTCGTCCAGCATTTGATTTTTACCACAGTCACAGTGACTGCAAACATTAGTGCTTCATTCCATTCATATATAGCATCTATTTTGCAGGAATCTGGAATCAATATTTCCATATATTTTATTTGTTTAATTGCACATACAGAAGGAAATGCACAATAATTCAGGTTTAGACGTCTAAGACATATTTTATAAAATATATCTAAAGCTATTAGCCATGAGTAGAAAGCCTGATACAAGATGTGATTTTTTTTTTTTAATTAAAAAAAAAAACTCTTCATGGATTCAATTCTTCCTTAATGCAGAAATAGAACCATAGAACATTACAGCACAGAAACCGACCCATTCGGCCTTCTAGTCTGTGCTGAACCTTTTTTGTCTAGTTCCACTGTCCTGCACCCAGCCCATAGCCCTCCATACCTCTCCCAATCATGTATCTGTCCAAATTCTTAAATGTTCAAATTGACCCCACATTCACCACTTCAGCTGGCAGCTTGTTCCACCACTCTCGTGTGAAGAAGTCTCCCCTCCTGTTCCTCCTAAACCTTTCCCTTTTCACTCTTAACTCATGTTCTCTGGCTTGTATCTCACCTATCATCAATGGAAAAAACCTATCTATATTTACTCTGTCTATCCTCCTCATAATTTTAAATACCTCTATCAAATGTCCCCTCATTCTTCTACACTCTTTCCTTGTAACTCAGTTATTGAAGTCTGGGTAATATCCTAGTAAATCTTCTCTGCACTCAATCTCTCATATCTTTTTTGTAGTTAGGTGACCAAAATTGCACACAATGCTCAAATTTGGCCTCACCAATGTCTTTTACAACTTTACCAGAACATCCCAACTCCTATACTCAATACAGGTATGTGCTATTTAACGTCCCCGATGTGTTCTATGAAATTGGGCATTATGCATTGAGGACATTGTGCAAACACCATGTTATATACTTAGCAAAGCTCTATGGGATACTGTGGTGTACCTGTAAACTTTTTATTTGTACGTAGGGATCAATGTGGGGAAAGACACACGGCAGAGAGCAGGGCAAACACTGGACTCTGGAGAGAGAGCGGGATAGTAGGATCAGTATGGGGACTGACTTGGGGCTCTGGGGTGAGAGTGCGGCAGTGGGATCAGTGTGGGGACGGACATGAGGTTATAGTCAGATCAGTTTGGGAATACAGTATACAATTTCCTATAGCTATTGTTACAAGATCAAACCTGCAACCACAAAGAAGGCATATCACAGGGGTAAAGATGAACAATTACTTTATTAACAAAAATTTACCTTCAAACTTTAATTCAAAATCCCCCCTTTTTAACAATGCCCACTGGTTACTATGCAAATCTCTATAGCCGTGTAAAACTAATAAATTCCCCAGCCTAAATATACCATATGTAATTAAAGTCTAAGTTCTATTTCCAACCAGCCCACAAAAAAAACTTAAGACACAAACACAAAACACACAAAACTCACAAAACTTCGATCTCAATTGAAGCAAAGATCATAAACAAAATTCAGTTTGTTTGGTAAACTGAAGCCAAAAGATCTTTGAGAGAGAGAGAGAGAGAGCACAAAATTCAAAGTTGTCTTCTTGTGTTGCTTGAAGAGAGAGGAACCACTGGCTTGATCCTTCTGGCTGCCTTCGAAATGTTCATCCTTTTTGAAATCCCAACATTCTAAACTGTTCTCCAGACCATGATTTGTGCTCTGGGCCGCCTTCCACTCCACAGCACCACCCAGTGGCAGTTTATCATCCATGTCCAGAATTTTTTTTTTCATTTTCTGCATATGCTCAGTCCGTCTCCCACTCTCTCAGCAGTCCACCTTCACCTTGGTTCTCTAAGGCAAACTGTCACTTTTTAACATAAAACCATGCAACACATCGGCCAACACGCAACACCGAACTCTAACACTAGCAATCACTTTTTTCTAAATTGCTGTGGACTTGCTCATGGTAACTGAATAATTATGGAACCACATGTATGCGGTCGTCCGTTGCCCGAACGGACATTAAGCGGTGCATAACTGTACTTTGATTTATGAAGGCCAATATGTCAAAAGATCTATTTAGAACCCTATGCACTGTGATGCCCCTGTCAGCGAATTGTGTATCATTATTCACAGATCCCGCTATTCTACGGCACCTCCTCGGTACCCAACCATTTACTATGTGTCCTTTCTTGGTTTATCCTTCCAAAATGCAACACATCACATTTGTCTGCATTAGATTCCAACTGCCATTTTTCCAGCTGGTCCAGATCCCTCTGCATGCTTTGAAAATCTTCTTCACTGTCCACAATGTTGCCAATCTTAGTGTCATCTGCAAACTTGCTGATCCTATTTACTAAATTATCATCGATTATAAATGACAAACACCAATGGTACTAGCGCTGATCCCTGAGGCACACCACTAGTGAGGGCCTCCAGTCTGAGAAGCATTCATCCACTACCACTCTCTGGCTTCTCCCGTCAAATTCATTTCACGACTTCACCATGAATACCTAGCATCTAAACCTTACAGACTAACTTTGAATAATGATTAAATATTCCTAGAGATAATATCTGCCTGTGAGGAGATTTCAGCAGCTGATGAGTTAAAGGGAAGTAGCAGATGAGGGAAAAATCAATGTCTGAACCTTGCTTACTAATATCCCATGTGGGGCCTTGTCTAAGGCTTTACTAAAGTCCATGTAGACAACATCTGTAGCATTTTCTTTGTCAACTTTCCTGGTAACCTCCTTGAATTAAAATGGCTGTTTTTGGAGGCTTCAGAATGTGAATGCATTTGAAATCCATTTAACAAATTATGTATGTTACCAATTTCAGATATTCCTATGCTATCGTTGGAATAAATCTCACCGAAATGGCTTACAGTATGATGAAGACTGGGTTGTTAAAACCTCATCTTTACAACCTTGTGTCTGGCGTTCCTCAGATGCATGATTTTCATGAGTTTTATTGTAAGTATTTTAAAATGTCTCCTTCCACCTCCAGTTTGCTGCTTGCTTCCCACTCTACTATGTTTTGTTTTGCTACAATAGCAAATAACTTTTTTCAGTGAGTTAATATCCAGGCTGTGGTAACTTTTAATTAACAACTACCCTGTGATTTATTATAGCTATATGATTAATTTGCATCAATAATTAGTATAATTGCAGCACATCCCTTTCTTGGACTATGGGGTAATGTTATTTTCTCCATGCACATCTTTGATATCATTACATACCTGAGACCAGTTCTTTCCATTTTTTACAACTCTTAAGATTTAAGATCAATTTTTATTCTGTTTTTGGTCTTTCATTTTCATTTAATCTTTCACACATGATGATGAAATTTTCAATATAGGAAATGCAGCCAATAACATATCTTTTAATAAGTGGCCCATCATGATTCTTCAAAAAGTGACCCATTGCTTCTGATTATCTACTTAAACTTACTTCCTCCAACTTAAGTTTGCAGATTATACTCCTAATAGTCTTTTGAGAGTTGCAGCACATTGGGTGTTTACCTATCTATTTCTTTCTTTGGCTTGGCTTCGCGGACGAAGATTTATGGAGGGGGTAAAAAGTCCACGTCAGCTGCAGGCTCGTTTGTGGCTGACAAGTCCGATGCGGGACAGGCAGACACGATTGCAGCGGTTGCAGGGGAAAATTGGTTGGTTGGGGTTGGGTGTTGGGTTTTTCCTCCTTTGCCTTTTGTCAGTGAGGTGGGCTCTGCGGTCTTCTTCAAAGGAGGTTGCTGCCCGCCGACGATGTATTCCCATATCTTCTGTCATTAACTTGGTACCAAACATCAAGTGACCCAACTTAAACTTGCATTAAAATTTAATATTTGGATTATACTGTGTAATGCATTGACTTTTTAAAATAAAGTTATACACTTTGAAGAAGTATTTCTTTTTAAACTGTTTTAGCTCTCACTTCAGCTGAATCAGATAGCTATTGTAATGGATTTATGTTGATGCTTAGTATAAGGTTAAAACTATATTTTGCCTAGATATGGTTTAATAAGATAGTTGTGGGTTGATACATAGAAAAAAAAAACATAGCAGATAGGAGCAGGAGTAGGTCATTCGAACATTCGAGCCTGCTCCGCCATTCAACGAGATCATGGCTGATCTTAAAGTTCAGTACCCCGTCCCCACCTTCTCTCCGTAACCTTTAATACCCTTATACTGAAGAAATAGATCTAATTCCCTCTTAAATAGATTTAATGAACCTGCCTCTACTGCCCTCTGTGGCAATGAATTCCACAGATTCACCACCCTCTGGGTAAAGAAATTCCTCCTCATCTCGGTCCTAAATGGTTTGCCTATTATCCTCAAACCATGGCCCCGGGTTCTGGATTTTCCCATCATTGGAAACATCCCATCTGCATCCATCCTCTCCAGTCCTACCAGAATTTTATATGTCTCTATGAGATCCCCTCTCAATCTTCTAAACTCCAGCGAGTGCAATCCCAATTTGTGCAATCTTTCCTCATAAGTCATTCTTGCCATTCCAGCTATCAGCCTGGTGAATCGCCTCTGCACTCCCTCCATTGCAAGAACATCCTTCCTTAGATAAGGTGACCAAAACTGCACACAATACTCCAGGTGGGGTCTCACCAAGGCCCTGTACAGCTGCAGTAAGGTATCCTTGTTCCTATACCCAAACCCTCTTGATATGAAGGCCAACATACCATTTGCCTTTTTAACCTCCTGCTGTACCTGCATGCTCGCCTTCAGAGACTGGTGTACAAGAACCCCTAGGTCTCTCTGCACTTCCCCATCTCTTAATCTATTGCCATACAGGGTCACACAGGTCACAGCACATTTATAGAGAACCATTGTTTTCTGAAAAGAGTGTTCATTTTCGGAGTCGATGTGCCTTGGATAGACAGAGCTAATGGATTTCAAATGGTTCTTAATTATTCAAGAACTGCTGAAGGAAGCCATGTGTTTTTGATCAAAGCCTCTTGAACAGAGATGAGGTCAGGTTGTTATGGATGTGGAATGGTTTTGAAAAAGGAACAAAATTTTGGTTTCCAAGAATTAGGATTCACCTTGGTGATAATGTAACAGTCACTTGATTTGGAGAAATCTATTACTGAATTCAGACATTGAGTTTGTTTTGGAAGAGTTTAGTTTAGAGCAGAAATGGCCAACCTTTTAATTTTAATTTTTTAATTTAGACATACATCACGGTAACAGGCTATTTTGACCCACAAGTCCATGCCGGAGGTGAAGATTAATTGGGTGGCATGGACTCATGGGCCGAAATGGGCTGTTACCGTGCTGTATGTCTAAATTAAAAATTTTAAATTAAAAAGGTTGGCCACTTCTGGTTTAGAGAGTACAGAAGTCAAAACCCTTGTGATGTGGGTTGAAACCTTGTGAAAGACAGGGTTGAGTTAGAGTAACCAGAATTGGGGCTGTTGTGTTACTCCTGGGAAAAGGGAGCACAGAATAAGTGGGTTTTGAATTAATGAAGACCACATCGCTGTCTCTTTGGAACTCTATTTTTGTGTGGCCACTTTGATTAACCATTGTCTGGTTTGTGACTTCATTGTGGAAGAAGATAATCACATTTGTTTAACCCTTGTCTGGGTTTGTGAATTTATAGTGGAAGGAAATAGCATATTGTGAGTAAAGAGGCCTGAAGATATAATGTTTAAAAGCACTTTATAATTTTTCTGAACTGTAAAATGATGCTGAAGGTCTTAAATTCAGTCTTGCTTGAAGTTTTAAAGATTGATTTTTCAGAATGGGACTTTAATTATGTATACAATGTAGTGGCCTACGTGCAGAGACATGGACTGGACAGCAAAATGGCCAGCAACCTTGTGGACCTGGGGATGAAGCCAGCCATCATCCCAGGCGACATCCACACATCAGAAAGATGGGGAACGCTGGCCAATCCTATGTTGCAGGGCCCTGACATCAGTGCCAGGGGCCCATATAAGCACAATGGCCAGAGCAATAAAGCTGACTCTTTTTCAAAGGCTTTGGTGAGTGTGTCATCCTTCTCCACACTCGTCTTAACAAGTACGCTACATTGGTGACCCCAACAGGTCCCACCAGCAGTTGTACCTGAAGATGACAGATCAAACAGAGCCAGAAACCATCCATGTAGTCTCTCTCAGGCTTCCAATGTTTTGGGTGTCACAGCCACATGTGTGGTTCGAGCAGGCCAAAGCTCAGCTCCAGCTTCACCACATCGCCATCGCCTCCATCAGGACACAGCGGCAAGGGTCATAGATTTCATATGGCAGCCTCCGGAACAAGGGCCCTCAAAGAGCTACTAGCCCGCACTTTTGGGCTTTCCCAGTGTGAGCGTGCCACCAGATTGCTGCATGTGGACAGATTGGGAAACCGGCCCCCAACTGCCCTAATGAGTGAGATGTTCGCTCTAATTGAGGGCCTCAATCCATGCCTGCTCTTTGAGCAGATCTTTCTGGAGCAGCTGCCTGGTGTTATCCGACTCTTGCTCACGGACAAGGATTTCAGTAACCCTCGGAGGGTCGCCGCCTGGATGGACATGCTCTGGAGAGATAAGAAGGACACCACATCAGCAAGCCCCACAAACATCCCCCGATAAGATCAAGGCCAGGGGAGAGGAAAGTTAAAACCCTGAAACAACTATGCCACTATCATCACGTTGGGGTTCGGAGGCCCGTTGATGCTGCCCACCCTTCGGGTTTCCAGGAAATGCCCTGGCCAACCATCATTGATGGCTGTAGCAATTGGCCCACGTGATAGCCTCCTATATCTGGGACTCACTGTTGGTCAGGTGTTTCCTAGTTGACACTGGTGCAGAGATAAGCATCCTACCCCCCCCCCCCACCCCCCACAGGCCTCAACACCTGCAATGGCAAGCAGGGCCCTGCACTGAGGGCACCCAACAGCTCCTCCATTTGATCTTTTGGGGCCCGCACTATTCCCCTTCATTTTGGCATTACATGGATACATGGATCTTCACCCTCGTGGCATTGGTGCAACAACTCCCATGGGCAGACTTCCTCCAGGCCCACTGCTTGCTTGTCGACCTCAAAGGAAGGTGCTTTGTGCACGCCAAAACCTTTCAGACTTCCCCTCTGGGGGAAGCCAAGTCACCTGCCCTACCTTCCCACCCCCCCCCCCTCCCCACCATCCCCAAAACTCTCAGACAGTGAATTTGCCTGCATCCTGGCAGAGTTCCCCTTGATAGTGGCACCACAGTTCTCCACAGCTGAGCCAAAGCACTGGGTAAGGCACCACATATTGGCTGAGGGCCTCTTTGGAGGTTGGAGACTAAGTGGTGACTACCACTGCCTCAACAAGGCCACCATGCCCGACAGATATGCAGTGCCCCACATCCAAGACTTTGCCGCCAACCTGCACAGGTGTTCTCCAAGGTGGACCTAATCCGGGGTACGCCAATCCCAGTTCACCCCCAGAAAGTCTTTCGACCGAGAGCTGTTGGCACTGTTACTTTTTGAAATGCCAGCATTTCAGGGTGTTCACTGATCACAAGTTGATGATCTTCACCTTTCATGAGGTATCGGACCCATGGTCAGCCTGACAATAGACACTTGTCCTACATGTCCAAGTTTACAACAGACATTCAGCATATTGAGGGGAAAAACAACGTGGTAGCCGACATTTTGTCACTCACTGTGATTGAGTTGGTACAAGTTCTGTTCCAGAGGGTTGACTATGTGGCCCTCACCAAAACACAGCAGCAAGACCCTGAGATTCCTGTTTACAGGACAGCCATCTTCTGCCTCAGGGTAGAGGACATACCCATCGGCCCAGGTAACCTGACACTGCTGTGCACCGTTTCTACCGGCAATCCTGCCCCATCATTCTGGCTGCATGGAGGTGCCAGGTTTTCAATGCCATCCACAACATGGTGCAACTGCAATCCACGGCATGGTCAAAATGGTGGCCATCAGGTTTGTTTGGCATGGCCTTTGTAAAGAGATCAGTCAGTGAGCCAAGACCTGCATGAAATGTCAGTACTCCAAAGTGCATGTTCACACGAGACCACCCACATAGACTTGTGAGCTGGTGCAGCGCAGGTTCAGCCATGTACACATTGACATAGTGGGGCCGTTGCCAGTTTCCAGTGGGGCAAGATACCTCTTGACCATGGTTGACTGCTCCATGAGGTGGATTGAGGCAGTCTTGCTGCCTGATACCACCACAGAGACCTTCACCAGGGTACTGATTGACACATTTGAAGTCCCAGAGCACCTAGCCTCAGACAGGAGGGCACAATTCACCTCTGGGCTCTGGGCAATGTTGGCTAACTTTCTGCGGATGCTGCTTCACCACACCGTGGCGTATAAGACAGACCAATGGGTTGGAGGAGCACTTCCATAGGCACCTCGAAGCAGCCTTGATGTCCCAGCTCAAGGATCCCAACTGGGTGGACGAATACCTTGGGTCCTGTTGGGAATTTGTGCAACACTGAAGGAGGACTTTAATCATCCCTGGGGAGTTACTGGCCCTGATAAATGCCTAGAAGACTCTGTGGTGACCTTTAAACTTGCAACAAAAACTGGGGTCCTTGGTTCTATAGCAACCTCCAAACATGGTGGTTCTATAGCAACCTCCAAACATGGTAGCCAGCACAAATATGGCATCCCAAAGGACCTAAAGACTTGTCAGTATGTATTTGTGAGAAGGGGTGCACACAGGCCATCCTTACAATGACTCTACGAGAGGCCCCACAAGGTCGTTAGGGACAGTAATTCCACCTTCATCCTTAACATCGGCAGTAAAGAGGAAACTTTTACCATCAACTGCCTGAAACTGGCATATCTGGACTGTGATGAGCTGGTTTCCACTGCTCTGCAACTCAGGGGCAGGCCACCTGAGACTAAGGACAATGGCCTGGTTGCTAGTTTTGGGGGGTGGGGGTGGGGGGGGGGTTGTGTAGTGGCCACATCTGAAGACACGGACTGGCCTGCGTGGACCTGGGGGATGACACCAGCTGTCGTCCCAGGTGACCTCCACACAGCAGGTAGATGGGAAACTCTGGCGGGAACACTGGCTAATATCAAGGCCAGGGGAGAGGAAAGTTAATACCCTGAAACAACTATGCCACTATCATCACATTGATAGCCTCCTATATCTGGGACTCGCTGTTGGTCAGGTGTTTCCTAGTTGACACTGGCGCAGAGATAAACGTCCTACCCCTCTCCCCCCCCCCCCCCCCCCCCCCACAGGCCTCAACACCTGCATTGGCAAGCAGGGCCCTGCACTGAGGGCAGCCAACAGCTCCCCCATTTGATCTTTTGGGGCCCACACTATTCCCCTTCATTTTGGCATTTCTTGGATCTTCACCCTCGTGGCATTGGTGCAAACCACTCCCAAGGGCAGACTTCCTCCAGGCCCACTGCTTGCTTGTCGACCTCAAAGGAAGGTGCTTTGTGCACACCAAAACCTATCAGACTTCCCCTGTGGGGGAAGTCGGTGCTCCAGTGACGTGGGGCCCTGACATCAGCACTGGGGCCCATATAAGGGTAATAAGGCTGTCTAGTTTTCCAAGGCTTTGTTGTGCGTGTCTTTCTTCCCCACGGTCACATAGTGCGTACACTAAGACACACATACATTTACGCTTTGTGGGGTTAAATTTAGTTAAATAAGTTTAGAGAGAAGTAAGAAATTGCATGTTGTTAATAGTTTAATTAAAAAATATTGAATTTACTATTATCTGGTGAATTTTACATTGTTGTTCCTGTGTTAGTGCTAACAAGGTCTCTTTAGTCCCAAAAATAATTAAAAAGGTTGTTAGTTGGTAACACTAATTATTTAATGAAAGTTTCATTGAAAACTGCAGAAGAAATAAATTTGCAAACATTGGTTTGATTGAATTGCTAGCACTGAAATTTTTTTCTCCACTGTTGTTTACTTATCTTTTGCTTCTGTTCTTCGCCTTTTTCCCTAATGTCATGTACTTTTATTAGTTATTTTACAATTATATTTAATGCTTTTTTGAATTCACACATGAAAAAGCTAGAAAATATACATGACATAGAACAATACAGCCCAGTACAGGCTTTTCGGCCCTCAATGTTGTTCTGACCCATATTACTTCCAATACAAAATACTAACATCTCTCTACCCCCAATCCTCCATTTTTCTTTCATCCATGTGTCTAAGAGTCTCTTAATGCCCCCAATGTTTCAGCTTCCAGGCACCCACAACTCTGTATTTTAATTTAAAAAAAATAATTACCCCTGATGTCTCACCTAAACTTTGCCTCCCTTAACATTGTACATATGTCCTCTGGTGTTTGCTGGTCCTGCCATGGAAACAGGTGCTGGCTGTCCATCCTATCTGCCTCTCATCATCTCCAAATTGAAAAGACCCAGCTCTCCAAACCTTGCCTCATAAGACTTGCTTCCAAATCCAGGCAACATCCTGGTAAACCTCTGCACCCTTTCCATAGCTTCCACATTCTTCCTATAATGAGGTGACCAGAACTGAATATAATACTCTAAGTGTGGTCTCACCAGAGATTTGTAAAGTTGCAACATGACCTCTACTCCTGTTTTCAATCCCACTATTAATAAATATAAGCATCCATAGACCTTAACTATTCTATCAACCTGTGCGGTGATCTTGAGGACATATAGATTTGGACCACAAGGTCCCTTACTTTTCAAAAATTTTATTTATAATTTTGTAAACAATACAATATAGAATCGTATCCAAATGATATTTACAATTATCAAAATAGAATAAAAATAAATGGTACTGTGCAGAGAGAAAAGTGTAAAATAAAAATAGTACCGATTATATGTGCAAAGCTACTGTGATAACTACCCCACTCTCCCAAAAAGAAAGACAGGATATTAATAAAATAGTAGAATTAAACCAACATAAGGTTCAACCATTGATTTTTTTTTAAAGTGGGGATGGGGTGTAGAAGAGAAAATATTAGATATCCAAACCCATAATATCTAAATATGGTTTCCATATTGTTAATATTATGCCCATTTCTAATATTGTAAGTCACCTTTTCTAAGGGAATACAATTTTGCATCACCCTCTTCCAACAATCAATTTTAAGACGGAAATTCAGATTTCCATGTAATTGCTATACATCTCCTGGTCACTGCCAATGCAACTTTATAAAACATTTTTTTTTAAATTAATATTTTGACAACTTCAATTGGGGTTCCAAATCATATACATTTCCCAAAAGAAAAAGTTCAGGTGTTAATGGTAAACATTTTTATGATTTGTTCCAAAACCTTGCCCGCATCTTTCCAAAATGATGTAACCTTGGTACATGACAGGTAGAATGTAATAAATGTACCAATTTCTGTGACACATCTAAAACATAAATTTAGGAAATTTGGATTAAATTTATTTAATTTATGTGGCATTAAATATAATTGAATAATTTATAGTTAATCTATAGCAAACATTAATTATATCCCTCATACTGTCCCAAAAAATGTCAGACCAGCAAAAAGGATCAATTTCCGTTCCCAAATCCAATTCCCATCTTTCTTTTGATTTATTCAAATCTGGTTTTGGGGATTCCTCCTGAAGTATAAGATACAATTTAGAATCATGAATCACAATCTCCAGTCCAGTAATCTGCGGCAAAATTTGTTCTGGGCTCAATGTGTCCCTTAAAAAAGATCTCAGTTGAAGATGGCAGAAGAACGTATTTTGTGAAATCCCAAATTTATTTTGAATTTGATCAAATGGTATAAGTACCCCTTGCTCACAATAGTCTTCCAAGTATTTAATCCCACATTGGAACCAATTTTCTAAATGTCCATTATCATAATAGGATTGGTAAGAGTCTGTTCTGAGCAAGGGGCATTTTCAACAAGACTCATAATTCATTTCCTTTGTAACCATTAACTAATTCCCAAATACTAATGATATGCTTTACTAATGATGTTTTATTATTCCCCACAAACCTTTCTGAATTCCATTTATAGATCGTCTTCTGCTATCTTTTCTCTAACTTTATGCAGCTCCATATTTATCCATGAATGTTTGTCTCCTCTAGTCTAAGACCTCCACAGCAATCATCAGGATATCATCCCACAGACCATTCAGATCTCAAAATTTCAGATGATTTCTCTGCCATTGTATCCAGCCAAATAGTTCTTCAACCCTGTATAATCTGCTTCTATCTCCTACCCATAATTCACAACTACCCTGCTAGACCTACAGCCCTACTGAACTTATCTCTATATACCTTGGAATCTTCCATTATGTTTTATAAGTGAGAGGCCCATTCAAGATCCCACTTCTCTGCATTAATTCCTTTTCCTCTGTGCCTTTCTTTATTCGTATCTATGTGGATGCCTCTTAAATGCTGTTACTGCTCTCGTCTCTACCAGCTCATTTCAGATACAAGCTACTGTATAGAAAAATTTCTCTGATTTTGTTTTCCCTTCCCCCTTTAATCTTTAGTTTTAGTCCATGGGAAGCAGACTCTGGTTATCTATCCTATCTATGCCTTTCAATGTTACATACTTCTGACATGTTACCTCTCGGCTTTTGCTTGAGGGGAAAATAGATGCAGCCTATCTAATTTAATTCAAGCTCCCACCATCCAGTGCTCTTTTAATGGTCCTCCAATCCACAGCCTAATCTATAAATCTTGTCTTTCTAAAGACTGACTTGTTTCAGTATTAATACATCCCGGCACATGCTTGCTATTGTTTTAGAACCTGAGCAATACAGCCCTTGATGTTGTGCCAACCCATGTATTCCTTCCCTTAAAAAAGAACTAAACCTTCCCTACCCCGTAACCCTCTATTTTTCTTTCATCCATGTGTCTAAGAGTCTCTTAAATACCCCCAATGTTTCAGCCTCTACCACCGTCCATGGGAAGACATTCTAGGCACACACAACTCTTTTTTTTATTTAAAAAAAACACTTACCCCTGATGTGTCTCCTAAACTTCCCTCCCTCAACTTTGTACATGCATCCTCTGGTGTTGGCTGATTCTACTCTGGGAAACAGGTGCTGGCTATCCACGCCTCTCATAATCTTGTAGACATCTATCAAGTCTCCTCTCATCCTTCTCCAAAGAGAAAAGTCCAAGCTCTGTTAACATTGCCTCATAAGACTTGTTTTTTAATCCAAGCAACATCTTGGTAAATCTCCTCTGCATCCTTTCCATAGCTTTCATCTTCTTTCTGAAATGAGGTGGCCAGAACAAAATTCTAAGTGTAGTCTCACCAGAAATTTGTAGAGTTGCAACATGACCTCTCTATTCCTGAATTCATTTCTGCTATTAATTAAGTCCAGTATCCCATAGGCTGCCTTAATATCCTATCAACCTGTGTGGTTACCTTGAGTGATGTACATATTTGTACCCCGAGGTCCCTCTGTTCATCTGCACTCTTAAGTAACTGACCATTAATCCTATACTCAGCATTCTGGTTTGTCCTTCCAAAATGTCCTCACACTTATGTGGATTGAAATTCATCTGACACTTTTCTGCCCAACTCTATTTGTCTATATTCTTTTGTAACCACCCACAACTCCTCCAACTTTTGTCATCCACAAACTTACTGACCCATCCTTCTGCCTCTTCATCCAGGTCATTTATAAAAATAGCCAAGATCAGGGGTCCCAGTACAGATTCCTGCAGAACTCCACTGTCACCAACCTCCAGACAGAATACTTCCACTTCTACTACGTTCTGATACCATTATGAAGCATTCTACTACTATTAGACCACTTCCTCCTTCCATTATCACTGCTTTATAATTTAATTTCTCCTACATTCTATCCTGCTTTTCATTTGCCTCTGTTTTACCTTTTATATAGATAGGCCACCAATCTGAAATGTTTATTCTGTCTCTAACTGTTATCCAAGTTGCTGAGTATTTAATTTCAATTTTCAGCATTTTCCATGTTTTATCTCTCAAAAATATTTTCAAATATCTAGGAGATTCAGATGATTCTGTTACTTTCTCATATATAATCCAGATATAATTTACAGTGACATGTAGATAATTTTTGATGTGTTTGTTAGTTTCTGCTGGCTCTATGCAATCCTTTTCAACTCCTTCGATAGTTATCACCTTCAGCATTTTTTCTGATACTTTTGTGAAAGCTGTAGCATGCCGCAGATTTAATAGCTCCATTATTGGTAGCAGTGCCTTCAGCTACCAAGACTGTTAACCTGTGAATTTTTTCCCAATAGCTTTTTGCCACCCTTCACTTTTAAGACCATATTGTCAAATCCCTGGTATCTGGAATTCATGCAACTGGCAAAAAAAATTGAGGAAAATAAATTGAAAGAAATTAATAAATAGGAATAAAATAGTAGGTTATATGTGCATTTAAAATTGTAAAAGAAAATTCTCTGAAGTAACACAAACTTATGGTGAAGATGGGAGCAAATATTTCATCCAGTGGAGTGCCTTGGTTGTGCTTTGTTCATAGCAGCTGTTTAAATGTGTGAAACTGTGTCAGAAGGGAAAGGTTCAGTGGGTTCAAAGAATAGTGGGTTGGGATGGGCTGAACCTTTATTGAAACACATGCAAGGAGATTAGGGATAACATATGCAAGTATTCTCAATCACACAACAGTGCAAACAGTCACATCAGACTTGACACTACTGATACCAGTAACTGCTTACATTCTCACAAGCACAGTACAACCCAGTCCTATCAGACTTAATACCACTGATATTAGCAACTATTCTTTCTTTGGCTTGGCTTCGCGGACGAAGATTTATGGAGGGGTAATGTCCACGTCAGCTGCAGGCTCGTTTGTGGCTGACAAGTCCGATGCGGGACAGGCAGACAAGGTTGCAGCGGTTGCAAGGGAAAATTGGTGGGTTGGGGTTGGGTGTTGGGTTTTTCCTCCTTTGACTTTTGTCAGTGAGGTGGGCTCTGCAGTCTTCTTCAAAGGAGGTTGCTGCCCGCCAAACTGTGAGGCGCCAAGATGCACGGTTTGAGGCGATATCAGCCCACTGGCGGTGGTCAATGTGGCAGGGACCAAGAGATTTCTTTAGGCAGTCCTTGTACCTCTTCTTTGGTGCACCCCTGTCTCGGTGGCCAGTGGAGAGCTTGCCATAGAACACGATCTTGGGAAGGGGATGGTCCTCCATTCTGGAGACGTGACCTACCCAGCGCAGTTTGATCTTCAGCAGCGTGGATTCGGTGCTGTCAGCCTCTGCCATCTCGAGTACTTCGAGCCGTTGTCATACCCACACTCCTGTTTGGCTCCGAATCATGGGTCCTCTACTGGCATCACCTAAGGCTCCTAGAACGCTTCCACCAGCGTTGTCTCTGCTCCATCCTCAACATTCATTGGAGCGACTTCATCTCCAACATCGAAGTACTCGATTAGCAACTATATATACTGTCTTACTGCAGCCAAGTACTAGATTCTATCCACTACTCCTTGTCTAATGTGGGCATAGCTCTGATGCTATCTACAACAGTCCCAACCCCTATGTATTACACACTTTTGCACCAATTCCTCCTACATTGTTCACATTAGGCCTCGTGTGAGATCTGAAGAAATAGAGGCCAAGACATGGTGGATGAAGAGCTGGTTGATGCTACTCACCTTTTGAGACGACTCGCTTAGTGTTTCCTTATTCCTGTTTAGTAAATGCCACCTAGGTCAGAGGCTTTATTTGTAAATTTGGTGGAGTCTTTATACCACTTTTATATAGAGTTTGCAATATTTTGGTTACCTCTCCCCAAATATTTTTTAATGATTTATATATTAGAAAAAAAAGTCAATGTTTTTGTTATCATATTCCAGGAGCTTTTTTTATTAAAAAAATGTGTTTTATTAAAGGAGCAAATTAAAGGAAATGTTTATTGTTTAAAATATGATGCAAATATTTTCAATCTGACTGTCTTAATATTCAATAATTTTTAGTTCAATTTGGAGATTCAACATTCTTTTAGATTAAATTGACAGGTAATAAGCCATTCTGGCCCAGAACCCCAGGCTATCCAAATACACCAATTAGCCTACAAACCTGATACATTTTTGGATGATTGGAGAAAATGGATGCACTCGGGGAAAACCCATGCAGACATGGGAGAACTTACAAATTCCTTACAAATAGGGCTGATTTGAACCGGGGTCGGGGTCACTGTAATAGGGTTGCACTAACTAACTAGTACACTAACTGTAATTCCTTCAATCTCCTTTACCTCTGGCAATATTTTTTCTGTCATGCTACAAACTAACAACCCTTTCTGTTATTTTTGGGACTAAAGGCACTTTGTCAGCACTAACACAGAAACCGCAATGAAAAATTCACAAGACAATGGTAAATTCAAAATAATAGTTTTGTATTAAACTATTAATAACACAACATTTCTTGCATATCTCTAAATGTAACCCCACTATGCACAAATGCAAGTGTGTGTGTGTAAAAACTCAATTTTAAAACTTCAGCATCATTTTAGTCTTGTTTGAAGGTCTTAAATTCTCAGTTCAGAAATTATTACAAAGTATTATTGCAAAGTATATCTTCAGGTCTCTTTACTCACAATTCTTCACTCTTTTCAAAGAGACAGGGAATGTGGCTATTTTCTTCCACAATGAATTCACAAAGTGGAATAGACCCAGTAGAATTCTATCCTCTTTTCCAAAGAGACAGCAAAGTGGTCTTTCTTATTTCAAAAGCCACTGATTCTGTGTTCCCCTTTTCCCAGGAGTAACGCACACAACTGCACCTGTTCTGGTTACTGTAACTCAACCCTGTCTTCCACATGGTTTCACCCCTGTTTGTCACAGGGTTTTGACTTCTGTAAAGTCCAAACTGAACTCTTCCAAAAATGTCTGAATTTGATCATATATTTCTCCAAATCATGACAGATGCATCATCAACAAGGTCCGTCCCAATTCTTGGAAACCACATGACTATCAGTTTTATTTCTACCAAAATTCCATTCCATAAAAACCTCTGCCCTCGCCTCTGTTTAAAAACAGATGGCTTTTTCAGCAGTTTTTATTCTTAAGATAGTCATTTTTTAATAAAGCAAACAATCTGCTGTTCTTGAATAATTAATGAACCCCTTCAGATCCATTAGCTCTGTCTTTCCAATAAGCTGCGACTCTGAGAATAAACTCTCTTCTCTGAAAACCATGGTTCTCTGTAAATGTGCTGGGACCTGTACCAACCCACAACTAACTTGTTAAGAATACAGATACTGTAGCTGACTGCTACAAAGAAACTCACACACTTGGAGTGTGGGAGGCTGAACTCTGAGATTTATTGAGACTGGAAAGGCTCCTTTTATACAGTTGGAGTTCCTGGTATTTGTTTGATTGGCTGACATCAGCTGCATGAATAACAATAGCAGGTGGGAACATTCTTGCATGTAAATACCCTTCTTCCCCAGCCTGTTATTGATCTGTTAGCTGGTCAGCTTGGCCAGTGCCATTTTAGGGCTGCTGGTCTTGTACTGCTCCAGCTTTCAACTGTGCCGGACTCTGTGCTGTTTGCTACCACGTGCACTGCGCGATGTGTCGGCTCGATCTCCGTGGTGGTGGGCCACCACAATACAATATTTTAACCATAATTTACTTTGCTAAGACATTTTTATATATGAGAAATATAGTTTAACATTGAAGGTTAGCACAAATCCATTACAGTAGAACTTGAAAATAGTCTTGGAGTTCAATACACAGATCAGAGACTTGCACACTGGAATTCATTTAGGCATTAGATTGATCACAAGCCAGTAAATGGACAGAATAGAGGTGAAACAGTGATTTCCAGTAACTATAAATGTTTTTTTTAAATTTTGTTTTAGGTTATCTGATGTATGAATTTAATAATTTCTGGTTCAAAGAGGAGCCAACCAGCATTATGGAATTCAATTACTACAGAGAACAGTTTCACAAAAGGGTAAAAGAACTCTTGCTTGATCCTAACTCAGTGCTTACCTTGAAAGCAAATGGACAATGAAATACAGAACATGAAACCCATGGAATTATTTGAACAAAGGGAGTTTATTGCAGTGGATCTGTGGTCTCTCAGTGAATGTTTCTTTAAATAAAAACCTATCACCTTTGTGAATGAAATTTAGAATGAGTCCATTTTCAACATAAATCAAAACTGTTTCAAGGTGTCTTGTATTTATCCATACAAATAGGGATAATTTATAGTACACTACAGTAATGGAAATGGCACTCATTGAAGCAGATAGTAAAATGTAAATGACTGATTTTTCAGTTCTGCCTGTAACATATACCCATTTAAAAATGACTGTTACTTTTGCTGTCAACACAGAGCTCCAGGAAAATGTGCACGAATTGTTTTAATTATATCTGACTTGTTTTAATCCTTTAAAATAACTAGATATTGTTTTGGAATAATAATAAGACTGATCTCACTGAAAACAAAGCTCGTTTCTCATTGTGAATTTTTCAGTTGTGATTACTGTTTTGGAAACTGATCATGATAAAACAAAACACACCACAGGGATGGAGGGAAAACGGGTGGCACATTAAACCCCACCATGGCATTTCCACATATTTTAAGAACACGTCATCACTTGTACATCCTGTAAGCCTAATTATTCCAGTAATATTCAGTTTTAATCTGGCATGTTTGTTTTCAAAAATTCTTGCGGATACACTTACAAATCTTTCAATTGAAGCATCATTAGCTGTGACAAATTTCAAATTGTTGACAATCTTCTACAGTTAAGTGGAGGTCCTCATGAAGTATGAATCTTCATATTTTGTGCTTTTGTCACAGTGTGAACTATTTGCAGATCATTGTGTTCACCGTGAACATTTCAGGCAAATTTGTTACACCAAAAAATATAATGGTTGATAGAGGTTATGAAGGGCACAAGAAAAATGTACATTATCTTGTTGTTTTGGGGTTTTTTAACCTCCTCTCAGGATGACAGCAGTAGGTGATGTTTTTTTTCCCAAGCACCTTTCCTGCTTTTTATTGAAGATTGGTGGTTATATACTAATAAACAATCAGATGTTTTGTATTTATTACTGGTGAGATTAATCTAGATGACACATTTGTACTTGAATGTTATTAATTTTTTGAACAAGATGCTTACCAGAAAAGGATGCCCTGTTTAAAGTTAGTATAGATTTGTACCAAATGGTTTACATTATAGGTGAGAGGATAGAACTTGTTTTATGAACTTTTGCTCAATTAAAATTAAACCTGCAACAGCTAAGTGCATGTGGTATTTACTTTTTTTTGTATGCGAGTCTCTGATCATTGGATTCAGACAATGCAATTGTAGAAAAAAATGTTGTCTATTCATAAACATTAAACCCTATGGATGAAAAATGTTTTTGCATCAATTACTGTGAAGAAAACAGCATGTTGTTGCAGGTCTCCTTTTTGTAATTTTCACAAATATCTTCATGCCAAATTTATGGCCATTAGGTATTTTTGCAAATTTCTTTCTACACATTGCTTTAGAAATTGATGTTTTAATGTATTCAGTTTGCACCACTCGAAGGAATGAATACTGAATTTTTTTTGATGGCTGACCACAGCGCATTTGGTTAAATAAATATTTACATTTCTGGTGAATTTCTGCGTGAGAAAACTGCCAGTATTCTTAAATGTGTTGCTCTCAGACTCAATACTACATTATTTGTTTCCATCTTTCCAATTGAAGTTATGTATTTAAACTTTTTTCTAAATAAATCCATCCATGTCAAATGGAAAACATTCATTTTAACTTGTCGCTTATTTTCTGAAATTTTGAATAATTTCTTGAGTATTTTATTGATTCTTAGTGTGCTCTCAATAGCAGAGAATACATGCTTTTTAACACTTGAACTCGGTTGATATTCTTGGAGCCAAGTGATCAATAATTTGGCAGCAATGCTGGAATGAATTCACCAGGCTATTTAAATAAAGAACTTATCTTCTGATCAGTTAGCCTCTACTTGTGCTTTTACACTTCTATTTGAAACAGTCCCTCATATTCCCTTCCTTCCGTCTCGTTCTCATAGCTAACTTTTTACATTTCCCTATCTGCTGAAAATAACTGACAGTTCTGTGGAACGTTCTACTCTTGAGCTAGCAAGAGAACAAGTTATTTTACTTTTTAATCTTAGATTTGGCGATCATTTAAATTTTTCATATAGTCTTTTTTAAACAATGAAGAAAATTATTTGTTGAATTAGTCTAAGGAAGCATTGAATTGGACAATTATTTTTGAGTAGCATGGCCCAATGTCTTGAACTTTGATAGTTAATTTGGAGGAATAAAGTAGAAATTAATCATTAAAGATTAGATGTGGTCATTAATTAATAAAACTTTAGGAGAGTAGGAAGAGTGGAGTATGTTGCTCCAAAGGATGTGGGTTAAATTTATGCAATTCACCTTGGTTAGACATTGTGATTAAGGATGCCTTGCTTCCACTCACTCTTTGGCTTCTTCATTGTTTCTTTTCCTTATTTTTATTAACAAAGGAAATAACAAAAGCACTTAGCTACACTAAGTTTGGCAACCATATTAAAATGAATAGCAACATCACTAATGTGAACCACTGAGTGGAAATGATGGTCAGAGGAGCTGCTACCACATTTCTGACTTCTGCCTTGTTATTACATAATTGTGCTGCGGAGTCATCAACTTAGCCAAACATCATCCAAGTCAATGAAACTGAAAAAATGCACATTCCCAGAATTGAACACTTCTCATATCCCTAAAAGTGAGAGGGAGTGGAAGATGCTGTTGTCACAATCTTCCAAAATCATGTTGATTCAGAAATTTGAATAGCCACTGAAATTCAGCCACACCTTGTTAAAAGTTAATTTTCCAAAATCTTCCATGGTCTTGTTATACCTTTAATTTGTTTCCCCACTTCCCTCCCACCCCCTCAAAATGTCCCTAACCTCAACCAGTTCTCTAATCCTCCAACATCTCTACATACTCTCAATTCTCATTTCTTGTCTATGCCTGAATTGCAGTTACCCTGACTCAACTTCCTAGGCAATAAGCTCTGAAATGCTTTCATATGGTATGTTGCTATTGTCTGTTCAAGCAATTTTTAAACATGCAAGGTTATAGGCTAATTGATGGACTTAAATAGTGCAGATTTGTAACAAAAACATAATGCTGAAAAACAGAATGTACCTGTGAAAGGGTGCAAGCCAAAGCCCAGGAACAGTAAAGCCCCCAGAAAGAGGTTCAATATTGGAAACCTGCAGTCAGACGAAGTGAGAGGAAACTTCCAGGCAAACCTCAAAGCAAAGCTCGATGCAATCCGCCTCATGGACTCGTCCCCTGAAACCCTCTGGGATCAGCTGAAGACTACCATACTGCAATCCACTGAAGAGGTACTGGGCTTCTCCTCCAGGAAAAACAAGGACTGGTTCGACAAAAACAACCAGGAAATCCAGGAGCTGCTGGCAAAGAAGCGAGCTGCCCACCAGGCTCACCTTACAAAGCCATCCTGGCCAGAGAAGAAACAAGCCTTCCGTCGTGCATGCAGCCATCCAGTGCAAACTCCGGGAGATCCAAAATGAGAGGTGGACTAGCCTCGCCAAACGAACCCAGCTCAGCGCGGACATTGGCGACTTCATGGGTTTTTACGAGGCTCTAAAGGCTGTGTACGGCCCCTCATCCCAAGTCCAAAGCCCGCTGCGCAGCTCAGACGGCAAAGTCCTCCTCAGTGACAAGATCTCCATCCTCGACCGATGGTCAGAACACTTCCAATCTCTTTTCAGTGCCAACCGCTCAGTCCAAGATTCCACCCTGCTCCAGCTCCCTCAACAGCCCCAAAGGCTAGAGCTGGATGAGGTCCTCACTCAGGAAGAGACATATAAGGCAATTGAACAACTGAAAAGTGGCAAAGCATCAGGTATGGATGGAATCCCCCCCAGAGGTCTGGAAGGCTGGCGGCAAAACTCTGCATGTCAAACTGCATGAGCTTTTCAAGCTTTGCTGGGACCAAGGAAAACTGCCTCAGGACCTTCGTGATGCCATCATCATCACCCTGTACAAAAACAAAGGCGAGAAATCAGACTGCTCAAACTACAGGGGAATCACGCTGCTCTCCATTGCAGGCAAAATCTTCGCTAGGATTCTCCTAAATAGAATAATACCTAGTGTCGCCGAGACCTGTGAAAGGGTGCAGACCACATCAAGCTAATCACTGGTTCAGGCAATATTTGTGGAAAGAAATGGTCGATGCCTCGTGTAGAA
The DNA here is from genome assembly GCF_036971445.1 of Narcine bancroftii. Taxonomy (NCBI): domain Eukaryota; kingdom Metazoa; phylum Chordata; class Chondrichthyes; order Torpediniformes; family Narcinidae; genus Narcine; species Narcine bancroftii. Next base: position 143,517,450 of record NC_091471.1, on the reverse strand, counting down.
GATGATTTTGTCAAAATTGGCAATGAGAGAAACCAAGTTACTTTTAATTCACGGAGGAGATGAGGAAGAGATGGACAGGACAAGAGGAATATCTGTGGTTAACAAAGTTACTTTAGAGTTGGCCAACTTGCTTTCTCCACATCAGCAAAATATTTGCAATTCCACATTCAGTGCGGATCAGTAACATCTCCTCATTGAAAATCCACAAAAGGGCATCCCTAAGTTGCATGCTTATCCCACTGATCTGCTCTTGACACCCATAACTGTAAGGCTAGGAACAATTCAAATGCTTTCTACAAACTTGCTGATGACACCATGGTTGTCAGCAGAATCAAAGATGGCAATGAGGAAGTGTACAGGAGTGAGGTAGATCAGCTTGTTGAGTGGTATCATAACAATAACTTTGCCCTCAAAGTTAGCAAAACTAAGGAATTGACTGGACTTCTGGAAGGGGAAAACAGGAGGTCATGAAGCAGTCCTCATCTAGGGGTCAGCATTAAAGAGGGAAAGGAACTACAAATTCCTGGATGTCAACATCTCTTAAGATCTATCCTGGGGCATCATTTTGTTGCAATAATGAAGAAGACATCATGATTATACTTCATTGGTGACACACCAAATCTCCTGAAACTCCTAAAGATTTGCAAATTTCTACAGATGTATCATGGAGAGCTTTCTGACTGGTAAGAGGGTTCTAATTTCATCCAGTGCAATCACAGGGATTAGACTTCACTCCATTAAGGACATCTTTAAAAGGTATTATCTCAAGAAAGGACCCTCACCACCCAGGCTATGCCCTTTTCTCACTGCTGTCATCAGGAGGGAGCCTGAAGATACACACCCAACATTACAAAAACAGCTTCTTACCCTTTGCCATCAGATTTCCAAACAGAAACTGAACATATAGACACTACCTCACTTTTTTTTCTTTTTGCAATAGTTATTTATTTTTAAAATCTTGTATTGGAACTGTAATTTATAGCAATTTTGTTTCCACATAACTAATTTTCGTGACATGTCCATGACAATAAATCTGATTCTGATTATCTAATTCTGAAGTGCCTTTTGCTAAATAGATATTTTAATGATTTTGATAACTTTTTTCCAGTTTCAATTTTGTAACTCACTTTCTGTTTAGTTTTTATTTTAATTCACAAAAAAAATTCATTAAAATCACATTTGTTTGTTAACTGCCATACAATCTATAGTTGTTAATTTATCCTTGTAAAGTACCATAAATATTCATGTATAATGCAAAATAATTTACCCCCTTTTTCCCCCATGTTATACACGGGGCAATATTTTTTTTTTAATTATGCAACTCGCAGGGCGGCTCAGGCAAGCAAGCGGTAGCCAGCAGCGCGACTCGGGCAGCCGGCCGGGCAAGCGGCAGTCGGCAGTGTGACTCATGCGGCAGGGCGGGCATGCAGTAGTCGGCAGCATGACTCATGAGGCAGGGCAGGCGGGTGAGGGGAGAGGGGGTCGTGAGAAACTACATCACAAATCGGGTGGGCTGGTGGGTGGAGAGACAGCAGCATGACTCAGGTGGTCACGTGAAATGCTTATTTTGCTGTTGCTCTAATTTCTATCCATGATGTTTTCTGGAACGAAGAGAAAATCCAGTGCTTATGATGCATCCTTTAGGCTGAAAGTGATCAAGTTTGTAGAAAGCAATAACAACTGTGAAGCCTCCAGAGAATTCGGCGTGGCTGAGCATAACATCAGGCTTTGGAGGAAGCAGAAATCAGAGATAGCCCAGTTGCCCACGACCAAACATGCTCATAGGGGAAAGCACACTCTGTATCCAGCTCTGGAGAAGGCACTGATTGACTGGGTAGAAATGTGGAGAAAGGATGGCTACATTGTTACCTGTTTCCATATCCAGCTTCAAGTTTTTTTTAAACTTTATTTAAAATTTTATGACATGAATAAAATAAAAATTACATTTAAAGAAATAATAAAAAATAAGATAATAAAAATTAGAATACTACATCATTAAACTACACAAATTAACCCTCCCCAATAATTATAACACAACATTAATCATCTAATTTAAAATTAGTCCAACCCTCCCCCCAAAATAAAGAGTGAAGAATTAATTAACAATATTGTAAATAAAATAGAAAAAACCCCACTTACAAAAAAAGGATAAAACTTAACAACAACAAAAATTACTAACAAAAAAAATCAATACTAAAATAATACCCTTAAACATATATTTAAATCAAACATAATACATGTATTTAACAAATAAAATCCACTTTAAAACTAAGTTCAAATATTAAAATCATATATCAACCACATATCTGTTATACAAAAAATCATTATTAATAATACATAAATACAGAATTTCCATTAATACCAAGTTTCCTTTATAATTCATTGAGAGAACAAAAACATCCCTTTGAAAAACAATCAGATAAACTTTTTATTCCCTTCCCCTCCCCTTATATAAAAAAAGAAAAAAAAGAAAAAAGTTCAAACTCTTATAAAATTCTCCATATTCTTCATTTATAACATCTTCAAAATTCTCTATCGAAATTAACTTAATTTTATTAAACTCTTCTCCCTCAATGTATTTGTACTTAATTTTCTTCTTTTTCTTCTTATCACCTTTCCCCTCATCTTCCTCTTCATCTAATTCAACATCCTCAATTTTTGACTTATCTTCTGTGACATTATCCTCTTAAAAAAAGAAAAAAGAGAAAAAAAAAACCCCCAGAAAAAGAGAAAAAAAAGGAGAGAAAAAAAACCCTCCTAATTCCCTCTCAATTACAATCAGAAAACAAAAAGAGTTAAAAAAAATATTTATTTTTAAAAAATAATAAAAAAAACCTTCACTTCTTAACCCAAAAATTAAAAAGAAAAAAAAAACAGGTCGGAGGTCACAACTATCTCCTCCTGTTTAAACCACCCAAAGCGGTAACTCCCCCAAAATATTGGGTGTGAGATAACTCACAGGTAGCTGATGACTTCTGGAAACTAGTGCCCACCCAGTTCCCTCTCCCAACTCCCATTTCATTAAACTATCATCATTATTTAAACTCTTCTCAAAAAAAAGATAAAAGATTTATTTTTTTAAATCAACGTTACCACTTCAGTCACCATTGCTTCCATTTCTTTTAAAAAACTGGATCTCACCTTACATCTCTACTCTCTTTTGAGACCTTGAAGGACTACATCGTTCCTGAAACTGCATGATTGGTAGAGACTGAGCAAAGTCCATAACCTCTTTAGGATTGTCAAAGAACTTTGGCTAATTTCCATCCTAAAAAATCTTCAGTACCATAGAATACCTGAATGTTGCCTTATGTCTTTTTTTTCCACAACCGTTCTTTCACAGAATTAAATTAGCGTCATTGAAACATAATTTCTTGACTCAAATCTTGATAGAAGAAAACAGGATTATTCTGAACCATCAAAGGAGATCTATTTTGCTGGGCATTTCTAATAGCCGTACGTAAAATTGTCTCTCTGTCACAATAGTTTAAACAACGGATCAAAACAGATCTTGGATTCTGTCCTGAAAAAGATTTTCTTCTTAAAACTCTATAAGCACGTTCCAGTATTAAACCTTCAGGGAATTTATCCTGTCCTAACACTCGTGGAATCCATTCAGTAAAAAATTTCCTTGGATCTGATCCTTCTATACCTTCTGGCAAACCAACAATTTTCACGTTGTTCCGTCTAGATTGATTCTCCAAATAATCAACCTTTTTTGCTAAATTTTTATTTTGGATCTGCAGTGTTTCAATTATTCCATTTTCATCTTGCAGTTGATCCTGTACATCGACTAAACCTTGATCACACATTTCAAATCTTTCAATGGTTTCAAGCTTAAAAGCACCATTAATGACTTCCGCCATCGCATTAATCTTGGAAATAAACAGATTCACAAAATTAGCTAAGTGACTCGATACAGAATATATCTTATCTTCAAGATCCTTAACAGACATTTCAACAGAAGTAGATTCAGGCATAATGGGGTCTTGCTGTTCCTTAGAGACCACGGGATCTTCTGTCCCTTCCCTTAATTTAGTATCTTTTCTAGCAGTTTGACTTCGTATAAAAATCCCTCTCAAAGTCCCCCCAGCAATGCCAGGAGACTGAAGATCAGGGTTATCTTTAAGCCAAATCTCTTTAATTATCTTCACTGAATCGATGTCTGGAAAAACCGTTGTAATTGAAGATGCATTTTGCAGCGCCGCCACTATAGCAGTCGAATGACAACTCTTTAACTCTCCAGCTGGTGGCGCCCCAGCTGATTCAACTGTCAAAGCCTCAGCAACAGCACCTGCAGTGGCCACCGTGCGAAACACTGGCACCCGTCCAGCCCCTTGTTCTGAAAGCTGTTGAGTGCGACCTTCAGAGAGCCTCACTGGCTTAAAACGAAGCTTCAATGCCGAACTCTGCACGTCCTCCTCTGGATCCATTCTACGCTGAGTCCTGGCTTCTTGTAAACAAGTAGGCTCAGACAATTTCAGAAAATGTAGTTTTTTAACAGTCTGTTGATATTTTCTTTTACCTCTTTTTTTGCATATAAACCATTAGGCACTAATCCAACACCTCTTATTATTTATAAACTTTTAAAAGAACTTTAACGGGCACTTAAAGACAAAACAATAAATCAGAGTCAGGAGAGGTCTGGAAGGCACGTCTGTTCCCTACGCCATCTTGCCACGCCCCCTCCAGCTTCAAGCTTTGAAACTGCAGAAAGATTGCAAATATGGAGTGAGTGGCACATTCAAGGTGACAAATGGTTGGTGTCAGAGGTTTATGAAGAGGCACTCCCTGGCCACACAATAGAGAACTAAGATATCACAGAAGCTTCCCAGTGACTTAGATGACAAGATAATTAGTTTTCACGATTTTGTGATTAAGGATGGACCATGACTTTGTTAGAAATAGAAGTACCTTAACAGAAATTGCTCGAGACAAAAATTGAGAACAAAGAACATTTATTACAACAACAATGCAAAGTTGGGTGCTTCCCCTTACCCTGGGAAGACACACATACACTGGGGCTCACCCAACTTTTATACAGTTTATCTCAGTATAGGAATAACCCCCCCCTTACATTCTTCTGCCTCCTGCTGGAGAGGTTTGGCATTAGGCAATCCTGCCTGCCTACGTGCTGTTTCTGTGCACTTGGAGGACCAGGGGATATCCTGTCGGTGTCTTCTCATGTCATTATCCCCATTGACCTTATTCATAACCTTGCCCTTGTCCCCATTCACACCTTTCCAACTCTCAGAGCTACAGTCCCTTCATATGCAGAGTTCGCTAATCCTGTCTAGGGTTTACTAATTAAATATGCCTAACTTGATAAATCTGTGTATGGCTTACTAATTATATATGTAGAACTTGGTACTTCTGTCTAGGGCTAGGAGAACCTTATCTCATCCAGACTATCTCAACTTCCTACATTCTATTATTCCTTACCTCTCCTTATCTTATTCATAAGGTGGGCTCACTGATCCTGTCGCAAGGACTAGAAGGTTCTTATCTTACAGAGGCTGACTCTGCTTCCTGCATCCTAATTTCCATGCTTAGCCTGTTCATACTGGTTTAATCCATCACTCCATCTGTCTGTACTAGTTTCCCCATCTTTCATATTTTTATGTCAAGTTTACTCATCTCTCACAATCCTCACTTCTCTTTTAGATCAGTGTCACTGATCTGTCAAATTAACTGTGCTATTGGCAAAGTTGGATTGCAGTGTCATAAGCATCCATTTGGGAAACACACACCCCTTGGGTTATAGAAATAGGGGTCCGCAAAATCATGAAATGAATACCAGCCTTTAGGTAGGGGAGCACCACACTGACCAGAATAGTGAGTCCTGCTGCTATAAGGGCTGTGAGTATCAGGCTCCAGTTCTCAATAAAAAGTCTAGTCCATCCCACATCAGTCCAAGGTTGCCAAGTCTGAACATGGGCATGGGCAGATTCTTGTCGAAGTCCTGAAGCAGCGTCTTTAACCGCCTGACTGTTGTAAGCATTGTCAGTACTGAGTCTCGCACAGACGCTGCCTCCAGCAGCCAATGAGCAATAGAGAGCCAGGCGGTTTTGTTGAATCGTTGCTAGTAGCTGCCGTCTTTCTTCAGCCCATACATTAAGGGCCATCGCCGTCCGTTCGGCGACGATCTCCAAAGCCGCCTGAAGTCTGAACAAACGATTTAAATGCCCAGCAGCTTCAGTATTCTGGAGCTGTTTATTTCGTTTACCATGGGGACTCCCCTTAAAGTAGTGGTATTTAAGAATTGAAATGGCTGTGTAACCCAAAGAATGCTCTACAATAGCACAGGTTGGGGAGGGGTGTTTCTTGTAACTTAATCTGTGAATTGTAGCCTGCCTGCGAACATTAGCATATGTATCAACTCTCTCTCTGCCACATGTACAATCCTGACAATTATCCTGTCTGCATTTGTGCCCACATCTGCTTTGTGCTAAACGTTTAAAACTGATCTTGTTAATATCTGCACAGTCCAAAATACCATTAAAATCATCATATTAGAGGTGTTCTGTTCCCCTGGTCCACATTTGAAATCTATATTAACCCCTACCTTACTATGATCGTACCCTATATCTATGCCCCGTTAACATTCTAAAGTAAAATACTGGTCATCTATACTGCCCCTATTCCAGGAGGACTTAATACATTTTGAATACTTCAGTGATGTCCCAGAATTTGGGAGGCAACAATTAAACAGTACAATAAATAATAAAAACAACATTACAAGATTTTTTCCCGGCGTAGTGTAACTTTCAAGTCAGGATGAAGGACTGCACACCAGGTGGAGGGTGGATTTTCAAGATCTGTAGTCTGTGGTTCAGCAGCTCGTTTGATTCGTTGGATGTGGCTCCAACCCTTTTCTTTCGTTCGTACATCGGTGTCTGTAATCAAAAGTACACAGTAGGGGCCATCCCAGACAGGTTTTAGTTGTTTATCTTGCCAAGCTTTAACAAATACCCAATCACCAGGTTTAATAGAATGAATAGGATACTCCAGGGATGAGTTTGAGCTAGTAAACCCTTCTGAGCTGCCAGTCTATGCCCAGTCTTTTACAAACCCCCTGGAGTACCCGAGAAGTAAAGTGTGTACCCCGATCCGAGTCAATGGTCTGGATCATCCCATACCGTGGAATCACAGAATCCAGTAGTACTCTGATAATGGTGCTAGCACGATCATTTGGGGTCGGGAAAGCCTCAACCCATCGCGTGAAATGATCTACCATCACCAACAGGTACTTGTGAACACCTATCTTAGGTAACTCTGTGAAATCCACTTGTATCTGTTGGAAAGGGCGTACAGCGATATAACGACCGCTAGGCATTACCTGGCGCATGACTTTCTCATTAATTTTCTGACAAATTGGACACCCCTGAGTACTCTGCTTGGTCACAGTGTATACGCCCGAACAATGAAAGGAACGTACAAAAGTGTCGACAAGTGCCTTGGCTCCCCAGTGTGTCTGTTGGTGGAGCTGGTCAAAGATTTGCTGTGCCAATGCTTTGTTCAGCACTTGGCGTCCTTCGCCTGTTCACCACAACCCATCACTAGTTTGACGCATCCCCTGATCCCTCATATAAACCTCCTCTTCTCGTGAAAAGATGGGAGTCTTTTTAAGCTCTTGTGGGATGGGGAGTAACAGCTGCATGTCCACTTTCGCAGTGAGCGCAGCCTGTTTAGCAGCTGCATCTGCCTGTCTGTTGCCCTGTGCTTCAGGGCTGTCACCAGTTTGATGGCCCCATACATGAACCACAGCTATTTCTTCAGGTAACGTCAGAGCCTCCAAGGATTGGACAATTAGGTTCTCATGCATCAATTTCTGTCCTTTTCCCGTTATCATTCCCCGCTCCTTCCAGATTTTCCCAAAGGTGTGCACTACCCCAAAAGCATATTTTGAATCTGTGTAGATTGTGCCCACCTTATTTTCCAGACCTTGGAGAGCTCGACAGAGGGCATATAATTCGCAAGACTGGGCTGACCAGTGACCGGGAAGGCGACCGGCTTCAATAACTACCCCCTCTTTCCCATCCACTACACTATAGCGAGTGCATCAATACAGGGGGAAGAGCCATCAATAAACCATCGTTCTCTCTCCTGTAAAGGCTCATCACTTAAATCCTCTCTAATCTTAGTCTGCAGGTCTATCACCTCCAAGCATATATGCTCTAACTCATTGATGGTGTTGGCAGAGCTTGGAGAGACTAAAAAGGCTGCTGGATTATGTTCTCTACTTGTAGTCAGAGTCAGATCATCCCTATCCATCAAGATCGCTTCGTATTTGAAAATTACACCATTAGCCATAACGATTCAGCGAGTGATATTAACTGTATTCTGAAATGAATTTATTTTAAAAATAGCCGAGTGGGAATAAGACATGTCTTTGTCACTGCAGACGGCAACGAATTTAACGATTATTTAACGTCGCTATTGTAGTTTAAACATTAAATGCCTTGCGCCACAGCCCACAGGAGCTGGCCTTATTTAAAACAATCTGTAAAAACCGGCACCGAAAACATTCAAAATATGTACTTATGAGGATTGCACACACAATCATTCAAGTACAGTCTAGTTTTTATTATATTCCACTTAGAGTTCTACTACATGAATCCTGGAGCTTGTGGGGTCATTATTGAATCAAGAAATATTGGTGCCCTGCCAATCTCATTCTAACATGCCAATTTCTCCAGTCCTTAAGTCAAGGAATAGCACTGTTAGAAATTAAAGTACCTTTAAAGAAATTGCTCGAGACAAAAATTGAGAACAAAGAACATTTATTACTACAACAATGCAAAGTTGGGTGCTTCCCCTTACCCTGGGAATACACACACATACTGGGGCTCACCCAACTTTTATACAGTCAATTTCAGTATCAGAGTGCCCTCCCCCTTACATTCTTCTGCCCCCTGGATGGGTTTGGCATAGGTAATCCTTCCTGCCTACGTGCAGTTTCAGTACACTTGGAGGACCAGGGGGTATCCTGTGGGTGCCCCATCATGTCATTGTCCTTATTCACACCTTCCTGATTCTCGGGGCTACAATCTCTTGGTATGCGGAGTTGACTCATTCTATCTAGGGTTGGCTAATTTCATATGTATAAATCTGTGTATGGTTAGCTAATTAGATATGTAGGACTTGGTACTTCTGTCCAGGGCTAGGAGACCTTTATCTGATCCAGACTACCTCAACTTCCTACATTCTATTGTACCTTACCATTCCTTTTCTTAGTCTTATGGTCTTGTCACAAAGACTAGAAGATTCTTATGTTAATCGTGCTGACTCTGCTTTCCTGCATCCTAACCCCCAAGCTTATCCTGTTTGTACTGGTTACAGCCATTAACTGATGAACTTTAGTTTCTTCCATGTTCATAATTTTAGATCAATTTTCCCATCTCTCACAGCACTGGTACAAGATCTGTGAGCTATTAATGATATTGTTATGCCTATGCACCCAATTGTTCTGAACTATGCCACTAATTAAATCATATTCCAGAACTAAATTACAGTGGCAATACAGAGAAATTGTGCTGAGGCATGAGTTTAACTCCAGAGGAAAATGCACCAGAAAAATCAATCATTAACTTATTGGATTCCCCAGAGGTTTCTTTATTCTCCAGAGGTGGGCGATCTTTTAAGCTCACAGACCTTGACTGCTGAATGTGTACTAAATCTATTGAGAGGGCTCCATACCTCTAACTGCAAGAGAGGAGCCTGGAGCCTCAGTAGGCTGTGTTCTCGCACCAACCCTCTTTTCAATCTTCTTCAGCATGATGCTGAACCAAGCCATGAAAGACCCCAACAATGAAGACGCTGTTTACATCCGGTACCGCACGGATGGCAGTCTCTTCAATCTGAGGCGCCTGCAAGCTCACACCAAGACACAAGAGAAACTTGTCCGTGAACTACTCTTTGCAGATGATGCCGCTTTAGTTGCCCATTCAGAGCCAGCTCTTCAGCGCTTGACGTCCTGCTTTGCGGAAACTGCCAAAATGTTTGGCCTGGAAGTCAGCCTGAAGAAAACTGAGGTCCTCCATCAGCCAGCTCCCCACCATGACTACCAGCCCCCCCACATCTCCATCGGGCACACAAAACTCAAAACGGTCAACCAGTTTACCTATCTCGGCTGCACCATTTCATCAGATGCAAGGATCGAAAATGAGATAGACAACAGACTCGCCAAGGCAAATAGCGCCTTTGGAAGACTACACAAAAGAGTCTGGAAAAACAACCAACTGAAAAACCTCACAAAGATAAGCGTATACAGAGCCGTTGTCATACCCACACTCCTGTTCGGCTCCGAATCATGGGTCCTCTACCGGCACCACCTACGGCTCCTAGAACGCTTCCACCAGCGTTGTCTCCGCTCCATCCTCAACATCCATTGGAGCGCTCACACCCCTAACGTCGAGGTACTCGAGATGGCAGAGGTCGACAGCATCGAGTCCACGCTGCTGAAGATCCAGCTGCGCTGGATGGGTCACGTCTCCAAAATGGAGGACCATCGCCTTCCCAAGATCGTATTATATGGCGAGCTCTCCACTGGCCACCGTGACAGAGGTGCACCAAAGAAAAGGTACAAGGACTGCCTAAAGAAATCTCTTGGTGCCTGCCACATTGACCACCGCCAGTGGGCTGATAACGCCTCAAACCGTGCATCTTGGCGCCTCACAGTTTGGCGGGCAGCAGCCTCCTTTGAAGAAGACCGCAGAGCCCACCTCACTGACAAAAGGCAAAGGAGGAAAAACCCAACACCCAACCCCAACCAACCAATTTTCCCTTGCAACCGCTGCAATCGTGTCTGCCTGTCCCGCATCGGACTGGTCAGCCACAAACGAGCCTGCAGCTGACGTGGACTTTTTACCCCCTCCATAAATCTTCGTCCGCGAAGCCAAGCCAAAGATAAGAAAAGCATACAATTCATTAGAGCCACAACATGCTTAAAGGGACATGCACACTCCCCCTTCAACTGGCTGATCCAGCCACTTTACACATCAGATCCTTTCTTTATCTCACATACACTTAAAGTTAAGATGTATAGAACTCACTGATCCTGTCGAAAGGACTAGAAGGTTCTTATCTTACATAGGCTGACTCTGCTTCCTGCATCCTAATTTCCATGCTTAGCCTGTTCATACTGGTTTAATCCATCACTCCATGTGTCTGTACTAGTTTCCCCATCTTTCATATTTTTATGTCAAGTTTACTCATCTCTCACAACTTTGATATGAATAATATTGGCAATATGGATGAAATTCCCTTGTGTTTTGATATTATGCCCGGTAACTGAACTATTGGCAAAGACAGGTTATGTAAGGACGAAGGAAAGGACCCATTTCACCGTAGTTTTGCGCTGTTTAGCTGATGGGTCCAAGTTCCAGCCAATGGTGATCTTTAAGCATAAGACCATTCCAAAAGGAGAAAAGTTCCCACCAGGTGTTCTTGTACACTGCCATTCCAAAGGATGAATGGATGAAGAGGACGTCAAACTGTGGTTGGAGAAGGTGTGGAATAGAAGACCTGGATCACTTTTAAAGAAACCGTCAGTGTTAGTGTGGGACCATTTTCAAGCCCATCTGACAGAAGCAGTAAAGAAGCAGCTCAAGTAATTCAAGACACACCAAGCTGTTACTCCTGGTGGCTTGATAAGTGTACTGCTGTAATGGAAGATTTAAATTGTGTCTTTTACTTCTGATGCTGCAAGGCTGAGAACTTGCCAGTTTATTTTAGAATTAATAGACACATCTGGTTTACACCACTATGAGGCCCAGGATGCATATTTAGTAGACACATCTAAATTCCACCATGGGGCCCAGGATGCAGTTGAATAGGAAGACCTTATCTAATTTACACTTATGAGGCCCAGAGATGCAGTTGTCTTTTGTTGGTTGCAGACTGTCAGGAGACTTTGAAGATAATTTAACCATTTGTTCAAAGAGATAAGATCTGAAGTAAACAACTTTTGGGTAATATAAGCCATGGTCCCACAGCTGAAGAGAGAGACTCTCCAAGAGGTGGCAACATCTCTCAGCATGAAGAAGAACTTCAAGAGTCCAGTTAACGTCCCAGTCGAGGGAGGTAGAGAAGCTGCTACCAGCGCCCTGACAACCTACTACAAGTGTGCAGTCGTTGCCTCGCTTTGGCAGTTGGGACCAGTCCAAGCATTGATAAGTATAATTTGGAAGGGCTTGCATATTGTAGTGTGAATTCAGCTTTAGATTTAGTAATAAAGACTTGTATAAACTGAACTGCTCTCGGTGTGTATGTCTATTTTCTTTCGGTAGCTCGAACACTGTGACCAATCTAAACTGAACAAAGTGAGAGGTTCAAGTTTACCCAAGACAACTGCAACCCTTGATGTTGTGCTTAATAAGCCATTTTAGGACCATGTTAGAAAAGATTGGATTTCCTGGATGGCCTCAGACCAAGTGGAGAAAATAGCCAGGGGAAATCTCAAGAAACCAGGCCTATCCACTGTTGTTTCCTGGGTGAAGCAGGTCTGGGATTCACTTCCAAGCAATATGGTCTCCCTGAGTTTTTTAAAGACAGGAATCGTCAACAAAATGGATGGGACTGAAGATGATGTTTTATGGGATGATACAAGTTCCACCACTACTTCTGTCTATGAACATGAATCTGAAGATGAAATAACAGACACAACAGACTGAGACACAGATGAAAAGATCAACAGAGAAGAATGGGAAGCGCTTTCTGGAGCATCTGATGACGATGAGTCTGATTTTGAAGGATTTTAAAATAATGATTTTCTTTTTATTTACGTATATATTTTGAACAATAAATTGATTACATTTATTATGATTATTTTGTAATTTCATTCAGCACAACATCACTTTTCTCCCACAATGCAGTGCGGCAATTGCGGCCGCCATTCGAAACAACCAGACAAAGTGGCACTTCCATGTTGATTTTAGGCCAATAAAATGGAGGGGGGGGGTCTCATTATACACATGGGTAAAATTTTTTCCCCCTTGTTTAAGCAGATTAAGAGTTCTGCCACTTGAATGATCATTGCTGTTAAATATTTAGTTTTGATCAGTTGTGAGATTACCTTGGGGGAAAGATTCTGATATTTTACCTCATAATTTTATGAGCTTCTATCAGGTCACCCCTCAATCTTAAATGCTCCAGATAAAACAACCCAAGTGTCTTCAATTCACCTTGAAGTGTATTCAGGCAACATATTAGTCAATCTCTTTTGTGCCCTTTCCAAAGCCTGCACATTATTCCTGTAGTGGAGTGGCCAGAATTGCACGCAATACTCCGTGTAGTCTCACCTATATTTCATGTGGCTGAAACAAGACTTTTATCCCCACTGCCACAACTTAGAAAACCAAGTATCTGCCTTCTTCTTTACCACCCTATCTACTTGTGTGGCCTCTTTCAAGAATTTAAGGACTGGAAGATCCCTCTGCTTTTCTGAGTTCTACCATTGTCAGAAATTAAATAATTTTAGAGTCAAGCAAGTGTTTTTCACAATTTAACAATTTTTGTAGATGTTCAGCGACATCCCCTCAAATTTATTGTGTAACATCTGATTTTTTTTTCTGTGCAATGTTGCATTTGAATTGTGCTTTAACATTGAAAATATATCCTGGTGCTCTGTGGTAATGCAATTGGATAAAATGTTATGTAGTGTCATGAAGAAATACAGTAGTACAGATTAGTACATTTGTTTTTACAGGTGCAAAACATTTGCACCTTGTCAGTTCAAAGTCACTAGATGTGGAGAGATTGAAACACGGGATGCCCAAGGTAAAGAAGGCTTATCACAATAGAAGCATAGAACAATTACAGCACAGAAACAGGCCACCTTGGCCTCTCTAGTCTGTGCCGAGCCATTTTTTTTCCCTCGTCCCACTGACATGCACCCAGTCCATAGCCCTCCATACCTCTCCCATCCATGCACCTGTCCAATTTTTTCTTAAATGTTAAAATTGAGTCCACATGCACCACTTCAGCTGGAATCTCATTCCACACTCCCACCACTCCCTGTGTGAAGAAGTTCCCCCTAAACCTTTCCCCTTTCAACCTTTACCCATGTCTCTGGTTTGTATCTCACCTACCCTCAGTGGAAAAGCCTATCTACATCTACTCTGTCTTTCACCCACATAATTTTAAATACATTAATCAAATTTCCCCTCATTCTTCTAGGCTCCAGGGAATAAAGTCCTAAACTATTTAACCTTTCCCTGTAACACAGTTCCTGAAGTTTGGGCAACATCCTAGTAAATTTTCTCTGCACTCTTTCTATCTTATTGATATCTTTCCTCAATTTAGGTGACCAAAACTGCACTCAATACTCCAAATTTGCCCTCAACAATGTTTTATACAACTTTAACATAACTTGCCAATTCCTAACTCAATACTTTGATTTATGAAGGTCAATATACCAAAAGCTCTCTTTACAACCCTATCAACCTGTGACACCACTTTCAGGGAATTATGTATCTGTATTCTCAGATCCTTCTGTTCTACCACACCCCTCAGTGCCCTACCATTTACTATGTATTTCCTTTCTTGGTTTGTCCTTCCAAAATGCAACACCTCACACTTATCTGCATTCAACTCCATCTACCATTTTTCAGCCCATTTTACTAGCTGGTCCAGATCCCTCTGCAAGCTTTTAAAACCTTTTTCACTGTCCACATCACCTCCAATCTTACTGTCATCTACAAACTTGCTGATCCAATTGACCACATTATCATCAACATCATTGATATAGATGATAAACAACAATGGTCCCAGCACCGATCCCTGAGGCACACCACTAGTCACAGGCCTCCAGTCTGAGAAGCTATCATCCACTACCACTCTCTGGCTTCTCTCATCCAGCCATTGTCGAATGCAGTTTACTACTTCACCATGAATACCTAGTGTCTGAACCTTCCTGACTAACCTGGAATAATGATGAAATATTCCTAGCTAGAGATAATATCAGCCTGTGCGGAAATTTCATCAGCTGATGAGTTAAAGGGAAGTAGCAGATGAGGTGGCAATCAGCTGGCCTGATAGTGTTGATATTTAATCAGGTTATCTCAGTATCAACAAGAACACCTAGGTTATGTAAGATTTTCAGCATATCTGTGGAGTCTGAATTTTACTCGGATCTAAGCTAAAGATATTAATGACCAAATATATACTTTGGATTAAGGGTTTCCATGGACCAGAGAGACTAAGAAATAAAGAAAAATATCACAATATATTGATTTAGTCATTGATGAGAGGTTTTACCATGTCATTTGCAATCAGTTAAAACTGATGCCAAGTGCAACTGAATAGATAGAAGATCTAAGTACTTGGGATCTGGTTTCAAGTAAAATGTAATCAGGAATGACTCTTCCAATGGTTGTGCATGTTTAGCCAGCCTACGTTGACAACACGTTTTCTTCTAATTTGTTTGCAATAGCTAACAGACTGGCATCAACTGTCATTCTGAATATAAACTATCTGAAGTAAAACAAAAGAATTATGATTTGATTTATTTCATCACAATGTAACATGAAAGGTAATAGACAGCTTATTGTAAATTGAGCTTTTATTGCATCAATTTCATATAAACTGTCAAATAAATAAAAGATTTATTGAATTATGGCAAGCCAAGCTTACAGCAAGTGCCTACTGACCAGGCAGAAATTAACTTTTCAAACTATATGTTCAATATTTTATCCCTGCTTTTGAAATTGAAAAATATTGACAATAAAGTGCATTTTACTCTATTTGTTTAAAGAAATACACCTTCATGGGATAGTTCTGGTTGCTATACACAACATATAATATGAACTATGGCCCAGTCATATTCTGGTTGAAACTGTCGACCATGAATGTGCTTTTAAATATTTCTCATAATTTTTATGTGTACAAATTTTGTAATAGAACAGAATAAAATCAAAGGAACAAAACAGAAACTGCTGGAAGCATTCAGAAGATCAGACAGCATTAGTGGGAAAAAAAACAAAGATAACGTTTTAAGTTGAAGACCTCTTGTTCCTCCAGCAGAGTTGGTTTTGTTTCTATTTTCCGACATCTGCAATTTTTAAAATTTTCAAATGCCGTCCATTGAGGCACATTTTGTGCAGAACATCTTTTGCAAGTGTTGGAAGCCAGCACTAAGATGTTCAAGTTACAATGATACTCGTTCTCCACTAGGTTGAGGTGCTGAATAATCTTAGCTTTGTCTGACCAACATCATTGCCCTCTTCAGCTGCTCAAACGATACAAACATTACCACGTTCCAGGAGCCAAGGCGTAGATAAGAGGGAACAAATCTACAAGAAAATGATTTACAGTAAATTCAGAGAAATCTGCACATAGTGAGGGATAAGCACAGGTCTAGAAAATAATTCACCACTAAAGGACTTCCAATCTTTAAGCAGAATAAGAAAAAAAAACATAAAGACACTTTCGATCAGACGAAGTAGAGTACCTTTGAAATAATAATGAATAAGAAATAATCCCTTGAAGAGCAATACAAATAAAATGAAAGAATGAATCATTAATAAATTAACAAAAATAAATATGGTTGACAGAATAGTACAAATGAAACACACTGCTGGAATACATGTTAGAAATTGCTAAACTGGGCAATAGGAGAGCACAAAAAGGAACCGAGATGTGAGTTTATATAAAGATGTTCCAAATGAAATTTTAAATTCCTGCTTTTGAAACTCTTCCTAAACAAATGTTTGTTGAGCCAATGTTAAGTGAAAATTTTCAAGGTTTTTATCACTCAGAAATTGTTGTAGAGAAACTAGCTCTTTGGCGGAACTGGTCAGTGTGGGCCTATGCTCCATTTGAGCCTCTTCCTTAGCTATAAATCCTACTGCTCAGTTTTCCTGCATTCATATGTTACTGTAAGGAGTTTGTACATTCTCCCAATGTCTACATGGGTTTTCCCCAAGGGCTCTGATTTCCTCCCACCGTTCAAAAACATACCAGGGCTGTAGGTTAATAGGGTGTATTTGGACAGCACGGGCCGAAATGGCCTGTTACCATGCTGTATGTCTACATTTAAATGTTTTTTTAATTCTATCTAGTTTTGCATTTAATTTTGCCCAATTGTTTGTATTAACTAATCCAAGTAACACTAAGCTTCACCATCTATTCATCAAATTCTCTTCTTCTTCTTCTTATTGTGTTGACCAGTAACCGTCATAAATGTATTGCCCTAAGTTTGGAAGACTAATTAATTTACCTCTTTAGTCTTCTATTTTTTGGTTCTGGTTATATCCTGAATTTTTCTTTTTGCAATACTTAGGTACATTGTGTATTATTGAACAGATGTACTGAATTAATATATAGTCTAGCAATTATTTTACTGAATAATGGAATTGGAACAAGGAACTCCAGATCCCATGTTCCAAAACTTTAAAAAATAAGGAGAAGGTTATTGAAATAAAGAAGAAAGATAAAGATTTGATGGCCAAATAGATAACATAGAAATAATGGATGGAGTTTATAGTTTGCCAATTTATTATCTAATTATTTATGCCCTGTATTTTTGAGATGTTCAGAAGTAAATAGGCATACAAACTGGAAAAGTGAAGTGTTTCGAGTCCTGAAAATCCATTAAGCCAAATAGTATATGCTCTAAGATGCTGAAGGTAAGAAATGTATGTTGGCTATTATGGGACAATTGTTAAACACTCGTTAGAAGCTGCAGGATAACAAGTAGGTAGTATATTAGTAATTAAAAGGGGAAATAGAACTAGAAGAATAGCCAAGCCACATTATCCCATAATCAATAAAATATTGTAATAGTTAATTGTAAAATCCAACTGCCTACAAACCAAACAATTACAAAGTGGTTGATATTGAGTCAGTCCTGCCAACCAAAACAACTTGCTCCGAAGGAAATATCATAAAGTCGACTTAGGTAGCTTGTTGAAATTTTGAGGCCATCATTGACGAACGAATTCAACCAGTTGGCAAAGTGATTTAGGGTAGAGCGTAAAATAAAAAACACAGACAGAATGTGGCAAGAAAGGAGGAACACTGTTTGATTAGTGGTCGAGTGTAGATCAACCCAACCATAGGCCAAAATTCCTCTTATTCAAAGTGCAGTATATGTTTGCATCCAATCCACCCAATATTGATGTAAAGAGATGAGTGCTGTGAGGTGACTAACTATTCTGCCAGATTTCCTTCTGACACAGAAGGTTACTTTAGCCTTTCTATTCCATGCCACCTTACAGAGCAATCCTATCCTCCACTCATTTTCTTTGTACCCTATTCCATCAAGTCCATCTACCACCCACCTATACACAAGGGGCTATTAGAGTGGGCAATTAATCAACTAAGTCACACATCTTCAGATTAAGGAAGGGACCTGGAGCACATGGGGGAACCCATACAGTTACAGGGAAAATGTGCAGACTCCATACAGACAGCTCTGGAAGTCAGGATTGAACCAGGTCACTAGAGGTGTGAGGCAGCAGGTCTATTAGCTGCACCACTGTGCCACTCCACTAATCCTTGTTCATCTCTGACTTTCCTCAAAAGACAAGGATGAATTTCAATCGTTATTCACTCATACCTCAGCCAAAACTGAAATATCCTGGTCGAAAACGATGGTGAATCTAATTTTGTTCCATTTTTACATTCCTCTTCTATGAAAATCATAATGAAAAATAGGGAAGTACAAGTGTAAATTCCTATTTCTAATAAAAGGAAGGTAAGTATAGGGGTGTGGCCAGTGAGGAGCAGCCCAGTGAATGAGTGGCCCAGTGAAGGAGTGGGTCTTTGAGGCTTTGGCTCGCGAGGCTTAGGCGAGCAGAGGCTGAGGACGAGCGTGCTGGACTAAAGGTGAGACATTCACAGTTAATTTAATATATATCTGTTTATTTTTTACTTTGTAAGGTGTGAGGAGAAGGAGGAAGGATGAGTGTGAGGGCAGTTTTCTGCTCTCAATGTCACATGTGGGAAGTAATGGAGTCTTCACGTCTCCCAGACATCCTCGTGTGCACAAAGTGGGCTGAACTGCAGCACCTAAGGGACCGAGTCAGGGAACTTGAGCTGCAGCTCGATGTCCTCTCGCTGGTTAGGGATAGTGAGGCCATTCCAGACAGGCAAGGAGTGTGGCCTGAAGGACCAGGTCAAGGAACTTAAGCTGCAGCTCGATGTCCTCTCTCTGGTTAGGGAGAGTGAGGCTATCATAGACAAGAGCTACAGGCAAGTGGTCACACAGGGGCCATGGGAGGAGGGGCAGTGGGTTACCATTAGGAGGAGGAAAGGGAGAGGTCTGATTCATGTGCAAGAACCTGAGTCTGTAATCTTCAGAAATCGGTACTCCACCTTGATTACTGAGGAGGGGGATAGTCAGACTATGGTGGGCAGAGGTGTGGTGTCAACCTCTGTGACCAAGAAAGGTAGGGATAAAAGGAAAAGGGTGATAGTTATAGGGGATACAATGGTTAGGAGGACAGACAGAGGTTTTTGTGGACGTGATAAGGAAAACCAGATGGTGGTTTGCCTCCCTGGTGCCAGGGTCCAGGATGTGACTATGCACGTTCAGAACATTTTAAAAGGGGAGGGTGAGGAGCCTGAGGTTGTGGTACATGTTGGTACCAATGATGTTGGAAGGAAGGAGGAAGTGGTCCTACAGAATGAGTATAGGGAGTTGGGTAGGGAGCTTAAAAGGAGGACCACTAAGGGGGTCATCTCTGGATTGCTTCCTGTGCCACGTGACAGTGAGGGCAGAAATAGAATTAGGTGGAAGTTAAACGCATGGCTAAAGGAGTGGAGTAAGAGACAGGATTTCAAGTTCTTGGACCACTGGGACCTTTTTTGGGGAAAATGGGACCCTTACCGTAATGATGGATTACTTCTTAATCTCAGAGGGACCAGTCTCCTGGTGGGGGCATTTGCTAGGGCTGTCAGGGGGGTTTTAAACTAGTATGGTTGTGAACAGGGTTTCAAGTTAGACAGGACAGCAGGGTGAGGGTTAGTAGGCTAAGGAATAAGTTTGAATAATTTGAGGGAAGAAAAGCAGGAAGTGGTAAAAAGATGTTGTAGTGAAAATTGTGAGAATGGAAGAGAGGAGGATATGCAGAAGGTAGGATGTAGGAGATCTCTGAATTGTTCTATTTTAATGCGAGGAGCGTAGTAAGGAAGCTGGATGAGCTAAAGGTGTGGATTGACATGTGGCATTATGATGTTGTGGCCATTAGAGAGATGTGGTTGAAGGAAGGTTGTGACTGGCAGTTGAATGTTCCAGGATTTCACTGCTTTAGATGTGACAGAGTTAGTGGATTAAGAGGAGGAAGTGTGGCATTACTTGTCAGGGAGGATATTACAGCAGTGCCAAGGCAAGGTAGACTGGAGGGCTCGTCAAGGGAGGCAGTGTGGGTAGAGCTGAAAAATAAGAAGGGTGAAGTTACTATTATGAGGGTATATTATAGGCCTCCAAATAGGGAAAGGGAATTAGAAGAGCAAATGTGCAAGGAAATAGGTGAGATGTGCAGGAGAAGTAGGGTGGTGTTGGTTGGGGATTTCAATTTTCCAAACATAGATTGGGAAATGCAGTCAGTAAAAGGGCAGGATGGCTTAGTATTTATGCATTGTGTTCAGGATTGCTTTTTGCAGCAATATGTTGAGACGCCAACAAGAGGGGAAGCAGTGTTAGATCTGTTGTTTGGGAATGCAATGGGGCAGGTGAGGGAGGTAAGTGTTGGAGAGAACTTCGGAACCAGTGATCATGGGTCCATTAGCTTTAGCTTAATGATGGAAAGGGATAGGTCAGGTCCAAGGTTGAAGGTCTTCGAGTGGGGAAAGGACAGATTTGGAGAAATGAGAAGGGATTGTGTGGGCTGATCTTTTTGCCGGAAAGGATGTAGAAGAAATTTGGGGGGCATTTAGGGGTGAGAGTACAGGATCTTTATGTTCCAGTCTGGCCGAAGGGGAAGACTAAAGGTTCGAGGGAGCCGTAGTTTTCTGGAGAAATTAAGAAGTTGGTTCAGGACAAGAGGGAGGCCTATATCAAATATAAAAAAAACAAGGGATTGAGGAGATGTATGGTCATTACTTAGATTGCAGGAAGAACATTAAGAGGGAAATTAGAAAGGCAAAAAGAAGGTATGAGGAGTCCATAGCTAATAAGGCAAAGGTAAATCCTAAGAGTTTTACAGATATGTGAACAGTAAAAGGAGGATTAAGGATAGAATAGGACCACTGGATGATGGGACCGGTGAACTATGTCAGGAACCGTATGAGATGGGAGAAATACTGAACAATATTTTCTCATCCGTATTCACGAGGGAAAGGGACATTGGGCTATACGAGATAAGAGAGCCAAAGGTCTTAGTTATGGAAAGATTAGGGATTAGTAAAGTAAGAGTTTTGGAGCTTCTAGGGACAATTAAGGTGGATAAATCTCCTGGTCCTGATGGGATTTTTCCCAGGACTTTAAGGGAGGTCAGGGAACAAATAGCAGGGGCACTGACAGTGATTTTTCAAACATCACTGGAGGAGGGGGGGTGATAGCACAGGATTGGAGGGTTGAAAATGTTGTTCCATTGTTCAAAAAAGGCAGTAGGTGTAGGCCAAGTAATTTTCGGCCAGTAAGTTTGACTTCGGTGGTGGGGAAGGTTATGGAGGGTATTCTTTGAGATAGTATACATGCATATCTTGATGGGCAGGGATTGATTAGGAGCACCCAGCATGGGTTTGTAAAAGGAAAATCATGTTTGGCAAACCTTGTTGAGTTTTTTGAGGAAGTAACAAAAAAGGTGGATGAAGGTAGAGCGGTTGATGTGATCTATTTGGAGTTTAGTAAGGCTTTTAATAAGGTTCCGCATGGAAGGTTAATAAGGAAGGTTCAGTCATTGGAATTAGTAGAGAGATTGTGACATGGGTTAAGAGGTGGCTTGGAGATAGACAGCAGAGAGTCATGGTGGACAACTGTATGTCAGGTTGGAAGCCTGTGACAAGTGGGGTGCCTCAGGGATCGGTGCTGGGTCCCTTGTTGTATACCATTTATATTAATGATTTGGAGGAGGGAGTGGTTAACTGGGTAAGCAAATATGTGGATGATATGAAAATAGGGGGAGCAGTGGATAATGAGGAAGGTTTTCTTGGATTATAGAAGGATTTGGTTTATTTGGAAGAATGGGCTGAAAAATGGCAGATGGAATTTAATGTAGACAAGTGCGAGGTGCTGCATTTTTGAAAAAATAACCAGAATAGGGCATATGCAGTTAAGGGGAGGGCATTGAGGCATGCAGAGGAGCAAAGGGACCTGGGGGTTATGGTACAGAGTTCACTGAAGGTGGATTCCCATGTAAACAGGGTGGTTAAGAAGACATATAGTATGCTGGCCTTCATAAATCATAGTATAGAGTTTAGGAGCTGGGAGATGATGCTGCGGCTGTTTAAGGCATTGGTGAGGCCAGGTTTGGAGTACTGTGCTCAGTTCTGGTCTCCAAATTATAGAAAGGATATAGATAAGGTGGAGAGGGTGCAGAGAAGGTTTACAAGGATGTTGCCTGGGTTACAGCATCTGGATTACAGGGAGAGATTAAGGAGACTGGGACTTTATTCATTGGAACGTAGACGACTGAGAGGAATAGATAGACTACACATAAACAGACTCTTTCCCCTGAGGGCAGGGGAGGTTGGAACAAGAGGCCATGAGTTAAGGGTAAGGGGGCAACACTTTAGGAGAAATATTAGAAGTGGCTTTTTCACTCAGCGAGTGGTGGCAGACAGGAATGAACTTCCAAATGAGATAGTTGTGTTTGGGTCCCTTCTGTCATTTAAGAGAAGGTTGGATGTGTACATGGAGGTGAGGGGGTCGGAGGGTTATTGGCGGAGACCGCGAGGTTTGAGCTAGTGGAGTTGTTCTAGTGAACGGGTGCAGACTCGAAAGGCCGACATGGCCTGTTTCCACTCTGTAATTGCTTATATGGTTATATTCTTTCAATACATTTGTTCCACCTTAAAGTCATCTTCAAACAATTATTTGGTTGAACTATTATTGGGTTTAAAGATACATTGTTGATGCTTCAGAAGCTATTTATTACCAATTAAATAGTTTAATCATATAGAGCACACATGTCAAACTCAGGCCCGCGGGCCAAATTTGGCCCGTGATATAATTATATTTGGCCCGCAAGATCATATCAAATATGTATTAGAGCTGGCCCGCTGGCCGCCGCACCAGTATAGCGCATGCACAGCTAATACTACAAATCCCAGAATGCTTTGCAAAGGCGTTGCCGCCGGCCCCTCAGCCCACTAATCACCCCCACCTCCTCTCTTTACTTTCATTAGCATCTGCCACCTGTCGCCCAACTCACATGTAATAAACCCCTTACGATAAATGGCCAAACGAAAGACAGAAAACAGGACCTTTCAAGACAGGTGGGAGGCAAACTCTGACCCCAGAGTTTGATGAACTTGCATCTAAGAAGAGATGCCAAGTATCTGCTTTAGACCCAGGTGCATCAGAGTAAATCACAGTGTAGCAAGCTAAGCTTGGATTAATGTTTTCTTTGGTTAACTTTGGACTGTTCATAGTTGAAAGATTGGATTTTCATTGAAGCAAGTTGTTATTTTTTTGACTTGGCTTGTGAAAAAAAATACATTTAAAAGGAGCTTAAAGGCTATGGAGAAATATTATTTATTGAATATTTTATTTCTCATTTGTTAATGCTTCTTCTGGAAAGAGTTTAACCAAAACTATTATTAAACATTTATTTTAATAAGAAAAAGTTTAATATTACATATGTTGAAAGAAGAGAAAACATGCAGATGTTGTTGAAAATTTTCAATAAATATTTAGTTTGGCCCACGACTTAGTTCAAGTTTTTAATTTTGGCCCTCTGTGAATTTGAGTTTAACACCTCTGATATAGAGTAAAAACACAAAGCTGGAGAAACTCAGCAGGTCAAACAATTTCACTTATAAAGCAAAGATAAAAATACATTTCTGATGTTTTGGGCATGAGGTATGGAAACACATAGGGAGGTGTCCAAATAAAAGGGTAAAGGGGAAGCAGGAGGGGGGAACAGCAGCAAGCAGGGGTGGGAGGGATGGCTGGATGAATAGAGAAGGAGGGGGTGGAGAGCTGACAGGGGGAAGGGAAGGGAGGGATAAAGGAGAGCAGGTTAGCAGAATCCGGAAAAGTGAATGTTAAGGCCATCTGGCTGGAGAGTGCCCAGGTGAAAATCAGATGTTGTTCCTTCAATTTTGTGGGGGTCTTGGTGGGATGGGCAAAATGATTATGGGACTGTGATGCAAAACTGAAATGGTTGGACACTGGAAAGTTTCTGTCACTGGAGATGGAGCAAAAGTGCTTAGCGAAGCAATCTCCCATTCGGATGCCTGCAACATTTTTCCATATCTTGATGAAGGGCTCAAGCCCAGAGTGTTAGTTATGTATCTTTATCTTTGCTATATAAAGGGCACTGTTTGACCTGCTGAGTTTTTCCAGCGTCGTTTTTTTACTTCAACCACAGTATCTGTAGACTTACATGTTTCACTTTTAATCGTATAGATCTGTGCAATGATCACAACATCAAAGTGATACATTTCTCATGATCACTCAAATTCTTTTGAAATTTTCAGCTTGAATAAATTTTCCAAAATTGATATGTATCAGCTGCTTCTGGAATTGCCTTTAATACAAGTTTCTTTAAATTACCCTAATAAATATATTTCAATGCTAATCCAGACCAATAGTATACTAATTAGATTACATTGGTGTGGGGAGGAGAGTATTTAGCTAGTGTTCCTACCCCTGCTAGAATTGATACATTCTGGTACAAGAAAGTTAAAGTTCAGCTGTATTAACTCTATTAACCTCATGGGTCCTTACACATTTACCCAGAAAGGAAAAAAAGAGGGATAAATGAGTGGGTAAAGGAAGACAATTAAACCAAACAGATGTACACTACTGGTAATGAAGCTGATTCAAATGTATTTACCCTTTGTAAAAGGCTGATGGTCCTTCTTCAAACAACATAACCTGGGCACAATTTAGTGCACTCTTGTATTGTCCAGGAACAGAGTTCATGTATCTTGTCTTTACCACATCAACAGGAGAAGCTACCACTGTTGTACAAAATCCTGCGCCGAAGGCCGAGAGAAAATGACATGGAAAATTATCTGCAAAATGGGAAAAAAACACTTGTCAGTTTCACATTCTGAACCAGGTTTAATGAGAGCATGAAATTAGTTCTGACTGTTGCTTTCAATGTAGAGTTAGAAGGATTGCAATGTGTCTGGGATATCAAGGATTCTGGAATTGGAAATGGAGAAAATTAGTAATCTGTGAGATCACTTCATCAAACATTTCTGGTGGAATTATATTGTAAATTTTAGCTTTTGATGCAAAGTTTACTGAAATGAAAATCTGAACAGTCTAATATGCAGATAATTTTGCTTGTTGACAATAAGCATTAGCTAAATATTAATGCTGTAGGAGATTTATTAGTGGGGGGAAAGTTCATGCCGTGGTCTCATGATTTGTTGTTGAGCCAAAAGAACAGTTTATCCTTAAAACAGCTACCACTCTTAGACTTTTAAACACAATCTCTCTTTAATAACCACGTAATAAAGGGAGCATTGAACACGGAGCAGAGTGATTGCACCTGATGATACTTTGGATAACATTCTCATCCATTATCATAATAAACCAATGTGGCCATTGCTTTCACCAACATTGATTTGACTTAATGCTGTCTTAAAAACCAGATTTTTACTGAAAATCAGGTTGGGTAGGCACACGTACAAATTCAATAAACAAGGAACCTGCTTTTACCTCTTTCCTTACACTTTATTTCAATCCCTAAAGCTTCAAAACCTTGCATCTTTCACTTAATCTGTCTTTTAAAAATCATAGAAAATTATTACGGTTTGGATTTGTCATCTTTGTTCATGCACTTTAGGGAATTTTTTCACTCCAGGATCTTCCAATCTACTGGGACCTGTCCAGAGAATTTTGGCAAATTGTCACCAAACTGATTCCATCTGCATTGAATTCGTCCATTGTTATTGAATGAAGATCTACCGGGACCAATGCCTGAAGAGGGTGCACAAAATCAGTGAACCGGTGCGGACTCGAAAGGCCAACATGGCCTGTTTCCACTCCGCAAATGGTTATATGGTTATATGGATAGAAAAGACAGTGGCAGTAAAGTTGTTTCCACTGATAGGTGAGACTAGAACTAGTGGTAAAAATACACAGAAATGCTAGAGGAACTTAGCCAGTCTTGCAGCATCCATAGTGAGTAAAGATAAATGCTGACGTTTCAGGCCTGAGCCCTTCTTCAAGGAATAAGTAAAGAACAAGAATAAAGGATAAAGACTGAAGAATGGCTGGGCAAGGAGTCCAGACCAACAAAAGGATATAAAAAGATGAGAGGTGAGAATTGATTTTGGCTCTGTGAAAGGAGACAGAGGGAAAAGAGAAGAAAGGAGGACAGAGTGGGGGAAAGGCGATGGGGGTGGTATTATTTCAGAAACTAAAGAAGTCGATTTTAATGCCATCCTGTTGGAGGGTGCCCAGACAGAAGGTGAGGTAATGTTCCTCCAACTTATAGGTGGTCTCAGTCTGGCAGGGCATGAGATCATGGACAGACATGTCATCAAGGGAATGGGACATGGATTTGAAATGGGTGTCTACTGAGAGATCCATGTTATTGTGGCAAACAGAGCCAAGGTGCTCAACAAAGAAATTTCCCAGACTGTGCCAATCTCTCCGATGTAGAGAAGTCCACAACAAGAGTATTGGATGTAGTAGATGATCCCTGCAGATTCACAAGTGAAATGTGGGTTCACTTGAAGGACTGAAACCCTCATCTTCTGTCTGGACACTCTCCAATTGGATGACATTAACAGCAACTTCTCTGCTTTCCATTAAAACAATGCCTGCACTCCCCCCCCACCTTCTTCCCCCGTCACCTTTCCTCCAGCTCTCTCTCTCTCTCTTCCCTTTTCCCTCTGTCTCCTTTCACAGAGCCAAAATCTATTCTCATCTATCCTCTGAATATATTCAATTATCTTCTTGTGTTGGTCTGGATTCCTCGCCCCGGCAGTCTCAGTCTTTATTCTTACACCTTCCTGTTCTTTGTTTATTCCTTGAGGAAGAACTCAGGCCCAAAACTTCAGTGATATATCTCCACTTCCTATTGACGCTGTGAGACCAGCTGAGCTCCTCTAGCATTTCTGTGTGTTTTTACTACAATCACAGTATCTGCAGTCTTTCTTGTTTCACTAGAACTAGTACACATAGCCTTGTAATTAATGGAAAAAGGTTTAGGAGGGAGATAAAGGAACTTATTTTTCCAAAGAGTAGTGTTATGGAATGGGCTAATAAAATTATGATAAAATATATCTTTAAAAGGTATAGATGGTGGGGGGGCTTAGTTTAGGTGCATTTAACAAACAGACATCTCGGTAACATTTCACAAAAGACATCTCATTTGAAATGCAAGAGCAGTGCTTAAGATGGAGCTTTCATGTCTTCCAGCATCTTTATAATGACTTTGAAAAATGCCTATGAAGTCTTCACAAGTAGGCATTTGTTGGAGTGACGTTGTGGAATCGAAATGGACTATTGTCTTTAAAGGAACAGATGTCCAGGCCCAGAAACTGATTGATCTTTTGCCAGTGCCAGCGATCCAACTCTGGTTGAAGTTTGCTGTTCTAAAAGGAATCATGTGGTTTTGCAAACAGAGAAAAATAAACGTTATTCTCTTTGGAGGGCGAGGGGGGAGAAAGAGAGAGAGAGAAAGCGAGAGAGAGAGGAAGAGAGTTTCAGTTTATAGCAGGAGTTGGTTTTGGAATCTGTAAGTTTTGCAGACCTACTATAAGACCCCAGTTGAAGACAGGTTTTGAGATCTGAGTTCACCCTTGTAGCCAATTACAAGAGGATGCGGCTGGTTAATGTGTTTTTCCTGAAATATGGGAAAAAGAAGAACGCTTTGTGGTAACTTGGAAGAAGAGGTTATCTTTTGGAAAAACCCACGAGGGGGAAATTTGATTTGGCAAGACACTGAAGTGGTTGATTGAAGGAGATCAGTTTGTGTATGTGTCCAATGCACAACAAATAACTCTCTTTGAAACCTTCCTGAGCGGTAACAATTTAAGTTAAAGCACCAGGTGCAGATCATAACTGTTAAACTCTGTGCAAAGTATGGAAAATTATCTGATACCAGTGAACTTGGAGAAACCAATATTTAATGATTGAACAGTGAAACAAAGAACTTTCCTGAACACACACACACATGCACATCACATACACGTGCACTTAGAATTCGAAGGGGGTTAAGTTAGGTTAAATTAATAGTAATAAATTAAATATTGATCTTATTATTATGTATGAAGAAAATTAAAACCATTTTGTTGAAGTAACCATCGTCTTGTGAATTTCTATTGCTGCTTGATTTTGGAGTCCTCTGGGCTTGTAACAGTAGTGAACTTGTGGAATTCTCTGCACAAAGAGCCAGTTGAGGTGGCCTCATTCAATATATTTAAGACACAGTTGCATAGATTTTTGCACAGTGTGGGAATGAAGGGTTATTGGAAAAAGACAGGTAGGTGGGGCAATGATCTTATTAAACAGCAGAGCAGGCTTGATGGTCAAATGGCCTACTCCTACACCTACTCCTCCTCCTGTTTCTTATGTTATCACTCTAATAATGCTTACAAGTTTTTTTAACTTAACTGGTAGTGAGAGAATAGAATTGTTCTGCGTGGATCACTTCATGGCTTTATTTTCTGAAAGACCCCATCTGTAAGTACATGCTACCTCCTATTAAAATTGCACGTGCATTTTTGTTAAAATCAGCCAGTAACACCAAACATAATTCCCCCAGTCACCTTTGCCGACTTGTTTATAATGCAGACAACTGCAATGTGATGCCCTATAGGTACTTCCTCGCACTTGTTTAAGCAAAGCACAGATGAAAGAAGAAAAATAAACCCAGTATTCAGTTTATCAAGAAGACCAAAGCTGTCAGCTCACCGGTCAATCCTGTGTTCCTTAAAATTGACTCTTTAATTATGTCATAGGTTACAAGTTCTGAACTGTTGACAATGGCATTTCGAGCAATGTTAGGGAAAGTTCCTAAGGGAAGACAAACACGGTAAGATAAAAACAAATATAAATATCACCAAATTCATGATAAGACAACCAGATCAATATTACTTTCACCTTTCCAAAGTCCTTGAATTCCCTCCTTTTTGAATATTGATTTATAGGCCTGGAGGGTTCCATTGTATCGTTTCTGAACACCCTGAACATTCCTCTGTGCCTGAAAACGAACTTTAACCACATCCATCGGTTGAGCCAGTGCCACTGCAAGCCCTCCGGTTGTACAAGCTGCAAGTGTAGAGGCACCTATACTGGTATCTGTGAGGAAAGATGTCAGTATTTCACACATCATACCAAGATCAAACTATGTATACAAATGTTTTGCAAACTTTTTAACAGTTAAACTCCATGTGTTATTCTTTAACAGATCCAATTTCAAAAGACCATAAAACTTAGGAGCAGAATTTGGCCATTTGGCCTATTGAGTCTGTTCTACCATTCAATTCAAGGCTGATGTATTTTTCTTCTCAGCCACATTCTTCTGCCTTCTCCCATAACCTTTGACACCCTTACTAACCAAGAAGCTATCAACTTCTCCTCTAAATATATCCATGACTTGGCCTCCACACGTTACAATGCATTTCACAGATTCAGAACCCTTCAACTCATCTCTGTTCTAAAGGGACATCTTTTTATTCTGAAGCTATGCCCTCCGGTCCTAAACTTTCCACTACTGGAAACATCTTCGCCGCATCCATTCTATCTAGCCCTTTCAATATTCTGAATGGTTCAATGAGAATCCGCCTCATCCAATGAGTAAAGTCCCCGAGTCCACAAACGCTCCTCATATGTTAATCCTCTCATTCCTTGGATCATCCTCATAAACCTCCTCCGGACTTTCTTCAATGCCAATTCAATGTGGTTATCCTAGGTTAGGTCACTGGAGATATTTATTCCTAAGAACTTAAAATTATCAACTGTTTCGACTTCAGTGCCATTAACGTGGACATGGTTGTGGACTCTGCCCTCTCTCCTGAAGTCAATGATCATCTCCTTTGTCTTATTAACATTGAGGCCTTCATTTTTTTTTTGTCCTGTACCTGTATTCCATCTCATTGTTATTTGATACCCTGTCCACTACTATGGTGTTGGCAAATTTGAAGATGGAGCTGGAATGGTATTTTGGTAGTCAGTGAGTATATTTGAGGACTGAGTGCATATTCTTGAAGACCACCAGTGTTGACTGTGATCATGGAAGAGACGCTGTTAACCATCTTCACTGGCCCTGGTCTGTAAGGAAGGATCCAGTTGCAGAGTGGGGCACTGAAGCCTCGATCCTGAAGTTTGGGAATGAGTTTGCTGGCAACTATGGTATTGAAGGCAGAGATTAGTCTTTGACCCAAGTGTCCCTAGTGTCTAAACCCCAGTGGAGAGCAAGGGAGGTGGCATCTTCCTGAATCTGTTTGTTGGTTGTACTTGAAATGTTTCTGTATTCACATCTTCCTGGTCTTCCACCAGTTCGGATTAAATATCTTTTGTTTTTAAACAGCTGATACATTTAGGCACCCATGACCATGTATTGTTTATTCTCAATCGTTGACAACTTGAATAGAAACGGAAATCTGCTATCTGACGTCGAGCAATAACTGTGCAGTCCCTCCCTGACCATTGATCAGCGCGTTGCCCAGCTTCGCCCAGTACTGTCTTCACCTGTCATTGTTCAGCCTTCACTCATTGCTTCAATGACCAATACAACACTTCAATGCTTTTAATTACAGCATCTTCTATGCTTGTATCTATTGAATGCAGAGTTATTTATTCGCAGAATGAAGGCATTACTTACGGTCGTTCCCTCTGCTGTAAAACTGTTTCACAGAATCATACAGCCCGATTCTTATGGACGCGAAGCTCATCTGTCGCTGAAGCCCAGCCGCCAGTCCACTGTATAAACTCCTCGGTCCTTCTGTTCGGATCATCGTCACCACCGTCCCCCAAACCCCGCGGTATTTCATATTTTTGGATCCTTGGCACCTCGTCGCTTCTCCTTGAATCTAAACCAGACACGCTGAGTTATTCCAAGGATAAGGAGGAGAAGTTTCGGGCTTCAGAACTTTTAAACCCCATTTACGAGAAATCCTCCAATTTTTAGCTTCCCTCTAAAACTAGGATTTCCAATCCTTGACTGAGGCTTAAGAAGTGGGTTAAAAACTAGTTTCAACGCACATTTCCCAGACAGTAAGAAGAGCATTGGGTTCTCCGCTCGGTACCTGCAGGCGAACCTTGGCCGTGTCCAAGGGGAATGTGATGAGATCGGCGATGCAGGCTGCCGTGCCAGCGCTCAGGAACCGCACCCCCGGGGTCGGCGGGACGATGGACGGTTTCAGCCCCACCATCCTCAGCACCGCCTGTTAAACCTTTGCGAAGTCCTAGAGAAAGAATGAAGTCACGTTGTTTACTCCTCAGGTTACATTTTTCTGATGTGGGCGAAGCATCGATTTTGCAGGTTCTTATTTGTAATCATTACATTTAAGTTGAACAGAAATCTGGTCTATTTCACATAGGGTGCATAACCCCTTTCAGTCTCCAGAAATATCCAGCCCCATATTTCCCTTTATGAATAGTCTTTCCACCAGCCCCGTCTCTCCCCACTGGTCCTGATTCCAAGAGAACAAACAATTTCTGTATCCCTGCTACCTTTGGACATGATTACAACATGCTAGGATTTTCTAAACTGCAAAAATGAAACCAAAACTCTACATTTTCCTATTTTTTTCCTGAAAAAAACTTTATTATAAAATATTTAGAAGAGTTACAAAACAGTATTTTATGTTCAGAGCGTCCAGTTTCCACATTCATGGTGTAGTCAAGTCTATGCATTTATGGTGTTGTCAGGTTATGTATCACTGATGTAATACCCCTACATTCGGAGCGCCAATGTCTCCAAACTGGCCTTTTTGAACAATCATGGGCAACGCACAAAATGATGGACCAACTGAATGGACCCAGCTTCTCGGTGATCAGTGGTGGTAGGACCTAAGATTGTAGGTCATCACCTCCAGGCCATTCTGCAGGCTGCACGAAGCTTTGCCTTATCCTCCTGCAATCCAGAATGGGCCAAGAGGTGGCATTCACTATCTGACATGACATGAGACTGTGCTGGAAGACCACCTGGCTAAAGTGCACCTATTCCCAGTTGATGATGTTCCAGTGCAACTTGATGTTTCTCATGCTGCATTAAGGTGCTTGGTAGAAACAACAGGGGCTTTACTCTGGAGGCAATGATAATTCCATTTACCGAGAATTGTGGTGCCAAGGTCAAGATTCAGATCAGCTGCCTCATCGTCACAAAAACATAAGAAAAATATTATTGTTCAATGCCCGTTTTATCAATAACAAGAAAACCAGTAGTTGTGTAATAATCTAAAGTTGCTGTCAACAGTGAAGCACATAATCAACAGTACCGGTGGATCATTCACAAACTGCCTCGTCACTGCAAGAATGTGAACACATGTTTACATGCTGAGAATATTTGTCCAGAGCTTAGACGGAAACAGGTCCACCTTTAAGCCAATTGCTCCCAATTATGCCCTGTGACTAAGGGGGCTCCGTGCTAGAGTAATATCTACTCTCACGTTGTCAAATACACACAACACATTGCAACATACACCTAACACCACATTTATAGAGAACAGCAATGACTTTAATTTTCTTCTGAATTTTTAAAAAGTCAGTAGTGTTTGTTTATACTGCTTATATTTTGAAATGTTCTTCAAATGGATCTAGTATCCAATATGGGATATTGAGGTTTAACAGGTCAGTACATTTTTCCTGCAGATCTGTATTTGCTTTAGGGGGCTTTCACATAAACAGTTATGCCATCAACCTTAAGTGCCTCTGCATTGGTGTTCAGATTTGGAAATTATAAAAATTCCCATCATCAGGCCATGGCTCCCCTTAAATGTTGCTGTGGTCCTCAGAGGGACGGATGGTCCCTGTTGAGAATGGTTAGTCTAGCTCATTAAAAAGTTTACAAATAGAACACTGGAGAAACTCGGTGTGTGTGTGTGTGCGTGCGTGTGAGTGTGTGTGTGTGCGTGCGCGTGAGTGTGTGTGTGTGTGTGTGGGGGTGTGTGTGGGGGTGGGTGTGGGGTGTGTGTGTGAGTGTGTGTGGGGGGATGGTATGTGTGGGATGTGTCTGAGAGTGTGTGAGAGAGTGTGTGTATGTGTGTGTGTGTGGGGGGGGTGTGTTTATGTGTGTGTTCGCAGCAGAGCTGTCTCTCTTGCGACTGCTCTAAACTCGCACGATGTCAAGCCCATGTTCTAGGAGGTGTATAAACTGCCACTTGACATTGAAATAATAAACAAGACGGCAACTTCGATCCCCCAGGATTGGAAATGATGCAGATCATCCTCCCTACCGAATGATAGCCTGACAGGAGGAAAATGGGAAGGGCAGAATTATCCTAAACCTACACCAGTCCAGTCCCGGTCTATATTCAGATTGTATTCTTTCTACGCGAGATCATTTGATCAGAAAGTGACTAAGATATCTTTGGCTTGGCTTCGCGGAAGAAGATTTATGGAGAGGGTAAAAGTCCACGTCAGCTGCAGGCTCGTTTGTGGCTGACAAGTCCGATGCGGGACAGGCAGACACGGTTGCAGCGGCTGCAGGGGAAAATTGGTTGGTTGGGGTTGGGTGTTGGGTTTTTCCTCCTTTGCCTTTTGTCAGTGAGGTGGGCTCTGCGGTCTTCTTCAAAGGAGGTTGCTGCCCGCCAAACTGTGAGGCGCCAAGATGCACGGTTTGAGGCGATATCAGCCCACTGGCGGTGGTCAATGTGGCAGGCACCAAGAGATTTCTTTAGGCAGTCCTTGTACCTTTTCTTTGGTGCACCTCTGTCACGGTGGCCAGTGGAAAGCTCGCCATATAACACGATCTTGGGAAGGCGATGGTCCTCCATTCTGGAGACGTGACCCACCCAGCGCAGCTGGATCTTCAGCAGCGTGGACTCGATGCTGTCGACCTCTGCCATCTCGAGTACTTCGACGTTAGGGATGAAAGCGCTCCAATGGATGTTGAGGATGGAGCGGAGACAACGCTGGTGGAAGCGTTCTAGGAGCCGTAGGTGATGCCGGTAGAGGACCCATGATTCGGAGCCGAACAGGAGTGTGGGTATGACAACGGCTCTGTATTCGCTTATCTTTGTGAGGTTTTTCAGTTGGTTGTTTCTCCAGACTCTTTTGTGTAGTCTTCCAAAGGCGCTATTTGCCTTGGCGAGTCTGTTGTCTATCTCGTTGTCGATCCTTGCATCTGATGAAATGGTGCAGCCGAGATAGGTAAACTGGTTGACCGTTTTGAGTTTTGTGTGCCCGATGGAGATGTGGAGGGGCTGGTAGTCAAGGTGGGGAGCTGGCTGATGGAGGACCTCCGTTTTCTTCAGGCTGACTTCCAGGCCAAACATTTTGGCAGTTTCCGCAAAACAGGACGTCAAGCGCTGAAGAGCTGGCTCTGAATGGGCAACTAAAGCGGCATCGTCTGCAAAGAGTAGTTCACGGACAAGTTTCTCTTGTGTCTTGGTGTGAGCTTGCAGGCGCCTCAGATTGAAGAGACTGCCATCCGTGCGGTACCGGATGTAAAAACGTCTTCATTGTTGAGGTCTTTCAAGGCTTGGTTCAGCATCATGCTGAAGAAGATTGTAAAGAGGGTTGGTGCGAGAACACAGCCTTGCTTCACGCCATTGTTAATGGAGAAGGGTTCAGAGAGCTCATTGCTGTATCTGACCCGACCTTGTTGGTTTTCGTGCAGTTGGATAATCATGTTGAGGAACTTTGGGGGGCATCGGAGGCGCTCTAGTATTTGCCAAAGCCCTTTCCTGCTCACGGTGTCGAAGGCTTTGGTGAGGTCAACAAAGGTGATGTAGAGTCCTTTGTTTTGTTCTCTGCACTTTTCTTGGAACTGTCTGAGGGCAAAGACCATGTCAGTAGTTCCTCTGTTTGCGCGAAAGCGCACTGTGATTCTGGGATAATATTCTCGGCGACACTAGGTATAATTCTATTTAGTAGAATCCTAGCGAAGATTTTGCCTGCAATGGAGATATAACGACACTGCAACTCCCAAGATATAAAACTGTCTGCGATCTGCAGAGTATCCTGCCTCGAAGGGTCGACCCATTTCATCTACTGTCCATAGCATTACGAAAGTTAATCAGATTGAAGCCATGCTAAAACTGGTACAACGTAGTCGATAGTTAAAATTATTAAACAATCGCATGGAACTGGTGCTACTCTCGCTTTCCAATAGAAAGTAATGATAAATGTTAAAACATTTCAAAATTACCGTGTGAGTGTGGATGCTTGTTTGCACTGTCCAGCAAGGAGATCGTCTCGGAAACGTTCTCTCACTGCCGTCCAACTGCTCTCTACAGGTCGACTTGCACAGACCTGACTTTTGTGCAGTTGCTTAATCCTCGGATGCCGGGCCAAAGTGCATCCAGAATGGGCCGTTCCTCAAGGGGTCGTGTGCATAGATAAAAGGATTGCCATTTCTGCTTACCTCCGCCTCAGAGTTTCGTCACCATTTGACCACTGAAGCTTGGCTAATGACATAATTAACCTTCTCCATGCAGGCAAATTATCTTAATTTCCCAGGGCTTGATTTCAGAATAGAACAAAGCTTTGGCGAAAAAAAGGCAGTGCTGACTGCGTATGTTATTTTGAACCTCTTTCTTTAGGTGTAGAGGTCAATAATTCCCACAACAAAGGAAAATTGACGCCTAAGATTTCACAAACATATTTAACGCTTATTCGCAAAATGTTATCTTAAAATAATTTTATGGTCTACCTGTAATAAATTATAGAGCTAATGTGGAACTATGTCAAAGTCCATAGATTCTTCAAGCTAAAGTAATGTATTCGATACAATTATATTATAAAGAGGAAAAGAACAAGCAGCAAAAGTATAAACTCAAGCAATATGAAAACCTGCAAAAGTACTGGAGTTTCTCAAACACAAGAAAACATGGATCAATAACAAAACAACATACTGGACATCTGAAATAAGGTGGAAATACTCAGCAGGCCAGGCCATATCGATGGAGCAAAGAAAAGAATAAACCTTTCTGGTCGATGAAAGCTCATCGACCAGAAACCTTAATTCTGTTTCGCCCTCTAGTCCTGCTGACCATCTCCAGCATGTTTTGGTTTTATTCCATCATATGGCATATTGTGGAATTGGGAACTGTTACTAAATTAAAACTAAAGACCATTTTTTGAGCTACAAGTTTGCCCCTGCGGTATGATACTGACTTGGGGAACTCTTCCAGTCAGTTCCGCTTACACTCAGAGACAGATGGCGCCAGCTGTGACCTGGGGGCGCGAACTACCGGACCAATTGGGGGAGAGAATTCCGAAGGGGGCCGGTGCAAAGTAGCCAATAGGCAGAGAGCGAGCTGTTGACGTTCTGAATGGACGCGAGCCTCGCCCCTGCTGCGTCATCGCAAGTGACAGTCACTCCACCGAAAGTTTCAAGTGTTGTGGGTACAGTTCACTAGAGGTTCTTGGCCAGAACTGGCCAAAACATTGACGCCATTCTCAGCGTTTCTCGTGTATTTTTATGCAATGCAATCAAATTAAATAATACAATCATAACCAAAACTGTTACTATTTCTGCCGTGGAGCATCTCAGTGAAATATTGTGCCCAACATACTTCAGAATTTTAATACCGACAGATGTTGCAAGGTTTGCTGCAAAAAGTGGACAATATTTTAAAACTTATTTTGCAATGACAAATTTACAATTAAATGCAGAATTGCAAAATCTTCTTTGTTTATTCTTCCAGAAAGATGTGAGATTGCATTCTGTAGCAGAGTAAATTATCTCATATATTTATATATTTTTATTGTAAGTTATATCTTCATGTACGTGATTATTATGTGTTGTATTGTGTGTGTGTGTGTGTGTGTGTGTGTGTGTGTGTGTGTGTGTGTGTACATGCACCATGGTTCAGAAGAACATTGTTCAGTCAGATGATAATAAACTTAGACTTGAACTTGAATTTATTACCCTTTTATTGTCTTATTCAGCTTAAGTATAGGCCAAATGTTCAGTTTTATTCCACACAGAGATTTCTTTATCAGTCCTGAACCTGGTTTGACACAAAGAACCTTGTTCCTGTTTACACTGTAAGAAGTAAAGATTTGTTTGATTGAAAAGAAATACAACAGGCACCATTACCCTGGGAAACAACTCCATACTAAGTATTAAAACAAAAAAAAATCTAATTATAGATGTGTGTATATGATCCATTAGAACATTCCAATTTCAGCAAAACGTGTTAATCCTTTGTCAGGATTTGCTAGAGAATTATGAGCTGTTCAATCTGGGATGAGGCAGGAACGAGCAACAGCTGGGAACAGATGTTTGCGGGAGAAAGCCCAAAAGCAACGTGGAGGATGTTTAGGGACCACTAGCACTAGATTCAGGATAGGTTTGTTCCAGTGAAACAGGGAAAAGATTGTTGGAAAAGGGAACAGTGACTGACAAAACAGTAAGAAAGCTAGCTAAGAGAAAGAAGGAAGCATACATTAGATTTAGGAAGCAGGAAACAGGAAGGGCTCATGAGAATTATATAATAGCCAGGGGGGAACTTAAGAAGGGCTTAGAAAAGCTCAAAGGGGACATGAGAAGGCCTTGGCAAGTAGGATCATGAGAACCCCAAGGCATTCTAAACATATGTAAAGAGCCACTTAAGGATAAAGGAGGCAACATGCGCCTGGAGGCAGAGGAGGTTGTGGAGGTCTGAATTAATACTTTGCTTCAGTATTCACTAAAGAAAAGGACCTTGATCACAGTGAAGTTGAAATAAAACAGGCTTGTGTGCTAAATGATGTTGAGATTTTGAAAAACATTAAGATTGATAAGTTCCTGGGGCTGGATGCTATATACCACAGGCTTCTGTGGAAAGGGAGGGAGGAAATAGCTGGGACATTGGTTATGATCTTTGCATTGTCCTTAGCCACAAGGAAGATGGTGGAGGATTGGAGAATGGCAAATGTGGTCCCTTTGTTTAAAAAATGTATGGGGAGAATCCTGGAAATTATAGATCAATGAGTCTTATGTCAGTGGTGTGCAAACAATTGGAAAGGATTCTTAAGAACAGGATGTTTCAGCTTTTGGAGAAGTACAGTCTACTCAAGGATAGTCAGCAGGGCTTTGTGAGGGGAAGGTCATGTTTCATGAGTCTGAGTGTTGAAGAGGTAACAAAAGAAATAGATAAATGGAGGGCAGTAGATGTGTACATAGATTTTAGTAAGGCATTTTACAAGGTCCCCCATGAAAGACTCATTCAGAAAGTGGATAGTGCTAAAGGTTGTCGTAGGTTACAAAAGGATATAGACAGAAAAGAGGCAGATGGAGTTCAATCCGGATAAGTTTGAGGTGATGTATTTTGGAAGGTCAAACCAAAAGGCTGAGTACAAGTTTAATAGTCTGATACT
This sequence comes from Narcine bancroftii, assembly GCF_036971445.1. Classification (NCBI taxonomy): domain Eukaryota; kingdom Metazoa; phylum Chordata; class Chondrichthyes; order Torpediniformes; family Narcinidae; genus Narcine; species Narcine bancroftii. Next base: position 143,478,899 of record NC_091471.1, on the reverse strand, counting down.
TAACACTGTGGAGGAACAGAGGGATTTTAGAGTCCAAATTCATTAATCTCTCAAGGTCGCTGCACAGGTTGATAGGATAGTTAAGAAGGCCTATGGGATGCTGGGCTTCATTAGTCAGGGATTGAGTTCAGGAGCAGAGCGGTCATGTTGAAATTCTACAAATCTGTGGTGAGACCACACGTGGAGTATTGTATTCAGTTCTGGTGATCTCATTACAGGAAGGATATGGAAGCTATGGAGAGGGTGCAGGAGAGATTTACCAGGATGTAGCTTGGATTGGAAACTAAGTCTTATGAGGCAAGGTTAGCAGAGCTGGGACTTTTTTCTTTGGAGTGTAGAAGTATGACAGGTTATGTTGTGTTTTATATTGTATATAGATATGCCACATTGACCACCGCCAGTGGGCTGATATCGCCTCAAACCGTGCATCTTGGAGCCTCACAGTTCAGCGGGCAGCAACCTCCTTTGAAGAAGACCGCAGAGCTCACCTCACTGACAAAAGACAAAGGAGGAAAAACCCAACACCCAACCCCAACCAACAAATTTTCCCCTGCAACCGCTGCAACCGTGTCTGCCTGTCCCGCATCGGACTTGTCAGCCACAAACGAGCCTGCAGCTGACGTGGACATTTACCCCTCCATAAATCTTCGTCCGCGAAGCCAAGCCAAAGAAAGAAAGAGATATGTTTTAAAGGAAATAAATTGTGGCAGTTTTTTTAGTGTAGGTCACATACAAACACTTCAAAACAGATCTCATTTAAAATACTGGAGCTCTGCTCAAGCTAGACAGGTCAGCTCCATGAGCCTTTGCAAAAACTTTGAAGAGTGTCCAAGAGACTTCACCAATGGATTGTTGTTTTGGAAAGCAACAGATGAAAACTCGGAGGATTGGGTTCAGAGCTGTAGGCTGTCTGAGGGCAGTTTGCTGTTCTAGGAGGGTTATATGGTTTTGCAAGCAGAGGGGGTCAAACAGGCTTTTCTCTGGGAGTGAGTGAGAGATAGAGAAAGAGAGAGAGAGAGAATTCAGTTTAGCAGCAACAGCTGGGATTTGAACAGGACAAGCTGGCAAGCTTATGGAAAAAACCCATTTTGATTATGGGTTGTGAGTGCTTAGTTCAGTCTGGTCAAAGCCCTTGTGGTTCATATAAGAGGAGAGGTCTGTCTGCCTAATGTATCACTTGAAATAAGAGAAACAAAAAGGAACTCCGTGGTAACCTGAAAGAAAGAGGTTATCATCTGGAGAACCCTGATGCGGCAAGTTTCTTTGGCAAGACACTAACGTGGCTGATTGGAGGAATCAGTTTGTGTCCAGCAAACAACAAACCTTTTTCTGAAAACTGACAAGAACCTTCCTGAGCAGTAACCATTTACCTTTCAAGGACCAAAGCCTGGTGAACTTTATAAATGTTAAATTCTGTGCACAGTATAAGAATTGCCTGCAACCAATGAAGTGAGATTTGACTGTGAATTAAAGAACTTTTCTAAACTTACTCAAACATTACATGAACATGTGTTTAGAATTAGAAGGGGGCTAAGTTAGGTTAAGTAAGTTAATAGTAATAAGTTAGAGTTTGATCCAGTTTTCATGTTTAAAGATAATTAAAAGCAACTTTTGTTTAAGTAACCATTTGTCTTGGTGAATTTCGGTTGCTGCTGGGTTTTGGGGTCCTATGGGCATGTAACAGAAGGAGGAGAGGAGACTTAATAGAGGTCTACAAGATCCTGAAAGGCATTGATAAGGAGGACAGCCAATGCCTTTTTTCCCAGGACAGTAGCAGCAAACACCAGAGGACATCTCTACAAAGTGAAGGGTGGAAAGTTTTGTGGAGACATCAGGGTAAGATTTTTACAGAGTTGCGGGTGCCTGGAATGCCTTGCCAGGGATGGTGGTGGAAGCTGAAACACTAGAGACACGCAAGAGACTCTTAGACAGGCACATGAATGAAAGTAACATAGAGGGGTATGAGATGGGAAAGATTTAATGTACTTTTGGTGGATATATTGGTCGGCACAACATCGAGGTCTGAAGACCTGAATATTATTGTGCTGTAATGTTCTACGTCAAACCAGCCTCCCTTCTTTCGACTCGATCTTCATCTGTCACTACCTCAGGAAAGTAGCCAACATATTAAAGGACATATCCCATTTGGTCACACTTTCTATCCTTTCCTTCAGGCAGACATTACATTAGTTTGAAAGCACACATATCCATATTTAAGGGCAGTTACTTTATTTCAGTTATCAGACCCTTTAATGTACCTCCTATTGGTGTAAGATGATGCCTTGTGTTATTAAACTGCTTTATTGTAACACAATGTTTTTATCTTTGCAATACCTCTGTTGAGGTTGGTTTACCTGAATATCACTCAAACTATTTTTTTTTTCTGTATCTTGGTACACAGAACAATGAACAATTCAATTCGAGTTCTTATTCCTTGAAGAAGGATTCAGGCCCCAAATGTTGGTAACATATCTTTATTTCTTATGGATGCCATGAGACAGGCTGAGCTCCTCCAGCATTTCTGTATTCTGTCAATACCTTCTTGATTATCTTATTTTAATTAATACTCAGTACCTGATGACAGTTTGATGAAATAGCCCACTCCTATAGCTGCTCTTTGTGAATGTAAGTAAGAATAAGTAATTGCCAGCTCAGAGTATGGGATTTTCTCCATGTTTTCAGCTCATAGATAATTTATTTGCAAAGTTAGAGAAAAAAGTTTCTTGGGACACATTAATATATTACATGTGCAAGAATGCTGAGTCTAGTCCTACGTATTAGCTCCTAAAGATGACAAGATGTCTTATATATGATTTGGAATGATCTTGAATGGATAGACATTAGGGGGCTGTTTTTCCTGTTGGGAACTCGAGGGCAGTCTCAGTATAAAGGGATGGGCACTTATGATTGAAATGAGGAGAAATATCTTCACCTTTATTCATTGTGAATCTTTAAAATTCTCCAACAAGAATGTTATGGCTACAGAGTCCTTGAAGAGTGAGATAAATATTTGACCTATATGGAATCAAAATTCTGACGGGGGCACGGAGTTGAGGCAAAAAAATCAACTTATGGGTGGAGGGGGTGAAGCTATTGCGTGCTGGCTAAAGGGGTCATATATTCTTGCATTTGTATCTTCTGTTCTGCAGTTGGCCATCACAAGTCTTGGCACACAACTATAATAGGAGTGGAAATGTCCTATAAAATCAATTGTGTTGTGAAAACAAATTAAAATTCAACTTTCAAAGCAGGTGCTGTTTAGCATACACAATCATCTCCCTGTCTGTATTTTTTAATCAATCAATTGGCATAATACAAAACAAATGTTCAGAATAGATATTTTCCATTTCCCAAGAATACCTTAATACCAAAAATACAATTTAGAAAAAACAAATTTATATAAAAATATGCTGCGCTGGTGATGCAACATCAGTAGGAGGGAATATTTCAGTTTATGACAAAGACCGTATTAATAGAATACTTGGAGAAGAGTAACAGGATTGAGCAGAGGGGTCATGGATTCACGAAAAGAACTTCATGTTTGACCAGTTCACTGGAGTTCATTGAGATGTGTAATAGCTGATGTGTAATAGCAAATGGTGTGTTTGAATTTTCAGAAGGTTTTCATTAATGTCCTGTGTCAGATATTGATTAAGAAAGTTGGAACATTTTGAGTTGGGAGTAATATAACAACATGGATTGAGAATCGGATATTGTGTATAAAGTAGAATGGGATGCATGGATGTTTTTTAGATGGATCAGCTTTAACAAGTGGAGGTCAGTGCCTGTGTCACAACGCTTTCTGTTCAATATCAATGGTTTTGTGGGGATGGAGAAGGTGTGGCGAAAATATATTTACACGTTTCTGATGATACAAATCTGTATGAGGTAATGACATTGGGATGAGGATGTAAAGATGATTCATAGGGAAACTGGCAGAGTGGACAAGAACAATGCCAAGGTAATGAAATATGAAGTTACCCACTTTGGTCAATAAAACAGGTGTAATGTAACTGATTGCACTCAGAGACAAGTGAAGAGTATAAACACGCTTTTAATAGCTTACAATCAATAGCCGGTAGATAGAATAGTGAATACCTCAGGTGAATCTGAGGTAAGGTGGAAAAACCAGGGTTTATATTGGGGTAGGTGAGGGTGGAGCCAAGGGAGGAGCCAGCATCTGAACAACACACAGTCAATGAATTCCAGTTCACTGCATTTACCCCTTCCTTCAGAATTGAGCCTGTGGATGAAAAACAGAGACTATTCATTTAAAAAAACTAATAATTTACAAATATTTACAAGTCTGTCAGGGGGTTATTCTGGTTGAGTGTCTCAGTACTGGAGGACTTTGGGCTTCCTGGACCCCCTGTGGTACAGGGTCAGTGGGTCTCAAGGGCTCCGGTCGTGGAACCCACTTCCCAAGCTGTGTTATGCGGAACCCTGAGTGGAGTATGCAGTAGTTCCTGGCACTTTTGAGGCATCAGACCCTCAGTTCCAGCAGGAACTAGGTCTCTGATCAAGACAATGTCCTTTCTGCCATCAGGGTATGCCACATAGGCATACATTGGGTTGGCGGGCAGCAGGTGTACCTTCTCGATCGGGGGACTGCCTTGCTCTTCCTCACATGCTTTCTCAGCAGGAGTGGTCCCAGTGCCATTAGCCAAGCCAGGAGAGTAATCCCAGATTTGGATTTCCTCTGGAATGTAAATATAAGCTCGTGAGGAATTGAATTGGTTATTGTTCAGAGGAGTGACCTTATGGAGTGGAGCATTGTGGGCAGGACTTCTTGACAGCATGAGTCTGGAAGGCCTTTGGATTGGAGAGCCAATTTCACAGTCTTCCATGTAATCTAGTTCTCTTTTTCAACTTGCTAATTCCCCCGGGGATTGTAGCGAGTCGTCCTGCTTGAGGCAATGCCCTTTACGAGCAGGTACTGGTGTAGCTCTTTGCTCATAAATGATGAGCCCCGGTCACTATGGATATAGCTGGGATACCCGAACAGGGTGAAAATAAAGTGCAAGGTCCTGATGACCGTGGTGGTGGTCATGTCTGGGCAGGGGATGGTGAATGGAAAACATGAATACTAGTCGATGATATTGAGAAAGTACATGTTTCGGTTGGTGGAAGGGAGGGGACCCTTGAAATCGACACAGTCGTTCGAAGGGGCGGGATGCCTTTGTCAGGGAGGTAGAAGTGCAGCTTGCATTCTGCGCAGACCTGGCAGGAACTAGTCATTTCCCTGATATCCTCAACAGTGTAGGGCAGGTTAAACACCTTGACGAAATGAGGTGGGTGATGCCTGAGTGGCAAAGCTCTTTGTGCAGTGACTGCAATTGGTTGGTGTGTGCAGAGGCAGAGCTTCTCTTGACAGAGCATCTGGAGGTTCATTGAGAATACCTGGCTTGTATGCTATATCATAATTCTAGGTGGAGAGTTCGATCCTCCGCCTAGTGATCTTACCATTCTTTATTTTTCCCCTTTATGCATTATTAAACATAAATGCCTCTGATCGCTGGCCAGCGAACAGTGTAAATTTTCTACTGGCCAGGTAATGCCTCCAGTGCCTGATGGCTTGAGGTACTTTCTCCACAGATGGGTTCTGAAGCTTATGGCCTTGTAGGGTGCGGGAGGAAAAGGCAACCAGCCTGCTCAACTGGTTGAGGGTAGCGGCCACAGCTATGACAGAGGCATCGCTTTCCACCTGGAAGGGTGCATTCTTGTCCACTGCATGCATATAGCTCCGATATAGCTCCGAACGTAGTTGAAAGCTGCCTGGGACTTTAAATGGGGGCGGACCTTATCTGCATAGTAAGGGACCCACTGGGGATAGTAGGAGAAGAAGTTCAGGCACATACTTAAGGCTTTCATGGTCTTCAGGATTGGGAGGTCTAACAGAGGGCGCATTTGATTGGGGTCAGGGCCAATGACACAATTCTCCACCAGTTAGCCCAGGATCACCAGATGCTTCATCCGGAACACACATTTACTGGAGTTGTACGTGAGGTTCAGGGCTGTGGCCACATGGAAAAACCTTTGGAGGTTGGTGTCATGGTCTTCCAGGAAGTGCCCAAAAATGGTGACGTTGTCGAGATAAAGGAAGGTGACCTTCAATCTGTACTCGTTGACCATTTTGGCCATCTATCTCTGGAAGACTGAGACCCCATTGGTGATACCAAAAGGGACCCTCCGGAACTGATGGAGCCATCCGTCTGCCTCAAATGCTGTGTAGGGAGAGTCCTCGGAACAGAACAGAAACTGATGGTATGCAGCCTTCAGGTCAATGGTCGAATAGACCCAATACTGAACAATTTCGTTTACCATGTCTGAAATTCGAGGGAGCTGGTATGTGTCCAGGAGTGTGAAATGATTAATTGTTTGGATATAATCAATCACTAGCCTGGACTTTTCTTCCCCTCTATTTTCCTCCTCTCCATGGGCTGTTGCTAGGCTCAATGTGTTTTCTTTGAGCAGCCGCTGTGTTTCGGCTCTAATAAATTCCTGATCCCCCACCCTGTATCACCTTCTCTTTGTAGCTATTGGTTTGCAATTGGGAGTCAAGTTCGGAAACAGTGTGGGGGGGTGGGGGGGGAAATCAATATTTAGGATGGAGAGACTGCATGTGGCACCTGGCTTTTGGGGCCTTCCATTCCGCACTGTGATTGGAGGAAGTGGGCCAGAGTCACACTTTTAAGGTGACACTGGAAGATCAGGTCCAGCAGCACACAAATCCTTCAATACATACAGTCATAACTTACAAAATCCGCCCCCCACCCGCTCCACTTTTAAAGTTATATGTACTACATGATACCCCTGGATCATCGCAAAGTGCAAGTGTGAAGCTAGGAAAATACCATAGTCCATATTTTTGCACCGCAGATCCATTGCAGAGTTTATAAAGTTCTCCGTGAAGCCAGTGTCTACTAAGCAATCAATAAGTGTCCGCTTACTCTCACCTCCATCGTCGAGTTATTCAATTGGTGAGATATTGCCTGATCCAGGACAACCAATGCCAGTGCTCCGGAAACACCATTGCTCCCCATGCTGATGTCCACCCTCTCCTCTTGGCCCGTGGGCAAACAAGATGGCATTAACCACAAGGTGTGGAAAGATGGCCGCCCTCCATCTGGATCTGATGAAGGACTAGGTGGCACCGACCTTAAGGCATGGCAAGATGGCCACAGTGTCATCCCACGATGCTTCACCTCTGGTGGCAGTTCCTGCCATGAGTTGCAGCAAGACGCTGGTGGCAAACAGCACAGAGAGGGGGAGGCCAGTCCTTCGGGACTCAGGCACGGGTCGAGTGATGATTCGGGGGTTGCACATATAACCATCTAACCACTTACAGCACAGAACAGGCCAGTTCGGCCCTACTAGTCCATGCCGTAACAAATCCCCACCCTCCTAGTCCCACTGACCAGCACCCGGTCCATACCCCTCCAGTCCTCTCCTCTCCATGTATCTATCCAGTCTTTCCTTAAATGTAACCAATGATCCTGGCTCAACCACGTCTGTCGGAAGCTCATTCCACATCCCCACCACCCTTTGTGTAAAGAAATTTCCCCTCATGTTCCCCTTATAATTTTCCCCCTTCAATCTTAAACCATGCCCTCTAGTTTGAATCTCCCCCTTTCTTAATTGAAAAAGCCTATCCACGTTTACTCTCTCTGTCCCTTTTAAAATCTTAAACACCTCTATCAAGTCCCCTCTCAATCTTCTACGCTCCAGAGAAAAAAGCCCCAGTCTGCACAACCTTTCCCTGTAACTCAAACCTTAAAATCCTGTCAACATTCTCATGAACCTTCTCTGCACTCTTTCTATTTTGTTTATATCTTTCCTATAATTTGGTGACCAAAACTGTACACAGTACTCCAAATTTGGCCTCACCAATGCCTTGTACAATTTCATCATAACCTCCCTACTCTTGAATTCAATACTCCGATTTATGAAGGCCAACATTCCAAATGCCTTCTTCACCACACCATCTACCTGAGTATCAGCCTTGAGGGTACTATTTACCATCACTCCTAAATCCCTTTGTTGCTCTGCACATCTCAATAGCCTACCATTTAATACATATGACCTATTTAGATTTGCCTTTCCAAAATGTAACACCTCACACTTATCTGTATTAAATTCCATCAGCCATTTCTCAGCCCACACCTCCAGCCTTCCTAAATCACCTTTTAATCTACGGTAATCTTCCTCATTGTTCACAACACCACCAATCTTTGTATCATCCGCAAACTTGCTTATCCAATTCTCCACCCCTGCTTCCAGATCGTTAATATATATAACAAACAATAGTGGACTGAGGACCGATCCCTGAGGAACTCCACTAGTCACCGGCCTCCAATTGGACAAACAATTTTCTACCACTACTCTCTGACACCTCCCATCCAACCATTGCTGAATCCATTTCACTACCTCCTCATTTATACACAATGCCTCCACCTTTTTTCCTAAAGTCCTGTGGGGAACCCATTTTTGATTCCCTTTAGCTTGGCAGATCTTTACCCAGTGCCCTCGCTTACCGCATTCTGCACACACACAGGCCATTGGGTGAGGGGGTGCTGTGCCTGTCCACAGAAGAAGCATCTTCATGGCAGTTGGCTCTGGGGCTGGGGTTCTCCGGTGCCCAATGAAAAGGTGCCACTTTCGCCCATGAGGCTGTCAGCTCCCAGATGGGCCTGTTTGAGCACTTTCCCCAGCTCCAGCATGCTGGCCAAGTCTTTTTTCCCTGACTCCAGCAGTCGCTGCCTCACGTACCTTGACCTCACTCCTGCCGCGAGGGTGTCATAGATTGGGGCAGGGTTTGTTAGTGTAGGTCACATACAAACACTTAAAAACATATCTTACTTAAAATACTTGAGCTCTGCTCATGCTAGACATGTCGGGGCCTCAGAGCCTTTGCAAAAGCTTTGGAGAGTACCCAAGAGGCTTCACTAATGGATTGTTGTTTACAAAAAGGCAACAGATGAAAGACCTTATTGGAGCCACAGACTGTCTGGAGTGAAACTTAAACAGGGTTTCTCTCTCTGCAAAAGAGGGAGAGAGAGAGAGAGAGAGAGAGAGAGAGAGAGAGAGAGAAAGGGAGAAAGGGAGATATCAGTTCTATAGTCAGCAGCAGCAACTGGAACTGGAACAGGACAAGCTGGCAAGCTTGTGGAAAGCCCCATTTAGAAGATGGGTTGTGAGTGCTTAGTTTAGCCTAGTCAAAGCCTTTGTGGTTCATGCAAGAGGAGAGGACTGGCTGTCTAATGTTTCACTTGAAATAAGATAAACAAAAAGGCTCTCTGTGGTGACCTGAATGAAAGAGGTTATCATCTGGAGAACCCTGGGGTGGGGGGGGGGGTGCAAGTTTCATCAGCAGGACACTGAAGTGGCTGATTAAAAAGGAATAAGTTGTGGGTGTTCTGTAACAACAAACCATTTTCTGAAAACCGACAAGAACCTTCCTGAGTGGTAACCATTTACCTTTCAAGCACCAAAGCCTGATGAACTTTATATGTTAAATTCTGTGCATAGTATAAGAATTGCCTGCAACCAGTGAACTTGAGGAATGGAAAGTAAGATTGGATTGTGAATCAAATAACTTTTCTGAGCTTACACAAACATTACATACATGTGCGCTTAGAATCAGAAGGGGGTTAAGTTAGGTTAGTTAAGTCAATAGTGTTAAGTTAAAGTGTGATTCTGTTTTTATGTTTAAAGATAATTAAAAGCAACTTTTATTTAAGTAACCATTTGTTTTGGTGACTATCTATTGCTGCTGGATTTATGGGTCTTCTGGGCTCGTAACACTATCTTATTTGCTCTTCAAGTTTTAGTGTATGTAAGTGTGAACACACAAAACAAGTTTAAAAATGTTCACAATATTGATAATAATGAAAATGAAAGTTCTTGGTGTTAAAGTTGCAGAGTTTTACAAAGAAAACATGTTAGTTATAATAAACTACTATTGTATTAAGAAAGGGAGATGTAATGATAGTGATCATGTTTACATGGTCTTGTTTATAGCTCCTGCTTGATTAGATTTGGCTGCCAGCAAGGGGCTGACACACAGTATGCAGAACTGTAATGGAGGCTTGCAGCCTCATGGTAAGCTTCATGGTGCTGTTTATATCAACTTTAAAGTAAATAACCTTTTCCTTCATCCATGTGTTGTCTAAGAACTCACACATACGAATACAAAATTAATCAAATGTCTCCTCCTCACTGTTGATCATCACGGATGCACCTCAAGGATGTGTGCTTAGCCTATTGATCTATTCATTCTACACCCATCACCATGTGGCCAGGCACAAATCCAATGCTGTCTACAAATTTGCTGATGATATTGCGGTTGTATCACAGACAGCAATAAGGAATCATACAATGGGGAGATAGATCAGTTTGTTGAATGGTGTCATGACAACAACCTTACACTCAATGTTAGCAAAGCCAGGGAGATGATTATGGACTTCAGGAGGAAATCAGGAGAACAGGAACCAGTCCTCATCCAGGGGTCAGCAGTGGAGTGGGTTAAGAACTTCAAATTCCTGGATGTCAACATCTCCTGGAGCCTCCAACTCAATGCAATCACTAGCAGTTATACCTTTTGAGGAGTTTGAGGTGATTTGGTATGTCACTGAAGACTCTTGAAAATTTCTACAGGTGTAAAATGGAGAGCATTCTGGCTGGTTGCATCCCTGTCTAGTATGGAGGTGTCAATGCTCAGGACAAGAAAAATCTCCAGAGGGTTGTTAACTCAGCCTGCAATATTATGGGCACCAGACTTCCTTCCATTGAGGAAATCTACCAGTCTTAAGAAAGCAGCCTGTAACCTCACCCAGGCCATGCCCTCTTCAATCTGCTACCATCTTGAAAAAAGTACAGGATGCTAAAGGCGAGTACTCAACAGCACAAAGGCAGCTTCTTCCCCTCTGTTTATCAGATTCCTGAATAATCAATGAACCACAGCACTGCCTTACTTTGACTTTTTTCATGCACAGTTTTTATTCATTTGGTAAGGTGGTTTATATAAATGTTTGCACAGTGATGTGGCTGGAAAACAACAAATTTTGAGGCATGTCCATGACAAGAACATTCTGATTCTGAAATCATCAAATGCCAACATGCAAATGCAGCAAATAATTAGGAAGGGATACATTTGGCCTTTATCACAAAATGATTTGAATACAAGAGTGAAAATGTCTCACAACAACTACATATATCTTTAGAAAGATCACTGCAGGATAATTATGTGCAGTTTTAGCCTCCTTATCTGAGAAAGGATGAACTTGGCATGAGAGGGGGTGCAGCAAAGATTGGTTCTAGGCATGTCAAATGAGGAGACATTGAGTTGATTAGGTATGTATTCTCTGGGGGTTAAAAGATTGAGAAGAGTTTTCATTGAATTTTACAAGCTTCTAGGAGAGTTCAACAGGTTGCGCGTAGGGAGGATCTTTCTCCCTAGCAGATGAATCTAGAACCAGTGATCACAGTCACAAAATATTTAAGACAGATGAGAAGAAATGTCTTCATGCAGGGGTGGTGAATCTTTGGAAGTCTTTACCCTAGAGAGGTGCAAAAGTTTAGTAATTGAGTTAAATTCAAAGCACATTTCTGGATATGAAGGAAAGTTGGGATTTGGGGGTTCTGCAGGCAAAAAGGTTGTGAGTAAAAAAAAACAGCCACAACCTTGGTTAATGATGCAGCAGAATTCTGCATGCCAAACTGCATGAGTTTTTCAAGCTTTGTTGGGACCAAGGTAAACTGCCTCAGGATCTTCGTGATGCCACCATCATCACCCTGTACAAAAACAAAGGCGAGAAATCAGACTGCTCAAACTACAGGGGAATCACGTTGCTCTCCATTGCAGGCAAAATCTTCGCTAGGATTCTACTAAATAGAATAATACCTAGTGTCGCTGAGAATATTCTCCCAGAATCACAGTGCGGCTTTCGCGCTAACAGAGGAACCACTGACATGGTCTTTGCCCTCAGACAGCTCCAAGAAAAGTGTAGAGAACAAAACAAAGGACTCTACATCACCTTTGTTGACCTCACCAAAGCCTTCGACACCGTGAGCAGGAAAGGGCTTTGGCAAATACTAGAGCGCATCGGATGTCCCCCAAAGTTCCTCAACATGATTATCCAACTGCACGAAAACCAACAAGGTCGGGTCAGATACAGCAATGAGCTCTCTGAACCCTTCTCCATTAACAATGGCGTGAAGCAAGGCTGTGTTCTCGCACCAACCCTCTTTTCAATCTTCTTCAGCATGATGCTGAACCAAGCCATGAAAGACCCCAACAATGAAGACGCTGTTTACATCCGGTACCGCACGGATGGCAGTCTCTTCAATCTGAGGCGCCTGCAAGCTCACACCAAGACACAAGAGAAACTTGTCCGTGAACTACTCTTTGCAGATGATGCCGCTTTAGTTGCCCATTCAGAGCCAGCTCTTCAGCGCTTGACGTCCTGCTTTGCGGAAACTGCCAAAATGTTTGGCCTGGAAGTCAGCCTGAAGAAAACTGAGGTCCTCCATCAGCCAGCTCCCCACCATGACTACCAGGCCCCCCCACATCTCCATCGGGCACACAAAACTCAAAACGGTCAACCAGTTTACCTATCTCGGCTGCACCATTTCATCAGATGCAAGGATCGACAATGAGATAGACAACAGACTCGCCAAGGCAAATAGCGCCTTTGGAAGACTACACAAAAGAGTCTGGAAAAACAACCAACTGAAAAACCTCACAAAGATAAGCGTATACAGAGCCGTTGTCATACCCACACTCCTGTTCGGCTCCGAATCATGGGTCCTCTACCGGCACCACCTACGGCTCCTAGAACGCTTCCACCAGCGTTGTCTCCGCTCCATCCTCAACATCCATTGGAGCGCTCACACCCCTAACGTCGAGGTACTCGAGATGGCAGAGGTCGACAGCATCGAGTCCATGCTGCTGAAGATCCAGCTGCGCTGGATGGGTCACGTCTCCAGAATGGAGGACCATCGCCTTCCCAAGATCGTATTATATGGCGAGCTCTCCACTGGCCACCGTGACAGAGGTGCACCAAAGAAAAGGTACAAGGACTGCCTAAAGAAATCTCTTGGTGCCTGCCACATTGACCACCGCCAGTGGGCTGATAACGCCTCAAACCGTGCATCTTGGCGCCTCACAGTTTGGCGGGCAGCAGCCTCCTTTGAAGAAGACCGCAGAGCCCACCTCACTGACAAAAGGCAAAGGAGGAAAAACCCAACACCCAACCCCAACCAACCAATTTTCCCTTGCAACCGCTGCAATCGTGTCTGCCTGTCCCGCATCGGACTGGTCAGCCACAAACGAGCCTGCAGCTGACGTGGACTTTTTACCCCCTCCATAAATCTTCGTCCGCGAAGCCAAGCCAAAGAAGAAAAGAATTGAAGGGCCAAATGGTCCATTCTGCTACTGGTTCTTATGTTTTTAAGGGTTCCTTTCTTAATTCATTCTAAAATAATTTCATGGGCATCGCTCAGCCATATGGAAAAGCTAAGTAGCAGGAGAAGGACCTTCATATAAATAAAGAGTACATATGAATGCAGGAAATATTGAGCAATAGGGGTGAGTTGCAAACGCTACATATAGTTCTCTCTCTGTCTCTCTCTCTCTCTCTCCCTCTCTCCCTCTCTCTCTCCCTCTCTCTCCCTCTCACTCTCCCTCTCTCTCTCTCTCTCTCTCTCTCTCTGTCTCTCTCTCTCTCTCTCTCTCCTCTCTCTCTCTCCCTCTCTCTCTCCCTCTCTCTCTCTCTCTCTGTCTCTCTCTCTCCCTCTCTCTCCCTCTCTCTCTCTCTCTCTCTCTCTCTCTCTCTCTCTCTCTCTCTCTCTCTCTGTCTCTCTCTCTCTCTCTCTCTATGTCCACCTCACTCTCTCCCTCCATTTCTTCTTGGGCTGGCATTGGGCACCACATGATCACATGAGTTATTCCACTAGGTCATTGTCTCATTTATCCACTTTGTCTGATGAGAAGGCTTGTACTCCACTATGACAAGTTCAATGGAGAATCATAGGGAGCTCTAAAAATATCTGAGAATTTACAGCAGTTTCCATTCACAGTTACTTTGGTCAATAATTTTTCCAGTTTTGAAAAGTAATGCAAATATGAAAGGCAAGACATGTTTCAGTAGAGTGTCAATTCTTGATGAAAAGAGGTTAGGCAAGGGAGGCTGAGCACAGACCTGAGGACCACCAGGGAATAGAGAGAATGCCACAGAACAGTGCAAAACGTAAATAGGAAATAAAGGCAGGCAAGGAGAGGCAAATGAGTGCAAAGTGAATGGGGAGAAGAGCAAGGTAAGGAATTTTAAAACAATGGCCAATCCAAATGTTGTGCTGAAGATAGGGTGGTGATATAATAAGGGCATTGGACAAGCTCGCCTTCATCAGTCAGGGGAATGAATACAGGAGCAGGGAGGTCATTTTACAACGTGAAGAGTCTGCAAATGGAGTATTGAACAGAGCTTTGGTCACCCAGCTGAGGGAAAGCTATAATTAAGCTGGAATATATGCTTAAAAAGGTTCACAAGAATGTTACTGCGCCTGGGAGGCTTGAATTTTCAAGAGAGGTTGGACAGGTAGGGACTTTTCTCCCTGGAGTGTAGGAGGATGAGGGAGAACCTTTTAGAGGTTTACAAAATCATGAGGGGCATAGAAAAGGTCATTACTCATAGCTTTTATTCCCCAGAGAAAGCCAATTGTAAACTGAAGGACATAGCTGTAAAAGGGAAAAGATTTTAAAAGGTCCTGAGAGTACATTCCTCACACAGATGGTGGTGGGAAAAGGAATGAGCTGCCAGAAGAAGTGGTAGAAATGGGAACAATTGTAATGTTCAAAAGACTTTTGGACAGGTACAGTACAAGGATCGGAAAGGTTAGGATGGATATGGGCTGAATGCAGGCAAATGGGACGAGTTTGGTCAACATGGACTTGTTTCAATGCTGTAGAGCTCTATGAGTCTAGACTATTTAAGTCACTGGCAATGTTGTAAATAATTAGAAAAGACAAATAAGTAATCTTACAAGTAATAAATTATCGAAGGATCAAAATACCAATAGACTTTTGGGAAAAAATAATGTGCAGGGGGCTCGGAAACCTCACATTTTTGAGGATTTTGGAAAGTATATCATTACAGTTAAATGCAGGAGACAAGTTCAATAGCCTCTAATACAACAGAAGCACACATGTTCAACCTGAACTGATTGCAATGTAGATATCATTAAGCTATCTGCATAACTGTGGCGTCAGCACACACTCAGCACTAAACAAGCTGGCTGTGATTTCTATGTGACTTTGGTTGTTGGATTTGGCAAGGAGCCCAGTTGCGACATTGCTCTATTACTGCATCCCATAGGTGTTATTTGTGTTAACTGACTTTCTGACAAAACTCCAGGAAAAAAAAAGAGTGGAAAACTAGCCAAGGAAGTCAATTGGAAAAACTCAAGCAGGATAAGCAGCATCTGTGGATGCAAAGGGATTTCAGGTTGAGACCCTGCATCAAGTCCAGCAGTTTGTTGTTTACTCCAGATTCCAGCATCAGCAAATCTGTGGTGTTTTCAAGGCAATTAAGTAGTTTCAGGCAATCAGAGACTGTTAATAGTTCTGAGGAATGGATACGGTTATCTGCATTTATTTGATTTTATTAATTTCCCCTGATCACTCCATTGCTGCTGCTTGATAAGTTGAAGATGTGTTCTGAGCGGCAGGTTGCACTTCAGCAGCATTTATCAATCAAGAAGATTTTACTTCTATTGTCATTAGAACCCAGCAAGATTAATTACCTACATTGCAACAAAATGTCAAACTATCCCACCAGAGATGAGCTAATACCTAAGGAAGTCAGATACAAGGGTTGTTGAAATGCGCAGCAACATTGTTTCCAGAAACCAAAATTACTTGCTTAAGTCAAGTATTCACCAATTTCATTTTAGAGATACAGCACAGTAACAGGCCTTCTGCCCATAACCTGATCCTTTATGTTTTCTTATACAGCGAGAACAAGAAAACAGTGGATAACAGATGCAAAATAGGACAAGTATTTGAATGCCTATCTTCAAGTGTATTAGATTAATTAAGAAAAGAAGCAATTTTGCTTGGCCTTTGAATATTTCTGGGTTTCTGCTTGTATTTCAGCACAGATATAACAAGGGAAATATTGGTGCGACTGATGCCTGCACAGGGCAGTGTTAGAGAAGTGGAAGGAAGTGTTCCTAATGATAGAGTGGATGTCTGGCCAGACTTATCTCTGGGTGAACACTACAGGTATACTAATGATAACATAAATCAAATGTCATATACATACCACATATCAATTGTAAATTAGAAGCAGAACCATAAATATTACATAACTTATTTCATTCAGGACATCAAATTCTATAATTATAATAATTAAACAATTAAATCATAACTCATACTATGTCCAAAAATAATATTGAATACAAAAGTTATACAAGTAATATACATAAAATTCCTTTATACAAGATACTTTATACTCTGATGTGATCATGTTCTGTGATATGATTAGTGATCTGTAGTTAAACATCCATCCGCCCCCCCCCCCCCCACTCTTTTACTTATTAGTGTTAATAATAAAAAGGAAAAACATTTGGGTGAATGAAACTCAAAGTCACAAGTAATTTTATCTTTAGACTTTTGGCGGCGATTGCTGGAGTTGGTGCCTAGGAAACATTGTTTGATGTTGGCTTCCCAAATAAACTGGGGAACCTGAAGGAATTTGATTTTTCCAGAGATTTATGTAGAAATCTAATATTCTATAAAACCATATGCTAAAACAATATTGTACTGGGGAGCTTTTCTAGTATATGTTGTCATTATATGATTTACATGTACACACAATGAGCACGTTTATGAGCATCAATGCCGATGTTTACCCATTAAATGCAAGTCACTTCAGAACTTCCATGCACAACCTGACACTATTCAACACTAATTCATGAGAATCCTCCACCTCTTAAAGTAAAGGTAGTCATTGAATCCAACCACTTCTGGAAGATGATGTGAAGTTTGTGCAGTTTGTGAAGCACAACACAATTAGTAGTAGTAGCACAGACTATTATTTGAATACCCTGGACAAAGCGATAGATACCCAGAGAGAGGCCCTGCATGCTCAGGACTCCAGAACTGAAGTGAAAGAGCAGTGAAAGGAGATGTTCTGGAAAATGTCTCATGACCTTGGTCGTCTGGTCGTTAGTGGAAAGATCAATATGCTACAATGACTGACAACTCTGTAACATACCATTTCTCAAACATCCACCCTTGAGGCTCACACCTTGCACATAACTTCCAACTTTTTTTTTCACTTTATTTATTTTAAAAATTGTTGGTGATCATACAAAATACAGACAATAACAACATTCATATATATATATAGATATAAATAATTAAGAGGGGGAAAAAAAAGAGAAAAAAAAAAAATTTTTTCAGAATTAAATTCCCACCCCTTCAGCCAACTCTCTTAAGGAGAGCCAAAAAATTATATAAAGAAAAACTAAAAATAAAATAAATCAAAGTACATCTAAATGCATATAAGCCGAATATGCTAACCACCTATTAACAAAAAAAGTAATTATCAAGCAAAACATATATAATTTTTTCCATAACAATACAAACTTTCATTTCATTATGCCATCGCATTATATTAATCACTGTATTATCTTTCCAGGTACTTGCTATACATTTTCAAACTACGGACAATGCTAAATATACAAATGGAATTTGAAATTTATCCAACTCCAATCCCCTTAAAGGAATCCAATAAAACAATGGATAAATCTAATGAAAACTTAAACTTATACAATTTTTCCAAAATTAACTTAATTTCTTCCCAAAATGGTTGTACATACATACAGGACCAAACAGTGTGCAAAAAAGTTCCAACACATGTACCACATCTAAAACAGGAATCTGAATTACTAAAATGACATTTTTTCAATTTCTCAGGAGTTAAATATAACTGATGCAAAAAATTGTAATTAACCATTCCACATCGTACATTCGTCAATCTAGTAACATTATCATAACACATATCCATCCAATATTCTTCAGGAAAAACAAAAGTTAAGTCATTTTTCCATTTAAGTTTGGATTTCTCCCATTCCAGCTTATCCATATTATCTTGTAATTCTTGATACATAACAGAAATATAGCCCTTTTTTGGTATTGAAGAAATCAAAGACTTGAATTCTGACAATACAGGTAAAATCATCTCTCTACCATGCATATTTTTTTTAACCAGTGATCAAAGTTGATAGTAAACAAAGAATTTTCTGTGATATCAAAATGTTCTTTCAATTTATTAAAAGAAATAAATTGTCTTTCTACAAAGCAATCCTGTAATGTTTTTATACCCTAAAAAAATTAAAAGACTATTAAATAATAATGAAAATAAGATGATTATTATATAATGGTGTTAAAATAGATAATTTAATTTTTGATCCTATAATCTTATTCTTTTTTGTCCATAACATCAATAAATGTTTTAATATCAGCATATTATATTCCCATAATAAATTTATATTCCACCAAAATATAAATTGATGTATTGCAGTTTCGGAAATACATGCCATCTCAACTTTAGCCCAACTTGGAGGCCAATCCAAATCCATCAAACCACTAATAAATTTAAGTTGGGCTGCTTCATAATAGCTCTGAAAGGGAGGTAATTGTAATCCACCTAATGCATACTTCCAGGTAAGTTTATTTAATGCTACCCTTGGTAGTTTACCTCTCATAAAAATTCCCTAGTGATTTTATTTAAGTCCTGAAAAAAGTTCTTTGTAATAAAATATGGTATTGATTGAAACAAATATTGAATACATGGAAAAATATTCATTTTAATACAATTAACCTGGCCAATTAGAGTTAACAGAAGGTCCTTCCACTTAATTAAATCTGCCTTAATCTTTTTCAATAATGGAACATAATTTAATTTATATAAAGATTGATACTCAGTATTCACAATTATTCCTAAATATTTAATTTTATCCAACCATTTCAAATTAGTAACATTTTTATAAACTGAATAATCGCCTTCACCAACTGGCAAAATTTCACTTTTATCCCAATTAACTTTATATCCAGATAATGATCCGTACTGTAATAAACATTCTTGTAAGTGTTTCAAGGATTGTTCTGGGTTTGTTAAATATATCAAAACATAATCTGCAAATAAATTAATCTTATAATTTTCATCCAGAACTCTCATCCCTTGTATCTGTTCATTTTGCCATTAATTGAGCTAACAGTTCAATGGCCAATGCAAACAGGGCTGGTGACAATGGACAACCTTGTCGGGTAGAACGTGTCAATTTAAACAACAATGAAACTTGTCCATTTGTCCATTTAGCAGTCGGGTTTGTATATAAAGCTTTAACCCAACCAATAAAAAAAGGGCCAAATTTAAACTTTTCCAAAACCTCAAATAAAAAATCCCCTTCAACCCTATCAAAAGCTTTTTCCGCATCAAGTGCAACCACCATTGGATGGTTGGTTTGCTGCCGATATGCATTGACCAAGCTAATTAATCAAAGAATATTATCTGAAGCATCTCTATTTTTAATAAAACCCATTTGGTATCAATTTAGTCAAATACTTAGCAAGTTGATTTGCTAACATTTTAGCTATTATTTTATAGTCTACATTCAATAAAGAAATAGGTCTATATAAAGACTTCTTTAACGGATCTCTATCTTTCTTTGGAATTACAGTAATTAAAGCACGAGAACAAGATTCTGGTAACTCATAATGTTCAGTCACTTGTTGTAGTACCTCCTCAAACACGGAGGATAAATCCTCATAAAAAATTTTATAAAATTCCACCGAAAACCTGTCATCACCTGGTGACTTATCGTTAGGTATTTCCAACATAGCAGTCTTAATTTCTAGATCTGTAAATGGAGCTTCCAAATCTATAATATCCTCTTCTTCTAATGCTGATAATGTTAATGTAGATAAAAAGGAATCTATAGATCCATTATCCCGTCTCCCCTCAGAAGTATATAATTTTTTATAAAATGAACAAAACTGGTCATTAATTTCCTGAGGTTGATTTTTCCTGTATTTTCCACAGCTCATCCACCATTTTGGGAGCTGGATTGCCTGCTGAAATGGATGCAGCACTTAAGCCAGGGTGATTAAAAAAAAGGAAAAGAAACAAAGAAAAAATTTAAAAATAAAACAAATAATAAAAATTTTTTAAAATTTTTTTAAAAAAGGGAAATAAAATTAATTTCCTGAGGTTTATAGGTAACTGTTGAATTTTGTTTTAAAGCATTAATAACCTTTCAGGTCTCTTCCTTCTTTAACTGCCATGCAAGTACTTTGTGTGCCTTCTCACCCCACTCATAATATCATTGCTTAGACCGATTAAATAAACATTCAAATTGATAAGTCTATAACGTATTATATCCCAGTTACAATTAGTCAAAGCTATTTTCTGATTTTCTGTCACTCTCTTCTGAAATTCCTTCTTCAGTTCATCAATTTGCTTTTCTAATTTAAGACTTTCAGCCATATATCCTTTCTTAACTTTAGTAGTATAACTAATTATTTGCCCTCTTAAATAAGTTGTTAACACATCCCATAATGCAAAATGACTTTGAACTGAATTAGCATTTTTATTTGAAAAAATCAATCTGTTCTTTAACAAAAGTAACAAACTCAGGTTTTTTCAACAACCTTGCATTAAATCTCCATCTATAGGATGAACATACTACCTCTGAACTTTCATGAGAAAAAAATAATAAAGAATGATCTGATATAACTCTACTCTTATATTCTGCCTGCAATACCTTTTCCTTGTAAATGTGCTGATATTTTTTTAAAATCTAGTCTAGAAAATGAATCATGTCGAGAAGAATGAAAAGAAAAATCTTTCTCAGTAGGATTAATCCTTCTCCAAATATCTACCAAATTTAAATCTTTCATTAAAGCCCCAATTTGTATTGCCATCTTTGATTTTCTAATACATTTTGGGGATTTATCCATCAAAGGGTCCAAAACACAATTAAAATCCCCTCCAACTAAAATATTTTCATTAGCTTGACTTAACAAAAAAGCCTCTGAAATAAAACACTCATCATCTACATTAGGTGCATAGATATTAAGTAAAGTCCAAAGTTCATTAAAGATTTTACAGTCCACTTTTAAAACCCTCCCAGCATTCCCCTCTACAGTATGCAACTCAAAAGATAAATTCTTATGAATTAAAATCGCTACGCCTTTTGCCTTAGAATTAAATGAAGGAAAAAACACATGACCAACACAATCTCTTTTTCAATTTTAAATGCTCCTTTTCGGTGAAATGTGTTTCTTGTAAAAAAGCAATATCGATTTTCATTTTCTTGGTATAAGCTAAAACTTATAATTGGATTATTTAATCCCCGAACATTAAAAGTTGCAAATTTCAAACTAGACATTTTAACAAACTAACAATATAATCACTTAATACAAAAAAATAGCTTTCCTACTAATAAATGAAATCCACTCTCCATCCCCTAATATTATAGTAAAAATTTATATAAAAAGGAATACAATTAATTCCCCCCCAAAAAAGAAAAAAACCCCACCCAAAGGTAGTAACTCCCTAAAAAACTGGGTGTGGTAAACCCCATCAGTGGCAGAGACTATCAAAGATATCAGTGCCATCCACTTCCCCTCAGCCAGAAATACAATATATATAATAATGTAATTCAACATCATAGAAATATTCAGCCCAGCGACTCCAGTCTCAATGGCTGGTTCAAATCTTCAGCATCAATAAGACTATGTGTCAAAACCTCCTTCTTTCCATCTTTCCCATTTTTCCATTCTGTCCATTTCCATTTCCATTGGCCTTTCTTTTAGGCGATGACGGCAAGACTCTTTCCTGACTATGTAGATCCAGTAATGAGTTAGGAAAAACCAATGCATCATGATCAATTGATAATTGTCATAAAAAGCCTTCAACACAGCAGGGTATCGAAAAGCAAATTTATACCCTTTCCGCCACAATACATCTTTGGCCGAATTGAACTCCCGTCGACGTCTAATAATTTCTTGACTCAAATCTGCATAGAAAAATCTCTATTATTCTGAGTCATTATTGGAGCTTGACTTTGTCTTTCCTTCTGTGCCGCCAACCGTAAAATTATTTCTCTATCCTGATAATTCAAGCACCGAATTAACACTGCTTGTGATGGCTGTCCCGGTAACGGTTTCTTCCTTAGCTCTCTATGTGCCCTCTCCAATACTAAACCATCCAGTAAAAGCTCTTTACCCAACATCTCGGGGATCCAGTTCTTAAAAATTTTTATTGGATCGGGTCTTTCAATATCTTCTTGAAGTCCCACAATTTTTACATTATTTCTCCGACTTTGATTTTCCAATGAATCAATCTTTTTCAATAAATCTCTCTTCTGAATTCCCCAATCCACAAACGAATCTTCCACTTTCTCTATTTTATCCTTATTACGTACAACTTGCTCTTTACATTCAGAGAAAGCTGTCTCAAGTTTTTTTTTAATTTTCCTGTACTACATCCACTGAAGTAAGGCATTTATTAACATCTCTCTTAAGTGTGGATATATCTTCAGATATATTAAACATTGTAGTTTGCATTTGGGTCATTTGGTGAGGACATATTATCCATATGGCAGGCAATCGCAAACAGTAAAAATAGAGTTCAGTCCAGATTCCAATACCACATCTTGGGACCCACCTTCTATAAACTCCTCCTCCAGTTGTTCCTGTGAACTGGCTGTTAAAGATAAGTCTTCTTCTTGTTCTACCATTGTCAGGAATTTTCCCATGTGGCTGCGGGTCTGCACACACGATGACGGCACCCCGACCACATCAGGGCACTGCCGCTTGGGTCTCCCCACAGCCCACACAAGCTTCAGTAAGTCGCGAACCCTGAAGGCACCGCGCATGCCCGGCAGGGCCACGGGCCGCGCAGGGGCGATATCCAACACCCTCCTGCGTGTCCCCGTCTCCCCCGACAGTAGTGCAGACTCAAGGGCTCTTTGTTCAGTCAGGTCACCCGCACGCCTGACATCACAAACGCGCGGGTCAACGTCGGCTGATTTCATCAACAAGCCAGTGCCATCTTGCAGAGACAAGACCAACGACGGCATAATACTCAACCTAGCTAGAATTCTCTGTGGCTTGGAAGTTCCCAACAGCAACTCCTTGGTTCCAGCTGCACAGGTAGGCCTCAGTTCTTCAGCACTTTTAAAGAGTAGTTTTTTCTGTAGTTGAGTCTTAGGTTTTTTAATATTAGCCGCCATTATAGACAACTAATGTGGTTAGAAGTAGAAATAAAGCGTTTATATACTTAGATTAAAGTTTAAAACTGGTGTTTAAAAAAAACTGGCTGGGGAGGAGTAAGACTGCACATCTGTTCTCTACGCCATCTTGCCACGCCCCCTCATAACTTCCAACTTTCAGGCACGTTAGAGGGATAACCACAAAAGCACGAGAGATGTCAACCTGGAGCAAAAAAAAACTGCTGGAGGAACTTAGTAGACCAAGGAATATCTGTGGATGCAAAGCAATCATCCACACTTTGGATTGAAACCCTGGAGTGATACTGTGAATGTAGAGGGGAGATTGCCAGTACTGTATAGAGATGTGAGGGGGTTGGGTGAACAAAGGGCTGGCAGGTGAGGTGCGTGCTGATGGTATATGGAGTCAGGTGGGGAGGAAAGAACAGCACTTCATATTCTGCTTGGGTAGTCACCACCCCAGTGGTATGAATATTGAATTTTCCAGTTTCAGGTAACCTGCACCTACAGTGTTCCCTCTCCCCTCCTTGTCCCCAGCTGCTCTTCCCCATCACACACTTTCATTTCTCTCCCCCAAATGGATCCATCTGCTCATCATCCCATATCTAGTTTTACTTATCACCCTACTTCTTATCACATTCCAATTTCCTGTTTCTCCATTTATCATTTTTAAGCCTTTGTCTCTATCTCCAACCTTCCCTCTCCTACCTGGCTTCATTGCCCATTATTTCTCTCCTTACCTAGCTCTGCCTATCGCCTGCTAGTGTCAACTCTGGCTATTTTAAAAACCAGGGATAGATTTTATCCAAACCCAGATGTTCATCTTCTTTCAAAGTTTTAATAGTTCTTCCCTTCCTATGTTTATCCCACCCAATAATGGTCTAAATTGTTACATGGAGAGTGGAAAGCAAAATTAGCAAAAGCTGCATATCTCATAATATAATTTTACTGAGTAATCAAATAATATAACTTTTAATAAAGAATTGAACTTTGACTTTATTAACACATCATTCCAAATACCTTGTAAGGGTTAAAATGGATTGCAAGTAGTTTTGTTTGTGACTTTCTGGATGTTGTTTATCATATTTTTGTGCTGTCTCCTAGCAATATCTTAGAGCCAAGGTCACAACTGGATTCTCAGCCATGTTAGAGAGATTACATGTGTGCAGGTTTAGTTATTTTGTTCTGCAAAATGGATGGAATGGAGAGGTTCTGACAATTTCTATTGACTGTTTAACAATGCTTTAACAGCTTGTAACAATGTATAGCAACTGATAATAACATTAACGATTTTTAATATCATTTAATAAACTTTGTAAAACTTAATTTAACTTTAGTATGAATTTATTTGAATGAGTCATAGACAACAACAACTTCTCGGATTTCCTCCCAGCGACTATAAAAGAAAATAGCTGTAACTGCTCAGTTGAAATCATGGAGGTACCAATGCAATAGAACTCAAGCAAATATAGGCTGTTAATGTGCAGTGTTGGATTGATTGCTTTGTAATTGCCTTTAGGAACAATTCCAACATTATTTGTTTGATTTATTACACTTTGAATAGATATTCAATTTGAGGAGTGATCATTAAGAACACTTCCCACTGTAATGTCCAGAGGAAACATTTGCCAATAGCATTTGGATTGTTTTTTCTGTTAATTCTCACGTGAAATGCTTTTGCTCAAAACCACAAATTTGTTCTCCAAGGAGGCAAGATTTTGTCAGTGATGGTACCAGCGTGAAATGGATGCATTCACGCTATGGGTGCAGATGGAGAATCTTACTAGGGTCTTGTTTTTACATCAGGTTGATACAACACAAGTGGGTGTCATGGAGGGAAAATCAAAAACCAGACTCGTTTTCAGTGCAGCTGTAGCACTTGAAATAAATAATTGTTCCTGTTGGTCTTATGTTGACTTAGAAGCTTGCAAGTATCCTTGAATGAGGAAGGCCAGCTGTACTTTTAGACTGTAAGAATGGGTGCGTGGTGATCAGCCAGGACTCAGTGGGCCATTCTGAAGCACCCAATGATTCAATGAGTGTTGCTTTTAGTGACCAAAATGCCCAACAAAAGGTAGCACCTCAATCAGAAAGGCACCGCCCCACCGGTATGAGATGCTAGGTGACAGAGGAGGCGAATGCTGTGTCATTTTACAGAATGTGAATAATGTTGTACCCCTTTGAAGACATTTAATAAAATATGTTCATGGTATCTCCTTGTACTGGACATCATCTGCTATGGAAAGATGTCTGAATACAAACAAATGCACAAGTCTGGCTCACTCAGATTTTATGTTTCAACTACCTGCATACTCATATGACATGCTCTCAGTTTTGAAACTAACAATTTAAAAAAAAATGTTCTTGCACATTTCACATCTTTGGGACTCATTTCTAGATGATTATAAGCCTATAATTGCTCTCCTCATCAACCATTTGTTCACTAAAATGTTATGAATCTGATGAACAGTTGTACAGCTACAGTGGGACTCAGTAGATTGTCATCACTTCTCCAACCTTTGCTTTAATAGAAAGCAATTCAGAAAGGGATTTGTCAACAATGAGCTGAGTGTACTCTTAATATAGTGGGCCACCAAAATAGAAAATTAGTCATAAAGGGAAAAGGACTCTTCTTGCACCTTTTATTTCCCTCATGGAGCATTCCACTTACTGCCAAAAGGCATCTTACCCAGAACCACCATAAAATAGCACACTCTAGCTTGGCTATTGATACATCCTACAAGACATCTCATAGAGAGTGCTGATAACAGCATTTCCATTAAAATGGAACATTAAACGAGCACTTACCTGTGCAAAGTTTGATGATTATTATTTGAGCAATGGGAGTTGGTGAGTCAATGTGAGATGCCATCCGTGCATGCGCAGCCATTCCTTTACAGTCCGGAAGGGAGAAGCCACTGAACTTAAATGAGCGAAATTAAACGAACCAACCATAAAATGAACCTGTGACTGAACATGTTTATTGCAACCAAAACAGCTTTATCCATAAACAAGCAAAATGGAGGGGAGGGAGAGGTGGGCAGGTTGACTCACCAACTCCCATTACTCAAATAATAATCATCAAACTTCATACAGGTAAGTGCTTGTTTAACTCTTCATTATTCTTCACAATGTAATTTGGTTCACCAACGTGAGAGTTTGTAGCTCAGTGGCTTTCCCCCTTTGGGTAGTCCGACAAACCATAATCAGTTCAATAGATCCCCCTTCCATGGCCTTATTTAATCCGCGAAGCCGTGAAACTCAGCCCCTCTGAATTTAAAGGTTTATTGTAGAACCTATTGAAGGTTCTCTCATTCCTCCATCTCGCCTGGCGAAGTATATCCCAAATAGGGACTTCGTCCCTATTAGATGCCGAGGTTACTGCCGCTCTAGTTGAATGGGACCCAAACTGAGAAATATCCACTCCAGCCACTCTCATGATCTCCCGCAACCATCTGACCAACTCCTGGGTTGGGGGGGGGGGGGGGGGGTAGCCAGCTGATGTGTTTTCTTATAGTATATAAAGAGGTATTTAGTCTAATGTTTTGTACATACAACATATCTTTTTAAACATTCCAATGCACTTAATCTTTCATCTTCATCTTGCATAAAATGAAAATTCTGTCCCAACTCTCGCTTGCCTGTTATGTTTTAAAATATCTGTAACTTAAATGTTTACACAGTCCTCCTCCCAATGAATATAGTCGATATGAATGTGAGACAAAGTTTGTACCCTCTGGGCCAATGTCAAGGCCACTGGCATTATCAGCTTATGGGATAGGCTACATAAACCCAAAGTAGCCTTAAAACAATCTTTTTATCCCAAATATCCTTATATCAGGGGGTGATTCATCATCTCATGCTCAGAGTCCTGGAACATCAAGAAAGCAGCCAATGCACTCTTCGCTGTATTCACCATGCTGTAGCTGGCCCCCTGCACATAGAACATATCAGTTAGAAAACTCAGTTCGCCTTCGATAGAGGCTGACTGTTCATTCAGTCTGATTTTGACATTTCCCCACATACGAGGCATACTGTTTCTGAGTAGACTTTCTTCAAGATGCTCACAGGATGTCCAGAGTTCTAGGCTACAGAGCATTTAAGCCGAACCTCGATCTCTGTTCCTGCAACCTAACAGACTTAAGTGAGACAATGGATGAGATATCTTTGACATCAGTTGGATTAACAGACCTCTGCTTTTCATGAATATCAATGGACTCCCCACCATAAGCCTAAGGAGTACGGGGAACCAACATTGGGAAGGCCAATTAGGCACTACCAGCAATACTGAGGCACCGTCTTCCTGTATCTTATTCAGGCTTTCCCCCCCCCCCCCTCCCAAGGCGAACAGGAGGAACACATAAAAGTTAAATTTTGACCAGTCTAGGGTAAAGGTGTCAATGGCCTCCGCTTGGGGATCCAGCAGCCAGGACATGAACCTCGGAACCTGGGCATTAAACCTGGATGCAAACAAATTGATCTCCGGCATGTCAAAGGTGTCTGATAGCCATTTTAAAATATTTCTTACCCAGAGTCCACTCAGTGCTATCTGGACATCAGGTCAGACTGTATGTTGATCCGACCCAGCAGGTAGGCAGTAGTAACCAAATATTATTTTGAATGCACTAGTGCCAAATCTCAATGGCTAACTTGTTACAGGAGATTTGAGACATCCCATATTATTGAGGTAGGCCATAGCTGAAGTGTTATCTAACCTCAGGAGTACATGAATGTCAGCTTCCCTTGCACAGAAATACTTTAGTGCAAGAAACCCCACTAGCATTTCCAAATAATTGATGCCTGATTAGAGGCCTCCTTGAGTTCTATGTCCATCCACCTGCCCGCAGTAGAGACCTTTAGAATCGTGGCACCCCAACCTTTGCCACTGTTGTCGAACCTGATCTCCAGGTCCACCTTTCTGAGCTTGATTCTCGTGTAAGCCTGCAAGATATAGTCAATCCACCATGCCACGTTGGATCTGGCTTCACTTGTTAGCCTCATGGGCCTGTCAAAGCTGCCTTAAGAGCTGATATTTTGTCCCTTTCTAGGAACCTATGATTTAGCGGGCCATGTTGTACTGCCGGGAAAGCCACCACCAGTTTCCCAATCAACCTGACCACCTTTCTTATGGAGTGATGACACTCTGTCATGAGACCTCTGCAGGCTGTCCTGATTTCTGCTGCTTTATCCTCTGGCAGGGTAACTTTCATGTCTTCTGTACAGGTACACGATCCTTTGTCCGGAACCCTTGGGGGACAGTGTGTTCCAAATTTCGGATTTTTCTGGATTTCGGAAAGCCCACCCGAATTGTGCTGCTGTATCCACCCCCTTCCAGTCACCCAGCCGTCTCCCCCAACCGTGGCCCTCGGCCGCCTGCCCCATCCACCGGTCCCTCGGCTGCCCAGACATCTCTCCTGACCGCTGGTCCCTTGGCTGCCCGGACATCTCCCCTGACCACTGGTCCCTCGGCCACCTGGCAGTCTCCCCTGAGCACCAGTCCCTTGGCCACCCAGCCGCCTCCCCCAACCACAGTCCGCACTTGCCGGATTTTGGAGCTTTCTGGATTTTAGATGTCCGGATAAAGTATTATGTACCTGTATCAATAATGAAGCCGAGCAATTTTAACCTTTTCGTAGGCACCGCCACTGATTTCTTGGGTTGCATAAGAAACCCCACATGGCTTAATAATCTCGATGTGGCTGCTACTGCCCTTTCTGTTTCCTTGGGGCTGACTCAAGAGAGAAGTGCAGATCTCCGGAGACTATTGGAGTTGAATACATCTTGCACGGCCGTTAGGTAGGACTGGAAGCACTCCAGCCAGTAGGCAAATTTCTCTGGGGTCTCTGGGGACAGAGGGTCGACCTGGAACATGCCTGGCTTCAGCAGGGCTTCCATCCTGTAAAGTTAAGCTATTAAAATTATAATGCGACTGATTGCACTCAGAGTCTTGAGAGGAGTACAAACACACTTTTAATAACGTAATCAATGGCCGGTAGAAACAATAGTCCTCAGGTAAATTTGAGGTAAGGCGGGAAAACCAGGGTTTATATGGGGGTAGATGAGGGTGAAGTCAAGGGAAGAGCCAGCCATCTGAACAATATAGAGACAGTGAATTCCAGTTCACTGTTCACAAGTAGGGACAGCTGGTAGGGAAGTTTGTGTGGATGGACAGGTAGATAACGCACCAATACAGTCAGTGAGATGAGCTGAAATGCAACAGGGACACAACCAAAAATAACAAATAAAGAGCTAAAGGTTTTGCATTTAAATGCATGCCACAGAAGAAATAAAGTGGATGACCTTGTAGTAGAGCTACAGATTGGTAGTTATGATTTTGTAGCCATCCCAGTGTTGTGGTTAAAGGATGAATGTCATTGGGAGCTTAATGTCCAAGGATACAAAGTGGATCAAAAGGATGGGCAAGGTGAGTAAAGGGGGTGGCAAGGCTCTGTTGGTAAGGAACAACATTAAATTATTAGAAAGAGGTGACATAGGATCTGAAGATATAGAATCATTATGATTTAAGTTAAGAAATGGCAGGGGTAAAAAGACACTCTTGGCAGTTGTATACAGACCTCCAGGATGTGGAGAACAAATTACAACAGCAAATAGAAAAGGCATGTCAGTAGGGCAATGTTAGGTCAGTCATGGTGGATTTTAGCATGCCAGTAGATTGGAAAAATCAGGTTTGGTCTGGATTTCAAGAGAGAGAATTTGTAGAATGCATAAGAAATGGCTTTTCAGAGCACCTTGTTGATGATCTCATGAGGGAATCACCTGCACTGGATTGGGTGTTGCATAATATACCAGAGGTGATCAAAGAGCTCAGAGTAAAGAGCAGTGATCATAATATGATGGAATTTATTTTGAGATTTAACAAGGAGAAACGAAAATTAGAAGCATTGGTACTTTAGTGGAGTAAAGGGAATTACACTAACATGAGAGTGGAATTGGGCAATGTAGATTGGATGGAGGCACCAGTAGGGAAGATGGCAGGGCAGCAATGGAGTTTCTGGAAGAAATGAGGAAGATGCAGGATGAATACATTCCAAAAAGAGGAAATATTCAAATGGTAACATCATAAATGAGGCAGACAAGGGAAGTCAAAACAAATGTCAAAGTAAAAGAGAGGGTATACAAGGAAGCAAAAATTAGTGGGAAGGTAGAGGATTGGGAAGTCTTAAAAAACTTGCAGAAGGTAACTAAGAATCTCATAAGGAGGAAAAAAATGAAGTATGGAAGCAGTCCAGCAAATAATATCAGAGGATACAAAGAAAACTTCAAGCATATAAGGAGTAAAAGAGAGATGAAAGTAGATATGGGCCCATTAGAAAAAGATGCTGGAGAACTAATAATGGGAGGCAAGGAGATGCAAAGGAACTAAATGGATATGTTGCACTGTCGAAGGCTATCAGGGAAGGAAAGTGAGTGCAGTAACTATTTCAAGGAAGAAAGTGCTCACAAAACTGATGGTCTAAGGGTGGATAAGTTCCTGGTCCAGATGGATTGAATGAACCCTCAGAATCTGAAAGAAATGGTAATGATACTCTGGTATGATCCTGGAAGACTGGGAAAAAAAATCGCAAATGTAACCCCAACATTCAAGAAGGGAGGGAGGCAGCAAAAACAAAATTATAGACCAGTTAGCCTTACATCAGTGGTTTTCAAGGATGAGGTTACAGAGTACTTGGAGGCACATGACTAGATAGTCAAATGCCACCATGATTTCCTTAAGGGAAAATCTTGCTTAACAAACCTAGTGGAATTCTTTGAAGAAGTAACAAGCAGGTTAGATAAAGGCTTTGGATTTCCAGAAGGCCTTTGCCAATATGCCACACATGAGGCTACTTAACAACATAAGAACCCATGGTATAACAGGAATCGTACTAGTGTGGGTAGAGCGTCAGCCGATTAGCAGGAAGCAGAGAGTCAGAGAACAAGGTTCATATTCTAGTTGGCTGTCATTTGCTAGTGGTGGTCCACAGGGGCGATTTTGGGGCTGCTTCTTTTGAGGTTTTCTATTAATAATTTTGATTATGGAATTAATGGCTTTGTGGCCAAGTTTTCAGATGATACGAAGGTAGGTGGAGGGGAAGATAGTGTTGATTAAACAGGGAGGCTGAAGAAGGACTCAGATTAGGAGAGTGGACAGAAAAGTGGCAAATGAAATACAATATTGGAAAGTGCTTGGTCATGCACTTCGTTAGAAAAAAATAAATGGGTAGATGATTTTTTTAAATAGGAAGAAAATTGAATATTCTCAGCTGCAAAGGCTCCTCATGTAGGTAAACTTGTGTGTTGAGTTTGTGGAGAAGAAGAAAATATAATGCTAGTATTAATTTTAAGAGGAATATAAAAGAAAGTAGTGATGTGACACTGAGGTTTTATAAGGCACTGGTGACACTTCATTTGGTGTGTTATGAGAATTTTTGGGTTCCTCATTTAAGAAAGATGTGCTCACATTGGAGAGGGTTCAGAGGAGGTTCACAAGGATAATTCTTGGAATCAAAGGGTTATCATATGAGAAGCGTTTGACAGCTCTTGACCTGTAGTCATTGAAGTTTAGGAGAATGAGGGCGGATCTCCTTGAAATATTTTGAAAGGTGTAGACAGAGGAGATGTGGAAAGCTTATTTCCCATAGTGGGAGAGTCTAGGATAAGAGGGCACAATTTCAGGATTGAAGGGTACAGAGATACAGAGGAATTTCTGCAGGCAGAGGGTGGTAATTCTGTGATATTTGTTGCCTCAGGCGGTTGTGGAGACCAGGTCATTGGATGTATTTAAGGCAAAGATGGATAGGTCCTTGATTAGCCAGGGCATCAAAGGTTATGGGGAGAAGGCCAGGCAGAGGGGCTGAGTAGAAAACTGGATTAGCTCATAATTAAATGGCAAGGCAGACTCGATGGGCTAAATAGCCTACTTCTGCTCCTTTGTCTTATGGAATGACCTCTATAATAGATTTTAGACCAGATGATGATACAATTTAAACTAGGAAGTTAGTCTAGTTTATTGGTATTATTGTGTGATGTACTACAGAATGTCAGTGTACCACCAACAATTCATTGCTCAGTCTCATCTTTGCATATCAACGTTGCATTAAACGAAAATAAAATCAAAGTAAATCCCTCCAGGAACAGCTGCTACCCCTCCACCATCAGACTCCTCAACAGCCAATTCAATCAGGGACTCATTTAAGCATTCTTACTTCTGCATTTTAAAAGAAAATCTCTCTGTATTGCAGTCAGTATGTTTATATTTGTTATCTCTTTACAGTGTACATGCATACAATGTGAACAGATTTTTTTGCACTACCAATAAGTGGTAATTCTGCTTGGCCTGCAGAAAATGGAATCTCAGGGTTGTATGTGATTTCATGTATTTATAAAAGGATGGATCCCAAAGGTCCAAGGAATGACAGAAATGCAGGAAGAAATGGAAATAGAAAGGGCACACAGAGCATTAGCTCCAAAACCACAGGCATATCAAAAATCAAGATCCATCTTAGTAAAATTTTTGAGACACATGACAACCAGCGCACTGGTGGCATCATGAAGAGAGCCTCTGCTTCCTCAGGAGTTTGCGGAGAAGCTAGTGGAGTTGTTCAAGTGAACCGGTATGGACTTGAAGGGCCGACATGCCCTGTTTCCGTGCTGTAAACAGTTATATGGTTATGGTTATATGGTATGTACTCTGACAATAAATTTGAAATTGCCCATGATGTCTGCACTAAACTTGATGCCAAACTAAACCTTTGCTGCTTACCTATGATAATATCCTTGTATTTCCTGCACATTCTTTCTACATGCCTCTTAAATGCTCTCATTATATCTTCCTGAAAGTCCATTCCTGGTACCTACAACACTGTGTAAATAAAAACTTGCCTTGCACATCTGCTTTAAACTTGGCTTCCCTTATCCCAAAAACACCTTCTTGCATGTGACATAGAACATAGAACAATACAGCACAGTACAGGCCCTTCAGCCCTTGATGTTGTGCTGACCCACAAATTTCTTCCTCCCTACTTCGTAAACCTCTATTTTTTTTTCATCCATGTGTCTGACTAGGAGTCTTTTAAATCTCCAGAGTGTTTCAGCTTCCACCACCATCCCCAGCAAGGCATTCCTTGCACCCACATCTCTCTGTTTAAAAAAAATCTTACCTCTGATATCTCCCCTAAACTTCATTTTGTACATATGTTCTCTGGTGTTTGCTGTTCCTGCCCTGGGAAACAGGTGCTGTCTGTCCACATATCTATGTCTCTCATAATCTTGTAGACCTCTATCATCTCCTCTCATCTTTCTATATTCCAAAGAGAAAAGTCCCAGCCCTGCTAACCTTGCCTCATAAGACTGGTTTTCCAATCCAGGCAACATCCTAGTAAATCTCCTCTGCACCCTCTCCATAGCTTCCTGTAATGAGATGACCAGAACTGAGCACAATATTCGAAGTGTGGTCTCACCAGAGATATGTAGAGTTGCAACATGACCTCTCTACACTTGAATTCAATCCCCCATTAATGACACCCAGCATCCCATAGGTCTTCTTAACTATCCTAACAACCTGTGTGGTGACTTTGAGGGATGTACAGATTTGTACCCCAAGGTCCCTCTGTTAATCCACACTCTTAAGTACTCAGCCATCAAGCTTGTCCTTCCAAAATGCATCCCTTCACACTTATCCAGATTGAAATCCATCTGCCACTTTTCCACCCAACTCTGAATCCTGTCTTTATCCTCTTGTAACCTTCTGTAACCTTCAGCTCCATCCACAACTCCTTCAACCTTCAGGCCATCTGCAAACTTACTGACCCATCTTTTCACTTCTTCATCCAGGTCATTTTTAAAAATCACAAAGAGCAGGGGCTCCAGAACAGACCCTTGAGGCACTCCACTAGTCACCGACATCCAGGCAGAATATTTTCCTTCCACTACTACTCTGCTTTCTTCCTCCAAGCCAATTTTTTATCCACACAGCCAAGATTCCACTGATCCTATTCCTCATGACTTTCTGGATGAGTCTCTCATGGGGGACCTTGTCAAATACCTTGCTAAATTCCATGTAGATCATATCTACCGCCCTACTCTCATCAATTTCTTTTGTGACTTTTTAACTTTTTAAAAAAATTCTGACTGCCTATTCTCAAGAAAGACTATTCACATATTAACTTGAAATTTTCTGGACTTCAAAAAATTCTGATTCTTCTAAACCTTTTGCACTTAGACAATCCAAGTCAACTTTGGGAGGTTGTTATCCTTTTTTGGTTTCCATTCTTCACCCATTTGGCTGCATTTGAAGGACCTTCTAGGACAGGGGTCCCCACCTTTTAGATCATTGACCCTTTAAAGGAATCCTTGATCCTTCATAGACCCCCAGGCACGTAAAAAAAAATAATAATGACGTGGATTTTCGTTACATATCATTGACCCTTTAAAGGAATCCTTGATCCTTCATAGACCCCCAGGCACGTACAAAAAAAATAATAATGACGTGGATTTTCGTTACATAAAGCTAAGGTTTTACAACAAGCAAGAAAATGATTACAATAGCAGAAAATAAACTTTGCTTCTGGCTGGAAAAATGTCAAACGGAGCTGGATTCAAGTCTTCAGCATCGGATGCAACCGGAGTCAGTGATGGGGACTCCATTCTCAACATCGGGTGCAGTGGCGTCTGCATCAAAAAAGTCACTTTGGGCTCCCAGCAAGAGTGGGGATCTTGAGCTGTACAATCCTTTTGACCTCAAATGTTCAATCGATCCCCTTTCAACCCCCTGGCATTTTCTAACCCCTTGGATAGATAGTCCCATCAACCCCCAGGGGTCAACATCAACCACTTTGGTGACTCATATTCTAAGATATCCTCTCTCCTTACTGCAGCGATAACTCCACTAACCTCCCTGCAAACATCCCCTGCCACTTTGGTAGTACCAAAGGCTATGAAAGAGCGAATAGAGCGTGCAAAAAAAGCAAAAGAGGAACATGAAAAAGCACGCAAGGTAGGTGGCAACGTAGGGGTATTCTTTTATTTTAAAGGGGTGAATTCTAGCTGGAATGAATCAGGTGTTGGGACCTTGAACAATGAGAGGCTGAACTCAGCAATTCTCCCTGAAGCTTTCAATGACCCTCGGGTGCTGCCTGTCTTACTGAATCCCTTCAGCTTCTCAATTGTGGGGGTTGGCTAATTTCATCTGCTTAGCCAATGCAATTCTTAATGAATGTCATTGATGTTTAGATTATGACATTTTTGCATATCAGTGAGAGCACTTAAAAATATCTGAATAATATTAGTGAGATCCAGGACTTAAAAATGCATCATGTAAATGAGCCACTAATCCCAGTTTATCCCTTGTGTACTACCTCAAATCTTTTAATTTGTACCAGGTTGCCCCTCTGATACTACCTCAAATCTTTTAATTTGTACCAGGTTGCATTTGCAGTTGACGATGAAATTCACTGATGTTTTGGTCATAATCCATCCATCCTCCATGAGAGCCAGAGAATGGAATATTTGCAAATTCTGGACCTAAGTTTAAAAAAGAGGAGATAGATGGAATGTTATTACTACTCAGTCAGCCCAGCATTGGATTCAGAAGACAACTCTAGGACAAGATTATTTGTCATGTCGATTAACATATGTTTTACTAACAATTGACATAGATCTGTATCATGTATATGATACCTGATGAACTTAATTCATTAAATAATGGAGATTAGTGATTGAAGGTATTACGGCTATTACAAGCAGACTATGAGAACACCTTTAATGAAGTGCAGTACAATTGATGCCAAACAATTAAAAGCATAATGACAGTAATGATATAAAATTTGCGAAGAGAAAGAACAACTTAAAGGTAAATGTTTGATTTTCTGACCAGTGTACAAATATATCTTCCATACTTTTGCAGTTAGTGCTTCCGTTTATGGATCCAAGATCTTGTATACTTTTCTAACCTCTCTCCCAGTATATTTTTACCTCTGGTCTAAAGGTAGACTTTGAGGACATAATGATAATGTTTGCAGTTGTCACAAAACATGGAAATGTAGTAAACAATGTATAGGAACAGATTTAGGAGAATAGAGACAAGCTGGTGACATAGAAAATATATGCTGGATGGAATTTATTAACAATAACTGTATTGCGATGAATGTTTGTAAGGAAAAGTTAAATGAATATTTTAAAATATTCATTAACAGTAAAATTTTACATGGTTCAGAAAATGAGAATTTTATTGACACAACTTTGATAGCAGCAAGACACAAAATGGTATTGGTATAAAATAAAAGCATACAAGGGGCAGCACAGTAGTGTTAGTGGTTAGTGCATTGCTGTTGCAGCGGCAGTGACCCAGATTCAAATCCAGCGCTGTCTGTAAGGAATTAGAACATTCTCCCCGTGAATGTGTGTGCTTCTTCCGAGTGGCTTCCTCCATCCTTTCAAAACATATGGGGGTTGTAGGTTAGTTGGGTATATTTGAACAGCACGGGATTGTGGGCTGAAAGAGCCTATTACCGTGCTGAATGTCTAAAACAGTGGTTTTCAAACTGCTCCCCCCTAGACACACATTCTACCTTAAGTAATCCCTATGCCATTGGTGCTCTGTGATTAGTAAGGGATTATTAAGGTGGTATGTGAGTGGGAAGGGAAGGTTGAGAATTACTGCTCTAGACCCAGTTATTACTGAAATATTTTGCTTGAGAAAAATTTCCATTGGAGTTATGAAAATATACATAATGAGTCAATTAGGTACGATTAAAACAATGGCTTTCAAAATTTTTTCTTCCCACTTACATACCACCTCTTAAGCAATCCTGTACTAATCACAGAGCACTTATGACCTAGGGATTGCTTAAGGAAGAATGTGAGTTTAGGGGGCAGTTTGAAAACCACTGGTCTAAAATAAAAGGTCTTTGGTTTTATAAAGAGTGGTACATAAACTGAGGGAATTGTGGTAAGGGTTTGTAAATCATTGCTTAAGATCAAGCTGGGGTGCCCCATTTACTTTAGTGGACACTGCAAGGTCTGTCCTTTGCAGAGGATCCAGTAAAGATTTCCCAGAACGGTGCCAGGGATTGACAGTTGTTAACTATGTGAAGAAATTATAATAAAGGGGATTGTTCTCTGTTATAATGAGAAAGATTAACATTTTGCACTGATAATTTATCCTGTGGCAATATATACCGATGGGGGTCAAAACAGACATTTTACTGAATTATGGTGCTACTTTCTGAATTTTACACAAAGATAACTCAAAACAATTCTGGAGTGAAACACAAATTCCTGTGACCATGCACACAGCAATTATGAGCATTATTAATAATTCATCACATACTGAAACAGCTTCCAAGTAAAAGTGCACACAGCAATTACATTAAATATAGACAAAACAGCAGAACTCCAGTGTATTTTAAGAGTGTGCAAGACTACAGTCAAGGAATTGATGGTTTTACAATATACAATAATGGTTCTGGAAATTTGACATCATTTCAGTGTATGTTTCTGAACTATGGATAATTTTTAAAGTTTGACAAGGGCAGAAAGTTGGTGGTATCAGGAGTGATCTATTCTTTGGACATCACGCTTAACATTTTCATGAGATGGGTGTATTGTGATACATTAACTTATTTGACATATAATTCACTCCCCACTTTTCTAGATTTAATGTTGGAATTTCCACTGCCTTGTAATGGTAAAAGGTGTTCAAACAATTTTTTTCAAACTTTCCAGTTACTGAGCCTGAGAATCATAATTAGTTCGCCCTCAAGTGCTCATTTATAACCATCCAGGTATAACTAATGTATCAAGATTATTTCCACAATAAACTGAAAACCACATCATACAAAGCCTGCAGTGGTGTTTTAATTAGTGGTAACATAGAAAATAGGTGTAGGAGTAGGCCATTTGGCCCTTCAAGCCTACACCGCCATTCATTTTGATCATGGCTGATCATCCACTCAGTACCCTGTTTCAGCTCTCTCTCCATGCCCCCTGATCCCCCTAGTCACATGTACTAAATCTAACTCTCTCTTAAATATAGCTGTGGAACCGTCCTCAGTCACTTCCTGTGGCAGAGAATTCCATAAATTCACCACCCTTTTGAGTGAAAAAATTCTTCCTCATCTCAGTCCTAAAGAACTTCCCCTTTATCCTTAAACTGTGACCCCTGGTTCTAGACTTGCTTAACATTGGGAACAATCTTCCTGCATCTAGCCTGTCAAATCCCTTAAGAATTTTTGAAAGTTTCTTTAAATCTCCTCTTAATCGTCTAAACTCCAGCGAGTACAAGCCGAGTCATTTTAGCCTTGCTTCATATGCAAGTCCCGCCATCCCTGGTATCAATCTGGTAAACCTTTTCTGCACTCTCTCCATGGCAATGATGTCCTTCCTCAGATGAGGAGACCAAAACTGAACACAATACTCCAGGTGAGGTCTCACCAAGGCCCTATACAACTGCATCAATACCTCTCTGCTCCTGAACTCGAATCCTCTGGTCTGGTAAGAAACACAATTATCAATTGCTGGACCACAGACCAAACCAAACTTTAGTGTCTTTCTTCCTGGCATGATCTCAAAGGAACCATACAGATTGACTTCAGGGTATTCTTTCTAATCAACATCCTGTTCCCTGCCAGTGTGTGTGTGGATGATGGGCAGAGTATAGAGCAAGAGCGGAAAGGCTCATGGTGAGTTAGTAGAGCTGTCACTTCCACAGTACTTACTGTGAAAAGCTCGTTTGCTGGGTCTTGTAACTGTTAATTACATAGTTCATGATTTAGTATTAAAAATATAACAATGCCTCACATGCAAATATACTGAGATTTCGTTTCAGACAAATAATGGTTTATGTTTTTGACATTTTATTTACCTTCTCACTAAGATTTGTGTGAGGAGTGCAGGATGTGTTATTGGTATACAAATGATCAGTATACTGTTATGAGCCCAAAGGACCCCAAAACCCAGCAGCAATAGATATTCACCATGACAAATGGTTAAACAAAATTTGCTTTTAATTATCTTTAAACATGAAAACAGAATCAAACTTTAACTTATCACTATTTTTAACTTACTTAACCCCCTTCTAATTTTAAATGCATGTGTATGTAATGTGTGTGTAAATTTAGGAAAGTTCTTTGGTTCACAGTCCAATCTCACTTCTCATTCTTCCAAGTTCACTGGTTGCAGGTAATTCTTATACTGTGCACAGAATTCAACATGTATAATGTTCACCAGGCTTTGGTGCTCGAAAGGTAAATGGTTACCACTCAGGAAGGTTCTTGTAGGTTTTGTAAAGAGAGAGATTTGTTGTTCCAGGATTTCCACAACCATTAGTCACCTCAATGTCTTGCTGATGAAACTTGCCCCATCAGGGTTCTCCAGATGATAACCTCTTTCTTTCAGGTTACCACAGAGTTCCTTTCTGTTCCACTTATTCCAAGAGAAACATGAGACAGCTGGTACTTTCAGCCATCTGCCACTCTGGAGCTTCTGTCTCAATTCCAACAGCTTCTGCTTCAGTTTCAGCAAGCATCTTTGCTTGTTACAGCTTTCAGTGTCCCATACACTGACCGAGACCACTTTCTCTCTCTCTCTTGGTCTCTCTCTGACTCACACAGTTAGAGATTGCCAGCTTGCTTAACTGACGCCCTGTGCTTGCAAAAGAACATGACTTTCTCCAGCAAACAATAGAAGTCAGTCTTCTGGTTCATCTGTTGTTTTTAGGTAAACAAGAACCAATCAGTGACCGTTATGTCCACTCTTCAAAAGCCCTCCATAAAGGTATCAACAGACAGCAGGTCTGTGCTTTTGCTTTAAAAGACAATAGTGCATTCTTCAGTTCAATTAACACCTACTTGTGAAGTCTCCATAAGCATTCTTCAGTTTCTGTAAAGTCACTCATAATATGAATTCTCTAGTATTTTAAATAAGATCTGTTTTAAAGTGTATATGTATGTAACCTACTCTAACTTTTCCCAATTAAAATCTCCAAAATATTTCTATATATTCTGTCACAATACACGTATTCTGAAATCTCTTTCTGCCTGAAATTCCTTTCTCTGTTACTCAACTCATTTATGCTGTTTGTTGCCTAAATGAGAGAAATTTCATATTAACCTAATGAACTTAATCTCACATTTTCAATCAAGATTATTTTTTTTATTAAAGCCTTCTATCATGGCCTTTGTGTTTTTATTACACTGTTGTCCTGAGTGAAAAAAGATCCCCAACTGTTCTAAAAAAAATCCACGTAATTTGTTATCAACAAAGAGTTCAGAAGTCAATCCTTCCCATCAGGATGTTTTCCATTTAATAGATGTTTAAACAAAATATTTGCATTGGCGGAACAAATAAACCAGATATTAAGACAATGTCACCTGAGTAAAGAGGAGACACATCTGCCAGTTCACTAGCTATGACTCAATGTCCACATGGTGTTGTTGAGGACAAGGAGCAAACTGTTGAAGGCCCTGCAGTAATTCCTCCCCTTTCAAGTACATCTTGCTCCCAGCATACACCTCCTGTTTGAGAACATTGGCAACCTTCACGACTCATATCCTGCCCCCTCTCACGCAATGCACAGTATCTAAGACCAGGGTCTCTGTTAATTGGTGCAAATTAACTGATCTGATGGAAGTAGGTTGAGATTCAAGCCTGCACATAAGCATCTCAACATCAGTAATTGCCTGTATTCAAGCAGGGCAATGATGAGAGGTGAAGGAGTTTGTTGGACAAGCAGAGCCAATATCTGGGGTTATGTACATGCCAAATGGAAGCTGCAACTGAGAACAGAGAAGATATCAGTGTCAGCACATTAGAAAGTGTCTGGTGCTAACTCATTGTAAGCAGGTATCTTGGTTGATCATCTTGGCCAAAGCACTAGTTCCTCCCTGCCAGCTTGTTCAATCCATCTGCCAGTGCACAAATGGGACTCCTGCACTCTCTGCTTTGCTTTGCTGGGTTTTTGTGTGATGATAATAATTTCAAAACTAAAGTCCAAGGGCATTTCCATTTTTATACAACTTTTAACTTTTTGAGTTCATGTTATTACACAAGACAAAAAAAAATATCCAAGTCAGATGTGTAAAAATAATAGATACATTATTTTCAGATACATATAAAAGTTATGGAACAATTGGGTACAACACTGCCAAACTTGTTCACTGTAACTTTTTGTGATAATGTATTGCAATATTCCACATGTCAAATCTCTCCTGGATATTCTCCAGTTATTGTTATTGATCTGCACACAAGGATTTGCATGAACTAACAGTTCATGAGAAACTGTAACAATGAGAAACACTCTCTTTATGGACAGCATTTCCCTTCACAAGAATTATTTCAGTGCTTCAAAACACAGCTAGATAAACAGACACACGTTGTGGTGGAACCACTGTATGGCTATTAGCTCTGTCAGTATGAATGTACTGTTTGGCTGGTCCACACCTGTACCTGTGTCTCTTCCCACTCAGAATCCCCATTAAAGGCTGTTACACCTCAGTACCTACCTTGGAACCAGGCCAGCAACATGTGAGATGTGCTGATGTTTTATGGTGATTAAAGCCTATTAGTCTTGACTCTCAGTCTAATGTGGTTAATCAGTGGTGCAACAATTTAATCAGCATAATTTTCATGCCATGGACAAAGCAATAAGGGTGGATAAACTGGATACCAACCCTAAAGATCGGAGGCCTCCATCAAATTCGATCAATGGCTGCACTGTCTCAACGCATTCATAAATCGCAACGATGTGCAGAGTGAGGAAGATAAATGGGACCTACTCTTCGCACAGGTCAGCCATCGCATTTTTCAAACGATCAGAGACTGAAATACTTACTCGGCTGCTATGGAGCTCCTGCAGAGATAGTGTCAGCCCCCTGATGAATGCCATCTATACCAGGTACCTTCTGGGCAGTCATAGTCAAGCACCTGGTGAGTTGGTGGACAAATACATGTGGGAGCTGGGGCGAGCCTGAGGCTGCAGTCTACTAGGAAGAACGGATAAGTGATGCATGTGTAGCTGGATTCAAGTCTGATGACACCCAACAGAGTCTCCTGGAAAAGGGCGATTGAAGCCTGCAGGAAGTCATAGACCTGGCCAAATTGCTTGAGACAGCACAGCTAAATGCAGAGGTCTTCTCTTCTGGAAATATGGCTGCCACTTGGGGAACACAGGTGACACCAACTTGGGACACAGGGTCCCAGGTCACCACTGCAGCCACTGAGCACCCAAAGTGTTATTTCTGCGGTCATCCTCTTAAGAGCTTCCTGGCGTGAAAGGCAACATGTTCTGCCTGCTGAAAGAATGGACACTATGGGAAGGTGCGTAGGTCCTTACCTTGCTCTAGCAGCACCATGTAAGGCCAACAGCTGCCACCATCTTGGACCGCGTCACTTCTGGTTGTGGGAAATGGCTTGGCAGGTCCATGGTGACGGCAAACTGGGAAAGCACCACTTTCAGCACCACTTCTTGTGGTGAGGATCAGAACTGCATGCATGGCATGGGGTAGCCATCTTGGGGGTCACCTCTGAACCAACTCTACAGCAGTGAATCAGACAGTGACAAGACATTGACCTCAATTACCCTGGACCAGGACAGTCCACATCAGCTAGCCAGGCCATGAT
Organism: Narcine bancroftii; assembly: GCF_036971445.1. NCBI lineage: Eukaryota > Metazoa > Chordata > Chondrichthyes > Torpediniformes > Narcinidae > Narcine > Narcine bancroftii. Next base: position 143,435,981 of record NC_091471.1, on the reverse strand, counting down.
GGACATTGAAGTAAATGGTTGTGTCATAAACTGTCTGTTTGAAACTGGGAGCACAGAGAGCTTCATTCACCCGGGCACAGTACAACACTACTCCCTCGCGGTAATCCTGGCAAAGTGTAAAGTCACCCTGGCCTCCAAATCCCACTCGGCTGAGATCCTCTGCAGCTGCACTGTGGCATTGACTGTGCGGGGCACTAAGTCCAAGAACTTTAAATTTCTTATTCTGCCACAGCTCCATGCACCAGTCATATTAGGACTTTCAGTACCAATTCAAGAGCATCCAAATGCAATAAGATGAGCCTCACCACACACCCCCCTCCACTACCATCCCCCCAATCCACAACTATCAATTTTTAAACCACCTAACATGACCTGTGGCCTGTCCGCCCTCCGGGTCCCACTGCCACCCGTTCGAGAACCTCAGCCTTGACTGAAAGCCTGTCACCACCAAGAGCAGGTGATACAGCCCTGGGGACAGAGTCTACATAAGGCAGAAGTCAAACGACTTCTGACTGAAGGGATCATAGAACCCAGCACCAGTGGTGGTGGTTAAGAGCAGGGAGAAACACCACATGGACATAGACTCAGACCATAAATCAACACCCAATTAGATGCCTACCCGCTCCCTCACATAGCCAATTGGTGAATGATATTGCCCAGTACTGGGTCTTCTCAACCATTGATCTCAAGTTGGCTTACCACCGACTCCTAATCTGCCTGGAGGACAGCTGATACTCTGCCTTCGAGGCAGATGGCCACCTCTACCACTTCCTCCAGGTCCCCTTTGGGGTCATCAATGGGGTCTCTGTTTTCCAAAGGGTGATGGTCTGGATAGTGGACAACTACCGGCTAAAGGCCACATTTCCCTATCCGGACAACGTGACCATCTACGGCCATGACCAGCAGGATCATGACACTAATCCACAAAAATTTCTCCAGATGGCCAAAAGTCTCAACCTCACATACACCCAGAATAAGTGCATGTTCATCACTTCACATTTGGCTATCCTCAGTTGCGTGGTGGAGAATGGAGTCATTGGGCCCAACCCGGACTGCATGTGCCCACTGCTGGAACTCCCACTACTCCACAACCTCAAGGCCTTGAAAAGGTGCTTTTTTCCTACTACACCCAGTGAGTCGTTAATTATGCAGACAAAGACCGCCCCCAGTGAAAACAAGCACCTTCCCCCCCCTCGCCAGAAGGCCAAGCATCAAGTGTGACAACTGTGGATGCACACTGTGGATGAATTCATCCCTTTCCAGGTGGTGAGTGATATGTCTGACTTTTCCCTGGGTGCCATGCTTAACCAGCTGGGCAGGCCCATAGCATGAACTCCAGCACTCAGCTATTGAGAAGGAGGTCCAGGCCACAGTAGAAGCTGTGCACCACTGGATGTAATGATAGAGATCATGGTTGTAATGCAAATAGCAATGCTTTACTGTTTGATTATACTTTACTGCCACCAGGGGCTGACACAGAGTAAGACACATAGTATACAGATCTGTAATGGAGACTTGCAAATTGGCCTGCCTCATGGTGCTGTTTACAACAACTTTAGAGTAAAGAAACTTTTCCTTCATCCATGTGGTGTCTAAAAACTCACACATACAAATACAAGATGAAACATGGCATCAGAAGTGGGATGAAGGAAATTAGAAGGAAATACTTTAAAAGGTAAAATCTAAAGTCAGCAACTGATCAGTGAAGAGAAGCTAACACAGTGAAAAATGGAAGGATTACACCCACCAGGGAAGCTTCAGCTGACAGGTAACGTGTCTGAAAATTGGAATAGATTTAAACAATATTTTGGATTGTATTTAGTGGCAGTAGGAGCTGATGAGAAGAATTATAAAGTGAAAGCATCAGTTTTCTTGCATATCGTGGGTGATGAAGCCCTGGATGTGTATTATTACTTCACATTTGCTGCTGAAAAAGACAAAATGAAACTGGAAAAAAATAATGGAACAGTTTGAGGCATTCTGCATACCTAAACGTAACATAATATTTGAGAGGCACAGATTTTTCAGGTGTACAGAAAATGGAAGAAAGTATTGATCAGTATGTTACTGAATTGAGATACAGAAGCAAAACGTGTGAATTTGGTGGACTGACTGATAGTCTTGTGTGTGTGGTATTCCACATAATAGTTGAAGGGAAAGACTGCTAAGAGAGCAAAATCTAAACCTGGAAAAAGCCATAGCACTGTAGCACTACTGAAATTGCAGTTGAAACATGGATGCAATGAACAAGAACAGACATAAACCATTTAACAAAAAGAGCACCAAAGTGAAAAGAGAGGCTTGGCCAGCGAACAAAAATGAAAGGGAGAATTGAAAGCCATGTCCTCAATGCGGTACACAACACCTACCAATAAAGTGTCCAGCATATGGTAAAACATACTATATGTGCAACAAAAGCAACCATTATGCCCATTACTGTAGGAACTAAGTGCAACAAAGCAAGGTTCATGCAGTAGATGAAAAGGAGGTAGATGAGCCAACAGAGTTGTGGACAAAAAGAATGGAAAGCTTAGAATTTGCTTGGATTCAAGAGATCTAAACAGAGCAATAAAGAGCACTTTAAGCTTCTGACACGTGAAGAAATCATGTCACAGTTTGCAAATGCAAAGTTTTTCAGCAAGTTAGATGTATCTTCAGGATTTTGGCAGTTAAAATTGGATGAAGCAAATTCGAAGCTGTGCACATTCAATAGTCCATTTGACAGGCCATCTTGGGGTGACAGATCTAATATTTGTAGGAGATATTATTGACAGTGAGGGTATCAGACCAGATCCCAGAAAGGTGTCCACCAGTGGGAACATGCCAAGGCCACATTGCATAAAGGACATACAGAGGTTTGATGGAATGGTCAACTATAGGGGTAAATTCATAGCCAACCTCTCAGAAAAGATGGCTCCACTGAGAAGACAAACAGAAAAGAACATTTAATGGGAGTGGAATCACGTGCACGAAAAGTCATGGAGTGAACTAAAGAAACTGCTCACAGAGGAACCAGTTCTGAGGTTTTACAACCCAGTGAGATCCATCAAGGTATCATCAGATGCATCACATAGTGGGCTTCGTGCAGTTCTTCTGCAAAAATATAATGACTGGCAACCCATTGCAGATGCATCACACTCAATGACAGACGCAGAGTTGTGATACGCTCAAATTGAAAAGGAGCTGCTCAGCATCACAAACACCTGTGAAAGATTTCATTAGTTTGCGTCAGGACAAACAATCAGTGTAGAGACTGACTAAAAGTCCTTGATTGCATTGTTCCAAAGCCATTAAATGAATGTCCACTTAGAATATAAAGAATGATGATTAGCCTGCAATGCTATATATGGAATGTGGTGTACACTCCAGGTAAACTCATGTACACCACAGACGTGTTGTCTAGAGCTGTTGGAACAAGAGAGTCCGTAAACATCAAAATGGATGAAGGTGTGAATGCCTTTGTGGGCACTGCCCACATCAGATGCAAAAATGGAGCTCATAAAGTCAGAGACAAAGAAAGATGAAACACTGAGACAACTGAGAAAAAACATCTTGGGTGGATGGCCCAACATGAAGCAGGGCTGCTCACCTGACATTTCAGAGTTCTGGAAATACAGGGCAGAACTATCAGAGGTTGAAGACATCATCTACAAAGGAAGTAAAATCTTTATCCCAAAGAGTCTGAGAAAAGAGATGCTAAAAAGGATCCATGGAGGATATCTCGGAATCGAAAAGAGTAAGAAAAGAGCACTAGAGGTGATGTACTGGCCAAGAATCAACAATAATATAACAAATAAAGTGTCAAACTGTACAATATACCAAAAATATCAAGCAAGAATCCTGCAGAACCACTAAAGCCACACCCAGCATCATACAGTCCTTACCAGGGTAGTTGCTGACCTATTTGAATGTCAAGGGAAGGATTATCTTATAGTCACAGACTATTACAGAGGTGTGTAAACTGATCACCACCACTGCAGATGCTGTAATAACAGGTATGAAAGCCATATTCTCCAGACATGGCATGGCAAGCAAGATCATCACAGATAATGGACCATAGTTTTGCAATTCAAAGCTCCAACATTTTGCCAAAGAGTGGGACTTTGTACACACCACATAAAGTTCTCATTTTCCACAGTCCAATGGTCTCGTGGAAAAATCTGTACCGACAGTGAAAAGACTGATGTACAAGGCAAAAAACAGTGGGCGGACTTCTACCAGAGCATGCTAGAATACCGCACAATGCCGCTCGAGTGTGGTATGTCACCAGCACAACTCCTTATGGGATATAGGCTATGATCAAACCTACCCATTCAGGAGAACCTCCAAAAAACAAGAGGGGAAGAAAGTGAGGAAGTTCAAAGAACAACAGAAAAAAAAGCAAAAGTATTACTTTGATAGAGGAACAAAAAACCTACCTGAACTCCACACTGGTGACCAAGTAAGGCTAAAAGACAAAACAAATTTATGGACTCAGGAGGGAACTATCCTTAGTGAAGTCTAGCCAAGATCATTCACCATTCAGAGAGATGAAGGTTAAGAAATCATCGAGATCTTCAAATGTGTCCAGCCACAGTAGATACTGTGTTTTGTGTCTGCTTTTCTGCTCAATAGCACATCACAAATGTTTATAATCTGAACTCTTTATCATGAAAAAGAGTTCTAACTTGAAAGATGGATACTGTTGAACAACCTGAATACACAGCTGAGAAGACATTGTCTGAGACACAACTCAAATTCAAGGACAATCAAACAGGAGATCGTCAAGACACATGAATTCTCCAAAGAGTCTCATTGAGACTCTTAAGAAAATTTAAAGATTCCTGTTATAGAATGAAGTCTTCTTTCTTCTTTGGCTTGGCTTCGCGGACGAAGATTTATGGAGGGGGTAAAAAGTCCACGTCAGCTGCAGGCTCGTTTGTGGCTGACCAGTCCGATGCGGGACAGGCAGACACGATTGCAGCGGTTGCAAGGGAAAATTGGTTGGTTGGGGTTGGGTGTTGGGTTTTTCCTCCTTTGCCTTTTGTCAGTGAGGTGGGCTCTGCGGTCTTCTTCAAAGGAGGCTGCTGCCCGCCAAACTGTGAGGCGCCAAGATGCACGGTTTGAGGCGTTATCAGCCCACTGGTGGTGGTCAATGTGGCAGGCACCAAGAGATTTCTTTAGGCAGTCCTTGTACCTTTTCTTTGGTGCACCTCTGTCACGGTGGCCAGTGGAGAGCTCGCCATATAATACGATCTTGGGAAGGCGATGGTCCTCCATTCTGGAGATAGAATGAAGTAGTCCTATCTTATTTGCTCTTCAGGTTTTAGTGTTTGTAAATGTGAATACACAAAACAAGTTTTAAAAAATGTTATCAATGTTGATAATAATGAAAATGTAAGTTCTTGGTGTTAAAGTTAAAATTGCAGAGTTATATAAAGAAAACATGTTAGTTAAAAGTAAGCTACTTTTGTTTTAAGAAAGGGAGATGTAATGATATTGCAAGCAACTAGCAATGCCTTACTGTTTGATTATACTTGACAGCCACCAGGGGCTGACACAGAGTAAGATACACAATATGCAGATCTGTAATGGAGACTTGCAGCCTCATAACCTGCCTCATGGTGCTGTTTACAACAACTTTAAAGTAAAGAAACTTTTCCTTCATCCATGTGTTATCTAAGAACTCACACTTACGAATACAAAATGAAACACTGTGTACAGTTATTTTGCACAACCTGCCTTGCCCACAGGAAAAAAAGAATTCCAGGGTTGTATGTGATATTATATAGTGTATGTACTCTGACAATAAATGTGGCCTTCACATCATTCCTGCTGTGGCTATGATGAACAGCTATCCCTACCACATGAAGCCCAAAGGAAAGGCTTAACCATGCCCCTCCCTCTTGTTAAGGTAAAGAGGCACATGATTTGGCTCATCTCATCATACTCTGACTGCACACTACATACTAAAGGCCCGTTTTATAAATACAACATTGCAGCTAAACATCTACCTAAATATTTAAAGAATAAAACAGCAAAAAATTCAGAAAAAAAGACAAAATTATAGCCAAGTTGGATCTCTACATTTTCCTCCCAGTGATGTAAATGTGAATGACAACCTTTGTCAAACATTCACTCATTAAAAAAGAAACGAAAGCTCCAGATGCTCAGATTTTGAGCAAACAAAGAATTAATGGTGGAACTCAACAGATCAGATAGCATTCATGGATAGAAATGGTCAAACAATGTTGTGGTGATACACCACTAGCCTACTGCAAGGGGTAACCTGTGTACCTGCAGGAAGAGCATTGGAGGATAAGATAACACCTGGCCGGCTGTCAATCAGCCGACCTGAATGGACCAAGCCCCACCCATCATCTGCCAATAACCCTCCAGGATATAAGCAACATCCGGCCCCTCGAAGCCAGTCTCAGAGCCAGGACAGCTACTCTCACAGCCAGCTCTGTGGAAGTTTGTGTGGAATAAAGCCTGTTGAACAGTCTATGTTTTGTGTCTGCTTTTCTGCTCAATAGCGCATCACAAATGTTTAGAATCTGAACTCTTTACCATGATAAAGAGTTCTAATTTGAAACATTGACTGACCATTTCTTCCCATAGATCCTGTCTGACCTGCTGAGTTTCTCCATTAATCATTTTTTATTTATTAAAGTTTGATTTTGAAGAAGGTTCATCTTAAACACTTTAGAAATTGAACAAGCTGCTGTTTCAGTCTTTGATGTTTGTACTGACAATAACCACACCAGCAGTGCAAGTGTAAGACAGCTTTAATAAAGTAATATGTACACTAAGAGGCCTTGTCTCTCTGCAAGATGAACCTGGAAGGCTAGACTGTAGCTCTGGACTGCTTTATATACAAGGTCACCGGGATGTCCCCTGGTGACCTAGTGGTGTAATTACATATCACCACAATGTTGATGCAATGCTACTGATATTGATCACTTATTGTAAATTGTTACCTCATGAACTTTAATCTTACCAAAAAGCAAAAACAGTATTTACATTATATTCTGCCTTGATTGCATTTTGTGCAATTATTTACTTTTGATGAACAATAATTGTTTTGCAGCAAAGCCATGAAACATTTGGATTTGAGCCCAAATCCAAAGAAACCTGATTTAAAATGGACACTCTGTTGGCATAAATTCTATGTTATTTTTACCTTGGCCACTAGGTGGTGGATCATAGCAACTTAATGATCAGCTAATGGAGACAAGTGTTGGCTGTAGTTTATTTAGTTATAAAGGTTGATTTGTTGCTATTTAAATTATGCAGTATTTCACATCAAGGTACCTTATAGTCTAGTTACAATTTTCAAGATGGTTCCCAGCAGAGTGTTGACAGACAGGAGGCAGTGAAAAGAGCAAGGGACAATTTCTGTATGAGAAAACACATCAAAACACTCCAGACAGGGAAAATAAGCAGAAGGCCATTGAACTTGCGATGTTCCATGCTGTGATTCCAAATGTTGTAACCAAAAACATGATTCCCCTTCTGGCTATACAGTTATTTTTAATCCATTCTCATCTGCAAGCAATCATGAACTAGCCATCAAAATCTGCCAATAGAAAATAAGGACTAAGCAAGTTTTTTACTGCCTCAATAACTTTACAACAGTTGAACATAGGAAAATGACCAGACAGAAGGTGAGCTCCTGCAGGATTTTTCCCCAAATCTGCCAGCATTTTGATGTAAGGTAGGTGGAACTCCCAAATGCACACTGGTTATCCTCTCTGCCACATCTCTATTCTGCTCCACAATGACCTGTGGAAATAAAGCTCAGGTTAGAACAGTGGCCCTTTGCCTATGGAATGCACCCTTGGGTTCTGAAGGAGGTTGCTGTAGACTTTGTGAAGCCATTGGTAATGATTTTCCAGGAATCAAAGGAGTCTGGCATGGTTCCACTGGACTGAGGATTGCAAATGTCACTCCACTGTTTAAGAAAGGTATGAGTCAGCAGAAAGGAGAGGGTTCAGAGAAGATTTACTGAAATGATAAAAGGACTGAAAGAGTTAGCGTATGAGGAACGATTGTCAGCTCTTGGACTGTACTCATTGGAGTACAGAAAGATGAGAATGGACCTCAGAGGCATTTTGAATGCTGAAAGGCCTGGACAGAGTAGATGTGGCAAGGATGTTTCCCATGGTATGGGATTCAAGGACAAGAGGGCATAATTTCAGGATAAAAGTGCATCAATTTAAAACAGAAGTGGAAAAATGTAAGAGGTTAAGTGGAACTTGAAAGCAAGGTCATTGGGTGTATTTAAAGCAGAGATAGGCAGGTATTTGATTAGTCAGGGAATCATGGGTTTCAGGAAAAAGCCAGGGAGTCGGGTTGAGTGGGAGGATGGATCAGTTCATGATTAGAATGGCGGAGCAGACTCAATGGGCCTACTTCTGCTCCTATATCTTGTGTTGAGAGTCATCACACATGGAACAGAATTTGTAAGTCTCTTTATCTGATCAATCTTGGAATTGCAAAACTAATAAGTTACCTAATTCTGGGCTCTGCTCCCTCCATCATTGTACTGTGTGCAGTTTCAGTAACCTACTTAAAGGATAGATCAATGAGATTGAAAGTGCAGAGAAAATTGACAAGAATGTTGTTGGGTCTTGAAGAACTAAATTATAGGGAAAGTTTGAATAGATTAGGTCTTTTTTCCCTGGAATGGTGAAGAATGAGGGGAGATTTAAGAGAGCTATTCAAAATAATGAAGGGTTTACAATGCTGGGGCAATTATGCTTTTTGTTATTTTAGCGCAAAAATGCAGATTTTAAAAATTGAATTGTATGGACCTTGAACAACTTTATTTTTGACCGAGGAAAGGACTGTCCTACTGCAAGGGATTTGGCAGCTGTTAGAAGCTGCAGAATCACTGGGCTACCACTAAAGAACCTTGACAGCTGTCAAAGCACGGGAAACATGCGGTGGAAGTCCATGGGCTCGAAGGAGGATGCAACTGTTAACCTCTCTTCACCAACATTGAGAGGTGGAGGCAGCGCTGTGCAGTTAAAAAGCCGAGGTTGTTTTTGGAGAGTTTAGCCGGTGGATTGGACCGCAGGCAGTCAGATAGTCATTCTGACAGTGTGTGCTCACCTGGCAGCTTCAGCAAGCCAAACGTTGAGTTGCTTTGTTTACGGGTGGTAGCACTGCCCAGTAGTTTCAGTGGGGAAAGGAAAGCTGAGCTACTTTGCCCATGGGTGACAGCAGTTTGGAGGAACTCTGATACCCAGAGTGTGTGTGGGACTGACCAGTGGCTCTCCCGTCCCCTTTCAAGAGGAGGACTTTGTGTGACAAGTGTCACATGACCACCCAAGCCAGGGTGTCTAAAGGAGAAGACTCGTGTGACAGTAGGTCACTTGGTAACCTAAGGAAGGCTTTGGAGGCGTGAACTTCATGCAGAGGTCACTGTAAAATTCCTGGGTGAAGGAAGAAAAGGTGGTTGTGCCACTTTCAAAACTCAAGCCAGTGTCATGTACCCCTGACAGGATTGTAAGTCTATAAGGACCATGGTCATCTGGATACAACCTCAAACTAAAAGACCAATGGGCAAGGAAACAAATAATCCCAAGCCTGGAGACCAGATCCATGAGCTGTTCCTTCTTGACTGACTGACTTGACATTACTGACTTGGGGTTTTGTTTTTGGAATTTTTGGGGGGCATTTTGACCTTGGACTGTAATGGGCTAGGGTTTTCCCCCACATACGCTGTATAATAATCTGTGTAGAGTTGCCATTAAGGTTTATGTTCGGGTGTTAAATTTATTGGGTTAATTCTATTATCGTTAGTTTGTTAATAAATTTTGTGTTAAACTTAACCCAATTGTTTATGCATCTCTCAATTGCTGCTGGGGTGCATAACAGAATTTTAATCTTTATTAGATCCTTTCTCCCTTTGGGACCTGCTTCAGTTCTGGAAAGGTCATTAAATGAATTCACTATCACTCACAATGTCACACTGAGCTTAACAAATGTAGATACAACATCACATTCTGATTAATTTGTCTATATCATTCTGTCATTAATATTGGAAAAACACACAAAGAATTAACAGAAAACTATGTGTTCTTAATAGCCAAATTGAATCCAAGGTCACCTAGAATCTTAAAAGAAATGACCAGTTCATGCATTGGTTTAGTTTTTCCATTTTCCCCCAGATTTGGGGAAGATTCCTTTTTCCATTGGAAAATAGTAATATTAGTATGTCTTTTAACCAAAGAAAAAGGGACAGAATGCATGAAAATGCAGGACACCTTCATTAAAAGAAATGTTGGAAGCTATTATTAAAGACTTCTAGCAGGGGACTTAGGACAATTTAGGTTAAAGAGGACAACACAACATAGTTTTGTGAAAGAAAAATCATATTTGTCAATTTATTGTAGTTATTTGAGGAAGTAACCCAAGTTTGTTAAAAAACCGATGGATGCACTGAAGGCACTTGTAGAAGATGCCATATCAAAGGTTATTGCAGAAAACAAGAGTCATACAGTATAAATGACTCCAATGAAATGACCAAAAGTATATTTGTTACTTTTGTTGATGACAAAGCTAGATAGGGAAATAAGTTGTGAGAAGGATATGGCTACAAAGGGATATAGGTAGGGCAAATGAGTGGCAAAGTTCAGGTAAATGGTATAAAAAGTAGAAAATTTGACATGATTCATGTCAGCAGGAAAGCAAATGAAAGACTTGGAAGGGCGAGCCATGCATCCAGTGGAACTTAAAAGAATGAGCATTTGAAAATTTTTTGGACAAAGGAAGAACAATTCTTGATAAGCAAGAGGATGAAAAGTTATTACAGATAGATAGCAATGTAGAGTTGGGTTACCATCAGTAGAGCTATTACCTAATTACCTGTACAGCAGACTCAAGGGGCCTAATCCTGTTCATAATTGGAATATGCATAGGATATACAAATCAGCAATTCATTAACTGAAAATGAGAACTGGTAGAAGTATCACTGACTTGACGGAAGTCCTCAACACCTCACTGCAGCAGTCCATCATTCCCATAGGGCAAGGGTGCCCAAACTGTGGTTCACGAGTAATGTGCATTTTTAAAAAAATGTTTTTTTCACACTATGAACCATACTGACCAAAATACACACAAACATTTCCTCTTGAATATAAACAGTGTCATTTTCTCCCCTTTTTCCCTCCTTCCTTCCCTTCTCTCCCTCCTTCACCCCCCCCACCACTCACTCAATGTTCAACCTACATGATACATTAAACCCACTAAACAATGTCGTCACACAATGAAAATAAACAAGAAATTTGTGTCTTCTACTTTTACATACTGGGTCAGTTCATTTCGTCTTCTTCTTCTGTCATTTTAGGTGGTGGAGGTCCGCGGTAGGGCCTCTCTGTTGTGTTCCATGTGCAGCTCCCAAATTTGTTTGAATACTGTGATGTTATTTCTTAAATTATATGTTATTTTTTTCCAATGGAATACATTTATTCATTTCTATGTACCATTGCTGTATTCTCAGGCTATCTTCTAATTTCCAGGTTGACAATACATTTTTTTGCTACAGCTAAGGCTATTTTCGGGAAATAAATTATTATCTTTTGAACAAATGAAGGACAAATATGGTATAACTCACGGTACAATGTTTGCATACCACCAACTGAAAACCTACTTGAAGGACAAATTGGGAAGCAGACTGAGGTTACCAGAAGGAAGCAATTTTGAATATGTGATTACAGACACAATGATAATTAGAAGATTTATAACAAACATGTACATCAAACTGCAAGAGAAAGAGAACGAGGAAATAAGCTGTAAACCCAAACAAAAATGGGAACAAGATCTAAACAAAGATAAAGAATGAAACATGGGAAAAGCTATTCTCCAGAACTATGAGAAATACAATAAACACGAGGTTACGTATGATACAATATATTTGGTTACACAGGCTATACACCACGCCCCAAAAGTTAAATAAATGGGACCCAACATTATCAGACAGATGTTTTCATTGTAAGAAGGAAACGGAAAGAACAGTACATGCAATTTGGGCATGTGAGAAAGTGGAAAAGTTTTGGGAAGATCTAAATCAGGTATTAAATAAAATCACAAAAAACAACATACCAAAAAATCCAGAGATCTTTCTTCTAAGTAATATAAGTAAAGAACTTGGACTTGATTTGAATGGAGCACAAAAAAGAGTAATGTGCATTTTTGACATGAATGTGAGGCTTGCAGAGCTGTGTAGTCTTAATGGGTGTGGCTTGCTGTCACATGATTGTGGCGTGTGTGCTCGAGTTGCTGGCAACGAAATTAGTGGAGTGCAAGTGTGATCCTGGCTGCCTGGCCATCTGAGTTCCCAACACCTTAGAAACCCGCCCCCTGGAGCTCCTGACACCCTGGCTGTCCATCCCTCTGAGCTCCCAATGCTCCAGCCATGGGCCTAGGCCCTGGCAAACCACCCTCCCATCCAAGCTCCCAATGCCCCAGCTGCCCACCCATCTGAGCTCCCAACACCCTGGCCACCTGCCTTCCAAACCTCCCAACACCTGCCCATCTGAACTCCAGATGCCCCAGCCACCTGCCCATCCGAGGTCTCTTTTTTTTTTAAAACTTTATTTAAAATTTTATGACATGAATAAAATAAAAATTACATTTAAAGAAATAATAAAAAATAAGATAATAAAAATTAGAATACTACATCATTAAACTACACAAATTAACCTCCCCAATAATTATAACACATTAATCATCTAATTTAAAATTAGTCCAACCCTCCCCCCAAAATAAAGAGTGAAGAATTAATTAACAATGTTGTAAATAAAATAGAAAAAAACCCCACTTACAAAAAAAAGGATAAAACTTAATAACAAAAAAAATTACTAACAACAAAAAAAAAATATCAATACTAAAATAATACCCTTAAACATATATTTAAATCAAACATAATACATGTATTTAACAAATGAAATCCACTTTAAAACTAAGTTCAAATATTGATATCATATATCAACCACATATCTGTTATACAAAAAAATCATAATTAATAATACATAAATACAGAATTTCCATTAATACCAAGTTTCCTTTATAATTCATTGAGAGAACAAAAACATCCCTTAGAAAAACAATCAGATAAACTTTTTATTCCCTTCCCCTCCCCTTATATAAAAAAAGAAAAAAAAAAGAAAAAGTTCAAACTCTTATAAAATTCTCCATATTCTTCATTTATATCATCTTCAAAATTCTCTATCGAAATTAATTTAATTTTATTAAACTCTTCTCCCTCAATGTATTTGTACTTGATTTTCTTCTTTTTCTTATTATCACCTTTCCCCTCATCTTCCTCTTCATCTAATTCAACATCCTCAATTTTTGACTTATTATCTTCTGTGACATCATCCTCTTAAAAAAGAGAGAAAAAAGAGAAAAAAAACCCCAAAAAAGAGAAAAAAAACCTCCTAATTCCCTCTCAATTACAATCAGAAAACAAAAAGAGTTAAAAAAAATATTTATTTAAAAAAATAATTAAAAAAAACCTTCACTTCTTAACCCAAAAATTAAAAAGAAAAAAAAACAGGTCGGAGGTCACGACTACCTCCTCCTGTTTAAACCGCCCAAAGCGGTAACTCCCCCAAAATATTGGGTGTGAGATAACTCACAGATAGCTGATGACTTCTGGAAACTAGTGCCCACCCAGTTCCCTCTCCCAACTCCCATTTCATTAAACTATCATCATTATTTAAACTATTTAAACTCTTCTCAAAAAAAAGATAAAAGTTTTATTTTTTAAAATCAACGTTACCACTTCGGTCACCATTGCTTCCATTTCTTTTAAAAATCTGGATCCCACCTTACATCTCTACTCTCTTTTGAGACCTTAAAGGACTACATCGTTCCTGAAACTGCATGATTGGTAGAGACTGAGCAAAGTCCATAACCTCTTTAGGATTGTCAAAGAACTTTGGCTGATTTCCATCCTGAAAAATCTTCAGTACCGCAGAATACCTGAATGTTGCCTTATGTCTTTTTTTCCACAACCGTTCTTTCACAGAATTAAATTCGCGTTGTAGAAACATAATTTCTTGACTCAAATCTTGATAGAAGAAAACAGGATTATTCTGAACCATCAAAGGAGATCTATTTTGCTGGGCATTTCTAATAGCCGTACGTAAAATTGTCTCTCTGTCACAATAGTTTAAACAACGGATCAGAACAGGTCTTGGATTCTGTCCTGAAAAAGATTTTCTTCCTAAAACTCTATGAGCACGTTCCAGTATTAAACCTTCAGGGAATTTATCCTGTCCTAACACTCGTGGAATCCATTCAGTAAAAAATTTTCTTGGATCTGGTCCTTCTATGCCTTCTGGCAAACCAACAATTTTCACGTTGTTCCATCTAGATTGATTCTCCAAATAATCAACCTTTTTTGCTAAATTTTTATTTTGGATCTGCAGTGTTTCAATTATTCTATTTTCATCTTGCAGTTGATCCTGTACATCGACTAAACCTTGATCACACATTTCAAATCTTTCAATGGTTTCAAGCTTAAAAGCACCATTAATGACTTCCGCCATCGCATTAATCTTGGAAATAAATGGGTTCACAAAATTAGCTAAGTGACTCAATACAGAATACATCTTATCTTCAAGATCCTTAACAAACATTTCAACAGAAGTAGATTCAGGCATAATGGGGTCTTGCTGTTCCTTAGAGACCACGGGATCTTCTGTCTCTTCCCTTAATTTAGTATCTTTTCTAGCAGTTTGACTTCGTATAAAAATCCCTCTCAAAGTCCCCCCAGCAATGCCAGGAGACTGAAGATCAGGATTATCTTTAAGCCAAATCTCTTTAATCATCTACACTGAATCGATGTCTGGAAAAATCGTTGTAATTGAAGATGCATTTTGCAGCGCCACCACTGTAGCAGTCGAATTCAACTGTCAAAGTCTCAGTAACAGCACTCACAGTGGCCGTTGTGTGAAATATTGGCACCCGGCCAGCTCTTTGTTCCGAAAGCTGCTGAATGCGACCTTCAGAGAGCCTTACCGGTATAAAACGGAGTTTCAATGCCGAATTCTGTACGTCTTCTTCTGGATCCATTCTATGCTGAGTCCTGGCTGCTTGTTTACAAGCAGCCCAGACAATTTCGGAAAATGTAGTTTTTTAACAGTCTGTTGATGTTTTCTTTTACCTTTTTTTTTGCATATAAACCACTAGGCACTGATCCAGCACCTCTTATTATTTATCAACTTTTAAAAGAACTTTAACGGGCACTTAAAGACAAAACAATAAATCAGAGTCAGGAGAGGTCTGGAAGGCACGTCTGTTCCCTACGCCACCTTGCCATGCCCCCCCCATCTGAGGTCTCTAAAGACACTCTAGCTGCCCACCCATTTGTGGTGGTACACCACCGGACTACTGCAGGGGGAAACCTCTGTACCTGCAGGAGTGTAAGGGGACAGGACAACACCTGGCCGCCTGTCAATCAGTTGGCCTGAATGGATCAAGCCCCACCCAGTTGGATGTCAATCACCCTTCAGGATATAAGCTTGAGCCGGCCTTCAGAGGCCTCACTCAGAGTTGCTGCAGCCACAGCCAGCCTGGCTCTGTGGAAGTCTTTGTGGATTAAAGCCTGTTGTACAGTCTTTACTTTGTGTGTGTCTGATTCTGTCTAACAGTGCACCACAATTTAATCCACAAAGTTTTCCCACGGCTGCCATGGAAATACTCCTGTGCACAGGGAGCCTCAAAGTCGACCCATGCCACCCGGAAGCCCAGACATGCTTCGAGATCTGGCAGCACACGGACGAGGCAATCATCGAGGCACACGAGGGCGACATCCTGGACACCGATCGGAAGAGGTTGGGTCCCCGCGCCTTCCAGGTAACCAAAGGCTGCTCCACGTACAAGAGCACTATGGACACTCTGGAGAACTTGTACAAGCCCCCCATAAAGGTGGTCTGTGCAAGGTACCTCCTCAACACCCAAGCCCAGCAACCCGGGAAACTTCTGAGTCTTACCTGGGACACTTGTGAGAGTTGGCCTGACTGTGTCTGGCTGAACCCAGGGTAGGTGTAGAGGAGGTCGAGAGGCTGATCCGGGATGCCTTCGTCCAAGGGCTACGCTTAAGGGCCATCCGGCAGAAGCTGCTGGAAGACAACATCTATGCCCTAACCAGGACTGTGGAAGTGGTCCAAACCATGCAAGCAGCAGCCCTGCACATTGAAGCCTTTGACTCCAGGTTCCCCCAGGCTTCCTCATGGCCCTCTCACACTGCTGCTGCAGCTCCAGGCCGAGCTGGGGAGGAGAATGTCGCTGCCTTAGTGCCTGACACGGAGGGCCCCCGATGACTTTGAGAATGACATGGTCAACACGGGTGATGACCAAGCCACCCTACTGACATGCCCCACAGCTCTGGAGCACATCAGCTACCGCACACTGCACCCAGCGACCGACAGCAACATGGTCCAAACGGGCGATGACCAGGCCGCCCTACCAATGGTCCCCATGCCTCCGGAGCACATCGGCTACCACACGCTGCACCTCATGACTGATGTCGACGTGGTCAACACGGGCAATGACCAGGCCGCCCTATCGACGCTCCCCATCCTTCTGGATAGCAACGACTCTGACTCCTAGATGGTTCGGGCCGCCACCACGCTGACCAGGGACATCCCCCACGATCTTGGGCGCTCAATGATGGATGTGCGAGTCAACAGGCAGGTAACAAAGTGCCTGTTGAACAGTGGCAGCACCAAGAGCTTCATTCACCCGAGCGTGGGATACTCCCTAAGGTTAAAGTTCCACCCCACCACCTGCTCGATCGCCCTCGCCACCAAGGATAAGACTGTTGGTATCCTTGGGCACTGCTTGGTCGATATAATGGTGGGAGGGGAGACTTACACAGGATTCTGGCTCCTGGTCATGCCCAAACACTGAGCACCACTCTTCCTGGGCCTGGATTTCCAGTGCCACCTGCAGAGTGTCACCCTTGCCTTCAGGGGGCCCCAACCTCCACTCACATTGCACAGCACGCCAACCTACCAGCCCCGGCCAACCTGCAACCTCTCCACACTGCGCATCACCCCACCGGTGCTCTTCCCACATCTTGCGCTAGGCTGCAAGCTGATCGCCACCAGAAGTAGTCGCTACTGCGCTGCAAACAGGTACTTCATCAAAGCCGAGGTGCGGCGACTCCTGGTGGAAGGCATTATAGAGGCCAGTAACAGCCCTTGGAGAGCCCAAGTACTGGTGGTCAAAGGGGGAAGTACGCTGAGGATGGTTGTGGATTACAGCCAGACCATTAATCGGTATACCCAGATGGATACCGTACATCCCCTGCCAAGGATCACCGACATGGTCAATGAGATAGCCCACTAGCGGCTTTTCTCCACAACTGACCTGAAATCGGCATATCCCCAAGTCCCTATCCACCCAAAGGATAAGCCCTACCCCGCCTTTGAGGCGGACGGGCGCCTGTACCAGTTCTGCCGGGTTCCTTTTGGGGTCACGAATGGGGTCTCCATCTTCCAGTGGGAGATGGATCACATGGTAGACTGGCACAAGCTGAAGGCAACGTTCCCATATCTGGATAATGTCATTATCTGCGGCAATGACCAGCAGGACCATGATGCTAACCTGGAAAAATTCCTCCAGATGGCCGCGGAGCTGAATCTCACTTACAACAAGAAGTGTGTGTTCAGCACCACCTGCGTCTCCATCCTGGGGTACATCATGGCCCATGGAGTCGTCGACCCAGATCTGGAAAGGATGCGCACATTAATGGAGTTACCCCTCCCCCCCATGCTAAAGGCCCTCTGAAGGTGCCTGGGCCTATTCTCTTACTACTCACAGTGGGTCCCTTGCTTCTCAGACAAGGTCCGCCCACTAGCCCAAGCCACAACATTTCCCCTCCCACCTGATGCGCAGGCAAGACATCGCGGATGCTACGATGCAGGCTGTGGATGAGGACTCCTCCTTTCAGTTGGAGAGCGATGCCTCCAAAGTTGCACTTGCTGCTACACTCAACCAAGGGGAGCACTCCGTCACCATGTTTGGCTACCCCACCTTCATTCACAGTGACCGGGGTCTAGTTTCATGAGCGATGAGCTGCGCCAGTACCTGACGGCGAGGGGCATTGCGACCAGTCACATGACAAGCTATAACCTGAGAGGCAACGGGCAAGTGGAATGCGAGAATGGGGTGGTCTTGAAGGCAGTCCTCCTGGTTCTCAGGTCAAAAGGGTGGGCCGTTGAGTACTGGCAGGATGCCCTGCCCGATGCGCTCCATGCCATTAGGTCACTGCTGTGCACGGCTACTAACGAGACTCCTCACGAACATCTGTTCTCATTCCCCAGGTCGGCTACTGGAATGTCCCCCCCAGCATGGCTAACGTCCCCAGGATCCATATGGACACACAAAGCCGAAGCCCTGGTAGAGCAGGTTTTCCTCCTTCATGCAAACCATAACTACACTTACATTAGGTTCGGCTGTGGCAGGGAGGACACCGTCTCAACCAAGGACCTGGCACTAGCAGGAGCACCCACCACACCACACCACCCTCCAACCCAGGATGATGCTGACTGGGCATACACCCACGTCCCCATGCAGCTATGGGGCACGCAGGGCCCCCTGAACCACCAGGGGCCCACTTCAGCCTTAGGAGATGAACCCACCCCCCCACCCATCCAATACGACCCGCATACGTCGACCCCGGCCCCCCTCTGCACAGCTCCACACACAACCCTGCCACCAACCCCGCCACTTCCCCTCTGACCAGTGACTAGGAGCCAGTCCTACGACGGTCACAGAGACCCCGGCAGCCACTGGATCATCTCAACCTGTAAATATTGTATGTACATAGTGGGTGCGATTCCTTGTTACTGCCCCACCCAGGACAATTTTAAAGAAGTGGGTGAATGTGGTGGTACACCACTGGCCTACTGCAGGGGGAAACCTCTGTACTTGCAGGAGTGTAAGGGGACAGGACAACACCTGGCCGGCTGTCAATCAGTCAGCCTGAATGGATCAAGCCCCACCCGATCGGGTGTCAATCATCCTCTGGGATATAAGCCTGTGCTGACCTCCCGAGGCCTCACTCAGAGTTGCTGCAGCCACAGCCAGCCTGACTCTGTGGAAGTCTTTGTGGATTAAAGCCCGTTGTACAGTCTTTACCTTGTGTGTGTGTCTGATTCTGTCTAACAGCGCACCACACCATCAAAGCTGCCAACTCTCCAGCCACCGCCCATCTGAACTCCCGATACCCCAGCTGCTTGCCCATTGGAGCTACCGACATCTCAAACGTGGACTTATCATTTGTCCATCTGAGTTCCTGACACCTTGACTCCAAAGTTGTATGTGTGTAATAATCAAACCCTTACATTTTACCCTAAAAATTGGCCCACAACATTCAACTATTACACAAATATATGTTGTGTACATTTTGATTATTGAAACCAATACAGATGAGCAGTTTAAAAAGTACATGAATAAATATTATTTCATTCATGTTTTACTTAATATTTACGTAAGACTTTTGTATCAGAATGTGCATGTAAGAGTAAAAATGTGTATATAATATTTTTTCCTGTCTTGAGGCTCTCAAACATCTAAAGTTTATAGTATGTGGCTCTTACCTAAAGCAAGTTTGGCCACCCCTGCCATAGGGTTGAAGACAGCCACCATCATCCCAGTACCCAAGAGGACGACAATAGCAGGCCTCAATGACTACCGCCCTGTGGCACTGACCTCCACCATTATGAAATGCTTGAGCATCTGATGATGGATTACCTAAAAGCACCAGGGATGCTAGACCCATTTCAATTTGCCTATAGAAGAAACTATAGGTGATGCTATAGCCTTGTTCTTTCACTCCGTCCTGGCCCACCTGGAGAACGACACCTCATATGCCATGCTGCTGTTCATTGACTTCAGCTCAGCATTTAATATGATAATTCCCCAGAGGCTGGTGGAGAAGTTGTCTTTGCTGGGACTCAACACCCCTCCCTGTAACTTCCTAACAGAAAGACCACACTTTGTCCGGGTCAGTAGCAGAATGTCGAGTACCATCACACTGAGCACTGTTGGACCTCAGGGCTGTGTGCTCAACCCACTCTTGTTCATGCTACTGACTCATGATGGCATCATGAGATCCAGTTCCAACAGTGTCACCAAGTTTGTAGATGATACCATAGTAGTTGGGCTCATCAACAACAATGTCGCACTACAGAGAAGAGGTGAAAAATGTCATAAAATGGTGTGAGGGTAACAACCTAAGCCTCAACTTAGACAAGGCAAAGGAGATGATCACGGACTTCAGGAGAACTAGGAACAACAACCCTCCCCTACACAGCAACAACTCTGAAGTGAAAAAAGTGGAAAGCACAAAAGTTCCTTGGAAGTTCACTTAACTAAAGACTTATTGTGGACACTTAACATCTCATTTGTCAGGAAGGTGCAACAGGGTCTTCAAATCCTGAGAAGACTGAAGCAGGCAAGGTAACTGGCCGCTATTATGTAAACTTTCTATTGGAGTGCTAGTGAGAGTGTCCTCGCCGGCTGCATCACAGCAATGGTATGGTTGCTGCAGAGAAATGGATCGGAGGTCACTTCATAGGACAATAAGAGTGGCAGAGATGATCACTGGAGTCTCCCTCCCCCCATCGACGTGATCTTCCAGGATCGTTGTCTGAAGAGGGCGCACAAAATCATTGATGTCCCCTTCCACCCTGCACACAGCATTGTTCAGGTACTCCTATCAGGGAAGAGATACACGAGTATCAGTGCCAGCACCACCAGGCTGAGGAACTGTTTCTTCCCATGGGAAATGAGAATGCTGAATGACCAAATGAACGCTCACACTAACCATCCAAGACTCTCATATTCATGAAATAATATTTATTTATTTGTATAGATGAAATACTTGTCCTGCATACTGTGTGTATTGTTTGTCTGTATATGTGTTAAGTCTGGATGTTTTGCACTAAGG
Source organism: Narcine bancroftii (assembly GCF_036971445.1). Classification (NCBI taxonomy): domain Eukaryota; kingdom Metazoa; phylum Chordata; class Chondrichthyes; order Torpediniformes; family Narcinidae; genus Narcine; species Narcine bancroftii. The sequence continues at coordinate 143,415,025 of NC_091471.1, read as the reverse complement.
ACTAGAGAATAGTTTTGTTGGGTTATGCTTGTACAATCAGATGACAATAAACTTGATGACTTGAATAAAGTCTCAAAAGTATTGTTTGACATATAGTGGGCCAAGTGATCACGCAGTTAGACGGGCCAAATCACCACCCCAGTTGGCCAACTCAAGATGAGGCAGGTCCCCTTTAATTCCTGAAGAGAAGTCCGCAGTTAACGCCACGTGTTGCCCAGGGGAACTCTCCACTTCCAGGTGCACCGCCAGCCAAGGAGTGACGCTACGATGTGCTGACGTCACTTCCGGAAGCTGGCACACACGTCACCAGAAGTGGGTGCTCCCTTAGGCGCAGCACGAGGAATTCAAATGATAAAGTCAGTTGCTGGTTCACCCTCCCACCGTGTGGACTTACTTTTGTTCTGTAGCCCAGGGGTGTCAAACTCAAATTCACGGAGGGCCAAAATTAAAAACTTGGACTAAGTCGAGGGCCGAACTAAATATTTATTGAAAATTTTCAACAACATCTGCATGTTTTCTCTTCTTTCAACATATATAATGTTAAACTTTAGGATATAACTTTAGGAGGATAATGTTACAGGTCAGGAGTAGGTAGCTCAAGTTCACCCTTTGCTTGACCTGAGGGAAACATATTTGCTCCCTGTGGAGATGTAGTCAGCATTCACAGGCTGTGTCCATTTTGGCCTGCATCAGGACTCAGCATTTCCTGCTCACTCCTCAGGCTCTAGCCCTCTATTCACCCTCGACCCACCATCCCTCTACCTGACCAGTCCTTTACCCAACATCTACTCACCCCTCACTCCACTCGCTCTGCCTCTACCCACCCCATCCTATACTCACCCCTCTACTGCCTCTTCCCTCAACCTGTTCCTCCCTCTACCCGTCTCTCACCTCTAATCACCCCTCCCCTACTCGCCCTGCCCCTCCCCTTTTACCTCTTCCCTATCCACCCCTCCTTCTACTCATCCCTCCCTCTAACTGCCCCTCGCACCACCATAACTTCCCCTGCCCATTACTCCTCACCTACACCCTCTGCCCACCCCTGCTTACCCACCCACTCAGGCCCAGCGCGCTGCCGATCAGCCTTTGCGGACAGCCACCATCTCTCTCTTCATGTGCAGGGCCGAACCAGCCGTCCCTGGGGTCCGCGCGGGTGTAAGCGCTGAAGGCCGTGGCGACTGGGAGAAGTCCGGTGCCAGTCGCGCGGGGCTCGCGCTGCCCGGGGGCCGTGCGCAGCCTGCCATGCCCGTCGCGCCGACAGGAAATCACAGGCGCTCGCCCATCCGCCGCACCGCTCAACAGGTGAGAGAAGTGATTGGTTGTGCGGGGAGCCTTCCAACTGGCTTGCCGGCTAATGACATCGACAGACTCCTCGTGTTACAATTTCTCGTGTTACAATGGGGAAGGATGTGCAATGAAGTGGGAGGATGATGGGGGTGACATTACCAAAAAACAGCATCGGCTCTCGCTGCAGGGCAGGCCACCTCTAATACATTTTTGAAATGATCTTGCGGGCCAAATATAATTATATCGCAGGCCAAATTTGGCCCGCGGGCCAGAGTTTGACATGTGTGCTGTAGCCTAACAGATGCTACAGTGGTGACCCTGACAGTTCTAATGTTTTTGGAACCCTCATTGAACACTACAGGATGCAGAATACTGCTGCCACTATGGTCTCAGCTGCTGCAACCAACACGGTGGGCATGTATTTGCTGCCCTTCTGGGCAAACCAGGCCAGGAATTGGCTGCAACTGGCTGAGTCACAGTTTAACATCAGAAGCATTGTCTCAGAGGACACCAGGTTCTGGCATGTCGGAGCTCTGGACATCGCCATCGCAGACAAGGTAAGGTCCTTCGTGGAGAACCCTCCCATGGAGCGCAATTACGAGTCATTCCAGTGTTTCCTCCTCAATTCCCTGAAACTCAGCCGCACGAGCGTGCCGTTCATATCACAAAATGGTGGCCCTGGCAGATGGACACACAGACTATTTCCTTCTTGAGACCCTGTTCCTTTCCAAGCTGCCAGTACACGTCTCCTCGGCAGTTTCCGATATGGATTTCAGCTCCTCTCACCTGGTAATCAAGGAGGCAGAGAGACTTTTCTGCACTCCACAGCAGAGCTCCATCCACATGCAGCCCGTCTACGCCGCTGCCTCAGCACCTGGCCAGGCCCCCCAGCAGTGGCTGCGACACAACCACAACACAACGGGCACCCAGAGAAACAAAACAAATACTGTCTCTATCACCACAGATGGGACTGAAACACCCGGCGGTGCACCCCACCCCACCACACCCCCGTGCTCCTACCCCACTGCCAATCCAAACCCGGTGATGGGAAGCAGGCAGGCTAGCTCCCGACAGTCGCCTCGGGGGTTGGCACTCTTAAAGGCCTACCCTACCACATGGACCAATGAACAAATAAGGACTTCCTAGTCGACACGGACGCAGAGATAAGCCTCATCCCACCAACAAATTTCAAGACCAAACAAGCCACTACAAGTGGCCAACAGCTCCTCCATCTGAGCTACTGAACCCACCTGGTCACAATCCTCGCAGCAGACATGGTTTTCTTGAGCAAGTGCACAATTGCGGTCATAGGACAGGCCCTTCTCAGAGCAGATGTCCTCCGGGCACATGAACTTTTGATGGATGTGTCCAGATGTCAGTTGGTGAACGCTACCACTTTTCATTCATTCCCCTTCACCCTGTGGCAGCGCCCTTTTCTGTCATTAGAAAACCATGCCCTGGACAGAGATGAGTATACTTGCCTACTGGCCAAGTTCCCGGCCCTACTGTCACCCAATTTCAATGACGCCAAACCGCCACATGGTGTGGAGCATCACATCAAGATCACCGAGCCTCCAGTGCGCACACGGGCCCGATGTCTCTCACAAGACAAACTCCAACAAGCCAAGGCCAAGTTCACCACTATGGAGGAGATTGGGATCGTCTGCCGTTCAAACAGCCCCGGGGCCTCCCCACTCCACATGGCACAGAAAAGCTCCGGTGGGCGGTGTCCATGCAGCGACTACAGGCGGTTGAACGATGTGACAATCCCAGACAGGTACCCTATACCACACATCCAGGACTTCGCATTCTCCAGCCTGCCTGTACTTGGCTTTGGGCCATTGGCTGTTGTAATTAGATTAACCCTCCTGCCATTGAACTATTGGTCCCCAGTAAATGCTGTGGGCTTGTCCCTCCAGCACTATAAAGGTGCCATGTGCTTTTTATTCTCTCTCTTTTGCCAGCTTGGGACCACCCTGCTTCACTCCAGGCCTAGGAATGTGGAAGGGTGCTGGAGAAATTGTTGGTAAGATGTGCACTGTTAAAAGGGTTGGGAGCATTTAATTAGTGTCCCTTGAAGCATAGAGCTGTGCCTGCATTGAGCCAACATTTCGACCCTGTTGTCCAATTTCCATCCCTGCAAAAACTTGTGCTTTGTACCTGCACTTTGGTCTGGTTCTTAAACTGTGGGACCCACATGTATCCGAACCACACACATCCACACTCAAATTTCCCCTGGCCCTTACAACAGACACATCAGACAAAGCAGTGGGTTCAGTGGGAGCAATGGGTCAATGAGCACTGCCACCCCCTGGCCTTCTTCAGCAAACACTTCCGGACGCCAAAGCTCAAATATAGAGCGTTCGATTGCAAGCTGTTGGCCCCATACCTTGCGATATGACACTTTGAATACACTCACCTACGCACTCACCAAGGTCTCAGACCCGTGGTCAGTGAGGAGGCAGCATCACCTTTCCTACATCTCTGAGTACACCACGGGCATTTGCCATGTCGCAGACAAGTCCAATGTAGTGGCCGACACGTTATCTAGACCCACTCGCTGCAGCCTCAGGGGGCTCGACGTCACCCAGTTGGCTAAGGACCAGGCGGAGGATGTGGACATCCAGGCCTACCGGACTGCCATCACTAGCCTGAAGGTCAGAGGCTTCTGCCCCTGTGCAGGAGGCCCGTCCCTACTGTGCAACCTATCCACAGGGTTCCCCAGCCCCGTCCTACCCTTGACTTGGCGACGGTGGGTTTTCAACCAGATCCATGGTCTGTCCCACTCCTCCACAAGGTCCACGGTCCGCCTGTTGTCCGACAAGTCATGTGTACAGCCTCCGCCGAGATGTGACCGTGGGCTAAAACCTGTTTGCCAATGCGCCAAGATGCACAGACACACCAAAGCCCCATTCTAGACTTTCGAACAGACGCAGCACCGGTTTGAGGACATGCACGTAGACATTGTTGGTTCACTCCCCATGAGCCAGGGTATGTGGTATCTGTTCACAGTTGACCATTTTACCCGTTGGCCAGAAGCCATGCCCCTACCCTGTGCAACACAGAGACGTGCACCAGAGTCTTTTTATCCACTTGGGTCACACGTTTCAGAGTCCAAACCCACATAACCTCTGCCCGAGGGGCACAGTTCACTTCCTCACTCTGGGCTAACCTAACCAAGTTCTGCAGCATCCAGTTGCACCACACCATGGCCTACCATCCTCAGGAAAATGGCCTGCTCAAGTGTTTCCACCATCACCTTAAGGCAGCCCTGAAAGCTTGACTACAAGCTACCAAATTGGGTGGACAAGCTCCTGTGGGTGCTCTTAGGCATCCGTACAGCATCGAAGGAAGATCTACCAGCCTTGTCTGCCGAGAAGGTGTCTGGTATCCATCCGCAGGAACATTCACTTCAAACCCTCTAGCCCACAGCCCAGCATCTGAGACATCCTCCAGAGGTTGAGGGTGCAAATGGGTAAACAGGCACTTCTGCCAATGAGCCTACATGGCTCTCCACCCTGCCACATCCTCGTGGACCTACAGTCCACCAACTATGTCTTCATGCAGAGAGGACAACAAGGAATACCCCTCGAGTGTCCCTACAAAGGCCCATTCAAAGTGTTGCAGAGAGACTGTGTTGTGTTTACACTGGACATTGGTGGATGACAGGACAGGTTCACAATTGACTACCTCAAGGCAGCGCACCACGACTCAGCCCTCCGGCTTCGACCCCAGGTCAGGCACAGAGGCCAATCGCCCAGAGACTGTATGGTAACCTACTCAGCAGACGGCAGCAATTCTGGCTAGGGGGAGTGGTGTAGTAGGCCAAGTGACTGCGCGGTTAGAATTGCCGCCCCATTTGGCTGACTCAAGATGGGGCGTGGGTCCCCCTTGACTCCTGAGAAGCCTGCGGTTAATGGCACGTTGCCCAGGAGAACTCCCTGCTTCCAGGTGGCGCACTGCCAGCCAAGGCATGACGCGCTGACGTCACTTCTGGAAGCCGGTGCACACATCATCAGAAGTTGGTGTTCCCTTATGCGCAGCGCAAGGAATTCAAATAATAAAGACAATTACTAGTTCACCCTTGCACCGTGTGGATGTCTTTTTATTTCATAGCAGACGCTACAGACATCTATTTTCTCACTGTGGCTCAGAAGTGACACAGGCAGTGAAATGGTTCAACGTTTAACACCTGCCTCAACTGTGTGCTTGAATTAAAAAATTCATTTCAAATCATGTGGTTTAACAGCAAGAGACCACATAGAATCAGAGCTTTGGTTCAAGGAGGAAAGGCCTTGTTTTGCCACAGTGCAATCAGTAGCTTAACTATTGTTGATTTTCTGTGCTTTTTATTAACAGAATATCACGGGACAATTAGATTTAATTGCATATAATAACTGAAGATTTGGTAAGCAGCTGGAACTAACAAATTTAAGAAATAAAGTAGAGGATTGTTAAAGGTCATGCAAGGGTCAGATTATATGGAAGCAGAAAGAACGGAGGATGAACTGGAGCCTTGATTGGTATACTAGGGCAAGATGACCTGTGGCTCACGAAAAGTGTTGGCAATAGACATTGCAGTATTTCTAAGGAATTACGTCTGGGATTTCAGAGCTGCCAGAGAAATGGTGCCATGAAACTTGAGGGTGGAAGTAAGGATATTGGAATGACCATAGATATCAGAAATGATGTCAGTTTAGAGAGGTCAAAACTTGGGATGAGATGAAATATGCGAGTAATTGATTGATACAAGATCTTGGATCATATTTGATCTAGCATGTGGGTGAGGTAATAATGTTCTAGTCAGGAAGAGTTTAAAGATGTTTAGAGTCTTGGAAATAAAGTTCTGAAAAGGAAGACAAACTACAATAGATGAATTTAGTGACAAATTAATTAAACAAGAACTAGCTGGATTAAAAAAAAATTAAAAAAAAACAATGCTGGAGAAGCTCAGCAGATTCAACAGTATACTTTATGTAGCAACGGTAAAGATACAGAACCATCATTTCAGGCTTGAGCCCTTTATTAAGGTACAAACAAAGTGGTGGTGCGGGGGCAGGGGGATGAGCACCGTCCCATAGGCTGGCGGTAATTGGGGGGCATACCAACAAACAAGGGGAGGGGTGGCTCTGCGAATGGAGAGGGAAGGGGTGGAGAGCTGGAGGAAAGGAGACAGAGGTATGGGGAAGAGAGGAAAAGTGGGGAATAGGTTAGCAGAATCTGTGTAAGTTGATGTTAATGCCATCCGGTTGAAGAGTGTCCAGATGGAAAATTAGGTGCTGCTCCTCTAATTTATGGGTGGCCTGGGTTTGACAGTACATGAGGCCAGAAAAAGGAAGACCAGATAAAGAAAGAGAAATAAGAGACTGTAGCGGCCCGCACACAGAGACGCAAACTGGCCTGCAAATTGGCCAACGAACGTGATGACCGAGTGGACCTGCGGGTGACACCGGCCATCGTCCCAGGTGACCTCCGCATGGCTGGAAAATGGGGAACTCTGGCAGGAACGCCGGCCAACCAGAGGTCAGTGCTCCCCTGATGTCAGTGCCAGGGGCCCATATAAGCAGAGCTCCAGTGCAAAAAAAGTCAGTCTTCGATTTTGTGTATGTCTTCCTTCCACACTCTTTGTGGCATGAACACTACAAGACAGACATTAAAAGCTAAATTATAACATTTACTATCCATTTGTAAAAAAAAAATCACTGATAATTCACAACACGATTTACATACTTACTACCTGGGGAACATCTACAGTCGTTGACAAAAATCCTGCAATTGAAATTAAGTGGTCTTCTACTGTTAATTACTAAATTTAACTACTCAATATTATCCAATACAAAGCAGATGGTTTGATTGGCACACCATTTAATTCCATCACTCCCTCACCAGTAGTTTAGACCAGCTACAAAATCTAACCACAGTTAACTGCCAGACTTGGTCAACAGCACACCACAAACCCATGAGCTTTAAGAGGACAAAGGTGTCAGCAAGAATAAAGAAATCATGCTCATGACAGGTAGAGATATGGTTGATGCAATGAACAACACATTTAGGGATGTTATTTTAACTAGGCTCTTGTGCGTACTGTTGTATCTTTAAATTTTCTGTAAAATTGAATTTTTTTAAAGGGATCTTCAATCAATTTATTGGTTATTCAGCTGGGAGTGCGATGATTAAACAGAGCTCACATTATGGAGTTAAAAGTGAAACTTTGATATTGTGATGATGCAACGAAATGCTTGACAGAGAAAGGGGTTTTACAAATGCAAGGTGAATCAGAATGTGAATCATTGACGTTACTTCATTTGGACATTTTGCCAAACTTTGAAAACTGATATACATCACCTTCCCACAAGAACATTGTACTCAAATAATTCTTTCTGCATGCTTTCAATTCAGTAGATTAATTATTTATAGCACAATTTCATCAGCTTATTGAAATTGGGAATAGTTTGCAAACCTACGTTGTTAGATCCAGTGGAGGGTAAACTTGATTACTTGTATTATCTGTTGAAAACAGAGGCCCTTGACAGTGAACACGACGGCAAGAATCTTCTTGTTTTATAAGAGTCCATGTTGAGAAAAGGCAAGATTTTCTGAAGAAACTTTCCCTGAGTCATGCAATGACTGTGGTTTGGGATCCCTCAATATTCAGGATGTTAAAGAAGGTTTCACAAACCTCCTTTACCTAACCCTTGTCTTCAGGCTCCTGATGAGATGCTATGGAAAATAATCAGGATCTGCATGTCTGAGGAATAATAGAGGAAGCATACATTTCAATACTACCTCACTCCCCCCTCCCACTCCCCCCCCCCCCACCATCAATGAATGCTAAAGTGAATGTGGAAACTAGGCTGATATTCCCTCTCGGAACTCAAGATGCTTCCCCACTCCTGTACAGTGGAATCAGCTTCCCTCTCTCTCTCTCTCTCTCTCTCCTCTATGCTACCCAGGTTAAACACAACTTGGTAACGGAACTTTGAATGAACTGAAAACTAAAAAGGCACCCACTGATCTTGACAAGAATTTTGTCATTGATAAAACTGGTTTTTGATGACTAAGCCAATCCACAATTTTGAGGTTTAGAATAGCCTTGAAGCAAAAATAAGCTGTTGGGAAATCTGATCCCCAATTTTCAGTCAGTTCCTTCAAACACAGAAACGTTGTGAGATAAAAAATAACATTAGAACCTTTGTAAGAAATAGGAGCTAAAATAATCAATCCACTCCCCCCACCTCGGCTGCTCTTCAGTTGTAGGGAGTGGGCCACACTTGGGTGAATAAAACTCTTGGTGCTTCCACTATTAATTAGGCACTTGGTTACCTTCCCATTGATTTTGATGTCCATCATAGAGCAGCCGAGGCTGTGAGGGATGTCCCTGGACAGTGTGGTGGGAGCTAGGACCATCTCGGGGTCCGAGTAGTGTTGGAATATAGGGGTTAATTAATCATAGAAAATATGTAGAATATATGCTTATGTACTATTCATTTTGTATACATGAATCCAGTACTATGTAACAATTTAATATTTATCTCATGGTGAAGGGAAAGAGTAATGTAAGTAAGGGGTAGCCACAGTATGTAGCAAAGTTGGCTGATTACAGTAGGTTTAGAATTGCCTGCTCCCAAAATACAAAAGAGAGGATATATATGAAACAATTTAGTAGGAATGTTAAGGAAAAAGGTGTTGATTAGCACAGGAGACGATGGCCAGACAAGAACAAAGAGAATCCTGACAGAGACTGTCAGAAACAAAGAGAATGGAATAACTCAGTAAGAAGGCAGAAGGAGGTGTTGAGTAGAACAGTGGCCAAATGAGAACAAAGAAATAATTAGAAATATCTGGGGTATGAATTGATTTCTGATCAAAACAACAGGATATTCTGGCCTTGAGGATTAAGATGGGAGCTCTATACCCCAGATATCTGCAGAGCAGGAAATTACTTGCGATAAATCTTATGCAAGAAATCTAGCAAAGAAAGCCAACTTTTGTTCTGTATGATAATGAGATCTAGCAAAGGAAGCCAACTTTTGTTCTGTATGATAAGGTTGAGTTATATAAACTGTAGAGACTGGACTGTAGAGGTCAGTCTTGGGGAATAGCTCACTGTGCAGGTGACCTATGAACTAACGACTGAACCAGAGGTCTGTTAAGCTTTATTCTTGTGCTGTGTAATAACTGATTGTTGAACGGAATACCTTCTCCTATCACTTCATTTAATGAACACGCTGGACTCAGATAACACATAGACTAAATTAAGGGTAAGGTAAAGCCAGAGTCCGACAGTAGTCATTCCCTGACGGCGGAGGTGAGTTGCGGCTGGTGGCGTCCTCTACAGGCATGGAGTGCATCATGGGAGGTGAGTGTTGGCCGGTGGTGCTCTCTGTGGGCATGGGGTGTGGTGGGTGGTGATCGGTTGCATCTGGAGGCATGAGGTGTGTCAGTAGGGCAGCCTGGTCAGCGCCCATGTTGACCATGTTGTCATCATCGTCAGTGGTGTGCTCATTATCGGCCTGGGAGGACCCGGGTGGTACCTGCCCGGCACAAGATGGCGGTACAGTATGGGGGTGCGTGGCGGCAGCCTGGCTGGTCTTCTTCCCCGGCTTCGCTGGTAGCGCTGGGGGAAGTGACATCACACCATCGGCCGTCAGTGCATGTGATTTCATCGCAGGCAATGGAAGTGATGTCACTCCGTGTACTGGAAGTGACATCATTGTAGTCCATGGACATAGCGTCTTGGGGTGGGGGGAGGGGTTGCTGGCATGGTCGAGGGCTGGGCTGGTCTGATCGCATGGCATGCACGGGGTGATCATTGCTGGCGAGGCCGGAAGTTGCTGTGGGGGCAATGGTATTGCCCGGCAATCGATCCTGGCCGGGACCGGGTGGGAGGGGGGGCGGGCTGGTCATAGAGGGCCGCTGAGCTGCTGGCAGACTTTGAAAGGCATACTTTAGCAAAATGTCCTTGACACATCTTGAGCAGTACTGATTTCTGGCCAGGTAATTTTGGCACGATTGTCGATCTGACCCACACCGGGACCCATAGTACTTCTAAGTGCATGGGGCGCCTGCAGCAGCAATGTACTCATCCACCGTCTGGTTTTGGGCCATAGCTTTCGTCTGTGCTGAGCAGGTGGAGACCTGGGGAAGCCTGGAGTTGAAGGTTTCAGTCTGCAGGACTGCTGCCTCCAGGGCTCGGACTATCTCCACTCTTTTGACCAGGGTGTAGATATTGTCCTACAGCAGCTTCTGCCTGATGGCTCTGGAGTGTAGACCCCGGACGCAGGTGTCTCTGATCAAACTTTCGACCTCCCTTTCATTCACCCTGGGTTCTGCCAGGTACTGTCGGGCTAACTTATGTCGAGCTCCCAGATAGGACTTGGCCATCTCTCTGGGTTGCTGGGCATGAATACTCAGAAGGTACCTTGCGAAGACTACGTTTTTGGGAGGTTTGTACATGGTTTCTAGGGTGTTCATTGCTTCAGAGTACTCGGTGCAGTCTTTGAGGACCTGGAAAGCTTGGGGACCCAGCTTCGAGCGGAGTAAGACAAGCCTTTTCCTGTCGGAGTCTAGGATGTCGATGATCGCTTCAACTGTGTGCTTCCAGATTTCGAAGCGTGCCTGTGCTTTCGGATGATGTGGGTCAGGAGCCTTTCAAATTCTTCAAATTTTTTGTAGAATAAATTGTGATGCGCTATCCAGCAGAAAAACAGACACAAAGCATTGTCTGTTCAACAGGCTTTATTCCACACAAACTTCCACAGAGCTAGCTGTGAGAGTAGCTGTGCTGGCTCTGAGACTGACCTTGAGGGACCGGATCAAGCTTATATCCCGGAGGGTGATTGGAAGCCATCCAGGTGGAGCTTGGTCCATTCAGGTCGACTGATTGACAGCCGGCCAGGTGTGGTCTTGTCCTCCAGTGCTCTTCCTGCATGTACACAGGTTGCCCCCTGCAGTCGGCTAGTGGTGTATCATCACAATACCAAACCTCTGCAAGCTCCTGAGAAAGTAGAGGTGCTGATGTGCTTTCTTAATGATGACAAAAATGTGTTGGGTCCAGGAAAGGTCGTTCCAGATAATAACTCCCGGGAATTTAAAATTGCTCACTCTCTCCACCTCTGATCCTCCCATGATCACTGGATCGTACATCTCTGGTTTTCCCTTTCTAAAGTCCACAATCAGCTCCTTGGCTTTGGGAACATTGTGTGTATGGTTGTTGTTGGTACATCATTCAGCCAAGTTTTCAGTCTCCCTTCTATATGCTGACTCATCACCCCATTTTATGCAACCCACAACTGTGGTGCAATCAGCAAATTTGTGTACTGAGCCACACAAGCATAGATGTGAAGCATGTAGAGCAGGGGACTAAGTACACAGCCCCGTGGGGCTTTGGTACCAATAGAGATTGTGGAGGAGGTGTTCTTACCAATCTTCACTGATTGTGGTCCAGAGGTTGGGAAATCCAGGAGTCAATTACACAGTGGGGTATTGAGGCCCAGATCTTGGAGTTGGCTGATCAGTTTTAAGAGGAGATAGTATTGAATGCCGATCTGTAGTTGATAAAGAGCACCCTGAAGTATGTGTCTTTGCTATCCAGGTGTTCCAGGCTTTGTGTAGAGCCAGTGAGATAAAGTCTGCTGTAGACTTGTTGCTGCAGTAGGCAAATTGGAATGAATCACCGCTCAGACAGGAGCTGATATGCTTCAAAACTAGCCTTTCAAAGCACTTCATCACTGTGGATGTAATTGCCACGGGTCAGTAGTCATTTAGGCAGGTTACCGCACATTTCTTGGGCACAGGTATGAATGAGGCCTGTTTGAAGCGGGTAGTTACTGGAGTGAGATATTGAAGATATCCATCTGGACCAGATGCTGTCCTTGGATACTGACAGTGGAGGATCATCAGGGGACATGGGTGTTTAGTGCCTCTTCCTTGTTCTGGTAGTCAAATTGGGCATAGAAGGCATTGAGCTCATCTGGGAGTGAAGCTTTACTATCTCCTATTACACTGGATTTGTTTTCGCAGCATGTTACATCATTTCAGGTATCCTTCATTGTTTCCATTTTTATCCTGAGTCTCCACTTCCCCAGGAGATAGGTTGTACCTGCTCCTTGTGTAGTATTCTGGATTTCCAGACTTAAATGCCTGTGATCTGACTCTCAGTAGGTTCTAAATTTAATTGTTCATCCAGGGCTTCTGGCTAGGGAAATCTCTGATCAATTTAGTGGGGACACACTCATTAACAGCTGTTTTGATAAAATCTGCAACGATCTTGGAATATTCATTCAGATAATCACAGTTATTAAAGATGATTTCTTCTTTAATGTTAGTCAATTTAGAAGGATTTTGAAATAACCACCATCATGGTTGCCATTGACTAATGGCATTTTTTTTCTACAGCTGTCTTAATTAAATAATTAATTAACCACCTACAATAGATATATGCAGGCTATTAGTTCAGATTCCCAAATTAGTTACTAGTTAAAAATGCACAATGCACATGGAGTCAAACAAAATGGATACAAATTGAGACATAATGAAGTGTTGTCAAACTGTCAGACCATATTTCAGTAAAGTTACAGGAATGTTCTTTTTAATTGCACTTTCAGAAAACCAGTGTCAATTTTAGTCAGAATTTCAGGAAATGTCCCAGGAAAGAAAACTTCTGCATTTTTACCCACATTGCTTCTTTCTTTATGAATTCATTGGTAGTTGAGAAATCACAACATGAATGGGGACCCATCTTAAATGGTAGCTCATGTTAAATCTTTTTCTTCTTTTAGATTCTTGTTAAGAGTTACATTCAAGAAGAAATCCTTGCAATAATAACATTAATTTTAAGACATTGAAAAGACACTTACCACCTGTTAAAGAGGCTGCTTGAGAGAAGTTGCATGAGAGGATACTTCTACGCCCCTCTGGCTGACTGAATTTGTAATAGACAAATTCAATAGAATTTGAGTTGAGTTCTCGTATCAGAAATTCAACAGATCTTCATTCCTTTATAAATAGAGAACAAAATATTGTAAAAAGTTTTGCTGACAATAATTCTGAAGATAAACATGGCAAAGCATACAAGTACAAATGTTTCAGAAATATGTCTATAATACATAGCTGAAAGTAGTTAAGGTCCATCTTATCAACTTCCCTTAAAAGGTAATTCAACAAATTTCACCCTCATTTGAGAATCTAAAATAGGTACACTGAATGGCTGCTGTACCAGGGCACTGATTACCATATCAATTATTCCCCCTACCTCTTCAAATTTGAATGGTCCCTGAGGCACAGGTCTCAGGTACAATTGAAAATGCACGAAGATTTTTTTAAAAATTTTTTTTATTTTTCACACTATAAACTATACTGACCCAAATACATACAGACATTTTTCTTTGAATATATATATACAGTGTCATTTTCTCCCCTTCCCCCCCCCCCCCCCCCCTAGGAGCAAATTATTGCTGTCTGGGAGTAGGGAACAGGACTGCTTCACAGAGACTCAAACTAGGGAACATAGCTTCAAGATCAGCCATGATCTTATTGAATAGCGAAGCAGTATCGACAGACCTGAGAGTCATCCCTGATTCATGTTGAGCACAGTGGCCATTGGGATGTTTAAGACCGATGTTTTGGTTATAACAGTGGGTGAGGTATGAGGGGGAAGGAAGCTTATCTGAGAAGTAGGAAGGTTACAGGTAAGAAATAATGGGCCTATTGCTTTGTTGGTGAGAAGGGAGGGTGTTTAGGGGCAAGACATATATGGGTTGCTGAGGAAGACTGGAAGAACTTGATAAATTATCAATATTGCAGTATGTCTTCAAAACCGAAGATATCAAAATAATAAAGTAGAAAATATCAGAAATACACAAAAGAATAATTGTCATTTAAAAATTAAAGAAGCATCTACAGATTAGTCATGTTATTTCAACTAATGTAGTTGGTTGAATTCACTTTTCTGAACTAGAATATTGTGGTTTCAAACTCTGTTCTGAAATTGAAAAGATAATCTGGCCACTGTTATATTGAAAAGTTGTTCACCTGTCAAAAGAATCATTATGTTCACTCTGCTTGTTAAACATCTTGGTGAATCGATATTCTTTTGTGGAATCTGGCAGAGTGTATACTGACTGACATTTACTTATTTTACAATGAGACTTTCAAAGTGATTGCTTGAGACACATGTTGGAACATAACAGAGGAAAGATACAGATACCAGTCTTTCATTATCAGGCCTTCTACCATTGCAATGCAGTTCTGCAGCTGCTGGTGGTTACATTCTTTTCAGGTTAAAAGGATCAGCAAGCAGTCACTTACCAACCATAAACTAGTGAACTGTCAATGCTCCCACTCTGTCACAGCACCACTAGAAGAGAAATATCTCCACCCTTCGTAGAAGTGAGCAAACTCTGGTGAGAATTTTGGTGCACATGGGTTGGCGCTGGCTCAAGGACTCTGACCGAATGAGATACCAAAATGGATGGGTCATGGTGGAAGTGGAAAAGGTGGAATTTCATTATTATTGAACCAATTCTTAATCTACTTTTAAAGACATTGAATATCATTGGTTCAGTTATCATCTTGTTGCAGTTAGAGAGGAACACGGAGCAAAACAAACCTCCATAATTATTGTAAATTGCTATATATTTCAGCCAACAAAAAACGAGATTAACATGATGCACTAACTTTCACCATAATGACCTTAATTAGTTTGGAATCTGTCTAATACATGGTAAACTATGAAATCTGCTTTGAAATAATATTGTCCTGTAGGCCAAGTATCATACATCATCATTCTGGCATTTCTTCAAAAGGCAATGTTTTAGGAAGTGTAAAGGGATTCAATTGTACCTTTAGCTGGAGATTCAAATGTTGTTGAAAAGAATCAGAATCAGGATTTATTGTCATGAACAAGTCATGAAATTCGTTGTTCTGCAGCAACATCATATTGGAAACGTTCATATTATAACCATCTTACGACATTACTATATATAAAAAAAACTAAAATAGTAGAGTGCATGGCGAGTTCATTGATTATTCAGGAATCTGATGGCAGCAGGGAAGAAAGAAGCTGTCCTTGTGCCGCTGAGTGCTCGTCTTTAGGCTCCTGTACCTTTTCCCTGATGATATCAGAATGAAGAGGGCATGGCCTGGGGGTGGGTGTCTGAGGAAAGAGGCTGCTTTTTTTTTTAAGACACCACCTCATATAAATGTCCTCGAAAGAGTGAAGTCTGGTGCCTGTGATGGCGCAGGCCAAGTTAACAACCCTCTGGAGTTTATTCTTGTCCTGAGAGTTGGCGGTTCCATACCAGGCAGTGAAGCCACCAGCCAGAAGGCTCTTGTAGAAGTTTACAAGTGTCTTCAGTGACAGCAGCAGCTGATCTCCAGATGAATATGATAAAATGTCAACAGAAACAGAAAATTATAGAGACACTGTAGCAGCAGCTACACTGCTCCTGAGAGAACACACACAACCAGACGGGTTGAGCTCAGTGAGCAGGCTGGTTTATTGCAGGCTGCTGGGTTGTATTTGTACTCCCACCCCGAACCTGGCTGAGAAATGCACTGGAGGGCGCTGACGTCACCTGCGTCATGTGATCCCCCAGCGTGGGCTTCTGAGCCCCATGCTGGGAGGAAGGGAACACCCCCAACAGCGCCATTTTGGTGGGCTGCCCTGCCGCGTGGCTTACAAGTGGGGCTGGTTCGCCTGCCTAGAGGTGATCCGCCACACAGCCGCCCCCCCCCTCCAGAACCGGCACCAATGTCCTTTTTCACCGAGCGGCCTCGCTTCTTGCGCTGGGCTACGACCACAGGCTCAGTGGGTTCGAGGTGCTCTGGGTTCAGCCTGTCCACAGTAAACAGCTTCCGCCTGCAGCCAATGTCCAGAGTGAATGTGGAGCTGGAACGCTGTACAACCCTCTGTACGGCTCCTCGTACGGTTGCTACAGAGATGCTGTGGTCAGGACCCGCCGAACGAAAACGTACTCCGCGGAAAGCAGTTCGCTGGGAACGTGAGACAGGCGGGTGACGTGCCTGAGCGGCAGTGGGGATTCGAACGAGTTGAAGCGTGCCCTGAGGTGAGGAAGTAGTTCATGTGACGACCGCTGGGGATTGAGGTGCGCTGACAAACTCACCAGGTAGTGCCAGTGACGCACTGTAGACCAGCTCAGATGACGCCTGCAGATCTTCCTTGGGAGTGGAGTGGATGCCCCGGAGCACCCAAGGCAGTTCATCCACCCAGTTGGGACCGGTAAGGCGGGCCATGAGTGCCGACTTAAGGTAGCGGTGCAGAAGTTTGACCAGTCTATTGGCCTGCGGGTGGTAGGCAGTGGTACGGTGTAGCTGGATCCCCAACGTGTTAGTGAGCTGTGCCCAGAGTGCAGATGTGAACTGGGCACCCTAATCGGTGGTGAGGTGACCCGGAATGCCAAACAGGACGACCCAACCATGTAACAGTGCTTAGGAGCAGGAGTCGGTGAAGGCGTCTGGCATCGGGATCGCCTCTAGCCAGCGAGTGGTGCGGTCCACCATCGTAAACTGGTAACAGTTGCCCCAGGAAAACAGGTAAGGGCCCAACGATTTCCACGTGAATGTGGCTGAACCATTCCTGGATGTGTTCGAACTCCTGTACAGGTACCCTGGTGTGTCTGTGCACCTTGGATGTCCAGCAATGGGTGCATGTTCTGGCCCAGCCCGCGATCTACTTCCGCACCCCATGCCACATGAACCGTTCTGCCACCATCTGGACCGTGGACCTGATGGATGGTGTGAAAGGTCACGGATGAGGCAGAAGATCTGCCTGCGCCACTGCTGGGGAACCACTGGTCGTGGGGTGCCCATGGAGATATCGCACAGGATAGTGCCTTTGTTGCTTGGAGTCAGGAGGTCTCGGCACCGCAGGCCTGTGATGGCAGTCTTGAAGGCCCTCGTCTGCTCATCAGACTTCTGTCCCGGGTGAGCTGGTTGAAGTAGAGGCTGGGCATCAGCGCGCAGATGGCCGGTCGCGAGAGTGCATCGGCAACCACATTGTCCTTCCCTGCCTTGTGCCAAATGTCGGTGGTAAACTCCGACACGAAGGAGAGGTGACGCTGCTGGTGGGCCGACCAGGGATCCTTTGCCATCGTGAGAGCCTGGGTGATGGGTTTGTGGTCGGTGAAGATGGCAAAAGCCCTCCCCTCCAAAAAATAGCGGAAATGCCGCACCGCCAGGTACATGCCCAGTAACTTGTGGTCGAAGGCGGGCGGACCAGGTGGCTGAAGAATGCCAGCGGCTTCCAATGTCCATTCACATGCTGCTCCAGGACGGCACCGACAGCTGTGGCAGAGGCATCGACAGAGAGTGCATGGTGGCCTTCGCGAGGGTGGCCTTCGCGAGGGTGGCCTTCGCAAGGGTGGCCTTGGTGGCCTCGAATGCGGTGCAGGCTTTTGGGTTCCAAGCGAGTGTTTTGTGCTTGGCTGCAATGAGGGCGAATAGTGGCTGCCTAATGTGCGCAGCTCTCGGGATGAAGCGGTTGTAAAAGTTGACCATACCCGTGAGCTCCTGCAGTCCCTTGAGACTGTCCAGGCATGGGAACTCCCTGATAGCAGCAACCTTTGCGGCGGTGGGCGTGGCTCCTTCGGCCGTGATGGTATGGCCCAGGAACTGCATGGACTCTTTTCCGAACTGGCACTTGACCAGGTTGATGGTGAGGCCAAAATCGGCCAGCCGGTAGAAAAGGGCGTGTAGGTGGGCCTTTTGTTGCACCTGGTCCTTGCTGGGAATGAGGATGTCGTCAAAATAAATAAAGATGAAATCCAAGTCCCTGAGCACAGAATCCATGAAGCGTTGGAAAATCTGAGCGGTGTTCTTGAGCCCGAACAGCATGCGGAGGAATTTGAACAAGCAAAAGTGGGTGATGATGGCCATCTTGGGCATGTCCTCAGGGTTCACCGGGATCTGGTAAGAATTTGCTTGATGGTCTCGTATTTGTCTTCAGCGGGTGGGTGCTGAACGAGGTGCATCATGCGTCTGGTGGTGGCCTGGTCCAGGGCAGCAACCATATGGTAGAATTTGGTCACGTCGGACGAAATCTGGCGGAAGTGAAACTGAGACTCCGCTTAACCAAACCCGGTCTCCGGCTCCTGAACCCAAAATTCAGACAGTTTCACGGCTATAGCGCTGATCCCGGGCTCGCTCATGATGGGTTCAAAGACATTTGAACCAGTCGGGGTCACCAATTGTAGCGGCAGCTCCACTGCTCCTGCAATAACACACACAACCAGACAGGTTGAGCTCAGTGAGCAGACTGGTTTATTGCAGGCTGCTGGGCTGTACTCCCAGCCTGGACCTGGCTGAGAACAGTGCTGGAGGGCCCTGACATCACCAGGGCATCACGTGGTCCCCCAGCGCGGGCTTCTGAGCCCCATGCTGGGAGAAAGGGACCACCCCTGACGGCGCCATTTTGGCCGGCTGCCCCGCCGCGTGGTTTACAAGCGGGGCCAGTTCGCCTGCCTAGTGGTGAGCCGCCACAACACCTTAGAATTTCCTATCAAATAAAGTTTCCCAAATCTACCTTTCTTCAACTCTTCCAGGAAAACAATCCTAGGCCAGCAGAATTCCTGATTTCCACACCTACTACACTATTCTATCAGACCACCCTTCAGAGAAAACAATCAAAGTTTGTCCGACCTAACCTTGTTCTTAATATACTTTAATCAAGGCAACATTGTGGTGAATCTCTTCTCTGCCCTCTCCAAAGCCTCCACACCTTTCCTGTAATCCAACCAGAACTGCACACAATACTTCAGACGTGACCCGACTAAAGTTTTACAGAGCTACAAACTGAATTTCCAACTTTTACACTCAATGCCCCAACCAACAAAGGCAAGTGTGCCATAAGCTTTCTTTCGCCTAACCCTATCTACTTGCATTGCCATTTATAGAACAAGTACAAAATTTAAATCAGGATTAATACCAAATCACGAGTTAATATATATTCTGCTTGGGATTCAAAACTGGAAATGCCACTTTACCCACCCTAATCATCTAATGTTGCGCTTGTCTATTACAAAAATTACAGATCGGGAGCAATACCTCTAAGATAGCCATCTAGTCCCGAGAGTCAAATTACATTGATAAATCAGTCATTAGCCTACAGCATTCTGAGACCATCTGCATTGCTCAATTAGGTCATAGTATTCACTATATTGCAGTTCTCCATTATACACTATATATTATTGAAGTAAATCAATTAAAGAGACCTGTATTAAGTGGATTTTATCTCTGAATACGGAGAACAGGTCTGAAAACGAGTACATGCATTAGTATTATGAGCAAATGACACATTTATTCTACTTTCACCTGGTGATACAATGGAATGCTTGCAATTCAAGTTTATTTTCCAGCCCATGTAATTAATTCCAATCCAAAATGACTTACTAATCTGTGGAATGATTTATTTGGGCATTGTAAATATGAATTCTGTCAATGTGCAACTATCACGATGCAAACTGCCAGTATATTAACTAATCCCAAGATGGCTTTATTTTAATGCTTATATTGTAGCAAGCATGAAAATAATTTAAGGTATTTTTATTAATAATTTAGGTAAATTTGTCTGTCAAAAAAAATTATGGCAGTAGCTCACAGCAAAAATGCCTTCTGGTACTCCTTTCCAGAGCCGAATCTAGGCAGTCAGTGGTTTCAAATTGAACCTACACTGTGATCCAGAAGTGTGTGGTGATAGGAGGTGAAAGGACATTGGTATCTGCCATTTTGGAAGACAATGGAAAAAGAATGGAGATGAAAAAATAATCAGAAAGAATGTGGATAGTGAGGATGTGGAAGGTGGGAATGGATTAGGGTCTGGTGTTTGAGCAGTAAGCAAGGATAAGGGAGATATCAACAACCAGCAATTGGGTTGAGTGGACCAGTAACCAGCAGAATTGATTGTGGAGTGGGAAAGGGAGAAAGATGGAGGTGATATATTACAGGGCTGAAGAATGCAGGTGAGTAATTCTGGATTTCAATCTGGCACTGCATGGGAAAAATAAGGCTAATGCAGGAGTTACCCAATGACAGACAGTCCTGAGATTATGTGGTCCAAGGTTCTCTGGAATGGATATTGTGTTCAAACAAAAGGGTGACTGATGCAGGAAGTATCCCACCACATTGATTGAGCTATGTGATTTCCTAATTAGTAGATAAGCTCAAAGCACTGCAATACTCAGATATGAATGATGAATAGTTGCAAACAATTGAATATAATGGAAAAAGGGGATCCCATGAACATTTCCCCCACCTATCAGTAATCTGGAATATAGCATGTCACACACTCACTTAAAAAAAAACAACGAAAAGCAGGACAAATCGCATCATCTAATTACAGCCTAGCTTACTCTCAGTCACCAGAGGAAGTTATCATTGAGAGTAATATCAAATGGATCTTGTCAATAACCTACTCATTGATACCCACTTGAGTTTTGCCAAGACTTTAAATCTTTAAATTGATTTTATTTTTGCTACGGCTAGGGCTATCTTAACAAATCTTTTTTGTGCATCCTCCAAATCAATTCCAAATTCTTTGTTTTTTATGTTACTTAGGAGAAAGATCTCTGGATTCTTTGGTATATTGTTTTCTGTTATTTTATTTAATATCTGATTGAGATCTTCCCAAAATTTTTCTACTTTTTCACATGTCCAGATTGCATGAATTGTTGTTCCCATTTCTTTTTTACATCGAAAACATCTATCAGATACTGTTGGGTCCCATTTATTTAACTTTTGAGGTGTAATGTATAGCCTGTGTAACCAGTTATATTGTATCATACGTAACCTCGTATTTATTGTATTTCTCATCGTTCCAGAGCATAACTTCTCCCATGTTTCCTTTTTTATCTTTATATTTAAATCTTGTTCCCATTTTTGTTTAGTTTTACCATTTGTTTCCTCATTCTCCTTTCCTTGCAGTTTAATATACATATTTGTTATAAATCTTTTGATTAACATTGTATCTGTAATCACATATTCAAGGTTACTTCCCTCTGGTAAACTCAAATTGCTTCCTAATTTATCCTTCAAGTAGGATCTCAGTTGGTAATATGCCAGCGCTGTATCTCCAGTTATATTGTACTTATCTCTCATTTGTTCAAAGGATAAGATTTGTTAAGATAGCCCTAGCCGTAGCAAAAAAATATATTATGTCAACCTGGAAATTGGAAGATAATTTGAAAATACAACAATGGTATATAGAAATGAATAAATGTATTCCATTAGAAAAAATAACATATAGTTTAAGAAATAATATTGAAATATTCAAACAAATATGGGAGCCTTACATTAAATACAATAGCGAAAACCTACCGGGGACAAACATTACCTAAGTTGATGGAAGGAGAAGGAAAGAAAAGAATGGACTCAGTAGAATTTCTGGTGTATTTTTGTTGAATGACAACATTGTCTGACTGGTTTAATGCAACCTAGATTGTATACCTAAAATGGATGAGAGGGGGGGGGGGTGGGGGGGTGGCTTGGGAGGAGGGGGGGGGGGGGAGAAAAAGTCACTGTATATGTGTGAAAAAGAAAAAGTGTATATGATGGCTAATGTGATTTATGGTGTGAAAAAAAAAAAATTGATTTTAGAACATGTATTTGACGCTGATCAAAATATTGGGGAAAACTGGAAGCCTGTTTCAGAATAGAAGCCAAATCTCTGTTGGGTAATGCAGGAATGCTCAGCAGATTCTAAATACAAGAAACAAAATAAATATGTAAAACAAGACAGTGGTTGTGCCTGGATAATAGCATATTCTAATAGCAAGTATAATTTAAAGTGGACCAGAGTGGGGAAGATACCTATTCTTTTAAAAAAAGTTCCAGTTGTATCAAAATTAGAAATGTGAAATAGCAGTATTAGAATTCATCAGCAAGTCATGTGTAAAAATAGTTAAAGATTTGAAACATTGAGATGGAAATGGAAGCAAGAGTGGGTCATTCAGTAAGATCGAGATCATCTGCTTCAGCATTGATGTCATGAATTACCCTATCGATCTAGATTATTTGAAAACCTAAAAATCTGTCATCTCTATCTTGAACATACTCAATAACTAAACCTTGACAACTCAGGTGTTGTGCATTACATCTCAACTCGGTCTTGAATTGTCAACCCCCATTTTAAAAATATGACTCCTGCTACCAGATACCTGATCCAAAAGAAACATCATTCTTGCATTCAATTCATTGAGCTTTGTAAGGATTTTAGCATTTTTTTAAAGAGTTCACCTCCTTCTTCCTTTTGAATTCTGGAGAATAAAGCATAGAAGGCGTATAAGCATCCAAGGAATCAATGTGATGAACAATTAACTTTTTCTGAGGATTTCAATTCTGGTTTCTCAAGAACCTATATAATTGCAAGAGAGAAAACATTTTTTTTTATCTCTCTTCATAATAGCTATCTGATGAACTTACTTTTTAAAAAAAATTCAGACATACAGCAAATCTGTGCCATCCAATTGCACCCACTTAATCTTCAGCCCTTGTACATTTTGAAGGGTGGAAGGAAACCAGAATGCATGGAGGAAACCCTGGCAGGTAGAACATACAAATTCCAAACTCTGGTCACTGGTGTTGTGATAGCATTGCACCAACCGCTATGTTTACGGTACCACCCACGTCATCATCTTTTTAAAAGTTGTTCCCTGCTCAACTTCTACGAGTTGGACAAGACAAATTCATACGTTGTTCAATTGCAATGTTAAATATGCTCTAGATAGAGTACCTCAAAATCAATTGACTAACTTTTCAAAGAAAAATATTATAGCAACTTGCTTAATTATTGAAGTCCAAACACACCTTTCCATTTGATTGCCCTAACCAGTAATTTTGTTTCTGTGGATGAAATCAGTGAGCCATTACTGAGGAGACAATGCACTGCACAGCTCGTTTGAAGTAAATTGGACATTTTCCCTGGAGAGGGGGATTATTTAAAGTTTAACACTGGCACTTAAGGAAATGCAATAAGGGAATTTTAAATGTCAAGATAGAGTCCACGAAGACATTTTAAGGACAAGTAATTTTCTAATGTAAACCATCTTTCATAGACGTTGAATGATAGAATTGAACAAGCAATTTCCTTGTAATAGATTTACACATAATCACTCTACCAGCATTTTGCAACAATAGAGATGAGCATCAAGCAACATAATATTGTAATATAACACTATTGATTAGTTACATTAGCACTAAATTGATAAGACTTAATGGATCTCAATGTGTGGAAGGAAGAGGTGAAATTCAATACAGAACAGAAAACAAGCTGATAATCATGATTATTTCAAAAGCAAGATATAACTAATGTACTATGTGGTGAATTGAAATAATTTCCAAATCCACTACCCACACCATGGCTCTGCAATTTGTTCTCTATCAACAAACTAAAAGTAACACCTTTAAATTACAAGAAAAAAATAAAACTGCAAACCTGAAGTAAGCCTGGATTTGTACAAACTGGACAAATGAATTAATAGTACCTTGAAAATTAGCAAATGTATACTTAAATGTCATTGAGGAGTAGAGCAAATTATTCATTTCTACCTGCATTTAATGATTAATGAACTACTCCAGCACTTTTGTGTCTTGGGCTTCAAATAATACATGCTGACAGCAGTGCTCCTTCCTCCTTTGTACAACTCATTATATGATTAGACTGGACCAATCTCTCCCAGCTACAAGCAACACTTTAAACCTGTGCCATTGCTTTGAATACTTTGATCTAGCTCAGAATCAGAATGCTTGCAGGTATATAGAGAGAAGCTTCAGGAAAAATTACTTTGATGTAGTTTGTATTCATGAGGAAAAAAACAATTTTTCATCATCAATTAAATAAACTGATGCAAAATAAAATTTAAAAAAACTTGGCTGGAAATTCAAAATTACAACAAAACATGCTGAGAACGGGTCAGGATGAAGACCTCTCATCAGAATTGGAATGTAAACAAAAGATTTGTTAAGCAGCAGGGCAGAGAGGATTAGGGGGTGGTGAGGAGAGGTAGGAAGTGGAAATGCCATTGAAAGGGTAAAATGAGATGTTAATGGGATAAGTTGCAAACAAGGTTAGCTGGTCAGTGTTAGTAAAGCTTATGCATTAGACAGCCAGCAGTTTTTATCAGATAGGAATAAAATATAGGAAACCTGATTCTGCTTTCAATGAAGTGGATAAATACTATTGTGAATAAGAGTTGGAAATGAGGTGATCTATTTGATCAATCTAAGGCAGTGGTTCTCAACCTTTTTTGGTCTAAGGCCCACTGGTTTCTGGCCTAACATGCCATGGCCCACTAGTGGCTATGACAGCAATATTTTCAAGTCAAAGGCAGTTTTGTAAGAAACACTTTATCTAATTTAAATAATTATATTTAACATTTTTAAAGAACAAAACACAATACAAGCATACATGAAACATAAAAACTCCAAATTAAAATCAAAACTCAAGCCACTTTAATGAGACCCCCTGTTGCTGAAGTTTCTTCACCAGTTTTCACATCCTTGCTTCTATAGATAATGCACACCTGGGATCTGCCTCCCCTTCAATGTGCTTTCCTGTCTTTGTCTTCAGTTGCAGCAACGTCGAAAAACCTGATTCACAAAGATAAGTGGTCATGAAAGGCAGGATCTTCTGAAGACACTCCTTCACAATGTTGGGGTAACTACCTGTCATTTTTGGCCAATCAGAGATAGACCAAGTCTCAAACACATTTCTGCATCCAGAATTGTTTTGAAGGTCAATGAGTTCATCTTGCAGATCATCAGGGACTTCAATGACTTTAACAAGAAAGGGGTTCCTCACCAGTGGCAGTCCTTCCTGAATTCTTCAGGGTCCTTCCTTTCATTTGAAAAAGACAACATCCGTATTTTAGAGTTGCAGATGAATCTTTGTCAGGTGCGTCTGCAACTTGGATGGTCGCAGAGAGTGATTTCCAAGAACCTTACAACACAGGGCACATTGTCCTTTTAATTCTCCATGATTATAGAAATAATATGTATCCAATTTTAAAGGAGAAATACCTTATAAACAGGAGCTTCTCAAGTCTTGACTAAAGTGAAGAACAAGCAGTAAGACAGAAAATGCACACTTCTGAATCTGTCTGAATCTATCTATCTAATAGGAACTGTGACTGAGTACTGAGCGCCAAGCTGCTTATATTGAGAGATGGCCAGATGACCTCATTGACCTCAGTGGCAGATTGCTTGCCATCCCACCCAAGGTCACCCAGGAGGAGCAAGACATGACTGCAGACCCACCCTGACCTCAGTGAGTTGCTAAGTTTCCATGGCCCATATGGAAATACGCTGTGGCCCACTGCTAGGGAACCATCGGTGTGAGGGGTGGATTCACCCTTCTATTAGCACCTTGTTCCTTTCTTAATTTATGTGCCATTTCTATTAGTGTGAATTACCATTAAAATGAACATTTAATCACAAGAATGAACAGACTCGTGTGGTCAACCATTATATATCAAGATGGAAATTTTTATTCTAACAATGCACATTTTCTCCCAAAATGGCAAAAGTACTCCAGAAAAAAAATTATAGTGTAACAAATTAAATATGGACAACATGATGGCATGGTTAAAAGCAGCATTCTGTAGAGAACCAATGGTGAGCTATAAAGATTCATTAACAGAGGGTCAGGATACTCTTTCTTATCTGGTGTCTCAGTTTCATGCCAACAAAATCTGGTATTACCGGTGTGCCCTATTCATTTGAATGAGGTTAACCTTCATTAAAAACTGTTTAGCTCAATTTTTTGTTTTCTTTATTTTATTATATATATTTCTCTATTGTTTTATCAAGTCTTTACAATTTAAACATTATTAATTTAAAAAAAAAAATGCCTCTGATAACCAGAGTCAAGTAAAGTTAGTTATTTGGGTCTTTGCATGCCAAGTAGCCTTGGAACAGTGGCTTAGAGATCATTTGGAGCTCTGTAACCGCAATTGTGCAAAATCTCACCCATTATTTTTGGCCAGGCAAGCTCAATTTCTACCATGGCTATTGGAAAACTAGATTGAAGAAAATCTGGTAATTTTGGGCTCTCTTTACTTCCTTCTTTATCTCTGTTTGTGTAGATTATTTTCTATTGTGGCCTATGTAAACATTGTGCTTCCAAACCCCAGTGTACAATCCTTAATGATATTTATATCTCTCCCTTCCTGGAATGGTCTCTGCAGTTGCCTCTTTTCCTCACTGCCTCTCCAGCTTCCTGTTCAAAGATACAACTTGAAGACTGGATATTATACATTACAATTCTTAATCTTTATTATTTTCTGACTATTTTAAAATCAATGAATGTGTTCAAGTATAAACAATCTTAGTCGTCTTTGCCCAATGCCCAAGATCAATTTACCGTACCAACAATTAACCAGTCTGAGTACTTTTACACTGGCATTTTAAGTTTATTCTGTATATTGTTCCTATTATTTTAAAAGTCAAGCCAACATCCAGAATCCTTTTAAAAAAGAAAGAAACCAATTTAAAACAGCAATTTTAGTATGAAAATTAAAAAAAAACTCAAGGTGTATTCGAACAATTCTCAAGTATAAAAATGAAAATTTTTAGGAATGGTTTCAGTTCCAGAAGACACAAGACAACAGAAATGACAAGGAATCACTGGTCACAAATGATTAATAAACAAAATAATTGCTTCAGTTTAAAAAGCAGCATGAAGGAAAAGTGCAGGTGCTCCAGTTTTCTATAGGGAGGTAATAAATTAAAGCATTATGTCCAATGGCAAAGGACAAAAACAGGTTTAGGAGGGGAAATTTTCATCTTATAATTTACAAGATACAATATTTAAGACAACTTTTCTCAAACTACTGTACACTGTTTACTAAACATTTCATTAATTTATATGGTTTATAGAACATTACTTTATGTAGAATGTTGAAGCAGCAAAAAAAAACCTTATCCTGAGATTGGAGCAATCTCACAGTCATTTGCTGTTGTGATTTGTTTTCCCATCATCCTGATATTCTTAGCATTTGTAATCCTGGGCATCACTAGCCCAGCCCTCTCGAAGTACCTCACCAAAGCAGACTCTGTTAGAAGAGAAGCCAGAAACTGTTCAAAGGTGATAGCCCAGTCTTTGTCTATGTTACTCCTTCTGGGAAGAGGGTTTTCATTATTATTGCGCACAAGTACTGTGTCCTCTGTGATGTCCTCACATTGCAACTTCTCATCGTCATTAGAACCAGCACTCAGGACAGAATATGAGGACATTGAAGAATCGTCTTTAGTTTCATCATCTGAAATCAACATTGCTGAAGAGATACCATTTTCTTTTGGTGAACTGTCATCCAATTTAATTTCTTGCATCTCACTGGAAGATGCCTTTTCATCATCTATCCCATTAAGGATAGTACAGAAAGAATCCCCTTGTCCATAATGTAATGGTTGGTTGTCCCTCCTCTGATGCATTCTGCTCTTACTGTCTTGACTGCTGTCTGGTTCTTGGAGTGCCTGACTAATGAATTGTTTTCCTACTTCACCAATCTCCAGAAGTAAACTAGTTACAGCTGCAGTAGAATGGTACAATTCTTGCTCATTTGCATCTTCACTGAACATGTTGTATAAAGTTCGACAGAGCTCAATAAATTGCTCCTGCAATGGATTAAGAAGAAGTTTGCTTTAAATATCAGCACGTTTGAAAGCTAACTTGCTAGTTGCAAGTTTAAGTTGTAGAAAGATCTAATTTACCTGATTCAGTTTCGGCAAATTTTTGATATTCTGCAACTTTGGCTCCTTTTCCTGTGCCCACATTCTAATATAATGTCGATAATCACGTGGATTTGGCTGCTTCTCCACTATAACAGAGTAAAATCCAGATTAACAACACATACAGTTAACAGACTAAATTTATTACACTACATTCAATTTGAAAAGTTTTAGACAAAATTA
This sequence comes from Narcine bancroftii, assembly GCF_036971445.1. Classification (NCBI taxonomy): domain Eukaryota; kingdom Metazoa; phylum Chordata; class Chondrichthyes; order Torpediniformes; family Narcinidae; genus Narcine; species Narcine bancroftii. The sequence continues at coordinate 143,386,816 of NC_091471.1, read as the reverse complement.
TAATTATCCTTGTGAAAAATTAAAAATGTTACAATACTTTTAAAATGTTGTTAACTTTAAAATCTATTTATGGGGAAACAGTTGGTACACTTCACTACCTTTCTCATTCCTCAGGTTTACAGTGACAAAGCCGTCTTCTGTTTCATTCTTAGTTCTTGACTCAATTTCTGTAACTGAAATTTGTTTTTATTGCACACCAATCATTTCAATGGGAGTTTATTGTCATTTACACAATACAGATGTACAGATAACTGAAATTCTTAACTGCAGTTATAAAACTGTTCAGTAATTATGGTTAACTTTATATATAGGTAAAAAGTGAAAATATTGTTCAGAATAATTTTAATGTGATATTATTTTCAACAATCTTGGTCAAGTAGATTCTAAGATATTTTGTATCAGTTCAGTTTTTTTGGTTCGGAAGGAACTGTGCTGGATAAACTCAGAAGGTCACTCAGAATCTATAGGAAGTGAAAGCTAACCAATGTGTCAAGCCTGAGCGCTTCTATGGGCGAAGGAAATTATGCAACTTTCTGTCATCTATGAACATTATTGATGTACGTGACCAATTTGTTGAAAGATCGAAGTCATGCTGAGAATGTATACTCATGTCCAGTAACTTGTTATTTCAATTCAGGGGCAACTAGCAATTTGGAATGAACAATAGATTTCATTACTGGCACCAACATCCAGCACATGAATGAATTAAAACATTCCAGATATATCTTGTTCTTGCATGCAAAACAATTTCAGGGCTTGCTTGATACTAAAGGAAAATGTCCTCAGAAATCACCGAGTTTCTTAGTTATACGATTTGGCTACTATAAATTTCAAGCTTTGTGGTTTTTAATGAGAGAATTACATAATGTGCAAAAAAAATTACTGCTAAATTACAGTTGTAGTCAAGGTGGCTGACCTACAAGATTATAAAAGTTAAATTGCTCGAAGGTTTCACAATTTCACAATGCCTCACAGTTCAGATGAGGGAGTTTCTCCAATCTCAGCAAAAATGAGACAAATAAGAAAGATGCATAATTTTATGCAATTCAGTTTTTCAAATACTGTATAAGATTTAGTTATTACTAATCCCTCAAAAGTTGTATATTAACAGATTTATAAAGCTTTTAAAATTTACAGAAACACTTGCAAATTTCCAAAAATAGATGTGTTCAATTCCCTTTTCCTTTAAGATTTGTTTGCTCTAAATAGTGACTGTACAATTCTAATGCAGCAGTAATTTGTATAACAGAGGCCTTTCATCCACTTCTCAGAATATCAAAATTTGACAAAATGTTTGCAAGACATCTGCCAATTAGAGCTACACGTGATGGACGGCATCTGGAACAGAAAACTTGTGTATGGAATTCATTTACAAGTTCAACTTTCATCAGACTTGCCTGCCATTTCCCATAATGCAATCCTATTGCTGAAATATTTAGAAAGATATGGCTTGAATCCAGTAAAATTACTGACAATTAAACCCATACGATCAACCCATAGCCAACCTGCCTCCTTTTTGCAATTATTTTTATTGTATGTATCTCAGACAATGAGACCGATAACAATGCAATGGATTTAGTTATTTGGGGGTTAAAAAGAAGACAACAAGATGACTAGAAAACCTACCATTAACAGTTTCAGGCGTTATATCTTCAAAAAAGTATTGCGTGGCTTCAAATGCAGAATCAGGATCCTCTTGTTCATTAAGAAATGGTTCTAAAGGATAATCAGAACAAGCATCTTCATTCTGTTTTTTGAGAAACCATTCTGAATATCAATGTTTTCTTTATAACAATGAAATATTAATTGATGGTTTGATGTATGGTTTATCTCAATTTAAAATTACTCAACTTGAAAGATTTCCACATTTGCTTCCATAGTTCATATGTTCTGGACCTGCCCTAGCCCTGAAGAATTTCGGAAAGATGTTTTTCAAACATTATTGGTAATTCTCAAGTTAAAATTGGAACTTTGCTCTTCAGTTGCTCTTTTTGGATCACCTCAAGATGTAAATTCAATTCAAAGCCAATTTTTAATTACTGATAGCCAGATATGCAGTTTTGATTAAATGGAAAGATAAAACGCACCTACACAATGGCTAAGGGATATTATGTCTTGTTCTGGAATTTTGGCACTGTGTTTTACCTCTCCAAGTTGGTGTTACTTAATTCTAACATGTCAACTTTCAACCTTGCTTAGAGGATGTGGGATTTTGAGGGTTTTTTTCCTCTTTCCTTTTTGTTGTTGTTAAATTTTACTTAACTGTCATGATTGTGCTCTGGATTTCCTCATCATGAGAATTATTTGTAATGCTTTTTGAATATTGTAGCACCTTATATAATTGTACAGTTTAATTGGTGATACTGTAAAATATTTTAAAAATAAAAATTTCCACATTTTCGGTAATGAAACATTGAACATTCTGCTAAAATGCCACCAGTTCTGTGAGAAACTGCTGACATGTAGCCTTTAACTAAACACAAGTTTGATTCATACACTAGAATGTTCCAAGACAAGTCTCAAATAGGACCACCCATTTCCTCTTGGAATTAAGCAGTGAAGTAGTGCCTGTTTCTGTAGTTTATCCACCCAAGAAACATTGGAAATCTACCCCAAACAGGAAATAACAAGCTCATTTTAATTGAATAGAGAAGGAACAACTCTTTAAAAAAAACACAATTATTCAAAACTTTTTTTTCATTTAACTGAATCAATTATCTTGCTGTTTTTTCATGTTATTTTTTATTTTAAGCTTACCTATAATATTACAAATATTTGAAATTCTTAATTTCTAATAGATTTTGACTTTTTATATTTCTAAGAGACATTCATAAATTCAATATTTTTCATAAAGTATGGAGATGAAATATAGCAGGGAAGCTTCAAGTCAGCTGTCAAAAGTAATTCTGCTATTTACAATCAGAAGCACTCAATGTAGCAGTACATTGCAATGAGGTCAGAGCTTGCTACTTATTTTGCATATTCAGTGGACAAACACCAGTGAGCTACTTGACAGAAATTTAGACCAATTTGTCTTGGTGGAAAACAGGTTGAATAGGACTGGGAGACAAAGGGAAATTTTATTGGTGCACAGACCTATTGGTAGCAGCCCAGAACTTTCTCACATATTTACAACTGTGGTTAATGTTTTTAATTTTGATTTGATGCGACTGTCAATACTTTATTCCCAACTTCCACTTATTACAATCAGTTGGCAAACATGTTCTCCAGCCAATTATTGTACAGCAAGTAGAAAAGCTTTTGAGACAGTCAAGGCAGGCCACTCAATCCCTTTGCACTGGTTAACATTTCTCTCACTTTGTGAGATGTGGTAGGAAGTCCTTTTCCCCAATTATGCTGTGCTAACTCGTCCCCAGACACCAAAAAATCTGTCTGCTGCAGAATTCTATAAGCATACAAACAAAGCATGTAATGCAGTTCATGAATGAAACTTTAACTGCATTTGGACATTGCTGCCAAGATGCTTTCAAACATTTCTAAGATCAACTGGGTCAAAATATGCAGCAAATACTTAGTTGTTTTACTGTATGCAGACATAATAAGAAAGTCTAAAGCTATTGTACATGCAAGATCAACAAAAATCAGTAATCTGAAATTTGGCTGCACCCTTTTGGACACCAGCCCTTGCCCAATATTGCTCAATGCAGGTTGCTCAAAACTCCCGTTAAAACATTCTATCAAATTGTATAAATGCCACTGTCAACATTCAACACGGCTAAAACTTGACAACTCTGCAGTGACTGACACTAAATTTGAAAACTGCAAAGTGACTTTCTTCCCAATCGACTTTGAAAAGATCTAGTTGATTGTATAATGTCCAAAGGAAGAGAACTACCCCACAGTCTTGTTAAACAATTACTTAACAGGTCATCTCAAAGAATAATACAACTAAATATGCCAATCCCTGGAAATGTCTTTGTTCATTAGCAGGACAGATCCAAAGGTAGTGCACAGATGAGATCAAATAATACTAGAAACCCTCAATATTGGTTGGAGACCATGAAATCTCACGGCCTTGCATTAAATTTGTGCAAAGATAATTATCCTGATCTTACTAATCATCATGTTTTGGGAGTAAGATGAGGCTTCCATCAACTGAGCAGGTTCCTATGGGAACAGAATTGAACCTCCTTTGGATCCTTTAGTAGCAAAATCTATTACACCACAATTTTTAACTTTGTACCCTGGAATATACCTTATTCTACTACTACAAACAAGCCAGGGAGAAAACTTGGTCCAATAAGGAGCCCACAATCATGTCAGAAGCAGTAATAAACGTATCTACAAAATTAGGTGCTAAACCAGCATTATTAATTGGATTCATGGTGTGCTAAAAAGCAAATACATCATGCAATTGCCAGAGCTAAGGAGTCAATAACCAAAGGATCTAATCAAAGCAGTGCAGTCCCATCACATCTAGTCATGAATTGTGGAAAATTAAACAGATAACAGAAAGAGGAGGAACATTCTCATGAATGCAGGGTCAAGCACACAATTGTCAAGGACATGATAAAAGCACTCGCAACCACCTTCAACCTGAAGTGTCTATCACATGATCAATCTCAGCCTCTTCCTGTGGTCCCCAGCATTACAGAAGCCAGTCTTCAGCTAATTAAATATACATATCCAGAACTGGCTAAGAATAATAAATACAGCAAAGGTTATTGCACCAGAGAATATGGTCTGAGAACTGAAGACTTTTGTGCTCTTGAGTAGCAATTTAGACAAATTGTTTGCCATCACTCAACCAGACAATGGGAAAACCACTCATACATGTTTGTTCACAAATAGGAGGACAAATCAGTCTAGTTAACTCACACCCATTCAGTCTATTCTTGGGTCATCTACAATGTGATGAGAAGTGTCATTGAAGGGTAGCACTTACTCTGCAGAGTTTGATTTTGCTAAGACTAATTTGCTCCATACATTGGAGCCGCAGTTCAAAGTTGTAGTGGAAACAGGAAGGAGTGGGGAAACCCATGCAGTGATAAAGAATGTGCAAAATTGACATGGACAAATGCCAGGTTCAAACTTTATTGGAACTTCATTGATGTTCAACAGGGCAGAGTCCAAGGCCAAGCCATCCTTAACTGATATATCAATCACCATCCTTCAACTAGTTGGTTGGAAATGGGAAAGTTCATTGACAACTGCACAATATTGATTTCCTCACAAAATGCAACAGTCTATGCTAGTATGCACCAAGACATCAACAAAATGCAAGCCTGACCTGACATGCCACTTAAGTTCCAGGCAACAATCTTCAAGAGATTGCTGAGCCACCTAACCATGAACTTGAAAGTAATGAAAAAGTACAATCACACATACTAAAGTGGTTGCAGAAGAAAAATCTTCCTGAATTTCTGCCCCCATGGACCTGATGATGAATACAGAGGATTGGGACATGTTTTAATGCTAATCACTTAATTCAAATTTCCCTTGCCATGCTCCTTTTTTAGTTTTCTTGATCCCATTAAAATTGTCTTACACACAATTTCTCTCTCATGTCATCATTGCTGAGTGGTTAATAATTACATAACAAGTGTAGGCTGGAGAATTAAGTGCCTTTTATACCTGGGATATACGTAAACAATAATCTTACCAGGAAGCACGTGTACTTTATAGAGCAGTTTCAATTTTTCTATGAGATCTGCATGACACATTGTACCTATGAAAACAAATGACTGAAATTGATTAAATAGCTCAGAAAAGACAACTTGCTCATTTGAAATATATTATCACTGCTGAGCTTTAACAATGATGTCTTTTTTACTCATTTTGAAGTGTTTTAAGGTTTTAAAAATATTTTAATTAAACAACAGTGTGTAAAAATGAGAAAGTGACTATTTATTTAAATTACTTTATCCAGCTATCCACAGATGACATTACTTCAAATTATATAGAGTGACAAGTATAATTGCAGAAATAAAGAGGATTGCATTTTAAAAAAAGAGACTTGTATAGGGCAGGCATAAATGGATGCAAACCTAATGTTGGCAAATGGAATTTGTGTAGATGTGCAAAAAGATCACTGTGGTCTCTGTGTTGCACAACCCTGACCCCAAGAAAGACATACTTATGATTGTTAAGAGTGATGGTTAGTAATATATTATGTGCATTTAAAAACTTTAATGTATTTAAACTAGTCTGTAACCTTAGATTCATGCCAGAGTGATCACAAGTAACCAGACTTGAGGCAGCATCAGATCTGTTTGCCATTACAGGTGAATAATTATCCTTCAATATTGGAATCAAAATCTCAAGTTCTCAGTGAAACTCTAATTAATGTCCCCTCCTGCTGCATGTGCTATTATTCAAACATTGTGCTTTTAAATTACTAATGCAAATTTTCCTTATTAAAATATTTTTATTGATTTTCAGTAAATAAATTTGTAGATTTATGGATTATGCTACAGATAAAAAAAGTAAAAAAGCACCACGAGAATAATCAAACATATAAATTCTCAAAACACTGCCACAATAATAATAATGGACATAATAAATTTAAACTTTTCAAATCCCTTGACTCTAAACAAGGTTGAAAGTTAATGTTGATGAAACAAAGCGACCACTCTGAAGTGGGACAATACAGTGTCAAAGTTCTATATTAACAATGAACCTAGAAATTATTCCAATAATCCATCAATGGGCTCTTACCATAATGGAATCTAATGTTTTAATCATTAATTGCATATCTAATTTTTTTTCACAAACAAACACATTACGTCCCTTAGCCATTGTGCATAAATAGGTGGGGCATTATCTTTCCCCTTAATCAAAATAGCATGTCTAGCAAGCAATGAAGTAAAAGATAAAATGCGACATTTAATTGGAGTTAGCAAATCATCATCTTCTCTAAGAATTCCGAACAGAGCAACTAAGGGATTTGGTTCTAATTTTAAATTGAGAATCACCAATAATGTTTGAAAAACTTCTCTCCAATACTTTTTCAAACTGGGGCATTCCCAGAACATACGGATTAAAGAAGCATCATCTATTTTTGCATTTATCACATGAGGATTTATATCTGAGTAAAAACAAAATAATTTGAGTTTAGACTTATGGACCCTATGTCCCACTTTGAATTGCAGCAGACAGTTGTGAGCACACAGAGATGTAGTGTTAATCAGTTTGAAAATAGAGTCCCAAACCTCATTGGACAGCGAAAGGTTCAAACCCTGCTTCTTAATTTGGACTACAGGGGTGTGTCTTAGATCAGTCAACTTGTCATAAATAACAGATATTATTTATCAGAAGTTTGTAATCCAAAAAATTTATCAAGAATATTCCCCTCAGGAGCTCTAGGAAAATCAGGGATGCAAATTTTTAACATTACCTTGAGTTATTATTTTTTGGACATAGTTTGATCTAAGTGTGAAGTGCTTCATTTGGTAGGAGTAATTAAAACAGGACATACATAGTAAATGGGAGGGCAATGAAGAATGCAGTGGAGCAGAAAGATCAAGGAATAACTGTGCATTGTTTTCTGAAGATGGAATCTCATGTGGATACTGTGGTGAAGAAGGCTTTTACTATGCTGGCCTTTATAAATCAAAGCATAGAATGCAGGAGTTGGGAAGTGATGTTGAGACTGCTCAAGGCACTGGTGAGGCCAAATTTGGAGTACTGTGTGCAGTTCTGGTCACCGAATTATAGGAAGGATATCAACAAGGCAGAGAGAGTGCAGAGAAGATTTACAAAAATGTTACCTGGGTTTCAGCACCTAGATTACAAAGAAAGATTCAGACAATTAGGCCTTTATTCTTTGGAGCATATAAGGTTGAAAGGGGATTTGATAGAGGTATATAAGATTATGAGAGGGATAGATAGAGTTGATGTGGATATGCTTTTTCCATTGAGAGTAAGAGAGATTGAAACAAGAGGTCATGAGTTAAGAGTTAAGGGACAAAAGTTTAGAAGTATCATGAGGGGAACTTCTTTACTCAGAGAGTGGTGACTGTGTGGAATGAGCTTCTGGGAGTAGTGGTAGCAGGGTCAATTTTTTCAATTAAGGAAAAATTGGATAGGTATATGGATGGGAGGGGAATGGAGGGTTATGGGCAGGGTGCAGGTAGGTGGGGCTAGAGGAGAGTACTTAGTTTGGTGCGGACTAGAAGGGCCAAATGGTCTGTTTCCGTGCTGTAATTGTTATATGGTGTTGTTATATGGTTATTTATTAAACATTTAGCATGCATGCCCAATGGAAACCTTTCAGTTTATTTATTAATGGTTAAGCCATGTGCACCGACATATGGAAAATATTACTTACTTAATCCTGTGACAAATTCTTTGAAGTTTATTAAAGAATCTCCATTTTCATCTAGTAATCGAAACAAGCGTCTAGCCAGGATATCTGAGTGTGCACCACATGACCATGGAAATAACAGTACAAACAATCCCTTGAATTGTTCAAAATCAATACGGTACTGTTCAAGATAAGGCAGGCTAGGGTCATGGCGCTCTGTTGCATTACTGTTTCCACCCCAGTAGCAACTTGTGAGATGCTCAGCCTAAATATAAAAATCATAAAAAGTCATTACATTCAACTTTCAAGTGGTGAATACAAACATCAAATTTTACTAAATGTTTTTATTCTATATCTGTACATCCCTCATTTTTGGAAATTTATTGGATATATTTAAAAGTTTAAAAAAATAAAAAGGTAACATTTGTCATTAGCTTTCAGAAAGATGGCTAGCTCAAATGTTCAGAATTTGCTCTTAAAGCATTTAAAGGGAGATAATGGAAGAAGAAACTAAAGAACAAATGGAATGATGGCTATTACTGTTCCATCTATCACATTTGCTCCATTCACAGAACATGAAAAAGATTTTGTGAATTTTACCAATCATTATCTTTGGACAGAAAAAGTTACATAAAAACTGCTTAATGCCCTGCTGTTAGATTCCATTCAAGTCTTATGGCAAAGTGTACTGACAGATTTGTTAATTTGAACTGGTCAGCAAATCTGGAACTTCAGTGGTTCATTTACATGTGGCAAAGTCCTGAACTTGCCAGCCTTCATAAAAAGGACTGACAACAATTTTAAAACTATTCTTATTTACCAGTTTCATTTAGCCTATTTTCCCAAATAGCTACTAACAATAGCATAATATCATTAAGTAGACAAAGAAAGACCAGGGGAAAACAGAAAGCTGAAGTTTTAAAAATTCTTTTAAAAATGTTTTCAAGTGTTTATTAGAATAGCAGTTTACATTATTCCTGAGACATAGAATTATTAAAACCTGATTGACAAATGGATTCAGCTTTAACATTAATTGTATTAATTTTGCATATCAAGTGGTTACACAAAGTGTTCTTAAAAAATTATTTATTTAATAATTGCTGCAACTTTCTCCATTAGGAGCATAAACGTGAAATGTCATTAGAACTATTCCCTTTATTTTGCAGTGGGTAGCTAACCATACATGTTACATTCTGGCTAAAGTCGAGTTTCCAGCCCAATCCTGGATATTACAACTTGAAAAACAAAAAAAAAGTACTTATTGCTGATTACTAGTAAATCTAAAATAAATCACAAAAACAAATAAATAAATCTGCTGGAACTTCTAGTGCAGTGGTTCTCAGTCTTTTTCCTTCCACTCACATACCACTTTATGTATTCCCTATGCCATAGGTGCTCTGTAATTAGTAAGGGATTGCTTAAGGTGCTATATGAGTGGAAAGAAAAACTTTGAAAACCACTGTTTTAATTGTACCTCATTGACTCGTTATGTACATGGTTTCATAACTCCAAAGGAAATGGGCCAATGACAATTTTTCTCACGCAAAATACTTCAGTAACAATGGGATCTAGAGCAATGATTCTCAATCTTCCCTTCTCACTCACATACCACCTTAAGTAATCCCTTACTAATTACAGAGCACTAATGGTAAAGGGATTACTTAAAGTGGTATGTGAGTGGAAAGAAAAAGGTTGAGAACCAGTGGGATTGTGGATATGGAACTTAATCAAAGACGATCAGCAAAAAAAAATAGAAAATCCAATTGTTCTTATTGCTTGTTAAATGGAATTCAAATTAAGTTGCACATAAATAATCACATTAAAAAATTATGTACTTTAACTTTGATCCAAAAAATAACAGTAATATTACTTCCCAATATTATATTTTAACAATCAGTCTTTTCTGCATTCTCCTCATAGCTGTCATCTGTTGATTGAACTATTTGAGTTTAATTTCATTTTCGCCCAATTAATGGCATGTCTGATATACACTGCTCAAGAATTTCAGCCTTATTATCAAGTTAGAAGAAGCACATTGTGAACTGAAGACTAAAAATAAATTAATCTCTTTAGGGAACTGTTTTATGCTCTTAGTGAAAGAAACAAATGAATTATAGAAAGTGGTTGAATTAACTGGATTGAAATCAGATTAAATGTTAGAGCAAGGAATAAAAATGAAAAGGTGTTCATTATATAAGCATAATAGGAACTACAACATTGATATATGCTCTGAAATTAAGCAGCCAGGTAGATTCGGATTACCAATGACCAAAAAGGAAAGCAGGTTGGCACCTATATATTTTGCCTTTGATAAATAACCTCACTGTCAATGGTATTCTGCAGAATACCATTTAATATCACCATCTTGAAAAGACTTTATACATGCTTGCAGTGCTTTTCCTTTTTTGATGCACTTTAACTACATCACATGATATAAAGAGCAATGATATACACTACTATTAAAGTATTTAATGGCCTAATAACTAAGCCAAAAAGACCATTTTCACAGGTAAGTTGCTTACCTTAAAAAGAACATAAAGTTCTTCCAATTCATCTATTGTGAATGCAGTCTCTGTCACAATGGCTCGAACCTGAACATTAAAAATAAAGTCACTTTTAGGCTAATGTAAAGTTGAGCAGAATTTGCAATTGCAACCTAGCAAAATATATTACTGTACTCACTACATTGCGCTTTGTTGTATCTTCAAGTGTCTGAATGACTCGCAGTCTCTGTTTAAACCGCATCTGTTCGATCACATCTGCTCTAATGCTGCCAAATTTCTGAAAAGATTAAAGCTGTCTTAAATAGATTTTCAATATATAAGAATATTTTAGATCATTTCCTTTCAAAACTTATTTTTACAAATTGAACACATTATTAGCAAAGCCAGAACTTGTTGCCCACCCCCAATTGCCAGTGAGGCAATGGTGATAAATGTATCTCTAACCACTGCAGCTACCAAGTAGAAAGGTTCAGAATTTAGAACCAGAGGCAATGCTTTCAATTTAGCAAACGCTCACTGTTCTCGTTGTTTATGATCATACAATCACGAGCTGGGAGCTGCTGTCTGATGCAATGCATTTATTTGAAGGGAATATTCTAGATACAGCATGCAGCAGAAGGCATTTGCAGTGGCAGAAGTTGAACAGTTAAGTACTCTGCTATAGCCTGGATAACATCACACTTTGAGTTGGAGTTGTAATCACCTGTAATGACTAGAGCGTTACATTATGTCACATGTCAAGATGATAATCAGAGGATTTATGGAGTCAGGAGCTAGATTTTCACTAAAGAATAACCAGCCTCTAAAATGCTCTTGAAACCACTTTAAGTTCATGGTAAAGTGGAAATCTCCAAAGATCTTGATTTATAATATCAGGGGAAATGAAGACAATATCTTCTTGGAAATGATCCAATATATAATTGATACGTGACTCATATTCTGCACTGCAATATATAAAAGCTATATAATTAATATATAAAAGCTATATAATTAATATATAAAAGCTATATAATTAATATATAAAAGCTATATAATTAATATATAAACAATATATACATGTAATAGTTTTCACTTCAAATTAATAAAAATATTTAAAAAAGGAAATGATCAATGCCTGGCACATTATTTGCCAAGATCAAGCCTAAATGTTGTATAGATCTTTGTTCACATGGGCTTAGATTGGGGGGGGGGGGGGGGGGATGGGGAGGGAAAAATCACAAGAACTCAAGAAAATAAGAGCAGGACATTTGACCCCTCAATACTACCATTTAATGTAATTATGACTGATCTGCCCCCAGGCCTCAATTCCTCTGCCATGTCAATTCCCCATAACTCTGAATTCCCAAACCTTTAATTTAAAAAATAATGCATCTACCTCTTAAAATACCTCCAATGCTCTAGCCTCCACAATCCTCCAGGGTTGAAAATTCCAGACTTTAACATCCTCTGCGAGAAGATATTTTCATTCGCCTCAGTTTAAGTGACCACATACTTGTGTTGTAACCAGATCTCCTAGTTGAAACTCTCCCACTAGGAGGGAGCATCCATCCTATCATTCTCCAAAGAATACAGATCAAACTTCTTCAGCTGCTCATGATAGGACAATTCTTTCATCCCAGGATTTAGCTGAATGAACAATGATGGACTGCCCATAATGCTGGTACATTCTCCAAAACTATGCACTGTATTCCGTATCTGGCCTCACCAACATCCTCACCAATTATACAAGTTTTCCAAACTTTTTGCAATAAAGGCTAATTTTACAATTGCATATTCTTTTTGAGATTCATGCACGATAATATCTAGATCTCTCTGTACTTCCTTCATTTGCAGTCTCTCCATTTGGACAACAGTCTGTCTTTTGATTTCTTTTACTGAAGTACATGACTTTACACTTTCCCATATTAAAATCCATTTGCCAAGTTTTACCCATTTACTTAATTAATTTCTATCCTCTTACAGAGTCGAAATATCCTCATGGAAACATCTGTACCAATTTATTTTGGTATTAAAGTTCAAGTTTATTATCACTGACTATATCCGTACAGCCAGATGAAACTGTGTTTCTCTGAACCATTGTGGACACACATACATTTCTCACACAGCACATAATAATCATACAGTATGTACATAAAAATATAGTACAAAATAAATATGTGCAAAGATTTCAGAATAATTTGCTTGTTTTATTTATAAGAGACTTAAAGTTACAGAATACCATTTAATCTCACAGTCTATGGGACGAAAACATTTCCCAGCCTGACAGTCCTGACCTAATCTGGTTTTAAGTTCTTTGAAAGCAGGGTTGCATTTTTACAGCAAAAACTGCACATCAGGCATATCTGAATACTTTGACATTTAGATTTAGAAGCTATTTGCATAATGCCATCAAGTAACGAGTTTCTGAGCAGGCGCGAGGTTATGACTGAGCAGGTGTGAGGTTACGACTGAGCAGGCGCGAGGTTACGACTGAGCAGGCGCGAGGTTACGACTGAGCAGGCGCGAGGTTACGACTGAGCAGGCGCGAGGTTACGACTGAGCAGGCGCGAGGTTACGACTGAGCAGCCTTCAGTGGGTCGGCAGTGAGTGAGGCTTCGAAATAACAACCTTCAGTAGGTCAGTGGTGATTGAGACTTTGAAGGAACAGCCTTCGCAGGTCGGCAGTGAGTGAGGCTTTGGTGGAGCAACCTTCGCCGGGTGGGCAGGCAGCCTATGGATCGATATCTTGGATTGATATTTGGAGTAGGTAAATGGAGTCAGCTAGGGCTCTGGTTGCAGGATGTAGGGAATCTGGGACAGCATAATTGTCCCTGAGGGCTACACATGCACAAGGTGTATCCAGCTGCAGCTCCTGACAAAATGAGTAAGGGAAATGAAGCTGGATAAACTTCAGCGCATTTGGGAAGCAGAGAGGGTGATAGAGACTGGTTTCAGGGAGACTGTCACCCCCAAATGTCAGGAGGCAGGTAGCTGGGTGACTGTTAGGAAAGGAAAAGGGAATAGACAGAGAGAAGAACACCTCTATGGATATTTCCATCAACAATAGGTATACTGTTTTAAATACTGTGGGTGGAGACGACCTACCAGGGACAAGTTGTAGTGGTCACATCTCTGGCACCAAGACGAGACCATCAGCTCAGAAAGAGAGGAGGGAAAAGAGGAGAGGGGATTTGATAGGGGGACAGATAAGAAGTTCTGTGGGAGAGATCAATAATTCCAGATGGTCCGTTGTCTCCCTGGTGCCAGGGTCCAAGATATTTCGGATCAAGTTCTTGGTATTTTCAGGAGGGAGGGTGAGCAGCCAGATGTCATGGTCCATATAGGGACCAATGACACGTGTAGAGTTGGAGTGCTACCACTAGGAGGAGTCAGAGACAGTGTGTAGCATCTTGGGTAGATTCAAGATGGATGCCTCCATATGAGGTCTGGCCTGTGTGTGTTTGACTTAGTGCTGTTTGTTTTAGTTAAAAAATCTATTTGTTTAAAAATAAGCAAAGTCTTTTTATTGATTTAAAAGAAATTTCACATGGTACTAGAACACCAAGAGTATGCATAATGAGTAACAGTCGATATCAGCAGAGAAAATATGAAGAGTTTAAAAATTCCTGATGCTGTAAAATGGATTGGAAATGTCAACCATGAGTAGAGGTTGTTTAAACAAAGATTCATGCTATACCTGCAAATCACTGGAATGGACAGCGAACCGGATACACAGAAGATTGCACTGCTACTTACTATGGCAGGACCTAAAGCTCTCGAGGTTTTAACACATTTATTTTTGCTGAGCCAGAAGACCAGTGCAAATTTGACAAGATTATCAAGAAGTTTGATAAACACTGTTCAAAGAAAAATCAAACCTTTGAGAGGTATGCATTTCTCTTGCACAAACAGCTTTGTTACTTTTTAAAAAAACCCAGACAAAATTAAAAGCAAGAACATGCAATTTTGGATTGGTGCAAGATTCATTGATCCATGATCAAACTGTGCTCAAAATTAATCATAAGAAAGTGAGAGAGATGTTGCTGCGAGAACAATGCTTACCTTAGCTGGAACTGCAAAGGTATGCCACATCAGTGAACTAGCTCTGCAGCATACGAAAGAATTCGATGATAGTGTAAAAGCCAGTGAAAATGAAGGCATAGTGTAGCCACAGTATCTGGACACACATACAAATAAAATATGAGATACAGGAAACAACAAAAAGATGGTGAGACATTCAATTGTAAAAGATGTGGTACTAAACATGCACCAAAACAATGCCCAGTTTACGAGAAAGTTTGTAATAAGTGCAAAGGGTGGAATCACTATGCAAAGCAGTGTTTTTCCAAAGGGAAACAAGACAGAAGTAAAAGTGTGCATACTATAGAAGAAACTGCTCTCAGTGATACACTTTTCATGGCCATGGTAGTGCCCAAAGTGAACAGTAGCAAACAGGATAAATGCACTAAATATTATTACATACAAATGGAATAAATATTCCTTTCAAGTTGGACATGAGGCAAAGGTCAATTTGATCTTTGAGCACGATATCAGAGCAAAGAAGATAAAGCCATACATCCTTGCAAATCCTGTCGAGCTCAAAGTCTACAATGGACAGAGCATCGACATGAAAGGTTTATGTAAACTCAAGGTGAAAGTTAAAGAGCACCACCTCAAGTACACAGTAGTCATAGATGGTCATTTCCAGACATTTTCAAGGGGTTTGGAGTTCTACCATTCACCTATAAGATACAGTTAAAGGAGGACACACAGCCAGTAGTTAATGCCCCAAGGTGGGTTCCAGTGCCACCAAAAGAAAAGGTCAAGTAGGAACTCATCCGAATGACAGCACTCAGGGACATATAGTGGAGAAGCCTTCAGAATGATTGAATTTAGTGGTGTATGTCAAAAAGAAGAACGGTGACCTATGTGTGAGCATGGACCCAAAAAACATGAATACCAATTTAGAGGGAACATTATCAGATTCCAACCAGGGATGAAATTACAAGTGAGATGGTCAGTGCAAAGTTTTTTCACTAAATTGGATGCACATCAGGCTTCTGGCAAATAAAACTGCATAATGATAGGACAAAATACTGTACATTTAATACACTGTTTGACTGATACTGTCTGAGGATGCCTTTTGGCATTTTCTTAGCTTCGGAAATGTTCAACATCATAGAAGGCATGATGGGGTACGTGTGCACATGGATGACATAATCCTATGGGGATTGCCACAAAAGCAACACAAGGAGAGGCTCATGAAAGAGCTACATCGCATCCAGAAGTATGGATTAAAGTTAAACAGAGAAAAAAATGTCAGTTTGGTGTGAAGGAAATCATATTTCTGGGAGATAAACTGTCAGCCAGGTGTGGAGCCAGATATGAGCAAGGTGAAAGCATTTTAGAGATGCCCAGACCCACTGACAGAAAATAATATTGAGAATGCTGAGAATTATCAATTTCAAAAATTCATATCAAACCTGTCTTCCAAAACAATGTGCCTCAGGAAGTTGTTACAGGACAAATGTGAATTCAAGTGGAAAAACAACCATGAGGAAGAATGGGGATGACTGAAGGCCATTCTAACTACAGAACCAGTGCTTTTGATTTCCTTTGATGCATCCAGAAGGACAAAAATATGTACGGATGCTTCAAAAGATGGAATAGGTGCCGTACTACTTCAGGCTGTAGGAGAAGATTAAAGGACAGTAGTATATGCATCAAGGACAATGACAACATCGGAATTTTGATCTGCACAGATCGAGAACGAGTGTCTAGGTCTGATCTATGGACACAAGAAATTCTACAGCTATGTGTATGGTCTACCAACATTCGTGGCAGAGACATACCACAAGCCATTAATTGTGATAATCAAGAAAAATCTCAGTGAAATGTTGCTGAGAATCAAAAGTCTCATGATGAAGCAACAACATTACGATTTCGAATCAGTGTACGCAGCAGGGAAACATTGTGTTAGCTGATGTGTTATCCAGGGCAATGACAATGAGAGTTCCACAGAGATAGATGTGAATATCCATGTGAATCTGATCACTGAATCTCTTCCCGTATTTGACATGAAGTCCAAGCAGATCACAGCTTAAACAGAAAAGGACACTGTTCTGCAGAAGGTCATGAAGAATCTGAATAAATGATGGTCAAGAAGTGAATGTCAGCCATATTACAACATCAGAGCTGAGCTGAATGTTGTCAATGGGCTTCTACTCAGAAAAGAGCAGAAATGTCATTCCTCAATCACTGAGACAAGAGATACTGAAAAGGGTACATGAGGAGCACCTTGAAAAATGCAAGAGGAGGGCCAGAATTGCTGTTTATTGGCCAGGGATAAATGCTGACATTGACAGAATGGTTTCAAGTGAGACCTGTTTGAAGCATCAAGCAAAGCAGAACCGTGGCAGAAGGTTGGGAATGATTTGTTTCACATGGATGGAAAGAATTACTTGCTGGTTATTAATTTAACATATCAAGGAAAGGGGATGTAGTGATAAAGTTCTACCACCAGCAGGAGTCAGAAATGGAGCGTGTGGCATCTGGGGAATGTTGCATCTTGAGAATGCTGTTGGATGCCTCAACATGAGGTTGACCTGTGTGCATTATGTCTTAGCGCTGTTTTCTTTAGTTAATAAATCTAGTTGTTTAAAAGAACCCAAGTTTCTTTATTGTAATAAAAGAAACATCACAACTTGGGCAGGAAGGATGAGGAGGTCCTGCAAAGAGAGTTTAGAGAGTTAGGTGCAAAATTGAAGGACAGGACCACTAGGGTTGCGATCTCAGGAATGCTACCTGTTCCACTGAGGCTAGAAATAGGAAGTTAATGCAGCTAAATACATGGATAAAGAGATGGTGCAGGTGGGATGGCTTCAAGTTTCTGGACAATTGGGCTCTGTTCCAGGAAAGGTGGGACCTGTTCCGACCAGACGGTTTGCACCTGAACTGGAATGAGACTAGCATCCTTACAGGTAGGTTTGCTAGTGCTGCTCTGCTGTGGGGGGGGGGGGGGAGGGGGGGTGGGTGGGGGGGGTTTAAAAACTAGATTGGCAGGGGGATGGGCTCCTGATTGTTATAGTAGATAGTGAGTGGGAGGTGGATAAAGGTCATACAAAGACTTAATGTAGGAACAGAAATCAAAGGTTTGTTTGGGATAGACATGTTCTCAGGTGTATTTATTTCAATGCAAGAACTATTGTTGGAAAGACAGATGATCTTAGGGTATGGATTAACATATAGGATTACATTATTGCTATTAGTGAGACTTGGTTGCGGGAGGGGTAGGACTGGCAGCTCAATGTTCTGGGGTTCCGTTACTTCAGACGTGATAAGAGGGGGAGGAATGGCATTGCTAGTTAGGGAAAACATCACAGAGGGATTGTCTACAGAGGCCATATGGGTGGAGCTGAGGAATGGGAAAGGTGTGACCATACTGATAGGGTTGTATTATAGATCACCCAATAGTCAGAGAGAATAAGAGGAGCAAATCTGTAGAGAGATAGCAAAATTTAACTTTCCACATATTGACTGGGACATCCATTCTGTAAAAGGGATGGATAGCTTGGAGTTGTCAAATGTGTTCAGGAAAGTTTTCTATATCTATCTAGATAGAGGTACCAACAAGAGAGGATGCAATACTTGATCTCCTATTTGGGAACCAGACAGAACTAGACGGTCAGGTGACAGAAGTATGTGTAGGCAAACATTTTGGGTCCAGTGACCATAATGCCATTAGTTTCAATTTTAATTATGGATAAAAATACATCTGTTCCTCGAGTTGAGATTCTAAATTAGACAAAGGCCAATTTTGTGGAAATGGGAAAGGATCTAGGAAGAGTGGATTGGGATGTTGTTTTCTGGCAGGGATGTGTTCAGTAAGTTGAGGGCCTTCAAAGATGAAATTTTGATAGTGCAGAGTTTGCATGTTCCCATCAGGATTAAAGGCAAAGTTCACAGGCATAGGGAACCTTGGTTTTCAAGAGATATTAACAATCTGATAAAGAGGAAGAGAGAAGTGTAGAGCAAGTTAGAGACAACAATGAGCAAATGAGGTACTAGAAGAGTACAGAAAACACAAGAAGATCCGGAAGGCAAAAAGGAGACATGAGGTTGCTTTGGCAGACAATGTGAAGGTAATCCCAAAGGGTTTCCACAAGCATATTAAGAGTAAAAGGATAGTAAAGGACAAAATTGGTCCTCTAGAGGAACAGAGTGCTCAACTATGTATGGAGCCTCACATAATAGGGGAGAACTTGAACAGTTTTTTCTATCAGTACTTACTCAGGAAACTGGCATAGTGCATAAGGAAGGAAGGGAAACAAGCAGAAGTGTCAAGGAACATATGGAGATTGAGGAAAAGGTTCTTGCTGCCTTTCAGCAAATAAAGGTCAAATATGATATTCCCTTGGACCTTGAGGGAGACTAGTGTCGAAATTGCAGGGAAAATGTCAGATATATTCAAAATGTCCTGAGCCATGGGTGAGGTGCCAGAGGATTGGAAGGTAACTCAGGTTGTCCCGTTGTTTAAAAAAAGGCTCCAAAAGTAATCCTGGAAATTATAGGTTGGTGAGACTGAAGTCAGTAGTAGGTAAATTATTAGAAGGAGTTCTGAGAGATAGGATATATAGGTATTTGGACAACCATGGGCTGATTAAGGACAGTCAGCATAGCTCTGTGCATGGTAGGTCATGTTTAACCAATCTTGTAAAGTTTTTTGAGGAGATTACCAATAAAGTAGATGGAGGAAAGGCTGTGGATGTTGACTACATAGAAATTAGTAAATCCTTTGACAAATTTCCACATGGGAGGTTAGTTCAGAAGGTTAAGGCATTAAGTATCCATGGAGAGGTTGTAAACTGGATTCAAAATTAGCTGTGTGGGAGAAAACAGAGTGGTAGTGGATAGTTGCTTCTCAGACTGGAGGCCTGTGATTATGGTGTGCCTCATGTATCCATGCCGGGACCATTGCTGTTCGTTGTCTATATCAATGACCTGGATGATAATGTGGTGAATTGGATCAGCAAGTTTGCTGATGACATTGAGATTGGAGGCATTGTGGACAGGTGAGGAAGGCTTTCAAACCTTGCAGAAGGATCTGGACCAACGATAAAAATGGGCCAGAAAAAGGAAGATGGAATTTAGTGCAGACAAGTGTGAGGTGATGCATTTTGGAAGGAAAAACCAAGGTATGACATATGTAGTAAATAGTAGGGCACTGAGGAGTGCAGAGGAACAAAGGGATCTGGGAATACAGATACACAATTCCCTGAAAGTGGTGTTACAGGTAGACCGATTTGTAAAGGAATCTTTTAGCATCTTGTCCTTCATAAATCAAAGTATTGAGTACAGGAATTGAGATGTTATGGTGAGGTTGTATAAAATATTGGTGAGGCCAAATTTGGAGTATAGTGTGCAATTCTGGTTACTAAACTACAAGAAGGACATCAGTAAGATCGAAAAAGTGGAGAGAAGCTTTACTAGGATATTGCCGGGTATTCAGGAGTTGAGTTACAGGGGAAAGATTAAACAAGTTGGGACTTTATACCTTAAAGCATAAAATAATGAAGGGAGATTTGATAGAGGTTTACAAAATTATGAGGGGAATAGACAGAGTAAATGTGAGTAGGTTCTTTCCACTTAGATTGGGAGAGATAAATCGAAGAGGACATGACTTTAGGGTGAAAGGTGAAAGGTTTAGGGGGAACTTCATTCGGTGTGGTGAAAGTTTGGAATGAGCTGCCATCTGATGTGGTAAATGCGGGCTCAGTCCTCAGTTTCAAGAATAAATTGGATAAATTTATGGATGGGAGAGGCCTGAAGGGTTATGGAATGGGTGCAAGTCAATGGGACTAGAGAAATATTTTGGCACAGATTAGAAGGGCCAAATAATTTGTTTTCTGTGCTGTAGTTTTATATGGTTCTAAGTAAACAGAACATGATGGCTTTCCAAAAGTAAATCTGCATGAGAGCATTGGTCTGGATTTGCATTCCATTTATTGGACTGTCATCTCAATAATGTTTCCACAACAAAATGCAATCTCCTTAACCAATTTCAACATGAAACCACAGTGGGAAAAAAAAGTACAGAAAATAGCGAATAAGCAGATAAGTTTCCTGTAGAATGTCAAAATACCGGAAAAGTTCAGCAAGCCACGAAAAATATTACATGAGAAGATTCTGACAAACGACAGGCTTGTCAATTTTGGGCCTGTTGGTCAACTTAGCATTTATCCAGAATACCACTGCTAATGTATTATCAACAATATCAGAACATACGGACGTGTGGTCACGGATATAATATGTTAACAGTGTCTCTTCCTACAGTTACTTCCATAAATGATGAAACATTCTAACTTCTACTAAATATCAGTTCCAGTAAATACTTCAGGGAACTGTTGCTATTACAATCTTATAAAATTCTCACTTTTATCCAATATACTGTTTTTTGTTGAAATAATACTTGATGACTCCCTTTCCAGTGTACTTACTCACAGGCTCATTAGTTCTGAGCCTGTGTTCCTCCAGAACATCACACAATTTGTCATTTTTACATGCTTTCATGTACATCAGATAAATGGAGTCAAAGTTCATAATACTATCTCCAAAGCATTTTCTCCACTTTGAGCAGTTTGGGGTCAGTGATCTCCAAGAGTTGGTAAGGGTATTGCATTCCCACCTTTCCCTCATGAAGTCTTTTTAATGAGCTTGAAACAGAGGCCTATTTCTCGAATCGGTTGCTAGACATGCAAATATATAGCACGACTTGAGTACAACTAGGATGTTGGTCAAACCACTGCCCTCAATTTTTCACATCTCAAGCTACATTACAAGGATTGGAGAGTTAAAAATGTTGTTTCCTTATTCAAGAAAGAGAGTAAAGATAACCCAGGAAATAACAGACCAGGTGAGTCTTACTTTAATAGTGGACAAGTTGTTGAAGATCCTGGGAGATAGCATCTATAAACATTTAGAGGGAAACAATCTGATTCGTAATAGTCAGCATGGCTTTGTCAAGGGATGGTCGTGAGCCTGAGTGAATTTTTTGAGGATGTAACAAAGCACATTGTTGAAAGTAGAATGGAGATGTAGGGTACATGGATTTAGGCAAGGCATTTGATGGCTCCCCTTAGAAGACTCTTTGAGAAAGTAAGGACGCATGGAGTTCAAGGAGGCCTTGCTTTGCAGATACACAATTGGTTTGCTCTGAGAAGACAGAATGTGGTTGTAGATGCTTTGCATTCTGCATGGATGTCAGTAACCAGTACTGTCCTGTAGGGATCTGTTCTGAGACCCCTCCTCTGTCATTTTTATAAATGACCTGAATGAGGAGTGGAAGGGTGGGTTTGTAAGTTTGCAGATGACATGAAGGTTGCTGCGCTGTGAATAGTCAGGAGGGTTGATAGGATGCAGAGATGGGCTGAGAAGCAGCAGATAAAGTTTAACCCAGAAAAGTGTGAAGTGGTTCCTTTCGATCGGTCAAATTTGAAGGCAGAATGCAATGTTAATGGGAAGACTGAGCAGTATGGAAGAACTGAGATATCTTGGGGTCCATGTCCACAGGAGACTTAAAGCTGCTATACAGTTGATAGTGTTGTTAAGAAGGTGTATGCTGTATTAGCCCTCATTACCTCACTGTTCCTACGTTCCCATGGTTAATGTTGCAGCAATACAAGACCTTAGACCCCACTTGGAATAGTGTGTTCAGTTAACCTCACTGCAGTAACCTATAGTATCCTCATGTGGATGGTATAGAGAGGGTGAAGAGGATGGTGCCTGGATTGGAGAGCATGTCATTATGAGGATCGATTGAGTGAACTTAGTCTTTTCTCTTTAGAGCGATGGAGGATATAGGGTGACCTTATAGAGGTGTACAAGAATGATGAGAGGCATTGATCGCTTTTTCCTTGAACTGAAATGATTAACACAAGGGGGCACAGTTTAAAGGTGTTTGGGATGCAAGAGGTTAAGTTTTTAAAATAAATAAAAACAGAGAGTGTTGGGTGCATGGAAAACACTGCCGCCAATGGTGGTAGAGGCAGGAACAATAGGATCTTTGAAGAGATTATTAGATTGATACATGGTCAGTTATCCAATAGGAAAATTCTAGGCAGTTGAGTAAGTTATTGGGTTGGCACAACACTGTTCTGTGTTCTATGCTCTATCACAACAAAGGAATAATAAAATCAATTATGAAATTTATTTTTGCTTTCAATACACAACATGGCTTTCAATCAATTTAAGGACAGAATGGTCAACACAAAATGTCCGACTATGCATACCTTCCTATGTGCTGTTCAGACCTGTAAAATATGTTGTGGTTGGATTCAATGGCCCAAGTGATAGAGCCTTGGAATGTACTTTGCTGTGAAATTTAGTTTCTTTGAAATGCTGATTCAAATCTTTTTCCTGATGGGCTGCACGATTAATCAATTAATTTACAATCAGCTGTGCCTAATTGACCTTTGATTTTAAACATGCACTTTTAAAAAACAACTAAACATGGATTGTGTGCAGTTACAGATAAATACAATTTATAAACATCTTCAACCACAAGATTAAATAGATTAGAATTCACTTGGTCACTCACATCATATGAGCATCTAATTAGTTTGAAGATATCAACTTCAGGGTATGGATCCCCATCATCACTGAGAAGAGAATGAAGATGAGGGATTGGTGGTAATGTACTGTCCTTGTTTGTCACGCTGTCCAAATACCTAATGAAAAAAAAGTTCATGCCATTAAATCTGAATCACTAAATGAAAACAATGAAAGTGGGCAAAATAAATTAGTATTTAGAGGGACAGACTTCTATTTTCATAACAGGGAATGAGAGTTTGACAATACCCAGTGTTTCAATTTTTATACCTTTTTCAATTCTATTCTTCTAATATACAAAAGTATTTGTGTCCGTCTACAAATGCTGTGATTAGAATGCAATACCCAAACATACTGGAGAACCTCAGCAAGTCACGCAGCACCTATGGGAAGCAAAGGTATATTACCAACATTTTGGACTTGAGCCCTTCATCAAGGTATGAGCAGAAAGCAGACAGGCACCTGAATAAAAAGGTTGGGGGAGGAGGGAATGGCAGGAGCACAGGCAAGATAAAAGCAAGGGTGGGAGGGAAGGAGAAAAAAGCTGAGAGGTAACAAGAGAAAGAGGGGTAGATGAAAGAAAGGAGACAGATAGGGAAAGAAAGAGAGTCAGAAAAGGGATCTAACAGAAACCAGAGAAGTCAATGGTTGGAGAGTGCCACAATGAAATATTAGGTGATATTCCTCCAATTTGTGGGTTGCCTCAGTTTGGCAGTGCATGTAGCCATGGACAGACATATCAGTGTAGGAATGGAGTGTGAAATTGAAATGATTGGCTACTGGGAGGTCCCTATTATTGCAGTGGACTGAGTGAAGGTGCTCAATGAAACAATCTCCCAGTCTGAGTTCAGTCTCTCAAATGTAGAGGAGGCCACAACAGGACCATCAGATACAGTACATGACTCTTTGAGATTCATGCGTTTCTTCACTTGGAATGATGGGTTTGGGGGCCTGAATGGTGCTGAGGGAGAAATTGTGAGCGTGTGTAACATTTCCTGCCATCATGGGGTAAGTGCTGAAAGGGATGAATGGATGAGGGTGTCATGGAGGGAGTGCTACCTACCTGTAAACACAGGAAGTGCTACACCAACTCCTCATCCCTCACCACCATTCAGCCCCCCCTAACATTCCTACGAAGTGAAGCACTTGTGAATCTGCAGTGGTACATCCGGTGCTCCAGTTGTGTCCTCTTCCACATCGGAGAATGGATGCAGACTGAGAGATCATTTAGTTAAGCACCTTTACTCTGTCTGTTGCAATGATAGGAACCTCCCAGTGGCCAATTATTTCAATTCTACACCCCATTCCCACACTAACATGGCCCCATGCACTGTGAATCCAAGGTCAACTACAAATTAGAGGAACAACACAAAATATTCGATCTGGGCAATCTCCAACCAGAAGGAATTAACATAGACTCCTCTGGTTTGCATTAGGACCTCCCATGTTCCTCTCTCTCTTTCCTTCCCTATCCATTTCTCCCTGTCTCTTTTCCTCCAGCTCCCCACCCCTTTCCTCTCCATTCAAAGAACTAACCCCCCACCCACTATCGTTTCTCAGCTTTTTTCTCTTCTACCTTCCTACCATTATCCATCTTTGATCTCTTGCCGGTCTGTGCTCCTCCACCTGCCCCTTTCCTTCTCCTCCCCACCTCCTCACTCCACCTTTTTTATTCAGTGTCTGCCTACTTTCTGCTCTTACCTTAATGATGGGCTTAGGCCTGAAATATTGGTTATATGCTTTTGCTTCAAATATACTGAGGCACTCCAACACTTGTGTACATATGCACATTTTTTGTTATTTACATCCAAAATGTTTTTTTTTTAAACCACTGAAAAAGAGTGCACACCCAAAATTAATTTATCCAGCAAGATCCTAGACCAATAAAAGGTGAATATAGTTCTTAAAGAAGTTGGTTTTTAGGCTTACTTTGTCTAAATTATTTTATTCACTCAACTTAATTACAACATTCTTACAAGAAATGGATTTTCAAAATGAGCAATGAAATGAACTCACTTTCCAAGTATAGTCATTGCCTCTCCATCATCTTTGCAGGTCAAAAGTTTATCAATATTAGCATCCAGCACAGCAAGTGCAAGTTGGAAGATCACTTTAATTCCCTCAAAGAAGAAGCAGTCCACAACAACAACAGCACTTTCAAAAGGCATTACACTGAGGAAGAGAGTAAGGAACCAGGAGAGCGAGATGGTGGAGATAACTCCCAAATACTGCATACAGTCATAAAGCTGTGGAACATAATCCCTGGCAAATTCCTCAAACACACCTTGATCCACTAATGCACCTACAAGAAAACAAGCATACTTCTTTGAGTTCACATTAACAAGCACAATATTTAAATGTAATACATTCAATATTTGCTTCCCCATTTTGCATCTACAAATCTGATCTATTTACTCTCTCTTGAAACTTTAAGACTGTGGGTGGAATAACGCATGAGGTGAAAATTGGATCAACCTTACAATGTTTTTCACTTTTGTAGGCAAGGCAAAAGCAAACAAGAATCTGGATCCGTCATGACTCTTCTCGAATTTCAAATTTGTTTAGTGTTTTTATGAAAATATCCTGGACATCCAGTTGGATAGGTAATCACAAAGAACTTACACAGTCAGCACATGGAAGCAAAAAAGATAATTTTTAAATAAACATTTAAAATATTAAATTAAGATTACAACATACTATGTACATATGCTAGCAGAAATGTATTTACAAGTAATGTTGAAATATTCACATGTAGGAATTATAGTACATGTACATAAAATAGTTTGTATCTGGCCATTTTTTCATTGCTCAGCAGTAATTATAGCTACATCCAATAAAAAGCTACTTAGCCAAGAATATATTTAGGATATAGAGCAAAGGCTGGATATTCAAAAATGCTCAAGAAATAGGCCTAATGATTATGTGGCTAAAGATTCAACTGTATAATAATAAATAATTAAACTCAACATTTTCATTGTCACTCATTTAGTTGTCTTCATGTCCTTAGTGAAGTAAATGGCTCTGAATACAAGGACATTTTCATGCTAAACTCAAGTTTGTTCATGGGACCACATTTAGCATAATAAAATACAAATGGAGAAGAAAAGTTAATTGACAGATATCATAATCTTTCTGAGTACATAAGGTTTCAATGTCAGTTACACCATTTAGACTCAATATCTCCTTAATTTCTCAAATTTGAAGAGGTTTAACATGAAAAATTGCACTCTTTATGGTAAACATGTACTTACCAACTACTCTTGTGTTATAGTAGTCTGGCAACATCCGTTCACAGAGTGCCACCAGCAACCAAAATGCTTCCTCCTCTTTTGCATATAGCAGCAATACTGAAGTGACAATGTTCATTGCCTGCAAATCCAGTAGAAAGTTACAAAAGTTTTACAAAATACTCACAGTGATCCAGCATTTTTACACTTTTGCAAATTTAAACAAGTTTACCAGTAAACAGAAATAAGAATTTTACAAGCAATAACCTTCTTTACAACAGATTATTCATTTAGTACTAATGCTTCCCTATTCCTTTTAAGTTTTTAATTCCAAATATTTGTAAGCCCTTCCACTACTCATCTATTGTGGGGAGGGAAGGAAGTGACACCTGGGACCAACTGGAAATAGTGGGAAATAGCAGGACAGCAAGGAGGGCAGAGGTTGGGGAATGCCCAAAGCCTTTATAAATATTTGACGTCTCCGGGCCTAAACAGTGCTGACTTTTAAAAGACTACATTTCTGTAAGAATACCCCATGATGGACATCAATCTCTAAGACATTGTGATTTAAGTTCTCCTGCAACATACCTAAAGGAAATCATATTTATAAAAATGATCAGTTACATTTATCTATGGAGTGATTTAATTGGATTACATGGATTTTTAGTTGCATGTCCCATCTTCCAAAGCAAAAACTGTCTTGATGAAGTATTTCAATTGGAAACATCATTAATTTTTTTTTCTCCCACTGATATTGCTCATCCTGCTGAGCTCCTTCACAGATTATTTTTTTGTTCCAGATTCTAACTCCAAATTGGAAAATGTAATTGAAAAGCTAAAAGTACAGATAGTGGAATTACGAAAATGCTTGTTAATGTCATTTTTCCAGTATTGACCCAAAATATTAACTCTGTTTCTCTGCCCATAGATGTTGTCTGATCTGCTGTGTATTCTAGGATTTTCAGTATTTTCCAGAATAAAGGATAGGCCATTTAGAAAGGAGTTGAGGAAAAACCTTTTCACCCATAGTTGTAGATCTGTGGAATGCTCTGCCTCAGAAGGCAGTGGGGGCCAATTCTCTGGATGCTTTCAAGAAAGAATTAGATAGAGCTCTTAAAGACAGTGGAGTCAAGGGATATGGACAGAAACAGGGTACTGATTGTGGATGATCAGCCAGATCACAGTGAATGGCAGTGCTGGCTTGAAGGGCCGAATGGCCTACTCCTACACCTATTATCTATAAATGAAGGGCATTACACCTGTAATAATACACCATTGATACATTTACTCATTGACTACTGAGAATATTTATTTTCTTCCAAATTCCATCAGCTAATCTTTTTTAAAAATGTTGAAAACTAAACATCATCATCAATTTTGTTCATAACAAAAATACAAAGCTGGAGAAATTCAGCGAGTCACTCAGCATACTTTATATAACAAAGATAAAAATACATAACCAATGTTTCAGGGTGAGCCCTTCATCAAGGTATGAGCAAAATGTAGACAGGCACCTGAATAAAATGGTTGGGGGGGGGTATGGGGGTCGGAAAGAGGATCACAGGCAGAAGGTAATAGGTGGACAAGGGAGGGAGAAAGAATAAAACAGGGGGAGGGGAGATAGCACTGTGAATGTATTGGGAAGGGGGTGGAGAGGTGGCGGGCAGGGGACAGAGGGATGGAAAAGAGAGGGAGAATGGTGAGTGGTCTCGCAGAAACCAGAGAAGTCAATGTTAATGCCATCCCATTCAAGAGTGTCCTGATGGAATATACATGTAGCTCCTCTGATTTACAGGGGCCCTGGTTTGGCAGTGCATCAGGCCATGGGCAGACATGTCAGCATGGGAGTGGGGCACAGACAGAGTGAAGATACTCAGCAAAACGATCTCCCAGTCTGTGTCCAGTCTCTCCACTATAGAGAAGACCACAAGGGGAGCACCGGATGTGAATTACTTCTTCAGATTCACAAGTGTTATTTCACTTGGAAGGACTATTTAGAGCCTGAAATTGTGGTGAGGGAGGAGGTGTGAGTGCAAATATGGCATTGCCTGTGGCCATAGGGGAAAGTGCCAAAGGGAGCAATTAATGGGATGAGTAGTCAAGGGAGACATGGAGGAAGCGGTCCCTTTGGAAGGCGGAGAGGGGAAAATGTGTTCAGTGGTGGGATGATGTTGTAGGTGATGGAAATTGGATGTGGAGGCTGGTGGGATGGTAGGTAAGGAAAAGGACAAGGACAAGGGGGAATCCTGTTTTTGTTGCATCTAGTGGCAGAGGGTATCAGGATAGATGTGTAGGAAATGGAGGAGATGCAGGTAAGTTATGAATTGATGGTCGTAGACAGGAAACCACATTTTTGGAAGAAGGAGGACATCTTGGATTATCTCCAATGGGAGCAGATGCAATGGAGAAATTGAGAGAAAGAATTGAAACCTTGCAAGGGACTAGGTGTGAAGTATAGTCTTATTTTAATATTTTATTTAAAATATAACATCCATGAGAGAGAGAGAGAGAGAGAGAGAGAGAGAGAGAGAGAGAGAGAGAGAGAGAGAGATACACACACATACCACCCATAACCCCTACAATAATACATCCCTCTCCTCCCATTTCTACCCTACATAACCCACCTAACCCCTAATAAAAAAAAGAAAAAAGAACACCAAAACAAAAATTAATAAATCACGGAATAAGGAAACCCTACTACATCCACATCACAATCTTCAAATTTTACAATTAAAAAAATTCAAATATAGGCTCCAAATCGTCTTAAAAATATATTTATCCCTCAAATTATATATTATCTTCTCCAATGAAATACAAGTCCTTAATTCTAAATACCAATCCCTCTAAACTAAGTTCTATCTGATCTTTCCACAAAATTGTTATAAATTTCCTCACCATTGCTAATGCCAGTCTCAAAAAAGCTATTTGAAATTTATCCAATCTATATACCAAGCAAATTCCATTAAAAAAAATTACAAATTAAAAAAAATTTTGAATCTAAAGAAAATTTTATTTTCAAAATATTCTCTAAACAATCCTTAACCAGAGACCAAAAAGACTTAACCTTATCACAAGACCATACTGAATGTAAAAACGTACCTCTATGACCATTATTGAAAAAACAAATCAGAAAAACTCAAATTACATCTTTTTAAGCACTCCGGAGTTAAATTGATGTATAAAATTACAAGTTACAAGTCTATACCAGACATTTCAGAAATAAATTTTTTCTTCCCTCCATCTCGAACCAACATTTCAAATTTCGACTCTTTTGGAAGAAACAAATTCTTCCCAAAAAAATCATACAACATAGATTTAATTTAATAATAACAAAAAAGATTCTGAATTGGTATTTGATATCTTTCTTTCAAATGAAACAAAATAGACCAAATTCATAGCAATTATTTATCATTTTAATCCAATCTGACCCCAAATCTTAAGGTAATTATTAATAATAAAAGGAAAAAGTTTATTCTGATACAAAGGAATATATCTATATATTTTACCTTGCGTACCAATTTCTTTATTTATCCCATCCCAAATATCCATCAAATGAGATAAATTTGGTGATTTATAAGAATTTAATAATTTAACATTCCATTTATAAACAAATTGATCTCCTCTATTCTCACTAATTCTATTTAATTCTATATCCATCCAAGACAAAGGACCTTCAAGATCAAACATTCTATTAATAAATTTTAACTGAGCGGCCTTATAATAATTTGAAAAATTTGGAAGTTGACATTCCCCTAATTCATATTTCCATGTTAACATGAATAGAAACTCTTGCCAATTTATCATTCCATAAAAATTTCCTAACTACTGTATTAAAATCTTTAAAAAACATTTTAGGAATATTACAAGAAAATAGTATGAAAAAAAATACTGAAGACTAGGAAATATATTCATTTTTATATAATTCACTCTACCAACTAAAGTTATCGGTAAGTCTTTCTATTTAATTAAATACTCTTTAATTACAGAAAATAATGACAAATAATTTAAAATATATAAATGATCTATATGTCTATCTACTTTAATACCTAAATACTTAATTTGATCAGTCCATTTAAAACGTGCTACTCCTTTAAAAATAGAATAATCAGCTTCAGACAATGGCATAAGTTCATTTTTATTCCAATTCACTTTACACTTTATTCTCCATATTGTACTAACTTTTCCTGTAAAACCTTCAATGACTTCTGTGGTTCCATTAAATAAATTAACGCATCATCCGCAAACAACCTAATCTTAAATTCATCCAATCCTGTTTTAATACCCTTTATATCCCTTTTCTGTCTTAATTGTGCTAAAGGTTCAATCACCAATGCAAATGATGCTGGTGACATAGGGCAACCCTGTCTTGTAGATCTCTCTAAACAAAAGATTCAGATAAAAGCCCATTTATCATAACTCTAGCTTTTGGTTGTTTATATATTGCCTTAATCCAACTTATAAACATTTGTCCAAACCAAAATTTTTCCAAAACTTTAAATAAAAAAAAACACCATTCTACCCTATCAATGCCTTTTTGGCATCCAATAATAAGACCATTGGTAAGTTAGATTTCTCCCATGAAATATTAATTAAACTAATTTAATTACATTATCAGCAGAATATCTACCCTTAATAAAACCCACTTGATCAATATGAATCAACTTGGGTAAAAATTGTGATAATCTATTTGCCAAGATCTAGTCAAAAGCTTATAATCAACATTTAATAATGAAATTGGCCTATAAGACCCAGGATTTAAAGGGTCTTTATCTTTTTAAAGAATTACTATTATAATAGCCTGTGAAAAAAGATTTTAGTAAAGATTCCTAGCTTGCTGTAAAACTTCAACAAATAATGGAGGTAATCATTTTTGAAATTTCTTATAAAATTCACAGTAAAACCATCCTCTCCTGGAGATCTGCCATTTGCCACTGAATTAAGAACTAACATAATCTCCTTAGAATCTATTGGCTTCTCCAATTATTCCTTAATCCAATCATTCAATATAGGTAAATGCCACTTATTTAAAAAATCTATCTATTTTACTTTGATCTTGCTGCACTTTAGAAGTATATAATTTTTTATAAAATTCCTTAAACTGCTCATTAATATCTTGGGGTTTAAGAAATTTTCAAATTTTTTTTAACTGCCTTTATTGTTCATGATACTTGCTCAGATTCCAATTGCCATGCCAAAATGTTATGTTCCTTTTCCCCAAACTCAATATTATTGCTTAGATCTTTGCAATAAATGTTCAACTCTATAAGTTTATAATGTATTATATTTCAGTT
Organism: Narcine bancroftii; assembly: GCF_036971445.1. Lineage (NCBI taxonomy): Eukaryota > Metazoa > Chordata > Chondrichthyes > Torpediniformes > Narcinidae > Narcine > Narcine bancroftii. The sequence continues at coordinate 143,354,943 of NC_091471.1, read as the reverse complement.
TCTTAGAATCTAATTGTATTTTTTCTCTTTATCAATTTGATTCCTCTGTAACTCTTTTTCCACAATATTTATATCCTTCTCTAACATATCAAACTCAACTAAATATTGTTTTTTGTTTAACTGTAAAACTAATAGTATGACCTCTTAAATACGGTTTTAAAGCATTCCATACTACAAACTTACTATTCACAGAATTTCTATTTATATCTAAAAACTGTTGTATTTGTTCATTAATACATTTACAAAATTCTTCATTTTTTAAATAAAGAATTAAACCTCCAATGATATGTAGAAACCATTTTTTCTGTAAGTGCATATGTCAATAATACCAATGAATGATTTGACAAAATTCTAGGGTAATATTCAGTCAATACTACATTATCCAATAACTGAGCAGACAATTTAAAAAAAAATCAATTCTAGGTTAAGTATCACACCGAGCTGAATGAAAAGAATAGTCTCTCTCTTTCGGGTTTAATTTCCTCCATATATCAATCAAATTAAATTCATTCATCAAAAATATTTTTTTAGTTCTTAGTTCTGGGCATCACCTTACAAGATTTATCAACTAAAGGATCCAAACAATTAAAATCACCCCCTATCATAATTTGCTCATGAGGATATAATAAATTAAGTAAAACATCCTGCATAAATATTCACCAAAGTCCAAGATTCAGAATAAATTTTACAATTAACTAACAAAATTCTATTGACTCATACAGTGATTCCAAAATAAATGGCAAATTTTTATGAACTAAAAGAATTAAAAGAATAGAAAAATTGACCCACCCAGACTCTTTTCAACTTTTGATGTTCAATTTCAGTTAAATGAGTTTCTTGTAAAAATGCAATATCAACTTTTAGTTTCTTAATACAAATTAACACTCTCTTATGTTTAATCATATTATTGAGCCCATTCACTTTAAATGCAGCAAACTTTAAATTAGCCATCTAATTTCATCAGCAGGGTCTCTATCCACATAAAAATTATTAATCCATATCTCCTCAAAAGAATAAAAAAGACAAAAACATACAGAAAAAAACCCCTCTCTCCATCTTAAGTACTAAAAGTACTACTCCCCTTACAAAACAGGTAGTGGCCTAAGCCACTAAGTGAGCGACGGTGTTGGTTGAGCTACAATGAAATTCTGCATCTCTCCAGAACAGAAATAACAAAAATATATAAACAAGAAGTTTAGGTATGATAAGCTTCTTCCAAGTCTCTATTCACTTGTTCATCATCAATCAAGATCTCTTCAGAATCATTTGATTCCTTTATTTTGCATCTCGTCCAGTTGATCTTTCTGTATTTTCTTCTTTTTCTCCTACTGAACACCATTACAATTAACTAACAAAATTCAATCTTAGCAACTTCATTCTATTTGTACCCTTGAGAAGACGAAGAGCGACCTTTTTTAAAGATCGGACAAAGAATTAGCAAAAATCAATTCATCACCATCATCTTCAAAAAACAGATTCATATTCCCCATAAAAAAACTTTTAAAACAGCAGGGGATCTAAAAGCAAATTTGTATCCCTTCTGCCAGAGGACTGTTTTCACCGAATTAAATTCTTTGCATCTTTTAATAATATTTTGGCTAAGATCCACATTAAAAAAAAAGACTCTTCTGTTCTAAACCATCAATGGACCTCCATGTTGCCATGCATTTTGAACTCCCAATCTTAAAATCAATTCTCTATCCTGATACTGTAAACACCTGACCAAAACAGATCGAGGTGGTTGACCAGGCAGAGGTTTCCTTCTAAGTGATCTATGGGCTCTATCCAGTTCCAACCCATTCGGAAACAAATTTGATTCTAAGATATCAGGTATCTATTTTTGAAAAAAATTTACTGGTTCAGAGCCTTCAAAATCTTCTGGCAAACCCACTATCTTTACATCATTCCTCCGGCTCAGATTCTCCAGTGAGTCAAATTTCTTCAGTAAATCACTTTTCTCTATCCTCCATCCAGTAAAAGAATCACCAAAAATATTCAACTTTTCTTGACACTGATTAATATCACAAACACACTCCTCCAGCTTATCTTCCATCTTCTTAACCTTCTCTTGTACTTTATCCACAACTTTTGCATATTTTGCAACATTAGCTTTAACAGTTGCAATATCCTCATCACATTTGGAAGCTTATTATTAACAGAAGTAAAATCCAAAGAAATCTGCTGAGACATTGCTTGGAATTGTTGCTCAAGATAGTCTTTATGTTTAGGTAAATGCCGATCCTGAGCTGCAACAGGTTTTTCTTGCATTTCTTCTTGTTCATTAAATTGAAATTCTTCTTCTGAACTTGACTCTTGAAATTCTTCCATTGCTCCTGCTCCCAGTTCTTCTGCTTCCACCACCGTTACTTTTTTAATATATTTAAAAGGGCATTTCAAAATGAGTTTTTCACAAATCCATTGTGAGAGATGACTACCCACGTCTCTCTCCTACGCCATTAAGCCATGCACCCTCAGGTATGAAGTATAGTCAAGGCAATTGTGGGAGTTGGTAGATCTACAGAAAGTTTGACTGCCAAGATGGAGACAGAGAGAACAAGAATGGGGAGAGTATCTCAGGAGATAAATTAAGTGAATTGGAGGATAGGTGAAAGTTAGCAACAAAGTGAATAAAGTTGAAAAGCTCATCAAGCATTTTGAATGTTAAACCACTACATAATATTTACCTGGCAATATCCAATGTTAGGATTTCGAAAAGCATAGGCAGTAAGTACCCTTCGTAAAGCACCAATTCCCATTTCATTCTGAAATGCTGGATGCTCAGGAAGTGAGCGATGTAAATCCCGCTCTATTTCTTCAGTGGCTAGGTTATACTTTCCAATGGATTTCTCCACCAAATCAGAGTAATATCCAGGATGGGTGGCCATCTCATTAATGGCACCTGAGGTCAGAAGGACATTTTAAATTTATGCTCTACAAACAAACATTCTTTATTCTTCTTCTGTATGCTGTTAAACAAATCTCTATTCCTCAAATTATGTCATTTAAGATGATCATTAAGAACTATAGAAATGGTGGAGAAACAAGGAAGGATAAGCAAGGGAAAATTGAAGACTGTATTTTCCCAATTTGTAAATTGAAGCTCAATTACCATCAAACAATAGTCAAAATGACAAGTGCCAGTTGATCAGATATTAAAGTTGCTGCTAAATATTTGGAATGTGCTTTTGGTCATCCCCTTAGCAATAATTGGGAATATCCTGTAATTAAAACCTAGGTAAATGGTAATGATAATATAATATTAACACTTGCCACTCAAAATCATCCATTGTTGCCATATTTTAACTAATATTCATTTTTTTCCATCCCAATTACCAAGTCACATTATGAACTAGTGCATGCAATTATCTCACAGATACACAATTGGTCTGCATTTTGATAAATACACACCGAAAGCTAAACAGATAGATGCTATTAAAAATGTTTTCAGAGTTTTATTGTGCTTAGTAGAAATAAAATAGTCATCATAATTTAATAAATACTCATATAAGCAACAGTTGGAAAAAATTAGTGAAAGCTTAAACTCAACTCAGCTTAATGTCAATCTGGTATTTTAAAAACACAACAAGATTCTTGTAGAACCAAGTCTTTTGCTTTTACTCACCCGAGAACAACAGCCAAAGCTCCCCTCTCATGCTTTCAGGAATGCCTTTCAGTACAAGCTCCTGTGTCTTCTCTGTGCGATACATGCACACTCCACGCCCATATTCAGCAAAATGAATTTTCCAAGACTGTTCCTTCATTAATTCTTTTGCCTGATTATTGACAAACACAGTATAATTAGAACATTCAAAATTCTAGATAGTACTAAATATGTAGAAAATGAATTTCCGCTATAAAAGGGTAAATTACATCAATATATAAAAACCACAAATTACGCTGGTTATTTTTAGTAGCATTGTGGAGATAAACTTCGACATGAAGTTAGCTACGTAACTGAGCCATCTTTAGATTTACTTAATTGAGTATCTTCATCGGTCACACCTTGCTGCGAATAACCAGTCTCCACTGGCTAAAGAAACAATATTGCTTTGGGAAATACAAGTACAACAAAAAGGTTCACATATTTAGCATTTGTTGGTATTAGATTCAATTTCACTTAAAATATTGTTATGCATTGCCCAAAACACCAAGTGTCACAACTAAACCGTGACTAAAAATAAGTTTTCATCTTGGTTTCTGTAAAACAGAAACATTTATTGTTGCAATATAATGTTCTTTTAACATGCAATTAAGTAAATGATTTCAATCACAATAGATAATGAAGTTAATTATTGTCTTCCAGGAACACACTTTCATGGTGTGGAATGGGGTTATTCTTAAATTTGGAAGCAGGTCTTTGAATGAAAATTTTGTTTGGCCATCATTTTTGGCTGGAATGGTTGCTCCAAGTTCAATTGCTTTAATTAGGAAAGCCCCAATGGAATGAAGAAAACTTTTATATGCACACAAACACATTTTTTTAAAAATCACCTCTTTCCTTGCACACAAGTCGCAAAGTCTAAATTATTCTTTATTACTCATTTTCCAATATTGTGCGCTATGAGATTTAAAATTTTTTTTTAAAGTTCAACAGGTTGTAAAATCTGGATGAACTCAAAATAGGATTTTAATTACAGACTTCAATAAACAGCATGTACCACTTTGGGATTGAACTCTTCAGGTGATTTTCGACGGTACATCGTCATTAGCGTCTGTGTGGCTATCGGAACACTATTGCCATTCAGGCTCAGCTGCCGCTCTCCATTGCTATCAGAGGTGGAACTGAGACTTCTCTGCGGGCTACTCGAAACAATACTGCTTTGTCTTGAAAATACCTGTTAAGCAAATAGTCAAGATTCCGGTGGTAAATCAATCTTGCTGCTTCAAATAAATTTACTCGATTATAATACATTATTTTAAACAAAATAATTTGAATAAACTAGTGTTTTAATGATCCACTACAAAAGTTCTCAGTATAGTTAGCAACGTTTATGTTTATTAAAAGAATGCTCTTCAGCCTTTCACATTTTCTTCACTTTTCATGATCAAAGAGGGAATGATCAAGTTAAAAGTACACTAACCATTGTACTCCACCACCTAAAATGACAGAAGGAGAAGAGAAGGAAATGAACTGACCCAGTATGTAAAAGTAAAAGACACAAATTTCTTGTTTATTTTTATTAAGTGACGACATTGTTTAACGGGTTTAATGTATCATATAGATTGAACTTTGAATAAATGGGGAGGGGGGGTGAGGGAGGGAGGGAAGGGAGGGGGAAAAAAGGGGAGAAAATGACACTATATATTCAAGAGAAAAATGTCTGTATGTATTTTGGTCAGTATGAAAAATAGTGTGAAAAATAAAATTAAAAAAAAAACCATTGTACTAAGTGCAATATTTTGTAAGGAAAAAAGTAAACAGTACTCATCCAATAAAATGAGTTAATTTGATTAGGGCTTGAAGTCAAACTCAGGTGTAGCGGTTTGCTTTCTTTTGTGGGCACCCAAATGTGTTTCCCATCTCCTGGAGAGAGAGTTCCAATTTAAAAGCTTTTCTGAATCTACAGCTAATGAGATTTAAATTCTTAATGCCAAGATTCCTTTCATTTAAAATCTCTACAGCCAAAGTGAAATCAAAAGAAAGTATCTTAATTTAATTTAAAATGACTTTGAACAAAGGAATTAGATTGAAAGTAAACAGTGCTAGCTCACTGAATAAAGTCATTCATATTCAATAAAATAATGCCAAATAGTCCTTCCAAGTGAAGCAACACTTCATCCGTGAAACCATAAGGGTGATTTACTGCATTCGGTGCTCCCAATGAGGCCTTCTTTACATCAGGGAGAGTGGACAGAGATGGGGGGGGGGGGCGCGGGGAAATAAAATCACATTAATGGATTCCTTCAGTCCACTCTGTTCGCTGCTGCAGCAAGCCTCCCAACGACCAACCACTTAAATTTCACACCCAATGACCACATTGATATTTACATGTCTGCCCATGGCCTCGTACTGCCAGGTTGAGGCAACAACATCTGGTGTTCCCTCTCAGCAGTGTTCAACCAGAAAACATTAATACTGACTTTGCCAATTTCCATAAACTCCCTCCCAGTTCTCTCACTTGCCCTCATCCTTTGACTCCCTTTCTCCAGCTCCCCAGCCCCTTCCCTTCCATCAGAGAGCTATCTTTCATAGCCCTCTTCCCCCTCCCCCCTTAATCTCTCAGTTCCTATCTCAACCTCCCCTACCCCACACCTGTATCTACCTAACACATCTCCTCCTCTTCCCCTACCTTATTATTCAGACATCTGCCTTACTTTTGGCTGTCCTGATGAAGGGTATAGGTCCAAAATATTGACCACCTTTTGAGTTTCCCCAGCACTTTTGTGAACTGCCAAAAATATTCCTTACCTTTGCCTCTGACTGGAAGCTCCAGTTCCGTAACAATTTCATGAACATGGCTATATTTTTTCTCTTAAGATATTTAAAAATTTTGAGCATTGAAGGTTTTGAAATGGTGATTTGTTCAACAACTAATTTTGAAATATCCTTACCTTAAAATCAGCTTTAAATATTCTCTTACCTTTCTTTAACTATTTAAGGCAGTAAAAATATTCTAGTTGGTCTGAGTTTCTTAATCTACTTCCAGATTTTGTTTTACATACCTCCTCATCAGAATTGAAACTTCCTATCACTTCTTTGTCAGAATAAATTTTTGATGTTGTTTGTTGCAGAAAGTCAGAAATTCTTTGCACGAGGAAGTCACGATCTTTGAGGTTGGCAAAAAAGAAAGTCATCCTGTTCTTTGTGCTGATAGATAATGGACTTGGAAGCACACTTGAGCTGTCTGCCTTTTCCACAATTGTGACCTAAGGGGAAAAAAACTTCAAGGTATAGTTTGGTTTGTATCAAATAAACTGCTCAAAACACAGTTTTAGGGTGCCATGATTAATGCAGCAGTTAGTGCAATGTGATAACAGTGGCAGCAACGCAAGTTCAAATCCAGCATTGTCAGTAAGGTGTTTGTATGGGTTTCCTGCTCCAGACTCTCCCCCCATCTTTTAAAATATACGGGGACTGTAGGTTAATTGGGGTATTTGGGTGGGACAGGCTCCTAGGGCGGAAGAGCCTGTTACTATGCTGTATGTCCAAATTTTTAAAATGTAAACATGAAACCACCTACTGTTAATATTACTTTTTCAAATCTCTTGCTATTCGTATTTACACTTGTGCCAACACATTTTGAAAAATTCAATTAAGTAATTATATTGTTACTCCCAAGAGCACAACGAAAATATAGATATGTGCAGAATATTTTTCCTCACAGGCATCTTCATGGAGAGAAATGCAGTTTAGAATCAAGGCAAATCTATGGGAGGACAGGATTCATAACAATTATTACTCCTGTTCACGGATTAATTGTGCAATGGTACATCCCAAATACTTTTGGGAGTACATTATCGATTTTGGGCATGCTGACCATGAAATACACCTTAAAATTTTCCTATCATGAACTTTTATGTTTAGATCTAACTTACCTTTGTGATTTCCTGTCATATTTTAAGTCGACTTCAAGCAGACAAAACCATTAAGTGCAACATGTCATTGAAAAATAATTTTCTGCATTTGCACTTGGATGTTTTCCCTGCTGATCTTGGTGCAGGCAGTGAAGAACATGGTGAAAGGTTTCACCAGGAAATGGGATCATGGAAAAGTAGTATCAGGGCAAATGGAATCCATCAATGCAAGCAGACTATTGTTGGACACTGACGCGAGAGGTATCAGAAGGTGAGTACAAACTAAAATTAGTGGAAAAATATTTTTAGGTTAGTTGAACTAACTCAATGTGCCAGTATCATTACACAATTAAACATGCTAAATTCAATAACAGTTAATTTAATGTTTCCCCAACTTTCTATCTGATACAACAAGTCTGAAATTATCTTTGAGTTCAGCTTGAAGTTGTCTATCATAATCCCCACTTTTATTTCAGCAAGCAAACCTTTTGAAAAAATTTGTTGTCCCAGTGTAAGCACGAGGGTTAATTAAACACAGACCTCTCATACAAATCCTGGCAAATTTTGTAAGGGTATTTCACAATGGACGCGCTCTTGAAGTAATAAAGCTTTACATTCAGCATTATAATAAATTCAAAGGCTTTTTTCTTAACACTCTTCTATATCCATATTTACAGCATAAATGGAACAACAACCATACTCTACAACATTATTTTGTTAATAACTTTAGTTTTAATGACAACAGATCATCTTATCTGAAATGCAAAGATAACAATTAGAGGAATATTGAACAAGATTTAGTTGTCTTTCCGTTGACCACATTTCTCGTTTGTAGAATATTATATCCCTAGAATACAATTCTAGCTCTCATGAACATTAGGTTTTGAGCATCAATTAGAATAATAATTTATTAACATGATTTAAACATGTCAACATTCATAACACAGTCATAAGCTGTCACAGTCATCGATCACTAATTTTTATTTTAAAGCTGCAAAAAGTATAGGAGTGGGGAAACCACTCTGTCCCTTTTTCCTCAGAGCTCAACTGAACAAAGAAAGCTTGTCTGTCCACTGCTGAATCTGAAATTATCTCAAAGTGCCCATTATAGCTGCTTGGCTTCTTTTTAAATTTCCATTATCTAAATTGAGGATCACTTTGGATAAATATACATTTCTCAAAAAATAATGAAAGATAAAATAAATAAGATGAACAGTAAAACTACTCAGTTATTTTCTTAAAGAACATATCAAATTACCAAATAGTAAAAGTATCAAGGGTTGTGGGGAGAAGGTAGAGGAGTGGGGCTGAATGGAAGAATGGTTCAACTCATGATGGAATGGCAGAGCAGACTCAACGGGCTGAATGGACTACTGTTCCAATATCTTACGGTCTTAATTTCAAGAAAGCATTGTCCACTTTACAGCATGATTTTGTTCCAGAGCACTAAAATTTTATACGCTAGAGAAAATATTGGTGTGAGAGCAGATCTGAGTCATAATCGATTACTTGCCTGGTTTACAACTTGACAAATGATTCTAACAAAAACAAGTATCAAGAAGAATCCTGCAGAGATTTCTACAAGATAAATATAAATGTACGCACCTCTCTTAGAGGAATAATAAGACTGCACAGATTTTCCTCCTTACTGGTGAAGCAGATGTAATTATTAGACACAAACATCTGACCCACAACATGCATTTTACTGAATGGTGTCCAAAGGGTACAGTCTGTGTGTCCATCCAGACGCTCATCTTTAGGAAGCCGGAATAATGCCCTGTATCGCTCACTTTTTGCCCGAGCATCAAGATCCCTTCAATTTAAAAAAATTGGATTAATTGGTACTCATAACAATAAAATTGCACAATATGATAATAAACAAAATAGGCAATGTTAAAACAATCAGATGTTATCACAGATTGTTAAGAAAACATTTTATGTTCAATATAAATTTTACATTTTCAAATTACTAACCGTTTTAAAACAGAAACTTTTTGAGGAGATTTCTTCTTCAGTCTTGGAAGTGATCTATCTTCCTCAAAGCCTTCATTATCAAGAAGTTGCCTCATGGCAATGTTAGCTAGTTGTTCCATTAGTTTAAAGGTTTCGCCAATATTCAGGAAGACAGAGAATATATATTCACAACATCTTGTGCTTACTTTAATCATTTCAGGAAATAGCAGTGTAGTATTCTTCTCTAGCTGGATAATGTCTGCCCATCGGATGACTAACTTGGCTGGGTGAGAAATGCAGATTGTTTTTTTTGTTCCAAGTCATTGTAACAAGAAGAATGCAACACAAATTTTATTTCTCAAATACTTTCATAGTATTATGAATTGGAGGAAATTAATAAATGTACAAATTATATTCAAGGAAACAGATCTCATTTATAGCTAAGAGCATTTTCAAAAATATCACAACTTCCGTAACATGCATACGATATGAAGTCCCGAAAATCTGAATTCTGTGGCATCAAAAGAGAATTTGCTGTACATGTACAGTTTCACCATTCACTACACTTGTGTAATGTCATAAGACAAGGTCAAAGTGCAACAATATATTCAAGTTTCTAGTTAGCCTTTTAGAACAATAAAAGGCAAAAAAAAATACAATTGCTTTATCAGCAAAACAACTATTGTGTAATTTTCTGGTGGAAAGTTCATCAAAAGTTTTCAAATGAAAAATGGCACTTATGACTTGCTATCTTGACAACAATCACATTATCGTAATTGAGCAAAATATTTTTAAAAATCCTGTCCTAACTTGTCTTAGTCAGTTATTCCATTGAAGAAACATAATTACCTGTGGCACATTAAAATAATGAATATTTTCCATCAATCCTATTGTTAAAAGTTCAAGCAGTTGTTCCAACTTGTACTATACATTTAGTTGGTTCAATAAAAAGATGTGCTCAAAAGGTAGAGAATAAGGGAGAACAATTTAAGGGAGAATAACTGTTAAGTAATATAAATTACAACTTATTTCTCCACCCCTAAATTGAAAATAAACTACTTAAGAATACTTTACCTTCTTTACCCAACAAAAAGGAGTAAAAGCAGAGATGGTTCATACTCAAATACATCCAACCCTGCCGTGGAACCCGACCCTTCCAATAACTGCAAGAATAGTAGTTAACCAGCTTTTCTTCTTCTGGCATTCCAAAGAGTTTTTGAAACTTCAAAATAGCTTCCTTAAACTTATCTGTGTCATCGTCTTCCTTTATATCATTATTTTTATTGTATTCTGCAATTATACCCTAAAATTAAAAACAGACAATAAACAGCATGTTCAGTAAACAGTTACACGATATTAAATGTATGCCACAAACTGATAAGTTGTTTATTTTCCCCCCCCCCACAGCCCATGATTGTTGCAAATACTTTCAAAAAGTACTTCTCATTTATATTAATCTGGATGAAAATGCCAATGATACAAATGTTGGTGGTAATAATGAACAGTGAAAAATATTATCTTACAACATGATCTTGAGTAAGTGAGTCAAGAAATGGCAAATGAAGTTTATTTGGGATAAGTGGAAGGGCAAGGACTCACACAATTAAAGGTAGGGCTCTGGGGAATAGATACCTAGAAAGTGCCACACAGATAGACAGGTGGTGCTTGGCATGTTTGCCTTCATCAGTTAGGGCACTGAGTACAGGAGCTGAGACATCTTATTTGCCTCATGTTAAAGGAGTACAACTAGAAGAGTTGAGTTACAAGGAAAGGCCAGAACTTTTTTTCCCCCCTGAAGCATGGAAGGGAAGAGGAAACCATATAGAAGTATACAAAATTATGAGGGACTCCAATAAGGGGAACAGTCACAGACCTTTCCCCCACTCCCCTGAGAAAAATAATCCAAAGTTAGTTTAAATTTGGAGGGAGGGAGGAGATGTAGTTGTGGATTTAACAGAGGGCTGAGGGGCAATTCCCCTCCCCACCCCATTCACCCACAGGGTGGTGTTGATTTAGAAGGTGCTACCAGAGGAAGAATGTGTGCCCAATTCTGACATTTAAAAGACATTTTGACAGGTATATGAATAGGTAAGGGTTAGAGGTATGTGGGCCAAGTGCAAGCAAATGAGACTAGCTCAGATGGGCAACTTGGTTGGTTTGGACAAGTTGGGCTAAACGACCCATTTCCATGCTATTTGCCTCAGTGATTCTAAAACTCTACTTTTATTCCTGAAAGGAATCAACATATTATCATGCTTTAAAATATTGGATACACTAATATTCTTAGGAATATCATTTCCATCAATCTGATCTGAGACAGCCAAACAAAAGTACGAATGGCTCGACTATCTCAAAAGACCAATGAAATATAACATATTCCTCTTGTCCCTCAACAACCTCTACAGGTGCACCAATAAAATCATACTTGTTGGATGCATCACAGAGTGGTATGGGAAGTGTTCTGATCGAGTTTGGAAGAAACACAGGAAGTAGTGAAAGTAGCTAAGAATATTATGCAAACTTCCCACTCCTTGATGAACTCCATCAACATCTATCCTGACCTAGGAAAGACAGCCAGCATTTTGAAGGAACCATCACACCCTGACACACTCTCTTCTCCTTCCTCCCATTGGGGAGAAAGTTTAAGAGTATGAAAGTTTACATCATCAGACTTAAAGACAGTTTCTTCCCTGCAGCCATCAGGCTCATAAATGAACTTCATAACAGTGCTAACATGCTGCCCTTACTTGACTTTCCTTAGCATTGTAATCCTATTCTTAGTAAACTGCACTCTTTAGACAGTTGTAAGTAATGTTTGAGATTATCAGATTGTTCACAAAGAGCCCGTCTCATTGTACTAGGTTTTTTGTAACAAATGATCTTAAACTTGTTTATGGAATGAGCTGTCAAAGGAAGTAGAAGCATCCTCAACAAATGTATAATTCAATTATAGATAATTTATAGTTCTCAATTTTTTCTGTTTTAACAGTTTTAGATTTCACTAACCTGTATTTTACCCTTAACAAATGTGGTGATATCATTTTCATTCTCAAAGATTGAAAGTGTCTGTAATAGATTATGCTCCATCCATTCCCAATGTTCAGTTATTTCCTTTCTTGAACCGCCTAAGGAAAAAAGGTTGCAAGTACTAAAATCAAATTTATACTCAAATATATTAAAACAATCCTGATGTAAGATCTCAATCTGAAACATCAACCCTCCCTTTGCTTCCACAGATGCTGCCTCACCCGTTCTACTTCCAGCATTTTTTTCTTTTCTTTTTTTATATATTTTTATTGAGTTTAACATAGTAAATGTTGATTACATAATTAATCAATTGTTTACAGGTAAATATATACCAGAGGGAAAGAAAAAAAAACAATGGTTGAACAATAAAATATGTATAGCTACATTAATAGTTACTTATAATATCTCAATCTAGTAATAAGAATAATATATGCAACCATGTTGTATTAAAATAGTAAAAATAAAAATAAAAAACTAAAAAAGAATTAAAAAGAAATAAAAAAAATTAATCTAATATCTTCCCTCTAATCAAGGTTACCTTTTTGGAGAAGAAAAATAAATCAATAATGATGTGGAATCACTGGTGACCAGCGGAGAACAAAGAATTACTGGGACATATAATACTTAGTGACTCTTCCAATTTATTTTTACATTTTATTTTATTAGCACCATTAACAAAATTGGATACAAACTAGAAAATTCTATACATCAAATTCAATACAAGCTTTTTTAAAAAAAAATAATTTTCTCCCCCCCCTCAGAAAAACCCCAAAAACAAGTCAAAGGGGGAAAAGGAAAAAAAGAACAACAGAAAGAGAAAGAATACACTAATTTTTAAACAATACTAGATATTACCTTATGAATAAAGTGTGACCTAATTATTCTAATACTCACAATTACCATTATATCTTTTAAATATGAAGTATATAGTAAAAGAAAACACTATTGTGCAATATATAACACAATCAAAATCTATGTATATATTATAAAAAATGCACAAACAACATTTAATAAAATAAAATTAAATACATTAAGATGTGAACAGGAAGTTACAAAGTTTGAACCAAATTCTACCAACTGACATATTATAATTACTTATAAAGTTATAACACCAATCCTTTGCATATATGGAAACCAAATTTTTTAAAAATTATATTTGTTCTTTAAATTATATGTGATCTTTTCCAAATGCATACAACTTCATATTTCATCTAATACCAAATCCATATCCAATTTCCATGAAACTGCCAGTGAGATCTTTAAAAATTCTTTTTGAAACCAATTTAATTTTAAATCTGGACTAATCCTTGATATATCCCCCAAAGGAAAAAAAACATAGGGTTTCCCGGGCATTTAGCACCTATTATCTGTTGAAGAAAATCTATTAGTCCAAAGAAAGTTCAATTTGGGGCATGTCCATGTAGAATGTAAAAAGGTGTCTATATCCTGTTTATATTGAAAACACTTATGCAAAATATCTGACTTCAATCTATTAAGCTTTTGTGGTGTAATATACAACTGAGCTATGAAATTGTACTGTACCATTTAATATCTAACATTTATTGTATTTTTCATACTATCATAAACATATTTGTGTCCAATTTCTATCATTTATATCTATGCCCAAGTCCATTCCCCACCTTTATTTAGATTTATGAAAATCTTTCTTCTTTACTCCCCTTAGAAGTAATAAATACATAACTGATATAAACTTTTTTTGTATTTGGATTTGATATCATTGTTTCTATTTCATTATCTTCTAATAGTAAATAAGATAACATAACATAACATAACAATTACAGCACGGAAACAGGCCATTAGGCCCTTCTAGTCCGCACCGAACCAAACACCCCTTTCTAGTCCCACCTCCCTGCACAATGCCCATAACCCTCCATCTTCTTCTCATCCATATACCTGTCCAACCTTTTCTTAAATAATACAATTGACTCTGCCGCCACTATTTCTCCCGGAAGATCATTCCACACAGCTACCACTCTCTGAGTAAAGAAGTTCCCCCTCATGTTACCTCTAAACCTCTGCCCCTTAATTCTTAACTCATGTCCTCTTGTTTTAAATTTTCCTCCTCTTAACGGAAATAGTCTATCCACATCCATTCTGTCTATCCCTTTCATAATCTTAAATACTTCTATCAAATCCCCTCTCAACCTTCTACGCTCCAAAGAATAAAGACCCAATCTGTCCAATCTCTCCCCATACTCCAGATGCTTAAACCCAGGCAACATTCTGGTAAACCTTCTCTGCACTCTCTCCACTCTGTTTATATCCTTCCTATAATTAGGCGACCAGAACTGCACACAGAACTCCAAATTAGGCCGCACCAACGTCTTATACAATCTCAACATCACCTCCCAACTCCTATATTCCATGCAATGATTGATAAAGGCCAGCATACTAAAAGCCTTCTTCACCACCCTATTCACGTGAGTTTCTACCTTCAGGGAACGATGTACCGTTACTCCTAAATCTTTCTGCTCTTCTGTATTCCTCAATGCTCTCCCATTTACCACATATGTCCTATTCTGATTCTTCTTACCAAAATGAAGCACCTCACACTTATCAGCATTAAATTCCATCTGCCATTTTTCAGCCCACTTTTCTAAGCAGCCCAAATCCCTCTGCAATCCTTGAAAACCTTCTTCATTATCCACTATTCCACCTAACTTAGTATCGTCTGCATATTTACTAATCCAATTCACCACCCCATCATCTAGATCATTAATGTATATAACGAACAACAATGGGCCCAATACAGATCCTTGAGGCACACCACTGGTCACCGGCCTCCAACCTGACAGACAATTATCCACTACCACTCTCTGGCCTCTCCCTTTCAGCCAATGTTCAATCCATTTGACTATCTTAAAATTTATACCTAAAGACTGCACCTTCCTAACTAACCTTCCATGTGGTACCTTATCGAAGGCCTTACTGAAGTCCATATAGACAACATCCACTGCGCTACCCTCATCCACATTCCTAGTCACCTCTTCAAAAAATTCAATCAGATTGGTCAAACATGACCTTCCTCCCACAAATCCATGTTGAGTGCTCCTGATCAGACCCTGTCTATCCAGATGTTTATAAGTACTATCTCTAAGAATTTTCTCCATTAATTTACCTACCACAGACGTCAAACTTACAGGCCGATAGTTGCCAGGCTTCCTCCTTGAACCCTTTTTAAATAACGGAACCACATTCGCAATGCGCCAATCCTCCGGCACTATCCCCATATCTAATGACATTTGAAAAATTACCGCCAGAGCCTCTGCTATTTCCTCCTTCACTTCTCTCAATGTCCTGGGGAAGATCCCGTCTGGTCCTGGAGACTTATCCACCTTTATATTCTTCAAAAGCCTTAAAACTACACCTTTTGTAATCTCTATATTCCCCATATTTACCCAATTTGCTTTTTTTATCCCACATCTCCCAATATCCTTCTCCTTAGTGAATACCGAAGAAAAGAAACTGTTCAAGATCTCCCCCATTTCTCTAGGTTCCACACACAGTTTTCCACTCTGATTTTCTAAGGGACCAATTTTGTCTCTAGCTTTCCTCTTACCATTAACATATTTGTAGAACTCTTTTGGATTAGTTTTCACCCTGCTTGCCATAGTTTTCTCGTACCTTCTTTTAGCTTTCCTAATTCCTCTCTTAAGATTCCTCTTACATTCAATGTATCTTTCAAACATCTCCTTAACTCCATGCTTCTTATATCTAATGTACGCCTCCCTTTTTCTTCGAACCAAGTTTCCAATATTCCTTGAAAACCACGGCTCTCTCAAACCTTTTGCCCCTCCTTTTAACCTAACAGGAACATAAAGCTTTTGCACTCTCAAAATCTGATCTTTAAAAGACTTCCATCTCTCTACTACATCCTGCTCATAAAACAAATTGTCCCAATGCACACCCTGCAAGTCCTTTCGCATCTCCTCAAATCTAGCTTTTCCCCAATCAAAAACCTCAATCCTTGGCCCTGATTTCTCTCTTTCCATAATGACATTGAAGCTGATGGCATTATGATCACTGGACCCGAAGTGCTCGCCAACACTAACCTCCGTCACTTGACCCATCCCATTTGCCAACAGTAGATCTAACACTGCTCCTTCTCTGGTCGGCACCTCTACATATTGTTGTAAAAAAGTATCTTGCACACATTTTACAAACTCTAACCCATCCATTCCTTTCACAGAATGTGTTTCCCAATCTATATGTGGAAAATTAAAATCTCCCATAATTACAACCCTGTGCTTATCACAAATATCTACTATCTCCCTACAGATTTGCTCCTCTAGGTCTCGGTCCCCTCTGGGTGGTCTATAATACACCCCTACAAGTGTAACCTCTCCTTTCCTACTCCTCAGTTCCACCCAAATAGCCTCTGTGGATGTGCCCTCTAATCTATCCTTCCTAGGCACCGCTGTAATATTTTCCCTGACAAGCAATGCAACCCCACCTCCTCTTGCCCCTCCGACTCTATCACACCTAAAACAACGAAACCCAGGGATATTCAGTTGCCAATCACATCCCTCCTGCGACCATGTCTCACTAATCGCTACCACATCATACTTCCAAGTATCAATCCACACCTTCAGCTCATCCACCTTTTTTACAATACTCCTGGCATTAAAATATATGAATTTCAGGGATTTCCCATTTTTTAATCCCTGTTTTCCCTCATCTTTAAGAACAACATTATTTACTTTTCCTGCCAATTGCCCTTCATCTTCTTCCAGAGCATTTCCCTTCTCTATCACCTGCCCATCCATATTCAAATACTTACTACAAACTTTCATTGTTTGCATTCTAACCTTCTCCTTACTGCTCTGTACTATTTTGTTCCCTCCCCCCAACCATTCTAGTTTAAAGATGTGGTTAATCTTTCTCATAGATAAGCCTTTAATTGATAATATCCAAATATTGTTTTATTTTACATTCCATATTTAGCTTTCATTTGATCAAATGTCATTAAATATCTGCCTTGATAAAGATTAATAAATTTTATTCCTTTTTTTGACCAGTTAATAAAATTTATATTATTCAACGTAAATGGGATCAATTTATTTTGCACCAGTGGCATTCTTACTAATCCATACCCCTTAACTCCCATCAACATATGTACTTATGTCACATTCTGACCAAATTGGTGTGTCTGTTTCTCCAGTTAATACCTCACACTATTTATATAGAAATTCTTCAGATTCTTTTTCACCTATTTTATTCATTTTTATATTAACCCAAGCCACTTTTTCTTATTCCTCAAAGAAAGAAGAAAGAAATCATACTTGGGCTGCTTTATAATAATACTCAAAATTTGGAAGTTGTCGACCTCCTGATTCAAATTTCCAAGTTAATTTTTCCATAGAAATCTTGCTTTTCCACAAGAATTCCCTTAAAATTTTATTTATATCCTTAAAAAAAACTTTTTAGCAATATCGATAGGTAAAGATTGAAATAAATATTGCACCCATGGAAAAATATTCATTTTGATATAATTTACTTGGCCAAGTAATGTAATGGTAAATCAACCAATTTTTAAAAATCCTCTTCCATTTTCTTAATCAATTAATTTTAAAAAGATTCTCCAACTGGTTACCAATTCTAATTCCCAAATATATAATGTTTTTATCCAATTTATAAATGTTTGTCCTAAGCCAAATTTAGCAAGAGTCTTCAAAAGGAAATTTCATTCTACTCTATCAATTGCCTTTTCTGTATCTAAAGCCACTGCTACACTTAAACTTTCTTTCTTTTGAGTTAGGTGATTTAAACTAATCAACCTAGTTGCATTATCTGCTGATTTTTAAAAATAAATCCTGTTAATAATTTTGATTTTAAAAAAATTCCAGCCTATTTGTCAATAATTTAGCCACTATCTTGTAATCCACATTCAATAAAGATATCAGTCTATAGGATGATGGCATTAATGGATCGTTACTTTTTTTGGAATTACCATTATAATTGTTGTCTTAAAAGAATCAGGTGAATTTCCATTTTATTCCATTTGTATTAAAACTTATATAAATACAGGAATTAGCACATCTTTATATTCTTTATAAATTTCTGATGTAAATCCATCTTCACCAGGAGATAGATTGTTTTTGTAAAGAAGCTATAACTCTTCCAATCTCCCATTGTAAGAGATTCTTAATATTTTTTGTTCTTCTATATTTAATTTAGCAAAATTTACTTGAGTTAAAAATCGATCATTTTTATTATCATCCTGCGTAGAATCTGATTTATATAATTTCAATAAAAATTGCTTAATTATTCATATCTTGGGGTTTTTGGATACATGATCTGTCTCATCTCCAGTTGCAATAATAATTTTTGATTCTTGTTCTGTTTTCAATTGCCACGCTAAAACATTATGTGCTTGTTCCCCTAATTCATAATATCTCTGCTTAGTTCTCATAATCATTTTTTCCATTCTATAAGGATTCTTCTTTTTTCTTCTGACCATTGTTTTTGTAATTCCTTTTCTAGATTTGATATTTCTACCTCGAAATTATTGATTTGAGACATATATTCCTTTCTAACTTAAGAAAAACATTATCTCTCCATAGAACAAATTTATTGCATCCCATAGAACAAATTTATTATCCATAGAATCAGCATTAATGTCCAAGGAATGCTATTATACCTCGATCTAAAATTCATATTCTGTTTGTCTTCTAAATATAATGCTAAGAAAAGGAGAATGATCAGATATGAACCCGTTATACCCTACCTTGAAATCTTGCTGATAATAGAAACATATCAATTCTAGAATGTGAATCATGTCTATTAGAATAAAATAAATAGTCCCTTTCTCTCGGATATATCCTTCTCCAAATATCAACCAAATTCAAGTTTTGCATTAATGACAAAGTTATTTTTGCTGCCTTAGATTTCAACACATTCTTTGTAATCTATGTAATATGGGGGTCAAGACAAAAATTTAAATCTCCACCTATTAAAATACTTTCATTAGATTCCCCCATATTTAAAAAGGCTTCTTGCATAAATTTACCATTATCCACTTTTGGTGCATAAATATTAATTAATGTCCACTGTTCAAAAAAAATTGACAATTTATTAATACAAACCTACCAAATGGGTCTAAAATTGTGCTTTGTATTTTAATTAGAAGATTTTTATTCATCAAATTTGCTTCTCCTTTAGCTTTTATATTAAAATGTGATACTACCACCATTCCAGCCCAATCCCTTTTTAATTTTTGATGTCCCTTTTCAATTAAATGTGTTTCTTGAAGAAAAGCAGTATCTATTTTCTTTTTTTTAAAACTTATGTCAGAATTCTCTTTCTCTTTATGGGATATTGAAGCCCATTTATATTAAAACATAAAATTTAATCACAATAATATAACTTTTCGTCTTATAGTGTCTACTCTTTGGGTCATTTCTTGATGCATGCCTGGCAAACTTCCTGCATATTTTTGAGTATGCTCTGGATTCATAAAAAAAATCTACTTGGACCTCCTTGAACAAATACTTTCAAAGTTGCAGGATAAAGCAGAATAAAAAAAGTATATCACTTCTTCCACAGTATATTTTTAATTGGATTGAAACTCTTCCTTTTCTTCAATAATTCAAAGCTTATATCAGGATAAAAGAAATTATTGTTCTCTCCAAATGCTGATGGTGCCTTTCTTTCTTTAGCCTTCTTGGATACAATTCTAAGATTTTTCCTTTAATTGATAATGAAGAAATTTGACATAATAGGCCTCGACTTTTGATCCAGCTGAGGTTTAGGTCTAAGGGCTCTATGAGCTTGCTCAATTCAATCTCGCCTTTAAAATGCTTTTACCCAGAAGTCTGAGGGATCCAGTGCTGTAAAAAAATTGAATAATATCTTCTCCTTCCTCTCATTCTTTCAGGCCAATAATCTTAATATTATTTCTTCGACTAAAAATTTCTAATGAATCCAATTTTTCAGACAATTGCTTATTCATCACCAACACTTGTTCTAATCCTTTATCCACTTTTTTCTCGAAGAAATTTATTTTCCAAATTAATGCTTTGAATTTTTTCTTCGATTTCCTGATGTTTTTCCCGCACCTTTAACAAATTCACATACTTTATTAACTTTAGCCTCTGATCTCCTAATATCATGTCTTATTAACCTTAACTCTTCCATAATCATAACCACTGGGTTTTGAGACTTAGGGATAACTTTAGCTTTCTTCTTTACCCCTTCTTTTCTTCCAACAATTCCTCTGAACCTTGTTCTGCTTCTTCTTCTTCTTCCTCCTCCTCCAATAATTTTCCCTTCTCAGATAGCCTTTTGGACTTCTGGAGAGCTTGTTCATAAAGGGTTTAGAAAGCCACTCTGACAGGACCTCCCATTGTTGCCGACTCCCTCGCACATGTGCAGTCAAGTCACTCCTTTCCCTGACTTGTCCAGGTGTCCCTGTTTTTGCAGGGATGCCGCAGTTCTCTTTGTCCAAAGAGTAGGCTTCACTACAGGTCCCAGCTTCTTCTCTAAGGTAGGCCTTTCTTTTTTCCTCTGGTTGTTTTTCTTCCATCTTCTCTAGAATTTCTTCTGCTTCTTTGTCTTTCCTTGGTGGCATTGCATTTTTTCCTTGACTATTTATAATTTATTCAGATGAATTTCAAGCTTTTCCCTTCACTTTTTTAAAAACATTTTCCTCAGAGGAGCCAGGTTCTCCATCATGTGACGTCCTCCGACTCTTCCGATTATTAAAAAAATTCTAAGAATGGCCCCATAACTTAATAAATTGAAACTTTTTATCTTTAATATTATATTTGAATTTCTCTAAACTTATATAGGGCATTACATCATATAGCCACTGAATATGCATAGGGGAAGAATCTCCTTTCCTCTTCAATAAAATAGCTCGTCTGGTTATCAATGCAGTAAGAGCCAAGACATTTTCTTGAGATGCCAATAAAGGTTCATCTGAGTTTTGAGAAAAAACAAAGAGCAATTAATGGACAGCGTTCTAGGTTAAACTTGAAAATTGTTGATAAAGTTTGAAAAATCCCTTTCAAAGCTTTTTTTTAAATTCCAGATTCCATCATATACAATCTCCTGTCTCTCTATCAAAATAGATTAACATAATTATGTCCATAAAGAATAGACTAAATTTGAAAATGTGGAACAAAGTTTTTATCCAAAGCAAAAAGGGCTATGCTAAGCAAATAATGGCCCTGCCAAGCATTATTTGTATGCACTTTAAATCATACTTGTTTATGTTATTAAGAAGTGCCTATTGAAGATGATCATCTATTTTAATTACTTCCTATTCCAATAAATTTTAACAAAACTGAAATTGTGCTAATACTTAGTAAATCAGATAGAATCTGTAGAGAGAGTGAGTTTGTGAGACTTTCAACCCTAAACATTAAACTATTTGTCTTTCCACAAATGCAGTCTGATCCAAGTGTTTCCAGCATTTTCGGATTTGTTTTAGATTTCCAACATCTGCAGTTTTAATTTTCTAATAATTTTACTTTCTTTGGCTAATCATTACCTGCATTAATCCACAAATTAATGTATCTGTGCAGTATTATAGGAACCATTAATATTTAGTGTTAACCATGTCAGTTCAAACAAAGTTAGTTATAAACATTTTTAACATAAGTCCTACTTCGATTTACTTCTCTTTTAATTTTTCCTTCATCAGTCTTAATTATAACCATATAACCATTTACAGCACGGAAACAGGCCATGTCGGCCCTTCAAGTCCGTACCGGTTCACTTGAACAACTCCACTAGCTCCTCCGCAAACTCCTGAGGAAGCAGAGGCTCTCTTCATGATGCTACCAGTGCGTCTTTGTCATTTTTTCCCTTCAACAACTTCCCTGTTACAGAAAAATATCTTGTGGCATAGAATCAAAGATAAGAATTAAGCCTCCCAAGCCAAAGGGTAGCAGATTAAAGGCATTTTTAAGGAGCCACAAGAGTCTCCAGTTTAAAAAAAACAAATCTTTGAAGAAACTCAGAAGGTTGGACAGAATAAGTAGTGGGATAAGGAATTGTCAGCATTTTGGTTTAAGATTTGCTATGCAAAAAATGATGGAAAGTGCAAGGGGCATATTTTAAAAATCCAGTAGGAGTTTTTTTTTGTGAGTCGTTCAATCAAGAGAATTCAACAGTAGATGCAACTCAAATATAAATTAAATTTTACAAGCAAGCCTTCAAATGAACTTTGGACAGGGAATAATGTTATATTGTGCCCAATGGCAAGTCATCCACATTAGTATAATTTGCATCCATAAAGTGATTCAACTTCCAGAGAAGAGTGATTTAATCTGTGAATTATTGTATTCTATTCCATTCTGGGAGAAAAACAATATTCATGTGCTTAGTATGGTTAGAAGGAAGTATTATGGACCTAAATTTCTAGCCAAGAGCAATTACAGGGATTAATCCATAGTGTTTGTAGAGAATACAAATTGCCAATTTGCACCTGGTAATGTCAAATAAACCAGGACTCTACATTGCTGAAAAAAATGTTCATTAACAGTGATATCTGTCTTGTATATATCAGAACCAGGCTTGATGCTACATAAAATTCAAAACCAGTCTGATAAGAAACAAAAATGGACATCTGTGATTCAATAATACACAACTCATACCTCAATTAAAAACAAAATCACAAATATATCTTGAGATGTTCAAAATTCATCCCCATATGTTCAACAAATATATATTCTCCCTTATGAAATTTCAAAGATTCTAAACTCCTAAGTGAAGAATTTCTTGAAAGTTTCTTTGCTCTGAGGCTATGATCTTTTGGACGAGGAAGGAAAAAATAGAAACCTCCCATTTCCAAATATTTTCATGGAATCTCATTAATCTTCCAGAAAGAACAATTTGAATTGCACCTCAAAAACAGCAAATTTAGCAGAACAGAACTCCCCCTTATGAAACCAAGTGAAAATCTAAATTTTGAGCTGAAATCTCCAGAGTGGGGCTCAAATCAACACAGAACCAAGAGATCCATAATTGGAACCATAGAACATTACATACCAAGAGATCCATAATTGGAACCATAGAACATTACAGCACAGAAATAGGCCTTTCAGTCCTTCTAGTCTGTGCCAAACCATTTTTTCCCTAGTTCCACTAACCTGCACCCAGTCCATAGCCATCCATACTCTCCAATCCATGTACCTGTTCAAATTCCTCTTAAATGCTACAATTGAGCCCGTATTCACCACTTCAGCTGGAAGTTCATTGCACACCCCCACCACTCTCTGAATCAAGAGATTTCCCCCTCATATTCCCCCTAAACCTTTCTCCTTTCACTCTTCACCCAGGTCCTCTGCTTTGTACCTCATCTACCCTCAATGGAAAAAACCTATCTCCATTTACCCTTAATAATTTTAAATCCCATTCATTTTTCTGCACTCCAGGGAATAAAATCCTAACCTGCTTAACCTTTCCCTGTAACTCAGTTCTTGATGTCTGGGCAACATCCTCATAAATCTTCTCTTCATTCTTTCTCTCTTATTGATATCTTTCCTATAGTTAGGTGACCAAAACTGCACACAACACTCCAAATTTGGCATCACTAACGTCTTTACCAGAACATCCCAACTCCTGTACTCAATACTTTGATTTATGAAGGGCAATATGCCAAAAGCTCTCTTTACAACCCTATCAACCTGTGACACCACTTTCAGGGAATTATGTATCTGTATTCCTAGATTCCCCTATTCTACCGCACTCTTCAGTGACCTACTATTTACCTTTCTTGGTTTGTCCTCCAAAATGCAACACCTCACACTTATCTGCATTAAATTCTATCTGCCATTTTTCAGCTAGTCCAGATCCCTCTACAAGCTTTGAGAACCTTCTTCACTGTTCACAACACTTGAAATCTTAATGTCATCTGCATACTTGCTGATTCAATTTACTACATTATCATCCAGATCATTGTTATAGATGACAAACAACAATAGTCCCAGCACTGATTCCTGAGGCACACCACTTGTCATAGGCCTCCAGTCTGAGAAGCAATCATTCACCACTACTCCCTGGCTTCTCCCATCTAGCCATTGTTGAATCCAGTTCACTCCTTCACCATGAATATCTGGCATCTGAACCTTTCTGACTAATCTCCCATGTGGGACCTTGTCAAAGGTCTTACTAAAATCCATGGAGGCAACATCTGCAGCCTTTCCTTCCTTAACTTTCCTGGTAACCTCCTAAAAAAAAACTCTAGAAAGATTGGTTAAACACAACCTACCATACAAAAGCAATGTTGACTATCCCTAATCAGTCTATGGTTATCCAAATAATTGTATATCAGATCTCTTAGAACATCTTCCAATAATTTACCTACTACTGGCATCAGGCTCACCAGCCTGTAATTTCAAGGGCTACTTTTGGAGACTTTTTTTAAACAACGGAATAACATAAGTACCCTCCAATCCTCTGGCACTATAGCACATTTGAAATATTTCTGCCAGAGCCCTTGCAATCTCTACACTAGCCTCCCTCAAGGCCTGAGGGAATATCTTGTCAGGCCTTTGGGGATTCATCAACCCTTATTTGCTTTAAGACACCAAGCACTTACTCCTCTTTAATCTGCATAGATTCCATGCCCTCACTGCTTGTTTTCCTTACTTTCTACAAATCTGTGCCCTTTTCCTATGAATACAGATTTTAAAAATGTTTAAGATCTCCCCCATCTCTTTTGGCTCCAAACAAAGCTGACCACTCTGATCTTCAAGGGGACCAATTTTGTCCCTTACTATCTTTTTGCTCTTAAGATAGCTGTAGATACCCTTAAGATTTACCTTCGCATTGTCTGCCAATGTAACCTCGTATCTTCTTTTTGCCTTCCTAATTTCTTGAGGTTTTTCTTGCATTTTTTAAACTCTTCAAGTACTTCATTTGATCCTTGTTGCCTCCACCTGTTATACACCACTCTCTTCTTCTGAAACAGATCCCCAATATCCCTTGTAAACCAAGGTTCCCTATGCCTTCTAACCTTGCCTTTGATCCTGACAGGAACATACAAACTCTGTACTCTCAAAATTTTACCTTTGAAGGTCCTCCGCTTACTTCATATATCCTTGCCTGAAAACAATTTATCAATTCAAGGATTCTAGATCCTTTCTCATTTCCTCAAAATTTCAATCAGAGGTCCCCAGACCAATCCTTCTCCATAATTAACTTGAAACTAAATGCATTATGATCACTAGACTCAAAATGTTTCCCTACACATACTTCTGTCAACTGTCCGGTCTAATCCCTAATAGGAGATTCAGTATTGCACTTCCTCTAGTTGGTACCTATATATATATTGATTAAGAAACATTTGACAAATTCAAAGCCAGGATAAACAGTCATGCACACTGATTCAGCTGAAGAAACATAAAAGCTGCAGATATTGGAATCCTGAGCAGACAACAAAATGCTGGAGAAACTCAGCAGATTAGACAGTAACCAAGGAGAGGTTGGTCAATATTTCAGGTGTGAATCATTTATAAAGTCTAGAGAGAAGGGGGTGATATCATATGAAAGTAGGTAAAGATGTTGTGGGAGAAATCGAAATGTTTTGATGAAGGAAGAAAATCTGATTCCATAGTCCACTCTTCTCTCCCTACCCAACTATCCACCCCTTAGTCATTTTCCATTGCAATCACAAAAAGTGTAAAACCTGTCCCTATAATCTCCTTTCTCACCTCTATCCAGGGCCACAAATAGATGAAGCAGAATTTCACATGTACCTCAGTTAACCTAATTTAACAGTATTTGGTGTACCTGGTGTGGCCTCCTCTATACTGGTGAGGCCCAACACCAAGATCCATTTATGATCTTCCTGTAGCCAACCATTTTAATTCTCCCAATCATTCCTTCAGCTACATCCATGTCCTTGGCCTCATCCATTATCAGTAGAGGCCAAACATTAAACCTGAGGAACATCAGTCTTAAATGTAACAGCATGAACATTTAATTTTCTAATTTTAGCCTCAAACCCACTCCCATCTGATTCCACTGTTTTAATCTTAACTACTCTTGAAAAAAAAATCCCACTCCTCAGTTTTCTTCCTCCCTTTCCTTAATGTTCCACCTCATTGGCCTCCCCATTTCTTTCTACATTTATATGCATGATATCACATCCCTCCCCCCAATTCGCTCCAGTCTTGTCAATGAGTGTAGACCCAAATGTTGATTGACCATTTCTGCCCATCAATGCAGTTTTTCCTGCCAAGTTCTTCATCTGCTATTGATTTTGCTGTCTCCAGTTTCCAAAAATAAAAGTGGCAGCGCTTCCTCTGGTGTTGACCCGAGAGAGCACGGGATGGAGACAGCACCTCTCTGCAGAATCCTATTGCCCATTTATGTAGCAGATGGCTCCATCTCCAGGGTTTAAAATCCCTGTTAAAAGGAGCTGACTGTGTTTTATTTTAAAAATCCTGCAACCACTGATGTCAGTGCCCAAGATGACTGCATCTGTGCTAGGCAGCATACCAGGTGTGCAGACTCTGAGGTCCAGAGAAATGGCACAGGGCATCAGATATGGGAGAACAGCCCCCGTTTAGAAGCATGGGAAATAACCCACAGGAAGGTGACCAAAGTTGTGGACTAGTGATGGGCTTAGTGGTTAAAGAACTCAGAAGCTGCGGGCTGCTGGTGACTTGTGGTTGAAGGATTCACACAGGCTACGGACGACTTGCAGTCAAAAGACCCACACAGGCAGCAGGTTGCTGGGGACTGGCTTATGAGAACCAGGTATTGGAACTGGGACGTGAAAGAGTACAGAGGGTAAGAAAGAGCTCCTGAAGGGCCTCGGGCTCTGAAGGCTTCCTGCTCATATTGGAGGTTTGGACCTGGAGCTTGGGCTGCCAATGGTTTGAATGGGAATCTGTGCAGCTGCAGATGCTGTGGGAGCACTGGAGGCAAATCCACAGACATTCTGCATCTCTGAAAATACTTTATTTTGCTTCCTTCTCTTATGCCCATGGCAACACTTTACCTTATGGCAGACAAAAGTAGAAATACATTATGTATATTACATTTTTATTTATTATTACAGGACAATAAAAGTAACCTTGAACCTTAAAGATGCAGGAGATTGTCTTTTTTTTTACATCAACTGTATTTAATCATAGGACAAGCCTCTCACTTAAAAAAAATATTATGAAAATAGCTGTTCTAAAAAGCCAAGTATAAACTTAAAAAGAATTATATGACAGAGACCAATATGCCCAAAATATCTGTACATATCAAACAGGAGCTCTCCATTCTAATCTCACCTTTCAACCCTTGATCCACAGATGTGTAAATCATAGCTTTTCAAGCACACATCCAATTACTATTTAAATTCAAGGGTTTCTGGCTCTACAATTCTTTTAGGTGAAATTCCTGACCCCTATTACATTCTGGGTGAAATCATTTATTTTCCATATTATTCCTCTAATTCTTGCTTTAAATACATGCCATTGCATTTAAAATACTCTATTCCCTTCACCACCCCACACCAGGGTATGAGACCTTCCTATTTATTCTCTCTCCAGTAAGCATAGAATGATTTTCTGTAATCTTCCTTTATGTAAGCCCTCCATCCTAGATGTTAGATGCCTCAAGAACAAACACATCAATTCAAATTCATATTTGCCTGTTACACTTCACTGATACCTTCTTACCCAGTTGCTTAACCAGTCTATGCCTCTTTACAGGCTCTGTTCACATTTCTCACACTTCATTATGCTCATCTCTGATGTTTATGCTATTAATGTAATTTTAAATATTTTGTTGCCATGCTCCAAAAATTTTTTCTTCATTGCTATGTTGAACATAATCTAAAGTCCTCAAGAGGTGAAAGCTTTTTTTAAATAAAAACTAGGTATTCATTACATTATAATGCTCATTATAAATTATCCATATATGTCTGAGCTTTGAAAAAAACTTTCATCAAAAATATTGTTCTATTTATAGCTTCATATCCATAAAAATAATTTTCCTTTCTTAAAAAAAATTAAAATGACCACATTAGACTAGTATGCCCTTGTTCTACAACTTACCACATGCAATTGTCCAGTACACCAGGGATTCAGGAGTTTGGTAAAGGATTCTATATGGTGCAACTCGAGCATTGGAGTCCAACACAACATCAAGTGTCCCCACAAGCAACCCTGCATTTGAAGTTCCAAAGAAAAATTACATATAGGTGATTAGAAAGATAATTTCTGTAACAATGACTAAAATGCATTGCTTTTAATAATATACACATTGTATATTTCAACTGTAAAAAGAACATTTTAAGATTTAGAAATGATCCATAATTGCAAAGAAACATTATTAAACTGTCTTCATATATTATGGTAAATAAAAAGTGCAAATGAAAAAAAGTGAAAAACATTCTCAATGCTTCTTTTCAACAAAGTGGTTGGATAAAATCTACTCCCATTAAAATTTGCAAATGAACTTAATACCATCTGAGTGTAAGCATGGCTTCATACAATTGTTTTCTCTTTAAACAAAACCACTCCCAAATTTGCAGAATTTCAATAACTAAAAGGAGAAAATAATGAAAAATATATTAGCAGATTTAGAAAGATATACAATTATGAACATTTTAATTTAAGAATAATTGAAAGTGGCATTACAAGCATTTTTCATTTTAATAATCTTTAGCCAGAGTGCCCAAGGTGACTTTACCACTTGCCACAAAATGTCCGATGAACACTATGACCATGAAGACCTGGGAGTGATACTGGCCATTGTCCCAGGTAACCTCCCACACAGAAGGAAGACAGGGAATTCTTGCGGAAACGCCGGCCTGCTCCAATGACACAGGGCCCTGACGTCAGCGCCTGGGGCCCATATAAGTGCGATGGCCAGAACAATAAACCAGTCCCGATTCCAAGGCTTAGGTGTGCATGTCGTTCTTCTCCATGCTTGAGTAACGCAAATGCTACATTGGTGACTCCAACAGATCCAACCGGCAGTTGGACCTGAAGATGACAGATCAAGCGGAGCCAGTGTGATGGAATACTTGGAAATGCTTTTGGGAGATAAATTGGTAAAATTAAGAGTGGTTACATATTTTAAAACAGATCTTATTTGAAATACTGAACAATTCATATTCAGTGACTTTACAGAAAATATGGAGAATGATATGCACATTTCACAAGTAGGTGCTAATTGAAACAATATCATGAAATGAATAGACCATTGTCTTGGAGTCAAGTCGTCTGTGTTGGACATTTTTACAAGACTTCTGACCTCTCTGCAAGGTGCTCACTCAAAGGTCATTGAGAGGTTTGTTTACCTAAAACAACAGATGGAAGCAGAAGATGGACTCCTATTGTTTGCTGGAGAAGGAGGTGATTTTGCAAATGAGAAAGAGAAGGACATGTGGCTGGCAGTTGGAACAAGACAGGCTGGAAGAGCTATCTGTCTGATGTTTCTCTTGGAATAAGTGAAACAGAAAGGAACTAGGTGATAGCCTGAAAGAAAGATTATCATCTGCACACCACCGCTGATGTTACCCACTACTTCTATGTCGTGAGTACTCTTGATCAAGATACAAGACAAGGGTTGTAGATTTTCTACAGCAGCATCCAGAGCAAGGCAAATACGCAGTATTCAAAGACCTGTTAACCCACACATTCAGGCTCTCCCAACATGAGCATGCCACCCGATTGCTGCATATGGACAGGGCCCCGTCCAGCCTAATGAGCAAGATGCTCACTCTAACCAAGGGCCGAAAGTCTTGCCTGCTCTACGAGCAGATCTTTCTGGTGTAGCTGCCCGAGGATATCAGACTCTTGCTCACAGACGAGGACTTCAGCAACTCTTGGAAGGTCGCTCCCCAGGCAGGCATGCTCTGCAGAGTGAAGGAGGAGATCACTGACGTCGTAGACCACATCAGCAAGCCCCATGAATAGCCCTCTGGGAAACCAAGACCAGCAGAGAGTTAAGTTAATACCCTAGAACAATTCTGTTATCATCTTAAGTGAAGGGGTGTAGAGGCCCGTCGATGCCACCCTCCCTATGGGTTTTCGGGAAACGTCCTGGCTAACCATCATTGATGGCTGCTGCAGTTGGCCCAAGTGATAGCTTCCTGTACGTCTGGGACTCCTTGTCGGGTATGCATTCCCTGGTCAACACTGTCGCCGAGATAAGCGTCCTACCACCTCCCCACCCACCACCCCCCCAAGGCCTCGACACCCACAATGCCAAACAGAGCCCAGCACTGAGGAAAGCCAAAAGCTCCTCCATTTTGACTTTTAGTACCCGAACCATTCCCCTTCGATTTGGGAACAGTCACTTTACATCAACCTTCACCCTTGCAGCAGTGGCGCAACTGCTGCTGGGGGTCGACTTCCTTTATGCCCACTGTTTGCTTGTCAACCTCAAAGGATGGAGTTTGCTGCACACCAGAACTTTTCAGACTACTTCTGGGGGAAGCCAAACTACCCATTCCCCATTTTGACTCTATAATGCTTTCAGACAATAAATTTGCCCGCATCCTGGCAGAGTTCCCCTCAATAGTGGCGCGACTGTTCTCTGTGGCTGAGGCAAAGCACAGGGTAAGGCACCACATTCTGACCGAGGGTCACCTGCTCCATGCCAGGGCACACTGACTCCATCCCGAAATGCATAGCTTAGCGAAGGAAGAATTTAAGAAAATGGAGGAGCTGGAGATTGTATGGCGCTCTGACAGTCCCTGGGCCTCCCCCCTCCACATGGTGCCTAAAACAGCTAGAAGGTGGAGGCCATTTAGTGATTACCATCATCTCAATGAGGCCATCACACCTGGCAGATATCCCGTGCCCCACATCCAAGACCTTGCTGCCAACCTGCACCAGTGTTTTCCAAGGTGGACCTCATCTGGGGGTACCACCTAATCCCAGTTTGCCCAGGACATCCCCAAGACCACAATTATAACCCCTTTTGGCTTGTTTGAATTCCTCCGCATGCCCTTCGGTCTAAAGAAGCTGCAAGCATATGCCGTCCACCTGAGACAACTGTACATCCAGTTGAGTGAGCTCGGGCTGACAATTAACTCTGCGAAGTGCCAATTCGGTCTGGACACCATTGACTTTCTGAGGCACAGGATAAACAGACAAGGGGGTACACCCCTCCCAAAAAAGGTCAAGGTGTTCTGGCACTTTGCCAAGCACAGTAAAAGGGCTACAGGAATATGCCAGTATGATAAGCATTTACTACAGGTTCATACTGGCAGCGTCACACATCATGCACCCCCTCTTCACTTTGATGGTGAGCAAGTCAAAGGACATTACTTGGGATGATGAGTCTTTGAAGGCTTTCCAGAACACCAAAGACACGCTGGCCAACGCCACCCTCCTTGTGCACCCCAGACTGGCGGCACCTACCGCCCTGCCAGTCAATGCCTCCAACACAGCAGTAATGGGCATACCGGAATAGCTCACTGAAGGCCAGTGGCAATCCTTTTTCAGCATGCACCTTCACCACCCTCCCTCCCCCACCAGAGGTCAAATATAGCACTTTCAGCCAAAAGCTATTGGCATTATCTGATGTTAAGACATTTCTGTTACTTTTTGGAAGGTCAGCAATTCAAGGTCTTCAACGATCACAAGCCACTGAACTTCGCCTTCCATAAGGCATCAAACCCGTGGTCAGCCTGACAACAGAGACACTTGTCCTATGTGGCCGAATTTACCATGGACATACAGCAGATTGCAAGGAAAAGCAACATGGTAGCCAATGCTCTGTTACGCCCTGCGATCAAATTGGTACAAACCCAGTCCAGGGGTTCAACTACCTGGCCATAGCAAAGTGCAGCAGCAGGACCCAGAGACCCTGCACAAAGGACAGCCATCTCCAGTTTCATGGTAAAAGATGTCTTTGTTGGCCCAGGTAACCTGACACTGCTGTGATGTCTCGAACGGCAGCCCTCGCCACATCGTTCCAGCCGCATGGAGGTGCCAAGTTTTCGATGCCATCCATATCCTAGCGCCTCCTGGAATCTGAGCCACAGTCAAGATAATGGCTAGGAGGTTTGTTTAGCATAGCCTCCATGAGCAGGTCAGCCAGTGGGCCAATACCTGGATGATCCGCCAGTCCTCCAAAGTGCAGATTTACATGATGGTGCCCACACAGATCTTTGAATCAGCATGGTGCAAGTTCAGCCACATACATATTAACATGTGGGGCTGTTACCAGTTTCCCAAGAGGTGAGATACCTCCCGATTAATAGTTGGCTGCTCCACGAGGTGGCCTGAGGCAGTCTTGCTGGCTGATACCACCACAGAAACTAGCGCCAAGGAACTCATTGGCACGTGGGTGTCTGGAATCAGGGTCCCAGAGCACCTGACCTTGGACAGGAGTGGAGGCACAATTCACCTCGGGGCTCTGGGCTGTGCTGGCTAACTTTCTGGGGGTGCAGGTCCACCACATCACAGCATATCACCCTTCGGCCAATGGGTTAGTGGAGTGTTTCCATGGGCACCTAAACTTAGTCTTGATGGCCCGATGGGTGGACAAACTGCCTTGGGTCCTGTTAGAAATTCATACTGCGCTGAAGGAGGACTTCAATGCCTTGGCAGCAGAGATGGTCTATGGCGCACCTTTAATCATTCCAGGGGAGTTCCTGGCCCCCAATAAACACCTGGAAAATCACGGAGTAACCTTTGAGAACTTACGACGAAAACTAGGGTCCCTGGTCCCATGGCAATCCCCACCACATGTCCAACCCAAACATAACATTCCCAGGGACTTAAAGACTTGTCAGTACATAGTTGTGAGAAGGGGTACCCACAGGCCACACCTACACTGACTCTACAAGGTCATCAGGAATAATGACTCCACCATTGTCCTCGACATCAGTGGTAAGGAGAAGATGTTTACCATCAACTGCCTGAAACCAGGATATCTGGACTATAATGAGCTGGTCTCCACTCCTCTCCTCTTCAAGGGACAGACCACCCAAGTCACAGACAATGGCCCGATCGCCAGTTCTAAGGGGGGGGGGGGGGTTGTGGAGCGGCCTGCACATGGACCGGCCCACAAAATGGCCAATAAACACAGCAACTGCGCAGACCTGGGGGTGACACCAACCATCGTCCCAAGCGACCTCCCGCAAGAGAAGATGGGGAACTATGGCAGGATCGCCGGCCAATCCCAGGCCAGCACGCCGATGCTGATCCATCTATCAACATGCAATTGCTCATGTAACACATTATTCACTAAAGCTCTAGATTCATGCCCTCTTTAACCTTACACAGCTAAACCTTTAACAATTGTAAAAATTCCAATATTGACAGGGACACTTGCTTTTAGTAGCTCTTGGATTTCAGAGTCTTGATAAAAGTCTCCGACCCGAATGATTGACTGACTATTTCTATCCATGGATGCTGCCTGGCCCACCATGTCTCTCCACCTTCTCTTTCTTTATTCAAGATTTCAGTAACTACAGTTGTGTTCTCTGCAACAAGGCAAGCACTTTGGTCTTTATGATATTTAGTTGGAGGTTGAAATTTCTGCTCATCTATCATTGGATACAAGACAAGCAGCATGGCAACGCAAGATAGTGGGATACATTGAAAAATTATAGAAAGGAGCGTGGGTGCAATCAGTGCACACTTTGAACTTTGTCAAACAATATAAATTTGGTATTGCCAAGGAATGGAAATCAAAATCTTTCATTGACCTCTCTTCCAAGGACTTCAGAATTGATAGTGCAAAAAAAAAAAGGGAAAGAGAAATTGTAATTTTGGGACAGTTGCTGAAAGAGGAGCTGTTGAGTGTCAGGAACCAGCTGGAGGAGAGTACATTTAAAAAGGGAGTAGAGAGAAAGTTAAGGGTTAAACAGAATAGAGATTAGTAGGAGGTGACAAATAAACAGAGGGGTAACTCTAATGGAGCAGCCAATGTGTGAGTGGCTCAGAGTAGGAGTGGGACACGGGCTTTGGCTCATGAGGCTTCGGTGAGCAGAGGCTGAGGATGAGCTTGTGATACCAGCCCATGTAATAATTTTGTATTTGCTTAGGAAGAGTTGATGGAGACAGTAGCTAGGGCAGTGGAATGCTCCAATCACAGGATGTGGGAAATCTGGGACAGAACAATTGTCCCTGATGACTATACCTGCAGGAGGTGCATCCACCTAGGTGACAGAGTTAGGGAACTGGAGTTGGAGTTGGATGAATTTTGGATTATTCGGGAGGCAGAGGCAGTGATAGAGAAAAGCTTTAGGAAGACAGTCACTCCCAAAAGTAAGGAGGCAGGTGACTGTTAGGAGATGGAAGGGAAATAAGCAGAAAGTGCAGAGCACTTCCGTGACCTTTCCCCTCAACAATAAGGATAATGTTTGGGGGAGGCGGGGGGAACGATCAACCAGGAACAAGTTGTGGTGGTTATGTCCATGGTGCAGAGGCTGGGCCCTTGGTTTAGAAAGGAAGGGGGAAAGAAGAGGAGAGCTATGGTGATTGGGGACTTGTTGGTTACACAAGTGGTTCTGTGAACAAAATCAAGACTCCCAGATGGTATGTTACCTCCCAGGTGCCAGGGTCAGGGAAAGTAGCCAGATGTTGTGGTGCACATGAGGACCAATGGCATAGATGGGAGTAGTGATGGCGTCCTGAAGAGGGAGTTAGGCAAGTTTAAAAAAAAGGCTGGTAATATTGGGATTACTGTCTGTGCCATGCGCCAGAGAGGGTAGGAATAGGAAGTTGTGGTAGATGAATGTGTGGCTGAAGAGTTGTTGCAGGGGTCAGATTTGTGGATTATTCTGGGGAAGGTCTGACCTGTACAAAAAGAATGGGCTGCACCTGAATTGGAAAGGGACCAATATCCTGGCATCTAGGTTTGCTTAAGCTGTTGGGGAGGGTTTCAACTAGTTTGGCAGGGAGTGGGAAACCAGAATATAAGTGCAGAGATTAGGCCAGAGGTCAAAAGTATGATGCTATATGTTCTGAGTTTGTGAGGAAGGACAGGCAGGAAACAAAACATACATGTGGCCAGTTAGAGGGTTTGAAATGTGTTTATTTCAACGCTAGGAGTATTAGGAATAAAGAGGATGAACTTAAGAGTATGGATCAGTACTTGGAGCTATGATGTTGTGGCCATTACCGAGACATGGTTTGAGAAAAGGCAGGATTAGCTGATGCAGGTAAGAGATGATTTTGGGGGGGGGGGGGGTGGGGGGGAAAGGTAAGAGTGGCATTACTGGTCAGGGATAGTGTCATGGCTATAGAAAGGGTGGAGGCTACAGAGGGAGTGTCCACTGAGTCTGTGTGGGTGGAAGCCCGAAATAGGAAGGGAACAATCACTGTGCTGGGAGTAGTCTATAGGCCCCCAAATAGTCCTCAGGACACAGAGGAACAGATAAACAGGCAGATTTTGGAATGGTGCAGAAAATGCAGGCTTGGACTTGTGGGTGATTTCAACTTCCCTAATATTGACTGGCACCTCCTGACTGCAAGAGGGATAGATGGGGTTGAATTTGACAAGTGTGTCAAAGGATTCCTGTCAGTATGTAGACCAGCCAAAGAGAGGAGAGGCCTGAAGTGCCAGTTGATGAAGTAGACAAAGACAATATGGTCAAACAATAATCATGGCTTTTATTAGCAGAAACTCATGGTACAATAATGAAAGAAAATAGATGCATATACAGTTATATCCAAGGGGAATGTCCTTAACAGTAGAGATAATGCACAGCCAATGTTAGTTCAGCAAGGCTGGCCAGAGGGGAGACAGGCAGCTTGGCAGACATTCACCAAAAGGCCATACTGGATCTAATTCTGGATAATGAACCTGGTCAGGTGGCAGAGCTCTTGGTGAGGGAGCATTTGGTGAGAGTGACCACAACTCCTCGAGCTTTAGCATAGCTATAAAGATAAAAATAGACAAAATGGGAAAAATACTTAATTGGGGAATGGCTTATTATGATGTGATGAGGCAGTAACTAGTGCGAGTAAATTGGAAACAGATGTTCAAGGGTGAAAGCACAGAACTAATGTGGAGAAAGTTTAGGGACCACTTGTACTGGGTTCAGGATAGGTTTGTCCCACTGGGACAAGGAAAAGATGTAGGAAAAGAGAATCAGGAAAGACTCATGAGAAGTATATGGTAGCTCGGAAGGAGCTTAAGAAAGGACTTAGGAGAGCTCAAAGGGGGCATGAAAAG
This sequence comes from Narcine bancroftii, assembly GCF_036971445.1. Taxonomy (NCBI): domain Eukaryota; kingdom Metazoa; phylum Chordata; class Chondrichthyes; order Torpediniformes; family Narcinidae; genus Narcine; species Narcine bancroftii. Next base: position 143,318,331 of record NC_091471.1, on the reverse strand, counting down.
GCCTTGGCATAAAGGATTTAAGGAGAATACCAAGGTGTTCTATGCATTTGTAAAGGACAAAAGGATGATGAGAATGAAGATGGGCCCATTAAAGGAGGCAACATGTGCCTAGTTGGGGAAGTCCTATATGAATACTTTGCTCAGTTTTCACAAGAGAATGGTGAGGATGAAATAGAACAGACTGATGTGCTGGTCAATATTGAGATTAAGGAAGAGGAAGGGTTGGATATTCTTTAAAAACATCAAGATTGACAAATTCCTGGAGCTGAATGTGATATACAACAGGCTGCTGTGGAATGAGATAGCTGGGGCAATAGCTATGATCTTTGATTCCTCTTTGGCCACAGGGGAGATGCCGGGAGTTGAAGAATAGCAAACGTAAGTCCCTTGTTTAAAAATGGTAATAGGGAGAATCCTGGGAATTATAGATTGGTGAGTTTTGCATTAATGGTGTGCAAAATATTGGAGAGGATTCTTAGGATAGGATCTATGAGCATTTGGAAAAGTGCAGTCTGCTCAAGGATAGTCAGCATGGCTTTGTGAAGGGAAGGTCATGCCTCACAAGCCTAATTGAGTTCTTTGAGAGGTAACAAAAACAAATTGATGAGGGTAGGGTGGTACATGGATTTTAGTAAGGTATATGACAAGGTCACCCATGAGAGACTCACTCAGAAAGTCATGAGGCATGGAATCCATGAAACTTTGGCTGTGTGACTAAAAAATTGGCTTGCAGGTAGAAAGCAGAGAGTAGTAATGGAAAGAAAGTATTCTGCCTGGAGGTCAGTGACTAGTGGAGTACTGCAAGGATCGGTTCTGGGACCCCAAATGACCTGGATGAAGCTGTGGCAGGATGGTTCAGTAAGTTTGAGGATGACACAAAGGATGGAAAAGTTGTGAATGGAGATGAAAGTTGTCAAAGGTTACAAGATATAGACAGGATCCAGAGTTGGGCAGAAAAGTGGCAGATGGCGATAATCTGGCTAAGTATGAGGTGATGCATTTTGGAAGGTGAAACCAGAAAACTGAGTACAGGGTTAATGGTTAGGTATCGAAGAATGTGGATGAACAGAGGAACCTTGGGGTCACTGCACAGGTTGATAAGATAGTTTTATTGGTCAGCAGAGACCAGAAGGGTCAAATGGCCTGTTTTTCTGTGCTGTAACATTCTATGGCCTGGAAGATGCTGGGCTTCATTAATAGGGAGATTGAGTCCAGGAGTTGAGAGGTCATGTTGAAACTCTACAAATCTCTGGTGAGACCACACTTAGTAATATTGTGTTCAGTTCTGGTCACCTCATTACAAGAAGGATGTGAAAGCTTTGGAGAGGGTGCAGAGGAGATCTACGAGAATGTTACCTAGATTGGCAAATAAGTCTTATGAGACAAGGTTAGTAGAGCTGGGACATTTTTCTTTGAAGCATAGTAGGATGAGAGAAGACTTAAGAGAGGTCAACAAGATTATGAGAGGCATAGATGGGGTAGACAGCCAGCACCTGTTTCCCTGGGCAGTATTAGCAAACACCAAAGGACATATCTACAAAGTGAAGGGGACAAAGTTTAGGGGAGACATCAGGGGTGCCTGGAATACCTTTCCAGGGATGGTGGTGGAAGCTGAAACATTAGGGGCATTTAAGAGTCTCTTAGACAGGCACATGGATGGAAGAAAAATAGAAGGTTACGGGGTATGGAGGGTTTAGTACTTTTATTTAAGGAATATATGAGTCAGCACAACAGAGGGCTGAAGGGTCTGTATTGTGCTGTAGTGTTCTATGGTCTAAAGCATTGCAGGTTGTGAGTAGCTAAGAACAGAATCAGGTGAGGGAAGCCTTCTCAGGCTGGTGGAAAAATTGCAATACCTTTTTCAAATGAAGCACTCTGTCAAGAATATTCAAGACAAAGTTCATCATATTACACATGATTTGTGACTTTCATGAGACCTACTGAAGAAAGTAAACGAGAAAAAATTCAACCTTGCTATTTCCTTTACAGTTGCTGTTTGATCTGAGAACTTGCAACATTTTCTACATTTAAAAATCTTAAGATTAACCAGCAACATCTGCATTATGAAATTTTTTTTCTAAATCATGAGATAAAAGTAGTTTTATCATGGCGATATTCTAGAAGGTAGGCAAATGGACTTTTGCAGAGAAATGAACAACTTGAAACAAGCTGAAAAGTTTGTTCCAAAGTCTATGACAGCAAACAGATTTTCTAGGCAAAAATGTTTAAAATAAGGAATGCAAGAGAGGCAAGCACTGCTAAATATTCAAGAGCCAATATTCAATTTTCCATGCATTCTGAAGTCAACAAAAAATAAATAAATTACAACTTCCAGGTCCTCAATGAAAATGCATTTATATCAATGGTTCTCAGCCTTTTTCTTTCCACCCATATACCACCTTAAGCAATCCCTATGCCATTAATGCTCTGTGATTAGTAAGGGATTGCTTAAGGTGGTATGTGGGTGGAAAGAAAAAGGTTGAAAACCACTGATCAGATACATTCAATTCCATTAGCACGACTAGTAAACATACGTCATCTGACCGCACAGCTCTCGGGCATAATTATTGGTTGAGCACTGATAGTTTCCCAAGAAAACCACAGGCCACAGCACCTGGCCAATAACAAATTGAAAGTTGCCCACTAAAAGTTTTAAAATTGAGACAATGATTAACTTGAAACTGACAAAAGTCAACCAATCTGGGGTGTCTGATGAATCAGATGAGGCCAGTTAAGCAATGTTGCCAACAGGGAAAGCTGTTACCTCACTTCTCCAATGATGTGGATTTGATTCTGGTGATGTCTATATGAGTTTATCAATTAGTTGCCTGCTACAAGTTACCCCTAATGTAGAAGGATGGCAGGAAATCAGGGGATTGTTAATATGCACATGACAGAGAATAGACTACAGGGAAATAAGTGGAGAGAACAGAATTTGTGATTGCTTTGAATTGGTATAAACCCAATGGGCCAAATACATGTCATAAGGAGAGATGAGAATTACATTCCCAAAGTGTAGATTGTCAGTGGCTGGTCAGCCAGAACTATATGGAAATAGTCAAGGTTGGAAGTAACAAAGGCAAAACCAAGTCAGCTAATATTACAAAGCTGGAAATCAGCCTTAATAAAATGCATCAGAATTTGTCAAAGTGGCCAAGAAACAGTCCAAATTTTATCAACTTCAGAATAAAACTTGATCCACAAACTATGGAGAATAGTCTCTGCTATACTGCCACCTAGGGATAATGTCCAACTTTATATTAGAAGTCTGTCATCAGTTAAAGACCATGAAACTATTCTTTTAAATTTGAGGCCAAATTTTTCAATGGCCTGAAACCAAGCAAAACACCAAGATCAGGTTCTTGATTGTCAAGCTTGGAAGTAACAAAGGCAAAATGAAGTCAGCTAATGTTACAAAGCTGGAAATCAGCCTTAATAAAATGCATCAGAATTTGTCAAAATTGCCAAGAAACAGTTCAAATTTTATCAACTTCAAAGAGGGAAAACTTGATCCACAATCTATGCAGAATAATGAATATGAATGATGAATTCCTCTTTAATTTGGAGATTAATTAAATCCTGACCCAGAATTTAGCACACTCCATCCAAAATGTCTCTTCTGAGAACTCTTGTACGAGTCAGCTACTATAATCACAACTGTAGAGCAAGTAATAAACAGTAAATCAAAAACATTAATAAACTAATTTCTCACCTTTTACCCTTCTAGTCACATCATCTTTGTCATTTCTGAGTGCAACAAAATGATCCCATCATCAGTCACATCTTCAACTCTCCTTTCTGCTTTCCACAGCAACTACTCTCTCCTTTACTACCGTTTGCTCATTCCTACCCAACCATTACCACCACCCCTCTTCCCCACCCACTCCCACCCCAACCCCTGAGCCCTGTCCCAAGGCCATTTTTCCTGCAACCAGAACAAGAGCAACACTCATCCCTGCATCTCCTCCCTCATTACCTCTATGTCAGCAAATATTCCCATGCACCTCCAACTTCTATTGTATTTGGCGCTCTCAATGTGGCCTCTTCTAAGTCAGTATGACCAAAAGCAGATGGCAAACATTTTGCAGAACACCAATACCTGAGCTCTGTCCACAATGACCATCTAGGCTCATGGTCATAGACTATCCCCAAGTCAACCTATTTGTCCCTCAGCCTTTCCACACTAGCAGAGCAAGGGCAAACGCAAGTCACGTTCTATGTGGGTAGCCTACAAATTGGGTGTAGAGGAGTAGGGCAGTGGGCTATGAAATTTTCCAATTTCAGGTAACCAACATTTCCATGCTGCACCTGAATCTCCTCTCCTGACAGGTTAAGGCTGACCATCATCCACACTTTTCCAACTGAATCTCCTATCTTTTCCCCCATCAGTCCTCTCTGATTTGGTTCCATTTATTGCCTTCCTCCTTCAACATATTCCTGCATGTGCTGCCTATTGCAACTCCACTTTTCACCTTCCAGCGGTTTCCACAAGATCAGAATTTATTGTTATAAACATGTCACAAAATTTGTTATTTTTACAACAGTATTGAAGGTGCAAATATTTCTATAAATTATATATTTTTTTAAAAGGTGTAAACAAAAGAAAGTGAAGTAGTTTCTGAGTTTCATTGTTCATTCATAAATCTGATGACAGAGGAGATGAAGCTGGTTTTGTACCATTAGGTGCTTGACTTCAGGTTCCTCCTTCCTGATGGTAACAGTGTGAAGAGGGCATGGCTTGGGTGGTGAGGGTCATTGATGAGAGACTGCTTTCTTAAGACACTGGATCTTGTAGAGTTCCACAATGGAGTGAAGACTGATGCCCATAGTGACACTGGCTGAGTTCACAACTCTCTGTAGACTTTTGCTGCACTGTGCATTGGCACCTCCATACCAGACAGTGATACAAATGATCAGAATGCTCTCTACTATATACCTGTAGAAATTTTTTTGGTGACATACCAAATCTCCTCACCAAGTATAGCCGCTGGCGAGTCTTCCATGCATTCCATTGATGTAAAGGTCCTAGGGTGGATCTTCAGAGATGGTGACACCCAGAAATATGAAGTTCTTAACCCTTTCCACTCGATGAGGACTGCTTAGTGTTTTCTTGATTTTCCCCTTCTGAAGTCCACAATCATTCCTTAGCTTTGCTAATGTTGAGTGCAAGGTTGCTGTTTTGACATCACTCAATGAGCTGATCTCTCACTCCTATACACTTCCTCATTCCCATCTGTGATTCTGCTGATGACCATGATGCCATTGGCAATTTTATAGATGGCATTTCAATTTTGCCTATCCACACAATCATGGGTGTAGAGGAGTAGGGCAGGGGGCTATGCACTCATCATTGAAGTGCACTTGTGTTGATTGTCAATGAGGAGGATACTTTGCTTCCGATTTGTACTGACTGTGGTCTTCTGAGAAAAGTCCAGGATCCAGTTGAAAAGTTGCAGCTCTATCCTTACCTGCTGGTTCCATTTCATACTTTTTAACCCCTCTCATTATGTGTCTCTACTTAACACTCACCAGCCACTGTCTCCACTCCTCTCCTCCTGGCTCATCTGTCCATCCTCCTTCCTCAACTGGTTCCACCTATTGCCTGCAGATCTCATCCCACCCCACTCTCTCACCTCTCCAAGGGCTATCTCCTCTCTACACTTTCAGTTCCGATCATGGTACTGACCCAAATGTTAACTATCCTTAACATGCATGTTGCTCAATCCACTGAGTTCCTCCAGAAATAGTTTTTTTTCCCCTCTCAAGAAATACAAAATCTTGCTCATAAGATTTCATACTTCATTCACATCAGAATTTCCTTAATGCTGAATGAGTTATGCATCCTAATATTTTAGACATAGTTGTCAGAACAAGTAAGCCTGTGGTTCCAATTTACAGGTGTTTGAAAAAAGGCTATGACAATGTTTGAATTACAGCCACATTATCTTTGGTAAAGTTAAATTTATTGCATTAACATTTATTACATTTTAATTCAACTCACAAATGTTCCTACTTTTTAAAGATTATATCTACCCAGACACGTATGCAAATAAACAAAATGTAAATGTAGATACACCATGCTAATTACTGCTAACCTTTGCTGGTGGAACAGTAAATATTAATCAAGTTAATAAATAAAAGACATGTCTAGGGAACATGATCTTCAAAATAAATTACAATTGTTTGCCCTATCACTTGCATTTACCTGAAAACTATTAATCATCTGTCACATTCCTAGCTCGGCAAGTTTCAATCTTAAAATAACCAAGTTATCCTGACCAATATGAAACAAAAAATCAGCCAAATTATTTGGACTAAAAGTTGTTTAAAGTATATTCACATAATTTTCTGTCTAGTCCTGATCTTGCTTTATCAATTCATCAACAAAGTAAACAAATCACAAAGAATAGCAAATGCACATAATTCTTTGGCTTGGCTTCGCGGATGAAGATTTATGGAGGGGGTAAATGTCCACGTCTGCTGCAGGCTCGTTGGTGACTGACAAGTCCGATGCGGGACAGGCAGGCACGGTTGCAGCGGTTGCAAGGGAAAATTGGTTGATTGGGGTTGGGTGTTGGGTTTTTCATATCTGAACATCCAGAGGCAGATTTTTCAACTCAAAAAGCTTCAACCTATAATACACTCACCCTGCTGCAAAATATAAACAAATGTGAGAAAACATTGACAAGCTTTTTGCTTTGGATCTTTTCCCTTTCAAATAAAGTTAGTTTTAGCCTTTCAAAATCAGTGATGTCAATGACATAGGAAGAATTAAGATTTTTGTTTGAGCAAGAGGCAAGATTTATTTAAAGACAAAAAAAATTACAAATTATAATTACCAAATAACTCAAAAATTTAAAATAAATAATGTGTGACCTTTATGTAAAAAATAACACCATCTGGAAATTGTCCATTTTACAGATCATTTTCAGGATGCTTCAGTGAAGAAAATGTTAGAGATATTGGCTGATTGAAAGATGGAATTTGAATTTAGCAGTCTAGCTAGAGGTGTCTGCCTTTGCAAGTCTCCAATCTGTAAGATGGTCAATACAAATTTTCTTGGGATGGTAAATGTAAAAATGTCCCATAAATGCTTTCTTATTTAAATAATTTAATGTGGAAAGTTTAGAGAGAATTGTGTCTGAATTTTATTAAAGGTGACATGGAATACCTAAAGCAGAAGAATTCTAATCAACATTTATTTCTCTAAACACATGTTCACAAAAATCTTTTGGTTTATAATTATTTACGTGGGAAAAAGACAATTTCCAATTGTTTTTAGTGACTAGTGGAGTGCCACAGGGATCTTTGCTGGAGTCTCAGTAATTTAACATCGACATTGACAATTTGGATGAAGGGACAATGTGTTTTCCACATTTGTAGATGACCCAAAAATAAATGGGTTAGCAAGTTGCGAGGAATATCAAGTGACTCTTTCACCAAGAAAGAACTGAATATGCAGTGCCCTCCATAATGATTGGGACAAAGACTTTTTTCCCCTCTTTATTTGCTCCTGTCCTCTACAGTTTAATCAAACAATTCACGTGTAATTAAAGCACACATACCAGATTTTATTCAAGGTTATTTGTATACATTTTGAATTGACCATGTATGAATAACAGTACTTTATGCACCGTAATGTTTGGGTCATTTGGCTTCACAGGTGTTTGTGAGTACTCAGGTATATTTAATTGCTTCATTGGTGCAGGTATAAGAAAGCTAGGCCTGCTTCTAAGCTTTTGATCACCTTTGGAGTCAGTAGTTACTATTTTTCAACAGGAAGACCAGAGTTGTGCCAATGAAAGTCAAAGAAGCCATTATGAGGCTAAAAACAAGAACAGTAAGATACATCACCCAAACTTTAGGATTACCAAAATCAACAGTTTGGAACATCATTAAGAAGAATGAGTGTACTGGTAAAATCAGTAATCGCAAAGGGACTGGTATTCCAAGGAAGATCTCCACTACTAATGAGAGAAGAATTCTCATCATAATGAATAAAAATTCCCAAATGCAAGCCCCACAAATCAGTAACACTCTTCAGGAGGCAGGTATGGATATGTCAATGCTGCAAGATCCAAACCATGGCAAAGATGGTATTCTTTGGATCTTGTGTAGTTCTTTTACACGTCCATGCCTGTATCACTCTGATACAGGTTAATCATCATCTCAACTGTCCTCAAGACCTTTTTCCAAACTCTTAATATACTTCTTGGCAAACTGTAATCTGGTCATTCTTTCTGTGGCGAACTAGTAGTCTGCATCTTGCAGTGAAGTCTCTGCATTTCTTTTCATGAAGTCTTCTGTAGATAGCAAACAATGACACTCCCACTCCTGCCTCCTAAAGAGGGTTTCTAATCTGTCGGACATACATGTGGGGAATTTTCTACATTATGATAAGAATCTTCAGTCATCAGCAGTGGAGCTTTTCCTTGGAATATCAGTCCTTTAGCGATTACTGAGCTCACCAGTACGCTCTTTCTTCATAATTATCGCAAATATCTTCCTTTATAGTCACTTAGAGAGATTAGAATGCCGTTGTTGTTTATGACTCGCTCAAATAAATCCAGACTAAACTTGTGTTTTCCATGGTTTATTAAACCTTCTGTTACCACATTATTACAAGCCATAAAAAAATTGTTATACAATTAAACATTAACATGGTCAATAAAAGTTTAATCTTTGCAGAACAAAAGAAATCCAAAACTGACGATTAATCTTAAATACAGAGACAGACCTTGGCGAAGACGACATTTCTATGGAGAGACTTAAGGAATGTAAACAAGATCTACACACACTGTTTGTAGAATCTGCTTGCAACTTGCATTTTAACACTTACAATATGGGCCCCTAATTATTATATCTAAAAAAAATTAAACATATCAGTTAAATATTCAAAAGAAAGTGAAAAATCAAAGCTTTTTGCTAATTGTAAAAGACAAATTTCAGTAATTGATCTGTTCAGAAAACCAGTTTTAGTCTTAATTTGAATGATGCACAAGTCCTATTTTGTCCTAGATTTTTTAAACATTTTTAAAAATATTTTATTTTTCACACAATAAACCATACTGACTAAAATACATAGACATTTTTCTCTTGAATATATAGTGTCATTTTCTCCCCTTTTCCCCCCTCCCTTCCCTCCCTCCCTCCCTCTCCCCCCCCTTCCAATTTATTCAAAGTTCAATCTATAAGATACATTAAATCCATTAAACAATGTCATCACTTAATAAAATAAACAAGAAATTTTTATTTTTTACTTTTACATACTGAGTCAGTTCATTTCATTGTCTTCTCCTTCTGTCATTTTAGGTGGTGGAGGTTCATGGTAGGATTTCTCTATTATATTTCATGTATGGTTCCCATATTTGTTTGAATATTGTAATGTTATTTCTTAAATTATATGTTATTTTTTCTAATGGAATACATTTATTTATTTCTATGTACCATTGTTGTATTCTCAAGTTGTCTTCTAATTTCCAGGTTGACATAATACATTTTTTTGCTACAGCTAGGGCTATCATAATAAATCTTTTTTGTGCTCCATCCAAATTGAGTCCAAATTCTTTATTTCTTATATTACTTAGAAGGAAGATCTCTGGGTATTTTTTGGTATATTGCTTTTTGTGATTTTATTTAATATCTGGTTTGTATCTTCCCAAAATTTTTCCACTTTCTCACATGTCCAAATTGCATGTATTGTTGTTCCCGTTTCCTTTTTACAGCGAAAACATCTGTCTGATACTGTTGGATCCCATTTATTTAACTTTTGGGGTGTGATATATAGCCTGTGTAACCAATTATATTGTATCATGCGTAACCTCGTGTTTATTGTATTTCTCATAGTTCCGGAGCATAGTTTTTCCCATGTTTCATTCTTTATCTTTATGTTTAGATCTTGTTCCCATTTTTGTTTAGGTTTAGAGTTTGTTTCCTCGTTCTCCTTTTCTTGCAATTTAATGTACATGTTTGTTATAAATTTTTAAATTATCATTATGTCTGTAATCACATATTCAAAATTGCTTCCTTCTGGTAACCTCAGACTGTTTCCCAATTTGTCCTTCAAGTAGGTTTTCAGTTGGTGGTATGCAAACCTTGTATCGTGAGTTATATTATATTTGTCCTTCATTTGTTCAAAAGATAATAATTTATTTCCCGAAAAACAATTTTCTATTCTTTTGATCCCTTTTCTCTCCCATTCTCTGAAGGAAAGGTTATTTATTATGAAAGGGATTAGTTGATTTTGTGTCAATATTAATTTTGGTAGTTGATAATTTATTTTATTCCTTTCTACGTAAATCTTCTTCCAAATGTTGAGCAGATGGGGTAATACTGGTGAATTCCTACGTTGCACCAATTTTTCATCCCTCTTATAGAGTATATGCTCAGGTATCTTATCCCCTATTTTATTTTATCTAGCTCTAATCTTGTTTTTCCCTTGTTTGATAAAAATCTGATAGGTATCTTAATTGTGCTGCTCTATAATAATTCTTTAAGTTTGGTAGTTGTAATTCTCCTTGTTTGTACTATTCTGTTAATTTATCTAGTGCTATCCTCGGTCTCCCCCCCCCCTTTCCATAAGAATTTCCTTGTTATTTTCTTTAGCTCCTTGAAGAATTTCTCTGTTAGGTGAATTGGTAATGATTGAAATAGGTATTGTATCCTTGGGAAGATGTTCATTTTAATACAGTTTATCCTTCCTATCAGTGTTAGTGGTAAGTCTTTCCAGTGCTCTAAGTCGTCTTGTAATTTTTTCACTAATGGCTAATAATTTTGTTTATATAGATGGCCGAGATTATTATTTAGTTGTATACCTAGGTATCGAATTGCTTGTGTTTGCCATCTAAATGGTGATTCTTTCTTAAACTTTGTGAAATCCGCATTATTCATTGGCATTGCTTCACTTTTATTTGCATTGATCTTGTACCCCGATACTTCTCCATATTCCTTCAATTTCTTATGTAATTCTTTTATTGATATTTCTGGTTCTGTTAAGTATATTATAATGTTATCTGCAAATAGACTGATTTTATATTCCTTCTCTTTTATTTTTATCCCTCGTATTTTATTTTCTGTTCTTATCAGTTCTGCTAGTGGTTCTATAGCTAACACGAACAGTGAGAAAGATAGTGGACATCCCTGCCTTGTTGAACTGCTTAATTTAAATTGGTTTGATATATATCCATTTACTGTCACTTTCGCCAATGGTCCCTTATATATGCTATAATCCAATTAATATATTTCTCTGGTAGGTTGAGTTTTTGTAGTACTTTGAATAAATAATTCCATTCTACTCTGTCAAAAGGCTTTCTCTGCATCTAAAGCAACCATGACTGTTGGAGTTTTGTTTCCTTGTACTGCATGGATTAAGTTAACGAATTTACAGATATTGTCCGTTGTTCGTCTTTTTTTTAATAAATCCAGTTTGGTCTAGTTTTACTATTTTTGGTACACAGTCGGCCAATCTGTTTGCTAATAGTTTAGCTATTATCTTATAATCTGTGTTGGTCTATACGATACTGGTGTTAGTGGATCTTTCCCCATCTTTGGTATTACTGTAATTATTGCTGTTTGATATGTTTTGTGTTTTTTCATTCTGGTTCATTAATTCCAGGAGAGGAGGAATTAATAAGTCCTTGAATGTTTTATAGAATTCTATTGGGAGTCCATCCTCTCCTGGTGTTTTATTGTTCGGTAGTTTTTTTTAATATCTCCTGTATTTCTTCTATTTCAAATGGTTTTATTAATTTATTTTGCTCCTCTGTTTGTAATTTCGGTAGTTTAATTTTAATTAGAAATTTATCTATTTTGTCTTCTTTTCCTTCGTTTTCAGTTTGATATAATTGTTCGTAGAATTCCCTGAAGTTTTCGTTGATCTCCGTTGGGTTATATGTAATTTGTTTGTCCTTTTTCCTTGATGCCAATACCGTTCTTTTAGTTTGTTCTGTCTTAAGCTGCCACGCAAGTATTTTGTGCGTTTTTTCTCCTAGCTCGTAATACTTCTGTTTTGTCTTCATTATGTTCTTCTCCACCTTATATGTTTGTAGTGTTTCATAGTTCTTCCTTTATTGCTAATTCTTTATCTGTATTTGTTATTTCCTTTCCAACTGTTCTTTTTCTCGATTGTAGTCCTTCTTCATCTTAGTTACATAGCTTATTATCTGTCCTCTGATGAATGCTTTCATTGCGTCCCATAGTATAAACTTTTTTTTCACTGATTCCATATTTATTTCAAAGTACATTTTAATTTGTTGCTCAATTAATTCTCCAAAATCCTGTCTTTTAAGTAGCATGGAGTTTAATCTCCATCTATACATTCTTGGTGGGATGTCCTCCAGCTCTATTGCCAATAACAGGGCTGAGTGATCCGATAACAATCTAGCTTTATATTCCGTTTTCTTAACTCTTCCTTGAATGTGGGCTGATAACAGGAATAGGTCTATCCTTGAGTATGTTTTATGTCTACTCGAATAATATGAATATTCCTTTTCCTTTGGGTGTTGTTTCCTCCATATATCCAAAAGTTGCATTTCCTGCATCGATTTAATTATAAATTTGATTACTTTGTTCTTTCTGTTAGTCTTTTTTCCAGTTTTATCCATGTTTGAGTTCAAATTAAGGTTAAAATCCCCTCCTGTTAGTATATTCCCTTGTGTATCTGCGATCTTCAAAAAGATATCTTGCATAATTTTTTGATCTTCTTCATTAGGTGCGTATACATTGAGTAAATTCCAAAATTCTGAATATATCTGACATTTTATCATTACATACCTCCCTGCTGGATCTATTATTTCCTCTTCTATTTTGATTGGTACATTTTTATTGATTAATATAGCTACTCCTCTGGCTTTTGAATTATATGATGCTGCTGTTACATGTCCTATCCAATCTCTCTTTACTTTCTTGCGTCCCACTTCAGTTAAATGTGTTTCTTGCACGAATGCTATATCAATTTTTTCTTTCTTCAGTAAATTTAACAGCTTCTTCCTTTTGATTTGGTTATGTATTCCGTTAATATTTAAAGTCATATAGTTCAACATGGCCATTTCATACTTTGTTTATCTTTCATTTCCGTTTCCTCATCACCACCTTCCCTTCTTATTCATGTTTTCTTTTTTTGAACACATTGTAAGACAACATTTCTAAAACAAAATATTTCCACTATTCCCATATCTAAAATTCCTTTAACCCCAATAGTCCCTCCCCCCTCTGAGTTGCCTTTTGACCCTTGTTGGGCAATCACATCCCTCCTCTTCATTTGGATTTGCGAACCCGCTCGCAAGCATCAACTGATTTCACAGTGACTGTTATTCTTCCCTACCCAGCACCCCCAGAAAAGATTTTAATCTTCATATATAACAAAGCTCACTCTCTTAATTCCCTCCTTACTTCCTTTTTTCCCTTTATTTCTCTTCTTAGTTCTTTCTTATACTTTATTCTTCTTCTTTAGATATAGTTTGTTGTCATTTTTGTTCTTGTTATATCTCTTCATCTCTCTGTCTGTTTTGTAAGTGTTCTGCAAATTTTCGTGCTTTTTCCAGATCCAAGAACAGTTTGCTTTGCTGCCCCGGGATAACTATTTTAAGCACCGCTGGATATTTTAACATAAATTTATAACCTTTTTTCCATAGGGTCGTTTTTGCTGCGTTAAACTCCTTCCTCTTCTTCAGGAGTTCAAAACTTATGTCTGGATAGAAAAAAAAATTTTGACCTTTGTATTCCAGTGGTTTTTTTGTCTTCTCTTATTTTTTTCATTGCCTTCAATATATTTTCTCTTGTCATATATCTTAGGAATTTTACTAAAATGGATCTTGGTTTTTGTTGTGGTTGTGGTTTAGGGGCTAATGTTCTGTATGCCCTTTCTATTTCCATTCCTTCCTGTAATTCTAGCATTCCTAGGACCCTGGGGATCCATTCTTTTATAAATTCTTTCATATTTTTGCCTTCTTCATCTTCCTTAAGGCCCACTATCTTTATATTGTTTCTCCTATTATAGTTTTCCATTATATCTATCTTCTGAGCGAACAGCTCCTGTGTTTCTTTAACTTTTTTATCAGATTCTTCTAATTTCTTTTTTAAGTCATCTACCTCCATTTCTATGGCTGTTTCTCGTTCTTCCACCTTGTCTACTCTTTTTCCTATTTCTGTCATGATCATCTCTAATCTATTCACTTTTTCTTCTGTTCCTTTTATTCTTCTTTTATTTCACTGAATTCTTGTGTCAGCCATTCTTTTAATGTTTCCATATATTCTTTTAAAATTTTTTTATCCATGTACTGTCCCTTCCCTTCATCTTCCATTTCTCTGTGTTCTCCCTCTTCTTCTTCTGAATCCACTCCAGGATCTGTGTCCTTTACCTCTGTCTCTTCTGATTTTCTTGTTGGGTTGTTTATTTTATTTTGTTGGGTATTTTTGTTTTTATTAAAGGTGTCTTGGTGTTGGTCGTCTTCCTCTGGGTTGGTCATCTGTTGTTTCTCTGATTTCCTATTTTTATTCTCTTCCTTCTTGTTCCCGTTATTTTCTATGTTTTCCTGTTGAGAGTCTTGCTGTCGTGTTATACTTGTCTGTTTCAGCTGTGGAGATTTACTCCTCAGCTGGTCCCCCCTCCCTTCAGTGTTGTTTTTGTCTTGTGCATCGCGCATGCGCGGTTGCTCACTTTTGTTTGGCTCCGTGAGCCATCTTTGTAGTTCTGTGTTCGGGGTTTCCACTGACCTCAGGGAGTGGGCTTCTCTCTCCACGGCCGGCCTCCTCGTACAGGTAAGGCCTTCACCTTTCTTTTCAGACGTCTTTTCTTTTCTTCCCGTTGTTTTTGGTTTTTCTTTCTTTGCTGCCATTTTCTCCACACTTTTATTTTTAATTTGTTATGGTTTCTGTGTTTGTAGCTTTGCTTTTTCTTTAATTAAAAAAAAACTTTTCTGGAGAGGGCTGGTATTTTTTTTACCGGTCACTACTCCATCACGTGACTTCCCCCCCTCCCCCCTATTTTGTCCTGGATGATATCAACAATCTACCCCATCAACCAGGTATTTCGAGGAACTGAATGGTCTATGAAATTGCAACTGATCTTAAACCATTTCTGTTGCTCCTGCAACAGTGGAAGATATTCTTTAACCCATCTTTTCCAGAACAAATCCCATGTAAATTTCACCTGCTTCCACCTGCTGCATGCATATATGTCTTCTTTCTAAAGCTGCCCTCATAGCAACGAAGGTTTACCTTTGATAAGCAAAAGATAATTGGGATAAGTGCTTCAAGATCATTAACACCATGATTATTAACCATCTTGGCAGATTTTGTCACCATTTCCAAGAACTGCTGGTCTTCCTTGGAAGGTTCTTGGTTATCCCTGATGCACTCAGGAAAGTCATTCTTGAATAGCTGCTCCCACAGCTCATCAAGCTTAACAATCAATATCTTGATGACACTTGTAGCCAACTTGATTTTGAACCTCTTTTCTTCCTCCTAAAGCTCTATTAATCATCCAATCAAGCATAGTCTTGACAGTCCAAAGTCCATCTCCCACACTCCCCATCATATCTAGTAGTTCCAGAACCTTTGGTACATCTGAACCAATCAGCAACTCAATCTCAGAGTTGATTTTGTGTAAATGAACATTGTTCAAATGTATCCACAGTTCAATGTCATTTCGATACAGAATATTTCCTTTATGTACAAGCATAGTCTTCTGAATGTATATGCCTGGGTGTTCACAAAAATTGTTATTTTATCCAGTCCATCAATCTCTTGGCCCAAATCAACATTGTTTTCAATGTGTTAAACTTGACCTATGGTTCTCAATAGAATTTTTGTACTTCTTCTTTGAAGATTAAGCTTATTCATTAGCCCCATGGTGCAAAATGACAAAGTGCTTCCTGGGTCAAGAAATGCACAAGTATGCACTATTGCACTTCCTTTCTTGGCCTTGACTTGCACAGGTACTATTAAAAGTTTGCAGTTGTTCTCTCCGGCCCCAGTAAGACCATTTGTCAATAATGAGGCTTCAGCACTGTTTTCATCTGCTTCTTTCTTGTTGCTTGTTCCTTATCTGTATTCTTCTTTTCCTGGAAGATATGTATCATTTTGGGATGCCTTTGACTACATATGTTGCAGCTGAGTCTCTTTTTACAATTTTTGCTGATGTATCCTTTAAACAAACAACCAAAACACACTATTTTCCTTCAAGAAAGCGATTTTCTCACTATGCGTCTGTAATGCAGGATTTAGACCAGCTTATGCAAGAAATGCAGTTGCACCAGAAGACATAATATAAATTCCACCATGGGGCCCAGGGATACATATGAATCAGTAGACATTATCCAACTTCCACCATGAGGCCCAGAGATGCAGTTGTCTTTTGTTGGTCGCAGGCTGTCAGGAGACCTTGAAGATAATTAAATCATTTGTTCAAAGAGATAAGATCTGAAGTAAACAACTTTTGGGTAATATAAGCCATGGTCCCACTGCTGAAGTTTGAGACTCTCCAAGAGGTGGCAACATCTCTCAGCAAGAAGAACTTCAAGAGTCCAACTAACGTCCCGGTCGAGGGAGGTAGAGAAGCTGCTACCGGCGCCCCGACGACCTATACAAGTGTGCAGTCGTTGCCTCGCTTCGGCAGTTGGGACCAGTCCAGGCATTGATAAGTATAATTGGGAAGGGCTTGCATATTGTAGTGTGAATTAAGCTTTAGATTTAGTAATAAAGACTTGTATAAACTGAACTGCTCTCGCTGTGTGTCTATTTTCTTTCGGTAGCTCAAACACTGTGACCAATCTAAAACGATCAAAATGAGAGGTATAAGTTTACCCAAGACAATTGGGACAGCGAGCAGGGTTGGTCTCAAGATGTTATGGGGATATGGGGATAAGGCTGGAAAGGGGTACTGATGGTAATGATCAGCCATGATCTAAAATGGCCGTGCTGGCCCGACGGGCCAAATGGCCTACTCCAGCTCCTATTGTCTATTGTTTCGCCGCAAGAAAGAGGTGAGCCCTGAGCAGTTCTTGATTCCGGGATGGACTTCCAAAGACGATGGGTTTGGCATGTTGGCCAATACCCTGTCTTTGTTGGGACCACCCATTAGTTGGGATGAGAAGTTAGACCCATCAATTGTACCTCTGGGAGAGCAGGTTGCCACTCTCCTTCAAGAAAGTAAATTTCCTGGTAAAAAGGGGACACTGACGGACAGATTTTGGCTGCTGGCCACAGCCTTAACGCCACTCCGTTCAGCATGAAGCAGAATTAGTTCAGCGAGTAGAATCTCAGCTTAAGAGAGAGCAACTAGAGGAGGAGCTAGAAGCCCTGCGACAACGCTGTTCCATGATGAGTGAGATTGTTTTCACCAGTCAGGACTGAGCCAAGTAATGGGAGGATAACCATGTCCAAACGATCTGCCGTAATATTAAACTCCGTGCAGATAAAGAAAGGCATGGAGTAGAACCCGACCCTCATCGTATTCGTGTCATGATAAGGAATGGCGACGATCCTGATGTAATTGATGAATGGGGTGGGAATATCTGGAAAGATGACCATGATAATAATGCAGATACTCCTCAGCATGTGCCTAACATACTGCCCTCTCCACCTGCTGTTCACGCCCACCCCATATGGCAGAAGACTTCCCAAACAGACGAAAGGGGGGATGATGTAAGGGAAGAGATTGAAGGGATAGATACCCCGATCTCCCAAGAGGATCCAGGGGGAAATACCCGAACCCCTGCTTATGCTCAATGGCCCACCCCCTCTACGGGATGGCCTCGTCCCGTCCACTGGGCAAAGGACCTGGGGCCAAAGTGAGAGCAGAGGTCAAGAGCAGTCAATGATACGTGACTTCTCTGTAAAAGAGCTGGCTGCTATTGGAGATCGATGTAGGCAAAAGGCAGGAGAAACTCTGGCAGCCTGGCTCCTGTGTGTTTGGGAGCAAGGAGGGGGTAATGAATATTTAACCCCTGAGGAATTGTTGGGATTAGGAACATTGACTACTGATATCCGGGTCACTGCTGAGCTGCGGGGTAGAGGAAGAGAGGTGGATTACTTACTTGCCACTCTAGGGGATGCCTTGCTACGAGTATACCCATCACCAGTAGATTGGGATTTACATTTATAGAACAATTGGGGGACCCCAGAGGAGGGTATAGCAGTAATTCGTCAGCAGACCCTGGCCTCTGCCTTGTATGCAGGGCATTTGAGGCTATGGATACATGGGGGGAGTCCTGATGAAGAGATATTCACAGCCGGAATGCATACCAGATTGGTTCGTTCTGCCCAACCCACTGCACGGGGACTGGTTCTGTCCGTAACTAGTCCGCTAATTGGGCACCCTTTGTCTGAGGCAGTGCACGCCTTACCTGGGCTTAGAGAATTAGAGTTGGGAGGTAAAATCCAGTCACGTACAACCCAGATTAAATCAGACAAGCAGGATGAAAAGGGAGGGGCTGCTGCTAATAAAGGACCGACAAGAAGGGACCTTTTTCTAACCTTGTTAAAGTTAGGCGTACCTAAAAGTGATATTGATGGGAAATCTACTGCAGTCCTTTATGCCCTTTATAAGAGGAAGGCAGGGGAACATCGTCCCCAGTTGTTGAGGCTTCCTGGCCCAGCTCTGCCTCCTGCTCCCACAGAGCCAGCTTCTCTTGCTCCAGTTATCTGTGATGAGATACAACAAATGGTTAAAAAGGCTCTTATGGATAATAGTGCCATGTGGGCCTGGAAGCCCCCGAACCCTACTAAAGCACGAGGGTGTGGGCAGGGCCCCCGTGTCTACTCCATTGAGATACGATGGATACACGGGGACTCACGGCCCTACATACCGTTAACAGTCCATTGGGGTGGGGGTAATGACCGCCAATATTTGGCCTTGGTCGATACCGGTGAGGAGCACTCGGTGATTCTGGGTAACCCTAACCTCTGGACTGGACCAACATTTTGAATAGAGGAGATGGGAAGAGCGATCACCCTGGCCAAGGAAATAAAAGTCCACGCCACGGTGGGTGATGGCCCTTCCCCTATATGGTTACATGCCCTGGTGGCTGCCACTGATGAGTGTATCCTGGGTATTATGTTGGCTGGTACGGCCCTTAATACTAGCCAAGAGGGATTTGCATTTGGAATTCGGACTATTACTAAAAGATTACTGGTGGGTCGGGCTAAGTGGAATCCTGTGATTGTGCCTCCCCCCTGAAACCAGTATGCATTCCACAATATCACCTCCTTGGGGGGCAGGAAGAGATTACTGCCACCATCGATACTCTGCAAGAAGAAGGGGTAGTGAGGCCCGCAATGTCACCCTTTAATAACCCTGTTTGGCCGATCAGTTGACTATCGTTTTTTGAACAAACATGCCCCACCATTTGCTTCGGCAGTTCCGGACATTGTTACCTTTATTGAAAACATTGCTACTGGGAACTCAGGAACATGGAATGCTGTTATTGATCTCGCTAATGCCTTCTTCAGTATTCTTACAGATGAGGTCTCACAAGATCAGTTCGCCTTTACCTGGAAGAGGCGCCAGTATACCCTCACCTGCCTCCCTCAGGGCTATGTACACTCTCCCACTATTTGCCACAGCCTAATTGCCCGTGATTTGGAGACGGTGCCAGTATCGCCTACTCTCTCAATTCTCCGTTATATTGATGATGTGATGATCCAAGGGGCCACGGAAGAGATGGTACAGGAAGCAGAACAAGAGGACGCCTGGTTTACTGATGGTAGCAGCCGATGGGTGCAAGGAAAGCAGAAGTGGAAGGCGGTGGCTTACCATCCCAGGTCAGGAACTCATTTATTGGAGGAGGGGGATGGTGGCTCCAGTCAGTATGCTGAGTTGAAGGCAGTCATTTTACCACTAGACCCCCATGATAACCCTCTTTGCTTGTTTACTGATTCCTGGGCTGTGACTAATGGACTAGTGGTATGGATGCCTGATTGGCAAAAGAATGACTGGCTGGTACATGACTGCCCAGTATGGGGCAAACAGTTGTGGCAGCTGTTGTGGGATTTGTTGCATCATCGTGAGATAACGGTATATCACGTTGACGCCCATACCAATGCGACGACGAACAAGGCACAACATAATGCAATAGCAGATCAGCTTGCCACTATCAGCCGTGCCGATACTGTCCCCCTGGCTCGATGGGCACACGAACAGAGTGGCCATTTGGGGGAGAAGGGATCAGCTATATGGGCCCGTACACATGCCTTACCCGTCCATCAGGACGACGTCTGCATGGTCGTGCGTAGATGCCCAGCATGCCAGCTTGTGAAGTCCCGCACCGTTCCTCCTGGTCCGCATGGCCGAATAAGACGGGGATCTCGCTCAGCTGCAGTTTGGCAAATTGATTACATAGGCCCCATGCCAGACTGTATGGGTAAACATTATGTCCTAGTAATGGTTGACACCTTTTCGGGCCTGGTTTTTGCTTTTCCCACCAAGATGGCTGACCAAGCTAGCACTATCCAAAGACTAAACCATTTAATTTCTCATTATGATGTACCAGAAGAAATTCAGTCTGATGATGGCTCGCACTTCTCCGGGAAGGCAATCTGTGATTGGGCAACTGACAACAGTATCCTATGGGTCCACCATATTCCTTATTACCCACAGGCTGCCGGGTTAGTTGAACGAATGAATGGCTTACTGAAGGAACAAACTCATTTGTTAACACCACTGGGGACCCTGAAGGGGTGGTGCCATGTGCTGCAGCAGGTAGTCGACCCTTTGAATCATCGTCCTCTAAAGGGAGGTACACCTTTCCACCGAATTCTTCACGCTTCTGAACTACAGCCTATTCCAGAGGAAAAAGTCATTGCCCCCCATTCCCAAGCCAGAGAATGCCGGACAAAAGGTATGGGTGGCACCATCAGGTAGTGGCCCTCCTGTAAAAGGGGAAATAGTAACACCTGCCCAGGATAACACTCGGTGGGTAGTTATTGAGGGACAGGATGATTTAGTTTGTTTAAATACTGAACGCTTTCGGCATCGTGAGTGACATATGTCAGGCTTCTTTGTTCCAGGTCCTCCATCTTGAGCTCTGTTGATCTGGCTTAACCGCTGCTTTGATACCAGCAATTGGATTTGTAATGTCGAGGACGTTCCGAGGGAGTTGCCCGTGGGGGACAAGGCCCGATGTATCCACTAATATATCTGATATTGTTCAACATGTTTCAAAATCTGTTTGTGAGCTTCAGTGTCTGGGTATTGTGGCCCACAAGGATAGTTTGAGCCTTGGTTGCAATCCTTTTCCATGGTTAACTGGTACATTTGGGGGATTGGACTACAATATTCTCTGGTGGTTGCTCGCATTATTGTTTATTTTTGTGATTATTATAGTTTTAGTTTCTCTTTTTCGCTCCTTTTGTACTCAAATGCTTGTAAGGTCTCGTAAGTGACAGGCTGTGACCAAGGGGTGGAATATAATGGAGGATTTAGACCAGCTTATGCAAGAAATGCAGTTGCATCAGAAGACATAATCTAAATTCCACCATGGGGCCCAGGGATACATATGAAACAGTAGACATTATCCAACTTCCACCATGAGGTCCAGAGATGCAGTTGTCTTTTGTTGGTCGCAGGCTGTCAGGAGACCTTGAAGATAATTAAATCATGTGTTCAAAGAGATAAGATCTGAAGTAAACAACTTTTGGGTAATATAAGCCATGGTCCCACTGCTGAAGTTTGAGACTCTCCAAGAGGTGGCAACATCTCTCAGCAAGAAGAACTTCAAGAGTCCAGCTAATGTCCCGGTCGAGGGAGGTAGAGAAGCTGCTACCGGCGCCCCGACAACCTATACAAGTGTGCAGTCGTTGCCTCGCTTCGGCAGTTGGGAGCAGTCCAGGCGTTGATAAGTATAATTGGGAAGGGCTTGCATATTGTAGTGTGAATTCAGCTTTAGATTTAGTAATAAAGACTTGTATAAACTGAACTGCTCTCGCTGTGTGTTTATTTTCTTTCGGTCGCTCAAACACTGTGACCAATCTAAAATGATCAAAATGAGAGGTACAAGTTTACCCAAGACAGCGTCTTCTTTTCCAACTGTGCACGTCTCCAAATCATGCTCATCGTTACAGAACAAACCTTTTTTTTCCCACAATTTCTTTATCCGCAATAGTCAGAGAGGTGGAAAATGTACTTTTAAAAAAAAATATTGGTTGAGGATACAATTTTGACTTCTCAACATCTTTACTCACTGTTTAAGTACCTTTAATAAATCCATACACAGGATATGTGATAAAGTCCACTTCCCCTTCAATGAACTTCACCAAATCACTAAAAGTAGCCATTTCATCATATTTTTTTCTCGTTTTCAAAAATTGAACTTCTCCATAGTTTTTTTTTCATCTGGTAGGGCAATTTATTTATTATGATTAGCATGTATGTTATGCTCTTGAACATGGACAACCTCCGTCATGATGTTGCAACATCTTCTTAGAAAAAGACACAAGCTTATAAACCTTTTGTGTCATCCAGTCTTATTGATGACTATGAAAGAGCCTTCTGTATACAAGCTGTAGAAAATGTTATGCTTGTTGCCAAAATGCTGCTTTAGTAAAAATTTAGCCTTTTTGAATCCTTCATTCAGAACCATATGTTGGCAACTCTTCACAAGATCTTGTGGTTGTCCACTCATGAACTGCTGCAAATAATATAAACAATCCTCCAAGCTTTGACACTTAATTTCAAAGCTTTTCATAAACACTTGAAATTCAAATGGGTCACCATCAAAAACTAGAATCTTTCTCTTGATCAGAGAAGAGAGAGTCTGTAACTGAATTAACAATGCAGCCAATTCATCTTGCCTGGGAAAGTTACTTTGTTCACCCAGATCACTATTACCTGCCAAGAGCTGGTGATATTCTGCTTCATAAGGTAGCATTAGGCTCACATCTCTGGCCAATAGGGTTTGTGATTTGGCACCATTGTGCCTTAACAGGTCTAGCTCATGACCATAAACTTCTAGTGACCGTAGCACTGGCTCAGCCTTGGTATTAATTTTTTTTCTGTTGTCCTTACTCAAAACGTGATGTTTTAGATAATTTACTTTGAGCACCATATACCATTGAACCTTCTAGTGCTTTCAACCTGGCCTGATTAACAACAATTCTTTTGTCCAGTCCAGTAGCTCCTTTTACATTTTTAGCTGCTCTTCCTCCCTTCTTAGCTGTTCCCTCTTCTCTCTGTAGCTGCACCTGTGTTATTCTAATCTGCTTCTCCAAGTCAAATTTAATTTGAAGCATTGCTTTTTTTGTGTCTGTCTGAATCTTTAGATGTGTAGATTCAGTACTTGAAGCTCTGGAGCCTGTTCTCTCGAACTCCCTTTGCTTTTCCTGCTTCCTGTATTTGACACACAATCTTTAGGTCCTATTTCATTCTGTTTGTCAAATGTTGCCTTAATTTCTGACCTTGCCTCCATTTTGGATTGCCCATCCTCCTCACCATCATCTTGTGGCACAGCTTCAGCTATTTCCTTGTGGCTGATCTTAATTTCTATTAATATTTTTTGCAGTAATTCTGTGGTATCTGTAACCCCAGCAGTTGAAACCTTCTGCTTTTCCATTTCCTCATTCAGTCTTGCTTGAAGAGTGGTTTTGTTTAAACAGAGCCCAATTGATCCAGTCCAAATTCCAAATCCAATTTTCAACTTTCTATGTCTTAAATTCTGACATTTATTGACTAAACATCACAACTATCTTCCTTTAAAGTTGCTCGGAGAGATTAGAAGGTTGTTGTTATTTATGACTCGTTCAAACAAATCCATACTAAAGTTGAGTTTTCCCACAGTTTAATAAACCTTATATTATTACAAGCTGTTAAAAAAAAACTTTGTTTTATGATTAAATGATGCTTAAAACAGTCAATAAACATTTTCAAACCATTCCAAGTCCCTCCTTCTTCACTGAAGAAAGGAAATCCAAAACTGTTCATCTTAAATACGCAGAGCGAGACCTTGGCTAAGAAGACAATTTCTATGGAGACACTCAAAGAATGTAAACAACATTTAAACAGACTGCAATAATGATGTTCCAAACATGCTAATTTTGGTAATCTTAAGGTTTGAGTGATGTCTCTTACTGTTTTATTCTTGTTTTTCAGCCTCATAATGGCTTTTTTTTTTTTTTACTTTCATTGGCACAACTCTGATCCTCATGTTGAAAATGGAAACTACAGACTCCAAAGGTGATTAGATGCTTTGAAGCAAAGAGATTTCTTATTCCCACATCAATGAAGCAATTAAACACCTATGAATAATCACAACCACCTGTGAAGCCAAATGTCCAAAACATTTGATGCCCTGAAATGAGGGAACTTTCTACATGTAATTTCTACATGGTAAAACCAAAATGTACACAAATAACTTAAATAAAATCTGGAAAATGTACTTTAATTATATGTGAATTGTTTGATTACAAGTTTAAAACTGTGAAGCACAGGGGCAAATAAAAGGAAGAGTGTCTGTCCCAAACATTATGGAGAGCACTGTATGTGAAGGAAACAGGATGCTTTGATTCAACAGGATGCAAACCTTTTGGATGGGACTCAGACATTCTTTCCAGATAAAGTAGTGATTCACTAGCATTTCTTCCAATTTAATGTCCTGCATATGGTATTCATAGTGCGATTGCCTCTACTTTGGAGAAACAAAACAGACTGAGTGACCACATTGTGAAGTGCCTGCATTCAATCCACAGGTATGACCCCAAGCATCCTGATGCCTTCCACTCTGACCCATCAGTTTGTGGTCTCCTGCACTGTTCAATGAGGCCCAATTTCCTCATTTTATATCTGAGCACATTTCATCTTTCTGGTCACAATAGTTCAGTTAACTGGCTTTAATTTCCATGTCCACATGATAATGGCTCTTTTTTTTCCGATGGAAGTGGAGGACTTGACCAGCCTGACCTATTGGGCATTTCTTCTTGCTTTGTATTTCACAACACCTCCCTAACTGCTCCCACTTATTCATTGACCTAATAACTTGATTTGCAACTTAATCCTGTGGTCACTGGTCACCCCTCATTTACACGATTATACTCATCCCCTCTATCACACCCACTTAACCAGCTCCTTTTCAATCCTTCCCAGTTCAACCTGAAGCTTTAACTCTGTTTGTCTTCCACAGATGCTGAATATTTCCAGCATTTTCTGTTTTGACTTTAGAATTCCAGCACCCTGCCATGTTTTTAGAGTGGCAGATATTGACAAACATTTACACTAAACGAAACGGGATATGCAAGAGTGCAGCAAAGTAATGTTAAGGCCGAGACTAGATCAGCCACAATCTTACTCAATAGCACAGTAGCTCTAAGGATTAAAAAAAAAATCCATAAATATAGAATCTAGAAATAGATTTTAAAACCTTATACTGTGCTATGATTTAAAAACAAAATACAATGAATTAGCATGCACCTTCACATCAGCTTTGCCAGATGTGGTTCTTTGATGGTTTAAAAAAAACCAATTCACATTAAGGAAAAAGAATACTTTGATTCAGCAACATTAAAAGCTTTTGGATGAAATATTTTGTGATCTAGATAGAAAAAGAAATGTGTGATCCAAATATGACTAATGTTGGCATTTTTTTTTAAACCAAATATTAAAACTGCAAGAACTGTTTTAACAACTGATGGAGGGTTTAGTACAAGTAAAAACCATGAAAATAAGTAAAAAATTCTGGAAGTTACAACATACTGGAACCAAGGCACCTTCAAACATTGTAAAGAGAACACAGGATATTTGAACAAATGTAATGGTTAAATTCTGCTCCACAGCCTATGCAATATTACTGGCTCTCCACTCAGCTCTGGATTACATCAAAAACAGCAATTCACACATTAGGCTTCTCTTCATAGTTCGCCTTCAATACCATTATTCCATCAGTGCTGGTCAAGAAGGTCCAAACTCTATATCCCACTCTTCAACTCAATCCTTGGCTTTCTCATCAGAAGACCAGTCAGCATGAATTAGAAACGTTTCCTCCTCACTAATCGTCAACAGGCGCACCCCAAGGATGCGTGCTTAGCCCACTGCTCAATTTGTTATACACCCATGACTGCATGGCCAGGAACAATTCCAATGTCATCTACAAGTTTGCCGATAACACCACAGTTGTCAGCAGAATCACAAACGGCAATGAGAAAGTGTGCAGGAGGGAGATAGATTAGCTCATTGAATGAAGTAACAACAACAACTTTGCGATCAATGTCAGCAAAACCAAGATGATTGTAGACTTCAGGAGAAAGTCAGGGGGAACACAACCCAGTCCTCATGGAGGGCTCAGTTTCAGAGAGAGTCAAGAACTTCAAATTCCTGGATGTCAACATCTCTGTCCTGGAAGCTCCATGTTGATGCAATCACAACAAAGGCTCACCAGCGACTAAACTTTGTGAGGGGTCTTGAGTAAATTCAATACGTCACCAAGGATTCTCGTAAACCACTACAGGTGTACGTACCATGGAGAGCATTCTGGCTGGTTGATTCCCTGCCTGGTATGGAGGCCCCAACTCTCAGGACAAGAATAAACTCCAGAAGATTGTTAACTTGGCTGGTGACATCAACAGGCACTCTATCAAGGACATCTACATGAGGGGGAGTCTTTTGAAAAAAAAAAGCAGCCTTGATCCTCAAAGACCCCCACCATCCAGGCCATGTCCCCTTCACTCTGCTACCATCAGGGAAAAGGAACAGAAGCCTAAAGACGAGCACTCAGCAGCACAAAGACACCCTGCTGCCATCAGATTCCTCAAGAATCAATGAGCCAAAAACACTGCCTTACTTTTCGTTCACTACTATTGTTATTTTCTTTTTATATAGTAGTCATAAGATTGTTATAACATGTAAGTTTGCCTTATGATGCTGTTGCAAAACATCAAATTTCATGACTTGTTCATGGCGATAAATCCTGATTCTGATTAAGGGAACCTTATTATCAATTGATCGAATTTAATTAAGGGAATGTCAAGATTTTTTTGGAGAAATCAATTACAAAACTATCGAAGCACTTTTTTTTTTCCCACACTTAAATGTCAGAGTGAAATTCCAAGGAAAGCCATTCCAGTATCTCAAGGTGGGCAAGGGGAAGACACACAAATTCCTTGCTAGGTCTTGCAATTAGATAAGAAACTGATACACAGCAAACTGATCTCAACCGCGAAATGCTGAACTGACAAATCTGAACTGTCAAACCATGTCTACATGCCAAGCACCGGGAACAGAACTCCAGTTACTCTTTAAAAAAAACCTAAATCGGGGTTTTGCTTCTGGGTGGCAATAAAACGTTGCCTTCCAGATTTTTTAAGATGTATTACACACATGAAAATAAAATGCGGACATCTGGGTGTTAAACAGAGAACCTTTCCATTGCTTCCAAATGACCAATTCGCGGGAACCCCGCAATACTCTAATACACAAGATTGGCCGTGTCTGGGGACACGCCTGCATTCGTCGACTGCCGAGGAGCGCGGTCAGTGTCACCGGGTGACTTACCAGCCAGCCCCCCTCCCCCTTCTCCGTGCCCTTTCCTCCTCTGCAGCACGAAGTACGGGTTGGCTCTCTCCGTCACCCACAGCGCGTTGGCCAGCAGTACTTCTTCAGGTTTGACCCACATCTTCACAGCCAGAGCGAATGGAAAAAGAACGAGAGACCGGTGGAGATAAATCTCAGCGACCTACAAGAACCACCGCAGCAGCATCATCATCATCGGAGCCTTCACAGTAGGAGACAGGGCGGCGCTCCCTCACCTTCCAACGCCCGTTTCTACAAAGATCTTAAACACTCAGGAATCTGTCCCGCATTTTTTTTAATCAACAAGAGGGCCTTTATCGACGGTACCCGCTGCCGAACGTCCGAGGAAAATCACCGAGCCCGACTCACGTCTGCGTCCCCGTGCCGTGTTGTTGATACGTCATGACGTCAACCAAAGCGACCGCAAACTGAAAGCAACCGCACGCAAACCGCTCAGAATAAAGGATGCGAGCAACGTCAGCAGCATCTGCGAGACGGTTTTTTTTGGTTGGGGGGGGGGCAGCGGGGAACGCACGAGCGAGCCGTTTGTTGTCGTTGGCACTGCAGCACTGGGCCTCCGGCCCGTTCTCGTCGAGCTCGGTCACCTGACGTGGGCAGTGAGCACCGCCCCAGTTCCCACCATGACATCACCTACCTGTCCTGTGCTATTGTTCTGAGATCTGGATGGATGGAGAAAAAGGCGAGAGCTTTATGGCCACCTGGTGTTCGCCCCAAGTCGCATTATTCTTATTTTAAAAAACAAGACCAGCAGTCCAGAAAATCTCACCACGTTTTGGTTCCTTTTTTGTTAGCAAATCATCGTGGGACAGTAGACAATCTCCAGTTCTCTCAAAGGTTTGCAATAATGGCATTTTGGGATGATAGATCTTTCAGTTTCCTGTGTTCTACGTGATCAAATTGGAGAAAGCAAATGGATGATCATTTTCATTTGAGAGATGTTGATATGATTGTTCCTGAGTAAAATCATTCTGCATGGTGAGGCAACTGAACAAAAACAAATGAGTGAAAGTCTGCCCCTAAAAGAGTCCATCCAAACCATCTTCTGACGAACCCACAGTCACGAAGCCAACAAGGGCATGGTGTAATTGACTCTTGTTGACAAACGATGCAGCACCAAGACCAAAATGCCATTTGTCAAAATCATTTCGTTTTTAAATCAAAGTTTAGAACAATCCCATGCTCGGTTGAAAGGTGATTTAAAAATGGGATGGATGGTGGTTCTATACATTCCTGAAGAATAGTCAGTTTATTATTTGTATTGGGGCCAACTTCTAGAGAGACGTCAAGCTGTTACCAAACAAGACAGAAGAAAAAAAAAACTGTCCATCAGTGGAAAGGCACAAAGGTGCTGGAGAAACTCAGCAGCTCTCCCACTGTCCAGAGGAGGCAAAGATAAATAACCAACGTTTCGGGCCTGAGTCCCCTTCATCAAGATATGAGCAAAGCACAGGCAGGTGCCTGAATAAAGGTGGGGAGAGGAGCAGAGGCGAACAGCCATCAGTGGAGATGAACAGGACAGTGGGAGAGAAAAGCTGAGAATTGATATGGGGGGGGGGGGGTGCGGGTAGCCGTGATGGGTAGACAACTGCTGCTTGATGCTCAATGGCAGGATACAGAGTGAAGTCATCCTTTTGAATTAATGACCCTCCTGGTTGAGAGTGTGCTCTTCATCGGAATTACAGAGGTCTTGCATCATCTCCCCTATTACGGATGTTTTATATTTAATGGATGAGATAAATGTGTTATTTTACTCCAGATAGGAATCTGCAACACAAAATATCTTGGGGAAGAGTTTTTGATTCTGATTTCTGCTTTTATGAGATTAGCATTTATTGGTTCATGCAGAGCTGAGAAAATTGTGATATTATCTTTATATTTAGTTTTCTTCCCTTGCTGTAATGCATTCAAAATGGATGAGAAAATTCTGTGGTAATCATATCACAATTGTCTTTGGTAAAATGTGACCATCAGTAATCACAAAAGGCTAATATTGTGAAAATATCAGGTATTTATTAACTAAAGACTGGAACTACCATTAACCTCATTGGCTGATCGAAAGGGGAACATGATAAGGAGCTATGGGTAGGATCAGTTTTTGGAGGTGTGTCCAGCAAGCAGCAGCCAATCATGGCACAACAGTGGCTTACCACATTCCCCCTTCCTTTTTAAGAAGATCCTGCGGATTGAGAAAAAAAGAGAAGGTGAAACAACTATACATATATATATATAAATAATGTTTTACTGGTTAAATCTATCAGTCTCCTCTGCTGCAGCAAGTGACATGGCAATGGTTGGGGTGTCCTGAGCAGCTTGTGAGATTGGCCTGTTAACAGTTTGTTGAGGTGTGGGGACAAGTGGAGTGGTGGGAGAATTGTGGAGCTGGTACATTGTGGCCTGGGGAAGGGGGTAGTCAGCTGCAGATTCCTGGAACCCTAAGGTTGAAGTGGGAGGGGTGTCTTTTGAAAGTCACTGGTGGTCGGAGAGGCCTCCATGGAACAAGGTCCCTGATTGAGACCGTGTTTTCGCGACTGTCAGGGAAAGCAACATAGGCTTGGAGAATGTAGACTATCTTGACCAGCAAGTCAGTTTTAGATTGCCTGACCTGCTTCCGTTGCAGGACTGGTCCTGGGAGGTAAGCCAGGTGGGTAGCATAACCCCTGATGCAGACTTTCTAGGGAAAACAAACATCCATTCGTGAGGAGTGTTGTTGGTGGCTGTACATAAAAGTGACTGGACAGAGTGAAGTGCGATAGGGAGGACTTCCTGCCATTGGAAGACAGGGAGGATGATCTTCCATATTGTGGCATTTTCCCTTTCTACTTGGCCATTACCCTTAGGATTGTAGCTGGTTGTCCTGTTCGTGGCGATGCCCCGGCAAGTAGGTACTGCTGCAACTCATTACTCATGAATGATGTACCACAGTCACTAAGGATGAAGGCAGGGTACCCAAAGAGAGTGAAGATATTCCGGACGGCCTTGATAACTGTGGCTGTAGTCTTATCTGGGAAAGGTATGGTGAAGGGGAAATGGGAGTATTCATTGATGATGGTAAGGAAGAAGGCATTTCGGATGGAGAAGGGGATGGGTTCCATGAAATCAATACTGAGGCACTCTAAAGGGTGGGTAGCTTTGATCAGATGCACTTTGTCCGGCCAGTGGAATTGAAGTTTTCATTCAGCACAGTCCTGACAATTTTTAGTCATAGACCAGATGTCCTCAACAGAGTATGGTAAATTCTGTGATTTGATAAAATGGTAAAACTGAGTAACTCTGGGGTGGCAAAGGTCATTGTGGAAAGCCTGCAGTTTGTCCAATTGAACACTAGCACAAGTTCCTCAGGAAAGAGCATCCCAGGGCATGTTAAGTTTGCTGGGCCAGTAAAGTATGTCAAAATTGTAAGTGGACAATTTGATTCTTCACTTGAAGATCTTATCATTCTTGATTTTGTCCCTTTGCTTATTATTAAACATGAATGCTACTGCTCACTAACCTGTTGAGGAGGATGAACCATTTCCCTGCAAGATAGTGCCTCCAGTGGCGTACAGCCTCCACAATGGCCTGGGCTTACTTCTTGATGGAAGAGCGGCAAATTTCAGGACCTAGGAGGGTTAGTGAGAAAAAGGCAACAGATCTTCCTGCTTGATTGAGTGTGGCTGTGAAGGCAAAGTCAGATGCATCGCTCTACACGTGGAGCAGTGCGGACTTTTCAATGGCATGCATGGTTACCTTGGCGACGTCATCTTTGATACTGTTGAAGCCTGCTTGGGCTTCTGCTGGCAGGGAAATGTGGTAACTTTGACCAATGAGGGTATGTGAGAGGGCCAGCTCCATCAGCAGACACATTGGTTGGGGCCAATGACATTGTTTCAATCACGCAGCCAAGTATGACTAGCCATACTCTCCGGAACACACACTTATCCTTGTTATAAGTGAGGCTCATGCATTTTGCTGTACGGAGGAACTTTCGGAGGTTCGCATCATGATCCTGCAGGTCATGACCGCAGATAGTAATGTTATCTCAATATGGGGAGGTGGCCTGTAGATCCTAGCATCTTCCACTGGAAAATGGAGAGCGCGTTTGTGGCGCCGAAAGGAACCTGAATGAAGTGATAGAGGTGGACATCTGCCTTGAATGCCGTATACTGGCTGTCCTATGGGTGGATTGGGAGCAGGTGATATGCAACTTCAGGTTAGTCATGGAGAATACCCAATATTGTGTAATCTGGTTGACCATATCAGATATGTGGGGAATGGGGTGAGCATTGAGCTGTGTGTACCAGTTGATGGGCAGGTTGAAGTCTGTGACCATCCTATTCTTATTTCCATTCTTCACCATGACCGCTTAGGCCCTCCAAGAACTATTAATGGCATCGATGATGCCCTTGCCCAATAAGCGCTGAACTGCTGCTTTAATGAATGCCCTGTCAACCACACAGTATCATCTATTCTTGGTGGCCACCGGCATGTAATCAGGGGTGAGGTCAACAAACAGCGGAGGGGGGATCGGCCTTGAATGTCGAGAGACCACATGTTGCCTGCAGGGGACCATCCGTGAACTATTTGTTGCAAACGGTGAGGGGGGAGGGGCCCATCGAAGTGCAGAGTGACTTTCTGAAGTTGGCACTAAAAATCCAGCCCCGGTAGCAAGGGCGCACAAAGTTGTGGCATAACGAGCAGTCTGAAGCATTTGTACACTATGCCTCCAACCATGAGGGTCACTATGCAGGACGCCAGGG
The DNA here is from genome assembly GCF_036971445.1 of Narcine bancroftii. Taxonomy (NCBI): domain Eukaryota; kingdom Metazoa; phylum Chordata; class Chondrichthyes; order Torpediniformes; family Narcinidae; genus Narcine; species Narcine bancroftii. The sequence continues at coordinate 143,286,084 of NC_091471.1, read as the reverse complement.
TGGCTGCCGTGTAAGATTTGGATGTGAGTGATATCCTGGGCTTGGTGGGCCATACTTTAAGGGACAGTCATTTAGCGATATCGGGGTGGATAAAGCTTTCTGCTATCAAATAAACAGTTGATATCGGGCCTGTTTACCTGGACGTTCATCATAGACTTGGCGAGTTCATGTGGGGCCTCCTGGTTCAGGGTGATGGAGACTAGTATAGATTCAATGTCTAAGTATGGTGGATGCTTTCGCATCTGAGATGGCTGCCCTCGGCCCCAAGATGACCAATCTCGATCCCTCAAAGCATCAGATGCCTGGGAAGATGGCATTTAGCATGCAGTCCAAAATGACAGCCCGCATGATTCGCACATGGTGTCATTGGAGTGCAGAGAAGATGGTGCTGATCATGCACTGCTAGATCTTGTGGATGGTTTGGACTGGCACATTTTGGTGTATTGCCCCTTTTTCTGACAACTGGAAGCACACTCCATCGTTTCTTCAGATGCTAAGCCTCCCCACAAAAGTAGCACTTGGAGAGATCTCCCGCAATGGCGGCCGAGGTCAGATTATTAGAGAAGTGAGACCAGTCACTCACCGGGCAGAACGATGCCCCATTCCAGGACAGTGGCGCTGTATGTACCCAGAGTGGATACTGGCCACATACTCATTTTTGATGAGGTCCTCTGTGTTCTGGGTGGCTGACACAGCCTTACAGTCACACGCTATTCACAGGATCTGGGGGGCCTGCAGCACTCAGCACTCGACTCCAAAGGTCACGTTTTTCTGGTGGCCAGGAGATGCCTGGTGTAGACCTCATTAATCTTCCTGTGATACTGGGCCTTGAGGGTCTCCATAGCTGCTTGGATGAGCTGGTGTCGCTGATCAATGGGAACATTTGGAGCCCAACATGTAAGAGGAGTAGTCTCAGTTGGTTCGCGACCTTGGTGATAGTATCCGCGGCCGCCACCAAGAAATGTTCGAAGCAGCATCACCAAAGTTCGACTTTGTTCAGGGTGTTCTGTAACCGGGGCTCAATGTCGAGCTTCTCAGGTTTCAGGTACTGTTCCATGCTTTTTTCTGAAAAATTCATTTAATAAAATTGATGTACCATCAATAATCTCAAAAGCCTGATATTGTGAAACTATCAGGCTTTTATTAACTAAAGACAGAAACAACCATCAACCTCATTGACTGATTGAAGCAAAGAGAAAGGGGCTATGAGTAGGATCAGTCAGGGAGGTGTGTCCAGCTAGCAGCAGCTAATCATGGTACAACAGTGATTTACCACAGCGACAAACTGATTTGTTAAATATATTTAACGTTTTCAGGAAAATAGTAGAATTGGTCAAACAGCTCTCCAATCTTTTCAAGATTCACATTAGGATGTGTGTTTACACAAGTGATATTGTTATTCAGTGTGAGAATGCTTTCCATTTTATGGATCAGGTGTTATCACAAGATATACTGAGCAGAGTTAAGCCATTCAACCATCGAGTCCACCCACCATTCCATCATGACCAGAAGACATTGGAGCAGAAATTGGCTATTCAGTTCATCAAGTCTGGCCTGCCATTTAATCATGAGCTGATCCATTTTTTGACTCAGCCCCACTGCCTGGCCTTTTTCCATAACCTTTGATGCCCAGGCTAATGAACTGATCAATCTCTGCCTTAAATACACCTATTGATCTGGCCTCTACAACAGCTTGTTGAAACAAATTCCGCAGATCTACCACTCTCTGGCTGAAGAAATTCCACCACATCTCTGTTCTAATCATAGGGTCTTCAATCCTGAAGTTGAGCCCTTTTGTCCTACATTCTCCCACCATGGGTAACAATCTTTGAACATCTACTCTGTCTACACCTTTCACATTTGAAATATTTCAATGAGATTCCCCCCACATTGTCCTAAATTCCAATGAGTACAGGCCAAGAGCTGTCAAATGCTCCTCATCTGATACCCTTTCATTCCCGGAATCATCCTCTTGAACTTCCTCTGAACTCAGTCCAAAGTCAGAGCATCCTTTCTTAAATGAAGAGTCCAAAACTCCTCACAATACTTCAAGCAATGTCTCACCAGTGCCTTATAAAGTCTCAACACCACATCCCTGCTCTGATATTCTATTCCTTTTCAAATGAATGCCAGCATTGCATTTGCCTTCTCCACCACCATCTCAACATGGAAGTTTACCTTCAGGCTATTCTGCATGAAGACTCCCAGGTCCCTTTTCATCTGGGTATTTTCAATTTGCTTCCCAGTTTAAAAAAAGTCTACCCATTTAGTTTTTCTACCAAAGTGCATGCCTGTCAGACATTTTATTTGATTTCCTACTTCTCTACCCATTATCCTAATATGTCTATGCCCTTCTGCAATCTCCTCACTTCCTCAACACAAACTGCTTCTCCACCTATTTTCATATCATCTGCAAATTTAGCCACAAAGCCGTTCATTCCATAATCCAAATCTTTAATCTACAACATAAAAAGAAGTATCCCCAACACAAACCTTGTGGAACACCTCTAGCAACTGGCAGCCAAACAGAATATAATCCCTGTTTTCCAACTCTGCTTCCTGCCAATCATCCAATGCTCTGCATATGCTAGTATGTTTTCTGTAATACCATGGGATCTTATATTGTGTGTATCTTGTCAAATGGCTTCTGAAAATCCAAATGCACAACATCTACATCTTCTTCATCTGGTCTGCTTGTTACATCTTAAAAGAATTCCAATACATTTGTCAAGCAAGGTTTTCCCTTAAAGAAACTATGCTGGCTTTGGCCTATCTTGTCATGTGTCTTTAAGTACTCTGTTACCTCATTCCTGATCATTGACTTCAACTTCTTACCAACCATGTCTAGAATTTCCTTTCTGCCACCTCCCAGCCTTCTTAAAAAGTGAGGTGGCATTTGCGATTTTCTTGTCTTCTGGGACCATACCAGAATTTATTGATTCCTGAAAGATCATTACTAATGCCCCCACAATCTCTACTACTACCTCTTTTAGAACCTAAGGGTACAATCAATCTGGTCTGGGAGGCTTATCCACCCTTAAACCATTCAGCTTTCTGAAGACCTTCTCCCTTGAAATAGTAACTGCACTCACTTTCCTTCCCTCATACCTTTCAAAATCTGGTAGTGTCTTCCACGATGAAGACTGATTATTCCAAAATTAAATTACAACAGTCCTACAGGAATGCACCAACTATAGCTCCCAGTCCTTTAATGGCGATAATCTAAAATGGCCTCTCCAATGTCACCCACAACTTGCCACCTGGAGTGGAACTTAGGTTCATTCTTCAGGGGAAAAAAAGAGAACAAGCTGCTCCATGTGTTGGACTTTATACAGCAGCCAGCTGGAGGGAGTCAGCTCAATTAAACCCAAAATAGGTAAGATTATTAAAGGAGCCATTGTCAAGGTCTGTGCACACTTGTGGGCAGACTAAACCTTGATTGGCAGGTGAGGTGACCTTCCAGGAACAACCTCGTGGATTATCCTTTGTTTGGTGCTGTTTCCTGTCTGACCCTTTTGATAATCTTCAGATATCACTAATTCTCTATTTTCCCACTAATTGAACTTCCTTGTATGCCTATGTGGCTGTACTACAAGGTCATCCACTTTATTTATTATGCTGCGTGCTTTGAGATACAAAACTTTTAGCCCTTCGTTACTTTTGACTCTACATCCCTGTTGCAACTTATCCCACTGGCTGCAATTCTGCCTGAGGTTCCACACAAATTTTGGTTCCCACCCCTCCAACAGTTTTAGCTACCTCCTTGCCAGAATAATGGTTTCCATAGAGTGCAAGTGCAACCCGTCACTCTTTTTAAATTTTTCACACTGTGAATCATGTCAACCAAAATATGTACAAACATTTCTTATTAAATTTACACAGTGACCTTTTCTCCCTTTTTTCCCCCTTTCCCTCTCTCCCCTCTACCCACCCTCCCCCCCTTAAACCCATTAGTATTCAACATATACAATCAACCCATCACTCTTGTACAGGTTACTGCTTCCCCAGAAAAGGTTTCAATAATCCAAGAACTTGAAACCCCACCCCTGCACCATCTCTTCAACCATACATTTGTCTGCACTATCTTCCTGTTCTGACCTTCCCTTGCTTGTGGCACCAAGAGTGATCCAGAGATTACCACCTTGGAAGTCCTGCTCTTCAGCCTCTCCTAAAGTCCTAAACTTTGCAGGACTTCTATCGCACTCCTCCGTAAGTTATTGATACCAATATGTACCATGACTTTTGGCTGCTCGCCCTCCCCCTTAAGAATATTTTGCACCTGCTCAGAGACATCTTGGATCCAAGCATCTCAGAAGCAACACACTATCCTGGAGTATCTTTGTTGCACGTGGGCTCCCAAATCCGTCCGGACCTTTGAAATTTGAACTTGTTTCCCATTGAGAAAATAGTGTATGTCTTTATTTTTTCAACTAATGTGTATGATCATACACTTCTCTGCACTGTATTCCATCTGTCATTTCCTTTACCAATTTCTAAACCTGTTTAAGTCCTTTTGCAAATTCAGTGCTTCCTCAACACTACCTGCCCTTCCTCCTATGTTTGTAATGTCCACATATTTGGTCACAAAGTCATCAATTCCATCATTCAAATCATTGTCATATAAAATTGTTATGGGCCCAGAGGATCCATAACCAAACCCAGCAGCAATAGAAATTCACCAAGACAAATGGTTACTTAAATACAAGTTACTTTTAATTATCTTTAAACATAAAAACAGGATCAAACTTTAACTTATTACTATTAACTTAACCCCCTCTAATTCTAAGTGCACATGCATGTAATGTGTGTGTAAGTTCAGAAAAGTTATTTGATTCACAGTCCAATCTCATTTCTCACTCCTCCAAGTTCACTGGTGTCAGGCAATTCTTATACTGTGCATAGAATTTAACATTTATGAATTTCAACAGGCTTTGGTGCTTGAAATTGTTAGGTCTGCTTTGTTCATGAATGAGTGAGACAAACACCAGGCTGAGTCGAAATCAGGGTTCTTTGTTCTTTATTACCGGATTGTAACACTTGCGACTAAACATGTTAGTCGGAGAATGCATTCTGCCGTTATCAGCAAAATGGTGATTTTTTATACCCTTGGATATGTGCTTAGAACATCATCATATCATTACTTGTCCAATGACTAAAACTGTTGCTATCCTTTCCCTGCTAGCTTCCTGCCTCTCAATCCATCAATGTCTCTCTTATCTTGTAAGTACAAGGATGCATTCACATCTTGTTACAGCCCTGTACATTCCCATCTCATGATGTTTTACCTAACAGGAGTACAAGGACACCTCCCCTTCTTGTTACTGCCCTGTACAGGGTAACTCCCTACACATTCCCATCTCATGATGTTTTACCTTACAATCCCTCCTTTGTCCTCTTTAGAGGACAATCTCGCCCTGACTATGCTACCACCGCGTTACATTAGTTCGCCTATTATTGCCAAGCTCTATACGGGTTCTGTTCACAGGGTAGTTCGGCTGGTGGGCGAGGGCTCCCCCAACCCTCCTTTGCGTACACCCCCCATCCGTCACCCCGATCCCATTGCCCGTTTACAAGTTTCATCCCATTTGCCCCCAAGCAAAAAACTAGCTAACCCCCCATACATTAGTAAATACCCATGTTAACATATGGTCTACAATCTGATTAATAATGTTTGTGTTACAATCAATGTTATAATATTTGTTCTACAATCAAGGTTATAATATTTAGGTTACAAGCAAGGTTAAAATTATATGTGTAACAATCTAATTCACAATCCCTCCTTCCCATCACATTCCCCTTCAGACTCCAGATCGATCTCAGCAACTTTCTCCGCCTCCTGTAATGTGAGATAGTCTTGCTCCACAGCCTGCACAGCTTGATATTTCGGAGGCAGTTCATCACGGTCAGCAAAGGCTCTCTCTATGGTCCTCGTGACCAGCGTTCGAATGCATGGAATACAACAACAGCCACAAGTGATAAAAATTGATACAGAAATGAACAAACCCAGCAAAAGTTGTCCTAACAATGTGCTCCATCTCCCAAACACTCCCTGTAACCAGGATAAAACAGGATTGGAGACTCCAGACTGGGCTTTTAATTCTTTCGCCAATGCCCTAAGTTTCGTTAACCCCTTAGTGAGTGATCCATCTGGCCCTGTGTTATTAGAGATAGAAGTGCAGCATAGATCTCCAAACATAGCACACACTCCACCTTTCTCTGCCAGGACCATATCAATCGCTATCCTATTCTGAAGTGTCATAAGGGAAGTTTCTGACAGTTGTTGATGTATTGCCTCAACAACGTCCCTGGTCAAATTTGCAAGGCGCTGGACATTATAGTGAATAAGGTTGATCCTATTAACATTCTTATTTACAGTGATGGGAAAAATTGCACTAAAAACAGGAAAGCTTTCAAACCCAGCTGCAATCTCATCGGCTAATTTAAATTCGTCCGGAATATTCCGGGCTTGGCCAATGGCATCAATCCATACCCCATCAGGGTTCCTTCCTCCCGGCCCCAAGAGTCCAACACTCCTCCTTTTTCTCCACAGCCAACTCTCTGTGTGGCGCAATTCTAGGGAATCCTCGTCTCCCTCCTGCCTTTTGACAATCAGCACTGGCGCATTAAGGGTTACTAGAGCACACCGACCATCCCAGTTAGCGGGGAGCCAGTTGTACAGCACTCTTCCTCCACAAAACTCATCTGTGTAGTCATTCAATCTGCTACAAGTCTCCTTAGTTTCAGATTCATTTTTTTTGTTATGGGACCTCAAAATCATCCCCTGTATATGTTCATGATAACCAGTAACCTGTTTGGCTGCCCTGTCAGGCACCCATGTGGCGTTTTCCCTGCTAATAGTAGGTCGTCTACATACTGAATCAGTGTAACATCTTCCGGGAGCTTTAATTTCATTAGGATTTCGCTAAGGGCCTGATTGAACAGTCCTGGACTGTCCTTATAACCCTGAGGTAATCTAGTGTATGTGTACCGATGTGCTTGGTAAGTGAAAGTTAACCAGTCTTGCCATTCCTCAGCTAAATTCAAGCAGAAGAATGCGTTTGCCAGATCAATGACAGTATAGTATTCGTGCTCCGGACTCAGAGCCCTAAGTGCTACATATGGGTCTGGGACTGGTCTCCCGATGGTCTTGGTAGCCAAGTTAATCTCCCGGAGATCGTGTACCATCCTCCAGTCTTTTCTACCCTGTTTGGGAACAGGCATGATGGGCGTGTTCCACATACTGTCAGGTGCCGCCCTTAAAACCCCTGACTCCATTAACCCTTCTATCGTTCCTTTAATACCCTCCTCCTGACTGGGCGACAAGCGGTATTGTTTTCTCCATATTGGTTTCTGCCCGGGGTTGGCCAATTCTAGAAATACCTCTCCTTTTATTACTCCCACATCATAGAGCCCCGTTGTCCATATATGTGGACTCAGATTAGAAAGATATTTGTCTGAGTCTCTGTGATCAATATTTTCTCCTTCTATTGCTCGGTCTCTTTCTACTTTCTCATTCACTACCTGGTCCCATGCTTCAATATTCAGTCTGACAAATTTTCCTCCCTCCGGGGTGGAATATCCCGGGATTTCTGTCTGCCTGTATTCACACCCTATTGCTTCCTTTACCATCGGACCCAGCTGTCGAGCGTAATGATCTTTGGCAATACCCAAGGTCACATGAGGCACACTTTCTACTCCTAAGCAGAACCACTCCATTGTTCTTCTGTCATGACAACCATAGCAGCTATTCCCTCCTTACCTACAAAGATAAATGGACAATGTATCGTTTCTGTCTTCCCTTCTTTTAGAGAGTCCCACCTCTCCTCATATTCCTGGTCCGGGTGGATGGTGTAGTTTAATGTAACATGCATAGGATCTAGTGGATAATGGTAATCCCCATACCGAGGAATACTGGCCCTCCACTCAAAAAACTGTTTAATCAGCCCTGGGCCTGGTTCATCATACAGTAGCCGACTCCAGAAAATACTAACCTCCACAGAGTCTTCTGAAGCGTTAGATGGGGTCATTACTATAAACTGTCCTCCCCTTCTTATTGTATCCCCTGGGTATGTTAACCGAAGGCCCTTCTCAGAACATTGTATGGTTATTCCTAGTTTGGTAAGAATGTCCCTTGCTAATAAATTAATGGGGCAACTTGGCACAACCAGGACAGGCGTTTTAACCCTTTGTCGTCCAAATGTCATGTCGATGTTATCTGTATAGGGCTGTGTTTCCCTTATCCCGGAGAATCCTATTGTAGATAATGTTTTGCCCGAAAATGTGCTCTCTGGGGGTTTTTTAATCACTGTCGTAACTGCTGCCCCTGTGTCAACCATAAATTCAATTTTTTCTCCATTTACCGTCCCCCAAATTTTTGGTGGCTCCCAGGGAGGCGTGATTTTTGATTCTCCTGGGCACCGTCAATAATCAAATTCAGCACCTTCCTCAATATAGTCATTACACTGAGGTGCCTGGACTTGTTGATCACTCTGCCACCCCCCGATTCTCTGGGGCCCATCAATGTGTCCACCCCTACCCCTTGCTTGTCCTCTTTAGTTTCCTCCTCTTCCCCGATAGCCTCTAATAGAGGGTAATCTTTTTCCCCTTGCTCTCCCAGCCTCCGGACAGTTCCGCTGGTAGTGTCCAGGATTTTGGCAGTACCAGCATACTGCATGTTCCCCTCTATACATTGTACCTAGCTGTCTTTCCCAACCATTTCTTACTTGGGGTCCCGGATTTATCACTGGCCCCATGACCTGTGGGACTATCTGTTGGGCCGCTAATTTAACCCCTATATGTTCTATGGCTCTCACCAATTTATCGGTTGTTTTGTCCACCTCCTTCTGGTCTTTGAGGTTTAGACTAGCAGGGGAGTAGCTACGTCATATACCCTAGACCGGCGGAGCGGTCCTCTTCTAGGGGGCCATCCTCTGCGACCGAGCGCTGAGCTTCGGGAGGGACGCACATGGAGCTGTGAGGGAAGGGTGACACCCGCCTAGCCAGCCAGATCAGCCGAATCATCCCTAGCGATCAATGGGGTGACAGATGTCGCAGCCAGATCGCCCTCACACCCGTCCACCTCCTTCTGGGACGCACTTTCTGACTTAGCATGCTCTGATTGACGATGTCGTTTGATTGCATGTGTCAGGTGTCTTTTCCACAAATCCTCTGACATTGTCTCTACTCCCACAATGTCCCTTAATTTTGCTTGAACTGTAGCAGGTAGTCCGTTTATTATCCCATTACGAAAGTGAGCCCTTCCTAAGGGGCTGTGGTCGGGTCTTTCTCCAGTCCCTGTTTCCCATAAGTCCCATGCTCGAGTGAAATACTCGTGTGCAGTCTCTCCTTCCTTTAGTTGAAGGGTTACCAAGGCATCCAAACTATAGGGTGTAGGAAATGTTTCTCTAAGTGCTTCCCAAAATTTATTCCGAAGTGGGTTAAATTCTATTTCATCCCCCAATTTACTGCTTCTTACAATTCTCTCTATTTGCTTCAGGGCCCCTTCTGCCTTTAATCTTATCATGATAGTTCTGACATCTGCGAGTGCTAATTGTTCTTGGCAGGTTTCTCGCTCAAAACAAGAAATCCATGGACTAGCCCCATTACTCAACGGAGGTAGTTTTTTCATTAAACTCTCTAAGTCCATTCGTGACCAGGGTACATATTTTTGAGTTCCCCGTCCCGTGATCAGTAATGGGCATTGATATCTCAATTTTGGGGATTTCTGCTCCTTCTTTACTCTTGGCATGCATTTATTTATCCCACCTTGTTCTGACTCTTCTTCGTCACTGTCACTGTCCCTATCAGCTTCCAATGTCTCAGGGTCAAAGGTATATTGGTCACGTTCATCTCTAAGATAATCTTTTCGGCCATAGTTTAGTTGTTTCACATCTTTCTCTTTTGTTATAACTATGTCCAGGTAGGCATGTCTATTTTTCTCCCTCCCGAGTCTTTTCCTTTTACTTTCCTCCCATGGTGGATCGTATCTCGTTTCCTCATCTGTACTACACTTTTCGTCCTTTACTCCTATTACCATTCCTTCAGCTTTAATTTCTCCTGACAGTGTTGTAGTTATCTTTTCCACTTCCTTCAATACACCTACCATTAATTCTTTTTGATCCTCACTGATCTGCCCCAGCACATTAATATCTCTGTTTAAGTTTTTAATGTTATCCTGAACCTTTTTCATGTTCCATTTCTGTATCTCTAACTCCTTTTCTATTTTCTTGGACTCCAGAGGGGTCTCTACATCTATTACTCCCCCTTCTATTTTTATTAAAGGGGCCTGTACCTCGTCTGATGTGTCCCTATTCCCGAGGTTCTTGTCACACCCCAGTGTCTCAATATCTGGATATAAGGGACGTGACTCCAGGATCCCATCTGGGGTGCCAGGGGCACCTTGTGACTCCACATATGCATAGGGCGGGGGTCTACAAGCTATTTCTACAGGGGCCATAATAGGTGGGTTATCAGGGAGACCAAATTCTTCGAATATAGCTAGGACATCGCGGTACTGCATCTCCTTGTCTCTCACCCTCTTTTTTGCTGACTCGCGATTAAAGATTTTGTGTTCTGTGTCCCGTTTGTATAATTGTATAAGACTCACTTATAAATGATTTATTGTCAGAGTACATACATGACATCACATACATCCAGAGACTATGAGAGAGAGAGAGAGAGAGAGCATAGCGAGAGAAAGAGATAGAGAGGCAGATACACAGAGCACAAGAGATAGAGAGAGAAAATGCCTTGCACTGGCCCCACTGGGAGAAAAGTCTTCAGATTAACACTTTCGTTTCAAAGGTTTTAAAAGGTTCTCATCCTGTGATCACTGGTCTGGATCAGATTGGGTCTCCCACCACTGGGAACTATCACTCCTTCCTTCCCTCCCACCTCGAGTGAGCTACACGTCAGCCCACAATGTCTGCCCTGATCCCGCAATGGTGGGGGTGCGGGAAAGAGGGAGGGAGAGAGGATAAAACAGGATCCCATTTGATGCGGAGCTGGAATTGTGGGCACAAAATTAAAACCAAATTGTATTTCTCTGCCCTGCCCAACCTGGGGATTTCAGGGCAGCACCGCCACAGATTGGGATTGGGAGGGGGAGTGGGTGAGAGAGGAGGGGGGGGGGGAGAAGAGAGAGAGAGAGGGAGAGAAGAGAGAGAGAGGGGAGGGTGAAAGGAGGGAGGGAGAGAGCAAACCCGGACACTTCGTGGCTGGAAACTGGAAACAGGCACTTTTCCTTTCCCTTCTGTGTTTTGTTTCTTCCAGCTTATCTAAGCCTCTACGTTTTAAAATTTTGTTTCCCTCACCTGTCAGGAACATCTCAGTGCCCCCCAGGTAACCAACCCCTCTTCCTCCAGCGGTCTACACATTTTCGGAGCATTTTTTGTTTTTCCAATGCCGCATTACTGGTATTTCACTCCTCTAATTCCTGATTAATTTCCTTAATAACTTGGTCAAAAGTCTTAGCAGGCAACTGTACAGCCATAGCTGCGGGACCGCTTTTTAATGCCTGTTTTAATTTAGGTTCTTGTCCGTTTAGGGGATCTATGTCAACGAAAATTGCTTTTAAAAATGTCTCCTTGCAAGCTGGATGACTAATATCTTTTAAAGGAACAGTCTCTAAGTCTTGTCCTCCAATTGGCTTCAGACTGTCCTGCATACTCTGATTGCTCGTTATCCACTCTCTGTTTTCCCAAAGGGGTCTGAAAGTTAAATTACAACTAGAAAACCAAATATTTGGGCTATACTTTTGTCCTGTTTCCCTGTACCAATCTATGAATTTACGTAACTTTATCTCCTTGGTGATGTTGGGAATACCCTCATTTAACTTATCAAAAGTATTTCGAATAAACTGGGTGTCTCTTAGGAGTTTGTCAACTTTTTCATTAATATCTCCTACCTGATCCGGACACAGCTGTCGCAGCCTTCTGTCGTCGTTCTTGTTCACCAGGCAGGCGTCCCTGAGTACTTTTTTTGTTGTCTCAAGGTCTCTAGTGTCTGCTGTGGTATTCCACCACGGCGAATTGGGGAAATAAATTCTTAACTTCTCAAGTGTACAGACATTATCATACCTACCGGACATTTATAAGTCAGTCTCTCAGATACAATTGAGGCCAATAAGCCTGAACCTTTGTTTTCTTTCAAAGCCCAACCTTCACGTGGGAGATTTCTCCTCTTAATAACCAGTTTAGGGCAGAAAACTCAGGTCCTCAATTGTTTATAGACCACCTTCTCACTCTATTGGACTTTGCAACGACACAATAAAGACTTTTAAACTCTAGTAGTTTCCTGCGAAGCACTTAATAAATGTCATTCAAACACCTTAAGGACTTTTATCTTGTCTGTAATCACTTACGTGTTACAATCCTGGCATGCGACCTTCAATTGTGGTCGTCTAATTTGTCCGATCTCCAGTTCTTACTGACAATCATAAAGATTTTAAAAAAAAGAGAATTTTGTTAAAACAGGCTTCTCTGGACCTTTTTATCAGCCGGCTGAGATGATTGTCAGAAAAAACAGAAACCGTCCAGTGTTCACTCACCCATCACGTCGGGGTCACCAAATTGTTAGGTCTGCTTTGTTCATGAATGAGTGAGACAAACACCAGGCTGAGTCGAAATCAGGGTTCTTTGTTCTTTATTACCGGATTGTAACACTTGCGACTAAACATGTTAGTCGGAGAATGCATTCTGCCGTTATCAGCAAAATGGTGATTTTTTTATACCCTTGGATATGTGCTTAGAACATCATCATATCATTACTTGTCCAATGACTAAAACTGTTGCTATCCTTTCCCTGCTAGCTTCCTGCCTCTCAATCCATCAATGTCTCTCTTATCTTGTAAGTACAAGGATGCATTCACATCTTGTTACAGCCCTGTACATTCCCATCTCATGATGTTTTACCTAACAGGAGTACAAGGACACCTCCCCTTCTTGTTACTGCCCTGTACAGGGTAACTCCCTACACATTCCCATCTCATGATGTTTTACCTTACAATAGGTAAATAGTTATTGCTCAGGAAGGTTCTTGTCAGTTTTCAGAGAGAGATTTGTTGCTTGTTGGACACAAACTGATTCCTTCGGATCAGCCACTTCAGTTTCTTGCCAAAAAAACTTGCCCCATCAAGTTTTCCAGATGATAACCTCTTTCTTTCAGGTCACCACAGAGTTCCTTTTCTGTTTCCCTTATCTCAAGTGAAACATTATACAGCCAGCCATCTCCTCTTGTATGGACCTCAAGGGCTTTGAATAGACTGAAGTCAGAACTCACAACCTGTCTTCTAAAATGTTTTTTTTCTACAAGCTTGCCAACTTGTCATGTTCCAGTCCCAGGTGCTGCTACTGAACTGTAGATCTGAATTTTTTTTCCTCTCTCTCTCTCTCTCTCTCTCAGAGAAAACCACATGACCCTCTTAGAACAGCAAACTACATTCAGACAGACTGCAGCACCGTACGCAATCTTCCAAGTCCGTTCTGTTGCTTTCCAAAACAATAACACTTACTTGAAAAGTTTTTTCAAAGGCACTCGGAGCCTAGACTGTCTGGCTTGACATCTGTTTTGAAGTGTTTGTATCTGTGTGTGACCTCACTAAAAACCACACAATCTTCTTCCAAAAACATATCTATACATAATATAAAATATAACATTATCTGTCACAATATGATAAAAAGTGGTCCCAATGCCAAGCCCTGTGGAACACCACTGGTCACTGGCAGCAAACCGGAAGATGCCCCTTTTATTCCCCCATCTTTGCCTCCTGCCAGTTAGCCAATCTTCTATCTATGCTAATATCTTCCCTGTAATATTTTGGGTTCTTATCTTGCATAGCAATCTCAGATATGGAACTCTATCAAAGACCTTCTGAAAATCCAAGTAAACAACATCCACTGACTCTCCTTTGTCTGTCCTTCCTGTTATATACTCAAAGAATTATAACAGGTTTTTCAGGCAAGATTTTCCCTTAAGGTAAACCTCTCTTTTGCTCTTTATATATTTGAAAAAAAACTTTTCACATCCTCTTTTATGTCACTGGCTAGCTTACCTTCATGTTTAATCTTTTTTCTCCTTATTGCTGTTTTACTTGTCTTCCATTGACTCTCAAAGGCATCCCAGTCCTTTAGCTTTCCACTAATCACCAAGGGCACCCAGATGTAGCACGGCTATACACAAAGTAAAAGCACTTACATGTGACAATAACCAATTCAATGCTCTGCCTTGCCTGAACAATGTGCCACAACCAAAAATGCAGAATTTAATTCTAATTACATGCAATTTCTATATTTCCTTATGTCATAAGAGGTCATTACACCCCATCAAAGTGGTGCCAGCTCACAGACCACTTCTATTGTCAATCTAATTCTGTCTGTGATCTTTTCTCACATTTCCATCAACTCCATTCAGGTTCTACCATTCACCTGCTTACTAGGGGCAATTTACAGTGGCCGGTAAACTTACCAACTCACATATCTTTTGAGGTTGTAGCGACTCACCAGATGCTTAATTGAACCATCTTGGGAAGTTCCAAGTAATGTCATGACGATGTCATTTGGAATGCATGAGGTTTTAAAAAGCTGCGTGTGACTGTTTGAGTAAATGAATTTTACTGAACTTTGACTCGACTACGTCTGATCATTTTCTCGTTCTTCATTTTGCACTGTGACACAGTTGCTACAAGGTCATCCATTGGTAATGGTCCCTAATAAAATTACCTGTTTATGTTAATGATACAAATGAGGGAAATAACTTGGTTTACAAAAGTTGCAAAATCCTACTATGTGAAATAGCTGGAATATTATTGTTGCTGAATCATTCAGTCATTATTTTCAGAATGTTTCACAATACATTTATTACTTAAATTAAAAAACTTTAAAAACTCAATATGATTAAAGAAAATGTAATTTTTAAGGCTATGACATCAAAGGAATTTCAAAATGATTTTTATTTACAGAAATGAGAGTGACAATGTGCTGGATTAGCCATACTGACAGTAATACTTGTGTGAAAAAAGAATTTAGATCATGGGTTTCTACATAGTGCTAGCATGGTTGTCATTTCTTTTCATGATTTTACTTTGAAATTTGCTCAAGGTGGGAGTCACTATGAGAATTTATCTGCAATTGAAAGGAAGAGATTGACAGGTATTTCATTAGTCAGGGCATCAAGGGTTACAGGAAGAAATCTGGGGAGTGGGGCTGAGTGGGAGGATGCATCAGCTCATGATTAGAATGGCAGAGCAGACATGTTGGGCTTTTGGGTCCACTTCTGCTCCTATATCTTGTGATCTTGTAAAAACTCAGGAAAGATGGTATTCTGAGTAGACATCTTATGGAAAGTCCATCTTGCGGGTTTAAATTCCATGTTAACGAGCTGCAGAGAGTTAACTCCAGTTTTATAAAACAACAGAATTCGGAGTTTATGGGCACAAGTTGAATGATCTTTACAGGACTGTGTGTTTTTCTGTTAGTCATCAATTTAAACACACAATGAACGCTAGTACAGAATTCAGAACTATGAACAAAGCTTTCTGTTTTATATATTTCAGTTCTTTTTTAAAATTTTGAGTATTTGTTTCTGTTTGCCTGCTATATGCATTACAGCATGCCTAGGTAAGTATTTTTTTTATCATTGCATAATGCAACCCAACAGAGCTTTCAAAAAAGCTAATATTAAACAATTTGCTGATTATTATCTTTAACTTCATTAGTAATAAATTAAATTGTCATGCATCTAATCAAACAACAATCATTGGGGGAAAGCATATGCATAGATCTTCAAAATTGGTCCTTTAATTTCTGTTAAGGTTTGCTTTAATGGATCACTGGGCCCCTGCTCTATACAGGCAAAGAACAATTGGCCATGATACAATAAAACCTCTGGTATCTGGCACCTATAGGGATTGGTAGATGCCGGATGTGTATTTTCTGGTTGCTTGAGACTTTTGCATTGTCTAACAAATACACCTGCATTAAAAATAAACAAAATACAAAAGTACTATATTGTACTTACACTAAACAAACTTCACTTGCATGAATATATAAACCTTAGTGCATTTAACTTTACTTTCAGTCACATTCTTTGAAAACATTTCACCATCGCTGCATCTGCAGGTTCCTCCCCCTCCACAGAGCTGTCCAAAAGGTGAACAATAACATTTACAGATAAAGCCTTACTAATATACTTAATAATATACTAATAAAGATAAAGACTCTTACTAAGTAGTGATAAGGAGACACTTATAGAGAATCATCCCAGCGGCGAGTGGCATCAACCAGCATCCTGGGCAATGGCATAGCTGTTTCGCATAACTTTATTAACATCTACTATGAACAAAGCATGGCCAAGGCACTCTGCTGGCTGAATATTTGCTCCCATCTTTACCAAAGGTTTATGTGTTACTTTAAAGTACGTTTACAATTTTAAACTTGTGTATTTTTAACCTATTATTATTTTCATTTTAAAAAAATTATTTTCCTCGATTTTTTTTTTTTGCCAGTTGCTTGAAGCTGCCACTTGCTTGAATTCTGGATGTCAGGGGTTTTATCATTTTATTTTTTATGGGTTATGCTACAACCCCTGCATACAGTCATCTGATGAAAATATAACATAACTCAGGTATTTTGGACAATATATAAATGGTCAACTGTCATCTGTAGGATTGCACAAGCATATCTTTTTTTCCCCAGAACAAGAATAACTGAAGGTAATCAAGGATCAAAGATAAAATATAGAAATCAGAAAACCCCTGAATTTTTAGTCCCAATATGGGACCAGAAAAGACTTTTGTGCAGGTCGAATGACTGAAGTGCTATTAATGCAGAAGTATTACTACTTTAGAGAAAATTATATTTGTTTTTTATAACTTAATATAGAATTGGATAGCTATAGGGTTTTTATGTTTAATGCCGAAAGTCTTTTCTGTGTCCGTATTTATTGGGTTAGGTTATACAGTCAAGAGGGGCTCAAGTTGGGGGAGGGTCCCCTATCTGCTTGTCAACTTATACATTGAAATATATGTTAGATTTGCAGGGGGATGGGAACCAGAGTGCCAGAGCAGATAGAGGAGTGGAGGAGGGAAAAGATGATATGAAAATTACATGCACTGTTAGAAGTCAATAGGTTGTAGGTAGTGAAAATTTTCTAAAGTGGATCTATTTCAATGGAAGGCGTATTATAGGAAAGGCAGATGAGCTTAGACCGTGGATTGGCACATGGAATTATGACATTGTGGCCATTAGTGAAACTTGGTTGCAGTAAGGGCAGGACTGGGGGCTTCCATTGCTTTAGATATGATAGAATGGGGAGGGGGATGAAATAGAGAGAAGTGGCATTGCTCATCAGGAAAAATATCACAGCTGTGCTCAGGCAGGTCAAACCAGAGGGTTCATGTACAGAGGCTATATGGGTGGAGCTGAGGAACGGGAGAGGTATAACCACACTCATTGTATTTTTTTATAGACCACCCAAGAGTCAATGAGAATTGGAGGAGCAAATCTGTAGAAAGATAGCAGACAGCTGTAGGAAACATAAGGTTGTGATCATCAGGAATTCTAATTTTCCATATTTTAACTGGGACCCCATACTGTAAAAGGGCTTGATGGATTGGAGTTTATCAAATGTGTTCAGGAAAGTTTTCTAAATCAATATATAGAGGTACCAATTAGAGAGAATGCAATATTAGATCTCCTTTTAGAGAACAAGATAGGACAGGTGACAGAAGTATGTGTAGGGGAATATTTTGAGTCCAGTGATCATAATACCATTGGTTTCAAGTCAATTATGGAGTAGGATATGACTGGGCCATGGGTTGAGATTCTAAATCGAGAAATGTATGTGTGTGTGTGTGTGTGTGTGTGTGTGTGTGTGTGTGTGTGTGTGTGTGTGTGTGTGTGTGTGTGTGTTGGGAGGCGGTTAATATCCAAACCATTACAGCTTAGGCACAATTCTGGAAAGTTGGTCCAAAGTTCAGTCTTAGAAATCCTTTGTGGGAACACAAACTCTTTAACTAATGCACAAAAGTAATCATGAAGGAGGTGAGAGAGACTGAATGACCAAACTGCTGAAAACTCACAAATCCTTGTCAAGTTGCTTGGTGAGAAATATCCTTTCGGATAAATGGTAGTCATAACTCCCCTTTTCCTTGTGTAGGGAAAATGAAATGTGTGACTTCCACTATGCTTCCAAAAGCCCTGACATGGGTCAGTCGAAGTAACCTTTCTTTTGGTCACGGTGTGGTCAATAAGTCCCCTTCAAATGACCTTTCCTTTGTTCACAGTGGGGTTTAATAATTCCCCTGACAGGGAGAATCAGCCAAACTGTCCATTTCACACAGTCACTCCAGCACAGTGGTCATGAGATGGCTGGTGATCACCAGGTGTGCTGTTCCTTTAAATGTTTCACTCATGTGTGTGTGTGTCTCTCTCTCCCTTCCCATCCCTGGATAAAGCAACAAAATGTTCACTCTCTTCCTCTAGAGCAAGGGTGTCAAACTCAAATTCACAGAGGGCCAAAATTAAAAACTTTGACTAAGTCGTGGGCCAAACTAAATATTTATTGAAAATTTTCAACAACGTCTGCATGTTTTCTCTTCTTTCAACATATGTAATATTAAACTTTTTCTTATTAAAATAAATGTTTAATAATAGTTTTGGTTAAACTCTTTCCAGAAGAAGCATTAACAAATGAGAAATAAAATATTCAATAAATAATATTTCTCTATAGCCTTTAAGTTCCTTTTAAATGTATTTTTTTTCACAAGCCAACAAGTCCAAAAAATAACAACTTGCTTCAATGAAAATCCAATCTTTCAACTATGAACAGTCCAAAGTTAACCAAAGAAAACATTAATCCAAGCTTATCTTGCTACAGTGTGATTTACTCTGATGCACCTGGGTCTAAAGCAGATACTTGGCATCTCTTCTTAGATGCAAGTTCATCAAACTCTGGGGTCAGAGTTTGCCTCCCACCTGTCTTGAAAGGTCCTGTTTTCTGTCTTTCGTTTGGCCATTTTTCGTAAGGGGTTTATTACATGTGAGTTGGGCGACAGGTCGCAGATGCTAATGAAAGTAAAGAGAGGAGGTGGGGGCAATTAGCGGGCTGACGGGCTGGCGCCAATGCATTTTCAAAGCATTCTGGGATTTGTAGTATTAGCTGTGCATGCGCTATACTGGCGCGGCGGCCAGCGGGCCAGCTCTAATACATATTTGATATGATCTTCCAGGCCAAATATAATTATATCACGGGCCAAATTTGGCCTGAGTTTGACATGTGTGCTCTAGAGGATCAACTTTTGGCACAGTCAGTACCTGATTGTTGCCACTCATTTCTCTCCACAGTTGCCCTTAAAGTGACAGTCACTAAATGAAACGGGAGCTCATAATAGTGTGGATTGGGATAAGTTATTTTCAGGCAAGGATGTATGAGGTAAGTGGAGGACCTTCAAAGGTGAAATTTTGAGAGTATAGAGTTTGTATGTTCCTATCAGGATTAAAGGCAAGGTTAGCAGTCATAAGGAACCTTGGTTTTCGAGGGATATTGGGGAGCTGGTTTGGAAGAAGAGAGGTGTATAGCAGGTATAGGCAGTATGGAGCAAATGAGGAACTTGAGGAGTTTAAAAAATGCAAGAAAAACCTCAAGAAATAAACCAGGGAGGCAAAAAAAAGACATGAGGTTGTTTTGGCAGGCAATGTGAAGGAAAATCCTAAGGGTCTCTACAGGTATATTAAAAACAATTGGTCCCCTTGAAGAGCAGAGTGGTCAGTTTTATATGGAGCCAAAAGAGATGGGGGAGATCTTAATTTTTTTTCATCAGTATTCACTCAGGAAACTGGCACAGAGTCGTGGGAAGTAAGGAAAACAAACAGTGAGGTCATGAAACCTATACAGATTAAAGAGGAGGAAGTGCTTGCTGTCTCCAAGCACATAAGGGTGGATAAGTCCCCAGAACCTGACAAGATATTCCCTCAGACTTGAGGAAGGCTAGTAAAAATTGCAAGGGCTCTGTGCAGTGAACTGGGATTCACTGGGAGTGTGTTGTGCTGATGGCTGGCTCCATCTCCTGGCTCTGCCCCCATCTGCTCACATATAACCCTGGTTTCCTGCCTAAACTTAGATCCCTTTTGAAAACTACTGTGAGACCTTACCCACAGTTACAAGCTAATTAAAGCATTTGTTCTCTCTCCAGTCATGAGAGCTTTTATTCGCGCTACAATCTGGCAGAAATATTTAAAATGTGCTTAACCACGTGTGTGGTGGCAGATAATTGGAATGTAGTTCCATTGTTTAAAAAAGAACCAAAAGTAACCCTGGAAATTATAGGCCGGTGAGCTTGACATCAGTAGTAGGCAAATTATTACAAGGTTTTCTAAGAGATCAGATATATAATTATTTGAATAGCTAGAAGTGATTAGGATAGTTAACATGGCTTTGTGCATGGTAGGTCATGTTTAACCAATCTTATAGAGTTTTTTGAGGAGATTACCAGGAAGGTTGATGAAGGAAAGGCTGTGGATGTTGTCTACATTGACTTTAGGAAAGGCCTTTGATAAGGTCCCACATGGGACGTTAGTCTGGAAGATGTACTAAGATGTTGCCCAGATTTCAGGAATTGAGTTACAGGGAAAGGTTAAACAGTTTAGGACTTATTTCTCTGGAGCATAGAAGAATGAGGGGAGATTTGATAGAGGTATTTATAATTATGAGGGGATAGACAAAGTAAATATAGATAGGCTTTTTCCACTGAGGGAAGGTGAGGTACAAACCATAGGACATGGGTTGAATGAAAGGGGAAAAGTTTAGGGGGAATATGAGGGGAATTTCTTCACACAGAGAGTGGTGGGAGAGTGGAACAAGCTGCCAACTGAGGTGGTGAATGCGGACTCAATTTTAACATTTAAGAAGAATTTGGACAAGTACATGAATGGGAGAGGTAAGGAGGGCTATGGACTGGGTGCAGGTCAGTGGGACTAGGCAAAAAAAATGGATCGCCACAGACTAAAAGGGCTGAATAGGCCTCTTTCTGTGCTGTAATGTCCTATGGTTCATAGGAAACAACTTTGCTACACCTAATCTGTCCAGGCCTTTCAACATTTGAAAGTTTCTTTGAAGTTTCCCCTCATTCTTCTGAATTCCAAGGTGTACAAGAGCTGTCACACTTTCCTCTTATCCTAATCCCTTCATTCCATGAATAATTTTTGTAAATCTTCTCTGAACCTCTCTAATGTCAGCACATACTTTCTTAAATAAGGAGCCCAATATTGTACCTCATACTCCAAGTGAAGCCTCACCAGTGCCTTATGAAGCCTCAATGTCACAGCCTTGTTCTTGTATCCTATTCCTCTATATATGAATGGCAACATTGCACTTGCCTTATTTGCCACTGACTCAACCTGAAAGTTAAACTTTAGGGTATCCTGCATGAAGATTCCCAAGTTTCTTTGCACCTTCGCATTTTGAATTTTCTCCCCATCCAAATAATAGTCTGCCCTTTTATTCCTTCTACGAAAGTTCATTATTGTACACTTTCCAACATTACATTTTATTTGCCACTTTTTTGCCCATTTCCCTAATCTATCTTAGTCTCTCTGCAGCCTTTCTGCTTTCTCCTCACTACCTGCCCTTTCACCTATTTTTGTTACATGTACAAACTTAGCCACAAAGTCACATTCTTTAATCCAAATCATTAATATACAACGTAAAAAGAAGTGGGCCCAACACTAACCCCTGAGGTACAGCAGTGGAAACCAATAGCCAACCAGAATAAGATTCTTTTATTCGGGGACTCTGTTTCTTGGCAATCAGCCAATGCTCAAGCCATGCAAGTATCTTTTTTGTAATTCCATGGGCTTTCATTTTGAGAAGCAACTTCATGTGCACCACCTTGTCAAAGGTCTTCTGAAAATCCAAATCTACAACTTCCACTGTATCTCCTTCGTCTTATCTCAGTGGTTCCCAACCTTTCACTTTCCATTCACATTCCACTTTAAGTATCCCTATGCAGTAAGTGTTCTGTGATTAATAAGGGATTGCTTAAGGTGGTATGTGGGTGGAAAGAAAAAGGTTGAAAACCACTGTTTTAATCATTCCAAATTGATTCGTTATGTGCAGTTTCATAACTCGAAAGGAAATGGGCCAATGACAATTTTTCTCAAGCAAAATATTTCAGTAATAATTGGGTCTAGAGCAGTGATCCTCAACCTTCCCTTCCTACTCACATACCACCTTAAGCAATCACTTACTAATCACAGAACACTTATGGCATAGGGAATACTTAAAGTGGTATGTGAGTGGAAAGTAAAAGGTTGGGAACCACTGGTCTAACGGCTTGTGCTTTCCTCAAAAAATTGCAGTAGGTTTGTCAGGCAAGATTTTCCCTAAAGGAAACCATGTTGACTTTGGCCTATCTTGTCATGCACCTCTAGGTATTCTGTAAGCTCATCCTTGACAATCGACTCAAACAATTTCCCAACTACTGATGTTAGGCTAACTGGTCTATAATTTCCTTCCTGCTGTTTCTCTCCCTTTTTAAATAAAGGGGTGGCATTTCCAATTTTCCAGTCCTCCAGGTCAATGCCAGAATCTACTGATTCCACAATCTCTATTGCTACTTCTCTCAGAACCAAAGGATGCATCCCATCTGGTCTGGGAAACTTACTTACCCTCAGACCTTTCAGTTTTGTTTGGTGATTTCTAGGCTTGGCTGAATGATGTGCCTTCAATAGACATTGAAGGTTTCCTCTTTAAGAGGAAGTGAATACAACTTTGAAACATTTGGGAATGTTCCAGTTTTAGGATTGAGAGATGAAATGGCATTACATTAAAAGATAATTATCTTTGTTTGGTGCGTTTATTAGGTAATTAACATGTAAATTAGGCACTTTTTGAAAATAAGTGGTAAATTAAAGATGTACTCTCATTTGCGTGAACTTGTCATGGTCACATAAATTAACCAGCAGATTTGGAAGATTATTTTAATTCACTAAATTTGCTAACCCAGTTTGTACATTAATTAAACATGCTTTGTTAACATCTGTGACAGAGTATATAGAGGTTTTTGGGAGATAAATTGGGAGGTTTGTTAGAGCAGGTCACACACAGACACTTTAAAACACAGAATTTTTGCTGGAGTTTGCAGAGTGCTCACAGACTCATGGTAGACTGTTATTTGCAAGAGGCAACAATGTAGACAACAATACAGCAGCAGCTTTGTCTGAAAAACAGTTTGCTGTCTGGAAGAGCATGTGATCTTTGCCGGCAGAGGCAGAACAGTTTTGCTCTCAGAGTGGGAGGGTGTGAGAGAGGAGAGACAGAGACTTACATTCCAGAGGGACAAGCTGGTAAGCTTTCGGAGATTACCTGGTCAAAGGAGAGGACTGGCTGTCTGGTGTTTCCCTTGGAATAGGTGAAACAGAAAGGAACTCTGTGGTGACCTGAAAGAAAGAGGTTATCATCTGGAGAACCCTGAAAGGGGGAAATTTTCATCAGCAAGACACTGGAGTGGCTGTCCTGGAATGAGAAAACTCTCTGAAAACCAGTAAGAACCCTCCTGAGTGGTAACCATTTACCTGTTAAGCACCAAAGCCTGGTGAGCTTTATTAATGCTAACTTCTATGCACAGTACAAGAATTACCTGCAACCAGTGAGATTGGACTGTGAACCAAAGAACTTTTCTAAACTTATATATACATTAAACACACATGCGCTTAGAATTAGAGGGGAGTTAAGTAAGTCAATAGAGATCAGTTAAAGTTTGATTCTGTTTTCATGTTCAAAGATAATTAAAAGCAACTTTTGCTTAAGTAACCCTTTGTATTGGTGCATATCTATTGCTGCTGGGTTTTGGGGTCCTCTGGACTTGTAACACATCCCATTATGATATGACTATTTTAAAAAGTGTTGTAGTAAGGTTAACCACAAAGAGTAAAGTTATCTCCACATTGCACACTTTGATAATGTACATTTGTTGGAGTTAACAAACACAAGTCTCCAAAAAGCCAGTTAGGTGCTGGTGGTTTAGACTTTCCCTGTGGTGGTCAGTCAGAGTGAAACTTGTTTCTCTCCATAATGCAGAAAGGAAATTTAGATGCTGAGGTCAGAAACCAGAACAGCACCGTGCTCTTGTCTACCTGTAACCTCAATATCTGCACTTGATAATTTCAATCAGCTTCTACATAATAAATAGGAAGAGAAGTTGACATTTAAGATCAATGTAAACAGGCCTATTTTGTGGAACATAAATGCTGTTTTCTTTTCCCAGCCATTTGTTATTATTAAAAAAAGTAATTTTATTGATTTGTGAGAACTTTTCGGTGAGGATTGTTACGAGCCCCAAGGTCTCCAAAACCAGCAGCAACAGAAATTCACCAAGACACTGGCTACTTAAACAAAATTGGTTTTATTTTCTTAATACAGAATAATAAGATCAATATTTAACTTATCACTAGTAAGTTACTTAACTTAACCCCCCTCCTAATTCTAAGTATGTGTGCGAGTGTAGATGGTTCTTTTTCACTGTGCAGTCATTTATGCTTCACTTCTCCAAGTTTACTGGTATCAGGCAGCTTTCAGTACTGTGCACAGAGTTAAACAGTCATTACATTCAACAGGCTCTGGTGCCTTAACTTAAGTTGCTACCAGACAGGAAAGTCTTTGGTGGGTGCAGAGAGAGGTTTATTGTTCATTGGACACGCAAACTGATTTCCTTCCATCAGCAACCGAAACGTCTTGCCGAAGAAACATGCCTTCTTCCAAGTTACTGCAAAGAACATGCCTTCTTCCAAGTTACTGCAAAGAGTTCTTCTTTTTCCCTATTTCAGGAGAAACAGAATAACCACCCACGACAGAGATTTTGAATAGGCTGAACTTGAAATTCAAAACCCTTCTTGAACTGGGGTCTTTAGCAGGCTTTTCACTTGCCAGCCTTTCACACTGCTTGACCTTTTATCTTCCTCACTGCTCGACCTTTTATCTTCCTCAATGCTCGACCTTTTATCTTCCTCACTGCTCGACCTTTTATCTTCCCCCCTCTCTCTCTCTTTTTGTTTCTGCCTGTTTCTGTTTTTGAACTGTGATGTTTGCTTATGAAAAGTGACCTAAACTACCTAATCCTATTCCCCCTTTCAAACATATATTTTATTAACTTTGTCCGTTACAGGATAAAGTGCCTTCAAGTATTATTGAAACATGACTGTTTCAATTGTCTGTTTGAAAAGAAATAACACTATTTATTTTCATTTTGACTAATCTCTTGTGGCTGCACCTCTGCAATAAAGGCAGAGAAATAAAAATTCCAATTATGTTTTCTAAAACAAATGTATTGTCATTCTTGTTTTTAATTTATCATGCGTATCTGAGGTACAGAATTGGCTACATGAATTGGGCTAAGGGTAAATCCTTTTATTGAAACAATTGTCAAATTTGATCTGAGACTAATGTTATGATTAATGGCAAGTTAATGTAGTCCAAAGCAAGGCCATTTATGAACAGGATTTCTTGAATTTGTCTGTTAAGGCCACGTGCAGCCTCCTCAGCTACAAAAGTACAGCCATCCATTTACCTATCTGCAGCTACCAACTGCTATGAAATAGAAGGAGTAGACAAATCCCAGTGGTTCAACATCTAGATTACCTGGCATTGTTTGCCATATCCCCTTTCATATCACTGGCAGTCCGGTTCCCATCCTCCCTTTCAATTCAGCAGTTCCAGTACTCCACTTCAATTTGCCTGGTTTCAGCTGATAAAGAGAATTTTAAAATGTTTGTATGTTAATAGAAATAACATCCAATAGTCCAGAAGGTGTACCACCAATGTTCCAAATGAGCCAGATTATTGGATTTAAATAGGATTGTATTGTTTTGGTCCTGAATGGATCAACATGTTGATGGACATGTTGCTTTACTTGGTTCTCTTTTTCATGACTTATGGTGAAGCCAATGATTAGCAAAGGGAGCAAGGAATGTGAGAATTATATCATAAACTCAAGAAAATGAATATAAGGAGGTCATGCAACTACTTAAGTCTAATACAGCACTCAGTAAGATCATGCCTAACCCTGTTCCTCAAATTCACTTTCCTGCTTGCTCCTCAAAGTATTTGATTCCTTTCGAGTCTGGAATCAAGCATTCTCAGTCATGAATTTACTCATTTATTGAGCATCTAGAGCACCCTGAAATACAGAATTACAAAGATTTGCATTTGTCTGCAAGAATTGCCTCCTCATCATTAATTTTAGATTCATTGTGGAGATAGAGATTCCACTTCATCCCAGTGAATGACACTGGGAGGCCTGAATATGATGATCACCCTCACTTCCCGTTGGTCTTAAGTAGCCCCTATTCTTACTTGTTGCAATGCTAAAGGGAGAACAACATGCATGGGCAGAACTAAAATTTCCTTCGAGGCCGTAGAGATGTTGACATTTCCTCATGCTTCCAAAGAAACCTGGATGGGCTGTAGCTATAATTTTAGTAAAATCCAAACTGCATATTCCAGATTGTTGAAGGAGATGCAATTGAGTGAACAGCTTTATTCAGATTGGTCAATTTTATCCAATCATTATTTTCAATTTTTTCCCCTTATGACAAGAAATAGAAAGCATCCTTTGGTATAAACAAATATGTATTCATCGAGGTAATTCAAGAGCATTATTTGTCAAACTTGATCTCTGTCTAATGATGAAAAATTTTGTGAAAGGAGTTCTTGAGCATCTCACTGCAGAATATATTCTTCCCATCATACTTATTTTCACTGAGTCTTCCATGTTTATTTCAGGTTAATGATTGTCTTAGGATATTGATTGTATCAAAACACCTGTTATTTGAAATAAAACCAGAAAATGTTGGAAACACTCAGCAGGCAAGGAAAGGGAAACATTTAAAATTCCAGGTCCTTGATCAGTACTGATTGAGAGTGGTATTGATACTGATTAATTGCAATGGAATTGATTTCTAAAGGGAAATGGTAGTCTATTGCTACAGATTGTTATTGTTGATTACTAATGTGGCATAATGGTAACTTATCACATCAGTCCAAATCAACTTTCATCACATGCAGTTAAAAACTGCTCTCAATCAATGGACAGATCCTTAGCTAAATCATGTGTGAATTAGCTGCACCCAATCACAATTTACCATTGTCTCTTTCCTTGTTTCCCTCCTCTTCCTGTTACCATTTGGAGAGGGAAATATGATTTTAAATATGGGAGTTTACAGCAGGTTCTCCTAAAGCCATCTATCAATGCAGTGGAACACACAAAGCTGGAGAAACTCAGCAAGTCAAACAGTGTCCTTTATGTAGCAAAGGTAAAAATACACAACTGATGTTTTGGGCCTGAGCCCTTCATCAATGTATGGAAAAATGTCAGAGGGCTTCTGAGCAAAAGAGTAAGTGGAGGAAGGTGTGGTTGCAAGGGTAGGAGGTGATAAGTGGAGAAGGGAGGGAGGGGACAGCAGCAATTGAGGATAGGAGGGATGGCTAGGTGAAGGGAGGGGTAAGAGAGGGAGGAGAACTGGAAAAGGAGTGAGGAGGAAGAGGAGAGCAGATTAGCAGAAACCAGAGAGGTCGATGTTAATGCCATCTGGTGGAGAGTGCCCAGACAGAAAATCAGGTGTTTTTCCTCCCAATTTCCTCCAATTTGTGGGTGGTCTTAATGAGATAGTACATAAGGCCATGGATGTGAGTATGGGAGTGTGACACAGAACTGAAATGGTTGGTTACGGAAGGTTTCCTGTCACTGTTGCAGACAGAGTGAAGGTGCACAGTGAAGCGATCTCCCAATCTGCACCCAGTCTCTCCAATGTAGAGATCACTGGAAAGACCTGTCTGGGGCCCCGAAACATGGTGGGGAGGGGTGGAGTGGGCTCAAGTGTTGCACCACCTGTGGCCACAAGGGAAGGTACCATGGTGGGGGGAGATGGAGAAATTGGTGGGGAGGGATGAGTTCACGAGAGAGTTGTGGTGTAATGCTATCGTAGGGATGTCGAGTGAGCCAATGGTATCTCAGGGTGGGACTTCTGCATCCAGGAGAGTTATGCGTCTGGCAGCCTCGGGGGCAGCAGGCGATGCCTGCCCATGTAGATATTCACCAATGATATTAAAATAGAGCAAGTTATGAAGACAACTCTGGGCTCAAGGTAGTTTTTATTACAAGCATGTTTGAACACAACACGACATGGTGTCAGAAGTGGAACTTTGAGCCATAGAGAGGAGGATGGGCTGCGAAAGAGTAAAAAGTGAAAGAGACACTCCGATTGGGAGCAGTGGCACCTCCAATGACGATAAAACATCCAGAACCCTTGGACTTCTTAAAGCCACAGGAGTGGAGAAGTGGATAAGAACATTTGAGCACTTCAGACTGGCATTAAATGGTAGGCTATTGAGATGTGCAGAGCAACAAAGGGATTTAGGAGTGATGGTAAATAGTACCCTCAAGGCTGATACTCAGGTAGATGGTGTGGTGAAGAAGGCACTTGGAATGTTGGCCTTCATAAATCGGAGTATTGAATTCAAGAGTAGGGAGGTTATGATGAAATTGTACAAGGCATTGGTGAGGCCAAATTTGGAGTACTGTGTACAGTTTTGGTCACCAAATTATAGGAAAGATATAAACAAAATAGAGAGAGTGCAGTGAAGGTTCATGAGAATGTTGACAGGATTTTAAGGTTTGAGTTACAGGGAAAGGTTGTGCAGACTGGGGCTTTTTTCTCTGGAGCGTAGAAGATTGAGAGGGGACTTGATAGAGGTGTTTAAGATTTTAAAAGGGACAGAGAGAGTAAACGTGGATAGGCTTTTTCAATTAAGAAAAGGGAAGATTCAAACTAGAGGGCATGGTTTAAGATTGAAGGGGGAAAATTATAAGGGGAACATGAGGGGAAATTTCTTTACGCAAAGGGTGGTAGGGATGTGGAATGAGCTTCCAACAGACGTGGTCGAGCTGGGATCATTGGTTACATTTAAGGAAAGACTGGATAGTTACATGGAGAGGAGAGGACTGGAGGGGTATGGACCGGGTGTTGGTCAGTGGGACTAAGAGGGTGGGAATTTGTTACGGCATGGACTAGTAGGGCCGAACTGGCCTGTTCTGTGCAGTAAGTGGTTATATGGTTAAATAATTCCTCTGAAGCTAGCCAGGTGAATACGCTGATATACTGCATGGGGGATGAGGCTGACGCGCTACGGAGCCTAAACTTAACGGGCATGCAGCATCAGCAGTACGATGCAGTATGGAGAGGGTTAGATTATTACTTCATGCCTAAGAAGAATGTAATTTATGAACAGGTGAAATTTAACAAGAGAGTGCAGCAGCCTGTAGACACAGTAGACACGTTCATTACAGCCTTAAATGCACTGGCGGAGAATTGTGAATATGGCGATCTGCATGATGAACTTTTACAGGACAGACTAGTAGTGCATCTAAGAGATTCGTCACTGTTGGAGAGGATGCAACTGGACAAAGACTTCACCCTTGTGGCAGCCCGCAATTGCGGAGATCGGGTCGGCACATCGTGCGGCAGCAGACCCAGACAGAGATTGCTAAAGCAACTCCCAGGACAACGAACCGGCGGGGTAGAAGCTGGGGAAGCATCAGACCAACAGCCCTAAAATGGCTTTGGTCAAGCTGCCCAGCTAACTCAACAGAAACAGACTGTGGAAGAAGAGCATTCATATGCATGGACGTTCCTGCCCGCTATTATTATTCAAATAGCTGACTCAGTCAATCAGCAAAAATGGCGGGAACTTGAACAGTATAAAAGTAGCCTTTCCAACCCTAATAAAGGAGTGAGCTTAACCTGCCACACTCTCTGTGTGTGTGTGTGTGGTGTGTGTGTGTTTGTGTGTGTGTGTGTGTGTGTGTGTGTTTCTTTGTAGCAGTTGGCTACACCTTCATGAAAGCAGTCACAATGGCTAGACAGTCAGAGGCAATAAAGCAGCAGGAAACCAACTTGCGAAAAATGTGTGCAAGCAAACTGGCAGTAGACGCAGTGCAACTTAAGAAAGGAAGACAGCGGAAGTTTAGTGGCAGATGCCAGAACAGCAAAATGTTAAGACGATGATGCAGAGCAAAGTAGAGCGCAAGACATGCCCCAAGTGAAGAAATCTACCGTTCCATTCAGCATTTCAAAGCCCAGCCAGGAGTCCAAAATGCTACAACTGCAGAAAACAAGGACACTACGGATAATTCTGTAGGTCAATCCGCATGGTGAATGAGGCAGCGGAGGATATGGACGGATTGTTCCTTGGAGGAATAGCATCTGGCAAGGAACCCTGGATGACTGATATTAATGTAGGAGGCAGCAAAGTGACCTTCAAAATTGACACAGGGGCCGATGCTTTAGCCATTCCTGATCAAGTGTTCAAAAGAATTATACCCAGAGGTGGCAAGCTAGGAAAAACACAGAAACCACTTTACAGACCAGGGGAGTGAAATTTATGGTCCTGGGATTGGCAAAAGAAATGCTCTCATACAGAGAGAGGAGCATCACAGAAGAAGTGTTCTTGGTGAGAGACACAAGTGGTGCTATTGAGCAGACCAGCTTTGGTGAGACTCAATCTAGTGGCCAGAGTAGATGGCCTAGGCCAAAAGATGGTCAGGAAGCCAAACCCCAAACTTTGTGACTGACTCAGGCTAGTACAGAAGCCATACGTCATTAAACTCAAGCCTGATGCAAAACCATTTTCACTGAAAATACCTTGAAGGGTCCCATACCTGCTCATGGGCAAAGTGAAGAGAGGACTTGAAAGAATGGAGAAGCTTGGAGTCATCAGCCATGTAGAGGAGCCTACAGAATGGTGTTCCGACATTGTGGTAGCACCAAAAAGAAAGATGTTTGCATTTGTGTGGACTTGACACCCTTGAATGGATCAGGGTGCCAAGAAAAGTTTATACTTTCTTCAGTGGATCAAACCCTAGGCATGCTCACTGGTGGACAATATTTTACTAAGTTGGACATGAACATGGCATTTTGGCAAATGCCTTTGTCCAAAGAATCAGCTCTCTACACGACATTTATCACTCCATTCTGGCGTTACTATTTCCACCGCCTACCTTTTGGTATCTTCTCTGCACCTGAACACTTTCAGAACAGAATGGTGACCGAGGTTACCGCAGGCCTGGAAAGAGTTATCTGCCACATGGATGATATCCTCATTTGGGAGACCATGAAGGACCAACATGACGCGAGGATCCATGCAGTCCTAGAATGAGCAAAAAAGGCAGGGTTCACTCTCAACATGGCGAGATGTGAGTTTGAAAGAAGGCAGGTGAAATTTCTGGGGTACATCATCTCAGCAGATGGCATGAGACCAGAGCCAGACAAGACAAGAGCTGTGCAGGAAGCTGTGCAGGACATGAAGGATCCGACAAATATTAGTGAGCTCAGAAGTTTCCTCAGTATGGTGAATGAACTAGAGAAGTTCATACCAAACCTGGCTGAAAAGAACAAACCACTGAGAGACCTGTTGTCCAAGAAAAAACAGTGGAGCTGGGGACATGAGCAACATAGGACATGTAGTAACCTCAAGTGTGAGCTATCATCCACACCGGTACTTCAGTTATATGATCCAAATAGGTAACTGAGAATATCAGCTGACACTTCATCATATGGACTGGGAGCAGTATTACTACAGAAGGATGGCGACAATTGGTCACCAGTCGCTTATGCTTCCACATCACTAACTCAAAAAGAACAATGGTACGCACAGCTGAAAAAAGGCATTGGCAGTGACTTGGGCTTGCAAGAGATTCAACTATTTTATTTTTGGACTACATTTTGAGTTGAAGACAGACTGCAAACCGCTTGTGAGTCTGCTAGGTGGGAAAGCGCTAGATTTACTGTCACCACGGATACAGATGTTCAGCATGAGGCTGATGAGATACTGACACATGACTCACACACACCTGAGAAGAACCTCACAACTGTGGATATACTCTCTCGCTCCCCACTACAAGACGGAACCATGAGGGCTGACAGAAACCTCATGGAGGACACCAATATTTATGTTGAGATCGTGATGGAAAACCTCCAAACGAGTGACAAGTACCTGATAGAACTCCGAGAGCAACTATGCCCTGACAGTGTGTGCCTGCACAGGTCATGAAATACTGCATTGAAGGCTTGCAAGACAGAAACAAGTTTCAAGGACCAAACACTACTGGCAAGAGAGGGCCATTCTGAGTGTGCACGATGGACTACTCCTGTGTTGTACAAGATTAGTTATTCCAGCTAACATGAGGAATGAGCTACTTGAGAAAATACATGAGGGCCTCCAGGGGGTTGTAAAGTGCCGGGAACGTGCCAGTCAAACAGTGTGGTGGCTAGGTCTGAGTAATCAAATAAGTGAGATTGGCTTGAGGTGTAGGGAGTGTATCTAGGAAAGGACAAACATAAGAGAACCACTGATGCTGAGTAAATTCCCTGACAGGCCATGGCAAAAACTTGGCGTGGACCTATTCATTCTTGGTGAGAACACATATTTATTAGTGGTGAACTATTTCTTGAAATTCATAGAAATAGCACAACTCAGCCTGACACAAGCTATCAATATAATTGTTCACTTAAAATTGATGTTCACACGGCATGGCATTCCAGAGACATTAGTAAGCGATAATGGTCCACAATTCTCTGGGCAAAACATGAAAGCTTCACAGCAGAATACGGGTTCAAGCATGTGACCAGTAGTCCTAAGTATTCACAAAGCAATGGCGAGGCAGAGCAAGTAGTACAAACATTGAAGAACCTGCTCAAGAAGGCAAAAGACCCTTACTGTGTACTATTGGCGTACAGAGCCACACCGCTGAGTAACGGCTAAAGCCCATCCCAGTTATTAATGAGATGTTGTCTTCACACAACTCTGCTGACCCTTCCAGAGAGGTTGCAGTCAGAACTCCCAGACCTGCTACAACTCCAGAATAAGAAGGAGAAGAGGCGTACAGATATGAAGTGGTATAACAAGAAACAAAGAACGAGCAACCTAGAAAAGCTGGCACCAGGAGATGATGTGTGGATCTCAGACAGCAAAGTACAGTAACTCCGGCCACCATAGCCCACGGTCATACATGGTTAGCGGATCACAAGGGACACTGTGATGAATTGCCAACATCTAATGCCCATACCAGAGTCTCAATGTGAAAAGTGACAAGAACACCGGCCAGAAATGGACACTCCTGCAAAGGCAGGTCCAGAGACTCTGCCAACTGAAACACAAAGTTTGCCTGGCATAATAAGAACAACGTCAGGCTGAGAAGTAAAGAAACCACAGAGATTGAATCTGTTGAGACTGTAAAATACCAAGAGTCAAGGAAAACTTGAGTATTGTAAATATTTTATGTGTATTTGTACCTGAATATGTAAAGGTAACTGTAGTAGGTGAAGTCACAGAAAAGGGGACTTTGAATGCGAACTAAGGAGGAATATGGTGTAACACTATTGGAGGGACATCGAGCAAGCTGATGATGTCACGGGACGGGACTTCCACATCCAAGAGAGTTGTGCATTTGATGGGCTCAGGAGGAGCAGATGATGCCTAGGCATGTAGATATTCTCCAAGGGCATGTTAAAATAAAGCAAGATATGAATGCAACTCCGGGCTCAAGGCAGTTTTTATTACAAGCATAGTTGAACCCAACATGACAGGAGTCACGGAGGGAGTGGTTCCTATGGAAGGCAGAGAGGGGAAGATGTGTCTGGTAGTGGGATCCTGCCAAAAATTCTGGAGAATATTTTGTTGATTCTGCCACCGCCACACCTGTTCCCAAGTTGAAGTTTTCCATTTCAGACCTGAAATGTCTGCCTTCTTCCACAAATGTGGCTTCCCCTCCACCACCATCAATTCAGCCCTCACCCGCATCTCCTCCATTTCCCGCTCATCTGCCCTGGCCTCTCCCCCCCCCCCCCACCCCTGGCACGATCCCACTACCAGACTCATCTTCTTCTCTCCTTCCCTCTCAGCCTTCTGTAGGGACTGCTCCATCTGTGAAGCCCTTATGCACTCTTCCCTCCCCACCAATCTCCCCCACACCCAGCACCTTCCCCTTTGGGTGCAGGAGATACAACGTGCCCACACTTCCTCCCCTTACCACGGTGTGTCTTTACTTCACCCACGGAGTCTACAGATTTTCATGTTTTACTTTTGTCGATGCAGTGGAGTGCATGAAATATTTGATGGAATTCAACAGGACTTTGCAGAAGAGGCTATTTGCAGGTAAAGAGGTGTCTGGTATATGGAGGCTTTTATAACAGAGGTAGGGAATGTTCAGGAAAAGCATGCTCCTGTTAGTGAAGGGCAAAGCTGGCAAGATTAGGGAAAGCTGAATGACCACAGTTATTGAGCACCTGGTGAAGAAAGAAGGAAGCATATGTATTTGACAATAAACACTCTTGTCATTTATACATACAGTTGAAATCAAGTAAATCATTTGATGGGTACAGAAGATGGAAGAATTCATTTAAGAAGAGCATTGAGGAAAATCCTCAGAGATTCTGTAAAGCACATTAAATGCAAAAGAGTAATCAGGGAAATAATAGGGCCACTTAACAAGGTCAACCATGTCCAGAGACACAGGAGATTGATGAGGTCTGAAATGAGGATTACTTATCTTAATAAATAATTATCTGTATTTACTATGGAGAAAGATGTGGAGTTTAGGGAACTTTTGGGTAAATAGATCAAAGAGAGTTTACATTACAGAAGAGAAGGTACTGGAGGTCTTAAAATGCAATAAAGTCGATAAACTACTGGGGGCTGATCAAGTGTATCCAAAGATATTATGGGAGGCCAGCAAAAAAATTGCAGGAGCCCTGAGGTGCTAGAAGACAGGAGAATGTTTAATGTTTTGCCTTTATTTTAAGAAGGCTGTAAGGGCAAGCCAGGGAACTGCAGGTTGGTGAGCTTATCGTCAGTGGTGACTAAGTTACTAGGGAATCCTAAGAGACAGGATTTACTTGCATTTGGAAAGGCAAAGACTAATTATGGATAGTCAGCATGCTTTATGTGTGGCTTTAAGAGGTAACCAAGAAAATTGATGAGGACAGAGCAGCAGATGTGTCAACATGGACAAATTGCATGGGATCCAAAGTGAGCACGCCAATTTGATACGTAATTGGCTTGATGGAAGAAGACAGGATGATATTGTAGGGTTGTTACTTAGACTGGAGGTCTGTGACTATGGATGTGTCATGGGGTTTGGTGCTGATTCCCCTCTTTTTTTGCCATCTACATTAACAATGATGTGGTTAGCATTTAGCAAGTATGTGGGTGACACCAAAATTATTGGTGTAGTGGACATTTGAGAAGATTATTTAAGATTACAACAGAATTGTGATGAACTAGAAAAGCAGGCCAAGGAATGGAAGATGGGATTTAACTTGGAGTAGTGTGAGATGTTGCACTTTGATAAGTTGATTCTGGATGAATCATGAATGGTAGGCCCCTGGAGAGTGTTGTGGAACAAAGACACTTGGGGTACAGGTACATAGTTCTATGAAAGTGGCGACATAGGTAGACAGGCATTTAGTATGTTGGCTTCATCAATATGAATATTGAATGCAGTAATAGGGACATCATGTAGAACTGTACAAGATATTGTATGTAGTTTTGGTCACTCAGCAAAAGGAAATATATAATTAAGCTAGAAAGGGATGCAGTAAAAATTCACGAGTATGAGACCAAGGCTAGATTAATGACATTGGTATCCACTACAATTTGAATTTTAGTGTCATCCACATACTTGCTAAATCCTAACTATGTCATCGTTAATCTCAATGGTTTGAATTATAAGGAGAGACTGGGACAATTTTTCCTGGAATGTACGAGGTTTAGGGAGAACCTTATAGAAGTTTATAAAATCATCATTGATATTGATCAAATATAATTATAGCCTTTTCCCAGGATATAGAAACCTAAAACTAGAGGTCATAGATTTAAGGAAAGAGGAGAATGATCAGAGAGGACCTGAAGGATACCTTCTTCACACAAGCTGTGTTTTCAGAATGAGCTGCTCGAGGAAGTGGTAGAAGCAGGAATAATTGTGAAGTGCCAGTTAATGAAGAAATCAAAGCCTGTGTAGTTATCCAGGAATCATGGCTTTTACTAGTAGAAACTCAGTAATACAATAATGAATGATAATGGGAGTGTACACAGTTATAGTCAAGGGGAGTCTCTTTAGTGGTAAAGATAATATACGTCCAATGTCAGTAGAGCAGACTAAGCACAGTAAAAGACTGACAAGATGACACAGATTCATCACAAATTGTAATGTTCAAAAAAGATTTTTTTTGGGCAGGTACATGGATGGGAAAGGTTGAGAGGAAAATGGGCCAAATGCAGGCATATGAGACCAGTTTGGTCAACATGAACAAGTGAACTGAAGAGCATGTTCCTGTGCAGTATGCAGTATTCTATAACATTATGAATAGGGGACAACATCAAAACAAAGGAGTTATGCAAATACAAGCATAAACATATACTTATTGGGCCAAATCAGCTGTTTCTGTGTTTAAAAATTCTAGGTTTATTTCAGTATATTTAGTAGTCCTATTTATCTTGCTCTGTTTTTCAGAAATCCTATTATATTTAAGAAATAGTAACACATTTGTGTCTATTCCACTGTTGATCAAGATTATGGATAATCTGTCACCTGCAGTTCCTGGTATCAATTAACTGAATCTTGCTGTACTCTCACCATGAGATAAGAAACCCAAAACTGTAAATATGTACAAATAAATGTGCTGATTCTGTCTACTTTTACAACCAAAATTTTAATTAACATTCATTTCATAAATCATAGCATGTAATTATTTTCTGGGCATAAAATGGTCACAATGTGGAACAATTTGAGAAATATACTGCCTGCAACTGCACTTGAGATATGGTTCTGGCCATATTAACATCAGAGGAGGCATAAGAGATTGCAATGCTCACTTGAAATATTTATAATGATCTTGCTTTATAAAAATCTGTGCAATCAATTGTTGAGTAATGTCTTGGCCAGACTCCAGGTCTGTCTGTCCAGGATACCGAAGTAGTAACCAGTCAGTCAATTATGTCATTGGCTATGCAACAAAAGCACTTTTAAATATGCTCCAAGTATATTTTGTCCCTATTTGCCACCGTGCATTTTTAAGTGGAGCATAACACAGAATGCTAGTGATTTATGAGCTGAAGGGAGGGCCTCACCAATGTCTAGCCTACCTTTGTGAGATTTCATGGGGGCCAATGTCAATAGAAGATTCCCATTGTTATTCTCTACTGAATGAACTACTGGTGGTCTACAGGACAGAACATGTCTGTGGATAGTTGTTATGGGCCCAGAGGATCCCAAAACTCAACAGCAATAGAAATTCACCAAGACAAATGGTTACTTAAACAAGTCATTTTAAATTTTCTTTAAACATAAAAACAGGATCAAACTTTAACTTATTACTATTAACTTAACCTAACTTAACCCCCCTTGTCATTCTAAATGCACATGTAGGTAATGTATATAAGTTCAGAAAAGTTCTTTGATTCAAAGTCCAATCTCACTTCTCACTCCTCCAAGTTCACCGGTATCAGGCAATTCTTATATTGTGCACAGAATTTAATATTTATGAATTTTCACCAAGCTCTGGTGCTTAAAGATAATTGGTTACCACTCAGGAAGGTTCTTGTGGTTTCAGAGAGCGATTCATTGTTCGTTCTGGATACACACAAACTGATTTACTTCCATCAGTCACTTCAGTGTCTTGCCGAAGAATCTTGCCTCATCAGGGTTTTCCAAATGATAACCTCTTCTTCCTGGTCACCACTGAGTTCCTTCTTTTTTTTTGTCAGGAAACACTCTTGCCAGCCATTTCCTCTTGTATGGTCCACAAGGATTTTTAACAGGCCGAACTCAGAACTCACAACCCAGCTTCAAAATGAGGTTTCAACAAGCTGCCAGCTTGCCATAACTGCAGAAACCAGTTCTCTCTCTCTCTCTCTCTCTCTCTCTCTCTCTCTCTCTCTCTCTGAGAAAGCCTGTTTGGTCTCTTCTCTTACTCTGCTTGCAAAACTTGCATGACTTTCTTAGAACAGCAAACTGCAAACAGGCTGATTACAGCACTGGACCCAAACTTCTGAGCCTGTTAATCTGTTGCTTTCAAAACAATAATCCATTACTTCCACAGCATGTCCAATTAACACCTACTTGTGAAGACCTTTAGCAAAGCAGATTTAATTGTCTTTACAAAGGCACTCAGCCCAGAGTGTATGGTTTGAGGAAACCTCTTGCATTTTAAATGAGATCTATTTTGTGAAGTGCTTATGTTTGTTTGTGACCAACACTACCCCCATAATCTATTTCCTTAAAACACACACACACACATATATATATATATATATATATATATATATTTATATACATACAATATCAATTATGATATAATCTATCACATAGTATTGACTAAATCTGAAATGTTGGTAAAAATGTATGATTTAATTATATCAGCCTATTATTAACTATTCTTTCCTAATTGGTCAAGATCCCTGATGTGTCAGGAAAGCTTTGATAAATTTATTTAGTGTTGTTATATCCAATGTTGAGTTGCTCTTCTGATTTTATATTCACTGTTGAATTTTCTACTAGTTTCAATATAACTGTGTTACTAGATCTGGACAATAAAACCCAATCACATTGCTATGGTTCTCAAATCACCTCTCAGCCAGAATGCATAAAGATGGCAGATTTCTTCCAGTACAGGTCACTGGCAAATCAGATCAAATGGCAACTAAATAGTTGATAGGTCATGATTATTGATTCTTAGTTTTTATTTTGGATTACATGATTTAAATTTTCTATGCTGGGATTCAGTTCACACCTCTGGATTATTTATTCAGCCTACTTGTCCAGTCACATCTCATTCAGTTACTATTCTTGTTGATGTTTTTAGAGTTTAGGAAACATTGTTTGCATAAATATTTTAGATTTTTTTTTCACTACATGATAACTCATGGAAAAGATAACACAATAAATATACTTTCTAATTTATGATATACACTCTACCCTGGAAGCTCCCTTACAGCCACTGAACTGTCTGTGTGAGCTCCTGTCTAAGGAGTTCCCCATCACTATTGCTCTGCTGGTCTTACTCTGGTTTACAGCACACACAGATGTGGTGCCACTGATGTTGCTGTTATTAATATTTTATTCTGAGAGGCTATTTCCCCCAACAGTATACAAGGTGGTGCATTTGTTTGAGAAGAGGATATCTAGAAGGACCCTTGCACTATCCCTGCCTCTCCATGCAGTCACCCATACATTTGCCTGAACTTTTGATGTAACCTGCTCATGGTATGCTCCCCAACAAGTCCTGCTGCTGCTCCAACAGATCAAAGCAGTTGTGAAGGGATGTAGTAGGACATACTTCCTTCAGATGTGGTTGTCAGGGCACTTGACTTGCCATTGATCTCCCATAACTGACTGGAGGAGTACACCACTCCAATGACTGCCATCACTATCTTATAAAATAAACTGGCTGGTGTAAGAAAGGTGAATGGAGGAGTGTAAAACAAAAAGGCATAAATTTAAGGTGAGAGAGGAAAGAGGCAGCATAATGGTTAGTACC
Organism: Narcine bancroftii; assembly: GCF_036971445.1. NCBI lineage: Eukaryota > Metazoa > Chordata > Chondrichthyes > Torpediniformes > Narcinidae > Narcine > Narcine bancroftii. The sequence goes on along the minus strand of NC_091471.1, from coordinate 143,246,503 downwards.
ATGCTATTGCAGTGCCAATGACATGGGTTCGATTCTGGTGCTGTCCAGATTATACAGTCTCCCTGTGTCTATGTGGGTTTCCCCCAGATGCATCAGTTTCCTCCCACCATTCAAAGACCTATGGGGTTTGTGGATTAATTGGTGTATTTGGGAGACACAGGCTTGTGGGCCAGAAGGGCCTGTTACTACCTGTATGTGAAGATGGGTATATGGAACAAGCTGCCAGAAAAAGTAGTAGAGGCAGGTATAATTATGACATTTAAAAGACATTTAGATAGATAAGTAGTACATGATAGGAAAGGTTTAGATCCTAAGTCGCTCACTCTCTCAAGGGCTTTGAGAGATGGCCAATAAATGCTGGTCTTGCCAGCATATCCATATAAAAAAACACAAGTTAAAACAAAAAATTCTGTCAATGCTGTATTTATGTCAGAAACCTTTGAACATATTCATTTATATTGTATTTTGAGGTTAAAAAAAAAGTTAACCTGTATAGTACATTTCAGCAAGCTTCTGAAAGACTTAATTCATTATATGATAATAAAAATGAAGAACTATGGCTTTTAAAATTTTTAATTATTAAATTTAAAACCACAAAATATTCACTTATTTTAAATCCATTACAAATACATGTAGTATAAGAAAAAGAGAAGAATGAGAGAGAAAGAACCCCCCCCCCCCTTCATAGCCCCCCATCCTCCCTCCTCTACCCCTACAAAGCAAAGAAAGAAATGGGACAAGAGACCTTCAACAGGAATGTTCCTTACTATAAGACTTCATTCATAGGAGAAAGTCCCTTAGTCTTTTGGAGAAAGGGAATGCCTGAGATTCATTTAAATATTCATACCTACTGTTCGTAAATATGGGCACCATGTTCTCCAAAATATATGATATTTATCTCTTAAAATATAAGTATTTTTTTCAAGCGGCTTACAACTCTGAACTTAAGCATGCCATCTTTCCATTCCCAAGATTTCAGATTTCCAAGTTACAGCAATACATTTTATAACTATTGCTAAAGCAAATTGAACAAACTTCAATTGATATATATTCAATTTTAATTTAGGTTTAACCCCTTTAATATCACCCAATAAAAATAAAATTGGATCCTGTTGGAATTTAACCTCTATTATTCATTCTAATAAATTTCCTTTTTCCAACCAAAAAGATTTAGTCTCAGGACACTGCCAAATAGAATGCAGAAATATACCCACTTCCTATCCACATCTAAAATATAAATCCAAAAAGTCATTCAATTTATTAAACTTTTGTGATGTCAAATATAACTGATGAATAAAATTATATTACCTCACATTTATTGTACTTTTCATACTTTCTCTACATAACTTAATCCAATTATGCTCATCTATTTGGTTATTCAAAACTATTTCCCATCTTTGTCTTGATTTATGTAATTATATTTTCAGAGCTTTCTTTTGTAACAATTTATTCAGCACTGAAATAAATGTCTTTATATCTCCATTACTCTACTGGAAATAACAGATCTTGACCAAAATTTTCATGTAAAAAATTAATAAATGGATATTAACAAAGTCTAATGTTCTCTGATAACTTAAACTTATCCTTCATTCTAATGAAAGTCATAAATTTCTCTGCTTCAAAACAATCCTCAATCTTCTTAATACCATGACTTTGCCAAATCTTTAAAAATTGATTTGCCATAGAAAATGGAATAAATCTATTTTGAAATAAGGATGTACTTCTTGATATTAAACCTCCTCCTCATATCTCTTTATCAACCTTATTCCAAAGCACAATTAAATGTTTCAATATAGGTGTTTCTCTATTTGTTATAAACAATCTTGAATTCCATTTATAAATAAAATTTTGTGTATTTGCTTCCCCTATTTTACTAAGTTCTTTATTCACCCATTGGAATTTTGTCTAAGTCATACATTACATTAATAATTCACAACTGGGTTGCTTTATAATAATTCATAAAATTGGGGAGCTGCAAACCACATAAATCATACTTCACATTAATTTATTCCAAACAAAAACTTTGCCATTTTCCCTTTCCGTAAAAATTTCCTAACACAAGCATTTAATTCCTTAAAATCTTTTTGAGGAATTTAAATTAGAATCAATTGAAAAAGATATTGTATTCTAGGAATTACATTAATCTTAACACAATTTACTCTACTATTAAAGTAATAATAAACATATTCAATTTCTCCAAATCATCTCTTATTTTCTTTAATAATGGTGAGTAGTTTAACTTGAATAAATTTTTAACTGTGGTTTTACACGAATACCTAAATATTTTATCCAAGTGTCTGGCCATCTAAATTGTATTACTTTCTTACATTGTGTATAATCTTCATTTTTCACTTTTGTCCCAATTAATTTTATAACCAGATATTTCTCTGTATTTTTCATCTAATTTTAAGCTGATGCAAAGTATTTAAAGGAACAATTAAATAAATCAAAACATCATTTGTAAATAAATTTATTTTATATTCTTCCTGGTTTACTTTAATAGCAATAATCTTTGAATTTTGTCGTTAGTTCAGCTAAAGGTTCAATTGCTAAAATAAATAAAGCTGGCAACAATGAACAACCTTGTAAACTTGATCTAGTAAACCAAAAAGGTGCTGAAATATGACCATTAGTCATTACATTCACACTGGTATTGTTATATAACATTTTAACCCAATTATGATGGGCCCAGAGGACCCAAAAACCCAGGAGCAATAAAAATTCACCAAAATATATGGTTAATAAAACAAAAGTTGCTTTTAATTATCTTTAAACATGAAACAGGATCAAATTTTAACTTATTACTATTAACAACCCCATTTTAATTCTAAGTAATAAGTTCAGAAAAGTTCTTTGATTCACAGTCTATCTCAGTTCTCACTCCTCCAAGCTCACCAGTATCAGGCAATTCTTATACTGTGCATAGAATTTAACATTTATGAATTTTCACCAAGCTTTGGTGCTTGAAAGGTAAATGGTTACTGTTCAGAAAGATTCTTTTCGATTTTCAGAGAGAGATTTGTTGCTTGTTGGACACAAACTGATTCCTTCCTATCAGTCTCTTCAGTGTCTTGCCAAAGAAACGTGCCCCATCAGGGTTTTCCAGATGATAACCTATTTCTTTCAGGATATCATAGAGTTCCTTTTCTGTTTCCCTTATCTCAGGTGAAACATTATACATCCAGCCATCTCCTCTTATATGGACCACAAAGGCTTTGAACAGGAAAAACTAAGAACTCGGAACCTGTCTTCAAAATGTGGTTTTTCCACAAGCTTGCCAGCTTCTCATGTTCCATTCCCAGCTCCTGCTGAAGAACTGTAGAACTGAATTCTCTCTCTCTCTCAGATAAAAATCTGTTTGTCTCTCTCTTCTTGCAAAACTACATAACCTTCTAAGAACAGAAACTGCATTCAGACAGACTGTGACTCTAGACCCAATCTTCTGAGACCATTCATCTGTTGCTTTCCAAAACAATAATCCATTACTCCACAGCATGTCCAATTAACATCTACTTGTGAAGTCTCCATAGGCATTCTTCAATGTTTTTGCAAAGGCACTTGGAGCTTGGACTGTTTGGCTTGAGCAGAGCTCTGTCATTTTAAATGAGATCTGTTTTGAAGTGTTTGTATTTGTGTGTGACCTATCTTCCAAAACATATCTATACATAATATAAAATATAACATAGTCTGTCACACAATCTATAAATGTTGATCCTAACACACATTTCTCTAAAACATTAGAGGAAATTCTATTCTTATCTATCAAATGCTTTTTCTGCATCTAAAGCTGTTGTGACACTTAAATCTCCCCTCTTTTGAATTAAATGTATTAAACTAATCAGTCTTGTCACATTGCCTGCAGATTTCTGATCTTTAACAAATCCAGTTTCACCCATATGTATTAACCTCGGTAAATGCTTGCCAATCAATTTGCTAAAACTTTAGCTACTATCTTATAATCAACATTTAATAATGAAATTGGTCTATATGATGCTGGTCTCAATGGCTCTCTATGACATTAATAATTGCAGTTGAAAAGGAATCCAGCAGAGAATGTACCTTCAACGCTTGATTTAATGCCTCCATAAATGGAGGTAGATCTTTAAATTTCTTATAAAGTACTACATGAAACCCATCTTCCCCTGATGACTTGCTACCCCACTAATTACCCTTCCATAAATAGAGAATTTAAATCTCTTTGCTCCTGATCATTTAAACCATTTAACTATTAATCTTATTCTCATCATGAACTGATTCCGATTGATATAATTCAGAATAAAATTCCTTAAATGAATCATTTATTTCCTGTAGTTTATACATAATAAGCTCCAAACATTTTTAACTAAATTAATTTATCTAGATGCCTGTTCTACTTTCAATTGCAATGCAAGAACCTTATGTGCTCTTTCTCCTAATTCATAATATCTCTGCTTTGTTCTCTGGATTAATTTTACAGTCTATATGTCTGAATAGAAATGAAGTTTTTGTTAATTAATTGTCTTGTCTTTTCTTCAGAAAATCCTTTTCCAACTTTCCTATGTCTTATTCCAACTGATCAGTCTCTTTCATATAAGCAGAAACACAGCACTCCTCTACAAGATCCTACCACTCATTCTTGCTGGCAATGGCTCCATATAGGCTTTAAACAGTTTGTTAAAGGAGCTGATAGTGTTTTATTTAAAATCCTGCAACTGCAAGGTTTTGGCCCAACATGGCAGCAATGACGAGGGTTTGAAGACTCTGCAGGAGCAGTGGACTGGCACAGGACACCAGTAATGTGGAGACCACTCCCTTCCCTCCCCATTGAGAAGAAGCAATGGGATGGGATGGTGACCATGGTGGCCGAATAATGAGGGGCTCTGCAGCTGAACAAGGCCAACTGTTCGTGACTTTCAGATGTAGAATTCACACAGGCTGTGGGCTGCTGGTGATTTAAGGTCAAAGGCCTTACACCAGGCTGCAGGCTGCTGGAGATTGGCTCATGGGAACCAGGTATCAGAACCAGAACTCAAGGATGCTGAGGGCAAGAAGGGCTCTTGCCGGTTCCTGGGCACTGAAGGCTTCCTCATCGTGTCAGAGGTTTGGATCCGGACTCAGGTTGCCGAGGATTTAAACTGAACTGGAGTCTTGTGTGGCTGAGAGGTTGCGGGAGCAGTGGAGTGGAATACATGGATACTCAGTACATCTGAGGGAGCGCTGATTGCTTCTCTTTCTCTGACTGATGGGGCACCAGACAATCCTAATGGAAAATCTTTGCTGGCCTTCTGGCAATATTACATTTCTGTTTTATTACATGACAATAAATAGTATCTGATCCAATCAATGTTTGCATTCAGTCACCTTGAAAAGGGCAGGTGTTTTCTATTTTTGAAGTATGCAATTAAATAGATCACTGGATTGATTAAACAAATGTTTGCTAAGTTTGGCAATTAAAAAAAATAGTTTTGGCAAACAAATTTCAAAATACTCTAAAAGCAATAACCAAGATAAAACTTGATATTTTCTGTTGTAAACTTATCATCATTTATTTCATTACTTTTAATTAACTTGTTGATCAGGAGGGATTTTGACACTGCTCTTTGGAAACAAAAACCATTAAACAAATTTTATTGATTTAGGCCTGGTGTAAAGCTCATTGTTTGGATGATATATGAAAGCTTTCAGCTGTGATGAAAAGTCATCATACCTGGAACATTAATGGTTTTATTTCTTCATGGGTGCTGCAAACGTGTCGAGTTTCCTGTTTTTTTCTCAGACTTCTAATAACTGTTTTTTGAGTATGTGAGTGGAAAGAAAAAAGTTGAGAACCTGTATATGCTGTGTACAGTTTTTTTTTGCACTACCAATGAGTGGTAATTCTGCCTCGCCTGTAGAAAAAAAGAATCTCAGGGTTGTATGTGATGTCATGTATGTACTCCGGCAATAAATCTGAAATCTGAAGTTCAGTGTCTTGATGTAAGCAACCAAAGATTTTACTTTTATTGTCAAGTAACTGCCTTCATCTTCATTGCAGCAACTAGCAGTACACACTCTGTTATTTGCATTGCTTTTAGATCAATGCTCATGTTCAGGGACTGGCGGTCATCGTGAACCAGCTCTGAAGTCACATAAAGAAAGGGTAAACATAAGTTTTGATGTGATAGCTTTGGCAATAATGCTCTGCAATGTGTGCACCATAAAATGCATGCATGAAAGATTCAGGAAAATTACAATAAGCTTTGCAGGTGCTTCTTCTGTCTCTTCATCTTGGTTAGTGTGTATTTACCCAGCATCACGCTTGGTTTCTGTGCCTGGAGGTGGTACACAGACTATGCTAAATGACAAACCAGTAGAAACTGCTGACATTTGCTTGTCAGGCTTATGGCTCATGGCAGGAAGATTGCCATGCTCTGGTGGTCTGAAGACTGAGACCAAAGTGATTTGAGCTTGTCACCTGCCACCTCAGTCCCAGTCTGGTTATAGCCACCTACTTATCTATAGGGTAGGTGGAATAGATTAGGTTCATGCTATTTTGTACTCCATTGCATTTTAGAGAATGCAGTGACTGCTTGAGAGGTAAATAGTTTGGTAAATTTTTCAAGAATAAGATGAAGGCATGTCATAAAATAGAGACTGGGTACAGTTACACAGACAGCCCTGAGCCTAACATATCGTATTGTAGTGTGCTTCTGACAATGCTGACGGAGCCTTTGGCTCACATACACAATCCACATGATGAATTGCCATGGCCAATGGAAAACCCACTTGATAGATTGTCAGAGAAGCTGCACAACTTACCTCATCCCACTCAGACCAAGGTGTAGTACCTTGTCATCCCCATGGTTAATGTACAGGCACAGTGTAGAAGCCAGCAAGGACAGTCTTTGTGGTGGTACACCACAAAGCAAAATATTTCTGCCTACTGCAGGGGGCAACCTCTGTACCTGCAGGAGTATAAGAGGACAGGACAACACCTGGCCAGCTGTCAATCAGTCGGCCTGAAGGGATCAAGCCCCACCCGGTCGGGTGTCAATCACCCTCCGGGATATAAGCCTGCGCCAGCCTCCCGAAGCTCACTCAGAGTTACTGCAGCTACAGCCAGCCTGTTGTACAGTCTTTACCTTGTGTGTGTCTGATTCTGGCTAATAGCGCACCACAGTCTTGATCAGACTTTAGTATCACAGACAGTCACATGCTTGCACCAGCCACATCCTGGGGCACAGACAATCTTGTTATTTCCTTCTCATCCTGAGTACAACTAGTGAGACAACTGCAACAATTAATGATGTGGATCCTCATAAACAAAGGAGGACCACAAACATGGCCGGTGCCAAGGGGTGAGATTCACGGGCATTGCCTCCCCAAATGAGTTATTGTGTCCCCTCCCACCCACAACAATAGTATCACTAGGGTCACTAGTGTCACTTATCTCCATGCAATATATGAAGCACATTTGTCTGTTACGTGTCAGAGCGAGGAGCAAGTGTGAAGGCAATGCACGGAGTAGGTTCAAGGCAGGTATGCACCCCCCCCAAACCCACTGACTGAGTTTTCAAACATCAGATTGCGCCCCTCCCCTGCGGTTACCCTAATGCAGTGGTTTCCAACTTTTTACTTTCCACTCACATACCACTTTAAGTATTCCCTATGCCATAAGCGTTCCGTGATTAGTAAGTGATTGCTTAAGGTGGTATGTGAGTAGGAAGGGAAGGTTGAGGATCACTGCTCTAGACCCAATTATTACTGAAATATTTTGCTTGAGAAAAATTGTCATTGGCCCATTTCCTTTCGAGTTATGAAACTGTGCACATAACAAATCAATTTGGAATGATTAAAACAGTGGTTTTCAACCTTTTTCTTTCCACCCACATACCACCTTAAGCAATCCCTTATTAATCACAGAACACTTATGGCATAGGGAATACTTAAAGTGGTATGTGAGTGGAAAGTAAAAGGTTGGGAACCACTGCCCTAATGCATTCCAATTAGAATAGTTCTGATGCTGTCCCTGACCACAAGACATTGAGGCAGCCTAGACATTTGATCTATTACTGTTCTGGCTGTTCTTCATATGGGTCAATAGGTTACACATGGAAACTTAGCTGATGTGCAAACCATAAGCTGAATGAAAGTTTCTTAAATCATCCATTATTACATTCATTTGTCTACAAACTCACTTTCAAAGTTGAATTTCAAGATATTGAGAGTTAGTGATAAAAGTAAAAGAGGGACCATCAAAGATACACTTGCATCTCAAATTATAAGCCCAGGTGGCTGGAAGATAGGCACCAGAGAGTCATGGAGGATAACTGTCTGTCAGGATGGAGGCCGGTGATGAGCGGTGTGCCTCATGGATTGGGGGTGTTAGGTCCTTTGTTGTTCATCATTTATATTAATGATTTGATTGACGGGGTGGTAAATTGGGTAAGTAAATATGCGGACGATACAAAAATAGGTGGAGTTGTGGATATGGAAGAGGGTTTTCATCGACTACAGAAGGATTTAAACTATTTGGAAAAGTGGGCTGAAAGGTGGCAGATGGAGTTTAATGTAGATAAGTGTGAGGTGCTTCATTTTGGGAAAAATAACCAAAATAGGGCATATGCAGTGAAAGGGAGGACATTGAGAAATTTTGAAGAACAGAGGGATCTTGGAATAATGGTTCAGCTTTCCTTGAGGGTGGATTCCCATGTAGATGGAGTGGTGAAGAAGGTTTTTGGTATGCTTGCCTTTATAAATCATAGCATAGAATATAGGAGATGGGAGATGTTTTAGGCTTTGGTGAGGCCACGTTTGGAGTATTGCGTACAGTTCTAGTGTCTAAATTATAGGAAGAATATAAATAAGGTAGAGAGGGTGCAAAGAAGGTTTACAAAAATGTTGCCTGGATTGCAGTATCTTGAATAAGGAGAAAGAATGAGTAGACTGGGACTTTATTCATTGGAGTGTAAAAGGTTGAGAGGGGATTTGATAGAGGTATTTAAAATAATGAAGGGAATAGGTAGAGTAGATGTGAATAGGCTCTTTCCCCTGATGGTAGGGGAGATTGGTACAAGGAGTCATAAGTTAAGGGTTAGGGGACAAAACTTTAGGAGTAATATAAGAGGATGCTTCTTCACTCAGAGAGTGGTGGCTGAGTGGAATGATCTACCGGAAGAAATAGTTGCAGCAAGGTCAGTTCTGTCATTTAAGAGGAGGCTAGATGAGTACATGGATAATGGGGGGTTGGAGGGTTTGGGCATGGGAGCGGGTAGGCAGAACTAAAGTGAAGTTTCACGTAAATTGTTGCGGTCTAGAAGGGGTGATATGGCCTGTTTCTGTGCTGTAAATTGTTATATGGTTATATAGGAGCTGAGTGATTAACAGCCAAATACCTCAGACATTCTGCGTGCTCAAGGCTGACAGATCTCTGCTAGACTTTCACCCTGTAGTCTCCCCCAGGAATCCTCCCAGTTCTCTTCTGGCATGCATAGGATTACCAAGTTCAGAGCATGCAAGAGACCATAATGAGGTCTCTATTGCCATTCTATTGAACCCATCCAGCTAATGGAAAGAGGCTTTGTCCATAACTGTGCTTAGATCAACATCTGGAGAATTGTGCTTTCTTGGAGCAGCACAGTCAGCACTCTCACAGTTGTCAAGGATCATAATCCCAGAACTAGCTCTTGTTGCCAAGGATTCAACTTGAATTTGGTCACCCTGAGCAGGTCCTCACCAATTTGTCTGCCCATGATGTTGCACAAACCAAAATTATACAAATGCAGGGTTAGCCAATTTTGTGCCTGTTTCTGAAAGAGTTAACAGCAATTATTACAAAATGACGGATGTGTTGGTGGGGAAAATTTTAGTATCCAGTTTGCCCAAATAGTTATGCCAACTAACCACTTCACTAACCACTTCTGTGAGATTTTCACCCACTTTCGTCTGAATCACACCTGGTGCTGTTCACTTGCTTTTAATTAGGCTGAAGGCTCAAACATAATGTTTTTGAAAGGATTGGGCTCATCTTTCCTGCATACCCCTCTGCCAAATAAACCTCAAGTAAATTAACCCAAACTGGAAATCCTAAACACCAGGAACTTTGAGTATTTTTTTCCCCTCAGAATTAAATAGCCAGAAATGTAAGAAGAAATCCAGCAAAAACAGTTGCATGTTAAACAGGATGGAAATGAGCAAACTTCTTAAACATGCATATTAATGCTTGAAGCAAACATGAAGGCTTTTGCGCATGTAACTGCTACAAGATTGAGATAACTAATACCACATGCACACAAACGCCAAGGTCTAGAAGGAGTCAATTTAATTGAAGTTGTGTATAATTTGTATTAGTTTGTAGGACCAGATGTGGAAATTTTTCTGATACACAAAAACTAATTCCATGGCAGTGCTGAATGTGAAAGGCAAGAGGGATCTACTGGTTAGGAAGGATTGGGGTTTAAGTTCTGGAATTCTCTAAAACTAGCATGGTCCATTGTTAATGTAGACAATAAAAAGAATATCTGGCAGAAGAGAAAACAAGGCTTGTGGTCTTCCGCCAGGGCCAGCATTTCATCCATCAGCACCAACAGACTACAGTCCCCAAGCCCATCTAGATGAAGAAGCCTGGAAGCCCGTTGCTGGGGAGTTGGCCTGAAAGTTCCAAGCAGCAGGTCTTTGAGGGCGATTTACTTGCCCATAGCCAGGGGGTGGTGGATGATGTCGTCAACCCTCGCCGTCATATCTTGATCCAGAGCGCTCACGACACGTTAGAACATTTTAGCATCTGAGGAGATGTTGCGGAGTTGAAATTTTGCTTCCACCTGCCCGAACCACATTCTCAGTCGCTGTCTCAATGGAGACAGCGTTAACCTCTGCTGAATTCATGGTGTTTTGAGTCCAGAAAAACATCTGGGCTCATCGGGGTCACCACTTTGGCGGTGTGAGCAGTGGGAGAAACACAGCCACCACATTGAGGGTCATTAATGACTGCTTTTATTCAAATTCAGCCTGCCCCTTTAAGGGCAGCATGAGCTCAGTCACCTGGTGCATTGTGACATCATAATCGCTGCCCAGGGTGCACGCTGGAAGGGATGCTGGAGTCAGGGAGAAACCTCTGACGACGCTATTTCCCCATGGCTGCCCCGCCACTTTACGATACAAGCAGGGCCGGTTCGCCATGAGGATGTGCGCCACCACAGCCCTTTGAAAAAGGTACAAAACAGTTTTGAATCAATGGCATCTTGGGTGATATACTTCCTTTCATTCCAATGTTGTCATTTATCTTATTCCAAATAATAATCAAATGTTTCAACAATGGTGTTTCTTTAACACCAGTTATTAATTTTGAATATTTTGAATTTGTATGTAAGTTCATCTGATAATCTCTCTCCTATTTTATCCAATTCTATTTTAACCCATGCTGTTTTTTTCTAAAAAGAAGTAAGAAATCTCATTTTAGCTGCTTGGGTAATAATTCTTAAAGTTAGGAAGTTGTAGGCCTCTATAGAAACTCTTAACATTTTACCCTTCCAAAAGAAATTTCCTTAATTTTTTTTTTAATTCTTAAAAATGCTTTGTGGTAATAATATAGTTAAGGTTTGAAAAAGATATTATATTCTTGGGAATATATTCATTTTAATACCGTTAACCCTTCCTACTAAAGTTCTAGGTAAAATCATCCATTAAAAAAAATTGTAGAATGACAAGTAATTCAATTTAAATAATTTTTTAGGTTATCTCCACAAATCCCTAAATATTTAATCCTATCATTAGGCCACACTCTTCCAGAATCACTGTGATTACCGTGATACTAAAAAAAAAGATAGAGACCCTTTAAAACCCTCATCTTATAGATCCATATCATAATTAAATGCAAATTATAAGATTCTTGCCAAAATATTGGCAAATAGACTGACTAAATTAGTACCTAAACTAATAGATATGGACCAGACAGTCTTGGAAAAAAAAGAGACAATTGGCGGATAATCTGGCTAGATTAATTAGTATTATACATTTAGCACAAAAAAAGAAAATATTTAAGTGTTGCAGTGGTTTTAGATGCAGAAAAATTATTTTACAGGTTGAAGTGGTACTTTTTGTTCAAGGTGGATAAATTTGGATTGGTCAAACTTTATAAATTGGATTAAGGCATGATATAATGATCCCAAAACGAAAGTAGTCACAAATGGACAAATGTCTGCTCCATTCAAATTGACAAGATCAAGTGGACAAGGATATCCTTTCTCTCCAGCTTTGTTTATATAAGCTATAGAGCCACTAGCAAAGGCAAATAGGAGTGATTTGGAAATTAAGGGATCTTGACCAAAGAGTATAAAATTAGTTTATTTGCAGATGATGTTTTGATATATTTGACAGAACATGAGACTTCCTTGTGAAAGTTGCATTTTAATTTGGAAGAATAAGATTTTGGGTAATAAAATAAACTGGGACAAACGTGAAATTATGGCCCTTATGGAAGATTATAGTCACTGTCAAAGAAATACTCAATTTAAGTGGCCTAAGCACTTCTATAATTTGTATCAAAATTTCTGCCAAATCATACAAAAGGATCTTACTTTCGTGCATAGTCAGGTTGAATGTATTAATGTTCCAACCTCTACACCACACCTAAAACACGAGCCTGGAATTTCAGATTTTAAACTGTGTAATTTTTGCGGTGTAAGGTATAATTGGTGCATAAAATTGTATTGTACCAATATCTGTCATTAATAAATTATGTCATATTATCAGAGCACAATTTTGACCAAAATTGTTCTTGAATCCTTGCCCCCCGCCCCCCCGAGTCTGTCTCCCACTTTCCCTCAATTTGTGCAAGCCTGGTTTCTCTGCAGTAGGAAATACATGTTACAAATACAAATTACCTTGTGATCCCCTTTTGAAGAAGAGCCTCTATGTCACTACACATTGGCAGTATCGTGGCTGGTCCTAAACTATCTCTTTACCAAAAAATCTTAATTGAAGAAAGCTGAAGAAAGTTCTATTTTTTTAGCTGTTCAAATGTCATAAATTGTCCTTGTTCGTAACAATCCCCAGTAGACTCGATCCCTTTATGGTGCCAAGTGTCCAGAATTTTATTTCCTAATGTCATTGGTATTAACTCAATTTAATATAAGGGTGCTGTAGAGCGTGTCAAAAGAACCAAAGACTTGTTGATCCAAACCAAGGCTTTTATTAACCAAAAGACTGGAGTGTATCACATGTAGGACAACCAGTCCAGAATGACCTGGTCTGGCTAGGAGCAATCCTTTAAGACCTGCCAGTAGGTGTGGCTACACTCTCAGCCAATCACAGTCATTCTACACTACAATCTGTACATATACACATTGGTGATAGAATCTGTACTATCACATTTACCCCTTCTTTGAGAACTGACCCTGGGGTGGATGGAGGGCTGTAAAAAAAAAGAAAAGAAAAAAAAAGAAAAGAAAAAAAAGGCCCCGGTGGAGTTTAGGGGCTGTACCGGTCAGGGGGCCTGATCATCCGGCATGACCACCGTGGTGCTGGGATTTGGGTGACTGGAGTCGTTTTGCCGACTGGCTTGTAGGGTGCGACCACTGCTTCGCTCAGTTCCCCAACGGCGTTGACAACAGTCTGGCCTGAGCTTGTGGGGTGGTGCTGGTCCCTCTGTTCAAGCACATGACCTGGGGAGAAGGAATTGGGGAGGTTGGGTTAAAGCCACTGCTGCACCTGATCCGGCTTGGGCTAGGTCCCTTACCGAGACTGTGTCCTCCCACCCGTCCAGGTACTCAACGTAGGCATAATGCGAGTTTGCATGTAGCAGAGTCACTCGGTCAAACAAAGGGTCATTCTTTGAGTACCGGACATGGCATCATAGGAGGACTGGCCTGGGAACCGTGAGCCACGCTGGTATGATTGTTCTCGATTGAGATTTCCTCAGGAAAGAGAACATCCTTTCATGGTGGGGGGTGGGATTGGTCACGGTGCATAGGAGGGAGCGGATGGAGTGTAGGGCACTAGTGAGCACGTCCTGCCAGCGAGAGGTGGGGAGACCTTTGGACTGGAGAGCAAGCGTAACCGCTTTCCAGAGGGTAGCATTCTCTCTTTCGACTTGCCCATTACAGCATGGTTTATAGCTGGTGGTCCTGCTTGAAGCAATACCATGCTCCAGAAGGTATTGCCACAGCTCTGAGCTATTAAACGAGGACCCCCTGTCACTGTGGATGTAACTGGGGTACCCGAAGACGGCGAAGATGCTGTACAGGGCCTCTATGACTGAGGAGGCAGTCATGTCCGAGCAGGGCACAGCGAACCGGAAGCGGGAGTACTCGTCGATGGCTGTAAGGATGTAGGTATTACAGTTGGTCGATGGTAGGGGCCCCTTGAAGTCCATGCTGGGATACTCAATGGGGTGGGTAGCTTTGATGACATGGGTGTTCTCCAGATGGAAGAAGTGGGTCTTGCACTCAGCGCACACCGGGCAGGCTCGGGACATGGAGCGAATCTCCTTGACCGTGTAGGGCTGGTTGCGAGCTTTGACAAAGTGCGCAAACCTAGTGACCCCTGGATGACAGAGCTCCTCGTGGAGTCTCTGCAGCCTGTCCAGTTATATGTTGGCGCAAGTCCCCCTGGAGAGCGCATCTGGCGGGTCGTTGAGTTTACCAGGCCGTTACAGTATGTCATAATTAAAGGTGGAGAACTCGATTCTCCACTTGACAATTTTGTCATTCTTGATCTTACCTCGCTGGTATTCCTACACATGAAGGAGACCGCGCGTTGGTCGGTCAGCAGTGTAAAGCGCCTGCCAGTGAGGTACTGTTTCCAATGACGTACTGCTTCAACTATGGCCTGGGCCTCCTTGTTGACAGAGGAGTGTCAGCTCTTAGGGCCCTGGAGGGTTCTGGAGAAGAAGGCTATCGGCCGGCCGGCCTGGTTCAAAGTGGCCGCCAGTGTAAAGTTGGATGCATCGCTCTCGACTTGGAACAGGATGGACTCGTCAATGGTGTGCAGCGATGTTGGATTTGATGCAGTCAAAGGCTGCTCTGCCTTCGGTTGACAGGGGGAAGGAGGTGGTTTTGATGAGTGGCCATGCCTTGTTGGCATAGTGTGCAACCCATTGGGCATAGTAGAAGAAAAAGCCCAAGCAGCGTCTGAGTGTCTTCTGGGTGTGGGGGGGGGGGGGCAAGTTCATGAGGGGACGTATGCGGTCAGGGTCCGGCATGATCACCCCGTTCTCCACCACACAACCTAGAATTTTGAGCCGAGTGGTCCGGAAGACACACTTGTCAAAATTGTAGGTCAAGTTCAGCCGAATTGCAGTCTGAAAAAATTTCTCAAGGTTGGCATCATGATCCTGTGTGTCATGACCACAGAAGGTGACATTGTCCAGATACGGGAAAATAGCAGTCAGCCCTTTCTGGTCCACCATCCAGTCCATTTCCCGTTGGAAGACCGCGACGCCATTTGTGACCCTAAAGGGTACCCTGAGGAATTGATAAAGCCGCCTATTCGCTTTAAAGGCCGTGAAAGTTCGGTCTTCTTGGCGGATCGGGTGCTGATGATAGGCCGAACGTAAGTCAATGGTGGAAAATACGTGGGATTGGGCGATCTGATTCACCACATCCGTGATCCGTGGAAGGGGGGTACGCATCCAAAAGTGTGAAGCAGTTGATTGTCTGGCTGTAGTCAACCACCATCCGCAGCTTCTCCCCGTTTTTAACACCCACCACCTGGGCCCTCCATGGACTCAAGCTAGGTTCAATAATGTCCTCGAACAGCAGTCTGTGCACCTCGCTTGTGATAAATTTCCTGTGTTCATAACTATATTGCCAGCTTTTGTGGCCACAGGCTTCCAGCCAGGGGTGAGGTTTGTGAAGAGCACTGGCAGAGCAACTCGAAGGGTGGAGAGGCTACAGGTGAGGCCCCGGGGCGCGGGGATGGGTGACTTGCACTGCCGCTGACAGGAGGCTTCTGGGGTGGAGTCGTTACTGACAGAGAGTAGTGCGTGAGGCCCCCCAAAGTGCAGGGAAACGGTTTGAAACTGGGTCTGAAAATTCAGTCCCCGCAGTGCAGGGACGCGCAATTGGGGAAGGACTAACAGTTTGAACTCTGTGAATGTGATGCCCTTTACCCCAGTTGAGTGCGATCTGGTCGCCAATGAAATCCTCTGGGCAGTGGGGAGAATAGCCAGTCCGCAATGGTGGGCCAGGTCTGGGCGGATAAAACTGTCAGTTGACCCTGAGTCAAATAAGCAATTGGTATAGTGTCCATGCACTTTAATCAGTTCCATTGCTTTTGTGAGGGGATGGGGGAAGTCCTGGTCTAGGATTACTGATGCAGAGACTTGTAATGGGGACAGTGGAGTCCTGCGTGATGACGTCACGCAACGTGTGCATGATGATGTCATGCAAACAGTAGGGCCTGAAGAGACAGCATCGAGGAGTTGGTGTTGCTGCCTGCAGCCTGCTGGGGATGTTGGCCAGCCAACGGTAAGTGTTGGGGGTCGCTGCTTGCTGTCGGCAGTGGGGCAGTCAGTAGGGCGGTCATCGGCGGTGGGTACCCGTTGGCAATGTCGGAGGGTACCGGGTCGGTAGCGTCGGTCGCAGCAGCGTCATTGGGTACCGGGTCAGTAGCGTCGGTCACAGCTGTGGGTACCTGGTCAGCTGCCTCGGTGGTGGCGGGTCCCAAGTCGGTAGCGGCGGCAGGTATGGGATGACCCTGGTCAGCAGCAGAGGCGGGTCCCTGGTCAGCAGAGGTAGTGGTCGTTGAGGTCAGGGCTGGTGCCTGGTAGGACGTTGCTTCGTGAGGGAGGGTGAATGTCATTGTGGCGAGGGTGGGTTGTACTTTCCGTCTGCCACGTGACGTCAAGCGCTGTCACGCGGTGGAGCCCTCGCTCTCATTGGACGAGAGCTCTGAGGAAGAAGTGTTTGAATGGGAGGGTGGCGATTGGGCTTTACATGAGGCACTGTGTTTGACAGCAGCCATTTTGGAGCGACAGACTACAGCAAAGTGGCCGTTTGTAAGGATTGTCCAATGGAATGTACCTCAAGCCAAACCGTTCTAGTATCGGGTATGTGTATATATATTTGTAGTGTGTTTCAAAAATATTTTTATAAGATTTGTTAGAAACAGAATTACCTTTAAAGAAATTGCTCGAGACAAAAATTGAGAACAAAGAACATTTATTATACAACAATGCAAAGTTGGGTGCTTCCCCTTACCCTGGGAAGACACACATACACTGGGGCTCACCCAACTTTTATACAGTTTATCTCAGTATAGGAATAACCCCCCCTTACATTCTTCTGCCTCCTGCTGGAGAGGTTTGGCATTAGGCAATCCTGCCTGCCTACGTGCTGTTTCTGTGCACTTGGAGGACCAGGGGATATCCTGTCGGTGTCTTCTCATTATCCCCATTGTCCTTATTCATAACTTTGCCCTTGTCCCCATTCACACCTTTCCAACTCTCAGAGCTACAGTCCCTTCATATGCTGAGTTCGCTAATCCTGTCTAGGGTTTACTAATTAAATATGCATAACTTGATAAATCTGTGTATGGCTTACTAATTATATATGTCTTCTTCTTTCTTTGGCTTGGCTTCGCGGACGAAGATTTATGGAGGGGGTAAATGTCCACGTCAGCTGCAGGCTCGTTTGTGGCTGACAAGTCCGATGCGGGACAGGCAGACACGGTTGCAGCGGTTGCAGGGGAAAATTGGTTGGTTGGGGTTGGGTGTTGGGTTTTTCCTCCTTTGCCTTTTGTCAGTGAGGTGGGCTCTGTGGTCTTCTTCAAAGGAGGTTGCTGCCCGCCAAACTGTGAGGCGCCAAGATGCACGGCTTGAGGCGATATCAGCCCACTGGCGGTGGTCAATGTGGCAGGCACCAAGAGATTTCTTTAGGCAGTCCTTGTACCTTTTCTTTGGTGCACCTCTGTCACGGTGGCCAGTGGAGAGCTCGCCATATAACACGATCTTGGGAAGGCGATGGTCCTCCATTCTGGAGACGTGACCCACCCAGCGCAGCTGGATCTTCAGCAGCGTGGACTCGATGCTGTCGACCTCTGCCATCTCGAGTACTTCGACGTTAGGGATGAAAGCGCTCCAATGAATGTTGAGGATGGAGCGGAGACAACGCTGGTGGAAGCGTTCTAGGAGCCGTAGGTGATGCTGGTAGAGGACCCATGATTCGGAGCCGAACAGGAGTGTGGGTATGACAACGGCTCTGTATACGCTTATCTTTGTGAGGTTTTTCAGTTGGTTGTTTTTCCAGACTCTTTTGTGTAGTCTTCCAAAGGCGCTATTTGCCTTGGCGAGTCTGTTGTCAGCTCTTCAGCGCTTGACGTCCTGTTTTGCGGAAACTGCCAAAATGTTTGGCCTGGAAGTCAGCCTGAAGAAAACTGAGGTCCTCCATCAGCCAGCCCCCTCACATCTCCATCGGGCACACAAAACTCAAAACGGTCAACCAGTTTACCTATCTCGGTTGCACCATTTCATCAGATTATATACGTAGAACTGGCTAATACTGTCTAAGGTTTTCTAATTATTTATGCAAGCCTTGCTAATTCTATCTGGGGCTTGGAGACCCTTATCTCGTTCAGACTAACTCTACTTCTATCATCAATTGTCTGTCCTTATCTCCTTCATTCAGTGAACTTGCTGCTTCTGTCTGAACGGCAAGGAGATTCTTAACTTACTCAGACAGTGTCAGCTTCCTGCCTTCTAATATCCATGTCTCATGTTGTTTGTACTGGCTTCATTCATTTACTTATGTATCAATTTTATTTTCTTCATTTCTTCAAGTTCATATTGCAATATCAGTTTTTCTCATCTCTCACAGATTTAAATGCAATGCAAACACACTGTGAATGTATGTTAACAAACACACACACATATTTATAAATATATCTCCTCCTTTGGAATGGCCACCTTATTTTGGCACATACCCAACATTGTGGAAAATTTCCCACATGTATTCTGCCCACATAAATGAAGCCACTTGTCATTCTATTAATGGTCTTTCTATCATTAGCAAGTGGATGAAAGCTTCAAATGAAAATGTTATCAATTGACACCCATTTACCAACTACTGTTCCCTATTCTTCCTCTTCTCCATCCCACTGCCTTCTTTCTTCCAGCTCTCCACCCCCTTCCCTCTCTATTCACATAACCATCCCCCTTCCCCTTGTTTGCTGGTGTGCTCTCCCTCCCTCCTCCACCTATTACCTCCTGCCTATACATGGTTTGACCTGCTGAGTTTCTCCAGTATTGTGATGCTGATATTTAGTTTGGCTTCTGTGGGGACCTTGATACCAGGCCTGAATTCCAGAGATAAATTGGATGTGCTTGACATCAATTACACAATTAAGTTTCTAATTTTGCCAGGTGATACCAAGTTTGCAGTTTCCTGTTACTTTAACTACCCATGCGCTCCCACTCTCAGCCTTTGGTCTCCTGCTTTATTCCAATGAAGACAAGCAAAAACTCGAGGAATAGAATGTGATCTTCTGACCAGGTATGGGCAGCGTGTGAACGGACAAATCTGCAACAGGACTAGGCCATTTGGCCTTTCAACAAGATCATGTCAGATCTCAACATTGAAGTCAACAATTTTCCATAACCATTCCCATCAGGGCATGTTTATACTGGCCAGTAACCTGTGACTTTAACCCAGTTTTCTCTCTCTCCACAGATAACTGCCTGACTTGCTGGGGATTTCCAACTAGCATTGCAAATTTCCTGCATGTTTGGTATCTCACAGATTCAACATTGTTTTGTCCTTTCTGCTCTGTCCTCATTCACATCTCTAATTTTCATGTCTACCAGACAGACCAAGGGGAATGAACAAACCTTCGCCACCTTTTTTTCAACTGACAGTAGTTGCATTTGCAATATGGTTTCTCTTTGTCTCCACCCTATTACCAACATCACCCTTTGTTCTCTCCACCCCCATGTCTCCTTTACAACTTTGAAAGCATGCTTTTGTTCTAAATTTGCCTGGTTCTGTTGAAAGGTTATTAACCTGAAACATTAGCTCTATTTTTCTTTCCAAAATTTCAAATTATTACATGTATACATTTATTAAAAATGCACATTAATTAGATGTGGATATTCACTAAACGAAGATTTAAATGGTATAATACTCACCCCACTTTCCAAACACAAAAAGAATTAAATTGGTTACTTATAAAACAAACAAAAATAATTCACTGTGTCAGTACAAATGCATGAGATTTGAACAAAATTTTTGTTGTAGAAACTTGTTCAGGAATATTCGCTAATTTTTGAGTGTGTCTGAAAGCATCTGCTGACCATTGAATTTATTAAACTCCTGATCAGTGCCATAATTTGAGTTAGACAGCTATTTCCTGTTAGGAATTTAAACAAAAATGAGAAGTCATTAATGTCACCTAAATACTACTCTTCTTTCATATTTGCTTTACGTTATTTTAGACTACTTATTGCTGCATTTTAACATGTGTTGACTATTTCAGCGTGCTGTTCAGATATTGGTTATCTGTTAAAAGCAGGAAATAAAACCATGCTGCTGTCTTTGAAGTATGTAAAAACATGCACCTCATTTCTTGAACAGGCACACCACATATGGAATGAAACACATTAAATACTTGCCTGCACAGAATGTTTGCATTCAAATGCGTGCAACTCATAGAGTGAGACAAATTAGGGCAAAGTCCAAGTGAGTGCAAACTGCAACCAACCTCTTCTAATTATTTATATCTGTTGAATAAAAAAGTGCAATATACATGAAGCAAAATAAACCAGAAGCTGAGTTAGCATTCCCAGTTTTGGTGGGTCAGATGTTTAAGTCTGCTGAAATAAAGATTTTGCGACTGTTGTTGGGGTAATGGGAATTCACTCATATGACCTCACACCCAGGTAATGCAAATGGACAATGTACTCAAGGGATGTGCATGCTATATGGAGCTAAAACCATCATGTAAAAGGGCAATCTTTAATCCTTAATAATCGTCATGAGAGGGATTGTGATTAAACAATCGCTTCTGTATGCCAAGTGCCCACTTAACACTCCTATGTCTCATTGCAGGATGAATGGAGGTAGGCACATAAAATTTAATAGTTTGATCAACGTGAGAGTCTGGGGAATGCAATCTTTGCCTTGCTTTATAATTGAAGTTGTGAGTGCAGCAACCAACAGATTTTAGTCACTTTGTTGGTGATGCCTTATGATTGATGCTTATTAATGGTAAGCTCCAAGAATTGCCCCTTAGAGACCCTTCTCCCAGATCCCCTTTTCTCTTGTTCCTTCCTTCTAACTGTATCCCTGCTCTGAGAGATCTTGCTTCATCCTTCCAATCATGTTCAATTGCTAGACTAAAATCTACCAGGTAATTCATGTCCAGGAGCAGTTTCTCTCAGCACCTGACAGATGCTTCAGCACCTGACAGATATCTCCCTGTAAAACACTCAAACTGCAGACAAAAACATAAAAGCTTTATGAGCATATGCAATTGCACCAGAAGAAATAATCCAGTAACTAACTTGTGAGTATTTACAGTCCTTTTAAAGAGCTGAAGTATCCTATATTTTTCTTACCCTTCTATCAGTTGTGTCTATGAATCACCTTCAATTTACCTATTCTGCATGCTGCAAGCAGTCATACAGAGCGCATGCTTTAATTTGACAAAGTTGACATTCTGTTCCCAATGTAAGTTGGCCATGTAATATCTAAACTACAGGTGTGATGTGGTCAAATATTGGCCTCAGTTATCTAGAAATTCATCACTCATCGATGGGTGATATTGTTAGCATCAGCTTTTACTCCTGTACTTTCAATTGTAGTAGACTTCAACAGGGATTTTATCTGAAGGCTGCACCTGGCAATTTGAGTCAGGTGACTCTGGCAGCTGGATTTGAAAAGCTCAGGTCAGCAGGAAACTGATTAGGCAATAAAGATCAAGTGATCCAGGGAACTTGTGGCACAGGGTGGTATTAATTCACTTCAACTCAGCAATCTAGAGGCAGCAGTGAGTAGGAAACTTAACTAGTTTTTTTTCTACACAATCTTCATTTTCTAATGTTTGATGCTGCTGAGGACGCAGAATTTCTAGCAATATCTATTTAGTATTTTGTCATACCTAATCAACACCTTTTGTTGATCTGGACTCTTCCCCCAGCCATTCTTCAATTTTTATTCCAATGCTTTTCTGTTCTTTGCATATACTATGATGAAAGTCTTAGACCCAAAATGTCAGTAATATATATTTACCTCCTATGGATACTGTGAGAGCCAGGCTGAGTTCCTCCAGCATTTCATTATTATTACTGTGTCTGCAGATGTTTGCAAGAGTCAGTGAGAATGCTACATTTCCTCAAGGAGGTTTTGAGCATATCCTTGAATATTTCCCTCTGTCCAAATGATAAACGCTTACCCTGACAGATAATAATATAGAGTGACTGTTGTCAGGATTCTGAAACTTGGCATGTTTCTTGAAGAGGACATGTTCACTGGATCACTAAAAGATTGAATCATTGCAGTTTGGAATGAACTCAGTGTTTAACTGAACCCTTCTTCCAACAACAATTCTTGAAACTCGATGTATCCCTCCTCATGCTAATATATATCCTTCAGTTCAACGCCCAAAGCTGAAGATAAGGTAAAGTTCCAAGCAGGTTTCTCCAAGTGAAATCTTACTTCCCTGCTCTTGTATCCCAATTCTCTTTGCATGTTTATCAGTGCATTTTTTGTAAAAGGAGTAAGGTACTTGGAACACACGGTTAGGGAAGTTGGTGAAGGTAGATATAATAACAATATTTAAGGGGCATTTTGACTGCCAAAGGAACAGGCAAGAAATAGGGGATATAGACCATGTCCTGGCAGATAAGATTAGTTTAAATTGGCATCATGGTTAGCACAGACATCATGGGCCAAAAAGCCTGGACTGTGCTGTACTGTTCTGTATTCTAAATATATATGGTGTTCACTGATCAGTGCCTCAGCAATGTACAGGCCATTGGAAAACTGCAAGTGGGAGAAGATTTTTTTTAAAATCAAGATGAAAAAAAAATCTCTTTGCATAAACTTTGGCTATTTTAAGAGAATCCAATCTTGTTCTGTTCTCTGTCATGGTGCAAGTGATGGAAGTTTCCATGGGTTAGAGAGAGGAAGTTATAACAAGAGAGGAGGGTGTTTCCATTTTCATCCTCATAGCAGCAAAACAAATCTATTTGGTTTTCTTGACCATACAATTTCATAAACACAAAAAGCCCACAATTGAACTATTGAGCTGCCAGTATTTCTGTTTCCCTGATCTACTGTGCACATCAGTCCTCTTGTCCTAAAGTCCTGACACAATCACATGAAAGTCTTGGGAAAATCCTTGGGAAAGGAAGTTCCAATTGTTTACAAAACAGAGACCCTCTGTGAGCCTTCCAATCTGCAAATTTACAATTGCTCTGGATGGATAAGATTTTTAGTTTGTTAAATACCAGTAAAAGAGCCCCATTTACTTCATGACATCAAACACTTCAGTCAATCCATCTGTAATCTTGATGAACAATGTTCAGAATACATAATCCAAATGTTGATAGTACTAAGGTTTTGGCAGGTTGTGGTGGGGAGGGTGAGGTGGGGTTTGTTAGCAGAAGAGAAAGATGAAGTGTATACAGCCAATTAGACAAACAGAAATTCTCAACGTCTCAGTAGCTTGAACTGGAAATTGTTTTTCTTTGTGGTCATAGAGTTGAATGGGGAACAAAGCAAGTTAAAATTGAGCATTATTTGGCTTGGAGTGGTTGGAAATTTTGTAGTTTTTCAGAGTTAATGTTTAATTTGTAAAGCAGTGAATCAATTTTGGTCTGCTGTTTTGAAATGGATCACTCTGTTACATCCTCAGGAACAATACAGCTAAACATTAATTCAAGCAAAGCATGATATAAAGTGCAAAATAACACCAGTCACAGTCACAGCATCATGCCTTTGAAATAAGGAAACATTATTGCCTTACTGTTATTTGGTAGCAGATTGAATATAAGTTGTTCATAAATTCCAGCATTTTTTTTAATATATATATAAAAACTGACTAAAATCCCAGTGACTGATTTCGCTGTTAAATCAAAACACATTTCATATGTGTGACCCTCCGGAGTGATTTGGATTATTAATATCATTTTCCACCTGAAAATATTGTACACCACTGGACCTTTTAGGAATTAAATCAGGAAGCAGAAAGGACATACAAAAGCTGTGACATCCTGCACTAAAATACTTTGCTGACCCAATCAAATAAACCTTTTCAGGACTGCAATAAATATTGCATGACTGTATAAAGAACAAAGGTGTGTGAAAAGATGGAAAATATGGGTCATTAACAGACCGAGAAAGGAGAGATTGCAAGGAAGAATAAAAAAAATGGCAGAAAAATTATGCACAAATGCTTCTCTTCATGGAAAACATCACAAAAAAAAACTCCTGGAGAACCAAATTGGGAAAGAAAAAAGAAAGAACTCACCAGAATGTTTTTTTACATGATGATAGATTGGAAGATGTGGATGTTCATAGAGACTTGGCTGTGCATGTACATAAATCATAAATGCTAAAATGTAGGTGCATAGAACAATTAAGAAGATTACAGGACATTAGCTTTTATTTCAGGTGTAAGGCTATTTTATGACAAATATGTGAGACTGTGCCTAGAGTATTTCCAAGGAAATGTATACATGTTATTGAAGTGACCGTAATCACCAGTCTGGTTCCTGGGAGTGGTAGGTATTTCATCTGAGAAGAGATGGAGTAAGCTAGCTTCTATTCTCTACATACAAAATTCTCAGAACTCGAGAATTGATACCTGGATAATTCAGTTAGTCCTGTATCCTGATAGCTGAAATTGCAGCTTTGGGCATTGAATGGCAGTATGTCAGACTCAGGGAAATTCTGCACCTGATCTCATGTTGTGGTGATTTGTGGGATCTCAAAGCAGCAAATGTGTCAAGGCTGCAGGAGCAGAGGGGATTGTCCCTGCAGCAGGAGTCTTGGTAGATGACTTCAGCTTGCCTCATATGATGATACTAATTTCCTCCCATTTTAACTCTTCTCTCCATGTCCAGTCTCTTTCCCCAAACACCAGCAGCATTTCCTATGTATTTTGCCGCTTTGGTAGCTTCTGGTTGATGTAGCCCCATGCAATTCTTTGTGTCCATTCTCCCCTGAATAGAGGCACAATTGGGCCCCCACCATCACCAAACTCTGCCTATCAGATATCCTCCCATTTAACATCTTTTAATTTAACTCTGTTCACTTTTTCCAAATGAAAGCCATTGCCATGAAGATGTGTATCTCTTGCTTTGTGGGCTTAGTGGAATTCTGTTTTAGTTTGATTCGGGTTCATCCCTCACCTCTTGGAAGATTGATGTCCATAAGGGTGACACATGAGGGCAGTGTCCTCGAGACTGCAGCAAACACTGCCTGATCTTTGTTCCATGCTCAACTTCAATATCAAGGTTCCTTTTTTTAATCACCTAATAATCCTTTAAGATGTGACATCCTTTAACGTTTGCCCACCATAATGTCCATTACATTACGAGAGAAAGAGAAGCAAAGAGAGTCCCTTCAGAATCAGAGTGTCCATGGATTCACCTCAAGTATAGCTCAATCCACCGGCAACCCAAGCACTAGATCCAAACCTCCAAATCGATCAGGAACCCTTCAGCGCCTGAGACCCTTTGGGAGCTCTTTTTGCTATTAGCACCATCTTGAATCCCAGCTCTGATACTTGGTCCAATGTGTCAGTGTCCAGCAGCCTGCAGTCCATGTGGGGCCCCATGTCCTGCCCCATATGCATTATTACCTCTCTGTTCTTGTCTTACACAGTTCTGTTCAAACCAAGCATAAACTCCATCACGTCAAAAACTTGATAGATATTGTATAACAATACCCTCATGTCATCTGTATGTCATCAAGATTGAATTAAGGTAAAATATC
The DNA here is from genome assembly GCF_036971445.1 of Narcine bancroftii. Taxonomy (NCBI): domain Eukaryota; kingdom Metazoa; phylum Chordata; class Chondrichthyes; order Torpediniformes; family Narcinidae; genus Narcine; species Narcine bancroftii. Next base: position 143,220,614 of record NC_091471.1, on the reverse strand, counting down.
CTGCTCTAGATATATTGTTGCAAAATGCTACCATTTTATGGGCATCATAATATAACTTTATCAACAAGTTAACTGCTAAAAATTTTGTTAGTTTATGCACACATCATTGAATTTGATGAAAAGCCATGCAGTTCTCTACATGTCTGAAATGCAGACACTGAAGCCAATGGAGCTGCATAGTTGATGACTGCTGCAAATAGAGAAAAAGCTAATCTGCTCCTCTCAGAATTATATGCAGTGAATAGTTGTGTGATTTAAAATAAATAAATAAATAAATCGTAGATTCACAACTGAGTGGTGTAGAGTGGATCATTAATGAAGGCTTATGGTCTACTCTGGATTTATGACACAGTAGGCTATTCAGGTCACCCTGTTTATACTGGCTAAAACCAGACTTGGGCTTATGTCACTTCCCATTTCCTAGTCACTAGGCTAGAAGCTTTTATCCAAATGCTCCATCCCAGTACTTTTTGAATGTGGTTTCTGCTTCAGGGAATGAAATTTAGACTCCCATCACCAATTAAGCAAATTAACCTTTACACAATCCTCCTCTTATCCTTCCACTCTTTAATTTAAATCCACGCCCTATGGTCAATTACTTGCTGCAAATGGAAAAAGGCTAATCTGCTCCTCTCAGGATTAAGTACCATTCAGTTTAACCACCTATTGGCCTTTTGCTTCATGGAAAACTCCCTCAACTAGACAGTCTTTTCATAAAACTACACTCCTCCAGCATTGGCAACATCCTCATAATTCATTGCACTATCTCTTTGCCATCAGTTTTCACTCTGATGCCATGGTTTTCTATCTGACAATCTAATCTCCTCGCATTCTTCTCTCTAAATTCCTCCTTGGCTGTCCTCCAATCACCTCCCAGTGGGCTGATGCTCTCTATTTTTCCCTTGTATGCTCTTCTCCCCAGATGATTCGTGTTTTCCCCTAGCCTTTTCACACTATCATCTCCCAACCACTGTCGCCTAATTTGCACCCCCTTCCCCCACCTCTCCCCCCTCCCCCACCACATTGCAGAAGAAAGGCACACTATATAATTTGGTGAACATATGTGTAAGCTAAAGATTTCTCAGTTGTAAAATATCAACACCTTGTGACCTTGCATCAAACCTGAATAATTACTCCACACAACAGCTCTTTAATGTGTGAAAGAACTTGCTAAAAGTTTCTAGGCTTCTATTCTTAGATAGCCTTCAAAACAAGGTGTTGCCAAAATATTCCTTAATCATAATTTCATTTACAGTCTTGTTCTAATTTTTAAAAGAGCAAATAAAAGCTAAATCTGCTCATTAATACAAATGAACAAAGTAAACCAAGACCAGCACAGGGAACAACCCTGGTTGCTCCCTGACTCTGAGATGGAAAAGCCTGGGAGAGGATCCTGCAATGTAGGAGATGACAGCAGTGGATCAGTGTAGCTGAAGGCCTCACATGAGGTCCCAGGCTACTGTCAACCGACATCTGGGAACCAGGTATTGAGGCTAAGATTCATGAGGGTGTCAAGAGCAAGCAGGAATCCTAAAGGGCCTCAACAGCTTCCTGATTGCATCAGGGGTTCAGAACCAAGGACCCCTCCCCAGGAGAGTGATCGTATGCCTTAGCTGGAGCTCCTGATAAGACCAGACAGGAGGCCATGTAGCTATTAGAGGTAACGGAGGCATAGGATGTGGTGGTGGGATCCATGGATACTTTATGTTGTTGAAGGGGCTCCCTTTTGACCTTTCTTGTATTGATAGCAGTTTAGAGGTGCCTCTTTGTATCTCTATAGGGCAAATGAAGGAAAACAAGTTCTGTACATTTTGTGTACATGGCAATATAGGAATATTGTTGAAGGGGCTCCCTTTTGACTTTTCTTGTATTGATAGCAGTTTAGAGGTGCCTCTTTGTATCTCTATAGGGCAAATGAAGGGAAACAAGTTCTGTACATTTTGTGTACATGGCAATACAGGAATCTTGAACCTTAAGTGACTTCAGTTGAACCGAACATTGTGGTGAGGGCTAAAATCCTGATGTCTCATGTATTTTCTGTAGAAGGACTCTTGGCAATTTTGCCTCCTAGGTACAATAAATCAATACTACTGGCTTCTGACAGAAGTTGGAGGTAGGACTTGCAAATGAGGCTTGCAAGTTAAAAGCACCTCGACTTTGCAAATCAAGAGGTTGAAGGATTTCTCATTCACTCCCATCCATACATTCATAATTCTTGTTTCAAATTAAAGCTGCCTTTGCCAATAGCATCTTCTGCATTATTGTCTATCAAATTGTGCAGTTAATCTTTCAACTGCCAAGATGATCCCTATTTGATTTTTTTAAAAAAAAGAGAAAACTGATGCATAGAACAATGATTTTCTTCCATTCCTCAAACGAGTCAATGAAAGTTGATTTTTCAATAAAAGAATTTCTTTCTTAACTTTAGAAAACACTCTGATATTCACACTCTTTCATGGATGTGTTAAACCACAGCATATTACCTCTTTAATCTTACAGACACTGCAATTCTTGTATAGATGTTATAAAATGAATATGTCATATTTGCAAAATTCACTGCTTTTATTTAAGTGAGAAGTCAAATGCAAGTTTAACTTTTAGCTATCTAAATGTATTGTGTTCCCAAATTTCCCCATTATCAACATTGAGTCACGTATTGACCAGAATACTGTATTTTTAAAATGCTCATTGTGGCAGATTCTGTGCATCTTGTTTGTAAGTCGTATTTATTCCCATTTTTGATAGTTACCAGAATGTGAAGGTGAGACAATGTTGTGAACTGCACAGATAGTGTGGTAAAAGTGGTTCCAAAGTATTAATGGAGATGGACTTGCAGGATTTTGCCTGTTGACAATGAACCAGTATATTATATTTCCAAGGGGCGAGTGATTTGCCGTGGAAATTTCAGATAATAAAATCTTGGATATGGTCAAAGTTTTGGCTTAGAATTTCCTTGATAAAATCACTACTTGTGAGGTTCTTGTGCTTTGATACCAAAATTAGTGGTATAGTGAGGAAGGTTATTTAAGATTATAACAGGATCTTGATCAACTGGGTCAACAGCTGAAGGAATGGCATATAGAATTTAACATGTGGAAGCTGCTGTGTTTTGGTAGTATAAACCCAGGGCAGAACAATTAAATAGTAGGGCCCCACAGAGTATTGTACAACAGTGAGACCTTGTTATACAGGTACCTAACTCCCTGAAAGGGGAAGCTCATCTAGACAGTTCTGAAGGAGTTGTTTTGTCTTTATTAGTCGGGGCATTGTGTACGGGAACATCATGATACAACTGTACAAGACATTGGTGAGACCTCACTTAGGAGTATTGAGCAAGTTCTGGTCACCTTGGTAGAGAAAAGATGATATTAAGCTGAAGGGGGTGCAGAAAAATTCACAAGGATGTTACTGGGACTGGAGGCTTGAGTTATAAGGAGAGGCTTGATAGGCTAGGAAAATTGTCCCTGAACTCCAAGTGGCTGCATGGTCTATAAAGAGTGGTATAGATAAGATGAAAGGTCACTGTCTTTATTCCTAGGGCAAGGAGAATCTAAAATTAGAGGGTATAGATTTGCACAAAGATGCTGGAGTAACTCAGCAGGTCCTGCAGTAGCCATAGGAGGCAAAATATTTAAATTTTAGACATTCTGGTCCACAAGCACATGCCACTCAAATACCCCAATTAACCTACAAACCCCACACAATTTATGAAAGGTGGGAGAAAACCAGAGCAGATACAGGGAGAAAGTACAAACTTCTTACAGACAGCAGCAGATTTGAACTCAGGTCACTGTAATAGCATTGGGCTAACTGCTAAGCTAACCGGGCCCAAAACGCTGGTTATATATCTTTGCCTCCTATGGATTCTGTAGAACCTGCTGACTTTCTCTAGACATTTTGTGTATTAAGTACAATCACAGCATCTGCAGACTTTCTTATTTCAGGGCATATATTTAAGTTGAGATGGAAGAGATTTAAAAGTGACCTAAGGGGCAACTTTTTTTTTCACTCAGAGGGTAGTAAATTTGTGGAATGAGTTGCCAGAAGAAATGGTAGAGGTGAGCACAGGTTTTGAGAGAGGTCAATGGATAGAAAAGGTATAGAGGAAATGGGCCAAATAGGATGAGCCCAGGTAGGGCTCCCCAAGGAAATCAGCATCTGCCTGATTGGGAAGGGTGTGCTTCAGACGGTTAACCCCCAAAAAGTACTTTGACACCCAGTAAAGATCCTAGCCATTATGAACATGTATAATATACTATGGTTAAAGAATATTTTTAAATAGTATGTAATTTTTAAGAAGTATGTAATATTTAAACGTTAAGAATCCATACTTTCTGTGTTCAGTGTTGGATGACTGGATTTGTCAGCTGCCTGACAAATGAAGCCTGACTGAGCTAACACAGTGCATCCTGTATGTAGTAAACGATGCAGCTCTGGTCCCAGTGGTGGAGAGAAGGTTGCGAGTCAAGTGCATTTTCTTTTTTGCAGACAGCACTGGCTTCTTGAGTTTTTGTGGATCTGCATTCCTCCTGGCAAATGGAGAGGACTATATCACTTTCCTGACCTGTACCTTGGAGAATGCTTAAGGAATTATAAGACTGCAGAATACCAGAATAGAAACTATACACCACCACAGCATTTATGTGGCTGGACAAATTAATTTGTGTGAGACACAAGACACTGCAGATTCTTGAATCTGGAGCAAAAAAAAACAAACTGCTGGAGAAAAAGAATGGTTGTCTTTTTGGGACAGAGTCCTTCATCAAGATTTGATACTGCTCGACCTCCTGAGTTTCTCCAGCAGATTGTTTTTATAAAATTAATTTGCTAGTCAAGTAATGATCCCAACATGTTTATGATGGTTGAAAATGACTATAAAAACCATGTTGAACCTGAGGGTGATGGGATGGTGGTGCTGAGATGCTCATCTGTCTTCCTGTTGGCAAGCATCAACTCGCAGTTGAGTATGAATGTAACCTATGGTTTCCAGACAAATCTTGTCCATGTCACCTGATTAAAGAAAATTACTGCTCCATTATATGTGAAGTCTGGAGCTGGATGGTACCGTCAATAACACAGAGTATCATTGAGCAGGTCATTGGTGAGCCATCACTGGTTTCAAAGTGAATTTACAGGTTTCAGGTATTATTAACCCCACTGCTTCTTTTACTCATTATCTGTGCTTATTCTCACAAATTGAACTATACTTCAAACTAGTACCTGTCCACTAATTGTCAAGGATTACATCACAACTGGTGCTGGTTTTCAGGGAGATGACCCTTTATATTTAATTCTGGCCCTGATAGATTTAATGTAATTGCTCTGGTTAAGCAGACTCTGGTTTCTAACACAATGTCAGAGTAAATTTGGACCTTGAACATCCCTGTAAATGTTCTCAATAGTGGGGAAGGTTTTGCCTGTGATATCCTGGTCTGTGGCCACTACCTTTTGGAGGGCTTTACACCCAGGGGTATTGGTGACCACATACCAGACCGTGATGCAACCGGTCAGCGTACTTCCCACCACACATCTGTAGAAATTTGCCAGGGTTTCGGGTGTCGTACAAAACCTCCACAAACTTCTGAGGAAGTAGAGGCGCTGACGTGATTTCTTCACAGTCACAGGCATGTTGGGTTCAGGAAAGATCCTCTGAGATGGTGACTCCCAAGAACTTAAATTTGCTCACCCTCTCAACCTCTGATTCCCCCAATGCTCACTGGATTGTACACCCCTGGCTTTCCTTTCCTGAAGTCAACAAACAGCTCCTTAGTTTTGGTGACATTCAGTGCAAGGTTGTTGTGGTGCACCATTCAGCCAAGTTTTCAATCTCCATCCTGTATGATGACTCATCCCCTTTATACAACCCACAATTTGTCAGCAAATTTGTAGGTGGTGTTATTTTCGTACCAAGCCACACCACCAGGCTTACTGCACTGAACAGTTCATTTTAAAAGTGGCTTGCAGTTCTTGAATTTCATTTTGTTTATAACATACCCGAATGGTCTATTACCCAATAAGCAATGAAAGCAAAGAAAACTTTGTGATTTTTTTTTTTTGCTTTGGTATGTACCTGGTTTAGTTTGACACTTCTTTTAGTGTGCAGTCCCATTATAACACCCATGTTCTGATGTGCTAAGCCACAATAAAGGATGACAATTTACTTCTCCGTTTGCAATGTCATTCTATGAACCAAGCATGTTACAATCTTTTGTAAAGGCCTGAATTTCCCTTTCCTGGCCTGTGCACTCAGCTCACCTGTACTACTATGTTCCTGATGCACAGGACAGGCTGGGCTGATTGTCTTGAGAAGCATCCCACGGGGGGAACTGAGTACTTTAGACATATCTTAGACATAGGTTCCTGAGGCCCCAGCAGTGGTCCCCAAGCTGAGAATCCTTCCCTGCCCATCACTTTGCACCAATACCATGACCATCTCTGATAGTCAAAGATATTGAAACACTGGCCAGATTTTCATTTTTTTTAAAAAAGACAAAAATTTAATTTAAAGCACTATAAAATTCCAGCAAGAATTTTAAAACAGCAAAACAATTAGGTTAAGTAAATCACTTACCCAAACTTGGGTGATCCCTTTCAAATGAACAGCGTCCTGCCCGATGCATACACAAGGCAGCCTGGATGTCTGGTCACCTTCTACTGCTCAGAACAGCTTCATGTACTGTCATTTAGTTTATTTTTTCATGACATGGAGGGTTTAATTTTGCCAACATTCAGTTGTCAGTTTAATTTTCTCCTTTCTTCTGCCAGAATTCCTCTATTCTTTACTGATGTGGGAGATTCTTGGTTTGGGCCCAACAAACCACCCATTACTTCATGTGCAATGAAAGAGTGCCTGTAGGGTGTACAGGAGCAGTCGTAGCTTGATGTTATCCTAAGTTCATGTTATGTCCTCCAGTAAGTTAACTAGACAGGATTCAGGAGTCAGTCTTCTCTTCCATTATTAGGTACTTGTGCCTCCTCAGCCAAGATCAACTCCAGCAACGTAGACCAACAATTGAACTTGGGATCTCACAGATGAATCAATTTGTAGCACAAAGGTTTTATTCTCAATATTCACTGTTCTTCATATAGGAACCACGAGAGGACATCCATGGAGTCAAGGCAATGATTATCATCCATATTCTCAAATATTGAATAAAATCTAGATGAACTGGGAAAATGGACCAAGAAATGAGAGATGGAATTCAACTTGGGAAAGTGCAAAGTGTGGCACTTTGGTAGGTTAAACCAGGACAGGATTTACATAATGAATCATAGAGCTCTAGATGGTGCTGTAGAACAGAGTGACCCAAAGGTACAGCTGCAATATTCTATGAGAGTGGCATCAAATTGGACAGGGTGGCGAAAAAGGTATTTGGCACCCTTACCTTCATCAATCAGGGCAATGGATGCAGGAGCTGGGACGCCATTTTGGAACTATACAAGATGTAGATGAGACTACACTTGGAGTATTGCACACAGTTTTGATCACCCAGCTATAAGAAAGATGGCACTGAGCTGGAAAGGGTGCAAAAAGATTCTTGAGGATGTTGCTGGAACTGGCAATCCCAGGTTAAGAGAGAAAGCTGGATTGGCTTGGTGTTTTCTCCCAGGAACTTAAAAAGCTGCAAGGGGTAAAATCATGTGGGGCATAGCTAAGATGAATAGACATGGTCTTTTTTTTTTCCCCAGTATAGAGAAGTCTAAAACTAGAGGGCATTGATATAAGGTGAGAGGAGAGAGATTTAGAAAGGGATCCAAGGGACTGCTTTTCACACAGAGAATGATGGGGATATGGATCAAGCTGCCAGAAGTAGTAGGGGCAGGTGCAGAGGCAGACTTTAAAAGACACAGAATGGTGAACAGATAGGAAAGGTTTAAAGGTAATAGACTAGATGGATAATTTGGTTGGCAGTAGGTCAGGTTGGCCAAATAGCCTGTTTCCATGCTGTGGAACTATGACACTAACCCCAAGTCTATTTTTAGATGCACATCATAAACAGAAGAATTAGTATGTTAAATGATTCACCCACACGTCACATCAGGCATTTCTGGACTACTGGTGGGAGGGTGTTCAGATTGCACATTGGCCTCATCAGCCTTGTTGGAACTCACAGGGTCTGTCTAAACAGAGAAGGCGAAGACAGATCTGGCTCCAGGAAGAACAAACACACCCTATGGGTGGAAAAGTGACCTTATATGAGGATGTAGATTTTCTCCATGGTGGAGAGAATTTTGCCTGTTATGCACTGGACTGTGTCCACAACCTTTTGCAGAACTTTCTGCTCAGAGGTATTGGTGTGCCTGTACAAGGCTGTGATGTATCTGGTCAGCACACTTTCCACCATACATCTGTAGAAGTTGGCCAAGGTTTCTGATGTCAGTCAGAACTGCCACAAACTCCTTAGGAAGTAGAGACACTGATGTGCTTTCTTCATGATGACATTAGTATATTAGGTCCAGGAAAAGTCCCCTGAGAGTGAATCCCAAGAATTTAAATTTGCTTACCCTGGACATCTCTGATTCCCCAATGATTATTGGATCGTACACCTCTGGTTTTCCCTTCCTAAAGTCTACAATCAAATCCTAAGTTTTGGTGACATTGAGTGAGGAGTTGTTATTAATACACCATTCAGCCCAAACTTTTAATCTCCCACCTGTATGATCACTCATCATCTCTTTTTTACAACTTAATTCTGTGGTATCATTAGGAAATTTGTAAATAGTATTGTCGTACTGAGCCACACAGTCATAAGTATAAAGCAGTGGTTTTTAAACCTTTTCTTTCCACTCACATACCACCTTAAGTAATCTCTTACTAATCACAGAGCACCTATGGCATAGAGATGACTTAAACCATATATGGATATAACCATTTACAGCGTGGAAACAGGACATGTCGGCCCTTCGCACCAGTTCACTTGAACAACTCCACTAGCTCAACCCTCCCGCTCTCCACCCATAACCCTCCAACCCTCTCACTTCCATGTACACATCCAACCTTCTCTTAAATGACAGAAGGGACCCTACCACAACTATCTCTTTTGGAAGATCATTTCATTCTGCCACCACTCGCTGAGTGAAAAAGCATCCTCTAATATTTCTTCTAAAGTTTTTCACACTTATCCTTAACTCTTGCCTTCTTTTTCCAACCTCCCCTGCCCTCAGGGGAAAGAGTCTGTTTATGTCTATCTATTCCTTTCATAATTTTAAATACCTCTATCAAGTCCCCTCTTAGCTGTCTACGTTCCAATGAATAAAGTCCCAGTCTCCTTAATCTCTCCCCTGTAATCCAGATGCTGTAAGCCAAGCAACATCCTTGTAAACCTTCTCTGCACCCTCTCCACCTTATCTATATCCTTTCTATAATTTGGAGACCAGAACTGAGCACAGTACTCCAATCCTGGCCTCACCAAAGCCTTAAACAGCCACAGCATCACTTCCCAGCTCCTATACTCTATACTATGATTTATGAAGGCCAGCATACCATATGCCTTCTTAACCACCCTGTCTACATGGGAATCCACCTTCAATGAACTTTCTACCATAACCCCCAGGTCATTCTGTTCCTCTGCATACCTCAATGCCCTCCCCTTAACTGCATATGTCCTATTCTGGTTATTTTTACTGAAACGCAGCACCTCGCACTTGTCTACATTGAATTCCATCTGCCATCTTTCAGCCCACTCTTCCAAACAAACCAAATCCTTCTGTAATCCAAGAAAACCTTCCTCATTCTCCACCACTCCCCCTATTTTCATATCATCCGCATATTTGCTTACCCAGTTAACCACACCCTCCTCTAAATCATTAATATAAATGATAAACAACAAGGGGCCCAGCACCAATCCCTAAGGCACCCCGCTTGTCACAGGCTTCCAACCTGACAGACAGTTGTCCACCATGACTCTTTGCTGTCTATCTTCCAGCCACCTCTGAACCCATGTCACAGTCTCTCTACTAATTTCTAGTGACTGAACCTTCCTTATTAACCTTCCATGCGGAACCTTATCAAAAGCCTTACTAAAATCCAAATAGATCACATCAACTGCCCTACCTCCATTCACTTTTTTTGTCACCTGAGTGGAAGGAAAATGTTTGAAAACCACTGGTAGAATGTGAGTAGTGCAGGGACTAAATGCACAGCCCTATGGTTCTCTGGCGCTGATGGAGATTGTGAAGGAGATGCTCTTGCCAATCTGTACTGATTGTGGTATGGAGGTGAGGAAATCCAGGATCAAATTATAACGTGTATTGAGTCCCAGGTTTTGTTGTAATTAACCATATAACCATATAACAATTACAGTACGGAAACAGGCCATCTTGGCCTCTCTAGTCCGTACTGATTTAAGTGATCTCTAGTCCCACCTATCTACTCCTTGTCCATAACCCTCCAGTCCCCTCACATCTATGCACTTCTCCAACCTTCTCTTAATTGACAAAATTGACCCTGCTGTAACCATCTCTTCTGGAAGGTCATTCCACTCAGCCTTCACTCTCTGAGTGAAGAAGCTACCTCTCATTACTTCTAACTTTTGTCCTGTAACCATTAACTTATGACCCCTTGTTCCAATCTCCCCTACCCTCGAGGGGAAGTGCCTATTCAGATCTATTCTATTTATCCCCCTCATAATTTTAAATACCTCTATCAAATCCCCCCTCAACCTTCGATGCCTCAATGAATAAAGACCCAGTCTACTCAATCTTTCTTTGTATTCTAGATACTGCATTCCAGGAAACATTTTAGTAAATCTTCTCTGCACCCTCTCTACCTTATTGATATCCTTCCTATAATTTGGGAACCAGAAATGCACACAGTATTCCAAATTTGGCCTCACCAATGCCTTGAACATTCTCAACATCACCTCCCTGCTCCTATATTCTATGCTTTGAATTATAAAGACCAGCATACCAAAGCCTTCTTCACCACCCTATCTACATGAGAATATACTTTCAAAGAATGATGAACCATTATTCCAAGATCTCTCTGTTCTTCTGGATTCCTCATTGTCCTCCTCGTCACTGCCTATGTCCTATTTTGATTATTCCTCCCAAAATGGAGCACTTCACACTTATCGATATTAAACTCCATCTGCCATCTTGCAGCCCATTCTTCTAAGCAGTCCAAATCCTTCTGCAGTCTCTGAAAACTATCTTCATTATCCACAACTCCCCCTATTTTTGTATCCTCATACTTACTAACCCAATTTACCACTCCATCATCATTAATGTAAATGACAAACAACAAGGGATCCAACACCGATCCCTGAGGCATACCGTTCATCACTGGCCTCATCCTGACAGACTGTTATCTACCATGACTCTCTGGCATCTACCTTCTAGCCACCATTGAACCCATCTGACTATCTCAACATTAATACCTAGTGCCTGAACCTTCCTTACCAACCCTCCATGTGAAACCTCATTAAAGGCCTTACTGAAATCCATAAAGACTACATCTACTGCTGTACCCTCATCAACATTCCTAGTCACCTCCTCAAAAAATTCAACAAGATTTGTCAAACATGACCTTCCCTGATCAGTCCCTGCCCCTCTAGATACTTATACATATGATCTCTAAGAATATTTCCATTAGTTTACTGACCACCAACATCAAACTTACTGGCCTATAATTGCTGGGCCTACACCTGGAGCCCTTTTTAAACAGAAGAACACATTTGTGACATGCCAATCCTTTGTAACCATTGCCCCCCTCCAGTGACTGTTGAAAAATCACTATCAGAGCCTCCACTATTTCCTCCCTGACTTCCCTCAAGGTCCTGGGGAAAATCCTGTCGGGACTTGGAGACATATCCACCTTTATATTCCTCAAATTATCCAATACCCCCTCTTTCCTAATCCCTACATTTTCCATAATCACCCCTTTTCCTTCTCTTGTTCTACACGATTCCGTATCCTTTTCCCTAGTGAATACCGAAGAGAAGAACTCATTCAATATCTCCCCCATCTCATTCGGCTCCGCACATATTTGTCCACTCTGATTCTCTAAGGGACCAATTTTATCCTTCACTCTCCTTTTGCTATTCACATATTTAAAAACCTTTCACATTTACTTTTACCCTGTTTGCTATAGCCATCTCGTACCTTCTTTTTTGCTTTCCTAATTTCTTTCTTAAGCTTTTTACAATCCATGTATTTTCCAAATATCTTGTCTATACCTTGCTTCCTGTATTTAATGCAGACCTCCCTTTTATTTTGAACCATCCCTTGAAAACCATGGCTCTCATGAACTTTTGACCCTGCCTTTTATCCTAACAGGAACATTCTGCACCCTCAAAATCTCACCTTGAAGTGACCTCCAATTCTCCTCTACCTCCTTCCCATAAAACATAACAGCCCAAACTACTCCTTGCATATCCCTTCTCATTTCATCAAATCTGGCTTTCCCCCACTCAAAAACATTAATCTTTGGACCAGACCTATCTCTTTCCATAATTATATTGAAACTAATGGTACCATGATCACTTGATCTGAAGTCCTCCCCAACACACATCTCAGTCACCTGCCCTATCTCATTCCCCAAAAGTAGATCCAACACTGCCCCTCTACTAGTGGATACCTCAACGTATTGCTGCAAAAAACTATCCTGCACACATTTTACAAATTCTAATCCATCCAGCCCCTTCACAGAATGTTTTTCCAATCTATATTGGGAAAATTAAAATCCCCTACTAACAAAACCCTGTGCTTATTACATTATCTTTGCTCTTTCCTTACACATTTGCTCCTCTATTTCTCACTCCCCACTAGGTGGTCTATAATATGGCCCTATAATTGAAATCTCTCCTTTTCCATTTTTTAATTCCACCCATACCGCCTCCTTTGACCAGCCCTCCAATCTATCTCACATCAGCTCAGCTGTAATATTTTCCCTGACAAGCAATACCACACCACCCCCTCTTACCCCTCCAATTCTATCACACCTAAAGCAGCAAAATCCCAGAATATTTAGCTGCCAGTCACATCCCTCCTGCAACCATGTCTCACTAATTGGCACCATGCAACTCAGGAGGGGAAGGGGGGATTGGGGCTAAAGAAGTTTTAAATAGGAGAATAAGGAAAATGTTTGATGTTTTAGGAATGTTGTCTTATAAAGGATTCAAAACAAGAAAACAGAAATGGATAAGAAGGAAAGATAATGATGGAGAAACGGAAAGGGAAGATAAACAAAGTATAAAATGGCTACGTTGAACTATATGACTTTAAATATTAATGGAATACATAACCAAATTAAAAGGAAGAAACTGCTAAATTTACTGAAAAAAAGAAAAAATTGATAGAGCATTTGTGCAAGAAACACATTTAACTGAATTGGAGCATAAGAAATTAAAGAGAGATTGGGTAGGACACGTAACAGCAGCATCGCATAATTCAAAAGCAAGAGGAGTAGCTATATTAATTAGTAAAAATGTGCCATTTAAAATAGAAGAGGAAATAATAGATCCAGCAGGGAGATATGTAATGATAAAATGTCAGAAATATTCGGAGTTTTGGAATCTACTCAATGTATATTCACCTAACGAAGAAGATCAAAAGTTTATGCAAGATATCTTTTTGAAGATAGCAGATACGCAAGGGAACATATTAATAGGAGGGGATTTCAACCTGAATTTGGATTCAAATATGGACAAAACTGGGAAAAAAATTAACAGAAAGAACAAAGTAACCAAATTTATAATTAAATCGATGGAAGAAATGCAACTTTTGGATATATGGAGGAAACAACACCCAAAGGAAAAGGAATATTCATATTACTCGGCTAGACATAAAACATACTCAAGAATAGACCTATTTTTGTTATCAGCTCGTATGCAAGATAGAGTAAAAAAAAAACAGAATATAAAGCTAGAATACCATCAGACCATTCACCCTTAATATTGACAGTAAAGTTAGAGGACATCCCTCCAAGAATGTATAGATGGAGATTAAACCCCATGTTACTTAAAAGGCAGGATTTTAGAGAATTTATTGAAAAACAAATTAAAATGTATTTTGAAATAAATACGGAATCAGTGGAAGATAAGTTTATACTATGGGATGCAATGAAAGCATTCATTAGAGGGCTAATAATAAGTTATGTAACCAAGATGAAGAAGGACTATAATCAGGAAACAGAGCAGTTGGAAAGGGAAATAGTAAATATAGAAAAAGAATTAGTAATGAAGGAAGATATCACTAAAAGAAGAGAATTGGCGGATAAAAAAATAAAATATGAAACACTACAAACATATAAGGTGGAGAAAAATATAATGAAGACAAAACAGAAATATTATGAACTAAGTGAAAAAACGCACAAAATCCTAGCATGGCAGCTTAAGACAGAACAAGCTAAGAAAATGGTATTGGCATCAAGGAAAAAAGACAAACAAATTACATATAATCCAAAAGAAATTAAGGAAAACTTTAGAGAATTCTATGAACAATTATACCGAACTGAAAACGAAGGGAAAGAAGGGAAAATAGATGAATTTCTAACTAAAATTGAACTACCAAAACTACAAATAGAGGAACAAAATAAATTAACAGAGCCATTTGAAATAGTAGAAATACAAGAGATAATAAAAAAAATTACCAAATAATAAGACACCAGGAGAGGATGGATTCCCAATAGAATTCTATAAAACATTTAAAGACTTATTAATTCCGCCCCTCCTGGAAGTAATCAACCAGATTGATAAAACGCAAAGCTTACCAGATTCATGTAAAACAGCAATAATTACAGGAATACTAAAGCAAGGGAAAGATCCACTCACACCAGCGTCATATAGACCAATATCTTTACTTAACACAGATTATAAGATAATAGCTAAATTATTAGCAAACAGATTAGCAGAGTATGTACCGAAAATGGTAAATCTAGACCAAACTGGATTTATCAAAAAAAGACACACAACAGACAATATTTGTAAATTTATTAACTTAATTCATGCAGTAGAAGGGAATAAAGCACCAACAGTAGCAGTTGCTTTAGATGCAGAGAAGGCCTTTGACAGAGTAGAATGGAATTATTTGTTCAAAGTATTGCAAAAATTCAGTTTACCGGAGAAGTATATTAATTGGATTAAAGCATTATATAAGGGACCATTAGCGAAAGTGACAGTAAATGGACATGTATCAAAGCAATTTAACTTAAGCAGGTCAACACGACAGGGATGCCCACTATCACCTTTATTGTTTGCGTTAGCTATAGAACCACTAGCAGAATTGATAAGAACAGAAAATAATATAAAAGGGATAAAAATAAAAGACAAGGAATATAAAATCAGTTTATTTGCGGATGATGTTATAGTATACTTAACAGAACCAGAACTATCAATAAAAGAATTATATAAGAAATTGAAGGAATATGGAGAAGTGTCGTGTTACAAGATCAACGTAAATAAAAGTGAAGCAATGCCTATGAATGATGCGGATTTCTCAAAATTTAAGAAAGAATCACCATTTAGATGGCAAATGCAAGCAATAAGATACCTAGGTGTACAAATAAACAAAAATCTCGGCCAACTATATAAACTCAATTATTATCCACTAATGAAAATATTACAGGATGATTTAGAGCATTGGAAAGATTTACCATTAACACTAATAGGAAGGATAAACTGTATTAAAATGAACATTTTTCCAAGGATATTATACCTATTTCAGGCATTGCCAATACAACTGACAGAGAAATTCTTCAAGGAGTTAAAGAAAATAATAAGGAAATTTTTATGGAAAGGGGGGGAAACCGAGGACAGCACTAGATAAATTAACAGAATGGTATAAACAAGGAGGCTTACAACTGCCAAACTTTAAAAATTATTATAGAGCTGCACATTTAAGATGCCTATCAGATTTTTATCAAACAAGGGAAAAGCCAGATTAGACTAGATTAGAAATAGGGGAAAAGACACCTGAACACATATTATATAAATGGGATGAAAAATTGGTACAACATAGAAGTTCTCCAGTATTACATCATCTACTCAATATTTGGAAGAAGATTCATGTAGAAAGAAATAAAACAAATTATCAATTACCAAAACTAATATTGACGTAAAACAAGTTACTCCCTTTTACAATAGATAACCTTTCCTTTAGAGAATGGGAGAAAAAAGGGATTAAAAGAATAGAAAATTGTTTTTCAGGAAATAGATTATTATCCTTTGAACAAATGAAAGATAAATACAATATAACTCAAGATACAGCACTGGCATATTACCAATTGAGATCCTACTTGAAAGATAAATTAGGAAGCAGTTTGAGTTTGCCAGAGGGAAGTAACTTTGAATATGTGATTACAGATACAATGATAATCAAAAGATTTATAACAAATATGTATATTAAACTGCAAGAAAAGGAGAATGAGGAAACAAATGGTAAAACTAAACAAAAATGGGAACAGGATTTAAATATAAAGATAAAAAAGGAAACATGGGAGAAGTTATGCTCTGGAACGATGAAAAATACAATAAATACGAGGTTACGTATGATACAATATAACTGGATACACAGGCTATACATTACACCTCAAAAGTTAAATAAATGGGACCCAACAGTATCTGATAGATGTTTTCGATGTAAAAAAGAAATGGGAACAACAATTCATGCAATCTGGACATGTGAAAAAGTAGAAAAATTTTGGGAAGATCTCAATCAGATATTAAATAAAATAACAGAAAACAATATACCAAAGAATCCAGAGATCTTTCTCCTAAGTAACATAAAAAACAAAGAATTTGGAATTGATTTGGAGGATGCACAAAAAAGATTTGTTAAGATAGCTCTAGCCGTAGCAAAAAAATGTATTATGTCAACCTGGAAATTGGAAGATAATTTGAAAATACAACAATGGTATATAGAAATGAATAAAGGTATTCCATTAGAAAAAATAACATAGTTTAAGAAATAATATTGAAATATTCGAACAAATATGGGAGCCTTATATTAAACACAATAGCGAAAACCTACCAGAGACAATCACTACCTAAGTTAACGGAAGGAAAAGGAAATGAAAAGAATGGACTCAGTGGAATTTCTGGTGTATTTTTATTGAATGACAACATTGTCTGACTGGTTTAATGTATCCTAGATTTTATACCTTAAATGGACGGGAGGGGGGAGGTGGGGAGGGTGGGAGGGGAGGACGGAGGGGGGGGGAGAAAATGACATTGTATATGTGTGAAAAGGAAAAAATGTGTATCATGGTTAATGTGATTTATGGTGTGAAAAATAAAAAAAATTATAAAAAAAAACTAATTGGCACCATGTCATACTACCAAGTGTCTATCCACACCTTCAGCTCATCCACTTTCCTTACAATACTTTCTTTTCTTTGGCTTGGCTTCGCGGACGAAGATTTATGGAGGGGTAAAGTCCATGTCAGCTGCAGGCTCGTTTGTGGCTGACAAGTCCGATGCGGGACAGGCTGACACGGTTGGAGCGGTTGCAGCGGAAAATTGGTTGGTTGGGGTTGGGTGTTGGGTCTTTGTCTTCTTCAAAGGAGGTTGCTGCCCGCTGAACTGTGAGGCGCCAAGATGCACAGTTTGAGGCGATATCAGCCCACTGGCGGTGGTCAATGTGGCAGGCACCAAGAGATTTCTTTAAGCAGTCCTTGTACCTCTTCTTTGGTGCACCTCTGTCTCGGTGGCCAGTGGAGAGCTCGCCATATAACACGATCTTGGGAAGGCGATAGTCCTCCATTCTGGAGATTTGACCTACCCAGCGCAGTTTGATCTTCAGCAGCGTGGACTCGATGCTGTCGGCCTCTGCCATCTCGAGTACTTCGATGTTGGAGATGAATGAATGTTGAGGATGGAGCGGAGACAATGCTGGTGGAAGCATTCTAGGAGCCGTAGGTGATGCCTGTAAAGGACCCATGATTCGGAGCCGAACAGGAGTGTGGGTATGACAACGGCTCTGTATATGCTAATCTTTGTGAGGTTTTTCAGTTGGTTGTTTTTCCAGACTCTTTTGTGTAGTCTTCCAAAGGCGCTATTTGCCTTGGCGAGCCTGTTGTCTATCTCGTTGTCGATCCTTGCATCCACAGAATCCCCTATCTGTCCTCCTGATCATTGAATCCCCAATAACTATTGCCCTCCTCTTCCTTTCCCTACCCTTCTGGGCTACAGAAGGAGGAGTACCTATTGTTGAGTATGTAGCGGCTGCTACCACACAGAAAGCACACCAGTGAACTCGGAGGGGTTTCCAGTAGAACTGTTTATTTGAATTTTGTGCGTGCCCCTTTAAGGCCAATGGGAGTTCTGCTCTGCGCAGCGGTGACATCATTACATGGCCCGGGGTGCGAGCTGTGGCCTAAGCCATGAGGTAATGAGCAAGCCCAGATGGTGCCACCTTCTGCAGCTGCCCCGCCAGTGTGGCGGTACAAACAGGGCCGGTTTGCTTACAGAGATGGGCGCTGCCACACAACCCCACCCCCCCATGTCCCTCCATTTAGGTTGGGCCATCTTCACGGGCTGGTTTAAGTCCATGTGTGCCGGCTTTAGTCGGTTGACTGTGAAAAGTTCCTTCCTGCCCTCAATGTCCAGAGTAAAAGCCTTTCCCGATCGATGGAGGACTTTGTACGGGTCCTCATAGGGGCGCTGCGGGGGTTCAGGTGTGGGCCACGCTGGACGAACACTAACTTTGCTGAGTCCAGCTCTTTGGGGATGTTCGTCGGGTGCTTGTTGTGGTGGGTAGGCGGTGGGGGGGCCAACAAGGCGAGCTTGTTGCGGAGGTCCGCAAGCAGGGTTGGGTTTCACCTCCGTGTTCAGCACCTGTGCCAAAGAACTCCCCTGATAGCAACACCGGTGCACCATAGATGAGTTCCGCAGATAAAGCCTGGAGGCCTTTTGGAGCTGTTCGAATGCCAAGCAGGATCCACGGCAGCTCATCTGTCCAGTTGGGTCCTCTTAGCCATGCCATGAGAGCTGCCTTGAGGTGTCGGTGGAAACATTCTACAAGTCTATTCACTTGAGGATGGTAGGCTCAAGTGGAGTTTGATTCCCAAGTGGTGTGCCAGTTGCACCCATAGGGCGGAGGTGAACTGGGCACCCCTGTCGCTGGTCATGTGGGCTGGAACGCCAAAATGGGTGACCCAGTTAGCGAGCAGGGCTCTGGCACATGACTCATCGAAGTGTCCTTAATGGGGATGGCTTCAGGCCACTTCATCATCCGGTCGACCACAGTCAGGAGGTAAGTGGCCCACTATGTCGGTACAGCTCAAAGTGCTGTATCGGGGCTCTGACATGGCGCTGGACTTTGGATGCTTGGCAATGCATGCAGTTCTTCACCATCTGGGCCACTTGTTTCTTTAACCCATGCCAGACGAAACATTTCACCACCATGTGCACTGATGTCTTGACCAAAGGGTGGGCCAGGTCGTGGATTACCTGGAATGCTTCCTGCATCCACTGCGGGGGAACTACTGGTTGTGGAGAGCAGGTCGAGACATCACACAGGACTGTGTCGTAGCTGCCTGGCAGCTTCAGGTCCTCAAGGTGCAGGCCGGTGATGGCAGCTCAGATGGCCTGTGTCTCTTAGTCATCCCTCTGGGCCTGAGTTAATTGGGCGTAGTTCAGGCCAGTGGACAAGTTGTGGAAGGTCGGTCTGGAAAGCGGGTCGGCAACGACATTGTCCTTACCTGTCTGGTGTCGGATGTCGGTGGTGAACTCCAAGATGTTGGAGAGATGTCGCTGCTAGTGCACTGACCAGAGATCCTTAGCCATGGCAAGGGGCTGAGCAAGCAGCTTGTGGTCCATACTTCCTTCAGGAAGTAGCAGAAGTGCCCGATTGAGAGGTACAAGGCCAAGAGTTCCCTGTCGAACACACAATACTTCAACTCAGGTGGTCAGAGGTGCCGGCTGAAGAACGCCAGGGGTCACCACTGCCCGTTGACCTCTTGCTCGAGGATGCCCCCGATGGCCGTGACAGATGCATTCACCGAGAGTGCTGTGTGGGCGTCGGGTCATGGGTTGACCAGTAGGATAGCGCCCGCGAGTGTGGCCTTGGTCTGCGTAAAGGCTATCTTGGCCTCTTTCGGCCACTCCAGCGTCTTTTGTTCAGTGGAGATCACGGTGAACTGTGGGTGCATTATGTGTGCAGCCCCCAGAATGAAATGGTGGTAGAAGTTGACCATCCTGGTGAACTCTTGCAGGCTTTGAGGATGTCTGGCCTGGGGAACTGTTGTATGGCCTTGACCTTGTCTTGCGACGGTGCTGTCCCATCCGCGGTGATGGCATAGCCCAAGAACTGTAGCGATTCCTTCCCAAACTGACATTTGGCCATGTTGACAGTGAGGCTAAATTCCGCTAGGCAGGTGAACAGTGTGCGGAGGTGGGTCTTGTGCTCAATGTGATCTCGACTAGCAATCAGGATGTTGTCGAGATAGATGAACACGAAGTCCAAATCGCTCCCTACTGTGTCCATGAGCTGCTAGAAGGTTTGTGCTGCATTCTTCAGGCCAAAAGGCATCTGAAGGAATTCAAAAAGGCCAAACAGGGTGATGATGGTGGTCTTGCCAATGTCATTGGAGTGTGTAGGGATCTGGTGATAGCCCCTGACTAAGTTGACCTTGGAGAAAACTTTGGCACCATGCAAGTTGGACATGAAGTCCTGGATGTGGGGATGGGGTACCGGTCAGGCATGGTTGCGTCGTTGAGCCAGTGGTAGTCCCTGCATGGGTGCCAACCCCTGGAGGCCTTGGGGACCATGTGCAAGGGAGAGGCCCAGGGGCTGTCTGACCTGCGGACAATGGTGAGTCCTGGAGGCAGGAGAACTCTTCTTTCGCTAACTGCAGCTTCTCCAGTGGCAGTCGTCTGGCCTTGGCATGGAAGTGGATGGCCCTGTGTAGCGATGTGGTGGTGGATGCCGTTCTGGGGCATGGTGGGGGTGAATTGTGACCATAGAATGGCAGTGAACTTATCTAGGATGCAGGAGTATTTGTCCTTGGGCATGCAAACAGTTGCTATCACTGGGCCATGCTCGCTGGACAGTTCGAGAGGGTCTGGAAGGTACGGGCATGCATGAGGCTATTGCCCTTCAGGTCGACCTGCAGGCTGTGCTCGGAAGTCGGCTCCTATTAGTGCAGTTCTCTCGGTGGCCAGTAGAAACTTCTAGCGGTATTTATCTTGCCCGAGGTGTACCTGATCAGTCCATGTGCTGAAGGTCTTTATGACAGTGCCAAACGTTGCCCGCAGGGTGTGTCCTCATGTTCTCGTGTGGGTCTCAAGGGCAATTGGGGGAAGCACGCTCAGCTCTACTCCGGTGTCCACTAGGAAACACTGTCTGTTGGTCTTATCCACCATGTATAAGAGGCTGTTCATGTGGCCAACCATCGCAGACATCAGCGGTGGCTGGCCTGGTCATTTCCCTGATAAGAGCGGCGTTGGTGGCATTTGCGCGCTTCTGCTCCCCAGCGTTGGTGATAGAGACACCAGGTCGATTGGTGCTCCTGTCTGGGGGCGGGTTGTGGTCAGCTGGTCCAGGGCGGGTGACCTGGTTCATGGTAGCCTCGTTCTTTCACTTAGTCTGCCACAACACATCAGTGTGGGCTGCGACCTTCCTGGGGTCCGAGGAGTCCTTGTCCACTAGCAGAAACTAGATGTACTCCAGCATTTGTTCAAGGAAGGCTTGCTCAAAGATCAGGCAGGGTTTGTGACCCTCTGCCAGTGTGAGCATTTCGTCCATTAATGTGGACGGGGCTCTGTCCCCCAGTCCATCGAGGTGCATTAGGCTGGCCATGCGCTTCCGATGGGAGAGACCGAAGGGACTAAGGAGGAGGGTTTTGAGGGTGATATTCTTGCCCTCCTCAGGAGGATCATGGATCTACCACACTGGTCGCTGTTTCTTCATCGAGGACACTCACCACATGGTAGAACATGGTGGAATCTGACGCGATCTGCCTAAGTCAAAACTGTGCCACTGCCTGCCTGAACCACGTGCAGGGCTGATGGGTCCAAAAGTGGGGGAGTTTCACGGAGACAGTGCTGATCACCGACGAATCCATGTTGGGAGACCAGATAATGTCTGGGCTCTACGGGGTCACCAATGTACAGAAAACACACCACTGAACTCTGTGGGGTTTCCAGAAGAACTGTTTATTTGAATTTTGCACATGCCCGTTTAAGGCCAACAGGAGTTCCGCCCCACGCAGCAGTGATGTCATCACGTGGCCCGGGGCGCGAGCTGTGGCCTAAGCCATGAGGCAATGAGCAAGCCCCGACAGCATCATCTTCTGCAGCTGCCCCGCCAGTGCGGCGGGACAAACGGGGCAGGTTCGCTCAAGAGATGTGAGCTGCCAAAAGTACTTAATTGTATTGAAAGGTCTGAACAAATCTCTCTAGGTAGTGCCCATACTTAAAATCGCTGCTCTATGACCACCCCCCCCCCCACCCCCTAGATACAGAAACGGATCCTCTATAGTATAACTTTAACATGAGTTTTTTGTGCATACTACATTTTTAATCTAACCACAGCTCTGACCTTTAGAGGAAATTGTAAATGCATCTTAATTCAGTACTGCTGGAACAAATACAAGTAGGTGTATTGTGTCTTGAATCAGAACATCTTTTTTAACTAGTCTTACTTTCCAATCCTACGCAAAAGTCTAAAACCAGCAGTGAGGTTTAAATGGTGATAACAGAGGATGTTCGATGTGGTAAATGTCTGTAATTTCCATTAGTTAGTAAAAGTGAGGTGATCTGCACGCTCAAAAGTGAAAACAAGGCAGAATCTAAAACCATACAAGAACTTAACCAAAATAACACAAGTTCATTGCATGCTGTTCAATGAATTGCTAAACTTATTAATTTATCTGAACGATTAAACAATAACAGCCTTGTATATTAAAGGTCAACCTCAGGATTATCATCTTTAATCAAACACTCCTCTAATCAATGTCTTTTGGAACTTGGAGATAAAACAAAACATGGTAGAAATATTCAGCAATTGATAGGGAGAGAAACTGAATTAATTTTCAAGGACAATAATCGTTATCAGAAAAGATAGACCGGGGTTATTTGAACTAGAGGAAGGTGGAAGGTAATAGATGTGGGTTTAAATATGAGGATCCTGGATAGAATAAGAAGGAAGAGGCTATATTCCTTGGCAGAGAAGTCGAAATCTAGGGGGTTGATGCTTTGCTATTGTTGATAGAAGGACAGGAGAAAAAAGGGGAAACTATTTCACCAGTCAGACAATTTCAGGTATCTGGAACTCACTGCCTGATAGAGGTTATGAAAAAGAAAGAAGTTGCAAAGAACAGTTGTAAAGGAACAGGAGAAGGGAGAGGATGAAGACAAACCAAGGCAAATGAAAATCAAGATGAGGAGGACAGCTCAATTTGTTCAAAGTAATTTTTGGAAGACAAATAAAACAATAAAAACATTGCATGTTGAGATGTTTTTCTGTAGGGGATTTTTATTTTGTAGATGTTGAGGCCTGATTTCTTGTATGCTTCTAAATGTGCACACTCAGATACAGGCAGATATTGGCATTGGGGTGACCTTGATTCTGAATTGGAAGTGACTGAGGCTGGACAGTTTCCTGTTAGCCTTGTGAATTAGTTCCACCCCAACTGGAATTAATTTGCAGACAGGTGCAGCATTGCAGTGAGAAAGAATTGCGACAACTTTGCTTGTACTGAGATTGGCTCCACTGCGGACTCCATTGATGAGGATCATGACCTGCTGACCTGCTGTTGCCAAAGGTAGTGATGAGAATGATATTGGTGAAAGTACAGTCATCATATTCTCAGATACTTTTGGAACAGAGAACAATACAACACTGGAGCAGGCCTTTGGCCCACAATGCCAATCTTGATGCAGATGGTCTGTTTCCCTCTATTCATTGCCTATCCTAGTGTCTGTCTAAATGACTTTTAATCAAATCATCTTCTGCCACCTTTCCTGGCAGCATGTTCCAGGCAACTGCCACTCTGTAAAATCTCAACTCACACATATCCATCCCACCCACCCCACTTTAAACACATGCTTTAGTATGCAACATTTTTACCCTGTCTTCCTTCAGCCTTCAACACACCAAAAAAACCAACCCAATTTGGTCCAAACTCGCATAGCTCATATCCTCTAATCCAGACAAAAGATGATGCCAGTGTGGTAAGAGCAGCATTGTTCCTGATGTGGATTTAGGAGGAGCAGGTAGCAGAGACCCGTCTTTCGGCGATCCTCCACACGGTCCTATTGCAAAATCATTATGCCAACAGCCCCATACGCTTTAAACCCCAGCCTATAGAACAAAGCTTGGGGTTTTATTATTTTTACAACATTTGCAAACCCACGGATATCTGTCCCCAAGATGGCAATGCCTATGCTTGGCAGGGAACCAGTGGATTGGCACAGGCCATGAGAGAACACCCACCACCTCCTCCCCCCACCCCAATGAGAAGGAGAAGACGCAATGGGGTAGGAGACCACAGCAGCAGACCAGCAAGAAGCTCGGTTGCTGAAGGACTCCTACCAGGTTGTGGGCTGCTGGAAACTGGCTCATGGGAACCAGGAATCTGGACCAGATTCATGAGGGTGCCCATGGCATACAGGGTTCCTGAAGGGCCTCGGATGTTAACAGCTTCTGCTCAAAATCGGGCTGAGGAAGGTGATTTGCGAGTTCAGGTTCACCATTGGAACAGGCAAGAATCCATGTGGCTACAGAGGTGACGTAGGCACAAGAGACAGTGGCTGCAGAAGAGCTGAAGGGATCCACGAACACTTGATCTCTAAAGGGATTCTCATATGCTTCTCATACTCTTCTTTTTTTGCATATTTTATTTATGATTTTCCAAATTTGAACTCAAAAGTTGTCAACATTATTAGTGTCAATGTTAACATTATCAGAATTGACTACAGTTTACAATTCTATACAAAGTTCTCTGCAGAGTTCAAGCTCCTTCTGTCCCCTTCCCTCCCCCAGACCCTTAACATTTAACACTTAAGTAACCACATTTACACATGATATTGAAGACATTTTTGTGGGTTTGTCAGGCTGCTTTCTTTACTTGACTTTACCTGGTTGGGATGCCCTTCCCTGCCCTCCTGCCCTCCTCTCCACCAATTGAGGAGTAGAGTCATGCTCCTATGGAATTTATGTATGGTTACTAAATTTTTTAAAGAGAATCATTCTTTTTTTCTTAAGTTGTGAGTAACTTTCTCCAGAGGAACACAACTTTGCATTTCTGTGTTCCAGTGCGCGTAGAGGCACTGGACTTGTGACATTTCCTGTGCTTTTATGGCTGAACAAAAGTAAACGAGTTTTGTGTATTATGTACCTGACAATAAAGAACCTGAACCTGACTATCTTGGTAAATGTCTTCTGTACTCTTTCCAAGGCCTCCACATCTGTTCCGTAATGGGGTAACCAGAAAGCACACAATATTCTAAGTGCTGCCAAACTGGACTTCCTGATTTCTTTACTCAATGCCCCAACTAGTGAAGGCACACATGTCATATGCCTTCTTCACTATCTTATAGTGTGGCTACTTTCAAAGATCCTTGAATCTGATCCTTCTGCACAAAGAGCCCTGCTTTGAACTGTGTATGTTCCCCTTAAATATGACCTCCTGAAGTGCAACACTTCATCCTTAACTGGATTTAACTCCCATCTGCCTTTCTCTGACTGAATTTTCAGGTGATCTGATATTTTTCTTGGTGTATCCTTTGGCAACTTCCTTGCATCCACAAACCCACCAATTTTTGTGTTGTCTGCAATTTCCAGACAGAGAAACATCCCTCCTCCTTTGCTTTACTATGATCAAGTTACTTCTATACCCAACTTAACAACTCACCATGGATCCAAAGTAGCCTAACCTTTTCGAACAGCAGACCAAATTCTTTACTAAAGTCCACATAAACACAATCCTCTGCCCAACCTTTGTTACCTCCTCAATCTCTGTTACCTCCTCAAAAATTCAGTCAACACAAGACCCTGCTGACACTCCCTAATACAGTCATGGTTTTCCAAATGTAAGTAAATCCTATTCCTAAACATCTTTCTTCTCCAGTAATTTCCCTCCCACTAATGTTTGGCTTGCCAAACTACAGTTTCGTTGTTTTTCCTTCTTGCCCTTCACAAACTTTGGCAATTCTGCAGGCTTTTGTCACCTCACCTGCAGCTAAATCTTGGTTAAGGCTCCAACCATCTCTTCCATCGCTTCCTTCAGTATCCCAAGAAGTATTCCATCAGACCCTGGGGACAATGTGATGTTTTTCAAGAGAGTTTTGATTCATGTTTCTCATAATTTTATAATGATAGAACAAAACATTGTTCCATGAAGTGTAGCAAACATTTTCTTAAAATTTCTTATGACCTCTATCACAACCTGCAACATGGCCGACATACAGTTATAAATAAATGATCACTGCTCAGCTGGTGTTTCTAACACTTGCTGTTTTAGATGGACACCATTTGAAGTAATTAGCTTCATTTAAAATTGATGAAATTGTTATTTTGTAGTCATAAATCTTGTAATTTGTAGCACAATCAATGACCACTTGCAGACACGAAGCAAGGAGTCAAAGGATTTATTGATCAGAATACCCAGACATGCCTCGACATGCTGCTGGCTCACGTCCAAGGCAGATGTGAGGGAGGAGACGAGGGCTCTCAGCCTTTATTGGGAGATCTTATGGGGAGGGGCTACAGGTACAGAAGGCAGGCCAGCCTGCCAAGCCCAGTGAGGACATGATCGGACATGTCCACAGTACTGTTTTCCACCACATTCACCCCTTTTTTTTTGAATGAAGTCCAGTGAGGTGATGCAGGGCAATGTCAATTGGCACGGGTCTTGTAGTCAAAGGTCCATCCGTACCGGCAGTTTTATTCAGCACTGAGATCTCCAAAGTACTGCTGGCTGTATTATTGGTTCCAGCAGAATGGTGGCTTGTTCGACCGGTTGGCTGTTGGAGATCTGAACAGTGTCTGTGGGTCCCTTTGGGGGGGGGTTGGGGAATTTGTTTGTAACAGTGGAGGGGGGGGGGTGACACTTGAAGGGGGGCGTGTTGGAGGTGGGATCACTACTTTGCATGTCAGGGTGATCCCTGGGGTTGACTGGTTGCTGCCCAGGGGTTTTGGGTGCACCTCCCATGCTGGGGCCCCCGCTCATGCCAGGTCCCGGATAGACACTGTATTGTTCCGACCGTCTGGGTACCTTACCAGTGCATATAGGGAGTTTGCATATAGGAGGTGCATTTCTCCAACCAGTGGGTCCACCTTGTGCATTCTAACATGCTTCTGGAGAAGCACTGGGCCTGGGGTCATCAGCCAGACTGGCAATGTGGTTCCCGACGCCGACCTCCAAGGGAAAAAAAAAACAATTTTTCATGTGGCATTGCATTAGTCGCAGTGCAAAGTAGGGACCTGCTGGCATGCAGTGATTCTGGAAGGACCTCTTGCCACTGGGATACAGGCATCCATTTCAAAAGGACTGCCTTCCAGATCATACCATTCTTCCTTTCCACCTGCCCATACCACAGGGGTTGCAGCTAGTGGTTCTGCTCATAGCTATGCCCCTGGAAAGGAAGTATTGCCACAACTCCTCACTCATGAAGGCAGATCCCTGGTCTCTATGAACATAACTGGGGTATCCGAACAGAGTGAATACTGTGCAGAGTGCATTAATGACGGTGCATGTGGTCAGGTCGGGGCAGGGGATGGTGAATGGGAAATGTGAGTACATGTTCAGATTTGTAGATGGGAGGGGCCCCTTGAAGTCCATGCTGAGATGTTCGAAGGGATGAGAGGCCTTGATGAGTTGGTCTCTCTCCAGTCAGTAAAATTGCAGCTTGCATTCTGCACACACCAGGCAATTGTGAGTCAGCTCCTTGACTTCCTCCATTGAGTAGGAAAGGTTAGAGGCCTTCACAAAATGGTAGAGCCTTGGGAGCCCAGGATGGCAGAGGCTATCATGGAGGGCCAGGATGCAATCAACTTGCACCCTGGCACAGGTTCCCCTGGACAGGATATCAGGTGGCTCATTGAGCTTTCCCAGCCAGTACAAGATCTCATAATTGTAGGTGGATAGCTCAATTCTCCATCTCATGATCTTGTTATTTTAAATTTTACCCCAGTGTTTATTGTTAAACATAAAAGTGACAGCTCTATGGTTCATCAGCAGAGTGAATGGTCTGCTGGCCAAGTAGTGCCTCCAAAGGAACATGGCCTCCATTATAGCTTGTGCCTCGTTTTTGATGGGACTTGGAGGGTATGGGGAATAAAATGCCACTGACCTGCCTATTTGGTTCAGTATGGCAGTCAGAGCGAAGTCAGAGGCATCACTTACCACTTGGAACGGGAAGGATTCATCAATGGCGTGCATCCCCACCTTACGGGCCTCTGCCGATGAGGGAAAAGTAGTGGTTTTCACTAGGGGTTGGGCCTTGTCTGCATAGTTGGGGATCCATTGGGCAAAATATGAGAAGAGCCCCAGGTACCTTTTTAAATCCTTGAGGTTATGTGGCAGAGGTAATTCCAGAAGGGCCTAAATGTGCTCAGGTTTGGGGGTGATGACACCATGATCCACCACATACCCCAGAGTTTCCAGCTGTTTGGTGCTAAACATGCACTTTTTCCTATTGTATGTGAGATTGAGGGCCTTTGCAGTGGCAGGTTCTCATCATGTTCCTTCTGGTTATGGCCGCAGATGGTGACATTGTCCAGATATGGATGCATAGCCTTTAGTTTATTGTTATCTGACACCTAATTCATGAAGTCAAATGGAACCCATAAGAAATGATAGAGCCGTCCTTTGGCTTCAAATGCCATGTATGGCCATTTTTTTTGGGCGAATTGGGATTTGGTGATATGCCGATTTGAGGTCTATGGTAGAGAAGACCCTATATTGGTGATCTCATTCAACATATCGGCCATGTGGGGAAAAGGGTAGGTGTCCATTAAGGTGAACCGGTTGATGGTCTGACTGTAGTCTATCATCATCCGGTACTTCTCCCCAATCTTCACCACCACTACTTGTGCCCTCCAAGAACTGTTACTTGGTTCTGTTATGCCCTCCTCCAGCAGCCGCTCCACTTCCATCTTAATGAATCAGGGCTGTATCGCTTGCTCTTAGTGGCAACAAGTTTGGAGTCCGGGGTGAGGTTTTGGAACAGTGGAGATGGAGGAACCTGGAGGGTGGCCAGGCCGCAGGTCGGGAGCTCGACCCAGCATTCATGCATGTAATTGGGCCTTTATGGGGGAATGGGTGGGGCCTCCTGGAACTGGTTATTACTGATGATGAGGTGGGGTGGGGCCGTCAAACTGCATCAACATGCCCTTAAGCTGGCTCTGGAAATCCAGCCCTAATATGATGGGTGCACAGAGGAGGGGCATCACCAACAGTCTGAAGTTCTTCTATTTTGTGCTCCCCCATGGTTAGGGTCACGGTACAAGTCCAGTGAATTTCCTCAGAGAAGGATTTGGAGGCTAGTGCTTACCTTGCACTTGACTGGGGACATGGTCAGGGAATAACATTTGGCTGTGCCCCAGTATATGAAGCTCAGTGCTTCCCATGTTCAACAGACAGCCAGTGGTGTGGCTGTTTACCTTGATGTCCATCTTCGATTGCCCCAGGTGGTGTGGTATACATTGGTCCATCACGATGGAAGCCAATGTCAGCTCACTTTCTGAGTCGCAGCTTCTATGTCATTGGTTAGATGCCGCCAAGATGGACACCCGGGAGATCGTGAAGATGCCCCCCCCCCCCCCCCCATGGATCGCACGTGGTGGAGTCCAGAAGTGAAGCTGGAAGTGACATCCCTCTATGTTGTCGTGCCCTTAGCCTGGAAGTTCGTTTCTAACCAACCGGAAATTACGATGGAAGCGGGTTAGCCCAAGATGGTGAAGCGGGTTGCGTTCTGCATGCAGCACTGCTAGAGCAACATACCCTGGCATAGCGTCCTTTACTCCGGCAGTTTGAGTAGGTAGCGCTATGGGCTGGGCTGTACTTTCGCGGGTGTTTGCTTTGGTCACAGTAGTTGCACCTCATCTGCTCAGTGGTGGCAGCAGCAGTGAGGGGCCCTGTTCTCCCCACCTGGTGGCCACTTGGCCCACTGAGTATGCCTCTGCATTCTTTTGAACAGTCTCCATCACTCGGGCCATCTGCATCACTTCCTTTAGGGACCAATCACCTTCCTCCAGGAGTTGTTCCCATATTTGTTGGGAGCAGAAACCAGCAACTAGCCCATTGCAAATGAGCTTTTCTTGGTAGGTCGCCGCAGTCATGTCCCAGCACCCTCAGTCTCGTCCCAGCTCCTGCATGGCCCTCAAGAAATTGTCGATTGACTCACCTGGACCCTGGTGTCAGGAGACAAGCTGGAAGCGAGCATACATCATGTTCCTTGGAGCTCCGTACTGCTGTCGGAGTAGGGCCATTGGCTCTTTGTATCCAGTACAGTCGCAAATTAATGGGTACACTTGGTGGCCCACTACTTCAAGGAGCAGGTTGTACCAATCACTATCGGCTGTGATTTTGTGGCACCTCAGGTAGGCCTTCAAACAGTGTAGCCACAAATCAAACTTTACAAAGGCCTCTCGATCCTTTGGATCGATCTCCTGCTTCTCCAGTCAGATTGCCTTATTCATGGCACTTAAAATTTCTGATCAATAAATTAAGGCACGATCATTGACCATCCACAGACACGAAGCAAGGATTCAAAAGCTTTATTGATCAGAAGACCCAGACATGCCTCTACATGCTGCTGGCTTACGTCCAAGGCAGATATGAGGGAGGAGACTAGGGATCTTATGGGGAGAAAGCAGAAGGTACAGAAGGCAGGTCAGCCTGCCCAGCCTAGGGAGGACTTATCCGGACATGTCTGCAGTACTGTGTTCCTCTTTTCTCTTTGGCTTGGCTTCGCGGACGAAGATTTATGGAGGGGGTAAAAAGTCCACGTCAGCTGCAGGCTCGTTTGTGGCTGACAAGTCCGATGCGGGACAGGCAGACACGGTTGCAGCGGTTGCAGGGGAAAATTGGTTGGTTGGGGTTGGGTGTTGGGTTTTTCCTCCTTTGCCTTTTGTCAGTGAGGTGGGCTCTGCAGTCTTCTTCAAAGGAGGTTGCTGCCCGCCAAACTGTGAGGCGCCAAGATGCACGGTTTGAGGCGTTATCAGCCCACTGGCGGTGGTCAATGTGGCAGGCACCAAGAGATTTCTTTAGGCAGTCCTTGTACCTTTTCTTTGGTGCACCTCTGTCACGGTGGCCAGTGGAGAGCTCGCCATATAACACGATCTTGGGAAGGCGATGGTCCTCCATTGTGGAGACGTGACCCATCCAGCACAGCTGGATCTTCAGCAGCGTGGACTCGATGCTGTCGACCTCTGCCATCTCGAGTACTTCGACGTTTGGGATGAAAGCGCTCCAATGAATGTTGAGGATGGAGCGGAGACAACGCTGGTGGAAGCGTTCTAGGAGCCGTAGGTGGTGCCGGTAGAGGACCCATGATTCGGAGCCGAACAGGAGTGTGGGTATGACAACGGCTCTGTATATGCTTATCTTTGTGAGGTTTTTCAGTTGGTTGTTTTTCCAGACTCTTTTGTGTAGTCTTCCAAAGGCGCTATTTGCCTTGGCGAGTCTGTTGTCTATCTCATTGTCGATCCTTGCATCTGATGAAATGGTGCAGCCGAGATAAGTAAACTGGTTGACCGTTTTGAGTTTTGTGTGCCCGATGGAGATGTGGGGGGGCTGGTAGTCATGGTGGGGAGCTGGCTGATGGAGGACCTCAGTTTTCTTCAGGCTGACTTCCAGGCCAAACATTTTGGCAGTTTCCGCAAAGCAGGACGTCAAGCGCTGAAGAGCTGGCTCTGAATGGGCAACTAAAGCGGCATCGTCTGCAAAGAGTAGTTCACGGACAAGTTGCTCTTGTGTCTTGGTGTGAGCTTGCAGGCGCCTCAGATTGAAGAGACTGCCATCCGTGCGGTACCGGATGTAAACAGCGTCTTCATTGTTGGGGTCTTTCATGGCTTGGTTCAGCATCATGCTGAAGAAGATTGAAAAGAGGGTTGGTGCGAGAACACAGCCTTGCTTCACGCCATTGTTAATGGAGAAGGCTTCAGAGAGCTCATTGCTGTATCTGACCCGACCTTGTTGGTTTTCGTGCAGTTGGATAATCATGTTGAGGTATGTGTTCCACCACATACTTAATTTGGTCAGATTTCAAGGATTTGAAACCTTCATTGATTCTTGGGTTCCACTAACTAAGGTTCATTAACTGTAGAGGGAGCCCAACACCAACTGATATTTCTTTCATTGTTATTGGCTTCCCTCTGCTGGTAAAACAATTTGTACATTTCAATTCCGACTGAGTATGCTGATCGTATAATCTACTTGTTACTAAGTGTTCTGCACAACCTACTAATTACTAATTAAATCTACATGAAGATAAAATGATCTCTGACACACTCAGCGTTGCTTTTGCAGAATTTGATTCAGTAATGAAGTCGTATACAAAATCATAATACCATAAAAGAAACTCTGCGAATGTGGTGACACACTCTCACAGAATGTGGGTAGAAAATCATTAGCGTTACAATATTGTATCAAAGCTTCCAAAAGGCCACAGACATGATTTTCACTGAAGCAGCAGTGACTGTAAGGGAGTGACATGGTAAGTGACACACGCAACCTAATGGGGCATCACCATCCAGCTAACGCCCACTCCCACAAATGAAGCCTGTCCTATTCAAGATGTATTTGCACTCATGCAACCCATCCTCCACCAGATTGTTCATGTGTTGTCTTAGGGAGCGGCATGGAGCAGAAGCCTTTGGTCTTCTCTCAGCATTCACAATCACACTAATACCACTCCACCAGTATCTCTTCCTGTCAATTAGCTGAGCCCACAATTTCTGCAGCACATGACAAGGAAGTCTTCCAGGCCCATTGTTATTTTAGATCATCCTCATTGGCCTCATCACCCCTTTCACTGGACTTCTACACCAATGTCCCTGGGCATAAAGCCTTCCAAATGTAATGAACACAGTCTAGGAGATCAGAGGCAAAACTCTCACCACTACAGAGGACATCTACAGGGAACAATCCCATTAGAGAGCAGCAGCAATCATCAAAGACCCTCACCACCCAACACATGCTCTGTTCTTGCTGCTGCCATCAGGAAAGAGGTACAGGTGCCACAAGACTTGCACCATCAGGTTGAGGAACAGCTGCTACCCCTCCACCATCAGACTCCTCAATGACAAACTCTATCAGAGATTCATTTAAGGGCTCTTACTTGTTCACTTTATTGATTTTTTTTCTCTCTGTATTGCACAGTCAATTTGTTTACATTCATTATCTGTTTACAGTTCTTTTATTTGTTTACATGTTCTCACTGTGTACAGCTTTTTTTTGCATTACCAATTAGTGGTGATTCTGCCGCACCCTCAGGAAAAAGGGAATCTCAAGGTTATATGTGATGTCATGAATGTACTCTGACAAGAAATCTGAAATCTGATACCTCAGCATGCATAACATACAAACATCAGGGCAAGTAAAATCCTGGAATTCAGGCACTAAGGGATCACACAAGGATGATGAATCGATAACTGCTTGACCGTGGCTTCACCAGGGTGACCGCTCCTCCCAACCCCTTTATTTGGCCAACGGTCGATACCGGTGCGGAGCACCCAGTGATTCCGGGTAACCCCAACTTCTGGACTGGACCAACATTTCAAATAAAGGGGTTGGGAGGAGCAGTCACCCTGGTGAAGGAAATAAAAGTCCGTGCCACGGTGGGTAATAGCCCTTCCCCTGTCTGGTTACATGCCCCGGTGGCTGCTACTGACGAGTGTATCCTGGGTATTAATATGCTGGCCGGTACGGCCCTTAATACTAGCCAAGGGGAATTTGCATTTGAAATTCGGACTATTACAAAATAACTAGTAGTGGGTCAGGCTAAATGGGATCCTGTGATGGTGCCTCTACCCCCCGAAACCAGTGTGCATTCCACAATCTCGCCTCCCTGGAGGGCAAGAAGAGATGGTACAGGAAGGTTTGGAGAGTGTCCAAGATATCCTAATGCAAAGAGGGTGGGCCATTAACCCCACCAAGGTACAGGGCCCATCCTAAACGGTTATTTTCCTTTGAATTCAGTGGCATGCTGGAGAACAGGTGGTTCCCAATAAAGTTCGCAATAAAATCACAGACTTGGCCACTCCTATTAACAAAAAAGAGACCCTGTGTTTCTTGGGGTTATTGGGATACTGGCGACGCCATATTCCACACTTGGCATTGCTTTTACGTCCTCTGTATAAGGTTACCCGAAAGAAAACAGACTTTGTATGGGGTGACGATCAGGAAAGGGCGTTCCAGTCCGCCAAGCAGGCTATTCTTCAGGCCCTACCCATTGCTCCCCGCATCCCAGATACCCCCTATGAACTACAGGTCTCCGTTACTGATGATGTGGCCTCCTGGAGCCTCTGGCAGAAACAAGAGGGCCGCCGAGTCCTGCTGGGATTCCAGTCACGTACCATGCCCGAGGCTGCCACTCATTATTCTGCTTTTGAACAACAGTTACTAGCCTGTTACTGGGCCCTGCTGGAGACTGAAAGAATGACAGGCGATGCAGATGTTAAATCGCGACCTGCACTTCCAATAATGAATTGGGTCCTGGCTAATGATGCTAATCTAAAGATCGGGCGGGCTCAGCAGTCTTCTATTGTTAAATGGAAGTGGTATATTCAGAGTCGTGCGACCAGAGGGCCTGAAGGGGTGGGCTGCATACACGAACAGGTGGCTGATCTTTCGTCTCGTCATGAGGACATTGAACCTGCCTTGCCCCCTCCTTTACCCCCTTCACCAGTTCAGTGGGGTAAACCAAATGATTTGCTCACTGCAGCAGAACAAGAGGATGCCTGGTTTACTGATGGTAGCAGCCGGTGGGTGCAAGGAAAGCAAAAGTGGAAGGCAGTGGCTTACCATCCCAAGTCAGGAATTCACTTATCAGAGGAGGGGGATGGTGGCTCCAGTCAGTATGCTGAGTTGAAGGCAGTCACTTTACCACTAGATCCCCATGATCACCCTCTTCGCCTCTTTACTGATTCCTGGGCTGTGGCTAATGGACTTGTGGTATGGATGCCTGATTGGCAAAAGAACGACTGGATGATACATGACCCCCCAGTATGGGGCAAACAGTTGTGGCAGCTGTTGTGGGATGCTTCCCACCACCTTGAGATAACCGTATATCACGTTGATGCCCATACCAATGTGGCGACTAACATGGCACAACATAATGCAGTAGCAGATCAGCTTGCCACTATCAGTCACGCCGATACAGTCCCTCTGGCTCGATGGGCACGTGAACAGAATGGCCATTTTGGGGAGAAGGGATCAGCTATGTGGGCCCGTACACATGCTTTACCCGGCCATCAGGATTATGTCCGCATGGTTGTGCGTACATGCCCAGAATGTCAGCCTGTGAAGTCCCGTGCCGTTCCTCCTGGTCCGCATGGCCGAATAAAATGGGGTGCTCGCTCAGCTGTGGTTTGGCAAATTGATTACATAGGCCCCATGTATGGGTAAACATACAAACTGTATGGGTAAATATTACGTCCTAGTAATGGTTGACACCTTTTCGGGCCTGGTTTTTGCTTTTCCTGCCAAGACTAAACCATTTAATTTCTTGTTATGATGTTCCAGAGGAGATTCAGTCTGATAATGGCTCGCACTTCTCCGGGAAGGCAATCTGTGATTGGGCAAATGACAACGGAATCTTATGGGTTCACCATATTCCTTATTACCCATAGGCTGCTGGGTTAGTTGAACAAATGAACGGCTTACTGAAGGAACAAATTCGTTTGTTAACACCACTGGGGATCCTGAAGGGGTGGTGCCATGTGCTGCAGCAGGCAGTCGACAATTTGAATCATCTTCCTTTAAAAGGAGGTACACCTTTCCACCGACTTCTTCACGCTTCTGAACTACAGCCTATTCCAGAGGCCTAGCCTTGATGCAAAATAAACCATTGTATTCAAAGTGATAAGCTGAAAATTATGTTATTCGATAGAAACCTAGCATGCTAGCTTGCTCGCATATCTTTCTTGCTGTGGTGGGAATAGGTGTTTGGGTAAGCAGTTTTTGGGTAAGATAAGCCATGGTCCCGCTGCTGAAGTTTGAGACTCTCCGAGAGGTGGCAACATCTCTCAGCAAGAAGAAAAACTTCTAGAGTCCAGCCAACGTCCCGGTCAGGGGAGGTGGAGAAGCTGCTACCGGCGCCCTGACAACCTACTACAAGTGTGTGGTGGTTTCCCTGCTTCAGCAGTTGGGACCAATCCAGATGTTGATAAGTATAGTTGGGAAGGGCTTGCATATTGTAGTGTGAAGTCAGCTTTTGAATTTGTAATAAACATTTGTATAATCTGTACTGCTCTCAGCGTGTGTGTCTATTTTCTTTCGGTAGCTCAAACACTGTGACCAATCTAAAATGAACAAAATGAGAGGTACAAGTTTACCCAGGACAATGCATTAACACCTGGGGCTTTGGAATTATGAGTAGGGGGCAATTTTGTTTGTTCATTGCAATGAAGAGGATTTGGCAGTGGTGTTAAAAAATGTGCTTTGTGAATTTATGGAATGAGAATGATTTTTCTACAGACACGAGCTACTCTCACACTGCCCAATGAAACTCTCAGCGATGCTTCTTCCTCCCTCTCTTGACCTCTCTTTCCTCCTCCCCAGTTGGCAGAGAAGACTGAAGATGAGAGAGAGACAATCAAATCATGATACCCCCTCTACTGAATGCCAGGCTTCTTAAGAGCAGTTGAGGCCATGGAATAGTTGCTCGATAGGCCCACAATCTGCTGGTACACATATGAAATAAAAATAAAAGGCTATTTAGCCTATTTCACCTGCATCACAATTTGGTATGATCATCTCACTGCTTAATAACAGCAGTCACAGCTCTCTGTGCTGGAGAAGTCCAAAGATTCACAAATCTCTGACAGAAGAAATTCCCCCTTGTCCCATTCTTATGTGGCAGACCTCTTGTCCTGAGATGAGAATGTCCAGTTCCGGGTGTGCCACCAGAGGAAACATCCTCACTGTATATGGCCTGTCAAATCCCCTTGGATGCTTTCAAACAGCAAAGCATAAAGGTCTAACTGGCTCAGTGTTTCCTCAGAAGACTACCCCCTCACCCAGAAATCCATCTCGTAGCTCCATCCTGCCTTGAGCAGTAATTTCATGTGATAGAATTGCATCAAACTCTTTCTTTCTTTCATCTCTGCAATAAAGACCAACATTCTATTTGTTTTCTTAACTTTACTGCATCTACATGCCACCATACTGTTTCCTGAATACGGATGTGTAGATCACACTGAACATTTTGTACTTCCACAGCATTTAAAGAGCACTGATCAGGTAACAGGAGGCATATGCTT
Source organism: Narcine bancroftii (assembly GCF_036971445.1). Taxonomy (NCBI): domain Eukaryota; kingdom Metazoa; phylum Chordata; class Chondrichthyes; order Torpediniformes; family Narcinidae; genus Narcine; species Narcine bancroftii. The sequence goes on along the minus strand of NC_091471.1, from coordinate 143,183,243 downwards.
TTGTCCTTGCTGATTCAATTCATGTGCAGGGTTTCCTCATCTGAGCAAATCTTTGATGAAAGGGAGCCCTGTCAGCTGCCAGATTGGTGTAATGGCTTAAAAATCGATGGATGGAGGAAGAGTTGAAGAGAGAGCATGTAGCTAATTGCTGGAAACTGATATCCTTTGTTCAATAATGGAACATCAGGGAATAAAATCCCTTCAGGATGAATATATGCTTTGGAGCTCACACATCAACAACATGACATGCATAGGATGATACCCTACACTTTCAGGAATTCCACAGGGGGAAACCTGAATCTGATCTGCCTGTTGTTCCCTTGCAAGTGAGAAAAGAATTAATTCTATTTTCTTGGAGCAGAGGCCAGCTGAGACATTTCTAATGCAACATTGCAAACATGCACAAAAGCTGATGGCAGGTGTGATTTCAAGAGGCATTGGGCAAAGCAAATCCAGCCCTGCTCCACAGCTGTAATAGTGTCTGCAACACACTGTGCTCTCAGTTCTTATTATCTGCTAATTAACTACCACACTCACAAGGTTGGTTCCAAATCCCATCACAGTCTTCTCAGAGGCTTTTAGTCGCATCCTCATTCATATCACCTCTGCTGTGTACTTACTATAATGCTGAATAGACACATTTGCCCCTTTGAGCCAGTTCCCACTGTGGTGGTACACCACCGGCCTAATGCAGGGGGCAATGTCTGTACCTGCAGGAGTGTAAGGGGACAGGACAACACCTGGCCAGCTGTCAATCAGTCAGCCTGAATGGATCGAGTCCCACCCGGTCGGGTGTCAATCACCCTCCGGGATATAAGCCTGCACCGGCCTCCCGAGGCCTCACTCAGAGTTGCTGCAGCCACAGCCAGCCTGGCTCTGTGGAAGTCTGTGGATTAAAGCCTTCATCTTTGTGTGTGTCTGATTCTGGCTAACAGTGCACCACACTCACCTGGACAATACCATCAGTCCCATTCCATTTTTCCTGTGTCCCACAATCCACACTCTTACACATCCAGCAATTTCCACTTCCTGCTCTAATAAATCATTTACATTTGCCCACTGATCTACCAGTACACCCATAGGTGTGGGAAGAATCTGAAGCACCAGCAGAATACAGGAAGGCACAGGGAAAATGTGTGAATTCCACTTAGTCAGCACCTGAGATCTGGATTGACCCTGGGTCCTGGAATTGTGAGACAGTACCACTAACTACTGTGCAACTCTACTGCCTTTGAGGAGGCCATTTTGCTGTGCATTTCCTCCTCAGATTTTTTTTTTATCATGTTGCACTGCATGGAGAATGCAACTGCCAATGTTTTAGAACAACTGAATCAGTGAAGCCTTGAACTGGAAACTAATTCTTGCTTCTATGGCACAATTCCCTGTAGTTTTCACAAGCACTTGCGAGCAGTGGAAACAGTGAACAGTGTATATTTCTGCACCTAATTTTCCAATAAGGGGTAAAAGGCAATAGAAAAATACTACCATGGCTGACTCTGTCAAATCCTCTCATCCACTAGATGCATTGAGCAGCTAGTTACACAGTCATAGAACTTAGAATCATACAGCACAGGAGCAGGCCCTTTGGTCAAACTAAAACTCTACTGCCTGCACTTGGTAGATATCCCTCCATGCCCTTCATATTCATGTGTCAAATACATTGGACTGACCACAGTGTTCACATGCCTGATACCATCCTCAAATGCTCTCTTCTGAGCTCTGTCATGGGAGGAGATTACCAGGCAGACAGAGAAAAAAAAATTAAAGGGTGAGCTTGAGGCCTCCTTAACAGTTGATAGGAGTAAATCAACTCCCCTCCCCATCCCATTAGACAGCCCTGGACCCATTTGTGGTAGAAGCCACCTGAGAACACACAGAAACAGAGTAGAACCCAAGAGTTTGCCAAGATGATTTGAACCAGCACTCAATAAATCAGTCACCAAGTAATCTGGAAAAAGTAAATGATCCTTTAGAATTTAGATGGCACTGTGATGGGTGTGCAAAAGGTTGCGTTGTCTGCTGAAGTGGATTACATAGCACGTGATGAATCGTTAAGGGCTTATTTATCCTTGCTTGCGAACAATCAATGTGGCACACATGATTGATCCCAATGAAATACAGATGTCTCCCTTTTGAGACCAGTATTCATTTTTGTGATTTTCCCAAAATGGTATTTGGGGTAATCCAATGGTGTGGGCAATGGACCACTTGCCAAACATTAACTAAAATAGCATCCATAGGCAATAAATAATGGATGGCATAGGTTGCACCCTTCAATTACACATTGCATGAAGAGAACTTCTCTGATGCCTGTTTGGCACAGAAGTCCTTGTTTGTCTGGTTTCCGCACACGTTAGGTATTTTCTTGTACCAGGTGAAGTGCTTGACTTACTTCTTTATGTCCTGGTGGTCAGAATGATAATGGAAGGTTAGATCCAATTAGCTTTAATTTATTAATGAAGGAATATTTTGGAAATATTTGGATGATCCAATAGCATTTATGGAGAAAGAAAAAGAAAAAGAGTTTCAGGCCTACAAGCTTTCAGAAGAAGTTTCTTTGACAAATTTAATGTTTTTATTTGCATAGTTTTTGAACTATTTCGATCACATATTGGTTATCCATGTAATGAGTCAGGTCCCATTTGCTCAAGTCACATCATTATAGTTTTCCAGTATGGAAATAAGTTTTTGGCTCAACTTGTCTAACTTGAATTAGACTCATTTGCCAACATTTGGCCCACAACCCTTGAAACCTTTTCTATCCATGGGCCTATCTAAGTGTCTTTTAAACTTCGCTATTGTTTCTTTTGGTATTGTATTGCTACTCCACCACTTCCTCTTACACCTACCACCCTGTATGAAAAAAAATTGCCCTTCAGCTAACTATCTTCCATCTCTTCCCCTAACCTGGGGGAAAAGACTATGATTTATCTATGAATTTATAGACCTCTATAAGGCTCATATGCTCCAGTGAGAAACCCCAGCCTTTCCTTATAATTCAAGCCATCCAGTCCTGGTAACATTTTTGTGAATCTTTTCTGCACCCTTCCTCGCTTAATAAGGTCTTTCATATAAGCTGGGTCCACAATCCTGAATGAACTGAGAAATATAGACATGCTGGAATTATGAAATAAAAATAGAAAGTGTGCAGAGTACACACCAAGGTCAGGCAGCATCTGGGGAAAGAGAAATATTTAATATTTCAGGTTCAAACACCTTCATCTGACATATTCAATTTTCATCCCAGTTCAAAATGGCTAGGCATGATCCTTTATAAACTTCTACAGCACCGATCATAATTTGGATCAAACTACAAATCTTGGAATTTGGAGCTATATATATGTAGCATGACATTCACCAAAAAGACTTTTTTCTCTCTCACCGTAGATGGTGCAATGCCTGCATAGCTACAGCAAACCGTCAGGGGAAACGTACAGCTCCAATATCATTTTCCCCTTAGATGACCAAATGTTAAGGCAGAATAGCACAACAGACTCCATGTCCAGGGGAAAAGATGAGAGCATTTCTGATGCTATCATCCAGTGGCTGGTCCTTGAAACACGATAATGGCATAAACTGTATCCCCAGCTTTTTTGTGTTAAACAAGCAAAATGAATCTAATACTGTGATGCTGATGTATTTTGGAGATGATTTATTACTAATAGAGAGGATAATGAAATTAATTTTAATGTTGGGATTGGACTAAGAAATATGGACTTAAACTAGCAAATGTTATTTTGGGATGGAGAACTCCTTTTCTCATAAAAAGAAAGATCATCACTGGTGGAATGATATCAACATCATCCCTTGGTGCATTTAAGAAACATCTGGATGTTGAAAAAGAGACACTGGAGGATACTTCTGGATGGAAACAAAAATCCAATTGCTCCACATTTGTAATTACCTCATCATCTTGCAATCACTGAAATATTCAGTACTCAGACAATCTGTGGGCCAAATCAGGCGTTATCCAGATCCTGTCAAAGACCAAGGAAACTTCTGGAAAAGAAGACCAAAGCAAAAAAATGGCTGTCATTCCAAAATGAAATAAAAACAGAAAAGCAGAAAATTCAGGAGATACTCAGATAGTTAGGCAGTTTCTGGACAGAGAGAACAGATGTTCAGTAACAACCTTGCACTCAATGTTACCAAAACTATGGAGCTGATTGTTGACTTCAAGAAAGCCAGAGATATATAATCCAGTGATCATTGGGGATCAGAGGTGGAGAGGTTCTTGGGAGTCATTATCTTGAAGGGTCTTTCCTGGACCCAACACACCAATGGCATGAAGAAATCACGTCAGTGCCTCAACTTCCTCAGGAGTTTGTGGAGGTTTGGTATGACAACAGAAACCCTGGTAAATTTCTACAGATGTGTGGTGGATCATGGTCTGGTATGGGAACACTAATACCCGTACGCGTAAAGCCCTTCAAAGGGCAGTGGACACAGCCCAGGACATTACAGGCAAAACAAGACCCTACCCACATTTAAGTACATCTATAGGGAACACTGCCGTCAGAGGGCAGCAGCAATCATCAAAGACCCACACCACCCAGCACACGCTCTGTTCTCACTGCTGCCATTAGGAAAGAGGAAAGTTCCACAAGACTCACACCACCAGGTTCAGTAACATTGCCACCCCTCTACCATCAACAAACTCAATTAGGAACTAATTTAAGGACTCTTACTTGTGCACTTTGCTCTCCCTGTATTAAACAATCAATTTGTTTATATTATCTATTTACAGTTCTTTTAATTGTTTACATGTTCACGCTGTGTTCAGTTTATTTTTTGCATTACCAATTAGTGGTAATTCTGCCACACCTGCAGGAAAAAGGAATCTCAGGGTTGTATGTGAATGTCATGTTTGTACTCTGGCAATAAATCTGAAGTCTGAAATTTGTTAAGTTTGATGCTGAAGATGTCCAGTGGCATTTCAAATGATGTACAGTGTACAAGCCCAAGGTTTGGTCGTCATAATTTCAAATTGTTACAAGATTTCTGTGACCTTAAGAAGCAAAAGAAAAATAATTATGGGGTTCAAATTTCAGATTTATTTGTCAGAGTAAAATCATGACATCACATACAACCCTGAGATTCTTTCTCCTGCGAGCGAGTCAAAATTATCACTTATTGGTAATACAAAAAAAAGTACTCAACATACACATGAAAACAAATTAAGAATTGTAAACAAACTGACTGTGCCATAAAGAGAAAAAAAAATCAATAAAGTGCAAAAGAGTCCTTAAATGAATCCCTAAATAAGATTGTTGTTGAGGAGTCTGATAGTGGAGGGGTAGGCCGAGTTCTGAACCTGGTGGTGTGAATCATGTGCCACCTATACCTCTTTCCTGATGGCAGCAGCGAAAACTGAGTGTGTGCTGGGTGATATGGATCCTTGATAATTGCTGCTGCTGTCTGACAGCAGCGTTCCCTCTAGATGTTCTTGGTGGTGGGGAGGGTTTTGCCTGTGATATCCTGGGCCGTGTCCACTACCTTTCGGATGGCTTAAAAGTCAGGTGTATTGGTATCCCCATAGCAGACCATGGATGCAGCCTGTCAGCACACATCTCTAAAAATTTTCCAATGTTTCTGGTGTCATACCAAACCTCTGGAAACTCCTGAGGAAATAGAGGTGCTGACATACTTTCTTTGCAATGCCATTAGTGTTTTGGGCCCAGTAAAGATCATCTGAGATAGTGACTCCAAAGAATCATACACCTCTGGATTTCCCTTTCTGAAATCAACAATCAGCTCCTTGGTTTTGGTGACTGAGTGCATCAATCAGCCAAGTTTTCAATCGCCCTCCAGTATGTTGACTCATCACCCTTTTTTATACAACCCACTACTTTATAGATGGTGTATAGTGAGTAGAACAGAGGGCTAAGAATGCAACCCTGTGGTGTTTCAGTACAGATGGAGATTGTGAAGGAATGTTCTTAACAATCCGCACTGGTCTGGAAGTGAGGAAATCAAGGATCCAAATATTACACGATAGGGTCTTGAGTCCCAGGTCTTGGAATTTGCTGATCAATTTTGAGGGAATAATGGTGTTAAATGTCAAACGGTAGTCAATAAAGAGTATCCTGATGTATGCATCTTTATTGTCCAGGTGTTCCAGGGCTTTGTATAGGGCCAGTGAGATGACATCCACCTGATGTCATAGACCTGTGGCTGCAATAGGCGATTTGAAAGGTTTTCATGTCTCCACTCAGACAGGAGCTGATATACTTCAACACCAGCCTTTCAAAACATTTCATCACTGTTGATGGGAGTACCACTGGTTGATAGACATTTAGGCAGGTTACCACACACATTGGCACCGGTAGAATTGATGTCTGTTTGAAACAGGTGGGTAGCACACCCTGCTTGAGTGAGATGTTAAAGATATTCATGAATATATTGGCAAGTTGGTCAGCACAGTTTTTTAAGACTCGGCCAGGCACTCCATCCGGACCAAATGGTTTCCTCTAGATGTTCTTGGTGGTGGGGAGGGTTTTGCCTGTGCTATCCTGGGCCGCGTCCACTACCTTTCAGATGGCTTAAAAGTCAGGTGTATTTTGAATGCTGATAGCAGACCATGGATGCAGCCTGTCAACACACATCTCTAAAAATTTTCACTCTTCTGAAGGCAGTCCACCCATCATCCTCGAATATGGACAGGTGGGATCATCAGGGGACATGGAAGTGTGCAGGGATTGGGGGAGGGGTTATTACTACTTGTTCTTGTGGTCGAATTGGGTGCAGAAGGAATTGAGTTTATCTGGGAGTGTGCTTTGCCATCTCTTATTGCACCAGATCTGATTTTGTGGCAGGTTATGCCATTTAGACCCTGCTACAGCTGTCAGGTATCTGTCATTGTTTCCATTTTCATCAAGAAACTCCATTTCACACAGGGGGTGGCTTTCCGTAGATCTCTGGACTTAAATGCCTGTGATCTGGTTCTCAAAAGGTTCCGGATTTCATTGTTCATCAAGGGTCCTCAATCATTGTTTTATTCTTCTGTTACAGAAAGGTGAAAACCACTTTTCGAGTTTGATATCATAATCAGTCTTTATTGCTACCCATTCTGGATCTGAACTGAGTAACAATACTGAGACCTGCAAAGACCACAACTTAGTGACAACAAAAGCCAAAGCACATTATTTTTTTATATTTAGACGTACAGCACAGTAACAGGCCTTTTTGGCCCATGAGGCCAGCCAATTACACTTAATTAACTTACAACCTCTAGTATGTTTTGAATCGTGGGAGGAAACCAGAGCTCCAGGGGAAAGCCAATGCAGACATGGGGAGAACATACAAACTCCTTTCAGACAGCATGGGATTCAAACCCCGGTCCTGATCTCTGACGTAACGGTGTTAAGCTAACCATTACGCTAACCGTATGAAGGATAAAATCTAACAATTTGCATTTGTGTAGCAGCAATTCCATTTCAAAGTTCTTCATGGTCAATGAAGTATATTGGGGCAATATTTACAATATTATATCTATCTTCTTCAGCATGATGCTGAAACAAGCCAATAAAGACCTCAACAATGAAGACGGTGTTTACATCCGGTACTGCATGGATGGCAGTCTCTTCAATCTGAGGCACCTGCAAGCTCACACCAAGACACAAGAGCAACTTGTCCGTGAACTACTCTTTGCAGACGATGCTGCTTTAGTTGCCCATTCAGAGCCAGCTCTCCGGTGCATGACGTCCTGTTTTGCGGAAACTGCCAAAATGTTTGGCCTGGAAGTCAGCCTGAAGAAAACTGAGGTCCTCCATCAGCCAGCTCCCCACCATGAGCACCAGCCCCTCCACATCTCCATCGGGCACACTGAACTCAAAACGGAAAACCAGTTTCATCTGATGCAAGGATCAACAAAGAGATAGACAACATACTCGCCAAGGCAAATAACGCCTTTGGAAGATTACACAAAAGAGTCTGGAAAAACAACCACCTGAAGAAACACACAAAGATCAGCGTGTACAGAGCCATTGTCATACCCACGCTCCTGTTCAGCTCCGAATCATGGGTCCTCTACCAGCATCACCTACAGCTCCTAGAACGCTTCCATCAGTGCTGTCTCCGCTCCATCCTCAACATTCATTGGAATGACTTCATCACCAACATCGAAGTACTCGAGCTGGCAGAGTCTGCAAGCATCGAATCCATGCTGCTGAGGACCCAACTGTGCTGGGTAGGTCACGTCTCCAGAATGGAGGACCATCACCTTCCCAAGATCGTGTTATATGGCGAGCTCTCCACTGGCCACCGAGACAGAGGTGCACCAAAGAAGAGGTACAAGGACTGCTTAAAGAAATCTCTTGGTGCCTGCCACATTGACCACCGCCAGTGGGCCGATATCGCCTCCAACCGTGCATCTTGGTGCCTCACAGTTCGGTGGGCAGCAACCTCTTTTGAAGAAGACCTCAAAGCCCACCTCACTGACAAACGACAAAGGAGGAAAAACCCAACACCCAATCCCAACCAACCAATTTTCCCTTGCAACCGCTGCAACCGTGCCTGCCTGTCCCGCATCGGACTTGTCAGTCACCAACGAGCTGCAGCAGACATGGACATACCCCTCCATAAATCTTTGTCTGCGAAGCCAAGCCAAAGAAGAAGAAAGAAATATCAGTGTATAATGTAGGTTTTATGTCCCTGTTCCAACACTGAAATGTGTCAATGCTGAACATATAGCTTTTGAATGGTGGAATCTCCCTAGATCTCTACTCAGTCCGAGAACACCTGGATATTAAGGACACCTATGTACACTACAACTCTGCCTTCAATACCATAGTCCCCAGCAAACTTGTACACAACTTCAGGATCTATTTTAGTTGGTTTCCATTTACCACTGATGTTCCACAGGGGTTAGTGTTGGGGCCGCTTCTTTTTACGTTGTATATAAATGATTTGGATTATGAAATGATGGCTTTGTGGCTAAATTTGCAGATATTCCCAATATAGATGATAGGGCAGGTGGTACAGATTGAACCTCTATTATCTCCTGCTCTGTGGTGGGGCACATTTTGAATCTGCTGCGATTAGTACAAACTCCTTAGTGACAGCAGGGGACTTGAACCCCAGTCCCGATCGCTGATACTGTAAAGGTTGTATCTGTTGCCGTTAGTGGAAACTCCTTACAGACGCATGGGATTTAAACAGCAGTCCTGATTGCTGGCACTGTAAAGGCGTTGTGCTAACTGCTACAGTAACTGGGATTTGATTTGTGATATATTTGAACCTTTTGGCTCAGAAAATGGGTCTGATTGAGGCACCTACCACACCTTTGACAGCTATTTTCTGTGCATTTTCTATTTTCCGGCATTTTCTGTGGACCGGTAATGGCCTGATCCCAATGTTGCTGGATTAAAGAAGTTCAATCTGTACTGAGGTTGCAGAAAGGTTGAAGAGAGAATTGGATAGATTAGGTGAATAAGAAAGAGGTGGCAGATAAAACATAATGCTAGAAAGTGTACAGTCATGCCCTTTGGTAGAAGAATTAGATGAGCAGACTATTATTTAGATGGGAAGAAAATACAAAATTCCAAGGTGCAAAGGGACTTGGGAGTCATCGTGCAAGATACCCTAAAGATTGACCTTCAGGTTGAGTCGGTGGTGAGGAAAGCAAATGCAACGATGGCATTAATTTCTGGAGGGATATCATACAAGAGCAGGGATGTAATGTTGAGACTCTATAAAGCATTGGTGAAACCTCACTTGGAGTACTGTGTACAGTTTGGGAGCCTTATTTGAGAAAAGATGTGCTGGCATTGGAGAAGGTTCAGAGAAGATTTACTTGAATGATACCAGGAATGAAAGGGTTAGCATATGAAACACAATTGTCAGCTCTTGGACTGTGCTCGTTGGAGTACAGAAGGATGAGGGAGTACCTTATAGAGGCATTTTGAATGCTGATAGGCCTGAACAGAGTAGATGTGGCAAGGATGTTTCCCTAAGTGGGGAATTCTAGGACAAGAAGGCATAACTTCAGGATAGAAGGGTGGTATCAATTTAAGAGAGAAGCAGAAATATTTCTTTAGTCAGAAGGTCGTGAATGTGGAGCTCATTGCCACGGGTGGCTGTGGAAGTGAGGTTGTTGGGTGTATTTAAGACAGAGATTGACAGGTAATTAATTAGTCAAGGCATCAAGGATTATGGGAAGAAAGCCAGGAAATGGGGCTGAGTAGAAGGATGGATCAGCTCATGATTCGAATGGCGGAGCAGACTCAATGGGCTACTGGGCCTACTTCTCCTCCTATATCTCGTGATTGTAACCTAAGCTTCAGAAATTCCTCTGCAACGATATCCTTGACTTCCAAACAGACTGCAATTAGTGAAGATGGGTAATGACATCTTCACAATCCCACTCAACACCAGAACTCCCCAAGGATGTGCATTCAGTCCCCTACTATACTCCCTCTAGACCAGGGGTGTCAAACTCAAATTCACAGAGGCCAAAATTAAAAACTGGGACTAAGTCGTGGGCCAAACTAAATATTGATTGAAAATTTTCAACAACATCTGCATGTTTTCTCTTCTTTCAACATATGTAATGTTAAACTTTTTCTGATTAAAATAAATGTTCAATAATAGTTTTGGTTAAACTCTTTCCAGAAGAAGCATTAACAAATGAGAAATAAAATATTCAATAAATAATATTTCTCTATAGCCTTTAAGTTCCTTTTAAATGTATTTTTTTTCACAAGCCAACAAGTCAAAAAAATAACAACTTGCTTCAATGACAAACAGGTTTGTCTTTTAAAATGATGAACATATAGTCTGCCTCCCACCTGTCTTGAAAGGTCCTGTTTTCTGTCTTTCGTTTGGCCATTTTTCGTAAGGGGTTTATTACATGTGAGTTGGGCGACAGGTCGCAGATACTAATGAAAGTAAAGAGAGGAGGTGGGGGCAATGATGCTTAAGAGAGTGACAGTAACTGGACTAAATAACTACCATCCAGTGGCACCGAACCACTATGATCATGTAGGGCTTTCAGTGACTGCTAATGTTTACCATCCAGCAACATTGGACTCGTTCCAGTTTTCCTACCATGCAAACCAATCTACATATGATGCAATAGCTTTGACCCTCCACTCCGTCCTGATCCACCATAAGAATGCCTCATATTCCACACTGTCGTTCATTGACTTCTACTTGGCTTTCAGCACAATCGTATTTCAAAGGTTGGTGGATAAACTGTCCTTGCTGGGATTCAATACCCCACTCTACTAAAATCTGCGACTGTTCATTCTGCTGATTCATGTCTACACTGCCAGCTTCAGTTCTAACAGAATCATCAAGTAGGCAGATAATACAACAGTGTTTTACTTCATCGGCAACAATGATGATTCGTCTTACAGAGGGGAGGTGGGAAGGCTTGCAAAATGGTGCCAGAATAACAATCGGAGTCTCAACGTGGACAAGACAAAGGAGACGACTCTGAACTTCAGGAGAATGAAGATCAACCATTCTCCCCTACACATCAATTGTTCTGTCATGGAGAGAGTGGAGAGCACAAAGTTCCTTGGCATGGATGTAAAGGATGACCTATTCTGCACTCACAACACCACCTCATTAGTCAGGAAGGCACAGCAGTGTCTATACTTCCTGAGGTTAAGGAAGGCAAGGCTACCAACCCCCCCCCCCCCCCCCACCCCTATCTTGACCACTCTTTATAGGTGAGCAATTGAGAGTGTTTGGTCTGGCTGCGTCATTGTGTGCTATGGCAGCTGCAAAACATTGGGCCAGAAGTCAATACAAAGGATCATCAAGATGCCCAAGAGGATCACTGAAGTCTCATTTTCCTCTATTAATGACATTTACGGGAGTGTTGCTTCAATAGGGCTCAAATAATTATAGAAAACCCTTTCATCCAGTACACAGTGATCCATTATTATCAAGGAGGTAGGACAAAATAGCATCTTCCTGCAGGCTGTGAGATTGATGAACAGTATCCTGTAACTGAGTAAATCATCCCAAAATATTTATATATATTTTTAAATTATATGTTTATGTATGTATGTGATTATCATGTACTTTGTATTGGGTATGTGAATGCACCATGGCCCAGAGAAATGCCGTTTCGATGCAAGTAGAGATTATAATAAACTTGACCTTGGTAATTCTCTTCCAAAGATGAACTATTAATCAATTCTACATTATCAATTCCTGGATCTGATAACCAGAAACTGCTTCCTCTGGATATTTTGATTACTAGAAATCTGTGCCAGAACGTTTTGCAATGACAATCAGAAAATGCAATACAAGTTAAAAAAAAATTACTTGCCAGTAAATATTGGAAAACCTTTGGATGTCACGGTTGGTGTAGTGGTGAGCGCAACAGTTTTAAAGCACCAGCGATCAAGACTTGGGTTCGAATCCCATGCTATCTGTAAGGATTTTGTACATTCTCTTCGTATCTGCGTGGGTTTTTCTCAAAGCCTTTGGTTTTTTCCCACCGTTTGAAACATTCCAGGGGTGTAGGTTAATTGGGTATAAATTTGGTGGCGCGGACGTGGGCTGAAATGGTATGTTACCATGCTGTATGTCTAAATTTAAAAAAATTAAAACCAGAGAATTTTTATTGTACTTTATCAGCTGTAGAAGATGGAAAGTATCCCAAAAAATGTTCCACATGGGTGGTGTGAATAGCATATCAGTTAGCACATTTCGAATGTTGAAAGACGGGGACAGAGTAGATGTAGAAAAGTTGCTTGCCATGGTGGGAGAATCTCAGACAAAAGGGCACAACTTCAGGATTGCAGGGCGATGCTTAGAATTGTGTTGGAATTTCTTCAGCCAGAGGGTGGTAAATCTATATAATTTGTTGCCACAGGCAGTTATCGGGTGTATAAAAGACAAGAGATAGATAGGTTCTTGATTAGCCTGGGCATCAAAGGTTACGGGGAGAAGGCCAGGCAGTGGGACTGAGTGAGAAAATGGATTAGCTCATGATTAAATGGCGGGGTGGATTTGATGGGCTGAATAGCCTCTTTCTGCTCCCTATGGACTTTATTGCTATTACAACAACAATAACCCAGAATCAAATATGGTGTTGTCTGTAAGGAATTTGTACATTCTCCCTGTGACCACATGGGTTTCCTCCAGGTGCTCTAATTTTTTCTCGCATTCCAAACACAGATGGGTTAGTAGCTAAATTGATCATATGGGTGTAATTGGGCAGTGTGGGCTTGTGGACCGGAAGGGCCTATTAATATGCTGTATCTCTGAACTTAAAAAAAATTAATCTTTAAATTCTTAACTTGTGTGATAAGTGAATGAGAATTAACAGGAAATTACTTCTAATATATTAAAAAATAAGACAAACATATGATGGTTATGAAAACTGAACAATTAAAATTTATTAGAGCCCACTCATTTTTATTTAAATCTTTCAGTTGTATCACCCTTCCTAGTACACATGAACACAGCAGAACTTGATTTGTAACAATAGGCTGATGCATATAGTTTATTCATTTGAATAGAACCCTCCCCTTCATACAAGCATCAAGTCAATGTTCAAGAAAATAATGCAAAACAATAAATGATTCGTTATTGACTATTAGCCTGATCTTTTTCTCCAGTAACATCCTTAGATGCCTTTTTTTTAAAGGATATATAAAGTGCATTATGGAGAAAAAACATACTTTAGCAATAACAACCCACTACAAAATGAAAATAATTGCAACACTACAGATGAGATTTTTTTTTAGTGAATGCATTATAACTAATAATACAACGACATCGTTTTTACCTCTATACAGTAGAAGTCCAAAAATGTAGATGCCAGAAATCCAGAGCACCCTAGAATCTGCACTCTCAAACTTTTTAACTTTAGCAGGCTATTGTGTACGTGCGTGCATGCATAAGTGCCACAGATGCACAGCGGCATTTTAATTTTTCTTTAAACTGTTTGTTTTGATCAATGAAGCATACTGAATTTGCTGATGAATAAACTCTCAAAATTTACTTGTTCATCTCTTCTTTATTCCTCCTTAAATTTGAATTTTAAAAGTACTGCCCGAGAATCCGGACCGACCCAATCCCCGAGCTGTCTGGATTTTTGAACTTCTACTGCATTACAAAGTTATCTTGGAAGTTGAAGCATCTGGCAAAACGCCAACTAGAAAAAGGTATTGTAATCATTGCACAATCTATTTGCACACTTGAATTAATGCTAACCAAACGAAGCAATTATTTGGAATATCACTGATAAAATAAGATGTAGTGAGATTATGCTTTGATTTCTGCTTAATTGATTTTAATGTCCTTAAAATTGTGCATTTATCTCCAACAACAGAAGAAAAATTTCTACCTTGGCATCAAAATAATTGTCGCCTGACCTATTCTCTGCATTGAAGCTTTTCAAAAAAATAAGGGGTTTTAACATTCATCTTTAATGACTGTAATTGAAAGTGACCCATGTACAGTAAATCCCCCGTTATCTGGCACCTATGGAGAATGGAACATACTGGGTACGTGAATTTTCTGGTTGTTTGAGACTGTGTGTGGGATGATTAGCAAACTCACCGACGGGATGGAACCAATTTTAAACTTTTGGATTTATTACCATTTATTTTCTGCCTTATTTTTTGCCAGTTGCTTGAATTCCAGATAACAGGGATTTTACTGTATTAAGAACTAAATATTAGATTTAAAGAAACTCAAATGATAGTTGACCATAGTTTCAGAGATTTATTGGAGACCTTGTTTAGAAAAAGGGTAGTTACCTCATTATACAACAGTCACAAGTAGAGAAATATTGCACGGACATCTATATTCATGGATAGTTTCTTAAATATTTTGTTCTTATATTAATAATGTAAAATGAATGACCTTCTGTGTGGTAAATATTTTGGAAACTTAAAATTTACTGAGTATGAATCAATGTATAGTTTTCATCATTGCAAGGTACACAAATTATGTACCTGAATGAAAACCCCAGTGATGTAAATGACGTAAAAAAACCAAAAATGCCATAAATATCCAGAAACTCAGGCAGCAAACAACAGAGGTGCAGTGAATGTTACTGTAAATGAGCTTTAATTAGAACTGAAGGAGCTAAAAAAATACATTGAGAATGGAGACCAGAAGTATGAGAATGGGTAGATATGATGGTTGGTGATCATATTGAATGTCAGAGATTAAAAGGCAAAAAACGTTTCCAGCTCTGATGAAAGGTCATTCATATATAAAGATCAATTGCATTAACAGATCTTAATTGACTGAAATAATTCCAACATTCTTTGTTTTTTTTCCCCCATACATATCACTTCCACAGTATTTTTGATAATATACAATACAAATGTATCTTTTCAGACTAAGAAAAACTTCTCTAGGCACAAATCAAATGCCATCTGCAAATTTGCTGATGCCACCATGGTCATCAGCAGAATCACGAATGGCGATGAGGAAGCGTACAGAAGTAAGATAGATCATCTAGTTGAGTGGTGTAACAATAATTTTGCACTCACTGTTAGCAAAACTAAGGAACTGATTGTGGTCTTCAGGAGAGGGACATCCGGAGAAAACGAACCAATCCTCTTTGAAAGATCAGTGGTGTAAAGAGTTAAGAACTACAAATTCCTGGGTGTCAACATCTCTGAAGATCAGTCCTGGGGCTCCATGTCAATGCAATCACGAAGAAGGCTCACCGGTGGCTATACTTTGAGAGGAGTTTAAGGAGATTTGGTATGTCATCAAATACTCTTACAATTTAAAAAAATATATATACATACAGTACAACTCCAATTATCCAAAATGGTCAGGACCAGGCCCATTTTGGATAAATGGGTTTTTTGGAGTACTGGCCATTTTTTAAAAACAGCCTAGTAGCAACAGTAAATGTGTTTAAACAACAAACAAGGGAAGCGCTTTTTAAGCATTAAAATAAGCATTAAGCATTTAATTCTCACCAAAAAAAAATGGCCACCACTGATCACCAACACCTCCCCACCGAGGTCTGCTGCTGTCGGCGCCAGGTGCCTGAGGTCCGTTGCTGCTGACGCCAGGAGCCCAAGGTCTACTGCTGCAGGCACTGGGAGCCCGAGGTCCCTAGACAGTTTGGTACTGAAAAAATTTTAGATAATTGAGGATTTTGGAGAATCCAATTTTGGATAATCGGAGTTGTACTGTGCATATACATGTATATTTTCTTACAGTAACATTTTGGCCCATGAGTTGGTACTGCCCTATTTGCATCCAATTAACCTACACCCCCAGTAGGTTTTGAACAGTGGGAGAAAACTGGAGCCTTTGGAGAAAACCTACGCAGACAAGGGGAGAATATACATACTCCTCATAGACAGAGAGGGATTCAAACCCAATCCCGATCACTGGTGCTGTAGAGGTGTTGCACTAATTGTTACACCAGCTGTGCCGCCCAACAGGTGTACCATGGAGAGCATTCTGATTAGTTGATTCACTGTTGGGTATGGAGGTGCCAATTCAGACGACAGAAAAAAACTTCAGAGTTGTGAAATCAGCCAGTGCCAACATGGGCATCAATCTTTATTCCATTGTGGACATCTATAAGAGGTGGTGTCTTAAGGAAGCAGACTTTATCCTTAAGGACCCTCACCACCTAGGCCATGCCCTCTTTACAGTGCTACCATTAGGAAGGAGGTACAGGACCCTGAAGACACTCAACGGCACAAAAAACAGCTTCTTCCCCTGCCATCAGATTTCTGAATGGACAATGACCCACAGACAACTACCTCCCTTTCTCTTCTTTTTGCACTTTTTTTTAATATATGGAATTATTAACACCTTCAGTATTGGCACCTGTAAAAGTGCTGTATCACCATGATTTTCATGTCATGGTCATGACAATAAATTCTAATTCAATTCAGAGTTTACTTTTAAATCTTATTTCTTGACATCTTTGTAAAGTTAATGGCTTTAGTGCAATAGTGACAAAGCCAGTAACCTTTTTTTTGATTACTGAAGTCCTCAAATGCTCATAACCTGAAGAATGAATAATTGAAATTACATTTGTGTATTTCTGAAAAAAAAGTTACATAAAATGGAATTACTTTAAACAACATACATAAAATGTGATTGTGATTTATTCAAATATAATATTTGATAAGTAAATCTATTTAAAGACATTCAAAAATCATGGATTTAAATGATTCTTCTTTGCAAAACCCACAGTTGTAAAGAGCTCATAGCACTGAACAACAAAAAATGATCTTCCTGAACACTTTTGGGAGTATTTTATGGAGTTTGTACTGCGGATCATGAAAATCACCTTCAAATTTTCCTACCATGTACCATTTTTTAAATATAACCTACTTTTGTGATTTCCTGACATTTTAAGTCTACTTCAAGCCGACAAAAAATGAAGTGGAAAATTTGTTTTCTGCATTCACACTTGGACTTCTTCCCTGCTGATCCTGGTACACTCAGTGACGAACATGGTGAAAGGTCTCACCAGGACATGGCGACCATAGAAATGTCATATCAGGGCAACTGGAATGTTGGACACTATCACAAGAGGCATCAGGGCTGAATACAATCAAAAACCAGTGGAAAAACATTTTTAGGTCAGTTGACTAACACAATATGTCAGCAATATTATGCAAAATTCAATAAGTTAATTTAATATTTCTCCAACTTTTACATGATACAGCAAATCTGAAATAATCTCTGTGTTTGGCTTGAAGTTGTCTATCATAATCCCCAATTATTTTTTCAGGATTTTGGAAAAAAAAGGTTGTCCAGTACAACTCCGATTATCCGAAATCAGATTCTCCAAAATCCTCATTTATCTGAATTTTCTTTGAAGACAAACTGACCTCACAGGTTGAAAAAAAATCACCCAACCTGAAATTAGAGCAACGATTGTCCTCGTTTCAGGTAACTCCCTACCCCATCTCTTTCCATTTCTTCTTTACCTTCCTCTACTGACTTTTCTAACTCTCCCTCTCAAACCTGCATGTCACTGTCTCTCTGATGCAAGTGGTCGGAAGAATTCTTTGTTCCAGCGACATCAAGGAGAGTGGCCTCCTGGCAGCAGCAGGAACGTCGGGCTCCCGGGTAGGAGTGGGGCATTCGAGCTCCCAGGCAGGACTGGGGTCTGGTGGGGAGGTTTTAATGGTCAGTGGCAGCCAGCATTTTTTTCTGAGATTTAAACATTATTTTAATACTTAAAAAGCCTTCCCTTGTTGTTTGTGTTTGTTTAAACAGTGTTACAAGTGATTTGTTGCTGCTACTGGGCTGTTTTTAAAGAAATGACCAGTTCTCTGATAAAACCATTTATCCGACATAGGCCCAGTCCCAACCATTTTGGATAATCAGAGTTGCACTGTACTAATTATTATAATGCACAGAAGTTGCATCCTCTATATACATAGAATTTTTTTCCAGGCACCAATCTAAATTACCTTCTAAACTGAACTGTTTTGGAAGTAATAAAAATTCAAAATTAATACAACATTAAATCCGCATAATTTAACACAAATACAATCCAGAAATCACCCATAAAAAAGATTCATCTTATCAAACTTTCTTGTCAATTATGCTGCGATCAGAACTTTCCTGTTATATAAGCATTAAAGAGGATCACATGTTCAAAATATTAAGCTATAGCTTCTGATAAGCCGAAATTCTCATGCATTCTTTCAAGAATCATATAATTACTTCAGACATACTTGATTAATCAAGAATTTGAAGTATAGTCAAAATGTATTTTTTGACTCAATTAAGTTAACTACTTCCCTTCTGAAGTGTGACCCAATTTCTCGCAGGCTTTATTAACCAACTATCCTTTAAAAAACTCAAAACACAGCCATTTGGATGCTATTCCCAAAGTATCCCAGATTTCTACACAGATTAGTTGGCAAATGACACTCTGAATCTTGATGCCACTGTACAGATTTCTTTTTCTAATGGAGGTAATATACAAATTTGAGTAAGATTGCATTCATTGTTCAAAAATTATGAAGCTTTCGAAGGCTGGATGAACATTTTCAGTTGAATTATATTTGCAATTAAATGAAGATCTGCTCATCCAGAACACGTTAACCATGATAACTTCAAAATGACTCAAAGAGCTTTCTGTCGATTTTTAAAAAGAAATTCAATTTTATTTAATGGAGTGATTCAAAAGTTCTCAAATTACAGAAAAACCCATGTTGTTCAGAATTCAAGCAAAAAATAATAGGTAAAAAAATATATACAAGTTTAAAATTGTATAGATAAATGTGCTCTGAACTAACACATAAGATGTGAGCAAATATGCCGCTAGCAGTGTGCTCTGGTCATGCTTTGCTCGTAGCAACTGTTTGAATAAAGTTGTGTGAAACACCAATGGCATCACCCTGGATGAAGAGCTGCTTGATGCTGCTCACTGTTGGGGTGACTTTATGAAAGTTTTTCATTATTCCTGCTTAGTGAAAGTTGTCTCAGTCAGAGGCTTTATCTGTAAACTGGAGGGGGGTGGGATGGTTGGGAGTGGAGGTTAATTATCTACTATGTTATTGTGAACCTTTTGGGCTGCTCTGTGGAGGGGGAGGAGCCTGCAGATGCAGTGACAGTTAAATGTGACTGAAAATAACGTAAAATGCTTTAAGATTTATATATTCATGCAAGTGAAGTTTGTTCAGTGTAAGTACAGTAGAGTATTTTTGTCTTTCAAACTGTTTACTCTGAATGCAGGACTATTAATTAGACACTGTAAGTGTAAGTCTCAAGTAACCGGGAATAACACTTATCAGGCATCTACCAATCCCCATAGGTGCCAGATCCCAGGGGTTTTACAGTACTATCAACTCTCCTTTCCTGTGCCTTTCTCTTGTATACACATTTTATGACACAAATAAATAAAGGTCAGTTTAAAAAAAGGATTTTATAGAGATATTCAGAGGATAGACTATGGAATTCTTAAATACACAACTTCAAAATGTTTTCATTCTTTAACTGTAATTCACCATATGAAACAAATGTAATGGGCTTTAATGTGAAAGGAGAAAATTTACCTGTGCGAATAGATATTAGGCTGGATTTCCTTTTAGAAGCCTGAGCTTTCCAAAACTTGATTACAGTAACAATCAATGCCATTTCAAAGAAAAATGAGATTTGATGTCTTAGGTAAAATTCATGCATCCCTTGCATCTGTGTAGATCGCCAACATGGAGGAACATAATTAATTTAATGATAAAGACAGATTGCTGTTGAAGTGGATGCAAAAAATCCTGAGATGAAAAATAATGGTAAGGTGCCATCTTAAAGAGATGAATGATTCTTCCTCTTCAAGAGTGATGCAAGTGGAACAATATTATGCCTAAATTTAGAAACGGCAGTTAATTAATTAAGGTGAGAGATATAAAAACTAATACAGATCATAGCTGTTGAAGCTGAGCTAGCCTCTTTTGGAATGTGATGAGATGTCATGCAAGTTCCTCCGATCAGCAACTTGATAAGACCACATTAAACAAATTACTTTGTCAATGCCCTTTTTGACTAACCTAAGTATCCAAATCTGAAGAAACGTTCCCGCCAATAACTTCTCCATTGGTTAATGAATCAGTGCAAAGCATTACTTCATGGCCAACATCTGTTGGGACCATTCTCTCTTCTCTCTCCGATTCATTCTTCTATCTCTATCACTTACTTACTCAGTCATTCATTTACTCTCAGCATATTCTTAAGCACATGCAGGAGATGTGACACTTGTCCTTTGATTTATTCCTTTCTGACCATTCAAAATGCGAACACTCCTTCCTGATGCAGCAGCAATTCATTGCATTTCTTCCAGTTTAGTGCACTACGGATTGGGTATCTGCATTTTGGCACACCTCTCTTCATTCTGCAAGATTGTCACTTTAATTCTTCATCAAACCCACACATCTTGTGCCTTTTACATTCAGTTTCAATGGGACAGTTCAAGCTTAAGGAATGAAGCTCATTTTTGGACTGGTAACACTGTAGCCCTTAGGCTTCAAAATGGCCATTTCTGATGCAACCTCATCAACCTGTAAATTTAACTCCATTTCTAATGTTTTCATAGACACTATTTGAACTGCAGAGTCCTTCTAGTAGTCACATTTATTCTAGATTTCCAGCAACTGCCATACTCCATATCTCATAGTTCCAGCTTTAATTTCCCTCCATTTCTCTGCAATTAATGACTTTCAACACACCCTCTGAGCCTGCACCACTTCCATCACTTGAATGTCTCTTTTGGTGTCCACTCCATCGCAGACAGTCCCATACTTGCTTTTAGCCTGCTCCCTCCCTGAAATACAGAATGTACAAGTTTCCAAACTTTTCTCACTTCTGATAAGAAGTCATAGACTTCAAACATTAATGGTTTTGCTCTCCACATAGATGAACTGCTATGTATTTCAATCATGGTCCATTTTGCTATTTGGGAAATGATTCCTGCATAAAATTACTTAAACTTTATGTCCTAGGCTTGGTGAAAAGGACATAGTAGATTTTGATAAAATAAATCAATCTAAAATGCCAAGGACAATAGAAAATGACAAAAATTTAGTAGAAAAGAATTACATTTAAATTTATCCAGATATTCAAACTTTGATAAAGTTTTCTCTGTACAGAAGCAGCATGGTGACATTACTTTTTAACAGTTAAGTCTCCAGATGCAGGGGATATAGTGTACTACGCAAAGTGCTGGACAAACTCAGCAGGTCACAGATCATCCATAGGAAGTAAAGGATATCCAATGTTATGGGCTGGACCCCAGCATCAAGGTAGGAGCAAAAAGCAAGCAGGTGTCTGAAGAAAAGAGTAAGGGGAGAAGGGGTGCACAGGCTAAGAGGTCATAGGTGGATATTAGTGGGAAGGCAGAAGAGAAAAAAATTGAGGATGGGGGTGCAGGGTTGTGGGTCCCAAACTGGCAGGCCAGAAACCTGCTGGAAACTTCTAGGGGTTTCCCCTCCCCATCCTATCACTTTTCAGCTTTTTTCTCTTCTCCCCTCACTGATATCCACCTATGACCTCTTACCTTTCAGCCTGTGCTGCTCATTCCTCTCCTCCTCACCTCCCCCCCACCCCCTCCACCACCACCACCCTTTTTTTCAGGCACCTGCCTGCTTTTTGCTCATACCTTAATGATGGAGTCAGGCTCAAAAGTTTAGATATCCTTTACTTTTATAGATGCTGCCTGACCTACATTACAATGAAATTACTTATGGCACCAAAATCAGTTGGTGGGGTACTTAAACTTTTTTTTAAATCTGGAAAACAGGAATAGAGATCTGCCAGAGAAAAGGAAACCAGAATGTACAACAGAGCTTGTGACTTTTATAAAGATTGTCCTATCAGTAAAGGCCAATCCCCTTAAGCCTCTGAATAGAAATCTTTCAAATTCTTTAGTCCTTTACATGCATCTGACTCTCTTTAATATCAATTATGTTTCAAGTTAACTAGTTTTCATATTTTATTGGCAAGTTAACATTTTCAACATTAATCAGGCTCCAACTTGAAAACAGTGAGCTGCTGGTCTCCTATGCTCCAGTTCCTTTTTTAGAATACTTCAACTCCTATACACAAGGAGCATCACGAAAAATAAGATCTCTAAAAAAGTTTTAACATCCTCAAATCAATGCACCACTGACTTTTCATATAGTTATACTGTTCTTGGTCGACAAATGCACAAGACCGATTTTAACATCTGAACATTAAGTAATGATTATATGGGATCCACTGGACATCATAGAGCTTGTAATTTTCTCCAAACCATGAACATTGAAAGGTTCCCTATCATGAGTGTTAAAATCTAAAGACTCAATAAACGAATAAAAGCAGTAGTTTAAAAAAATATACAACCTCTGTTGCTTTGTGGGAATTTCTCAATCCTTATAGACAAAAAAATTGTATTGATGATATGCTTTATAGTATTAGATTCTTTTCTGCAAGGGAAGGAGCTGTATGCAAAAAGGCTGCTATAGAATTTCATGACTTGAAAAGTCATTTATTCAGACAGTATAATGATCTGTAATTTTAATACATTTTCATACATTTTCAATGTACAAAAAGCTATTATGATAGATATCAGCAACTTAAATTCAAATTACATGAAATATGAGAAAATTCTTTTGAAGTACAGCAGTATATTTTGCAAATTCATTTTTGGCAGAGGTCAGTTTGTGTAAAATATGCTGCAAAACTGAATTTAGTTTTGATTTCTATCTCTTAAAAGATGTGAGTATGAAGCTGGTGGTTTACCCTTTTTGGCCACTTACTCAGCTACTGTGTTAATGGCCACAATGTCACAGATGCTGACAAGTATCACCCATACTTACAAATATTCACAAATCCCAATCGACCATGACATCATAGAAAGCAAGTGGGCTGTTAGTGGAACATTCATTCCATCTAAATCTCCAGCAGAGCATATTGCTTATGGACAACATTTCTGTACAATACTATTATGAACTCTTCTAATGGCCAAAAACATCTCAAGAAATGGCAAATGAACTTCAAGAAGTTTTCTTTTAAACCGCATATGCAAGCTGCTTTGTTGAACAATTATTGCGCAAAAAACTTTACTTAATGCTGATCACAAAACAGTGACTGATTCACAAGATTGCAGAACTTGGAATCAACTTTAAAATTCAGTTCACAAATTCAAAGCACCGACTGAATGATTTAGTGTTGAGGCAGTGATTCCAGATATCCTTTAATCCAAATAGGACCACACTCTGGAAAAGCAGGAATCAGTCACAAAAATAAAATTTAAAATATGGATGAACTGTCAACCATCATTGAAAATATAAAATAAAAAATACATACAATTGTTATTTTCTTCTTAGCTCAGCCACTGAATGATGTTACCAGCTTGTTTAAATGTAGAAATGAGGCAAGTAATAAGCTTGTGGATTCTTTGTGAAGAAAACTGACATCAAATGCTAAACAATTTGTGTCTAAGGAGAAGTAAACGATTGTCGCTAATGCTTCCACAATCATTCTTGTCTGAATGTACAGGACATTTGTTGCAGTCAATCTGTGGGCTTGTCTGAACCACATCATTAATCCTTCTCTAGGGTTTCACTTCCTCGCAATCTTGATCAGTAGAGAACTCCATGTCAGAAAGTCCAACTTCAACAGCCAGAATCAGCGAGGTGTCTGAATCACTGCTCACAATTGGTCCTTCGTCATCTTAAAGAGAAGAGAAAGAGAAGAATAATATGCATTTAATCAACCCATGACAATAATAAAATTAAACAGAAGCTTTATGTAACTAATCATTCATCCTTTCTATTTGAATGTATTTGGAAATCTTGCACAATAAATTTGTGCTTTAATTTGTAATGGAACTTTACCTTTCCAATCAACAATAAAAAAAACACATTAGCAGAGGCTTTGATTATTAAACCAATCTATAATTTTAGAAGATTGGAAATCTTCAACTGAATGAGATGCAATTATCCAAATAACATTGGACAACAAAAATTTTGTTTCCTCTATACTTTTATGTGTATTTTATGGATTTTAGGCTGCTGGTCATGAAAATTGCCATTAAATTTTCCTATCATGTATCTTTTTTTTAGCTGTAACATATTTTTGTGATTTTTAAAAATATATATTTTTCCCATACATGTAATTGATAAACTTTCAAATAAACAAATATTGACTGAATTTAAAATTACAATGATTACATGGTGGTTTTATCCCACTCTCTCCTCCCACTCAGAAATTATACCAGGAGAAAAAAATATAAGTGTAATATATAGTTATATAAAAGAAAGAAAAATCGTTTCCTGGATTGCATGAAGGGTCAGTTCGCACACTGAGATCCTACTGTGTTTGTACAGCCATTTTAGGGAAGAAGATTAACACAGGTCTCAATAGGCCGGAAGTACATTTTACATATTTACCCCTAAACTTTGCATATTCGGACTCCAAATTTGTAAAAAGGCAGGATATTTATTTCTTAAATTATATGTAATTTTCTCCAAAGGAATACAACTTTGAATTTCTGCATTCCATCTCTTCATACCTAAATATGTGTCTGATTTCCAAGTCACTGCATTTAATTAACCTATGACAGTAATAAAATTAAACAGAAGCTTTAAGTAACTAATCATTCGTTCTTTCTATTCTAAAATTATATAAGATTTCCATTGCTAATGCCATTTTAATAAATTTGACGGCAAAATTATCATTTTAATTTCGGTCTTGTTCCTTCTATAATTCCCAATAAAAATAGGTCTGGATTTTGCAGAACTATGTAGCAGTAATTTGTTCTAATACATTTCCTAAATCCACCCAAAAAGACCTTATTTTAGAACGTGACCAAGTAGAATGTAAAAAGATTCCTATCTCTTCACGTCTAAAACATTTATCTGATAAATCTGATTTAATTCAATTTTTGCGACATTAAATATAATTGATGTAGATGATTGTATTGAACTAATCTAAATCTTACATTTATAGTATTTGTCATACAATCTCAACAAAGATCTGACCATCTTTTCTCATCAATTGTAATATTTAGATCTGCCTCCCATTTCTGACTAGATTTATGGACTCCCTGTTTAATAGTGTGTGTTTGTAATAAAAGGTACATTACAGGGATAAATTTCTTGGTATCACCTCTCCTGATAAGAATTTCCAAATCACTACAAGCCAGTAAAAAACAATGTTGGACTTCACTTTCCCAGCGATATTATCTCAATTGAAGAAAGCAAAAAAAGTGCATTCTGGGTTATTCCATAGTTATTCCTTAATTGTTAAAATGACATCAATTGACTTTGCTCATAACAATATTCTATATTTTTAATGCCATTATGAAACCAAATATTTAAAATTGGTTATCTTTAATAAAAGGTATAAGATTATTTTGAATCATAAGTGTCCTAGGTGATAATTGCCCTTTTGTTCCAATTTTGTTATTTATCTTAATCCAAATAATAATCAAGTGTTTCAACAAAGGTGCTTCTTAATTTTGAATCCCATGTGCATATAAATTCCTCTGCTATTTTCTCTCCTATATTTTCCAACTCTATTTTGACCCATGCCAGTTTTCCTGATCCCTCAAAAAAAGAAGCAAGAAATCTCATTTGGAGCCACTTGATAATAATTCTTAAAGTTAGGAAGCTGTAAATCTCCCAATTCATATTTCCACATTAATCTTTCTACAGAAACTCTTAACATTTTACCATTCCAAAGAAATTTCCTTATATGTTTATTTAATTTTTGAAAAAGACTTTTATGGTAATAGTATTGATAAGGTTTGAAAAAGATATTGTATTCATGGAAAAAATATTCATCTTAATACAATTAACCCTTCCTACTAACGTTATTGGCAGGGTGGTCCATTTTTAAAAAAAACCCTTTTCAACATTTTAAGCAATGGTAAGTAATTTAGTTTATAGAAAGTGTTTAAATTATTATCTATCCAGATCCCTAAATATTTAATTGCCTCTTTTGACCATTTGAGTATTGAGTATTTCTTCGACAAAGGCAATAATTTCCTTGTGTAAGGGACATAATTTCACTTTTGTCCCAATTTATTTTATAACCTGACATCTTACTATATTCTTCCAGATTTAGATTTAGTTTCTGTAAAAAAGTTTCAGGTTCTGTCCAATATATTAAAATATTATCTGCAAATAAACTAAGTTTATACTCTTCTTGTCGAACCTTAAACCCCTTAATTTCTAAATCACCCTTAATTACCTCTGCTAGTAGCTCTATAGCTAAAATAAACAGAGCTGGGGATAAGGGATAGCCTTGTTTGCTAGAGCTCGCCAACTGAAATGGAGTGGGCTCTTGTCCATTTGTTTCTACTTTCACTTTAGGGTTATTATATAGTGCCTTGATCCAGTTTATAAAAGTTTGACCAAATCCAAATTCGACTAGCACTTTAAACAAGAAGTCCCACTCCAATCTATCAAATGCTTTTTGCTGCATCTAAGGCCACTGCTGCACTCAAATCTTTCCTTTTTTCTGCTAAATGTATAATACTGCTTAACCTAGCCACAATGTCCACTGATTGCTTCACTTTTCACAAATTCTGTCTGATCCATGTTTATCAATTTGGGCCATAATTTAATAACTCTATTCACCAATATTTTGGCAAGAATTTTGTAATCTCCATTTAATAATGAGATAGGTCTACACAATGAAGGTTTTAAAAGATCTTTATCATTTTTTTGGTGTCACAATAATTATTGCTGTTGAAAATGAGTCTGGAAGAGTATGAGTCATTGATGCTTGATCTAACATTTCCATAAAAAATAGGAATCGATACGTCTTTAAATTCTTTATAAAATTCAGGTGGGAAACCATCTTCCGTCAGGGATTTATTACTTTGTAAAAAAACATATTGCTTCCTTTCCCTCTAATTGTGTAACATGTGCACTCAATTCTGTTTGTTCTTCCAAATTTAATTTAGGTAAATTTATTCTAGATAAATATCTATTTTATTATCATCTTTTAAGGACTCTGAGCTATATAGAGGATTTGGAAAGGCTAAGACTACTACAGGAGCATTTTGGCAACAAGCATAAAATTGCTACAGCTTATATGGAGAAGGCTCTTTCATTGTCGTCAATAAAACTGGATGACACAAAGGCTCTATAGGCATATGCCCTCTATCTAAGAGGATGTTGTAATGCCACTGAAGGTATTAACTATGAGTGCCGATGGGTCCTTGTGTCCTTGTCAACCCATTTGCAGATAGAAGGATACATCAAAAAAAAATCCATGTTATCCAATAAGGTAATTTCAAGCAACATGGCATTGAAAATGGCACAGTTCTTCATTGTTCAAGCGGATGCAGAGCAAAGGAGGGAATTGGATAACCAAGCAAAAGAAATGCCCCCCCCCCCCAACTCACATTCCACCTTAAGCAATCCCTATGCTAAAAGTGCTCTGTGGTTGTTAAAGAATTGCTTAAGGTTGTATGTGAATGGGAAGGGAAGGTTGAGAATCACTGCTCTAGACCCAATTGTTACTGAAATATTTTGCTTGAGAAAAATTGTAATTGGCCCATTTCCTTTGGAGTTATGAAACCGTGCACCTAACGAGTCACTTAGGTATGATTAAAACAGTGGTTTTCATACCTTTTTCTTCTCACTCACATACCACATTAAGCAATCCCTTACTAATCTCCAAGTACTTATGGCATAGGGAATACTTAAGGTGGAATGTTATTAGGGGGGGCAGTTTGAAAACCACTGAGACATGCCTAATAATATGTTAGTCATCATAAGGAAGTTGCCCTACCGGCTGAGGGATATATGGAGAACTGTGGCTTGCAAGTTCCAAACAAAACACAAAGAGTCTAACAGCCTGAATGCACATGAGATTGTCCGATCACAGAAGCTAAGTAGGCTCAGGCCTGGTCAGTACTTGGAGGGGAGATTTCCTAACTAGACCCATTCAAGAACTTCAAAATTATGGATTTGTATACTATTTGCGAGAGCTGATTGATGCACCAGAACCTATAATGAGCTATCTTTGTGAGCAGTATAGAGTTTATGATGTTCCTATAGGAACTGCTAAGATTAAATTGATGATTAAAAAGGTGACAAAAGAAACTTGACGCCATCAGATCTAAATAGAAGGATACATCAAAAAAAAAATCCATGTTATCCAATAAGGTCATTTCAAGCAACATGGCATTGAAAATGGCACAGTTCTTCATTGTTCAAGTGGATGCAGAGCAAAGGAGGGAATTGGATAACCAAGCAAAAGAAATAACTACAAATAAATGCAGTGGAATCACGCAATGCTGAAATTTCTGAGATGTACAGGCATCTTGAGCAGAAAGATAACAAACTGAAGACTAAAAAGAAAGAACTTTTGGAGATGAAGAGTAAGAGAAGACAAATAGAACAAAAAAATCAGCACAAAGAATGACAGTCTCACGCTTATGGAAATGGATATCAGAAATCTTCAAGAAGAGGAACAAAAAGATAATGCGAAGATAGAGGCAATCTATATCCAGAAAGCCATGCTAATTTCAGAAGTAACACAGTTTATCAGGACCCGCATGAGGCTGAATATAGATAAAGTTGTCTTTGTTCTTGAGAACACATTGTTCTTATCAGAAGAATCAACTGGAATCAGAATTTAAATAATCTACAGCAGACCAAAAATTCAAAGAACTGTTGGATTACAGAGGGCTTGGAATTAGTATTCTGGAAATGATCCATAGATAGCAGACTTCATCAAAATTGTCAATGCTACAGAAAATGACCCATGAGAACTACTAAAAGTTGTCTAAATTAAAAGGTTGGCTACCCCTGGTTTAGGGTTTATCTGCCTTTATTCACCTTTTCCATTCCTCACCCACTCCCACCCCCTCCCAACCACCTCATTACCCTCTTCAACCTGGTTCTGTCTGCCCGTCAACCCTCTCTGTTTGTTTCCATTTATCACCTACTAGCATTTGACTCGCATCTCCATGAGACTTCTGTGAAATGGCTCTCTTCCCTCTACACACTCAGTTCTCAGGAAGGGTCTCAACCTCAATAATTAACCATTTCTTTGTCTTCACAGATGTTGCTTGATCCTAGTTCTTTTGGCAATTTATTTTTGCTCCAGATTGTAGCCTATGGAGTCCATGTCACTCCAAAAATGTACTGGTTGATGGGTGTTAGATCAATCTGGTGGAGCTGATGGGTACATGAGAGAAAATAGGTACAGAGAATTAAATGGGAAGGTATTAATGGGATTGCTCCCAAGTTAGCATTGACTTGATGGGCTAAATGTCTTTTCGTGTCAAAAGAAAATAAGAAACGTTCACCCAAAATACGTCATGATTACACTTCAGAGGAAATTGCACAGGCTCTCAATGTCTCCACATCAATTTTTTAAATTAGGCTGCAGTTAGCCACAAAAATCAATTTACTTCACTTTGATGAAAAGAAGAGTTGCAATCAGCAGACTATGACAATACTCATGTTTTGAAATTACAGTGAAACCCAGATTTTATGTGCCCTAATTTAACACAAATTCAGATATTTACACAATGAGTCATTGGACCTTTTTTTTGCTCTTTCTGGAACTGAAAAGTTTTTTGGTGAGTTAGATTAAAATAGAACAAACTGCTAGAAAAAAAAGATAAGCTTCATGGATTTGATGCAATCAAGACTAAAAGTTGCACAAGACCTTGGGATATTGGAATCAACACTTTGTGGCTGGAAATTTCAGGAAAAGTTAGGCCATGTCGCTCTGCAAAGTTGAAGAAGAAGTGGGACCAAAAGTCAAATGGCTGTGACAGCCAAAGCTGTCAGCCTCAATGACTCCCTGAACGAGTGGTTCATTCAAGCTCGCTCTGAAGGCTTCCAATTTCCAGTCCTATTCTCAAAGCTCAAGCCAAGAAGTTTGATAAGCAAACCTAGCAATGGATGGCTAGATTGGTTTAAACGCTGTCACAGGATTTCTCAAGTGTAAGTGTCAGGAGAAATTCGCTCAGCCGACATTGCTGCCGCCAACTATGTTCAAGCAAGGAACATGATCACTTTTTAAAAGAAATAATCTGATGATGATTGCTAATATTCTTGAATGTTTTGTTTATTAGAGGTTTACTAAACATTGATTTGTATTTTAATTTCTACTGTAACAACAATTTATTCGCAGAATTCTTTAATTCAAAGGTAATTTACTTGCCAGAAGGTAAACTTGAAAAAAAAATGGATCAAATAGGACAAAAATAGGGTGTTTTAGGATGTTAGGTCAACATTGGGACAGTTTGAATGCTGAGATTTAGCACGACCCCACTTTTTTTGTAATGACATTTTATAGACCCAACGATTGCATTATATCAGGGCCACACTGTATGATCATTGCTATTCAACTTGCAATACATATATATCCAAGAAGACTGATTTTTAAAAAAATATTTTATTTTTGACTTTCATAGACTCACAAAATTCAACAATTAATTCAATCTCTCCAATGTATATGTATATGCCCTCTATCTAAGAGGATGTTGTAATGCCATGGAAGGTATCAACGTTCAGTGGTTTTCAAATCTGTATTTATCCCCTCCCCCTACAGCTGAAAATACAGTCAATGAATTTATACTGATTCAAATGCTAGTGGGGCCAACAACCCCTACAGAAACTGAGTAAAAATAAAATACTAGCAATGATAATGAGAAAGTAACAAAGATGAAAAACTGAAATGAAAGAGTGAGAAAAGACGCTGTCTGCACCATGTCCCGTTTCGTTAGTCACACTAATTTCCCTGCTGGGGACGGATTGTTATAGTATCCCTATTTCGATGGGGGGAGGGGACGAATCTATCTGAGTGCCAATATATTTCAAGTAAGGAAGCTACACTCTAATGTGTCATGCTTCTTCCTTAGATTGTACATGGTTTTCCCCAGGGGAATGCAACTCTGCATTTTCATATTCCAATGCGTGGTATTTAGTTAGGAGTCGGACTTCCACAAAACCGCTATACACTTCCTGGCTACTGCCAAGGCAACCTTAACAAATGAAATTTGGTATTTGGCCAGTCTAAACTGCACTTCCCCAATATCTACCAGAAGGTACAACTCTGGATCCTGTGGAAAATCCACTTTTGTAATTTGTTTCAGAAGGTCTCCCAGATCTTCCCAGAAGGATTTCACCTTTGTACAAAGCAAGGAGGAGTGGACAAAATTTCCAACCTCCATACCATAGTTAAAGCACATTTCTGAAATTTCAGGCTTTGATTTATGTAATTTTTGTGCTGTGAGGAACTGCTGATGCAAGAAATTGTACTGCACCAACCTGTATCTGGCATTGAGGACTGAGTTTACAGTGATAAATAATTCAAAATAAATAGGACAAATGAGTACAAAACTCATGTCATTAAGCATAGGGCATGCCTAGTACCCTTAAATGTGTACCACAGTGGAGCTCATACAAGAAGTCAAGTGGACTGCAGATCCTGAGGAATGGAGAGGGTTAGCGAGTATAGAGGAATAAGAGAAAAATGGTAACATAACATAACATAACAATTACAGCACGGAAACAGGCCATTAGGCCCTTCTAGTCCGCACCGAACCAAACACTCCTCTCTAGTCTCACCTACCTGCACAATGACCATAACCCTCCACCTTCTTCTCATCCATATACCTGTCCAGCTTTTTCTTAAATAATAAAATTGACTCTGCCGCCACTATTTCTCCCAGAAGCTCGTTCCACACCGCTACCACTCTCTGAGTAAAGAAGTTCCCCCTCATGTTACCTCTAAACCTCTGCCCCTTAACTCTTAACTTATGTCCTCTTGTTTCAATCTCTCCTAC
Source organism: Narcine bancroftii (assembly GCF_036971445.1). NCBI lineage: Eukaryota > Metazoa > Chordata > Chondrichthyes > Torpediniformes > Narcinidae > Narcine > Narcine bancroftii. The sequence continues at coordinate 143,151,028 of NC_091471.1, read as the reverse complement.
TCTTAATGGAGTCAAGAGGATCACAGAGGAAGTGCATTAGAGAGGATGAAAACGTGAGAGATTGTCAGGAAGAGGCTTGTTGTTGGTAGGGAAATAACTGGAAGGAGACTGGGAGTGAGGGAAGAGGATCCGAGATGGCTGTGAAGATGGATATCAGAGAGTGGATGAGTAAGAAGGGGTTGGGGTGGAGATATGCACATGGGAGAAATATGCACAATGGTTGATGGGAGGGGAAAACACTCAGCAAACCACTTAAAGTAAATACTACAAGAGAGAAGAAGAATATTTTATAGCATCGACCCAGGGAAGATCCAGCACCATTTAGTAATTTCAAACCAGGATTTATTTAAAATGGAGCAGAACCATTTTATATAAAGATGACAAAACATATTTTGCTCGGTGTTTACCATCACTGCATGAGAACGTGCTCTATACAGAATGGGCTAGAATAAAAATTGCAATTTTAAACATTGTGCAATGTGAAGGTTAGAAAATTAACAAGCATTTAAAATTTCAAACAGAACTGCAAAGTAGATGGCAGATAGTTGTGCCTAATGTGGGAACATTTTTTATTAAGGCAAATTATGAATACATTTTAAATTTAAATTTACACAGGCAGCACGGTAACAAGCCATTTTAGCTCATGAGTCCATGCCACTCAGTTTACACCCAATTAACCTACACCCCCGGAAAGTTTCAAATGGTGGGAGAAAACTGAAGCCCTCAGGGAAAACCCACACAGACACAGGGAGAACATAAAAACTCCTTACAGATAGCACAGGATTTGAATCCCGGTACAGATTGGTGGTGCTGTAAAGGCATTGCACTAACCACTATGTCAACCGTACTACCAATTTGTTTTCATGCCTGTGATTTCTTGTCCTTTTGTTAATAATTTTAATGGGAATCCATTACTGTTTTAGTTCCATATTTTATGAAAAGTCACTCGTTAGTCATACATTCCCTGTCCCCTTCTTGTATTAATCTGCATTCAACTGAGTGTCTGTGGGGAAAATCTGAATAATTATTTCTCAATTCCCATGCAAATCATGCTACTTCCAGAATCTACCCCACCTCTCCAACCTTCTGTAAACATCATCATCCAATGACAAATTTTACCAGTCAGCACGGGATCCAACACCCAGAATCCTGTTAACACAAGTGTAAAATGTTGCAGCATGTGTTGTGCACATTTCACATATTTATTATGCATGAAACAAGTACTTTATTTCAAATCTATAATCTTACACAAACGTTACAAAGGATCAAAAAAGTAAAACAAATAAATGGAGCACTCAAACAATGTACATGAATTAAAAAAGCTAAGACAACAAACTCTGGCAACATATACTGAGAAGAGCAACTGAGATAATTACAGTTATACCAAAGAAGGATAAGGATCCGTTAAATGTGGCATCTTATCATCCAATATCATTATTAAATGTGGATTATAAAATTGTTGCAAAAATTTTAACAAATAGATTAGTTAAGTACTTACCTAATTTAATCCACATGGACCAAACAGGATTTGTCAAAAAATGACACTCTGCATTGTTGCAAGGTTAATTAGTTTAATTCATTTAATTGATAAAAAGGAGATTTAAGTGTGGCAGTAACTTTGGATGCAGAAAAAAGCTTTTGATAGATTAGAATGGGATTTTCTGTTTAAACTGTTATAGTTTGGTTTTGGGTTGACATTTATAAATTGGGTTAAAGCTCTTGAGCAAAGATGGTTACTAATGGACACATATCTGCTTCTTTTTCATTAACTAGATCAAGTTGTCAAGGTGGTCCTTTATCACCAGCTTTGTTTACTTTAGCAAGTGTACCCTTAGTACAGCTTATTAGACAAGATCCTAACATTAAAGGTATAAAGGTTAATCAGGAAGAACATGAAATTAATTTATTTGCTGATGAAATTTTGGTTTATTTAACTGATCCCATAAATTCTTTGACCCAATTATATGCAAGGTTGGAAGAATGTAGGAAACTTTCTGGATATAAAAAGGACAAGTTGGCAAACTTTGAAAGGCTGCCTGGTCAAAGGAAGAGATTGGCGGTCTGAAAGGTGACCTGAAAGAAAGAGGATCATCTGATGAACCCTGAAGGGGGCATTTCGTCAGCAAGACTGATTGAGAAGGAATCAGTTGCAGATGTCCTGGAAAAGGAATCTCTCTCTGAAATCCAGCAAGAACCCTCCTGTTAAGAACCAAAGCCTGGTGAACTTTGTTAATGCTAACCTCTGTGCACAGTACAAGAATTGCCAACAATTAGTGAGATTGGACTGTGATCCAAAGAACTTTTCTAATCTTAAATATAGATTACACACACCTCCGCTTAGTATAAGAGGGGGGATGAAGTAGGTGAGGTAGGTTAAGTAAGTAGGTTAAGTAATAAGTTAAAGTTTAATTCTGTTTTCTTGTTCAAATATAATTAAAAACTACTTTTGTTTAAGTAACCGTGTGTTGTGGTGCATATCATTGCTGCTGGTTTTTGGGGTCCTCTGGACTCCGTAACAGTAAGATACAGGTTAGTTACATAGAAACATAGAAGATATGAGCAGGAGTAGGTCATTCGATCCTTTGAGCCTGCTCCGCCATTCAACGAGATCATGGCTGATTTTAAAGTTCAGTACCCCGTCCCTGGCTTCTCTCCGTAACCTTTAATACCCTTATACTGAAGAAATATATCTAATTCCCTCTTAAATATATTTAATGAACCTGCCTCTACTGCCCTCTGTGGCAATGAATTCCACAGATTCACCACCCTCTGGGTAAATAAATTCCTCCTCATCTCGGTCCTAAATAGGCAAATGCCTATTATCCTCAAACCATGGCCCCGGGTTCTGGATTTTCCCATCATTGGAAACATCCCATCTGCATCCATTCTGTCCAGTCCTGCCAGAATTTTATATGTCTCTATGAGATCCCCTCTCAATCTTCTAAACTCCAGGGAGTACAATCCCAATTTGCGCAATCTTTCCTCATAAGTCATTCTTGCCATTCCAGGTATCAGCCTGGTGAATCGCCTCTGCACTCCCTCCATTGCAAGAACATCCTTCCTTAGATAAGGTGACCAAAACTGCACACAATACTCCAGGTGTGGTCTCACCAAGGCCCTGTACAGCTGCAGTAAGGTATCCTTGTTCCTATACTCAAACCCTCTTGATATGAAGGCCAACATACCATTTGCCTTTTTAACCGCCTGCTGTACCTGCATGCTCGCCTTCAGAGACTGGTGTACAAGTACCCCTAGGTCTCTCTGCACTTCCCCATCTCTTAATCTATTGCCATTCAAATAGTAATCTGCCCTCCGGTTTGTATTACCAAAGTGGATAACCTCACATTTATCCACATTGTAGTGCATGTAGTGCATGTACAGTGTCATGTATCTGCCCAGTCCCTCAATTTATCCAAATCACACTGGAGCTTCCTGATCCCCTCTTCCGTGCACACAACCCCTCCTAGCTTAGTGTCATCTGCAAATTTGGAGATATTACATCCAATCTCCTCATCCAGATCATTAATGTAAATTGTGAGCAGCTGGGGTCCCAGTACAGATCCCTGTGGCACCCCACTGGTCACCGCCTGCCACTCAGAAAATGAGCCATTTATCCCAACTCTCTGTCTTCTACCTGCCAGCCAGTTCTCAATCCACATCAATACTTTGCCCCCAATCCCATGAGCCTTGATTTTGGAAGCCAGTCGTTTATGCGGGACCTTATCGAAGGCCTTTTGGAAGTCCAGTTACACCACATCCACTGCCTCTCCCCCATTTATTTTACCTGTCACCATCTCAAAGAATTCCAATAGATTTATCAAGCACCATTTACCTTTTGTAAATCCATGTTGACTCCGTCCGATCCCTTCTCTGCTAGTCATATGCTCCGCTATTACATCTTTAATAATGGATTCCATCATTTTGCCCACTACTGATGTAAGGCTCACCGGCCTATAACCCCCCGCTTTTTCTCTACCCCCCTTTTTAAATAGTGGGGTAACATTAGCTACCCTCCAATCCATGGGTACTGATCCTGAGTCTATCGAGTTCTGGAAAATAATTCTTAAAGCATCTGCTATCTGAATGGCCACTTCCTTAAGTACCCTAGGATGTAGATTATCAGGCCCTTGGGATTTATCTGCCTTCAATCCCATCAATTTCCCAAAGACCATGTCCTTAGAGATACTGATTTCTTTCAGTTCCTCCCTTGCATTAGTCTCTATGTTTCCCAACATCCTTGGAAGGTTATTTGTATCCTCTCTTGTAAAAACAGTTCATATATTTGACTCCACAAACATTAAATAGATGAAATCCTGCCATATCAGATTTATATTTTAGGTGTGGACATGAGATTGGAACTTCTTTGCATTCTACTTGGCAATATCCTAAAGTCAGATAATTTTGGTTGGAAGTAGGTAAATTTTTGGAACAGATTACAGGGGTCAAGTTATTGAGTAATATTAAGGTTATAAAACCTAAATTAAAATTAACTATGCTTCATATTGAATTTGTGCAAATTGCTTTAGCAGTTTCTAGGAAATGCATAGCAATATCATGGAAGTTAGATATAGATTTAGTTATGGAAAGATGGAATGCAGAACTTCGTAGTTGTATACCATTAGACAAGATAATGTATAGTTTAAGAAATAACTATCACTTTTTTTGGAAAAAATGGTGTTGTAGCGTGTCGTGAGTGAGCGCAGAACAGACACTGAAGCAGCAGGCTATGTGCTCAGGTATCAGAAATAACTGGTTTTATTTGAATCTCGCGCGCAGCCTTTAAGCAAGACTCCGTTCTGCCCCTTATGCACCGGTACTTGTGTCACGATGATGCAAGCGCATATGCGCCCTTCCGGTCAGTATTGGAAGAGATGGTCCCATGACGCCATCCTTGCCGTGTCTGCCCTGCCACCAGCGCATAACAACCGCGGCCATTTCGCCGCTGCAATCATGTGTGTTGGATTACAATTCCCCCAGTCCCCTGGAACTGGCACAGATGGTCTTGTGATGCATCAGGGTGAAGTGTGCTGCTTCAATGGCTGTTCTCTGTGCACTGGTGGTGGACCTGTATCAGCTGGGACAAGTCCAACTAGGTAGGTTTCAATCAGTTCATTGTGAACAGCTCCTCTTTGATTCCAATATCGAGAGTGAATGTGGACGCTTTCCTGCGCAGGACTTTGTAGTCCCTCATAAGGCCGCTGAAGGGAAGTCCTATGTGAGCCTCAGTGTACGAATACATAGTCACAAGTGGTCAAGTCTAGGGCGGGTAGCTGCAGGGCGGTGGACCATGCTGCAATGGCGGTGGTGGTGCAAGCCCTCGAGGAGGGGTGTGGTGTCAGTGTCCTGCTTGGTCAAAGATGGGAGAAACTGGCCAGGGACTGATATGGTCTCGTCACAGATCAGTTCAACAGAGGAAGCGCCAAGGTCATCCTTGGGTGCTATGTGTTTCCCCAGTAGGCGAATTCCCCAAGGTAGTTCGTCCACCCATTTGAGCCTTTCGAGGTGTGCCATCAATGCTGCCTTGAGGTGGCGATGGAACATCTCAATTAGGCTGTTAGCTTGTGTGTGGTAGGCCATGGTACAATGAAGCTGGGTACCCAGGGGTTTTGAGAGCTTTGTCCACAGAGTGAAGGTGATTGGGCACCTCGGTCTGTCGTAACGTCTGCCAGTACACCAAAGTGGAAAACCCAGGTGGAGAGGAAAGCCCTTGCACACATCTCTGTAGAGCGTCCGGGATAGGCATGGCCTCTGGCCAACGAGTGTACCTGTCCACCATTGTGAGCAAGTAGTGCGATCCTCGGGAGACTGGCAAGGATTGACAATGTTGATGTGTATGCGCTGGAACCTGTGAGAAGTAGTGTTGAAGTCTTGTAGCTGGTGTCTGATGTGTCACTGGATCTTGGCTGCCTGGCAGTCTGTACAGCTCTTTGCCCATTCTGTGACCTGCTTACACAGGCCATGACAAACGAATTTCGCTGACAGCAGTTGCACCATTGTGGGGATGGAGGGGTGTAGCAACCCGTGGATCATGTCGAAAACCATCCTCCTCCATTGGGCAGGGATAAGAAGGGGTGGCTGGCCAGTGGAAACGTCGCAGAGGAGCGTTATGCTGTCGACGTCCAGTGGAAGGTCTTGGAGCTGCAAACCCATGATTACCGTTCTGTAGCTGAGTGTCTCTGGGTCGTCCAGCTATGCACAGGCCAGACCATGGCAGTCTATGCCCTGTGACAGGGCATTGACTGGGGATCTGGAGAGTCCGCCTGCAACCATGTTGTGCTTTCTCGACAAGTGTCAGATAGCAGTGGCGAATTCAGAGACATAGGATAAATGTAATGAGGCTGCCTCATTAAACATATTTAAAATTCGGTTAGATAAATTTTTACATGATAGAGGAATTAGGAGATATGGGGAGAAGGCAGGTAGGTGGAGTTAGGTCATAAATTAGATCAGCCATGATTGTATTGAATGGCGGAGCAGGCTCGATGGGCCATACTTCCTATGTCTTTGTTGACAGGCAGACCACGGGTCGGAGGACTTCAAGAAGGTGAAAGTTAGTGGCTTGTGATCGGTGTAGATGGTGAACGGATGCCCTTCTGGAAAGTAAAGGGTGGTGGATGGCCAAGTAGAGGGCAAGAAGCTCTCTATCAATGTGCTGTCCTTCAACTTGGGTGGTCGCAGGTGTCTACTGAAGAAAGCAAGAGATTGCCATGAGTCATTCACAAAGTACTCCAGAACAGCTCCCACGGCGGTGTTGGAAGCATCCACTGTGAGAGCCATTGCTACATCCATACATGGGTGTATCAGCATTGTTGTGTTGGCCAGGGCCTCCTCAGTCTGCTCGAACATGTCGTAAACCACCTCTGTCCATTCAAGCTCCTTCGATAAACTTGACATCAACGTGGAAAACGGGCGCATGATCTTGGCAGCTGCAGGAATGAATCTGTTGTAGAAATTCACCATGCCCACGAATTCCTGAAGTCCCTTCAGTGTTGTCAGTATGGCAAACCGCCGGATGGCCTCGACTTTGGTTGGAAAGGGGTCGCTCCAGCTGGGGCAATTCCGTGGCCTATAAAGTCTATCTCCATGAGAAAAAACTGGCATTTCTGAGGCCAAACTGTGCGAGATGAGTAAAAAGCTGGCAGAGATGCTTCACATGCTCCTCAGGCGTGCTCCTGGCTATCAGGAGATTGTCGAGGTATATGAAGAGGAAAGGCAAGTCTCTTCTGACCACGTCGATGAGGCACTGAAAGGCCTGCACTGCTGTTTTCAACCCAAACGGCATGCATAAGAACTCGAAAAGGCCAAAGGGTTGATGATTGTGGTCTTCTAGATGTCATCTGGGTGTATAGGGATCTGATGGTATCTCTGGATCAGGTCGACTTTGGAGAAAAGTTTCTTCTATGGAGATTTGCCGTGAAATCCTGGATATAGGGAATTGGATAGCAGTCCAGTGTAATTGGACAGGCACCAAGTGGAGTGGTGAGGCCCATGGGCAATTGAACTTACGAACAATGCCCAGTTCCTCCATGTGCCTAAACTCTGCCTTAGTAAGAGTGGTGCCAGGCATCAGACACATGAATGCAATGGTGGGCCAGTGGTAGAAATGTGGTGTTGGACACCGTGTTTGGGCATGGCTGCCATGAACTGTGGGCAAAGAATGGAGGGATAGTCCACCAGGAGGCTACTGTACTGGCTGTCTTTGGATTTCACAGAAGCGAGCTTGGTGGACGGTTCGTTGGACTTGCCGAGGGGCACTGTGTGGAAAGTCTCTCTGTGGACTAGCCATCTGCCCCAGAGGTCGATGAACAGAATGTGCCTGTAGGAAATCCGTGCCAAGCAGGTGTTTGTCCACCGAAGTGGGCTTGAAGGAGTATTTGGTGTTGATGGCGACTCAAAGGGCAGGTCCCTGGGACTTTGTGTGTTTCAAGCACTGTAAGGGGAATGACGCTTATCTCCATCCCTGTGTCTACGAGGAAGCTGCAGCCTGAAATGCTGTCCCAGGCATGGATAAGGCTATTTTGTCGACCATCCGCCGCAGCCATTAATGGCTGCTGGCCACTTCATTTTTCGGGAACGAACATGGCTGGCGGCACCTGCAGGTGGATGCCTCCCAACATTGATGATAGGAAGACCATTTAGGATCGGACCTCTCTGCTTTCTGGTGGGACATGGCCTGCTCATGTGGTGGACTGGACTTGGGCGTTATCGTCGGTGGTGGCTGCGAGACATGTGTGAGAGATGATGTTATATTTGATATTGTATATGTTATATTATGTTTTATAGGAGATAAATTGTGGCAGGCTTTTGAGTTTAGGTCACATATAGATATAAACACCAAAACAGATCTTCATTCAAATGAGAGAGAGAGAGAGAGATCATCTGGAAAACCCTGATGGGGCAAGTTCCTTCTGCAAGACACTGAAGTGGCTGATCATAAGGAATCAGTTGTGGGTCTTCAATGAGCAACAAGTCTCTCTGAAAACTGACAAGAACCTTCCTGAGTGATGACCATTTACCTTTCAAGCACCAAATGTTAAATTCTGTGCACAGTTTAAAAATTGCCAGATACCGGTGAACTTGGAGGAGTGAGAAGTGAGATTGGACTGTGAATCAAATAATTTTTTTTAACTTGTATACTTTTTTTGAACTTATTATGTGTATATAAAAGCACAAGTGTATGTACTTAGAATTAGAAGGGGGTTAAGTTAGGTTAAGTTAATAGTAATAAATTAAAGTTTAATCCTGTTTTCAATAAGTTTCCAATTGTCTTGGTGAATTTCTATTGCTGCTGGGTTTTGGTGTCCTCTGGGCTCATAACACATGATTGATGGATTCTACTGCCTCACGTTTTGAGCTGTAAAGGACATCTGCACGCGCTGCAACCTTGCTTGGGTCATTGAAATCCGCGTTGGCCATCTGCTCAAGGAACGCTTGCTCAAACATGATGCAGGACGTGCCCTTCTCCCAGTGTGACCATTTCGTCCATGAGGAACAAGGGGGTCCTGTCGCCAAAGCCACCCAAGTGCATGAGCCTGGCTGCTCACTTGCGCCATGAGAGGCCATAAGTGGTAATGAGGAGGTTTGTTAGAGCCACGTATTTACCTTCCTCTGGCGGCGCCTGAATAAGGTCATCAGCTCGTGAGGCAGTTTCCTGATCGAGTGAGTTGACGACGTAGAAATATCTTGTCGAATCAGAGGTTATCTGTTTGATCTGGAACTGGGACTCGCTTGGCTGAACCAAGTATGGGGCCTGTTCATCCAGGAAGTAGACAGCTTCAACGCAATAGCGCTTACAGTTGCTTGTTCCATTGTGTCAAGTCTTCAGAACCTGGAGATTCTGGGTCACTAAATGTAGCCTGTTGTGAGTGAGTGCAGAGCAGAGACTGAAGCGGCAAGCTGTATGCTCAGGTGTCACAATTAACTGGTTTTATTTGAATCTCGTTCGCAGCCTTTAAGCAACACTCCATTCCGCCCCTGACGCATCGGCATTCGCGTCACGATGACGCGAGTGCATATGCACCATTCCGGTCTGTATCAGAAGAGATGGTCCTGCAATGCCATCCTTGCCGTGGAACAAGCGGGGCCTGTTTGCCACAGCAATCATGTCCATTGCCACAGCGCCCATATTTACATAATGTGGGTTTGAATGTTTGATAAACTCTCTGATAAATTCTAATATTGGAGGTTACCAAGAAGTGAGGTTATGTTATAAATGCTTTTATTCCCATGTTTTATGTTTTCTTTTTTGGCGGGGGGGGGGCGGGGTTACTATATTGTATAAAAACCTTTTGTTGCTATTGATTTTATGTTGTTTTTAAAAGTTTTAAATAAAGTTTTTTTTAAAATGCTTTTATTCCCTTGGTATTCTCTGGTCCTCCTATCTTTTTTCTTAGCTTTTTTTAGGGGTTTTGGGGGAAGGTGGGAGGGGGAAAAAAGGGGGTTTTCCTTTATATATACCACATGTATAATTTTTTGAATAATTTTTGGATTTAATGTAATGTTTGATATTGTCATTTAAAATTTATAAAAATATACACTTTAAAAAAGAACATGACTATTTGTCTCAATTACTGAAAAAGCAAATGCTCCATCCAGGCTTGTACTTCGTTACACACACAAGGAAGGCCTTGTTTACTGGCTATAATCAGCTACTCGTTCTCAGCACAAAGTGCAGAGAATCAAAATTTTACAGCAAGGAAACAGGCCCTTCAGCCCAACTTATCCATGCCAACCAAGCTAGTCCGATTTACCTACATTTGACCAATATCTTTCTAAACCTTCCCATCCATGTCCCTGCCTGAATGTCTTTTGAATGTTACAATTAACCACAATTCTATCACTTCCTCTGGCATCTTGTTCCATATCTAAACACATTCTGTGTGAAGATGGTACCCCTCAGGTTGGTTAAAACTTACTCCTCTCAAATGTATGCCCTCTAGTTTTTCAGATTATATTACCCTGGGGAAAAAAAAAGCTTTGACTATTTTCTTATCTATGACCCTTATGATTTTATTAATCTCCACAAGGTCTCCTTTAGCACTCTATGACTCAAGGAGAAAAGAAATCGAAGGCTTGCATTACAAGTAGAGCTCCATAGGCTATCAGTCCTGGCAACATTCTTGTGAATATTTTCTGCACCCTTTCCAGCTTTAATCTTTCCTACAGCTACAGCACTGTGCACCATACCCAAATGCAGTCTCACCAATGTCTTGAACAGTTGTAATATGATGCCAATACCCTAACCAATGAAGGAAAGCATGCCAAATGGATTCTTCACCACTTTGCCCATTGGCATCACCAATTTTGGAGAACTACAGTAGGTATTTGTACCCCAAGTCTCTTTATTTTACAACCCAGGGCTCCACCATTCACTGTGCAAGCCCTGCCCTAGATTAACCTGATAAAGTGCAACACCTCACATTTGTTAAGAGTAAATTCCATCTGTCGTTCTTTTGACTACTTTCTCAGTTAATTCAAATCCTGTTGTAATCTTATATAATTTTTGAAGTTTCCAGTATACCACTAATTCTGATGTCAATCTGACTAACCATATGTCACCATTGCCTGACTTCTTTGGCTTGGCTTCGCGGACGAAGATATATGGAGGGGGTAAATGTCCACGTCAGCTGCAGGCTCATTTGTGGCTGACAAGTCCGATGCGGGACAGGCAGACACGGTTGCAGCGGTTGCAGGGGAAAATTGGTTGGTTGGGGTTGGGTGTTGGGAAATAACTTGGATTTTATACATCAAGGCAACTCTGCAATACATTTGGTTTTGGTTCTTTCAAATTGAATAAGACACTTACACTTGAAACCCTTTACAAAACAAACTAAATATTAGTTAATTAACCAATAAAATACCAAGGGTAAACTTTAATCGCAGTTACCATTTTAGCTAAATTTCTGTCAGACAGAATTGATGTCATGTTTCCAGGTTAAAATCATGATATTCTTGTCAGAAGATGGCCACACACACACACACACACACACACACATACACAAACTAATTAAGAGTAGGAACAGGTCACTCAGTTCTTCAAGTCTATCCTGCCATTCAATAAAATCCTGGCTGATCAGATCACAACTTAAATTCTGCATTCCTGTCTATCTGTGATCTCGTTCATCCTGTCCAATCAACTATCCACCTAATTTTGATTCCTCTGCCTTTGAGGAAGAGTTGCAGGGACTCACAACTCTCCAGCAAAATATATTCCCCCCTGCTTTAAATGAGTTCTTGATTCTTTCATAAGATGAAACTCCTTTTCATTCACTAACTCAAAGCTCTTCAAGATTTCATGCCTCAATCTGGACACTTTAGAGTCATAGAGCACAGAAACGAATTGCTTGGCCCACCATGTCTATGCCATCGACCTGCACTTAACTATATTAATCCCAATTATTAGTACTTGGTTCATGGGCCTTGACAATTTAATTACTCATCTGCCTTGACCATCTTTTCAGTGGTATATTTCAAACTGTAAACACCCTCTGAGTGAAAAACGTATTCCTCATTCCACCTCTAGCCTTCTTTTTTTTACCATGACATTTGGTTCCAGACATCTCTATTATTGATAAAAGTTTCTCATTCTTGATCCAATCATAATTCTGTATGCCTCCATCATGCCCCTTCTCAGCCTCTTCTGCTCCAAAGAAAATAAATTCAACCTCAACAGCCTCTGCTCAAAGCCCCAACATTCTCTCATGGGCAACATAGAGAATATCTTCCTCATTATTAGCAACACCACTAATTTTTATGTCATCTGGAAATGTATACGATAAACAGTCAACTCCTGAAGGACATCGCTGATCACAAGCTTCTTTCTTTCTTTTTTCAATATTTTTATTTAAATTCCACATCAAAAAATACAGATTACATAAGAATACATATTAGTCAAAAAACAGAAAAGTACAGAATACACTACACTCAGATCATATTATTTCTCCCAGAGTACCCCACATTCTTAATCAAACAAATTATATTATAGCAATATTTTTTATAAAAAGAAAATCTAATCCCACAACCAAAACTGAGCTGTTTGGCAGAGTGAGAGAAAAAAAATTCCATCACAGTAATTAATTACCTTATTAGCCAACACCTCTGCATTAATGCCAAATCAACAATTTTGAAAGTAATTCAAAAGGATCATCGAATCTTCTCTAAATGTAAACATGACATAATGTCATGTAACCATTGAGTGTGAGTAGGCAGAGCAATATCCTTGTATCTAAGCAACATGGCCCGCCTAACGATAAGAAAAATAAAAGCTAATACAGGCAAATCAGATGCAGTTAAAGTTATGCCTCTCTCTCCAGCAATTCCAAACAAGGCAGTTAAAGGATTAGGCTTAAAAATGTACTTTAAAAAGAACAGAAAATGTTTGAAATACTTCCTTCCAGTATTTTCCAAGACTCAGGCATGTCCTAAACATGTGAATGAACGATCTCCATTGTTGCATCTATCACAATGAGGAGATACATTCACATAAAACAAGATAGTTTGACTTTGAACATATGGGCCCTATGGGCTACTTTAAATTGTAGGAGGGAATGGCAAGCACATAAAGATGAGACATTAACCAATTTGAAAATTACATTTCAAGTTTCTTCAGAGATTGAGAACTGTAGATCCTGTTCCCAGGCTTTTAAAATTTTATCTAAAGGAGCACCTCTTATTCTCAACATGTCATAAATGTAAGATATTGAACCATTTGTAGAAAGGTTGCAAATTGAAAGCTACATCTCTTAAATTCTTATCAAAGCTCTTAGAAAATGTAATCGAGATTGCAAAAAATCTCTAATCTGTAAATAATCAAAAAAATGAGTATTTGTTAAGATAAACTGACAGCTTTCAAAAGAAGTGAGAGTGAGACTCCCTAATCTCAACACCTAATCTATACCATTCGTTAAAAGCTATATCAATCATTAAAGAAATAATTAGAAAAAAAAGGATGAGAAAGAGAAAATCTCAATAGACCAAAATGTTTCCTAAACTGTATCCAGATCCTTAAAGTATGTTTAACTACCAGATTGTCAGTTAATTTATTTAAAGATTAAGGGAAGTGAGATCCAAAAAGAGAAATAATAGAAATTTTTTTTAACGGAATTAGGTTCCAAAGAGACCCCTAGTGAACAGTCTTCACAGTTAATGACCAAAAAGTAGGATTTTGCATGTTGACTGCCCAGTAATAGAACCTAAAATTTAGGAGGGCTAAACCTCCATTCTTTTAAAATTTTTAAAGATGGATTTTATTTAGACAGTTTGTTCTTCCATATATAAGACTTCACTCCATCGAGGACATCTACATGAGGCGATGTCTTAAAAAAGCAGCCTCTATCCTCAGAGACCCCAACCACCCAGGCCATGTCCTCTTCACTCTGCTACCATCAGGGAAAAGGTACAGGAGCCTAAAGATGAGCCCTCAGCAGCACATGGACTGATTCCTGAATAATCAATGAACCCAAGACACTGCCTTGCTTTTCATGCACAATTATTATTTTTTTATATATAGTAATGTTGTAAAATGGTTATAATATGAATGTTTGCTCTATGATGCTGCCACAAAACACCAAATTGTATGACTTGTTCAGGACAATAAATCCTGATTCTGATGAAGACTTTACACATCCTTCTTCCCCGCTGCCATCAGATTCCTGAAATCAATGAAGCAAAGACACTGCCTTACTTTTTCTTAATTTTTTTAATAAATAGTAATGTTGTGAGATGGTTATAATATGAATGTTTACACTTCGATGCTGCTGCAAAACAACAAATTTCATGACTTGTTCATGATAATAAATTCTAATTCTGAAGATAAGATTGAGTCAAGGGAATCAAAAAAAAAGACAGGAAAAAAAGAACAGGCAAAGCCTGAAAAGGTATATAAATTTAGGTAAAATATTCATTTTAATAAAGTTGATCCAACCAACCAACAATAAAAGGGCAACCAGCGCAAAGACAATCCTCTTTCACCTTTGTCTCCAATTACCACGCCAATTTTGGATCCAATTTCCAACTTGCCTTAGATTCCATAGGCTATAACCTTTTGGTCTTACTGATGTCCACATGGACCACATCAATCTCGCTACCCTCATTAATATACTTTCTTCTTTCTTCCAAAAAAATGAGTCTGATGAGACCTCTCACCACTTGGATCATGCTGATTATCACTGATGAATTCCTGCCTTGACAAGTGTAGATTAATCCTATATTGAATATTTTCTAGTAACTTCCCTTCCAATTGCATGATCCTCATTCACCTGTAAAATATTCATCTCATTTTGCATAACCAAAGAAAATGCAGAAATACTCAGCACATTAGGAGGTATCTGCAAAAAGAAAAATTGAGTTAATGCTCTCTTGTCTAATTATCTCTGGGATGGATCAGCTCTTCTGGTCCATCCCAGCACCCAGAGGAGTAATCCCACTATTTCTACCCCCACTACAGATCCATTATCCCTCTTTAAACTCCTCCTGGACACCTTGTTACGTTCTTCTGCCTAGTCTTAACCTTTATATTTCCAAATGCCACCATGATATCAACCATATCGACTTCAATTCTCACCTCACTCATTCCAATCTCACTCCTTCAGAACACCTGGCCCTCCACTCTCTCTGCACCAATCCAAACCTCACCCTCAATAATTTCTCCTTTGACTCATCCTACTTTCTTCAGGTCAAAGGGGTAGCCATGGGTACCTGCAAGGGACCATCTATGCCTGCCTTTGTTTTGGCTACGTGCAACTCTTCCGCTGCTTCATTGATGACTACGTTAGTTGTGTCTCATTTGCCCATGATGAGCTTATTATCTTCATCCATTTTTGTGCCAGCTACAACCCGATCTCAAATTCACTTGGTCCATCTCTAGCAACACTCTCCCTTTCCTTGACCTCTCTGTCTGCATCTCAGGCGATAAATTCTCAACAGACATCTTCTACAAATCCACCAACTCCCACAGCTACCTCGACTAGACCACTTTTCAACCTGTCCCCTGTAAATATTCCATTCCGTTCTCTCAATTCCTCTGTCTCTGTCACATCTGCACCCAGGATGAGGACTTCCATGCCAGATCATCAGAGATGCCCTCCATCTTCAAACAACCCAGCTTTTCCTCTACCACCATCAACTCTGTGCTCACCTATATATCCTCCATTATCCGCTCATTTACCCTTGCCCCTTCCACCCCCACGTGCAACAAGGATAGGATTCCTCTTGTCTTCATCTATCACCCACCAGCCTCTGCATCCAACACATCCTTTTCCCCCATTTCCACCTCCTATTACATGATCCCAGCACTAGACATATACCCGTTCTCCCCTCTCCACCTTCTGCAGGGACTGTTCCTTCCGTGACTCCCTTTTCCATTCTTCCCTCCCTAGCAATCATCCCCCAATCCTGTGACCACAGGAGGTGCTCCACTTGTGCCCATTCCTCCTCTCTCACCACCACTTGAGGCCCCAAAAAGTCCTTCCAAGTGAAGCAACATTTCATGTGAATCTGCAGGAGTAATCTATGACATCTGGTCCTCTCTTTGAGATCTCCTCTCCATTGGAGAGACTGGTTGAAGATTGGGAGATCACTTTGTTGAGCATCTGTTTCCCGCAATAGCATGGATCTCCCAGTGGCCACCCATTTCATTTCCCCATCCCATTCCCTTGCTGGCATGTCTCATGCATTGCTAGACTGAGATCACCCAAAAATTGGAGGAACAACATCTCATCTTCCAACTGGGTACCTACCAAACCAAAAAGTATTAATATCGATTTCTCTGGGTTTTGTTAAGTACACCCCCCCCCCCACTCCATTGCCTTCCCTGTCTCCTTTCGCACAAACATGATAAATTCTTAACACATCCCTTATCATATCTAATTAACACTATTCCTCCCCAGCCAGCACTGTCTGAATTCTGAGATTTTCTGAGATTTCCTGCTTCTGCCTCATTCAGCCTTTTCCTCGAAGAAGGGCTCAGGCCCGAAACATTGGCAATATATCTTTGTTTTGTATGGATGAGGAAAAGACCGGCTGAGTTCATCCAGCATTTCGGTGTGTTTTTAGAGTAATTCCATCAGTCCAGAATTTCCTTTTCCTTATCTCCTCTCAGTCATACCCATCAACTTTCCCTTAGATTCTTCTTTGCCATTCACCAGCACTATGGGGTAATTTATTGTTTCCAATTAATCTACATCATGTTTTTGGAATGTGGAAGGAAACTGAAGAACCCATAGGAAATATATTGTTTGCATCAAGGCAGTTCAACATTTCAGCCTCAACCAGAATTGAACCTGAATACCAGGGTCTATGAGTCGAGAACACAAACTGCTACATCACCGTGGAATTTTAAAACTCTTCTGAACTAACATTTTCTCAAAAGATAACTAGCCCATTTCAAGCATTCAGATCTAGAAAACCTCCCGTTTGCTTTGAACACATCAACAATCTTCCATTAGTAAGAAGACCAAATATTGTACACTGTACTCCATATGTGGTCTTACCAAAGTTTTATACAAATTAAGCATAAACTCTGCATTTTAGCATTAAACTCCCATTCTTTCAATAACATTCTTTTAACTTTAAAAACTCCCACTTAAGTTTATCCATAATTTCTCTATTATTTAAATTTGTAAGAGTTTAATTAAATTCCAAACAAAAGTTATCTCTCTTTGCTCCAGAAGATTAAGGAGGACCTCAGTCAATGGAGAACTCTGCCCATAACTTTGGTGGGCAGAGTTAACCATGTTAAAATGAAAGTGATGCCAAGGCTACAATATCTATTTTACTCATTACCCATTCCATTGTCCTAGAGTTTCTTTATGATGCTCAAAAGTTGTGCCAGAAAAGTGGAAAGTAAAGTGGCTAGAATCTCCAAGGAAAAGTTGACTCGTGTTACAAACTAGGGGGTTTAAAACAGCCAAATTTAAAAAAATATTACTGGGCGGCCCAGGCGAGGTTTATCGCCTCACTCTCATGGGCACAAATTGGTCTACATGCAGATGGGGAAAAGATAACAGGAGAGTTTATATATAAATGAGACACTAAATTAATTTCAAATAAAATGGATAACCCCATGCTAAAGCATGTAGTTCAGACATGGCAAAGAAAAAATCAATGTATTGGATTGAAGGTGGGGATATCTCCCAAAACACCCTTGTCCCAAATGACTCTGGACAATAAAATCCTGGACATCTGGTGCCAGAAAGGGATCAGATATATCGAGGATTGTTACAAACAAAGGCAACTCATGTCATTCGAGCAGTTGAGGAATAAATATGATTTGTCTAATAGAAAATTCTTCTGCTATGTGCAACTAAGATCTTTCTTATGGAACAAATTGGGACCGGAAATGACCCTGCCCGTGTGTAGTGACATGGAGATTCTAATGTGAAGGCGGAATGTGCGCAAGTTTATCTCTATTATGTATTTCATATTTCAAAGTGAGGGCCCGAAGCCAGGCTTACACAGATTGAGGGAAAGGTGGGAGTCAGACTTGGGCACAACAATCCACAAGTGGTGCTGTTTGGACTTGTGTCTGGACAGCTGTCATTAATGCCAGGTACAGATTGATGCAATACAATTTCCTGCATCAATTATACCTCACACCACAAAAGTTACATAAATCTAAATCAGAAATTTCAGAAAGGTGCTTTAGGTGTGGTGTGGAGATTGGAACCTTTATCCATTCAACCTGACTGTGTACAAAGGAGAACCTGAAAAAAAACAAAAGTGGATTTTCCACAGGATCTGGAATTGTACCTTCTGGGAAACATAATGGACGTGTGCTTTAAACTATTGAAGTACCAAATTCAGTTTGTGAAGTTTGCCTTTGCTGGTAGCCAGAAATGTATAGCAGTCACATGAAAGTCCAACTCTCAACTAAATATTACATGATGGAATGTGGAAATGCAGAGTTGCATTCCCTGAAAAAATCACATACAATTTAAGGAGGAAATATGACACATTCTTTAGAGTGTGGCAATCTTATCTGAAATACAAAAGTACACAGACATAATTTCACCCCTTTGGAATAAAGGAAATGAAACTATTCATCCCAGCAGGGAAACGATTGGGATCAAAGAGGTGGGACGCGACACAGATGACGTGCTCTTATTTTTTTGTCCCTTACCCCCTTTTTATTTAAGTACCTGGGATTTTTTTCAGTTTTTTTGCAAGGGTTGTTGACCTTATCGGTATTTGTTTTTGGTATTTGTTTAATTTATATAACTTTATTGTCAATTGTATTGGGGCATGGGGGGATGGGAGGGGAAAAATGGACTCTATATTGTACATAAGTGTTGAAAGAAAGGGTATTGTCTGAATTTACATGTCATTGAAAATCAAAAATAAAATATTCAAAAAAATATTACAGCAAGTGATTTTTCATTACTAGGAACAAGTAATCTCACATGAAGATTTTTAAAACACTTAGGGGAACTGACTGTAGACATTTATCAGAACCCAACAATTACTGAAGTCATTATCCTCATATCTAACTGCAATTTCTTTAAAGATTATTTTCTTACCCTCAAAATGCCTCAACATTAAAATGTTGAAATCCCAGGATGTTGATATATTTGCAACTTCTTTAAAGTTCCTTTGCTGCAGCAGTTTAGGAAATATGCAACCCAAACCCATGACCATGCTCAAAGATTTTCTGCATCCACCCTTTGTCCTGATCCCCTCAGGCTCTGAAGCTCTCTGCTATGTTTTCTGCTATAATCCCCTCTCGGCTCAGTCTTTCCCCCACCTTCGTTATTCACCTCAATCCCTCCATTTATTTCCAATTACCACTTGATGCAGTTTTTTAAAAACTGAACATGTACTTGGTCTGTGATCTTTGTGCGAAGTCTGAAGAGAATAGCTTGTTGAGAAATCATAAAATTTCTGACTTTTGTAACATTTGATTGAGAAGAGCAGACATCAGAATTTATAAGGTTAATTTTGTTTTTGGAAACTTATGAGGGAGAATCATTTGATCAGGCAGTGATAATGATTTTTATATTCATCTGTGCTATGACTCTTGATCTGTTTAGCAAGCATATCCCATACAGCAGAACATAATTATCTTGCTCTCTAATATATTTCTTCAGCTCAACAGAAATTCCACTTGACTACAGGTGTAGCATCAAGATTAGTAGCAATTAATGATCTTGTATTTAGAAAGGATTGATATATTTGTATTTACCTCTCCTTGCAAGTACTATGATACATTCAAACTCTTGTGAAACAGCAAAGTAAGAAGCATGAATGTCAAAATAAGAACAATTGAATTAATGGTACTGTACAGTGGCTATATCAGGTCTTTAAAGAAACCATGTATATATTTAAAAATTTATATTTCATTAGTCACATTATAAATGCCACTTTTGGGTTAGTGATGACTATAATAAAGAATATTATACACCAAAGAATATTACTGAAGAACAAGAGCAAATCCAGCTTCTGCACCCAAGTTAGAGCTAGTAAACAACAATAATGAACAACATCTTTGATAAACAATAATTCAGAGAACATTTTCATTGCCTACTTTGAATCTATTGCAACCTGAACCCATGACGTAGACCTATTAAAGTTATGTATAATCAACTGTAATTATTGTTTTGGGTCAGTCACAAGATTTTTCTTTCATCTCTCTCCTCCTCTCATCATTCTCCATCTCCCTACAAGTCGTTTTACATTTGCTTTTATTAAGGACCATAGACTGACCTTTAGGACTGTGGACTGTCATCAAAAGGATGAAATTCTGCTGGGAACTCTATGTGACTTGTGGTGCAGCTGGGTCGAGCTGTGCAGACAGAGAAAGGAACGTTCAGAACAAGAGTTGGGGCAGCAGAACTGCAGTTGGAACAGTGGAGACCAACTGGAGAGCTGTGTGAAAGGCCCATGCCTCATAAGTTAATGAAGGGTTTAAAAACCACAATTTGAGAACTGAGAGAAGTCATCTTAGGAAGCCCTGAAAAAGGATTTGAAAGCTTACGACCATGCAACATGAGTAATTTCTCGCTCCAACGTTCAGTACAGTGTCTTTTTATTATTCAGTTAAAGAACTAAATTTGGACATTGATCTTTGAGATTGAATTCTCTGGACTGAGTATCTGGACTGACCTACTTGACTGACTGATCTGGTTTTTTTTTGGGGGGGGTGTATTTTCTTTTTTTGAATATTGGGCACAGACTGTAATGGTCTGGGTTTTTTTAAAACATACTCACTGTTTATAAAGATATGGCATCTATATATTTCTTATAGATACTTATAAAGAGGTTAACTGGGTTAAAATATGACAATGTTAATAGTCATTAATAAATTTACAGTTAAAATTTAACCCTTTTGAATTGTGTCTTCTGTTGTTTGCTGGTTTGAGGCCTAACAAAGTAGGGCTCATCCGGGATCCAACAGATTGAGATGCAACAGTTTAAATATTTTGATTGTTAAAAAAAATCCAAAAATTGCTATGATGACTCATTCAAAAATGTTTATAAACTTTGTCATAAGGTTTATTCCTCCTGAGCAGGCCATCACTGCATAAAGGTCAGTTATTTCCAATACAGAAAGTTCCTAATCTTGCCACCAAATGGAAGGCGGTGGCACTGCCAGAGCTAGTGTAAAGGCAACGCTGCCGCTAGTGTGGACCTGCGGAGAGCAGGGAGCAAAGTCACAGCACTTCCGCGGGCTCCAACCTCTGTACAACTGCCGTCAGCTCCATATAGGCTTTAAATAAATTGTAAATGGAGCTGACGGTGCTTTTATTTAAAAATTCTGTGACCATGGGGTCTGCACCCAAGATGGCGGCTCTTATGATTGGCAGAAACCACAAGAGGTTGCAGATTCCAGGGAAGCAGGGGACCAGAAAATGGGGAGAAGAAGAGATGGCTCATGGGATGGTGACAATGGCAGTGGGCCAGTGATGGGTTCTGCAGTTGAAGAAACACACAAGAGGCTGGCTGCTGGTGACTCGAGGCGAGGAACCCATGCAGGCTGTGGGTTGCTGGCATCTGTGGTTGAGAGATTCACACTGAGCTGCAGGCTGCTGGAAATTGGCTCAAGAACTGGCTGATGGGATATCAGAACTGAGATGCGAGAGGGTGCTAAGGGAGCACTTTGGAAGTTTGGATCCAGAGTTCAGGATTCTGTGCAGCTGTGGGGCCTGTGAAAGCGCTGGATGCGAATCCACAGATGCTCTGAGGGGACTCTTTTACTTTTCTTTCTCTGACTGTAAGAGGCATTCCAAGCAATTTTGGCTGCCTTACAGCAGATGAAAACAAATTTCATGCAGTATTGTACTTTCTTAATTACTTAACAATAAATTGAATCTTGAATCATCAGGGAAGGCACATAAAAATTAGCGGAAAAGAGAAGGTTCAAAACTTCAAATTTTTCATTGGAACAAATAGAAACTCTCAAAATGGTACGTATGGTTATGGACAATCCTACTTTTTCCTCTTTCCCCACAATAAAAACATTTTAAAAATGCTTTATTTAAAACCCTTCCTCTTAATATTAAATGGTCAAATGTCCAAGCAACTTGAACCATATAAGATCATAAGCTAGCAAGGGCTGACATCCCACGACTATGGCACAAGTGTCTTCCTGAAACTATTGACGGACACGTCTATGCAGCTCCAATTTCTCAGTTCAGAACGAGAACAAAATGAAGAGTTATACCAATGCCCTGAAAGTTCCTCTCCACATTATTTCCAGAAGTTCTTGCATGGAATTTGCTGAGGTGAAGTTATCCCTGGTCCAAATACACAATGAAACTGTCCAGGTCACAATTAAATCAGTCGAGGGTTCATTCATAAACATTCACAGAACAGCATGTTCAGTCAATGGATGATTGCTCATTCATTAATATGCTGAATGATGCCCACTAAACCCTTGGAATATTCCATGTCTTATGTCATTGAATGCAATCCTGGTGATTGAGCAATGTTCTGTAGCATGCAGGGATTAATCTGTGAAGGCATCCTGCCCCTGAGATATTGTGGAAGTCCAAAATGTTGGTTCTCTTTTTGGCTGACTAGACTATCTCATCTTGCTGCCTAGCTCTTGGACAATAATGCTCAGTGATAATCAGTTAAAGGTGACAAGAGTTAAATATTGAAAATCAATTTTGAGAATACTTGCTCAGGTCACTGCATTGTAGCCATATGCTTAGTATAATCTCACGAGTCCAAGTGCTACCAAGCATCTGAACAGATTTTTTGTTTCCTCTAGTTTTGGGTGAGACAGACACATTCCAGCTAGCCTCTGCTATCAAAACTCTCAGTTGTGCTTTCAGAAAGATGGGTCCATTGGAACTACTCCTAGACAAATGGGACATGAGAATTTCCATCATGATATGTGGAAAAGATTGGCAGAAGTTAAAGTATTGGTTACACATAACAAATAAACAATAAACGGCACAGAGCTTATCAATATTGTTGAAAGAGTCAAGTTTGAAAATGAACAAGACCTGAAATCTCTAAACATCTTCAATTAATCTGCAGCAATGATCAACCAGTGCCAAAAAAAAAACAGCAATCAACTTCAAGTAGGATATTCAAGCAGTTAAATAGATAAAACAATAGCATACAGATTAGAGGATATTTGGTTAGGCAACATTACTCAAATGCTACATAGCATCATTGCCTGAAAATTCCAATGCTCCCTACAGGTTGTTCTGGAATGACAATGATGTGTTGTAGAGAAGAAAGCAGGCTTTGTTCTTGCTGAAATGTATTAAAATACAGTTGTGACCAACGGAGTTTCTGGATTCTGCCCAGAATTCTTCCTCCATGGTCCCTGGAGTGTGAATGAGCTTGGTGGGGAAATTGACAACAGCATTATAAGAGGGAATAGGGGGCCATGCATTAGATTTGAAATGGTGTGTGGGCAAAATGGTCATTATGAACAAAAGCTAGGATCAAGATGGAAGTTGTCACAGATAAGTTTAGAGACCAAAGAATATTGAAAGGAGAGAGGAAGTTGAGTCAGTGAGGGAGGAAGGGCATAGCATTTTGTTATTTTTATTAGTCATTACTTATGACTAAGTAATTATCATTACTTAGTACTGATGTCATTTTGTACATTCTTGATGAAAACTCATCTCAGAATCTCAAGGGCACTTTGCTCCAGGGATTTGCACAATTCAGCTGGAAACTCACAAATAAAATAAAGCGCTGATAATCCAACACACATTGGTGTTGCCAGAATTGTAGATTTTCCATACCATTGGATATTTTTCATATTTCTTCCACAACATATTTTACATTCAATTTTATTTAAGATGTTACCCAGTTTATTATAAGTTCCCCACTGAGTATTTGGGAGCACAGAGCTGAAATCTTGGCGAGTTTCGCAGGAGCATAGGGACCTGGTGAGTTGTGAAGATTACCTGGTGAATCAGATGGCAAACTGTTGAGATTTCCCATTGCTGGTTTGTAGCAACATTTTACTATATGGCATTCTGCCATTCCTGCCCACTGACAAACAAAAGTAGATTTCAAACAC
Source organism: Narcine bancroftii (assembly GCF_036971445.1). Taxonomy (NCBI): domain Eukaryota; kingdom Metazoa; phylum Chordata; class Chondrichthyes; order Torpediniformes; family Narcinidae; genus Narcine; species Narcine bancroftii. The sequence goes on along the minus strand of NC_091471.1, from coordinate 143,127,048 downwards.
AACACTCTTTTCCATTCACTGCATACATCTCTTTACTTAATGTCTTTGCAATTAGGTCACAAGGAGAAACACACAGGAGCCAGGGCAGTTAGCTCCTCGTGCCTACTCCTCCATTCAGTAAAATCCTAACTGAACTTTTATCATAGCAACATTTTCCCAGAATAATCCTCAATCCCTCAAATCTCTTATCAAAATCTGTCTTGAATAAACTATGTGACTGAAACTCCACAGCTTACATGGTAGAGGGTGGCTTGGCTGGCATTGAGGTTAGAGCAATGCCTTTACACTGCCAGTGATCAGGATTAGGGTTCAAATCCTGTGCTGTCTGTAAGGAGTTTGTACATTCTCCCTGTGTCTGGGTGGTATTTCGGCAGGGCTCTAGTTTCCTCCCACCCTTCAAAATGTACTGGGGGCTGTAGGTTAATTGGGTGTAAATTGGACGGTATGGGCTCATGAGCCAAAATGCTCTGTAACTGTGCTGTATGTCTAAATTTTTTAACATTCCAGACCATAGGTTGAATGATAATCAAGATATCTTCATCTTGGCAAATCTCAGGCTTATAGAACATTAGAATTTAACAAGCTTCATCACGTTCACATACTAGGAGTACCCCATCCAGAAGCCTTGGATGAATCAGACAATTTGCAACCTGCTGAGAGCAAGATCAAGGGCGTTTAAGGCTGGGGATCTAGATCTCTACAAGAACTCCTGCAGAAGGCTATGTCTGCAACAAAATGGTAATTCCGGAGGAAGCTAGAGACAGAGGCAGATACTCTGCAGCTATGGCATGGAATGCAGTCCATTACAGCCTGCAAAGTGAGGGCGAACACTATAGATGGCTATGATGTTTCATTATCCGATTAGCTGAACATCTTCTATGCCTACTTTGAGAAGGAGAACCAACAGATGCAATGAGAATCCCTGCAAAGGCTGAGGACCCTGTGATATCTGTCTCTGAGGTAGATGTTGGAACATCATTCAAGGGAGTGAATCCTTGAAAGGCGTTAGCCCCCTACAGCATATCTGGCAGGGTACTGAAAATCTGTGCCAACCTAAAAGCTGGAGTGTTCACAAACATTTTCAGTCTTTTCTGTTGCAATCGGAGGTTCCCATCTGCTTCAAAAGGACATGAATCATCCAGGTACCCCAGAAGAGCAGAGTGAGCTGCATCAATGATTATCGCCCAGTAGCACTAACATCTACTGTGATGAAGTGCTTTGAGAGGTTGGTTATGGCCAACATTAACATGTACCTAAGCAAAGGACTGGATCCACTGCAATTTGCCTATCCTCACCATCGCTCCATGCAATATCTACTCAGCTCAGGACCACCGAGAAAATTCAAACAGCTGCTCATTGATTACAGCTCAGCCTTCAACACCATTATTCCTTCAGTGCTTACTCAACAAGCTCTGCAACCCCACTCTGTAACTGCATCCTTGACTTTCTCATCGGAAGACCACAGTCTTTTTGGAAACAACATCTCCTCCTCACTGACTATCAACACAGGTGCACCTCAAAGATGCGTGCTTAGCCCACTGCCCTACTTCTTCTACACCCAAGACTGTCTGGACAATACGGTTGTCGGCAGAATCACCAACAGCAATGAGGAAGGATACAGGAGGGAGATAGATCAGCTCTTTGAGTGGTGTCACATCAACAACCTTGCACTCAGCGTTAGCAAAATCAAGGTGGTGATTGTGGACTTTAGGAGGAAGTCAAGAGAACACGTACCAGTCCCAATCAAGGGCTCAGTAGTGGAGAGGGTTAAGAACTTCAAATTCCTGGGTGTCAACATCTCTAAGGATCTGTCCTAAAGTCCCATTTTGTTGATTCAATCACGAATAAGGCTCACCAGTGGCTATTGTGACAGCTTATGTTATATTTTATATTATGTATAGATATGTCTTTGGAAAGTAGATTGTGGGGTTTTTAGTTTAGACACACACAGATACACACTTCAAAAAAAATCTCATTTAAAATGCCAGAGCTCTGCTCAAGCCAGACAGTCTAGGCTCCCAGTACTTTTGCAAAAACTTTGAAGAATGCCTGTAAGGACTTCACAAGTAAGTGTTAATTGGACATGCTGTGGAGTAATGGATTACTGTTTTGGAAAGCAACAGATGAATGGACTCAGAAGATTGGGTCTGGTGCTACAGTATGACTGAATGCAGTTTGCTATTCTAAGAGGCCCGTGTGTGTGTGTGTGTGTGTGTGTGTGTGTGTGTGTGAGAGTGTGTTTGCGTGAGAGAGAGAGAGAGAGAGAGAGAGAGAGAGAGAGAGAGAGAGAGAGAGAGAGAGAGAGAGAGAGAGAGAGAGAGAGAATTCAGTTCTACAGTTCAGCAGCAGCAGCTGGGACTGGAACAGGACAAGCTGGCAAACTTGTGGAAAAACCACATTTTGAAGATGGGTTGTGAGTTCTCAGTTCAGCTTGGTCAAAGTCCTTGAGGTCCATACAAGAGGAGGTGGCTGCTGTACAATGTTTCACTTGAAACAAGGGAAACAAAAAGGAACTCTGTGGTAACCTGAAAAAATGAGGTTATAATCTGGAAAACCCTGATAGGGCAAGTTTCTTCGGCAAAACAATGAAGTGGCTGATTGGAAGGAATCAGTTTGTGCGTGTGTCCAACGAGCAACAAATCTCCCTGAAAATCGACAAGAACCCTCCTGAGCGGTAACCATTTACTTTTCAAGAACCAAAGCCTGGTGAAGATGCATAAATGTTAAATTCAGTGCACAGTATAAGAAATGCCTGATACCGGTGAACTTGGAGGAGTGAGAAGTGAGATTGGACTGTAGAAGGGGGTTAAGTTAGGTTAAGTTAAATAGTAATAATTTAAAGTTTGATTCTGTTTTTGAGTCTGTGGAACCTGTTGTCACAGGCGACTGAGGAAGTGAGGTCATTGGATGTATTTAAGGAAGAGATTGACAGGTATTTGATTAGTCAGGGCATCAAGGGTTACAGGAAGAAAGCCAGGGATTGGTTTGAATGGGAGGATGGATCAGCTCATGATTAGAATGGCAGAGCAGACTCAATGGGCCAATGGGCCTACTTCTGCTCCTATATCTTGTGATCTTCAGAATCTGAATCAGATTTTATTGTATGAACAAGTCACAAAATTAATTGTTATGTTGCAGATCACAATGCAAACATTTATATAAAGCACCTTACAAAAATAAATAAAATAGTGCACAAAAAGTAAAAGTAAGGCGATTCATTGATCATTGATCATTTAAGAATCTGATGGCAGTGGATAAGAAGCTGTCCATGTGCTCATGTTCAGGCTCCAGATGGTAGCAGAGTTAAGTAGGCATGACCTGAGGGGATGGGGGACCTTGAGGTTAGATATTGCCTCTTGTATATTTCCTCAATAGAGTGAAGACTGCTGCCCATGATGTCACAGGCCAAATTAATAACACTGAGTTTTTTCTTGTCCTGAGTGTTGAGATCTCCATACCAGACAGTGATGCAACCAATCACAATGCTCTCCAGGATACACCTTTGGAAGTTTGAGTCTTCAGTAATGCCAAAATGTTTGGCCTGGAAGTCAGCCTGAAGAAAACTGAGGTCCTCCATCAGCCAGCTCCCCACCATGACTACCAGCCCCCCCACATCTCCATCGGGCACACAAAACTCAAAATGGTCAACCAGTTTACCTATCTCGGCTGCACCATTTCATCAGATGCAAGGATCGACAATGAGATAGACAACAGACTCGCCAAGGCAAATAGCGCCTTTGGAAGACTACACAAAAGAGTCTGGAAAAACAACCAACTTAAATACCCACACTCCTGTTCGGCTCCGAATCATGGGTCCTCTACCGGCATCACCTACGGCTCCTAGAACGCTTCCACCAGCGTTGTCTCCGCTCCATCCTCAACATTCATTGGAGCGCTTTCATCCCTAACGTCGAAGTACTCGAGATGGCAGAGGTCGACAGCATCGAGTCCATGCTGCTGAAGATCCAGCTGCGCTGGGTGGGTCACGTCTCCAGAATGGAGGACCATCGCCTTCCCAAGATCGTGTTATATGGCGAGCTCTCCACTGGCCACCGTGACAGAGGTGCACCAAAGAAAAGGTACAAGGCCTGCCTAAAGAAATCTCTTGGTGCCTGCCACATTGACCACCGCCAGTGGGCTGATATCGCCTCAAACCGTGCATCTTGGCGCCTCACAGTTTGGCGGGTAGCAACCTCCTTTGAAGAAGACCGCAGAGCCCACCTCACTGACAAAAGGCAAAGGAGGAAAAACCCAACACCCAACCCCAACCAACCAATTTTCCCCTGCAGCCGCTGCAACCGTGTCTGCCTGTCCCGCATCGGACTTGTCAGCCACAAACGAGCCTGCAGCTGACGTGGACTTTTACCCCTCCATAAATCTTCGTCCTCGAAGCCAAGCCAAAGAAAAAAAAAAGAAAATATCAAACACATCACTAAGTATAATGTGACAGGCCCAGAGGACCCCAAAACCCTGCAGTAATAGATATTGTAAGGTAAAAACATCATGAGATGGGACCGGAGAAGGAGTCACCCAGTACTAAGGAGTAACAGAATGCAGATGTGACCTTGTACACTCAAGATAAGCTTTGCACTAACAAGAATGATGAGCAGCAGACTAACAGAGAAGGGTAGCAACAGTTTATTCATTGGACAATGTCATGGTATGATAATTTACTAAGTACGTATCCTGAAGTATAAAAAAACACCATTTTGCTGATAACGGCAGAATGCATTCTCCGACTAACTTTGTTAGTCGCAAGTGTTACAATCCGGTAATAAAGAACAAAGAACCCTGATTTCGACTCAGTCTGGTGTTTGTCTCACTCATTCATGAACAAAGCAGACCTAACAATATTCACCGAGACAAATGGTTACTTAAACAAAAGTTGCTTTTAATTATCTTTAAACATGAGAACAGAATCCCACTTTAACTTAACTAACCTAACTTAACCCCCTTCTAATTCTAAGTGCACGTGTATGTAATGTGTGTGTAAGTTCAGAAAAGTTATTTGGTTCACAGTTCAGCCTCACTCCTCATTCCACCAAGTTCACTGGTTGCAGGCAATTCTTATACTGTACACAGAATTTAACATTTATAAAGTTCACCAGGCTTTGGTGCTTGAAAGGTAAATGGTTATTGCTCAGGAAGGTTCTTGTTGGTTTTCAGAGAGAGATTTGTTGTTCCAGGACATCCACAACTGATGTACTTCCATCAGATATTTCAGTGTCTTACTAATGAAACTTGCCCCTTCAGGGTTCTCCAGATGATAACCTCTTTCTTTCAGGTCACCACAGAGTGCCTTTATGTTTCTCTTATTCTAAGTGAAACATTAGATAGCCAGTCCTCTCCTCTTACATGAACCACAAGGGCTTTGACCAGGCCATCTTCCAAATGGGGCTTTCCACAAGCTTGCTAGCTTGTCCTGTTCGTCGCAGATGCTGTTGCCAACAGAGAACTGATCTCTGTGACTCTCTCAGAGAGAAAGCCTGTTTGACTCTCTGTTTGTAAATCCACATGACCCTCTTAGAACAGCAAGCTCCCCTTCAGACTGAAGGCGACTCCGACAAGCTCTTTCATCCGTTGCCTTTTTGTAAACAACAAGCCATTAGTGAAGTCTCCATAGCTCTTGCAAAGGCTGTGGGCCCCGACATGTCTAGCATTGGGCAGAGCTCCAGTATTTTAAATAAGATCTGTTTTAAAGTGTTTGTATGTGACCTTCTCTAACAAACCTTTCCCAATTTATCTCCCAAAAACATATCTATATACTCTGTCACACATCCTCCTGGCCAACGCACAATCCTTGGAGAACAAACTTAATGAACTTCAAGCCAGAGTCATCAGGGAGTGCTCCATGATGTGCTTTACAGAAACATGGCTAAACACGGACATTCCAGACATGGCACTGCAGCCCAAGGGCTACACCCTCCATCGCGCTGACTGAACATCGGCATCTGTAAAAACAGGGGAGGCAGGATTTGTGTCATCATCAATTCATCATGGTGCACAGATGTGAGAGTCATGTCCCAGTCCTCCTCTCGCGACCTGGAATATTTGACGATCAAGTGTCGCCAATAGTACCTGCCGAGGGAGTTCACCACCATTATCCTGGTCGCAATGTACATTCTGCCCCAGGCCAACATCCGGCTGGCAAGAGAGGGGCTGAGCACTATGATAAACACTATGAGACAGCACATCTGGATGCCTTCCTGATCATTGTGGAGGACTTCAATGAAATCAACCTGAAGAAGACTCTGACAAACTACCACCAACATGTCACATGTGAGACCAGGGGAACCAACACACTCGACCACGTACACCACTATGAAGAATGCATACCATGCCATACCACGATGCACTTTGGCAAGTCTGATCACCTGGCTGTACTCCTACTCCCGGTATACAAGCAGAGACTGAAGACACAGCACCAATGGTGAAGAGGGCGAATGTATGGTTGAGGGAGGCAGAGGAGCATCTACAGGATTGTCTGAATCAGTGGACTGGAACCCATCCATAGGCTTCAATGAATATGCAACAGGTATCACCAACTTCATAAAGACCTGCACATATTGGGTGTTCCCCAACCAGAAGCGCTGGATGAATCAGAGATTCACAACCTGCTGAGGACGAGAACAAAGGTGTTTAAGGCTGGGGATTGGGATCTTTACAACCTACAGAAGGTTATAAATCTTATACGACCTATAGAAGGCCATCACTGAAGCAAAGTGGCAATTCTGGAGGAAGCTAGAGTCATAGAGTCACACCAGCTATGGCTGGGAGTGCAGCCATTACAGCCTACAAAGTGAGGGTGAACACTATAGATGGCTGTGATGCTTCATTACCTGATGAGCTGAATACCTTCTATGCCTACTTTGAGAAGAAGAACCCAAACAGAGCCTACAAGAATGCATGAAAAGGCTAAGGACCCTGTGTTCTCTCTGAGGATGAACCCTTGCAAGGCATCAGGCCCTAATAGCATACCTGATAGGATATTGAAAATCTGCGGCAACCAACTAGCCGGAGTGTTCACGGACATTTTCAATCTCTCATTGCTGCAACCAGAGGTTCCCATCTGCTTCAAAAGGGTATTAATCTTTTTGATACCCAAGAAGAGTACTGCGATCTGCCTCAACATCTACCACCCAGTAGCACTAACTTCTACTGTGATGAAATGCTTTTGAGAGGCTGGTCATGGCCAGAATCAACAAGTACCAAAGCAAAGAACTGGACCCACTGAAATTTGCCTACTGTCACAATCGCTTCACAGCAGCTGCAATATCGCAGGTTCTCCACTCAGCTCTGAATCACCTGAAAACAGCAATTCATACAACTGCTCTTCATCGACCATAGCCTGGACTTCAATACCATTATTCCCTCAGTGCTGGTCAAGAAGTTCCAAACTCTAGGCCTCTGTATCTCCCTCTGTAAATGGATCCTTTACTTTCTCATTGGAAGACCACTGTCAGTACGAATTGGAAATGTTTCCTCCTCACTGATTATCAACATAGGTGTTCCCTAAGGATATGTGCTTATTAGCTCACTGCTCTTCTCATTATATACCCATGACTGTGTGGCCAGTCACAATTCCAATGCTATCTACAAATTTGTCGATGACACCACAGTTGAAAGCAGAGTCACAAATGGCAATGAGGAAGCGTACAGGAGGAAGTTATATCAGCTTATTGAATGGTGAAATGACAACAACCTTGTGTTAACATCAGAAAAGTCAAGGAGATGATTATGAACTTCAAAAGGTAGACAGGAAAACACTACCCAGTGCTTATTGAGGGCTCAATAGTGGAGAGGGTCAAGACTTCAAATTCCTGGGTGTCAACATCCCCAAGGATCTGTTCTGGATTCTCCATGTTAATGCAATCAGAAAGAAGGCATGCCAATGGCTATCCTTTGTAAGGTGTCTGAAGAGATTCAGTATGTCACTGAAGATGGTCATAAACTTCTGCAGGTGTACTGTGGAGAGCATTCTGGCTGGTTGCATCGCTGGTTGCATCACTGGTTGGAATGGAGGCACCAACTCTCAAGACAAGAATAATCCATGAATAATCAATGAACCAAAGACACTCTTACTTTTATATTGTAAGATGGTCATAATATTAATGTTTGCATTAGGATGCTGCCACAAAACACCGAATTTCATGTCTTGTTCATGACAAGAAATTCTGATTCTGATTTGCACAAGCTTGTGTAGCTACTTACTATGTTTGTTGGTTAACCAAACAATTAGTCTGCCTGCCTGTCAGCAGGAAGCCTGCCCAAAATTTTTTCGAAGCATCATCTGTCGCATATCCGTCATGTTAATATCACAACCCAAGAGTTTATTTCGGAAATGCACAAAATTCATGTAAAACTAAATACATTTTAGAAGTTTCAAGAATGGAGGGTGGATATTTTGCTGCTCACAATTACATTTGAAGACTGTCAAGGCAGATAAAATTTCTTCATATACTCTAAAAGCAATGTCTGAATATTTACGTCTTGGAGAATTATGACTGATTAATCAACAGGCACACCTCAAGGATGTGTGGTTAGCACTGCTCTACTCACTGTACACCCATGACTGTGTGGCCAGGCACAATTCCAATGTTATCTACAAATTTGCCGATGACACCATGGTGGTTGGTGGAATCACAAAGTGGAGTGGCCAGTCTGTGAGTAGCCCAGTATAGGAGTGGAACTTAGATACAGGCTTTGGCTCATAAGGCTTCAGCGAGCAGAGGCTGAGGATGAGCATGTTTCCAGCAAAGGTAAAGGCAGATAAGATATTTATATTTAAATTAGGAAGCGTTAATGGAGAAAGCAGCTAGAGCAGTGGGATGCTCCGATTGCAGGATGTGGGAAATCTGGGACAGCACAATTGTCTCTAATGACTACACTTGCAAGAAGTGCATCCAGCTGCAGCTCCTGAGAGACCGAGTTAAGGAACTAGAGTTAGATGAACTCCGGTTAATTCGTGAGGCAGAGGCAGTGATAGAAAAGTACAGGGTTAATGGTCAGAGGGACCTTGGGATCCAAATTCATACATCCCTCAAGGTCACTGCACAGGTTAATAGGATAGTTAAGAAGGCCTATGGAATGCTGGGCTTCATTAATAAGGGGATTGAGTTCAAGAGTAGAGAGGTCATGTTGCAACTACAAATCTTTGGTGAGACCACATTTGGAGTATTATGTTCAGTTCTGGTCACCTCATTACAGAAAGGATGTGGAAGCTATGGAGAGGGTGCAGAAGAGGTTGACCAGGATGGTACCTGGATTGGAAAATAAGTCTTATGAGGTAAGGTTAGCAGCTGGGGCTTTTTTTTTAGTTCAGAAGGATGAGAGGGGACGTAGACCTCTATCAAGATTATAAAAGGCATAGATAGGGTGGACATTAAATGCCCATTTCACATAACAGGAGTAGCAAACACCAGAAAAGATATGTTCAAAATGAAGGGATGGAAGTTTAGGGGAGACATCAGGGGTAATTTTTTTAAATATGCAGAATTGAATGTGCATGGAATGCCATGCCAGGGATGGTGGGTGGTGGCTGAATAAGGCATTTGAAAGACTCTTATTAGACAGACATATGGATGGAAGAAAAATAGAGGGTTACGGGGCAGGGAGGGTTTAGTACTTATTTTTTTGAATGGATCAGCACAACATCGAGGGCTGAAGGGCCTGTGGCGCATTGTAGTGTTCTATGTATACTAAACTAAAACCATGGATGAACTAAGAGACTTGTAAACTATTTCATACCAGACCTGTGGCATTCAAATCAGATAATTCAGAAATATAGACAGACCAGTTACAATCTCTGGAAGGCCATTACCAATGCAAAAAAAGCTAATTCTAGACCAAGCTGTAGTCTCACCTGACAGCTGTGGTAGGACTTGCACGGCATCATACCCAAAAGGGCAAGGTACAGTAAAACCCCCAATATCAGGCACCTATGGGGATTGGTAGATGCCAGATAAGTGAATTTTCTGGGTTGCTTGAGATTGTGTGTTGTGTGATTGGCGCTAATGGCGAGGCACACAAATTTTAAACTTTTGTATTTTTCTCCTATTTTCTTTTTGCGATTTGTTTTCTTTGCCAGCTGCTTGAATTCCAGAAAACGAGTTTTACTGTATCATTCATTACATGTATCATTTACTGTATCATTCATCTCTTGCGTAAGTGCTCAATGGCTTCTGTACTCAGAATGAAATAGAAAACAATGATGCACCCTAGTGAGCTCCCAATGACTCTGTATGATCAGTCTCTGAGGCTGATATGAAAAGAACCCGAAGAAGTACCCACTTCAGGCAGTGTACTTGGCTATGTCCTTAAAACTTGCATGTATCAGCTGGCTGGAGTTTTTTTTTAAAAAGACATTTTCAAACTCTTACTACTGCGGTCTGAGATCTCCATCTGCTTCAAAAGGATATCATGTGGTGGTGCACTCTCTCATGGCGAACCGGCCCTGTGTGTAACGCCACGTGGCGGGGCAGCCATGGGAAGATGGTGCCGTCAGGGGTTCTTCCTGACTAAACCTCCCTCTCGGCGCGCACCTTGGGCAGCGATTATGACGTCACCACGCACGTGGTGACTGATCCACCATTGCCCTTAAAGGGGCACATGCTAAATCCAAATAAACAGTCATTAATGACCCTCAACGTGGTGGCTGTGCTTTCTTCAGCTGCGAAACAGCACTACACTGGTAACCCCAACGAGCCAGACGCCTTTCTAGACCCAAAGACATGGATTTGGCGGAGGTTAATGAGGCAATCTAGCTTCCCCCCATCTGGACCAATAACCTGTGGACGTAATTTGGGCAGATGGAAGCGCAATTCCACCTTAGAAACATCTCATCAGACGCCATGATGTTCTACCACATCGTGAGTGCGCTGGATCAAGACACGGCAGCCAGGATGGACGACCTCACCCATCATCCTCTGGCTGAGGGTAAATATACCGCCCTCAAGAACTTGTTCCTGGGGACTTTTGGCCTCACCCCCCAGCAACAAGCTTCCAGGCTCTTGCACCTGGACAGGCTTGGGGACCACAGCCCGTCAACATTAATGAACGAAATGCTGGCCCTGGCGGAGGATCATAAGCCTTGTTTCCTCTTCCGCTAGATTTTCCTCGAACAAGTGCGAGAGGATATCCAGCTGCTCCTAACAGACGAGGATTTCGTGGACCCACGTAAGGTCGCAGCCCGAGCGGATGCCCTCTGGCACACGAAGAAGGAGCATGAGGCAGCCCCCAATCAGGTTTCAAGACCAGGAACCAGTCGACCGCAAGCCGCCCCCAAGCACAAGCCAGAAGAGAGCCATTCAACCTGGTGCTTTTATCACCAGCGCGAGGGAGCACAAGCCCATAAGTGCAGCCAACCCTGCAGCTTCCAGGGAAATGACGTCTGGCCACGTGAACAGCTTCCTTTACGTCACCGACAAATCCACCAGTTGGCGTCTCCTGGTGAACACGGGCTGAGCTGAGCATCCTACAGCACTGGAGACTTACTCCCAATCTCCTGGTCCAACCCTGCGGGCAGCCAATGGTTCCAACATCAAGACCTACCGCACCCGCAGGGCACAGATCCAGATTGGCAAAGAAAAATTTCACTGGAGGTTCGTGTTGGCCTCGGTGAGCACCGCGCTGTTAGGGGCCGACTTCCTGAGGGCTCACGGCTTGCTGGTCGACATGAAGAGCAAGAGGCTGGTCAACACCCGCACTTTCCACTCTGTGCTTTTGGACACCAAAGATGCCATCAGAACAGAGATTGCCGCCGTGGCCGCCGCGAGGGATGAATACGCCGATATACTCCATGAATTCCCTGCCATCTTGGAGCCACGCTTCAATGCCACTTTCCCCTGACACGGAGTTTTCCACCACATCGCCACACAAAGCCCCCCGTTGCACGCTAAGCCCAGACGGCTGCTGCCCGAAAAGCTACAGCAGGCAAAGGTGGAGTTTTCAAGGGTCCAAGAGTTGGGGATCGTCCGGCATTCAGACAGTGCCTGGGCATCACCGCTCCACATGGTCCCCAAGTCATCCCCCACATACAAGATTTCTCAGCCAACCTCCACAGCGCGCAGCTCTTTTCCAAGGTTGACCTAGAGCGGGGATATCACCAGATCCCAGTGCACCCCAACGATGTGGGAAAGACTGCGATCATCACCCTGTTCAGCCTGTTCGAGTTCCTCCGGATGCCTTTCGGGTTAAAGAATGCGGCCCAGACGTTCCAGCGCCTTATGGACACAGTGGGTAGGGACTTGGACTTTGTGTTCATCTACTTCAGGGTTTCCCAACCAGGGGTGCTCAGATAGCATTCCAGGGGGTCCAAGATAACATTTCAGTTTTTTTTTTATAAATCCATACTCCTTCAATTTGGATAATATGTTGGATGATGAAGAGCTGAAGGAAGATCTTACTGGAGTGCGCACAAATCGTGTTCTTGAAATGCAGTTTGAAAGCAAAACTTTGGAACAATATTGGTGTTCAGCAATGGACGTGTTTCCAAGACTTTGTGAAAAAGCACTAAGTGTGCTCATCCCAGTTGCGACGACATACTTAGAGAATCTGGATTTAGTGCCCTTTTGTCAATCAAGACAAAATCTAGAAATCGCTTGGGTGCACGGGCAGACGTGCGGATTGGTATCAGCAACAAAGTGCCACGTTTTGAAAAACTCAAGCAATAAACAGGAACAAGAGTCATTAAATTTAAATTGGCTTATGAACATTTGAACATTAGTTCTTTAATTTTTTTAAAGAAATTTCATGCATGGATGAAAATTTAATTTTTTTGTAGGGTTTATGCAACTTTTAATTTGTTGTAATGTTTTTTTCTTTTCCATATGCTTCATTTTTGTTTATATATTATTAAAAATTGATTATACAAATTTGTTTTGGTTACCTTCACCTTTATTCTTAAATAAATTATTACTTTAAGGGGTGCGAGAACATATTAAAATTTTTTAGGGGTGTGGAGCATAAAAAAGGTTGGGAACCACTGATCAAATGATATCCTTATCGCCAGTTGGAACCACGAAGAACACAAGGCCCATCTCACCACCCTGTTTGCCCAGCTAGCGGAGTTCAGCCTCAGTCAATGCAGCCAAATGCCAGTTCGGCAAGCAGTTGCTGCAGTTTCTGGGGCACACCATCTCGGCGGCTGGTGCCGTTCCGGCACCGGAGAAGGCGGCAGCCATCCAGCGTTTCCCCAAACCCTCCACCCTCAAAGGCCTGCAAGAGTTCATGGGGATGGTGAACTTTTACCATCGATTCATCCCCAGTGCCGCCCGTACCATGTACCCACTGTTCGCAATCATCATCACGAAGGAAAAGATCTTATGCTGGTCGGAAGAGGCGGACAAGGCTTTTACAGCAACGAAAGAAGACCTCACCAGTGTGACATTGTTGGTGCACCCACACCCAGAGGCACACACGGCACACTCAGTGGATGCCTCAGCTACGGCGATTGGGGGAATTCTGAAGCAATGGCTTGATGGACAATGGCATCCGCTGGCCTTTTTCAGTAAACAGCTGCGCCCGCCGGAGCTCAAGTACAGCGCATTCAATCGGGAGCTCTTGGTGCTGTACTTGGCCATCTGCCATTTCCTGGAGGGCAGATCCTTCACAGTCTTCACAGACCACCCAGGCACTCACCATGGCCAAGGACCCATGGTCAGCCAGACAACAGCGCCACCTCTCTTACGTGTCGGAATTCACTACCGACATCCAGCACAGAGCAGGCAAGGACAACGTTATAGCGGACACACTCTCGTGCCCGTCCATCAACATGCTAGCCCCCGGCCTTGACTATACACAGCTAGTCCAGAACCAACAGCACGATGCAGAGACAGCCCTCCGGACTGCCATCTTGGGCCTTGGCCTCAAGGACAACCAGTTGCCCAACAGCCTGGACACACTGCTCTGCAACATCTCCACAGGCCCACTGCGCCCGCATTGGAGAGTGAGAGTCTTTAACCTTATCCACGACCTCACTCATCCCTTGGTGAACACAACCGTGTTGATGGTCACGGAGCAATTCGTGTGGCACGGGCTGAAGAAGGAGATGGCAGAGTTGGCTAGGAACTGCACCAGGTGCCAGGCCTACAAAATCCACAGACACACGCAGGCCTCAATCCAACCTTTTGACTCGTCAGCGCAGAGGTTCCAGCACATCCACGTTGATATCGTCGGCCTCCCAGGCCTCCAAGGAAGTGCGCTACCTCTTTACGGTAGTGGTCCGAGCCAAGAGATGGCAGAGAAGGTTTGGCGGAGACGTGTGCTAGGATCCTGGTCAGTCAGTGGATCACCCATCACCAGCGACAGGAGCGCCCAGTTTACCTCTGCACTATGGGCCCAGCTGGCGAGGCTCTTAGGGGTTAAACTCCACCACACCACAGCCTACCAGCTGTGCATGAATCGCAAAAGGTTAGGTTGCAGGTGCAGCAGGTTATTAAGAAGGCAAATGGAATGTTGGCCTTCATCGCTAGAGGAATTGAATTCAGGAGTAGGGAGGTAATGTTGCAACTGTATAAGGTACTGGTGAGACTGCACCTGGAGTACTGTGTCCAGTTCTGGTCTCCATATTTGAGGAAGGATATACTGGCTTTGGAGACGGTCCAGAGGAGGTTTACTAGGTTGATCCCTGGGATGAAGGGGTTGACTTATGATGAAAGATTAAATTGTCTAGGATTGCATTCGCTCGAGTTCAGAAGAATGAGAGGAGATCTTATAGAAACATATAGGATTATGAAAGGTATGGATAGGATAGATGTAGGAAGGTTTTTTGAGCTGGCCAGGGAAACTAAAACGAGAGGACACAGTCTCAAGTAGATTTAGGGCAGAGATGAGGAAAAATAGTTTTTCCCAGAGAGTAGTGAATGTTTGGAATCCTCTATCCAGGGAAGTGGTTGAGGCTGCTTCATTAGATATATTTAAAATTTGGTTAGATAAATTTTTACATGATAGAGGAATTAGGGGATATGGGGAGAAGGCAGGTAGGTAGAGTTAGGTCATAAATTAGATCAGCCATGATCTTATTGAATGGTGGAGCAGGCTCGATGGGCCATTTTTGGCCTACTCCTGTTCCTACTTCCTATGTTCCTATGTTTCACTGGCACCTAAAGTCCGCTCTCATAGCCCAACTCAACAGCCCGAGCTGGGCAGACAAACTGCCTTGGGTCCTCCTTGGGATCAGGACGGCACCCAAAGAGGAACTTGTCCTGGGTAAACCTGTACCTTTCACTTTGTTCGTTTTAGATTGGTCACAGTGTTTTAGCTACCGAAAGAAAATAGACACCCACACCGAGAGCAATTCAGTTTATACAAATGTTTATTACAAATTCAAAAGCTGATTTCAAACTCCAATATGCAAGCCCTTCCCAATGATACTTATCAATGCCTGGACTGGTCCCAACTGCCGAAGCAAGGCAATGACCGCACATTTGTAGTAGGCTGTCGGGGCGCCGGTAGCAGCTTCTCCACCTCCCCTAACCAGGACGTTAGCTGGACTCTAGAAGTTCTTCTTGCTGAGAGACGTTTCCACCCCTCAGAGAGTCTCCACTTCAGCAGTGGGACCATGGCTTATATTACCCAAAAAATTGTTTTACTCATAGCTTATCTCTTTGAATAAATGATTTACTTATCTTCAAGGTCTCCTGACAGTCTGCGACCAACAAAAGACAACTGCATCTCTGGACCTCATGGTGGAAGTTGGATAATGTCTATTGATTCATATGTATCCCTGGGCCCCATGGTGGAATTTAGATAATGTCTTCTGATGCAACTGCATCCCTTTTTGCATAAGCTGGTCTAAATCCTCCATTACATTTCACCCCTTGGTCGCAGCCTGTCACTTACGAGACCTTACAAGTATTTGAATACAGAAGGAGTGAAAAAGAGAAACTAAAACTATAATAAACACAGAAATAAACAATAATGCGAGCAACCATCGGAGAATATTGTGGTCCAATCCTCCAAATGTACCAGTTAACCATGAAAAAGGATTCCAACCAAGGCTCAAACTATCCTTGTGGGCCACAATACCCAGACACTGAAGCTCACAAACAGATTTTGAAACATGTTGAACAGTATCAGATATATTAGTGGATACATCGGGCCGTGTCCCCCACGGGCAACTCCCTCGGAACATCCTCGACATTACAAATCCAATTGCTGGCATCAAAGCAGCTGTTAAGCCAGATCAGCAGGAGCGCAAGACGGAGGACCTGGAACAAAGAAGCCTGATATATGTCACTCACGATGCTGTAAGCATTCAGTATTTAAACAAACTAAATCATCCTGTCCCTCAATAGCTACCCACAGAGTGTTTCCCTGGGCAGATGTCACTATTTTCCCTTTTACAGGAGGGCCACTACCTGGTGGTGCCACCCATACCTTTTGTCCGGCATTCTCTGGCTCAGGAATGGGGGGCAATGACTGTTTTTCCTCTGGAATAGGCTGTAGTTCAGAAGCGTGAAGAAGTCGGTGGAAAGGTGTACCTCCCTTCAAAGGGCGATGATTCAAATTGTCGACTGCCTGCTGCAGCACATGGCACCACCCCTTCAGGGTCCCCAGTGGTGTTAACAAACAAATTTGTTCCTTCAGTAAGCCATTCGTTCGTTCAACTAACCCGGCAGCCTGCGGATAATAAGGAATATGGTGGACCCATAAGATACTGTTGTCAGTTGCCCAATCACAGATTGCCTTCCCAGAGAAGTGCAAGCCATTATCAGACTGAATCTCCTCCGGTACATCATAATGAGCAATTAAATGGTTTAGTTCTTGGATAGTGCTAGCTTGGTCAGCCGTCTTGGTGGGAATAGCAAAAACCAGGCCCGAAAAGGTGTCAACCATTACTAGGATGTAACATTTACCCATACAGTCTGGCATGGCAATCTGTTCTCCAGCATGCCACTGAATTCCAAGGAAAATAACTGTCTGGGATGGGCCCTGCACCTTGGCGGGGTTAATGGCCCATCCTCTTTGCATCAGGGCATCTCGGACATTCTCCATACCTTCCTGTACCATCTCTTCCATGGCCCCTTGGATCAACACATCATCAATATAATGGTGAATCAAGAGAAAAGGCGATACTAGCACTGCCTCCAAATCTTGGGCAATTAGGTTGTGGCAAATAGTGGGAGTGTGTACATAGCCCTGAGGGAGGCGGGTGAAGATATACTGGCGCCCCTTCCAGGTAAAGGTGAACTGTTCCTGTGAGACCATAGCTATAAGAATACTGAAGAAGGCGTTAGCGAGATCAATAACAGCATTCCATGTTCCTGAGTTCCCAGTAGCAATGTTTTCAATAAGGGTAACAATGTCCAGAACTGCTGAAGCAAGTGATGGGGCATGTTTGTTCAAAAAAACGATAGTCAACTGTCATTCTCAGGAGCCATCCGGCTTCTGGACCGGCCAAACAGGGTTATTAAAGGGCGACGTTGTGGGCCTCACTACCCCTTCTTCTTGCAAAGCATCGATGGTGGCAGTAATCTCTTCCTGCCCTCCAGGGAGGTGATATTGTGGAATGCACACTGGTTTCAGGGGGGAGGCACAATCACAGGATTGTACTTAGCCCAACCCACTACTAGTCTTTTTGTAATAGTCCGAATTCCAAATGCAAATTCCCTTGGCTATTGATACCCAGGATACACTAGTCAGTGGCAGCCACCAGGGCATGTAACCATATTGGGGAAGGGCCATCACCCACTGTGGCGCGGACTTTTATTTCCTTTGCCAGGGTGATCGCTCCTCCCATCCCCTCTATTCGAAATGTCAGTCCAGTCCAGAGGTCGGGGTTACCAGGAATCACCGAGTGCTCCACACCGGTGTCGACCAAGGCCAAATATTGGCGGTCGTTACCCCCACCCCAATGGATTGTTAATGGTATGTAGGGCCGCGGGTCCCCGTGTATCCGTCTTATCTCAATGGAGTAGACACGGGAACCCCACCCGCACCCTCATGCCTTAGTAGGGTTCGGGGGGGCTTCCAGGACCACATGCTACTATTATCCATAAGACCCTTTTTAACCAATTGTTGTATCTCATCAGGGGTAACTGGAGCAAGAGAAGCTGGCTCGATAGGAGCAGCAGTGGGAGCAGAAGGCACAGTTGAGTCAGGAAGACTCAACAGCTGGGGATGATGTTCCCTTGCCTTCCTCTTATAAAGGGCATAAAGGACCGCAGTAGATTTCCCATCACTTTTAGGTTACGCCTAACTTTAACAAGGTTAGAAAAAGGTCCTTTCTTGTCGGTCCGTTATTGGCAGCAGTCCCTCTCTTTTCATCCTGCTTGTCTGATTTAACCTGGGTTGTACGTGAGTGGATTTTACCTCCCAACTCTAATTCTCGAAGCCCAGATAAGGCGTGCACCGCCTCAGACACAGGGTGTCCAATTAGCGGATTAGTTACGGACAGAACCAGTCCCCGTACAGTGGGTTGGGCGGAACGAACCAACCTGGTATGCATTCCGGCCGTGAATATCTCTTCACCAGGACTCCCCCCATGTACCCACAGCCTCAAATGCCCTGCATACAAGGCAGAGGCCAGGGCCTGCTGACAAATTACTGCTATACCCTCCTCTGGGGTGCCCCAATTGTTCTGCAAATGTAAATCCCAATCTACTGGTGATGGGTATACTCATAGCAGGGCATCCCCTAGAGTGGCAAGTAAGTAATCCACCTCTCTTCCTCTACCCCACAGCTCAGCAGTGACCCGGATATCAGTAGTCAATGTTCCTAATCCCAACAATTCCTCAGGGGTTAAATATTCATTACCCCCTCCTTGCTCCCAAACACGCAGGAGCCAGGCTGCCAGAGTTTCTCCCGCCTTTTGCCTAAATCGATCTCCAATGGCAGCCAGCTCTTTTATAGAGAAGTCACGGATCATTGACTGCTCTTGACCTCTGCTCCCACTTTGGCCCCAGGTCCTTTGCCCAGTGGACGGGACGAGGCCTAGACCTTCCCGTAGAGGGGGTGGGTCACTGAGCATAAGCAGGGGTTCGGGTACCTTCCCCTGGGTCCTCTAGTGAGATCAGGGGATCATCTACCTCTTCAATCTCGTCAGTTACATTCCACCCCTCTCCCTCGCCGTCTGTTTGGGAAGTCTGCTGCCTTACGGGGCGGGCGTGAACAGCGGGTGGAGAGGGCAGTGTGTTAGGCACATGCTGAGGAGAATCTGCATTATTACCATGGTCATCTTTCCAGATATTCCCGACCCAATCATCAATTACATCAGGATCGTCGCCATTCCTTCTCATGGCACGAATATGATGTGGATCGGGTTCTACTCCATGCCTTTCTTTATCTGCACAGAGCTGCTGCTGGAGTTTAATATTACGACAGATCGTTTGGACATGCTTATCCTCCCATTCTTTGGCTCGGTCCTGACTGGTGCGAACAATCTCGCTCATCATGCAACAGCGTTGTCGCAGGGCTTATAGCTCCTCCTCTAGTTGCTCTCTTGTGCTGAGATTCTACTTCTTGCTGAACAGATTCTGCTTCACGCTGAATGGAGTAGCGCAAGGCTGTGGCCAGCAGCCAAAAACTGTCCGTCAGCGTCCCCTTTTTAACAGGAAATTTACTTTCTCGAAGGGGAATGGCAACCCGCTCTCCCAGAGGCGCACTTGATGGATCTAACTTCTCATCCCAACTAAGGCATGATCCCAACAAAGACAGGGTATTGGCCAACATGCCAAACCCATCGTCTTTGGAAGTCCATCCCGAAATCAAGAACTGCTCAGGGCTCACCTCTTTCTTTCAGTGAAACATCTCGAGACCAATCCTGCTCGCAGCGCCAATTGTCCTGGGTAAACTTGTACCTCTCACTTTGTTCGTTTTAGATTGGTCACAGTGTTTGAGCTACCGAAAGAAAATAGACACCCACACCGAGAGTAGTTCAGTTTATACAAATGTTTATTACAAATTCAAAAGCTGATTTCAAACTATAATATGCAAACCCTTCCCAATTATACTTATCAACGCCTGGACTGGTCCCAACTGCCGAAGCAAGGCAATGACCACACACTTATAGTAGGTTGTCGGGGCGCCGGTAGCAGCTTTTCCACCTCCCCGACCGGGACGTTAGCTGGACTCTAGAAGTTCTTCTTCTTGCTGAGAGACGTTTCCACCCCTCAGAGAGTCTCTACTTCAGCAGTGGGACCATGGCTTATGTAACCCAAAAAATTGTTTACTCATAGCTCATCTCTGAATAAATGATTTAATTATCGTCAAGGTCTCCTGACAGTCTGTGACCAACAAAAGACAACTGCATCCCTGGGCCTCATGGTGGAATTTAGATTATATCTTCTGATGCAACTGCATCCCTTCTTGCATAAGCTGGTCTAAATCCTCCTTTACAGACCTGCAAGCCTCGTCGGCGGAACTGGTATATGGCGCGCCACTTTTCCTGCCCGGTGAGTTCTTCAGCTCAGAAGCCAACACAGCACCCGAGGACACGAACCTGCTGGTGGATCTCTGCAAAAAACTAGCCTCCCTGGCCCCGTCCATCCCAACGCCTGAAGGAACTGGATTCGGTACAGTTTGTGTTCGTCCAGAGAGAGCACCATTACAGCGCCCGTTCGAAGGTCCGTATAAAGTCCTCCGGCGATCCGGTCACTCTGGATGTGGGGGGGGGGGGGGGTGGGGAAAGGAGGAACTTTTTACGGTGGACCGCTTGAAGATGGCCCATTTGGATGTCGCAGCCAGGAGATGGCCGTGCCCAAGCAGTGGGATGCGTAGTCGGTTTGCGGGGGGGGGGGGGGGGGGGGCGCCGTTAGGGGTTCTTCCTGACTCAAACCTCCCCCTCAGCACACGCCTGGGCAGTGATAATGATGTCACCACACACGTGATGACCGAGCCAGTGTTGCCCTTAAAGGGGGGTGCGCTAAATTCAAATAAACAGTCGTTAACGACCCTCAATGTGGTGACCGTGCTTTCTTCACCTGCGTAGAGCACCACAAACCATTATTCTAGTGCCCAAGAGCAAGGTATAGTGCCTCAACAACTATCAGCCAGTGGCAATGACATCCACCATGATTAACTGTTTTGTGAGTTTGTTATGGTGCAGATGAACTCCTGTCTCAAGAAGGACCTGGACCAACTTCATTGACCTCACATCACAACAGGTCACTGGTAGATGCCATCTTAGTAGTCTTCCACTCTGCTTTAGATCGCCTAGACTACAAGAACATTTACATCAGGCTAGAGTATATTAACTAGAACTCAGCTTTTAATACCATCATACCAGCAAAAATTATGATCAAACTAAGGATTCTCAGACACTGTTTGCCCCTCTGTAAATGGTTTCTCAACTTCCTCATTGTAGACCTCAATCAGTTTTGATCAATGAAATCACCTCCTTGTCACTGGAGGAACCTCATGGCTTTGCGCTTACCTGTAAATATTCATGTATAATGCGTTGCATGTATAATGTAACCCCCCCCCACTTTTTTTGAGGGGGAAAAATTTTACCCCTGTGTATAATACAACCCCCCATCCCCTCAGCCGCCTGAGTTGCGCTAGTGTCTCTCCGTTTGCCTGCCCACCCGACCTCCTGAGTCACGCTGGCATCTCTCCGCTCACCTGGCCTCCTGAGTCGCACTTACGCCTCTCTGCCCACCCAACCTCCTGAGTCGCACTCGCAGCTCTTCGCTCGCCTGCCCGCCTGGCCTCCTGAGTCACGCTAGCGTCTCTCCGCCCGGCCGGCCTCCTGAGTTGCGTTCGCGTCTCTCCGGCCGCCCAGCCTCCTGAGTGTGCTGCCAACTACTGCTCGCCCAGCCAGCCCCTGAGATCGTGCTGCCAACTACCGCTCGCCTGCAGAAATATTTTTTTAAAATTTTACTCTTGTGTATAATGCAATCCCCCTATTTTTGAGGGGAAAAAGGGGGAATTATTTTTTTGGCATTATACATGAATATTTACGGTAGTTTCCTCCTGTATTCCCTCTAGGCTCATGACAGTGTTGGACTCCAGCATAATCTATAAATTTGCTGATGATATCACCGCCTTTCACCACATGATGGGAAATGATAAGTCAAAATACAGGATGAAGATAGAGAATCTGGTTGGGTGGTACCAAAACAAACTTGCTCTCAATGTAAACAAGATCAAGGAACTCATTGTGGATTTTAGGAAGAGGAAATGGAGGGATTATGCTCCAGTCCTCAATGACGTGAGGGTTAGCCCCTTCAAGTTCGTGTGAGTCCGCACATTAGAGGTCATCTTCTGGAGTCAACACATTAAGGCAAACCTCCCATCCACTGAAGACATCTATGCATGTCGCTGCCACAAGAAACCAGTCAACATTATAAAGGAACCTGCTAACAACTCTTCTCAATGCTACCTTTGAGTAGAAGGAATACAAAATACAAAAACAAAAATAATACAAAAACAGCCCTTTTCCCCAAACAGCTATTAGGCTCTTGAACCTCCCCCTACTACACTAATCATAAACTACTCCAGCACCACAAAAAGATCCGTCTGCAGTATCGAAACACCACATTTTTCTTCCTCTACTGTAAATGTGAATAGATATTATCCAAGTTATATATTTTTGATCACTGGTAATTTCATATATATGATTAGAGTTGTTTTACTAAGTACCTGCTTGGCTGCAGGTAGTAAAAAATTGTTGTGTGTGGAGGAAATGGGGCCTCCCTGCCCATCTGGAATTGTGGATTGCAGGTGGTCACGTGTCCTCCTCTCCTGGAACTTATTCAGAAGTCACATCACCTATCAGTCAAGGTTGGACACCCGCCACTAATTAGTGCATACCTTGCCAGTGGCTAATTTAAATCACTCAGTGTCACTATTGGCTGGACACACAGATCTGCACTGTATTTAGCACCAGCACAAAGCACATTTCACACTCTCTGCCTCATGGTTTGAGCTCCATGCCAGGTCGCTTCTGTGGATGTCACTTGGAAGGGTCACAGGTAAGGTGTTCACTGCAGCACTGAAGCTAAGCAGTAGTATTGCTATAGAAATAGATCAATACTTACAGTAGAGCCGTACCTCCCGACAATCAGGATTCCGGAAGTGTGTGTATACCCCTCTCTATAGTGTGCGAATGTCAGCACCGCCTGTGTGAATTAGTAATTGTGTACTGTTTAACATTTTCCCATGCTCTTTTATAAATGGTTCGCATGTGTTTTATTCCTGTTATGATTTTCCCGCGGTCTTTTATAAATTGTGTGTTAATAAAAGTATATTTGATTACAAACCCTTGCGTTCAGACTCGTCTCTTTGTGAACCCAGCGAATCTGATACTCTTTCTCAATATAACAATTGGAGCTGCGAACAGGGTTCAAAGAGTTACAACTAGAAACACATGGAGTTTTAACCATGAGGGAGTGGGGATTGATTTAACTGTGCTGGAGATTGTATTACACACTGTGTGTGCAGGCAACCCGTTGGGTGCATGGTTTATTGTGTACCTGCTCACAAACAGGGGCAGTAGGAAGCAACCCACAAAAGGGTCCCTGGGTTCGGAGTTTAAAATCAATGACGTGGTTGCAATTAGAATGACAGGTTGGACCTCCACAGGCAGAAGATAGGGTACCATGTGGTCTTCCACTGGAGTTGCTAGGGTTTCCCGAGGCCAGGAGGAGTCGTACTGATATCCCTACTTAGGCGCCAGTGCAATATCATGTCGAAGCTAATTAGTCAGGATGCCTAGAAATATAGGGAGATAGAATCCCAGCAACATGAATGTTGGGATCTGCAAGAGGCAATGCAGACTGCCTAGGGGTAAGCGACCTGGAAAGATAGGGAGATAGAATCCCTGAAACTTGAATGTTGGGAACGCAAGAGGTATTGCAGGTTGCCCAAGGTCAAGCAAACAATTCATACTTTAAAATCATGGAAGCAGTTTCCAAGTGGATCAAAACACAGCAGCTCTGGTCTGGCTCGTAGCATTACTCAGGAAAGGTCATTTAGAGCCATTGTTCAGCAGTGGGAGGGGATCAACAAGTGGTTTGGGGATGGGCATATGTTTATGGATTGTGATAACTTTGAGGAAACTGAGTCCGACACACTTCCTCCTGCCTGTGTGCCCAAACCTTGACAAGCCCGACCAGTGACCACGCGATCCCAGGTCTGCCACAAGGGCACCCCCTGCCTCGGGTGGGCACATAGGTGATCATTGTGAGATTATGGAGCCCCAGGACTACTATGGTAAGGTGCTAACTGCGCAAGTGGACCGATACCACCAGCAGCCAGGCTTCCCATCTCATTGGGAAGCAAGCACCCTGGGTGGTCTGTCTGACTACCAGAGGATTGCCAAAGCCTTGTGGGTGCCACCAGAAAGGGTGGATAATGGCACCACACCTTGGGAACAGGTGAATGTGGTCTGAGCCAGGTTCCCTGCCCTCCTAGAATGGGGCTGACACAACTGGCCACAGTTACACCTTATTGATGTGGGAAATGCAGATTATTAGGGAGTGGGCACTGATCGTGGGTATCTACGTGGGCACCCAGGAGCACAACCTCCAAGGGCGCACAAAGGTGACTGGTACTGCCTGCCCTGACCTTAGAGGGGTGGTTTTGCCCCTGATGGGACTGGCAACCGGGAAGGTGGTCCAGGAAGCCGTTACCTTCCTGGAGGGATTAGAGTACATGGAGTAGAGTGCTCTTGCTCGAGGTTTCAGGGCTGAGGGAAAGTTCGGCGATGTCACCCTGCTGGTGACTTACGGAGACATGTGATCTCTGGAGAGAGCATTGCGGAGGGAAGCTCAATAGGGGTGGAGCTTCCCTTGTGGTGCCCACTCCAACCTGGACCAGCCTATTCTCTGGTCTTCCCCCACTGGAGGGGACCCCTGACAAATCTATCTTTTGACCTCTTCAACCCCACCCATGCCACAGGTGAAGACTAACATTCTCAATGCGAGCGTCTATGAAATGCTCATCTCAACAGATTTCTGCGATCAAATCACGGATTTCAGCCAAACAACGTCACTGACAATTGTAGCCATTACACCAGCTTGTTCAAACGAGAGCCACCAAGAACCAGCTTCTGGCACTTATTATTCAGAACTTCTTTCGCAAGATATGGTAGCCTAAACCTCAGCATTGGACATTCGATTGCACCTATTGTGATTCGTATAACGAGCAGAGTCTCTGTGTTTTTTTTTCTCTCTTTTTCCAATCACCCTGAGCTGTAGTAATGATGTCTAATACTGTTAGTGTCAGGGAATCAAAATTACGTTATATATTCATTGTTCAATTTGTAGATTCAAAGTTACAGTTTATACATAGATTGTCATTGATCAAAACCGTAGTAACAAACATGTATATCGTGTTTCACTTGACAACATCACCCCAGAACTCTCATTAACAAAAAAAAAAGACACTAAATTGGTTAGGTTTCAGTCCCAACTCCTCTTGACTATCAGTACAGGGATCCAACACAAGCACTTGTGGCATCCATTTGAAGAGAACACGAGCAGGAACGACATCCGGGTGTCAAATGACAGCCTAGAAAAATGGGATGCTACATCTCCACTTGGATGTATGCCTGCTGGCCAGCTCCCCTGCCTCACCATGGGATAGCACAGCGACAGGCACCTGGATTCTAAGCTTAGAGACCGCCCAAGCGCAAGGCCAAGGCGCAGGATATGCAAGCCAAGAGAAGGCTCTGGCACCTGACAGACGACCTTGCAGTCTGCTCACAGACAGTGTGGTCAGGATGCTCACATCTGCCAGTCAAGCCGGAGTTGCTGAGCATACAAATTCCTTTTTCTACCCTCTTCTCTGACACTGGGGATCAGCTCTCACAGCACCCTGCTCTATCAGTAACACAGCGAACCTGTTTGGCCGGGGTGGGGGGGTTGATGGGTGGTGCTATCATTGAATTTGATAATGTGGTTTAACCAGCATTCATTCGGAAGGCACTTGATTAGTATTGCTTTTTTTTAAAAAAAAGCTCTTTTTGTTCTTCTTTGTTTTTTAGTTATTACATGTGCATAAAGTCATTGATTGTCATCATAGTGGTTCCAGAGGGATGTGGCTTCCAAGGGGTGGAATATTGTATGTGGAGGAAACATGGCCTCACTGCCTGTTCAGAATGTGTGTGTTGCAGGTGGTCACGTGTCCTCCCCGCCTGGTACTTATTCAGAAGTCACATCACCTGTCAGTCAAGGTTGGACTCTGATCACTAATTAATGCACACCTTGCCGTTAGCGGATTCAAATCACTCAGTGTCACCACTGACCAGACATACAAATTTGCACTGTATTTAGCACCTGCACAGATCACATTTCACTCTCTCTCCCTTGTGCTTCAAGCTCTGGACACCGCTCCTTGCCAGGCCGCTACTCTGGATGTCGCTTGGAAGGGTTGTGGGTAAGGTGTGCACTGCTCTAGATTAATACTTGCAGTAGAGCCGCACCTCCTGACAATCAGGGGTCCCGGAGTGTGTGTACACCCTGCATACAGTATGTACTAGAGCTGCCTCCCAATGATCAAGGGTCCGGGAGGGTGTGTGAATTTCTGCATTGCCTCTGAATTAATAATTGTGTACTATTTAACATTTTCCCACGCTCTTCTATAAATTGTATGCATGTGTATTTTATTCCCATTACGATTTCCCATACTTTTATAAACTGTGCACGTGTTTTATTCCCATTTGATTTACCCACGCTCTTCTATAAATTGTTGTGATAATCAAAGTTACATGTGATTACAAGCCCTTGTGTTCAGACTTATCTCTCTGCGAACCCACTGAACTCAACCCAACAAAATTTCAATGCAATTATACATTGTACATACAATAAACTCATTATCCATCATCAAATATTAGCTAGTCTAGAAACAGCAAGTACAAAACTAGTTGAAAAATGCATATTGGTTCATTAATGGCCTTCAGGG
Organism: Narcine bancroftii; assembly: GCF_036971445.1. NCBI lineage: Eukaryota > Metazoa > Chordata > Chondrichthyes > Torpediniformes > Narcinidae > Narcine > Narcine bancroftii. Next base: position 143,100,204 of record NC_091471.1, on the reverse strand, counting down.
AAGGAAATCTGCTGCCCATACCCATTTTAACCTATTGGCGTAGCCAGTCCCACTGATGCTATTCAATTTGAACTTCCTCCTTCTTCAGTAGCAACTAAATGGTGTTGTCAGTGACAGCCATTTACATTTTTTTTTGTTTCATGTACTAGGACTCACACCACTTTCTTGGTATCAGTATTCTGCAGCAAACTAAATTGTAGGAACTAAAAATAATTTTTAAACATCAAGTTATATTTTTCTTAATTTGTGGAGGTTAACATTTTTTTCCAGTTAACAAATAAAAAAGGCAACTTACTGTTGCTTGCAGTAACATTAATCTCATCAACTTGCTGAAGAGCTTCATTGTCCTGAATTGTCTGTGAAATTCCAACATTTCGAACAGGAGGATCAAAGCCAACTGAACTCTCATTCACTGTCACATCACTTGCGCCTGTAACCTGATTGGTTGGTGGCCCTCCTATGGGTCCTTCGAAATCAGTTGTAACATCATCTGCACAATCTTCATTTGGCTGCAAAGAGAACACAAGTTAGAAACTACAGAATAAATTCCCTCATTTCATAGTACATTAAAAAAAAAATTATGGGCATTACTGCAATTTTAATTATCATTAAATTTTGATTATTGAATGATTATTGATCAATCAGATCAGGATATTCATAATGTTTGAATGGCCAGAAAATAAAGATTTTAAAAAAATTACAGGTATGCTAAATTTAAAGCAAAGCATGCTAAGGGAACATATGACTACTGTCCTAAATATATTCAATGGCTGAGCATTCGCAAATCTCTGGAATACAAAATTCACAAGATTAATATATGTTTGAAAAAATACATTTTTCCTAGAGTAAATCATAACTGGCCAACTTTACTGCCATTAATAATAATAACTATATTCCCTGGCCAAAGTAGCAGCTTTCTTGCCTTGTTTAAGTTGCTTAAAAATTTTGTCAATGCTTCAGTCCAGTGATATTTTAGGCTTTTACCTTCGAGAGAATAAAGCATTAAACTTTCAATATCCCTCAGAATATTTCTCATCACTCACAAAAATTTTCCAGTGAACCTTTGCTGCATTTCCTTTAATTTATTAGCAATTAGTCACTAATTAGTAATTATTTATTTTTTTAATTTAACTTAATTTTTAATTTAATTTAGACATACAGCACAGTAACAGGCCATTTTGGCCGATGAGCCCGGTACAGTTCCCAGTACGTTTTGAAGAGTGGGAAGGAAACCAGAGCCTCTAGGGAAAAAAAAATTACAGTTATGAGGAGAACATATAATCTCCTTACAAACAGTGCGGGATTTGAACCCTGGTCCCAATCACAGGCGCTGTAACAGCATTGCGTGAACCACGAGGTTATCCATGCCACTCTTACACTATCTGTGCAGCAAGGCAGAATCAGATTCTGCCAATTTAAATCTGTGCCACCCAATTACACCCATATTAACATATAACCTCGTACATTTTGGAACAGGGAGGAAACCAGAGCATCTGGGGAAAACCCATGCAAGCATGGAGAGAACAAACAAGCTCCTAACTGGTGCTGTAATAGCGTAGCACTAACCACTACACTAACTGTACGGCGCAAATTAAAATGAGAGAGGGTGAGCAAATTTGAATTCCCACTATTTCAGAGGATTTACCTTGGACCCAACATACTAATGGCATCATGAAGAAAGCATGTTAGTACTTCCTCAGAGGTTTGTGAGGTTTCAGTATGACATCAGTAACCTTGGCATGTACAGATGTGTAGTGGAAAGTATGCTGACCAGCTACATTACAACTTGGTATGGGGATACCAAAACCTCAAGTGGAAAGCTCAACCAAAGGTAGTGGAAACTAACCAGCACATCACAGGCAAAAGTGTGGAGGAGGGATGGCTGTGAATGGAGGGAAGGGAAGACAACAGGGTAAGTAGTCTAGCAGAAACCAGAGAAGAGGATGTTAATACCATCCAATTAGAGAGTGCCAAGACAGTGTTGCTCCTCCAACTTAATGGTGGACTTGGTTTGACAGTACGAGGCCATGCACAGACAAGTCAGCGTGGGAGTGTGGCTCAGAATTGAAATAGTTATCCCCTTTCCATTTACAGAATCATCCCTCCGCCCCCTGCTTGTTCGTGTGGCTTCCCTTCCTTATCCACCTATTACCTCCTGCCTGTGGGAGAGTGCTTCTCACTCTGCCCCTCCCCTCCACCAATTTGTTTGGGCTCCTGTCTAAATTTTATCGTTACCTTGATGAAGGGCCTGAAACGTTGGTTATTTATCATCATCTTTGGTATATAAAGAACAGTCTGGCTTGCAGAGTTTCTTCAACATTGTGATATACTAGGTGCGACCAATATGCACATTTTTGGGATGGCGATGATAGGGAAAACATGCAAACTCCATGCAGATAGCACCCAAGTCAGGTTTGAACACAGGTGCTGGAGCTGTGAGACAGCAGCTCTATGATGTACAATTTTCTTTCCTAATTGCCTAACGTACTACATGATCATTTTCAGTGATTTGTGTAAACAAATTTTGTCTGAACACCAATATTTCACAATCTCTTCCCATTCAAGAACAATATTCGGCTTTTTAAGTTTCTCCATCAAAATTACATTGCTCCTCCTGACCCTTCAATTATAATTCACCTTCTCACTAATCCAACTATTCCTTTTTGCAACCTCTTTGCATTCTCCAATAACTTAACTTCATACTTAGATTTACTAGAATCAAGGATTATTATATTCAGTTTCCTCATACATCTTATTCAGAAAGATCGAAAATACCTGCAAAAGAATCTTAAGCACTGGTTCTCACACAAACAATCGTCATGATCCATTTATTCCTACTTTTTAATTAAAAAAAAATATTAGACACAGCACGGTAACAGGCCCTTTCGGTCCAATTACACCCAACTGACTTACAACCCCCTGCACGTTTCGAGCAGTGGAAGGAAACTGGAGCATCCAGAGGAAGCCCATACAGACTCCTTAGAAACAGCACAGGACTTTATTTTCTGTCGACTAATCAAATCTCAATCGATTGTATAGTCAGTCTTTTAAGTAACCGTTTGTGTGGCAAGAAAATATCCAAAGATTGTCAATTGTAGCTTGATTGTACTATAGCCTCCACGTCAGATGTTTGTGGGTTTCAGACCTAATTTAAGGCAGAGAAACACAAAAACCTGGGCTGAAGTTAACAGGTTTAATGTCCGAAGAAACAAACAGTGGCAACCATTGGTGCAGCCACCAGAGTGCGTGACCATTGACATCACAGAAATACTGAAGATGATTGTATGCTCATATCCATTTCTTCTTCTCACATTTCATTTTTTCCAATCACCCAAGTCTACTATATTTCCTCTTCAGAAAGTCAAGAACTCCCATCTGGTGAGACAGTGGCTACTGAGAAAAGTGGTAAACAAGAAAATTGGCCGATGCTGGGATCTTGTGCAGTTATTTTCACCAGAGCCCAACAGCACCCTGGAGGGGGGGGGGGGGGGGGCACAGCACATTTAAGCATGTAGAGCTCGTCGAAAGAATCAAAGACTTGTTGATCCAAACCAAGGCTTTTATTAGCAAAAGACAATAGGCGTGGCTTAGCTCTCAGCCAATCGCTGTAAGCACAGTCTAGATACAGTAACTATATACACTATGTACATTGGTGATAGATCTGTACTATCACATTCACCCCTTCTTGGAGAACTGACCCTGGAAAAAAAAACAAAAAACGAGGGAGAGAATGAAAGGAAGGGGTAGGTCAAGGACTGTAGCGGTCAGGGGGTCTGACCATCCGGCGTGACCGCCGTGGTGCCGGGATTGGGGTCGCTGGAGTGGTGTCGCCAGCGGGCTCGTCGGGTGCGACCGCTCCTTCGCTCAATATCCCAGTTGTGTTGTCAGCAGGGTGGCCCGGGTCGTTGGGGTGCTGTTGGTCCTTCTGTTGTGGCACGGGGCCTGGGGAATAAAGAGTTGGGGAAGGTTGGGTTGGGGGGTTTGCTAGGTCTATCGCGTCCTGAGCTAGGTCCTGCACCGAAACAGTGTCCTCCCGCCCGTCTGGGAACTCAAGTAGGCGTAATGTGGGTTCGCGTGGAGTAGAGTCACTCGGTCGACCAAGGGATCGTTCTTTGAGTGCCGGACGTGGCGTCGCAAAAGGACGGGGCCAGGGACGATGAGCCATGCCGGTACAGTGGTTCCTGATTCAGATTTCCTTGGGAAAAGGAACATCCTTTCGTGGGGGGTGGTATTTGTTGCGGTACATAGGAGGGAGCGGATGGAGTGTAAGGCACTAGTGAGAACCTCCTGCCAGTGAGAGGTGGGGAGACCTTTAGACCGGAGAGCCAGTGTAACCGCTCTCCATATGGTGGCATTCTCCCTCTCGACCTGGCCGTTACTGCGTAGGTTATAGCTCGTGGTCCTGCTTGAAGCGATACCACACTCCAGAAGGTACTGTTGCAGCTCTGTGCTCATGAATGAGGACCCCCTATCACTGTGGATGGAATTGGGGTACATGAAGATGGCGAAAATACTGTGAAGGGCCTATATCACTGAGGTGGCAGTGATGTCTGGGCAGGGCACAGCGAACGGGAAGCGGGAGTACTCGTTGATGGCCATAAGGATGTAGGTATTACGTTTGGTCGACGGTAGGGGCCCCTTAAATGCTACGCTAAGACGCTCGAAGGGGTGGGTGGCTTTGATAATGTGGGAGTTATCCGGACGGAAGAAGTGGGGCTTGCATTCAGCACACACCGAACAGGCTCGGGTCATGGAGTGGATCTCCTCGACTCTGTAGGGTAGGTTGCACGCCTTCACAAAGTGGGCAAACCTAGTGACCCCTGGATGACAGAGCGCCTCATGGAGTTTCTGTAGTCTGTCCATCTGTATGCTGGCGCACGTCCCCCTGGAGAGCGCGTCAGGCGGGTCGTTGAGCTTACCAGGCCGGTACAGGATGTCATAGTTAAAGGTGGAGAGTTCGATTCTCCATTTGGTGATTGTCGTTTTTTATCTTACCACGCTGGGTGTTGCTGAACATGAAGGAGACCGCGCGTTGATCAGTCAACAGTGTAAATCGCCTCCCATCGAGGTAATGCTCCAACAACACACCGCTTCAACTATGGCCTGGGCCTCCTTCTCGATAGAGGAGCGTCTACTCTCTGGACCCTGGAGGGTTCTGGAGAAGAAGGCTACAGGCTGACCAGCCTGGTTCAAGATGGCTGCCAGGGCGAAGTCGGATGTATCGCTCTCGACTCGAAACGGGACAGACTCAACGATCGCGTGCAGTGTCGCAGCGGTGATGTCGGACTTGGTTCGATCGAAAGCCGCTCTGGCTTCGGTCGAGAGGGGAAAGGAGGTGGTCTTGATAAGAGGACGCGCCTTGTCGGCGTAGTCTGGAACCTATTGGGCGTAATACAAGAAAAGGCCCAGGCAGCGTTTGAGCGTTTTCTGGGTATGGGGTGGGGTGGGGGGGGGGGTAAGTCCATTAGGGGATGCATGCGGTCAGGATCTGGCATGACTATCCTGTTCTCCACCACGCAACCTAGAATAGCGAGTCGTGTGGTCCGGAAGACACACTCGTCCAAATTGTAAGTCAGGTTCAGCCGACGGGCAGTTTGAAGAAATTTGTCTATGTTGGCATCGTGGTCTTGCATGTCGTGGCCGCAGATGGTGATATTGTCCAGATACGGGAAGGTAGTGGTTAGCCCGTTCTGGTCCACCATCCTGTTCATTTCCCGCTGGAAGACCGCGACACCATTCGTGACCTTGAATGGTACCCTGAGAAATTGATATAGCCGCCCATTCGCTTCAAAGACCGTGAATGGTTGGTCCTCGCAACGGATTGGGAGCTGGTGGTAGGCCGAACGTAGGTCAATGGTGGAGAATATGCGGTATTGGGCGATCTGGTTCACCACATCCGTGATGCGTGGCAGGGGGTACGCATCCAGAAGCGTGAAGCGGTTAATGGTCTGGCTATAGTCGACCACCATCCGTAGTTTTTCTCCGTTCTTGACAATCACCACCTGGGCTCTCCAGGGGCTTGAACTGGGTTTGATGATGCCCTCATCCAGCAATCTACGCACCTCACTCCTAATGAATTGCCTGTTTTCGTAACTATATTGCCGACTTTTGGTGGCCACAGGTTTCCAGCCAGGGGTGAGGATTGCGAAGAGTGCTGGCGGGGCAATCTGGAGTGTGGAAAGGCCGCAGGATTGTCCCCGGGGGCGGGTTGCTCGGGTGCTTCGGTTGTGGGGCGATGGCAGACCGAGAGGGGGGCGTGGGGTCCCCCAAAGTGTAGGGAAACCGTTCGGAACTGACACTGTAAGTCTAATCCCAGCAATACTGGGGCGCACAATTGGGGAAGGACGAATAATTTGAAGTTAGTGACCGTTACACTCTGTACTTCCAGCGTGGCGATGCAATACCCCTTTATCCCGGTCGAGTGCGACCCCGTCGCTAATGAGATCCTCTGGGTAGTGGGGATAATGTCGTCCCCAACGGAGGGCCAGATCTGGCTGGATAAAACTGTCAGTTGACCCAGAGTCAAATAAGCAATTGGTGTAGTGTCCATGCACTTTAATCAGTTCCATTGCTCTGGTGAGGGGATGAGAGCATTGCTGGTTTAGTGTTATTGAAGCAGTTGACAGGGGAGTTTCGCGTGATGACGTCACGCAACAGGATGACGTCACGCAACGGGATGACGTAATAGACGTAGTCAACGCTGGAAGTGCTGTTGTGGCGGCATCGGCGGATGAAAGGTAAGTAGTGGGGTTTGTAGTTGCTCGCGGTTGGCGGTGGGTAGGTCGTCGGTCGCGGCGGTCGGGCCCTGGCGGTCGTCAGCGATGGACGCTAGGGTGAGTACCTGGTTGGCCGCGGGTGTGGCTGTGGCGGCGGCAGCAGCAGCGGTTGCCACAGTCGGGACCGAGGCCGGGTCGAGTGTTCACAAAGCAAAAGCCTCACTTTCCTATCACCTCATCTAATATTTTTTTTAATGTAGTTGGGAGGAGAGAAGCAGGGATAAAAACAAAAACTGCTTCATAGGGAAGGGGCTCATAAACTTTGAGCAGAGTTCGGTGGGTGGGGGTTGGTGGGCAGTGACGAAAAAAGTTTGAGAATGGCTGGTCAAATGCAATGCAGAAAAATGCTGGAGAAGCTCAACAAGATGCTGCAAGACTTGCTGCCTATTTCCATCTCTTTCATGTATTTCAGGTACTGAGAAAGAATTAGCATAAGTGGCATGGTGTCATTCAAACTAGGACATTCAGATACAAGCTGTGGCTTTGTACATTATTGAGGATTGCCAAGTTCAATACTTGCTCATGTAAAGGAACCACCAGATTTTCAGAGGGTGATAAGCACTGGTTCCTTCCAAAAGAAAGACCACTTTAAGATCAAGATTCTAAAGAATGTACACAATGAGATGCTCGAGATATTGGCAAACAACTTGGACAGTTCCTGTCAAATGTCATGGAGAAGTCCAGTTGCAGTTTGGAGAGTTCCAAGATTCAGATCATGCAAAGATGAAGAACAGAAATATTTCCAAGTTAGGATGGTGAATGAATTGGAAATCTTTGATATTTAAAAAAAACTTGCTCACAAATCTCTTTTAAACTTTTCACCCCTCACCTTAAAATTCTGCCATCAAGTATGTGACGTTTTCACCTTGGTAAAAAAGATTCCCTGCCCTATTGTCTACCCTACCCACTCCTCTCAGATTTTATTCTTCCGTCAGTTCATCCCATAGCCTCTGACAATCCAGAGAAAACGATTCCAGTTTCTCCAACCTGTCCTTGTAGTTAAATTCTCTAATCCAGACAACTTCCTGTTGAACCTCTTTGCACTTTCTCCAAAATCACCACATCCTTTTTGCATTGTGGATTCCAGAACCGCACACAAGACTCCAAATGTGGCCAACTTTAATTCAGCTGCAACACAATGTCAACTTTTATCCTCATTTATGCCCTGACCAATTGAATCCAAGAGAAAAAAAAAAGGTCAACCACGACATTATACTCTCAACATACATGAAAAATCAAGACACATTCATGGATCAAAAGTTTATATCTGAAATGTTGTTGCTTACACATGTATTGAGAATGACACATTTTCAGTTTGTAACTTCTGAGTAATCTGTATTGTGATTAATGACAAGGACCATAACACAGCACGGAACCAAACTTACGACTTGAGATCCAGATTTTGCATAACTTTAGAAATCAGCTAAAAATGATTTACAAAAGGCAATATTTTAAAATTTGAATGCAATCTGAACATCAAACTAATAGGTCACCATCTCCAACAACTTGCCTGGTTTTAACGACTATAAAAATGGAAATAAATATTATGTTAAATTAAAATGAATAGCAATGCCAAGCATTTGATGTATGTTTCATCATGCAAATGAAGGTGGAAATCCACTAGTAGCATAATGAGCATCCCTACCGGAATTCCAAGTGCTTTCAGAATGTTCATTTTGCACATTGGACATGTGCGGTGATCGAGCAGCCATGGATCCACACATGTCTTATGGAAAAGATGCCTGCAGTATAAAAGAAACAAATTTCAGTCAACCACGACATTATACTCTCAAAGTACATGAAAATATCAAGATATATTTGTGAACCAAAGATTTATATCTGAAATGTGGTTACTTACACATGTATTGAGAATGATACATTGGCAGGTTATAATTTCTGAGTGATCCATATGGTTATTAATGACAAGGAATATAACACAACATTGATGATCACTCTGAATTTATTAAGGTCAAAATTGAATAAAAATCAATCTGCAACATTTTACTCCATGGAGCAGAGTCTGAGCTGCATCTCCATCAGCAGCAATTTATTTGCTATGCAAATAAACCAGAAAGGGTGCAGTGAAATTGAGATGTCATTAAACTGCAAATAATGCCAAAAAAAAAATTCACAAGGCAGTTACCAGGATTAGCAGTTTCAAGTTACAAGGAGAGTCTGGAGAGTCGAGGATTTTTATCCCTGGAGCTTCCAAGGTTGAAGGGTAACCTTATGGAGGAACAGTAAATCACAAAGACACAGATAAGGTGTTTCCCCAGGGTAGGGGGGAGTCTAAAACTAGATTTAAGATACAGTGGAAAAGTTCAAAGGGTACCGGGGGGCAACTTTTTCTACAAAATAGTGGTAGGTATGTGGTACGAGCTGTCAGAGTAAGCAATATTTAAAAGACATTTGGAGAGGTACGTGGATATAAAAGATTTAGAGGAATATGGGCCAAACGCAGGCAAATGGGACTAGCTCAGGTTGACAACTTGGTCAGCCTGGATGTTTGGTTGAAGGGCCTATTTCCATGATCTCTGACTTAACGATGGACAAAATATGGCTGAGGGTATTAAAAACAAAACTTATTTCTCAACCAATCTCTCTCACGAACAGTAACACCAAGTTACATCAATTGGTTGCATCAAGCTGCAACTCTCCCAAACTTCTATCAGTGGTTCATATCAATAAAGTAACATCCAAGTGCAAACTGAACTCATCCTTGTCATTGCGCCACAGAAAAGTTTGCAGATTATAGAATCTGGAGCAGAAACTATTTGTTGGAGGACCATCATCAAGCAACATTTGTGGAGGGAAATGGAGAGTCAACATTTTAGGTCAAGACCCTTTATCAAAGATGAATCTTGATGAAGGTTCTCGATCCACTGAGTTATTCCAACAACTTTTGCTTTTTATGATTGTTTTTGTTATTATTTATTAAGGAAATATTATTCTATTTCAAATTAATATGTGTTCATGCAAACTTTTAAAGAGAAACTTTTAAAGGAAAATTTGTGGGTTTTTTTCCAAAATTTATACTGCCAAATCTGAAAAGTTTACTTGCTACTCCACAATGTGCAAAAGGAAATGAACACTAACACCTTAGTGACTCAATCTAAAAGTGAAGAGATATACATTTAATTGTTTTTATATGCTTATATGCTTATAGTACAGCTACTGTAATAACAAATTACAGAAATACAAAAAATAAGCTCAATGTATTTTCCAACAAATTAACTTATTTTGTACACATGTTCTAGACTCTCTCTGTTTCTTATTTTTGCATGAAGCTTGTTAGTTTCCAGGATTTCAACTTTTGTCATTTGTCTGTGGTCTTTGAGTGAATCAGATAGCAGCTGAAATAAAGTGTAGCATTTGCATAATGAAACTTAGGAGCATCAGATAACATTTACAAAATCTCGAATATACTGAAATATATGATTTTGTAAAATGCCTTATCCATATTTCTGTTAGCATTCCAGATAAGATGGGCAACATCAAGTATCTTAACTAGTTTTTAAAGACACAAATTGAGAATTGCCTTTATAAAAAAGGTTGGGAGCTGGAGATTGATACAAGAGCAAGTCAAAAATTGGGCTGGAGGACAGAATTAAGGTGGGAAGTGAGGTGGAAAGCCAAATACTTAAATGTGGATATTGGAATTGAGGTTGGGAGAACACCTTTGCCATACCTAAAATATGGGTATATTGGAGCCACAGGGTGCTCAAGTGCCACAAATCAATTGGCCTCTAACCTACTTGTCCTTGAGGCTTAAATTTCTCTTTCCAGTCCAATACAAGTTTATCTAACATATCCAGTGAACAATGCATGTTTTATTTTAAAATGTAAATAAAAGAAATGTGCAACAAGCCACCAGATTTGACCAGGATTATAAAAATCAGAATCAACTTTCTGATGTATTATTTTACAGGAAAGGAGGAGTAACATGTAGTCTAGTTCTGCATAACATGAAAACATGAATAAAGCATTTATCATTCCTAAATGAAAACATTAAAAACTTTTACATCGTACAGATGAAAGTTTGGTTATGTATCTTCAATACCCTTATACCTTGTTTGAAAAATGTATGGCTTTAAAAGGAAACAGGTGTGACAGAAAATTTAGGATTATTTTTGGAAGACAAATTGGAAAAGATTAAGTAGGTTACATACATAAACACACTTTAAAACAGATCTTATATTTGAAATACTGAATAATTCATATTCAGTGACTTATCAGAAACTTTGGAGAATGCTATGGAGATTTCACAAGTGGTTGTTAATTGATTAATTGAAGTGAATGAATGGACTATTGTCTTTAAAGGTGAGAGAGAGAGAGAGAGAGAGAGAGAGAGAGAGAGAGAGAGAGAGAGGTCTGACTGTGGGTGACACAGAAAGCTGTAACAAGCCAGGAGATGCTTGTTGTAACTAAAACAGAAGCTCTAGAGTGGCTGGAAGTGCTATCTGTCTGATATTTCTCTTGGAATAAGTGGAACAGAAAGGAACTCTGTGAAAGCCTGAAAGAAAGAGGTTATCATCTGGAGAACCCTGATGGGGTAAGTTTCATCAGCAAGACATTGAGGTGACTAATGGCAGTACCTCAGTTGCGGAAATTCTGGAACAACACATCTCTCTCTGCAAACCTACAAGAACCTTTCTGAGCAGTAACCATTTACCTTTCAAGCACCAAAGCCTGGTGAACTTTATACATGTTAAATTCTGTGCACAGTATAAGAATTGCCTGCAACCAGTGAACTTGGAAGAATGAGAAATGAGATTGAATTTTGAACCAAGAACTTTTCTTAAATTTACACAAACATTACATACACGTGCACTTAGAATTAAAAGGGGGTTAAGTTAGGTTAGTTAAGTTAATAGTGATAAGTTAAAGTTTGATTCTGTTTTCATGTTTAAAAATAAATAAAAACAACTTTTGTTTAAGTAACTATTTGTCGTGTTGAATATCTATTGCTGCTGGATTTTGGGGTCGCAACACGGAATTCTGAAAAGTTTACAAAGCCACACAATAGCAGAATAAGGGAGCATGAGAGTGAACAATTTTCAAAACGTGATAATTTTTTAAAAAATGCCAATTTCCAGCCATAATATTACAGGCTTGATTTCCCATCACAGCTACCTGCTGTTGAAAATAGGAGTGCTTGAATAAACTCATACTCTTGAATTTTTTTTAGGTTTTAAAAATTTTTTTTCAAATTCTCTTTTAATTTCCTATTATTTTCTATTTCAGTCTGTGCACAAGGTAAAATTGAATGGTCAAATCAAATGTAGTGTTTTTATTCAAATATCCAGCTAAACCTCCATGACAATTTGTGGAGAGATTCCAGATTCAGTAAGTCTGGCTCTGGAAACAGTAACAAACAGAGAAATCACTGAAGCATGCATTACAAAGAAACACAAGAAATTAAACACCTGCAAGTACCTAAAACAACTGGAAAAAATTCTTCATTTGTTATTCCAAGTGGAAAATATGGGCAGTCAATATTAATGTCATCCAGGAACTATACCCAAACACTGAACTCAAAACCAAATAATTGGGGGGGAAAAAAATCCAGGAAGCATCAGCTAATTACCCTCATATTTACCATTTTATGAGATGGTATTAATGTTTTTCTAGCATTTAAACTCAACATTAAACACTGTACAAATAGTAGTCTAAAGGGGGGGGGGGGGGGCCGTGGCGTTAGGGAGAAGATGTGGAAAAACACCCCCACCTGGCAGAACATTTAAAAACCCATATAAAAGTTTTAAAATCATTTTTAAAATTGTACATTGTATTGTTGAAGTACTTAACTAGTGATAATGAGGAAAACAAACTCAAATTGCTAAAAGAACAGTATTAAACTAGCTACAACAACTGAGGAATCTCGGCCTACCTTATCAACACAGCCTGCAGACTCAATTTTCTCTCAACCCAGTCCACAACGCCAGTCCACTGCTAAGGTGTACTCAATACTGGCACCGACTTTGCATGTGGTCGCGCAAGATGGCGACGGTGTGCAGCATTGACCCACTCCAGACCAGGAAGATTAAATGCGCATGCACGAACCTTTCCACATGCGCACATCACCCAAAAAGGCCCAAGCTGCGGAGGGACCCAGTGAACCTGGGGGTGGGGGTTGTGTGTGCACCCGCAGTCAGGCTGAAATAGTGTTTTTTCGATGGAGTAAGAGGACGTCGTTGGAGTGGAGGTGGAAGAAGATCAATATATGACTGAAGAGGAAGCTGCTACACTTCAGGGTAGACCGATGGTGAGGCAGACTTCTAAGTTTAAGTCTGGGCCTCACCAGTCAGAAATACCTTCAAATGCTGCTTTGGCTCTGAAAACAAGTTAATGCTTTTCAATTATGAAGGATCAATTTGCTGAGATAAAAAGGGAAATAGCAACAATTAAAATGGATGTAGCAAAATGTGTGAAAGCTGTGGATAAAGTCCAGGACAAGTTTAAAAAGATTGAAGAAGAATTTATTAACTGTAAAGATGATGTTGACTTTTGTAAAGAGAAGATAGGACAGATGGAAGATTCTTTCACTGGTTGGGAAATTCAAAAGACTGATTTGTTAAAGAAAATTGATACTTTGGAGAATCAAAGTTGGAAGAATATGTTAAGATAGTTGGTCTTCCGGAAAATTTTGAAGGTCAAGATCAGTTCCTGTTTTTTCAAAAGTGGATTCCCAAAGTTCTAGGAACAATGCATTTTCCGAATGGTCTGGAGAATGACAAGGCTCATCAGGCAATACGAAGGAAGCCGTTCCCTGGCCAAGCATCTGATTCATTGCCTGCGTTATCAAGACAGAGAACTGATTTTGAGACTTGCAGAGCAGAATGTGAGAAATAATCAGGGACCTTTGCTTGTTAAAAGGTGTTTTTTTTATGCTGATTTGAGCCAAGCTGTCATTAAACGTTGTAAAGAATTTAATTCAGCCAAATCTGTTCTTTGGAGGAAAGGTTACAAATTTGCCTTTCGTTACCCTGCTGTGTTAAAAGTTCAGAAGTCGTTGGCCGCTTTGTGGCATTTGTCACTCCTGCGTAATTGAGGGAGGTAATAGCATTGGGTATTTTTTTTGTATTGGGGTTTTTCTTTAATGGGGTTTCTTTTTTTTCTTATCTTTTTTGGAGGAGACCCTTGGTTTTTTTGTGTACTGATGTTGTGGGGAGGAACTTCGCCATTTATGGTGGGATGATTAAAGAGATACTAAATGGCTAATTTAAATTTTGCTACTTTTAATGTTAATGGGCTTAATAACCCAATTAAGAGAAAGAGAGTATTGGCTTATATTAAAAAAATTGAAGGTGGATGTGGCTTTTTTGCAGGGAACTCATTTGATTGATTAAAAAAAATAGTAGTCTATAGACTCCGAAATAGCCCTTAGGACACCGAGGAGCAGATAAGCAGGCAGATTTTGGAGTTGTGTTGGAAATATAGTTACAGGTGATTTCAACTTCTCTAATATTGACTGGCCCTTTCTAACTGCAAGAGTGAAAAATAGGGCCGAATTTGTCAGGCGTGTTCAAGAAGGATTCCTGACACAGAATGTGGATTAGATGACGAGAGGAGAGCCCACACTGGATCTAATTCTGGGTAATGAGCTTGGTAAAGTGGTGAACCTCTTAGTGAGGAAGCATTTTGGTGAATGACCACAACTCCCTGAGCTTTAGCTCAGCAATGGAAAAGGATAAAAGCAGACAAAAATGGGAAAATGTTTAATTGGGGAAGGGATAATTATGATGGGATGAGGCAGGAACTAGCAAGAGTAAATTGGAAATAGGTGTTCAAGGGTGAAAGCATAGAACTAATGTGGAGGAAGTTAATCACTCGTGTTGGGTTCAGGATAGGTTTGTCCCACTGGAAAAGGGAACAGTGGTTGACGAAGCAGGTGAGATGGCTAGTCAAGAGGAAGAAGGAAGCATATTTTAGATGTAGGAAGCAGGATGGGTTCATGAAAAGTAAATAGTAGCCAGGAAGGAGCTTAAGTCTTAAGAGAGCTCAAAGTGGGCATGAGAAGGCCTTGCCTTGGCATGTAGGATTAAGGAGAACCCGAAGATGTTCTATGTGTACATGAAGAACAGAATGATGATAAGAGTGAAGGTGGGGCTGCTAAAGGATTATGGAGGTAACGTGTGCCTGGAGGCAAAGGAAGATCCTAAATGAATACTTTGATTCAGTATTCACAAGCGAGAAGGACCTTGATCGGGGTGAGGCCAGAAAAGACACGCATTGTGAGCTGGACAATGTGGAGATTAAGGCAGAGGGAGTGTTAGATCTTCTTAAAAACATTAAATTGATAAGTTCCCCAGGCTAGATATGATATACCCCAGGTTGCTGTGGGAAGTGAGGGAAGAGATAGCTGGGGCAGTTGCTATGATCTTTGAATCCTATTTGGAGAATAGCAAATGTAGTTCCCTTTTTCAAAAATGGTACGAGGGAGAATCCTTGAAATCCAGTGAGTCTTACATCAGTGATGTGCAAACTATTGGAGTGGATTCTTAAGGATAGGATCTATGAGCATTTGGAAAAGTACAGTCTACTCAAGATTAATCAGCATGTGAAAGGAATGTCATGCCCCATAAGCTTAATTGAGTTTTTTGAGGAGGAAACAAAAGAAATTGATGAGGGTATGGCAGTAGCTGTGGTCCATATTGATTCTAGCAAGGCATTTGACGGTGCCCCATGAGACTTGTTCAGAAAGTCATGAGGAATGGGATCCATGGAACCTTGGCTGTGTGGATTAAAAGTTGGCTTGCAAGTAGAAAGCAGAGTAGAAGTGGAAGGAAAGTATTCTACCTGGATCTCAGTGACTAGTGGAGTACCACAATGATCTGTTCTGGGACCCCTGCTCTTTGTGATTTTTATAAATGACCTGGATGAAGAAGCGGAAGGATGGGTCAGTAAGTTTGCGAATGATACAAAAGTTGGAGGAGTTGAGGATGGAGCTGAAGCTTGTCAAAGATTATGAAAGAATATAGACAGGATACAGAGTTCAGCAGAGAAGTGGCATATGAAGTTCAATTTGGATAACTGTGAAGTGATGCATTTTTGAAGGACCAACCAAAAGGCTCAGTACGGGGTTAAAGGTCAGTTACTTAAGAATGCAGATGAACAGAAGGACCTTAAAGTTCAAATCCATACATCTGTCAAGGTCTCTGCACAGGTTGATAAGATAGTTAAGAAGTCCTATGGGATGCTGGGCTTTATTAATAGGGGGATTGAGTTCAAGAGCAGAGAGGTCATGTTGCAACTCTACAAATCTCTGGTGAACCCATAAGTGTTCAGTTCTATGTTGAACCTATAGAGAGGGTGCAGAGGAAATTTACCAGGATGTAACCTGGATTGGAAAATAAGTCTTATGAGCCAAGGTTAGCAGGGCTGAGGCCTTTATTTTTGGAGCATAGAAGGATGAGAGGAGACTTAATAGAGGTCTATAAGATTATGAGAGACATAGATAGGGTGGTCAGTAAGCACCTGTTTCCCAGGGCAGAAATAGCAATCACCAGAGGACATATGTACAATGTGAAGGGAGGGAAGTTTCAGGGAGACATCAGGGATAAGTTTTTTAAAATAAATGCAGAGAGTTTGTGGGTGCCTGGAATGCCATGCCAGGGATGGTGGTGAAGACAGAAATATTAGGGCATTTAAGAGACTCCTAGACAAACAAATAGATGAAAGAAAAATAGAGGGTTACGGGGTAGGGAAGGTTTAGTACTTTTTTTTTAAAAAGGAATATATATATGGGTTGGCACAACATCGAGGGTTGAAGGATCTGTGCTGTGTTGTAGTGTTCTTTGTGCCCTTAAAATACAACAGTACCACCTTCTTGATCTCTTGCAATCCTTCTTATGAAGGATTTCCCTCAATACTGTTCAAAGGATTTAAACCAAATAGTGAAGGAACTGTTTTTCATTTCAGAATCAAGTGGGAAACACAGATGGTGATGTTCCAATGTGCGTGGAGCCCTTATTCTTTTTGGTGACAAAGATCATGGGTTTCGGAAATGTTATTAGGATTGTGCAGGAAGTAAATGCAATGCATTTTGTGGATGGTACATCCTGCAATTATTATTACGGTGGTGGGTGGGATACAAATTAAGTAGACTGCATGCACCAGGCTTCATAATTGTTATTTGAGCTGCAGTCATCTAAACAAATAAATAGAGTGCAATCTCTATCATACCCCTAACTTGTTGCCTAACCGATGTTGGAACCACTCACCACATGATTCCTACCTTCTGATCTCCTTTTGCAACCATAACTTCTGTTGATATAATGGTGACATAAATTGCAATACTCCATAATTTTCAATGGAACAAAAGTTCATGAGCAAAGCTGAATATACAAAAGCAACTCACCGACATGGTAAAATTCGAACAACGTCATTTGGCTTGTAGCCTTCAATACAAACAGCACAATTATCAAAGTCTGACTCTGTTTCCTGAGGGAAAAAAATCCACAGCATTAAAACTATGCTATGAAACCTGTTCTACAGTTATTAGTAAAGTTGAATTGCAGAGATGCATGAATTAATTTTCTTTGTGCCTAATTGCATTTTATTCATTTTTTTTAAAACCAATGCAAATGGAGCTGGTGACAAAGGACAGACCACCATCTTACACAATAAATAGAAGTGAACATTTGGTTAGTGTAATCATAAGGTAATTTAAAAAAATAGCAATATTGATGTATTAGTTCCATTCCTGACCAACCTCAAAAGGTGGTGTGAGTCTACTTTCTAAATGGTTACCAGCTATATAGTGAAGGTACCTAATCATTGATAATAGATAAGGAGTCCCAAGATTTTGATGAAGGATCTTCCAAATCAAGATGTTGTGTAACTTAAAAGGGTATGTAGAATGGAGGAGCCCTGAAGCACCTGAGACCTTTGTTCTTACGAATCAGAGGTCATGGATTATAGAGGTGCAGTTAGAAATGCATTTGTAAATTGCTGATATATCTCTTATAACAGCACAAACAGCAGCTATGCTGAACAGGCAATGCAATAAATAAGCATTTAGTGTTGTAGACTGGTGTCACTTCGAACCTTCTGAGTGAAGCTGATTAACATTCATTTAGGCAAGTGGAGAACATTCTATCACATTGAAGAATTGTAATTTACAGAGCTAGAAACAGCTGGGAAACACTGCAAAACAGACAGACTGTTCCTGTGGCCAATTATAATGTATGAATGATCCAATAACATTTTCAGAAAAGTTATTACCTTATCACCTTTCTTGATTGTTCTAATTTGAAGTTTACCAATGGCTTTTTTAGCAGCATCTCCAAGACGACGCTGGAAAATAAAGTGTTTTGCCAATCAAATTTTTGTGAAATCATGAATCAACTAACTTCTATTCATAGAACTGGGTGATGCCTTTAATACAAGTATTACTGTCAGGGTTTTGGACTCCACTTAGACACCATACCCCGTGTGAAGTTCAAAAAGTTACAGGTAACTATAAATCTATCATTCTTTGGTCCAATATTGCTATTTCTTTACAAGAATTTTCATACCTTGGCTACATTATCGACCTCTACCTGCCTCTCAGGTCCCTATTAATTTTCTCTCCTCTTATCTAACATTTACTCCTTTTAGTTTTAGATTCCCCTTCTTCTTTCTTTGGCTTGGCTTCGCGGACGAAGATTTATGGAGGGGTAATGTCCACGTAAGCTGCAGGCTCGTTTGTGGCCGACAAGTCCGATGCGGGACAGGCAGACACGGTTGCAGCAGTTGCAAGGGAATATTGGTTGGTTGAGGTTGGGTGTTGGGTTTTTTCTCCTTTGTCTTTTGTCAGTGAGGTGGGCTCTGCGGTCTTCTTCAAAGGAGGTTGCTGCCCAACGAACTGTGAGGCGCCAAGATGTACGGTTTGAGGCGATATCAGCCCACTGGCGGTGGTCAATGTGGCAGGCACCAAGAGATTTCTTTAGGCAGTCCTTGTACCTCTTCTTTGGTGCACCTCTGTCACGGTGGCCAGTGGAGAGCTCGCCATATAACATGATCTTGGGAAGGCGATAGTCCTCCATTCTGGAGACGTGACCTACCCAGCGCAGTTGGATCTTCAACAGCGTGGATTCGATGCTGTCGGCCTCTGCCATCTCGAGTACTTCGATGTTGGAGATGAAGTCGCTTATTTCTGCCTCTTATGATTCTATAAATGTCAAGAAGCCTCCCCGCCCCCCCGCCCCCCCTCCACACCCCACCCTTGCCCTCCAGCAAGTTCCAGGAAGAAAAGTTCTCATGAATTTTTCAGCACCCTTTCAGTTTAATGTTGCTTGGAGTGGTAGACTTGAATTACAAGGAGAGGCTGGATAGGCAGTGCCTGTACCTCCAAGTCTCTTTATTTTACAACATTCCCCTGGGCTCTACCATTCATCTTGCAAGTTTTGTCCTTGTTTAACCTACCAAAGTGTAATATCTCACACTTGTTTAAGGTAAATACCATTTGCCTTGGCCTAGTTTTCCAATTCATCGAGATCAGGGGTGGTTAAACTTTTTTTTTTGGTTGCGGGTCATATACAAAATTGGTCAAATGATATTAACCCCAGCAGTTTTCAACCAGCAGAAAAGAAAAATGGTGCTTTTAGACCAGAAAACCCCTGTGGCATCGAAAATCCATTTCCTATCAAAATAACTATAAACTACTGAGCAGTTTAACTGTTGATAAGTAGTTTATTGATTTGCTCTCATTTTAATCAAACATATTTAAATGAATATAATAAAACTCTAAAATTTTCATTCAAAAAGCAGTACAAAATAAAAAAGCTGGGTGCTAAGTATGAAAAGGAGAACAAATGAAATGAAGAAGGCAATCTCTTCAACATACCTCCACAACTCTAAGTGAATGCAGTATATCGTCCAAGTGCCCTCCTTAATAATTTAGCAATGTATACATCTATAGATAGGTTTATTAAAGATAGCCTATTAAAGTATGATAGCGTGGACCTGTGGAGTGTGAGGGAGTGGAGGTGCTGTGCTCCTGCAGAGTCCAGCTGCCCAGTCAACTGCCGTTGGCTCCTCACGGGTTTTGAACGGCCCATTGAGGGAGCCAACGGTGGTTTTATTTGTGATACCACGGCCACGAGGTCTGCACCCAAGATAGCGGCAGCTATTAATCGGCAGCAGTCACGAGAGGCTGCAGACTCTGGGGAAGTGGAGGACTGGAGAATGGCACCAGAGGATGGGAAGATTGAGAAGGAGAAGTGGAGGAGATGACCCACAGGATAGTGACCACGGAGGTGGACCAGTGAGGGACTCTGAAACTGAGGGACCAGTGCATGCATTGGGCTGCTGGCAACTTGAGGTGAGGAACTCGTGATGCTGTGGGCTGCGTGCTGCTGGAGATTGGCTCAACTAGCTGGAGGGGTGCCAGGTATCGGAACCAGGATGCAAGGGGTGCCGAGGGGTTCCTGATCGTGTCGGAGGTTCGGATCTGGAGCTTGAGTTGCCAATGGTTTGGACTGGACTTGGTGTGGCTGTGGAAGAGCTAGAGGCAAATCCATGGACACAGGGACTCTGAGGGCACTCTCCTTTGTTTCTCTTTCTAACTCTAGGTCTGTCTGTAAGAAATGTAAGAAATACTTAGGCAATTTCTGCCTTGCAGTAGGCAAAAAGAAACTTCATGTAATATGACAGTGTTTTATTACTATGGTAATAAAATGAATTTTGAAATTCTTTGCAAAACAAAAAACTTCCCCTCGACTTTTGTGAAAATCTATTCATGTTCCTAATGTCTGAAATCTATAGCATTCCCTTGCTATTTTCTGTCTTTTCAGTTTTGCCATGTTTAATCAACCAAACAAAGTGTGTGTGCATGTACACACATGATTTCATTTCATATTTATTGTCACACACACACACACACACACACACACACACACACACACACACACACACACACACACACACACACACTATTCAAATGAAGACAAACACACTTTGTGTAGTCAGGTTAAACTCTGAGTTTTATTAGGGCTCAGGCCCGACTTTTATACTTGCACTGTTCCCACTGTGGCCCCCCTTGGCTGACATCACAACATGCATAACAAAAGCAAGTTTCATGCGCGTGGGTACTTTCCTGCATAACAATGTCCTTCTTCCCCACGCGTTGTCCTTGTCTGTTGGCTGCACAGTAAGGCCAGCACCAATTTGGGGTCGCTGGCCTTTAAGCTGCCCTTGCCATTTACCTACAGGTTCACTTGTTATGGCTAGTGCCGCTGTGCAGCCTGCTAGCCTTTGGATGCACTCGGTGCCCGAAGCACCTGCTCAATTACCACGGCAGCGGGATATAAATAAACATTTGCCTCTGTTACAAGACCAGAAAACCTAGAAACCCAGCAGCAATAGAAATTCACAAAGACAAATGGTCACTTCAACAAATGTTACTTTTAATTTTCTTTAAAAACAGGATCAAACTTTAACTTATTACTATCAATTTAACTTAACCCCCCCACCACCTTCTAATTGTAAGCACACATGTATGTAATGTGCATATGTTCAGGAAAGTTCTTTGCTTTAATAGTCCAATTTTTCACTTCTCCAAGTTCACAGGTATTAGGCTAATCTTATACTGTGCACAGAATTTAATATTTATGAATTTTCACCAAGCTTTGATGCTTAAAAGTTACCACCTCGTTCAGCACCCACCCGCCGAAGACAAATACGAGACCATCAAGCGAGTGCTTACCGGATCCCTCGGACTATCCAGGCACTAGCGTGCCGCTTGGATGCTACACCTCAACGCACTGGGGGACAGGTCCCCGATAGAGGTGATGGACGATATGCTCACGCTCATGGGTGACCGAATGCCCAGGGAAATCTGGCCGCTGCTGGTCCAGGAGAGCTTCACCTGGAGGGCTCAGCATTCCAACAGGTCACGAGGCAAGGGCACGACCACACCAAACCCGACCTTAGCGCTGCGGTAAAGCATCCGGCCCTTGCAGAGGCTCCCAAGAGCATAACCAAGGCCACAGCATCTGCTCCAGGCCTCTGCTTCTACCACCAGCGCTGGGGAGCCAAGGCTCGGAAACGACCAGGCCAGCTGCTGTTAATGACTGCGGAGGTTGGCCAAGGACACATCCTCCTCTACCTGCGGGACTCAGTCAGTGGCTGGCGGTTTCAATTGACACTGGAGCCCAGATCAGCGTCATCCCAGCCACGACAGTCAAGTCCAGGAACCGACCTTGTGGACCTCCCCTCATTGCAGCCAACGCAACAGCAATCCGGACGTATGGAGACAAGACAGTCCACTTCCAGATCGTCCAATGAAATTTCGCGTGGAGGTTCACCGTCTCATCCCTCCCGACTGCCATCCTGGATGGAGACTTCCTCCTCGCACACTGGCTTCTGGTGGACATTCGAAATAGGCGCCTGGGGGACACCCGTAACTTCCAGGCCTTTCGCCTTGACGCCTCCCGCTCGGAGCAACTGCAGATGGCCACGATCAGCACACCCAGAGACGAGTTCCAGCGAATCCTGGACGAGTTCCCGACACGCCTCGAGCCACAGTTCTCCGCTGCCTCGCCGCACCATGGGGTGTTCCACCACATCCCCAGGACCCACCGGTTCATGCCAAGGCACACCGGCTCCCGCATGCAAAACTCCAGGTGGCGAAGGAGGAGTTTTCGCACCTGTTGGAACTGGGGATCATTCGGCGGTCCGACAGCCCGTGGGTCTTGCCACTCTACCTGGTCCCGAAAGCCGGCGGCGGCTGCTGTCCTGTGGAGAATATTGACGGCTCAATGAGCCAACAGTTCCGAACCGTTACCACATCCCTCACATCCAAGACTTTACGGCAAACCTGCACAGTGTGAGGGTTTTCTCCAAGGTTGACCTGGTGCGCGGATATCACCAGATCCCTGAGGACCCTGAGGACATACCCAAGACAGCCATCATTACCCCCTTTGGCTTATTCAAATTCCTGCACATGCCGTTCGGGCTCAAGAACGCCGCTCAGACCTTCCAGTGCCTCAAGGACTCTGTGGGCAGGGACCTTGATTTCGTCTTTGTTTATTTGGATGACATCCTCGTTGCCAGCAAGGACCAGACGCAACACAAGGCCCACCTACGCATCCTATTCTCCCAGCTGGCCGATTTCGGTCTTAACATCAACCCAGCAAAGTGCCAGTTCGGGAAAGAGTCCATGCAGTTCCTGAGCCACATCATCATGGCCGAAGGAGCCACGCCTGCCGCCGCGAAGGTTGCTGCTATCAGGGAGTTTCCACGGCCAGACAGCCTCAAGGGGCTGCAGGAGTTCGCAGGTATGGTCAACTTTTACAACCACTTCATCCTGGGAGTGGCGCGCATCATGCAGCCGCTATTCGCCCTCATCGCAGCCAAGCACAAAACGCTCGCTTGGAACCCAGAAGCCTGCACCGCATTCGAGGCCACAAAGGACGCCATCACGAAGGCCGCCCTGCTCACCCACCCACACACCGACCTGCATATGGAACTCTCTGTCGATGCCTTTGCTACAGCCGTCGATGCCGTCCTGGAGCAGCAGGTGAATAGACATTGGAAGCCGCTGGCAGTCTTCAGCCGCCTGCTCTGCCCGCCGGAATGCAAGTATGGAGCCTTCGACCGTACGTTACTGGGCATGTACCTGGCGGTGTGACATTTCTGCTATTTTTGGAGGGGAGGACCTTTACCATCTTCACCAACAACAAACCTCTCACCCAGGCACTTGCAATGGCAAAAGATTCCTGGTCAGCCCGCCAGCAGTGTTACACCTCTCCTTCGTGTCAGAGTTAACCACCAACATATGGCACAAGAAGGGGGAAGGACAATTTGGTTGCTGATGCACTCTCACGACTGGCCATCTGCGCACTGACACCTGGACTTGACTTTGACCAGCTCGCCCGGGACCAGAATTTTGATGAGGAGACAAGGGCCTTCAAGACCGCCATCACAGGCCTGGGGTTCCAAGACCTCCCAACTCCGAGCGGCAAAGGCACCATCCTGTGTGATATCTCTACGGGCACCCCACGACCAGTGGTTCCCCAGCAGTGGTGTAGGCAGGTCTTCCATCACATCCACGACCTTTTACATCAGTCAATCAGGTCCACGGTCCGGATGGTGGCAGAATGGTTCGTATGGCATGGGCTGCAGAAGCAGATCGCGGCTGGGCCTGAACATGCACCCATTGCCAGACATCCAAGATGCACAGACACACCAGGGTGCCCGTACAGGAGTTCGAGCACGTCCGGGAATGACGTGGACATTCACGTGGATATCGTCGGGCTCTTACCCGTTTCCTGGGGCAACCATTATCTGTTTACGATGGTGGACCGCACCACTCGCTGGCCTGATGTGATCCCGATGCCAGACGCCTCCACTGACTCCTGCTCCCAAGCACTGTTGTTTTGTTGGGTCGCCCGGTTCGGCATCCCGGGTCACCTCACCAGCGATCAGGGCACCCAGTTCACATCTGTGCTCTGGGCACAGCTTGACTACAGGTTGGAGATCCAGCTACACAACACCATGGCCTACCACCCACAGGCCAATGGTCTAGTCGAACGTCTGCACCGCCACATTAAGTCGGCACTCGTGGCCCGTCTCACCAGTCCTGACTGGGCGGACGAACTGCCTTGGGTGCTCCTGGGCATCCACTCCACTCCCAAGGAAGATCTGCAGGTGTCATCTGCTGAGCTGGTCTATGGTGCGCCGCTGGTGAGTTCATCAACGCACCTCACAATCCCCAGCGGTTGCCGCACGAACTACTTCCTCACCTCAGGGCACGATTGGACTCGTTCGAACCCCCACCGCCGCCCAGGCATGGCACCCACCCGTCTCACGTTCCCGGCGAACTGCTTTCCACGGAGTACATTTTCGTTCGGCGGGGCCCGACTGTGGCACATCTGCAGCGACCATACGAGGGGCCGTACAGGGTTGTACAGTGTTCCAGCTCCACGTTCACTCTGGACATTGGCGGCAGGCGGGAGCTGTTTACCGTGGACAGGCTGAAGCCAGCGCGCCTTGATCCCACTGAACCCGTGGTCATAGCCCAGCCTAAGATGCGAGGCTGCCCAGTGAAAAAAGACATTGGCGCCAGTTCTGGGGGGGACTGTGTGGCAGCTCACCACTTGGCAGGCGAACCAGCCCCGCTTCTGAGCCACGTGGCGGGGCAGCCACCAAAACGGCTCCGTCGGAGGTGTTCCCTTCCTCCCAGCACGGGGCTCAGAAGCCCGCGCTGGGGGACCACATGACGTCCAGGTGATGTCAGTGCCCTCCAGCACGTTTCTCAGCCAGGTCCAGGCTGGGAGTATAAGAATAGCCCAGCAGCCTGCAATAAACCAGTCTGCTCACTGAGCTTAACCCGTCTGGTTGTGTGTTCTCTCAGGAGCAGTGGAGCTGCCGCTACACTATAAACATTTGTCTCTCTTTCTAATATATATCTATAAATACATCTATAAACATTTGAAAATAGATAGATAGATATCTTTCCTGTTGTTAGGTAGCCAAAACTGCACACAATACTCCAAATTTGGCTTCACCAATGTCTTATACAACTTTACCATAACATCCCAATTCTTTGATTTATGAAGGTC
Source organism: Narcine bancroftii (assembly GCF_036971445.1). Classification (NCBI taxonomy): domain Eukaryota; kingdom Metazoa; phylum Chordata; class Chondrichthyes; order Torpediniformes; family Narcinidae; genus Narcine; species Narcine bancroftii. The sequence goes on along the minus strand of NC_091471.1, from coordinate 143,074,880 downwards.
AATTTGCCAAAAGCTCTCTTTATAACCCTACCTACCACTATTGAGGATCCTCTCATAATCTAAAACAAGAGTTAAACAAGAAAACATGCAGATGTTGGGGTCATATGTGATGCCTAAATGTGCTGGAGAAACTCACAAGGTCAAGCAGATCCATAGGAGCAACGGGTACTTCTCTTCTATGGCCCAATTCCTCAAAGCTCTCCCATTATCTGGAAGTCGCAATCAGAAGTATGATTCTCAAGAATAATACCATTTAGGCTAAAGCAACCCACTTCATTTGCGCCCCTTAACTGCCACAAGCATGCATTACCTGCTCCACTAGTGCATTATGGTTGCAGAGGAGACAATATACAAAATACATTCCAGCATCTCACTGGGGCTTCTTCAATAGAACCTTCCAGAGCCACAATTTTTAACAACACCATGTCACCAGCTTCAAGTGTTCCTTAAAAATCTTACACGATACAGACTTAGAAATATATATTTCTCTCCATGTTGCTGCATCTGTTTTATAGAATTCTCTTCCTAATAGCTCTGTGAAGTACTTTCATTAGATTGTCTGCAGTGATTCAAGGTTCGCATTGTGCCATTTTCTCTGGGGCAATTAAAGAAGGGCAAGGGATTTTGAAAGGATTCACAATAATTCTTTAAATGAAAAAAAAGCCCCTTCACCTTAGTCCTCGTCTTCTGATTCTAGCCTATCTCAGCTATTGGAAAAGAATGTGTTTAGAATTTACACTATTTCCTACATCCACAGATTGTTTTAGGATCTGCCAAATGTCTCCAGCATTTTCTGAAATATTATACTTGAGGTATTTGAAAAATTAAGATGATATCCTAATAAATCACTCATTACACTATTGGTGTATTCTGGACTAAGCCATGTTATTGATTGCATTTATGGTTTAATTAAAATTGGAACAATAGACTTGCTAAGTTGTATGGGCAATGATCAGAACTTCATCTGACCCACCTTCCACTGATATGATTCTCTCCCATTCCTCAAGATTCCCCTTTCATAGTTACTGCCTCCAACCTGAATGATGATCTAACAAGGTCAACATAGAGCATAACCAGTAGAATTTAAGAGAATGCCATCACTGAACACTTGTATTCGATTTGAAGAAGAATGATTTGGCAAAATTTTGGATGAAGCATTCTGAGGGAGGAAGGCTCCCTCCAAAATCCTGCCAAGCAATTTTTCTTCAAAATCAATTGTCAGATGCTCATAGATGGCAGTCGATTCAATTTTACAACAGGTTTGATCCATCCTTGTTTGATGGTTTTTGTTAATTAGGAACATGAAAACATGTCAGTGGTAAAGCTGGAGTCTTGAAGTTGGCATATTCAGAATAGGATGCGTTACTTTAATCAGATTAACCTACAACCATATAATATAACCACATAACAATTACACCACGAAAACAGGCCATTTTGGCCCTTCTAGTCTACAATGAACTAAGTACGCTCCTCTACCTGCACCCTGCCCATAACCCTCCATTCCTCTCCCATCCATATACATATCCAATTTTTCCTTAAATGACAAAATTGACCCTGCCGCCACTACTTCTCCCAGAAGCTCATTCCACACAGCCACCACTCTTGAGTAAAGAAGTTCCCCCTCATATTACTTCTAAACTTTTGCCCCTTAACTCTTCACCCATGAATTCTTGTTTCAATCTCTCCTACTGTCAATGGAAAAAGCCTATCTACATCAACTCCATCTATCCCTCTCATAATCTTAAATACCTCTATCAAATCCCCTCTCAACCTTCTACGCTCCAAGGAATAAAGACCTAATTTGCTCAATCTTTCTTTGTAATCTAGATTCTGAAAGCCAGGTAACATTTTTTGTAAATCTTCTCTGCTCTCTCTCAACCTTGTTGATATACTTGCTATAATTTTGCAAAACAATCCCTGAACCTTGTGTCTTTTTTTTCTCTCTCCCCACATCATCCTTTAATCAGTAGAAGGTGAATTCAGAATTAGTATATACTGATTTAATTCTATTTTTATTTCTTAAACCATTTGAATTACTCGGGTACCAAAGTAAGAATACATCTGCCCATGCTGCAATATCTGATCTAGTGTGCCTTCTTGCATTACCTTTAACTGGGGGCCTGGATATCTGCATTTTGGCATGGCGAAACACGTTTGAGTGCTAAACATTTATATAAAACATTGAAATTAATTTGAAAAAAACATGGGATGGAGGTGAAAAGTCTGCAGTGATGGGAGTGCTAGTGCTTTCAGGTTCCTATGAGTCTATACATTGGAGAATCTCTACTGGAGCAAGCACATTGAGGCAAATGCAAGAAGGCACACCAATGCCCGTACACTCAGAGAAGTCTGAGGAGATTTGTAATGTTGACAGATACGCCAAAGAACTTCTAAGAGTGTACTATGCATCAGGATCTTGTATAGCAATTCAAACACTGAAAAACACTGAAGGCTAAAGGTAGGTAGCAAGCATAGCCTTGTCCATTACAGCCTCTGTAAAACACACACAGAAGTGCTGAAGAAACCCAGCAGGTCTTGCAGTGCCCATTAAGGTCACCGACATTTCAGTCCTGACCCTTCAAGGTACAAGCAAAAAACAGGAAGGCATCTGAATAAAGACTGGAGAGAGAAAGGGGGCGAAGTTCAGCCCAACAGCCAAAAGCTGTTAAGAAGAAAGGTGAGAATTAATTTTAGTTCTATGAAAGGAGTAAAATGGAGGGGGCGGGGGGGGGGGGAAGGGGAAGAGAGAGAGAAAAAAAAATGTGTGCTGGGGGAAAGGCAGCAGAGGGAAGAAGAAGGGGCGAGGGACTTTCTGCAAGGGGTGCCGGGCGACACTAATGGTGACTCTGCTTTATGGCAGGCAGAAGGTAGTTCCATGTAATATTACATGTTCTGTACTATTACATGACAATAAAGGAATTTTGACAAAATTGAAAATGATTAATGATTTTTTTGAAAATACAGGAGATTGCAGACACTGTACAAATCAGCAGGTTAAGTAGCATCAGTGGGAGAAAAAGAATGGTCAGGTTGAAAATCTTCATCAACCATTCTTTTTCTCCCACTGTTGTTGCTTAACATGCTGAGTTTCTCCAGGAGATTGGATTGAGAAGATTTTTGAAAATGTACTAGCTTTCTCCAAGAAAATCTAGATGGGTCGCACTACAGAGAAGATATGGAAAATCTCGTAATATGGTGTGAGAATAATAACCCAAGTCTCAGTGTCAACAAGACAAAGAAGATGATTGTGAGCTTCAGGAAGTCCAGGAACAACCACACTCCATTACACATCAACAACTCTGTAGTGGAAAGAGCAAAGAGCACCAAGCTCCTTGGAGTCCACTAAACAAGTGAGTGAACTATTGTGGATACACAACATCTCCTCACTTGTCAGGAAGGTGCAATAGCAAATGCACTTCCTGAGACTGAAGCAGACAAGACTACCAGCACCCATTGTTAACCTTCTGCAGGAACTCAATCAATAGCATCCTGGCTGTCTGCATCACTGTGGTTTCTGTAGAAAATTAGTTTGGAGGTTAATCCACAGAACTCTAAGAGCGGCAGAGAGGATCACTGGGGTGTCCCTCCGCACCATAGACATGATCTACTGGGATAGTTGTCTGAAGTGGGCTTGGGGGGGAAAAAAAAAATCAGAGGACCCCTGCCACTTGCAAACAGCAAATTTCAGCTGTTCCCTTTGGGAAAGTGATACAGAAGCATCAAAGCCAGCACCATCAGACTGAGAAACAGCTTCTTCCCGTGGGCTGTGAGAATGCTGAATGACCAAACAAATTGCGCACACTAACCATCTGACGTGTTAATAATTACAAAACAATATTTATTTGTATACATGTATATTTGTCCTGCATGAATATTGTTTGTCTGAATGTGTGTTATGTCTGGTTGTGTGTCTGTATGTTTTGCATTGAGGTCCGGAGAACGCTGTTTAGTCGGGTTGTGCTTGTACAATCTGACGATAATAAACTTCCTGGCATCAAAACCAGTGGTCACATGGTTATGGACAAATGAATATATGCTTTCTCCACAATTTCTGTACAACTTTGAATTATTTCAGTTCAGAGTTTATCCACTCTTACTGCTTACTTTATTACAACTGCCACTTTCAGTAGTAATTTGGATGCACTGCATTCTGGTTTAGAGCTCACCAAGAGTTGAAGGAGTTGCCTGTGTATAGTTACCTCTGCTGATAGATGCTTGCTCCATGAAAGGTAGCATGAATTATTAAAATTTTTATCACCATTGACCATAAACTCAGCCGGCTGGGCAAGCAGGCGAGCGGAGAGACGTCAGCACAACTCAGGCAGCCGGGTAAGCAGGCAAGCGGAGATGCCAACACAACTCAGGCGGGTGAGGGGGGTTCGCATTATACATGGGGTAAAATTTTTCCCCTTTTTCCCCTCAAAAATTGGGGGGGGGTCCCCATTATACACGGAACGCATTTTACACGAATATTTACAGTAATATATTCTCTGGAATGTTCAGCAGCAAAATATTGTGACAGATACCCTGGCAGGAATAAACCATCAACTTTGGATATGCAAACACTCAAGTCCTGTATATGTTGGTAAATGCAAAGAACTTGCTGCCACACTACTGTAAAACAAAATCCAGGTACAAAGAAATAGTTCCTCACACTTTATTGGCTCAGTAATTGTACATGTGAGAAAAGTACTATATATATATATATAGTTTGCAGCTTTATCTCTGATTATTCCATTATATTTATCAGAACTTGCACATTTCATTTTTAAAATTTTAAGACTCAGGTAGCTTTGCTATACATGTATAGCAAAATAAATCTGGATGGACATGCATCAAGAATTGCAAGTTGAAAAAATTGCCAGTAATTTTTTCCACATTAATTCTTGTAAGCTAGTTTTATTCCGTATCTCAAATTTTTGGGTGGTGATTTGTGAATTCTGTAAGGATGAATTTCCATTACCTGATTAGATAAATCTTAAATACTGCTTCTACATCACAAACTCCCAGAAGTATAAGAACCATAAAGGCAAAGCAAAAAGTCAAATCCTTGATCTTAGATTTTGCATATTATTTATAAGGAAATGGTACAGAAAGATGGACTTTAGACTGGAAAAGAACAAACAGGAGGGAATCTTAGAGATACTTCTATACTTAAAAAGACTTTAACCCAGAAAATTATTTTAAAATAAATTGATAAAGTAGAATAAGGGGGTTTGAGCAGTTTGTAGACCCTTTCATATAGTCAAAAAGCCCGAGTGTATTGGTGGAATTCTCCACCTTATGTAGGGAGACACCGCCATGAATGCTCCGTGGCCAGTTCCAAGGTGCCAACTGCAATCCCTCTCAAGGGAAGGATCAGCGGTGGAATATGAATGTAATGCCACTGCAAGCAGCTGGCTAGGATGGGCTGACAACATCGCGGTGACGCTGTCAGCCTGAGACACGGGGGCGGGATTTTTAAAACGTCAAGTTTGGCATGTATGAATGACATCGACTCGGCAGACGGCACTATGGCACCAGTCTCCCTGCCTCTAAGGAGCGCTACAAGGCACCGCTCAATGTGAAGGTGACACAAGAGCAGCCTTTTAGGGCTACTCTGTGAAAGGAAGTTTATATTTTTCCCTACACACTTATAGCTGGCCTCTAAATGGAGACTTGGCATGAAAGGGCCTAATGACTGATACATGGAAGATATTTTCAGTGTATGGTGTAATATTCTCTGGCATCTATTTCCAGACTTGGGGATGGAGGCAACATTCTCTGTTAATAAGTCACATCACCATACTTTATCCAATCTTGCAAAGTGGAAAACTACAAGTTCTGCACAAGTTCCATCAAGAGTTCTGCTACTGATTAAAATTTACACAATGCTCACATTTAGTGACCTGAGGTTAAACTTAGCCGAACATAAACGTATGATGAAACACTTTGCTTTTTTTTATACTTACCAATCATTCTTAGGTCAAAGATGCAGTTCAGAATCATGAAATTCGGTGTTTTGTAGCAGAATCATAGTGTTCCTTCATTTTGTTTGGAAAACAAGCATTATATAAAACCTCAGACTGTTAATTTTGTTTTGAGCATAATTAAAATCAATCATCCTTCCTTTAAAATTCTTAAAACTGGCAATGTGGGGGCTTTTCATACATTAATCTGGGTTGGATCTGGTCCAAATGGTGTTCATTGTGTTCAACTCATTGCAATTAGCAACCTATTCTTATGCATTGTTAAATATATTTGAAAAATTCCTTTCCAGATGGTGATGTAATCTTCAACTTGGAGCCAAAGGTGCAAAACCAAGCTTCAAACCATCAGAGTACAAGCCCTTTGCCTGGAATCATTGTAAACAACTTTATTCCTGGGAACATATTTCTTTCTTTTTAAACAAGGGTTTGTGTTTCTTGTGGCTGTTCTACAATGTAAAATTTCAAAAGTAATATGCTGAAGCTAAATCTTCACTGTCATATGCTGGATGAGGTGGCAGGAGTAATACTGGCAAGTTACTGGTCAGGAAACCCAAGGAAGCTTCATTTTGCTACATGCTGTACCATTTTGCTTTGGCAGATCACTACCTACAATAAAGTTTGATTGACAGGTCTGGCTTCCAAGCAGCACTTTGGACCAAGCCATATCTGAAGTTAATAACCTCCTGCTTCTTGTATAAATGAGGAAGAAGGCACAATTTCTTCCTTAAATTAGGGAATGGAGAGGTTTAGAACTGGTGGAATACTAATTGTTGGGGATGAACTTTAGTGGACTAGGACAATACCCTTCAGCAACCCAATTTTCTATAGGTCTAGAAAAGCCAATAAAATTTCTGGGCATCCACTTCTGAAATGTTAAAATGAGCCATTTATGCTGTTGGAATTCAACTGGGTAGAAATGATCTAGTCTCAATTAAAACATCTCAATCTGAAACTAATGTAAAACAAAAGATGATATTTTGAATACAAAAGGGAAAAAAAGCTGGGAGAAGGGGCTAAGTACAGAAAGTATGAGAGGTGGACTGTTAGATAAATGGAGAAACCACTACGAAAGTGGTGGTCGGCGGGTTGGGGGGGGGGAAAGAGAGGAAGGAAAGCTAAACAAGAAATATAAAATAAATATAGAGTTGGGTAAGGCAGCAACCTCCTTTGAAGAAGACCGCAGAGCCCACCTCACTGACAAAAGACAAAGGAGGAAAAACCCAACACCCAACCCCAACCAACCAATTTTCCCCTGCAGCCGCTGCAACTGTGTCTGCCTGTCCCGCATCGGACTTGTCAGCCACAAACGAGCCTGCAGCTGACGTGGACTTTTACCCCCTCCATAAATCTTCGTCCGCGAAGCCAAGCCAAAGAAGAAAAAAAAGAGTTGGGTAAGAAAAAGAGATGGAAACAGAGATGAGATTGGGGTGGGGGCAGGGGTGGGTCATACCATTAGATTTAAAGCTATCCAGAAGAAATATAACATTTTGTTCCTCACATTTATGTTTCATTTCACCCTGGAAAATCTCAAATAAGATTCAGGATTTAACCCAATAAATCTCATTCCAGGAATAAACACAAAAGTAGCTAAACATTGTTTCTGAATGTAAAACAAAATAGTGACTAAACTTTTAAAATTAAAGGATTAAAATAACCTTACCTGATTCCGGTCTCGAGCATTTGCATATCTGAACCTCTGTATATAGTAGAAGACCAACCAGGCAAGCGAAATGATCATCAACACAATAAATGATATCGACACAAATACAACTGAGGTACGGCTAACATATTTTTGTAAGTTACGTGTTCCAACTGTTATGTACATCATAACGGTGATGTTCCTTTCAAGTAGGCTCACAATCTCATGTCCTTTTAGGTTAGGGATCATAATGGCAACAACATCGCCTGTACCTGCAAAACACAAAATGAGAATCAGTGAAAATTAATGGAGAATAAAGTTTACAGAATTACTTTTCCTTTCTATAGTTCATACCACACATTTTGCAAAAACATATTTTATTTCTCAAGTTTTGTCACAATTAGCAATTGAGCAAATCCTCTGTACGGTGAACCACAATTTCCGAAGTTACTTATAGTAGCAAATGCAACAATTTGGCTTTCCTCATTCTGTTTTTTTGGACTTTCTAGTCAACCAAAACATTGCAGAAAAGCTTGTTTAAGAACTGATTTAGGGGGAAAAACAAACACAGAGATTAGCTGATCTAGGTTAAACATTACTTACAGAAAGGAGAGATGCCATTCTACAAACTGTATTTTCCCATTCTTGCTGTTTACAAGAGTATAATTGAATCTTTTCTCATTAGAAATTGAGTAATGTAGCAAAGGGCTAAAGTAAAATTAGAATCACGACTGGTGTATTTTTTTTTAAATCGCAACCCCATTCTCCTGCCTTTTCCCCTTAATCTTGAACACCCTTACTAATCAAGAACCGATCAACTTCCACTTTAAATATACCCAATCACGACATCCATCTGTGGCATCAAATTTCATATAGTCCTGGGGGGCCATAGTCAAAAAAGGTTAAGAATGGTTGTTCAGAACTCCAGCGTGTACAGGCCCAGAGCCATCAAATGCTACTCACATATTAACCTTCTCATTCTTGGGATCATACTTAAACATCCTCTGGACTAACTCCAATGCTAGCAACCCCTCTCAAAAATGATTAACACCTTATAAAGCTTCAGCATTACATCCTTGTTTTTTAAATATTCGAGTCCTCTCTAAATAAATGCTAATTTTTAATTTTCCTTCCTCACTACTGACCAAAGTTAATACTTAGGGATTCCTTTAATAGGGCTCCCATGTTTCTTTGGAGTGCTACTTTCTGGATTCTGTCTTCATTTAGAACATAGTCTACTTCTTTATTCCTTCTATCAAAGTGCATGACCATATACTCTCCTTAGCTGTATTCCATCTGCCACTTCTTTGCCTATTTCCCTAAAGTCCAAGTCCTTCTGCAGACTCCCTGGTTCTTCAACACTACGTTCCCCTCCACCTATCTTTGTATCATCTGCAACTTGGCCACAAAGCTCTCAATTCTATCATCTAAATCATTCTCTATCCTGGTACCTTTGCCACAAGATGGACCTCCATCTTGATTAGCAGCTTCTTGTGCAGGACCTTGTCAAAGGCCTTATGAAAATATAAGTAAAGAACTTCCACTGGGTTTCCTTTGTGACAAATTCATCTTCTGCCCATATTTAAGGACAGATAAACAAGCAATCCCAGAGTTCTATTCCTGGAAACATCTGCTTTTTAATAATAAATCATATTGTATTGCCCTAAACACACCTGTCATAATAATTTCAATTCTTTGAATGAAGAAGTACACAAATGCTGGAGAAACTCAGCAGGTCAAACTGTGCCTTTATGTAGCAACATAATGTATATCACCAACGTTTCGGGATAGAGCCCCTCATCAAGGTGTGGGGGAACATGAGAGATGTCTGAATAAAAGGGGGGGGGGTGTGGGAAACTGCAGAAAAGTGGAGGAGAGGGATCTAGGCAAGGTAGAGACAGTAAGGAAGGAACTGGAATGATTAGTTAAAGGGGGAGGGGGGAGAAAAAGCAAGCTGATTAGTGGAATGGGGCAGGTGCACCCTCTGTGGCCTTCTCTACATCGGAGAGACCAGACAGATTACAGGGAAGAGACCGGTCGCAGATTAGGATATCGCTTCGCCCAGCACCTCCTCTATGTTAGCAACAAAAGCGGCCTCCCCATAGCCAACCATTTCAATTCTGAGTGACACCCTCAAGCTCACATGTCCGTCTATGTCCTTTAACACTACCCAACAGCTCATTTTTCATTTGGGCACTCTCCATCCCCAGGGCATGAACATTGAGTTCATTGCATTCCACTAATCAGCTTGCTTTTTGCCACCCTTCAACTGGTCATTCCAGTTCCTACCTTCTTTCTCTCTCCACATAGCCTAGACTCCTCCTCCCTTTCCTGCAGTCCTTCCCCCCCCCCCCCAACCCTTCCACCTATCATATCCCACCCTCTCCACCCCTCATCCCCCTTCCCCCTTTTGTTCAGACATCTCTCATGTTCCCCCACACCTTGATGAAGGGCTCTAGCCCAAAACGTTGGTGATGTATCTTTACCTTTGCTACATAAAGGCACTGTTTGACCTGGTGAGTCTTTCCAACATTTATGTGTTTTTTCACTTAACCATGGTGTCAACAGAATCCTGCGTTTTACCTCAATTTTTTGAATAACCAACCTAACGTTGATCGTAAGGAGGTGGAGGTTAATGGCAGAGGAGAGATAATTGCATGACAATGCAAACATGTTCCCAAACACTTTCTGACCACAAACTGGAGTTTGAGTCAGGATTTACCATTATTAATGCTGCAAATTCTGTATTGATGCTGTTCATATAACCATATAACTGTTTACAGCACGGAAACAGGCCATGTCGGCCCTTCAAGTCCGTACTGGTTCACTTGAACAACTCCACTAGCTCCTCTGCAAACTCCTGAGGAAGTAGAGGCTTTCTTCATGATGCCATTGGTGTGTCATAAAGATAAAAAATGAAAAATGGGAAAAGCTATGCTCTGGAACTATGAGAAATACAATAAACCCAGTGCAGACATCTCTGGTTGGCACTGCCTCCAGAAGGTAGCCAAAATCAAAAAGAATTCCCACCACTCTGGTCACAACCTCTACTCACTGCTACCTTTGGGCAGATGGTACAGAAGCCTGAAGACCAACATCTCTAGGCTCAAGCACAGTTTCCTTCCAACAGCTATAAAACTCTTGAACCTCCCCTTGTAACACTAACCGGGGACTGCTCTGTCATCACAAATGAACTGTCTGCACTATTGTAACGTCTACTGTGGTAACAATGAATATTTGTGAAGTATAGTTGCACTACCCACAATAGAGTCTAGATCCATTATGCTGCCTCTATCCTCCTTCATCTGGTTTGACAATAGTGATACAAGGTATGTGGATAAGAAAGAAATTCACAAGAAAAATGTTGTCTTCTACCAAATTGTTCATCTGAAGGAAGTGCACAGAACAGATCATGTGTCTCTTTTAAAAGAGCAATCTCACCTTCATAGCATTACTTCATCCAGCTTCCACAATATAGCTTCCAACAATTTTAATTAAATATCAGGTGCCATATTTTGTTTCAAAGACCTGAATGGTTTGTTCAATTGATGTGAGAGAGCCTAGTTAATTCTGTTCAACCCTTGAATAAAATGCATGTTCCTGCCTAGTGTGAATTACACTTAGTATTGCATTTTAATAATATTCCAAGGTTATATTACCCAATTTCATATTTTTATGATGGGATTTAAGTGACCGCAAGGCTTCTCAAGTAAGGTTAACCATTTTGTTGTGTGAAAAAGATTTCATGGACATCAACAAACAAACTACTTAAAATTCATATGTGCTAAAAGATAAAAGGAGCAAGTGTTTGCCAACAGTGTGATTTTCTAACTAAGAAAGTCTGGGTCAGAATTCACATAAGCTAGAAGTGAAGAAATTGTTTGTGGGAAAGCACCTCTCCATAGTGCTTCTTGTATTTGACAGTGTGCAATGTAACACATCATAATCATTGCGCTTTGTTGATCCCAATATGCTTTTCCCTCCAAATACAGTCCAATGTTCATTTTATAACAATGGATCAAGGACTTATTAAACCAAAAGGCTGCATAAACAAGATTTAAATCCAACTAAGTGAATAAAGAATCTAACACAATAGAAATAATACCAAAATAGACTTAGGAGAACAACGTCTAACCATCAACTTCAAATGCCAATTAACTCAGAATCTGGTCCAAAACATTCAGTCACCTCAGAGGTCCCTTACCATTGTCAATGAAAGTACTGACAATGTGAAACAACATCTGGGTGGAGTGAAATTGAAGACCATGAGAATGGGGAGATGGTTGAACTGACTGACACAATTAAAATGCAAAACTTCATTAGCTCATCCAATAATCAAGGCCATATACTTTGAATTTTAACAGGCATAAATAAAAGAAACCTTCAAAATATTGTGACAAGTGAAATCAACAACTGATGCCAACACTTTAATGAAAATTCTTTCAGTCTAAAATTTCTTATTTCTGTGGTCTATATCACTACTGTTTAGACATTTTAAGTAGAATGCACAAAAAAATGTTCATGCAATCTAATAAAATGTCAACCTCAAGGATGACTAAATTTATACTAAAGTTTAATACTTATCAGAAGTAGCAATCCAAATAATGATATAATAATAAGTGTTCTTGGTAAATGTAATAATGAATGAAATAAAAACATAACTACTCTGCAAGGTGATATGGACACAGTACCAGGGAAATGCTTCAAGTAATATTATAAAATTAATTACTCATAGCACTCACTATGTTTGCATGGTGGAAAATCAATAATAAAATCATTCTACAATTTAAGGTGCTGTTTTTAAAATAAGTTAAATGCTTTCATTGCAAAGATATGGAAAATATAATTGCAGATGCTGGAAATCTGAATCGTACTCAATCGTACTGATGCCCAAGAGTGTGGTAACTTCTTAAATAACTACCAACAAGCGTCACTCATATCTACAGTGATGACGTGTTTTGAGAGGTTGATATTGAAGCACATCAGATCCTCCCTGACTGTCGATATTGATCTGATCCAATTTGCCTACAGAGGGAACACATCTTTTACAGATACCATTTCATTTCATTTCAAGCTGCCATGTAAAATGGGGTCAACTGAGCAATTTGCCCAGTTAGCACCCCATTCATGCAGCAGCTTTAAGGGTCCGACCAGTCAGCGGGGTGCAAATCCTACCTCAGAAGTAGTCAGAGAACCCAGTTAAACTTACCTAGGATGCGTCCACCAACAGCTTGAACAGCAAAATGGTGGACCCGGTTACTCCTGTAACGTCACAGAGAAACCCTTGGGTGAAGTGCCTGGGGGGGGGGGGAAGGAAGAGAGGGATCACGGGGGACCAATGATGGGGGATGCGGGAGAGACTTACCGATAGTTCCCCGGAGTTTGTGATGTGTCACTTACCACATCATCGTGGGGGTGGGATCCCCCTGCAGCTTAAAAGGTGCTGGAAGCACCTTTGCCCCAGTAAATGCACCTGGGTCCCAGGAGGGCTACCCAGGTGCTGCAGTTTAAAAGTGTCTTCTGACTCTACACAAAACCCTGGAACACCTGGATAACAAAGTCATAAATATCAGGATGCTCTTCATCAACTACAATTTAGCATTCAATGCCATCATCCTCTCAAAACTAGCAGCAAATTCCAAAGCCTAAGTCTCAATACCCTACTTAGCAACTGGATCCTGGATTTTCTCACCTCCAGATCCCAATCAGTGCAAAAATGTCTTCTCCACTGGACCATCACTACACTATTAGACCCCTTGTCTACTTGATTTACACCTACAATTGTGTGGCTGGACAACACCACCACCATTTACAAATTTGTTGATGACGCCACAGTAGTAGGCTGCATAGTATGTGGAGCCTGTTGTGACACACTTCTGTGGAAGTGAGTTTGTTGAGTGTATTTAAGGCAGAGATTGGCAGGCATTTGATTAGAAATGGCAGAGCAGACTCAATGGGCCTACCTCTGCTCCTATATCTTGTGAAAAGAGATAATGTCACCAAAACCAAGGAGGTGATTGTAGTCTTCAGGAAGGAAAATCGAGAGGTGTACGGTCCAGTGATCACTGGGGGATTAGAGGTGAAGAATGTGAGCAAATTTAAATTCTTGGAGTCACTATCTCAGAGGATGAAATCATGAGTTTGCAAAGGATCAGTATGATATTGGAAACCTTGGCAAACTTCTGCAGATGTGTAGTGAAAGTGTGCTGACTGGTTACATCACAGCCTGGTATGAAGGCACTAATACCTCCGAGTGGAAAAACCTGCAAAAGGTAGTGGTCACAGCCCAGTACTTTTCAGGCAAAATTCTCCCCATCAATGAGAAAATCTACATGGAACACTATTGCTGGAGAGCAGTAGCAATCATTAAGAATTCATACCACCCAAGACATGCTCTGTTTTCACTGTTGCCATCAGGAAAGAGGCATAGATCCCACAAGATTTACATACACTGTCAGCTTCAGGAATGGTTGCTACCCTTCCATCATCAGAATCCTAAACTTAAGAGATTCATTTATTTTTTTCTGTATTGCACAGCTTGTTTACATTTCTTTAACACAATTTTAAACAATGAACTTTTTCAGAAATCAACTATTTGGCTTTAGCTTTATCCATAGCAAAAAAAATGTATTGCTAGTACGTGGAAAGATACAAATATAATTGATATTAATAGATGGCATAATGAGATGAAATATTGTTTAATAATAGAAAAAAATACATATGTTTCGCATGATAATTATAATTTTTTATTAATAAGTGGCTGTTATACTCGGAATATTTACATTTCAATTTATATTGATTAGATTTTAATATGTATATTTAACTTTTTTTTAATATTCTTTCTTTTTTCTTTTTTTTAATGGCTCTCCTTAGGAGAGTTGGCTGAAGGGGGGGATCTTTTTTTTTAATATGTAAAAAAATGTTCATGTTTAATTGCTGTATAAGTCATATATTATTTGTTTTTTGAACGAATAAATAAAGTTTAAAAAAAAAACTATTTGGCAAACCTGCTATCCACACAAAAAAAAGACTGCAAAATAATGAATGCCTGGAAAATATTTTTTAATTCACATCAATTAATGGGATTTATTTTCATTTGCCAAATTTTATTTACCAATCTCCTCTTTGATGGGGACAATAGTTTAGTGTACCCCTTTAATATCAATGTTTAACACACCTTCCTAATGCCACAGGAGATACTTTGGCAAACACCAAAGCTGGCAATAACCTGCATAGTTAGCATAAGGCTATGAAAGGGCCAGTGACCCAAGTTCAAATCCGGTGCTATCTGTGAGAAGTTTGTCCGTTCTCACTTTGTCTGCATGGCTTTTCTTCAGGTGCATTGGTTTCCTCACACCTTCCAAAAATGTACACGGTTTACAGGCTGACTACTATAGTTAGGCAGCATGGGCTCATGGGCCAGAAGGGTCTATTACCATGCTGTATCTCTAAATTAAAATTAAAATTTAAAACTATCCTCATTGCTTTTCAAAGGTATTTTAATTCTTGCAATATGCAATTGAGAGAGATGATGTCAGAGTATAGTTTACTTTTTAAACTTCAATAACTTGTTTAAAAATAAAACGACTTGCTACTGAACCAGAAGTTTGAGAGCTCACATACCACTCCAGAAACTCAAGCACAAAATTCTGATTTGTTTTTGGACAAGAAATTAAACCCTCTCAGGTGCATATATAAAATTCCACGGCACCATTTAGAAGAAAGTGGTTGGGTTATCCCCAGAGTTAACAATGTCAACATTTTTAAAAAGTACTCCTACTGAACATAAGCACTCCAATTGCCAATAAAGTGCTTTGGGCCATATATAGAATATGCCAGGACTCCCATCAAATTTGTCTTTGTTCTAACAATGTAACCTTATGTGAAAATTGATGTACATTCAAGGCACTAAATTGGAGAAACATTGGCTCTTATTACAGTTGTTATGAGCCCAGATGACCCCAAAAGCATAGCTACAATCTGTCACACTTTCCCCTTCAAAAGAATTTTAACTCTTGAGTTAAAATTCAGTTATAACTAAACTGTCTTTAAAATCACTAAAGAGATAACAATACACAAGATATAACATGTTATGATAAAGTATCTCAATGTTGAGAGTATATATTTCTATACATGATCAATTTTAACATCTTTTAAATTATTTTTTTATTTTTCACACCATGAACCATAACAACCAAAATATGTACAAACGTTTCTCATTAAATATACACAATGGCATTTTCCTCCTTCCCCTCCCCCCTTCCCATCCCCTCCAAAACCAATAAATATTCAACATCTACAATACAATAAAATGATTCAACAATGTCTCGACACAAAGGAAAAATAAACAAGAAAAATGTGTCATCTACTTTTATACACTAAATCAAATAGTTTTGTCTTCTTATCATTTTAGGGGATGGAGGTCCGAGGCAAGCTCTCTCTGTTATGTTCCCAAATTTGTTTGAACAACATGACTTTTTAAATAAATTATATGTATTTTTTTCCAATGGGATACATTTCCATGTACCATTGCTGTATTCTCAGGCTCTCTTCCATTTTCCAAGTTGACATTATACATTTTTTTGCTACTGCTAAGGCTATCATAATAAATCTTTTTTGCACTTTATCCAATTTGAGGCCTAATTCTTTATTTCTTATGTTACTTAAAAGATCTCTGGATTTTTTGGTATGTTATTTTTTGTGATTTTATTTATTATCTGATTTAGTTCTTCCCAAAACGAATTCACTTCTGTACATGGCCAAATTACATGTATTGTTCCCATTTCCTTCTTTCAGGGAAAACAACTATCTGATAATGTTGGATCCCATTCTTTTAATTTTTGAGGAGTGATATATAACCTGTGTAACCTGTGTATCAGGCATAACCTTGTGTTTATTGTATTCTTCATAGTTCCAGAACATAACTTTTCCCATGCTTCATTCTTTATCTTTATGTTTAAATCCTTTTCCCACTTTTGTTCAGGTTTATAGCTTATTTCCTCATTTTACTTACCTTGCAGCTTAATGTACATGTTCGTTATAAATCTTTTAATTATCATTGTGTCTGTAATCACATATTCAAAGCTGCTTCCTTCTGGTAATCTCAATCTGTTTCCCAATTTATCCTTTAAATAAGCTTTCATTTGATGGTATGCAAACACTGTACTGTGAGTTATTCCATATTTGTCCTTCAACTGTTCAAATGTTAATAATCTATTTCCCAAAAAACAATTTTCTATTCTTTTGATTCCTTTTCTCTCCCATTGTCTAAAGGAAAGATTATCTATTGTAAAAGGGATTAGTGGATTTTACATCAATAACACTTTTGGTATTTGGTAATTCGTTTTTTTCCTTTCTATGTGGATCTTCTTCCATGTATTAAGTAAATGATGCAATACTGGTGAACTTTTATATTGCACCAGCTTTTCATCCCACTTATAAAGTATATGTTCTGGTACCTTCTCCCCTATTTTATCTAGTTCTATCTTAGTCCAGTCTGGTTTTTCTCTCGTCTACTAAAAATCTGATAAATACCTTAATTGTGAGGCTCTATAATAATTTCTGAAGTTTGGTAACTGCAAACCACCCTGGTTATACCTCTCTGTTAATTTATCTAAAGCTAGCCTTGGTTTCCCCCCTTTTCACAAGAATTTCCTTATTATTCTCTTTAGTTCATCAAAGAATTTCTCTGTTAAGGGAATTGGTAACGTTTGAAATAAGTTTTGTATCCTTGGTAACACATTTATTTTAATGCAGTTTACCCTCCCTATCAACGTTAGCGGTAATTCTTTCTAATGTTCTAAGTCTTCCTGCACTTTCTTTATTTGTGGCTGATAATTTAGTTTGTACAAGTGGCTTAAGTTATTATCTAACCTTATTCCTAGGTATCGGATTGCTTGTGCTTGCCATTTAAATGGTGATTCTTTTTTAAAGTTCTGTATAATCCGCATTACTCATTGGCATCACTTCACTTTTATTTGCGTTGTCCTTGTACCCTGATATTTCTCCATATTCCTTCAATTTCTGATGTAATTCTTTTATTGATATCTCTGGTTCTGTTAGGTTTACTATGATGTCATCTGCAAATAAAATGATTTTATACTCCTTGTCCTTTATTTTTATCCCTTTTATTTTGTTTTCTATTCTTATCAGCTCTGCCAATGGTTCTATTGCTAAGGCGAACAATGAGGGGGATAATGGACATCCCTGCCTAGTTGATCTACTTAATTTGAATTGGTTCAATACATATCCATTTACTACTACCTTTGCCAATGGCCCATTATATAATGCTTTAATCCAATTAATATATTTTCTGGCAGATTGAACTCCTGTAATTCCTTAAATAAGTAGTTCCACTCTTCCCTGTCAAAGGCTTTTTTTTGCATCTAAGGAAACAGCCACCATTGGTTCCTTATTTCCTTGAGGTGCCTGAATTAGATTAATAAGTTTACAGACATTATCTGCTGTTCGTCTTTTCTTAATAAATCCAGTTTGATGTTGTTTAACTATTTTTGGTATACAGTCGGCCAATCTGTTTGCTAATAATTTCACTATTATCTTATAAACTGAATTAAGTAGAGATATTGGTCTATATGATGCTGGTGTTAATGGATCCTTCCCCTTCTTTGGTATTACTGTAATTATTGCTGTCTTACATGAGTCTGGCAAGTTTTGTGTTTCTTCTACCTGATTCATTACTTCCAGGAGAGGAGGAATTAATAACTCTTTTAAATGTTTTATAAAATTCCATTGGAAATCCATCCTCTCCTGGTGTTTTATTGTTCGGCAGCTTTTTTAATATATCCTGTACTTCCTCTATTTCAAATGGTTGTATCAGTTTGCTTTGCAATTTTGGCAGTTCAATTTTAGCTAAAAACTCTTCTATTTTATCATCTTTCCCCTCATTTTCAGTTTGGTATAATTGTTCATAAAATTCCTAAAAGTTTTCATTAATTTCTGTTGGGTTATATGTGATTTGTTTGTCCTTTTTCCTTGATTCCAATACAGTTCTTTTAGCTTGTTCTGTTTTAAGTTGCTTTTTCTCCCAATTCGTAATACATTTGCTTTGTTTTCATTATGTTCTTCTCCACCTTGTACATTTGTAATGTTTCGTATTTTATGTCTTTGTCCGTCAATTCTCTCTTTTTCTTTATATCGTCCCTTTTCACTAGTTCCTTTTCTATACATGCTATCTCCGTTTCCAGCTGCTCTATTTCCCGATTGTAATCCTTTTTCATCTTAGTTACATAACTTATTATCTGTCCTCTAATGTAAGCTTTCATTGCGTCCCATAGTATAAAATTATCTTTCACTGATTCTGTGTTTATTTCAAAATATGTTTTAATTTGGCATTCAATAAACTCTCTAAATTCCTGCCTTTTAAGTAGCATAGAGTTTAACCTCCATATACATGTTTTTGGTGGGAGGTCCTCCAGTTCTATTGCTAATAACAGGGGTGAATGATCTGAATGTAATCTAGCTTTATAATCTGTTTTCCTAACTCTTCCTTGAATATGGGGCAACAACAAAAACATATCAATCCTTGAGTATGTTTTATGCCTACTCGAATAATATGAATAATAATATTCCTTCTCTTTTGGATGCTGTTTCCTCCATATATCCATAAGTTTCATTTCCTGCATTGATTTAACCATAAATTTGGCTACTTTATTGTCCAGTTTTATCCAACAATGGATCCAAATTAAGGTTAAAATCCCCTCCTATCAATATATTTACTTGTGTGTCTGCAATCTTCAAAAAAATATCCTGTATAAACTTTTGATCCTCCTCATTAGGTGCATATATATTGAACAAATTCCAAAATACGGAGTATATCTGACACTTTATCATTACATACCTCCCTGCTGGATCTATTATTTCCTCGTCTATGTTAATTGGTACATTTTTGTTAACTAATATGACTATACCTCTAGCTTTTGAACTATTTGATGCTGCTGCTACATCTCTCTACAATTTGTTATGTTCCACTTCAGTTAGGTGTGTTTCCTGCACAAATGCTATATCTATTTTTTTCTTTAAGAAGGTAGCCTCTTCCTTTTAATTCGGTTATGTATTCCATTAATGTTTATAGTCATATAGTTCAACGTGGCCATAGTGTATCTTGTTTATACCTCTTTTGCGCCACCTCACCACCTCCACCCCCCTTTTCCCCTTTTTTATCTTTTAGTTTTCCCTTTTTAAACTCAATGTATGACAACACATTTAAAACAAAATACACCAACAATTCCCACACCCAATAACACCTTAACCCCAAATGCACTCCCCTTCTCTGAGTTGTCCTTTATCCCTTGCCGGGCAACCACAACTCCCCTTTCCATTTGGTTTGTGATCTTTCTTGCAAGCGTCAACTAATTTCTCAGTGACGGTTATTCTCTCCCCCCAGCAAACACTTTTTTTTTAATATACATATAACAAAGCTCTCTCTTTTCCCCCCTTCTTCCGTCCTTCCCTTGTCTTTTCCATCTTTAGTTCTTTACATATACATTATTTTTACATCTTTATATATACTTTATCGCTGGACTTCTCTTGTTACATCTCTTCTTCTCTTCTTCTGTCCTGCAAATACTCTGCGAATTCTTGTGCTTCCTCCGGATCGAAGAACGACCGTTTTGTTCCCCAGGTATAAATATTTTAAGTACAGGTGGATGTCTTAACATAAATTTATAACCTTTTTTTCCATAAAATCGTTTTCGCTGTATTAAATTCCTTCTTCTTCTTTAAGAGTTCAAAACTTATATCTGGGTAAAAAAATATTTTTTTCCCTTATATTCCAACAGCCTGTTATCTTCTCTAACTTGCCCGCTCCAATATATTTTCTCTTGTTGTATATCTTAAAAAGTTTACAAAGATAGATCTTGGCTTTTGATGTGTCTGCTGTTACGGCGTTTGTGCTCTGTTTGTCCTTTCTATTTCCATTTCTGCATGTAATTCTGTCGTTCCCAAAACCTTCGGAATCCATCCTTCTATAAATTCCTTCATGTCTGCGCCTTCTTCATCCTCCTTCAGGCCCACTATTTTTATGTTGTTTCGCCTACTATAGTTTTCCAAAATATCAATTTTCTGAGATAACAACTCTGGTGTCTCTTTAATTTTTTTGTCACTTTCTTCCAATTTTTCTCTTAAATCATTTACTTCCAATTCTACAGCCGTTTCCTACTCCTGCACATTTTCTAATCTTTTCCCTATTTCTGTCATGACCAGTTCTAAACTTTGCACTTTGTCTTCTGCTCTTTTCATTTTTCTTTTAATCGCACTAAATTCTAATGATAACCATTCTTTTAGTGATCTCATTTGTTCTTCAAAAAAGGCTTTATCTATATTCTGTCCATCTGTTTTACTTTCTATTTCCCTGTGAAGATCTTGGTCTTCTTCTTCCTCTTCTTCTGTGTCTGTACTTGTGCTTGTGTCGTCTTCTTCTCTTCTTTGTATCTGTGTCTCTTCTGTTTTCCCTGATGAATTACTTCCATGTCTTTTTCTGGCCTCCTCTTGCTGGGTCTTTTTCTGTTGGTCTTCCTTTCGTGGGCTGTCTGTCTGTCTGGCCTCCTGCTGTTGATTCTCTTGTTGTCTGTCACCCCACTGTCGTTCTTCTTCGTCCGGCTCCTCGCTCCTTTCCTCTCCATTGTTTTTATCCTCCAGCTGAGCGCCCTGATGTCGGGCGTCCCTCAGCTGTTCGTGTTGTACCTGCCTGCTTCTCTGCTGAGCCCCCCTCCAATTGGTGTTCACTTTTTCCTTTGATTGCACACTTTTGTTTGGCTCAGAGAGCCATTTTTGGAGTTCACCAGTCGGGACCTCGTGACTTCGCAGGGCACTCACCAACCTCGGAGATCGGTTGCTCTTCACCACAGCAGCTCCCTGCTCTTTCGTGCAGGTAACGCCTTCTTCTTTCTTCTCTGGTGCTTTTTCTTCTTTTTTTTCCTGTTGTTCTTACTTTCTCTTTCTTGGATGCCATCTTCTTGTTCTTCTCTGTAACTTTATCTTCTATTTCTTGAGTTTTGTATCCATTGAGCCTTGTCTTTTCCAAACTTTTTTTCTGGAGAGGGCTGGTTCAACCCAATCGGCCACTACTCCATCACGTGACTCCTATCAATTTTAAAATCTTGACAAACAATCTGCTATCATATTATTTACACCTCTGATAAGAGTTAATTTGCAGATCATATTCTTGTAATATAAAACTCCAGTTTAACAATCTTCTGTTTTTATTCTTCATTTTATTCAAAAACACCAGAGGATTGTGGTCAGGAAATATCACAATTGGTTCATGAGAGGTACCGAGATATACATCAAAATTCTGCAGAGCAAATATTATAGATAACAGTTCTTTCTCAATAGTGGAATAGTTCCTTTGATGAACATTGAATTTTTTTGAAAAGTAGGCAACTGGATGGTCAATTTCATTATGTTTTTGTAATAAAACTGCACCTGCTGCTCCCTCACTGGCATCCACTGCTAAAGAAAATGGTCTGCAAAAATCAGGAGATTTTAACAGAGGGTAATGGCATAGCATCTCCTTTAAATTTTCCAAAGCTGTCTGACAAACTTTAGTCCACACAAATTTCTCCCATTTCTTCAAAAGATTGGTTAAAGGAAGAGCAACCTCATCAAAATTTCCTAGAATATCCTGCCATTCCTAAAAACCTCAGTACTTTTCTTGCCATTGGGAGTAGTAAATTCAGAAATTGCATTCACCTTAGCTTGAATAGGTGCAACTTTGCCATGACCAACTACATAACCCAAGTACGATACAGTGGCATTTCCAAATGGACTTTTTGCTAAATTAACAGTTAAGTTTGCTTTGGATAAACTTGCATACAATTTGTCCATTAGATGTTCTTCCCATGTATCACTTTTGTGACCAAGTCATCCAAACAAGCATCTGTATGTGTTAACCCTTGGATTATCGAATTAATCATCCTTTGGAATGTTGCAGGGGCATTTTTCATGCTAAAGGGTAACACATTATATTCATATAAACCGGATGGAGTTACAAAAGCCAGAATATTCTTTCCTCTCTCAGTCAAAGGCACATAACAGTAACCCTTCAACAAATCCAACTTAGTATGAAATTTAGCTTTGCCTTCCAATAATTCTGTAAAGAGGGACAGGACCAAAACATATGTGTAAGGGAAGCTATTTCCAATTGACATTTATCACATATAGGATCGATATGAAAATAAAAGCGATGGAGTTTATCTTTAGACATATGAGCTCTATGAACAACTTTAAATTGTATCAGTGAATGTTTTGCACATAGAGAAGAGGAGTTTACCAGTCGCAGAATTTTATTCCAATTTTCATTGGAAATATGAAGGTTGAGTTCTCGTTCCCAATCATTTTTAAACTTTCCAAAAGTCCCAGAATTTATTTTTGTAATTATATTATATAATTTAGATATCACACCTTTTGGAGGGAATTTTGAATATAGTATATCCTCTAAAACAGTCGTAGTCTCCCGATTGGGAAAAGAGGGTAAAGTCGAAACTAAGAAACTCCTAATCTGCAAATATCGAAAGAAATGAGATCTAGGTAAATCATATTTCATGGATAATTGTTCAAATGACATGAAAGAGTTATCCAAGAATAAATCCGAAAAGCATGTTATACCTTTAACTTTCCAGAGTAAATAAGCTTGATCAATTAGAGAGGGATGAAAAAAGAAATTTAGTACAATAGGGGTTTCCAAGATAAAATGACTTAGGCCAAAAAACTCCGGAATTGAAACCATATGCGTAGTGTATGTTTAGCCATTGGATTATCAATTAGTTTATATAGTTTAGTAAGAGTAAAAGGGAGAGCAGCTCCCAAAATAGAACTAATTGAGAAATTTTGTACCAGTTTAATTTCTAAATTTACCCAATGGGGATTTAGAGATAATTCTGAATAATTCAACCAATACCTTAAGTAACTAATATTAATTGCCCAATAATAAATTCTAAAGTTGGGTAATGCCAATCCTCCCTCCAGTTTAGATTTCTGTAAATATTTTTTTCCCAATCTAGGTTTCTTGTTTTGCCAGATATATGAAGACAATTTAGAATCGACCTTATCAAAAAAAGATTTAGGAACAAAAATAGATATAGCTTGGAATATATATAAAAATTTAGGTAAGATCATCATCTTAATAGCATTAATTCGGCCTATCATGGATAGGGATAATGGTGACCAATTGGTAAGTAAACTACTGATCAGGTCCAATAGAGGGAGAAAATTAGTCCTAAACAAATCTTTATGTTTTTCAGTAATCTTAATCCCTAAATATATAAAATAGTCTCTAGCTATTTTAAAAGGCAAGCTATCGTAAATAGGAACCCATCCATTAAAAGGGAATAATTCACTTTTATTTAAGTTCAGTTTATATCCCGAAAAATTACTAAATTGGGCTAATAAAGATAAAACTGCAGGAATAGAATTTTCAGGATTGGAAATATATAGCAATAAATCATCTGCATATAGTGATACTTTATGAATATCCCTGCAACGAATAATACCAGTAATATTGGGTGCTTCTCTGATAGCAATTGCCAAAGGTTCTAAAGCTAAGTTAAATAATAAAGGGCTAAGGGGGCACCCTTGCCTGGTGCCCCGAAATAATCGAAAATATGGCGATCTTTGGGTATTAGTAAAAACCGAGGCAACTGGGGAATTATAAAGAAGTTTAATCCAAGATATAAATATTGGACTAAAATTAAATTTTTCAAGAACTGTAAATAAATAAGGCCATTCTACTCTATTGAAGGCCTTCTCAGCATCTAATGAAATAACACATTCTGAGGACTTATGTGAAGAGGTGTAAATAATATTCATCAATCTTCTAATATTAAAGGAGGAATAATGATTTTTAATGAATCCAGTCTGGTCTTCAGAGATAATATATAGTAATATCTTCTCTAGCCTTGTCGCTAGAATTTTAGAGAAAATCTTAGAATCAACATTCAACAAAGAAATTGGTCTATAAGAGGAACATTCGGTCGGGTCTTTATTTTTTTTCAAGATTAGAGAAATCGTAGCTCTGTAAAATGATTGTGGTAGTTTACCCAATGTGATAGATTCATCAAACATCTTAATAAGCCAGGGAGAGAGAGTAGAAGAAAAAGCTTTATAAAATTCCACAGAATATCCATCGGGACCTGGTGCTTTCCCCAAGTTCAGTGAGGAAATAGTATTATTGACCTCAGAATCTGTAATGGGTTTACTTAATTCTAAGTTATCTTGAGGTAATACTTTTGGGAGTTTCAAATGTTCTAAAAAATTAAACATATTACTAAGGTCTTGAGGAGATTCTGAACTATATAAGGATGTATAAAAATTTTGGAAAGATTGATTTATCTCTTCCTGGTTAACAGTCAGTTCTCCATTCTGTTTGCGAATCTCCACAATTTGGCATCTAACTGAAATATTCTTCAGTTGATTAGCCAACAGTTTACCCGATTTCTCACTATGCACATAAAAATCAGATTTAGATCTAATTAACTGGTTTTCAATCGAAGATGTAAGTAACAAATTATATTCCATCTGCAGTTCAATTCTTTGTTTGTAAAGTTCTTCAGTAGGATCAGTCACATATTTCTTGTCGATGTCTTTAATCTTCTCAACCAATAGATGAATCTTATTTTTGATGCATTTCTTCAAAGCTACTGAGTAAGAAATAATTTGACCATGAATATAAGCCTTGAATGTATCCCACAATATTCCATAAGAAATTTCCGTAGTGTAATTTGTTGAAAAAAAAGTTAATTTGTTCTTTCATAAATTTAACAAAGTCTAAATCTTGCAATAATGTAACATCAAAACGCCAGTGCTTAACAGTAGAAACAGAGTCTTTGAATTTAAGAGAGAGTTGTAATGGGGAGTGATCCGAAATGGCTATAATGTCATACTTACAAGCAGTACAAGTGAAATAAAACGTGAATCAATAAAAAAGTGATCAATTCTTGAGTATGAGTGGTATACATGAGAAAAAAAGGAAAACTCTTTATCTGTCGGGTGAAGAAATCTCCAAATATCAACAGCTCCAGAGTTAGTAAGGAAAGAGTTAATATATGTAGCTGATTTATTCGGTAGGAACTGTGAAGGTTTCGACCTATCTAGCAGGGGATTCAAACAATAGTTAAAATCCTCACCCATTATTAAATGATATTCATTTAGATTGGGTAAAATAGTAAACAAAGATCTAAAAAACTCAGGGTGATCTACATTTGGGGCATAAACATTAACCATGACAACCTTAATATTGAATAGTAGCCCAGTAACCAATAAAAATCTGCCGTTAGGGTCTACAGTGATGTCATGTTGAATAAATGTAATAGAGGGATCAATAAAAATAGAGTCTTAGAGCATGAGTTGGCATGAAATTGTGGGCCTTTCCAAGATTTAAAAAAACGCAGATTATCCTCCTTCCTCACATGAGTCTCCTGTAAAAATATAATCTGTGCTTTCAGTCTCTGGAATACTTTAAAGACCTTCCTCCTTTTAAACAGGTGGTTTAGACCATTATCATTCCAAGAGACAAAATTAATGTTTTGATCCATTACTTAGGTCAACCCTCCAGTATATAAAGGGTTAACCAAAGCAGGGACCCATGCGCCCGGAAGAAGAATTAAGATATAAGGAAGGACCGGAAATGACGACGTGTCAGCCATATTTGTAGTTCTAAAAAAATCAAGAAAAAACGAAAGAAATGAAACATAAAAACCCCTGAAAGAAAAACAAAACCCACCCCCCACCCACAAAGCCCTCCATCTGACCAGAGAGCGATCAGAGAAAAAAGAAGAAATAACACTAAACCTACCCCCATGTCTTCAGACAGCAGCTCCTAATATTAAGGTAAAATCCACCACCTAAACTTACAAGAAGGATAACTTAAGCTAAGACAAAGAGAAAATGGCGAATGTAAAAAAAAACCACGAAAAGTTTTAATAAACAAAAAGTATTTTTTTTTCCATTATATCTACCATTTTGAATATTGATTTACAACCACATCCCATTACTGCAATTTTTGGATTACCTATGATAGATTTGACTTATTTATCTCTTCCTGCGGATCGTATGATTGCTTTTCTTACACTAATGGCTAGAAGATCTATACTATTGAATTGGAAAGAGGTTAATCCTCCCACTGTTTTCCAATGGTTTACCCAAACTATACTATGTTTAAATTTAGAGAAAATTAGAAACTCTGTCTATGAATCCCCTTCTAAGTTTGAGTTAACCTGGCGACCATTTATTCAATATTTTCATTTGTGGTGAGTTGATCTGGCTCTGTTTTCTTTTTATGATTATGTATGATAATTCTGCTAGATGAGATCAGAGTGATCGGCGTGGTTTAGCTATATCGGTAGGTATTTTTTTTTATTTTTTAAGTTTTTAATTTAGATTTGTTTTTTCTTCCTTTTTGGGTTTTTTTTTCTCTTTTTTTATATATTTTTATTAATTGTATCTTTTTTTAGAGATAGTTCATACTCTAAACTGATCTAAAATTTTTTTTCATGATATATTTTTATTCTGCAATATTATTGTTTAATATCTCTGTATTAGTTCGTTATTTACTATGTATTTTTCATATCTCTTTGAACTGTATGTGTTTATAAATTATAATAATAATAAAAAGATTGGAAAAGAAAGAAAGAAATTTAGCTTTGCCAATTTTATCAATACAGTCATCTATTCTCAGAATAGGATAAGCATCTGTTTTAGTTACTGAATTAACCTTCCTGTAATCTGTACAGAACCTAACAGTCTGGTTTTGGTACCAGACTACACTGAGAACTCCAATCTGAGTTTGAAGGTCTAATAATATCATTTCTCAACATATATTCCACCTCCTGATCTATGATTTTACCCTTCTGAATGTTTATTCTATATAAATGTTGTTTTATGAGACTTGCTTCTCCCATGTCTACATAATGATAAATCACTGATGTCCTTTTTGGCACACCAGGAAACAAATTTGTATATTTCAAAATTAATTATTTCAACTGCATCTGTTCTTGTATCTTAAGATGGCCTAACATTTGATCCAAATTTTCCAAAATTGCTGAGTTAGACAGGTGTACAGGAACCATGGTTTCCTTAAGGTTACCCTCTCAAGATTCTGCTTCCATAATCTTATGATCCATAACTTCCTCAACCCTGTCAACAACTAACACCTCTGATACAGATTGTTCTCCACTACCCTTATCCTCATAATAAGGTTTCAACATATTTATGTGACAAACCTGAGTTTTATTCCCTTTACCTGGAGTGTTAACAACATAATTAACATCATTCAGTTTTGATTTAACGCGGTACAATCCAGAAAATCTAGCTCTCAAAGAATTGTCATGTGTTGGAAACAAAATCAAAACTTTACTTCCTGACTTAAAATTCCTCACTTGAGCTTTCCTGTCAAATAAATGCTTCATTTTACCCTGAACCATTTCTAAATTCCCTTGAGCTAAAGTCCACACTTTTTGTAACCTATCTTTAAATTTAGAAACATAATCCAGCAAGTCCAACTGCACATCCTCATTAACCCATTGTTCTTTTAACAACATCATAGGTCCTCTAACCTGATGTCCAAACACAATTTCAAAAGGGCTGAAACCTAATGAATCCTGCACAGCCTCCCTTGCTGCAAACAATACATGAATACCTTTGTCCCAATCTTTTCCATTCTCCAGACAATAAAGTCTCATCATATTTTTAAAAGTAGAATGAAATCTTTCCAAAGCTCCCCAAGTTTCAGGATGGTACACAGATGAGGTGATCTGTTTTATTCCCAACTTATAAATCAACTGCTGAAACAACCCAGACATAAAATTAGATCCTTGATCACTCTGGATCTCCTTAGGTAATCCAAAAACTGTGAAAAATCTTTAGAGCCTTTACCATCATTTTGGCTTTAATATTCCTTAATGGTATAGCCTCTGGAAATTTTGACGCTGTGTACATAATTAATTGTTAATAAGCACCGATTCCCAGACTTAATTTTAGGCAGGGAACCTACACAATCCACAATAACCCTAGTGAAAGGTTCCCCAACAACAGGAATAAGTTGCAATGGAACTACTGGAGGACCCTGGTTAGGTTTCCCCACAATCTGACAAAAGTGACATGTCTGGCACCAATTTACAACATCCTTCCTCAAACTGGGCCAGAAAAATTGTCTCAAAATCTTATTCATGGTTTTCTTTACACCAAGATGACCAGCCAAAGGTGTACTGTGGGTTAGATTTAAAATTTAATTCCAGTAATTTGAATCACCCCCCCCCCCCGCCCCACCCCACTCTTCATGAGCAGGAATATCAAGAGGTCTCCATTTCCTCATCAGCAATTCACCTTTCAAGTAATATCCACAAGCCATTTCTTTAATCTCCTGTTCGCTTAAGATCTGTATCTGTCCTTTGATGCTGAATTAAGTCTTTCCTTGACAAAGAGAAATCCTTACTCCCACAATTACCCTGCTCTTTCAAAACTAGCTCAGAAGCACTGGGCAAGTCTCTATCAACCAGATCTTCCTCAACGTCTTCAAAGGCAACTCGAGCAAGTACAGCTTCACATGCTTCAAGCATATCAGCTATGCATGCTCAGGCCCAAGCAGACTTGGCTACTATCTGTTCACAACATGAGTGGTTGGAGAAAATATGTGCTTTAGAAGATATGGAAGCTGAAATTAGGAATCAGCAACTGAAATTACAAAAGGCTAGTGAAGAACAAAAAAGATTATTGAAGAGAGAAAAGACTAGAGCTTGAGGAACAATATGGCCCAAGTAAAAGCATTACCTATCACTCAAAGTAAAATACCCAAAGGGCTAGCACCTAACATTCCAGCAGATCAATGGATAGTGCAGCCACAAGAAACTAGTCTACTCAAGCAAGGAGCCACGGGTGACGATGCTGGTGCTCGAATGTCAATGACCAACCCTGTGGAAAGAGCAAGCGACATTCAATCTCTTCCGAGCGCACAATATATGAATCTTCCCGAAAAGAGAGTATTTCAAAAAAGTTCAACCTTGTGAGTTTATCATACTCAACTATTGATGTCTCTTCATGTTGCTGAAGAATCAGCGACAGGTCAAGGATCTCCGCCAATGCCATCAGTTACAATTCAAGGTCCTACACCTACGGCACCAGTTCAAGTTCCGTTTTCACCATTCACAACAAGACAACCAGTTGCAAGCCATGGTGGACAAAACAATATATTATCACTCATAGCAAAACAAAATGAAATTTCTGCTATGCAAGCACAGCAACAAGGTTCATGCGTTTTACCCAAAATGAAATTCCAGTTTTTAATGGAGATCCATTACAATATTTGGCATTCATGAAATCCTTTAAACATCACATTGAAAGTAATACTAAAAACGCTAAAGATTATCTGTATTACCTGAAACAGTATACTGGAGTACAGATGAAGGAATTAGTTAAAAGTTGCCAATATACGAATCCAGAACAAGGTTTTAAAAGGGCAAAAGAATTCTTCTTTTTCTTTGGCTTGGCTTTGCGGACGAAGATTTATGGAGGGGGTAAAAGTCCACGTCAGCTGCAGGCTCGTTTGTGGCTGACAAGTCCGATGCGGGACAGGCAGACACGGTTGCAGCGGCTGCAGGGGAAAATTGGTTGGTTGGGGTTGGGTTTTTCCTCCTTTGCCTTTTGTCAGTGAGGTGGGCTCTGCGGTCTTCTTCAAAGGAGGTTGCTGCCCGCCAAACTGTGAGGCGCCAAGATGCACGGTTTGAGGCGATATCAGCCCACTGGCGGTGGTCAATGTGGCAGGCACCAAGCAGAAGAATTATTGCATCATCATTTTGGCGATGAACGCAAGGCCACACATCGACAAGATTCTTTCTTGGCCATCAATAAAATCAAGGACACAAAGGCTTTAGAAGCCTATGAGAGGATACTGTAACGCAATGGGAAGTAGTGTACATTTGTAAGAGCTGAATTTGCTTGCTAATTTGTTGATTATTGTCAATAAATTATCTTATAAGCTGAGGTACTTATGGAGAACCAAGGTTGCAAAGCTTAAGATTCTTCCTGAAATGTGTTGGCTATAAGCCCACCCTCTGCTGGGCATCATGACGCACACATCATGTCACCCTTCTATCTATACATACATATACACACACACACACACATATATATATAGAAACACACACACATACATATATACATACATACATACATACACATATATATGTATACATATATATATCTTCTTTGGCTTGGCTTCGTGGACGAAGATTTATGGAGGGGTAATGTCCACGTCAGCTGCAGGCTCGTTTGTGGCTGACAAGTCCGATGCGGGACAGGCAGACACGGTTGCAGGGGAAAATTGGTTGGTTGGGGTTGGGTGTTGGGTTTTTCCTCCTTTGTCTTTTGTCAGTGAGGTGGGCTCTGTGGTCTTCTTCAAAGGAGGTTGCTGCCCGCTGAACTGTGAGGTGCCAAGATGCACGATATATATATCTCTCTATCTATCTATATATAGATAGATATATAGATATATCTATCTATATATCTATCTATATAGATATATATCTATATATATATCTATATATCTATCTATATATATATCTATATCTATACATACATCTATATATACACATATATATATACATCTATACACATATATACACACACATATATATATATATACATACACACACATATACATATACACACATCTATATATATATATCTATATAGACATCTATATAGATATCTATATATCTATATCTATATATATCTATATATATAGATATATAGATATATATATCTATATATATAATAATAATAAAACTTCTGCCAAAAGATCAAGGCGAAAGCACTCCAAGATGACAGAGCAAAAGTTCGGGGAATTCAACGAAGTAGAAGAAAGTTGGGATAATTACGTAGAACAGTTTAACCACTACTGCGTAGCCCACAATATTGTGGAAGGTCCAGTGAACTGCAAACATGTCCTCTTCCTCAGTATAATGGGCAGCAAAAAATCCGACCTCCTTAAGACCTTGCTGGTCTTGGATGATCCAGGGACGAAGACATTCAACGAATTATGCACAGCTCTAAGGAACCATTTAAGCCCCAAATCACCAGTTATGGCAGAAAGGCAATGATTCTTTGAAACGAGATAAGGACCAGGAGAAACAGTAAGTGAATACCTGGCATCGTTGCGCAAACTGGCAGAGCACTGTCATTTCGAGCTGTTTCTAAATCAGGTATTGCGAGACAGATTAGTGATGGGGCTGGCAAATCACCAAGATAAAAATTATTAGCAATGGATGAAGGTGTTACATTACAAATTAAATACAGGAATTGCCTGCAGCTCTGAAATGGCAGATAAAAACTTGGATGTGGATCAACCAAGCCTACTGGTTGGGAGGTCTTCCCACTAACAGTGCTTCTGTTGTGGGAAATACAACCACTGACCAGAAAACTGTTCCTTCAAAAATTCTATATTCAACCATTGTAAAACAGAAGGACATATCAAAGCTAAATGTCTGCTTTAAAGCACAGATGGCCTGCAAATATGAGAGATAAAGAGAGAGAGAGAGAGAGAGAGAGAGAGAGAGAGAGAGAGAGAGATTACACATCCAAATAATAAACAGAGGAAGCACAGCAATCTTTATACAGTTAAAAATAAATGGACACCCTCTGAAGATGGAGATAGACATAGGAGTAGAGGTGTACTTAATGCCATTACATGTAAAGGAAAGCTTGCAACCATGCCTCCCAGTAAAAACAACTGAAATAACTCAAAGATAACAGGAGACAGAATCAAAGTGTTTGGAAAATGTACGGTAAACCAAAAACACTCTGTCTGTACATCGTAGATACCCAGGGACCAGCTCTTTTCAGAAGAAACTGGCTACAACACATTCCACTAGAATGACTGGAAATTGGTTCAATTATAAATGTAAACCACATGAACACCACCCAGCCAGAACTCGTCCAAATCCTCAACAAACACGCAGTGGTTTTCTTACAAGAACTGGGGAAAATCAAAGGTGTTCAAGCCAAACTGCAATTAAAAGATAATGCAGAACCAAAATTCTTCAAAGCCAGAACAGTCCCATTTGCTATGAAAGAAAAAATTGAGGCTAACTTAAACAGACTAAAACATGAAGGCATATTAGAACCAATACAATACAGCGATTGGGCAGCGCCCATCGTACCCGTATGAAAAGCAAACTGTGAGATCTGCATTTGCAGCGATTACAAAATTACCATCAATCCATCACTCAAAATATCCGAACACCCCATGCCCAAGGCAGAAGAAATGTTCCAAGCACCAAACAGAGGGCAAAAATTCACAAAACTAGATTTGTCACAAGCATATCAACAGATAGAATTGGACAAAACAAAAAATCAAGGAAATATGTGACAATCAATACCCATCTTGGACTACTCACCTATAGACGCATACCTTACGGAATATCAGCAGTAACTGCGATTTTTCAAGCAACAATGGACAAATTACTACGTGGACTCTCAAATGGGTGTTTCCGAGATAACATCATCATCACAGGCCGAAACAACAGTGAACACTTACAAAACCTTGAAAGAGTTTTAACCAGACTACAACAGGCTAATATACTATTACAAAAGGACAAATGCATCTTCATACGCCCCTCAGTAACATATCTTGGGTTTACAATCAACAATGAGGGGGTGCGAACTAATCCAGCAGGAAGAGAAGCCGTTCACAAAGCCCCATACCCAACCAACAAATCTGAATTACAGTCTTTCCTCTGACTTTTTAATCACTACCGAAAACATATCCCTAATATGTCTACACTATGCAGCCCGCTGAAACAATTACTCAAGAAAGATCAAACATGGTATTTGCACACTCAAACTAAAAACACAGTCGATCAACTAAAGAAAATGCTAACGTCAACGAATAAGGTGTTGATCCACTACGATCCAAGTAAAGAATTTACACTAACCATCAATGCTTCAACAGTGAGACTCTGAGTGGTACTATCCCAAATCACAGAAAAGGGCGAACAACCAGTAGCGTATGCTTCGTGAACATTAACCACAAGCAAACATAATTATGTCCAACTAGAAAAAGAAGGATTGGCAATAATTTTTGGTGTAAATTTTTCCACCAATACAGAAGAAAATTCACCTTCATCACAGACAACAAGTCTCCTAGTTTAATCCTGGAGCCACACAAAGTTATACCAGTATTAGCTGCGGCCAGAAGTCAAAGATGGGCCATGCTACCAGTGGCGTATAACTATGAATAAACATAAACCAGGAACACTCAACAGCCATGCAGGTGCCTTATCATGCATGCCGCTACCCAAGACAGAACGAGAAAAAAATCATTAAATGGACAGCAGAGACGACAGCCATCAAACAAGAACAACTTCAACAACTGCCCATTACAGCCCAGATGATCGCAAAGGAAACCCAAAAAGAGGCAACATTAAGCAAGATCCTATACTTCACCATTAATGGGTGGCCTGAATCTGAAGTCATTCCAGAAGATCTAAAACCTTACCACACATGCAGTTGTGAACCATCAGTCGAAGAAGGATATTTACTATGGGGTACCCGTAGAATTATTCCAGCCAAATGGCAAACTACCATGATATCAGAACCGCACCACAACCATCTGGGAATGGTACAAATGAAGGCATTATACCGGATGCATGTCTGGTGGCTCTCCAGAGACAGAGACATTGAAACAACAGTAAGAGAATGTAAAGTATGTCAGTCAATGCAGCCAAACATGCCACAAGCCAAAGTTAACCCATGCAAATGGCTATCCAAATCCTGGCATCGGATTCCTGCAGACTTCGCTGGACCATTCATGGGTGAGACTTTCCTAATAGGTGTGGACGCACACTCCAAATGGCCATTAGTTTCACAGCTGAAAAACACCAAACCAGATTCTACGATTAACTGTCTACGAGCTATCTTTCCCACTTACAGATTGCCTCATGAATTAGTTATGGACTATGGGCCTCAATTTACATCAGAACATTTTTAAAAGTTTATGCGTGACAACAATATCAGACATATTTTGTCCACATCCTATCACCCAAGTACTAATGGGGAGGCAGAACATTTGTACAAATGTTCAGAACAGCAATGAAAACCATGAAACTTCTAAATGCCTCCTGAACACACAAAATTGCAGATTTCCTATTGGAATGCAGAAACACACCACAGTGTACCACTAAACACACCCCTGCAGAACTAATGTTCGGCCGTAACCTGTGGACCAGGCTGTCCACAGTTCATCCAGATCTGGGTCTCCGATTGCAATTTTTAAAAAAATCAGCATCGCCACAAACCTCACCTAGAACATTGGAAGTAGGCGAGAGTGTTCTGGTACAAGATTATAGACAATATAAAGACCCATGGGTGGTAGGAGTAATCTCACAAAAATTGAGCCCCTGCTCATACTCTGTTCTAGTGGGGGACAGATTGTAAAAGTGACACATAGGCCAATCACAAGCATTAACTGATACTAAGGTCCATGAACTGCGTCATAAACTGGAGAAGGTGGAACTGGACCTGCCCGAACCATCCTACCCCTTAGGCTGTGTGGGGGGCAGAGACGGTCGCGAAGCCAAGGAGTCCAGTAATTAAGACACGCATCCACGAGGTCAGCGAAGGCAGGCAGTCCATGTCATGATGTCACCCTTCCATATTTATAACCCTGTGTGTCAGTAGCCATGTTAATCTAATAGAAGTAATAGATGAGAAAGCATCACATCTCTGAGTCGTAATTGTGTAGGTGCATACACAACAAAAGGGACGCCACTTTTGAGGATGTTGTACAATTTTTGGAATGGCATGTGCATGTTAACATTGTACCAGTATTTGGAAATATTAAGGACACTTCAAAAGTTCCCAAAGATGTTGAAATCATAGTTTCAACAGAAACCAAAAGGGAAGTGTCATGATAATGAATATGTATGAGATATACCGGAAGTCACGTGGTATGAGAGAGAGATAAGAACACAAGCAGGAGAACAAAGGAAACGGGAGAATAAAGACACTCAGAAGTTTACCTGATAAAACTTGTGTTTAATGTTTTATTAACTTCACATTTCGGGCCACAAATGTGACATTGGCGACGAGGATGGAAGAAGCTTGAAGAAAATTAAAGACTAAACAAGATTACAGAGGATTACAGACAACTTCAAGGTGATAAGAATTTTCTCTTTGGCTTAGTATTTTGGGGCTGGAATATTTCCTCATGGCTGGTGCAAACAGTGACTTTCTAACACATAGTGGAATTGTTCATTTTGACCCGACTGGTGATGCAAGCACTGTAAGTGTGAAGTGGAAGGCATGGCTGGAAGAATTTGAATCCTACGCCGACAGTCGTGGCCTATTTCTAGATACCGGTATGGTTAAACAAAAAGCACAGAGAAGGACGTTACTTCTTTTCACTGCAGGACCCTCAGTTCGGGAAACATTTAAGACACTTTTGAATACTGGAAGAAAGGATGAGTACCGGAAAGCGGTAGATGCATTAAATGCACACTATGTAGTGACACCGAATGCTACATTTCAACGCCATTTGTTTCGGAGAACGAGACAAGAAGATGGCCAGACAATTGCTCAGTACGTGACGAGACTACGCCAGCTAGCTGTTGGATGCAATTACATGCCAGCTGATTTGGACAACCAATTATTGGATCAAATCATACAGCACTGCAGATCAGATAAACTCAGAAGACGTCTACTGGAAAGAGGGAGTGAGTTGGAACTCACCGAAGCTTTAACCATTGCTGCTGCATTAGAGGCTGTTGAAGGGCAATTTCATACCATGACCCTGAAAGACAACTCAAGCCAGCAAATTAAGAGGCTCTCACATCGCCATAATCAGCCAAGACATACGTCGACACAGGACGTGGAGTGTTATCGATGTGGAAACCGAGGTCACTTTGGAAAATACCCATATTGCCCGGCCAAAGGCAAAGTTTGCAGAAAGTGTGGAGGTAAGGACCACTTTGCAAAGAAGTGCAAAAGCAAGTCCAATGCAGACCAGAAGAGGAAGAGTACAACTTCCAAAGGCAAAGCCTGGGGGAAAGGAAAGTATCCTGGAAAGAAAGATACCATTCGCCAGATAGACGGTGACGATGATGATACCCAGGAGGAACAGAGTTGTTATCAATTTACGTTGAATGAAGTACATCATGAAAAGGTCCCAGTGATCATTGGTGGAGTGACAGTTCAGGTCATTGTAGACTCAGGCAGTGACAGTAATGTGATTGATCGACATTTATGGGAGAAGTTGAAAAGGAAAAAGATCATCTGTACCTCAAAGAAGTGTTCCAAGAAACTGTATCCATACACAGCAACCAAGCCATTGCAGACCATTGGATGTTTTACTGCAACTGTTGAAGCTGGAGATAAGTACACCGAAGGAGAGTTTATGGTCATAGAAGAGAGGGGAGAACCATTGCTGAGTAGAAGCACAGCGCAAGACCTGGCAATACTTCATATTGGAGCTTGTGTCAATTCAACTCAGTCATACAAGGATATGAAGCAAGAATTCCCCGCAGTCTTCCAAGGAGTAGGAAAGCTGAAAGGTCGACAATTGAAGCTAGCGGTAGATGAAACGGTCAAACCCAAGGCACAACCAATGCGCCGAACTCCGTTTGGACTTTGTGGGAAAGTCGAAGCCAAAATTAAAGAATTGATCGAACAAGACATTATTGAACCGGTGGAACATTCGACACAATGGGTCAGTCCCGTAGTGATTGTGCCCAAACCAAAGGGTGACATAAGACTATGTGTTGACATGAGAATGGCCAATGAAGCTATAATTAGAGAACGACACCCTATACCAACGGTGGAGGAAATACTTCAAGAACTAACTACCAGCAAAGTATTCTCAAAAATTGATCTGAAATGGGGCTATCATCAATTAGAGCTGGATCCAGGTTCCCGAGATGTGACAACATTTGTGACTCACTGTGGATTGTATCGTTACAAGAGACTATCATTTGGAATTAATGCAGCTTCGGAGATCTACCAGTATGAAATCCATCGAGTGATTCAAGGCATTCCTGGAGTTGCCAACATTTCTGA
Organism: Narcine bancroftii; assembly: GCF_036971445.1. Taxonomy (NCBI): domain Eukaryota; kingdom Metazoa; phylum Chordata; class Chondrichthyes; order Torpediniformes; family Narcinidae; genus Narcine; species Narcine bancroftii. The sequence goes on along the minus strand of NC_091471.1, from coordinate 143,037,215 downwards.
CGACATCATAGTCCATGCACCAACGAAGGAAGAGCATGACAAACGGTTGAGGCGTGTACTATCTAGACTACAGGAGGCAGGCCTTACCGTGAATGGAAACAAGTGCCAGTTAGGTGTGTCAGAAATGGACTTCATGGGACACAGACTTACACGGAAAGGACTAAACCCTGCAGAGGCCAAGGTGAAAGCTATTGAAGAGGCACGTGCACCTCAGATCGCAACAGAGGTGAGGAGTTTCCTGGGATTGGTCAATTTTTGTGCAAAGTTCATTCCTAATTTCGCTACAGTGGCAGAACCACTAAGGAAACTAACCAGGAAAGGTGTACCATTTCATTTTGGATCTGAGCAGAAGAAAGCGTTCACAGCGCTGAAGCAAAAACTCTTGGATATTACGATGCGGCGGCATCAACCAAAGTCATAGCGGATGCCAGCCCGGTTGGTTTAGGAGCCGTGTTGGTCCAGATGCATGATGGAGGACCACGAATCATTGCCTATGCCAGCAGATCGTCAGCAGATACTCTCAGACAGAGAAAGAAGCACTCGGACTTGTATGGGCCTGTGAGAGGTTCCATGCATATTTATACGGCATTGAATTTGAACTCATCACAGATCATAAGCCATTAGAGGTGATCTATGCACTTAGATCCAAACCATGTGCCAGAATAGAGAGATGGGTACTCAGACTACAACCCTACAAATATAAAGTAATCCACATTGCAGGGAAAGCAAACATTGCTGATCCGCTGCCCAGATTGGTGAAGGATGGATGTCCACAATCCAAGTCAGAATTGGGAACAGAAAGAGAGAGCTTTGTACGCTTCGTAGCTATTCAGGCGACACCGAAAGCTGTGACTATGAAGGAAGTCGAGAGAGAATCCGAACTTGATCCAGAATTCATGGAAGTAAGAGAATGCATACAGAGTGGACAATGGGACAAGTGTACTCACAAGGCTTACATTCCCATTAGAGACGAACTTTGTTGCATCGGACAGTGTGTATTGAGAGGTTGCAGATTGGTGATACCACAAAGATTGAGACCGAAGATCATATCCTTAGCGCATGAAGGACACCTAGGTATTGTTGGTACCAAGTAAAACCTCTTGACCAAGGTATGGTGGCCAGATTGTGATAAGGATGCAGAGAAATTTGTTAAAACTTGTCACGGATGTCAAATCACAAGTAAGAGTAATCCGCCAGAACCGATCCGGAGTACGCAACTTCCGACAGGACCATGGATCGACGTAGCTGTTGATTTTCTTGGACCTTTACCGACAGGTGAATCAATTATGGTAGTGATAGATTACTACAGCAGATACTATGAGTACGTGGTGTTAAAGTCCACAACCACTGAAAAAACAATACAAGCGTAAGCAGAGATATTCGCAAGATATGGATTACCTGTTACATTATACTCTGACAATGGTCCACAATTCATTTCAGAGACATTTGCGGAATACATGAGGACCACAGGTATCCACCATCATAAAGTAACTCCGAAATGGCCGCAAGCCAACGGAGAAGTAGAGAGACAAAATCAGTCCATTGAAAAACGATTGAGAATTGCACACGCAGAAGGACAAAATTGGCGAGAAGCATTGCTATCTTATGTGGCTGTCTATCGAGCAATGCCTCATGCAACCACTGGAAAAAGTCCTGCAGAAGCATTTTTGGGGAGAAAAATCCACACAAAAATGCCAGAAATAAAGGAAATCCGAGACGACCAGGAGATGAGGGACCACGATGCTGAAAAGAAAGGTGCAGCAAAGCTGTACACAGATTCGAAACGTGGAGCCAAGTACTCAGACATCATGCCAGGAGATAATGTTCTAGTGAGGCATGAAACTGGTGGTAAGCTAGACACACCTTATTACCATCAACCCTATACTGTCGTATCCAGAAGTGGCAGTATGGTGACAGTCAAGTCTCCGACTGGAGTCCTGTATAAGAGAAATGTCTTAGGTGTAAAAAGGTACCAGTCCAGAGATACATCGAGCGAAGAGGTTGAAAGGCCAATACGAGATGCTGAAACTGAGAGACCTGATGATGTTCCAGAGGCAGTTACCAGCACTCCTGATGAAGTGACTAGAGCACCAGAAACACCCGAAGCCGTGGTAAGCAGCATTTCCGACGCTGAGAGTTAACAACCGAGAAGCGACGACAATATCGCAGGCAGGCCGAAACGAAACCGGAAAGTGCCCAAACGATACGAAGACTTTGTGCCATAGTTTTAATAAGAACTTTGGGACAGTATTTTAATCTTATATCATAAAGTGCATGTATGAGTGCTGTAGGAAGTAAATTTTATGTAGTTGAGTTATAGTATTACCATTAGTTACGATGTTTGTAAGTTTCCGAGGGATATTGGTAAGTGAAGGTAAAGTTTATTTTTGATTAAAGGAGGGATGTCATGATAATGAATATGTATGAGATATACCGGAAGTCACGTGGTATGAGAGAGAGATAAGAACACAAGCAGGAGAACAAAGGAAACGGGAGAATAAAGACACTCAGAAGTTTACCTGATAAAACTTGTGTTTAATGTTTTATTAACTTCACATTTCGGGCCACAAACGTGACAGGAAGTATCTTTGTTACTGTTGTGTTAGATACAAGCATAAGAAAGAACAAGGAAACAAAGGAAAAAGATGTTCAGACTGTTCAGGGAAGCTGTTTGATTTGCAAAGATAAGCATGCTTTAGAAAAATGTTCACAATTGGAGAAAAGGTCGTATGACGAGAATTAACCCTTTTAAATAAGAAAGGAATATGTTTTGGCTGCTTGTGTAAAAGACATATCAGCAAAGATTGTTGTTTGTAGTGTTACCATAGACACTATGACATCATATGTTGTAACATCTGGGCATACAGGGAGCTTGCTTTCATTCTTAAAAGAACGATGGAGGAGGCGTAAGCATCAAAATACTTTTCTTTGAATTCATCTTATTTCATGTTAATCATCTATTAATCATCTCTCATTATCATCTTATATCATTATGTCTTTAAATATAGCCGAAAGCTTTGTTTATCCATCATTATGAAAATCTTGATGCAAAGTTATGCAAATGTTTATCTGTTTATATCAACAAATTAAAGCTATTTACAGCTGCATCTAGAGAGTTTGATTTATTGGATTAGTAAGATAATTTGGAATATTGTCACTTACATTTCTGTGAATTTTGAAATTGGGAAATACAAGAGATTTGAAAGTTACTGCATACTTAACAAAATAAAACAATCTGAATCCATGATTAAAGATACAATCAATGAGAATGCCTTAGCTTCGGATCAGACAAACAGTCTTACTGGGGCTGGTGACAAAGCTCTTTCAATAATTCCTGAACAGGTTAAAGCTAAAAAATGAAGCTTTATACTGAAGATCTGCACATTTCTTGATGCAGGAAGTACCGCATCATTTTGTACTGTTGAATTAATGAATAAACAAACTTTATGGTAAAAGTTCACAAATCCTGTTGAAGACAATGAATGATGAAAGAAACACTGAAACTAATATAGTTTCAGGTTTAGATTGCTGGATTGAATAGCAATGAATATTGCAATCTTCCAAGTGTCTATACTAAAAAGACTATGACTTTGAATAAGGAGAGTATTTCCTATCCGGATGATAACAAACAGTAATATCATCTAAAAGACGTTTGCTTACCCAAGATTGATGCTAAAATCGAGATGTTAATTGGATTAGATGTACCAAAAGCTTTTGAACCTCTAGAAGTAATAAGGAGTCAAAATGACGGACCTTATGCCGTGAGAACATTACTTGGATGAACAATTAACAGATTAGATGGAAAAAAATTGAATAAGGATCATAAGTGTCGAATGTAAATTTCAACAGAATTTCAGTTGACAAACTTAATGATCGATGGGAACAACAGTTTTAAATTGATTTCTCTGAATGTCTCAAGGATATTCAAGAAGCTTCGAAGGAGGATAAGCAGTTTCTAGATTTAGTTTCAAATTCTGTGAAACATATTGATGGTCATTACTGTACAGCATTACCTTTGAAGAAAAGAGAAATTTGTATGCCAGATAATAAAATAATTGCAGAACAGTGTATGCTGAATTTGAAGAGAAAATTCAAGAAAAACTCTTTTTTTTCGTTTGGAATATGCCAATGTAACTAACGTTGGACATGATAGCCAAGGGTTAAGTGGAAAGGCATCTGAAGGTATCTGGGAACGTAAAGATGGTAGAAAATGGTATTTACCTCATCATGGAGTTGTACATCCACAAAAGGAGAAACTACATGTAGTATTTTATTGTGGAGCATAATTTGAATTCTCAACTTTTACAAGGTCCCGATTTAACTAGTACTTTAATAGGTGTTTTGATAAGATTTTGTAAAGAGCCTATGGTAATGACTGCAGATATTGAAGTGATGTTTCATCAAGCGATTTTATACAATTGTTATGGTGGCCTAATGGCGATTACAGTAAAGATATGATTGAATGCAGAATTTCATCACCAAGTTGTGCAAATTTTGCTCTCAGGAAATGTGCTGAAGGTAATGAAGAGCAATTTAGTTCTCAAGCTATAAACATTGTTACAGAGTCCAGAGGAGCCCAAAAACCAGCAGCAATGGATATGCACCACAACACAGGGTCACTTAAACAAAAGTAGTTTTTAATTACATTTGAACAAGAAAACAGAATTAAACTTTAACTTATTACTTAACCTACCTAACCTACTTAATCCCCCTCTAATACTAAGCACAGGTGTGTGTAATGTATATTTAAGATTAGAAAAGTTCTTTGGATCACAGTCCAATCTCACTGGTTGCAGGCAATTCTTGTACTGTGCACAAAAGTTAGCATTAACAAAGTTCATTAGTCTTTGCCACTGAACAGGTTACCACTCAGGAGGATTCTTGCTGGTTTTCAGAGCGAGATTCCTTTTGTTCCAGGACATCCACACCTGATTCCTTTCCAATCAGTCTTGCTGATGAAGCTTGCCCCCCTCAGGGTTCTCCAGATGATCTTCTTTCTTTCGGGTCTCCTCAGACAGCTAGTCTCCTTTGACCAGACAGCCTTCAAATGTTTGCCAGCTTTGTCCTTCTGGAACTGATTTTGGTGTTTCACTCCCTCCCTCTCTGAGAGCAAAACTGTTCTGTCCTTGCTTGCAAAGATCACATGTTCTCCAAGGCCAGCTGTATTCTGCATCTTTGTTGCTCTTTCTGCAAAAAGCACCCTGCAAAAATTCTGTATTTTGAAATGTGTGTGTGCAAGCTGTTCTATCAATTCCTTCCAAGCCACATCAAAATACTGTCACAACATCATCAGAAATAATGTCTATGTTGATGATGGTCTTATTTCAGTGGTTTCAGTAAAAGCAATAGATCTTTATCACAGGTTAAAAGATCTGTAATAAAGGAGGTGTCTTCCTTATGAAATGGATTATCAACAGTCAAGATGTGTTGGCTGTTATTCCTGAGGCAGAAAGAGCAAAGGAGATAAAACATCTTAACTTGGATTGTGACATTTTATCTGTGTAAAGAATTCTGGAAGTGCAATGATGTGTTCAATCTGATGGTTTCAATCTGATGGTTTCAAATTCAAAATTAATTTGAAGAATGACCTTTGACAAGAAGAGATATTCTTTTGATCATAAGTTCAATATATCCCCTTTGGGGATATTGGCACCAGTAGTATTAATAGCCAAGAAAATTCTGCAAGAATTGTGCAGAAGAAATTCTGGATGGAATGAAACTACACCAAATCCCATCTCACAAGATTGGATGAATTGGATCGAGAGTCTTGAAATGTTAGAAAGTTTTGAAGTGAACAGATGATTTAAACCTACAGACTTTGGAATTGCCACATTTGCTCAGTTCCACCATTTTGCTGACGCAAGCGAAGGTGATTTTGGTGCTATCAATTATTTAGTACTAGGAAATAACCAAGAGTGACCTCATTGTGGATTTGTAATGGAAAAGCCAGAGTGGCTCCATTAAAGCAGTCACCATACCTCGAATGGAATTGACTGCTGCTACTATGCAAAGCAAAATGGACACTGATAATTACAGATGGAGTAAGCAGATTCTATGTTTTGGACTGATAGTACATCAGTACTTAAATACATCAATAACAAAACCTTGAGGTTTTATACCTTGTGACTTAATGAGATTGAAAAGGTTTCAAATGCTAAACCTGGACAACAACAAATGGTGGATTTGCCACAAGACAGAATTTCGCCTGATGAAATCCCATTTACATACGTGGGAGTTGATTATTTTGGTCCTTTGAAAGTAAAACAAGGAAGAAGTGTTGAAAAATTATATGGAGCTATTTTTACCTGTTTGACTATGAGAGCAATTCACAATGAAGCAGCATCATTGCTTGATACAGACTCTTTTATCAATGTATTTCGACGTTTTATTGCCAGACTTGGTAATATTAAAGAATTACGTTCTGATAACTTTACAGGAGCTAAACTAGAGTTATGAAAAGCAATTCAAAATTGAAATCAACATCAAATTCATGGTGCATTACTTCAGAAAGAAATTAATTGGATATTTAGTCATCCCATAGGATCGCATCATGGAGGTGTGTGGGAAAGAGTGATTAGATCAATTAAGAAAATTCCATTTTAATTCCATTTTGAATAGTCAAATACTGAATGATGACAATCTTCAGACAGTATTGTGCGAGATTGAAGCTATTTTAAAAGTCGTCCAATAACGAAAATTTCTTTCAATTCAAATGACATCAAGACATCTCTTACTTCTTAAATCTAAACCTTTAATGCCTCTTGGTCAATTTCAGAAAGAAGTTATTTATGCAAGATGCAGATGGGGGCAAGTGCAGTTTATTGCAGATTTATTTTGGAAAAGATAGATTAACGATTATCTTTCATTATTACAAAAAAGACAAAAATGGTCAAAAGTTAAATGCAATTTTGTAAGCAGAGACATTGAAATTACCATGGATGATTCTGCACCAAGGAATTCTTGGTTGCTGGGGAAAATCACTGAAACAGTTCCAACAAAAAATGGTTTCGTTCGGCAAATGCAGATTAAAACCAAGACTGGTTACTTAAATTGACCTATTACTAAAATCTGTCTTTTACAAGAAGCAGAAAGTTTTGATTTCTAATCTTATACTTGTCATATTTACTTTTGTATCTGTAACAGTAATTATATATTAGTCATTTTTTGTTGTCTTTGGCTTGGCTTCGCGGACGAAGATTTATGGAGGGGGTAAAAAGTCCACGTCAGCTGCAGGCTCGTTTGTGGCTGACCAGTCCGATGCGGGACAGGCAGACACGATTGCAGCGGTTGCAAGGGAAAATTGGTTGGTTGGGGTTGGGTGTTGGGTTTTTCCTCCTTTGCCTTTTGTCAGTGAGGTGGGCTCTGCGGTCTTCTTCAAAGGAGGCTGCTGCCCGCCAAACTGTGAGGCGCCAAGATGCACGGTTTGAGGCGTTATCAGCCCACTGGCGGTGGTCAATGTGGCAGGCACCAAGAGATTTCTTTAGGCAGTCCTTGTACCTTTTCTTTGGTGCACCTCTGTCACGGTGGCCAGTGGAGAGCTCGCCATATAATACGATCTTGGGAAGGCGATGGTCCTCCATTCTGGAGACGTGACCCATCCAGCGCAGCTGGATCTTCAGCAGCGTGGACTCGAGTCATTAGTGTCCATTATAATAACTAGGGGTCAAAATAAAGATCAAAACCTTGTGTTTTTGATTCTTAGACATAAAATTAACTATCCTTTTATGGAAAAGTATTGCTTATAGTGTTACCATAGTAACTATGATGTCATATGTTGTATTATCCGAATGGACCAAGAGCTTGCATCTCATTCTTTGAACAATTGTGAGGGGATGTGAGCTCAACATACTTTTCTTTGAATTTGTTTTAATTTGTCTTATTTCATCTTAATTCATGTTAATTTGTCTTATATCTGTTTGAAGTTGAATATTGATATATCATTATACAGTATGGTTTGTTTATTCATCGTTATAAAAATCTCAATGCAAAGTTATGCAAAATGTTTATCTGTTTTATCAATGAATTAAAGTTACTTAAATCTGCACCGACAAAGTTTGGTTCATTGGATTAATTAGACAGTAATTCGGAATATCGTCACTCACTTTTCCTTGAAGATGACACGTTTTGAAATTGGGAAATATTAGAACTTGGAAAGAGTCGTCTATAAAACCTCCTTTATTAAGGATCTTGGAGGGGGAGGAGTTACAGTATCAAAGTGGGCCAACAAGTACAATGACTGCCATACAGTGTTCCACCATTCACCCCTTCTTTTAAGAACAAAGTCCGGCAGGGTGAAGTGTCAGAGTCCATGCAGAGCCAGCCAGTCAGGTGGTTTCCACCGTCAAACTGACAATCGCAGTGCCAGTTTTGGTGTTGCTGTAGGCTCCTGGGCAGTGCTCTGTGTGATGGGTTATGATTCAGATGGCTGATCAGAATCAGTTGAAGCTGATTCGGGGTGGTGGGGGGGGGGGGTATAGGTTGAGCTGGGACAATGCAGCTGGTGTCGATGGTGGAGTCAGATCCTCGGTCGTGTCTCTGCTAGTCGCGGGGAATGGGAAGGGTTCTGATCAATCAACCTTGGTTAGTTCAGCATACCCCTGCATAAGCCAGGTCCTGAATAGAGATGGAGTCTCGCCACCCATTCTGGTACTGCATGTAGACATACTGGGGGATCACATCGAGGAGGTGGACCTTTTCAACTGAGGGAGGTCTGCTTTGTGGGTTCTGGTGTGTTTCCAAAGTAGCACAGGTCCTGGGGTCATCAGCCAGACTGCTAGCATTGATCTCAATGCCAACCTCCTGGGTAAGGAGAATGATTTTTCATGCGAGGTCGCATTTGTCACCATTCAGAGGAGGGATCTGGTGGCATGGAGTGCCTCTGGTAGGACTTCATGCCACTGGGAGATGAGCAGCCCTTTTGACAAGTGGAAGGAGGAGAGCCCTCCAAATGGTGCTGTTTTCCCTTTCCACCTGGCTATTCCCTCGAGGGGGGGGTTACAGCTGGTGCTCCTACTTGTGGCTATGCCTTTGGCCAGGAGGTATTGGTGCAATTCCTCACTCATAAATGAGGACCCCCCCCCCCCCCCCCCGTGAATGTAACTCGGGTATCTGAAGAGCGTGAAGCGTGAAGAGGTTACATGGGGACTTAATGACGGTGGCCGTAGTCATATCTGGGAGGGGGATGGCGAACGGGAATCAACTTTAACAATGTTGAAGAAATACACATTCCAGTTTGTGGAGGGGAGAGGGCCCTTGAAGTCCATACTTAGACATTCAAAGAGGTGGGTTGGCTTGATTAGGTGAGCTTTCTCCGGCAGGTAGAAGTATGATTTGCACGCCACGTCGACAGGCAGCTGCGGGTCAGCTCCCTGATGTCCTCAACCAAGTACAGGACGTTGCAGGCTCTCACACAGCCTAGCGACCCTAGGGTGGCAGAGGCTGTTGTGTGGAGCTTGGAGGCGATCTGCTTGCGCATTGGCACAGGTTCCTCAGGACAGGGCATTGGGAGGCTCGCTGAGTTTCCCCAGCCAGTACAAGATCTCATAGTTGTAGGTGGACAGTTCAATTCTCCACCTCAGGATCTTGTTGTTAATTTTTCCCCGCTGTTTGTTGTTAAACATAAATACAAAAGCACATTGGTCAGTTCGCAGGGTGAACGGTTTGTTGGCTAGGTAATGCCTCCAATGGCACACAGCTTCCACTATTGCCTGGGCCTCTGTCTCAATGGCTGAGTGCCGGAGTTCAGGGCCGTGGATGGTATGGGGAAAAAAAATGATACTGCCCTGCCACCTGGTTCGGCGTGGCAGCTAGGGCAAAGTTGGACACATCGCTCTCCACCTGGAATGGGATGGATTCGTCTACAGCGTGCATCGCCACCTTGGCAATGTCACCTTTGATGTGAGTGAAGGCTGCTTGGGCTTCTGCTAATAGGGGAAAAGTAGCAGTTTTTAACCAGGAAGCATTGCTTTGTCTGCATAATTAGGGACCCATTGTGCATAGTATGAAAAGAACACCAGGCACCTTTTAAGGGCCTTGAGGTTACAAGGGAGTGGGAGCTCCAGCAGGAGTCACATCACACAGGGTCAGGTCCAATGACTCCATTCTCCATTGCACACCCTAGAATAGCCAGATGCGAGGTGCGGAACACATTTTTTCTGATTATACACGAGATACAGGGCTTTTGCTATCTGGAGAAATATTTTCAGGTTAGCATCGTGGTTCTGCAGGTAATGGCCACAGATTGCCATGTTGTCCAGGTAGGGAAACATGGCTTTTAGTTAATGGTCGTCCACCATTCAGTTCATTATCCCTATGGAAGACCAAAACTCCCTTCGTGACTCTAAATGGGAAATGAGGAAATGATAGAGGTGGCCGTCCACCTCAAACACCTTGTATGGGCTGTCCTCCTGGTGGATTGGGAGCTGGCCGACTTGAGGTCAATGGTGAAGACCCAGTATTGGGCAATCTCATTCACCACGTCAGCTAAGTGGGAGAAGGGGTAGGTGTCCAAGAGGGTGAACTGGTTGTTGGTCTGGTTGTAGTCTATGACCATCCTGTGCTTCTCTCCGCTCTTTACCACCACCTGCATGCTCCAAGGGCTGGTGCTGGGCTCAAGGATGCTCTCTGACAGGAGTTGCTTAACCTCAGCCTTGATAAAAATTCTGTCACCAGGACTGGCTTACAGTCAGGTGGGGGGAGTGGGGCAATGGGACCTGGAGGGTGGATAGACCGCAGGTCACGGGCAGTGGGTGGTAGGCAGGTCACTGATTGGCTGTGTTCGGGAAAATGGCCAGGTGGCTTAAAATTTGGTTATTAAGGACAGTGGCAGGGTGGTTGGGGGGTGGGGGGGGGGGTGGAAATGGGGCCACCATATTCCATCAGAACATTTAAGTTGGCACTGAAGTCAAACCCCAGTATGACTGGTGCAGAGATGTGGCACCACGATCAATTTAAAATTCTTCGACCTGGTGCCACCCACGGTTAGCTCCCTTGGATTTCAGCTGAATGGGACTTGGAGGCCAACGAGATTTTACACTTGACTAAGATCACTGTGAGGAGGCAGGACCTGGGTTTGAATTCTGCGCTGTCTGTAAGGAGTTCTCCCCATATCAATGTGGGTTTTCTCCAAGGGCTCTGGTTTCGTCCCACCCTTCAACAACATGTTAATGGGGTGCAAATTGCGTGGTATTAGCCTGATACAGAGCTGTATATCTAAATTGAAATTAACAATTATACCATTTTGGATACTGTTGGAGGAGGGGGAAGGATAGAAACAACCTACCAGGGACATGCCACGGAGGTCAGGTCTCTTACACAGAGTGTGGTCTTGTGGCTAAAAAGGAAAAAAAGGTGAGCTGCAGTGAAAGGGGATTTCATAGTTAGGGGAACAGATAAGGGGTTCTGTGCAAGAGATTGAGAATCTTGGATGGTATCTTACCGCCTTGGTGCCAGGGTCAGATATATCTCAGATCGCATTCAAGGCAATCTCAGAAGGGAAAGAGAACAGCCAGATGTCGTGGTCCATGTAAGGACCCATGAAATGGGTAAGAAGGGCGTTGAGATCCTGCAAAAAGAGTTCAGGGAGTTAGGTGCAAAGCTGAAGGTCAGGACTTCTAGGGTTATAATCTCAGGATTGAAGTTAGAAATAGGAGGATAATGCAGCTTAACATGTGTCTAAAGATATGATGCAAGAGGGAGCGCTTCAGGATTCTAGCTCTTTAGGCCCTCTTGCAGGGAAAGCGGGACCTGTTCTGACAGAACACTTTTCATCTGAATTGAAGGAGGACTGATATCTTTGCAGGAAGGTTTGCTACTGCTGCTCTGGGGAGGGGGGGGGGGGGTCGGGAGGAGGAGGGGGTTTAAACTAGATTTGCAGGGGTATCAGAGCACAGTGCCAGAGTAGAAATTAGAAGGAAAGAATAGATAATGTGAAAATTGCATGTAAATTTAGAAGTCAAAGGGTTGTACTTGGTGGAAACTTTTCTCAGGTACATCTATTTTAATGCAAAAAGTATTGTAGGAAAGGCAGATGATCTTACGAGCTTAGAACGTCGATTGGCACGTAGAATTATGGCCATTAGTGAAACAGTTGAAGGAGGGGAAAGGACTGGCAGCTCAATGTTCCAGGCTTCCATTATTTCAGGCGCGACAGAGCTAGGGCCTGAAAGGGGGAGGAGTGTCAATTAGGGAAAATATCATAGCTGTCCTCAGGCAGGACATACCTGAGGACTCGCCTTCTGAGGTTATATGGGTGTAGCTGAGAAACAGCAAAGGTATGGCAACATTCTGGCATTGTATTATAGACCACCCAATAATCAATGACAATTGGAGGAGCAAATCTGTAAACAGTTAGGAGACAGCTGCAGGAAACAGAAGGTTGTGATAGCATAAGATTTTAACTTTTCACATGTTGACTGGGATTCCATTACCATAAAAGGACTGGATGCTTCAAATTTGTCAAATGTGTTCAGGAAAGTTTTCAAAATGAATATGTTTGTGTAGCAGCACTATGGCAGCACTAAAACTCCCAGGAGGCATCGAACCAGCCATGTGACATCAGTGCATGATGATGTCAGTGTGTGTTGAGCGCAGGATTCTGGCTTTTAAAAGGTTGCGTGGGTGATGAAGAGTAAATCCATTTGATTCGCTCTAGAAACACTTTGTGTGGTTATTTTGTCATGTCCACTCTGATTCCACTGGCCACAATGGTGACCCCAATGAGTCCAAAAATGTATATTTGGACAAACATGGTCACTGCACCTATTGCTGTGAGGCTACTACTTTTCTGGACAGCTGAGCGTGAACTGTAGTTCCAACAGGCACAAAGTCACCTTCACAAAGTCAAATTAGACACCACCCGTTATTATTATCTTGTCAGTGCCTGGACCAAGTCGTCGCTAAGATGGTCAGCAACTTCCTATGGGATCCACCATATACCAACAAGTATGACGCTTTAAAAGCACTTTAATTACATGTATATGGCATATCCCATAGGAGCTAATGGATGAAATGCTGTTCCTGGCAGCTGGCGAAAGGCGCAATACATGACTCGAGCAGCTCTTTTTAGAGTAATTACAAGATATTAGGCTTTTGTAATCCTAGTGTTCATTTGAAGGCTCAAAGGCTGTAGCCCTCATGTTCATTTGAAGGCCCAGGAGCTGTAGTGGCGGAGGCAGACATTCTATGGCTGGCTAAAAAGCACGGCAAGAAAGACAGATTTGCACAACCAGCCCCTCCAATATTGACCCCGTGTCACACTCTAGTGCTCTTCACACATCACTTCCTACAACCAGGCAATGCCCCAAGACAAGCAAGCAGCCTGTGGACACCTCATCTTGATCTTATTACCACAGGCATTGGGAAGTAAATGCCTGCAGTGCCTTCCACCCTCCTTATTTGCCAGAAATGCCCAGGCCAACTACCAGTAAGGGTTGCGGCGGTTGGCAAAAAACCTGCAAACTTTCTATATGTATGGGACTAGTTGTCCCAGCAAAAATTTCTGGTGGACATGTGTTCAGAAGTTGGTGTATTTTCACCACTGATTTTTGACACACGCCATTCTACCCCGGACCCGCCACTACGAGTAGTTAACAGTTGCAACGTTTGGCACCAGGAATATGAATGTCAAGTTTGAGAATCGTCTCTGCACTTGGCCATTTATTATAACATCAGTATCCTGACCTTTGCTTGGTGCAGATTTTCTTCAGGCTTATTCATTCCTTATCGACTTAAAAGAGCGTTGGCTAATCGATGGAACTACTTTTCAGACTATTCCTCTGGCAGAAGCCTATGCCCCTACTCTGCGTCTTTAAACATTAAGTAAACCAGTAGTTGAATTCTCCAAGCTGTTGGAAGATTTCCCTGAGAATTTTATGTTACAATTTTCTGCCTCCTCTGCAAAGTATGGTGTTACTCATCGCATTTGTACTAAGGGCCCTTCTATCCATGTTAAAACGCGCAGCTTGCCTCCAGAGAAGTTGTGCTTAGCTAAGGAAGATTTTGTCAAGATGGAGGAACTAGGCATAATTTGTAGGTCCAACAGTCCCTGGACATCTCCATTACATATAGTCCTGAAACTCAATGGAGGTTGGTGCCCTTGTGGAGATTATAGGTGGCTTAATGATGCCACCATCTCAGATTGTTATCTGATACCTAATATTCACAATTCCTTGGCTAATTTACATGAAGCAAAGATCTTCTCCAAAATAGACTTGGTGCGTGGCTACCACCATGTACCAGTAGAACCAGAGGGCATTCCAAAAACAGTAATAATTACTCCATTTGGGTTGTTTGAATTTTTACAAATGCCATTCAGATTAAAGAATGCCGCTCAATCATTTCAACAGGTGATGGATGCTTTAGGATGTGGTATAACCAATGTCTTCATTTACCTCAAACACATTTTAGTGGCCAGTAGGACTAAGGAAGAACATTTGGAACATCTTCATACACTTTTTATTCGTCTTAAAGTTTGAACTGACCATCAATCCAAATTAATGCATTTTTGGACAAGAAACGATCGATTTCTCGGGACATAGGATTACTCAAGAAGGCATGACTCCACTGCCATCCAAAGTTGAAGCTATTACCGAGTACTAAAGAACTGCTACGGTTAAAAGCCTGCTGGAATTCTTGAGAATGGTAAATTTTTTACAGTCAGTTTCTTCTGGGAGCAGCTCATATCCTGAAGCCTCTTATTGATTTACTGTCCAGAAATGCCAGATCCATCCATTGGCCTGAAGAAGGAAACAATGCTTTCTTGAAGACGCAAGACTTGCTGACTCAGGCCACTATGCTCACCTACCCAGTTTTAAATGTAGCCACCTCCCTTTCTACAGACGCTTTCAGTATGGCTGGAGGAGGTGCACTTCATCAAAATGTCAACTGGCAATGGAAACTTTCAGCATTCTTCAGCCACCATCTTCGTGAAGCAAAGAAGAAATACTGTGCTTTTGATAAGGAGCTTTTGGCCATTTACTTTTCTATTCAACACTTCCATTACGTTTTATTTTGAGGGCAGAGATTTTACTATGTACACCGACCACAAGCCCTGAACATTTGTATTTTCCAAGGTCACAGAGCCCTGGTCAGCTCGACAACAGCGACAATTATCATTCATTTCAGAATTCTCCACAAAATACAACATATTTCGAAAAGACATGTAGTAGCTGATGCACTTTGCTGCTCTGCTCCACTCGAGGTTTCATCTGTAGATCAAGGTATTGACTACACAGCTTTGGCCGCAGCCCAAGAACATCACCATGAGACAAATGCTTAATGGACTGCAATCACGAACCTGCAATTGAACAATGCCCAGTTTAGAGTTCATGGCAAACTAATCCTCTGTGATATATCAACGGGACACCCATGCCCAGTAGTCCTGGCATCATGGAAATGTCGAGTATTTGACTCTGTGCATGGTCTTTCACATCCATCTATTAGATCGACTTCGTATGGTTTCAGACAGGTTTGTATGGCACGGTCTTAAAACAGACGTTATACAAATGGTGAGGTTGTGCATTGCCTGGCAGAAAGCAAAATTCAGCGGCATACTAAAGCACCACTGCAGTCCTTCCCAGCAGTTACTCGGCGTTTTGCTTATGTCCACATGGACATCATTGGTCCGCTTCCTGTTTCCATACCATTTTTTCTTTCAGTAATAAACAGCTTTACACAGTAGCTCAAGGCTTTGCCTATGGTAGATGCTACTACAGACACTTGTGCTCGTGCATTCCTCAGTTTTTGGCTGTTTTGCTTTCGTTTACCTGCGCAGGTAACTTCAAATAGAGGACCACAATTTACTTCCTTGCTGTGGACGACCTTGTCTCATTTGCTCATTACAATAATTCATCATATGAATGCTCATCATTCCCAGACCAATGGAATGGTGAAATGATTTCATCGACATCTCAAGTCAGCCTTAATGGCTCAGTTAGAGATCCCGAACTGGGCTGATGAGCTGCCCTGTGTATTAGTGGACATTAGAAACAACTCCAGAGGAGGACGTCCAAGCTTCATCTGCAGAGCTCATGTATGGTGCACCGTTGGTGGTTTCAGGGCTGTTCGTCCTCTACCATTCCAACTCCAGCGATGATCACAAGGAACTGCTGGGCAGGGTAAGGGAGAATGTAGGAAAATTAACCCCTATACCACCATCATCACACGGAGAACACTTTTCTCAGGCCTGAAGATGTCAAAAACTGCAAATATGTCTTCGTCCGAAGGGGAACTCTTGGTCAACCTTTACAGATGCCTTACGAAGGGCCTTGTAGGATACTCAGACAAACTAGGTGGACCTGTATATTGGACATTGCTGGGAAGCCCCAGACATTCACTATTGTTAGGCTTAAACCAATTCATGTGGACAAGTCTTCCCTACTGCAGCTGCCAACAGTCCGTCAGAGGTCAGCAACCTAAAAGACAAACAAACCTCTCTGCTGGTTCGCGGATTGGGGGTGTGGGGGGGGGGGGGAGGCACTCTGGCGGCACTACAACTCCCAGGAGATATCAAACCGTCAGTGAGTGGCAAATACATGATTCCGGCTTTTAAAAGGTTGTGCGGGGATTAAGAGTTAATCAATTTGATTCACTCTAGAAATGCCTTGTGTGGTTATTTCATCAGATCCACTGCGATTCCAGTGGTCACAATTGTTCGAACTAGAGAGAGTGCAATATTTTCTATTAGAAAACAAGACCAGACAGGAGACAGAAGTATGTGTAGGGGAATATTTTGTGTCCAGTTATCATAATGCCATTTGTTTCAAGTAAATTATGGAGAAAGATCGATCTGGGCCTCAGGCTTAGGTTATCAGTTGGAGAAAGGCTAATTTGGAGAAAATAAAGTATCTAGAGAGGGACATTGGAGATCTGGTTTGGAAGAAGAGAGTAGAGCAGGTATATGCAACATGGATCAAATTATGTACTTGAGTAGTAAAAATATACTCAATAAAGGAAGGCTAAAAGAAGACATGATATTGTTTTGGCAGAAAATTCTTTCTTTGCACAGGTAATAGTAAAAGGATTGTAAAGGGCAAAATTAGACCCCATGAAGATCAGAATCGTCAGCTATGTACGAAACCAAAAAAGTTGAGGGAGATCGTAATTTTTTTTTCATCAATATTTCTCAGCAAACTGGCACAGATTCAAAGGAAATTATGAAAACAAGCAATGAGGTCATGGAACTGATACAGATTAAAGAGGAGACATCTGCAATCTTAAAGCAAATAAGGGTGGATAAATCCCCATGGCCTGACAAGATTTTCCCTCAGACCTTGAGTGAGGCTAGTGTAGAAATTGAAGGGGCTCTGGCTGAAATATTTAAAATGTTCTTTGCCACGGATCTGATGGCAGAGGATTGGTGGGTGGCTCACATTGTTCTGTTGCTTTTTTTTAAAAAAAGTTCCAAAATTAACCCTGGAAATTATAGCTATTGAACCAATAGAAAGTAAATTATTAGATGTTCTAGAGATCACATATACAAGTAACTGGACAGACAGAAACTGATTAGGAAGGGTCAACGTGGCTTTGTGTGTGGTAGGCCATATTCAACTAATCTGATAATGTTTTTTGAGGAGGTTACGAGGAAAGTTGATGAAGGAAAAGCTGTGGGTGTTTTCTACATCGACTTTAGTAAGCCTTTGATAAGGTCCCACGTTGGAGGTTAGTCAAGAAGGTTCAGATGGTCGATATTCATAGTGAGGTAGTAAACTGGATTCTGGCTTTGCGGGAGAAGCCAGAGAGTTGTGGTGGATGATTACTTCTAAGACTGAAGTGGTGTGCCTCAGGGATCAGTTCGAGACCATTGCTGAGTGTCATCTTTACCAATAATCTGGATGATAATGTCATAAATTAGATCAGCAAATTTGCAGATGACACAAAGATTGGTGACATTGTGGACAGCAAGGAAGGTTTTCAAAGATAGCAGAGGGATCTGATCCAGCTGGAAAAATGGGCTGTGAATAGCAGATGGAATTTAATTAGACATGAGGTCTTATAATTTGGAAGGACAAACTAAGAAAGGACATACACAGTAAATAGTAGGACACTGAGGAGAACAGTAAAACAGAGGGATCTGGAAATACAGATACCTAGTTCCCTGAAAGTGGCATCACAGGTAGATAGGGTTGTACAGAGAGCTTTTGGCATGTTGACCTTCATGAATCAAAGTATCAAATACAGGAGTTGGGATGTTATGGTAAAGTTGTAGAAAACATTGGTGAGGCCACATTTGGAGTATTGTCTTCAGTTTTGGTCACCTAACTACAGGAAAGATATCAATATGATTGAAAGAGTGCAGAGAAGATTTACTAGATGTTTCCCAGACATCAGGAACTGAGTTACAGGAAAAGGTTAAACAGGTTAAGACTTTAATCCTTGGAGCGTAGAAGAATGAGGGGAGATTTGATAGAGGTATTTAAAATTATGAGGCGTATAGACAGAGTAAATGGAAGTAGGCTTTTTTCCACTGAAGGTAGGCGAGACACAAACCAGAGGGCATGGGTTGAGGGTGAAAGGAGAAAAGTTTAGGGCGAACTTTTTCACACAGAGAATGGTGGGGAGTGTGGAACAAACTACAAGCTGAAGTGGTGAATGCGGGATTAATTTTAACATTTAAGGAGCATTTGGACAAGTACATGGATGGGAGAGGGTGTGGATGACTTTGGACTGGGTGCAGGTCATTGGGAGAAGGCAAAAAAATAATTTGGCATAGACCAGACGGGTCAAAGGGCCCATTTCTGTGCTGTAATGTTCTATAGTTCCATGACACAGAGATAACAAAAAAAAAAAAAATAAAATAAATCACACCCCTCACAAGGTAATTCAGGTAAAAAGGCCTTTGGCCTTCAGCAAGGTTAGTGGTAGAACAAGACCCATTTAAAGCTCATCTATGATACACAAGACTTGAATAAGAACTTGGATACAAGACAGAAATAAGTCCTTTAGCCCAACCATCAAGTTATGATCTGCACTCATCCCTTTTCCAAACATTTGGTCCAATGTATTTATGCCTTGACAAGTCAAGTGCTCATTTAGATGCCTCTTCAATGTTGTGCAAGTATCTTGTTCCACCACCTTCTCAAGCAATGCATTCCAAACTGCAATGATATCCAGAGTGAAAAATTTGTCTCCGATCCCTTTAGAACAGAAGTGGCCAAACGATGGTCCCTGGGTCAACTGTGGCCCATTGCCAATTTTTTTAAGTTGCCCAGGGTGAATTTTTAAAATACAATGAAATATGGCCCATTTTCTCTAATAAATTGCTCTCTATGTACATTGAACTTCTTCATTTCAACACTAGATGTCACTGCCATTTTGAACTATTAGACTGTTAGAATGTTACTCATTGATGAAAATGTTTAGTTCAGTTAAAAGAAATGTTTACCTCAGTTGATTAACCATGGTGGAACCAAAAAGAGAGAAAATAGTAAGGGAGTGCCAAAAATTTCAGATGGTGGGAAAATGAATACTTTTTCACAGAAGTCAAGGGGAAGTGTCTTTGATTTGCAAGGAATCTATTAACTTCAATAGCCTATCTACAGATATGAACATTGCTTCATAATCATTAAGGTGGACACTTTGGCCATGAATTGCATTCACTGAGAGTTGTGGAAGAATGTTGATCTTTTCTCATTTTCTACCCAGGTTTTTATTTTGCACTGCATTTTGAATGAGTTTCAGTTTTATTGTATTAATTTAAATTTAAGAGCAGTAAATACAGAAATCCCTACTGCAATATGTGAGCACATCAATGAACTACTGTAATGTCAATAGTTAATCTGTTCAGTAGCTTATAGTTATTTTGAAAGAAAATGAATTTTTGATTGCACAGGGATTTTCTGTTTTTAAAAACATCGATTTTCTTGCAGTGTAACTGATTGAAAACTTCCAGGCTTAATATTGTTTGGCCTGTGACTCTTTATATTTTTCTGTATGTGGCCTACAACCAAAAAAGTTTGGCCACCCCTACTTTAGACCTTTTACCCACCTTAAACCAATGCCATCTGGTCTGGAACACCTTTATCATGGAGAAAGGGTACCTCCTCTACCTCAATCAGGTCACTCCTTTGCCTTCACTGCTTTGAGGAAAACAAACTCAGGCTATCCAGTGTCTCCTCTATTAAAAGATCCTTACCAAGCAAAATCCTGCCTCACTTTCTCAACACGGTCAAGTGGCTTATTGACGCTCAAAATTTTAGACCACTACATTTTCTTAATTTTTAAACTGGTAATGTTTGTTTACTAATTAGTGCTTCAACATTAAAAGTTTCAATTCCAGATCGTCAACTAATCAATTTGAGATTTCAAAAATCTCTGTAATCAGCTGCCTAAATCCAAGGTTTATGTGCAAGGAAATCCCCAAACCTCTCGTGTATGGAATGCATTTTGTT
This sequence comes from Narcine bancroftii, assembly GCF_036971445.1. Classification (NCBI taxonomy): domain Eukaryota; kingdom Metazoa; phylum Chordata; class Chondrichthyes; order Torpediniformes; family Narcinidae; genus Narcine; species Narcine bancroftii. Next base: position 143,016,828 of record NC_091471.1, on the reverse strand, counting down.
CATTTGAAGAGGTGTGGAAAGCCATGCTACATCTAAGAAAACTATCTCTAAATGATCTGTACATTTATTAAATGTATGATTAGCAAATTAAATGTAATTATCCTCATTTTACAATAATTTAGGAGGTAATGAAGATCTCTAGATTACTTAAATAAAAAACCTCGCATTGATGTTTCAAACTGGTTGGTTCACTATGGTTCCATTATTCACCCAATTTGGTAACTTTAATGATGCCATATCTGGTTTCAAAGATTTTTATTTTTTCACATCTAAATTGTACATATATTTTGACTCTTGTTCCATTGTAGTTAAGCAAATGTGGCAAAATAGTTATGGACAGTGAAAGAAGGCTTTGAATGCTAATTACCATTTTGCAGTGGGCTGCAGAGGCAATAACTGCTTTCTAATGAAGTAATCTTTATGCCATTATCAATATAAACTTTTATGGCTGAAGGTACTTTTTTAAAATTCCATTTTGGGATCAGGAATTTCTTATCCAAAAGAAGTTTTTTTTTATTAGATTACGACAAGCTTACATTGAGTTAGAGGTGAAGAAATTTTGAGGTTTGTTTTGTTTGAACCAATCTACCATTTTGTTTGAGTGGGGAGGAGAGGAATGGGAAAGTATGCAGATTTAAAAGAAATAGTCTTCCCTTCAGATATTCTATGATATTTAATAAGATTTCTAGACTTTTCAAGGGAATTGCCTGTAGTTTCCTGTGAAGTCACATCTGGAACCCAGTACCCATGACTTCAAAGCTAATTTTAGCTGCCTGGGGAGACATAATTTATTATCAATGGAACTGCCCGGAAATGCCAGAGGAAACCTGGTCTTGCTATTTCGGGGGGAAAAAAAAATGACTCCGGAATCTCTGACCTGGATTGACTGTTTTTGTAAAAAACTGTTTATTTTCAAGTGAACCAGAATTATTTTAATCTACAGAATCTGTCATAGTTTTTGGATGGCCTCCTGATATTTGTCCAGACACGATACTTTCCTCCTTTCCAACTCTTCTGTATCTTGTTAATGACTCCTAAATCAGTGTCAGGTCCAGAACAACAGCCAGCATCTTCTCCAGTAAGACTTTTTTGAAGCCAGCTTGATAAACAGCAGACAAGCTTTAACTTAAATGCAATACACACAATATTGGAGATAAAGATATACATGTGCAGGTGTAGCCACTGGTTAATTTTCCTACAGTCTCCCTTACCCTACCCAGCAGTTCCTTATGATCATCGCTGGAGTTGGAATGGTAGGGGAAGAACAGCCCTGAAACCACCAATGGTGCACCGTACACGAGCTCTGCAGATGAAGCTTGGACGTCCTCCTCTGGAGTTGTTTCTAATGTCCACTAATAGACAGGGCAGCTCATCAGCCCAGTTCGGGATCTCTAACTGAGCCATTAAGGCTGACTTGAGATGTCGATGAAATCATTCCATCATTCCATTGGTCTGGGAATGATGAGCATTCATATGATTAATTATTGTACTGAGCAAATGAGACAAGGGCGTCCACAGCAAGGAAGTAAATTGTGGTCCTCTATTTGAAGTTACATGCACAGGTAAACGAAAGCAAAACAGCCAAAAACTGAGGAATGCACGAGCACAAGTGTCTGTAGTAGCATCTACCATAGGCAAAGCCTTGAGCTACTGTGTAAAGCTGTTTATTACTGAAAGAAAAAATGGTATGGTCTTGAAACAGGAAGCGGACCAATTATGTCCATGTGGACATGAGCAAAACGCCGAGTAACTGCTGGGAAGGACTGCAGTGGTACTTTAGTATGCCGCTGAATTTTGCTTTCTGCCAGGCAATGAACGACCTCACCATTTGTTTAACGTCTGTTTTAAGACCGTGCCACACAAACCTGTCTGAAACCATACGAAGTCGATCTAATAGATGGATGTGAAAGACCATGCACAGAGTCAAATACTCGACATTTCCATGATGCCAGGACTACTGGGCATGGGTGTCCCGTTGATATATCACAGAGGATTAGTTTGCCATGAACTCTAAACTGGGCATTGTTCAATTGCAGGTTCGTGATTGCAGTCCGTTAAGCATTTGTCTCATGGTGATGTTCTTGGGCTGCGGCCAAAGCTGTGTAGTCAATACCTTGATCTACAGATGAAACCTCGAGTGGAGCAGAGCAGCAAAGTGCATCAGCTACTACATGTCTTTTCGAAATATGTTGTATTTTGTGGAGAATTCTGAAATGAATGATAATTGTCGCTGTTGTCGAGTTGACCAGGGCTCTGTGACCTTTGAAAATACAAATGTTCAGGGCTTGTGGTCGGTGTACATAGTAAAATCTCTGCCCTCAAAATAAAACGTAATGGATGTGTTGAATAGACAAGTAAATGGCCAAAAGCTCCTTATCAAAAGCACAGTATTTCTTCTTTGCTTCACGAAGATGGTGGCTGAAGAATGCTGAAAGTTTCCATTGCCAGTTGACATATTGATGAAGTGCACCTCCTCCAGCCATACTGAAAGCGTCTGTAGAAAGGGAGGTGGCTACATTTAAAACTGGGTAGGTGAGCATAGTGGCCTGAGTCAGCAAGTCTTACATCTTCAAGAAAGCAATGTTTCCTTCTTCAGGCCAATGGATGGATCTGGCGTTTCTGGACAGTAAATCAAAAAGAGGCTTCATGATATGAGCTGCTTCCAGAAGAAACTGACTGTAAAAAATTCCAGCAGGCTTTTAACCGTAGCAGTTCTTTAGTACTTGGTAATAGCTTCAACTTTGGATGGCAGTGGAGTCATGCCTTCTTGAGTAATCCTATGTCCCGAGAAATCGATCGTTTCTTGTCCAAAAATGCATTAATTTGGATTGATGGTCAGTTCAAACTTTAAGACGAATAAAAAGTGTATGAAGATGTTCCAAATGTTCTTCCTTAGTCCTACTGGCCACTAAAATGTGTTTGAGGTAAATGAAGACATTGGTTATACCACATCCTAAAGCATCCATCACCTGTTGAAATGATTGAGCGGCATTCTTTAATCTGAATGGCATTTGTAAAAATTCAAACAACCCAAATGGAGTAATTATTACTGTTTTTGGAATGCCCTCTGGTTCTACTGGTACATGGTGGTAGCCACGCACCAAGTCTATTTTGGAGAAGATCTTTGCTTCATGTAAATTAGCCAAGGAATTGTGAATATTAGGTATCAGATAAAAATCTGAAATGATGGCATCATTAAGCCGCCTGTAATCTCCACAAGGGCACCAACCTCCATTGAGTTTCAGGACTATATGTAATGGAGATGCCCAGGGTCTGTTGGACCTACAAATTATGCCTAGTTCCTCCATCTTGACAAAATCTTCCTTAGCTAAGCACAACTTCTCTAGAGTCGAGCTGCGCGCTTTAACATGGATAGAAGGGTCCTTAGTACATGCGATGAGTAACACCATGCTTTGCAGAGGAGGCAGAAAATTGTAGCGTAAAATTCTCAGGGAAATCTTCCAACAGCTTGGAGAATTCAACTACTGGTTTACTTAATGTTTAAAGGCACAGAGTAGGAGTATAGGCTCCTGCCAGAGGAATAGTCTGAAATGTAGTTCCATCAATTAGCCAACGCTCTTTTATGTCGACGAGGAATAAATAAGCCTGAAGAAAATCTGCACCAAGCAAAGGTCGGGATACTGATGTTATAATAAATGGCCAAGTGCAGAGATGATTCTCAAACTTGACATTCATATTCCTGATGCCAAACATTGCAACTGTTAACTACTCGTAGTGGCGGGTCCGGGGTAGGATGGCGTGTGTCAAAAATCGGTGGTGGAAATACACCAACTTCTGAACCCATGTCCACTAGAAATTTTTGCTGGGACTAGTCCCATACATATAGAACGTTTGCAGGTTTTTTGCCAACTGCTGCAACCATTACTGGTGGTTGGCTTGGGCGTTTCTGGCAAATAAGGAGGGTGGAAGGCACTTGCAGGCATTTACTCCCCAATGCCTGTGGTAATAAGACCAAGATGAAGTGTCCACAGGCTGCTTGCTTGTCTTGGGGCATTGCCTGGTTGTAGGAAGTGATGTGCTAAGAGCACTAGAGTGTGACACGGGGTCAATATTGGAGGGGCTGGTTGTGCAAACCTGTCTTTCTTGCTGTGCCATAGAATGTCTGCCTCCACCACTACAGCCCTTGGGCCTTCAAATGAACACTAGGATTACAAGAGCCTAATATCATATGGAATTTTCTTTAAAAAGAGCTGCTCGAGTAATATATTGGGTCTTTCTCCAGCTGCCAGGAACGGAATTTCATCCATTAGTTCTGAAGGGAGGCGGTCTCTCAACATTGAAATGTAGTAATTTGGTTGCCCTTTCCCTATGGGACATGCCATATACACGTATTTATAGTGTTTTTAAAGCATCATACTTACTGGTATGTGGTGGATCCCATAGGAAGTCATTTACACTCTTTGCGATGGCTTGGTCCAGGCACTGACAAGATAGTAATAACGAGTGGTGTCCAATTTGACTTTGTGAAGGTGAATTTGTGCTTCAGCCTGTTGGAACTACAGTTCAGACTCAGCTGTCCAGAAAGGTGGTAGCTTCACAGCAACAGCTGCAGAGACCATGTTTGTCCAAAAATATGTTTTTGGACTCGGTGGTGTCTCCAATTGTGACCAGTGAAATCAGAGAGGTCATGACAAAATAACCACACAAAGTGTTTCTAAAGTGAATCAAATGAATTTACTCGTCATCACCCATGCAACCTTTTAAAAGCCTGAATTCGGCACTCAACTCATGATGATGTCATCACGCACTGATGTCACATGGCCAGTTCGATGCCTCCTGAGTGTTGTAGTGCCGCTACACTGGAAACTACAGCAAAAAAAAACTTGAGGAGCTCAGCAGGTCAGGCAGCATCAATGAATGAAAATGGAGTTGATGTTTTCGTTCAAAATTCTATCCGGAAGCAGGGTTTCCACCCTTAACAATGACTGTCTACCTTCCTCCAGAATTTTGTTTTTTCTTACTCGCAACATTGGTTCTCAATAAACAAAGCAATTCTCACTGGCTGCAATCATAAAAATAAGGAGAATGCATAAAGTTGCTTTCTTCTCAATAGATGTGAGTTGTTAAGTTCCACCCAGCAGTCATGTTTAGGTATAAAACAAAATCCTCTTTCATAGTATTGCACATCACGTTACTGTTTAGAAAGTGCAATCATATTCTCATGCAGCACCTCAGGTGATATTATTCTCAAAACTAAAAGCTCTGGGAATGTTACACAAATGATTACTTCGTATCGTACCTGTACTGCTAGAACCTCAGGCTCTGGGTCTTAAACTGACTCACTATTGTGAAAATGTGCTGTAGAAGGCTGAAATGAAGTATATGTGCAAACAGGTGCATTGATCAGGTTCTAGACATCACAAACAACGCGAGTTAATTGAGCCAACAAAACATTGAAGAGAAAGGGCAGAAGGGAGAAGGGGAGACAGGACGTGGGTAGGGGTGAAAGAAAACAAAATGCCTCACCAAGCCAGATGCATCAACTGACACCTTTCTATTGTGATTCTTGTTGTCAAAATTTAGTCATCATCTTCAATATTTTGGTAAGCACTTTAGTGCTTCACTCCAACTGTGTGGCATCATTATTTTAGTATTTTCTTCTTTAGAAAAGGTCAGACAATCACATCACATTTTAGATGCTTTGTAATAGTTGCTTTGAACTTCCTTGAAAACAAAGGTCATCTGTTTTTCCATAGAGCATTGCTACCTAGCGTTTAGCTCCAGTTGCAAATTTTCAGTTTTATTGGAGGGAACAAAGATCAATATTGTATAGTTTATGAACCCAGCCACAGTCTTTAAATCATGCCACACAGTCAATGAAATTAAGTACTGTATTGAGCATTTAAAGTTCAACATTCCACTATTATGCTTCCATGTGGCTTTTAGCCACAGATCAAAATCACTGGATCACATCCTATCAGCTGTCACTTCAAATGTAGTTTTGTCAAGGTTCTGCCGGACCTCGACATACCTGATGTTGAATTCACGCTTACTATCACTTTCTGCTTTTCTTTTGTTCATTTTCTTTTGCATCTAAATGTAAAAACAAAACTTAGTTTTCGAAAAAGTACAAAACTGCAAATGTTCATAAAGGACGAACAAAGCATGGCGCATGAGTGTCAATTGTAAACTGACTGGCAAAAACCTGCAAAACATCACTAGTATAGATGCCTGGTGCCTCAGGATCAAATAAGTATCAAACGTATATTGGATGTTTTGGAACAAGTGCAGTCAAAAGTCCTTCTTTCCTTGTTTGACTCATTGTACGCTGTTTTTTAAATTGAAAACAGATTAATGTAAAAGAAGATAACATATGCCAAAAGATGTGCACAAAATAATAAAAATCATGAAAAATAAATTTTAAATTTATTCTCAGTAAAACCCATTTCTAGATCTTAGCTACTTGAATTCCTGTTGATTTTTTTTCTACAAATCAGTTTTTGGTTCATACTTTTTGCAAGAGTAGGCTTAAATTTTATTGTTATCTCTGGGGTCCAATGTACCACTCCTAATCATACAATGCACCACTTTCGGCGCACACGCCATAGGCTGGCCATCCCTGCTCTAATTGCAGCAGCTGCTCAGCATGGCCCTTATCATCTCTCGCATTTCACTTCTTCCACTTTGCTTTCGGTCTGACGAGGGACCTCAGATAAAGGATTTACTCATCCATGCTTCAAGTTGTGTAGTAAACAGTAGATCTGGCACGTTGTGGAAGGTGACTCAGATGAGACAATCCCATTTTGTGGAGCTATCAGTGGTGTGGTGCAGCCATTCTTTTCACTGTGGTGTTGCCTGAATGTAAAGGCCAAAGAAAACACAGTGAGCAATTATGTTAAAGGGGGAAAAGATTTTGGTATTCTTTCATTTGGCTTTCACAAAAGCCTCAAGTTGAAATAGTTATGTAATCTGTCTTTGCCAACCACATCTGAAATGTTGAATGAGTGGAGGCTTTTTTTTACTGGTGAGGAGCTTTGGGTTCTGAAGTGAATCCCAGAGCATCAAATTAAGTTTAAGAGCCCTTGAACTCAAGGAATTTAGCAGTGCCGGGAAATGTCTGCACTGACTATGCCTCACCTTTGGGTCTCAAGGAAAAGTAGTAGTTGCTTCTTCTGGAAAAATATAGCATCAATAACATTAATGCTGCAGTGAGCAGCAAAAGTGTGAGAAATAATACAGATTAGCAGCAGCCACCATGGATGATCCCAAAGCCGAGGTGTGGAGTCAGAGTATGACAGTAACTTTGACTTCAACTGCCAACGAATGCTAGCCTGCAGCAAGTGGTGACACTATTCTTCAGAAATGGCTCGATAGGAGCAGGTTTCATTGCAGTTCCCAATGGTATGATATCATTAGTCACAAACACCTTTCCAGAGTTCCCATTCATTGCTGCAGACTACTTTTGTGCTTGTGGAACAATTCCACATCTTCCAGCAGCAGCAGAATCAGTAGCTGGTAATGGTTGTTCCTGTTGGCTAATTGGAACGCGGTCTGTAGAAGGTTAAATGTTGAGCAAGAACAGGTTTGATACTGAAAAGCTACAGAGAAATTTGGTCACTTTATACTGGAAAATAGCACTGCTTACAAAAGACATCATGAGATATGTGCTTTGTGCTGGAAACTGTCGTAAGTGCAAGTACAATTCATGTGTGAAGTTTCCACAGGAACTTCCAGGGTAACAAATTACTAAGAAGCAGACATCATAACATTTCACTTGGAAGAAAATCAATTTTCAATTTTTTTTTAAAAAAGGAATTATGTGAATGAATTTCAATACCAAATTATTGAATGATCCTAAGATTCAAATGACTAACAGCATTATGTTGTTACAAGTTACTTATTGTTAACAACTAATTTTTCTTTAAACTGTATTTGAAAAGGTCATTCCTTAAACAGTAGTGCAGGGGTGTCAAACTCAAATTCACAGAGGGCCAAAATTAAAAACTTGGACTAAGTCGTGGGCCAAACTAAATATTTATTGAACATTTTCAACAACATCTGCATGTTTTCTCTTCTTTCAACATATGTAATGTTAAACTTTTTCTGATTAAAATAAATGTTTAATAATAGTTTTGGTTAAACTCTTTCCAGAAGAAGCGTTAACAAATGAGAAATAAAATATTCAATAAATAATATTTCTCTATAGCCTTTAAGCTCCTTTTAAATGTATTTTTTTTTACAAGCCAACAAGTCAAAAAAAATAACAACTTGCTTCAATGACAAACAGGTTTGTCTTTTAAAATGATGAACATATAGTCTGTCTCCCACCTGTCTTGAAAGGTCCTGTTTTCTGTCTTTCGTTTGGCCATTTTTCGTGAGGGGTTTATTACATGTGAGTTGGGCGACAGGTGGCAGATGCTAATGAAAGTAAAGAGAGGAGGTGGGGGCAATTAGCGGGCTGAGGGGCCGGCACCAATGCATTTGCAAAGCATTCTGGGATTTGTAGTATTAGCTGTTCATGCGCTATACTGGCGCGGCGGCCAGCGGGCCAGCTCTAATACATATTTGATATGATCTCGCGGGCCAAATATAATTATATCACGGGCCAAATTTGGCCCGTGGGCCTGAGTTTGACATGTGTGTAGCAGTGACTCTTTCTTGTCTGTTGTCTATTTGATCAAGAGTCAGCAGTTTTCTTAAAATATGAGAGAAAAATTAAAACAGTATTAATATATTATGCAAGCAACAGGATTGGTTGGCTAATCATCTTCAATTCAAAAAATTCAAAATTATTTTGTTGGAATTGCTTCTAAACAATTTTTGCAACTAAAGTTGTGGGAATTGACAGCAATGAAAAATCACCATTCATCTCTCTCATTGTTCTCCCAGAGAAGATAGTCACAATTCAAATACATCACAAAACATTCCAGAAATGCATAGAAATTATTATTCATTTGTTGATGTATGTCCTAAATTACAAGTTGATTTTCTCTCCATTGCTTTTAAACTTCAAACATATCAGTATAATATTCTGCATTAAAATTTTGATCAGATTTTTATCATTCTTGTTCAAAGTAAGAAATACTAATAACATTATGTTAAGCAAAAGAACTTTATCATATTTTGAATTATAAAGGAAATGATTTTATATCAGCTTCACAACATTATTTCAGAACACCATTCAAGCCCTCAGACTTTTTTCTGTCATGAAACTAGAAACCACATCTACCTCCCATCTTTTGACATTTAATGGAATGAAAGCATGGGGGACTAATATAACCATTCTAGCATTAATATTCTGCAATGTAATTTTCCAAGGACAACATGTTCTGTTCAAGATGTAATTTCCTCAAAATCTTGCAGTTTCTCAACATTGAGAAAATATGCACGAGATATTGGTGGACACCAACAATGATGTTTATGTAAGGATGAAAATGAATTATGTTCAATCACATTCTACATATGTGACTGAAAATTATAGCTGAGAATTTTATTAACACTTTTTTTTTTAATTGACAACCCCAACCCCACAATCAACTGTTCATTTTTAAAATGCATTGGCCATTAAAAATGTACCTTTTAAAAACTGTTAATTTTTTAAAAAAATCATTATGCTACATTATAACATCACAGGGAAGGGCAGCATTTATTTTCTATCCTTAATGGCACACAAAAGGATGGTAAGCCAACTTTTTGAATTGCTTCAGCTTTACAGATCCATACACTGTTGGATAGGAAAGTTCTGAAATGTAATCCCAACAATGAAGGAATAATGAAGGAGCAAGTGGAAAGGCAAGCTAAAGGTGATAGAGTTTTCACAAAAGTGATGCCCTCATCTTTCTTGACAGTACTGGATAGGGTTCAGGATGTGCTGTCAGAATTGCCTATATAAGTCACAGCAGTCCTTCTTGTATGTAGCACACACTGCAGCCATGGACAAGGATAATAGAGGAATGTACAAGGTGAGGGATGTAGAATCATACTATTTAGAAACAGACCTTTCAGTGCACCACATCCACACTGACCATCAAATATCTATCCAAACCAATTTACCACTGCTTGTTTTGTAGTTTTCTTTGCATCAGCAATTCAAACATAACATCAATCAAACACCCTGCCTTTCATCAATGGGATTGGGCATCATGTGATTTTGGAGCCACACACGCTCAGCCACGTGGAGAGTATGAAGAGTATTCCATCATGCCTGACACATGACTTGTGGATGGCAAAAAGGCTTTAGAATAATGGCTGGTGTTGCCCAGTTGCAGGACACACAGCTTCTGACCTGCCTTGTACCTGACCCAGTTTTGCATCGAATCGTTATCAGCCAGCACATTAAAGTTGGAGAACTTGGTGATGGTAATATTGCTGAATATCAAAAGTAGTCAATGACCTCTTGTTGGAGATGGTCATCCCTGACACTTTTCGGGTACAAAACTTAGATATCACTGATTCAGGTTTTACTTTGGAAAACCTTCCTTTCGAAGCATTACAAGGGAACTTGGACAATTGTTGAGTGATCCCAAGTTTATTTCATCTTTTCAAGCCAATGTTACATTAAATGCTTTCCATTGATTCGGTTAGTTCACAAATATCAGTAGATTTCTTCTGTCCCCTTGTTCTTAAAAATCACCTTCATTCCCAAACATCACTCTTAAATCTTATGTTTTGCCATCGCTATTTCCTACATGTTCCCGTATGTTTGAGTTTCTTCCAGTTCATTTTCTATTACTAGATACAGAATTAATCATTGCAGGGCTGAGCAAGGAAGAGGTCACAGGCGTGCTGAAAAATCTATACAAGAACTGAAGTTTTTCCATTCTGTTACCACACAACTCCTTATGATTAGTAAAAGGCTGAGGAATTATTTGAATTTTGTTTCAAACCTTTTGGGTGATTATATCTATTTTATATTTCACATGTAGCACATGTACATTCCTGACATGGTCATAATTTATTGACTAGTCCTGATTGTCCTGAAAATTAAACACTACTGTTAAATAGGAATTCTACTAGATGAAGGATTTGGGGGAAAAAAAACGTACTAGTTCAAGTTTATTTATTATCTAATGCATAAGTACAACCCGACAAAGCAGCTTCATCCAATCCTAGGTGCAAAATAAGCACGCAACCAGTCACAACACAAACAAATGATACAAATGTACATACATAAAAATAAATAGTAGTCTCAGATGGTTAGTGTGTGCAGTTCTTTTAGTTATTCAGCTTTCTCACTGCCTATGGTAACATGTGGTTTCCCAGCCTGGTGGTACTGGCTCTGATACTTCAGCGAGAATAAGTAAGAGCCAAAGGATAGTAGGAGATGAGGTATGAAAGCTCTACCCTATTCAAGGAAGAAAAAAGATTCAGCAAGTAGGCACAGATAAGGGCAGGTTTTAGATACATTTTTCCTCGAGTCATCGACAGTGGGAATGGGAGCCAAGGCAAGGAAATGCTCCACTTGCAGAATGTGGGTCATCCAAAGACAGGAGTTACAGGATCACTATCTCACCTAGAAGGAGGGTAGGTGGGTGACAGTCAGGGGAGGGAGAGGGAACAGTCTGGCAATGCAGGGCACTCCTGTGGCTCTTCCCCCAAATAATAAGTGTACCATTTTGGATACTGTTGTGGGGGGGGGGGGGGGGGGGGGGGGGAGAAGAAGAAACAACCTACCACACACAAACCTCTGGCACAGACTCTGGTCCTGTGGCTGAGCAGGAAAGGAAAAAAGAGGCAAGCTGTGGTGATTGGGGATTCCATACTTAGGGGGACTGATAAGAGGTTCTGTGGAAGAGATCAAGCATCCCAGGTGGTACGTTGCCTCCCTAGTGCCAGGGTCTGAGATATCTCAGATTGAGTTCACAGCATTCTTGGGATGGAGGGTGTGCAGCCAGAAGTTGTGATCCCTATAGGGACCAATGATGTGGGTAGGAAGGGGGAGGAGGTCCAAGGTTGTGATCTCAGGATTTCTACCCATGCCACGTGTTAGTGAGGTTAGAAACAGGAGGATGATGCATATTAACACATGGCTAAAGATATGGTGCAGAAGGGAGAGCTTCAGGTTTCTGGAACATTGGACTCCCTTCCAGGGAAGGTAGGACCTCTTCCGTCAGGATAGTTTACATCTGAACAGGAGGGGGACTAATATCATTGCCAAAAGATTTGCTATTGCTTCTCTGGTGGGTTTAATCTAGATTTGCAAGGGGATGGGAACCAGAATGCCAGATCAGATAGAGGAGTGGATGAGGGAAAATATGATGCGAAAATTACATGCACCATTATAAATCAATGGGTTGTACATGGTGGAAATGTTCTCAGGGGCATCTATTTCAATGCAAGGAGTATGGTAGAAAGGCAGACAAACTTAGAGCATGGATTGTTACGTGGAATTATGACATTGTGGCCATTGGTGAAACGCAGAGGGGCAGGCCTGGCAGCTCAATGATCCAGGCTTCCATTGCTTTAGACGTGATAGAACGGGGAGGTGGGGGGGGGGTGAAAGGGGAGGAGTGGCATTGCTCATCATGAAAATATCACAGCTGTGCTCAGGCAAGGCAGACCAGAGGCTCATTTACTAAGGTTATATGGGTGGAGCTGAGGAACGGGAAAGGTCTGACCACGCTCATGGGGTTGTGTTACAGACCACCCAATAGTCAATGAGAATTGGAGGAGCAAATCTGTAGAGAGATAGCAGACAACTGCAGGAAATACAAGGTTGTGATCGTAGGAGATTTTACTTTTCCACATATTGAATAGGACTCCCACACTGTAAAAGGGCTGGATGGGTTGGAGTTTGTTAAATGTATTCAAGAAAGTTTTCTAAATCAACATATAGAGGTACCAAGTAGAGGGAGTGCAATACTGGATTTCTTATTTGGGAACGAGCAAGACAGGACAGGTAACAGAAGTATGTGCAGGGGAACACTTTTGGTTCAGTGATCATAATGTATTAGTTTCAATAATTATGGAGAATAGATCTGGACCTCAGGTTGAGATTCTAAATTAGAGAAAATTTTGAGGAAGTGAGAAAGGATCTAGAAAGCGTAGATTGGGATGCTTTCAGGCAAGAATGTGTGAGATAAGTGGAGATCCTTCAAAAGGTGAAATTTTGAAAGTACAGAGTTTGTATGATCCTATCAGGATTAAAGGGAAGGTTAGCAGGCATAGGGAACCATGGTTTTCGAGGGATATTAGGGATCTGGTTTGGAAGAAGAGAGGTATATAGCAGATATCGGTAACATAGAGCAAATGAGGTCCTTGAAGGGTATAAAAATGCAAGAAAACTTAAAGAAGGAAATCAGGAAAGCTAAAAAAGATACGAGGTTGCTTTGGCAGACAATGTGAAGGAAAATCTTAAGGATTTCTACAGGTATACTAAAAGGATTGTAAAGGACAAAATTGGTTCCTTTGAAGATCAGAGTTGTCAGCTTTGTATGGAGCAAAAAGAGATGGGGGAAGATCTTAAATGCTTTTTTCCCCCCCATAAATATCCACTCAGAAAATGGACTTAGTGTCATGGGAAGTAAAGGAAAACAAGCAGTGAGATCAAGGAAGCTATAAAGATTAAAGAGGAGGAAGTGCTTGCTGACTTAAAGCAAATAGGGTGGATAAATCCCCAGGGCCTGACAAGATATTGACGTGTTTAACCAATCTGATAGTGTTTTTCAAGGAAAGTTGATGAAGAAAAGGCTGTGGATGTTGTCTACATGAACTTAAGTAAGGCCTTTGACAAGGTCCCATGTGAAAGTTAGTCAGGAAGGTTCAGATGCTAGGTATTCATGGTGAAGTAGTGAATTGGATTCGACAATGGCTAGGCAGTGGAAGCTAGAGAGTAATGTTAGATGTTTGCTCCTCAGACTGGAGGTCTGTGACTAATGGTGTTCCTTAAGGATCTGTGCTGGAACCATTGTTGTTCGTCATCTGTATCAATGATCTGGATGATAATATGGATCAGCAAGTTTGCAGATGACACCAAGATTGGAGGCATTGTGGACAACAAAGGTTTTCATCTGAACCAGCTGGAAAAATGGGCTGTGAACAGCAGATTAAATTTAATTAGACATGTGTGAGGTTTTGCAGTTTTGGAGGACAAACCAAGAAAGGACATACACGGTAAATGATTGGGCACTGAGGAGTGTGGTAGAACAGAGAGATCTGGGAAAACAGATACTGTACACAATTCCCTGAAAGTGGTGCCACAGGTGGATAGAGTTATAAAGAGAGCTCTTGGCATATTGGCCCTTATAAAATCGAAGTATTGAGTTGGGATGTTATGGTAAAGTTGTAGAAGACATTGATGAGGCCAAATTTGGAGTATCGTGTGCTGTTTTGATCACCTAATCACAGGACGGATATTAATAAAACTAGAAAGGGTACAGAGAAGATTTACTAGGACATTGGGCAAACTTCAGGAACGGAGTTAGAGGGAAAGGTGAAATAGGTTTGGACATTATTCCCTGGAGCATAGACGAATGAGGAGAGATTTAATAGAGGTATTTGAAATTATGAGGGAGCTAAGAAAGTAAATGTAGGTAGGCATTTTCCATTGAGGGTAGGCGAGAACAAAAAGGGTATGGGTAAAGAGTGAAAGGGGAAAAGTTTAGGAGGAATATGAGGGGGAACTTCTTCACACAGAGTGGAGGGAGTGTGGAACAAGCTGCCAACTGAAGTGGTGAATGAGAGCTCAATTTTAACATTTGGGGATAATTTGTTCAGGTACATGGATGGGAGAGGTATGGAGGGGTATGGACTGGGTGCAGATTAGTGGGACATGGCCAAAAAAAGGTTTGGCAGAGACTAGAATGGCCGAAGGGGCTGTAATGTTTTATGGTTCTATGATACTCCTGTTTCCCTTTCCCAACAGGAGTTGCTGAGAGATGCTGTGTGCAGGGTGGTAGGGGGTCCTCAATGATTTTGTGTGTCCTCTTCAAACAATGATCCCAATAGATCATGTAGATGGTAGGGGGAGGGAGAAGAGGGAGACCCCAGTGATCCTCTCTGGTTGATGGGGTGGGCGAGGACAATACCAATGATGGTAGACCCATGTACTTGTGCCTGGCGCCTTTCTGGGTGCCAATAACAGGATTGGAAATTCTAGTGAAAAGGCCTTGGTCAATTGCTGTAGTATACTTTGTAAAAGTTACCAAAAGCCAATGCACATTTTAGGGTGTCAGTCAAGAAGCCTGCTTTGTGTGGACACATTCAATATTCTGAGTTTTGATGAAGATACAATCACCCAATCAATTGAAATCCATTTTATTACATTCCTAACTCATTAATGTTATCAAAGATCTGGGGAAATTGAGAGGTAGGGCACCCAATAATTGAATTTTGGCATTATTTTCAAATGGCTGGTCCAGTTAAGATCCTGGTCAATTCTGCTGCCCAGAATGTTGACGGTGCAGAATTCTACTATGTTAATGCCAACAAATGTGATGGGTCCACTGTTAAGATTCTTTGTTGTAGCTAATCATTAGTTGACTCTTGTATTTTTTTTCTTTTTCCAGACCTTCCGTTACCCTCCCCCACTCTCGACTCTTGTATTGCAAGAATACAGAGTCATTATACTCTCCTCAGTTAATGCAACTAACTGGAGTTTCAACTTTTTTTCAATGACATTTTGATAATGTTACAATTGCAATATTTAATTGTCAGTCCTATTCTTTGAGGATGTATAATTCTGTTGATCACAAATTATTACAATTATCTGGTTTGTTTTGGATGGATGCGGTTTATAACATTTAATTTATCTTTAAATTTTGTTTCTTGTTTTAAAATGTAAGAAGAATCTCAGGGTTGAATGAGATGTCATATGTACTCTGACAATAAATTTGAACTTTGAACTATGTTCAACTATTTTCTAAATGTTCCCAAACTACTTAATATTATCGCTGTGTGATGAGACATAAAATGCATTATCATGGTTCAATGACATTACATTGAAGTTGTATACAAATCTTTTCTTCTATATTCAACAAATAGCTTTAAAAATAATGTGCATATTCAGAGCCTGGGCTCAAAGATTTTGAAGACGAAAGCACATGACAGAATAGGCCCGACAAATAAAATCTAGAAAACAAAAACGCTACCCATCTCAAATGTGCACGGCATGTACATTCAGGCAGCCATCTCACTGCAAAGGCAGACAATCACAGTGAAATTCATCATCAATTTCAGTGTGCAGGCACAACGTTTGGATGCCCAAGTTAAAATGTGTAAAGATCCAGTCACCAAATCTATGTATGATAGAGAATTTTGTGTCCCATATTGGCTTCATCAGATATATCAAACCTAAAGATCTGGAATAAAAGTCATCTTTAATTCAAGGAAGCATCTATAGAAAACGACACTGTATATATTTGAAAAGGAAAATGTATGTATCTTGATCAATGTCGTTTATAGTGTGAAAAATTTAAAAAAATTTAAAAAAGGAGGCATCTATGAAGATACAAATCTCTATGACTTCGAAAATAGTATTGGCAAAGTGGTATCAAAGCATGGAGATCGGTTAAGCGGGAATCCAGAGACTTGCATTTCCCTTTTAAACACACTCAGCAGTATATAACTACAATTCCCAGAACTTTAAAGCTTGCATTTAAAGTATTTTATACTATCATGTAGATATTCTCAAACTATATCCATTGAAGAATATTTGAATGGCAAACACAAAATTTGTACATACCACAATTCCATTAAAGTAACAAAATAAGAGTTGTAGCGTGTTGTGAGCAACCATAGCGAAGAGACCGAGACAACAGGATGTGAGCTCCAGTTTCGCAACTGCTTTAATTTGAATCTTGCACTACAGCCTTTAAACTTCATCTCAGTCCTGCCCCTAACGTCCCGGCACTTGCGTCCCGATGATGCAAGCATGTACGCAATCTTCCAGACTGGATCGGAAGAGACAGTCCCACAACGCCATCCTTGCGGCGGCTGTGACAAGCGGGGCCAGTTCCCAGCTACAAGAAGGGGCGTCGCCACAGAGTTTTTTTTTTGGTGGCATTGACAGAGGAATGATGGCTTAGAGAAGCAGTGCACACTTTGTTTTTGGAAAAGATCAAGGAAATCTTTCACTTCCTAACCCCTGGAGCATGTAGTTTGCAACTTCCTCCCGTGACCACATGGGCTCTGTCCAGCTGCTCCCATTTCATATTGGCAAGTCAACTAATCCATCATGACAAGTAGAGCTAGAGATTGTGCTGCATGTCTCAGTCTGAATGGATATTCCCCATTATGTTTTTTTTAACTAGCATTGAGCTGTTACTATCCGCTTCATGAAAAGATGTAGCTTCATTTTATGTAAGCTTTATTGTGCAAGATATTTTGTTACATTGATGAAGGGCTCAAGCCTGAAATGTTGGTCATGCATTTTTATCTGTGCTATATCAAGTACAATGTTGGCCCTGCTGAATTTCTCCAGCATCGTGTTTTTACTTCAATCATGGATCATCGTGTTTTATTTGCAATTTTATCTGAGACAATTCTTGTGAAACATATAGGGGGAAAGTTCGATGAATGTCAAATTCCAGAGCTGAAATCTATAGCAAAAGGTCAAAAAAAAAATCATGGTATCTACAATTTATCTATTTTGATTGGAATTTCATAATTTCTCATAGGAGAAAGAAGGAAAAGATTAAGCGGGTTCCAAAATGCAACAATGGTGAAAGGAAATTGAAACCATGTGTGAATTTTATAGGACAAAACTTCCATTTCATGCATATCCATGCCATTATAGATTATTGCTGATGAAGCAATTATCTTGGCTCACCTTGGAAGGAAGCAAGTCATTCAAACAAGAATTATTTTAATTTATTCCCAGATGCCCCTGCAAGCTATTTCCTGACAGATAGGATAATCCTCACTGGTCTCCCAAATTATCATCCCATGGGGACCTGCATATTTGACTTGGCTTAAATGGAGGAGGCAAGTACAAGCAAGTAGCAAGTGTGCAATTTATTTCTAGCAAACAAATTCAAAATCTTGTCACTGTAGTTTTATTTAGGTATTCAGCTAACAGTTTTATTTTAAATCTTAAATCATTCATTCTATCAATGTACAGGAGTCCTTAAATGAACAGGTCCATGGCACTACAGTAAAATCAGAAGATTCCTTTTAAAAACATTAGTCTTATTTGTATATCCCATCACTGACAGTATGGGTTGGGTGGGCTGAAATAGATCAATTGGACAAACAAACAAACTTTCTCACAGTTTCCATGATCTGTAATTTAAAAAAAAATTTTGCAAAATTCCTATTTTAATTCAAAGCACCTTTTTCAAATGAGAATATCAAAATGTATACAATAGAAAAGATAGCAAAGATAATAAAGACTTGGACACCTTATCTGTTTTATTGTCAAGTGCATTTATTTGTTGTTCATACCATAACCAGTGAAAACATTTCTCTGGACCGTGGAGCTGGTTATTTACATGGCTAAATTACAACTTTCTTTTATATAAAGAACATACAACTTATAAATATCATGTTACATGTGATAGCCCTGCATCCACGGAGTTCAGAAGCCCAACAGCTTGGGGAGAAAAACTGTTTTGCAATCTGGTCGTGAGGGCCCGAATGCTTTGGTACCTTTTCCTGGATGGGAGGAGGGAGAATAGATTGCAGGAGACGCATGTGGAGTCCTTCACAATGTTTGTGACTTCCCGCAAGCAGCGGCCGTTATAAATGCCTATTATGGCAGGGAGAGAGACCCCAATAATAATCTTAGCAGTCTTTACTATCCACTGCAGGGACCTGCATTCTGAGATGGTGCAGTTCTCAAACCAGGCGGTGATGCAGTTACACAGGATGCACTCAATGCATCCTCTGTGAATGTAGTGAGGGTAGATGGTGGAAGCTAAACTTTTCTCAATCTCCACAGGATTGTTAGGCCTTTTTTGCAATGGTTCTGGTGTTGGGGGACAAGGTACATGCCAAGGAATTTGGTGCACTTGACTAACTCGACGGTGGAACCGTCGATGGTCAGTGGAGAGTGATCCTCCCAGGCTCTCCTGAAGTCCACCACCATCTCCTTTGTTTTGTTTACATTCAAGTGTAGGTTGCTGTCTCTGCACCAGTCCATTATTGTTTGCACCTCCTCTCTGTAAGATGACTCATCATGCTTATTTATGAGCCCCACCACAGTCATGTCATCAGTGAACTTGATGATGTGATGAAAAATGTATCTCTCAGCAAAGTCATGAGTAAGCAGGTTAATGAGCAGAGGGCTGAGCATGTAGCCCTGAGGGGCCCCCTGTGCTCAGGGTGATGGTGTTGGACATGCTGTTTTCGATCCGAACTGACTGAGGTCTTCCAGTCAGGAAGTTGAAGATCCAGTTACAGAGGAAGGTGTTTAGGTCCAGCAGATTCAGCTTCCTAATCAGGTGCTGCGGTACAATATGAACAGCATTTGAACACGTGTCTTTATTTACCAGGTGGGTGAGGGCTAGGGGGAGCGTGGTGGCAACATCGTCTGTAGATCAGTTGAGACGGTACGCAAACTGCAGGGGGTCCATTGAGGGGGGGCAGCTGAGTCTTGATGTGGTCCATGACTAGCCTCGCGAAGCACTTCATAACGGAGGACGTGAGTGCAACAGGACACTGAGGGCTTCTTCTGCACAGCGATACCTTGAAGCACGTTAGTACGACGGCACTATTCATTAGATATTGAATATCTTGGCAGAGGTATCAAACCAAACTTTTGGCAAATTCTTGATTTTCCATACTATTTTACATCAAAAAAAAACTATGATTTCTAAGATTGTAGTTAATTAAGTGTGCCTAGAATTATTTTCAATTTGGAGCAAAATATCATCCACAAACTTAAGTAAAATCTAGATTTTCTGCAGCAAGATTAATTTTGCAAATACAAGCCCTTTTCACACTTGTGGTCCCAGGAATTAACGGCCAATCGAACTTTGAAGTGCCTAGTGTAAAAGAAAAATCTTCTCAACACTGGCATTAGAAGATGTCATCTCACACCGGAGATTGACGGTCTTGACCCCTAGTACAATCCACAGCCTCTGCAGACACCAGCGTTGCAATCAGGCAAGTGTAGGATGGGCAAATGCATTGTGGGATTGAAATGACCCAAGTTTTTGCATGAGTGCAGGAACATGAAGGAAGAAGATTAAAATGAAGGTATAAACTTTGCCGTGAGAAAGAGAGGTAATAAATAACAAGAGCGGAAAATTTTTAAACAGCATGGGAAAGTTGGTAGTGCTATAGTGCACAATTTATAAAGACAGTGGTAAAAAAGCAATGGCGGACCTGCCATCCCAGAATGTCATATGACAGAGGAAAGGCTGTGCGCACGATTGCATGCATGGAACACTCATGGAGGGGTTTCTCTGCTGCACGTCGTTCTGGAAAGTCAGGCCTGCCATTGCTTTTTTACCACTGTCTTTATAAATTGTGCACTATAGCACTACCAACTTTCCCACACTGTATAAATTGTACACAATAGCGCTACCAATTTTCCCCATACTGTTTAAAAATTGTCCAGTATTGCTATTTATTGCTAGCTCTTTCTCATGACATGAATAATTTTGTTCAAATACAAGATCATAATACAGTGATCAGGATTTAGGGCAGTCCTAGCCCTGGGGATGGCTCCTTGCAAGTGTTAAAATGTTCAGTGTCCCAGTTAGGAGTGGTCAAGTGGAAAAAGCGAAACCCTCATTACTATCCTGAGACACTGAAAGGCCAATTTAGTGAGACACAAGTGTGAAAGGGGCTATAGAACATACATGTTGTGCAAGAACAAATCTGAAAATGCACCAATTCCTCTTCCCACCCCTCCCCCCCCGTAAAATTCTTCCCACGGTACACATGCATCTCAATCCAACAGTGCTTGAACATGTGCACACACATGTTGTTCTGATGAAAGATCAATTTGAAATGTTAGCAGTTTATCTCTACAGATTCTAAGCATTTACAGAATTTTCTTAAAAATAACAACACATGTACAGCACTATTTTGGCAGCTGGAAACAATCATATGACAGAATAGAACCAGACAATACCCAAAAATGGGTTTATGATGTTGACTACAAAAAACTGAGGTTCAGCTTTCTACATTTTACAAGATTGAAATAATAATTTGGGATCTAAGCTACTAAAAATTATTTCTTCAGAAATTTTAATACGTAGGCTCATAAAAATGGCATTTTCCAACTAAAACAGCTTAATATCGGCCTTTTAGTTGCTTAATCAAAAGGAACATGATCCGACTTGCACAGAACCTGTCTTTGATTCATTCCAGAGACACCACAAAAACATTTGCAAAGAGTTGTTCTCTTTCCCTCCTATAAGGACTCAATTCATCCTTGAATGAATACGGTCACATTTCAATTACCACATAATGCTTTACTATAAACATTCAGTTGCTTTCCCGCAGAAATATTAAAAGCTCCAGCATAGAAAATGAATGTGCTTTTTCAGCGATTAAGTCTGAAGTGAATCAAAGTAAATCCAAATAAGACAAACATTTTTTTCCCCACAATCTGCAATTAGTTCAATGACCTAAAGTATTAACTGATTTTGCAAATTAAATAAATCCATGCAAAATGACACAAGACATCTTGACAGAATCAGAAACAAAAAAAATGTTACATCAACAAGGATCCTTATAAAGTGAATCTGGATGCTCGGTCCCTATTGAAGGACCCATCAGTTGTCAATGAAACAATGGATAGAAAATAAAATCAGTATTTTACAATTTGATGCTGCTTTGCCTGAAGCATATGAATTTGAAAAAGTAGAAATAAAAGAAAGTTACATTCAAATAAAAAAGTGCAATATTCTTAGCAATCATCTCACACAAGGCCACCTTAGAAATATTCTGGGAAAAAAAACGCAGTTTATGCTCCATATGGTATGATTTTTGTTCATTTTCCTTTATCACAGAAGGCTGTTCCAAACAATAAGAGCATAATTTCACAGAATCAAATTTTTGTTACTTTGTTACGTCAAATCAATGAATGCTTCCCACTATCAACAACAGAATTCTAGCCATTTAAGAATTGCTGAATTAAAGACTCTGAAATAATTAATGTAATTTTTTGATAATGAAATACATCTCACTGCTTCATCTATTATTTAAAAGCAAGACACCACCCACTTCGATTTAAAGTTCAATATTAGAACTCAGTTTTATTAGTTTAAGTACAAGAGTTAGATTTTCATGGCAAGTGTTAACTCTAATAGCAACCACTTTTGTGATAACTAATTTTATTTTACACAACCAGTAGATTAAATAACCATGATTGGCATATTAAGTTGGGTTTTTAGCAATACAAGCAGTGATTTTTTTTTAGTGTATTGAATTCAACCAGATAATTAAATATTAAACTTTACATACATTTGGGTAGATGGTCCAAAGCCTGAACAGAAAGGTTAGATTTTAGGAAAGAAGGAGGCAGAAAAGTTGAAGGGTTAAAAAAAAAGACAGCTTCTGGACAGCAAGATTCCAACAAACAAAAGGTCATGGGTTGAGAGTTGACCGGCAAAGGTTTAGGAGTAACATGAGGGGGAACTTCTTTACTCAGAGAGTGATTACTGCGCGGAATGGGCTTCCGGGAAAGGTGGTGGAGGCAGGGTCAATGTTGTCATTTAAGAAAGAGTTGGATAAGTATATGGATGGGAGGGGGATGGAGGGATATGGGCAGAGTGTTGGTAAGTGGGATAAGAGGAGGGTACTTGGATCAATGCGGACTAGAAGGGCCAAATTGGCCTGTTTCCGTGCTGTAATTGTTATATGGTTGTTAATAGAGAAAAACCACAAGTTTTGAAGAGGAGGCTGCAATTTTAGAACTGATTTTTTTTTTTAAATCACGTTTCGATTTTTGCTAACTTCATCCTGATGCGCTCGCATTGTTTTAGAATGAACGGCTGGAAAATAATACGAAAGCTTCAAAAATAAGAATTGAACATCAAATGAAATGATTCTCCGTTCACGCCAAGGAACTGGGAGGAGTGGGAAGATGGCAGATGATAGTGGAATTGCCTGCTATTGAATCAGCTTCACCCAATCAATAAACCAGTAAGTAGCCTCAATCGCCCTTCCAACCAGCTCACCTCCATGATGCATCGTGATCGTTTCGTTGACGTTGCTCGCCCTCGAGTTGTAAATGACCACAGCGGATGCATTCTGGCTGACAGCATGCCAGATCTTTTCCTTGTAAGTGCAGTTCCCTTTGGGTATGATGGCGATCCAACCCCTGGCGGCAGCAGCGGCGGGCACCTGAAACCTGGCCTGAGGGTCGCACCCCAGATTGTCATGGGGCGCGGGCAGCGCCAGCAATCCCCTGGCGTCCTGTTTGAGGGAATGCTGCCCGTAACGACCGCACTCGCTCTTCTCCGACTTCCACTCCGAGGTGGCCGGCTCCACGTACGTGATGTTGACGAACGCTGTGTACCATTCCTCTTTCTCCGCCACCGTAAAGTCCAGGCACAACAAATGCACAAAGCAGAAAGAAAGCAGCCATGTTGAGAGAGCCAGACTGCGGCAGGCTTGCACCAGAGACAGGGGCATTACTAACAACGATTATTCCGAAGCAATAATAAGCACGACTCCTTTCACCGTTCTCTTTGATGCACACGAGGTAGGTCGAGAGTGGTGGAGGGGGAACCCTTGAAGTTCGGTTCCTGTTCTTGCTGGTGCTGCTGCTCGCCGGACAATAGAAGACTAGCGTGGTTCGAACATCATGCTGCTCTCTTCAATCCAGGCTTGCACGGAGATGCGCATTGACAGATGGTGATGGCCCCGGCTTTCAGCGGAGCCGCGGTCGCCGCTGCTGGCAGTCAGCTCGGTGTTGCAGCGCAATCATGATGTCGATGAGACCGCGCGGCTTCATGCAACCGCTGCTCCTTCAACGCCCCCCCCCCCAAAACAAAAATCGCCGACGGGTTCTTCGTGAGCCAAGCGCAGAATGTGCAGCTAATATTTTTTTAACCACCAATTGCAAAACTCTCAGACCACCACACGACTGCGTTCACCATACATTTGCAGGCCCCGGCTTCATACCCCCTTCTGCTGTCTCCCTGGAGACCAGGACGGGCCCCGTCAAAAGGAATACTCTTCGCCGGACGCGTTTTAGAGCGTCTGACGTAACGGCGTAAAAACATGACGCCCCCCGTCAAAAAAAATTCTAATTTCTATGATGACATCATAATCAAGCCGATGCCTTTCCGCAGTCATCACCGCAGACAGATGCGGAAGGCGCAGGACCAGCACAATTAGATGGGCGTGGGACGCCAGGCACGATCTTTGGTCTAAGGGACACTTTTTTCCCTCAATCAATGATGGAGTTATAAACCTTAAAAACACAAGTCCGTCAAGTTCGACAACACAGCGAGTTATTTTTCTGATAAAACACAAAAGTCTGCAGACACCGTGGTCAAAGTAAAGACACAACGCTGGACAAACTCCGCAGGTCAAATAGTGTCCTTTGTAGAGCAAAGATAAAGAGGACTAACTAACGTTTCGGGCTTGTCCGTGAACTATTTCGATACTTGTTCTCTTGGCATTTATTGGTTTTCGCTTTCCCTCTGAACTTTGTTAAAAATATGAGCCTGTGACATTTCTTTGCAGGGGAAACTGTCCATAAAATACAACCAAAAACTGGGTGTTGAGAGTAACTGGGTGATCACAAACATGTAAACAAAAAAAAAGCAGAATGGAAGATTACAATTTTCTTACATGTTCATAACCTTTCACTCCAAATCTACTAATTTACACAATTCCCTCTCTCAAACACAGAAATGGAAGAGTTTCAGTTTAGGAGATTTCAGTCAGAATCTTACTGCAATCATGGTAAAATACATGGTAATGGTCAACTCTGTCTATACCTAAGCAAGTACTTTGCATTGTTCTTTGCCATCAATTTCTGCTCTGTTACAAGAATCATTTAGTGAGTTGCAGGAGGGATGTGATGCTTGAAGGGCAAATGAAGGCTCAAAGGCACTGAATGCATGAGATTGGAATTGTTTCTTAAATATTACAGATGTCTCCTTAACACATCATCATTTAGGTTTCAATACAAAAATACACCCAAAATATTTATTGCAACGAGTTCATTGTTGACTAATGGCAATAATTCCAGGCTTTAGTTCTGGAATTATTATGCACAGACTCAATAGCTGACCTCAGTGACACACCATATTAGCAATATTAATTTCACAAACAACATGCCATTATTTGGTAGTAAAACAATGGTGTAAATTGTAGGAGCAGATTTCCTTAATAAGTTTTAACCATCTTTCTTTGACAAATTCTTCCTAACGAAGGAAATAAGTTTTGCACTGTCATGGGATAGATTTCATTTACAGAACATAGAGCAACACAGAGCATTTGGTGTCGACCAACTTACCAATCTTCAATATCTCACTCCAGCAAGGTGTGATAACCCTCTGTTTCAAGCAGACATCAATCATACCTGTGCCCAAGAAGAGTGCACCAGTACCACTTACATCAACATTGATGAAGTGTTTTGAAAGGCGGGTGTTGAAGCATATCAGCTCCTCTCTGAATGGTGACATGGATACGTTCCAGTTTGCTTATCGTAGCAACAAGTCTGCAGCACATGCCATCTCACTGGCTCTACAAAATGCCCTGGAACATATAGACAGTAAAGATGCTTTCATCAGGTTGTTCTTTATTAACTACAGTTCAGCATTCAACACCATCATCCCCTCAAAACTGATCAGCAAACTCCAAGCACTGGGACTCAACACCCCACTGAGTGATTGGATCATGGATTTCCTCACCTCCAGACCACAATCAGTGAAGATTAGTAAGAACTTCTCCCCCACAATCTTTATCAGACCTGGGGCACCACAGGGCTGCATTCTTTTCCCCCTGCTTTACTCACTTTACACCTACCTGTGTGGCTCAGTACGACAATAACACCATCTACAAATTTGCCGATGATACCATGGTAGTGGGTTGTATAAAGAAAGGTGATGAGCCAAAATACAGGAGGGAGATTGAAAACTTGTCTGAATGGTGCACCACCAACAACAACCTTGCACTCAATGTCACTAAAACTAAGGACCTGATTGTTAACTTCAGAAAGGGAAAACCAGAGTGTACAATCCAATGATCAATGGAGGATCAGAGGTGGGGAAGGAGAGCAAATTTAAGTTCTTCAGAAATGCTATCTCAGAGGATCCTTCCTAGACCCAAAACACTAATGGCATCATGAAGAAAATGTGTCAGTGCCTCGACTTCCTCCAGTGTTTGTGGAGTTTGCGATGACATTGGAAACCCTTGCAAATTTCTACTGGAAAGTGTTCTGACTGGCTACATCACAGTCTGGTATGGGGACACCAATACCCCTGAGTGTAAAGCCCTCTAAAAGGTAGTGGACACAGCCCAGACATCACAGACAAAATCCTCCCCACTTTTGGGTAAATCTACAGAGAACACTGCCATTGGAGAGCAGCAGCAATGTTCAATGATCACTATACACTTCCTGGTACAAACAAGGCAACCTTCACAAACTGAATTTGGTATCAGGACAGTTTTAAACTCATATCAATAATGTTTCCTGGAAAGTGCACTTCCAGATCCTGTGGAAAATCCACCTTCATAATTTTTTTCAGAATATTCCCCAGGTCCTCCCAGAAGGATCGCACCTTTGTACACAGCCAGGTTGAATGGATAAAGGTTCCAATCTCCACACCACACCTAAAGCACATTTCCAAGATTTCTAGTTTAGCTTTATGTAATTTTTATGGTGTAAGGTGTAGTTGATGCTGGAAATTGTGATGCACCAACCTGTACCTGGCATTAATAACTGCTGTCATGCTGTCCAGACACAGGTCTGACCAGTACTGCTCATGTATTGTTGCGCCCAAGTCTGACTCCCTCCTTTGTGTAAGCCTGGCTTTGGGCCCTCACTTTGGAATAGGAGATACAATCATAGAGATAAATTTATGCATATTTCCCTTTTGAATTAGAATCTCTGTCACTACACAAGGCAAGGCCATAGACAGTCCCAAATTATCCCTTAGGAAAGATTTTAGCTGAAGATAGTAGAAAAAAGTTTTATTAGGTAAATCATATTTATTCCTCAGCTGTTTGAATGAAATGAGTTGTCCTTGCTCATAACAATCCTCGGTACACCTGATATTTTTCAGGCACCAGGTGTCCAGGATCTTCTTATCCAGAGTCATGGGTATTAATTTGTTCTGAGTGAAGGGCATTGTAGGAGCTATCCCCACCTTTAGTCCGATACATTGATTTATTTTTTTTGCCATATCTGAATTACATGTTATCCATTCCGGTAAAGTGGGAGTCTGACTCCCTACTAAATATTACACGATGAAGTACGGAAATGCAGAGTTGCATTCCTATGGAGAATATTCCGTACAATTTGAGGAAGAAATATGGCACATTTGTTAGGGTGTGGCAGCCCTATCTGCAGCAGATTTAATTATACCCCTTTTAGATAAAATGAACATAACAACCATGTCAATAATGGAATGCTTGAAATTAGTGAAGTGGGTCATGGCACAGGTGATATGCTCTTGTATTTTGTTCCTTATCCTTTTATTTTAGATTTCTTTTGGGCTTTTCTTAAGTTCCCTTAAGGGGTTTTGGCTTTAAAAATATTTTGTTCCTTATATTTGTTTAGTTTATATAACTTTTTTTGTATTATAATAGGATATTGGAGGGAGGGGAGAGGTGTAGGGGATAAAAATATACTATGATATGCACTATTGTTGAAAAAGAATATGTTGTTTAATTGGATTTATATGAGTCTTTGAAATAAAAAATAAAATAATCAACAAAAAAAATCAAGAATCCACACCACCCAGCTTGTCCTCTGTTTTTGCAGCTATATCAGGAAAGAGGTCCAGGTGCCACCAGACTCGCACCACCAGATTCAGGAACAGCTGCTACTCCTCCACCATCAGACTCCTCAACGACAACTCATTCAGAGATTTATTTAAAACTCTTACTTGTGTACTTTATTGATTGTTTTATTCTCTCTGTATTGAAGTCAGTTTGTTTACACTCATTATCTGTTAAGTTCTTTATTTGTTTTCATGTATACACCGTGTACATTTTTGTTGCCTTACCTGCAGTAAAACGAATCTCAGGATTGTATGTGATATCTGATAAAGTTACAAGGCAAATTGGCCCAGTAAGCCTTCTCCACCTTTTAATCCTGGCTTCCATTACCCTTGCTTTGCTTGTAATTCAAATATCTATCAATCTGGTCCATGAATATGGATAGATAAGCAACCTCCATAACTTTCTGAGGCTGATAATTCCAAAGATTCATGATCCACTCAGGTCTGTGCAAAAAGTGCAAACACTTATTGTAAAATATATATTCTCTGATTTTAAATGTCCTGACTAGCCAGTCAATTTCCCTCAACATTTTTTATATTTCAATAAGATCACTTCTAATTCATGCAAATTCCAAAAAGTATGGACCCACCCTACTTAACATTTTTTAAAATGCTAGCCTCTTGATTCTAAATCTTTCTCTTTGGCTTGGCTTCACGGACGAAGATTTACGGAGGAGTAATGTCCACATCAGCTGCAGGCTCGTTTGTGGCTGACAAGTCCGATGCGGGACAGGCAGACACGGTTGCAGCGGTTGCAAGGGAAAATTGGTTGGTTGGGGTTGGGTGTTGGGTTTTTCCTCCTTTGTCTTTTGTCAGTGAGGTGGGCTCTGCGGTCTTCTTCAAAGGAGGTTGCTGCCCGCCGAATTGTGAGGCGTCAAGATGCACGGTTTGAGGCGATATCAGCCCACTGGCGGTGGTCAATGTGGCAGGCACCAAGAGATTTCTTTAGGCAGTCCTTGTACCTCTTCTTTGGTGCACCTCTGTCACGGTGGCCAGTGGAGAGCTCACCATATAACACGATTTTGGGAAGGCGATGGTCCTCCATTCTGGAGATGTGACCTACCCAGTGCAGTTGGATCTTCAGCAGCGTGGATTCGATGCTGTCGGCCTCTGCCATCTCGAGTACTTTGATGTTAGGGATGAAGTCACTCCAATAAATGTTGAGGATGGAACGGAGACAACGCTGGTGGAAGCGTTCTAGGAGCCGTAGGTGATGCCGGTAGAGGACCCATGATTCGGAGCTGAACAGGAGTGTGGGTATGACAATGGTTCTGTATACGCTAATCTTTGTGAGGTTTTTCAGTTGGTTGTTTTTCCAGACTCTTTTGTGTAGTTTTCCAAAGGCGCTATTTGCCTTGGCGAGTCTGTTGTCTATCTCGTTGTCGATCCTTGCATCCGATGAAATGGTGCAGCCAAGATAAGTAAACTGGTTGACCGTTTTGAGTTTTGTGTGCCCGATGGAGATGTGGGGGGGGGAGGGGCTGGTAGTCATGGTGGGAGCTGGCTGATGGAGGACCTCAGATTTCTTCAGGCTGACTTCCAAGCCAAACATTTTGGCAGTTTCCCGCAAAACAAGACGTCAAGCGCTGAAGAGCTGGCTCTGAATGGGCAACTAAAGTGGTATCATCTGCAAAGAGTAGTTCACGGACAAGTTGCTCTTGTGTCTTGGTGTGAGCTTGCAGGCGCCTCAGATTGAAGAGACTGCCATCCGTGCGGTACCGGATGTAAACAGCATCTTCATTGTTGAGGTCTTTCATGGCTTGTTTCAGCATCATGCTGAAGAAGATTGAAAAGAGGGTTGGTGTGAGAATGCAGCCTTGCTTCACGCCATTGTTAATGGAGAAGGGTTCAGAGAGCTCATTGCTGTATCTGACCCGACCTTGTTGGTTTTCCTGCAGTTGGATAACCATGTTGAGGAACTTTGGGGGGCCATCCGAGGCGCTCTAGTATTTGCCAAAGCCCTTTCCTGCTCACGGTGTTGAAGGCTTTGGTGAGGTCAACAAAGGTGATGTAGAGTCCTTTGTTTTGTTCTCTGCACTTTTTTTGGAGCTGTCTGAAGGCAAAGACCATGTCAGTAGTTCCTCTGTTTGCGCGAAAGCCGCACTGTGATTCTGGGAGAACATTCTCAGCGACACTAGGTATTATTCTATTTAGGAGAATCCTAGCGAAGATTTTGCCTGCAATGGAGAGCAGTGTGATTCCCCTGTAGTTTGAGCAGTCTGATTTCTCGCCTTTGTTTTTGTACAGGGTGATGATGATGGCATCATGAAGGTCCTGACGAAGCTTTCCATGGTCCCAGCAGAGCTTGAAAAACTCATGCGGTTTGGCATGATTCTAAATATTAACCTGGTAAATGTCACTGCACTGCCTCCAATATAAATATATTACTTCTTAAATAGGAACATCAAAACTTTGTGTTGTACTCCAGGAGCATTCTCACCGGCCCTTGTAAAAGCTTCCTCAACTTCAAAGCTTTTCAAATTGTATCCTCCATTTTCTTTCAATAAATTAATTTAATAACTTGCAGAAGAACATGTCAACATTTTTTGTTTCAAACATTAGGATCACCAGATCTCTTTTTACCATGAAAAAGTAGTGTAGATATCAGGGAATTCCAGCATTCTGGTGCTGTCTGTGTGGAGATTATATATTCTTTCTGTGACAGCTTGGTTTTCACAGGATGCTATAATTTTCTCCCACATCCTAAAGTTGTCTTGAGGTTAATTGGCCACTGTAAATTGATCTAGTGTAAATGAGTCTTAGAAGTGGAGTCAGAGGGGTTGGAGATGGGGCATATGATGGAGATTAGATTATTGGAAAATAAATGGAGGAATAAGATTGATGGGATTGTTCCATGAAATGGCATATACAGTACTAAAAATTTGAATGATCTGTCATTCTGAGAAAACATTTTGCAGTCTCACTTAAATTAACAATCAGTTTTATTCCTTTTTTCACCATATTTCTATTTCCTGACATGTTGCCCATTTGTTTATCCTCTTAATATTAATTTGCAAGTTCCTCATATCCTCTTCATAACTTGCTCACCTACATTTTTTATATCAGCAAAAATTTGCCTGTAATGTATTTGGTCCCTTTATCCAAGATATGTTGTTTCATGTTAGTTACAAATTTCAATCTAAGATTAGCCATTTATGTTCCATTTAATGCATGTTGCCCCCCCCCACCCACCCCTCTCTTTTTCTCTCGGATGGAATATTGTGAAAAACCCTCCATGATGAGGTCAATGATGACGGCACGGCATGGCTGCAGTGGCCTCTCCAGACCGTGATGTTACTGTGACAGAGTATTTAGTGGTGGTTTGGGAGGAATTATTAGAGCAGATTGCGCACAAACCTTTTAAAACACAGAATTTTTGCAGGACTTTTGCAGAGTGCTTTTTGCAAAAATGCAACAAAGTAGTCACGTTCAGCAGAGTGCCTGGAAGAGCATGTGATCTTTGCAGGCAGAGGAGAACAGTTTTGCTCTCAGAGAGGGAAGGAGTGAGAGAGAAGGAGAGACAGATAAATCGGTTCCAGAGGGACAAGCTAGCAAACTTTGGAAGACTGCCTGGTCAAAGGAGAAGACTAGCTGTCTGAAAGGTGACCTGAAAGAAAGAAGATCATCTGGAGAACCCTAAAGGGGGCAAGACTGATTGAGAAGGAATCAGTTGCAGATGTCCTGGAACAAAAGGAATCTCTCTCAGAAAACCAACCAGAACCCTTCTGAGCGGTAACCATTTGCCTGTTAAGCACCAAAGCCTGGTGAACTTTATTAATGCTAACTTCTGTGCACAGTACAAGAATTGCCTGCAACCAGTGAGATTGAACTGTGATCCAAAGAACTTTACTAAGCTTATATACACATTACACACATCTGCGCTTAGTATTAAAGAGGGGATTAAGTAGGTTAAGTAAGTTGATAGTAACAAGTTAAAGTTTAATTCTGTTTTCTTTTTCAATATAATTAAAAACTACTTTTGATTAAGTACGCCTTTGTGTTGTGGTGCATATCTATTGCTGCTGGTTTTTGGGGTCCTCTGGACTCTGTAACATTACCAAAACTGTCTAAGCCGAGTGGCCGTGCTCAATTTTTAAAGGATGAAATTTGGACAGTAGCACAGTGGAGATGAGAAGCTGAGAAGAACTGCGAAGTAAGGTGAAGGTGTGGAAGAAGCAGCATGGCCTGGACTGCTGTAGTCAGGCCTCTATGGTAGGGATGAGGCTTCCAGTTGTCAGGTACTGTCAGTGGCTGAGGAGGAAATGCCGTGTTGGGTCTGCGGAGCTGTGGAGCTGCATTGGTGTGTACAGAGTGGGTGGCATATGCCTGGGTGCCTGTTCTGCAGATGAGGTGCCCACGATCCTGGAGTGGCCAAGTCATGTACCTGGCCTGGAGGTTCGGGAAGCAGTGCCATCTTGGAATGTGTGGCCTTACAGTGGATGGTGGGGTTGGAGAGGAGGCCATTGTGGTCTCTCTACTGTTACAGTGCTGAAGCTGACAGACCCGTATGGACGTGAACTGTGTGGTGGATCTTCTTTTCAAGCCATTGGACTTTCTAAAATCTCAGTCTCTGAAATGTGATTGTCTCCACTGTGGTTATTGTCTAGTTTTTCATCTTTTACTGTATTGTTAGCACTGATTCTTTTACTCTTTTTTAATACTTTATTTTAAACCACAAAATAAGCAATTACAATATTTCAAATTCATTCCAAATGCATGTGGGATATACATAAATATACAAAGGAGGAAAAAAGAAAATGAGAAAAGCAAAAAAACCCTACTACCCACCCCTCCTCCACCCTCCTCCCTGCAACCCTATACTACACAAAAGAAAAGAAAAGGAAAAAGACCAGGACAAGAGAACCACAACAGGAGTACATCTTCAATATCTTTATATATAGAGAGAGAGAGAGATCAATAAGAGAAAGGGAATGTCTGAGATTCACTTAAATTTTAATACTCCCTCTTCATAAATATGGGCTCCATATTTTCCAAAATGTATGATACCTATTTCTTAAATCATCAGTAATTTTTTTCAAGTGGAATACAACTCCTAACTCTGCATGCCCACGATCCAATCCCAAATCAATATCTGACTTCCAAGTTATTGCAATATATTTTTTTAGCTTCTTCTTTGGCTTGGCTTCGTGGACGAAGACTTATGGAGGGGGTAAATGTCCACGTCAGCTGCAGGCTCGATTGTGGCTGACAAGTCTGATGCGGGATAGGCAGACACGGTTGCAGCGGTTGCAGGGGAAAATTGGTTGGTTGGGGTTGGGTGTTGGGCCTTTCCCCCCTGTCTCTTGCCAGTGAGGTGGGCTCCGCGGTCCTCCCCAAAGGAGGCCGCCGCCCGCCGAACCGTGAGGCGCCAAGATGCACGGTTTGAGGCGACATCAGCCCACCGGTGTTGGTCAACACGGCAGGCACCAAGAGACCTCTTTAGGCAGTCCTTGTACCTCTTCTTTGGTGCACCTCCGCCACGGTGGCCAGCGGAGAACTCGCCATATAACACGATCTTGGGAAGGCGATGGTCCTCCATTCTGGAGACGTGACCCACCCAGCGCAGCTGGATCTTCAGCAGCGTGGACTCGATGCTGTCGGCCTCTGCCATCTCGAATACTTCGATGTTACGGATGAAGTCGCTCCAATGAATGTTGAGGAAATTTCACTTGATATATATTCATTTTCAATTTAGGGTTGATCCCTCTAATATCTTCCAATAAAAGCAGCATTGGATCCTCTGGGAATTTTACCCCTATAATTCTTTCTAATAAATTACCTGTTGCGCACCAAAAAGGTTTAATTGTTGAACACTGCCAAATTGAATGCAAAAATGTACCGACTTCTTGTCCACATCTAAAACATAAATCTGAATAAATATAATTCATTTTATGTAACCTTTGTGGTTTCAAATATAAATGATATATAAAATTATACTGAATCAACCTATATCTCACATTTATTGTACTTTCTCTACAAATTTCAATCCTTTTTTTTATTTTTATTTACTTATTATGTAGTCTTGTGTAGGTGTGTTTTAATCTTGTGTAGTTTTTATCTTTTGCTTTGTCTGGAGCAGAAATAATGTCTTGTGTTGTCTGATGTGTAATCACGGTTATGTGGGTAGCATCGTGGTTTCTGGAGGATGTAATTGTTTTTAACTATGTAAAGTGTACTGGTTTTAGATGACAATAAAAGCTACTACTACTACTGCTATTGCTACTTCCCATTGTTCCTTTACCTTTTGAGATCTTCTTTGATATTTGTTGATTTATTTACTTTATATTCTCATTTCACTATCTCTCCATCTCATGCTTGTCTGAATTATCAAAACACTCCTAAATGGCATTTCATCTTTTTTTTCAGTGTCAGATTCTTGGCTTATCATTTGATTCTTACTAATTGTCTTGGAGCATTTCAAACTCTGCAGGAAACATGAACCATTGTTGCCTGTGCAAATTGGTGCAAATGCTCTCTCTCTCTGTACAATTATTCCCTAACCTTCCTGTGTTTTAACTGCTTTAATTCAAAAATATTTCAAGAACATACAACATGGAAAAGGTGCATCCAGGAGAGAAGTGACCATTTTGAGTCTCCACAATAGCAGAGGGAGTTTACACATATCAAACAAGTTAACCACTTGCCCATGCAAACAGATGTGACACACCTTTAGCAAAGACTTTGAGGATTCCTTAGTCACCTCAGAACCCACAGATTTGGAGTGGAGACCAATTACTTTTGATGTTGCAGGACTGCAGAAAAAGAAATCATGGAGCTGTTATCCTTATAGGATTTCCAACACATAATTATGATTTAATTGATAGAGCAGCTGCATATTCAAAGAAGAGCAATTATGTTTCTGCATGAATAAGTTAACATAAGAATAGGATCATGAGGAAAATACAATGAAGATTTGTCAGAATATACCAGCGCTTAAGTTGAATAAACATCAGTTGTAATCCCTTATGTGAAGAACCTTCAGGGAATAGTTTAATTGAAATGTTTTCAGCAATGATAGGTCTTATTAAGAGAGATAGGAGGAGTTATTTCCTCGAGTGGGAATATAAGAAAAAAGGCATAAATAATAGGTTAGTGAAATCAGGAAACACTTTGTTTCCACAAAGAGAGCCAATATATGACACGTGTTCTCCTCAAAACTATAGATTTCATAATAATTGAGTTCCATACATTTTTGATTGATAAAGGTATTAAAGGATATGGGTCATAACTGATAAACTGAGTTAAATTACAGGACAGGCTTTATATGCTTTACACCAGGGGTTCCCCAACCTGGGGTACATGTACCCCCAGTGGTACATTTGCACTTTTCAGGGGTACATTGGGTCGGAGAGAATAACTACTACTGTACAATACATGGTGTTGTAATCTGCAGTCAGATTGCACAATGTCATGTTTTTTTTTATCCTTAATTTTTAGGGGTACACGGGAACCTATAAAAATGCCCAAGGGCTACAGAGGAACAAAAAGGTTGGGAACCCCTGCTTTACACAAATTGCACTCAGATATTAGGAAGATCCCAAAGAAACCTACAATTAATTCACTTGCAGTTCTGAGATTTCAATCGGCAATATACAGTATATGTCAGAGAGAGGTAACATGTTAAGCTGGAATATTCTGCAAGTGTTTTTGCCTAAAGCTGAAAACAATCTTTTCATTCCAACCTAGGAACATTCACAAACATTTAAAAACTCAACAAAACATCAACATAAGAAATAGGAACAGGAGTCGACCATCTTGCCCATTGACCCTGCTCTGCCATTCAATGAGATCATGGCTGATCTGATGATCGGCTCATCTCCACCTACCAGCCTTTCCCCATATCCCTTAATTCCCCTACTTGGTAAAAATCTATCCAATCTTGTCTTAAATATATCTACTGAGGTTGCCTCCACTGTTTCCATAGGCAGCAAATTCCATAGATTCATCACCTATGGAAAAAGCAGTTCCTCCTCATCTCTGTCCTAAATCTACTACCCTGGATCTTGAGGTGATGTCCCCTAGTGCTAGTCTCCCCCACCAATGGGACAACTTACCTTTCTCTATCTTATCTATGTTTTTCAGAATTTTATACATTTCTATAAGATCTCCTCCATTTTTCTAAATTCCAGCAAGTACTGTCCCAGACAACTCAATCTCTCCTTATAGGCTAATCCCCTCATCTCTGGAATCAACCTGGTGAACATCCTCCAAAGCTAATACATCCTTCCTCAAGCAAGGAGACCAGAAATGCACTCAGTACTCCAGATGCAGCCTCACCATAATCTTGTACAGTTGTAGCATAACTTGCCTGCTCCTAAATTCAATCCCTCTAGCAATGAAGGCCAAAATTCCATTTGGTTTCTTGATAGCCTGCTGCACCTGCACACCAACCTTTTGTGATTTCATGCACAAGCACTCCCATGTTTTCTGCATGGCAGCATGCTGCAATCACCTGCCATTTAAATAATAATCTGATCTTCCATTTTTTAATTCAAAACTGGATAACCTCATATTTACCAACATTGTACTCTATCTGCCAGACTCTTGCCCCCTCACATAATCTATCTACAGTGTATCTCTCCACAGACTCTCCATATCCTCTGGACAATTTGCTTTTCTACTCAATTTAATGTCATCAGCAAACTTACACTACATTCTGTTCCCTCTTACAGATCATTTATGGACAATGTATCCTGAACATTTGCAGGCCCAGCACCAACCCCCTGCAGCACTCCACTCACCACTGATCTCCAAACAGAAAAATATTCCTGTAACCCAAGTCTCTGCTTTCTATTGGTTAACTAATCCTGTGTCCATGCTAATACATCACCCCAAGTTTATGCATCCTTATCTTATGTATATAATTTATGCAGCTTCTCATCAAATGCTTCTGGAAATCCAAGTAAACAAAATCCATCGTCCCTCCATCTACTGTCGGACTCTGGCTTTACTTTATTTACTCTTAATTTAGTCTATGTGTGAGCTGAGTCCAGCGCGTTCGTTGAATGAAGTGATAGGAGAAGGTATTCGGTTCAACAGTCAGTTTATTACACCACACAGCACAGCACAAGAATAAAACTTAACAGAGCTCTGGGTCAGTCTGTTAGTTCATAGGTCACCTGCCAGTGAGCTACTCCCCGAGACTGACCCCTATTGTCCAGTTGGCACAGTTTATATAGGTCAATCTTATCACACAGAACAAAAGTTGTTTTCCCTGCTAGATCTTTTTGCATAAGGGTTATCACAAGTCATCTCCTGTTTTGCAGATTTCTGGGGTGTAGCATTCCCATGTTAATCCTCCAGGCCAGACTATCCTGTTGTTTAGATCTGAAATTAATTCATCCCCAGATATTTCTAATCACCATTTGGTCCCTGTCTGGCCAATTTCTGCTGTTCTCTTTAACACCTCCTCGTGCCTTAATCTTCCTCCTAGACTGGTTTTCCATTCCCTTTGATTCTTGTGGGCCATTCTTTGTTCTGATCTGGCCTGTGTCTCCTGTGCTACTTCCCACCTCCTTCAGTTGAGCATTCCTCCTAAATCGTTTTATGCATATCCTCTCCCTGTATCTTGGGAGCAGCCAATTTTGTTCAGCCAACTTTGCTCCATGCTGTGACAGCCACTTAGCCACATTCCTCTTTCCCTGACTCATGCAGTACAAATGAACTTATTGATTAATCATTTATTTCATAATGTTTTAACCCCTAGATTCCAACAGTCCCCCTTTTGGTCTCATGAAAATGAGACCAACCACCAGTTAATTTATTAGATAGTAAAGAGCCCTTATTGAATTTAACATCATACACTTGTCCATTATGCACACACTTACGTCCTGTGTGAGTCCCCACACAGTGTTCAGGAAAGTTAGTCCAATCAGTAAAGTACTGTTCTTTTTCGTTGTGCGACCCCCAGGCCGAGTGCACACACTTTGTACAGTGGTTTTCTACCCCAGCCCCTTCAAGGGCTCGGAATACCAGTACCCATAGTCCCCACATAGTATTCATCCCAGCTTTTTTCGTTGTTTTGATGCCAATAACTTGATTATGCCGTCAACCACTGATACACAGTCACTGTAGTCCAATAGTCTCTTTAAAAAAAAAAGGACTTTAAGTGTTCTTAGTCCGTGGTTGCTTCACAGGTTCTCAGTCACCTCCGTTCGAATCTGTTCCAGTGTCCGTGTCGGTGGGTCCGTTGCTGCACACTGACTCCAATGATACCACGTCTCGCCTTTTCCTTGTAGTCGAACCGCGTGGGACGTCCTCTCCACCACTCTGTAGGGTCCTGTCCACCTGGGCTCCGACCACTTTCTTTTGATGACCTTTAGCAGAACCCACTCCGCGACTGAAGGTATCGGTGTTTCCCCTTCTCTGATGGGACTTGTGACCTGTTGTGAAAAATCTGACACCAGAGCCGTTAGTTTTTCATAATAAAGCTTGCATCCCATTGAGCTTACCTCATTCTTCGTTGTCTGAATTCCGGCTCCCGGTCCTGGAAACTGGTGCCCTGTTTGTAGTTCATATGGAGTAAATCCTGTCACAGAACTTACCGAACTCCTTACTGACATTAATGCCAGGGGCAACGCATCCACCCAATTTAGTTTGGTCCGTGCCTGTACTTTCCCGATCTTACCTTTTATTGTTTGGTTCATCCTCTCCACTTTTCCTTGCGATTGTGGATGGTACACCGTTCCAAAGGCATGCTTCAATCCCAACATTGCTTCTACCTCCTGTAGATCGCTATTCTTAAAGTGACTTCCATTATCGGACCTAATTTTTCTAGGAAATCCGTGTCTCGGAATATACTGGTTGATCAGGAATTTACAAACCGTTCTTGCATCTTCTCTTTTGGCAGGGATTGCCTCTGGCCACCCTGTGAACACATCTACTGCTACTAAGAGGTATCGATAGCCACTTACCCTCTCAATCATGTCCGTATAATCCAGTACGATTTCCTGCCCTGGTAACTTTGGTAACGGGAACTGTCCTTCATGTGGCTTTACAGTTGCCTTGACATTAAAAGTTATACATACCTCACACTCTCTAATATGGTTCTCCACCATCGCCGGCAGGAAGGGGTGCCACCAATGTATCAAATATCTCATCATCTGCTTCTTCCCACAGTGTGTTAGCCCATGCGCCTCCTCTAGGAGGGGTTTAATGAGTCCAGATGGTAAAACTGGCCTTCCGTCTATTGATCTCCATAGTCCTTGATCCTTGTGTGCCCCCCTTTCTTCCCATATCATCCTTTCCTGAGGTGATGCCTTTGCTTGTTCCTGTATTATTACTTCTACCCTACACGGTGGTAATAAGTCATGTGCTGTTTTTTCTGCCAGTATCATAATAAACTGAGGGCCGTATCCTGCTGCCCTTTTAGCAGCCAGGTCTGCTTCCTGATTTCCCCGAGCCACCATTGAATCTGTTTTATCATGTCCTTTACACTTAAGAACGGCTAATGCCCTTGGTTTCAGGAGGGCCTCAGCTAGTTTCCTAACGTCCTTCTCGTGTTTAATTGGGGTCCTTGCTGCTGTTAAAAACCCACTTCTGATCCATTGACTAAGTTCAACCTGTATGGTCCCTACCACATATGCCGAGTCTGTATATATATTGACCTCCTTCCCTTCTGCCCACTCTAATGCTGCTATCATTCCCTGTAGTTCTGCGAGTTGTGCTGACTCCTTTCCTCTCACTGTCCCTGTAATGATTTCTTCAAATCCTCCTGTAGTTTTTCGTACCACCGCATATGCAGCTTTCAATCCATCCGTGGGGTGTCTGTAACAACACCCATCGGTAAACAAGGTATCATCTGGTTCTCTTAAGGGTGTAGCCTGTAAGTCAGGTCTTATTTTAATATCCTTTACTACCCTCTTCTCACAACAGTGTGGTTCTCCCTCTCCCATATTTTCTGCCATGTTAATGCCTTCATGGGTAAACGTAACATTTGGAGCATTCAGTATCTTTTCTAGTCTCGTCTGCCTTAACGAAGTCTTTGTAAATGCTGTGGAGCTCACAAATGCTACAATACTATGTGTTGTTAATACTGTCAGGCCATGTCCCATTACTATGTGTGCCACCTTTTGTAGAATCTTTGCTACTCCTGCTGCATGTCTTGTACATGGTGGGTGTCTGTCTTCCGTTGGGTCTAGTGTGATACTCCCATACATGAGCACACATCTTCCACCCCCTTTTTTCTGAAAAAGAACACCATCAATTGTGTGTGCTTTTTCAGAAACATCCAAAAAGAAAGGTAGTTTATAATTTGGAATCGCCAAATCTGTAGCTGTTGTAAGAGCTTGCTTCAATAGAATAAAACTCATCTCAGCCTGTGCAGTCCAATCCAGTGTAGCTCCCAGGTTCCTCATCCCCTGCTCATTCACCAAAGTTCGCAGTGGATGTGTCAACTCACCATACGATGGGATAAACTGCCTACTATAACCTGACAAACCCAAAAACGAAAGCATCTCTTTAACTGTCTTTGGTTTTGTATGATGTAGTATTGCATCTGCCAAATAGGGGTGCAATCTGACAGTTCGAAGGTTATGGGATCAACCTGCTGACAAAAACCCACATCTGCTGGTCCCACTGACCACAGGTTCTCAGGGAGAGAATCTAGCATAGGGGCCGAGTCGGGGTTGATCCATCTTCTCCCTACCATGAAATCGTTCAATCTGTCTATGCTCAAGGAGGACTTGATCATGTGTCGGAGACAAAATTCTGTATGCCTGACCAGATGAGGAGAACTGCACTGCCGGTATTTGGGTGTCAGACCAGTCCCTTAGGGACTTCCAGTTCCGACACATCGGTCCCAAATCTTTTGCCTGATGAGTAGTGCCAATTGCAAGGGTGACATGAGGAATGGCCTCACCTGCCATCTCATACCATTCCAGCTGCTCAGATGTCAGTGCCACCGCAGCGGCCACTCCCTCCTTTCCTATCACTATGTAGTCCGAATTAATTTCCCATTGCCTGCCCTCTACCTCTTCATAAAAGGCATGCTGATACATTTCATCCCCATCCCTATCGTAAAAGAGGGTCATATGGGGAGGGTCCGAGGGAGGGGTATACGGGTGTAACGTCTGGATCCACGGCTTCCATTGATTATAAAGCTTTAGCAGCCCTACCTTCTGTGGGTCCTCTGTTTCCAGCAGCCCCCAGTAAATGTCAGCCCATTGTCCCTCAGACACGGATCCTCCAGCTGCTGCCAACAACATTTGAGAACTGGAATGCAGTGTAGTTACTGAACAGTTCATAGAATATCCATTTGGAAAGGTAATCTCTATTCCGCTGGGTCCACAAAGGATCGATGCTCCGCACTTGACCAACAGGTCTCTGCCCAAGAGATTGGTAGGGCACCTGGCTGACAAAATGTATTGATGTGTAAAAGTCCGTCCCGCCACAGAAGTGACTAGTGGTTTAGAAAACGGCAGATTTTCTGGTGTACCCGAGAACCCTATCAGCTGGACGCTAGAGGATGATGTTTTATCTTGAAATTCAGTGCCAGTGAGTGTTGAAAATCTGGCTCCCGTATCCACTAAAAAGGATACTTCCATGTCCAAAACTTTAATCTGCAGGAAAGGGTCTGCCAACCTAGCCTGCTCGTGGGTGCTCGGGCTCCGTCACTGTGGGCAATATTGCTCCTCCTCTGTCAGCAAAGGGAATTGTCTCCTCGGAGCTAGAGCCGCATAGGGTGCCTGATGTACCGGGGGTGGCACTGACGATCTCTGGGGCTGGACCCAAGGCTCCTGTTGTGGTGGTCCATAGCCCCTTGCCCCCGGGTCCCGAGGCTCCCAAACTAGGGGTCAGTCTCTCTTCCAGTGTCCTGGCTGACCGCATACAAAGCATACGGCTGGCTGCATTCGTGGAGCACCCCGACCTCTCCCTCTTACTCGGAATCCCCCCATTGGACCTCCCATTCTGGCCACATAGGTGGGACCCGGTGCCCAATATGGGGCCGGGTGCCAACTCATATTATTCCCTTGTGGTGGCTGCGTTGGCTGCTGAATCATCTGGTTTGCACCCTTTGAGGAAATCTTTTTTACCTCGTTTGCCTTTTGCCTAGCCTCTGCCAATTGAAGCTTAAGGAGTTGCACTTGTGCCGACTCCATAGTATGTTTGTCCTCCTTTTGCTTAGCCCTGTAACGTTTCATGTGATGGGTCAAATGTTTTTCCCATTGCTCACTCGAGCAGCCAGGAATATCAGGGTTATTCTCTAATGCCTCCCTAACTACAGCTGGCAGTCCACTCGTTACTGCAGCCCTAAAGAGTGTAGTCTGCAAGGGATCTGTGGCTGGGTCTACTCCTGCCTTATCAGTCCAACTCTCCCTACACTGACTCAAAAAAGTCGAGATCTCCTCATCCTCCTTTATGGAAAAGGTCAGGGACTGCATGACACCGGGGGAAAGGGGGACTGTTTCTTGTGATTTAACTGTGTGTTGCAGCTTGTCTGCTAACATTAGCATATGTATCATTGAACTTGTGAGTTGCAGCCTGTCTGTGTACATTAGCATATGTATTAACTCTCTCTCTCTCTCTGTTACATGTACAATCCTGACTACCATTCTGTCTGTCTTTGTCCCACCATGTCCTTTGTGCTATCGCTTCAAAACTCCTGTCTTTAATACCTGTGTAGGCTAAGATACAAATTAGATGTACTCCACTAAATCTGTTTAATTCCCCTGGTCCGTATTGGGATCCCTTATATCCCATTATGACTATACATTAAATCTATGCCCTGTCTACATTCTAAAGGAGCTGAATTGTAACCTCTGCTGCCCCTATTCCAGGGGGGCTTAAAACATTAACGAACAATATTCCAAAGAAATTAGTAAACAACAATGAACAATACATGTAAAGCTCATTAAAAACAGCATTAAAATACAATAAGAACTGAATAAAGCACAATAAATGTAAAGCTCATTGAAAACTGCAATAAAATACAATAATAACTGAATAATCAAAAGACAAGTAAAATACAACAATAACTGAATAAACCATTAAAGAAACGAAAAAAATGTTAAATTACGGCACTTTGTAACAATCTGACTTTCCTTTGTGTTAGTGTAAAAATTGTAAAATGAAACACAAACCATATTTGCATGGGTTTTGAATATGTTAGACCTTATTAAAATGCAGTTGGAGCTGCTTGTCTGTATGGGGCACAACCCTCCAATTTGTTAGATTGAGTACATAACAGACATTGCAGCACAAGAGCCCCTGCAAGAGAACTTGAAACATATTCAACCTTTAGTTCTGCCTTAAGTAAAATGCCTTGTGCCACAGCTCACAGGAGCTGGCCTTATTTAAAACAGTCTGTAAAACAGGCACCAAAAAAAGTTAAAAGATGTTCTTATGAAGATTGCACACACAATAATTTAAGTACAGGCTAGTTTCTATAATATTCCACTTAAAAGTTCTGCTGCATGAATCCTGGAGCTTGTGGAGTCATTATTGAATCAAGAAATATTGGTGCCATGCCAATCTCATTCTAACATGCCAATTTCTCCAGTCCTTAAGTCAAGATGTACTGAATAGCATCTGGTACAAGATCTGTGAGTTCTTAATGATATTATTATTCTTATGCACCCAATTGTTCTGAACTATGCCACCAATTTAAATCATATTCCACCTATTGCAGTACTCACACAGCACCATAGACCAGTTCGCAGGTTTATTTCTCCATTAAGCTGAATCCAGTTGCGCAGGGTTTACCTCCGTGATTATTTACAATGTAACTTCCGCACTACCGGATTTAAATATAAACCTGATGAATGGGGGAAAGTTATCATGAATTAAATAACAGCGGCAATACAGAGAAATTGTGCTGAGGCATTAATTTCATTCCAGAGGAAAATGCACCAGAGAAAAAAATGATTAAACTTATAGGAATCCCCAGAGGTATCTTTATTCTCCAGAGGTGGGTGATCTTTAAACTCACGGACCTTGACTGCTGAATGTGTAGAAGAAATGTATTAAATGTGTTGATAGGGCTCCATACCTCTAACTGCAAGACAAGAGCCTGAAGCCTCAATTTCAAGTGCCACAGTGCACTTAAAGGGACATGCACACTCCCCCTTCAACTGGCTGATCCAGCCACTTTACACATCAGATCCTTGTCCTTTTGCCTCATGTTCCTGCACCTCCTTGGCTGCTTCCCTCTCTGCTTCTCCTAAGTACCGTACCAGTCGGATTTTTTCAAATCCTTGTGGCACCTTCCCCTGATTCTGCAGCTCTCTCCATATCTGTTCGTATCGTGCCATAGCCTGTACCTCCTCTCCCTTCGGTACTCCTCCCAGTAATTGATCCCTTGTTTTCTCCCACTGTCGGTTTACAGATAGGGGAACCCCTCTGTCTCCCCCGAGCTCTTGCCCTACATCCTTATTTACTCCTTCCATCTCCGTTCTGATCTTTAACCCTTTAGACTTCGTGATTCTGACACCCTGCAATCTACTTCGTCCCTTCCCACGTTGTATAACCACTAGATGACCAGCAGCTCCCTGAAAACAGGTGTTCCCCTTCAGGGATGATCAGAGAGAGAGAGCCAGCTGGGGGATTATGTGGCTCGTGGTTGTGTGAAGTGTCTATTGTTTGTTTTGCGGTTAGCTTGTTAGTTTCCCCCTTTGTGTGAAATGTACATTGTTTGTTTTGCGGTTAGTCTGTGTACA
Source organism: Narcine bancroftii (assembly GCF_036971445.1). Lineage (NCBI taxonomy): Eukaryota > Metazoa > Chordata > Chondrichthyes > Torpediniformes > Narcinidae > Narcine > Narcine bancroftii. The sequence continues at coordinate 142,972,355 of NC_091471.1, read as the reverse complement.
CAGGTGCCTCACTGTGTGACTGCCTATCCCCACTGTGTTTCCCTGATCCGTATTCTAAATACCTTGCCTCTATGCCCTCTCTACCCTGTAAAACAGTACAATCTGTAACCTCTGCTACCCCTTTTTCAGAAGTACTTAAAACATCGAGAGTAATACAGTGATATACACAGCAACAATACCAGTGTGCATGAAAAAACAGTTAAATGCCGAACACCTTATACAGATACTTATTACTATTATGGTACACGATTCTTAAACAAATACTTATTATACACTACTATGGTACACGATTCTTAAACAAATACTTATTATACACTACTATGGTACACGATTCTTAAACAAATACTTATTATACACTACTATGGTACACGATTCTTAAACAAATACTTATTATACACTACTATGGTACACGATTCTTAAACAAATACTTATTATACACTACTATGGTACACGATTCTTAAACAAATACTTATTATACACTACTATGGTACACGATTCTTAAACAAATACTTATTACACACTATAGAAACAAATAACTATAACACAATACACCTTATACTACTTGGCCAAGTGTCTAAATCTACCTCTCGAGATTGCTACAAGGGGCTCCAACCCCGTTCTACTAGAGGGACCTCAACCTCCTTAGAGGGATTCCAACCGGACCTCAACCTCCTTAGAGGGATTCCAACCTTTTCCTAGAGGGACCTCAACCTCCGTAGAGGGATTCCAACCTCCTTTTCCTAGAGGGACCTCAACCTCCTTAGAGGGATTTCAACCGGACCTCAACCTCCTTAGAGGGATTCCAACCTTTTCCTAGAGGGACCTCAACCTCCGTAGAGGGATTCCAACCTCCTTTTCTTCGAGGGACCTCAACCTCCGTAGAGGGATTCCAACCTCCTTTTCCTAGAGGGACCTCAACCTCCGTAGAGGGATTCCAACCTCCTTTTCCTAGAGGGACCTCAACCTCCGTAGAGGGATTCCAACCTCCTTTTCCTAGAGGGACCTCAACCTCCGTAGAGGGATTCCAACCTCCTTTTCCTAGAGGGACCTCAACCTCCGTAGAGGGATTCCAACCTCCTTTCTGTTTTATTCTTGTCTTTAACTAGGTCTTTTGCAGAGTAGTGACAACACACAATTTTATCTTTGCCAATCGCAGAACTTCGTTTGAACAGGCGTCTGCTTACCTCCCTTTGTTGAATGGCCATTTGTTGTTATCAACAAATCGACCGGTGTTTCATATCTTTTTCTTCCGTCACTTCTCCATCTTCATCACGTCGGGGTCACCAAATTGTCGGACTCTGGCTTTACTTTATTTACTCTTAATTTAGTCTATGTGTGAGCTGAGTCCAGCGCGTTCGTTGAATGAAGTGATAGGAGAAGGTATTCGGTTCAACAGTCAGTTTATTACACCACACAGCACAGCACAAGAATAAAACTTAACAGAGCTCTGGGTCAGTCTGTTAGTTCATAGGTCACCTGCCAGTGAGCTACTCCCCGAGACTGACCCCTATTGTCCAGTTGGCACAGTTTATATAGGTCAATCTTATCACACAGAACAAAAGTTGTTTTCCCTGCTAGATCTTTTTGCATAAGGGTTATCACAAGTCATCTCCTGTTTTGCAGATTTCTGGGGTGTAGCATTCCCATGTTAATCCTCCAGGCCAGACTATCCTGTTGTTTAGATCTGAAATTAATTCATCCCCAGATATTTCTAATCACCATTTGGTCCCTGTCTGGCCAATTTCTGCTGTTCTCTTTAACACCTCCTCGTGCCTTAATCTTCCTCCTAGACTGGTTTTCCATTCCCTTTGATTCTTGTGGGCCATTCTTTGTTCTGATCTGGCCTGTGTCTCCTGTGCTACTTCCCACCTCCTTCAGTTGAGCATTCCTCCTAAATCGTTTTATGCATATCCTCTCCCTGTATCTTGGGAGCAGCCAATTTTGTTCAGCCAACTTTGCTCCATGCTGTGACAGCCACTTAGCCACATTCCTCTTTCCCTGACTCATGCAGTACAAATGAACTTATTGATTAATCATTTATTTCATAATGTTTTAACCCCTAGATTCCAACACTACCAGACTCATTGTTTCCTCAAAGAACTCCAGTAAATATGTCAAAAAGGACGTGCCTTTGCTCAATAGATGCTATATCTGCCTGATGCATCCATTTGACTCCAGATGCCTTGCTATTCCTTCTTTAATGATAGCTTCAAGCATTTTCCCCACCACATATGTTAAACTAACTGGCCTATAATTCCCTGCCTTTTGTCTACATCATTTTTTAAATAGTGACATGACGTTCGCCATCTTCCAATCTACTGGGACCTGTCCAGAGTCCAGGGAAATCTGGTAAATTATCACAAAAGTCTTGACTATAATTGCTGCCTTGTCTTTCAGAATATTGGGATGCATTCCATCAGGACCATGAGATTTAGATATCTTTAGACCCTCAGGTTTTCTGAGAACTACCTCTTTAGTGATAGCTATTACATCCATGTTCTCACCACCCATCACATCCTTAACATCTGTCTTTGGCCTGGTAGGTTTGTGAAGACTGACACAAAATAGTCATTCAAGCCTTCAGCCGTTTTCTCCATACCTAATATCAATTCCCCCTTCTCATCCTCCAAGGGACCAAGCTTCACTCTAGCCACCCTTTTGCAAGTTGTATAATACGGTACAAGGATGTTCTGCACAGGAGCCCCAAGAAAGCTGACATTGCCCCTTTATCATGGCAGGATCTGGCTCAAGATCACTCGCAGTGGAGGGATGCCATCAGAAAACCTATGGACGCTGCTGAGAAAAAGCTCAAAGAGGCAACAGAGGAAAGGTGCAGGAAACGACACAACGGAGTGTAGAGCCACGTCGAAAGAATCAAAGGCTTGTTGATCCAAACCAAGGCTTTTATTAACTAGAAGACTGGAGCGCATCACATGTAGGTTGACCAGAATGACCTTTAAGACCTGCCAGTAGCCATGGCTACACTCTCAGCCAATCACCACCATCCTACACTACAATCTATACATATACACATTGGTGATAGAATCTGTGCTATCACATTCATCCCTTCTTTGAGAATTGACCCAGCTGTGGATGGAGGGCTGTAAAAAAAAAAGGCCCGATGGGAGGTTAGGGACTGTACCGGTCAGGGGGCCTGACCATCCAGCGTGACCAACGTGGTGCCAGGATTGGGGTCGATTCCCCAACGACGTTGTCGACTGCCTGGCCTGAGCTGGTGGGGTGGTGCTGGTCCCTCTGTTTGAGCACATGACCTGGGGGAGAAGGATTTGGAGGAGGTTGGGTTGGAAGCACTGCTGGGCCTGATCCGGCTTGGGCTAAGTGTAGGCATAATGAGGGTTCACATGGAGCAGAGTAACTCAGTCAACCAAGGGGTCATTCTTTGAGTACCGAACGTCGTGTCGCAGGAGGACCGGCCCAGGAACTGTGAGCCACGTTGGTATGGTTGTTCCCGATTCGGATTTCCTCGGGAAAGAGAACATCCTTTCTTAGGGGGTGGCATTGGTCGCGGTGCATAGGAGGGAGCAGATGGAGTGTAGGGCGCTAGTGAGCACGCCCTGCCAGCGAGAGGTGGGGGGACCTTTGGACCGGAGGGCAAGCATAACCGCTTTCCAGATGGTGGCATTCTCTCTTTTGACCTGCCCATTACCACGTGGGTTATAGCTGGTGGTCCTGCTCGAAGCAATACCACGCTCCAGAAGGTACTGCCGCAGCTCCACGCTCATAAACAAGGACCCCCTGTCACAGTGGATGTAACTGGGGTACCCGAAGACAGTGAAGATGCTGTGCAGGGCCTCTATGACTGAGGAGGCGGTCATGTCCGAGCAGGGCACAGTGAACGGGAAGCAGGAATACTCGTCTATGACCGTAAGGATGTAGGTATTACAGTTGGTCGACAGTAGAGGCCCCTTGAAGTCCACGCTGAGATGCTCAAAGGGGCGGGTGGCTTTGATGACGTGGGTGTTCTCTGGACGGAAGAAGTGGGGCTTGCACTCAGCGCACACTGGGCAGGCTCTGGTCATGGAGTGAACTCCTCGACTATGTAGGGCAGGTTGCGAGCTTTGACAAAGTGCGCGAACCTAGTGACCCTTGGATGACAGAGCTCCTCGTGGAGTCTCTACAGCCTGTCCAGTTGTATGTTGGTGCAAGTCCCCCTGGAGAGCGCACCTGGCAGGTCGTTGAGTTTACCAGGCCGATACAGTATGTCATAATTAAAGGTAGAAAGTTCGATTCTCCACCTGGGGATCTTGTCATTCTTGATCTTACCTCACTGGGTATTGCTAAACATGAAGGAGACCGTGCGTTGGTCGGTCAGCAGTTTAAAGTGCCTGCCAGTGAGGTAGTGTCTCAATGATGTACTGCTTCAACTTTGGCATGGTCCTCCTCCTTGACGGAGGAGTGTCGGCTCTCAGGACCCTGGAGAATTTTGGAGAAGAAGGCTACCGGCCGGCCGGCCTGATTCAAAGTGGCTGCCAGTGTAAAGTTGGACGCATCGCTCTCGACTTGGAACGGGATGGACTCGTCGATGACGTGCAGCATTGCAGTGGCAATGTCCGATTTGATGCAGTCGAAGGTACACTCTGGCTTCGGTTGACAGGGTGGAAGGAGGTGGTCTTGATGAGTGGCCGTGCCTTGTCGGCATAGTGTGGAACCCATTGGTGTAGTACGAAAAGAAACCCAGGCAGCGTCTGAGTGCCTTCTGGGTGTGGGGGCAGAGGGGGGAGTCCATGAGGGGATGCATGTGGTCAGGGTCTGGTATTACCACTCTGTTCTCCACCACACAACCAAGAATTGTGAGCCAAGTGGTCCGAAAGACACACTTACCGAAATTATAGGTCAAGTTCAGCCGAATTGCAGTCTGAAAAAATTTCTTGAGGTTGGCATCATGATCCTGTATGTCATGGCCGCAGATGGTGAGATTGTCCAAATACGGGAAAGTAGCTGTTAGCCCATTCTGGACCACCATTCGGTCCATTTCCCGCTGGAAGACTGTGACGCCATTGGTGACCCCAAAGGGTACCCTGAAGAATTGATACAGCCGCCCATTCGCTTTGAAGGCTGTGAAAGGTCAGTCTTCTCGGCCGATCAGGAGCTGGTGATAGGCTGAACGTAAGTCAACGGTGGAGAACACACGGTATTGGGTGATCTGATTCACCACATCCGTGATCCGTGGAAGGGGGTACATATCCAGAAGCATGAAGCAGTTGATTGTCTGGCTGTGTTCAACCACTATCCGCAGTTTCTCCCCGTTTTTAACAACCACCATCTGGGCCCTCCAATGACTCGAGCTAGGTTCAATAATGCCCTCAAACAGCAGTCTGTGCACCTCGTTTGTGATGAATTTCCTGTCTTCGTAACTATATTGCTGGCTTTTGGTGGCCACAGGCTTCCAGCCAGGGGTGAGGTTTGCGAAGAGCACTGGAGGAGCAACCCGGAGGGAGGAGAGGGTGCAGGTGAGGCCCCGGGGCTTGGGGACAGGTGGCTCGGGCTGCCGCTGGTAGGAGGCTTCAGGGGTGGAGTGGTTACAGACAGAGAGTGGAGCATGAGGCCCCCCAAAGTGGAGGGAAACGGTTCGGAACTGGCACTGAAAATCCACTACCAGCAATACAGGGGCGCACAGTTGGGGAAGGACTAATAGTTTGAAGTCTGTGAACGTGATGCCCTGGACTTTCAGGGTTACCACACAATACCCTTTTACCCTGGTCGAGTGCGATCTGGTCGCCAATGAAATCCTCTGGGCAGTGGGGAAAATAGCCAGTCTGCAACGGTGGGCAAGGTCTGGGCAGATAAAACTCTCAGTTGACCCTGAGTCAACTAAGCAATTGGTACTGTATCCATGCACTTTAATCAGTTCCATTGCTTTTGTGAGGGGATGGGGGTAGTCCTGGTCTAGGGTTACTGATGGAGTGACTTGTAACGGGGACAGAGGAGTCTTACGTGATGATGTCATGCAACATGTGCGTGGTGATGTCACAGAAACAGTCAGGCCGGAGCAGTCAGCGTCGAGGAGTTGGTGCTGCTGCCTGCAGACTGCTGGGGGTGTTGGCCAGCCAACAGTAAGTGCTGGGGGTCGCTACTTGCTGTTGGCGGTGTGGCGGTCAGTCGGGTGGTCGTCGGCGGGGGGTACCGGGTTGGTAGCGTCGACAGGTACCTGGTAAGCTGCCTTGGTGGTGGCGAGTCCCTGGTCGGCAGTATTGGTAGTGGTGGCAGCAGGCTCAGTGGTAATGGCGGCGGCAGGCTCAGCGGCGATGGCGGTGGCAGGCTTAGTGGTAATGGCGGCGGCGGGTCCCTGGTCGGCAGTGGCGGCGGCCGTTAAAGTCAGGGCTGGGGCCTGGGCGGACGTTGCTTCGTGAGGGAGGGTGAAGCAGGCCAATGTCATTGTGGCGAGGGTGGGTTGTACCTTCTGCCCTTGGCATCTGCCCCATGACGTCAGGCGCTGCCGCGCGGTGGAGCCCTCACTCTCATTGGATGAGACCTCTGAGGAAGAAATGTTTGAATGGGAGGGTGACGGTTGGGCTTCACACGAGGCACTGTGTTTGATGGTGGCCATTTTGGAGCGACAGACTACAGCAAAGTGACCGTTTTTAAGGCATTCCTGGCACCTGGGCTTTTCTTGCCGGGCACTGGAACCTGCTGTGCTTGTCCCTCCCATAGAAATAACACTTTGGGGTCGCATTGGGCAGTGTAGCGGCAGCCAACAGGCCGTCAGTGTGCCGGGGGGTAGTAGGGTTGAGGGAGGGCATCCTACTCACATCATAGCGCCAGCCCTGAGAGTACACATCCATATTTAAGACCGCATCCTCCATTGTCTCTGCGATCCGGATCACGTCCTCTAGGTTTTCCCCCATGCTCTAGCAGGTGCTGCCTCACCTCATTCGATCAGATCTCGGCCACATAGGCACCTCAAATGAGATTGTCTGTAGTCTCCGCAGAAATTCTGTCTGTGCGGGTGCAGTCTCTGCCCAGTGCCCTTAGTGCTTGAATATAAGCTCTACAGAACTCACCGGGCTGTTGCCTCCTGGTCGCTAGTTTGTACCAAGTTTGTACCCTGTCCACCGGTCGCTCGTAGAGCCCTTTCATCACTTTCATGGCTGCGGCACAAGTGGTCGTGTCCTGGATGCTCTGGTAGATTCTTGGGGATACCATAGTCATCAATATTAGTAGTCGATTGCTTTCCACTACCACGGCAGGGTCAGAGAGTTGTAAGTATGTTTCGAAGCACCTCACCCAGTGCTTAAAGTTATTCGAGGCTGTAGCCAGCTGTAGGTCGACGTAGAGGCATTCCAGCTGTAGCATACGCTCCATCCCTTTAAAACTTTCTAGTTAATAGAATTGTAGAGCACATCGAAAGAATCAAAGGCTTGTTGATCCAAACCAAGGCTTTCATTAACTAGAAGACTGGAGCGTATCACATGTAGGTCGACCAGTCTAGAATGATCTGGTCTGGCTAGGAGCAACCCTTTAAGACCTGCCAGTAGGCGTGGCTACACTATCAGCCAATCACAATCATCCTACACCACAATATATACATATACACATTGGTGATAGAATCTGTACTATCACACAGAGCTTCTGCCCCGTTGCCCCTCTAAGCCTCACCTTCCAAGTATGTGGGAAACAGTGCCTGTCAAATATCAGACTGTTCAGCCACTCCAGGATGCACATATCAAACCCCACAGACTGACTGAAAGGAACCATCATCATCCTGCGGAATTGATAGCCAGAAAATATAATTATAAAATCTTTTACTGTCCATTTTTATATCTTGTACTAATCTTTTTTCATAATTCTATCTTCCTGGTCTTTATTGCTCGCTTCATGGTTCCTGGTTGCTTTTTAGTTTTCCCAGTTTTCTAATTTCCCACTGCTCTTGGTGACTTTTTATGCACGAGCTTTTAGTTTGATGCTATCTTTTATTTCCTTAGTTATCCAAAGCTGCTTGTCCCCACCCTTACTGTCCCTACTTTTAACTGGAATATACTTTTGTTGAGCACCATGGAAAATCTCTGAAAATCTTCTACTGTTCCTCAAACATCCCTCCATGTAGCCGGCATTTCCAGTCTACCCTGGCCAATTTCTCCCTCATCCCCTTGTAGTTTCCTTTGTTTAGGCATAACACATTGATTTTAGACTGAACTATTGTCTCCATTTATATGACAAACTCAATCATATTGTGATTACTCTTTGCAAGAAGATCCCTAACTAAACGATCACTAATTTTACCTGTCTTGATGCACAGATCCAAGATAACATGTTCCCTTCTAGGTTCAGCAACATGCTGTTCAAGAAAGCCATCATGTATGCATTCTATAAAGTCTTCCTCAAGGTTGCCTCGTCTAACCTGATTCACCCAATCTATGTCCAAGTTAAAGTCCTGCACGATCCTTACATGCCTTCAATATTTCTTGGCATATTGCCTGTGCCACTTGATGCACTATTAATAACTCAAAACACTAGAGTTACAGAGCTATAGGATTTTATTTACAATAAACTTGAAAGTCATACTGTGCTGTGACCCAGGCTTTCTGGGGAGGGGTTATTGTGTTGGAGCCTTTATACAAGGTCAAGAGGGAGGAGCCACAAGTATAGTCACAGGACAGGGTGGATCCAGATTAATGGGTGTACAGCAGCTCACCACATTCACCCCTTATTTTTTGTATTTTGTCCTGTGGGGTGCTGTGGAGCACAAAGTCTTACAAAGGTCTTAGAGGTTAAGTCTGTCCGGTGGCCTGGTCTTCCATTGTGACTGGCGGAGAGTTGGTTGCTCTGCTGTTGCTGGGGCCATTGTTTTATCCTGGACCTCCAGCACTGTGTTGACTTGCTGGGGGCTGGAGTGACTGGGGCAGGGGTGGGGCTAGGATACCATGGTAGGTAGTGTGTGTCCATGGCAGGGGAGGGTGCTGTTTGGTGGGTATGCTCCTCGCGTGCCCCTGCATGCGTGAGGTCCCAGATGGAGGCAGTTTCCTCACACCCATCCGGGTAGGCCACATATGTATATTGGGGGTTTGAGTGAAGGAGCTGGACCCTATTGACCGGTGGATTGGCTTTATGGCCCCTCATGTGCTTCCTCAGCAGGACCGGCACTGGGGACGTCAACCAGGATGGCAGGATGGTCTCTGACATGCATTTCCTGGGGAAGGAGAAAATTCATTCATGAGGGGTAACATTGGTGGCAGTACATAACAGCAACCTGATTACGTGAGCGCCTCGGGAAGGACTGTGAGAGACTGGCAGCCCCTTGGACTTAAGGGCAAGGAGGATGGTCTTCTACACAGTGATATTCTCTCTCTCCACTTGGCCATTCCCTCAGGGGTTATAACTAGTGGTCCTGCTGGTGGCAATACCTCTGGCCAGCAGGTATTGGCATAGCTCATCGCTCATGAACGAGGACCCCCCGGTTGCTGTGGACATATGTGAACAGGTTGTGCAGTACCCTGATGACTGTGGTGCTGGTCATGTTTGGGCAAGGGATGGTAAACGACAAGCATGAATACTTATTGATGACTGTGAGGAAATACACATTGCAGTTGGTGGAGGGGAGGGGCTCTTTTTAATTTTTTTTTAAATTTAATACTTCACTGTGAACAATTTGAATGACAATATATACAAACATTTGTAGCGGCAGCTACACTGCTCCTGCAATAACACACACAACCAGACGGGTTAAGCTCAGTGAGCAGACTGGTTTATTGCAGGCTGCTGGGCTGTACTTATACTCCCAGCCCGGACCTGGATGAGAACCGCACTGGAGGGCACTAACGTCACCCAGGCATCACGTGGTCCCCCAGCACGGGCTTCTCTGGGAGGAAGGGAACACCACCAACGGTGCCATTTTGGCCAGCTGCCCCATTGAGTGGCTTACAAGTGGGGCCGGTTCGCCTGCCAAGAGGTGAGCCACCACACAGCCGCCCCCAGAACCGGCGCCAATGTCCTTTTTCACCGGGCAGCCTCACTTCTTGGGCTGGACTACGACCACAGGCTCAGTGGGATCGAGGTGCGCTGGCTTCAGCCTGTCCACAGTAAACAGTTCCCGCATGCCGTCAATGTCCATCGTGAATGTGGAGGTGGAATGCTGTACAACCCTGTACGGCCCCTCGTACGGTCACTGCAAAGGTGCCGTGGTCGGGCCCCGCCAAACGAAAATGTACTCCGCAGAAAACAGTTCACCGGGAATGTGAGACAGGTGGGTGCCATGCCTGGGCGGCGGTGGGGGTTCAAACGAGTCCAAGCATGGCCTGAGGTGAGGGAGTAGTTCATGCGGCGACCGCTGGGGATTGTGAGGTGCATTGACGAACTCACCAGGTAGTGTCAACGGTGGACCGTAGATCAGCTCAGCAGATGACACCTGCAGATCTTTCTTGGGAGTGGAGCGGATGCCCAGGAGCACCCAAGGCAGTTCGTCCGCCCAGTCGGGACCAGTGAGGCGGGCCATGAGTGCCGACTTAAGTTGGCAGTGCAGACTTTCAACCAGTCCATTGGCCTGCGGGTGGTAGGCCTTGGTGCAGTGTAGCTGGATCCCCAACCTATTGGCGAGCTGTGCTCAGAGCGCAGATGTGAACTGGGCACCCCGATTGCTGGTGAGTGTAGAGCGCGTCGAAAGAACCAAAGACTTGTTGATCCAAACCAAGGCTTTTATTAACTAAAAGACTGGAGCATATCACAAGTAGGTCGACCAGTCCAGAATAACCTTCTCTGGCTAGGAGCAATCGTTTAAGACCTGCCAGTAGGTGTGGCTACACTCTCAGCCAATCACAGTCATCCTACACTACCATCTGTACATATGTACATATACACATTGGTAATAGAATCTGTACTATCACAGTGAGGTGACCCGGGATGCCGAACCGGGTGACCCAACCATTCAACAGTGCTCGGGACCAGGTGTCGGTGGAGGCATCTGGCACCGGGATCGCCTCAGGTCAGCGAGTGGTGTGGTCCACCATCGTAAACAGGTAACGGTTGCCCCGGGAAATGGGTAAGGGCCCAATGATGTCCACATGAATGTGGCTGAACCATTCCTGGATGTGCTTGAACTCCTGTACTAGTGCCCTGGTGTGCCTGTGCACCTTGGATATCTGGCAATGGGTGCATGTTCCAGCACAGCCCATGATCAGCTTCCACAGCCCATGCCATATGAACCATTCTGCCACCATCTGGACCGTGGACCTGATGGATGGATGTGAAAGGTCATGGATGTGATGGAAGACCTGCCTGCACTACTGCTGGGGAATCACTGGTCGTGGGGTGAGATATCGCACAGGATGGTGCCTTCGCCACACGGAGTTGGGAGGTCTCGGAACCGCAGGCCCATGATGGTGGTCTTGAAGGCCCTTGTCTTCTCATCAGACTTCTGATCCGGGCGACCAGGTAGAATTAGAGGCCGGGCAGATGGCCGGATGCGAGAGTGCATTATCCTTCCCCGCCTTGTGCCGAATGTTGGTGGTAAAATCCGACACAAAGGAGAGGTGATGCTCCTGGCATGACGACCAGGGATCCTTTGCCATCACCAGCGCCTGGGTGAGGGGTTTGTGGTCGGTGAAGATGGTAAAGGTCCTCCCCTCCAAAAAATAGTGGAAATGCCCAGTAACTCACGGTCGAAGGCACTATACTTGAGTTCCAGCAGGCAGAGCAGGCGGCTGAAGAATGACAGCAGCTTCCAATGTCCATTCACCTGCTGCTCCAGGACGGCACTGATGGCTGTGGCAGAGACATTGACAGAGAGTGCCATATGCAGGTCGGTGTGCGGGTGGGAAAGCATGGCGGCCTTCGCAAGGGCGTCCTTGGTGGCCTCGAATGTGCTGCAGGCTTCTGAGTTCCAAGTGAGCATTTTGTGCTTGGCGGTGATGAATGTGAATAGTGGCTCCATGATGCGCGCAGCTCCCGGGATGAAGCCGTTGTAAAAGTTGACCATACCCGCAAAATTCTGCAGCCCCTTGAGGCTGTCTGGGCGTGGGAACTCCCTGATAGCGGTGATTTTTGTGGCGGTGGGCGTGGCTTCTTCGGCTGTGATGGTATGGCCCAGGAACTGCATGGACTCTTTCCCGAACTGGCACTTAGCCGGGTTGATGGTAAGGCAGCCGAGAGAAAAGGGCGAGTAGGTTGGTCTTGTGTTGCACCCGGTCCTTGCTGGCGACGAGGATGTCGTCCAAATAAATAACGACGAAATCCAAGTCCCTGCCCACAGAGCCAATGAGGCGCTAGAAGGTCTGAGTGGCGTTCTTGAGGCCAAATGGCATGCGCAGGAATTCAAACAAGACAAAGGGAGTGATGATGGCTGTCTTGGGTATGTCCTCAGGGTGCACCGGGATCTGGTGATATACGCGCACCAGGTCAACCTTGGAGGTTGGCCATAAAGTCTTGGATGTGAGGGATGGGGTAACGGTCAGGAACTGTTGGCTCGTTGAGCTGTCGATAGTTTCCACAGGGACGGCAGCTGCCGGAGGTTTTCGGGACCAGGTGGAGCGGCAAGGTCCATGGGCTGTCGGACCGCTGAATGATTCCCCAGTTCCAACAGGTGCGAAAACTTCTCCTTTGCCACCTGGAGCTTGTCAGGTGGGAGGCGGCATGTCTTGGCGTGAACCAGCGGGCCCTGGGTGGGGATGTGGTGGAACACCCCGTGATGTGGCGAGGCAGTGGAGAACTGTGGCTTGAGGAGTGTCGGGAACTCATCCAGGATTTGCCAGAATTCGTCTCTGGGTATCCTGATCATGGCCACCTGCGGTTGCTACGAGCGTGAGGCATCGAGGTGAATGGCCTGGAAGGTACGGGCATCCACCAGGCGCCTACCTTGAATGTCTACCAGAAGCCCGTGTACGAGAAGGAAGTCTGCACCTAGGATGGCAGTCAGGATGGACGAGACGGTGAACCTCCACGCAAAATTTCGTTGGCCGATCTGGAAGTGGACTGTCTTGTCTCTATATGTCCAGATTTCTGTTGCGTTAGCCACACGGAGGGGAGGTCTATGAGGTCAGTTCCTGGACTCGATGGCTGTGGCCAGGATGATGCCTATCTAGACTCCATTGTCAACAGGAACCGCCAGCCGCTGACTGAGTCCCCCAGGTAGAGGAGGCTGTGTCCTTGGCCAACCGCCACAGCCATTAACAGTGGCTGGCCTGGTCATTTCCCTGGAACGAGCAGCTGCCCAGCGCTGGTGGTAGAAGCAGAGGCCTGGAGCGGATGCTGTGGCCTTGGTTATGCTCTTGGGGGTTCCTGCAGGGGCTGGATGCTCTACTGCAGCACTAGGGGCGGCCCGTGCCTCGTTACCTGCTGGACCGCTGAGCCCTCTGGGAATTGTGCGAGCCATAGCTCTTGGGCCTTCTGGGTGACCTTCCTTGGGTCGGTGAAGTTCTCCTGGACCAGCAGTGGGGCATATGGTCGAGGAAAATGCACTCGAAGAGTAGGCAGTTGGTGTGCTCACCCATGAGCATGAGCATCTCATCCATCAGCTCCATCAGGAGCCCCAAGGCATCGAAGTGCAGCATCTGAGCAGCCCGCTGGTGTTTGGATAGTCTGAGGGATACGGTAAGCACTCGCTTGATGGTCTCGTATTTGTCTTCGGTGAGTGGGTGCTGAATGAGGTGCAGCACGCGTCTGGTGGTGGCCTGGTCCAGGACAGTGACCACATGGTAGAATTTGGTCATGTCGGACGAAATCTGGTGGAGGTGAAACTGTGTCTCCACGTGGCCGAACCAGGTCTCCGGCTCCTGAACCCAGAATTCAGCCAATTTCACGGCTATAGCGCTGATCCCAGGCTCGCTCGTGTTGGTTCAAAGACATTTGAACCAGTCGGGGTCACCAATTGTAGCAGCAGCTCCACTGCTCCTGAGAGAACACACACAACCAGACGGGTTGAGCTCAGTGAGCAGACTAGTTTATTGCAGGCTGCTGGGCTGTACTTATAGTCCCAGCCCGGACCTGGCTGAGAATCGCACTGGAGGGCGCTAACGTCACCCGGGCGTCACGTGGTCCCCCAGCGTGGGCTTCTGAGCCCCGTGCTGGGAGGAAGGGAATACTCCCGATGGCTGCCCCGTCGCGTGGCTTACAAGTGGGGCCGGTTCGCCTGCCTAGTGGTGAGCCGCCACACATTCATCATTAAAATATACACTGTGACTTTTCCCCCTTTCCTCCCACCCTCCTCACCCCCTAAATCATAAAGCAAGAATAAAAGAAAGAAGAAAAATAAATAAATAATAAACGAGTAGAAAAGAGAAAAAAAAGACATCATATCATCCTAAATTCCATATTTAAGTATTTTCGTACTTGTAGCTTATCATTTTAAGTAATGGAGGTCTGAAATCGGTGGTTTCTAGTATACTCTGTATGGTTTCCAAATTTGTTCAAATAATGTATATTTGTCTTTTAGATTGTAGGTAATTTTTTCTTATGGAATACTCTCGTTTATTCTACGTACCATTGTTGTATTTTTTAAGGTTGCCTCCGCTTTCCAAATTATCATTATGCATTTTTTTTTGCTGTTGCAAGCACAATCATAATAAATCTTTTTTGAACCCTATTTAATTTTAGGCCTAATTCTTTGTCTTTTATGCCGATTAACAGGAAGATTTCTGGATCTTTTGGTATCTTATTTTTTGTAATTCTATTCTATTTAATATTCCTCCCAAAAAGTTTTCACTTTTGTACATGTCCAAATTGCGTGTAATATTGTTCCAATTTCTTGTTTATAAAGGAAACATCTGTCCGATATTGTTGGATTCCATTCTTTTAACTTTTTTGGTGTCACATATAACCTATGTAGCCAATTATATTGTATCATACAAACTAAGTATTGATTGTATTATTCATTTTTCCTGTGCATAGTTCTTCCCATGTTTTGTTCTTTATTCGTATTTTTAAATCTTTTTCCCAACCTTGTTTAGGTTTGTACATGGTTTCATCATTTTCCTTGTATTGCAATTTTCTGTACATATTTTTGATAATTTTTTTTTACTATCATGCGTCTGTAATTAATTATTCATAGCAGCTACTCTCAGGTAATCCTAAACTAGGGGGCCCTTGAAGTCCATACTCAGGCATTCAAAAGATCGTGTGGCTTTCACCAGGTGCACCCTATCTGGTTGGTAGAAGTGTGGTTTGCACTCCACGCAGACCCGGCAGTTCCTGGTCATGTCTCTGACCTCCCTGATGGAGTGTGGCAGGTTACAAGATTTGATAAAGTGAAAAAGTCTTGTGACATCAAGGTGACAGAGGTAATTGTGGAGGGTTTGGAGGCGGGCTATCTGGGCATTGGCACATGCCCCTCGGGCATCTGGGCCTCTTTGAGCTTCCCTGGCAATACAAGATATCATAGTTATAGGTGGAGAGTTCAATCCTCCACCTCAACATTTGATCATTCTATATTTTTCCCCGTTGTTTATTGATGAAAATGAATGCAACGGGTTATTGTCTGTGAGCAGGGTAAAATGTCTGTAGACCAGATAATGCCTCCAGTGGCACACCACCTCAACTATTGCCTGAGCCTCCTTCTCGATGGAGGAGTGTCAATTTAAGGGGCCAGGAGAGTAAAGGAGAAGGCCACTGGCCAACCTGCCAGGTTAAGGGTGGCGACCAGTGTGAACTCAAACATATCGCTCTCAATGTGAAACGGGGCAGATTCATCCATTGCATATGTTGCGGCTTTAGTGATGTCTTCTTTTATCCGTCTAAAGACTGCCCAGGCTCTCTTGTCAGGGGGAAGGATGTGGACTTGATAAGGAGGTGGGCCTTGTCTGCATAATTAGGGACCTACTGAGCTTAGTTGGAAAAGAACCCCAGGAACCTTTTCAGGGCCTTGAGATTGTGGGGGAGGGGAAGCTCTAGCAGGGGGTGCATGTGGTCGAGGTCAGGGCCAATAACTCCATTCTCCACAACACAGCCAAGGATCGGCAAGAAAGTAGTGCAGAAAACACATTTGAAGTTTAGGCGTTTGGCTGTTGTGAGGAATTTCTGAAGGTTGGTGCCATGATCTTGCAGATAGTGGCCACAAATCATGATGTTATCCAGGTAGGGAAAGGTGGCATGCAGGTCATTTTGGTCGATCTCCTGCTAGAAGATGGAGACAACATTGGTAACACCGAACAGGACCCTGAGGAAATGGTAGAAGCGGCCATCTACCTTGATGCCGGTATACTGGTGGTCCTCCAGTCGGAAGGTGGGCTGGTGGTAGGCAGATTTCAGGTCAGTCATGGAGAACACATGATATTGGGCAATTTGATTGACCATGTCCACAATATGATGGAGGGGATATGTATCCAGTTGTGTATAGTGGTTAATCATCTGGCTATAATCAATCACCATTCTGTGTTTACCCCCACCCTTGACCACCACCACTTGGGATCTCCACGGGCTGGTACTGGCCTCTATGATCCATTCATTCAGGAGTCATTGGACCTCCACTTTAATAAACACTCTGTCCTCTTCACTGTATCACCTGCTTTTTGTAATGACTGGCTTGCAAGTGGGGGTGAGGTTTGCGACAGTGGTGGGGGATTGATACGGAGAGTAAAGAGACTGCTTGTCAGTTAGGCTGGCAGGGGTGGTGGTGGTGGGGGGGGGGAGGGCGTGCTGATGAACTGTGGGTTGCTGACCGAAGAGGGGAGGGGACTGTCTTGAGGTGACACTGAAAGCCCAACCCCAGCAGTACTGGTGCGCAGAGCTGTGGCATGATGAAGAGTTTAAAGTTCCTATTATGTCCTGCACAGTCACCATCACAGTGGTGGAGCTGCGGATCTTGATTGACTGGGACTTTGAGTCTAGAGCAACTTTACAGATTATTGTTTTTCCTTTAAGGGAGAAACGCTGCACCGCATTGGGGTGGATAAAACTCTCAGTACTCCTGCTATCAAAAAAATTACCTGATTGTTAATTGAGATGTCCATCGTTTAATTGAGATGTCCATCATAGACTGGGAGAGTTGATGTGAGCTGTTTTGGTCCAGCCCCACAGTGTCGGTTCATAGTCTGGTCCATGTTGACTTGTAATCTGGGAGCATAATGCAGCGTCCATGCGGCGGCGTGGTTATTCCCGGAAGATGACAGTGGCCAAGATAATGGTTCCCATGCTGCACATGTGGCAGTGCTAGGACTGAAAGGCAGCTGCAATCAACATACCTTTACGTAATGGCTCTTTTTTCTGCACTTCAAACATATAGTCTCTTCGCCGGGCAGTGTTTTTGGGGATGTTTCAGTTGGCCGCAAAAATAGCACTTTTGGTGCTCCTGTGAGATCACGGCTGTGGTGGGCTCATTCATTGGATGTGGTAGCAGCCTGCTGGCCCATGGACCTGCATTTCAAGATGGCAGCCTCTGCGTGGACACCACGCCATTCACCGAGAATGCTTCCATGTTATGGAAGGTGATCTCCAGTGATTTCATGAGGTCGATCGCCCCTCTTAAGTCTAACTTACTCTGCTCGAGTCGCCCGTGGCGCACGTAGTCCGACCTGATGCCTCTGACATCTGTGTTTTGGGTGGCTGACACCAATTGGAAGTTTCACACTCATGTGAGTCCACATAAAGCCCGGAGGAACTTGTCACTCGATTTACCCAGTTACTGTCTGCGGGTAGCCAGCATGTGCCTGGTGTATATCTCATGATTTTTTTCCCTGTTCTGGTCCTTGAGTATGTTCATTGCCTCCGTACATCCCTGATCATCGGGAACACTTGATGTCCAATTTGGGAGAAGAGGAGGTGCAGCTTGTTTGCCTCCATGGCCAGGACTCCAGTGGAGTTCTGTAGAAAGACCACAAAGCAGCATAGCCAGAGTTCAAAGCAGTCTGAGGCTTCTGGCGATTGTTCCATTGGAAAAAAATATTGTAAATAAAATTGATCCACTATCAATAACTTGAAAGACTAGAATTACAGAACTATAGGCCTTTATTTACAATAAACTTGAAGTCATCCTGTGCTGTGACCCAAGCTTTCTGGGGAGGGGTTATGGTGTTGGAGCCTTTATACAGGGTCAAGAGGGAGGAGCACGGATACAGTCACAGAATGGGGCAGAGCCAGATTAATAAGTGTACGTCAGTTCACCACACCAGTTTTATGTGATCATTAATGACAAATAGACCACACTCACTAGTGACTTTTTTCGCTTTACTATTCCAAATTTCAAAACTTGGATGGATTTAACATTTTGGTCCTTATATTTTACATCATCTCTCACTATTGCCCTGATCTCATCCTTAACTAAGAGTGCTACCCCACCTCCCTTACCTCCTGTCTGTACTTCTGTGTTACTTGTTATCCTTGGACATTTAACAGATGGAGTTTAATATAGATAGGTGTGGAAATACAGATACATTGTTCCTTGAAGGTGGATTGGATTGTAAAGAAAGGATTTGGGCATATTGGCCTTTATAAATCAAAGTATAGAGTTGGGATGTTATGTTGAAGTTGTTTAAGATATTGGTGAGGCCAAATTTGGAGTATTGTGTGCAATTCTCTTCACCTAACTATAGGAAGGATATCAATAAGATTAAAAGAGTGTAGAGAAGATTTACTAGGATGTTTTCAAGTCTTCAGGAGTTGAGTTACAGGGAAAGATTAAACTGGCTAGGACTTTATTCCTCAGAGTGAAGAAGAATGAGGGGAGATTTGATAGAGGTTTACAAGATTATGAGAGGTATATACAGAGTGGATGTGAGTAGGTTTCTTTCCACTTAGATTAGGGGAGGTAAGTTTAAGAGGTCAGAGTTTTATGCTGAAAGGTGAAAGGTTTAGGGGGAACATTAGGGGAAAGTTCTTCATTCAGAGAGTATGGAATGAGCTGCCATCTGATATGGTGAATGCAGGCTTAAGCTTAATTTTTAAGAATAAATTGGATAAATACATGGATGGGAGAGGTCTGGAATATTAGGGAATGGGAGAAGGTCAATGGGACTAGTGGAATGATAGTCAGTGCAGACCAGAAGGGCTGAATAGCCTGTTTTCTGTGCTGTAGTTTTCTATAGTTCTAGGCATACAACATTTACACACAATAATTAGCATGGTCTAAGGAAGCAGTTCTCAACCTTTTTCTTTCCATTCACATACCACCTTAAGTAATCCCTATGCCATAAGTGCTCTGTGATTAGTAAGAGATTGCTTAAGGTGGTATGTGGGTGGGAAAGGAAGGATGAGAATCATTGCTCTTCACCCAATTGTTACTGAAATATTTTGCTTGAGAAAACTTGTCATTGGCCCATTTCCTTTGGAGTTATAAAACCATGCAATAATGAGTCAATTAGGTACGATTAAAACAGTGGTTTTCAAACTTTTTAATTTCCACTCACATACCACCTTAAGCATCCCTTACTAATCACAGAGCACCTACGGCTATTTAAAGTAGTATGTGAGTGGAAAGAAAAAAGGTTGAGAACCACTGGTCTAAGGTAAGCAGTAGTTAGCGTTATAATCTTCAATGATTATAGCTCCATTGTCAGCCTAGATCTCTGGAATGTGTGCATGTTTTTTATCAAAAGGTTTGGACATATAAATATTCCAGATCTTGCTGGTTCCTCGGCTGCATTTGATTGTGCAGCAAAGCCCTGTAACAAAGATGGAGACGTTTGCGTGACATGGATGTCATGATTATATGTTTGGTGGTGTTTGCAAGCAGCGAGATGTGGGTGTGAGGCTTGCAGTTTAAGGGATAGTGGAGCATGTTTATGCTTGGTATGAATTTTGATTGATGGAGATTGTTGTCAGGGGATTCGTGAGCTTTGTTTCAGTTTAGCACTGCAATTAGAAAGACAAGGCATTGATGATCCTCTCATCACTATGACCACAGATGGGAAATCATGGAACTTCTTATTACATTGCTTCAGCCCTTCAGTTTTGGCATTGAACTTCAGAGATTTCTGCTCTTAAGGGAATTTGATATTTCCACTTTCCACCTCTACAGCAAAGCTTCTGCTGCAGTATTCAAAAATCATTCAGTTTGCTTTCTCTCCTATAGTGAGCATTCATTCTGTTTATCAGTTCAGGTTAATATATGCTGTGGTGATATGTAATTACACCACTAGGTTATCAGGGGTCATCCCGGTGACCTTCTATACAAAGCAGTCCAGAGCTACAGTCTAGCCTTCCAGGTTCATCTTGCAGAGAGTCAAGACCTCATAGTGTGCACATTAGTTTATTAAAGCTGTCTTATACTCACACTGCTGGTGTGGTTATTTTCAGTACAATTTAATAAACTAATATCATAGTGACTAAGATGGAAGCTGCTTCTGCTCCAATGCACATTCCCGACTATCTGGAGACTCATCCTGATGAATGGAATCTGGGGACGACCAGCACACACGTGCATCCGAGGACAGAGATGGCGAGGGACCGCTGTACTGGAATCGTGGTGGAATGCGGGGAAGACCACAGAAGTATGATAGGGCAGGTAAGAAATGGCCAGGAGCCCTGTCTGCCCATAGGTTCGCCGGTACAGGCACCGCCGACCCTAAACCCTGGTCCAATCAGAAAGGGGCCACTACAAGCATGGGTAGAAGGATCTCTACAAGTCGTACTCCAAATCATCACATATGTGCAGAATTCCTGACCACTCCAGAGCCAGGGAAAGGAGACATCACTACCGTCACTTCCCCAGCAGCAGTTTCCCCAGTACCACGGAGACCTGATGCCGAGTACTATCGGATGGAAGGACACAAAGGACACGCCAGACTTGCTTCCCTATGCATGAATCAGGTGAGTCCACACAATTTATCTGATACCACTGTGTGCATCAAAATAATGATGTGAGGGTAAATTTCTTAATAGATAGTGGAAGCACTGAAAGTTTTATTGACCGGGGTTATTTAACTGCCTTGCCCTCTCCACACGCCCGAGTGAGCACCGGATCCTGTAGCAGCCAGCAGTCTTGCAGCTGAGGTAAAACAGTTTTGCAGGGTTACTCTAGAAATCCAGGGCACAAAATACAAAGGGTTCAAATTATTAGTACTCCCTCACCTCTATGCTCTGGTACTATTGGGGTTAGATTTTCAGTGCCAGTTAGAAAGCATTACAAAAACATTTGAAAAGTTATTAAAAATTTCTTTCCAATAGATTTCTAAAGATGGACAAGACCAAAACATGTGTCAATGTAGCCATATCAGATTTGCATCTGTCACAAGTAGTGTTAATATTAGAAAACATACATGCCAGCTTATTTTTGAACATGTGAACATGATGCTCCACTTTGAATTGGATTAATGAATGTCGGTCACAAATTGAAGAAGTATTCACCAATTTAAGGATCTTGTCCAATACATCCGCTGAAAAGGGTCTTGCAGGTGTGAGGCGCCTGCAAGCTCACACCAAGACACAAGAGCAACTTGTCCGTGAACTACTCTTTGCAGACGATGCCGCTTTAGTTGCCCATTCAGAGCCAGCTCTCCAGCGCATGACGTCCTGTTTTGTGGAAACTGCCAAAATGTTTGGCCTGGAAGTCAACCTGAAGAAAACTGAGGTCCTCCATCAGCCAGCTCCCCACCATGACTACCATCCCCCCCACATCTCCATTGGGCACACAGAACTCAAAATGGTCAACCAGTTTACCTACCTCGGCTCCACCATTTCATCTGATGCAAGGATCGACAACGAGGTAGACAACAGACTCGCCAAGGCAAATAGCGCCTTTGGAAAACTACACAAAAGAGTTTGGAAAAACAACCACCTGAAGATCAGCGTGTACAGAGCCGTTGTCATACCCACGCTCCTGTATGGCTCCAAATCATGAGTTGTCTACCGGCATCACCTATGGCTCCTAGAACGCTTCCATCAGCACTGTCTCCACTCCATCCACAACATTCATTGGAGTGACTTCATCACCAACATCGAAGTACTCGAGCTGGCAGAGTTCACAAGCATCGAATCCACGCTGCTGAAGACCCAACTGTGCTGGGTGGGTCACGTCTCCAGAATGGAGGACCATCGCCTTCCCAAGATCGTGTTATATGGCGAACTCTCCACTGGCCACCGTGACAGAGGTGCACCAAAGAAGAGGTACAAGGACTGCCTAAAGAAATCTCTTGGTGCCTGCCACATTAACCACCACCAGTGGGCTGATATCGCCTCCAACCGTGCATCTTGGCGCCTCACAGTTCGGCGGGCAGCAACCTCCTTTGAAGAAGACCGTAGAGCTCACCTCACTGACAAAAGACAAAGGAGGAAAAACCCAACACCCAACCCCAACCAACCAATTTTCCCTTGCAACCGCTGCAACTATGCCTGCCTGTCCCGCATCAGACTTGTCAGTTACCAACGAGCCTGCAGCAGACGTGTACATACCCCTCCGTAAATCTTCATCCGCGAAGCCAAGCCAAAGAAAGGGTCTTGCAAGTTCCAGTTCCCAAGCCTTTTTTTTTCATCTTATCATAAGGTATTGTATGTAATTTCAATTACAGTCAAATGAAAAATATCAACTAGATCTGGTGGATAGACAAATGAAAAGTCCAGTAATAAGGTATTTAAGAAATTTCTAATCTGTAAATATCTTTAAAAAATTGTTAAGTCATTTATTGCCAGCTGTTCAAAAGATATTAAACAAACTTCCTTAAATAAATTTGCAAAATAAATAATACCTTTGATTTTCCATATAGAGAAGGATTGATCAATTATTGATGGTCAAAAAAAATTCTAAGAGATAGCACAAGATAAAACAAAGTTTTTAAATTAGAAAAATTCCTAAACTGGAAGCAGATTTGCAATATATATTTGAGAGCGCCTCGGATGCCCCCCAAAGTTCCTCAACGTGGTTATCCAACTGCACGAAAACCAACAAGGTCGGGTCAGATACAGCAATGAGCTCTCTGAACCCTTCTCCATTAACAATGGCGTGAAGCAAGGCTGCATTCTCGCACCAACCCTCTTTTCAATCTTCTTCAGCATGATGCTGAAACAAGCCATCAAAGACCTCAACAATGAAGACGCTGTTTACATCCGGTACTGCATGGATGGCAGTCTCTTCAATCTGAGGCACCTGCAAGCTCACACCAAGACACAAGAGCAACTTGTCCGTGAACTACTCTTTGCAGATGATGCCACTTTAGTTGCCCATTCTGAGCCAGCTCTTCAGCGCTTGACGTCCTGTTTTGCGGAAACTGCTGAAATATTTGGACTGAAAGTCAGCCTGAAGAAAACTGAGGTCCTCCATCAGCCAGCTCCCCACCATGACTACCAGTCGTCCCACATCTCCATTGGGCACACAAAACTCAAAACGGTCTACCAGTTTACCTATCTCGGCTGCACCATTTCATCGGATGCAAGGATCGACAACGAGATAGACAACAGACTCGCCAAGGCAAATAGCGCCTTTGGAAGACTACACAAAAGAGTCTGGAAAAACATCCAACTGAAAAACCTCACAAAGA
This sequence comes from Narcine bancroftii, assembly GCF_036971445.1. Classification (NCBI taxonomy): domain Eukaryota; kingdom Metazoa; phylum Chordata; class Chondrichthyes; order Torpediniformes; family Narcinidae; genus Narcine; species Narcine bancroftii. The sequence goes on along the minus strand of NC_091471.1, from coordinate 142,949,007 downwards.
TTATCGTATACAGAGCCGTTGTCATACCCACACTCCTGTTCGGCTCCGAATCATGGGTCCTCTACCGGCATCACCTACGGCTCCTAGAACGCTTCCACCAGCGTTGTCTCCGCTCCATCCTCAACATTCATTGGAGCGACTTCATCACCAACATTGAAGTACTCGAGATGGCAGAGGCCGACAGCATCGAATCCACGCTGCTGAAGATCCAACTGCGGTAGGTCGGTCACGTCTCCAGAATGGAGGACTATCGCCTTCCCAAGATCGTGTTATATGGCGAGCTCTCCACTGGCCACCGAGACAGAGGTGCACCAAAGAAGAGGTACAAGGACTGCCTAAAGAAATCTCTTGGTGCTTGCCACATTGACCACCGTCAGTGGGCTGATATCGCCTCCAACCGTGCATCTTGGCGCCTCACAGTTCGGCGGGCAGCAACCTCCTTTGATGAAGACCGCAGAGCCCATCTCACTGACAAAAGACAAAGGAGGAAAAACCCAACACCCAACCCCAACCAACCAATTTTCCCTTGCAACTGCTGCAACCATGCCTGCCTGTCCCTCATCGAACTTGTCAGCCACAAATGAGCCTGCAGCTGACGTGGACATTACCCCTCCATAAATCTTCGTCCACGAAGCCAAGCCAAAGGATTTGAGTATTGAATTAGATATATCCTTATTGATCTTGGAAAAACTAAATAAAGAGCCCATCAATTACTGGTGTATAGATTTTAATTCTAAACCTGTCCATAATGGATGATCCAATATGTCAGAATAAAAAAGTCCTAAAAGTTAGATAACGAATATTAACAGCCCAGTAATAAAATCCAAAATTAGCCCAGTAATAAAATCCATCTTTTTTCAATTTTTATAAATAAAATTTACTAATTCTAGAGTTTTTGTTCTTCCAAATAAAGGAAAAAATTTGAGTCAATATTATCAAAAAAAGACCGGGATGAAAGCTGGAATTGCTTGAAATAGATATAGAAATGATATATAATTATTTTAACTGCATTAATATGACCTATTAAAGATAATGATAAAGGAGACCAACTAGAAAATTACAACCTCACATACTCGAATTGAGGAGAAAAATTGACTTTATATAAATCTTTAAATCGTTTTGTAATTTTAACCTAAGTATGTGAAATTATCTCTGACAATCTTTTATCGAACTTGAGTGTGGATAGGGAGGGACCTGCATATTAATCGGAAAAAGTTCACTTTTATGAAGGTTTAATTTATATCCAGAGGAAGAGCAGAATTGAGAAAACACAGATAACATAGGTGGGATAGATATTTCGGGATATGAAATGTAAACCAATAGGTCATCTGCGTACAAGGAAACCTTATGAGTTACTCCATTTCTGACAATCCCTCGAACACCATGAGTGTCTCTAAGGGGTATTGCCAGAGGTTCTAAAGCTAGGGCTAAGGGGACATCCCTGTCTCGTTCCCCAAAAAAGCCTAAATAAGGAATATTTGTTATTATAAATCAATTTAATACATGATATAAAGCCCATACCAAAATTAAATCTCCTTACAGTTTCAAATAAATAGTTCCACTTCATTCTGTCAAAGCCTTTTTAGCATCTAGGGAAACTACATGTCTGAAGGAGAATAAATAATGTTCAATAATCTACAGATGTTAACATGTAAATAGTGACTTTTAATAAATCCAATCTGATCTTTAGATATAACAGAGGGGAGGATATTTTCCACCTACTGCCCAAAATGTTAGAAAGAAAATCTACATTCAGCAAAGAAATTGGCCTATAGGAAATACTGTATATTTTAGCATATGTCGACCCTCACCCCTTTTTCAGCCTCATTTTAAGGGTTTTATGGTATATCCGGTGTCTATCAACCCCCATTTTCTGGCTGCCTGAGGTGCCCTGTTGACCATTGTATAAGTTGACCCCCAAAGCTCGTGATGCCTGAGATGGGCCGTTGACTGTCATATAGATCGACATCCATAGATCGCGTGGATTGATCTGTTGGCCGTTGGCTGGATGTGATTGCTATCATGGAGGGTCCATCAATACAATTCAGCACGCAATGAAAATATGAAGCAAGCTTTAAGTTGAAAGTGATAGAAATGGCCAAGAAAACCAACATCTGTGTTGCTGCAAGAAAATTTGATGTGCATAAGAAGTTGGTAAGAGATTGGAGGAAGAAAGAATAGACCTTAAAAAAAATTCTAAAAAGGCAATGTTCTTTGAGTAAAGAAATCACTCGTTAGCCAGAGTTGGAAAATCACGTGGCAGAATGGGTATGTGAACGGAGGCAAGATTGCTACATAGTCACCTAAAATAAAATAAGAACACTTGCACTGCAGTGAGCCAAGTTGCATGCAGATTTCAGTGATGATTGTGAGGCTACAATAGGCTTATGCAATCATTTCACGAACAAGAAGAATCAGGTATTATGCCAAAAAACAAAAATTGCACAGAAACTACCAAAACATCTTGATCATAAAGTTATAAGTTTCACCAGTTTATTATACAGAACCGATAGAAATACCAGTTTGCATTGGCGAATATCAGAAACATGGATGAATCCCCCATGAATTTTGACATGATAGGCAATAGAACAGTGGAATTGAAAGGTGTTAGAACTGTGCAAACCAGAAGTATAGGCCATGAAAGGACCAGGTTTACCGCAGTATTATCGTGCATGGCCGATGGGACAAAATTAAGACCCTTGGTAATCTTCAAATGCAAAATTAAACCAGAAATGAAATACCCTGCAGGTATTTTTGTACATTTCCGTGAAAAAGGATGGATGGATGGATGAAAATGGTGTAAAACTATTAATAGACAATCTGTAGAACAGGTGGCCAGCCGGTTTATGCAAAGAATGGAGTTTGTTGGTCTGGGATATGTTTTGTAACCACTTAATTGAGAACACTAAAAGTAGATTAAAATTACATAAGACTTACATGGCAGTTATCCCGTGTGGTTTGGTGTCTGTATTGCAACCTCTCGATATCTGCTTGAACAAACCATTCAAAGACCATGTGTGTGAGGAATGGAATATATGGATGACGAGTGCAGAAAATTCATTTACAAAAGGCGGGGCAATGTGTACTTCATTACTTGATATGGTGTGTAACTTCATGCTCAAGTTAAATTGGGACATGGGACATGTTAAATTAGAGACTGTGATAAAATAATTTAAAAAGTGCGATATCTCTTGTCCAATTTATGACACGGAAGATTATTTATTATGGGACACTGACGACGAAGCTGAAACTGCCTCATCAGATACAGACTGGGACCCATATGATGACTGTTTAAACAGTGGGAGTACGGATGTGCTTGCTGCCGTCTTTGCTTCAGACGATGATAGCGTGAGTAATTTTAAAGCGTGCTAAATATGTTTTGTTTTCAATAAACATTTCAATGAAAATCTGTTGCAGTCCGATTTCTTTTTGGTTTTTCAAGCGTTGACTTATACGCCAAATTGGTTTTTCAAAGGTCGACTTAAATGCTGAATCAGCACGGACTGCATTTTAAGGTGAATTTATGGTCTCAAAAGTGTATCTGACATGCAAGTCGACCCCCATTTTTGAGAGTTTTTTTTGGGTTTCACGACTAGACTTATACGCCAAAATATATGGTATATTCAGTCAGATCTTCATCTTTTTTAGGAATCATTGAAATTGATGCTTCATAAACAGTCACTGGTAAGGTCCCAGAAAAAAAAACAGAATTTTCAAATACTTTACATAGTTGAGGGGCAAATAAATCAGTAAATGATTTTAAAAATTCCACCATAAAACCATTCGGACCTGGCATCTTGCCAGATTGAAGAAAAGTAATAGCTATGGAAACTTTCATTATATTACACTAGTCAAAGGTTAGAAACTGCTGTTGTTTTTTTGTTTGCACTTTATGATCTTGCTAATGTAATTGTAACTTCATTAAGACCTGCTTATTTTTAATTAATCTTACATATTATGTAATCCTATTCCAATGTTTCTGTGATTCCACAGTCAACATATCTTGGTCAAATAATGTTAGTGACTGTTGTTCTTTAATCTCAAAGTGAATGGAGTTCAAAAGGGAAACAATATTGCATGTCATACAGAGCTGGGGTGGGGTGGGGGGGGGGGGGTGGGGGTTACACACCAGATCTGTAGTACACACAGATTTGTGCAGTGCAATGATATTGATCAGTGTGTTGTACCTGGGAGCCTTTGTAGAAAAATAATGCCTTTCTCTATTTACCACAGATAATTCTATATGTCTTTAGATTTTCAGATTTATTGTCAGAGTACATACATGACATCACAACAAGCCTGAGATTCTTTTTCCTGTAGGCGTGGCAGAATTACTACCAATTGGTAGTGCAAAAAAATTGTACACAGCAGAAACATGTAAACAACAAAGAGCTGTAAACAGACAATAAATGTAAACAAACTGACTAAGCAATACAGAGAGAATAAAAATGAAAATCAATAAAGTGCATGGATAAGAGTCCTTAAATGAGTCTTTAATTGAGTTTGCCATTGAGGAGTTTGATGGTGTAGGGTTGCAGCTGTTCCTGAACCTAGTGGTGCGAGTCTTGTGGCACCTGTACCTCTTTCCTGATGGCAGCAGCGAGAGCAGAGCATGTGCTGGGTGGTCTGGGTGTTTGATGATTGCTGCTGCCCACCAGGAGGTTTTGCCTGTGTGTCCACTGCCTTTTGGAGTGCTTTATGCTCAGGAGTATTGGTGTCCCCATACCAGACTGTGATGCAGACGGTCAGCGAACTTTCCACCACACCTCTGTAAAAATTTGCCAGAGATTCTTGTGTAATATCAAACCTCCACAAACTCCTGAGGAAGTAGAGGTACTGTCCTGCTTTCTTCATGATGCCATTGGTGTGTTGCGTCCAGGAAAGATCCTCTGAGATTGTGTCTCCCACTCCCACCTCTGGATCCCCAATGATCATTGGATTGTATACCTCTAGCTTTACTTTCCTGAAATCAACTATCAGCTCCTTAGTTTAGGTGACGTTAAGTGCAAGGTTGTTATGGTTGTCTGTTTCATTAAGAAAACAACAATACATTAAGAGGAAATGAGTATGCTTTAAAACACAACAGCTGCTCTTTTATTTCTTCCTGTCATCGAAGGGTCAAAACATTCCTTCCTGGTGAAGCATCACTTCATTTGGACTTCTTCCAATGTAATATACTGCATTCAGTACTGTTATGTGGTTTCATGCAACGGAGAAACAAAAATACATATTGCTGACTATTTTGCAGGCCACCCCTTTCTGGCATTGTTACCTTTCAGTTTAATTTTGCGGTTTTTACATTGTTCTGAAAAAAAAAGCTCAATAGAGAGCATCTCTTCCCCATCTTAATATGCAGAATTTAACAATGAATTCAGAAATTTCATACACCAACTAGTACTGCTGAAATGTCATCATCCAATAACTTCTCTCCCTTTCCACATGCTCCCTCATATTCTGCTTATTTACAGCATTCTTTTAAATCCATATTCCTAGCAATTGCTATGTTTGTTAGAGTATGACTATCATGGATACATTTTCACAATGTTCCAGTTTTCCCTCTCTCTTATGTCCTCTCATCACTTCCCATTTCTAACAACTCCAGACAGAGCATATGCAATTAATCTCTCTTAGTCCCCATCCATCACAGATGGTCCTTTGTTTTGTCAACAACTCTTCCTTCTCTGCAATGTAAAATATGTTTGATTTTCATCTCTTCCAAGTTCTGATAAAAGATAATCCATCCGCAACTTTAGTTTTTCCCTCTCAACATTAATAGAATGGTATTAAACATGATAGTAATTGTATGTATGCTTGAAGGAAACAAGTCAAGTGGTCTGGGAAGGTACATGAGATAAAGATATTGTGTACCGTGAGAAATAATAAGGTTGTAATGTGCCAACTCATTAAAGAAGTTTGCTTTTCCATACTCTCACATATTCGAGCAGGTGCCCTGAATTTCTTCATGCTTATTTAAGAAAATGTGAGTTCTAAACTATAGCCATATATCAGGAAAATTCAGCCATATGAGACGTGGACTTCCAACATGGATCAATCTTGATCTTTGTTAGCTAAGAAAGAGGTTCTTCTACGCAAAACAAAAGGTATTCAAAAGTCCACTGAAAATCTATCTTGTCCCCACCTTCTGTTATCTCTCCAAAGAAAGGATTGGAAGAGATTACAACATGGCTTCCATCTGTATTGTGATTCTGCGAATCTCTCTAATCCATTATCTCATTTAGAGTATGATTAAATCATGGATTCATTTCATTTCAATGAATTAGAGATCTTTAATGATCAGAACTAATCAGATTATGCACACTTTGATACGTAGAGACATTCTAATAAGATTAGTGGTCAGAATCCAATATTTAAAGCATATAATGGATACAAGATCAATTTTGATCAGAAAAGGAAACAATAAGGATTTTATTTATTTCTCAATATCCTCATTCCCCTTGGTGACTTTGTGATGAAGAATTACTTTTGAAATAGACAGAGGCGAAACTGGGGGTAAGCTTTGGAGAATATGGGGCAATTAGTGTAGGATCCGTGCAAATTGGTGCTTGATGTTCAATGTGATCTAAATGGGTTAAAGGGTGATTTACTGAAACCTACATCACTTATAATAAAAAGAATCATCTCACGTATAATTATGTTACAGGACTAAATAAGTAAGTAGGATTATTGTGGATCGATGTGATGCTGAAAAAGTCTTTTTCTGTGATCTATACCTTTACGATGCCACAACTTTAAATGCTTAGAAATTCAATTTGCAAAAGAATATGAAGTCTTGGAGCAAGTCAAGAGCATATGGGCCTAAATGAATGTTTTAAACACAGTTAACATGATAATGAAATTTTATTTTAATTGTGTCAGAAGTACTTAGCATCAAATATGTAATTTAATGGAATGCTTGGTTAAGCAATACACACATTTCTTCCCACAGAGAAATAACAACATGTGGCTCATCCACACAGCAGGCGAACCTGCTGACGGAGTCACAGGCAAGTTTGCAGCAGATCTAACTGTGAGAGCTCCGGGTGCAGGGCAAGTCCACAGTGGCGGCTGATGTCATGAAGGTCCCAGGAGTCGCAACCATGATCAGGTTCCGAGGGATTTAAACGCGCGCAAGAGTTCTATTAAAGTCTATTGGTTCAACTCACTTTTGACCCGGTGTGGTTCTTTCATTTATTGTGTGCCTTGTGTGACTACAAACTATAGTTATATGTAAAAATAATTCAAATCTGACAAAAGGTTTTGTGCCTGAAACTTTAGCTTTTTTTTCATAGATACAGTCTGGCCTGCTGAGTATTTACAGCATTTCCTATGTTTGTTTATAACAATACTTAAATATTGCAATACAACTTCAGGATTCTCTAAAGGCCTTTAAAGCCAAATGAAGTACTTTTGATTCTGGCTTTTTGTTCAAACCACCAATTTGCTTCATATTTTCTTTAAGTGATATTAGTCGATATTATTTAAGACACCAGACAAAGACATTGCTCAATTAGTAAGAGAATCTGACAGCCCTCCTTAGCATTTGACTACTATCTGCTGACCTTAACAGATATGACCTATGTGTGACTCCAGACCCAACACTTCTTTCTTCTTTGGCTTGGCTTCACGGACGAAGATTTATGGAGGAGTAATGTCCACGTTAGCTACAGGCTTGTTTGTGGCTGACAAGTCCGATGCAGGACAGGCAGACACGGTTGCAGCGGTTGCAAGGGAAAATTGGTTGGTTGGGGTTGGGTGTTGGGTTTTTCCTCCTTTGTCTTTTGTCAGTGAGGTGGGCTCTGCGGTCTTCATCAAAGGAGGTTGCTGGCCGCCGAACTGTGAGGCGCCAAGATGCACGGTTTGAGGTGATATCAGCCCACTGGTGGTGGTCAATGTGGCAGGCACCAAGAGATTTCTTTAGGCAGTCCTTGTACCTCTTCTTTGGTGCACCTCTGTCTCGGTGGCCAGTGGAGAGTTCGCCATATAACACAATCTTCGGAAGGCGATGGTCCTCCATTCTGGAGACGTGACCTACCCAATGCAGTTGGATCTTCAGCAGCGTGGATTCGATGCTGTCAGCCTCTGCCATCTCGAATACTTCGATGTTGGAGATGAAGTCGCTCCAATTAATGTTGAGGATGGAGCGGAGACAACGCTGGTGGAAGCGTTCTAGGAGCCGTAAGTGATGCCGGTAGAGGACCCATGATTCGGAGCCGAACAGGAGTGTGGGTATGACAACGGCTCTGTATATGCTAATCTTTGTGAGGTTTTTCAGTTGGTTGTTTTTCCAGACTCTTTTGTGTAGTCTTCCAAAGGCGCTATTTGCCTTGGCGAGTCTGTTTTCTATCTCGTTGTCGATCCTTGCATCCGATGAAATGGTGCAGCCGAGATAGGTAAACTGGTGGACCGTTTTGAGTTTTGTGTGGCCGATGGAGATGTGGGACGGCTGGTAGTCATAGTGGGGAGCTGGCTGATGGAGGACCTCAGTTTTCTTCAGGCTGACTTCCAGACCAAACATTTTGGCAGTTTCCGCAAAACAGGACGTCAAGCGCTGAAGAGCTGGCTCTGAATGACCCAACACTATGGCCCCTGTAAAGGCATTTCAGGAAACAATTGATCATGCTCAGAAAATGTTGGCCACTCTAACATCGTCCATATCCTGTCTACATTTATAAATGCAGATAAGCAATAAGAAATTCCAGTCAATGGAAAAAAATGAAAATCTAAGCAGCTCTTGAGAATACAGTCTTTGGCTTGGCTTCGCGGACGAAGATTTATGGAGGGGGTAAAATGTCCACGTCAGCTGCAGGCTCGTTTGTGGCTGACAAGTCCGATGCGGGACAGGCAGACACTGTTGCAGCGGTTGCAGGGGAAAATTGGTTGGTTGGGGTTGGGTGTTGGGTTTTTCCTCCTTTGTCTTTTGTCAGTGAGGTGGGCTCTGCGGTCTTCTTCAAAGGAGGTTGCTGCCCGCCAAACTGTGAGGCGCCAAGATGCACGGTTTGAGGCGAGATCAGCCCACTGACCGTGGTCAATGTGGCAGGCACCAAGAGATTTCTTTAGGCAGTCCTTGTACCTCTTCTTTGGTGCACCTCTGTCACGGTGGCCAGTAGAGAGCTCGCCATATAACACGATCTTGGGAAGGCGATGGTCCTCCATTCTGGAGACGTGACCCACCCAGCGCAGCTGGATCTTCAGCAGCGTGGACTCGATGGTGTAGAAGCTAAATAACTACGACTAATCCAGATCAAAGTTTGCAGTGTATTGTTCAATCTACGCATCTTTATCAACTAATGAACAATTAACCCGAGAACCATGTTCTGTTTCTGCAACTGCAATAAGAATTCAAAAGGCAACATTGTACTGACAATAACCACACCAGCAGTGCGAGTATAAGACAGCTTTAATGAACTAATATGTACACTAAGAGGTCTTGTCTCTCTGCATGACAAACCTGATAGGCTAGACTGTAGCTCTGGGCTGCTTTAGATACAAGGTCACCGGGATGACCCCTGGTGACCTAGCGATGTAATTACATCTCACCACAAATATGCCTCAACATTTAATCAACTTCCAAAATTAAAGTCCATCCTTAACCAGAAAATATTGCTGCACAAAGGCATAGTGATCCCTCTTTTGCCTTTTATCTCCAACCATTCTGTCGTCATCTTTATTGTTGGTCATCCTTCTTTTGTTGCTTTTAACGGTGATATTCTCAGCACATTATTTATCCTCTCTTTGCCACTACTGTTTTGATAAATATAAATAGAATGTGATGACATCCTATGATAATAAATTATTCTATCCCCATGATGAATTATTAATTAGATATTTTAATTGCTGACCAGAAGACACATTTTTTACAAGGGTCCTTGCTACTTCAGCATTTCTACAGAAGGCTTGGTGGGAGATTGCCATAGGATTTCCAACTCCGTAAGAATAGTCTTTATGGTGTTTATGACACAGTATTGATGCAAAAACACCAGTTAAGATTAATTATGCCAAAGAAACATCCCTTGACATAGCCAAGCTGTCCCCCTCTCTGTCCATAGTTGTCTATTTCATGGCTTAGTCGGGTGCATATGATGAGATTAGGATGGACACTACAGTAAATGAAAATCTTTAGGCATGAATAATATCTGAACAACTGAGCACTTCTTCTCGCTTCAAAGTATGACACCAGTAAAACATCAGCCAGCAGAGAAGGTTTGAATCTGATTTGAAGGAAATGAAGAATAAATACTTTGATGTGGAAAGCGTCTGAAGGTAAATATAATAATAATAAATCCAAACAACACAAAGATGTTCTTAAAGTACCTGGAGACCATTCAAATTTTTTCTGAAGTCAATGCAATTTCCATCATGGATATGAAGATCAGTTGACTTAACAACACTCAATAGACCAGAATCAACCCAATGTGACCTCCTTTAACTTCCCAAGGAACCCATTAAAAATTACCTCAACTGCCCTTCGGAAATTTGAATAGTCAAAACTTATGAACCCTGTGAAGGCATCCAGCAAGAATGGAATCCCAAGATAAATGTACCAAGTCAAAAAGCTATTAAGGTGCTCATGTCCTCTCAAACAGTGTTTTGATTGAAGAACTGTCCCACTATCAAATAATAACTACAAATCAACAATAAAGGAAATAGCGCTGTTTATGAAACATCTTCCTCTGTTTAATAGTAAAAATCTTAACTTGTTTTTTATTCAACAGCCTCTCTATAAACATAGCAGAATCTACCAAAAATGTAGTTCTCTTTAACTGGTCAAGCAACCATGTACGATTGTTGTCAGAAGACAGACCAGGTGATATGGTTAAAACAGAATAAGCCCTTGAAACAATCTCTGAGTAATTGCAAAATTTATGAAATGAGTTGATAAAAGGACCCCATAAAATATGAAAAGATTCAAACCTGTTACATTGGTAATGAATTATATGAAACTACTAACAACTTCGGAAGGGAAGGGGATAGATTTTGTAGAACAGTAATATTTTAGCGGCCCATGCATGGTGACACGGACCGGCCAACCACGCAGACCTGGGGGTGACACTGGTTATCATCCCAGGTGACCTCCGGATGGCGGGAAGATGGGGAGCTCTGACAGGAACGGCGGCTAATCACACGCCAGCACTCCGATGACACAGGGCACTGACGTCAGTGCCTGGGGGTCATTTAGGCACAACGGCCAGAGTAATAAACCAGTCTCATTTTCTAAGGCTTTGGTGTGCGTGTGTGTTCTTCTCCATGCTCATGTAGCATGAACACTACATTGGTGACCCAACAGGTCCAACCAGCAGTTGGACCCAAAGATGATGGATCAAGCGAAGCTAGCGACCATCCACACGGTCTCACTCAGGCTCCCAATGTTTTGGGTGTCACAGCCACACGTGTGGTTCGAGCAGGCCGAGGCTCAGTTCCAGCTTCGACACATTGCTTCCGTCAACACCCACTATTTCTACGTTGTGAGCGCCATCGATCGGGACACAGAGGCAAAGGTTGTAAATTTCCTATGACAGCCTCTGGAGCAAGGCAAATATGCGGGGCTCAAAGACCTGTTAACCCGCACTTTTTGGCTCTCCCGACATAAGCGCGCCACCCGATTACTGCATATGAATGAGTTGGGTGACAGGGCCCATCTGGCCTAATGAGCAAGATGCTCACTCTAACCGAGGGCCACAAGCCTTGCCTGCTCTTTGAGCAGATCTTTCTGGAGCAGCTGCCTGAGGATATATGGCTCTTGTTCACTGATGAGGTCTTCAGCAACCCTCGGAGGGTCACAGCCTGGGTGGAGAGCAAAGAAGGACACCAACGTCATCGTAGACCACATCAGCGAGCCCCACGAACAGCCGTCTGTGACCTCAAGAACAGGAGAGAGGCAAGTTAATATCCCAAGACAGCTATGTTACTATCATCAGCGATGGGGTGTGGATGCCTGTTGATGCCACCCAACCTGCGGGTTTCCAGGAAATGCCCTGGCTAACTGTCATTGATGGCTGCAGTGGTTGGCACACGTGATAGCCTCCTCTACATTTGGGATTCCTTGCCAGGCAGGCATTTCCTGGTTGACAGTGGTGCCGAGATAAACATCCTACCCCCCCACTCCCGCAGGCCTCAACACCCGCAATGGCAAGCAGGGCCCAGCACTGAGGGCAGCCAACAGCTCCTCCATTCAGATTTTTGGGACCCACACTCTGCCCCTTTGTTTTGGCAACAGCTGCTTTACATGGACCTTCACCCTCGCTGCAAAGGCGTAACCACTCCGGGGGGCTGGCTTCTCCTGGGCCCACTACTTCTTGTCGACCTCAAGCGATGGTGCTTGGAGCATGCTATAACCTTCCAGACTCTGCCTCTTGCTACCAGCATCCTGGTGGAGTTCCCCTCAATAGTGACACTACAGTTCTCCATGACCGAGCCAAAGCACAGGGTAAAGCGCCACACTTTGACCAAGGGCCCCCCGCTCAACACCATGGCATGCCGACTCCCTCCCAAAAATCTCAGCCTAGCGAAGGAGGAGTTTAAGAAAATTGAGGAGCTGGGGATTATACGGCTCTCTGACCGTCACTGGGCCTCCCCCCTCCACATGGTGCCCAAATCATTCGGGGGGATTAGAGACCATACAGCGACTACCGCCGCCTCAACGAGGCCATCATGCCCGACAGATATTCCACATCCAAGATTTTGCTGCCAACCTGCACAGGGCTCATAGGTGGACCTCATCCGGGGATTCCACCAAATTCCATTCCATCCCCAGGAATTCCCAAAGACTGAAATTATATCCTTTTTGGCTTATTTTAATTTCTCTACATGCCCTTTGGTTTAAAGATCATGGCACAAACTTTCCAGTGACTGATGGACACAGTAGGCCGAGATCTCCCATTTGCGTTCATCTACTTGGACAATAACCTCATCAGCAGCAGTAGCTGCAAGGACCACGCTGCCCACCTGAGACAACCGTGCACCTCATTGGGTGAGTTAGGACTGATGATCAACCCCGTGAAGAGCCAATTTGACATGTACACTATTGACTTCCTGGGGCACAGGATTAACAGACATGGGGCTAACCCCCTCCCTGAAAAAATCGAGGTGGTCTGGCACGGTAAAAGGGGCACAGGAATTTGCCGGTATGATAAACTTTTACCACAGGTTCATACCAGCAGCGACATGCATCATGCACCCCCTCTTTAGGCTCATGACAGGCAAGTCAAAAGGCACTACCTGGGAAAATGAGTCTTCGAGGGCATTCTTGAATGTCAAAGATGCGCTGGCCAACACCACCCTCCTGGTCCATCCCAGACCAGAGGCCTCCAGCACAGCAGTAGGGGCCGTGCTGGAACAGGTCATTAAAGGCCATTGGCATCCCCTGGCCTTTTTCAGCAGGCACCTCCACCACCCCCCTCCCAAGCTCAAATACAGCGCTTTCAACTGAGAGCTATTGGCACTGTACCTGGCAGTAAGACATTTCCGTTACTTTTTGGAAGGCCTGCTATTCAAGGTCTTCACCGATCACAAGTTGCTCACCTTCACCTTCCATAAGTTATTTGTGGTGAATATCTGCCAAGCTGCCTGTCTCCACTCTGGTGAGCCTTGCTGTACTTACATTGGCTGTGCATTATCTCTACTGTTAAGGACTCTTCCCTTGGATATAACTGTATATGCACCTATTGTCTTTCATTATTGTACCATGAGTTTCTGCTAATAAAAGCCATGATTAGTGTTTGACCACATTGTCTTTGTCTACTTCATCAACTGGCACTTCAATTTTATTAGCAGAAATGGATGCAGCACTCAAGCCAGAGTGGCTTATAATCGACCAGTCTGCCCCAAGAACCAGAGAAATTTTCAACCACTGGATTGCTTGCTTCAATTACTACATGGCTCGAAACAACATGGTCGATGAGGCGATACAGTGGGGCCACTGAACTCTCTGCTGGGTGACGTCCCTTTCGCCGTAACGCAAGGAGCTCCCACTCTGGCTATAGCCCGGGAACGTCCGTCTGCTTACTATGCAGTGCCACGGAATGTGGTGCTTGCTCAACCCCAGTTGCAGACTAGTCACCAGAAACCCGGGGAGAGTGATGCTGCCTATGCACTGGCCCTCGACTCACTGGCAAATGAATGTGATGTCAGGGCAGTCAATGTGCAACAATGCCACAATGCCTTGAAGTTGGATGCTTCTGACAACGGGATTGACTCCAATTACATCTGACAGAGGCTACTGGAGACAGAGCCCTTAACCTATGACCAGGCAGCCACTCTAGCCAAAACACTGAGAAGTGCCATGCGGTCCAGTGAAATGCTAGAAACTGAAAAGGAAACATCCAGGAGTGCTGGAACCCCGAAGGAAAGAAAATGGTGAACTCCTGAAAAATGCTACTTCTGTGATAAGAGCTGGCACCCCAGACAGAAGTACCTGGCTTGATTTGCTACCTGCAGCTATTGTGGGAAACTCGGCCACTTCGCTAAAGTGTGTAAGGCGAAAAGTACTCCCACTGGTAAGAAGAGAATGTGATAGTACAGACCTATCACCAATGTATATAGTTACAGTATCTAGAGTATGTAATGACTGTGCTTACAGCGATTGGCTGAGTGCTTAGCCACGCCTATTGTCTGGGCCTTAAAGGGTTGAGTCCTTAGCCAGGTCGGATCATTCCGGACTGGTAGGCCACCTGTGAAAAGCTCCTGTCTTTTGCTAATAAAAGCCTTGGTTTGGATCAACAAGACTTTGGTTCTTTCGATGAGCTCTACAGAGAAGCACCAAGAAAATGCGTCCTGGAGCTGTAGGAATGGAAGACAACTGTAAAAAGGGGGAATCTTCAGATGAGCAGGCTGAATCGACTTCAAGTGACGGTGAGGTGAGATCCCCGTGATAGCTCAATTGACTGTAAAGCTTGAGGGATGTTACGGACTGGAATAGTCAACTATGAAGGGGGAGGTAGACTCTTGATTGTCTAATAGACTCGGGGAGTACTGACAGCTACATCCATGAGAGATTTGCCAGAGCCTTAAATTTGTGGAGATATCCAGCTTGATGGCTTGTAGTGAACTTACAAAATCTGTATGGGACAAGTGTAAATTTACTTTAAATTTGCAGGGACATTGTCTGGCTGATGTGTGGCTCTTTATTATGCCGGAGCTCTGCGCCCCTGTGTTACTGGGGTTAGATATTCAATCTCAGATGAACAGTGTAGTGTTAAATTTAGGTGTCCCACTACCCACACTTACCATCCCCTGCACTAGTTACTGCGGTCTGTCTGCATTAAAGATCAAAGCTCCTTCCCTTTTCAGTGATTTATCCCCCGAGTGTCAGCCAATTGCCACTAAGACCCATTCTTACAGCAAAGAGGATCGTGAGTTTATCAAAGTGGAGACCCAGAGACTGCTTAAAGAGGGAGTAATTGAACCTAGTAAGAGTCCGTGGTGGGCCCAAGTGGTAGTCGTGAAAAATCACACTAAGAGATGACTGGCTATTGACTACAGCCAGACAATCAATTGTTACATGAACCTGGATGCCTACCTCCTGCCACGCATCAATGAAATTATTAATCAGATAGCGCAATAAAAAGTGTACTCCACTATCGACCTCAAAGCAGCTTATCACCAAATCCCCATTAAGAAAAGTGAACGGCCCTGTACAGGTTTTGAGGCTGATGGGGGGTTATACCATTTAAAAGGGTACCTTTTGGGGTCACTAATGGTGTGTCTGTGTTTCAGAGGGAAACGGATAAGATTGTTAGGACGTATGAGTTACAGGATACGTTTCCCTATCTGGATAATGTCACTATCTGTGGGAAAACACAGGCTGAGCATGACAACAACTGAAAGAAATTTTTAGCAACAGCTAAAGAACTCAACCTTACATTTAATGAGGGCAAATATGTGTTCAACACGACAGAGCTACCCATTCTGGGCTACATTGTGCCATTCACCACAGTCTCCCCCCACCCCCACCCCCCCACCCCTGGCAGAAGAAGGGTTAAAATCAAAATTACAGCTCCTAGGAAAGACTGAAGCAAGCGATACATGGATACTATGTTTGGCATTGAGAATACTCTAACAGCCAATATACACCAGTATCTAGCAAGCAATCGAAATATAATGAGATGTTTTATGAATATGTCAGTCTATCAGTTGTTTACAAATTCTGGTGCTTCTTCTCAAAACAGATGGCTCCTTTGCAACCTTGGGAACTGGTACAGTTCCTGGGTCTGTAGTGTGGGAAGGACTGACTTCTGGACCCGCTCCAGAATCACCAGCGTGAGGCAGTGGAGCCTCAGCACAGCCATCTGAAAGCTTACCAGGGGTCACAGGCTGGGCCAATCTCTCAGGCTCACTCTGAGTAGGGGTGTGAGGAAGGGTCGAACCAGGGGAGGCCAGAGCTCTTAGGGGTACAGTGTCAGTACTCCCGTCTGGGAATTTAACATGAGCGCAGTTGGGGTTGGTATGCAGTAGCTGAATTGGTTGGACTAGGGGGTCTGTTTTATGCGCCTGAGCTCTTCAGCAGCATGGTTCCAGGCTCGGATAAACAGGCTAGCCAGTCCATTGGACAAGGAACTTACCTCCAGAATAAGCAAAGCCAGGTTCCCAGCTGACTTGTAAACATAAAGCCTTGTCCAATGCCTCCATTAAAATAAAGATATCCCAATGCTATGGTCCTTTCACTTTTGTGGTTCTGAAACATGGAGCCTCGACATGGCAAATGGGTCAAGTAGTCTTGCTACCTTCTCTCTTCTCCATGTTGAATATTTCCCAGCAAGGCAGAATGACTTGTATTGAAGTTTTTGAATTTATGACTACAATCAGCTTCAAAGAAGTTGAACCAGACGTTTCATCAGATTGCTATTGTAACCAAATCAGATTTCAAGTTACTTCAGTTTTTGACATTCACTTTTTGTTGAGCGTCCCTCGTGAAAACTCACAATAGTGACAACACTTGATAGAAAGAAACTGCCCCTGATGTTCCCCCTTTTGGTTATTTACAAGGTCTGGAAGATTTTCTGGGAATGGGCCTGAACTACCAGATTGAATGATCTACATCAAAGTGAAGGAAGGTAAGATCTTTGTTGCCCTGCAAGAAGCTTATCTCCAGCATTAGCTAACATCAAGCTCCTTGCTGGTGAAAAATCCTCAAGCCAAACTAAATGGAAATACAGGGAGAGGATTGCCTACTGTGAGGGTTAAAATGCAGATTTTGCAAGAAGACTGAAGACATTGTTGACATTCTTGGAGTGTCTCCATAGAAGTATATTCTTAGCCATGGTCTCACTCTCCCTCTCTCTGTATGTTTAAGATAAAGCAGTTCCGTTTTGATTTTCCTTTTTTCTACAAAAATGAAGAGACATAAAAAAGACCAAAATTTTTATTGACTTTTAAAAATATCATTTAATTGTATAATAAAGCTGTAATAATGCAGAAATCTATATAAGGTTTAATAAACCTTGGTCAACTTAATTCAACTTTGGTACAGATCTTTTTTGAATGTGTCATAAATAACCACAATATTCTAGTCTCTTCAGGTGATTATAGAGGAAGATAATTGTGACATTTAGCCAATAAAAGAGGTACCCTTGTCTCATTACTCAATAAAATACAGAATTTAAGTCAATAGAAAGTTGGAAATTGGCTTTGGATTTCGGACTGGATTGATTGGACTATGAGCATTTCAAACAGAGGCACGATCATCACCAGCATTAACAAGGCCATTGATAGAGCCTTACTAAAGGATTCCTTCTGTGTCTTTATCGCAAGTTAGAACACAGTTTGGAGAAACTGTTTTGGTCTGTTTTGGTTTTAGAGTTATTGTTGTGCATGTTTGATGTCTGAGGGCGATGGTTGGCTGAATGAATAAGGATATGGCAGCCGCCGCATCTAAGGAGCTATGTGTTGAGAAGATAAAGAAAATGGAACTTAAAGGAGAATTGCAAAGGCAGCAATTAGATACAAGTGGAAACAAAGCGACTCTTCAAGCAAGACTGAATGAGGAAATAGAAAAGCAGAAGGTTTCAACTGCTGGAGATACAGATCCCACAGAATTACTGCAAAAGAAATTAATAGAAACTAAGATCAGCCACAAGGAAATAGCTGAAACTGTGCCACAAGATGGTGGTGAGGAGGATGGGCAATCCAAAATGGAGACAGGGTTAGAGATGAAGGCAACATCTGATATAGAGGATGAAATAGGATCTAAAGATTGTGTGTCAAATACAGGAAGCAGGAGAAGCAAAGGGAGTTCTAAAGCAGGCTCCAGAGCTTCAAGTACTGAATCTACACATCTAAAGATTCAGGCAGACACAGCGGTCTTGAAGTGAAAAATAAACAATGCTTCAAGTTAAATTGGACTTAGAAGAGCGAGAGCAGCAGATAAAAGTAACTCAGGTGCAGCTATGAAGAGAAGAGGACCAGAAACAGGAGCAGCTTCGGAGAGAAGGGGAGCAGAAACAGGAGCAACTACGAAGAGAAGGGGAGCAGAAAAGGGCGCAACGCTGAAGAGAAGGGGGGCAGAAACAAAAGCAACTACGAAGGGAAGAGGAGCAGAAACAAGAGCAGCTATGAATGGAAGGGGAGCAGAAACTGGTGCAGCTATGAAGAGAAGAGGAGCAGAACCAGGCGCAGCTACGAAGGGAAGAGGAGCAGAAACAAGAACAGAGATGGAAAGAAAGGGAGCCGAAACAGGAGCTGGTCTGGAGAGAAGGGGAGCAGAAACAGGAGCAGCTACAAAGGAAACAGGAGCAAAAACGACACCAGTTGCGGATGGAAAAGGAGCTGCAGGAGGAGCAGCTAAGAAGGGAGGACATGCGGTTAAAAAGGCAAATGGAGCTACTGGAACTGGACAAAAGAATTGTTAATCAGATCAGGACGAAGGCACTAGAAGGTTCAGTGGTATCTGGTGCTCAAAACAAATTATCTAAAGCAACACATTTTGAGGAAGAACAACAGAAAAAAGAAAACATTTAATACTAAGGCTGAACCAGTGCTGTAGTAACAAAATGTGTTTAGTCATGAACTAGGCAGGCTAAGGCAAGGTGGTGCCAGATCTCAAACCTCAATGGTGACCCCATTGGACAGATATGAGCCTAATGACATCTTGCAAAACTGAATACCACCTGTTCCTGGCAGGTAATAGAAATCCAGGTGAACAAAGTAACGTATGCCCAGGTATGCCAAGACAAGATGAAATGGCTGCATCGTTAATTCAGTTACAGATTCTCTCTTCTCTGCCCAAGAGAAAGATTGCAGTTTTTGATGGCGACCCACTTCAATTCTGAGCATTTATGAAAAACTTTGAACTTAGTTCGATATAATAATCTGCATTAATTATATTTAACACTGCAAAAATTGAATTAAATTAAATCATATTTATCAGATACTTGGTCATTGAAGGACAAGTGGATATTGTCACAAATCCAGTGCATGCAATTATCAAAGGTACTCAAACAGTAAGTAAAGAAGCTGAGAGGTCCAAATTGTATCCTCAACGTGAAAAAATAAATTAATGAAAATGAAAGTCTACCTGTTGTGAAGAAAAGTTTGTTCTGTAATGATCAGTATGATTTGGGAAAAGTGTGCACAATTGGAAAATAAGATGCATAGCGAGAAAATTGCATTTTTAAAGGAAAATGGAGTACGTTTTGGCTGTCTGCGTAAAGGACACATCAGCAAAAACTGCAAAAAGCAATGTATGTACGTATGTAGTCAAAGGCATCCCAAAATGATACATATCTTCCAGGAAAAGAAGAATACAGATAAGGAACAAGCAACAAGAAAGAAGCAGATGAAAACAGTGCTGAAGCCTCATTATTGACAAATGGTCTTACTGGGGCCGGAGAGAACAACTGCAAACTTTTAATAGTACCTGTGCAAGTCAAGGCCAAGAAAGGAAGTGCAATAGTGCATACTTATACATTTCTTGACCCAGGAAGCACTGTGTCATTTTGCACTATGGGGCTAATGAATAAGCTTAATCTTCAAGGATGAAGGTCAAAAATTCTTTTGAGAACCATAGGTCGAGTTAAACACATTGAAACCAACATTGTATTGGGCCTAGAGATTGCTGGACTGGATAGAAATTATTTTTGTGGACTCCCAGCCATATACACTATGCCTGTACATAAAGGAAATATTTACATCAAAATGATATTGAACTGTGGATATATTTGAAAAATGTTCATTTTATGTCAAATCAACTCTGAGCTTGAGCTGCTTGGTTCAGATGTACCAAAGGCTCTGGAACCTCTAAATATGATAAAGAGTGTGGGAGATGGACCTTACACGGACAAAACTAAGATTTGGTTGGATGATTAATGGACCATTAGGAGGAAGAAAGGAAGTTCAAAATCAGTTGGCTACAAGCATCAACAGATATCGATTGTTAAGCTGATAAGCTGTGGGAGCAGTAGTTCAAGAATGACTTTCCTGAGTGTATCAGGGTCGACCAAGAACCTTCAAGGAAAGATCAGCAGTTCTTGGAATCAGTGTCAAAATCTGCCAAGATGGTTAATGATCATTATTGCATTGGATTATCTTTAAAGGAAAGGGAAATATGCATGCCTGATAATAGAATTGATCAATGTACACTGAATTTAAAGAGAAGATTGAAGAAAGATTCTTCCTTTCTTTCAAACTGCACCAAATGTGTGTTTTACATCTATAGAAGAAAAAACTATGTGATGTTTGATTATGAAGCAGCCTTTTGGGGCGGGGTGGGGGGGGGGTTTACTAAATTCTCAACTCTTACAGGGTCCCGATTTGACCACTACATTGATAGGAGTCTCAACAAGATTCCGTAAAGAACCTGTTGTCATCACTGCAGACATTGAAGGAATGTTCCATCAGGTGAAAGTACAGAACAATGACCAAACTTGTTACAATTCCTTTGGTGGCCTGATGGAGACTACAGTCAGAACAGAATGGCAATGCATCACCAAGTTGTGCAAATTTTGCCCTTAGGAATTGTGCTGAGGACAATATGGAGCAATTTAACATATAACAATATATAACATATAACAATTACAGCACAGAAACAGGCCATTAGGCCCTTCTAGTCCACACCAAACCAAACACACCTTTCTAGTCCCACCTCCCTGCACAATGCCCATAACCCTCCATCTTCTTCTCATCCATATACCTGTCCAACCTTTTCTTAAATAATACAATTGACTCCGCCGCCACTATTTCTCTCGGAAGATCATTCCACACGGCTACCACTCTCTGAGTAAAGAAGTTCCCCCTCATGTTACCTCTAAACCTCTGCCCCTTAATTCTTAACTCATGTCCTCTTGTTTTAATCTTTCCTCCTCTTAACGGAAATAGACTATCCACATCCATTCTGTCTATCCCTTTCATAATCTTAAATACTTCTATCAAATCCCCTCTCAACCTTCTACGCTCCAAAGAATAAAGACCCAATCTGTCCAATCTCTCCCCATACTCCAGATGCTTAAACCCAGGCAACATTCTGGTAAACCTTCTCTGCACTCTCTCCACTCTGTTTATATCCTTCCTATAATTAGGCGACCAGAACTGCACACAGAACTCCAAATTAGGCCGCACCAACGTCTTATGCAATCTCAACATTACCTCCCAACTCCTATATTCCATTCAATGATTGATAAAGGCTAGCATACTAAAAGCCTTCTTCACCACCCTATTCACGTGAGTTTCTACCTTCAGGGAACGATGTACCGTTACTCCTAAATCTTTCTGCTCAAGCTATAAGCACCATCAGGAATAACTTCTATGTGGATGACTTTCTCACTTCTGCAGCTACAGTTAAAGAAGCAATAGTTCTTTATCATGAGTTAATGGTGATCTGTAACAAATGAGGTTTTTTACTTGCAAATGGACAAGTAATCGTTGCCACGTATTCGCTGCCATGCCTGAAGGAGAGAGGGCAAAAGAAATAAAGAATTGGACTTAGACCATGACAACCTTCCTG
Organism: Narcine bancroftii; assembly: GCF_036971445.1. NCBI lineage: Eukaryota > Metazoa > Chordata > Chondrichthyes > Torpediniformes > Narcinidae > Narcine > Narcine bancroftii. The sequence continues at coordinate 142,927,076 of NC_091471.1, read as the reverse complement.
TTGAGGGTGTTAGGTGTACAATGGTGTGTTCAGAGTGATGTTTTTAAGTTCAAAATCAATTTGAAGAACTGACTCTCACAAGAAGGGAGATTCAATTAACAGTCATTTAAGATCCTCTAGGAATATTAGCACCAGTTATCCTTACTGCCAGGAAGATCCTGCAAAATTTGTGTAGGAAGTAGATTGGTTGGGATGTTGTGATACCAAAATCCATAGTACAAAAATTGAAGTATTGGCTCCATTGAAATCGGCCACTATCTCACCAATGGAGTCGACAGCAGCTACCATGGCGAGCAGAATGGACACAATGTTGAAAAGAGTTGCAGATGAAACTAACAGACTCCATATTTTGGACTGATAGCACCTCTGTGCTCAAATACTTCAAGAATAAAACCACAAGGTTTCAAACTTTCGTGGCTAACAGAATCACTGAAATTGATAAGGTCTCACATCCAATACAGTGGAGATATGTTAACGCAGTTAGCAATCCTGCTGATCTGGCCTCTTGAGGTTTGAAAGTCGTCTTTGCTGAAGAATAAAATGTGGGTGTCAGGGCCTCGATTTCTTCTACAGTCTCAAAAGAATTAGCCTCAAAATCTTAATAAATTAAGATAAATTTTACCAGAAGAGCCTGAAATCAAAAGTAAGACTGCAAATGCTGTTCAGATAAAATCTTAACAAATGGATTCAGTTACCCATTTAATTCATTATTTCTCATTCTGGAATAGTTTGAAAAGGGCAACAGCATGGATGCTCAGATTTAAAAGAAGGTTTCTGAATCATAGCAGGCAAACAGGTAAACTTGAGTGTCAAAAAAAAGGATAACTCACAGTTAAAGAATTGATTAATGCTGAGATGGAGATGATCTGCTTTTGCCAGAGGAAGAAATTTGCAGATGAAATTTCAAGTTTTAAAAAAGGAATGACTATCAAGAGGACAAGCCACATTTGCAAACTCAACCCTATTCTTGAGAATGGTGTTTTAAGAGTTGGTGGGCGCCTTATGGCAGCAATGCCATAATAAATTAAACATAATAAATTAAACATTCATTTTTACATTTAAAATCTAATTCTTCAACATATTCACAAAAAGATAGGCCATTGTGGTTGTAATCATATGTTATCCAGACTAGATTAAGCAGAGAAATTTTAACAAAATGTGTGGTTTGTCGGTAAATAAGATGGTCCTATTGGACAACAGCTGATGGCAGATTTGCCCCTGGACAAAGTCTCTCCAGATGAACCTCCATTATTATTATTGATTATTTTAGACCCTTTTGAAGTGAAGTGTGCAAGAAGTATTGTGAAGCGCTATGGTGTTATTTTCACATTTTGCCATAATTTTGTGGGAACTCAGCTTGAGTTAGAAGAAGCAATCGTAAATGATTCAGATTTGAATTCATAATGAACTAGATCAGAAAGAAATTAATTGGATCTTCAATCCTCCTGGCTCACACCATGGAGGTGTATGGGAAAGATTGATTAGATCAGTGTAAAAAGTTCTTAATTCAATCCGATATGGACAAAATCTTAATGAGGAGGGTCTTCAGACAGTTCTATATAAAGTGGAAGCTATCTTCAATTGTCATTCAGTCACTAAAACTTCAAAAGATCCAAATGATCTTGAAGCACTTACCTCAAACCATCTTTTGCTTCTCATTGCCACCAGGACAGTTTCAGAAGGAAGACATATTTGTGTTTGGATTTGTTCTGGAAAAGATGTGTGAAGGAATATTTTCTGCTGTTGCAGGAGCAACAGAAATGGTCTAAGGTCAGACACAATTTCATTACCAGGGATGTCGTGATCATCATAGACCATTCAGCACCTCAAAATTCTTGGCTGGTGGGGAAGATTGTTGATACCATCTAGGACAAAAAAGGACTAGTACGTCAAGTTTGGATTAAGACTAAAACTGGCTTTCTGACAGACCAATTACTAAAATCCGTCTTTTGCAAGAATCAGAAATAGTTGACTTTCACTTTCTTTTGAATATTTAACCGTTATATACTATTATGTTTGACTTTTTTCTTTGTAATGGTAAATTATTATTTTTTTTAGATATAATAATTAGGGACTGGTATTGTAAGGGTTAAAATGCAGATTCTGCAAGAGGTCTTTGAAGACATTGATGAGATTCTATGAGTGTCTCCATAGAAATGTATTCTTAGCCAAAGTTTTCTCTATCTTTCTGTATGTTTAAGAAAAGCAATTTAGCTTGATTTTCCTTTGTTCTGTGAAGATGGAAAGACATGGAATAGACTATATACTTTTATTGACCCTGTTAAGTATAATTTTAAGCATCATTTAATCATAAAACAAAGTTATAATGATCTAGTAATATAATGTGGTAATATTTTGGAAAACTCAATTCAACATTGTTACAGATCTTTTTTGAATGAGACATAAACAACCATAATATTCAAGACTCTCCTGGTGATTTTAAAGAAAGTTGGTCACGACACCTACTGATTGGCTTATTGTTTTATTTGGTGATACTTGATAATTAGATCTTTTTATATGATAAACAAAAAAATCATAAATGGGACAACATGAAGAGCAATGATATTATTTAGTAACTTTTAAAAGTCAAATATTATTTAAGGGCCTTGTGATTGCTTTTCTTTTCGTGGCTTCACAATACTTCAGTTCCATTCTGGAAGTGCTCTCAGGTCAAGCTGGATATGGATTGTCTCTCTTCTATTTCATACTCCTCAGGAATTGATTTATGCTGTGATGAAATACAAACAGAGTAGATGCAATTTGACCATGCGCTTTCTTTCTACAGGATGAGGCTCCGACTGTGGCATTCATTTATAATATTTCAGCTGTAGATGTTCATTATATATTTCTTACTCAATTATTTTTAAAATTTTGTGGAAGAAAATTCAAAAGCAATATCATACTGAATTGCTTACATTATACTATTTCTATTTCATTCCATTTAATAGTAGTTTGAAATGAGACAAGGCAAACATTTATGCGTCAGCTTTCATGCTCTGAGTACAGTAAACTTTGAACCTATGATGGTTGAATATAGTTGATCTGAAGAGATGACTGCAAGGAAATCCAAAAGTGAAGTTCCTGGGCTGGAATAATCGAGCACAATAATTTTCTGTTGTGCTGAGCATAACTCCAATAATTGAAGAATCTTGTTATCATTCCCATCTACTTCAATGTTATTAGCTTTCATAGTGGACATTTGGTCAAATATGGCTTTGATGTTAAGAGGAATTACTTAAATAAATGGGACCCAACAGTATCAGATAGATGTTTTCACTGTAAGAAGGAAACGGGAACCACAGTACATGTAATTTGGGCATGTGAGAAAGTGGAAAAGTTTTGGGAAGATCTAAATCAGGTATTAAATAAAATCACAAAAAGCAACATACCAAAAAATCCAGAGATCTTTCTTCTAAGTAATATAAGAAGTAAAGAACTTGGACTCAATTTGGATGGAGCACAAAAAAGATTTATTACGATAGCCTTAGCTGTAGCAAAAAAATGTATTATGTCAACCTGGAAATTAGAAGACAACTTGAGAATACAACAATGGTACATAGAAATAAATAAATGTATTCCATTATAAAAAAATAACATATAATTTAAGAAATAACATCACAATATTCGAACAAATATGGGAACCATACATGAAACACAATAGAGAAATCCTACCATGGACTTCCATCACCTAAAATGACAGAAGGAGAAGACAACAAAATGAACTGACTCAGTATATAAATGTAAAAGATAAAAATTTCTTGTTTATTTTTATTAAGTGATAACATTGTTTAACGGGTTTAATGTATCTTATAGATTGAACTTTGAATAAATGGGAGGGGGGGTGAGGGAAGGAGGGAAGGGGGGAAAAAGGGGAGAAAATGACACTGTATATATTCAAGAGAAAAATGTCTGTATGTATTTTGGTCAGTATGGTTTATAGTGTGAAAAATTTTAAAAATTTAAAAAAAGAGGAATTACTCTATCATCACTCCTGAAATTGAGTCTATTTACTTATGTTTAATCCAAGACTTATCTTTCTTATTGGGAACTGTGGGAATGGGATTTAGAATGAGAAGAGGAGCATTTCAAAAGCACCAGGAAAAGCAGGTGCTTGTTTCAATTTCTCCAATGCCTAATTAGCTATAACCAATAAAGGGAAGGGAAGCTCAAGTGGAGCAGCCACTGTGCGAGTGGCCCAGTGTAGGACTGGGGAGTTGAGGTTTTGGCTTAAGAGTCTTCAGTGAGAAGATGCTGAGGCTAAAAGTTTCTTATTTCCTTGAAATGCATGAATTAGATTAATAAATTTACGGACATTATCTGCTGTTCGTCTTTTCTTAATAAATCCAATTTGATCTTGTTTTACAATTTTTGGTACACAGTCGGCCAATCTGTTTGCTAATAATTTTGCTATTATCTTATAATCTGAATTAAGTTGAGATATTGGTCTATATGATGCTGGTGTTAGTGGATCCTTCCCCATCTTTGGTATTATTGTAATTATTGCTGTCTTACATGAATCTAGCAAGTTTTGTGTTTCTTCTATCTGGTTCATTACTTCCAGGAGAGGAGGAATTAATAACTCTTTAAATGTTTTATAGAATTCTTTTGGGAATCCATCCCCTCCTGGTGTTTTATTGTTTGGCAGCATTTTTAATATATCCTGTACTTCCTCTATTTCAAATGGTTTTATCAGTTTGTTTTGTACCTCTTCTTGCAATTTCGACAGTTCAATTTTAGTTAAAAACTCTTCTATTTTATCATCTTTCCCCTCATTCTCAGTTTGGTATAATTGTTCATAAAATTGCTTAAAGTTCTCATTACTCTCCATTGGATTATATGTAATTTGTTTGTCCTTTTTCCTTGATGCCAAATCAGTTCTTTTAGCTTGTTCTGTTTTAAGTTTTTTCTCCTAGTTCATAAAACTTTTGCTTTATTTTCATTATGTTCTTCTCCACCTTATACATTTGTAATGTTTTGTATTTTATTTTTTTGTCCACCAAGTCTCTTCTTTTTGTTATATCATCCCTTGTTGCTAGTTCCTTTTCTGTATTTACTATCTCCCTTTCCAGCTGTTCTATTTCCCAATTGTAGTCCTTTTTCATCTTAGTTACATAACTTATTATCTGCCATCTGATGAAGGCTTTCATTGCATCCCATAATATAAATTTGTCTTTCACTGATTCCGTATTTATTTCAAAGTACATTTTAATTTGGCATTCAATAAACTCTCTAAATTCCTGTCTTTTAAGTAGCATGGAGTTTAACCTCCATCTATATGTTCTTGGTGGGATGTCCTCCAGTTCTATTGCTAATAACAGGGGTGAATGATCAGATAGCAATCTAGCTTTATATTCAGTTTTCCTAACTCTCCCTTGAATATGGGCCAACAACAAAAACATATCAATCCTTAAGTATGTTTTATGCCTACTCGAATAATATGAGTATTCCTTCTCCCTTGGGTGCTGCCTCCTCCATATATCCAAAAGTTACATTTCCTGCATTGATATAACCATAAATTTGGCCACTTTATTCTTTTTGCTGGTCTTTTGTCCAGTTTTATCCAACATTGGATCCAAATTAAGGTTAAAATCCCCTCCTATCAATATATTCCCTTGCATATCTACAATCTTCAAAAAAATATCTTGCATAAATGTTTGATCCTCTTCATTAGGTGCATATACATTGAGCAAATTCCAAAATTCTGAATATATCTGACACTTTATCATTACATACCTCCCTGCTGGATCTATTATCTCATCTTCTATTTTGATTGGTACATTTTTATCAATTAATATGGCTACACCTCTAGCTTTTGAATTATATGATGCTGCCGCTACGTGCCCTACCCAGTCTCTCTTTAATTTATTATGTTCCACTTCAATTAGATGCATTTCCTGCACAAATGCTATGTCTGTTTTTTTTTCTTTTTTCAGTAAATTTAATAGCCTCTTCCATTTAATTTGGTTATATATTCCATTCATATTTATTGTCATATAACCATATAACTGTTTACAGCACGGAAACAGGCCATGTCGGCCCTTCAAGTCCATACCGGTTCACTTGAACAACTCCACTAGCTCCTCTGCAAACTCCTGAGGAAGTAGAGGCTTTCTTCATGATGCCATTGGTGTGTCATAAAGATAAAAAATGAAAAATGGGAAAAGCTATGCTCCGGAACTATGAGAAATACAATAAACCCAGTGCAGACATCTCTGGGAGGCACTGCCTCCAGAAGGTAGCCAAAATCAAAAAGGATTCCCACCACTCTGGTCACAACCTCTACTCACTGCTACCTTTGGGCAGATGGTACAGAAGCCTGAAGACCAACATCTCTAGGCTCAAGCACAGTTTCCTTCCAACAGCTATAAAACTCTTGAACCTCCCCTTGTAACACTAACCGGGGACTGCTCTGTCATCGCAAATGAACTGTCTGCACTATTGTAACGTCTACTGTGGTAACAATGAATATTTGTGAAGTATAGTTGCACTACCCACAATAGAGTCTAGATCCATTATGCTGCCTCTATCCTCCTTCAACTGGTTTGACAATAGTGATACAAGGTATGTGGATAAGAAAGAAATTCACAAGAAAAATGTTGTCTTCTACCAAATTGTTCATCTGAAGGAAGTGCACAGAACAGATCATGTGTCTCTTTTAAAAGAGCAATCTCACCTTCATAGCATTACTTCATCCAGCTTCCACAATATAGCTTCCAACAATTTTAATTAAATATCAGGTGCCATATTTTGTTTCAAAGACCTGAATGGTTTGTTCAATTGATGTGAGAGAGCCTAGTTAATTCCGTTCAACCCTTGAATAAAATGCATGTTCCTGCCTAGTGTTAATTACACTTAGTATTGCATTTTAATAATATTCCAATGTTATATTACCCAATTTCATATTTTTATGATGGGATTTAAGTGACCGCAAGGCTTCTCAAGTAAGGTTAACCATTTTGTTGTGTGAAAAAGATTTGATGGACATCAACAAACAAACTACTTAAAATTCATATGTGCTAAAAGATAAAAGGAGCAAGTGTTTGCCAACAGTGTGATTTTCTAACTAAGAAAGTCTGGGTCAGAATTCACATAAGCTAGAAGTGAAGAAATTGTTTGTGGGAAAGCACCTCTTCCATAGTGCTTCTTGTATTTGACAGTGTGCAATGTAACACATCATAATCATTGCGCTTTGTTGATCCCAATATGCTTTTCCCTCCAAATACAGTCCAATGTTCATTTTATAACAATGGATCAAGGACTTATTAAACCAAAAGGCTGCATAAACAAGATTTAAATCCAACTAAGTGAATAAAGAATCTAACACAATAGTAATAATACCCAAATAGGCTTAGGAGAACAACGTCTAACCATCAACTTCAAATGCCAATTAACTCAGAATCTGGTCCAAAACATTCAGTCACCTCAGAGGTCCCTTACCATTGTCAATGAAAGTACTGACAATGTGAAACAACATCTGGGTGGAGTGAAATTGAAGACCATGAGAATGGGGAGATGGTTGAACTGACTGACACAATTAAAATGCAAAACTTCATTAGCTCATCCAATAATCAAGGCCATATACTTTGAATTTTAACAGCCAAATTTGGATAAGGCATAAATAAAAGAAACCTTCAAAATATTGTGACAAGTGAAATCAACAACTGATGCCAACACTTTAATGAAAATTCTTTCAGTCTAAAATTTCTTATTTCTGTGGTCTATATCACTACTGTTTAGACATTTTAAGTAGAATGCACAAAAAAATGTTCATGCAATCTAATAAAATGTCAACCTCAAGGATGACTAAATTTATACTAAAGTTTAAACTTACTTATCAGAAGTAGCAATCCAAATAATGGTATAATAATAAGTGTTCTTGGTAAATGTAATAATGAATGAAATAAAAACGTAACTACTCTGCAAGGTGATATGGACACAGTACCAGGGAAATGCTTCAAGTAATATTATAAAATTAATTACTCATAGCACTCACTATGTTTGCATGGTGGAAAATCAATAATAAAATCATTCTACAATTTAAGGTGCTGTTTTTAAAATAAGTTAAATGCTTTCATTGCAAAGATATGGAAAATATAATTGCAGATGCTGGAAATCTGAATCGTACTCAATCGTACTGATGCCCAAGAGTGTGGTAACTTCTTAAATAACTACCAACAAGCGTCACTCATATCTACAGTGATGACGTGTTTTGAGAGGTTGATATTGAAGCACATCAGATCCTCCCTGACTGTCGATATTGATCTGATCCAATTTGCCTACAGAGGGAACACATCTTTTACAGATACCATCTCATTTCAAGCTGCCATGTAAAATGGGGTCAACTGAGCAACTTGCCCAGTTAGCACCCCATTCATGCAGCAGCTTTAAGGGTCCGACCAGTCAGCGGGGTGCAAATCCAACCGGGTCCCTGATCTACCTCAGAAGTAGTCAGAGAACCCAGTTAAACTTACCTAAGATGCGTCCACCGACAGCTTGAACAGCAAAATGGTGGACCCAGTCACTCCTGTAACGTCACAGAGAAACCCTTGGGTGAAGTGCCCGGGGGGAGGGGGAAGGAAGAGAGGGATCACGGGGGACCAATGATGGGGGATGCGGGAGAGACTTACCGATAGTTCCCCGGAGTTTGTGATGTGTCACTTACCACATCATCGTGGGGGTGGGATCCCCCTGCAGCTTAAAAGGTGCTGGAAGCACCTTTGCCCCAGTAAATGCACCTGGGTCCCAGGAGGGCTACCCAGGTGCTGCAGTTTAAAAGTGTCTTCTTGCTCTACACAAAACCCTGGAACACCTGGATAACAAAGTCATAAATATCAGTATGCTCTTCATCAACTACAATTTAGCATTCAATGCCATCATCCTCTCAAAACTAGCAGCAAATTCCAAGGCCTAAGTCTCAATACCCTACTTAGCAACTGGATCCTGGATTTTCTCACCTCCAGATCCCAATCAGTGCAAAAATGTCTTCTCCACTGGACCATCACTACACTATTAGACCCCTTGTCTACTTGATTTACACCTACAATTGTGTGGCTGGACAAAAGCACCACCATTCACCATTTACAAATTTGTTGATGACGCCACAGTAGTAGGCTGCATAGTATGTGGAGCCTGTTGTGACAGACTTCTGTGGAAGTGAGTTTGTTGAGTGTATTTAAGGCAGAGATTGGCAGGCATTTGATTAGAAATGGCAGAGCAGACTCAATGGGCCTACCTCTGCTCCTATATCTTGTGAAAAGAGATAATGTCACCAAAACCAAGGAGGTGATTGTAGTCTTCAGGAAGGAAAATTGAGAGGTGTACGGTCCAGTGATCACTGGGGGATTAGAGGTGAAGAATGTGAGCAAATTTAAGTTCTTGGAGTCACTATCTCAGAGGATGAAATCATGAGTTTGCAAAGGATCAGTATGATATTGGAAACCTTGGCAAACTTCTGCAGATGTGTAGTGAAAGTGTGCTGACTGGTTACATCACAGCCTGGTATGAAGGCACTAATACCTCCGAGTGGAAAAACCTGCAAAAGGTAGTGGTCACAGCCCAGTACTTTTCAGGCAAAATTCTCCCCATCAATGAGAAAATCTACATGGAACACTATTGCTGGAGAGCAGTAGCAATCATTAAGTATTCATACCACCCAGGACATGCTCTGTTTTCACTGTTGCCATCAGGAAAGAGGCATAGATCCCACAAGATTTACATACACTGTCAGCTTCAGGAATGGTTGCTACCCTTCCATCATCAGAATCCTAAACTTAAGAGATTCATTTATTTTTTTCTGTATTGCACAGCTTGTTTACATTTCTTTAACACAATTTTAAACAATGAACTTTTTCAGAAATCAACTATTTGGCTTTAGCTTTATCCATAGCAAAAAAAATGTATTGCTAGTACGTGGAAAGATACAAATATAATTGATATTAATAGATGGCATAATGAGATGAAATATTGTTTAATAATAGAAAAAAATACATATGTTTCGCATGATAATTATAATTTTTTATTAATAAGTGGCTGTTATACTCGGAATATTTACATTTCAATTTATATTGATTAGATTTTAATATGTATATTTAACTTTTTTTTTAATATTCTTTGTTTTTTCTTTTTTTTAATGGCTCTCCTTAGGAGAGTTGGCTGAAGGGGGGGATCTTTTTTTTAATATGTTTAATTGCTGTACAAGTCATATATTATTTGTTTTTTGAACGAATAAATAAAGTTTAAAAAAAAACTATTTGGCAAACCTGCTATCCACACAAAAAAAAAGACTGCAAAATTATGAATGCCTGGAAAATATTTTTTAATTCACATCAATTAATGGGATTTATTTTCATTTGCCAAATTTTATTTACCAATCTCCTCTTTGATGGGGACAATAGTTTAGTGTACCCCTTTAATATCAATGTTTAACACACCTTCCTAATGCCACAGGAGATACTTTGGCAAACACCAAAGCTGGCAATAACCTGCACAGTTAGCATAAGGCTAACTAGTTCAAATCCAGTGCTTACAGCACAGAACAGGCCAGTTCGGACCTACTAGTCCATGCCATAACAAATCCCCACCCTCCTAGTCCCACTGACCAGCACCCAGTCCATACCCCTCCTCCTCTCCATGTAACTATCCAGTCTATCCTTAAATGTAACCAATGATCCCGCCTCAACCACGTCTGCCGGAAGCTCATTCCACATCCCTACCACCCTTTGCGTAAAGAAATTTCCCCTCATGTTCCCCTTATAATTTTCCCCCTTCAATCTTAAACCATGCCCTCTAGTTTGAATCTCCCCCACTCTTAATTGAAAAAGCCTATCCACATTTACTCTGTCTGTCCCTTTTAAAATCTTAAACACTTCTATCAAGTCCTCCCTCAATCTTCTACGCTCCAGAGAAAAAAGCCCTAGTCTGCACAACTTTCCTGTAACTCAAACCTTGAAATCCTGTCAACATTCTTGTGAACCTTCTCTGTACTCTCTCTATTTTGTTTATACCCTGTTTACACCTCATTTCCGCTTCCTCACCACCACTATCCCCCTTTTCCCCATTTTCATCTCTCAGTTTTCCCTTTTTAAACTCAATGTATGACAACATATTTAAAATGTCCCCCCTCCCCTCTCTGAGCAGCTCCTTATCCCTTGCCAGGCAACCACAACTCCATTTTCCATTTGGAATGCGAACCCGCTCGCAAGCATCAACTGATTTTGCAGTGACAGTTATTCTCTCCCACCCAACGCCCCCAAAAGACTTTTTTTACACATAACAAAGCTCATCTTTTTTTCCCCCTTACTTCCTTTCTTTCCTTCTCTTTCCCTTCTTTAGTTCTTACATATACATTATTTTTACATCTTTATATGTATTTTATCGCCATTCTTCATTCTTGTTACATCTCCTCATCTCTCCTTCTGTCCTGCAGGTGTTCTGCAAATTCTCGTGCTTCCTCCAGGGATAAATATTTTAAGCACAGCTGTATGTCTTAACATAAATTTATAATCTTTTTACCATAGGATAGATGTTGCTGTATTAAACTCCTTCCTCTTCTTTAAGAGTTCAAAACTTGCATCTGGGTAAAAAAATATTTTTTGACCCTTGTATTCCAATGGTTTATTGTCTTCTCTAATTTTATTCCTTGTCCGCTCCAGTATATTTTCTCATCGTATATCTCAAAAATTTTACAAAACGGATCTTCGTTTTTGATGTGTCTGTGGTTTCGGAGCTAGTGTTCTGTGTGCCCTTTCTATTTCCATTTCTTCCTGTATTTCTGGCATTCCCAGGACCTTTGGAATCCATTCTTTTATAAATTCTTTCATATTTGTGCCTTCTTCATCTTCCTTTAGGCCCACTATCTTTATATTGTTTCGCCTACTATAATTTTCCATCATATCAATTTTCTGAGCTAACAACTCTTGTAACTCTTTAACTTTTTATTATCACTTTCTTCCAATTTCTTCTTAAGTCATTCACTTCCATTTCTACAGCCGTTTCTCGTTCTTCCACATTTTCTAATCTTTTCCCTATTTCTGACATGACCAGATCTATTCTATTCACTTTTTCTTCTGTACTTTTCATTTTCCTTTTCATTTCCCTAAATTCTAATGTCAACCATTCTTTTAATGTTTAATTTGTTCTTGAAAAAAAACTTTATCTATATTCTGTCTATCTATTTTACCTTCTATTTCTCTGTGCAGATCTTGGTCTTCTTCCTCTTCTTCTGTGTTTGCACCTTTGTTTGTGTCTTCTTCTTCTCTTCCTTGTATCTGTGTCTCTTCTGACTTTCCTGATGAGTTGCTTGTCTCACTTTGCTGGGCTTCTTCTTGCTTGGCTTCTTGCTGTTGGTCCTGTTCTTCTGGGCTACTCATCTGTTGGGCTTCCTGCTGCTGCTCTTCTTTCCTTTCACTCCCTTTCCTGTCACTTTCCTCTTCTTGTAGCTGAGATCCCTGGTGTCGGGCATCCCTCAGCTGGTCGCATTGTGTTTGCCCGCTCCTCAGCTCAGCCCCCCTCCCGTCGATGTTCTCCTTCTCCTTAGTCAGCGCACTTTGCACTTTTGTTTGGCTCAGAGAGCCATTTTTGCAGTCCAGCGGTCAGGGGGTCACGACTCTGCGGGGTCTTCACCAACCTCGGAGAACGGGCTCTCTTCTCCATGATGGCTCCCTGTTTCTTCATGCAGGTAAGGCCTTCTTCTTTCTCTTCCAGCATCTTTTCTTCTTTTTTTCCCATTGTTTTTACTTTTCCTTCTTGGGTGTCATTTTCTTTCTTTTCTCTACAACTTTATCTTTTATTTGTTATGTTTTGTATTTCTTGAACTTTGTATTTTCTTCACTTTATTTCTTCTTTTCTGGAGAGGGCTGGTTTTCCCCTACCGGCCACTACTCCATCACGTGTCTCTTCCCCCTGGTCTTCATACTTGAGGAAGGATATACTGGCCTTGGAGGCAGTCTAGAGGAGGTTCACTAGGTTGATCCCAGAGATGAGGGGGTTGACCTATGAAGAGAGACTAAATCACCTGAGTTTATACTCACTCGAATTTAGAAGAATGAGAGGAGAGCTTAAAGAAATATACAAAATTATGAAAGGGATAGATAAGATAGAGGCAGGAAAATTGTTTTCACTGGAGATGAGACCAGAACACAGTGACACAGCCTCAAGATTCAGGGGAGTAGATTCAAGACAGAGATGAGGAAAAATTGTTTTTCCCAGAGAGTAGTGAATCTATGGAATTCTCTGCTCAGGGAAGCAGTTCAGGCTACTTTATTAAACATATTTAAGATTCAGTTAGATAGATTTTTACATAAGAAAGGAATTAAGTGATATGGGGAAAAGGCAGGGCAGGATATTTACCCTCAGCTGGTGGGTTGTGGATGAGATCGTCCATCTGGCAGCAGTCTCCTCATCTAGCACGCTCACGATGGCATCTGAGGAAATTTTCCTGAGGCAAAACTGCACCTCCACCTGCCCAAACCATGTACTTGGGCGATGGGTCCAGAAGGGAGGCAGTTTCACAGCGATGCCATTGATCTCAGCAGGATCCAAGATTCTGAGTACATTTGGTCTCTCCCCTCAGCAGTGTTCCTCCAGACTCCTGCATCTAGATGGGTTGGGAGACCGAATGCCATCGTCCCTCATGGACGAGATGCTGGCACTGGCAGAAGATCACAAGCCCTGCTTCTTGTTCCGCCAGATCTTCCTGTAGCAGATGCCCAAGAACATTCAGCTCCTGTTGGTGGATGAAGACTTCACTAACCCACTGTGAGTTGTGGCCCAAGCAGACACCCTCTGGTCCACCAAGAGGGAGAATGAAGCCGGCCTCAGCCAAGTCACCTGTTGAGGAGCCAGCCGGTCACAGCCCCCCCCCCCACCCCCCCCAAGCACAAGCCAAAGGAGCACCACCCCACCAGGTGCTTCTATCATCAACACTGGGGGTCACAAGCTCGTAAGTGCAGGCAACCCTGTACCTACCAGGGAAATGACTCGGCCAGCCGCCATTGATGGCTGCAATGGCTGACCACGCAGCCTCCTGCACATGACTGATAAGTCCACTGGCTGGTGTTTCCTTGTGGACACTAGAGCTGAGCATCTTGCTTCCGAATGCCCTCGAGTCCCACACCCGATCTTGTGGTCCCACCCTGCGGGCAGCCAACGGTTCCACCATCAAAACTTTTGGCACCCGCAGAGCGCAGATCCAGATCAGGAAAGATAAATTCTGCTGGAGGTTCGTCCTGGCCTCAATGCGTACCGTGCTGTTGGGAGCTGACTTCCTCAGAGTGCATGGCCTGCTGGTAGATGTGAAGGGCAAAAGACTGGTTAATGCCCGCACATTCCACTCAGTCTGCCTCGATGCCATGGATGCCTGCAAGCCCGAAATAACCACCATCGCTGCTCCTAGGGACAAGTATTCCAGCATACTCGATGAGTTCCCCTCCATCCTGCACCCTAATGTGCGGTCTACAACCAAATCTCCACACAAGGTCCCCCGCTGCACGCGGCCCAACAACTTCTGCCCAAGAAGCTGCTGTTAGCCAAGGAGAAGTTCTCTTGCCTGCAGGAGTTGGGTTTCATCTGCCACTCTGACAGCCCCTGGGCATACCCTCTTCACATGGTCCCCAAATCTTCTGGAGGCTGTCAACACTGCGGGGATTATCAGCACCTGAACGATGCGACTATGCTAGACAGGTACCCAATCCCTCACATCCGGGGCTTTACAACCAAGCTCCATGGTGCCCAGGTCTTCTCGAAATGTGACCTGGTGTGGAACTATCATCAAATCCCAGTCCACGCTAAGGACATTGGTAAGACGGCGATCATCACCCTGTTCGGCCTGTTCGAATTCTTGCCCATGCCCATTGGACTTAAAAACATTGCCCAGACTTTTCAGCACCTCATGGATGCAATGGGCAGGGACCTGGACTTTGTGTTTATATACCTTGATGACATCCTTATTGCCAGTTGCGACCACAAGGAGCACAAGGCTCGTCTCCGCACCCTGTTTGCCCTCCTGGCAGAATTTGGCCTCACAGTCAACATGGCCAAGTGCCAATTCGGCAAGCAGATTCTGCAGTTTCTGGGACACACCATCTTGGCAGCAGGAGCCACCCCAGCACCAGAAAAAGTCACAGCTGTACGGCAGTTCCCCAAACCCACCACCCTCAAGGGCCTGCAATAATTCGTAGGTATGGTGAATTTTTATCATTGTTTCATCCCCGGTGCCATCCACATCATGCGGCCGCTGTTCTCACTGATCACCTCTAAAGACCAAGTCCTGGTTTGGGCAGAGGGCACTTTCATGGCAACAAAGGACACACTGGCCAGCGCCACCTTATTGTTTCACCTGCGCCCAGAGGCACACATCATGCTTTCAGTAGATGCCTCAGCTATGGTCATTGGGGCATACTTGAGCAGTGGGTCGATGGAGAGTGCCGCCCACTGGCTTTCTTTAGCAGGCACCTTTGACCGCCGAAGCTCAAGAACAGTGCCTTCGACCGGGAGCTCCTGGTGCTGTACCTAGCCATCCAGCACTTCCGGTATTTCCTGGAGGGCAGGCCATTCACTGCATTCACCAACCACAAGCCTCTCATCCAGGCCCTCGTGATGGCCAAGGATACGTGGTCAGCCTGCCAGCAATGCCATCTCTCCTATGTGTCGGAGTTCACCATCAACATCCGGCACAGGGCAGGTAGAGACAACGTCATGGCGGACGTGCTTTCCCGACTGGCAATCAACACCCTCACCCCTGGCCTCAACTACACCCAACTGGCTCAGGTGCAGAGGGAAGACTCAAAGATGCAAGCCCTCTGTACCCCCATTTCAGGGCTCTGCCTCCAGGACATTCAGTTGCCGAACAGCTGCTCTGCAACATCTCCACTGGTTCATCATGCCCTGTAGTTCCACTGCAGTGGAGATAGCGGGCCTTCAGCATGGTCCACGATCTGGCACACCCCTCTGTGAAGGTATCAGTGCGAATGGTGGTGGAGCGGTTCTTGTGGCATGGGCTCAAGAAGGAGGTAGCTAAGATGGCAAGGAGCTGCACTCAGTGTCAGGCCTCCAAGGTCCACCGGCATACGCAAGAAGTTCGACCTGACAGTCAAAATGTTCCAACACATTCATGTTGACATCATGGGCCCCCTGCTGGTGTCCAGGGAGGTGCGCTACTTGCTTACGGTGGTCAACCGGACCACGAGATGGCTGAACCATAAAGGAGGCTTCCGCAGAGACATGCACCAGGAACTTGGTTGCCCACTGGATCGCCAGGTTCGGAGTTCCGGCACACATCACCAGCAACAGGGGCACCCAGTTCACATCCACCCTCTGGACTCAATTGGCGAACCTACTGGGGGTTAAACTCCACCACACCACGGCTTATCACCCGCAAGCAAATGGCCTGGTGGAGAAATTTCACCATCACCTGAAGTCAGCCCTCGTGACTCGCCTCACAGGCCCCGGCTGGGCAGACGAACTACTCTGGGTCCTCCTCGGCATCAGAACAGCACCCAAGGAAGATCTACAAGCGTCATCTGCAGAACTGGTGTACGGTGTGCCATTCTCGTTGCCTGGTGAGTTTTTTCAGCCTGGAACCCAACTTTATGACCGAGCACCCAAACCTATTGGCGGACCTCTGCTTCAAGCTCGCCTCGCTAGCCCTCTCCACCTCCTATGCATCACCTCGCCCAACCAGCCCATCTTCCCAAAGAGCTGGTCTTGGCGGAATTCATTTTCGTTCGGTGCGGACCACACACTGCACCTTTGCAGTGCCTTTACCAGGGCCTGTACAAAGTCCTCCAGCGGTCTGGCAAGACTTTTACATTAGACATTGGGGGAAATAATGAACTATTTACAGTAGACTACCTAAAGGCAGCACACTTAGCCCTCTCGAGACCGGTTCAAATAGCTAAGCCCAAACGCTGAGGCCGTCAGCCCAAGCGGCAGGACGTGTAAGCCGGTTCTGGGGGGGTTGTGTGGCAGTGCACTCTCTCGTGGTGAACCGGCCCCGCTTGTACTGCTGCGTGGCGGGGCAGCCATGAGAAGATGGTGCCATCAGGGGTCCTCCTTGCCTCATGGTTCCAGCCCAGCGTGCACCTCAGGCAGCCATTATAATGTCATCGCTCATGCACGGGCCAAGCTCACGCTGCCATTAAAGGGGCATGCATGGGATTTGAATAAAACAGTTGTTGAGAACATCCAATGCGGTGGCTGTGAGTCTCTTTGCTGTAGATGCCGCTACAGAGTCATGGTATTAATATTTCTAATTCAAGTTTGTGACATCCTTTCGTTATTCCTTGAATTGATTCCCTTAAACATTATTCAGTGAACAACAATTTTTCCTTTACTCTGATCCCAGAAAAACTATCAATATTTCTGAATAAATGTTCTTGCCCCATTTTCTGGAAAGAAAGCCCTGCTCTACTCATTTTATACCTACGAATGGGGTAGCTCGGTACAACAATAACACCATCTACAAATTTGCCGAAAATACTACGGTCGTGGCTTATATAAAGGAAGGGGATGAATCAACATATGGAGATTGAAACCTTGGCCAAATGATGCAACAACAACAATCTTGCACCCAATGTCACCAAAACTAACGAGCTGATTGTTGACTACAGGAAAGGAAACCCAGAGGAATACAATCCAGTGATCATTGGGGGTTCAGAGGTGGAGAGGGTGAGCAAGTTTAGGTTCTTGGGAGTCACTATATCAGACGATTTTTCTTGGTCCCAACATACCACTGATATTGTGAAGAAAGCACATCAGCACCTCTACTACCTCAGGAGTTTGTGGAGGTTTGGTATGACACCAGAAACCCTGGCAAATTTCTACAGATGTGTGGTGGAAAGTGTGCTGGTCTGGTATGGGGACACCAATACCCTTGAGTGTAAAGCCCTGCATTATTCAATACATCTACAGGGAATTCTGCCATAGGAGGTGTGGTGTGCTGTTAGACAGAATCAGACACACACAAGGTAAAGACTATACAACAGGCTTTAATCCACAAAGACTTCTACAGAGCCAGGCTGGCTGTAGCTGCAGTAACTCTAAGAGAGACTTCGGAGGCCGGCGCAGGCTTATATCCCGGAGGGTGATTGACACCCGACCGGGTATGACTTGATCCATTCAGGTCAATTGATTGACAGCCAGCCAGGTGTTGTCCTGTTCCCCTTACTCTCCTGCAGGTACAGAGGTTGCCCCCTGCATTAGGCCAGTGGTGTACCACCACATTCACCCCCTTCTTTAAAATTGTCCCGGGGGGTGCAGTAACAACGAATCGTACCCACTATACAAAATACACTATTTACAGATTGAGACGATCCGGCGGCCACCTGAGTCTCTGTGACTGTCGTAGGACTGGCTCCTGGTCAGAGGGGAAGTGAGGGGGCTGGCGGCAGGAGTCTGAGTAACTGGTGAGGTGCCACGTGGAGGGGTGGCCGAGGGGGCAGGGTGGATGTGTGAGAGTCGTATTGGATGGGTGGGGGGGGGAGAGGTTCATCCCCCATGGCTGAAGTGGGCCCCAGTGGTCACAGAGGTCCTGCGCGCCCCATAGCTGCCTGGGGACAGGGATGTATGCCCGGTCAGCATCGTCCTGGGCTGAAGGATGCTGTGGAATGGTGGATGCTCCTGCTGGTGCCAGGTTCCTGGTTGAGATGGTGGCCTCCCTGCCACTGCCGAACCTAACGTAGGCGTAGTTGTGGTTCGCGTGTAGGATACAAACCTGCTCGACCAGGGGTTCAGCCTTGTGTGCTCGTACGTGCCTACGCAGGAGCACTGGTCCTGGGGACGCGAGCCATGCTGGGAGGGACATTCCAGTCACCGACTTACTGGGGAATGAGAACAGACGTTCATGATGTGTCTTGTTAGTACACAGAACCCTTTGGGCAGGGCGTCCTGCCAGAATTCAACGGCCCATCCTTTTGACTTGAGGGCCAGGAGGACTGCCTTCCCGACCACCCCGTATTTGCGTTCCACTTTCCCATTGCCTCTTGGGTTATAACTAGTCGTGCGGCTAGTCGCGATGCCCCTCACCATCAGGTACTGGCGCAGCTCATCACTCATAAAACTAGACCCCCAGTTGCTGTGGATGAAGGTGGGGTAGCCAAACTTGGTGAAGATCTGCCGCAGGGCCCTGATGATAGTGGCCATGGAGGTGTCCGGGCAAGGGATAGCAAAAAGGAAGCGTGAGTACTCGTCCACTACTGTGAGGAAGTAGACGTTTCAGTTCGTGGAAGGCAGGGGCCCTTTAAAATCCATGCTGAGACGCTCAAAGGGCTGAGTGGCCTTTACGAATAGGCCTGCGGCAGGCAGAAGAAGGATGTTTACACTCAGCGCAGACTCGGCAGGCCTTGGTCATGTCCCTGACATCCCTGATGGTATATGGCAGGTTCCAGGACTTAATGAAGTGGTACAACCTGATGACACCCGGATGGCAGAGGGACTCAAGCAGTGCCTGCAGCCTGTTGTCATGCATAGATGCGCAGGTGCGAGAGAGGGCATCGGGGGAGTCGTTAAACTTCCCAGGGCGGTACTGGATGTCGTAGATTAGGTCGCCAGCTTGACTCTCCAGCGCAGGATCTTGTCGTTCTTGATCTTGCTCTTGAGGGTAGCGTTAAGCATGAACGCCACGGCCCGCTGGTCCGTGAGGAGGGTGAATCTTCTACCGGCCAGATAACGGCGCCAGTGGCGGACCTCTTCCACAATTGCCTGGGCCTCTTCCACATCGTCTGCGATGTCCTGCCTGATGCGCATGACGGCTGCCTGTGCCTCGGGTGGGAGGGGAAAAGTTGTAGCTTGGGCCAGTGGGTGGACCTTGTCTGAGAAGCAAGGGACTCACTGAGAGTAATAGGAGAATAGGCCAAGGTACCTGCGGAGGGACTTTAGTGTGGTGGGGAGAGGTAGCTCCATTAATGGGTGCATCCTTTCTGGATCTGGGCCGATGACTCCATGGGCCACGATGTACCCCAGGATGGCAAGGCGGGTGGTGCTGAACACACACTTCTCCTTGTTGTAAGTGAGGTTCAGCTCCCCAGCCATCTGGAGGAATTTCTCCAGGTTGGCATCACTGTTGAAGATAGTGACATTATCCAGATATGGGAACATCTCCATCAGCTTGTGCCTGTCTTCCATGCGATCCATCTCCCACTGGAAGATGGAGACACCATTCGTGACCCCAAAGGGAACTCGGCAGAACTGGTACAGGTGCCCGTCTGCCTTGAAGGCTGTGTAGGGCTTGTCCTTTGAGTGGATGGGAATTTGGTGATAAGCTGACTTCAGGTCAATCGTGGAGAAAACCCAGTAGCGGGCCATCTTGTTGACCATGTCAGCTATCCTCGGCAGGGGGTAGGCATCCAGTTGGGAGTACCGGTTTATGGTAATCCATGACCATCCTCAGTTTACTTCCCCCTTTGACCACCTGGTTGGGCTCTCCAAGGGCTGTTACTGGGCTCTATAACACCTTCCGCCAGGAGTCGCTGCACATCCGCCTTGATAAAGTCTCTGTCTGTGGTGCAATAGCACCTACTTCTGGTGACGATTGGCTTGCAGCCTAGCTTAAGGTGTGTGAAGAGTGCCGGGGGGGTGATGCATAGTGTAGAGAGGCCGCAGCTTGGCCGGGGATGGTAGGTCAGTGTGCTGTGGGGGCCCCCAAAGGCAAGGGTGATACTCTGCAGGTGGCACTGGAAATCCAGGCCGAGGAGGATGGGGGCGCAGAGTTTGGGCATGAATGAACCTAAATGCTGTGTATGTCTCCTCTCCCACAGTTGTATCAGCCAAGCAGTGCCTGAAGGTACCAACAGTCTTATCCTTGGTGGCGAGGGCGATCGAGAAGGTGGTGGGGTGCACTTTTAATTTCAGGCAGTGGGTCACGCTCAGGTGAATGAAATTCTCAGAGCTGCCACTTTCGATCAGGCACTTTGTTACCTGCCCGTTGACTTGCACGTTCATCATAGAGCGCCCGAGGTCATGAGGAATGTTCCTGGTCAGAGTGGTGACAGCCAGGACTATCTTGGGGTTGGGGTCGTTGCTCTCCAGCTGTGTGTGGTGATTTATTGTGTCCGGAGGCGTGGGGAGCATCAGTAGGGCTGCCTGGTCATCGCCCATGTTGACCACGTTGTCGTCGGTCGTGGGGTGCAGTGTGCGGCAACTGATGATGTCTGGAGGTGTGGGGAGCATCGGAGTGGCAGCCTGGTCATCGCCTGTGTTGACTGCATCGCCAGGGGACCTCCGTGTCAGCCTCTGCCCAGCCCCAAGATGGCAGCACCACGAGGGGTCCCGTGGCGTGGCTGACCTCCTTCCCCATTTGTGTTCATCACGCCGGGGAAAGTGACGTCATCGCGGCCGGTGGAAGGGACGTCATCCCGTCAGCCGGAGGTGACATCACGCCGTAAGCCAGAAATGATGTCACTGTAGTTCCTGGCGAGCGGCACTGGCAAGAGTGGGGGCTGGTCTGGGTGCACGGGGCATATGCTGCGATTGTTACTGGCGGGGCTGGATGTTTCACCGTCAGGTTTGGGGAAGGCGGAAGTTGTAGCGGGGACAATGGCGCCACCCGGCACACGCATGTGGAGGGGTCCATGGGGGAGGAGGGGAGGTCATAGAGGGCTGCTGAGCTGCCGGCTGGTTTTGAGAGGTACACTTTAGCAAAGTGGGCTTTCTTGGCGCATCAGGAACAGTACTGGTTCCTAGCCGGGCAGTTTTGGCACGATCGCTGGTCTGACCCACACCAGGATCCACAGCATTTACAGGGGTACCGGGCGCCCGCCGCAGCAATGTTCTCCTCCCCAGCTTGGTCTGAGACTGCAGCTGCAGTGTGAGGTGGCCATGAAGGAGCCTGGGGGGAGACTGAAATCGAAGGCTTCGATGTGCAGGACTGCAGCTTCTAGGGTTCAGACCACTTCCACAGTCTTGGTCAGGGCATAGATACTATCTTCCAGCAGCTTCTGCCGGATGGCCCTTGAGCATAGCCCTCGGATGAAGACATCCCAGATCAGCTTCTTGACCTCCTCTGTGCCTACCCTGGGTTCAGCCTGACATGGTCAGGCCAACTCTCGCAGGTGTCCCAAGTAAGACTCAGCCGTCTCCCTGGGTTGCTGGGCTCATGTATTGAGGAGGTATCTTGCAAAGACCGCATTCATGGGGGGGGGCTTGTACAAGGTCTCAAGAGCGTCCATTGCTTCCTTGTACTTAGAGCAGCCTTTGGTTGCCTGGAAAGTGTGAAGACCCAGCTTTGACCGGAGTAGGACCAGCTTCTTCCGATCTGAGTCCAGGATGCCCTTCTGCGTGCGCTTCGATGATTGCTTCGACTGTGTGCTGCCAGATCTTGAAGCGCGTCTGGGCTTCCAGGTGGCGTGCGTCGACTTCAAGGCTCCCTGCGCTCAGGAGTTTTTCCATGGCAGTCGTGGGAAAAAAAAGTCCTTTTGTGGATTAAATTGTGGAGCACTGTTAGACAAAATCAGACGCACACAAGGTAAAGACTGTACAACAGCCTTTAATCCACAAAGACTTCTACAGAGCCAGGCTGGCTGTAGCTGCAGTAACTCTGAGTGAGACTCGGAGGCCGGCGCAGGCTTATACCCTGGAGGGTGTTTGACACCCGTCCAGGTGGGGCTTGATCCATTCAGGTCAACTGATTGACAGCTGGCCAGGTGTAGTCCTGACCCCCTGACACTCCTGCAGGGTTAGAGGTTGCCCCCTGCAGTAGGCCGGCGGTACACTCCTGCAGGTACAGAAGTTACCCCCTGCAGTAGGCCGGTGGTGTACCACCACAGGAGGGCAGCTGCAATCATCAAAGACCCACACCACCCAGCACATGCTCTGTTCTCACTGCTGCCATCAGGAAAGAGGTATAGGTGCCACAAGACTGCACCACCAGGTTTAGGAACAGCTGTCACCCCTCTACCATCAGACTCCTTAACAAAAACTCAACAGGGGCTAATTAAGTACTCTTACTTGACAATTTTATTGATTTTCTTTGCTCTCACTATATTGCACAGTCAGTTTGTTTACATTCATTATCTGTTAGTTATTTTAATTGTTTACATGTTCACTCTGTATACAATTTATTTTTTTGCACTACCAATTAGTGGCAATTCTGCTACGCCCACAGGAAATAGAATCTTAGGGTGCATGTGAATGTTATGTATATATTGTGACAATAAATCTGAAATCTGAACAACATTGGTACCTAGCAAATAGTTACCAGTGAATAAGGTAAGTAAACGGAAAGCTTGTGTTGAAGAATATCAAAGCTCTACGTCAGACATGAATGATGTTTGTAAATATAAATGAACATCCTTTTTTTAGGTATTTAACATGCTTGTTTTTAAATATTACAGTGGTTTTGTGACTAGTTTGAATTTGTATTTTTTTCCTTATCAAATGTTGTATAGATGCCAGGTGGCAGTTAAATCTTTCTTTTGAGTCAATGTCCCACACAGGAACTTCTGATATCAAGAATAATGCACCACCATGTGGCAAGTTGTATAAATAACAGTTGTTTCCCGTATGACTTTCCTGTAGATTACTGAAAAGAATTGACAGCAGGGTAGCAAATCCGCTCAACCCAAAATGTCAACCTTAAAGTTTACTTTATATAAGAATCTCTTCCCTCCTTCCTTCAACTCAGCCTATAAAGGTATTCAACATTTCTCATATAGCTTTCCTTTCAATGTATCTAAGCTCTTCACTTCATCTATTTAATTTTCATATCTCTCTGAATAAAGGCATATTTTCTCCCATTCCTTGACTTTATCAGTGCCTAATTCTATTTGTTACCCTTAGTTTTGGGTTTCACCACTTGAAATGACCTTTTCTAACTTAACCTCATCAAATTTTTACATAATTTAAATAATTCCACTGCGTTCCTTCTCGGCCTAGACAAAAGAGAAGGTTCCAAACCTGGGCAATCTCTTCCGATAATCTTAGTTCTGAAATTATCCATGTAAATCTATTTGCACTCTATCTGATTATTTCCTATATATCTTCTGGTCTATGTGCATTTCCATACGTGAATAATAATAATTGAAGTGTTGATATTAAAACATTTTACGCCCACAAAGTTACAATTATAGACTACATGAATGCATTGCAAAAGCATTTTGGAGTCTCTGTGAAGAATCCCTCTTTTCTAGACTTTCTACATGACTAAATGCTGATATCCTTGGCAAGATACACCACTCTACATTGTGAGGATTGGTGTCGATCCAGGATCTGGGTGAGATCCCAATCAGCAGTTTACTCTCCCGAGGAAGAAAGGACTTAGATTTTTCTTCAACCATTTACCTTCAGTTGAAATTCATCACTTCACATTTGCCATCTCTCATTTACTTGCCCACATCACTATGCACTCATGAAGTCTGCCATAATTGTCCATAGTAATTTCAGTAAACATTTCATAAGATGCAGCAGTGTTTTTATTCCTGGAGATTGAAAAACGATCATGGAGAACTGCTAATCCTAACACTTTTCTTTTTGAATGGTTCTTATTATTGCTTTTGATAGTTAATAATGGAGGTCAAGGAAAATATTAAATAAAAAAACTAGAGACTATTAAGTGGCAGGACTAGTGGTAGCCCAGACAACTGGTTATTGTATAGGAGCATAGCTGTGAGAGACTAAAAAGATAGAGTTTGAAAATTGATTGAGAGAAAATTGGTGGGAATATGAAAAACAGATAATGAGGATATAAAAAGGAAGAGGATGGATAAGGTAAATGTGAGATGCCAAGAAGACAGGATTGGAAAATTAATTGGGAAACATTCACACCCCCTCGTTATCTATTGTAAACTCAAGATATGTTACTGAGGGGCACAAAGTTTTGTAAGTGTTCACTGTCATTTCGGCCCATAGTAATATCATCTAGGTAACACCCATCTGAGAGTCTATGTAGTAATTTGTCCATCGATGGTTGAAAAATCGCAGGTACTGCTGATATTCCGTAAGGTATGCGTCTATAGGTGAGTAGTCCCAGATGGGTACTGATTGACACATATTCCCTTGATTTTTTTTTGTCCAATTCTATCTGTTGATATGCTTGTGACAAATCTAGTTTTGTGAACTTTTGCCCTCCATTTGGTGCTTGGAACAACTCTTCTGCCTTGGGCATGGGGTGTTAGGGTATTTTGAGTGA
The DNA here is from genome assembly GCF_036971445.1 of Narcine bancroftii. Taxonomy (NCBI): domain Eukaryota; kingdom Metazoa; phylum Chordata; class Chondrichthyes; order Torpediniformes; family Narcinidae; genus Narcine; species Narcine bancroftii. The sequence goes on along the minus strand of NC_091471.1, from coordinate 142,901,959 downwards.
TGGATTAATGGTGACGTAATTGCTGTGTATGTGAATCTCATGGTTTGCTTTTCATTCGGGTATGAAGGGCGCTGCCCAATCGCTGTATTGTATTGGTTCTAATATGCCTTCATGCTTTAGTCTGTTTAAGTTTGCCTCAATTTTTCCTTTCATAGCAAATGGGACTGTTCTGGTTTTGAAGAATTTTGGTTCGGCATTTAATTGCAGTTTGGCTTGAACACCTTTGATTTTCCCCAGTTCTTGTAGGAAAACCACTGCGTGTTTGTTGAGGATTTGGTCAAGTTCTGTCTGGGAGGTGTTCATGTGGATTACATTTAGTATTGAACCGATTTCCAGCCAGTCTAGGGGAATGTGTTGTAGTGCGTTTCTAAAGAAAAGTGCTGGTCCGTGGGTATCTACAATGTAGAGAGAGAATATTTTTGGATGCTGTTGTTTGTATTCTACTTGGACTGTAAATTTTCCAAACACTTTGATTCTGTCTCCTGTAATAGTTCTTAGAGTTATTTCAGTTGTTTTCTTTTTCACAGTAGGTGCATGGAGTACGTGTAGGGTTCATTTCATTCCTCGTTGCCACTGTTGTATATGCACTCACAATTAAGACTCAGAAATGTAATGCTTTCTCATCCTTTAATTCTATTAGACTAACATGGCTATATATATATATGGAAGGGTGACAACATGACATCCAGCAGAAGGAGAGCTTACACCCAACAAGCAATGTAACCAATATTTCAGGCCTTTGTCAAATTTTGACAAAGGACTATGGCCTGAAACATTCATAAATAAAGAACACTGCGTGACTTGCTGAGTTTCTCCAGTACTATTATGTATTGACCTACAGTCACAACATCTGCAGACTTTCTTGTTAAACTGTGTTCCAAGTTCTGTCACAAAAAGAGATGATAATTTAGTTGGAGAAAAAAATTCAAATGTATGATCAAAGCCTCCTTGAAATATCACTATAAGTTCCTGACTTCAGAAAAGAACTAGTCCATTAATTACAGAACCTTGAGGCTGTGTATTGGAAGGAAGGAATATAACTACCTCACAAATTACCCATCTATCTTCAACATTCTGCTTCCATTATGAAATAATCTGCAGTTCCTACAGTGACCCATTTCAGAACCACAGAATTAAAGCAGAAATAAGTTATCCTTACCAGTGGGAAAAAAGAGAGACATATTAATGTATACTTCTCAAACAACCATTTCTTAGGAGAGCACACATTCGGTGGGTTAAAAATCTTACTTCTGATGATACATTTATCTGGATTCTTCCATTGGCACCCAGTCACATGATTGTTATCAGGTTAAGAATTACCCAGAGTTCCCCCAGGGCATTAGTAACTCTCATAACAACCTGAGATTTTGAGGCACCTCTAGCCAATTCCAGCCTATGCGCAACACCCCAAGAGCAGCACTGAACCAATTCTACTGGCTCGTCACACACAGCCCATGAGTTCAGAGTTTTTAGTGTGGCAGAGTATATAGATATAATTTTGGGAGATAAATTGGGAAAGGTTTGTTAGTGTAAGTCACATACAAACACTTTAAAACGGATCTTATTTGAAATAGTGGAGCTCTGCTAATGCTAGACATATCGGTCCCACAGCCTTTGCAAGAGCATTGGAGAGTGCCCAAGAGATTTCACTAATGGATTGTTGTTTACAAAAAGGCAACAGATGAAAGAGTTTGTCGGAGCCGCCTTCTGTCTGGAATGGAACTTGCTGTTCTAGGAGGGTCATGTGGTTTTGCAAGCAGAATCAAACAGGTTTTCTCGCAAAGAGAGAGAGAGAGAGAGAGAGAGAGAGAGATTAGTTCAACTGTAATATAGTTGGCAACAGCAGCTGGGACTGGAATGGGACAAGCTGGCAACTTGTGGAAACCCCATTTGGAAGACGGGTTGTGAGTGCTTAGCTCAGCCTGGTCAAAACCCTTGTGCTTTATGCAAGAGGAGAGGACTGGCTGTCTAATGTTTCACTTGGAATAAGCAAAACAAAAAGGAACTCTGTGGTGACCTGAAAGAAAGAGGATATCATCTGGAGAACCCTGTGAGAAACAGAAGTACCTTCACAGAATTTGCTCGAGACAAAAATTGAGAACAAAGAACTTTTATTATACTATTACAACAATGCAAAGTTGGGTGCTTCCCCTTACCCTGGGAATACACACAGATACTGAGGCTGACCCAACTTTTATACATTTCATTTCAGTACAGAGATACCTTCCCCCTAACATTCTTCTGCCTCCTGGATTGGTTTAGCATTAGGTAATTCTGCCCACGTGGATTCTAACTTCTTATCAGTTTCCTGCAAACTTGTTAGCCAGGAAATATCATGTCTTTGTTCTTTACCCATTAATCAATCCCCAAGACTTGCTAAAGCTATCTACTTGCTATCCTGTTTTGAAGATCCTTATTTTATTATACTTTTATAACCCTTCCTCCCATTTCAGCATCCCTTCACCCTGATTTAACCCATAATACTTCCTTTCTAATGAGCACTTGCTTGACTCCTCACATTCCAGCATTCCTTCACCTTAAGTTAACCCATAATACTTCATTTCTAATGAGCACTTGCTTGACTCCTCACATTCCAGTATCCCTTACAATCCTAAGGGGGCAAGTTTGTTTGGCAAGACACTGAAGTGGCTGGGTGTCCATCGTACAACAAATCTCTCTCTGAAAACTGACAAGAACCTTTCAAGCACCAATGCCTGGTGAACTTTATAAATGTTGAATTCTGTGCACAGTATAAGAATTGCCTGCAACCAGTGAACTTGGAAGAATGAGAAGTGAGATTGGACTGTGAACCAAGGAACTTTTCTGAACTTGCACGTGCGCTTAGCATTGGAAGGGGGGTTAAGTTAGGTTAATAGTGATGTGAGAGATAAGTAAAACTGATATAAAAATATGAAGATGAGGAAACTAGTATGGATATATGTGTAATGAATAAAGCCAGTATGAATAGGATAAGGATAGATATTAGAATGTAGGAAGCAAAGTTAGTTTGAATAAGATAAGGGTCTTCTAGCCTGAGATAGAATTAGCAAGTTCTGCATATAAGAAGGTTGTAGCCCTGAGAGTCGGGAAGGTGTGAATTAGAACAAAGGCAGGTTTGTGAATAAGTCAGGACAATGACATGATGGGACACCGACAGGATACCCCCGGTCCTCCAAGTTCACAGAAACAGCACGTAGGCAGACAGGATTGCCTCATGCCAAACTCATCCAGGAGGCAGAAGAAGGTAAGGGGAGGGTATTCCTATACTGAAATCAACTGTATAAAAGTTGGGTGAGCCCCAGTATGTGTGTGTATTCCCAGGGTAAGGGGAAAGCACCCAACTTCGCATTGTTGTATAATAAATGTTCTTTGTTCTCAATTTTTGTCTCGAGCAAATTCTGTGAAGGTACTTCTGTTTCTCACAGTGATAAGTTAAATGTGATTCTGTTTTCATGTTTAAAGATAATTAAAAATAACTTTTGGTTTCAGTATCCATTTATCTTGGCGACTATCTATGGCTGCTGAATTTTGAGGTCCTCTGGGCTCGTAACATGGCGTGATTAGTGCAGTAGCTCGTGCAATGCTGTTTTCGCGCCAGCGATTGGGACCAGGGTTTGATTCCAGTGGTCTCTGAGGAGTCTGTGTCTTGTGTCTGCATGGGTTTCCTCCTACCCTTCAGATACTTACTGGGTAATGTACATTATTAATTGGGTGTATTTGGGCAGCATGGGTTCAAGGGGTTGTTTCCGTGCTGTATGTCTAAATTACATGTCTTGTCCTTGGCCAGATGTCGCTGGAGAAAGCTTCTGATGTGGCTTGGACCTTCCACAAGTAGGGGCGACTGGCACGTTCACAAATGTATGGGGCTGCTGACAAGCACAAATATGTTTCATAACCTTCCTGAACACCCAGACAATTGAACTCCAGCAACTTTATACATTCCAGATGAGTCTTGCCCACAAGAAAGCGGAGCGACCCAACCTACATGACGTTGCCACCATTCACGCGACGTCACGAGCGCGACGGAAGTCTGGCGATTTGCTCGCGGCTCCTTGAACGACGCGGACGTCACGAGCGCGACGGAAGTCTGGCGATTTGCTCGCGGCTCCTTGAACGACGCGGACGTCAAGCGCCGTCCGCCACGAGCTTGGGATCGACCGGGCAAGGTTTCGTGCGCGCCCGCCCGCTTTTGAGCAGCCGCCGCCCGTCTGCTTTCAGAGGTCGTGCTGGCAGACACACACTTATAAGATGCCGAAGAAGAAGACTGGGGCACGGAAGAAGGTGGAAAGTCGCAAAGTGCGAGAAAAGTTAAGTCGGGCGGCCAAAGACAACGTGGACGTGGCGAAACACCCCTGCAATACCTCCATGGTGAGTGCATCCAAGGGCGGTCTGGCCAGGCTGTGTTGACCATGAGCTGGAGCATGGCGGCTCAACGGTTCCCAATTCCTTGCTTTTGACTCAATTTTAATGTTGACCCCCCTCGATTCATAGTCTAAGTTAATGGAAATGTGCGTTCCAGTACTTGAAACCAGTGTTTCCATAAATTTGATGTTAATTGGCTAATGACAAAGGATACTTTCCTTTCAGTTGAAAGTACATGAAATGCAATGATCATTAGTCCTGGGCCCTATTACTCTGTTCCCAGAGGTGGGTAATGCATGGTGTTTCCCACTTGCATTCTCTATAAACTCAAGACTCCTGATTTGCATGAAGTGTTGCACATCCCTGACCTGACACTGGTTTGGCACTGCTTCTATTAAAATTATTATTGGTATTGAAATGGTGGGTTGGGTGGGGGGGGCAGCATGGGACTATAGATAAGGAAATTTGAAATTAAATTAGAAATTGCAAGTTTTAAGTTAACTGGAGTGAAATATGAAAGTATGCGGGTGCCGTGATTGTAGTAGAAACACAGGACTTCTGGAGGAACTCAACAGGTTTCTGTGTCCATAGATGTACTACTGATATTTTAGAACTGAGACCTTACTCAAGGAATTGACATACTGGGCACATCCTCTAGCCCTGCAAAAAAAAAACTTTCTGTATTCTTTTGTATGCTCGCAAACTATCTGCCTTCATCTTGGCTTTTGTTCCTTTTTCTCTCTCATTGTTTTATTAATTCATAGATTGCATGACTTCTCTATAATGTATCCTTATGGCAAACTTAGCTTCACCCTATCTAAGAAATCATCTGGTCTTTATCCTTCCATCATCATCTCTGCAACTTAAAGACTAACTCTTTTTCTTTCCCCACTAGTTCTGTGAAAAAGTCTCAGACTTGGAACATTAATTCTGTTTCTTTCTGCAGATGTTGTCAATCTTGCTAGTCCAGCATTTTCTCTTTGTTTTTTTATAACTATTTCCAGTATTGTAACCCTTTAGAATATTTAGGCTTTTTCAATTTTGAACATTTGCATTCCAGAAGGTGTTAACACACAAGATCGCTATTAATTTAGTCACTTTGTTTGCATGTCCAACTTGAGACTCCTGAAAGCTGTTTTGATGAAAGAGCCTACAAGGTGGGCAGACAAAAAATGAACCTGGCAAATTTGGCCTATGGTTGTATAAAGTGGCAAGTGCATTTAGAACGGTATTGAAATCTGAACATTTCCATACATCTGAAGCCCTACATACAGTGGTATGCAAAGTTTGGCCTCCCTGGTCAAATTTTCTGTACTGCGAATAGCTAAGTAAGTAAAAGATTACCTGATTTCCAAAAGGTATAAAATTAAAGATGACACATTTCTTTAATATTCTAAGCAAGATTACTTTTTTTAAATTTCCATCTTTTACAATATAAAAATAATTAAAAAAAAAACAAAGGGCCCAAAACACCCCCTTTGGCAAGTAATCATAACTTGTGAACGCTTTCTGTAGTTATCCAAGAGTCTTTCAATTCTTGTTTGGGGATTTTCACCCTTTCTTCCTTGCAAAAACTTCCAGTTCTGTGAAATGTTTGGGCTGTCTTGCATGCATTGCTCTTTTGAGATCTATCCACAGATTTTCAATGATACTTAGGTCGAAGGACTGTGAGGGCCATGGCAAAACCTTCAGCTTCTGCCTCTTGAGGTAGTTCATTGTGGATTTTGAGATGTGCTTGGGATCATTATCCTGTTGTAGAAGCCATCCACTTTTCATTTTCAGATTTTTTTTCCCACAGACTGTGTGTGGCTCGCTGGCGTGTGGCTCGCTGGCGTGTGGCTCGCTGGCGTGTGGCTCGCTGGCGTGTGGCTCGCTGGCGTGTGGCTCGCTGGCGTGTGGCTCGCTGGCGTGTGGCTCGCTGGCGTGTGGCTCGCTGGCGTGTGGCTCGCTGGCGTGTGGCTCGCTGGCGTGTGGCTCGCTGGCGTGTGGCTCGCTGGCGTGTGGCTCGCTGGCGTGTGGCTCGCTGGCGTGTGGCTCGCTGGCGTGTGGCTCGCTGGCGTGTGGCTCGCTGGCGTGTGGCTCGCTGGCGTGTGGCTCGCTGGCGTGTGGCTCGCTGGCGTGTGGCTCGCTGGCGTGTGGCTCGCTGGCGTGTGGCTCGCTGGCGTGTGGCTCGCTGGCGTGTGGCTCGCTGGCGTGTGGCTCGCTGGCGTGTGGCTCGCTGGCGTGTGGCTCGCTGGCGTGTGGCTCGCTGGCGTGTGGCTCGCTGGCGTGTGGCTCGCTGGCGTGTGGCTCGCTGGCGTGTGGCTCGCTGGCGTGTGGCTCGCTGGCGTGTGGCTCGCTGGCGTGTGGCTCGCTGGCGTGTGGCTCGCTGGCGTGTGGCTCGCTGGCGTGTGGCTCGCTGGCGTGTGGCTCGCTGGCGTGTGGCTCGCTGGCGTGTGGCTCGCTGGCGTGTGGCTCGCTGGCGTGTGGCTCGCTGGCGTGTGGCTCGCTGGCGTGTGGCTCGCTGGCGTGTGGCTCGCTGGCGTGTGGCTCGCTGGCGTGTGGCTCGCTGGCGTGTGGCTCGCTGGCGTGTGGCTCGCTGGCGTGTGGCTCGCTGGCGTGTGGCTCGCTGGCGTGTGGCTCGCTGGCGTGTGGCTCGCTGGCGTGTGGCTCGCTGGCGTGTGGCTCGCTGGCGTGTGGCTCGCTGGCGTGTGGCTCGCTGGCGTGTGGCTCGCTGGCGTGTGGCTCGCTGGCGTGTGGCTCGCTGGCGTGTGGCTCGCTGGCGTGTGGCTCGCTGGCGTGTGGCTCGCTGGCGTGTGGCTCGCTGGCGTGTGGCTCGCTGGCGTGTGGCTCGCTGGCGTGTGGCTCGCTGGCGTGTGGCTCGCTGGCGTGTGGCTCGCTGGCGTGTGGCTCGCTGGCGTGTGGCTCGCTGGCGTGTGGCTCGCTGGCGTGTGGCTCGCTGGCGTGTGGCTCGCTGGCGTGTGGCTCGCTGGCGTGTGGCTCGCTGGCGTGTGGCTCGCTGGCGTGTGGCTCGCTGGCGTGTGGCTCGCTGGCGTGTGGCTCGCTGGCGTGTGGCTCGCTGGCGTGTGGCTCGCTGGCGTGTGGCTCGCTGGCGTGTGGCTCGCTGGCGTGTGGCTCGCTGGCGTGTGGCTCGCTGGCGTGTGGCTCGCTGGCGTGTGGCTCGCTGGCGTGTGGCTCGCTGGCGTGTGGCTCGCTGGCGTGTGGCTCGCTGGCGTGTGGCTCGCTGGCGTGTGGCTCGCTGGCGTGTGGCTCGCTGGCGTGTGGCTCGCTGGCGTGTGGCTCGCTGGCGTGTGGCTCGCTGGCGTGTGGCTCGCTGGCGTGTGGCTCGCTGGCGTGTGGCTCGCTGGCGTGTGGCTCGCTGGCGTGTGGCTCGCTGGCGTGTGGCTCGCTGGCGTGTGGCTCGCTGGCGTGTGGCTCGCTGGCGTGTGGCTCGCTGGCGTGTGGCTCGCTGGCGTGTGGCTCGCTGGCGTGTGGCTCGCTGGCGTGTGGCTCGCTGGCGTGTGGCTCGCTGGCGTGTGGCTCGCTGGCGTGTGGCTCGCTGGCGTGTGGCTCGCTGGCGTGTGGCTCGCTGGCGTGTGGCTCGCTGGCGTGTGGCTCGCTGGCGTGTGGCTCGCTGGCGTGTGGCTCGCTGGCGTTCTTCCCTCTTGTATCTCTGACTGCAACACAAGCCCAAAGCATGATCAATCCACCCCCTTTCTTAATATTTGGTGAGGTGTTCCTTTTATGAAATTCTTCACCCTTCTTTTCTCCAAGCACACCTTTGCTCATTGCAGCCAAAAAGTTCTATTTTAATTTCTTCATTCCTCAGGACTTGATTCCACAATGCATCAGGATTGTTTTGATGTTTCTTTGTACACTTCTAATGCTGAATTTTGTGGTGAGGATGCAGGAAAGATTTTCTTCTGATGGTCATATTTGCGCAGGTGTCGCTGCACAGTAGAACATGCACCACCTCTCCAAAATCTATTAAATCTTCTTTTGCAGTCAAACAGGGGATTTGATTCGCCTTTTTAGTAATCCTATGTGCAATTCTCTCGGAAAGTTTTCTTAGACTTCCAGGCCATTCCTGTTAACTACCATTTCTTAATTTCATTACAAACTGAGGAAGCAACCATCAGAAAACGCTATCAATCTGGTGTGTGGGAATCATTTATTTTAATCTTTCAGAGTGCTCGGCAGCTACTTAGAGGAACCCATGGCTGCTGATTGTTGGGACAAGGTTTGAGGAGTCAGGGTATTTATAAAGCTTTGTAATTTACATCACTTGGCCTTTCCTAATGATGACTGTGAACAAACTAACAAGCCCTAATAAGCTAATTAAGGTCCGAGACCTTGGGAAAAGTTATCTGAGAGCTCAAATCTCTTGGGGTGCCCCAAGTTTTGCAAGGGGCAAAAATAAATACACTAATCTTGCTTAGAATATTGAAAAGAATGTGTCTTTAACTTTGTGACTCTTTGGAGATCAGTTCATCTTCTACTCATGTAACTATTCACAGAAACAAATGTTGACTGGCAGTGCCCAAACTTTTGCCCACTACTGTAAGCAGTGGGAGTGCAACTCTGCAAGCTACCTGCTCATCACCCCCTACTTGCCTCTGCAGGACCCACAAAACCAAAAGGAAACCTATAATCTGTGCAATCATAGCTGTTCAACTTGGTGAATTACTGTGGGAAATTTTACTGTTTTGAAGATTTTTTGTCATTAATCAAGATTGATGTCACTTCATTTGCATTATTCATTTCAATAGAATGTGATTATTCTGCAGAACATTTTACTTTTCAGTTGATTGGTTGTTTCTTTTAAAGAATTATTGGTAGACCAGTGTAGATGTCAGTAGTCCAATAATTTCCTACACTAACTGGATTTTCTCTGTTTGTCTGCTGGTCTTGCATTGCAAATTTACAGAGAAATGCCCTGATTCAGAATTATGCAAAGAGTCTTACAAATTTGTAAGAAATGGCACCCAACAATATAATTATAGCCTTTGGACAATTGGAACAGTTTGTCATTGAAGATGCAGAAAAGCTGCAGATGCTTGGATCTTTTTTTTTTTTTTTTTTAAATTGAATCACATTTATTCAAATCACAATAGAAAGTTTACAACGTGGGTGCAGGTCCATCACTTCGAAGAGAAACGTTTCACAAACAATGCGTTTCACAAACTAATCAATTGCATGGATCAACACATCCAATGTTACAGTTTTCAAATTTAACTTCTGCTTCCACTCCCTGCATCTTTTCTTTAAACATTACAGATCCTAGTGTCGGCATTTTACTGATCGAGAAACCTCACAGGAAGAAGTGACCGCTGCAGAGACCAGCAGTTTGATCAAAGTTACCGGAACAATGGTCTAGGCCCGAAACGTTGGCTCCCCTTGCCTTCCTCTGCATGCTGCGTGGCCAACTGACTTTCTTCGGCACGTTTGTGTGTCACAGCCGAAGCAGTGAGTCGGCAGCACGGCTCGGTTCTCCCGACTTGGGGCAGTAAGTGGTCGCTTCTTCAATGAGTTCATGAACTCATTGTGATCACCAGAGTGGATCACATCAGCACTGATCACAGCCAGAATCTCCCAGTGGGGAAGTTTATTTTAGTCGTAAGATGCAGACCGGGGAAAGAATCGTTCATGCGCCGATGATAACCATTCCTCCGGACTATATTTTATATTCCTTATTTCTCTTTTTTTTTTTTTTAAATTTTTTATTTTTCACACCATAAATCACAATAGCCATGATATACACTTTTTCTTTTCCACACATTTACAGTGACTTTTTCTCCCTCCCTCCTCCCAAGCCACCCCCCCACCCCACCCCCTTTCATCCATTTTAGGTATACAATCTAGGTTGCATTAATTCAGTTAGACAATGTTGTCATTCAACAAAAATACACCAGAAATTCTACTGAGTCCATTCTTTTCTTTTCTTCTCCTTCCATCAACTTAGGTAATGTTTGTTCCCGGTAGGTTTTCGCTATTGTATTTAATGTAAGGCTCCCATACTTGTTCGAATATTTCAATATTATTTCTTAAACTATATGTTATTTTTTCTAATGGAATACATTTATTCATTTCTATATACCATTGTTGTATTTTCAAATTATCTTCCATTTTCCAGGTTGACATAATACATTTTTTTGCTACGGCTAGGGCTATCTTGACAAATCTTTTTTGTGCATCTTCCAAGTCAATTCCAAATTCTTTATTTTTTATGTTACTTAGGAGAAAGATCTCTGGATTCTTTGGTATATTGTTTTCTGTTATTTTATTTAATATCTGATTGAGATCATCCCAAAATTTTTCTACTCTCTCACATGTCCAGATTGCATGAATTGTTGTTCCCCTTTCTTTTTTACATCGAAAACATCTATCAGATACTGTTGGGTCCCATTTATTTAACTTTTGCGGTGTAATGTATAGTCTGTGTAACCAATTATATTGTATCATACGCAGCCTCGTATTTATTGTATTTCTCATCGTTCCAGAGCATAACTTCTCCCATGTTTCCTTTTTTATCTTTATATTTAAATCTTGTTCCCATTTTTGTTTAGTTTTACCATTTGTTTCCTCATTCTCCTTTTCTTGCAGTTTAATATACATATTTTTTATAAATCTTTTGATTAACATTGTATCTGTAATCACATATTCAAGGTTACTTCCCTCTGGTAAACTCAAGTTGCTTCCTAATTTATCTTTCAAGTAGGATCTCAGTTGGTAATATGCCAGCGCTGTATCTCCAGTTATATTGTACTTATCTCTCATTTGTTCAAAGGATAAGAATCTACTTCCTGAAAAACAATTTTCTATTCTTTTAATCCCTTTTTTTTCCCATTTTCTAAAGGCAAGGTTGTCTATTGTAAAAGGGAGTAGCTTATTTTGCGTCAATATTAGTTTTGGTATTTGGTAATTTATTTTATTTCTTTCTACATGAATCTTCTTCCATATATTGAGGAGATGGTGTAATACTGGAGAAGTTCTATGTTGTACCAATTTTTCGTCCCATTTATATAATATGTGTTCAGGTATCTTTTCCCCTATTTTATCTAATTCTAGTCTCGTCCAGTCTGGTTTTTCCCTTGTTTGATAAAAATCTGATAGGTACCTTAATTGTGCGGCTCTATAATAATTTTTGAAGTTTGGCAATTGTAAGCCTCCTTGTTTATACCATTCTGTTAATTTATCTAGTGCTATCCTCGGTTTCCCCCCTCTCCATAAAAATCTCCTTATTATTTTCTTTAACTCTTTGAAGAATTTTTCTGTCAGTTGTATTGGCAATGCCTGAAATAAGTATAGTATCCTTGGAAAAATGTTCATTTTAATACAGTTTATCCTTCCTATCAGTGTTAGTGGTAGCTCTTTCCAATGCTCTAAATCGTCCTGTAATTTTTTCATTAGTGGATTGTAATTGAGTTTATATAATTGGCCTAGATTTTTGTTTATTTGCACACCTAGGTATCTTATTGCCTGCGTTTGCCATCTGAATGGGGATTCCTCCTTAAATTTTGAGAAATCCGCGTTATTCATAGGCATTGCTTCACTTTTATTTACGTTTATCTTGTATCCCGACACTTCTCCATATTCCTTCAATTTCTTATATAGTTCTTTTATTGATAGTTCTGGTTCTGTTAAGTACACTATCACATCATCCGCAAACAGACTGATTTTATATTCCCTGTCTTTTATTTTTATTCCTTTTATATTATTATCTCTTCTTATCGATTCTGCTAGTGGTTCTATAGCTAGCGCAAACAATAATGGTGATAGTGGGCATCCCTGCCGCGTTGACCTGCTTAAATTAAATTGCTTTGATACATGTCCATTTACTGTCACTTTCGCTAACGGTCCCTTATATAATGCTTTAATCCAATTAATATACTTCTCCGGTAAACTGAATTTTTGCAATACTTTGAACAAGTAATTCCATTCTACTCTGTCGAAGGCCTTCTCTGCGTCTAAAGCAACTGCTACTGCCGGTGCTTTATTTCCTTCTACTGCATGAATTAAGTTAATAAATTTACAAATATTGTCTGTTGTGCGTCTTTTTTTGATAAATCCAGTTTGGTCTAAATTTACCATTTTCGGTACCTGTTCTGCTAATCTGTTCGCTAATAGTTTAGCTATTATCTTATAATCTGTGTTTAGCAGAGATATTGGTCTATATGACGCTGGTGAGAGTGGATCTTTCCCTTGTTTTAGTATCACTGTAATTATTGCTGTTTTACATGAATCTGGTAAGTTTTGTGTCTCATCAATCTGGTTGATTACATCCAGGAGGGGCGGTATTATTAGGTCTTTAAATGTTTTGTAGAATTCTATTGGGAGTCCATCCTCTCCTGGTGTCTTATTATTTGGTAAATTTTTTATTATCTCTTGTATTTCTACTGTTCCAAATGGTTCTGTTAATTTATTTTGTTCCTCTATTTGTAGTTTTGGTAGTTCAATTTTAGTCAAAAATTCATCTATTTTCCCTTCTTTCCCTTCGTTTTCGGTTCGGTATAATTGTTCATAGAATTCTCTGAAGTTTTCCTTAATTTCTTTTGGATTATATGTAATTTGTTTGTCTTTTTTCCTTGTTGCCAATACCATTTTCTTAGTTTGCTCTGTCTTAAGCTGCCATGCTAAGATTTTGTGTGTTTTTTCACCTAGTTCATAATATTTCTGTTTTGTCTTCATTATATTCTTCTCCACCTTATATGTTTGTAATGTTTCATATTTTATTTTTTTATCCGCCAATTCTCTTCTTTTGGTTGTATCTTCCTTTATTGCTAATTTTTTTTCTATGTTTATTATTTCCCTTTCCAACTGCTCTGTTTCCTGGTTATAGTCCTTCTTCATCTTGGTTGCATAACTTATTATTTGCCCTCTAATGAATGCTTTCATTGCGTCCCATAGTATAAACTTATCTTCCACTGATTCCGTATTTACTTCAAAGTACATTTTTAATTGTTTTTCAATAAATTCTCTAAAATCCTGTCTTTTAAGTAGCATGGGGTTTAATCTCCATCTATACATTCTTGGAGGGATGTCCTCTAGCTCTATTGCCAATAACAGGGGTGAGTGGTCCGATAATAGTCTAGCTTTATATTCCGTTTTCCTAACTCTCCCTTGAATGTGGGCTGATAACAGGAATAGGTCTATCCTTGAGTATGTTTTATGTCTAGTCGAGTAGTATGAGTATTCCTTTTCTTTTGGGTTTTGTTTCCTCCATATGTCCACAAGTTTCATTTCTTGCATTGATTTAATTATAAATTTGGTTACTTTGTTCTTCCTGTTAATTTTTTTCCCCGTTTTATCCATATTTGGATCCAAATTCAGATTGAAATCCCCTCCTATTAGTATGTTCCCTTGCGTATTAGCTACCTTCAAAAAGATATCTTGCATAAACTTTTGATCTTCTTCGTTAGGTGAATATATATTAAGTAGATTCCAAAGCTCTGAATATATCTGACATTTTATCATAACATATCTCCCTGCTGGATCTATTATTTCCTCTTCTATTTTAAATGGCACATTTTTGCTAATTAATATAGCCACTCCTCTTGCTTTTGAATTATACGATGCTGCTGTTACATGTCCTACCCAATCTTTCTTTAATTTCTTGTGCTCCAATTCAGTTAAGTGTGTTTCTTGGACAAATGCTATATCTATTTTTTCCTTTTTCAGTAAATTTAGTAGTTTCTTCCTTTTAATTTGGTTATGTATTCCATTAATATTTAGAGTCATATAGTTTAGCGTAGCCATTTTATATTTTGTTTATCTTCTCTTTCCGTTTTTCCCTCATTACCTTTCCTCCTTTTCCATTTCTGTTTTCTTATTTTCAACTCTTTACCAGACAACATTCCTACAACATCCAACATTTTCCTTATTCTCCTATTTCTATCTTCTTTATCCCCAGTCTCCCCTTCCCCTCCTGAGTTGCCCTTTATCCCTTGTCGAACAACCACATCTCCCCTCTCCATTTGGATTTGCGAATCCACTCGCAAGCGTCAACTGATTTTGCAGTGACCGCTCTTTTCCCCCACCCAGCCCCCCCCAGAAAAGATTTCGCTTTTTATATGTCACAAAGGTCACTCTTTTAATTCCCTCCTTATTCTCTCTATTCCATTGCCTTCTCTTATTAATTCTTGTCTATACTCTCTCTGTTTTCCTCTAATTACAGATACTTTCACATATGCCCATTGTCTCTATTCACTCTTATACCTCTTTACCCGCATACATATCAATCGTGGTCATTTTTACCCTCCTTACCCTTCTTCATCCCTCAGTCTATTTTTGTCTTTACCCACATACATATCAATCGTGATAATTTTTGCTCTCATTACCCGTCTTCATCCCTCAGTCTATTTTTGAAATTGTTCTGCAAATTTTCGTGCTTCTTCTGGATCCGAGAATAGTCTGTTTTGTTGTCCTGGAATAAACATTTTCAATACCGCAGGATGCTTCAGTGTAAATTTATATCCTTTCTTCCATAAAATCGCTTTTGCTGTATTGAACTCTTTTCTCTTCTTTAGGAGTTCAAAGCTTATATCTGGATAAATGAAGATTTTTTGCCCTTTATACTCCAGTGGTTTGTTGCCCTCTCTTACTTTTTCCATTGTCTTCTCCAGTACCTTTTCTCTTGTAGTATATCTTAGGAATTTTACTACAATAGATCTTGGTTTTTGTTGTGGTTGTGGTTTAGGGGCCAATGCTCTATGTGCCCTTTCTATTTCCATTTCTTGCTGTAGTTCTGGACATCCTAGGGCCTTAGGGATCCATTCTTTTATAAACTCCCTCATATTCTTGCCTTCTTCATCTTCCTTAAGGCCCACTATCTTTATGTTATTTCTTCTGTTATAATTTTCCATTATATCTATTTTTTGGGCTAGTAATTCTTGTGTCTCTTTAGTTTTTTTATTAGATTCCTCCAATTTCTTTTTTAAGTCTTCTACCTCCATTTCTGCTGCTACTGCCCGCTCTTCCATCTTGTCCATTTTTTTCCCCATTTCTGTTAAGGTCATATCCATTTTATTTATTTTCTCTTCTGTGTTGTTTATTCTTCTTCTTAAATCATTGAATTCCTGTGTTTGCCATTCTTTAAATGACTCCATGTATCCTCTAACAAGAGCAAGTATATCCTTTACCTTGCCTTTCCCTTTATCTATTTCACTGTATTCTTCCTCTTCTTCTTCCTCTAGGTTGACCATCTGTTGTTTCTTTGCTGCCCTTTCCTCCTCTTCTTTCTTGTTTCCATTGTCTTCTGTGGTCTCTTCTTGCTGCAGGTGTTCTGCAGCTGTCGTTGCCGGCTGTGGAGATCGACTCCCCAGCTGGTCCCCCCTCCCGTCGGTGTGTTTTTTTGCATGCGCGGTTGCGCACTTTTACTCGGCTCTGTGAGCCATTGTTGTAGTTCTCTTTCTACCGACCTGAGGTAGTGGGGCCCTCTCTCCACAGCGGGCCTCTTCGGACAGGTAAGGCCTTCACCTTTTTCCTCCGTTGTCTTCTCTTCCTCTCTTCTTTCCGTTGATTTTGATTTTTCTCCTTTTGTCTCCATCTTCTTTCCACCTTTATACTCACTTTTCTTTAACTTGTATTTCTGTGCCTTTGTATTTTCTCTTGTTTTTCCCGACTTTTCTGGAGAGGGCTGGAGTTCACCGTCCGGCCACTACTCCATCACGTGACTCCCCCAGATGCTTGGATCTTGAGCAAACAAAGAATTCCTGGAGGTGCTCAGCAATTCAGACAGTATTCATTGATAGAAATGGTCAATCAACATGAGTTGATACCCCACTTAAATCTTGATGAGTGGTTTCAACGCAAGACCTTAGTGTTGCTAATCTCTATACGAAGACAGGAATAATTCAATTTGAATTAAAGCTAAAGTAGTGCACAAGAATAATCTGGGTAAACCTTAAAGTTTGAACTAATTGTCCGTGTTCTCAAAATAGATGCCTGATAATCTTGTGTAAAAGCATAAAATGATAACTGATTAATGATTTTTTAATTTGCTTTTTTCTGATGTGAACACTACTGAAAAATGAATGAAAAATGCAGGTCAATCAAGTGAAATTCCCTTTTAATTCATGGTTTGTAACTCTTGATTTCCCATATGATCAAAGCTAATGAACTCTGCTTCAGCCTTAAACAGCAGGCTAGAACGTCATGGTCTTGACATTGTTTCAAAGATGAGATGAAAATTTGAATGCAAGATGGGAAAATAGAAAGAAGAACTTTGGTAACCTTGGAGAGAGGACAAAATCAAATAGTGGCTGAGGTCCTGTTATTTTGGTTAGAATGTATTTAATTAATGTACTTGATCTCAATACATTTTCAATGTTACCAATTGCCACCACCTTTTTTTTGTAATTGAAATATAGAAGAGAAGATTTGGAACCTTTTGTTAATTTTAAGGAGACAAGTCTTTGATTACCAAGAAGTACCCAAAAAGAATTCTCTTGTATCAGTAATGACAATTGGAAATCTCCTGAAAATGGTCATTGTGTCACAAGGTGTGACTTGTTTTTGGCTGCCAGATTTTGATTACATTGTAAACTGCTTTTGGATCAGTACATCACCTTTGGCCTACATGGCTGTCAACTTGTAGTTTTTTTTTCAACAAATCATTAAATAAAAAGCAGAGAGAAATAACATTGAATTGTCATTTTTAAAAGCCTTTTAATTGTAAATGCTGCAACTGTTGTGAACAATTTTTAAAAATTTCTTCCCATTTCCTACGAGGCCTGTGAATGAAGCTTTCATTATTGGCAATTTTAGATGGGAAATCCATGCTTGCTGGAAGCACGTTTTTTTTCAAACAGGCCAAATTTGTTTCTAACTTCATCTGTTACAATCTGCAGATGGCAGGCATTAATAATACTAGGCCTGCCTCTTCCCCCTTCATTCATTTTTCCACTCCCAACCCAAATGTCTAATTCATTACTGAATAGGATTCCCTAAAAGTGTGTATTGCTTAAAAGCTTCTTGGTATGTAAAAAGTAAATTGCTTCACCAAATAGCATCTGACATCCTGTGATCATATGACCACTTTAGAATCAAATTAAAATAAGAACCTTGGGGGTAACAGAAAAAAATGCCTGCTGCCTTTATCTATAAATTTGAGATAATGGCATTGGCGTTATACTGTTATTTATTGTCGATCCCTAGTTTTCCAGGTCTAAAGCAATTGACTCAATTTCATTCAGTTGGGTATAAAATAAAAAGTTATATCTTCCCAAAATCTTTGTGGCTCTGTTTCATTTTCGTTCTGAAAATATTTTCCCCTTGTTTCCAACAGGAATGTGATAAGTGCCAAAGGTAAGAGAGTAGATGCTTTTTACTTTCAGATTTTGTAATTCTAAGTTTGCATGCTCTTTGATTTAACATCTTTACATCACATTGGCATGCTGTATGTGCCACAATATTATGATGACGGACTCTTTCATTCATATTTAGCCTTGCTGACAAGGATTTTTTTTCTTCCCTATTGATACTCGTAATCTCCAAAAGTGAAATTTTAATTTGAATTTATGTGACAAACATAACTCTCATAGTGTGGTAGATGTAAATCATTTATGTTCCTGGACCTAACTTTGCATTTACTTCTTGTTTTCTTTCCTCCTTTGTGCAAGACGGCAAAAGAACCGGGCTTTTTGTTACTTCTGTAATTCATTACAAAAGTTACCTATTTGTGCGCAGTGTGGTAAGTTGTCTTCAGTAAGTTTTTGAATTATTGCAGTTGCTTTAACATGTTTTCTACTATAATATCCAATCATAAGATAATTACTACAGTAAAAAAGTAAGATTAACATGTACTTTTAATAAAACGACATTGAAGGTTCATTGGTTTAAAAAAGGGTAAGTCAAGGTTGACGTCAAGACCTCAGGAAACTTCTCTGTTCACCTTATAGTTTTCCATGTGCGTGTGGGTGCGCATGATACAGATTTATAAGAGTTTGCTATTTATGGAATTCTGGGTGGCCTTGTCCCAATAGAATTTGTAGAAGGCATTTTGCAGTAAATTGAAGTTGGGATTTACCATTTTAATGAGTTGCATTTAGGATGTAGGTAAAGTGGGATGAATAAGGGTCACTGAAATTTGTAATTTGCAGTTAATATAATTATTACTAAAGTAAGCCCACCGCCAGTGGGCTGATATCGCCTCAAACCGTGCATCTTGGCGCCTCACAGTTTGGCGGGCAGCAACCTCCTTTGAAGAAGACCGCAGAGCCCACCTCACTGACAAAAGGCAAAGGAGGAAAAACCCAACACCCAACCCCAACCAACCAATTTTCCCCTGCAGCCGCTGCAACCGTGTCTGCCTGTCCCGCATCGGACTTGTCAGCCACAAACGAGCCTGCAGCTGACGTGGACTTTTACCCCCTCCATAAATCTTTGTCCGCGAAGCCAAGCCAAAGAAGAAGTTTCTTAGTTGCTCCTCTGGTTTAATGGTGTAGTCTAAGGTGTATATTTCTATTTATTTTATATTTCTATTAGTGTAGTCTAAGGTGTATATTTCTAGCTAGAGTTTGGCTATTTAAATAAATGGATCTGGTACAGTCGTTAATAGTCATAAAAGTGGTTATTTTGATGCTTTTCAGCAAAAAAAAACTGAATGAATATCAGTTAGCAATATCACAACTCTGTTTTTAATTGATTATGGTAAAGCTAATAAGATGACAGGTTACATTTTGACATTTGTTGTAATGATTAAACCAAGGAAGACGTTGGAAGTTACTTTCATGCATTGCTTTTGGAGCGAATGAAGCTGTTTTATCAGGGTGACACTGGGAATTATTTGGGTAATGTTAAATGACAATATATTTGAAGTGTTATGTTTTTACAGTTCTTTATGCATGTATTGATAACTTGCAGTTTGGTTTAAAATGGATAATTCACATGCTTTTAATTGAATCAATACATGACTGGATCAGATGTCATGAATGATAACCAAATAGAAGACATGGGAAAATTTGAACATTTGGTTGTGGCATGATTTTATTTTAATTGTGGATACAATGTAGTTGGAAACTGTGGTGACAATTTCAAAGTACGGAATGGGCTTCTGAGAGCCACAATAAAAGATCAGGGGTGGGGGGTTGGGTTGGTTTGATGTTGGATGTACATGAAAAGGAGTGAATTAATTTTTGAGGATAGGAATGCTAAATTCATAACTCGGGCAAAAGGAAGGTCCAAATCACAACAGATAATCACTCAACCCTGTTCATTTGAAAGGAATTGCCAATGTTAATTGAAAAGAGGCTTCTTTTTACTTAATCTGAATTGGTTACTTTTTTTGTACATTTAATCTCACACATTTTAAAAGCAGTCCCTGGACTGCAGCCAACAAAGAGTCTTTAGTATGGTCATCTGAGGCCTAGTTGCCATTTGAGATCTATCCTTCTTTATAGTACAGTTCAGTAGGGAGGCTGTGCAGTCTGTCGAATAAAAGTGGCACCAAATCTGGGCTGCAGTCTGAACTGAGCAAAATCTAGTCCAATGTGATGTTGTGCTTCTTGAAAAGTAAAATACAACTGCAAAAATGTAATTGGTTCTTTTTAAAAAAAGATTAGAAGATGCAATACAAGCATTGCTTAAAAAAAAGCTTTATTTAAATTACCCCATAGCTGGTCTATCTGACCTCAGACTGCATAAAGGTGTTGTCCTGGAAAGTAATTTATTTCCTTGTTTTGGAGACTTCAAGCTAGATCAACTTTGTATGAAGTTTTGATTTTATTTTGACCCTGCTCCCAGTGAACAATGTGCCCACACCAAAAATGAGTTGGGGGGATGGGGAGAGAGGAGAGGAGAGAAGGGGAGGGGGGGGGGTAGGAAAGTCTTGGAACATTTCATAGAGACTGTGGAGAATTTTCAGGGAAAATTCAAAACTGAGTTGGGGAAAATTACATGAGTAAAAATGGCAGCATAGATAAAAATTAACAAGTATTTGGCAAGCTGATGGAACTCAGCAGTAAAAGACAAACATCTTTTTTAAAAGAGGAAACTGGATTAATGAAAGGGCAACTACTGGATAGTCACTGACCTATGTAATAAAGGAACAGGTTCAAAGAGTGACAATCCTGGAGATGTGCTGGTAATGAACTGTAAACTTTATTTGCACATGGGAGAAATACTCAATAGGAGATGTGGGCATGCAACCTCACGCACGCTTCTTGTCTGGCCTGTCCTCTGGGTTACAAGCTAGTGGGTTGATTTCTGTGCATGGCAATTATGAACTGACATCACATCTGTATTCTGCACAAGCAAATGTATTGGAGAGATCTGGAGGAAAAATCTCCATAAACTCAATACATGTTGAAGTTTTTATGTCCACAAAGTACAAAATTGACAGACTGCAATTTCAAAAGTTACAATGTAACTCAATACATGTTGAAGTTTTTATGTCCACAAAGTACAAAATTGACAGACTGCAATTTCAAAAGTTACAATGTATAAATATTTTGTGTTGGCAAATGGTGCCATAGTATTATATTTACACTGGGAGTACATCATTTTTTAAAAAAAAGACCAACTCTGAATAATCAAATACTTTTATTGAACCACATGCTTCTGAGGACAAAAGAAAACAAAACATCCTACTTCTACTGCCATATATTGTGAGTGTGGCTGATTTGGAACGCAAAAGTTGATGAAACAGATATGACAGTGACCAGATGTGTACTAAAGGGCAAAATAGCCAGTTTGGAACCTCCCACGATAGAGATACAGAACTTTTTGTATTGTATCCTGTGGCTGTTGAAGTGGGGTAAAATAGCTATCTTTCAATGCCTTGCCGGTCATCTATTGTTTCTCACTTTCCATCTTCAAATGGCATCCTGCTTTGAGAACTTGCAGCCTGCTCCCTTCAGATAGTGTTTATTTATGCAATTGTCCTTGTCATTTCAAAACTAATTATTACTTGTAACCTGCATTTGGAAGTAGTTTGGAGGCAGGCTTTTGTTTGTGTAAATGGTTACTATATTTTTATATAGCTTCCGACAATGGCTGCTGTTCCTTAACAGTTCCTATTCAGAATATCGTAAGTACGGAAGGAAAGCCTAACAATGTGGTGCTAATCTAATGTGACATGTCTATCAAGAGTTTTGCATGGGCCAAGGAATCTATTTGGCATCAGGGGAATGCAGTAGTTAATGACTCGTGAGGGAAATAATGGTGAGATGCTTAATCCAGATTGGTTGGTCCTTTTAATTGTCTGAAAACAGTTGCTCATTACTCTGATAAATAAAACATCACTGATAATGGAAGTATAAAAGGAAAACAAATCAGTGAAGATTTTCAGCAGGTTGGTTTGTGCTTTGGCTACAGACAGTATATGTTATGTGTATTTCCTTTGTAAGTTGCATCTTTCTGTGCACTTTAGGTAAAACAAAATGCATGCTGAAAAGTTCAGACTGTGTTGTTAAGCATCCAGGTGTCTACAGCACAGGTCTTGCCATGGTGGTAAGTATTCACTTGGCTTTTCTCCATTGAGGTAATTGGAAGAACTTTACATCAATGTTTCCTGCCCAAGATTTTGCTCTGATGTTTTGTGCATCAATCTTATCAGTTCAAAAAAAATTAGAATTAATATCTTTAGTTTTAAATTTAGCAGTTTTGATGTTCAATATCATCTATGTTGCTGAATTTAAATTTTTCAATAACTCAATTATTAAAAAATTTAAGTCTAGAAGCTAAGTCTGACAGTGAGCAAAATGATTTCTGTCAATGTCTTGTGAATGTAAACCTTTTCCAGTTGAGTAACTGATATATGTAGAAATTTAGTGCTACAATAAATTTAAAAACTTCTATTTTAATAAATATGAAATTAAAGTTTAAACACATCAGTGTTTTCTTTTTTCCCCTTTATAGGGAGCAATTTGTGACTTCTGTGAGGCCTGGGTTTGTCATGGCAGGAAGTGCCTCAGCACACATGCTTGTAGCTGCCCACTTGCTGACGTTGAATGTATCGAGTGTGAGAGAGGTGTATGGGAACATGGTAAGGATGGTCTCCAATTGCTTCTTTTGAGGATGAGTAAACATTTTTTAAAAAGGGCAACCATTAACTCATTCTGTTCACAAATGCTGTGTGATCTCTTGAGTATTTCTAGCATTTTATTTTTTTGCCTTTCAACCCAATACGAATATACACAAGGTGAGTACAGAGTAATTTTATTTGGTGAGAGTGGACTGGCTCAAAAATAATTGAGCCAAGCTATAAATTGTTTTCTTTCACCTTTTTTTCTATATCTGTTAAACTTCCTGGTAAATCTGCTTAATGTGTTGAGCATGTAATATTTCAATGATTGGGGACTGTTGCTTGAAAAATATTCTGAATGTAGCCATAATATGCTGCCACCCACTGTATGTTGGTGCCACCAGTGTAATTCTATGTGGATGACAGCATCCTGTATTTGAAGACCAGTACTACAATATGTTGGGGAATTGGTCAGATTTGATTATTTTTTTTTCTTTAGAGAATTAATGAACAATTAAGTAGTTTAATTTGGACCAGTTGTTCCTGAATTGCTCAAACTTCTTGTATGTGTGACATATGTTCTATTTTGTATTGATCATAGATCTGTTTAATCAGAGATAAATTGTGGGAGGTTTTTAGTGTAGGTCACATACAAACACTTCAAAACAGATCTCATTTAAGATGCCAGCGCTCTGCTCAAGTCAGACAGTTCAGGCTCCGAGTGCCTTTGCACAAATATTTGAAGAATGCCTATGAGGACTTCAAAAGTAGGGGTTAATTGGACATGCTGTGGAGTAATGGATTATTGTTTTGCAAAGCAACAGATGAATCAACTCAGAAGATTAGGTCCAGAGCCACAGTCTGTCTGAGTGCAGAGTGCAGAGAGTCGTGTGGCTTTCTCTGAGTGAGACAAAGGATTCAGTTCTACAGTTCAGCTGTAGCAGCAACTGGGACTAGAACATTACAAGCTGGAAAGCTTGTGGGAAAAAAACCCATTTTGAAGACTGGTTGTGAGTTCTTAATTCAGCCTGGTCAAAGCCCTTGTGGTCCATACAAGAGGAGATGGCTGGCTGTATTATGTTTCACTTGAAATAATGAAAAAGGAACTCTGTTGATCTGAAAGAAAGAGTTTATCATCTGGAAGACCCTGATAAGGGCAAGATTCTTCAGCAAGACACTGATGTGGCTGGTCAGAAGGAATCAGTTGAGGGTGTCCAATGAGCATTAAATCTCTCTCTCAAAAACCGACGAGAACTTTCCTGAATGGTAATCGTTTACCTTTCAAACACCAAAGCCTGGTGAAATTCATAAATGTTAAATTCTGTGCATAGTATAAGAATTGCCTGCAACCAGTGAACTTGGAGAAGTGAGGTTGAACTGTGAATTAAAGAACTTTTCTGAACATATTGTGATGAGCCCAGAGGACCCCAAAACCCAGCAGCAATAGATATTCACCATGACAAATGAGTACTTAAAAGTTGCTTTTAATTATCTTTAAACATGAAAATAGAATCAAACTTTAACTTAACTCTATTGACTTAATTAACCTAATTTAACCCCCTTCTAATTCTAAGCGCACATGTATGTAATGTGTGTTTAAGTTCAGAAAAGGACAAGCTTTCCATAAGCTTGCCAGCTTGTCCTGTTCCAGTACCAGCTGCTGTCTCCGGCTGTAACACTGGGATGCAGACCATCAGGCCCTATGGATTTATTAGCCTTCAGTTCCATCTGTCTACCCAGCTCCATTTTCCTTTAGTTCCTCTGTTACCCTAGGTTCTTTCTCCACTATTACTCTGGGAAATTGTTTGTTTTCCCTAGTAAAGACTGATCCAAAATACGTGTTCAACTCGTCTGCCATTTTCTTGTTCCCCATAATAATTTTACCCATTTATGTCTTTAAAGACCCAATTTTAATCTTAACTAATTCTTTTCTCTTCACATACCTAAAGAAGCTTTTACTATTCTCCTTTATATTCCTGGCTAGCTTACTTTCATACCTCTCTTTTAATCTCCCGTATGGCCTTTTTATTTATCTTTTGCTCTTTAAAAGTTTCCCAATCCTTTGGCTTCCTGCTCATCTGTGCTATGTTATATTTCTCTTTTATTTTTGTATTGTCCTTGACTTTCCTTGTCAGCCACGGTTGCCCCTAAGAATCTTTCTTCCTCTTTGGAATGAACTTATTATTCTGTATTATTCCCAGAAATGCCTGCCATTGTTGTTCCACTCTCATCCCTGCTAGGGTAGCTTTCCAGTCAGCTTTGGCCAGCTCCTCCCTCATGGCTCCATAGTCCCCTTTGTTCAACTTGTAATAGTGACGACATTTCTGGTTTTTTTTTTTGCCTTCTCGCTCTCAAATCATAGATTAAAACCTATCATATTTTGGTCACTATCTCCTAATGGCTCCTTTACCTCAAGTTCTCTTATCAAATCTGGTTCATTATATAAAACTAAATCCAGAATTGTGTTCTCCCTGGTAGGCTCTAGTACAAAGAGGTCTAAGAATCCATCTCTGAGGCACTCCACAAACTCCCTTTCTTGGGGTCCAGTACCAACCTGATTTTTCCCAGCTACCTGCATGTTGAAATGCCCCCATAACAGCCATAGCATTAATCTTTGGGGCATACCAATTTTAACTCTTGATTCAACTTGCATCCTATATCCAGGCTACTGTTTGGGGGGCCTGCAGATAACTCCCATTAGGATCTTTTTGCCCTTATAATTTCTCAGTTCTCTCCATACTGATTCTGCATCTCCTGATTCTATATCACTTCTCACCAACAGAGCCACCCCACCTCCTCTGCCCACTTGTCTGTTCTTTTAACTTTCAGAAGAAACTTTGCTAAAATTCAATGCATTTCGGAATTGTCATTGCCCCTCTACTTAGATGGTGTGGTTTTTAATGAAGAAATGGTCACAAATATGAATGAGGTTTTGTATTTCTGGGATCATTGGGACATCGAAGGTGGAGAGGGTGAGCAAATTTAAGTTCTTGGGAGTCACCATCTCAGAGGATTTTTCCTGGAGCCAACACACTACTGGTATTGTAAGGAAAGCGCACCAGTGCCTCTGCTTCCTCAGGAGTTTGCAGAGGTTTGGTATGATATTGGAAACCTGGCAAATTTCTGCAGATGTTTAATGGAAAGTGTGCTGTCTGGCTGCATCATGGTCTGGTATGGAAGCCCTGCACAAGGTAGTGGACACAGCCCAGAGCATCATAGACAAAACCCTCCCCACCATCGAGAACATCTACATGGAACACTGTCAGTGGAGAGCAGCAGCAATCATCAGGATTCCACACCACACAGCATGTGCTCAGATCTCGCTGCTGCCATCAGGAAAGTATAAGTACCACAAGACTTGCACCACCAGGTTCAGGAATACGTGCTACCCCTCCACCATCAGGCTCCTAAACAATGAACTCAATGAGGACTCATTTAAGGACTCTTGTGCACTTTACTGATTTTTTAAAAAGTTTATTTACATTCATTATCTGTTTACAGTTATTTGTTTGTTTACATGTATACACAGTGTACAGTTTTATAATTCCCATCTTCCACTATAGGAGGGAGGATATTCCGGTGCTCCTTCTGTAACAACTTCCTTTGTGAAGATGATCAGTTTGAACATCAAGCCAGCTGCCAAGTTCTGGATTCTGAAACGTACAAGTGTAAGTTCTTGTTTATCTAACTTTTTTTTGGATGTTGAATCCCAGATAGTGGGGAAAATATAACTAATTTGTTTTGCATTTTTAAATTTTGGCTATAATCCAAAGCCAGTTTAAGACAATGTGTGAAGTACTGTATGATGAGAAGTGTGTTGGATGAAAATCTTATCTGTAGTCTGTATAAGTGACCAGTTTCACTATAATTCATTCCAACTGGGGACTTCGATCAATTTTAAAAATCAACTTAATTGTATAGTCTCAAAGAAACAAAAGGACTTCCAATCACTCAGGATCTAGTTGCATGTTATAATGGAGAGGAATCGGCAATCTCATTACCCTTTGATGTTGAAGAGGAACTAGTCTCAGAAATGTTCTCCTTATCTTTTGGTGTAATATTTTAAGTGTGTTATTAGAATGGCGGGGTGGTGGAGAGCATGTAAAAGGGACAAAATCAAAG
The DNA here is from genome assembly GCF_036971445.1 of Narcine bancroftii. NCBI lineage: Eukaryota > Metazoa > Chordata > Chondrichthyes > Torpediniformes > Narcinidae > Narcine > Narcine bancroftii. The sequence continues at coordinate 142,875,534 of NC_091471.1, read as the reverse complement.
TAGAGGCACTGTAGGTATCTGAATCTAAACAAAGCCATTTCAAAATGATCAAATGCTGTAACAGGTCAATGTAAAAGAAATATATTAAAATTTTCACCCAAGTAATCCAACATTGAGATTTATTGTCTCAGACAGTTCAAAGAATCTATTGTTACTCACAGCAAGTTCGAAGAATCTACTCTTTCTACGCATCCCTGCCATGATACAGTACAACTCCTATTATCTGAAATTGGATTCACCGAAATCCTCATTTATCCAAAATTTTTTCGGAGACAAACTGACCTCGCAGATTTGAAAAAAAAAATCACTTGACATGAAATTAGAATGATGATTGTATTCATTTCCGATAAGTCTCTCCTCTCTCTTTCCATTTCTTCTTTACCTTCCCCTGTTGAATTTTCTCTCCAACTCTCCCTCTCACTGTGCCACGGTCTCCCAGCTGCAAGCAGTTGGAAGAATCCCTTGTCCCAGTGTCGTCATGGAGGCAGCCTCCCAGGACCATGGCCTTGCAAAGGACTTGGTTAGACGTATTTTGATCGAGGTCTCCATGAAGAGTATTGAAAAGACAGTTAAAATTTTAAAATTAAGAATTTTTCACTAAAGAATGGACAAAACCAGTACTAAAAAAACCAAGGCAGCTGAGAAGAAAAAAATGAAGTTTCTCCTCTGCCAGAATTATCGAGTGAAAGCCTGAAGGGGAGCAGCGTAAGAGTGGTCTTGGGTCTGGCAGAGCTGGGGAGTCAGGAGAAGAACTAAATATTATCCTGGAGAAAGTAGAAAACTTGAGCAATCAATTTGCTGGTGTCGAAAATGTAATGAGAGACATGACTGAAAGAATGACTGAAATTTAAGAAATAGTTGAAGACTTAACTGGAAGAATGACCAAAGCAGAAGAAGACCTGGTAAAAACACAAGATAAGCTAAAAAGCTTTGGAGAAAGATGCGAAGCAATGAGAGTTGGATAGACATGGTGTGCTGGACAAGATCGACCACAAGGAGAATTTTAGCAGATGAAATAATATTCAAATTATTGGACTGAAGAAAGAATCTAGGGAAGAGCTCTGGTGAACTTCTTCGAAACATTGATCCTGCGAGTGCTGTGAAAACAAATTCAGAGAAAAACTGCATATTGAAAGGGTTCACTGGACCCTCAGACCCAAGAGAACCAGCAATCAGTGACCACAACCAGTCTGGAAACACTATTGACTTACCTGGAACGGGAGACAATTCTGGGAGCAGCATATGAATACTCTAAGCAAAATAATGGTCTGCCCAAGATTGACCATGAAAATTGCTATTTTTCCAAGATTTTAATCCTACTTTGATTAAGCAAAGGAAGGAGTATGTTGAAGTAAAATGACAACTGCATTCTAAAAACTTGAACTATTCGATGTTACACCCTTCGACTCTGAGGGTCAAAGTATCAAAAGGTAATCTATGATTTTTCAAGACTGAAAATGAGATGGAAGACTTCCTGAGAGGTTTATGAAAAGGCTAAGGCTGCCAAAGAAGAAGACTGAGAATATTTACAATGTGACTAAGTAAAAGTTGTATTTTTTTTGTATTTTTTAAGAATGAGTGGGACAAGTAATATCCTCGTCATTTTACTGAAAAGCAAGAGGAGTAGCGATTCTAATTAACAAAAATATACCAATAATAACAGAAGGGACACTGACTGACCAAGCTGGAAGATTTGTAATGGCACATTGTAAAATTTATGCAATTTGAATCATGGACATTTATGAGCATCTGTGCGCCAAATTATGACGATGAAGCCGTTATGAAAAATACTTTTTCAAAAATAGCAGAGAGAAGACTGGTTGGAGGAGACTTCAGTTTCTGTCTAGATTCAATGCTGGATAAATCAACCAGAGAAGTGACAAGGGTAAAAATAACACCATCATCTATGAAGGATTTAAATTTGATTTATTTGGAGCCAGCTTAATCTTGTAGAAAGAGACTATTCGATCTACTCAAGGGTACATGATTCACTTACAAGGATTGATTTGTTTTTAATGTCTTCCCAATTAAACAAAAATAGTTGAGTGGTTAAAAACAGAATATTTGGCAAGACTTCTCAGATCATTTGCCATTAACTTTAATTCATGCAATAATGGAAAAACAAGAAAGTGTATGTAGATGGTGTCTCAATGGCACACTGTTGAAAAGGAAGGACATTTGTGATTTTTTTTTTTATTAAGAGACAAATAGTTTCACAGAATAGTTCTAACCTTCTGCTGATAAACTCTAAGCATATCCCATATTAAAAACTTATCCAAGAAGACAATTATTTTTTATACAAAAAGAGAGAATATGCTATAGCTGGATAATCTAGAGAAAGATATAACGAAGTTGGAAAAAGAATATCAGAACAGGATCACAAGAAAAATATAAACTGTTAGAGCATTTAAAAAATGAAATATAACACATTACAAACTTATGGAATGGAAAAAATATATTAAAAACCCAACAAAAATATTATTAATTAGGAGCACAGCCGCACAAAGATTTATCTTGGCAGTTAAAGGCAGGAGTAATCTAGAATGATAAATGCAATAAAAACAGAGGCTGTTATTATAACATATAATCAAAAAGAAATGAATAATATTTTTAGACAATATTATATGAAACTATATAAATCAGAATTACTCGGAGTTGAAAATGAGATGGATGAATTTTTAACAAATGTTGAACTTCCAAAATGAGAAGATAGTGAACAAATTGATTTAGATGCTTCTTTCACAAGAGAAGAAATTGAGAAAGCCTTGGGTGCCTTATAATCTAACAAATCTTGGGGAGAGGATGGGTTTCCTACTGAGTTCTACAGACAATGGTTTATTGATACCTCGTGATGAATGTATTGTACCGGGCAGAGGAGACCCAGACCTGGCTGAATCCTTGATAAAATTATAAACAACATTAGAAAAAATATGGAAGTATATCAGGTTATAAAATAAATGTGGGCAAGAATGAGATGATGCCACTGAAAATTTTTGATGATGAAATATATCAAAAAGCACATTTCAATAGAATCAAATATTTGGGAATAATGACATAAAAATTTACAGAACTTTTATAAATTTAATTGCTCTTTTAGAAAAAATAGAGAAAGATTTACAGAAATGGAAAGACCTGCCAATTACTCGAGTGGGAAGAGTAAATTGTATTAAAATGAATGTGATGCCAAGGTTATAGTATTTTTTTCAATCGTTGCCTATCGCACTACCTAAAAATGTATTTATTGAATAATTACATAAGGCAATTCCTATGGAATTACTAAGTGCCGAGAATTTCATTGGAAAAGCTAACATGACTATAAATTGAGAGAACTTGGACTTCTTGGCTTTAAGAAATACTATTTATCAGCACAAGCAAGATTTTTATCATTCTTTTTTGAAGAAGACAATCCCCTTTCTTGTATCCGAATAAGATTGAATTTAAAAGAAGAAGCAATGAAGAATTTTATTTATGTGGAATGTTAAGTTAATAACAATAAAAGCGGGATAGCTCTTATTACATATGATTAGAATATGGTAAGAAATAAATGAGTGTATTGGGGGGGGAAAGCGGGTATATCATTAAGAATACCATTATGTAAAAATGTACTGCTGCCTATGAATCTGGGTAACAAAATATTGAATTCATGGTATGAAAAAGCAATACGATATATCGATTGTTAAATGGAGGTATCTCTTGTGTCTTTTGAACAATTAAGAAATAAAAAGAGTAGCTAATTAGACTTTCTTTTGTTTTCTCCAACTAAGATTGTTCCTAAGAGAAAGGTGTGGGCCATATTTAGCCCCACCTGAAATTAGTGAAGTGGAATGCACAATTTATAACTAAGATGTACGATGCTCTCCAGAATGAAAGTGCGAAATCAAGTTTACAGAGATTCAGAGAGATGGGAGTCGGATCTAGTTGTTGCAATAATGGAAAGATGTTGGTCTGATTGGTGTTTTGATAGCATGCAGATACGGGCTAGTTCAATCTAATTTCCTTCACCACAGAAGTTGCATAAATCAAAATCTGAAATATTGGAAATGTGTTTTGGGCATTGTGGTCATGTGTGAAGGTGAGTCCCTTCTTAGCAAGATATTTCTGAAAAATTAACAAGGAAAACAGGGATGGCCTTCACGGGCAACTTGGGGCTTTACCTTTTGGGCAACATCATTTGAAATAAGTAATAAACTAACTAAACTCCAAATTTCATTTGTTAAAATAGCCTTAACAGTGGCTAAGAAATGTATTGCAATTACTTGGAAACCTGACTCCCCTCTAACTGCTGAGATAAACAGTTGTATACCTATGGAAAAAATTGCATACAACTATGACATTTCAAATATGACATTTATTAAGATATGGCAGCCATATTGGAACCACATAGGGGCCCAATTGTAATTATAAATACAATAATAAAAAGGATTTTAAAAAATGCAAGTGACTTGTCCATATAGAAAATTTGATAATCAGCATAAATATGAGCCCTGACTGGATCGCTTGGTCCCCCCCCCTCCCCTCCCTCCTTCCCCCCCCCTCCCCCCTTCCCCCTCCCCCCTCCCTCCCCCCTCCCCCTCTCCCCCCTCTCCCCCTCTCCCCCCTCTCCCCCCTCTCCCCCCCTCTCCCCTCTCCCCCTCTCCCCCCTCTCCCCCTCCTCTCCCCCACTCTCCCCCCCTCTCCCCCCCTCTCCCCCCCTCTCCCCCCCCCTCCCCCCCCTCCCCCCCCTCCCCCCCTCCCCCCCTCCCCCCCTCCCCCCCCTCCCCCCCTCCCCCCCTCCCCCCCTCCCCTCCCCCTCCCCCCCCACTCCCCCCCCTCTCCCCCCCTCTCCCCCCCCTCTCCCCCCCCCTCTCCTCCCCCCCTCTCCCCCCCTCTCCCCCCCTCTCCCCCCCTCCCCCCCCCTCCCCCCCCTCCCCCCCCTCCCCCCCCTCCCCCCCCTCTCCCCCCCCTCTCCCCCCCTTCCTCCCCAGCACACGAGACACAGACTCCATATCCTTCCCTCGGCCTACTTCCCCCATGTGCAGTAGACCTAAGGCAGGATTCAGTGTTGGGAACTCCAATAACCAGGGAGATAGGACCTTGCCATCTCACCCGTTAGTGTTCCACTGGCTCGTGAAGCCTCCCTGGGGATCAGTGGAAGTGGTGGTTCGTGTTGGGGATCAGCAGCGGTGGTTGGGTGATCTGTGATCAGTGGCAGCTAGCATTTTTTTGGGTGGTGAGAATTAAACATTTTAATGCTTAAAAAGCCTTCCCTTGTGTTCTTTGTTGTTTAAACATTGATACGTGATTTGCTTATTCTACTGGGCTGTTTTTAAAAAAAAAATGACCAGTTCTCTGAATAAACTGTTTGTCTGACGTAGGCCCAGTCCTGACTATTTCATATAATTGGAGTTGTCTTGTAATTATAATTATCCAACAAATTAACATGATTGGGAGTTTCCATGTTTCTCTGAAGTCACAAGCTGTGTGAGCAAGAAAAAATATTATTGAGTTTGTTTATTTTAATATTTCAGTATTACTAAGCAACACTTGATTTCTTGCCAGGCATCTCTTGTAATCGTCTAGGGCAACATTCTTGTCTACGTTGTAAGGTAATAGGTTTTAATTTTTTTTGTTCTATTACTGAGATAAAGTGTGCCAATTAAATTTTCCCTTTTAGTAATTGAGAGTGCAAGTAACATTTGGTTTTTGTGTAAATTGTAAATGTGTATCTTTAAAGCATTAAATTCCTGAGGCTTCTATTTCAAAATTATTTTTATCCCTATTTCCTTCCCTGAAGGCCTGTTACTGTAATGATCACGTTCGCAGCAAGGTCTTCAAACAGGAAAAAGGGAAAGTGCCACCTTGTCCTAAATGTGGTCATGAAACACAGGAAACAAAGGATTTAAGCATGTCCAGTAAGTTAAATTATTGTTTGAAATGGCTTACCCTTGTATATTCCAACAACTCCATATTACCTAACACTACACTGTACAGTAAGAAAATGGGCATAGGAATATGACACTCAAAAAGTGAAAATAATTTGTCCAATTTTGGTTTGTGTTTTTATTGTGAATGAAGTTTTTTTTTGGAAAATAAAAACAATTTCCAGCAGCAATGTACAGCAAGATGAGACAGTATTAGACATGCTGCATTTAAATATTGGGTTCTTTGAGAGGGTAATTGAGTTATTAAAAATCTGCTTTATTCAACATCATTTAGCAAGATGGCTAAATCTTCATTGTTTAAATTGTACATGTGTACAAAAATTCTTGCTTGCTGCAGCTAAACATGTACTTTGGTGAAAAATAAAACTACAAAAACTTTAAAAAAAAATGACAATAAAACCAAAAGGGAAAGACAAAGGGAATGGAGAGTAGGCTAGCAGAAACTGGAGAAGTATCTGTTAATGCCAATCTGGTTGGAGAGTGCCCAAACGGAAAATGAAGTGTGGATCTTCCAATTTACGGGTGGCCTTGGTGGGATAGTACACAAGGGCATGGACAGACATGTCAGTGGGGGAGTTGGGAGTTGGCCACTGGAGGATCCCTGACACTGAGGTGGACAGAGCATAGATGCTCAGCAAAGCAGTCTATGTCCAATCTCTGATACAGAGAAGGCCACAGTGGGAGCCCCGGTTTCTGCGAGCCTACTCTTTGTTCTCCTTCCTTTCTTCCTCCAGCTCTCCACCCCTTTGTCTCCATTCACAGAGCCATCCCTCCTCCCCCTACCTGGGGGTGTTCCCTCCCTCCTTGATCCTCCTATTCCCTCCTGCCATTGGGATTGTGCTTCACCTGCCCCCCCCATCCCACCAATTTGATGGGGTGACTGGCTACTTTTTTTCATACCTTAATGGAGGGCTCAAGCCCCAAACTTTGATTATGAATCTTTATCTTTTCTACATAAAGTACACTTTGACCTGCTTAATTTCTCCAGCAGTGTGTTTTTAATCTGGTGGGTGGTGGGAGGAACCCCCTGAGATCATTGGTAGAATTTGCAAATGCCATACAGGTGCTGCTGCCCCAGGTCCGGATTAATTCTGGGCCTTGGAGGTGAAAATCAGCATCACTAACGGTTGTAATGCCTCAAATCTCAGTATACCAATGAAACTTGAAAACAAAATGGTTTTGCCAGTGACGTGGAAACTGCATTCTCTGTGTTTTAATGTTTGATATTTTGTTCTATGATCTAGAAGTATATTTTAAATAAAATCCTGAACTGTCAATTAAAGGAATTTTTTTTTTGCATTTTAGCTCGTGCATTGAAGTTTGGCAGACAGAATGATGTAGATGATGGTGGTGCATCTGGCTACGATGACTATTGGAAAAATTTGGCATCTGGTGGAACCGGATCATGTCCAGTTGTTGATGATGATGAAGAATATGGCGACGATGAAGAATATGATGAGGAGGAGGATGAGGATGAGGAAGCGAATGAGAAATCTGAAAAAGACGATGAAGATAAAGGCTATAGGGACACATTTGGCCATTTAAATCTAGGGAGAACTTATGCAAGTGGCTATGCAGACTATGAGGAATCTTAAAAAAAAATGGAGATTTATTGACTGTTATTTGTTACTTTAACAGTGTTTCTTCCAATGAACATTAAAATAAGGTGGATTGTTAACATTTCTCTTGGAGTGCAAAAACATTGGTTTAAAGGTACAGTGAAATCTTTCCCAAGTCATTTACCGGTAAATAAATGTTATTTTGTGATTCATGTGTTGCCTAAAAGTTACCACATTTCTTTGAAATACATCTTTACAAATCTGTAAATAACATTTTACAATTACTTTTCTATTTTAACTTGAGTACTGATTATATAACTTCAATTAGCATCTAAGTCATTCTTTGTTTTACCTCTTTTTTTTCTCTGAATATGAAATTTCACTACCAAGGGTAGAATTTATTGCCCATTTCTAGTTACACTGGCATTTAAATTCAAAAAGGTGTCTTGTCACCACCTCCTTAAGGAATTCATCTTCCTCAAGGTTCAATTCATGTTGGCTCAGAAACGGGACCACAGCACTGGAGGCTGTGGGGAATCATGAGGGTCTTTCATTGTTTTCTCTTATAGAAGGCATTGAGCTTGTCTGGAGATGTAGTTGATACTTCCTTGTTTCACCTCATGGGGTGCAATGGTGTCCAAGCCCTGCCACAGCTGTCATGTGTCCATCTGATACTCCAGCTTGGTCTGGATTTATCTTTAGCATTGATAAAACCTTCCAGAGGTTGTAACTGGCCTTTCTGTATATTTCTGAATTGCCTGATCTGATTGCCACAGGTCTAATTTTAAACAGTTTGAGGATCTCTCGGTGCAGTGCTTCCATGACTTCTGGTTGGGATGCACCCAACTCCTAGAATGTGACCCAGTCCAGCATCTTGAGACACTCATGAAGATAGTCTTCTGCCTCTTTACGCCATCTCTGTACAGTGTTTGCTACCAGCTCTGTGACGAGAGGAGCAGTTAAAAATGATAAAAGGAGGAGCGGTTTAAAAAGCAGTGGGAGAGGTAGGTGCTCGTTTAAATCTTGTCAGAGTCTATGAATGAGAGAGCGGTTAAAAAGCAGAAGGAAAGGTAGGTGCTTGTTTAAATCTTGAACAGGACTGAATGAAAGAAAGCAGCTGGAGAGGTGGGCGTTTAAATTTCTTGATTGGCCAATTAGCTGCACCCAATAAAGAGAAGGGAAGCTAAAGTAGAGCAGCTTAGTATATGAAAGGATAGGGTGGTAGGGACTGCGCAGACCAATTGAAGGAGGTCTTCATGGACCTGTTCAACATCTCACTGCAGCAGTCCATCATTTCTGCAGGGTTTAAAACTGCCACCATCATCCCGGTACCCAAGAGTGTGACAAAAACAGGCTTCAGTGAATACTGCCCTGTGGCACTGAACTCCACCCTTATGGATGCTTCAAGCGTGGAGATGGAATGCATCAAAGTGCACCTCCCAGAGATGCTGGATCCATTTCAATTCACCCTTAGAAGAAAGCCTTGTCACTTCATTCCATCCTGGCTCCCCTGGAGAACGACACCTCAAACGCCAAGCAGCTGCAAGTCGACTTCTGCTCAGTACTTAATACGTTTGTTCTCCAGAGGCAGGTTGAGAAGCTGTCCTTGTTGGGACTCCAAAGTTGGATCCTGGGCTTCCTAATGGAAAGACCACAGTCTGCCAGGTCAAGCAGAATATCGAGCACCATGACACTGAGCACTGGCGCACCAGTTCGTGCTACTGTCCCATGACTACAACACCAGATCTAGCTGCACAGTGTCATCAAGTTTGCAGATGACTCAACAGTAGTTGATCTCATCAGTAAGAATGATGAGTTGCACTACAGGGAAGAGGTGGAAAATCTGGTGTGAGAGTAACAACCTGATTCTCAATGTGGTCAGGATGAAAGAGATGATCATGGATTTAAGGAAGAACAGGAACAACCATCCTTTATTACACATAAAAAAAAAACTTGTAGAGAGAGTGGAAAGTACCAAGTTCCTTGGAGTTCACTTAACTAGTCACCTATAGTGGACACTCAACACTTCTCTTATCAGGAACGCGCAACAGGCACTGCAAATCCTGAGAAGACTGAAGCAGCCAAGGCTACCAGCCACCATTACATCAACCTTCTATTGGAGCTCAAATGCAAGCGTCCTGGCCAGCTGCATCAAAGTGTGGTATGATCACTGCAGAAAAATGGATCAGAGGTCAATCCACAGGAGCATAAGAGTGGTAGAGGGATCATTGACATCTCCCCACCTTCCCCTCCATTGACAGGATCATTGAAGAGGGCAAGCAAAATCATCTAGTACATCTAGTTGCATATCTGCATGTTTTGCACCGAGGACCAAAGAATGCAGTTTTGTCAGGTTATACTTGTACATTCAGATGACAATAAACTTGTAAAACAGGAGGAGGGGAGTAGCATTACTGGTTGGGGATAGTAACAGCTGCAGAAAGGGAGGAAATTGTGGAGAGATTGTCTACTGAGTTGGTGTGGATGGAAGTCAGAAATCAGGAAAAAAAGCAATAACTATTGGGAGTAGCCCTCCGGCCCACAAATAGCCCTCAGACCACTGAGGAAAAGGTAAATGGGTAGATTTTGCAGTGGTGCAGGCATAATAGGGTTGTAGTAATGGGAGACTTCAACTTCCTAAATATTGACTGGTGCCTCTTACTGCAAGAGGGATAGATGGGGCAGAATTCATCCAAGGATTCCTCTCTAACTAGAGGAGAGACCATACTGAATCTAGTACTGGATAATTAACCTGGTCAGATGACAGACCTCTTGGTGGATGAACATTTCTGTGATGGTTATCAAATTCTGAGCTTTGGCATAGTTATGGACAAAAATAAAAATGAACAAAATTGTAATTGGGGAAAGGGCTAATTATGATATGATGATGCAGGAACTAGGAGAGTAAATTGGGACCGATGTACTCATGAGAAAACGCACAAGTAATGTGGAGGTTGTTTAAGGATCACCTGCACAGTGTTCTGGATGGGTTTGTCCCACTGAGACAGAAAAATTGGTAGGAAAAGAGAACTGTGGTTGACAGAAGGAACAGTTAAGAAGGAAAATAAAACAATGGATCTGGGAGGCAAAGAATACAGGAAGGGCTCAGAATTGTACAGTAGCCAGGATGGAAATTAAGAAAGGACTTGGGAGAGCTAGAAAGTCTTGGCAAGAAGCATGAAGAAGAACCTCAAGGTGTTCTATGCTTGCATGATGAGACTGTTGATGGGGCCACACAAGAAAAAGGAGACAATGTGTGCTTGGAGTAGGGGAGGTCAAAATGAATACTTTGCTTTAGTATTTACCAAAGAAAAGGACCTTGGTCAATGTGAGGCCACAAATTAGGATTATTTTAAGTCCCTGGTGTTGGGTATAAGCCTGCCCTCTGCTGGTCATCATGATACCCTTGTCATGATGTCACACTTCCACTATATATAACCCTGTGTGGCAGTAGCCATGTTAGTCTAATAGAAGTAAAGGATCATGTCTCCGAGTCTTAATTGTGTGAGTGCATACACAACAGTAGTGATGAAGAAGGACACGAACCCTACACATGCTTCATGCAACTACAACAGAAGGAAGTTAGAAACCAACTACTAACAACCCCAACAAACTCCTGCCAAAAGATCAAGGCAAAAGCGCGCCAAGATGGTGGAGGGAAAGTTCTGGGAATTCAACGAAGTAGAAGAAACTTTGGGATAGCTACATAGAACATTTTAACCACAATATTGTGGAAGGTCCAGTAAACTGACCTCTTCCACAGTATAATGGGCAGCAAAACATTCGACCTCCTTAAGACTTTGCTGGCACTGGAGGAAAATTATGCACAGCTCTAAGGAACCATTTAAGCCCCAAACCACCAGTTATGGCAGAAGGCAAAGATTCTAGAAAGGAGACAAGGGCCAGGAATACATGTTGAATAAGTGAATATCTGGCAGCATTGCGCAAACCGGCGGAGTACTGTCATTTTGAGTAGTTTCTAAATCAGGCACTGCAAGACAGATTAGTGATGGGGTTGGCAAATCACCAAAACTATTAGCAATGTATGAGGATGTTACGTTACAAATTGCATACAGGACTGCATGCAGCTCTGAAATGGCAGATAAAAATTTGGATGTGGGTCAACCAGATCAACTGGTCGGGAGGTATTTCCATCAACAATACTTTCATTATGGGAAATACAACCACCAACCAGAAGACATTCTTCAAAAATTTTAAATGCAACTATTGCAAAACAAGGACATATCAAAGCTAAATGTTCACTTCTAAAGTGCAGGTGGCCTGCAAATAAACAGACAACTAAAGTCAAAACGATAGTAGAGAGAGAGGCAACCTAGCCATGATGATAACAGCTGACCTTCAAGCTCTTGAGATATTACACATCCAAGGAATAAATGGAAGAAACAGCAATCTTTATAGAGCTAAAAATAAACAGACTCCCCTTGGACACAGGGGCAGAGGTGCCCCTAATACAGTTACATGTAAAGGAACGCTTTCTACCACGCTTCCTGGTTTAAAAAAAAAACAACTGAAATAACTTGAAGATCTGTTACAGGAGACAGAATCAAAGTGTTTGGAAAATATACGGTCCAAGTACAATACAAACAACAGCCAAAAACACACTCTCTACATTATAGATAACCCAGGGACCAGCATTTTTTGGAAGAAACTGGCTATAACACATTCCCCTAGACTGGCTGGAAATAGGTTCAATACTAAATGTAAACCACACGGACATCTCTCAGCCAGATCGTGACCAAATCCTCAACAACCACGCAATGATTTTCCAACAAGAATTGGGGAAAATCAAAGGTGTTAAAACCAAACTGCAATTAAAAGATAATGAAGAACCAAAATACTTCAAAGCCAGAACAGCCCCATTTGCTGTGAAATGGAAAATTGAGGCTGAATTAAACAGACTAAAACTTGAAGGCATATAGAACCAATGCAATACAGCGATTGGGCAGTGCCCATTGTACCCGTACAAAAAGCAAACTGAAAATTGCATTTGTGGCAATTACAAAGTCACCATCAATCCATTATTCAAAATACCCGAACACCCCATGGCCAAGGCAGAAGAATTGTTCCAAGCACTAAACGGAGGGCAAAAATTCATAAAGCTAGATTTGTCATAAGCATATCAACAGATAGAATTGGACAAAAAAAGCAAGAGAATATGTGACTAATCAATACCCATCTGAGACTATTCACCTACAGAATATCAGCAGTACCTGCGATTTTTCAAGCAACAATGGACAAATTACTACGTGGACTCTCAGTTGGGTGTTTCCTAGATGATATCGTCATGGGCAGAAGCAACAGTGAACACTTGCAAAACCTTGAAAAGGTTTTAACCAGATTACAACAAGCTATATACAATTAAGAAAGGACAAATGTGTCTTCATGCTCCCCTCAGTAATGTATCTTGGGTTTATAACAGACAATGAGGCGGTACGAATGAATCCAGAAGGAACAGAAGCCATTTGCAAGACCCTATACCCAACCAACAAATCAGAATTAGTCTTTCCTAGGACTTGTTAATCACTAACAAAAACATGTCCCTAATATGTCTACACTATGCAGCCCACTGAACCAGTTACTCAAGAAAGATCAAACATGGTATTGGAACACAGAAAGCCCCCCAAAACACAGTCAATCAACTGAAGGGAATTCTAACGTCAACAAATAGGGTGCTGATCCACTATGACCCTAGTAAAGTAATTACACTAGCTGTGGATGCTTCATCAGTGGAAAAGAAAAAGGAGTAATCGGTAGCGTATGCTTCGTGAACATTAACCACAAGTGAACGCAATTTACGCCCAACTAGAAAAAGGATTGACAATAATTTTTGGTGTAAAAACAAAAGTTCCACCTATATCTTTAGAGAAGAAAATTCACCCTGATCACAGACAAGCCTCTTAGTTTAATTATGGGGCCACACAAACGTTATACCAGTATTAGTTGCAGCCAGAATTCAAAGATGGGCCATGCTACCAGTGGCGTATAACTATGATATAAAACATAAACCAGGAACACTCAACAGCCATGCAGGTGCCCATCATGCATGCCTCTACATGAGACAGAACAATGAAAGAAATTATTAAATGGACAGCAGAGACAACAGCCATCAACCAAGAACAACTTCAACAACTGCCCATCACAGCCCAGATGATCGCAAAGGAAACCCAAAAAGAGGCACCATTAAGCAAGATCCTATACTTCACCTTTAATGGGTGGCCCAAATCTGAAATCATTCCAGAAGATCTAAAATCTTACCACACATGCCGCCGTGCACTATCAGTCGAAGAAGGATGTTTACTATGGGGTACCCGTACAATTATTCCAGCTAAAAGGCAAACTACCATGTTATCAGAACTACACCACAACCATCAATGGTATGAATGAAAAAACTGACCTGGATGCATGTCTGGTGGCCCTCCATAGACAATCTTTGTAACAACAGTAAAAGAATGTAAAGTATGTCAGTCAATGCAGCCAAAAAATGCCACAAGCCAAAGCTAACCCATGGAAGTGGCCATCCAAACCCTGACATCAGATTCATGTAGATTTCACTGGACCATTCATGGGTGAGACTTTCCTAATAGTTGTGGACGCACACTCCTAATGGCCAGTAATTTCACAGCTGAAAAACACCAAAGCAAATCCCATGATTGACTGTCTACGAGGTATCTTTGCCTCTTATGGATTGCCTCATGAATTAGTTACGGACATCAGGACATTTGTTTTTAAATTTATGTGTGACAACAATATCAGATCTATTTTGTCTGCACCCTATCACCTAAGTACTAATGAGGAGGCAGAAAGTTTTGTACAAATGTTCAGAAAACCATGAAACTTCTAAATGCTTCCTGGATACACAAAATCGCAGATTTCCTTTTGTGGTTCAGAAACACGCCACATTCTACCATAAAATGCATCCCAGCAGAACTAATGTTTGGCCGCAACCCATGGCACAGGCTGTCCACAGTTCATCCAGATCTGGGTCTCCAATTGCAAAAAAAAATAATTGCAAACAAAAAATATCACCACAAACCTCACCTAGAACATTGGAAGTGGGTGAGAGAATTCTGGTACAAGATTATAGACAATATAAAGACCCATGGGTGGTAGGAGTAATCTTACAAAAATTGAGCCCCAACTCGTATTCTATTTTAGTGGGGGACAGATTGTGGCAGCGACACATTGACCAATTATGAGCATTGACTGACACTAAGGTCCATGAACTGCCTCATGAACTGGAGAAGGTGGAACCAGACCTGCCGTGACCTGCCCCAACAATCCCACCCCTCAGGCCAAGTGGGGGGGAGGGTAGAGATGGTCGCAAAACTGAGGAGGCCAGTAATAGACGTGCAGCCAGGAGGGCAGCGAAGGAGAGCAGTTGCCGCTGACTCGACCGCTGTCCCAACTATCTACGGGTCCCAAGCAAAGACCGGCAGAGCAAACCATGTTGAGGTGGTCCAAAAGAGAAAGAAGACCATCTGAATGCTTTAATGACTGTGCCTTGATTATTATTAAATATTTTCCCTTTTATAATTATAATTAATAATTAGATGTTTTCTAATTCTCACATAGTCCTGGGCCAGATGTAATCTTATTAGTTCGAAAGAACCCAGTCAGCATTTATCACTCAGGGGGAAGAGTGTTGGATATAAGCTCACCCTCTGTTGGTCATCAAGACACCCACGTCATGATGTCACCCTTCAACATATATATAACCCTGTGTGTCAGTAGCCATGTTAGTGTAATAGAAGTAAAGAATGAGAAAACATCATGTCTCCGGAGTCTTAATTGTGTGAACGCATAGACACCTGGGACCAGATGAGATATACAGGTTTCTCTGGGAAGGGAGGGGAAAAGATTGCTGGGGCATTGGTAATGATCTTTCCATTCTCCTTGACTACAGGGGAGGTGCCGCAATCCAAATGTGGTCCATTTAAAAAAAAAAGCAATAGGGAGAATCCTGGGAATGGTAGACCAGTGAATCTTGCTTCAGTCGTGGGCAAATTTGGAGAGGATTCTTAAGGGCAGGATTTACAAGCATTAAGAGAAGTAGTTTTCTCATGGACGTGGATAGTCAGTGTAGCTTTGTAAGGGAAAGTTGTGCCTCACAATCGTAATTGAGTTTTCTGAGGAGATTACAAGAAATTGAGGAAGGTCGGGCAGTAGATGTTTATGGATTTTCCCCATGGGAGACTTGTTCACAGACATGAGGCTTGGGATCCATGGAACCTTGACTGGATTCACAATGTGCTTGCATGTAGTAAACAGAAAATAGTAGTGGACAGAAAGTATTCTGCTTAGAGGTCAGTGACTAGTGGAGTTCCACAGGGATCTGTTCTGGAACCCCTGCCCTTTGTGATTGGATGAAGTCAAGTGATGGATCTAAGTTTGTGGATAGTGATTGGAGGTGTGGATAGCGTTGAAGGTTGTTGTAAGTTATACAGGATACAGAGTTGGTGGAAAAGTGGCAGATGGAGTTCAATCTGGTAAGAGTGAGGTGAAGCATTTTGAAAAATCACACTTGAATACAGAGAAAATGGTCAATGGTAGGATACTTTAAAAATGTGGAAGAACAGAGACCCTGGGTTGTAAATGCGGTGCAGATTGATAGGATAGTTAAGAAGGTCTATAGTATGGTGGGCTTCATTAGTCTGGGATTTAGTTCAGAAATCATGAGGCGATGTTCAGTTCTTATCGCCTCATTATAGGAAGGATGGGGAAGCTATGGAGAGGGTGCAAAGGAGAATGTTGACTGGATTGGGAAATGTGTCTTATGAGGCAAGGTTAGCAGAACTAGACCATTTCTCTTTGGAACAAAGAAGGATGAGGGGTGACTTAATGGAGGTCTACAAGATATGAGAGGCACAACTAAGGTAGACAGCCAGCACCATTTTTTTTTAACCAGGGCAGGAGTATCAAACACCAGAGGATATCAGTATAAAGTGATGGGAGGAAAGTTTAGGAAAGATATCGAGTTAAGATTTTTACACAGTTGTGGGTGCCTGGAATGCAATGTCAGGGGTGGTGAAGGCTGGAACAATAGGAGCATATAACAACTCTTGAGAACATGGATGAAAGTTAAAAGGAGGGTTTAGTTGTTTTTGGTAGGTATATGTAGGTTGGAACAAGATTGTAGGCTGAAGGGCCTCTGCTGTAATGTTCTATGTTCTGTACTTTTCAATTTCTATCTTCAATGCAGGATATAGGAGCACAACCAGGGTGCCCAATTTTCCAAAGTATGGGTGCAGAATGGAGAAATAAGTAGCCTTGATGGTTGTGTAGCAGTGAGAGTGTTCAGGGGAAATGTTGTTGGTAGTTTAGGAGTACCTTCTTTCAACTAGTCTAGTTGAAGTCACTGGCAATGACTGAATATGCTGTTTGTTGATGTGGATCTCCAGTGCTTAACATCTGCCTGTGGAGGGATGCAGTAAGGGCAGCGGGGGTGAATTCCCTCAGAAGGGTCTGAATTCCCTCAGAAGGGTCTGAACTTCAGCACCAGATGTTCCAATGAAGAATGCAGCCCTGGGACAGGATTGTCACATCTGAACAGCCCGAAGAGTTGATCATGAAGTAGACATTACCATCTCTTCCTTAACCCGAGTACACAGTCTAGCCAATGTGACAAAGGCTGAAAGACAGAGTCTGGAGAGTTGTGGTTACACATATGTCTATGAAGCCGAAAATACAGCATTACCTCATCCCTCAGCGGTACAGCAATCTTGCCTTGGGTTCTCAGTTTTATTTCCCAGAGACTACATTAACTAAAAAGATGCTCAGAATAGTCTCTCAAGAAATTCATACAGACCAGAGAGGATGCAGTGCAGCTCTTATTCACTCAGGCTACCTTGAGAGAACTTCTCAAATCTGTGACCTCTATTGTCAAGAAAAATAAGGACCATAGCATGCGAATATCAACTCCAGGTTCTCTCTAGGTTGCTGGTTTTCATCACCCAGAGTCTAAATCCTGGAACTCCATGCCCAAGAGCTGTTCAGCAACCACATCTCTAGGGCATTAAAGATTGGCAATAATGTTGGTCATACTAGTGGCACCCAGATCCAATCAATCCTCCCTTTAGCAGTGTTAAAATTGCATTGTGCATCACTCTGTTATTTATTTATGAAAGTTATACAGAGATTGAGATTTTTAATTACAAGGCTCTCTGAGGGATTGCTGGGTTGCCATTTGTGGCATTTTATTGTAACTGATGGAAGATCCCACAGATGACTCATTTTAACCCACAAGGCATAATCCCTGAACCAGAGACCTATCACCACAAAAGCATCAGTCCTCCAGCTGCAGGGACGTGCTTACCAGATGAAAGGATGATTCATTGATGGGACCTGAATGGGGTCAGAGGGGCCTGGCCAATTTCTTGCTGCAGAAATAATGTTCTTTATGCCAGATGGAATGAGTGGCAGAAGGGTGTTCCACACAACCTCAGCATTACTGCTTCAAGACTTCTGAATAGACATACTAGAGAGGAATCTGTAAGATGTGCATGCCTGTACTTTGGTGAAATGAATGCTGAAGGCTGAAGGAAAAATCAGATGAATATTCTCTCCTAAAATATGGAGTTTTATTGACTGAAAACTGTGAACTAAAGATGTATGTGCCTTATTTTGGAATGATCCTGAGGCTCGGAAGCTGAGAGTGAACTCCACATCCAGGCAGTTGCATGAGGTTGTATTGAAGGTTTAAAAAAAAAATGTATAGTTCAAGCATTGGCTCTTTGACAAGGCTTTGGAAAAAAATCTGCATTTGTTATGAGAAATTAACAGGTACATTTTAAACCAGTTAATATAAAAATCTCACTGCAAGTACCAATAGTTCTGGCTGCAGTACTGTTTACATAATCTAGAAGAATTTTATGTCAGTCTGAAGTCGAATTTCTTGACAGCTGTGAAAAATCTATTACTGCATAATTTCCTCAATGCTGGGTTAAACCAATTTTCAATTGCTCAGCAGCATTTTTCTGAGGCTATGTTAACAAATTTCTAGGGAATGGACTTGTAATCGCCTGGAGAAAAAGAGACCGCAGAGTGTGAGCCAAAACAAAAAAAATGAATTATCTCTTTGATTTGAACAAATTCTATTTTTAACTCATTTAGTGTTTCTTTGTACTCCTCAAAATCTATCTCTACGTGTTCTCTGCATTAACCTTTGTCTGCCTAAAGATTGCCAGGTATTTCATTATATTGATTCTCTCCTGAACTCTGATGCATCTAAATCATTTACTCTATTTCATGTATGTCTTCTACTCTAATTCAGAACTTGCTGTTATCTTAATAATACAACTGAATTGATCTAATTAAATGTAGGAACCAACACAAAGTTGTAATTCATGAGGTGATACGAATGATAGCTGCCCTAAACATTATGGAGGGCACTGTACACTTGGGGTTCCCTTAATGCAGGTGCTTTAGAATATCTTGTTTCATCACAAGAAATAAATATCTTCAAAGATCCAACCTATTTTAGATGCTTAGCTTGTACCATTTTCTGTGATATGCTAACAATGTTGATGAGTAATTAATAGAATCAAGGGTTAGCTAGTGTAAAGTTTGTGCAGAGATGGGAGAGTGATGTAAAAGATCAGCCATTAACTTACTGAATGGATGACTAGTCATGTGGATCTACGTAGCCTACTTCTCTTTCTCGTAGTATATTTTCTTATCAATGGAGAAGGAGAGTGACACTGAGTCTCTCATGACTGTTACCCCCCACCCCACCCTATTCTCTTGCCACCTTTGCTCACAAGGGTCAACTTTCAATGGCCAATTAATCCACCAGTAGGTGTTTGGGATGTGAAAGGAAGCCAGAGAGAAACCTGCAGACACACACAGCACGTGAGGTTGATCAAAGTGAGGTTTATAAGGCAGCAACACTATCTGAACTATTGTTATCCTACATATGTTCTTACTGTATTCTGTTGAACAATGACAGATTTTATATCTTTCCATGCAAGTTGTTTGCATGCACAAATCTACAGGTGGCCAGAGCTATGTATCTGGTAGTAAGCTGTTGAGTTGTAATTGGATTACAATATCATGTTGTTTCAGCATCTTGTAAGATGCATTGACTGCATTCCAATTCTATCACCTGCTCTTGTACATCAATTGTTAGATCCAGATTGTGCAAAAATTGCAATCTCCTTGCTCTAGCTGAGGCCTTCAGACTTAGCTTGTCATATCTGACAGTCATAAAATTCCAGGTCAAAAGTTTAAGACAGCCATGGTTCTCAAGGGATATTGGAAACTTGTTTTGAAAAAAGAGGGAGTACTACAATAAATATAAGAAACAGGGAAAATAGATGTTTGGGTACTATATTGTATCTTAAAGAAATTAGAAAAGCTAAAAGAAGGTATGAGGTGGCTATAGCAAGCAGGGTGAAAATAAATCCGAAGGGTTTCTACAAATATGTAAATAGCAAAAGGAAAATGAGAGATAAAATTGGTCCAATAGAGAATCAGAAAGGACAAATGTGTGTGGAGCCAAAAGAGATGGGGGAGGTCTTGAACAATTTCTTTTCCTCAGTATTTACTGAGGAGAAGGATATTGAACTATGCAGGGTAAAGGAAGCAAAGGGGGTATATATGGAGACTATAGTGATTAAGAAAGAGGTAGTACTGGAGCTTTTGAAACATATAAAGGTGGATAAGTCTCCAGATCCTGACAGGATTTTCCCCAGGACCTTGAGAGAAGTTAGTGAAAAAATAGCGGAGCCTCTGGCAGTGATTTTTCAAATGTCATTAGAGACTGGTATAGTGCCAGAGGATTGGAGTGTTGCACATGTGGTTCCTTTGTTTAAAAAGGGTTCAAGGAGCAAGCCTAGCAATTATCGGCCTGTAAGCTTGACGTCTGTGGTAGGTAAATTGATGGAAAGCGTTCTTAGAGATAATATATATAAGTATATGGAGGGACAGGCTCTGATCAGGGACACTCAATACGGATTTGTGTATGGAAGGTCATGTTTGACCAATCTTGTTGAATTTTTTAGAGGTGACTAGGAATGTTGATGAAGGTAGAGCAGTGGATGTTGTCTATATGGACTTCAATAAGGCCTTCGATAAGGTTCTGCATGGGAGGTTAGTTAGGAAGGGTAAGTGTTTGGGTATTGGAGATAGTCAAATGGATTCAACAGTGGCTGGAAGGAAGGTGCCAGAGATAGTAGTAGATAATTGTTTGTCAGGATGGAGGCCGGTGACAAGCGGTGTACCTCAGGGTTCGGTACTGGGACTGTTGCTGTTTGTCATATATATTAATGATCTGAAGGATGGGGCAGTAAATTGGATTAGTAAACATGCAGATGATACTAAAATAGGGGGAATTGTGGATGATGAGGGTTTTCAAAGATTGCAGAGGGATTTAAACTGCTTAGAGGAGTGGGCAGAAAGATGGCAGATGGAGTTTAATGCTGATAAGTGTGAGGTGCTTCATTCTGGAAAGAATAATCAAAGCAAGTCATATGTGGTAAATGGGAGGGCATTGAAGAATACAGTGGAGCAGAAAGATCTAGGAATAATGGTGGATTGTTCCCTGAAGGTAGGTGTGCAAGTGGATAGGGTGGTGAAGAAGGCCTTTGGTATGCTTGCCTATATAAATCAGTGCATAGAATATAGGAGTTGGGAAGTAATGATGAAACTGTTCAAGGCACTGGTGAGGTCAAATTTAGAGTACTGTGTGCAGTTCTGGTCACCGATTTATAGAAAGGATATTAACAAGATAGAGAGAGTGCAGAGAAGATTTACAAAAATTTTGCCTGGGTTTCAGCATCTGGAATACAAGGAAAGACTGAGCAAATTAAATCTTTATTCCTTGGAACGTAGAAGGCAGAGAGGGGATTTGATAGAGGTGTTTAAGATAATGAGAGGGATAGATAGAGTTGATGTGGAAAGGCTTTTCCCATTGAGAGTACGAGAGATGGATACAAGAGGTCATGGGTTGAGAGTTGACAGGCAAAGGTTTAGGAGTAACATGAGGGGGAACTTCTTTACTCAGAGAGTGGTTACTGTGTGGAATGGGCTTCCGGGAAAGGTGGTGGAGGCAGGGTCAATTTTGTCATTTAAGAGTTCGATAAGTATATTGGATGGGAGGGGGATGGAGGGATATGGGCAGAGTGCTTCTAAGTGGGATTAGAGGAGGGTACTTGGATCAGTGTGGACTAGAAAGGCCAAATTGGCTGCTTCCGTGCTGTAATTGTTATATGGTTACTCGTGGAACCTCTTCACTCAGCACAGAATTGTTACACTACCTTTCTTCAGCTCTGAGTCATGTTGTTTTGCCTTAAAAGGAAGCCATCGTGCAAAACTGATCAGTCCCTTCATTCTTCAAAACTTGTAACAAAGCTGCAGCAATGTCCTAAGGCAAAGTATCCGTGAAGAGCTGCAACATGAACAAGAAGCTGTGAATTCAGCAAGAATTACCAGGTCCCAGAAAACAGCATCTTTTCTCGCACATTTTCACTTTACCCTGTAATTCAGAAAGGCATGTGAAGGCCTAACAGAATGCTGATAGATTTATAAATGGTTAAACACAATCGACCTCAACTAGGCCATCTATCTTTAATGAAATTGACTTTGGAAACTTAAAAGACATATTTGCCTTTCTTCAAATCTGCATCAACTTCTCAGTATCTTCAAAATCCAACTTTTAGGTTCTCGCCAAGTTCTTGCTCTTTTTTGATGTGTTTATAGTCGATAACACTGGATGTCTTTTGATCAACCTGTGATAGTACAGATCTATCACCAATGTACATAGTGTATATAGTTACTGTATCTAGACTGTGCTTACAGCGATTGGCTGAGAGCTAAGCCACGCCTATTGTCTGGGCCTTAAAGAGTTGTGTCCCTAGCCAGGTCGGATCATTCCGGACTGGTCGGCCACCTGTGAAGAGCTCCTGTCTTTTGCTAATAAAAGCCTTGGTTTGGATCAACAAGTCTTTGGTTCTTTCGACGAGCTCTACAATTTTATTAGCAAAAATAATTTTTTTTGAAAGGGATGGAGCGTTAAACTCGGCCAGAAAAACTTGATATCGACCCACAGTCAGCTACAGCCTTCAAAGCCTTTAACTCTGGCTGTTGAACTTTGAAAACTTCCTGAGATTCATTGAGGTGGAGGAGGATAACCAGCGTCTAACAGCATTGCTGTCTTTGGTGACCTTGAGAGTCTACGAGAACATGCAGGATGAGACCACTTACACAGCAGCCATAAAGGTACTGAAAGAACTGTATGATCAACCAGTGAACAGAGTTCATGCCCGGCTCGTGCTTGCTTCGAGAAAGCAACAGCCCGGCGAGTCCAGCAGGGCATATTTACAAGTATTAAAGACGTTGGGCAAGGGCTGTAACTGTGTGGATAAAACTGCTGCCGAGATCACAAACAAACTCATCCAGGATGCCTATGTGGCCGGGCTCCGATCGAACGAAGTGAGCCTGCGCTTGCTCGAGCAAGGGGTAGAAAAACTAGAGGACATGGCCCAGATTGAAATCACAATGGAGGATGCAGCCTTAAAGTCCACCGAGCTCTCTAGGGACTGGACCCCTCGTTCTGATATGAGTAGAGTGCCCTTCTACCCTACCACTGACGGCCTGTCGGCTGCTGCTACCCTGCCCCGTGCGAACCCAAAATGTTATTTCTGCGGGAGGGACAAGCACAGCAGGTCTCAGTGCCCAGCAAGAAAAGCCAGGTGCCAGAAGTGCCTTAAAAAGGGCCACTTTGCTGCAATCTGTAGGTCTAAAATGGCCACCGGCAAACACAGTGCCTCGTGTGAAGCCCAACCGCCACTATCCCATTCAAACTCTTCTTCCCCAGAGCTCTCGTCCAATGAGAGCGAGGGCTCCCTTGCACGGCAACGCCTGACGTCACGGAGACGCCAAACCCGGAAAGGGCAGCTCACCCTTGCAACCATGGTGTTGGCCCGCCTCTCGCCCCCGTGCGGAACACTCGACCCGGACTCAGTCCCGACTGTGGCTACCGCTACTGCTGCCGCCGCCACAGACGCCCCCGCGGCCAACCAGGTGCTCACCCTAGCGTCCATCACTGACGACAGCCAGGGCCCGATCGCCACGACCGACGACCTACCCACCGCCAACCGCGAGCAACTACAAACCCCACTACTTACCTTTCATCCGCCAACGCAGCCACAACAGCACTTCCGGGAGTTACTCCAACCTGCTCCTCCAGCGTTGACTACGTCATCCCGTTGTGTGACGTCATTCCGTTGCGTGACGTCATCACGCGGAACTACCCTGTCAACTGCTTCAATAACACTAGACCAGCAATGCTTTCATCCCCTCACCAGAGCAATGGAACTGATTAAAGTGCATGGACACTACACCAATTGCTTATTTGACTCTGACAGCTTTATCCAGCCATATCTGGCCCTTTGTTGGGGACTTGACATTATCCCCACTACCCAGAGGATCTCATTACCGACGAAGTCGCACTCGACTGGGATAAAGGGGTATTGCATCGCCACGCTGGAAGTACAGGGGGTAACAGTCACCCACTTCAAATTATTCGTCCTTCCCCAATTGTGCACCCCAGTGTTGCTGGGATTAGACTTTCAGTGTCAGTTCCGAATGATGTCCCTACACTTTGGGGGACCCCACGCCCCCCTCTCGGTCTGCCATCACCCCACCCCCGAAGCACCCGAGCAACCCGCCCCCATGCCCCGGGGCCAATCCTGCGGCCTTTCCACACTCCGGATTGCCCCGCCAGCACTCTTCGCAAACCTCACCCCTGGCTGGAAGCCTGTGGCCACCAAAAGTCGACAATATAGTTACGAAAACAGGCAATTCATTAGGAGTGAGGTGCGTAGATTGCCAGATGAGGGCATCATCAAACCCAGTTCAAGCCCCTGGAGAGCCCAGGTGGTGGTTGTCAAGAACGGGGAAAAACTACGGATGGTGGTCGACTATAGCCAGACCATTAACCGCTTCACGCTCCTGGATGCGTACCCCCTGCCACGCATCACGGATGTGGTGAACCAGATCGCCCAATACCACATATTTTCCACCATTGACCTACGTTCGGCCTACCACCAGCTCCCGATCCGCTGCGAGGACCGACCATTTACGGCCTTTGAAGCGAATGGGCGGCTATATCAATTTCTCAGGGTACCATTCGGGGTCACGAATGGTGTCGCGGTCTTCCAGCGGGAAATGGACCGGATGGTGGACCAGAACAGGCTAACTGCTACCTTCCCGTATCTGGACAATATCACCATCTGCGGCCATGACACGCAGGACCATGACGCCAACCTAGACAAATTTCTTCAAACTGCCCGTCGGCTGAACATGACTTACAATTTGGACAAGTGTGTCTTCCGGACCACACGACTCGCTATTCTAGGTTGCGTGGTGGAGAACGGGATAGTCATGCCAGATCCTGACCGCATGCGTCCCCTAATGGACTTACCCCCCCATACCCAGAAAGCTCTCAAACGCTGCCTGGGCCTTTTCTCATATTACGCCCAATGGGATCCACACTACCCCGACAAGGTGCGTCCTCTTATCAAGACCACCTCCTTTACCCTCTCGACCGAAGCCAGAGCGGCTTTTGATCGAATCAAATCCGACATCACCGCTGCGACGCTGCACGCGATCGATGAGTCTGTCCCGTTTCAAGTCGAGAGCGATGCATCTGACTTCGCCCTGGCAGTCACCTTGAACCAGGCCGGTCGGCCTGTAGCCTTCTTCTCCAGAACCCTCCAGGGTCCAGAGAGTAGACATTCCTCGATCGAGAAGGAGGCCCAGACCATAGTTGAAGTGGTGCGTCGTTGGAGACATTACCTCGCTGGGAGGCGCTTTACACTGTTGACTGATCAACGCGCGGTCTCCTTCATGTTCAGCAACACCCAGCGTGCTAAGATAAAAAATGACAAAATCGCCAGATGGAAAATCGAACTCTCCACCTTTAACTATAACATTCTGTACCGGCCTGGTAAGCTCAACGACCCGCCTGACGCGCTCTCCAGGGGGATGTGCGCCAGCATACAGATGGACAGACTACAGAAACTTCATGAGGTGCTCTGTCATCCAGGGGTCACTAGGTTTGCCCACTTTGTGAAGGCGCGCAACCTACCCTATACAGTCGAGGAGATCCGCTCCATGACCCGAGCCTGTTCGGTGTGCGCTGAATGCAAGCCCCACTTCTTCCATCTGGATAACTCCCACGTTATCAAGGCCACCCGCCCCTTCAAGCGTCTTAGCGTAGACTTTAAGGGGCCCCTACCGTCGACCAACCATAATACCTACATCCTTACGGCCATCGACGAGTTCTCCCGCTTCCTGTTCGCTGTGCCCTGCCCAGACACCACTGCCACCTCAGTGATACAGGCCCTTCACAGTATTTTCGCCATCTTTGGGTACCCCAATTCCATCCACAGTGATAGGGGGTCCTCATTCATGAGCGCAGAGCTGCAACAGTACCTTCTGGAGTGTGGTATCGCTTCAAGCAGGACCACGAGCTATAATCCACGCGGTAACGGCCAGGTCGAGAGGGAGAATGCCACCATATGGAGAGCGGTTACACTGGCTCTCCGGTCTAAAGGTCTCCCCACCTCTCACTGGCAGGAGGTTCTCACTAGTGCCTTACACTCCATCTGCTCCCTCCTATGTACTGCAACAAATGCCACCCACCCACGAAAGGATGTTCCTTTTCCCGAGGAAATCCGAATCAGGAACCACTGTACCGGCATGGCTCACCATCCCTGGCCCCGTCCTTTTGCAACGCCACGTCCGGCACTCAAAGAACGACCCCTTGGTCGACCGAGTGACTCTACTCCACGCAAACCCACATTACGCCTACGTTGAGTTCCCAGACGGGCGGGAGGACACTGTTTCGGTGCGGGACCTAGCTCAGGATGCGGTAGACCCAGCAAACCCCCCAACCCAACCTTCCCCAACTCTTTATTCCCCAGGCTCCGTGCCGCAACAGAAGGACCAACAGCACCCCAACGACCCGGGCCACCCTGCCGACAACACGACTGGGGAATTGAGCGATGGAGCAGTCGCACCCGACGAGCCCGCTGGCGACACCACTCAAGCGACCCCAATCCCGGCACCACGGCAGTCACGCCGGATGGTCAGACCCCCTGACCGCTACAGTCCTTGACCTACCCCTTCCTTTCATTCTCTCCCTCGTTTTTGTGAATGTGATAGTACAGATCTATCACCAATGTACTTAGTGTATATAGTTACAGTATCTAGACTGTGCTTACAGCGATTGGCTGAGAGCTAAGCCACGCCTATTGTCTTGGCCTTAAAGGGTTGTGTCCCTAGCCAGGTCGGATCATTCCGGACTGGTCGGCTACCTGTGAAGAGCTCCTGTCTTTTGCTAATAAAAGCCTTGGTTTGGATCAACAAGTCTTTGGTTCTTTCGACGAGCTCTACACAACCATCCTAAGGTTTTGAAAAAAGGCCTGGAATCGAATCAATTCCAGATGGAAGTAAATTGTATTGGAACAGTCCAAAGTATTTATCGTTAAGTATATGCTTGAACCTTTCTCCACTCAATTTGTTGGTAAGTTTATGACATTCCAAATGTTGTGAAAATCTGTCCTCCATCTTCCTGAGTGAAGCAATTATTAATCAGAGTAGGAAACTGTATTTTGTGTTGATTTTTTTTAAACATAATTTTCACAAGCTTTGGCATTTTCCCCCATCATGCAATAAGATGCACATTATGCTTTGAAAAACTGAGGAAAAGGATCTTCCTTCAGATAAATTATGTATTCCATACTTTGAACGCTCCCAAATTCATCATGTATCATTCTAAATTAATCTTCACAACAGCTGATGTAGTTCCTTCAGGATTTTGACTTATCCCTAATCCTGCTATAACTAGCCAGTTGTGATCTATCAAATTGAATCATAGAACAGAAACAAGCTGCTTTGGTCCTTCTAGTCTGTACCAAACAATTTTTGTTTCGCCTAGTCCCACTGATCTACTGAACTGCATCCAGTCCATAGCCCTCCGTACCTCTCCCATCCATATACTTGTCCAAACTCTTCTTAAATGTTAAAATTGTAGCTGAATTCACCACTTCAGCTGGCAGCAAATTCCACACTCCCACCACTCTGTGTGAAGATGTTTCCCCCTCAGCTTTTCCCCTTTCAACCTTAACCCATCCTATCGTTTGTATTTCACCTACCCTCAGTGGAAAAAGCCTATCTACATTTACTCTGTCTATCCCCCTTGATAATTTTAAATACCTTTATTAAATCTTCCCTCATTCTTCTACACTCCAGCGAATAAAGTCCTAACCTGTTTAATCTTTATCTGTAGCTCAGTTCCTGAAGTCTGACCAACTTCCTAGCAATCCTCTCTCCCCTCTTTCTATCTGAATGGCATCTTACCTGTACTTAGGTGACCAAAACTGCACACAATACTCCAAATGTGACCTCACCAATGCTTTATACAACTTTACCATAACATCCCAGCTCCTATACTCAACACTTTGATTTATGAAGGCCAATATGCCAAAAGCTCTATACAACCCTTTCACCTGTGATGCCACTTTCAGGGAATTATGTATCTGTATTCCCAGATCCCTCTGTTCTACTGCACTCAGCAGTGCCCTATCATTTACCATGTACATCCTTTCTTGGTTTGTCCTTCACACTTGTCTGCATTAAATTTCATCTGCCATTTTTCATCCCATTTTTCCAGCTTGTCCAGATCTTTGAATATTCTCCCTTCTATAGTGGAAGAAGATTGAGATTATGATTTGATTTTAGATTTGTTGTTAGAATACTTATGTGATATTACATACAACCCTGAGATTTTTTTTTTCCTGCAGGTCAGGCAGAATTATCACTTTTTGGTAATGCAAAAAAAATTACACACAATGTACACATGAAAACAAATAAACAAATGTGCAATAGAGAGGATTTAAAAAAAAACAAAGATTAAGTGCAAAAGTAAGAGTCTGATTGAGTTTGCCGTTGAGGAGTCTGATGATGGAGGAGTTGTAGCTGTTCCTGAACCTGGTGGTGCAAGTCATGTTGCACCTATACTTCTTGCCTGATGGCAGCAGTGAGAACAGAGCGTACGCTGGGTGGTGTGGATCCTTGATGGTTGCTGCTGTTCTGATGGCAGCATTCCCTTAGATGTACTTGATTGTGGGGAGGGTGTTGCCTGGACTGTATTCACTACCTTTTACAGGGCCTTATGCCAAGGGGTATTGGTGTTCCCAAACCAGACCATGATGCAACTGGTCAGCACACTTTCCCCAACACATCTGTAGAAATTTGCTAGGGTTCTTGCTGTCATACCAAACCTCCACAAACCCCTGAGGAAATAGAGGTGCTGGTGTGTTTTCTTCTCTGTTGTGTCGGGAGGGGGGTGGGGTGCTGTGGCGTGATGGCGTAGGAAGAATTGTAATTCTATCTCTCCCCAGTTGGACTAATAAATGCCTGAATTGAAGATTTTGTAAAAGCTTGAAATTTTTTTTCTGAAGTTGTCTGAATATTATAAAAGCATAATGGCTACTAATACAAAGAAATCAAAAACACAATTTCAGAAGAAACTTTTATTCAAGAGTACAGAAGAATTGAGGCCTACCTACCAAGTGGAATTCACGGAGTCGACTGGTCCGACAATCAAGCTTCAATGTACTCCAGCTCGCCTAAGTATTACCCTGGTGTCCTCCTCGCAGTCACAAGATGGCGCTGGGCTTCCGACTCTTTCTTCTCATCTTGAACCACACACTCGGAATGTCAAGCGCGCGGTACAACAGTCAGAATGTACATTGTCAGGCCTGACGTGCAATACCGCTGCTGTGCCCGATGGCACGGAGGCCCAAGGCAGCACGTCAAGATGTGCATGTGCAGCCTGTGACACTGCTGGGCATGCGCGGTGCGTCGAAGGTCCATGACCTTCTTAAGAAGGTCTGGGCTGTTGGCAATGCTGGCCGGCAATGGGCTGAAGATGTCGGCCCCGCGTCGGTCGGCATGCTGACAAGGAGCAAATCAATTGTAGGCTTAAAAGAACAAGAAGAAAGGGTTTCTCCACAGATGGAAGGTATGGAAGAAGAAATGCTGGTTACTGCTGAATTAAAAGAAGGGAGGCCTCAGAAAAAGACAACTTAATCTACTTTTGATGCTGTTTTTACAATTCTTGAAAGTCTAGCTCAACAAATGGGTAATATGTCAACACAAATGTCTACTCAGATGGATCATGGATTTATGAATATGACTGTTAAAATGAACAATATTTATGATGAGGTTTCTTCTGTCAAGAAAGATATTTCTATTGTTAAAGCTGATGTTAATAGATGTTTCAATGTGGTGGATACAGTTCAAGATAATTTAAAGAAAATTGAAGGTGCTTTTCAAGATGGTGGAACGAAATAGAGAAAAAATGGAAGATTCCTTTGTTGGACGGGAAATTCAGAAGAAAGATTTATTGAAGAAGATTGATTCTTTGGAAAACCAAAGCCGTCAGAATAATGTTAAAATAGTGGGAATTCCAGAAGGCATTGAAGGTTCGGATCCAGTAAAATGTTTTTAAAATTGGATCCCTGACGCATTAGGTGTTGCATTTTTTTTTTCAGATGGTTTGGAATTAGACAGAGCACATAGGGGCTTTAAGAAGTAAACCATATTCTGGTCAACCTCCTCCAGGAGTTTTGATTAGTTGTTTGAAATATCAAGACAGGCAGACAATTTTGCAAGTTGCGGTACAAAATGCACGTATATTTCATCTCCATTGATGGTACAAGATAATAAGGTCTTTTTATAAATCCTGATTTAAGTCAGGAGATTATTAAGAGTTGTAAGAAATTCAATTCTGTGAAAGAGGTGCTTTGGAGAAAGGGATATAAATTTTCTTTTCGATATCCCGCTGTGTTGAAGATTTTTTACGGCAATTTCCAATCACAGTTTTTTGAGAATGATCATGATGCTTTAATTTTTGCTAATTCTTTGCCTGAAAGGCACTCTTCTCCGAAGAGGAAGACATCGCATAAGAAGAATGAGAATGGAAAGGCAGATATGTCAAAGAGCTTGATTGATATTGATGGTCCGGAATAAGCTTTGGAACTGAACTCATTGGGATTATGATTTGATTCAGATTTATGATGTTGTAAATCTGACTGGGGAGGTGGATGACACTGAAGGTTTTGGAAGTCATCTGCCATCTGTGGGGTTTTCTCCACACCCAGTTAATTGGGGAGTTACTACTTTTTGGTAGTTTTGGGGTATATATACATTTTCCTTGTATTTATGTAATTGTTTTTGTTTGTTGGGTTTTTTTGTAGTTTACCAATTTAGGGATCTTTTGGCAAGGGGAGCTTTATTTTATTCTATTGAGGTTTTTTTTTTCTTTATTTTGTGGTTTTTTATTGTTAGAATAATGTCCACTTTGAATTTTGTGACTTTTAATGTTCAAGGTTTAAATAATCCGATTAAGCGTAAACGTGTTTTGGCTTATATTAAAAAAATGAAAGTGGATGTAGCCTTTCTGCAGGAAGCACATTTAACTGAAAAAGAATATTTAAAATCGAAGAGAGACTGGGTTGGTCATATAATTTTATCTTCTTTCAATTCCAAAGCATGAGGAGTGGCGATTTTGATTCACAAGAAAATACTGTTTGAACTTGAGTCATTGGTGGAATCAGCTGGTCAAATTTTAATGATTAATTGTCAATTGTTTGTGGAACCATGGTTATTGTTAAATGCGTCTGTGCCAAATGTTGACGATAAGCAATTTATGTCTGAAGCTTTTTTAACATTGAGTCAAGCCAAGGAAAACATTTTGGTTGGGGGAGATTTTAAATGTGTACTAGATCCATTATTGGATAAATTTCCAAAGATTTTGAAAAATTCGAAGGCTGCTGTTCAAATGGTTTAATTGATGAAAGATTTAAATTTGATAGCGGTTTGGAGGAGGTTAAATCCTACTGAGAAAGATTTTTCATTATTTACAGTGTTTAGTAGAGTGAAACATAAACATTTGCAGATGCTGTGATTGTGGTAAACACAATGCTGGAGAAACTCAGCAGGTCACACAGAGAATATAGTAAAAAACTAACGTTTCAGGCCAAAGTGTGACCTGCTGAGTTTCTCCAGTATTGTATTATTAATTGCCATGTTTAGTAACCTTTCTCAAATCTGCAATAAAGTCTTCAGCAGTTGTACTGATTTCTCCTTTTAAACTTGAATTGTTAATCTTTGGAAATGGGAGTAGAGTATTCATCATAGAACATTACAGCACAGTACAGACCCTTTGCCCCTCGATATTGTGCTGACCTATATATTCTTACCAGATAAAGTACTAAACCCTTCCTATTTCATGACCCCCTATTTTTTTTCTTTCATTCATGTGTCTATTTGAGTTTCTTAAATGCCCCTAAGGTTTCTGCTTTCACTTCCATCCCTGACATTCCAGGCACCCTCAACCCTGTGTTTTTAAAAAAAAACTTACCCCTGATGTCTCCACTAAATTTTCCTCCCTTCACTTTGTAGAGATGTCCTCTGGTGTTTGCTACTCCTACCTTGGGGAAAAAGGCACTGGCTGACCACCTTATCAATGCCTCTTAGAATCTTGTAGACCTCTATTTAATCACCTCTTCTCCTTCTTAGATCAAAAAAAAAAGTTCCAGCTCTGCTAACCTTGCCTCATATGACTTATTTTCCAGTCCGGTCAACATCCTGGTAAATCTCCTCTGCACCCTCTCCACAGCTTCCACATCCTTCCTATAATGAGGTGATCAGAACTAAACACAATACTCTTAAGTGTAATTTTACCAAAGATTTGTAGAGTTCCAACATGACCATTGGACTCTTGAACTCAGTCTTGTTAATGAAGCACAACATCCCAAAGGCCTTCTTAACTTATCCTATCAACCTGTGCGGTAACCTTGAGAGATGCATGGATATGGACCCCAAAGTCCCTCTATTCCTCCACACTCTTAAATATTTGACCAGTAACCCTGTACTCAGCCTTTTGGTTTGACCTTCCAAAATGCATCACCTCACACACCCGAATTGAACTCCATCTGTCATTTTTCTGGCCAACTCTGCATCCTGTCTATATCCTTTTGTAACCTACGACAACCTTCAGCACAAAGCCTCCAACTTCGTATCATCTGCAAACTTACTGACTCATCCTTCTGCTTCTTCATCCAGGTCATTGATAAATATCACAAAGAGCAAGGGTCCCAAAACAGACTGACCTCCAGGCGGAGTACTTCCCATCCAATACTACTTTCTGCTTTCTACATACAAGTTAATTTTTAATCCATATAGCCAAGGTTCTATGAATCCCATGCTTGTAAGTTTCTGAATGACTCTCATGGGGGACCTTGTCAAATGTCTTACTAGAGCTCATCTACCACCCTGCCTTCATCAACTTCTTTTGTTACCTCCTCAAACAAACTCAACTAGGCACGTGAGGCATGGCCTCCCCTTCACAAATCCATGCTGACTATCCTTGAGTAGACTGTACTTCTCCAAATGATCATAGATCCAATCCTTAAGAATTGTCTCCATTACTTTGCACACCTCTGACATAAGGCTCACTGGTCTCTAATTCTCAGGATTCTCCCTATTACCATTTTTAAACAAATGAACCACATTTGCCATTCTCCAATCCTGCAACACCTCCCCTGTGGCCAAGGAGGACTCAAAGATCATAGCCACTGCCCCAGCTATCTCTTCCCTCATTTCCCACATCAGCCTGGGGTATATCACATCTGGCCGTGGGGACCTATTAATCTTAATATTTTTAAGAATATCCAACACTTGTGCTTCTTTAATTTCATAATTGTCCAACAACCAGTTCTATTCCAGCCTCACCCTGATCAAGGACCTTTTCTCTGGTGAATACTGAAGCAAAGTATTCACTTAGGACCTCCCCAACCCCTTCTGCCTTTAGGCACACATTGCCTTTTTTATCCTTAAGTGGCCCCACTTTCATTCTCATCATCCTTCTGTTCTTCACATATGCTTAGAACACCTTGGAGCTCTCCTTGATCCTACTTGCCAAAGCCTTCTCATGCCACCTTTAGCTCTCCTGAGTCCTTTCTTAAGTTCCATCCTGGCTGCCATATAATTGTCATGAGCCCTTCCTGTTTCCAAATCTAATGTATGCTTCCTTCTTCCTCTTGACTAGCTGCCATTTTGTCTGATATTATCTTTGTCCATAGCTATGCTTAAAGCTCAGAGTTGTGGTCACTCTCACCAAAATGCTGCTCCACTGAGAGGTCCGCCACCTGACCAGATTCATTACCCAGTAAGGCCTCTCCTCTTGTCCCCTGGTCCACATAATGTGTCAGGAATCCTTCTTGAACACACTGACAAATTTAACCCCATCTGTCCCTGTTGTAGTCAGGAAGTGCCAGTCAATATCAGGGAAGTTGAAGTCTCCTATAACAACAACCTTATAATTTCTGCACCATTCCAAAATGTGCCTACTTATCTGTTCCTCAGTGTCCTGAGGGCTATTTGGGGGCCTATAGACTATTCCTAGGACAGTATTTGCTCCCTTCCTATTTCTGACTTCCATCCACACTGACTTAGTATTCCATCCACAGCTTTCTCCCTTTCTGCAGCTGTGTTTCTATCCCTGACTAGTAATGCTACTCCCACCCCACTCATTTACTTCCCATCCTATCCCTTTTAAAATGCCTAAACTCCAGTACCTATATCATCCAATACTGCCATTCTGCCAGCCAAGTCTTTAAACAACTCTGCACATGTTAACGGATGACAAGATGTGGAAAGACACCAACACTTACAGTACTTTGAACATTACCTTTACGCTGCTTAATTATTTTCTGCTGTAAATTCCCCCAGAACCTTATGGAAGGTAAGAGAAACTTGCCTCTAGAAGAGCCATCCTATTTAGTCCTTGTCACTATTTATCCAAGTGACTCAAGGATCAAGATATCTTTCTTGTCACATAATAATACATTAAAAATGTAACATACATGATATACTATAATTTTTTTCTGCTGTAAACCAGACAAAGAGTCACCCTGAGCATTGCCTTGGGCCGTACCAATAGGAGAAAGAGAAGCAAAAGAGGGTGTCTTCAGAGTCACTGAGTGTACATGGATCCTCCTCCAGTGTGCCCACAGCCTTTGTAACTTCAAAGACTCCAATTCATCGGCAACACAAGCTCCAGATCCAAACCTCTGATGTGATCAGGAAGACTTAGTGCCCGAGGCCCTTCGGATCCCTTGTCCTTAGCACCTCTTGAATCCCAGCCCCGATACCTGGTTCCAATAAGCCAGTGTTCAGCAACCCACAGCCCATCTGAGTCGCCTGTCCATAAGTTGCTCACAGCCTGTGTAGGTCCTTCAGCCACTGGGACCATCACTGGTCCTCTGTCATGGTCACCATCCTATTGAGTCATCTCCCATGCTTCTCCTTCTCATAGGAGTTTTCCATATTTCTCTTGCCCTGCATCAGTCAGCTGCTCTCCGGAGTCTAAAACCTTTCATGACCTGCTGCTGAACATAAGCACCACTCGCTTGGGCACAGATTCCACGGATGCAGGATTTTACTTAAATACCGCTGGCTCCTTTAACAGGCCATTTAAAGCCTGCACAGAGGCACCAGCATTAGGACTGTGGCCTGGAGCAACACCGTGTCTCTGGTCTCCACTCTCTCAAGTCTGAAATAGCAACAACAATGGCATTGCAACAACTCTGTCAGCGTGGTCATTTTTTAAAACTCTATTTCAGTGATTCAAATGTGAGGTGGTCCAGCATGTACAATTTGTGTAAGGAGCCACATGATTATCATACATCACATTTTATTTCATTTGAACTGTCCTCTTGACAATGCAAAATACATAACACATTTTATGTCACTATTACAGGAAACATAGGATGCTGAAGCTTTGAGCACTTTTGGAGTTATGGGCTATAAACATGTGGAGGGAGATTATATATAAAAGAGCAGTGCCAATATTTACCCCAAGGAACTGAGCATTACTATTCTGATCTCTTCAACTTGCAGGCTTTAGTTTTCAATCAATAGAAAGTCGTGATTAATAGGCTTTAATCATCTTAAAGTGTCAGCACAGCAAAGAGAGGGGTTTGGGTATAACAGCCTTAATGGGGATATCTGGGATAGAGGAGTAACAGATTCAGGGGCGGACCAGACAATACGGTATGTGTATACATAGTGGTAGCACCACATTCACCCTTACAGATCCAGCCTGTCCAGTGGTCTCATTTGTCACTGTGACCATCACAGGGCATAACTGTCATTCCCTGGGTGGTGTCTTGTGGAACAGGTGTTGCCTCTAGTGACTGGGGAGGGGTGTTGGTACTATGGTGCTGTTCGGGTCAGTTGGAGTTTGGGGTGCAAAATTGGGTACCAATAGTGGGGCTGATTGGTCGGGATTACCAGGGGAGGGGATTGGCCAGTTGGTTGAGCGGTCTCCTACATGTACCGGGTCCTGGATGAAAATTGTCTCCTATTGACTATCCTGATACTCAACATAGGCGTATTGGGAGTTGGCATGGAGGAGGTGGACCTTCTCAACCAGAGTGTCAGCTTTGTGCTGTCTGATGTGCCTTCGAAGCAGCACGAGCCTCGGGTTCATCAACTAGGATGGTAGTGCGGTTCCGGATGCCGATTTCCTCGATGCTCATCATAGGCTTGGCTTGTTGATGTGGGCTGTCTTGATCGAGGATGATAGAGGCAAGTGTCTAGTCGCTGTCTGTGTTACTGTTGTGTTGGTTCGGGCGCACTTTCCCCCATGTCATGCACTCAGTGCTGTCCCTTACCATGGGAAGTGGTACCACTCCAGCTTGTCGTCCCAGGGCCCAGTCGATCCGTCCCTGACCACCGGAAGTGATGTCTGAGGTGAAGGCGAAAGTGGAGCGGTCCAAGATGCTGACGGCTGTTGGTCACACACGATGCTACTGGGGGAAGGGTGGGACCTACACACTTTCTCGTAGTGCCCTTTCTTCCTGCAAGCGGAGCATGTGGTATTTCAGTTTGGGCAGCTCTTCTGGGGTTTCTTCCCATGCCTGCAGAAGTAGCACTTCTGGCACTCAATGGTGGCGTAGAGACGTGGGACCCTGCAGCCCAAGATGGTGGTGCGCGTATCCCCCACACATATTCCATGTTGCCCAAGGTGAATGCTTCAGCGCTTCGCTACGCAGTCTCCAGTGATTTAGCCAGGTCCACTACTTCCTGCAGGCTCTGATCACCCTTTTCTAGTAGCCTCGGACTGATGTCGCCAGAGCTGAACTCGGCCATGCATGCGTCCTGTATTAGGCCTTCGAGGTGGGCAGCCGCAGACCTCTCGGCAGTCACAGGCTCGTCCCAGCTGCCACAGTGCCCACATGTATTCATTAATCAACTCACCCAGTGCTTGTTTTCAGCTGCCCAGGAGGAATTGTGCATATATGACATTCGTCGGGGCCCGGTACTGCTTCTGCAGGAATTCCATTGCTTCAGAGTAAGTAGTAAAGTCTCTTATCCCTCGGAAAACCTGGTGGTCAATCTGAGGAAAGAGCACTTCCCACTTATCTTCTTCGCTCTGCACATTATTGCGCCTCATGAATGCTTTGAGGCAGTGCACCCAATGGTTGAATTTAGTCGAAGCCTCCGAATCCTTGGGCTTGGTGTCTAATCTATTCTCTTGTATTGCCTTTTCCATGGTCTAATGTTAAGGTGATTATATTGTACTGCCAATCAACCACAGAATAATGATAAATAGGCTTTAATCACCTGACAGTGTCAGCACAGCTTGCATGTTGCTGGCCTGGTTCCAAGGCCGGTACTGAGGGAGGGGTTTTGGTGTAACAGCCTTAATGGGGATATCTGGGAGGGAGGAGTCATAGGTTCGGGGGGCAGGCCAGCCCACACAGTACATATATACATAGTGGTAGAACCACATTTCAGAAGACTACACATTGACCAGAAGGAATAGAAGGTTGTCAAATAGCCCAAAGAATTTACCTGTCCAACCCTGCTATCCCTCCCATTTTTCACAATCCCTCCAATTTACAACCCAGGGAGGCCACTATTCATAAACATGCTGGAGAAACTCAGCAGGTCACGCAACATCCACAGGAAGGAAAGGGTAGCCAAGGTTTTGGGCCTAGGCCCTTCATCAAATATCATACCTGACGAAGGGCCCAGTCCTGCAATATCAGTTACCTTTTACTTCCTATGGATGCTGTGTGACCTGTTGAGTTTCTCCAGCACTTTTGCATATTCCATTTGATCACAGTATATGCAAAATTTCTTGTTTAATGGCTATTGTTCATGATGTTTGCGATGTAAAAATGCATCTACACAGTTCATTGTGTGATCTGAAGATTAATGTTTTGGAAAAGGAATAAAAACAATAATTATATTTTCTTGTCAAGTTTATTACAACTTCTGCCCTTTGATTAAAAAGCTTAACGGTATTATTTACCAACAGTCAAATTCACATCACTGTTTTCTGTCTTCAGCATTCCCATTGCAACAGCATACGTCAACTCAGGAACTGAAAATGTGAAAGCAGAACTAAAATTGAACAGAAGTTCCTTTATACTAAAGGGATTTCATAGCCCTTTCAAAAATACAGAACATTGAATGATCCTTTTCTAGAATGTTCTGATTATGAGCAACCAAGACCTGCCAACCCTGTGCTGCCATAGTCTCAGAATCAGAATCAGGATTTATTGTCATGAACAAGTCATGAAATTCGGTGTTTTGCGGCAGCATCTCAGTGCAAACATTTATGTTACAACCATCTTACGACACCTCCATAAAAAATAAAAATAATAGTGCACGAAAAGTAAGGTAGAGTCTTTGATTCATTGATTATTCAGGAATCTAATGGCAGTGGGAAAGAAGCTGTCCTTGTGCCATTGAGTCCTTGTCTTCAGGCTCCTGTACCATTTTTTTCAGATGGTAGCAGAGTGAAGAGGACATAGCTTGGGTGGTGGGGGTCTTTGAGGATGGAGGCTGCTGTTTTAAGACACCGCCTCATGTAGATGTCCCCGATGAAGTGAAATCGGGTGCCCATGATGTCACTGGCCGAGTTAACAACGCTCTAGAGCTTATTCTTGCCCTGAGAGTTGGCGACTCCATACCAGGCAGTGATGCAACCAGCCAGAATGCACTCCATGGTACACCTGTAGAAGTTTACGAGTCTTCAGTGACATACCAAATCTCCTCAGACACCTTACAAAGTATAGCCGTTGGTGAGTCTTCTTCATGATTGCATCAACGTGGAGGCCCCAAGACAGATCCTCGGAGATGTTGACACCCAAGAATTTAAAGTTCTTAGCCTCTCCAATACTGAGTCCTTAATGAGGACTTGACTTCCTTCTGAAGCCCACAATCATCTCCTCGGTGCTGATGTTGAGTGTAAGGTTGTTGTCATTACACGATTCATGAGCTGATCTACCACCCTCCTGTGCGCTTCCTCATTGCTGTTTGTGATTCTGCCGACAAATGTAGATGACATTGGAATTGTGCCTGGCCACACAGTCATGGGTGTATAATGATTAGAGCAGTGGGTTAAGCACACATCCTTGGGGTGCACCTGTGTTGATGATCAGCGAGGAGATGTTGTTTCCAATTCATACTCACTGTGGTCTTCCAATGAGAAAGTCAAGGATCCAGTAGCAGATGGGTGTACAGTGGCCTAGAATTTGTAGCTTCTTGATCAGCACTGAGGGAATATTGGTGTTGAAGGCTGAACTGCAACGATGAAGAACAGCCATATGTTTGAGTAGCTGTTTTCATGGTGATCCAGAGCTGAGTGGAGACCCAGTGATATTGTATTTGCTATGGAGAGTTTGTGACGATAGGCAAATTGCAGCAGGTCCAGATCTTTGCTTAGGTACGTGTTAATTCTGACCATGACCAGCCTCTCAAAACATTTAATCACAGTAGGAGTTAGTGCTACTGGGCGATAGTCATTGAGGCAGCTCACACTGCTCTTCTTGGGCACCAGGATGATTGATGCCCTTTTGAAGCAGGTGGGAACCTCTGACTGCAGAAATGAGAGGTTGAAAATATCTATGAACACTCTGGCTAGTTGGTTGGGGCAGATTATCAGTACATTGCCAGGTACGCCATCCGGGTATGTTGCCTTGTGAATGATGTTCTGACATCACCCTCAGAGACAGATATCACAGGGTCCTTAGCCTTTTCAGGGATTCTAGTAGTCACTATTTGGTTCTTTTTTCTCAAAATGGGTATGGAAAATGTTCAAATCATTGGGTAATGAAACATCACAGCCATCTATTGTGTTTATCCTTGCTTAGTAGGCTGTAATTGCTTGAACTCCCTGCCATAGCTGGTATGTCTGGCCATGGGCTCAGCTCCACCTAGTGGCCTTTTCCCTATGATCTTTAATTTCTCGATAATGCAAAAATCTAACTGTGTTTTAGGTATATTTAATGGGGTTGCTTCTACTGCTTCCTTGGGCGGAGAATTGCACAGATTCACGACTCTATGCCTTTTTCCTAAACCCAATCCCCAAATTTTGCAGCTATGTCCCCTAGTTCTAGTCTTACCTAACAGTGGAAACTACTTTCCTGCCTCTATCTTATCTATCAGTTTTATAATTCTATGTTTTTTGGAAGATCAGCAGACTCTCCACATGTTCTGCACAGTTTGCTTTTCTATTCAGTTTAGTCTCCAATTCCAAATTGTAAATGTATATTGTGTCCAGTTACAGGACAGCACCAACCCCTGCAGCACTCCAGTCCCCACTAATTGTCAACCTGTTAAATTCCCGTTTATCCCAACTCTTGGCTTTCTATTGATTAATCAATCCTGTATCCATGCCAGTACACTACCCCCAAGTCTATGCATCCTTATATGGATGTCCATCTGGCAATTTAAGTAAACAACATCCAGCTATTCCCCACTATCCACTGCACTTTTTATATCCTCAAAGAATTCCAATTTCCAGCAAAAGTGTTTCCTGACATCTTTTCCTTGTAATCTTTAAAATACTAATATCAATGACTAGAAAGTAAGAGACATAGGGAGTGTGGAATTTTCTACTCTGCTCTCTTAGCTTTGCGGAAAGCAGTTTCTTTCTCATCTAAACCCTTTCTATTGAAATTTAGAACACCCAAGTACTAAAGCAAAAGAACTTGCCCATTAAATAAGATACTTTTCCATTTCCACCCATACATGCAATAAATGTTTCAAAGGAGGTAGCCCACTTAATGTAATTTATTTCCTCAAATTAGATTCAAATACTGGATACCAATTTCTTGCATGTTCTAATCATATGTATTAGAATGGGATTATCCGTCTTTTTCTTTAGTGATTTAAAACTCTATTTATAGATAAAAATCCTTTACTTTCCCCTTCCGCCATTGAGTACATTCCCATTTGAACCTAAGATGGGGGTTTCTCTTTAGTGAAGAAGTACTGCGATTAAATATAGCCTGTGCAGCTAGGTAATATTTTTTGAAATCTGAAAGTCTAAGTCCTCCCAGCCCATAGTATCATGTCAGTTTTTCCAATGCAATTCTTGGTACCTTATTATTCCATTGAAATTGTCTAATATGGTTGTTTAGTAGCTTAAAAAAGTTTTTAGATAAAGGAATAGGCAGTGATTTAAAAATGTATTGCAATCTGATGCACAATCAATTGCGCAAAGACTAAAGTTACTGGAATTAAGGCTTTTATTAGCAAGAAATGGACAACATCCCTTGTGTTGCTGGCTCTCCCTGATCCAGACTCGAACTGGGGGCGAGCTTGTGGCATGCAGTGGAGCAGCCGTTTACCTGGACATCC
The DNA here is from genome assembly GCF_036971445.1 of Narcine bancroftii. Classification (NCBI taxonomy): domain Eukaryota; kingdom Metazoa; phylum Chordata; class Chondrichthyes; order Torpediniformes; family Narcinidae; genus Narcine; species Narcine bancroftii. Next base: position 142,834,301 of record NC_091471.1, on the reverse strand, counting down.
ATCATGGCCCTGGAGAGTTGATGTGGTCTACGTTGATCCAGGGTTACCGATGCCAGCATCAGCTCGTTGTCTGAGGAGTTCTGTTGGCTACCAGCAGTCCGGTAAGATGGCAGCCTCTATGGCATGCGTGCAGCCTGGTCATCATTTGCCGGAAGAGAAGAGGGAGAAGACAGAAGAGATGTCATCGCAATTGGTGATCTCCGCGGCTCACACATGCAGGCGTTCCAGATCCCCGGAAGTGACAGCGGAAGTGACTGCATCAAGGATGGCAGTCCCCGTTCACATGCCATGCTGCTGGGTTTGGAGGTTTGCTTCGACTTACAGACTTCATGAAGTGTCCCTTCGCCCAATTCCCTTTCTTGCCATAACTGGAACACACTGAGTCTTTAACCGGGCAACAAGATCAGGGATGCTGGCTCTTGCCGCAGAGAAAGCACTCCCTAGCATAGGAAGTGGCAACTGTTAGGGCTGGGTAGCGGAAGCAGCTGGTCCTTGGAAGGGGTCACCTGGATGAGTAAGCTCGCTAGCTTCGAGGTCGTCGATCTTGAGCTTGGCCTGTTCCAATGATTTGGGCAGTTCAACGTGACTAGCCAGGTCCTTCTTTTCCAACTTAAATAGATGTTGCCTCATGTACCTCGAGCGGACCCCTGGATCTGTTCTTCCTCACGGACGTGGCCCATAGCTGCTTCGTACCTGCACTTCTTAGAGAGTGTCCATAGATCCAGCAGGTAGTCATCAATTGTCTCTCCTAGCTTCTGGCGACGTAGAGCGAGTCAGTGCCTCGCTAGGACCTTGTTTTGTGACTTCAAGTACCGAGCCTTCAAAGCCTTGATGGCAGTGTCATATGTAGTGCAGTCCCTGATGACTGCGTACCTTTTCACTCCTACCCTCTAAACGAGTGCAGACTTCCTGAGTTCATCAGTGTGGAAGACGTCTCTGGTCGCATTCAGGTAGTCCTGGAAGCAGTCTAACCAGTATGTGAACTCCTCAACTGTGTTTGGGGGACAGAGGGTCTATCAGCTGCATAGCTGGCTTGAGTATCATTTTGGGAATAAACTAATAAAATTGTACCGTGAATCAAAGCTCTCACGACTGGAGGGAGAACAAATGGTTAAGGTCTCACAGTAGTCTTCAGAAGGGTTCTGGGTTTAGGCGGGAAACCAGGGTTATAAGTGAGCAGATGGGGTTGGAGCCGGGAGGCAGGGCCAGCCATCAGCACAACACACTACCAGTGAATCCCAGTTCACTGCACTGTGTAAAAGGTGCACCAACCTGGCAAGCAAGCAAGTGAGCAAGTCAGCTTCCAGAGACAAGTCGTGAATACAGTGATAACATGGCTTTTCAGTGTAAAAAGGGCTAGTAATTACAATTAGTCATAATTTTTCCTGAACATTATGGTTGTATCTTAACAATTATGTCAAAATTTGCTTAATTACAAATATACAAGAAATGCTTAACATTTTTGCATTGTATCTTGTATGTTTTTATTTAAACAACAATTATACATTCAAAATGAAATAAACAGTACATGTTGTCAAAATGAAGAATTAGCCAATGAGTCAGGGAGATGTTCTTGTTCTGAGTCATATGTTTGTGGTGCGCTGTTAGACAGAATCAGACACACACAAGGTAAAGACTGTACAACAGGCTTTAATCCACAAAGACTTCCACAGAGCCAGGCTGGCTGTAGCTGCAGTAACTCTGAGTGAGACTTCGGAGGCCATCGCAGGCTTATATCCTGGAAGGTGATTGACACCTGACTGGGTGGGGCTTGATCCATTCATGTTGACTGATTGACAGCCGGCCAGGTGTAGTCCTGTCCCCCTTACACTTCTGCAGGTACAGAAGTTGCCCCCTGCAGTAGGCCAGTGGTGTACCACCACATTCACACCCTTCTTTAAAATTGTCCCGGGGGAGGGGGGCAGTAACAAAGAATTGTACCCACTACACAAAATACAATATTTACAGATTGAGACGATCCGGTGGCCGCTGGAGTCTCTGTGACCGTCATAGGACTGGCTCCTGGTCACTGGTCAGAGGGGAATTGGGGGAACCGGTGGCAGGGGTCTGAGTGACTGGTGTGGTGCCGCGTGGAGGGGTGGCCGAGGGGGCCAAGGTCGACATGTGAGAGTCGTATTGGTTGGTTGGGAGGGCAGGTTCATCCCCCACGGCTGAAGTGGTCCCCTGGAGGTCAAGGACATCCTGTGCACCCCATAGCTGCCTGGGGATGGGGATGTATGCCCGGTCAGTGGCATCCTGAGCTGAAGGATGCCGTGAGTGCTCCTGCTGGTGCCAGGTCCCTGGTTGAGGTGGTGGCCTCCCTGCCACTGCCAAATCTAACGTAGGCGAAATTGTGGTTCGCGTGTAGGAGGAAAACCTGCTTGACCAGGGGCTCGGCCTTGTGTGCCCGTATGTGCTTACGCAGGATCACCAGTCCTGGGAGGGACATTCCAGTCACTGACTGTAGAGCTCGTCGAAAGAACCAAAGACTTGTTGATACAAACCAAGGCTTTTATTAGCAAAAGACAGGAGCTCTTCACAGGTGGCCGACCAGTCCGGAATGATCCGACCTGGCTAGGGACACAATCTTTTAAGGCCCAGACAATAGGTGTGGCTTAGCTCTCAGCCAATCGCTGTAAGCACAGTCTAGATACAGTAACTATATACACTATGTACATTGGTGATAGATCTGTACTATCACATTCACCCCTTCTTGGAGAACTGACCCTGGAAAAAAAACAAAAAATGAGGGAGAGAGTGAAAGGAAGGGGTAGGTCAAGGACTGTAGCGGTCAGGGGGTCTGACCATCTGCCGTGACCACCGTGGTGCCGGGATTGGGGTCGCTGGAGGGGTGACGCCAGCGGGCTCGTCGGGTGCGACGGCTCCGTCGCTCAATTCCCCAGTCGTGTTGTCGGCAGGGTGGCCCGGGTCATTGGGGTGCTGTTGGTCCCTCTGTTGCAGCACGGGGCCTGGGGAATAAAGAGTTGGGGAAGGTTGGGTTGGGGGGTTTACTGGGTCTACCGCATCCTGAGCTAGGTCCCGCACCGAAACAGTGTCCTCCCGCCCGTCGGGGAACTCAACGTAGGCGTAATGTGGGTTCGCGTGGAGTAGAGTCACTCGGTTGACCAAGAGGTTGTTCTTTGAGTGCCGGACGTGGCGTCGCAAAAGGACGGGGCCAGGGACGGTGAGCCATGCTGGTACAATGGTCACTACAGACATTGTTTGCCAAATGGCCTGTTCTTGTGGTCAGAGATCATGGCCAGAGGTCACTCGTGTTTCATTTCAGTCTCACAAACTGTTTTGGTGGTTTTCATTTGTAAATGTGGCAAATTCCATTTTGGGAATGGATTTCTTCTCTCATGTTTCATTGATGTATTTTAAAAAATCACTGTTTTGTGGACTGCAGTTCTTGAATGCAAGTGAGCTGCATTTGTTGTCCCTCCAATATCATCTGCCACCTGACAAGCCTTTAACCTGGCTTCTGCCCTTTCCAAGCCTTGCTCAAGTGTGACCGCATCGTATCGCCATACAGACATGCAATAAGCTACCATATAGAGTCTCAGGGTATACGAGACGGGAGCTCGTTGTACCCCCAGACTATCTTAAAATCGTACAATTGGAATTGCAAGAGTTGGGCATAGTTCACAGATCTGACAACTGCTGGGATTCACCATTGCATATGGTTCTGGATAAAAACTGGGGATTGGCAACTTTGCAGTGATTATCCTGCCATGAACAATTCGACTGTGCCTGACTGATACCATCTTCCCAATTACCAAGACTTCTCAGCAAACCTCCACGGCAAATATGTATTTGCCAAAATAGATCGAGTACGTGCTTACTATTAGATTCAATTTGAGGTTTCTGATGTCACGAAGACTGTAGTGATGACGCCTTTCAGCATGTTTGAGTTTCTGAGAATACCATTCGGTCTATGGAATGCAGCTCAGACATTCCAGCAGTTCATGGACCACGGACTCAATGGCCTTTGATTTTATTGGTGGTTGTTTTCATCGAGGAGATTCTGGTTGCAAGTGTGGATGAAAAGGAGCACAAGTGCCCCCTTTTCTCATGGTTCCAGAGGCTTGAGGAATTTGGCATCGTGATCAATCCCAGTCAAGTGTTTTGAGGGCTGCTGATCTTCTATTGTTGGGACATAGAGTTACGCAACATAGTATTTTTCCTGATGAATCGAAAGTGAGTGGAAGTTGAGAATTTCCTACACCTGTTACGTTTGGCCAGTTGCGATTTCTTTTAGGCATGATGAATTTTTATTGCTGTTTCCTGGTGAATGCCGCAGTATCCCTATGACCTCTTACTGAACTACTAAAGGGATCTGATGTCTGTTTCCAAAAAAGGCCTTAACTTTGGGAGACAATGTTGTGTATGCTTTCCATGATGTGAAAACTGTTCTTACAATGCCACTATGCTCGTACATCAAAAGCCCAATGCCTTGCTCTCTCAGCACAGATGCATCTGTTAGTGTTGTGGGAGCAGTGTTAGAATGATGAGGGTGAGGGCATTTGGAGCCTCTGGTGTTCTTTTTCAGCCAAGCTCTCACCGGCTCAGGCAAAGTACAATACGTTTGTGCGAAGACTCTTAGCTATCTATCTTGCAGTGAAACATTTCAGTTTTTAAAAAATATATATTTATAGTTTTGTATACAGTGCAATATAATAATAGAATCGAATTGAATTAATACTTATAATTATTAAAATAGAATAAAAAATAAATGGTTGTACTGTACATAAAAGTGAGAAGAGAAAAAACGTAGACAAGAAAAAAGAATATAGATTATATGTGCAAATCGACTATAATAAATACCCCCCTCCATGCCCTACCCTCCCAAAAAGAAAGACAGGATATTATTAAAATAGTAGAATTAAACCAACACGATAAGGTTCAACCATTAAGATTAACGAAAAGGTGGGGTGTAGAAGAGAAAACATTAGCTATCCAAACCCATAATATCTAAATAAGGTTTCCATATTTTTAAGTATGTTTCATTCCCATTTCTATCTTATAAATCACCTTTGCTAAGGGAATACAATTTTGCATCTCGTTCCAACAATCAATTTTAAGATGAGATTCAGATTTCCATGTAATTGCTATACATCTCCTGGCCACCGGCAATGCAACTTTCAAAAAATAATTGATTTTTTGAGAACTTGAATTGGAGTTCCAAATCATAGACATTTCCCAAAAGAAAAATCTCAGGTGTTGTTCCAAAAACTTGCCCACATCTTTCCAAAATGATGTTACCTTGGTACATGACCAGGTTCAATGTATAAACATACGAATTTCTGTGCGACATCTGAAACATAAATTTGAAAAATGTGGAATAAATTAATTTATGTGTCATTAAATATAATTGATAAATAAATTCATAATTAACTAATCTATAAAAAAAACATTAATTATTTCCATCTTACTGTCCTAAGAAATGTCAGACCAGCAAAAAGGACCAATATCAATTCCCAAATCCAATTCCCATCTTCTGATTTATTCAAATCTGGTTTGGAGATTCCTCCTGAAGTAGAAGATCCAATTTAGAAATAAGTTTCTTTGTAAGTCCCTTATGAAGCGTAATCTCCAATCCAGTATTTCAGGTTTTTATTGGAAGGTCATCCTTTTACCATTTATACAGACCACCAGCCTCTTACACATACTGCAAGAACAAGCACACATGTCTATTTTCCCAGAGAGATTCGGCACTTGGACTTCATCCTACAATTTTCATCGGACATACAGCACCTCTGAGGAGAAGTGAATGCTGTGGCTGGTGTCCTATCCAGGTGCGACATTACATACATCTACTGCCATTGATTTTACTGCCATGGCTCATGCACGGTGCATTGATCCCGATCTTATCCGGTGTCACCAGATCAACTCTGGTCTCCATCTTCAACAGGTGACCCTGGATGAATCCAGTGAAAAGTTGGTCTGTGATTTTACTTTCCACAGGAAGGCCTAGGCCATTTGTGTGGGAGAATTATCTCTTCACTATCTCTCTACCTGGTAGAAGAGCATCAATCAAACTAGTTAAGGAACATTTTACCTGGCTTCGTGTTAAATGGAATGTTGTTTTCTGTGCAAGAACCTGCTTGCTGGGTCAATGTTCTAAAGTCTTCATGCACCTGAAATTCAAGCTGGGGGACTTTGCTGTTTTGGATTCCCGTTTCCAGCATGTGCACCTTGTGGCTTGGAAGGCCTACTTCCTCCATCTCAGGGATCTACTTATCTGCTCACGTGTGAGGTCGAGACTAGCAGGTGGCAGGAGAAAATTCCTATAGCATCTTTCAGGTGCATGGACGCATATAATGCGTGGGAGAAAAGGCTGGGGGGGGGGGTACAGCTGGGACATTCAGGTGGGCACGGAGAAGATGCCTTTCTGTCACCTGAATATGCAGACAGATGGAGAGCTGTGTCCGAGCAAATGCTGGCTCCTGTTCACTGTGGCCTAGTCACACCCACGCTGCCTTGACATCATTTGCAGTGCGTCGTGGCTGAAGCTGGAAGGAACATAAGATGAGGATCATAGAGGAGAGAAGAGAAATGCTTATGGGGATGTTGGCAGCCTGTGTCAGTGTCCAGGACGAGATGTGCTTCATTGAGACCATGAAATACGTTGAGGTTGTGAGAGATGAGAAAAACTGATATAAAAATATGAACATGAAGAAACTAAAATTGATACATGGGTAAATGAATGAAGCCAGTATTAACAGGATGAGACATGGATATTAGAATGCAGGAAGCAGAATCAGTCTGAGTAAGATAAGAATCTCCTAGCCTTCAGACAGAATCAGCAAGTTCACTGAATGAATGAGATAGGATAGACAATAGATAATAGAATGTAGGAAGTAGAGTTAGTCTGAATGAGATAAGGGTCTTCAAGCCCCAGATAGAATTAGCAGGGTTGCATATGTAATTAGTAAACCTTAGACAGTATTAGCCAGTTCTACATATGAAGTGGACACAGCCCTGAGAGTAGGGAAGGTGTAAATTAGAACAAAGACAGGGTTGTGAATAAGGACAATGACATGATAAGACACTGACAGGATACCCCCTGGTCCTCCAAGAAACAGCACGTAGGCAGGCAGGATAATGCCAAACCTCTCCAGGAGGCAGAAGAATGTGAGATGAACTGTATAAAAGTTGGGTGAGCCCCAGTGTATGTGTGTATTCCCAGGGTAAGGGGAAGCACCCAACTTTGAATTGTTGTATAATAAATGTTCTTTGTTCTCAATTTTTGTCTCGAGCAATTTCTGTGAAGGTACTTCTGTTTCTAACAAATGGGGGATCGTCCGGGATCCCACTCCCTCGACTGACAGAGTGCCCAACGACAGGGGTAGGTGCACCCCAGCTGATTCAGCTGGACTCACGGACGGAGGGTGACTGGTCAGTGGATGAAGCGAGTGATATCCGATAAGAGGCATTGAGAACAAACAACGAGAGGACGTTAAGGAAGCGTGCTAGAGCTTGCTACTGGAACTCGGTAAGAGGAATTTTACTTGCCTGTTAGTATGGGAAGTGTGGGTAGCAAGGAAGAGAATCCTGGTGAAGGATGTGAGAATCAGATAACCAAACAAAGCCCGTTGGGATTAATGTTATCTGATTGGGGCACGGGAAGAACCCGTGGAAAGGACAAACTGACCATGGTCAGGTATTGTTGTGTGGAATGGGTTAAAAGCCCGATTAAGGGGAGCTCTGTATACTGGCCAAAGCTCGGATCCGAGGATGACTGGATGTGTCAAGCATTGAACATCTGGCTCTATCAAAACCAGAGAGATAATCTTGAGAGCAGGGAATATGCAGCCTGCTGGCTCAGGGGATCGTTTGATCAATTGGTTTTGAATGAAAAAGAATGCAAGGACAAGAGAGGTGAGGAATCTTTTGTCCCTGAACCACAAGGATGGGATGTGTTACATTCCCTTCCTCCACCTTATGTTCCTCCTATGCCGGCTCCTATCTTTCCTCCCCCTCCTATGCTCTACCCTTCTGCACCTTCCCCTCCTCCCCCCACAGCTAGAGAAAAGAGAAGAGAGTAGGAATGGTATGATGACCCGTGTGAGACTCTTCAGGAAGAAAGGGCAGAACCCTTTGATTCATTTCCCAGGGAGCAGGAACCTAGACCTAATAAGCCAGAAACTAACTGGATGAGACCTCTGCGGGAAGTTCCCGTGGGAGAGGGTCTCGGTTTCGTAAATGTGCCCTTGACCGTACAGAAGTGCGTAACTTTAAGAAAGAGCTGATTTCCCTGATAGAAGATCCTCAAGGGTGTGCTGAACAATTAGATCAATTTTTGGGACCAAATACATATACCTGGGATGAGTTAACATCTATCTTTAAGACTCTGTTACTTTAGATGAGCGTGGAATGATTCGCCAGGCAGGGATTAGAGTCTGGGATAAGGAACACCAAGGGGGACCAGAGGCGATACCCGGAGAAGCTAAATTTCCCTCGACAAAACCAAATTGGGACAAGAATACTAGTGATGGTCGCACATTAATGGAGGAATATAAGGTTAATTTGATAAGAGGAATCAAGGAATCTGTCCCAAAGGGACAGAATTTTAAGAAAGCCTTTGAGGAGACCCCCTCTGCATTTCTGAATAGATTGCGCACAGCCATACAGCAATATGGGGGTCTGGACATAGAATCCCCAGCAGGGGAACAACTGGTATTAACAGGTTTCGTTACGAACTCAGCCCCAGACATTAGAAGGAAATTACAGAAGACTGAGAATTGGCATGAGCAAGGAATAACCCAGCTTCTACAGATCGCACAAAAAGCATTTGTCCAGAGGTCTGAGGATAAGCAGAAAGGAAAGGCGAAAATGTTAATGCAGGCAGTCAAAGGAGTAGTGGAGGAACAACATGGAAAGGGTAGGGACTGTGTGCCAGCTCCTGGACGTTGTGAGGGGAGCCAGGGGTGGGGAAGTTGGGACCTCAGTAGATGGAGGAGTAGAGGAGGATTCCGGGGACGACGACCATTCCCAGGGCCCTTTAGAAACCCATGTAAAGATTGGGAAACAGGAGCATTTGTCTGTTTTCATTGTAAAAAGGAAGGACACTTTAGGAAAGATTGCCCACTGCGAGCCAGGGAGACGCGATCTTACGCCCTGATGGAAGCAGATTATGAATGGGGGGGTCACGGTTCTCAGTCAATACACACCGTGGGGCTGCACGGAGAACCATTAGTAAATTTAAGCATTGGACCCCACAGTGACAAGATGGTATTTTTAGTTGATTCTGGGGCAGCACAGTCTAGTATTTTACAACAACCCGAGGGTGTTAGGATAGAGGGGACAGTGATAGTTTCGGGAGTAGGAGGAAGAGACTTTACAGTCCCTGTATTAAGAGATGTAAAAATTCAAATGGGAGAAAAGGTAATAACTGAGGATCTTCTACTAGTTCCCCAAGCTGGAGTTTGTTTGTTAGGACGAGATTTACAGGACCAATTGGCTATTGGCACCAGACCACAGGAATCAGATATCGGGGTTCAATTATATGTATTAAGCGAGGAAGATCGAGAACTTATAAATCCGAGAGTATGGGCAGAAAAGGGCAATAGAGGAGTGTTAGATATTCCTCCCCTACAAGTTACTTTAAAAGACTCTCAAGTAATTCGACGAAAACAGTACCCAATTCCTATGGCTGGCCGATAGGGGCTGCAGCCAGTAATTGACCATTTGGTGAAGGATGGTATACTCGAATCTTGTATGTCACCTTTTAATATCCCAATTTTACCTGTCCAAAAACCAGACGGTACCTATCGATTAGTGCAGGACTTGAGGGAGCTGAACAAAATTATTCTCACCCGTCACCCAGTTGTACCTAATCCCTATACGATAATGGGTAAAATCGATCCCCATAATAAATAGTTTAGTGTCATTGATCTCAAAGATGCTTTCTGGACCTGTCCATTAGCCACAGAGAGCAGAGACATGTTTGCCTTTGAATGGGAAAACCCTTTTACTGGACGTAAGAATCAATACCGGTGGACTGTCCTTCCTCAGGGCTTTACAGAATCACCAAATTTATTTGGTCAGGTCTTAGAACAGATACTAGATGAGGCTCCTCGGAGAGAGAATTGTCAGTTGATACAATACGTTGATGACTTGTTAATTACTGGAAGAACGTACGAATTAGCTAAACAGTTTACTGTTGAACTTTTAAATTTTCTAGAGAATAAGGGTCTTAGAGTGAGCAAGTCCAAATTACAATTTGTTCAATCAGAAGTTAAATGCTTAGGTCATCTGGTAAGTCAGGAAACTAGGAAAATAAGTCCAGAGAGGATACGTGGTATTCTGCAGATTCCCCCTCCCAAGAATGCCCAAGAACTTAGGAAATTCCTTGGTTTAGTGGGATACTGTAGAATCTGGATTGAAGATTATTCTAGCCTGGTCAGATTTCTCTATGATAAACTCGCGACTGTAGGGGGCGAAGCTGTTGTCTGGACAGAGGAAGAGATTAAAGATTTTAACTTCGTGAAACAGAGCATTATTAGTGCCCCAGTCTTGGCACTACCCGACTTAAATAAGCCTTTTGACTTATATAGCAATGCGAAAGGAGGTGTAGCTACCAGAGTACTAACACAAGAGAGGGCAGGTTATAGACAGCCAGTTGCTTTTCTATCAAAATTTTTAGACCCCATTTGTCGTGGTTGGCCAGAATGTGTGCAAGCCATCGCAGCCACTGCTATTTTAGTTGAGGAAGGACAAAAGATTACGTTTGGTGCCCCGATGATAGTTCACACCCCTCACACAGTCTGCAATATTCTCTTACAACGTGCTGGAAGGTGGCTCACAGACTCTAGAATTTTAAAATATGAAGCGATCCTAATGGATAGGGATGATTTGACCTTGATTACAACTAAAAACCCCAACCCAGCAGCCTTCTTGGTCACTCCAAATTCTGACAATACCATAAATGAATTAGAGCATGTGTGTTTAGAAGTTATAGATTTACAGACCAAAATTAGAAAGGATTTAAGTGATGAACCTTTACAGGAGGGTGAAAGATGGTTCATTGATGGATCTTCACGCTGCATTGATGGCACTCGCTATAGTGGGTATAGTGTAGTGGATGGGAAAGAAGGAGTGGTGATTGAAGCCGGTCGCCTCCCTGGTCATTGGTCAGTGCAATCTTGTGAATTATATGCCCTCTGTAGAGCACACCAGGGTCTAGAGAGCAAGGTGGGTACTATCTACACGGACTCTAAGAACGCTTTTGGTGTAGTGCATACCTTTGGGAAGATCTGGAAAGAACGGGGAATGATAACTGGTAAAGGACAGAAATTGGTCCATGAAAACTTAATTGTCCAATCCCTGGATGCTCTTACACTACCTAACGAAATAGCTGTAGTACGTGTACGAGGCCATCAAAGTGGTGACAGTCTCGAAGCCCAGGGGAACAGACAGGCAGATGCAGCTGCCAAACAGGCTGCACTAGCAGAGAAAATTGACATGCACCTGTTACTGCCCACCCCACTAGAGGTTAAAAAGACTCCCATCTTTTCACGGGAAGAGGAGGTCTCCATGAAAGACCAGGGTATGCGCCAAACTGCTGATGGGTTGTGGTGGACGTCAAACAGACGTCAAGTCCTGAACAAAGCCTTGGCTCGCCAAATTGTAGATCAGATACACCAACAGACACACTGGGGAACCCAGGCACTTTTCGATACTTTTGCACTATCCCTTTATTGCTTAGGCATATATACAATAGCCAAACAAAGTACTCGGGGTTATCCGATCTGTCAGAGAGTAAATAAGAAATCTATGCGCCAGGTAATGTCAGGCGGTCGCGATATAGCCGTACGCCCATTTCAACAGATACAAATTGACTTTACAGAACTTCCTAAGATAGGAACTTACAAATACCTCCTGGTGATGGTAGATCATTTCACACGATGGGTTGAGGCTTTCCCGACCCCTAATGATCGTGCCAGCACTGTTATCAGAATACTAATGGAATCTGTGATTCCATGATATGGTATGATTCAAACCATTGACTCGGATCGAGGTACACATTTTACCTCTCAGGTACTCCAGGGTGTGTGCAAGAGACTGGGAATAGACTGGCAGCTACATACCCATGGCACCCCCAGAGCTCAGGTCGGGTTGAACGAATGAATCAAACGTTGAAAAATCTGCTCACTAGACTTCATGAAGAAACTGGCCTCTCCTGGATTAAATCTTTATCCTTAGCTCTAATTAGAACTTGCACAGCCCCTCGTAAGGACCTTGCAATCTCACCATATGAAATGATGTTTGGTCTTCCGTACATGGGATTCCACACTGATACCCCTATCCCTGAGGCTAATGACCAATACATTTCTAAATTTTTACAGGGGCTTTCTACTTCTCTCCACGACTTGAGACAGAAGGGTTTATTAGCTCAAACTCCGCCCCTGGAGTATCCTATTCATTCTATTAAACCGGGTGATTGGGTTTATGTCAAAGCATGGCAAGATAACCAACTGAAACCTGTCTGGGATGGCCCCTACTGTGTACTTTTGATTGCAGACACTGCCGTGCAAACGAAAGAAAAAGGCTGGAGCCACATCCAACGAATTAAACCAGCTACTGAACCACAGAATACCGACATTGATAATCTACCCTCCATCTGGCATGCAGTCCTTCATCCTTCTGATCTGAAAGTTACACTACACCATCAAAAAATGCCTTAAAGTTGTTTTTACCATTTACTGTATTGTTTAATTCTTGGTTCTCCATTTCTGCGACATCACGTAATTACTCACAATGTTTTAAGTCCTCCTGAAATGGGCCAGCAGAGGTGACAATTATTTTCCTTTAGAATGTAGACAGGGCATAGATTTAATGTATAGTCATAGTGGGGTATGGGTTAACAAGGGATTCCAATACGGACCAGGGGAACTGAACAGCTTTAGTGGAGTGCATTTAATTTCTCTCTTAGCCTACACAGGTATTAAAGACAGGAATTTTAAAGCGATAGCACAAAGGAGATGGTGGGACAAAGACAGACAGAATGGTAGTCAGGATTGTAAATGTCACAGAGAGAGAGAGTTAATACATATGCTAATGTACACAGACAGGCTTGGACTCACAAGTTCAATGATACTCATGCTAATCTTAGCAGACAAGCTGCAACACACAGGTTAAACGATAAGAAACAACCCTCCCCAGCTTGGTCTCTTCTCAAACATCCTTTGGGTCCCTCAGACATTCAGAATGTTAAGTACCACCTCATTAAGGCAACTTCCAGTTGTAAACGACGTAAGCTGCTACAGAATGCTAAAGCTGCTTGCCAGTTAAATCGTTTAATCAGACTCCAGGCGGCCTTGGGCATCACCATCGAACGGATAGCAATGGCCCTGAATTTAGGGGCTGAAGAAAAACGACAGATACGAGCCACAGTTCAACAAAACTGCCTGGCTCTCGATTACTCGTTGGCTGCTGAAGGCAGCGTTTGTGAAAGACTGGTTAAGGACAATGCTCAAAACGGTCAGGCAGTTAAAGACACTTCTTCATGAGTTCCGACATCTTCCCATTCTCAGGTACAGACTTGGCAACCTTGGTCCGGTATGGGATGGACTAGACTCTTTATTGCTAACTGGAGACTGATACCCACAGCCCTTATAGCAGCTGGACTCGCTATTCTGACCATTATGGTGCTCCCCTACCTAAAGACTTGTGTGCAGTATTTAATTCATCGACCCCTTTGTCAGAGCGCTATCACCCAAAGGATGTATGTTCCCCAACTTCTGTCTGAGGATACTGAGACTGCAGTCCGTTTACTGACCAGCTGGGAAAAACACCAAGTTACCAAGTAAGACATTTTCAGTTAAGAGATCAGTAATACTGATCTAAAAGAAAAGTGAGGATTGTAAGAGATGAGAAAAACTGATATAAAAATATGAACATGAAGAAACTAAAATTGATACATGGGTAAATGAATGAAGCCAGTATAAACAGGATGAGACATGGATATTAGAATGCAGGAAGCAGAATCAGTCTGAGTAAGATAAGAATCTTCTAGCCTTCAGACAGAATCAGCAAGTTCACTTGAATGAATGAGATAAGGATAGACAATAGATAATAGAATGTAGGAAGTAGAGTTAGTCTGAATGAGATAAGGGTCTTCAAGCCCCAGATAGAATTAGCAGGGTTGCATATGTAATTAGTAAACCTTAGACAGTATTAGCCAGTTCTACATATGAAGTGGACACAGCCCTGAAGGTAGGGAAGGTGTAAATTAGAACAAAGACAGGGTTGTGAATAAGGACAATGAGGACAATGTCATGATAAGACACCGACAAGATACCCCCTAGTCCTCCAAGAAACAGCACGTAGGCAGGCAAGATTGCCTAATGCCAAACCTCTCCAGGAGGCAGAAGAATGTAGGGGGGGGGGGGGGGTTATTCCTATACTGAGATGAACTGTATAAAAGTTGGGTGAGCCCCAGTGTATGTGTGTATTTCCAGGGTAAGGGAAAGCACCAAACTTTGCATTGTTGGAAAATAAATGTTCTTTGTTCTCAATTTTTGTCTCGAGCAATTTCTGTGAAGGTACTTCTGTTTCTAACAAGGTTCTTCTCAGCTCCATGTGGTCTGAACAATGCATAAGTGAGATTAGTGGATGATCCCTGCAAAGATTGTAGGCCAAAGAGCGGTAGTTCGAGGTGGAAAGGCTTGTAAAGTGTAGGTGCCGCAGATGGAGGTGAATGCTGCTTGTCAGTCAATTAGCCATGATAAGAAATCGGTCTCTATGGAGGTTGCACAGATCTCAGGGAGCTGCATTCTGGAGTAACATTCTCACCAAATTTGATGATGACGAGTGGAGGAGACATTTCCGTATTACACGTGGCACCAACTATGTGCTGGAACTCATCGAACCTTATCTGCATCCACATAGACCACATGCGCAGCATCTATTGGAGCTGGGAATTCGACTGGCTGTGGCTCAGTGGTGGTATGCAACCTCTTGTGAGTATTGATCCATCAGTGCCATTTTGGGATAGGTGTCAGAACTTGTGTGCATGGTGGTACGGCAGGTGACAGGATCCTGGAAGGGTGTCCTCGGTAAGCATTTAATCTCCCTGCCAAGTGGAACACGCCTCCAGGAGATAACTGATGGCTTTGCAGAAAGATGCTACCCAATGTGTGCTGGCGCCATTGATGGGTCACATATTCCCATTATTACCCCCAGCATGGACCCAACGGCTTACTACAATCCAAAGGGTGACACTCTGTAATTCTCCAAGTGGTTGTTGACCACAAGTTCTGGTGAGTTAGAGCCCTGACCTTTTGTTTTTTTGTCATCTCGCATGGCCATGTCCACAGGTACAGGCTACTTTATTTGTTAAGTGGCAGCTTCTTGGATGTGTTTGTGCATTGCCCTGGTAACACGCATGTTGCACGTGTGCTTCCCCCCCCATACAAAAAGACGGAGGAGCAAGCTGGATCCCTCTTTGCATGCGATGAGTATGGTAACCCTTACATGCTTCTCACGGTGATGTTCATGCCTCGTGGGTAAATGGGCAGGTTGGTGAACTAAGTATCTCTGTACTTTTGTGCCCACAGTTGTCCAAACATGTTGATGGAGTGGAGGACCCAGCTCACCTTTAAAAAAAAACGTTTTAAGAAGAAGATAAAATGAATAGCAACAAGAAAAAAGGTTTTTATACATCTTGAAAACCCCCCTTCCCACCCGCTTCAGCCAGCCCCCTCAAGGTGAGCCAAAAAACATAAAACATATTTCCAAACGCATATATTTGAAATAGAATGATCACATTTTAACAAAAATAGAGAAATTATTTTGTAAATTGTTATTTTCTCCATATAAATACAAGATCTTAATTCATTCTGCCAACCCACTATATTAATCTCTGCATTGGCTTTCCAAGTAATTGCTACAAATTTTTGTGCCACAGATAACGCCAAACGTACAAATGCTATTTGAAACTTATCCAACCCTAAGCCAGTCAAACAAACCCTATCACCCAACAAAAAAATCTCTGGATCGAATGGTAATTTAATTTTCAATAATTTCTCCAAAACCAACCTAACTTTTTCCCAAAATGCTTGTATTCTATCTCAAGACCAAACTGCATGCAAAAATGTTCCAGTACTTGACCCACTTCTAATAAATCTGAATGACTAAATCCGTATTTTTTCAATTTCTCAGGAGTCCAGTATAACTGATGCAAAAAATTATAATTAACAAAACCATATCTTACATTAGTCAGTTTAGTTATCCCTTCATGACTCAACCTCCCAATCCTCTTGAGGTATAGCATAAGTTAAATCGCTTTAACCATATAACCATATAACCACTTACAGCACAGAACAGGCCAGTTTGGCCCTACTAGTCCATGCCGTAGCAAATCCCCATCCTCCTAGTCCCACTGAGCAGCACCCGGTCCATACCCCTCTAGTCCCCTTCTATCCATGTAACGAACCAGTCTTTCCTTAAATGTTACCAATGATCCCGCCTCAACCACGTCTGCAGGAAGCTCATTCCACATCCCCACCACCCTCTGCGTAAAGAAATTTCGCCTCAGGGGGCGTGGCAAGATGGCGTAAGGATCAGACGTGCCTTACAGTCCTCTCCTGACTCTATCTTATTGTTTTGTCTAGAAATGCCCGTTAAAATTCTTTAAAAGTTTAGATAACTTCAGTGCTGTTAATTTAACTTATGATGGTACAATTGGTGGAAAAGAGCAAAAAAAAAATGACAACAGATTATCAAAAAACTACATTTTCCAAAAGTTCAAGTTTTGGAGCCTACCTATAGGAAAGACATCGATACTCAGCCTGAAATGAATCCCAGGAGAAAGGTACTGCTTTCGGATGTAGAGTTCAATATTACATCGGTAGAGCCCTCTAAAGAGGGCGCCAAACAGCCTTTAGAACAAAGAGTTACTCAGGTTCGCACATGTGCAGTAGCATCTGACGGCAATGTTACGAATGAATCACTTGTAGTAACATCAGTTGAAGTACCGGCTGGGGAAAGGCATTTGTCAACTGTAGTGGTGGCACTGCAAACTGCACCTTTTGAGATAAAATAACCTATACAACTTGATGTACTGGGAGAAATTAACACATTATGGACTGGGGAAAATCCCGGCCAGCGTCCTCCAGTCATTGCTGGAGAGGCTGTGGCTGGGGTTTCCACACGCAGCTATACTACAAGGAAGGCAACCAGAATGAAAGAAGCAACAGAAGACCCTTTGGTTATGCAGAAGAAGCAGGAATCTGTTGAGCCAGAATCTCTTCCAATTGAAAAGATTCTTGTGAATCTTGAATCTAAATTATCTTATACAATGCAGGGATTATCTAAGATTATGACTGAACTTGGTACTAGGTTCAATACTCTGATGGAAATAAATTCTCAACAGATGGATGAGTTTGGAGCTTTTAAGCTTGAAGTGAGAGATAAATTTAATTCGTGTGAAGAAGATATAGACGAAATACGAGATCAAGTTTCAGATGTGACCAAAATGGTCGAAGACTTACAAACTCAAAATAAAAATTTGGTGAAAAAGATTGATTATTTGGAAAACCAATCCAGACGGAACAATATAAAGATTATTGGTTTGCCAGAAGGAATGGAGGGACCAGACCCAAGAAAATTTTTTACTGAATGGATTCCGCAGGTGCTGGGTCAAGAACATTTCCCGGAAGGTATAATACTGGAACGTGCTCACAGAGCCTTGCATAGAAGACCTATTTCAGGTCAAAGTCCAAGACCTGTTTTGGTTCGTTGCTTGAACTATTACGACAGAGAAATAATTTTATGAGTGGCTATTAGAAATGCACAACAGAGAAAATCACCCTTGATGATTCAAAATAATCGAGTTTTCTTCTATGCGGATTTGAGTCAAGAAGTTATGTTCCAACGACGGGAATTCAACTCTGCTAAAGAGTTGTTGTGGAAGAAAGGTTATAAGGCAACCTTTAGATATCCAGCTGATTTGAAGGTTTTTCAAGATGGTTACCAACCAAAGTTCTTTGATTCTCCAAAGGAAGTTATAGCATTTGCTCAAGAGCTGCCAATTACTCAGTTTCAACAGAGACATAGTCCGCCGCGATCTCTAAGGAGACAAGAGATGGAAGAAAAGAGCCGTGCTCCAAGAAGGAATGGTTGTAATGGTGACTCGGCAGTTGGAGTTGATTAAAAGAAGAGTTGTTCTTTTTTTTTCTAATGTTTTTTTAAAAAAAAAGGAATATTAAATAATGATGATGTTAGTTTAAGATGAAGTGAGAGTTGGGGGAGAGAACTGGATGGGCACTATTTCCTGAAAGTCATCTGCTACCTCTGAGTTATCTCACACCCATTTTTTTTTGGGAGTTACCGTATTGTGCGGTTTAGAAGGGAGGGGATATTTTTAACCTCCTACCTGTTTTTTTTTCCTTTTTTTGGTATTATTAGATTAAAGAGTGAAGGGTTTTTTTTGTGTTTATAAAAAAAAAAGCATAAGAAAGTATTTGATTGTTTAAAAAACTAAAAATTGATGTGGTTTTTTTTGTAAAGTTTATTCAGTAGATGAAGGAACTCATGTGATGGAGTAGTGGCCGGACGGTGAACTCCAGCCCTCTCCAGAAAAGTAGAAAAAAATAAAGGAAAGCACAAAGGCACAAAAATAAAAATTAAAGTAAAGTGAATATAAAGGTAGAAAGAAGATGGCGACGAAAAAAGAAAAGTCGAAACCAACAGTAAGAAGAGAGGAAGAGAAGACAACGGAAGAAGAAGGAGAAGGCCTTACCTGTTCGAAGAGGCCCGCGGTGGAGAGAGAAGCCCGCTCCCTCAGGTTGGTAGAAAGTGGACTACAAAAATGGCTCGCTGAGCCGAGTAAAAGTGTGCAACCGCGCATGCAAAAAAACATACCGACGGGAGGGGCGACCAGCTGGGGAGTCGATCTCCACAGCTGGCAATGACAGCTATAGAACAGCAGCAGCAAGAGGAGAACATAGAAGACAACGAAAACAAGAAAGAAGAGAAGAAAAAGAAAACAAAGAAACAACAGATGGCCAACCCAGAGGAAGAAGAAGAGGAAGAGTACAGTGAAATGGAAGAAGAAGGGAAAGGCAAGACAATGGATATATTTTCTCTTATTAAAGAATACATGGATTCATTTAAAGAATGGCAAGCACAAGAATTTAGTGATTTAAGAAGAAGAATAAACAGTACAGAAGAGAAAGTGAATAAAATAGATATGACCATATCAGAAATAGGAAAAAGAATGGACAAGGTGGAAGAACGAGAAGCAGCAGTAGAAATGGAGGTAGAGGACTTAAAAAAGAAATTAGAAGAATCTAATAAAAAAGTTAAAGAGACACAAGAGCTGTTAGCTCAGAAAATAGATATAATGGAAAATTATAACAGAAGAAATAATATAAAGATAGTGGGCTTTAAGGAAGATGAAGAAGGCAAGAATATGAGAGAGTTTATAAAAGATTGGATCCCCAGGATCTTAGGATGTCCAGAACTACAGCAAGAAATGGAAATAGAAAGGGCACATAGAGCATTAGCCTTTAAACCACAACCACAACAAAAGCCAATATCCATTTTAGTAAAATTCCTAAGATATACTACAAGAGAAAAGGTACTGGAGAAAACAATGGAGAAAGTAAGAGAGGACAACAAGCCACTGGAGTACAAAGGGCAAAAACTTTTTATTTATCCAGATATAAGTTTTGAACTCCTGAAGAAGAGAAAGGAGTTCAATACAGCAAAGGCGATTTTATGGAAGAAAGGGTATAAATTTATACTAAAGCATCCAGCGGTATTGAAAATATTTATTCCAGGACAGCAAAACAGACTATTCTCGGATCCAGAGGAAGCATGAAAATTTGCAGAACAATTACAAAATAGACTGAGAGATGAAGACGTGTAACGAGAGTACAAAAGACTGCGAACTAAAAAGACGTGTGTATAGGACTATATACATATATAATATATATATTACATAAGTGTATGTGCATTTAAAAGAAAATATATAGTGTATAGAGAAGAATTAATGAGGGAAAAAAAGGGGAAGAGAGGAGTAAAGAGGGAATTTAGAGAGTGATCTTTGTTGTATATAAAAATTGAAATCTTTTCTGGGGAGGCTGGGTAGGGAGAAATTACGGTCACTGCAAAATCAGTTGACGCTTGCGAGTGAATTCGCAAATCCAAATGGAGAGGGGAGATGTGGTTGCCCGACAAGGGATAATGGGCAACTCAGGAAGGGGAGGGGACAATGGGGTTAAAGAAATATTAGGTAGGAGAATAAGGGGAATGTTTGATGTGTTAAAAATGTTGTCTTATAAACTGTTCAAAGAAAGAAAGCAGAAATGGATGAGAAGGAAAGGTGATGATGAGGAAACGGAAGGGAAAGATAAACAAAGTATAAAATGGCTACATTAAACTAAATGACTTTAAATATTAATGGAATACATAACCAAATCAAAAGGAAGAAACTGCTAAATTTACTGAAAAAAGAAAAAATTGATATTGCATTTGTGCAAGAAACACACTTAACTGAAGTGGAGCACAAGAAATTAAAGAGAGATTGGATAGGACATGTAACGGCAGCGTCATATAACTCAAAAGCTAGAGGAGTGGCTATATTAATCAGTAAAAATGTACCAATTAAAATAGAAGAGGAAATAATAGATCCAGCAGGAAGATATGTAATGATAAAATGTCAGATATATTCAGAGTTTTGGAATTTACTTAATATATATTCACCTAATGAAGAAGATCAAAAATTTATGCAGGATATTTTTCTGAAGATAGCAGATACGCAAGGGAATATATTAATAGGAGGGGATTTCAATCTCAATTTGGATTCAAACATAGATAAAACCAGGAAAAAAATTAACAGAAAGAATAAAGTAACCAAATTTATAATTAAATCGATGCAAGAAATGCAACTTTTGGATATATGGAGGAAACAACACCCAAAGGAAAAGGAATATTCATATTATGCGGATAGACATAAAACATATTCAAGAATAGATTTATTCCTGTTATCAGCTTGTATACAAGATAGAGTTAGGAAAACAGAATATAAAGCTAGAATATTATCGGACCATTCACCCTTGATATTGACAATAGAGTTAGAGGATATCCCTCCAGAAATGTATAGATAGAGATTAAACCCCATGCTACTTAAAAGACAGGATTTTAGAGAATTAATAGAAAGACAAATTAAAATGTATTTTGAAATAAATGCGGAATCAGTGAAAGATAAGTTTATATTATGGGACGCAATGAAAGCATTCATCAGAGGGCAAATAATAAGTTACGTAACTAAGATGAAGAAGGATTACAATCAGGAAACAGAACAGTTGGAAAAGGAAATAGCAGATATAGAGAAAGAATTAGCAAGGAAGGAAGACACTACTAAAAGAAGGGAATTGGCAGATAAAAAAATAAAATACGAAACATTTCAAACATATAAGGTGGAGAAAAATATAATGAAGACAAAGCAGAAATATTACGAACTAGGAGAAAAAACGCACAGAATTCTAGCGTGGCAGCTTAAGACAGAACAAACTAAAAGAATGGTATTGGCATCAAGGAAAAAAGACAAACAGATCACATATAATCCAACAGAAATTAATGAAAATTTCAGAGAATTCTACGAACAATTATACCAAACTGAAAATGAAGGGAAAGAAGGCAAAATAGATGAATTCTTAACTAAAATTGAACTACCGAAATTACAAACAGAGGAACAAAATAAATTAATAGAACCATTTGAAATAGTAGAAATACAAGAGACAATAAAAAATCTGCCGAATAATAAAACACCAGGAGAGGATGGTCTCCCAATAGAATTCTATAAAACATTTAAAGATTTATTAATTCCTCCCCTCCTGGAAGTAATCAACCAGATTGATAAAACATAAAGCTTACCAGATTCGTGCAAAACAGCAATAATTACAGTAATACCAAAGGCAGGGAAAGATCCACTTGCACCAGCATCATATCGACCAATATCTCTACTTAACACAGATTACAAGATAATAGCTAAATTATTAGCAAACAGATTAGCTGATTATGTACCAAAAATAGTAAGTCTAGACCAAACTGGATTCATAAAAAAAAGACGAACAACAGATAATATTTGTAAGTTTATTAACTTAATTCATGCAGTAGAAGGAAATAAAACTCCAACAGTAGCGGTTGCTTTAGACGCAGAGAAGGCCTTCGACAGAGTAGAATGGAATTATTTATTCAAGGTACTACAAAAATTTAGTTTACCAGAGAAATATATTAATTGGATTAAAGCATTATATAAGGGGCCATTGGCAAGAGTGACAGTAAATGGATATGTATCAAAACATTTTAACTTAAGCAGATCAACAAGACAGGGATGCCCACTATCACCCTTATTGTTCGCGTTAGCCATAGAAGCACTTGCAGAACTGATAAGAACAGAAAATAAAATAAAAGGGATAAAAATAAAAGGCAAGGAATACAAAATCAGTTTATTTGCAGATGATGTTGTAGTATACCTAACGGAACCAGAAACATCAATAAAAGAATTACATAAGAAATTGAAGGAGTATGGAGAAGTGTCGGGATACAAGATTAATGCAAAGAAAAGTGAAGCAATGCCAATGAATAATGCGGATTTCTCAAAATTCAAGAAAGAATCACCGTTTAGATGGCAAATGCAAACAATACGATACCTAGGTATACAAATAAATAAAAACCTCAGCCATCTATATAAACTTAATTATTATCCACTAATGAAAAAAATACAGGAAGATTTAGAGCATTGGAAAGACTTACCATTAACACTAATAGGAAGGATAAACTGTATTAAAATGAACATTTTTCCAAGGATACAATGCCTATTTCAGGCACTGCCAATACACTTGACAGAAAAATTCTTTAAGGAGTTAAAGAAAATAATAAGGAAATTTTTATGGAAAGGGGGGAAACCGGGGATAGCACTAGATAAATTAACAGAATGGTATAGACAAGGAGGCTTACAACTGCCAAATTTTAAAAATTATTATAGAGCCGCACAATTAAGATATCTATCAGATTTTTACCAAACAAAAGAAAAGCCAGATTGGACTAGATTAGAGCTAGACAAAATAGGGGAGAAGATACCTGAACATATATTATATAAATGGGATGAAAAATTGGTAAAACATAGGAATTCTCCAGTATTGCACCATTTGCTTAATATTTGGAAGAAGATTCATGTAGAAAGAAATAAAACAAACTACCAATTATCAAAACTAATACTGACGCAAAATCAGCTAATCCCTTTTACGGTAGATAACCTGACTTTTAGAGAATGGGAGAAAAAAGGGATTAAAAGAATAGAAAATTGTTTTTCGGGGAATAAATTATTATCCTTTGAACAAATGAAGGATAAATATAATATAACTCAAGATACAGTGCTGGCATATTACCAATTGAAATCCTATTTAAAGGATAAATTGGGAAGTAGTCTGAAGTTACCAGAAGGAAGCAATTTTGAATATCTGATTACAGACACAATGATAATTTAAAAATTTATAACAAACATGTATATCAAATTACAAGAAAAAGAGAATGAGGAAATAAATGATAAAACTAAACAAAAGTGGGAACAAGATCTAAACATAAAGATAAAAAAGGAAACATGGGAGAGGTTATGTTTAGGAACTATGAGAAATACAATAAATACGAGATTACGTATGATACAATATAATTGGATACATAGGTTATATATCACTCCTCAAAAGTTAAATAAATGGGATCCAACAGTATCTGACAGATGTTTTCGTTGTAAAAAAGAAATTGGAACAACAATTCATGCAATCTGGACTTGTGAAAAGGTGAAAAAATTTTGGGAAGAACTAAACCAGATATTAAATAAAATTACAGAAAGCAATATACCAAAAAACCCAGAGATCTTCCTCCTAAGTAACATAAAAAATAAAGAATTTGGACTTGATTTGGTGGGTGTACAAAAAAGATTTGTTAAGATAGCCCTAGCTGTAGCAAAAAAATGTATTATGTCAAACTGGAAATTAGAAGATAATTTGAAAATACAGCAATGGTATATAGAAATGAATAAATGTATTCCATTAGAAAAAAATAACATATAGTTTAAGAAATAATATAACATTATTTGAACAAATATGGGTGCCGTACATGGAATATAATAGAGAAAACCTACCGGGTCATCTATCACCTAAAATGACAAAAGGAAAAGAGAATGGAAAGAATTGACTCAGTGGAAGTTTTTGTTCATTAATGTTGAGTGACAACATTGTTTGATGGGTTTGATGTATCTTGGACTCAGAGTTTTGAATGGATGGAGGGAGAGGTGGGGGGGGAGGGGGGAGGGGGGGAGAAAACGACACTGTATATATTTGAAAGGAGAAATGTGTATATCTTGAATAATGTGATCTATAGTGTGAAAAATAAAAAAATTAAAAAAAAGTTTATTCAGTAGATAAGGAATATTTGAAATTTAAATGTGAATGGGATGGATAAGTTTTTTTTAATATCTTTTCTTTAACTTTAAGGTGAAAGGAGTGGTAATTCTGGGGTATATTATTTTGCTATTTTAGTTATAGAACGAAGGGAATAATGGTGAAAGTTATAAATTGAATTGTACAATTCTTAATGAGGCTTGAATTTTGTTTGTGGTTTGTTGAAGATATAGATTTTGTTGTAGATGTGTTTTTATTATTTGGATATCTGAATTTTAACGTAATGATTGGGGATATTTAAATGTGGTATTGGAGCTTTTATTGGATAATTATTCAAGAGTAAAAGGGAAAAATGGTGGAAGAGTACTAAAATTGAATTGTACAATGTTTAATGAGGTTTGAATTTTGTTTTAAGATGGTGGTTTATGTGACTAATATGATGATAGATGTGAAGTTAGTTGATATTTGGTGAAGGTTTATCTCTATAGAGAAAGTTTTTTTTCATCTTTTTTTTCTCATGCTACAATTTTTTTTAAAGAATTGATTATTGTTTAAGAATTTTTGATAGACAACGTTACTAACTTTACTAATTTTTTATATTAAGTTTGAGTTAAATATATGTTTCATCTTAACTCTGTTTGTTAAATATATGCATTTAAGTTTGATTTAAATATGTTTTTTAAGTTTGATATCTTAGTATTAATTACTTTTCTTTTTGTTAGTATTTTAATTGGTTATGTTTTTGTTTTTTTTGTAAGTGGGTTATTTTCTCACATATATTATTAACTTTATTAATTCTTCACTCTTTATTTTGGGGGGGAAAGGGGGGGTTGGACTAATTTGAGTTGGGTAATTAATGTGTAATAATTATTGGGGAGGGTAAAGTTTATTTAGATTACTGATACTATATTGTAATTTTATTATTTTGTTCTTAATTTTTTTAAATGTAATTCTATATGTTATTCATGTTATAAAATCTTAAATAAAGTTATAAAAAAAGAAATTTCGCCTCATGTTCCCCTTATAATTTTCCCCTTTCAATCTTAAACCATGTCCTCTAGTTTGAATCTCCCCCTTTCTTAATTTATTCTGTCTGTCCCTTTTAAAATCTTAAACACCTCTATCAAGTCCCCTCTCAATCTTCTACGCTCCAGAGAAAAAAGCCCCAGTCTGCCCAACCTTTCCCTGTAACTCAGACCCTGAAATCCTGTCAACATTCTCGTGAACCTTCTCTGCACTCTCTCTATTTTGTTTATATCTTTCCTATAATTTGGTGACCAAAATTGTACACAGTACTCCAAATTTGGCCTCACCAATGACTTGTACAATTTCATCATAACCTCCCTACTCTTGAATTCAATACTCCAATTTATGAAGGCCAACATTCCAAATGCCTTCTTCACCACACCATCTACCTGAGTATCAGCCTTGAGGGTACTATTTACCATCAATCCTAAATCCCTTTGTTGCTCTGCACTCCTCAATTGTCTACCATTCAATGTATATGATCTATTTAAATTTGCCTTTCCAAAATGTAGCACCTCACATTTATCTGTATTAAATTCCATTAGCCATTTCTCAGCCCACACCTCCAGCCTTCTTTCCCATTTATTTCTAGATTTCTCCAAATTCGGTTTTTCCATAGTTTCCTGTAACACTTGGCCTAGTTTGTGAAAGATAATTTAAATAGCGATGTACAACCCTCCTCCTTCGGTAGTAAGGAACATGAGATGGTGGTGAATATGTTGGACAGCGTTGGTCATTGGAAACCAGGGTGGGGCCAATGAGATTCATACCCCAATTGGGAGAGGATTAGAATCCACCCTCAAGCCTTCAGGGCCAGTAAAGTTCACCATGACCATCCCCAAGAGTTCTAAACTGCAGGTGATACAATTTCATACTTGTAGTTTAATACAATGTGGAGGGGTTGAGAGTCAGAGATGATATAGTGTTCAGGAGAAACATATGTGTCTTAATAGTCACTGTCCTTATTGGTGTGATGCATGGTGGACCACCCAGACCCATGCTGGACGGCTGGTACAAGATCGGGTATTAAAATGTCAGATATCAATCTGGAGAGGACACTTTGCCCTTAACTGGAGGAACAAAGAGTGTAATCCTATCTATATGACCATTAAACGTACCTCAGGGATTGAGGAAATGAATGGAAAAACCTACTCGAAAGGGGTAGATGAGAAAACAATTTGGAATGGGGATAAACATCAGGGGAAAGGACCCGTTGGCGTGTTGATTTAGAATAATCGTAGAAGGATCCAAGACTAATCCAACTGATAGTACCTTCACAATAATGCCCAGCGAGAAACCCTGTACTCCATCCAATGATCTGAAAGTAGTAAAGATAGTCGAGGTAGAGGACCTTAGACAGACGATTGAGACAAGTTATGGGGATACAAATGTCTGGGTAGAATAGGTAAAATATACAGTGAAGAGTTTAAAAAAGAGCAATTGCTATGCATGCACTTCTTGACGTCTGATTGCACAGGTGATTCCATTTCCACTGGGTTGGGATAAAGACAGACAAGGAATGAAGTGAACGATGGCCTTGTATCAGGATAAAATGGCTTGGGGTAACCAGTCCTGTAAATCTCTGTCCCTGATTTCCCTCCTCCTCTGAAGAAGGATGTCCGGATTCCGCTGGCATTCTCGGCTGTGTCAGGAAATCACACAGCCTGAATTTCGAGACAAGGAAGACAGTTCACGAGGAATGTAGGAAATCTACAATATATACAAAGGTATGAGATGTGACAGAGGAGAGGGGAGGGAACTACTCAGCCTTGAATGTACCTCGAATGGATCTATGGTGGTTGTGCAGAGGCAGGATCCTTAGACTGATTCTTCCTCTCATCTGGAAGTGTACCTGTGCAATCATTCAATTGGCCATACCCTTCATCTTGGAATTTGAATGGGAGAAGGTAATAGGGATAAAGAGAAGTAAGAGGGAGTTTCTGGGAACGTGTTTATATCACGAAATTTATATTGATTCAATTGGGGTGCCAAGGGAAGTACCTAATAAATTTAAGGCACGCAATCAGATAGCAGCAGAGTTTGAGTTAACTATGTTTTGGTGGCAAACTATTAATAAAAAAACGTGGACTGGATAAACTATATTTACTACAATCAACAATGGTTTATAAATTATACCCGGGATGCTGTAAAGGGGATCACTGATCAATTGTATGCCACCAGTCGCGTGGCTTTGGGAAACAGAATAGCGCTAGATATGGTGTGAGCAGAGAAAGGAGGAAACTGTGTAATGCCAAGTGGAAATTGCTGTAATTTTATCCCAAACGATCCAGCCCAGATGGAACTATTACAAAAGTGTAGCAGGGCCTCTCCACCCTGGTTGAGGGGTTGGCCGAAAAATTCAGGAGTGGATACCTCACTAACTGGCCGGAGTTGTACTTTGGAAAATGGGAGGGAGTAATCATCTCCATACTGACCTCCTTAATAGTGGTGGTAGGAGTACAAACTGGTGTGGGTTGATCTATAATATACACCCTGTGTGCGCGGGCTTACACAGCGGCTTATTGAAACTGCAATTATGAAACAAATGCCCTTAAGGGATGGAGAAGATGGGTCAACACGTGATAATCTGTATCTACTTGACAGTGAAAGCTTTAGAAAATGGAAGAGACTCCTGGGATGATGTTATCCAAATTGGAGGCATTTTATGGTTCTATCTCCAGTGATGAAGAAACAGCAGAATAAATAGAAAAGGGGGGGATTGTGGAAAGAGCCAAAGGCCTGTTTCTGCAGAATGTGATGAGCAGAGTTAATAAGGGCTGCCCAGAGAAAGCCGATGCGTATCTTGTGGGGTGGGCGGGGGGGGGGGGGGGGAGGGGGGGTGTCTGCTGGAATACAAAGGAAGGTCACTTTTTGCAAAAATTGCAGAGAAAGCCAACATGATACTAAAAAAATTGTGAAAGAACTGGGGATCATACCAGATAAGGATGAGAATAAATAAAGGTAGGGGGTAGTGAAATAAGGGGAGTGGGAGATGGAAACTAGGGTGGGCTTTAATACAAGAAGAGGAACAGCTTTTGATAGGTTAAACTAACTTATCAATTACTCAGTGAACGAACCAATTAAACTAACGGAGGAGTGGTTATTAACACAAAGAAATGTAGAAAAAAAGGTTGTTGAATAGCAGTGTGTGTGCCTTTCTGAAGGAGACCCGCTCTTGCAAGAACGTTGAATAAAAAGGTTATATCGCTTCACCTATTGACTTCAAAATTATTTAATCAGTGAGCTGTGTTTCTCACACAAGTCAGAGTGGAACAATTATTTTATTGCTGGGAAATTTGGGGCTGGGGCCAACTTTCATACATTGGATAAGGGTGTTACACCGTGCGCCAAAGGCTAAAATTGTGACCAATGGACAAATTACCGGAGCCTTCCCACTGAAGAGATCATGTTGAAAGGAGTTCCCGCTATCTCCAGCTCAGTTTGTTTGAGCCATGGTGCCATCAGACATGTCCATTTGCCAGGATTTAGTCATTAAAATTTTCACAACAGGCCAGGAAGAGCATAAAATCAATTTATTTCCTGAGATGTTCTGATAGATCTGACAGACCTGACACACTCGTTGCCCAAGCAACGAGGAGATCTTTAGGTGTAAGATCAATTGGGATAAATACAAAATCATGTCACTTATGAAGGGAGATTACAGCCAATGTCAACAAAATAGTCAACTAAAGTGGCCGCAAAATGGAATCAAATAGCAAGGAGTTAGAAGAGATAACAACTCAAGTAACTTATACATGTTGAACTACACCGCCCCCCCCCCACCCCAGCCCTTGCTTGGGAAAATTGAGGAGTATTTAAATAGCTGGAAGTCCCTGGCCATTACACTAGTGGTGTCACAAAGAGGGGAGTTGACACAGATGGGGAGATGATGTCACAGAGTGGGGAAACTGCTGCTGTGTTGCCATAGCTGAGCTGCACCAGGGCAGAGCAGCACAAGTAGGATGCCTCTCCTGGAAGGGCAATGAGGCCCGCATGTGGGAACATCCCAGGGACTCTCTCTGAGCAACGGCGTTGTGTTTGGAAGCGCGCAGCACACATGGGTGAGATAAAGATCTAGTCACTGGCTCCCCTACTGGACAGAGCCTCCTCCAGAACCATTGTTCACCTGGTTTGGGCAGTGAGAATGGAGGCCACATTTAACACCCTCTCCCCATTCTGAAAGCAAGGCATTTTCTAAGCAGCTGCGAGAGAGCAGTGGCTTGGGCAGGGATACAGGGATGGGGTCTGTAGGAGTGGAGGTTAAGTGGAGGGGAGAACGAAAGTATGGGGGTGCACTACAGGCAGAGGGAGATTGGATCAGAGGTAGGGTTGAGCTGGAGGGCTGGGGTGGGAGGGGATGGAAGGCACTGGGGGAACCGGGATTGTGGTATTGGGTGAGAGATGAAAAAAAGATAGAGGAATTGGCGTGGGGCGCGAGTGAGGTATCTTGGGGAGAGCAGATATCAGGAGTGGGAGGGAAGGTAACCCTTCCAACAGGAATAGTAAAGAGCTCTCCCCTCACCCCAGAATGGGATCTCTCCCACTGAGAGATGGAATCGCCCTTCCACACCCCACAACACCGGATTATAAAACCTGTTCCATTTTTTCCCACCTCCCCCCCCCCCCCAACCCCACCAACAAACCCACATCAAGATGCTGGAAAGCATTGCTGGTGTGGCGACTCAACAGTGTTTAGCGATGAAGCAAGGGACTCCTTCCACTCCATGAGATGTCTTGGGGATGAGGTCTCATTTGTGTTGTGGAAGGTCTCAGTCCTGCTGAGCTTTTGGGTTGGGGAGGAATTCAGAGTGCTCTATCTCCCTTGGAGCATGCTAGAGGCTGAGGGGTGACCTGACCCTCTTGGGAAGGAGGGTTGTGGACAAAGGAATGGCTGGGAACCCCGTCCCCCCCTGGTAGATGGTTCTACTTAGAGAGAAGTTTGGTGTATCACAAACACTTTATATGCATATTATCAAGTACAAGATTTATTTGTTAGAATGTTTTGGTAGAGAGTTAGATGAAAATGAAATTTGAGAAATTTATTGTTGATAAGGGCAAAAAGAGATTTGCTTCAGAAATGTATGTTACTGCAAGAAAAGATGACGAATGTGCATATATTTAAAACATATATGCTTAGATATGCCTATATCTGTGGAGGAGTGGTCTGATATGTGTCTTGATAGTGTTATGAAGTTAATTAATGTTCAATATAGTTTTGTTTATGAAAACTTTTTGCATCAGTTATATGAAACTCCTGAAAAATTGGAAATAGCTGGATTTAGTGTGTCAGATTTGTGTTTTCGGTTTAGTGAAAAGACAGGTACTTCCTTAGATTCAGTATGGGAATGTACAAAAGTTAGGCCCTTTTGGGAAGAAATAATTAACTTTTTGTGAGGTTTATTCAAAATAGATCTATATGTCGACCCATGGGTATGTTTATTGGGAGCTATGAATATGATAATGACAGATTTACGATTGGAGAATCCTCAAATTGCATTTATACGTCCACGGTTGGCAATAGCTGGAAAATGTCTCGCTGTCACTTGGAAAAATGATGTTGAACTGAGTATACAAAGATGGCAGAACAAAATTCAATAATGTGTTCATTTGGAAACGATAAGGTCGCTTTTCATAATTATAAGTTTGCTCTGTATGATAATTGAAGCTTCGATATCGATAACTGTATCTTGTTCTCTTCTGCTGCATCTTTCTGAAATATCTTCTCCAATACTGCAATTTATTTTTTCTAAATCTTGAAGTTCTGCTTTATGTTGCTTCTTCACTTTTGCTGTGTCACTTATAATTTAACCCTGTAAGAATCCTTTTAAAGAAACCCATAACGTAAATTTACTGTGAACTGATCCCGCGTTTGTTTCTGAAAAAACTTGATCTGATCTTTTACATACAAAATAAGTTCAGGCCTTTTTAGCAACATCTCATTAAATCTCCAACGATAGTTAATTCCCGCCATCGCGGCAACATTACAGGAAATTAAGAACAACGAATGGACTGAGAAAATCCTACTCTTATAACCATATAACCACTTACAGCACAAAACAGGCCAGTTTGGCCCTATTAGTCCATGCCGTAGCAAGTCCCCACCCTCCTAGTCCCACTGACCAGCACCCGGACCATTCCCCTCTAGTCCCCTCCTATCCATGTAATGATCCAGTCTTTCCTTAAATGTAACCAATGATCCCGCCTCGACCACATTTGCCGGAAGCTCATTCCACATCCCCACCACCCTCTGCGAAAAGAAATTTCCCCTCATGTTCCCCTTATAATTTTCCCCTTTCAATCTTAAACCATGTCCTCTAGTTTGTATCTCCCCCACTCTTAATTGAAAAAGCCTATCCACATTTACTCTGTCTGTCCTTTTTAAAATCTTAAACACCTCCATCAAGTCCCCTCTCAATCTTCTACGCTCAGAGCAAAAAGCCCCTGCCTGCCCAACCTTTCCCTGTAACTCAGACCCTGAAATCCTGTCAACATTCTCGTGAACCTTCTCTGCACTCTCTCTATTTTGTTTATATCTTTCCTATAATTTGGTGACCAAAACTGTACACAGTACTCCAAATTTGGCCTCACCAATGCCTTGTACAATTTCATCATAACTTCCCTACTCTTGAATTCAATACTCCGATTTATGAAGGCCAACATTCCAAATGCCTTCTTCACCACACCATCTACCTGAGTATCAGCCTTGAGGGTACAATTTACCATCACTCCTAAATCCCTTTGTTGCTCTGCACATCTCAATAGCCTACCATTTAATGCATATGACCTATTTAAATTTGCCTTTCCAAAATGTTGCACCTCACATTTATCTGTATTAAATTCCATCAGCCATTTCTCAGCCCACACCTTCAGCCTTCCTAAATCACCTTTTAATCTACAGTAATCTACCTCACTGTCCACAACACCACCAATCTTTGTGTCATCCGCAAACTTCTTATCCAATTCTCCACCCCTACATCCAGATCGTTAATAAATATAACAAATAATAGTGGACCCAGGACCGAACCCTGAGGAACTCCACTAGTCACCGGCCTCCAATTGGACAAATAATTTTCTACCACTACTCTCTGACACCTCCCATCCAACCACTGCTGAATCCATTTCATTACCTCTTTATTTATACCTAATGCCTCCACCTTTTTTCCTAACCTCCTGTGGGGAACTTTGTCAAAAGCTTTACTAAAGTCCAAATAGACAACATCCACAGCTTTCCCTTCATCAACCTTTTTTGTAACCCCCTCAAAGAACTCAATCAGGTTTGTCAAGCATGATCTACCCCTGACAAAACAATCCCTGTACCTCTAAAAATTTGTAAATAGCATCCCTCAGAACACTTTCCATCAACATGCCCACAACAGACTTCAGATTTACAGGCCTATAATTCCCAGGTTTGCATTTGGACCCTTTCTAAAACAGAGGAACCACATGCGCCACCCTCCAATCCTTTGGCACCACCCCCGTGGCCAGTGACATCCTAAATATCTCTGTTAATGGCCCCACTAACTGTCCACTAGCCTCCCTGAGTGTCCTAGGGAATATTTTGTCCGGTCCGGGAGATTTATCCACCTTTATCTTTTTTAACACAGCCATCACTACCTCCTCGGTTATCCTTATATGCTTCATGACTATTTTTCTTTACTTCAACTGGTTCAACATTTTTTTCTCTAGTGAATACCGAGGCAAATCGTTCAAAATTTCCCCCATTTCCTCAGACTTCTCACTCAGCCTACCCTCGCTATCTACAAGGGGTCCAATTTTATCTCTCACTAATCTTTTACTTTTTAATGTACTTATAGAAACCCTTTGGATTTATTTTTACTCTGTCAGCCAAAGCCTCTTCATGCCTTTTTTTGGCCTTTCTAATTTCTTTCTTAAGATTCCTTCTACACTCCTTGTAGTCCTCCTTCAACTTCTCAGCTCCCTGCTCTTTATACCTCTTGTACACCTCCCTTTTTCTCCTAACCAAATTTCCAATATTCCTCGAAAACCAAGCCTCCCTATGACTTCCAGCCTTTCCTTTGATCCACACTGCGACATAACTACTCTGTACCCTCAAAATTTCTTTTTTGAATATCCTCCATTTTTCATTAACATCCTAACCTGAAAATGTCCTGTCCCACTCAATACTCCCCAAATCCCTTCTTATTCCTTCGAAATTTGCTCTTTTCCAATCCAGAACCTCAGCTTTAGGCCTCTCCTTGCTCTTCCCTAAAACTACCCTAAAACTAACAGAATTACGATCACAAGACCCAATTGGTTCTCCAACATTAATGTCAGCTACCTGACCTAGCTCGTTCCCTAACAGGAGATCCAGTATTACACAGTCTCGAGTCGGTTCTTCTACTAACTGATTTAGAAAACAATCCTGAGCACATTTAACGAACTCCAGCCCATCCAGGCCTCTAACCGTATGGGTATCCCAATCAATGTGTGGGAAGTTAAAATCTCCCATGATCACAACCTTATGTTTTTCACACATATATGTTATCTCATTACAAATTTGTTCTTCTAATTTTCTTGGGCCATTTGGTGGTCTGTAATACACCCCTTTAGCACCCTCTTGCCTCCTCCACCCCTCAATTCCACCCAAACAGCCTCACTGGTCGATCCCTCCATACCATCCTGCCACCCCACGGCAGTAATGTCCTCCATAACAAGCAGAGCAACTCCTCCTTTTTTACCCCCTGATCTATCACATCTAAAACAAATGTATCCTGGAATATTAAGTTGCCAGTCCTGCCCCTCCTATAGCCAGGTCTCACAAATTGCCACAATATCGTGACCCCAAGTATCTATCCATGCTCTCAGCTCATCTACTATGCTTCTTGCATTAAAATATATGCATCTCAGAGAATGATCCTCACATATATTCTCTTTTGTAACTTCTACACTAATCTCCATCCTACCTTTGTTATCTTTTTTATTCCTATCTAGGTGGCCATACTCCCTGGACACTGCTCTCACACTCTGTTCCCCACCCCCCTGCCAAACTAGTTTAAACCTTCCCCCACAGCTCTAGCAAATCTGCTTGCCAGCACATTGGTCCCCCTCCAGTTCAAGTGGAGTCCGTCCCTCTTGTACAGGTCCGACCTTCCCCAGAAGAGATCCCAATGATCCAGAAATCTTATCCCTTGCCCCCTGCACCATCTCTTTAGCCACGCATTCATCCTCCACATCCTCCTATTTCTACCCTCACTAGCTCGTGGCACGGGCAGCAATCAAGAGATTATTACCTTGGAGGTCCTTTTTTTTAAACTTTCTACCTAATTCTACATAATCCTGTTTCAGGACCTCATCCCCACTTCTAACTAAGTCATTGGTCCCCACATGGACCATGACTTCTGGCTGTTCACCTTCCCCTTGCAGAATGCTATGTACTCGATCAGAGATATCCCTGACCCTGGCACCAGGGAGGCAACATACCAACCTGGATCCCCAATCTCATCCCACAAACCTTCTATCTGTCCCTCTCACTAATGAGTCCCCAACTACAAGAATCCTATTCTTATCCTTCTTTCCCTTCTGAACCTCAGGAGCAGCCCCTGTGCCAGAGACCTGACCCCCACGACTCGTCCCTGATAGGCTGTTCCCTCCAGCAGTATCCAAAGCCGAATACATGTTGCTGAGGGGCACTTCCACAGGGGTACTCTGCACTGGTGCTCTCACTCCTTTCCTCACAGTCACCCAATTCCCTGACTCCTGCCTTCTAGGGGTGACTGTCTCCCTGTAACTCCTTTCTATCACTGCCTCTGCTTCCCTTATCATCCTCAGTTCATCCAATTGCAGCTCAAGCTCCCTAACACGGTCACTCATTATGTGCAATTAGATGCACCTTTTGCAGGTGTAGTCATCAGGAACAGCTGTGCAGTCTCTGATTTCCCACATCCCACAATTGGAGCACTTATCTACCCTAACTGACTCCATTTCCTCCTTTCTTACTATAATACCCTTTACTAATAAGCTCCTTCTTAGCCCCTGCTCACCGGAGTGCCTTGAGCCAAAGTCCCCACTCCTTCACTGGGCCACTCACTCACTGCGTTGCTCCTCGCTGGCCGCTCCCTCCTTTTCTACTTCTTTTATTAGCCCCTTACCAATTAGCCCCAATTAACTCCCAGCTCCTCTTCCTCTCACCCGACACCAGACACTGACTCACTGTCTCCTCCGACCACGAGTCTGACCTGACTGAGTCCAAGTCCCGGTAAGTGCAGCTTTTATTTTACTCACCCTCTTGTACTCAGCTTGTTCAATCCTACCCTGCAAATGAGCTGATACCCAAAAAAAATCTATTCTTGAGAATGACTCATGACGTGCTGAATAAAAAGAATAATCCTTCTCAGTCGGATTCATCCGTCGCCATATTTCAACCAAATTTAAACCCCCCAACAACTCAAATATTTTTTTTGCCAATTTGATTTCCTTCACAATTTTTGGAGACTTATTTGGAACGTATATGTTTAGATGTTGAATAAAAGTTTTATTTCTGATGAAAGGTGTAAAAACATAGCACACCATCCAGCAACCTGTCATAATCGGTATTACTGTGTTTTAAAAAAAACCTCCGAAGTGGGGAGGGTGTCGGGGGAACGGCGGAGGAGGGGGGGTAGTAGGTGTTTGTTTTAGATTATATATATTTTGGTTTTGTAAAATTCTTCAATAAAGTTTAAAAAAATTAGAGTCTGGAACGAACCACTAGAGGATCAATTCTGACATTGAGGTGATGTTTGGAAGAAAGTTAGAGGGAAGGATAGACACCATCTTGGACAAATGGCCAGTTCTGTCCTCTCTGGGTGTGTAAATGGTGCTGCTTCTGCCCCACAGGAGATAGCAAGAAGGCCACAAGAGTGGTGGCCACACTGGATCAAGGAGGTGCACTACGCAGATGTTAAACTTATCGGCAATGGGTCTTTGGGAGTGCTGTACCAGGCCTGGCTGGTGGACAGTGGAGAGCTGATAATCATCAAGAAGGTCTTGCAGGGCAAAATATTCAAGATGAGGGGGAAGGGCAGTTTTTCATAAATGGGACAGCCTGAAATTTAAATTTAGACATGCAGCATGGACAGAGGTCCTTTCTTCAAATAAACCCCTGCGACCCAATTGCACCCAATTGACCTAAACCCCTGATGTGTTTTTGAAGGGTGGGTGGAAACTAGAGCAGCTGATGGAAATCAACGTAAACACAGGGAGACAGTGCCGGATTCATACCACGGTCGCTGGCGCTGTAACACCATTGCACTTACCGCAACACTAACCGTGCCACCTCTTTGCGAGCGATCATGCACCAAGACACAGTGTGACCAGACTGGCCTAGTTGACCCGCCCGGGGCTATTAATGGTGCCACTAACCCCAGTTTCAAATTTGACGCTGTCTTCCAGTGAGTTTGGAACCTGTTCTGATGGATGGTTAATCTGAAGTGAAGGGAGATGATTATTCTTTCAGGAAGTTTTGCTAGTGTTGCTCTGGTAGGGTTGGGGATGGGTAGTGTTTAAGCTTGATTTGCAAGGAGATTGGAATCAGAGTGACAGAGCAGATAGGGGAGTGGAGGAGGGAATTGATGATGTCCAGACTATGTCAATTCAGAAATCAAACGGTTTTATCTGGTGGAAATGTTCTCAGGTGTATCTATTTCACTGAAAGAGGTATTTTCAGAAAGGCAGATGTTTAGAGCATGGATTGGCACATGGAATATTGAAACTGTAGCCATTAGTAAGGCTTGGTGGGAGGAAGCCCAGTACTGGCAGCACGACGTTTCAGTGGTTTCCGATGTGATAGAGGGAGAGGAATGAAAGGGAGAGGAGTGGCGTTGCTCATCAGGTGAAAGATTATTGCAGTGCGCCGACAGGACAGACCCTCAGGCTTGTCTATTGAGGGTCTATGGGTGGAGCTGTTGAACGAGAAAGGGATAACCACACTCATGGGCTTGTATTATAGACTGCCCATCAGTAAATGAGAATGAGAGGAGCAAATCTGGAGAAAATAGCAGACAATGCAGGAAAGATTAAATCGTCTCGGATTGTTTTTGCTCGAGTTCAGAAGAATGAGAGGAGATCTTATAGAAACATATAGGATTATGAAGGGTATGGATGGGATAGATGGAGGAAGGTTTTTTTGAGCTGGCCGGTGAAACTAACACGAGAGGACACAGTCTCAAGATTCGGGGAAGTAGATTTAGGACAGAGATGAGGAAAAATAGTTTTTCCCAGAGAGTAGTGAATGTTTGGAATTCTCTAACCAGGGAAGTGGTTGAAGCTGCCTCATTAAAGATATTTAAAATTCGGGTAGATAAATTTTTACATGATAGAGGAATTAGGGGATATGGGGAGAAGGCAGGTAGGTGGAGTTAGGTCATAAATTAGATCAGCCATGATCGTATTGAATGGCGGAGCAGGCTCGATGGGCTATTTTTGACCTACTCCGCTTCCTACTTCTGTTCCTAAACATAAGGGTGGAATAGTAGATTTTAACTTTCCACATATTGACTGGGACTGATGGCTTGGAGTCTGTCAAATGTGTCCAGGAGCGCCCCCGCCATCCCACAGCGCCCCCGTCGTCCCACAGCGCCCCCGCCGTCCCACAGCGCCCCCGCCGTCCCACAGCGCCCCCGCCGTCCCACAGCGCCCCCGCCGTCCCACAGCGCCCCCGCCGTCCCACAGCGCCCCCGCCGTCCCACAGCGCCCCCGCCGTCCCACAGCGCCCCCGCCGTCCCACAGCGCCCCCGCCGTCCCACAGCGCCCCCGCCGTCCCACAGCGCCCCCGCCGTCCCACAGCGCCCCCGCCGTCCCACAGCGCCCCCGCCGTCCCACAGCGCCCCCGCCGTCCCACAGCGCCCCCGCCGTCCCACAGCGCCCCCGCCGTCCCACAGCGCCCCCGCCGTCCCACAGCGCCCCCGCCGTCCCACAGCGCCCCCGCCGTCCCACAGCGCCCCCGCCGTCCCACAGCGCCCCCGCCGTCCCACAGCCCCCCCGCCGTCCCACAGCCCCCCCGCCGTCCCACAGCGCCCCCGCCGTCCCACAGCGCCCCCGCCGTCCCACAGCGCCCCCGCCGTCCCACAGCGCCCCCGCCGTCCCACAGCGCCCCCGCCGTCCCACAGCGCCCCCGCCGTCCCACAGCGCCCCCGCCGTCCCACAGTGCCCCAGCCGTCAGACCATGTGGAAGGACATCATTACCCTTGTCTTCAAACGGGAGTTAAGGAGGGTATCCAGAGTTGGAGACCCATATCATAATTAAAAGCCAAGTATAAAATCCTGTCCAAGGCATTTGCCAATCGAGTCAAGTCTACTTTAGGGCAGATGATCCACCCAGACCAAATCTGCAAGGTTAAGGCAGGAAAATCACATTGTAACCACAAGGTGGTGGCAATGAAGGAAAACAGAGTCCGTATGCAGCAATGTGCAGTGAAGGGAATATATGGATGCAACACGAGGAGGTGAAAAACTTTGCAAAGGTCTTCCTCTTTGGAAATAATTTGTGAATAAAATCCATTCTGGGGGTTGGGGGGAAAGAGAAAAGCCCTCACTCATTCAACTTTGCTTCATGAGAGACAATCCAGGAAATCTCCTCTGCACCTGCTCCAAAGTACAAGTTCAAATTCATTTTCATTTGATGGCACAAGTACAACTCGATGATACCGGATTTTTGGGGGAAGCCCATGCAAACACACAACTAGATCGACACACATACAGACAAATGATGCAGGTGAAGTCCATCCAGAAAAATAACTCTGTGTTGTTGAAAAAATAGTAAAATCGTGGTGTATTTGTCTGAGCAATTCATCAATCGTTTAATATTCTCCCTGCCCTGTTCCTGGGGCTGCTGGTACCGGCTCTGATATTCTTGGATCCCTTTCCCAAGGGGAACATCTGGAGATGTTGTTGGCCGGGTGTAAGGGGTCCTCGACGATTTTGACAATGATCCCGCTAGATCACATCGATATTTGGGGTGGCGGGGAGCAGGAGAGAGTCCCCAGTGTTGCTCTCGGCCCCTCGTGGTCCTGTGGATGAACCTCTGATCGTTTAAAATCATATATTATTGATCAATTTAAAACCACAAAGGACAAATCCAACACAGATCCAGAGATGATAATGCAAAGGAGCCGGGAACTAAGTGTCCCAATTTCCAAATCACCTCTCGGCTGCTTCGATTTTAAGAAATGTCTTGAATGAAAATGTAATATCCTTGGGATTCTTCATCCTGGAGGTTTGAAATTGGGCTCCATGGACTTGTGATGAGTTTATTGCCGTCCACATTCGTGGAGGGGACATATGCATGGAACTTAGATGCAGAGACTTTGAGAAAAGTAGAGGACATGAAATGGAAAGTGGTGATAAAAAGGAACAAAGGGAGAGAATCAATAGTCTCACTTGCAGTTGGAGTTCAATGTATTTCTTGATATCAGAGGAATCCTGGAGCTCAGATAAAGAGAAACTGTGTTTTACCAGAATGGGATTGAGTTGTTGAGGTAGTTGAGGTGGAAGGGCCTAAGGGTCTCCTTCGCCTGCCTCTATTTTCTGTCTGGAGCTTCTCGTTAGGTGCACCTGTGAGTTCCCTCACTTGCTGATTGGTTGGTTCAGTGGCGCGAGCCAATGTGTTGACTCGGTGATGCGGCGATTGGATTGGTTGCTGAAGCAGGGTTGGATTGATGTGAGGATTCGCGTACTGATTGGCCCTTCCTTTGAGGGGGCGGGACAGAGAGGGTGGGGAGAGTGTTGGCTGTGGCGTCGTCTACTTGGGGTCCATCGCGTTGCTGTGGACTTGAAAGGGAAGCAGTCGGCGGCAGATACCTGCACCTTCCTGATCCGCGCGGTTCAGGGAAAGCGGGTGAGCCGCAGGCAGCCAGGCCCCATCTGGGAGCAGCCGGACCAGCGGGCATTTGGGGTGGTGCCCAGGCGTCGGTGTGCTGCCTGGTGGCGCAGACAGGGTGAGGCAGGAGGCCGCGGGGGAACGGGGAGGGGGAGGGGCGGGGCAAGGTGAGGGGCCGGGTAGAGGGAGAGGAGGGGCCGGGCAGGGGGTGGGGAGGATGGCCGGACAAGGGGAGGGAGTCGTCAGGTACCCGGGTGTATGAGAGGAGGGGCAAGGTCTAGGGGAGGGAGCGCATAAGGGGAAGGGGAGGAAGAACTTGGGGAGAGGCGGAGGAGCTGGGGGTGGGGATGAAGGGCCGGTCAAAGAGAAGGGGGAGGGGAGGGGTGCTGGACAATGGAGAGGGTGTGGGGTAGAGGAGGGGAGCCTGGCAAGGGGGAGGGTCTGGGTAGGTGGAGCGGCCGGATAAGGGTGGGGGGGTGGGGTTGGGCACGGGGTGGGGTGGCCAGGCAATGTGAGGGGAGGGCGTGGGCCCGGGAAAGGGGAGGGGGGGCCGGGCAATGGGAGGGGAGGGGGTAGGGCTGGGCAAGGGGAGTGGAGGGGCTGGTGAGGGAGAGGGGGGAAGGGCCAGGGAGGGAGAGTGGAAAAATGGCCGATCAAGGGGAGGTGGTCTACGGGGAGCCGGGTGGGCGGGCGGTCATGGGTAAGAGTGCTCAGGTTAAGGGGAGGGGCAGGATCTAGGGGAGGGGGCGCGTAAGGGGAAGGGGAGGAGGGGAAGGGGAGGAGCAGGGGAGGACGAGCTGGGGGAGGGGATGAGCGGCCGGGAAAGGGCAGGGAGGAGGGAGGGGTGGGATGTGAAAGACGGAGGGAGGGGAGGGGGAGCCGTGCAAAGAGTAGGAGGAGGGGAGGGGGACTAGGGGGAGGGTGAGTGCAAGAGGGCAGTGCAAGGGAGAGGGGTTGGGGGGAGGGGAGGGGAGGGGTGCCGGGTAAGGCGGAGGGGACAGTGATGTTTTGTTTGTTGCAACAGTAATAATACATCAAAAGTTCTTCTTTAGGAGACCCTAAAGAGGACATGAAAGATTTTCTAGTGACTTTTCATAAAGTTGAAGCCTGATCTGTGCCAGGTAACAGTCCGAGCCTGGTGAGTTTTGTGAAATGGTTGGACACTGCCCTTGGCCCAGGGATTCACTTTCGACCTATTCTCTCTTTCTACTACCATTCTCACCTCCACTTGTCAGATTCTCATACAGGTGGCCTTTGTTTTTCTATCTACCCACACCACCCTGTTTCACACACTTACCCACTTGACCTTTTATCTCTGCCTCCCTTTGTCATCTCACTGCTGCTGTCTCTTTGTCTAACCCCATGTCTCCTTTCGACCAGTCCCCACCCCGTGTCTCTCTCTTTCCCTATCCCTCTTGACATCTTTCATCCAGCTCTGCATTCACAGTCCCCCACCTGTCCCCTCATCAATTCACAGCTTTTCACTTCTGCCCTCTTATCCATGTCCAGCAATGACTTCTCAGCTCTGGGCCTGTGCTTCCCTCCCTCCCCTTCCCCTGCCCTCCTGTCCCCACCTTTTTAATTCAGGTGCTTGCCAGCAATTGTTCATACCTTAGCCCAAAACATTGCTCGTATATCTTGGCCGACTATGGGTGCTGTTGGAACTGCTGAGTTTCTCCAGCCCTTTTGATTATTAACTCCAATCACTAGGCCTGCAGACTTGCTTAGTTTGACTCCTTCTGACTCTGCCTGTTGTGTCTTACCCTGGCCTTGTTTGCCATTTCTGTGAGGGTCTCTGCCTCAGGCCTCCCACCCTGTTCTCTTGACAATGGTGTTCCTAATTTTCCTCTATTCTGATGAAGAGTTTTGCCTTGAATTGCTTTCCATTATTTTTCTCCCACTGATTCATTCAGTAGATTGAGTTTGCAAACACACTCTCTTCCTTTTCACTAGGCCTATAACATATACTCTATTGGTTTGGCACCACAGTTTCCTTTGCTCCAAAGCAATGACAGGGACTCCCCGACTTGCGACCTATGCAACCTGCGTGAATCTGCATATTCGACCAAATTTTTATCAATATACCAAAGAAAAAAATACAAAATTGACAGTGTTTTTGACAAACTATAACAGGGATAAAGGGCACGTCAGCTAAAAGTTGTGTACTTACTTTGTTAGTTGACATCCCGCTGTCCATCAGGTGGCACATGTGCGACGGGTTCCAATCAGTGAACCCAGTGTGCAAGCACCAACTGAAGATTCGTGCATGTGCACAGGAATCAAGACGGCTGCACCCAGCCTATGGACCCTGAGACACTGACTAACAAAGTAAATATGCACATTTTGTTTCTGACGTACCCTGTATCCCTGTTAAGCTTTGTGAAATACAACATTTAATTTTAAAAATCTACTCTAAATCTTCAGTTTTCCA
This sequence comes from Narcine bancroftii, assembly GCF_036971445.1. Classification (NCBI taxonomy): domain Eukaryota; kingdom Metazoa; phylum Chordata; class Chondrichthyes; order Torpediniformes; family Narcinidae; genus Narcine; species Narcine bancroftii. The sequence goes on along the minus strand of NC_091471.1, from coordinate 142,791,613 downwards.
CACACAGGGACAAAATTCGAACTTGCGCCCATTTTGAGCTATTACTAATTTTTCAGTATAAATTACGGTCGTAAGACAGGGAGTACCTGCATTGGTAATGGGGTAGCTTAGTAAGGGATGGAAAACTAATCCATTTTTCTCTGCTCGACAATGCTCATAGAATTTGTCTGATTCAATCAGTTTTTCCTGTTGTTGTATTCAATTCTGAACAAAGTTAGATGTCATTTTTTAAACTTGTGTCCCTTGAACAATCCTTCTCATCCTGACATATCATGTGTTTAAAATGTAATGTTTCTAAGTTGCTTGTCAGAATGCCTTGAAAATGACAGGGACTTTGGTGTTTCACCAATCCTTTTGAATTTATTATCTCTGGCATTTCTGGTCATTTTTTCTATTGAGGTTGATGTAACTTGCACACCTGTATGGTCGCATCAACTAAGAATTTCATCCATCACACTGTAGCGTCTGCTGTGGCAGCGCTACCAAATAAAAAGACGTCCACACAAGCTGAGTGTCAAACAAAGACTGGGTTTATTCGTTTGAATTCTCCACATGTGCTCGCTGGCCCGCCCACTTCTGGTGACTTAACCCCCCAACTTCCAGAAGTGACGTCATTGCAATGCGGAAGTGAAGGGCTCTTTACCCCGCACATAGCTGGCTCCTTCTTTGCAATGAAGGGGAGCCTGTGTCATCTTGGATTGACTGCGTTTTGCGGTGATTCGGACTGTTTGCTCGCGGTGGCTCAGCCCACCACAATCTCAGCGTTTGTCGGCGGAAATACTTTCAATGTTTCATTCACTTTTATGACAGAAGACTTCCTTGATTATCTGTGTAACATTGAAGGTTATGGGCTTTCAATATCAGGGATCATGATTTTGCTCTTTATTTGGTCAGCAAATGGTTGGGACATTTTTTGTTAATGCGCCATGGGAATCAAATTAAAAATGAAGTGACAAAATTGGGAAGGTTTGTTTAGACTTATTTTTAAGCAGGATGTCCGGATGATTTTCATCTTACCTGCTGAATTAAAATGTGATTGGTCAGTTCTCAATGGCAGCTGCCATATTGGCGTTGGAAGGAGAGATGTGAAATGGGTCCGGTCTTTGGTGATCCCAGTAATGCAACGCAGGAAGATGCCACGGGACTGAATGTGTTGTAGAAAGGGAGAGGGTATTAATTTTTAGGAAACCTACATGGCCAGCCATCTATTAATATTTTCCTCAAATAGAAACTCCTGCTGGTAGAAGTCATGTCCTACTTTGAACAGGCCCAAAGTCATTATCCAAGCAGATATCACGTAAGGGGCATTTAAGAGACTCTTGCGCATACTTGGATGAAAGAGAAAAGGATTTTTTGGTAGAAATATCTTGGTTGGCATAACATCATGGGCCAAAGGGCTTCTAGTATGCTGTAATATTCTGTTATTTCTGTTATTGCTTGACTGTGAATATCTGTCGTAAGCACTGAGACACTTCAATAATGTAACAAATGTGCTCAGCAACCTTGCAGTCGGGAGTTTGTATCTCTTGGTTGACTTGAGCTATTCTCATTTTTACACTGTGCTTGATAGTTCTGATCAGTAAGAAAAGAAATGTTGTGCATGTTAAATATGATCTCATGTATGCCAGTAACATTGGAAAAGAGTCAGTAGTGGCTGGTGCAGACTCCTGATGAGCAGAAGTTATACAACAATGGCCACAGTGAAGTTAAAATGTGGGGAAATTATTTTGTATGTAATTTATACATGGAAAAATTAGCTGTTGTTGCAAAATTATAATTTGTATTTGTTGCAGCATATAGGTAAGGATAGAAAATGGTAGGGAATCAACAACTGGGGCTTGCATTTAATGGTATGAAAGTCGAAATAGATACCCAGAATAAGGCTCATTTGATTTGACAAGGCATTGGCTCCTACTCTTCCACCAGAATTGAATTTGGAGTCACTTGCGGTGGGGAGCTTCAAAGTATGTTGAATGTAAGACAAAATGAAGAGCCCTTTTGCACCTGTCCCTGTTGAAAGATTGTTTTGTTTATGAACTAAATCTTTCTGCGAGGGAGACTAGACTGAAGCTGCTTTCCTACTCATTGGTGATGAATTTAGCAGTCAGATCTTTCAACAAGTTACAGACTCCTCATTACCACAAGCAATCCCCAGCATGTGTTGTAGCCAGTAATTTGATCATTTCAGCCAACTACAACACGATGGAGTTGCATCATCCCCTCCCCACTTTCTGTTTTTGTCAGGGTCTGCTTTCATCCAGACTTTCTAGTTCGCTCATCTCTCCCCACGCATTCCTCTCCATTCTTGGGCATTTTTTCCTGCAACCTGCATCAGTCACCACCATCCAGGGACAGAAACAACCATTCTCTTGCAGGGTAAAGTTTCACGTCCATCTCCACTAACCATGTCCGTACTCTTCAAGTATCCTCCTCTGTGGCGGTAAATCCAATTCAGAGTGAATGGCAGATTGGCTGAGCACCAGTGGATCACAATGGCCATCTTGGCTCATGGTCACAAGCTGTTTAAGTTCCATTCCATTCCCACACTGACCTTTGTCTTCTGCGTACTCCACTGTCCGGGTGAGGTCAAATCCAGAGGAACCATCTCTTATTTCATTTGTGTAGTCCTATGACTCAATGGTAACCTGCCCACTCCCCCCCCAAGTTTCATTCTATCTCCTGCTGATTCACGCAGGTGCCCTCGTATTCTCCATTGAAAACCAGATAACTTATAAATGTGGGCAGAGAAATGGCAGATGGCGTTTAATCTGGACAAGTGTCTTGCACTTTGAGAGGACTTGCAGTAGTGTTGCAAAGAGGGACCTTGGGGTGTAAGCATTAGCTCCATGAAAGTGGCAACACAAGTGTATGGTGTTAAAGAAAGTATTCTTTATTGAGCAGGGCTTAAAGTATAAATGTGGTTAGACCACATTTGGAGTATTTCATGCAATTCTGGTTGCTGGATTACTAAAGGAGTTTGTCAGGGTGTTGCTTGGGTTGGAGCATTGGCTCTGAGGAGAGGTTGGACAAATTTGGAAAGTTTTCTCTGGAGCATTGGCGGCTGAGAAATGACCTGTTTGAAACATAAAATTATTGTAGAGAGGGTAGATTTCTTCTTCCCCCACCCCCGTGGGAAATGTAAAAATACTACGATGCCTAGATTGAACATGAGAGGGGGAAAGGAGAGAATTGAGGCAGAATTTTACACAATGCGATGGGGGTCTGGACCAAGCTTCCAGGACAGTGGTGAAAGGAGATGCAATCACCACGATTTAAGAGTCATTTGGTTGGGCACATGAACAAGCAGGGAACGGGTGATGTGTATGGACCATGTGCTGACAGATGGGATGAATTGAAATGAGCTTCATGGTGACCACAGACATTGTTTGCCAAATGGCCTGTCCTTGTGGTCAGAGAACGTGGCCAGAGGTCACTCGTGTTTCATTTCAGTCTCACAAACTGTTTTGGTGGAGAGCTGTGTCCGAGCAAATGCTGGCTCCTGTTGACTGTGGCCTAGTCACACCCACGCTGCCTTGACATCATTTGCAGTGCGTGTTGGCTGAAGCTGGAAGGAACATAAGATGAGAATCATGGAGGAGAGAAGAGAAATGCTTATGGGGATGTTGGCAGCCTGTGTCAGTATCCAGGACGAGATGTGCTTCATTGAGTCAATGAAATACGTTGAGGTTCTTCTCATCTCCATGTGGTCTGAACAGCGCATAAGTGAGATTAGTGGATGATCCCTGCAAAGATTGTAGGTCATAGAGCGGTAGTTCGAGGTGGAAAGGCATGTAAAGTGTAGGTGCCACAGATGGAGGTGAATGCTGCTTGTCAGTCAATTAGCCGTGATAACAAATCGGTCTCTATGGAGGTTGCACAGATCTCAGGGGGCAGCATCTATTGGAGCCGGGAATTCAACTCACTGTGCCTCTGTGGTGGTATGCAACCTCTTGTGAGTATTGATCCATCAGTGCCATCTTCAGGATAGATGTCAGCACTTGTGTGCATGGTGGTACGGCAGGTGACAGGATGCTGGAAGGCTGTCCTCGGTAAGCATTTAATCTCCCTGCCAATTAGAACACGCCTCCAGGAGATAATTGATGGCTTTGCAGAAAGGTGCTACCCAATGTGTGCTGGCGCCATTGATGGGTCACATATTCCCATTATTACCCCCAGCATGGACCCAACGGCCTACTACAATCCAAAGGGTGACTCTCTATAGTTCTCCAAGTGGTTGTTGACCAAAAGTTCTGGTGAGTTTGAGCCCTGACCTTTTGTTTTTTTGTCATCTCACATGCCCATGTCCACAGGTACAGGCTACTTTATTTGATAAGTGGCAGCTTCCTGGATGTGTTGCCCTGGCAACACACATGATGCACGTGTGCTTCCCCCCCATACAAAATGATGGAGGAACAAGGTGGATCCCTCTTTGCATGCGATGAGTATGGTAACCCTTACACGCTTCTTGCGGTGATGTTCATGCCTCGTGGGTAAATGGGCAGGTCGGTGAACTAAGCAGCTCTGAACTTTTGTGCCCACAGTTGTCCAAACATGTTGATGGAGTGGAGGACCCAGCTCATCTTTAAAAAAAAACTTTTAAGAATAAGATAAAATCAATAGCAACAGGAAAAAAGGTTTTTATATATCTAGTAAACACCCTTCCCACCCGCTTCAGCCAGCCCCCTCAAGGTGAGCCAAAAAACATAAAACATATATTTCCAAACCTATATATTCGAAATAGAATGATCACATTTTAACAAAAATAGAGAAATTATTTTGTAAATTGTTATTTTCTCCATATAAATACAAGATTTTAATTCATTCTGCCAACCCACTATATTAATCTCTGCATTGGCTTTCCAATAATTGCTACACATTTTTGTGCCACAGAGAATGCCAAACGTACAAATGCTATTTGAAACTTATCCAACCCTAAGCCAGTCAAACAAACCACATCACCCAACAAAAAATTTCTGGATCGAATGGTAATTTAAATTTCAATAATTTCTCCAAAACCAACCTAACTTTTTCCCAAAATGCTTGTACTCTATCTCAAGACCAAACTGCATGCCAAAATGTTCCACTACTTGACCCACTTCTAAAAAATCTGAATGACTAAATCAGTATTTTTTCAATTTCTCAGGAGTCCAGTATAACTGATGCAAAAAATTGTAATTAACCAAATCATATCTTACATTTGTCAGTTTAGTTATCCTTCCATGACTCAACCTCCCAATCCTCTTGAGGTATAGCATAAGTTAAATCGCTTTCCCATTTATTTCTAGATTTCTCCAAATTCGGGTTTTCCATAGTTTCCTGTAACAATTGATACATATTTGAAATAAAACCTCTCTTTGGTATAAAGGAAATCAAAGATTCAAATTTCATTAACATAGGTAAACTCCTCAGCTTACCATAATGATCTCTTATCAAAGCTCTAAGTTGGTAATACACAAATAAAGGATTTACTGGTATACCAAATTTCTCCCTCCATTGATTCATAGAAAGAAACTGTCCCTCTTCAAAACAATCCTGAATCACTTTTATGCCCTGAAAATACCATATCTTTAAATACCTATGAAACATTGAAAAAGGAATAAGCTGATGTAACGGAGTTTGAATTGATAAATTACTCTTTGTTCCTATAACATCATTTCTTTTAACCCATATCTTCAACAAATGTTTTAATACTGGCATATCATAGCCCTGCAATAAATACAAATTCCACTTATATATAAACTGGTGTACATCAAATTCAGAAATGCAGGCTAACTTCACCTTGGCCCGACTAGGAGGCTGTTTAATATCCATCTTTCTACTAACAATCTTCAACTGTGCAGCTTCATAATACTTTTGAAAATGAGGCAACTGGAGTGCATATTTCCATGTCAATTTCTGTCAGGCCACTCGAGCTAATTTTCCCTTTCATAAAATTTTCCTCACCATCTTATTCAAATCCTGAAAATAAACCCTTTGAAAGTGAACATGGAATTGACTGAAATAAGTATTGAATACGAAGAAAAGTATTCATTTTAATACAATTTACTCGACCCATCAATGTTGATGGAAGATCCTTCCATTTAATCAAATCCATTTTAATCTTTTTCAATCTCTTCTCTTTGGCTTGGCTTCACGGACGAAGATTTATGGAGGGGTAATGTCCACGTCAGCTGCAGGCTCGTTTGTGGCTGACAAGTCCGATGCGGGACAGGCAGACACGGTTTTCAGCGGTTGCAAAGGAAAATTGGTTGGTTGGGGTTGGGTGTTGGGTTTTTCCTCCTTTGTCTTTTGACAGTGAGGTGGGCTCTGCAGTCTTCTTCAAAGGAGGTTGCTGCCGGCCGAACTGTGAGGTGCCAAGATGCACGGTTTGAAGCGATATCAGCCCACTGGCGATGGTCAATGTGGCAGGCACCAAGAGCTTAATAATTTAACATATATAAAGATTGATAATTTGCATTCACATTTACCCCTAAATATTTAATTTTATCAGACTATCATAATTTTATAATATTTTTACACTCTTTATAATCCCCTTCCAAAATAGTCAATATTTCACTTTTATCTCTATTCACCTTCTACCCAAATATTTCCCCAAATGGAACTAAACATTCTTGTAAATATTTCAAAGGATATGTCAAATAAATCAATACATCAGTGAATAAAATAATCTTATATTCATCATCTGCAATTCTTATCCATTTAATCTTGTCATTCTGTCGAGTTGCCTGAGCTAATGGTTCACTGACCAAAGCAAACAAGGCTGGTGACAATGGACAACCTTGAAGAGTTGAAGGCTGAGAGAGGATTTGATAGAGTTGTTTAAAATAATGAGAGGAATAGATCGATTTGATGTGGAAAGGCTTTTCCCATTGAGAGGAGAGAAGGATACAAGAGGTCATGGTTTGAGAGTTGACGGGCAAAGGTTTAGGAGCCACTGGTTACTGTGCGGAATGGGCTTGCGGGAAAGGTGGTGGAGTCAAGGTCAATTTTGTCATTTATGAAAGAGTTGGATAAGTTTATGGATGGGAGGGAGATGGAGGGATATGGGCAGAGTGCTGGTAAGTGGGATTAGAGGAGGGTACATGGATCAGTGCGACGAGAAGGGACAAATTGGCCTGTTTCTGTGCTGAAATTGTTATATGGTTATACGTGTTGGTTCTCACTGTGGGTTATGAACAAGCTAAAACAATATTTACTAAAGAGGAAGAGGAGGAATTCTGTGCAATGAGGGCAGTAAACACTGAAGAAGGAAAGAGGATTCTCCCAAATGGAAGAGAGTTAGTAAATAAACCCATCATGAGAAACCACCCTGCAACAAGGGAGTCACTGGGGAGGACAAGCGACGTGCGATATAGTATTGAGGAAATTGGGATGGAAGGGAATATACACCATAGCAAAACAGATATGTGCAGGGTGACTAACTTGTCAAAAAGTTAACACAAAGATACTAAGGGTATCCCAAAGGGGAAGAAGGGGAACTGGCATAAGGCCCTTCCAGAGTATACAGGTAGACTTTACCGAATGACCTCAGATAGGCAGGCAAAAGTACCTTTCAGTACCAGTTGATGACCTGACAGGATTGGTAGAGGCATTCCCAATGGCCTTGGCCATTTCATAGATTATTTTAGAGAACATTATACCACGCTATGGGTTGGTGGAAAACATAGACTTTGACCAAGGAAGTCACCTCACCTCTAAGATACTTCAAGAAATAAAGCAAAAGATAGAAATAAAATGGGATTTTCATATCCCATGGTATCCCCCTTCCAAAGGGCAGCGAGAATTAAAGAATCAGACATTGAATAAACAATTGTCCAAATTGGTGCTAGAAACAAAGTTACCCTGGACAAAATGCCTATATTCTTACTGCGAATCCAAAGGTCACCTGAAAGGGATGTCAGATTGTCCCCTATGAGATGCTTTTCAGACTGCCATTTTTGGGAAGAGAAGGGAAATTGCCAACTGTAGAATTCACTGACCAATTTCTAAAGAATGATGCTTCTTCCTTATCAGTTCTTAGGAAGAAGGGTCTTTTGGCCCAGATACCTCCACTCGAATTTGCTACCCACCAAATACAAGCAGGTGATTGGGTTCTGGTGAAGGTATGGGCGGACGCCAAGCTTCAGCCAAGTTGGGTAGGATCATTTCTAACCCTCCTGACCATTGAGCCGGCGATAAGAACTGCCAAAAAATGGTGGACACCAGAGTGAAAGGACTGGTAGACACCACTGCTAAGCCGCCAACTTGGCAGATACATCCCACCAAAGACCTGCTCAAGAAGCAGCTGAAAAGACATTGATGGTCATTAGAGCAGGGACTAGTTTGTGAAACATCATTTAAATAGCGATGTACAACCCTCCTCCTTCGGCAGTAAGGAACATGAGGTGGTGGTGGATATGGTGGACAGCGTTGGTCATTGGAAACCAGGGTGGGTCCAATGAGATTCATACCCCAATAAGGAGAGGATTAGAATCCACCGTCAAGCCTTCAGGGCCAGTAAAGTTCACCATGACCATCCCCGAGAGTTCTAAACTGCAGGTGATACAATTTCATGCTTGTAGTTTAATAAAATGTGGAGGGGTTGAGAGACAGAGATGATATAGTATTCAGGAGAAATATATGTGTCTTAATAGATACTGTCCCTAATGGTGTGATGCATGGTGGACCACCCAGACCCGGTGCTGGACGGCTGGTACAAGATCTGGTATTAAAAAGTCAGATATCAATCTGGAGAGGAGTCTTTGCCATGAAATTCAGGAACAAAGAGTGTAATCTTATCTATATGACCATTAAACGAACCTCAGGGATTGAGGAAATGAATGGAAAAACATACTCGAAAGGGGTAGATGAGAAATCAATTTGGAATGGGGATAAACATCAGGGGAAAGGACCCATTGGCGTGTTGATTTAGAATAATCGTAGAAGGATCCAAGACTAATCCAACTGATCGTACCTTCACAATAATGCCCAGCGAGAAACCCTATACACCATCCAATGATCTGAAAGTAGTAAAGATAGTCAAGGTAGAGGACCTTAGACAGACGATTTAGACAGGTTATGGCGATACAAATGTCTGGGTAGAATAGGTAAAATATACAGTGAAGAGTTTTAAAAAGAGCAAATGCTTTGCATGCACTTAATGCACAGGTGATTCCATTTCCGCTGGTTTGGGATAAAGACAGACAAGGAATGAGGTGAACAATGGCCTTGTATCAGGATAAAATGGCCTGGGGTAACCAGTCCTGTAAAGCTCTGTCCCTGATTTCCCTCCTCCTCTGAAGAAGGATGTCCGGATTCCGCTGGCATTCTCGGCTGTGTCAGGAAATCACAGCCTGAATTTCGAGACAAGGAAGAAAATCCACGAGGAATGTAGGAAATCTACAATATATACAAAGGTACGAGATGTGACAGAAGAGAGGGGAGGGAACTACTCAGCCTTGAATGTACCTCGAATGGATCTATGGTGGTTGTGCAGAGGCAGGATCCTTAGACTGATTCTTCCTCCCAACTGAAAGGGTACCTGTGCAATCATTCAATTGGCCATACCCTTCACCTTGGAATTTGAATGGGAGAAGGTAATCGGGATAAAGAGAAGTAAGAGGGAGTTCCTGGGAATGTCTTTATATAACCAAATTTATATTGATTCAATTGGGGTGCTAAGGGGAGTAACTAATATATTTAAGGCACGCAATCAGATAGCAGCAGAGTTTGAGTTAACTATCTTTTGGTGGGAAACTATTAATAAAAAAACGTGGACTGGATAAACTATATTTACTACAATCAACAATGGTTTATAAATTATACCCGGGATGCTGAAAAGGGGTTCATTGATCAATTGGATGCCACCAGTCGCGTGGCTTGGGAAAACAGAATAGCGCTGGATATGGTGTGAGCAGAGAAAGGAGGAGACTGTGTAATGCTAAGTGGAAATTGCTGTATTTTTATCCCAAACGATCCAGCCCAGATGGAACTATTACAAAAGTGTAGCAGGGCCTCTCCACCATGGCTGAGGGGTTGGCAGAAAAATTCAGTAGTGGACACCTCACTAACTGGGTGGCCAGAGTTGTACTTTGGAAAATGGGAGGGAGTAATCGTCTCCATACTGACCTCCTTAATCGTGGTGGCAGGAGTACTAACTGGTGTGGGATGATGTATTATATATACCCTGTGTGCGCGGGCTTACACAGCGGCTTATTTATTGAAACTGCAATTATGAAACAAATGCCCTTAAGGGACATAGAAGATGGGTCAACACGGGATAATCTGTATCTACTTGACAGTGAAAGCTTTAGAAAATGAAAGAGACTCCTGCGATGATCATATCCAAATTGGAGGCATTTTATGTTTCTGTCTCCAGTGATGAAGAAACAGCAGAATAAATAGAAAAGGTGGGGGGAGGGGGTGGGATTGTGGAAAGAGCCAAAGGCCTGTTACTGCAGAGTTAATAATGGCTGCCCAGAAAAAGCCGATGCGTACCTTGTGGGGAGGGCGGTGGGTGGGAGGGGGGGGGGGCGGACTGCTAGAATACCAAGGAAGGTCACTTCCTACAAAAAATTGCAGAGAAAGCCAACATGATACCAAAAAAATTGCTAAAGAACTGGGCATCATACCAGATAAGGATGAGAATAAATAAAGTTAGGGGGTAGTGAAATAAGGGGAGTGGGAGATGGAAACTAGGGCGGGCTTTAATACAAGGAGAGGAACAGCTTTTGATAGGTTAAACTAACTTATCAATTACTCAGTGAACTAACCAATTAAACTAACGGAGGAGTGGTTATTAACACAAAGAAATGTAGAAAAACTGGTTGTTGAATAGCAGTGTGTGTGCCTTTCTGAAGGAGAGCCGCTCTTGCAAGAACGTTGAATAAAAAGGTTATATCACTTCACCTATTGACTTCAAAATTATTTAATCAGTGAGCTGTGTTTCTCACACAAGTCAGAGTGGGACAATTATTTAAGTGCTGGGAAAATTGGGGCTGGGGCCAACTTTTATACATTGGATAAGGGTGTTTCACGGTGCGCCGAAGGCTAAAATTGTGACCAATGGACAAATTACCGGAGCCTTCCCACTGAAAAGATCATGTTGGCAGGAGTTCCTGCTATCTCCAGCTCAGTTTGTTTGAGCCATGGTGCCATCAGACATGGTCATTTGCCAGGATTTAGTCATTAAAATTTTCACAACAGGCCAGGAAGAGCATAAAATCAATTTATTTCCTGAGATGTTCTGATAGATCTGACAGACCTGACACACTCGTTGCCCAAGCTGCGCTCCACTCTGGAGGACAATGTGGAGATCTTTAGGTGTAAGATCAATTGGGATAAATACAAAATCATGCCACTTATGAAGGGAGATTACAGACAATGTGAAGAAAATAGTCAACTAAAGTGGCCGCAAAATGGAATCAAATATCAAGGAGATAGAAGAGATCACAACTCAAGTAACTTATACATGTTGAACTACCACCCCCCCCCCCCACCCCACCCCAGCCCTTGCTTGGGAAAATTGAGGAGGATTTAAGTAGCTGGAAGTCCCTGGCCATTACACTAGTGGTGTCACAAAGAGGGGAGATGACACAGATGGGGAGATGATGTCACAGAGTGGGGCAACTGCTGCTGTGTTGCCATAGCTGAGCTGCACCAGGGCAGAGCAGCACAAGTAGGATGCCTCTCCTGGAAGGGCAATGAGGCCCGCATGTGGGAACATCCCAGGGACCCTCTCTGAGCAACGGCGTTGTGTTTGGAAGCGCGCAGTACACATGGATGAGATAAAGATCCAGTCACTGGCTCCCCTACTGGGACAGAGCCTCCTCCAGCACCATCCTTCACCTGGTTTGGGCGGTGAGAATGGAGGCCACATTTAACACCCTCTCCCCATTCTGAAAGCAAGGTGTTTTCTAAGCAGCTGTGAGAGAGCAGTGGCTTGGGCAGGGATACAGGGATGGTGTCTGTAGGAGTGGAGGTTAAGTGGAGGGGAGAACGAAAGTATGGGGGTGCACTACAGGCAGAGGGAGATTGGATCAGAGGTAGGGTTGAGCTGGAGGGCTGGGGTGGGAGGGGATGGAAGGCACTGGGGGAACCGGGATTGTGGTATTGGGTGAGAGATGAAAAAAGGAAAGAGGAATTGTCGTGGGGCACGAGTGAGTTATCTTGGGGAGAGTAGATATCAGGAGTGGGAGGGAAGGTAGCCCTTCCAACAGGAATAGTAAAGAGCTCTCCCCTCACCCCAGAATGGGATCTCTCCCACTAAGAGACGGAATCGCCCTTCCACACCCCACAACACCAGATTATAAAACCTGTTCCATCTTTTCCCACCCCCCCCCCCAACAATCCCAGATCAAGATGCTGGAAAGCGTTGCTGGTGTGGCGACTCAAGCAAGGGTCTCCTTCCACTCCATGAGATGTCTTGGGGGACGAGGTCTCGTTTGTGTTGTGGAAGGTCTCAGTCCTGCTGAGCTTTTGGGTTGGGGAGGAGTTCAGAGTGCTCTATCTCCCTTGGAGCATGCTGGAGGCTGAGGGGTGACCTGACCTTCTTGGGGAAGGAGGGTTGTGGACAAAGGAATGGCTGTGAACCCTGTCCCCCCCACGTAGATGGTTCTATTTAGAGAGAAGTTTGGTGTATCACAAACACTTTATATGCATATTGTCAAGTACAAGATTTATTTGTTAGAATGTTTGGGTAGTGAGTTAGTATTGCCTGGTCAAATGAAAGTTGAGAAATTTATTGTTGAAAAGGGCAAAAAGAGATTTGTTTCAGAAATGTATGTTACTGCAAGAAAAGATGACGAATGTCGATATATTTAAAACATATATGCTTAGATATGCCTATATCTGTGGAGGAGTGGTCTGATATGTGTCTTGATAGTGTTATGAAGTTAATTAATGTTCAATATAGTTTGGTTTACAATAACTTTTTGCAACAGTTATATGAAACACCTGAAAAATTGGAAATAGATGGATTTAGTCTGTCAGATTTGTCTTTTCAGTTTAGTGAAAAGACAGGTACTTCCTTAGATTCAGTATGGGAATTTACAAAAGTTAGGCCCTTTTGGGAAGAAATAATTAACTTATTGTGAGGTTTGTACAAAATAGATCTATATGTCGACCCATGGGTATGTTTATTGGGAACTATGAATACGATAATGACAGATTTACGACTGGAGAAACCTCAAATTGCATTTATACGTCCACGGTTGGCAGCAGCTAGAAAATGTCTAGCTGTCACTTGGAAAAATGATGTTGAACTGAGTATACAAAGATGGCAGAACAAAATTCAATCATGTGTTCATTTGGAAATGATAAGGTCGTTTTTCATAATTATAAGTTTGCTCTGTATGATAATTGAACCTTCGATATCGATAATTGTATCTTGTTCTCTTCTGCTGCATCTTTCTGAAATATCTTCTCCAATACTGCAATTTATTTTTCTAAATCTTGAAGTTCTTCTTTATGTTGCTTCTTCACTTTTGCTGTGTAACTAATAATTTGACCCTGTAAGAATCCTTTTAAAGAAACCCATAACGTAAATTTACTGTGAACTGATTGAGCGTTTGTTTCTGAAAAATCTTAATCTGATCTTTTCCATACAAAATAAATTGAGACCTTTGTAGCGACATCTCATTAAATCTCCAACGATAGTTAATTCCCACCATCTGGGCAACATTATAGGAAATTATGAACGATATGATCGAGTTCTCACTCGACATGGAGAGTGATGAAATTAAAACCGAGACTAAGGTCCTGAATTTAAATAAAGGGAATTATGAGACGGGAGTTGAGTAAGATTGATTGGGTGGTGTTTATGAGGGAGTTGACTGTGGATAGACAATGGAAAGCATTCACAGATCTAATGGAGAAATTGCAAAAATCAGTTATACCAGTTTGGCATAAAAATAAACCAAAAAAGCAGACTCAACCGTGGATAACAAGGGGAATTAGAGACAGCATTGGGTCCAAAGAGAGAGCATATCAATTGGCCAAAAAAAGTACCGCAACCGAAGACTGGGAGCAGTTCAAGATGCAGCAAAGGAGGACAAAGGGATTAATCAAGAGAGCAAAAATAAATTACGAAAGTAAACTTGCGGCAAATATAAAAACCGACTGCAAAAGCTTTTATAAATATGTCAAGAGGAAAAGATTGGTGAAATCCAGAGTAGGTCCTTTGCAGTCGGAATCAGGGGAATATATAATGGGGAATAAGGAAATGGCAGACCAATTAAATTCTTACTTTAGTTCTATTTTTACAAGAGAGGATACAAATAACATCCCAAGGATGTTGGGAAACATAGACACTAATGCAAGGGAGGAACTGAAAGAAATCAGTATCTCTAAGGACATGGTCTTGGGGAAATTGATGGGATTGAAGGCAGATAAATCCCAAGGGCCTGATGATTTACATCCTAGGGTACTCAAGGAAGTGGCCATTCAGATAGCAGATGCTTTAAGAATTATTTTCAGAACTCAATAGACTCAGGATCAGTACCCATGGATTGGAGGATAGCTAATGTTACCCCACTATTTAAAAAGGAGGGCAGAGAAAAAGCGGGGAATTATCGCCCGGTGAGCCTGACATCAGTAGTGGGCAAAATGATGGAATCCATTATTAAGGATGTAATAACGGAGCATATGACTAGCAGAGATGGGATCGGACGGAGTCAAAATGGATTTACAATAGGTAAATCGTGCTTGACAAATCTACTGGAATTATTTGAGATGGTGACAGGTAAAATAGATGGGGGAGAGCCAGTGGATGTGGTGTACCTGGACTTACAAAAGGCCTTCAATAAGGTCCCGCATAAACGACTGGCTTACAAAATCAAGGCTCATGGGATTGGGGGAAAAGTATTGATGTGGATTGAGAACTGGCTGGCAGGTAGAAGACAGAGAGTTGGGATAAATGGCTCATTTTCTGAGTGGCAGGCGGTGACCAGTGGGGTGCCACAGGGATCTGTACTGGGACTCCAGGTGTTCACAATTTACATTAATGATCTGGATGAGGGGATTGGATGTAATATTTCCAAATTTGCAGGTGACACTAAGCGAGGAGGGGTTGTGTGCACTGAAGAGGGGGTCAGGAAGCTCCAGTGTGATTTGGATAAATTGAGGGACTGGGCAGATACATGGCAAATGCACTACAATGTAGATAAATGTGAGGTTATCCACTTTGGTGATACAAACCGGAGGGCAGATTACTATTTGAATGGCAATACATTAAGAGATGGGGAAGTGCAGAGAGACCTAGGGGTACTTGTACACCAGTCTCTGAAGGCGAGCATGCAGGTACAGCAGGCGGTTAAATAGGCAAATGGTATGTTGGCCTTCATATCAAGAGGTTTTGAGTATAGGAACAAGGATACCAAACTGCAGCTGTACAGGGCCTTGGTGAGACCCCACCTGGAGTATTGTGTGCAGTTTTGGTCACCTTATCTAAGGAAGGATGTTCTTGCAATGGAGGGAGTACAGAGGCGATTCACCAGTCTGATAGCAGGAATGGCAGGAATGACTTATGAGGAAAGATTGCGCAAATTGGGATTGTACTCGCTGGAGTTTAGAAGATTGAGAGGGGATCTCATAGAGACATAAAATTCTGGCAGGATTGGACAGAATTGATGCAGATGGAATGTTTCCAATGATGGGAAAATCCAGAATCCGGGGCCATGGTTTGAGGATAATAGGCAAACCATTTAGGACCGAGATGAGGAGGAATTTCTTTACCCAGATGGTGGTGAATCTGTGGAATTCATTGCCACAGAGGGCAGTAGAGGCAGGTTCATTAAATATATTTAAGAGGGAATTAGATATATTTCTTCAGTATAAGGGTATTAAAGGTTAAGGAGAGAAGGCGGGGACGGGGTACTGAACTTTAAGATCAGCCATGATCTCGTTGAATGGCGGAGCAGGCTCGAAGGTTCGAATGACCTACTCCTGCTCCTATCTTCTATGTTTCTATGTTTACTCTTGAACTCAGCTTGTTCAATCCTACCCAAATGAGCTGATACCCAAAAAAATCTAATCTTGAGAATGACTAATGACGTGCTGAATAAAAAGAATAATCTTTCTCAGTCGGATTCATCCGTCGCCATATTTCAACCAAATTTAAACCCCTCATCAACTCAAATATTCTTTTTGCCAATTTGGTTTCCTTCACAATTTTTGGAGACTTATCCAACAGTGAATTTGGAACGTATGTGTTGAGATGTTAAATAAAAGTTTTATTTCTGATGAAAGGTGTAAAAACATAGCACACCATCCAGCAACCTGTCATAATCGATATTACTGTGTTTTAAATAAAAGCTCCGAAGTGCGGAGGGTGTAGTAGGGACGGGGGAGGAGGGGGGGGTAGTAGCAGTTAGTTTTAGATTATATATATTTTGGTTTTGTAAAATTCTTCAATAAAATTAAAAAAAAAATAGAGTCTGGAATAAACCACCAGAGGATCAATTCTGACATTGAGGTGATGCTTGGAAGAAAGTTAGAGTGAAGGATAGACACCATCTTGGACAAATGGACAGTTTTATCCTCCCTGGGTGTGTAAATGGTGCTGCTTCTGCCCCACAGGAGATAGCAATAAGGCCACAAGAGTGGTGGCCACACTGGATCAAGGAGTTGCCCTACGCAGATGTTAAAATTATCGGCAATGGGTCTTTCGGAGTGGTGTACCAGGCCTGGCTGGTGGACGGTGGAGAGCTGATAACCATCAAGAAGGACTTGCAGGGCAAAAGATTCAAGGTGAGGTGGAAGGGCAGTTTTTCAGAAATGAGACAGCCTGAAATTTAAATTTAGACATGCAGCATGGACAGAGGTCCTTTCTTCAAATAAACCCCTGTGACCCAATTACACCCAATTGACCTACCCCCCTGATGAGTTTTTAACTAGAGCAGCTGATGGAAACCCACGTAAACCCAGGGAGACAGTGCCGGATTCATACCCCGGTCGCTGGCGCTGTAACACCATTGCACTTACCACAACACTAACCGTGCCACCTCTTGGCGAGCGATCCTGCACCAAGACACAGTGTGACCAGACTGGCCTAGTTAATCCACCCGGGGCTATTAATGGTGCCACTAACCCCAGTTTGAAATTTGACGCTTTCTTCCAGGGAGTTTGGAACCTGTTCTGATGGACTGTTAATCTGAAGTCAAGGGAGATGATTATTCTTGCAGGATGGTTTGCTAGTGTTGCTCTGGTGGGATGGGGGATGGGTGGTGTTTAATCTAGATTTGCAAAGAGATTGGAACCAGAGTGACAGAGCAGATAGGGGAGTGGAGGAGGGAAAAGATGATGTCCAGACTGTGTCAATTCAGAAATCAAACGGTTGTATCTGGTGGAAATGTTCTCAGGTGTATCTATTTCACTGAAAGGGGTATTGTCAGAAAGGCAGATGTTTAGAGCATGGATTGGCACATGGAATTTTGAAACTGTAGCCATTAGTAAGGATTGGTGGGAGGAAGCCCAGTACTGGCAGCACGACGTTTCAGTGGTTTCCGATGTGATAGAAGGAGAGGAATGAAAGGGAGAGGAGTGGCGTTGCTCATCAGGTGAAAGATTATTGCAGTGCGCAGACAGGACAGACCCTCGGGCTTGTCTATTGAGGGTCTATGGGTGGAGCTGTTGAACGAGAAAGGAATAACCACACTCATGGGCTTGTATTATAGACTGCCCATCAGTAAATGAGAATTAGAGGAGCAAATCTGGAGAAAATAGCAGACAGTTGCAGGAA
The DNA here is from genome assembly GCF_036971445.1 of Narcine bancroftii. Lineage (NCBI taxonomy): Eukaryota > Metazoa > Chordata > Chondrichthyes > Torpediniformes > Narcinidae > Narcine > Narcine bancroftii. Next base: position 142,773,897 of record NC_091471.1, on the reverse strand, counting down.
AGATTAAATCGTCTAGGATTGTTTTCGCTCGAGTTCAGAAGAATGAGAGGAGATCTTATAGAAACATATAGGATTATGAAGGGTATGGATAGGATAGATGGAGGAAGGTTTTTTTAGCTGGCCGGTGAAACTAACACGAGAGAACACAGTCTCAGGATTCGGGGGAGTAGATTTAGGACAGAGATGAGGAAAAATAGTTTTTCCCAGAGAGTAGTGAATGTTTGGAATTCTCTAACCAGGGAAGTGGTTGAAGCTGCCTCATTAAAGATATTTAAAATTTGGGTAGATAAATTTTTACATGATAGAGGAATTAGGGGATATGGGGAGAAGGCAGGTAGGTGGAGTTAGGTCATAAATTAGATCAGCCATGATCGTATTGAATGGCGGAGCAGGCTCGATGGGCTATTTTTGACCTACTCCGCTTCCTACTTCCTGTGTTCCTAAACATAAGGCTGGAATAGTAGATTTTAACTTTCCACATATTGACTGGGACTGATGGCTTGGAGTCTGTCAAATGTGTCCATAAAGTTGTTTCAATCGATATATAGAGGTACCAACCAGAGAGAATGCAGTACTGGATCACCTATTGTCAAACAAGACAAGACAGGGGACATAGGTATATGGAGGGGAATATTTTGGGTCCAGTGATGATAAGGCCATTTGCTTCAAGTTTATTATGGAGAATGATCGGTCGGGTCTTCGGGCTGAGATTCTAAATTGGAGAAAGGGCAAATTTGAGGAAATGAGAAAGGATCTAGAAAGCATGGATTGGGACAGGTTGTTCTCAGGCAAATGTGTTTAGTAAGTGGGAGGCTTTCAAAGTGGAAACACAAGGTCTGCATGTGAAGATTAAAGGCAAAGTTAGCAGGCAGAGGGAACCTTGATTTTCCAAAGAAGAGAGTGGTGTACAGCTGGTACAGGCAACAAGGAGCAAATGAGGATCTTGAGGAGGACTAAAAAATGCAGGACCAAATTAATAGGGAAATCTAGAGGGACATAAATGGTCCTCTTGTAGATCAGAGTGATCATTTATGTATGAAGCTACTAGAGATGGGGGAGATCTTCTAGCTTTTTCTTAAAACTCTCTTTACTCAGGAAACTGGCACAGAGTCTATGGGAGTGAGGCATATAAGCAGTGAGGACAAGGAACCTAGATAAAGAGGAGGAAGTGCTTGTAGTCTTAAAGTGAATAAAGATGGATAAATCCCCAGTTTCCTTGGAATTTGAGGGAGGCTCGTGAAGAAATTGCAAGCGCCCTGGCAGATATATAATAGCATCCTTAGCCACAGGTGAGGTTCCGGAGGATTGGAGGGGAACTCATCTTGTCCCGCTGTTTGAAAAAAGGTTCCAAAATTAACCTAGGAAATGATAGGCCGGTGAGCCTAATATCAGCAGTAAACAAGTGCTCTAAGAGATTGGATTTAGAAGTATTATGACAGTTAGGGACAAATAAGGGCCAGCCAACACGGCTTTGTACACAGTAGGTCGTGCTTAACAAATCTTATCGAGGAGGTTACTTGGAACATTGATGAAGAAAAGACTGTTGTCTACATGGACTTCAGTAAAGCATTTAAGATGTTCCCACATGGGAGGGAGGTTCAGTTGCTCGGTATTTCTGGTGATGCGTAAACTGGTTTCAGCATTGGCTTTGTGGGAGAAACCAGAGGGTGGTTGTGGATGACTGGCTCTCTGACTGGAGGCTATGACTCTTGGTGTGTCTCAAGGACGTCCCCAAATTTTTTAGACCGTCAACCCCTTCATGGAACGTTGGATCCCTCATCGACCCCCGGGCATGCAATCCCGACAGTTTGACGGTGGGGGGTGTAGGAGGTTGACTTCGCTGGCACTGGATGGGTGGGGGTGGGGGCACTATCAAAGGTACAAAGAACACAAACGCTAAGTCTTTCCTCTCATTCTGTACAGAAAACATGGCCGCCACCAAGTCCTGCTCTTGCAAGAGGTTGGCCACCACTGCCATAGGTGCTATTTTCGGTTGATCCACCCCTGCTTTCCACCACATAGATTTGATTGGCCCCAGTATTATCGAGCACCAGAGCTCATCTTTAGAGCTACAGACTTCATCTCAAATATCGGTGAGTAATTACCAGACTGTAGGAAGGCAGGCCTGTCACTTGAGGCAAAAAGGCAAAACTGTCCAGCACAGAGAGAGAGGGTTATCCCGTAGGTAAGAAGTTGATGTCATGGGTTGGGGGGTGGTGGGCGTAGAGATTGAGATGGAGAGAGTATCCCACGATGACTGAGATGGTGATGTCCCAAATAGGGAGGGAGGGGGGCGTGTTGAGTGTTCTCATGTAAAAGAGAGAAAGCTTCATCCAAGGTGGGAAGAGATAGATTGAGGCAGAGTTATCCGAGGGAGAGATGTGACATAGAGAGGGATGAGAGATGTGCCAGAGAAAGAGGAGAGAGGTGCCAGAGAGAGGGAGGGTGAGAGGGGTGCCAGAGAAAGAGGAGAGAGGTGCCAGAGAGTGGAAGCAAATCTAAATAGGCCATATGCATTAAATGGTAGGCTATTGAGATGAGCAGAGCAACAAAGGGATTTAGGAGTGATGGTAAATTGTACCCTCAAGGCTGATACTCAGGTAGATGGTGTGGTGAAGAAGGCACTTGGAATGTTGGCCTTCATAAATCGGAGTATTGAATTCAAGAGTAGGGAAGTTATGATGAAATTGTACAAGGCATTGGTGAGGCCAAATTTGGAGTACTGTGTACAGTTTTGGTCACCATATTATAGGAAAGATATAAACAAAATAGAGAGAGTGCAGAGAAGGTTCATGAGAATGTTGACAGGATTTCAGGGTCTGAGTTACAGGGAAAGGTTGTGGAGACTGGGGCTTTTTTCTCTGGAGCGTAGAAGATTGAGAGGGGACTTGATAGAGGTGTTTAAGATTTTATAAGGGACAGACAGAGTAAACGTGGATAGGATTTTTCAATTAAGAGTGGGGGAGATTCAAACAAGAGGGCATGGTTTAAGATTGAAGGGGGAAATTATAAGGGGAACATGAGGGGAAATTTCTTTACGCAAAGGGTAGTGGGGATGTGGAATGAGCTTCCGACAGAGGTGGTCGAGGCAGGATCATTGGTTACATATAAGGAAAGAGTAGATAGTTACATGGATAGGAGAGGACTGGAGGGGTATGGACCGGGCACTGGTCAGTGGGGCTAGGAGAGTGAGGATTTGTTAAGGCATGGACTAGTAGGGCTGAACTGGCCTGTTCTGTGCTCTAAGTGGTTATATGTTTATATGGTTAAGTAGGGTAAGAATACTAGGGAGAGGGAGGGAGAGGTACCAGGGCAAGGGAGGGAGAGGTGCCTCAGAGTGTGTGACATGACGGTGCAGAGGGAGCTTCACCCTGTGTCTGACCCCGGGTTGTTCAATGGGACGGTCCCCACACTTCAACTCCACCGTCTCTCACGTCCCTCGGCACCCTGTGACATTGACGCCAGGCCTTCCCTCTCTTGCAGATATCTATTCAGCTGGCTGTGTGTTGGCTGAGCAGTTATTGGGACAGCTCATCGTCCCCAGGGACAGTGAGGTGGAGCAGCTGGTGGAGATTATCAAGGTAAGCAATGTTGAGTCAGGAGTGGTGGTGGTGCGTCAGACCCAACCTCACATTACCCTACACCCAGACCTGCCCGTCCAGATGAGACCCGCAGCAGAAGGTGGGAGAGGGTGAGAGAGCTGATTGGTGGATATATGTGGGAAGGGACAAGCGAGGTGCTTGGTGAATACAGGTGGAAGGGGGAGGGAACTGTCAGGATAGAAACATAGAAACGTAGAAGATAGGAGCAGGAGTAGGTCATTTGACCCCTCGAGCCTGCTCCGCCATTCAACGAGATCATGGCTGATCTTAAAGTTCAATACCCCGTCCCCGCCTTCTCTCCTTAACCTTTAATACCCTTATACTGAAGAAATGGATGTAATTCCCTCTTAAATATATTTAATGAACCTGCCTCTACTGCCTTCTGTGGCAATGAATTCCAGATTCACCACCCTCTGGGTCAAGAAATTTCTCCTCATCTCGGTCCTAAATGGTTTGCCTATTATCCTCAAACCATGGCCTCGGGTTCTGGATTTTCCCATCATTGGAAACATCCCATCTGCATCCATTCTGTCCAGACCTGCCAGAATTTTATATGTCTCTGTGAGATCCCCCCTCAATCTTCTAAACTCCAGCGAGTACAATATCAATTTGCGCAATCTTTCCTCATAAGTCATTCTTGCCATTCCAGCTATCAGATTGGTGAATCGCCTCTGCACTCCCTCCATTGCAAGAACATCCTTCCTTAGATAAGGTGACCAAAACTGCACACAATACTCCAGGTGGGGTCTCACCAAGGCCCTGTACAGCTGCACTAAGGTATCATTGTTCCTATACTCAAACCCTCTTGATATGAAGGCCAACATACCATTTACCTTTTTAACCGCCAGCTGTACCTGCATGCTCCCCTTCAGAGATTGGTGTACAAGTACCCCTAAGTCTCTCTGCACTTCCCAATCTCTTAATCTATTGCCATTCAAATAGTAATCTGCCCTCCGGTTTGTATCACCAAAGTGGATAACCTCACATTTATCCACATTGTAGTGCATTTGCCATGTATCTGCCCAGTCCCTCAATTTATCCAAATCACACTGGAGCTTCCTGATCCCCTCTTCAGTGCACACATCTCCTCCTAGCTTAGTGTCATCTGCAAATTTGGAGATATAACATCCAATCCCCTCATCCAGATCATTAAGGTAAATTGTGAACAGCTGGGGTCCCAGTACAGATCCCTGTGGCACTACACTGGTCACCGCCTGCCACTCAGAAAATGAGCCATTTATCCCAACTCTCTGTCTTCTACCTGCCAGCCTGTTCTCAATCCACATCAATACTTTGCCTCCAAATCCCATGATCCTTGATTTTGGAAGCCAGTTGTTTATGCGGGACCTTATCAAAGGCCTTTTGGAAGTCCAGGTACACCACATCCACTCGCTCTCCCCCATTTATTTTACCTGTCACCATCTCAAAGAATTCCAATAGATTTGTCAAGCACGATTTACCTTTTGTAAATCCATGATGACTCCGTCCGATCCATTCTCTGCTAGTCATATGCTCCGCTATTACATCCTTAATAATGGATTCCATCATTTTGCCCACTACTGATGTGAGGCTCACCTGCCTATAATTCCCCACTTTTTCTCTACCCCCCCTTTTTAAATAGTGGGGTAACATTAGCAACCCTCCAATCAATGGGTACTGATCCTGAGTCTATTGAGTTCTGGAAAATAATTCTTAAAGCATCTGCTATCTAAATGTCCACTTCCTTAAGTACCCCAAGATGTAGATTATCAGGCCCTTGGGATTTATTTGCATTCAATTCCATCAATTTCCCCAAGACCATGTCCTTAGAAATACTGATTTCTTTCAGTTTCTCCCTTCCATGTTTCCCAACATCCTTGGGTGGTTATTTGTGTCCTCTCTTGCAAAAAATGAACAAAAGTAAGAATTTAATTGGTCTGCCATTTCCTAATTCCCCATTATATATTCCCCTGATTCCGACTACAAAGGACCTACTCTGGATTTCACCAATCTTTTCCTCTTGACATATTTATAAAAGCTTTTGCAGTCGGTTTCAATATTTGCCGCAAGCTTACTTTCGTAATTTATTTTTGCTCTCTTGATTAATCCCTTTGTCCTCCTTTGATGCATCTTGAACTACTCCCAGTCTTCGTTTGTGGTAATTTTTTTGGCCAATTGATATGCTCTCTCTTTGGACCTAATACTGTCTCTAATTTCCCTTGTTATCCACGGTTGAGTCACCTTTTTTGGTTTATTTTTATGCCAAACCGGTATAAACAATTTTTGCAATTTCTCCATTAGATCTGTGAATGCACAGTCAACTCCCCCATAAACTACCAAATCAATCTTACTCAACTCCCGTCTCATACCATCATAATTCCCTTTATTTAAATTCAGGACCTCAGTCTCGGTTTTAATTTCATCACTCTCCATGTCGAGTGAGAATTCGATCATATTGTGATCACTCCTACCCAAAGGGCCTCGTATAACAAGATTGTTGATTAGCCCCTTATCATTGCATAATACCCAATCTAAAATGGCCTGCTCCCGAGTTGGTTCCCTGACATATTGGTCTAGATATTGGTGGATACAGGGAAAGGGGACTGGCAGGTGATTGGAGGATGCTGGTGGAGGGGAAGGGGGGGCTATGAGGGTATCGGTGGAAGCAAGCGGGAGATGGTCAGGAGAGCGAAAGTTTCTCTCTGACTGGAGGAGGTCGCGGTGGGGGTGATGGGCAGTGGAAAGGTAAAGAGGGAGAGTTTGGAGGGTCTGGGGCTTCCTGATGAGTGGAGCCATTAACATGGCTGAGATGGATATAGGGTCACTGGACTATGAATGGAACCCCACTCCTGTCTTTGTGTGGGCCAGGGCTATAGAATGAGTGGAGGCTTGTTACTCCTCCATTGAACAGTGCCCTCCTTGTTTAGGGAAGCCTCCACTCAGCAGTTCTAGGGCTCGCCCCATGTTCATGATTGAGTTTTCCAAGGAGGTGATGAAGGAAATTGAGGAAGGTAAAAGGGTGGATGTGCTTCACGTGGATTTTTGTGAGGTTTTGGACTAGGTCACCACTGTGGCCTCATTCAGTACGTCGTGAGGCATGGGATCCATGGAGCCTTGGTTGTTTGGATTCAGAATTCACTTGCCTGCAGAAAGGAGAGAGTAGTAGTAGATGGAACATGGCCAGTTTCCGCTCCGTATATGGTTATATGATGATATGGAACATATGATGCCTGGAGGTCAATGCTCCAGTGTTCTGAGACCCCTGCTGTGTGGTTTTCTTTATGAATGACGGTAGGCGTGGAAGGGTGGGTACGTCAGCCGATAAGACAAAGGTAGAGGTGTTGTGGACAATGTAGAACGTTGTCATAGGGAATTGGTAGATGGTGATCAATCTGGAGAAACGTGAAGTGATGCACTTTTGAAGGTTGTACTTGAAGGCAGAGTTCGTGGTTAATGGCAGCAGTATTAACAGTGTGGCAGATCAGAGAAATGTTAAGGTTCATCTCCATAGATCTCTCAAGGTTGCTAGGAAAATTGATAGGTTGGTTAAGGAGGAGTATTGTGTGCTGGCCTTCATTAATCAGGGGAATTGAGTTCAAGAACGCAGAGGTAAAGTTGCAGAACTATAAATCTCGAGTCAGACCACTCTTGGCTGATGTGTGCATTCTTGGTTGCCTCATGACAGAATAGACGTGGAAGCTTTGGAGAGAGTGCAGAGGAGATTTACAAGGATGGTGCTTGGATTGGAAAAGGTCCGATGAGGCAAGGTTAGCAGAGTTAAGGCTTTTCTCTGGACACCAAAGAAGGATGAGAGGTGACTGAAATAGAGGCCCACGAGATGATGAGAGGTACAGATTGGGTTGACAACCAGCACATTTATTCTGGGGCAAGAATACCAGAGGACTCTTAAATAAGATGAGAGGAGAAACGTTTAGCGAAGATGAGAGGGCTATGTTTTTTCACACAGTGTAGTGGGTCCCTGGAATGCCTTGCAGTGGTGATGGTCAAAACTGGTACAATAGGGATATTGTAAAGACTTGAAGATAGGTACGTGAATATAAATTCATGTGAGGGAAGGAAGGGTTATATTGTTGTGGGGTAGGTGCAGATGGATCAGCTGAAGGGGCACAACTGCTCCGTGATTTGTCCAACACCTTGCTGCCATGAAGTGGTGAACAAGGTTTTGGATGATGGGGAAGCCTGAGCAGAAGAGACAAGATCGTGGGTTCCTCACACATCCCTGATCAAAAGGAGTGGAAAAGGAAAGGCCAGAGTGTGGGTGTAGGGGGAGAGATTTATATCCTCCTCAATCAACGCAGTCAGGTCCAGGAAACAGCTCCTCATTAACTCATGCTTCTCTTTCCAGGAGAAGGAGCAAACTATGGAGACGAGCCAGGTGTCTACAACCATCTGGCCTTGCAGTGAACAGGGATGGAAAACCACATGATGACCTGAGCCTCTCCTCCTTCTCCTCCCACGAGCAAGCACCACATTTTCACCGATCCCCTTACCCTTCCCCTTCCCTTTCCACCTTCCACTTACCCTATCCCCTGCCCTAGCCCCTCCACTCCCATCCCCTCCCCTCCACTCCCCGCCCCTCTCCTCCCCCTCCCCTCCCCTCCCTACCCCTCCCCATCTCTCCCTACCCCTCCCCTTCCATCCCCACCCCTCCCACCCCCGCCCCTCCCCTCGCCTCCCCTCCCTACCCCTCCCCTCACCTCCCCTTCTCCTCCCCTCCCCTCCCCAACCTGCCCTGCCCCTCCCTACCCCTACCCTGCCCTCCCCTCCCCAACCCTCCCCTCCCCAACCCTCCCCTCCCCAACCCTCCCCTCCCTAACCCTCCCCTCCCCAACCCTCCCCTACCCTCCCCTCCCCTACCCTTCCCACCCCTCCCCTCCCCACCCCTCCCCACCCCGCCCTCCCCACCCCTCCCTCCCCTCCCCGCCCTCCCCGCCCTCCCCTCCCTCCCCTCCCCGCCCTCCCCGCCCTCCCCGCCCTCCCCGCCCTCCCCGCCCTCCCCGCCCTCCCCGCCCTCCCCTCCCTCCCCTCCCTGCGCCCCCTCCCCGCGCCCCCTCCCCAAGCCCCCTCCCCGCGCCCCCTCCCCGCGCCCCCTCCCCGCGCCCCCTCCCCGCGCCCCCTCCCCGCGCCCCCTCCCCGCGCCCCCTCCCCGCGCCCCCTCCCCGCGCCCCCTCCCCGCGCCCCCTCCCCGCGCCCCCTCCCCGCGCTCCCCTCCCCGCGCTCCCCTCCCCGCGCTCCCCTCCCCGCGCTCCTCTCCCCGCGCTCCCCTCCCCGCGCTCCCCTCCCCGCGCTCCCCTCCCCGCGCTCCCCTCCCCGCGCTCCCTCCCCGCGCTCCCCTCCCCGCGCTCCCCTCCCCGCGCTCCCCTCCCCGCGCTCCCCTCCCCGCGCTCCCCTCCCCGCGCTCCCCTCCCCGCGCTCCCCTCCCGCGCTCCCCTCCCCGCGCTCCCCTCCCGCGCTCCCCTCCCCGCGCTCCCCTCCCCGCGCTCCCCTCCCCGCGCTCCCCTCCCCGCGCTCCCCTCCCCGCGCTCCCCTCCCGCGCTCCCCTCCCCGCGCTCCCCTCCCCGCGCTCCCCTCCCCGCGCTCCCCTCCCCGCGCTCCCCTCCCCGCGCTCCCCTCCCCGCGCTCCCCCTCCCCGCGCTCCCCTCCCCGCGCTCCCCTCCCCGCGCTCCCCTCCCCGCGCTCCCCTCCCCGCGCTCCCCTCCCCGCGCTCCCCTCCCCGCGCTCCCCTCCCCGCGCTCCCCTCCCCGCGCTCCCTCCCCGCGCTCCCCTCCCTGCGCCTCCTCCCCGGGCTCCCTCCCCGTACACCTTCCCTGAGTCAACACCCCGTCCCCACCTCCCCGCGCTCCCTTCCCCGCGCTCCCTTCCCCGCGCTCCCTTCCCCGCGCTCCCTTCCCGCGCTCCCTTCCCCGCGCTCCCTTCCCCGCGCTCCCTTCCCCGCGCTCCCTTCCCGCGCTCCCTTACCCCGCGCTCCCTTCCCCGCCCGCTCCCCTTCCCCGCTCCTCCCGCGCTCCCTTCCCCGCGCTCCCTTCCCCGCGCTCCCTTCCCCGCGCTCCCTCCCCGCGCTCCCCTCCCCGCGCTCCCCTCCCCGCGCTCCCCTCCCCGCGCTCGCCTCCCCGCGCTCCCCTCCCGCGCTCCCCTCCCCGCGCTCCCCTCCCCGCGCTCCCCTCCCCGCGCTCCCCTCCCCGCGCTCCCCTCCCCGCGCTCCCCTCCCCGCGCTCCCCTCCCCCGCGCTCCCCTCCCCTCGCTCCCCTCCCCGCGCTCCCCTCCCCGCGCTCCCCTCCCCGCGCTCCCCTCCCTGCGCCTCCTCCCTGGGCTCCCTCCCCGTACACCTTCCCTGAGCCAACACCCCGTCCCCACCTCCCCACGCCCCTGCCCGCACCCCTTCCCCGCGCCCCTTCCAGGATAATTCTAACCCTGAGAACACTTCCCCAACCGTTGCGTCTTCTTACCAGCTCTCCCAGAGTGCCCTTCATTCCACAGCATCTCCATCCCGTCCCCATCCCAAGGGCCTGCCCCTCCTCATGTCGTCCGCCCCACGCCCTCCCTGTTACCCACTCCTTGCTCCCCACTCCCTGTAACTCGTGCCCCATCCTTGCAGATCCCTTCCCCGCCACCCTTAACCTGTTGAGGTTAAGTTTAAACTCACTGGTGCAACACACCGTCCCAAAGCGCCCCCGCCGTCCCGCAGCGCCCCCGCCGTCCCGCAGCGCCCCCCGCCGTCCCGCAGCGCCCCCGCCGTCCCGCAGCGCCCCCGCCGTCCCGCAGCGCCCCCGCCGTCCCGCAGCGCCCCCCGCCGTCCCGCAGCGCCCCCGCCGTCCCGCAGCGCCCCCGCCGTCCCGCAGCGCCCCCGCCGTCCCGCAGCGCCCCCGCCGTCCGCAGCGCCCCCGCCGTCCCGCAGCGCCCCCGCCGTCCCGCAGCGCCCCCGCCGTCCCGCAGCGCCCCCGCCGTCCCGCAGCGCCCCCGCCGTCCCGCAGCGCCCTCGTCCCCGCGCTCCATCCCCCTCCCCGTCCCCTCCCGTCCCCTCCCATCCCCCTCCCCTCCCCTCCCCTCACCCCTCCCCTCCCCTCCCCTCCCCTCCCCTCCCCTCCCCTCCCCTCCCCTCCCCTCTCCCCTCCCCTCTCCCCTACCCTCTCCCTCCCCCCCTCCCTGCCCCCCACTCCCCTCTCCTCCCCTTCCCCTCCCTTCCCCTCCCCTTCCCCTCCCCTTCCCCTCCCCTTCCCCCTCCCTCCCCTTCCCCCTCCCTCCCCTTCCCCTCCCCTTCCCCCTCCCTCCCCTTCCCCTCCCCTTCCCCCTCCCTCCCCTTCCCCTCCCCTCCCCAACACTCCCCCTCCCCTCCCCAACCGCTTCCTAAACCTCCTTCCCAACCCGCCCCTCCCCAACCACTCCCTTCCCCCTTCACTTCCTCTTCACCTCCCTTCCCTAACCCCTCCCCATCCCCTCCCCTCCCCAACCCCCTCCACATCCCCTCTCACTACTTCCCCAACACCTTCCCCAAACCCTTCCCCATACCCCTTCCCCAACCATGCCACCAACATTCCTCCCCCTCCATCCGCCCTCTTCTCCACCTTCCCCTTCCCTGTGCCCTTTCCCTGACTGCCTTCCCCATTACCCCTGCTTCACCTCACCTCCTTCCAGATGAAGGCGTCCTCATTCTGGCCAGAACCATCCGTGTGGTTTCAGTGACTCATTGTCAGGAAATGCCTTCAACGCTCGCTGCTTGGCAGACATCTTGTCTCTTTTATTCTCTACCATTGTCATTCAATTAATAAAATGGTTTCATTTTTGTAAAGATCCAACTCAAAAGACTGGTCCAGAGACATCTTTTTATGCTACGGACCCATCCAACACGCATTGCATTGTCAATCTCATAGCCTGTGTGAAGAAGTTATTTCCCTGCCTGGCAGTCCTGATTTTGTTCCTCCATATCTCCTTCCTGATGATCGTGGGACAAAGACGTTCTGTGCTTAATGTCTGCAGTTATATTGACAGGTCCCATCCCTGCAGACAATCAGAGGCCCATTGCTTCGCAGTCCCAACTATGTGGCCTCTCTCTCAGCACTCCCTTGTCAAAATGCAACTGCCCCTTCCTTACGCTCCTCTACCACCCTCAGTATCCCCACAACACTTCCAGTCACCTGTTCAGTCCTGCCCCTTGATGACCTGCGCCCCTTCTCATTTGGGCCCTGCCCTCACCTAAACCATTGGAACGACCACGCTTCTCCCCTCAGAGCCCGAGGGAATACACACCCTCAGCAACGTCCTGCTGACGCACCATTGAATGCACTTCATCACCCTTCCACTTGGGTTCCCTGCTGTTATTGGGCTGCTGGATAGAATCCACCCTTCTGAAGCTACCCGTGATCTCTCTATAACTCTACCTTCTGTCCAGGATTCTGGGTTGTCTTGTGGGGCTGGTGGAGAAGAAAGCCCCAATTGCAGGAGACGGGGAGCAGTACAGACACCCCCAGCTCTGGGAGACTGGCTGTGTTGTTCACATCTGGGAGTGGGTGGGTCAGGAAGTCTACAATGCTTTGCTTCTGGCAGGCAGCATGTCAGACCATGTGGAAGGACATCATTACCCTTGTCTTCAAACGGGAGTTAAGGAGGGTATCCGGAGTTGGAGACCCATATCATAATTAAAAGCCAAGTATAAAATCCTGTCCAAGGCATTTGCCAATCGAGTCAAGTCTACTTTAGGGCAGATGATCCACCCAGACCAAATCTGCATGCTTCAGGCAGGAAAATCACATTGTAACCACAAGGTGGTGGCAATGAAGCTAACAGAGTCTGTCTGCAGCAATGTGCAGTGAAGGGAATATATGGATGCAACACGAGGAGGTGAAAAACCTTGGAATGGTCTTCCTCTTTGGAAATAATTTGTGAATAAAATCCATTCTGGGGGTTGGGGGGAAAGAGAAAAGCCCTCACTCACTCAAGTTTGCTTCATGAGAGACAATCCAGGAAATCTCCTCTGCACCCGCTCCAAAGTACAAGTTCAAATTCATTTCCATTTGATGGCGCAAGTGCAACTCGATGAGACCGGGTTCTTGGGGGAAGCCCATGCAAACACACAACCAGATCGACACACATACAGATAGATGATGCAGGTGAGGTCCATCCAGAAAAATAGCTCAGTGTTTTTGAATAAATAGTAAAATGGTGGTGTATTTGTCTGAGCAATTCATCAACCGTTTAACATTCTCCCTGCCCTTTTCCTGGGGCTGCTGGTACCGGCTCTGATATTCTTGGATCTCTTTCCCGAGGGGATCATCTGGAGATGTTGTTGGCCAGGTGGAAGGGGTCCTCGACAATTTTGACAACGATCCCGGTAGATCACATCGATATTTGGGGTGGCAGGGAGCAGGAGGGAGTCCCCAGTGTTGCTCTCGGCCCCTCGTGGTCCTGTGGATGAACCTTTGATCCTTTTAAAACATATATTATTGATCAATTTAAAACCACAAAGGACAAATCCTACACAGATCCAGAGATGATAATGCAAAGGAGCCGGGAACTAAGTGTCCCAATTTCCAAATCACCTCTCGGCTGCTTCGACTATCCTTGGGATATCCTTGGGATATCCTTGTAATATCCTTGGGATTCTCCATCCTGGAGGTTTGAAATTGGGCTCCATGGACTTGTGATGAGTTTATTGCCGTCCACATTCGTGGAGGGGACATATGCATGGAACTTAGATGCAGAGACTTTGAGAAAAGTAGAGGAGATGAAATGGAATGTGGTGAGAGATGAAATGGAATGTGGTGATAAAAAGGAACAAAGGGAGAGAATCAATAGTCTCACTTGCAGTTGGAGTTCAATGTATTTCTTGATATCAGAGGAATCCTGGAGCTCAGATAAAGAGAAACTGTGTTTTACCAAAATGGGATTGAGTTGTTGGGGTAGTTGAGGTGGAAGGGCCGAAGGGTCTCCTTCGCCTGCCTCTGTTTTCTGTCTGGAGCTTCTCGTTAGGTGCACCTGTGAGTTCCCTCACTTGCTGATTGGTTGGTTCAGAGGCGCAAGCCAATGGGTTGACTCGGTGAGACAGCGATTGGATTGGACACTGAAGCAGGGTTGGATTGATGTGAGGATTCGCGTACTGATTGGCCCTTCCTTTCAGGGGGTGGGACGGAGAGGGCGGGCAGAATGTAGGCTGTGGCGTCGTCTGCTCGGGGTCCATCGCGTTCCTGTAGACTTGAACGGGAAGCAGTCGGCGGCGGAATCCGGCACCTTCCTCAGCCGCACGGTTCAGGGAAAGCGGGTGAGCTGCAGGCAGCCGGGCCCCATGTGGGAGCAGCCGGGCCTGCGGGCATTTGGGGTGGTTCCGAGGCATCGGTGCGCTGCCTGGTGGCGCAGACAGGATGAGGCAGGAGGCCGCGGGGGAACGGGGAGGGGGAGGGGCGGGGCAAGGTGAGGGGCCGGGTAGAGGGAGGTGAGTGGCCGGGCAGGGGGTGGGGAGGGGCCGGGGAGGGGGAGGGAGTCGACGGGTACCCGGTGTGTGAGTGGAGGGGCAAGGTCTAGGGGAGGGAGCGCGTAAGGGGAAGGGGAGGTAGAATTTGGGGAGGGGCGGAGAAGCCGGGGGAATGGATGAGGGGCTGGGCAAAAAGAAGGGGGAGGGGAGGGGTGCCAGGCAATGGAGAGGGTGTGGGGGAGGGGAGGGGAGCCTGGCAAGGGGGAGGGGCTGGGTAGGGGGTGGGGCCGGGTAATGGTGGGCGGTGGGGCTGGGCACGGGGTGGGGCAGACAGGCAATGTGAGGGGAGGGTGTGGGGCCAAGCAAGGGGAGGGGGAGGGGCTGGTGAGGGAGAGGGGGTGGAAGGACCAGGGAGGGAGAGTGTGGAGGATGGCCGGTCAAGGGGAGGTGGTCTACGGCGAGATGGGTGGGCGGGCGGTCAAGGGTAGGAGTGCTCAGTTTAAGTGGAGGGGCAGGATCTAGGGGAGGGGGCGCGTTACGGGAAGGGGTGGAGAGGAAGGGGAGGAGCAGGGGACTTGTTGAGGGGACGAGCTGGGGGAGGGAGAAGGGAGGGGTGGGATGTGAAAGACGGAGGGAGGGGAGGGGTAACTGTGCAAAGGGGAGGGGAGGGGGACTAGGGGGAGGGTGAGTGCAAGAGGGCTGTGCAAGGGAGAGGGGGTGGAGGAGGGGAGGGGAGGGGGGCCGGACAAGGCAGAGGAGACAGTGATGTTTTGTTTGTTACAACACTGATAATACATCAAAAGTTCTTCTTTAGGAGACCCTAAAGAGGAAATGAAAGATTTTCTAGTGACTTGTCATAAAGTTGAAGCCTGATCTGTGCCAGGTAACAGTCCGAGCCTGGTAAGTTTTGTGAAATAGTTGGACACTGCCCTTGGCCCAGGGATTCACTTCCGACCTATTCTCTCTTTATACTACCATTCTCACCTCCACTTGTCAGATTCTCATACAGGTTGCCTTTGTTCTTCTATCCACCCACACCATCCTGTTTCACACACTTACCCACTTGACGTTTTATCTCTGCCTCCCTTTGTCATCTCACTGCTGCTGTCTCTTTGTCTAACCCCATGTCTCCTTTCGACCAGTCCCCACCCCGTGTCTCTCTCTTTCCCTATCCCTCTTGACATCTTTCATCCAGCTCTGCATTCACAGTCCCCCACCTGTCCCCTCATCAATTCACAGCTTTTCACTTCTGCCCTCTTATCCATGTCCAGCTATGACTTCTCAGCTCTGGGCCTGTGCTTCCCTCCCTCCCCTTCCCCTGCCCTCCTGTCCCCACCTTTTTAATTCAGGTGCTTGCCAGCAATTGTTCATACCTTAGCCCAAAACATTGCTCGTATATCTTGGCCGACTATGGGTGCTGTTGGAACTGCTGAGTTTCTCCAGTCCTTTTGATTATTAACTCCAATCACTAGGCGTGCAGACTTGCTTAGTTTGACTCCTTCTGACTCTGCCTGTTGTGTCTTACCCTGGCCTAGTTTGCCATTTCTGTGAGGGTCACTGCTTCAGGCCTCCCACCCTTTTCTCTTGACAATGCTGTTCCTAATTTTCCTCTATCCTGATGAAGAGTTTTGCCTTGAATTGCTTCCCATTCTTTTTCTCCCACTGATTCATTCAGTAGATTGAGTTTGTAGACACTATCTCTTCCTTTTCACTAGGCCTATAACATATACTCTATTGGTTTGGCACCACAGTTTCCTTTGCTCCAAAGCAATGACAGGGACTCCCCGACTTGCGACCTATGCGACTTGCATCAATCTGCATATTCGACCAAATTTTTATCAATATACCAAAGAAAAAATACAAAATTGACAGTGTTTCTGACAAACTATAACAGGGATAAAGAACACGTCAGCTAAAAGGTGTGCACTTACTTTGTTAGTTGACATCCCGCTGTCCATCAGTTGGCACATGTGCGACGGGTTCCAATCAGCGAACCCAGTGTGGAAGCACCAACTGAAGATTCGTGCATGTGCACAGGAATCAAGACGGATGCACCCAGCCTATGGACCCCGAGACACTGACTAACAAAGTAAATACGCACATTTTGTTTCTTACGTACCCTGTATCCCTGTTAAGCTTTGTGAAATACAACATTTAATTTTAAAAATCTACTCTAAAACTTCAGTGTTCCACACACAGGGACAAAATTCGAACTTGCGCCCATTTTGAGCTATGACTGATCTTTCAGTATAAATTACGGTCATAAGACAGGGAGTACCTGCAATGGTAATGGGGTAGCTTAGTAAGAGATGGAAAATTAATCCATTTTTCTCTGCTCGACAATGCTCATAGCATTTGACTGATTCAATCAGTTTTTCCTGTTGTTGTATTCCATTCTTAATAAAGTTAGATGTCATTTTTTAAAGTTGTGTCCCTTGAATAATCCTTCTCATCCTGACATATCATGTGTTTAAAATGTGATGTGGCTCAGCCCATCACAATGTCATAATGCCTTGAAAACGACAGGGAATTTGGTGTTGACAATACATAGTAAAGATTTCACCAATCCTTTTGAATTTATTATCTCTGGCATTTCTGGTCATTTTTTCTATTGAGGTTGATGTAACTTGCACACCTGTGTGGTCGCATCAACTAAGAATTTCATCCATCATACTGTAGCGTATGCTGTGGCAGCGCTACCAAATAAAGAGACGTCCACACAAGCTGAGTGTCAAACTAAGACTGGCTTTATTCGTTTGAATTCCGCACATGTGCTCGCTGGCACGCCCACTTCTGGTGACTTAACCCCACAACTTCCAGAAGTGACGTCATTGCAACACGGAATTGAAGAGCTCTTTACCCCGCACATAGCTGGCTCCTTCTTTGCAGTGAAGGGGAGCCTGTGTCATCTTGGACTGACCGCGTTTTGCGGTGATTCGGACTGTTTGCTCGCGCAGTGGCTCAGCCCATCACAATCTCAGCATTTGTCAGGGGGAAATACTTTCAATGTCTCATTCACTTTTATGACAGAAGACTTCCTTGATTATCTGTGCAACATTGAAGTTTATGGGCTTCCATTATCAGGGATCATGATTTTGCTCTTCATTTGGTGAGCGAATGGTTGGGACAAATTAAAAATGAAGTGACAAAATTGGGAAGGTTTGTTTAGCCTTATTTTTAAGCAGGAAGTCAGGATGATTTTCATCTTGCCTGCTGAATTAAAATGTGATTTGTCAGTTTTCAATGGCAGCTGCCATATTGGCATTGCAAGGAGAGATGGGAAATGGGTCCGGTCTTTGGTGATCCCAGGAATGCAACGCAGGAAGATGACACGGGGATGAATGTGTTGTAGAGAGGGAGAGGGTATTAATTTTTAGTAAACCTATATGGCCAGCCATCTATTAATATTTTCCTCAAATAGAAACTCCTGCTGGTAGAAGTCATGTCCTACTTTGAACAGGCCCAATGTCATTATCCAAGCAGATATCACGTAAGGGACATTTAAGAGACTCTTGCGCATACTTGGATGAAAGAGAAATGGTTTTTTTGGTAGAAATATCTTTGTTGGCATAACATCATGGGCCAAAGGGCTTCTAGTATGCTGTAATATTCTGTTATTTCTGTTATTGCTTGACTGTGAATATCTGTCGTAAGCACTGAGACACTTCAACAATGTAATAAATGTGCTCATCAACCTTGCAGTCGGGAGTTCGTATCTCTTGTTTGACTTGAGCTATTCTCATTTTTACACTGTGCTTGATAGTTCTGGTCAGTAAGAAAAGAAATAGTGTGCATGTTATATATGATCTCATGTCTGCCAGTAACATTGGAAAAGAGTCAGTAGTGGCTGGTTCATTTTCCTGATGGGCAGAAGTTATCCATCAATGGCCACAGTGAAGTTAAAATGTGGGGAAATTATTTTGTATGTAATTTATATATGGAAAAATTAGCTGTTGTTGCAAAATTATAATTTGTATTTGTTCCAGCATATAGGTAAGGATAGAAAATGGTTCGGAATCAACAACGGGGGCTTGCATTTAATGGTGTGAAAGTCGAAATAGATACCCAGAATAAGGCTCATTTGATTTGGAAAGGCATTGGCTCCTACTCTTCCACCAGAATTGAATTTGGAGTCATTTGCAGTGGGGAGCTTCAAAGTATGTTGAATGTAAGACAAAATGAAGAGCCCTTTTGCACCTCTCCCTGTTGAAAGATTGTTTTGTTTATGAACCAAATCTTTCTGCGAGGGAGACTAGATTGAAGCTGCTTTCCTACTCATTGGTGATGAATTTAGCAGTCAGATCTTTCAACAAGATACAGACTCCTCATTTCCACAAGCAATCCCCAGCATGTGTTGTAGCCAGTAATTTGATCATTTCAGCCAACTACAACACGATGGAGTTGCATCATCCCCTCCCCACTTTCTGTTTTTGTCAGGGTCTGCTTTCATCCAGACTTTCTAGTTCGCTCATCTCTCCCCACACATTCCTCTCCATTCTTGGGCATTTTTTCCTGCAACCTGCATCAGTCACCACCATCCAGGGACAGAAACAACCATTCTCTTGCAGGGTAAAGTTTCACATTCATCTCCACTAACTATGTCCGTGCTCTTCAAGTATCCTCCTCTGTGGCAGTAAATCCAATTCAGAGTGAATGGCAGATTGGCTGAGCACCAGTGGATCACAATGGCCATCTTGGCTCATGGTCACAAGCTGCTTTAAGTTCCATTCCATTCCCACACTGACCTTTGTCTTCTGCGTACTCCACTGTCCGGGTGAGGTCAAATCCAGAGGAACCATCTCTTATTTCATTTGTGTAGTCCTATGACTCAATGGTAACCTGCCCACTCCCCCCCCCAAGTTTCATTCTATCTCCTGCTGATTCACACAGGTGCCCTCGTATTCTCCATTGAAAACCAGTTAACTTATAAATGTGGGCAGAGAAATGGCAGATGGAGTTTAATCTGGACAAGTGTCTTGCACTTTGAGAGGACTTGCAGTAGTGTTGCAAAGAGGGACCTTAGGGTATAAGCCTTAGCTCCTTGAAAGTGTATGGTGTTAAAGAAAGTATTCTTTATTGAGCAGGGCTTAAAGTATAAATGTGGTTAGACCACATTTGGAGTATTTCATGCAATTCTGGTTGCTGGATGACTAAAGGAGTTTGTCAGGGTGTACCTTGGGTTGGAGCATTGGCTCTGAGGAGAGGTTGGACAAATTTGGAAAGTTTACTCTGGAGCATTGACGGCTGAGAGATGACCTGTTTGAAACTGATAAAATTATTGTAGTCCCAGAAAGGGTAGATTTCTTCTTCCCCCACCCCCGTGGGAAATGTAAAAATACTACGATGCCTAGATTGAACATGAGAGGGGGAAAGGAGAGAAGTGAGGCAGGATTTTACACAATGCGGTAGGGGTCTGGACCAAGCTGCCAGGACAGTGGTGAAAGGAGATGCAATCACCACGATTTAAGAGTCATTTGGTTGGGCACATGAACAAGCAGGGAACGGGTGATGTGTATGGACCATGTGCTGACAGATGGGATGAATTGAAATGAGCTTCATGGTGACCACAGACATTGTTTGCCAAATGGCCTGTCCTTGTGGTCAGAGAACGTGGCCAGAGGTCACTCGTGTTTCATTTCAGTCTCACAAACTGTTTTGGTAGAGAGCTGTGTCCGAGCAAATGCTGGCTCCTGTTGACTGTGGCCTAGTCACACCCACGCTGCCTTGACATCATTTGCAGTGTGTCGTGGCTGAAGCTGGAAGGAACATAGATGAGGATCATGGAGGAGAGAAGAGAAATGCTTATGGGGATGTTGGCAGCCTGTGTCAGTGTCCAGGATGAGATGTGCTTCATTGAGACCATGAAATACGTTGAGGTTCTTCTCAGCTCCATGTGGTCTGAACAGCGCATAAGTGAGATTAGTGGATGATCCCTGCAAAGATTGTAGGCCAAAGAGCGGTAGTTCGAGGTGGAAAGGCTTGTAAAGTGTAGGTGCCGCAGACGGAGGTGAATGCTGCTTGTCAGTCAATTAGCATTGGTAACAAATCGGTCTCTATGGAGATTGCACAGATCTCAGGGGGCAGCATCTATTGGAGTCGGGAATTCGACTCGCTGTGACTCTGTGGTGGTATGCAACCTCTTGTGAGTATTGATCCATCAGTGCCATCTTCGGGATAGTTGTCAGCACTTGTGTGCATGGTGGTACGGCAGGTGACAGGATGCTTGAAGGGTGTCCTCGGTAAGCATTTAATCTCCCTGCCAAGTGGAACACGCCTCCAGGAGACAATAGATGGCTTTGCAGAAAGGTGCTACCCAATGTGTGCTGGCGCCATTGATGGGTCACATATTCCCATTATTACCCCCAGCATTGACCCAACGGCCTACTACAATCCAAGGGTGACACTCCGTAGTTCTCCAACTGGTTGTTGACCACAAGTTCTGGTGTGTTGGAGCCCTGACCTTTTGTTTTTTTGTCATCTCACATGGCCATGTCAACAGGTACAGGCTACTTTATTTGTAAAGTTGCAGCTTCTTGGATGTGTTTGTGTGTTGCCCTGGCCACACGCATGTTGCACGTGTCCTTGCCCCCCCCATACAAAAAGACGGAGGAGCAAGCTGGATCCCTCTTTGCATGCGATGAGTATGGTAACCCTTACACGCTTCTCGCGGAGATGTTCATGCCTCGTGGGTAAATGGGCAGGTAGGTGAGCTAAGTATCTCTGCACTTTTGTGCCCACAGTTGTCCAAACATGTTGATGGAGTGGAGGACCCAGCTCACCTTTAAAAAAAACTTTTAAGAACAAGATAAAATCAATAGCAACAGGAAAAAAGGTTTTTATACATCTAGTAAACCCCCCTTCCCACCCGCTTCAGCCAGCCCCCTCAAGGTGAGCCAAAAAACATAAAACATATATTTCCAAACCCATATATTCGAAATAGAATGATCACATTTTAACAAAAATAGAGAAATTATTTTGTAAATTGTTATTTTCTCCATATAAATACAAGATTTTAATTCATTCTTCCAACCCACGATATTAATCTCTGCATTGGCTTTCCAAGTAATTGCTACACATTTTTGTGCCACAGATAATGCCAAACGTACAAATGCTATTTAAAACTTATCCAACCCTAAGCCAGTCAAACAAACCATATCACCCAACAAAAAATCTCTGGATCGAATGGTAATTTAAATTTCAATAATTTCTCCAAAACCAACCTAACTTTTTCCCAAAATGCTTGTACTCTATCTCAAGACCAAACTGCATGCAAAAATGTTCCAGTACTTGACCCTCTTCTAATAAATCTGAATGACTAAATCCGTATTTTTTTAATTTCTCAGCAGTCCAGTATAACTAATGCAAAAAATTATAATTAACCAAACCATATCTTACATTAGTCAGTTTAGTTATCCCTTCATGACTCAACCTCCCAATCCTCTTGAGGTATAGCATAAGTTAAATCGCTTTAACCATATAACAATATAACCACTTACAGCACAGAACAGGCCAGTTCGGCCCTACTAGTCCATGCTGTCGCAAATCCCCACCCTCCAAGTCCCACTGACCAGCACCCGGCCCATACCCCTCTAGTCCCCTCCTATCCATGTAACGATCCAGTCTTTCCTTAAATGTAACCAATGATCCCGCCTCGACCACATCTGCAGGAAGCTCATTCCACATCCGCACCACCATCTGCGTAAAGAATTTTCCTCTCATGTTCCCCTTATAATTTGCACCTTTCAATCTTAAACCATGTCCTCTAGTTTGAATCTCCCCCTTTCTTAATTGAAAAAGCCTATCCACATTTACTCTGTCTGTCCCTTTTAAAATCTTAAACACCTCTATCAAGTCCCCTCTCAATCTTCTACTCTCCAGAGAAAAAATCCCCAGTCTGCCCAACCTTTCCCTGTAACTCAGACCCTGAAATCCTGTCAACATTCTCGTGAACCTTCTCTGCACTCTCTCTATTTTGTTTATATCTTTCCTATAATTTGGTGACCAAAACTGTATACAGTACTCCAAATTTGGCCTCACCAATGCCTTGTACAATTTCATCATAACCTCCCTCCTCTTGAATTCAATACTCCGATTTATGAAGGCCAACATTCCAAATGCCTTCTTCACCACACCATCTACCTGAGTAACAGCCTTGATGGTACTATTTACCATCATTCCTAAATCCCTTTGTTGCTCTGCACTCCTCAATTGTCTACCATTCAATGTATATGACCTATTTAAATTTGCCTTTCCAAAATGTAGCACCTCACATTTATCTGTATTAAATTCCATCAGCCATTTCTCAGCCCACACCTCCAGCCTTCTTTCCCATTTATTTCTAGATTTCTCCAAATTCGGTTTTTCCATAGTTTCCTGTAACAATTGATACATATTTGAAATAAAACCTCTCTTTGGTATAAAGGAAATCAAAGATTCAAATTTCATTAACTTAGGTAAACTCATCTGCTTACCATAATGATCTCTTATCAAAGTTCTAAGTTGGTAATACACAAATAAAGGATTTACTGGTATACCAAATTTCTCCCTCAATTGATTCATAGAAAGAAACTGTCCCTCTTCTAAATAATCCTGAATCACTTTTATACCCTGAAAATACCATATCTTTAAATACCTATGAAACACTGAAAAAGGAATAAGCTGATGTAACGGAGTTTGAATTGATAATTTACCCTTTGTTCCTATCACATCATTTCTTTTAACCCATATCTTCAACAAAGGTTTTAATACTGGCATATCATAGCCCTGCAATAAATTCAAATTCCACTTATATATAAAGTGGTGTACATCAAATTCAGAAATGCAGGCTAACTCCACCTTGGCCCGACTAGGAGGCTGATTAATATCCATCATTCTACTAACAAACTTCAACTGTGCAGCTTCATAATACTTTTGAAAATGAGGCAACTGGAGTCTACCTTGTGCATATTTCCATGTCAATTTCTGTCAGGCCACTCGAGCTAATTTTCCCTTTCATAAACCTTTCCTCACCACCTTATTCAAATCCTGAAAAAAACCCTTTGAAAGTGAACATGGAATTGACTGAAATAAGTATTGAATACGAAGAAAAGTATTCATTTTAATGCAATTTACTCGACCCATTAATGTTGATGGAAGATCCTTCCATTTAATCAAATCCATTTTAATCTTTTTCAATAAAGGTACATAATTTAACATATATAAAGATTGATAATTTGCATTCAGAGTTACCCCTAAATATTTAATTTTATCAGACTATCATAATTTTATAATTTTTTTACACTCTTTATATTCCCCTTCCAAAATTGGCAATATTTCACTTTTATCTCTATTCATCTTCTACCCAGATATCTCCCCAAATGGAACTAAACATTCTTGTAAATATTTCAAAGGATGTGTCAAATAAATCAATACATCAGTGAATAAATTAATCTTATTTTCATCATCTGCAATTCTTATCCATTTAATCTTGTCATTCTGTCAAGTTGCCTGAGCTAATGGTTCACTGACCAATGCAAACAAGGCTGGTGACAATGGACAACCTTGAAGAGTTGAAGGCTGAGAGAGCATTTGATAGAGTTGTTTAAAATAATGAGAGGAGTAGATCGAGTTGATGTGGAAAGGCTTTTCCCATTGAGAGGAGGAGAGAAGGATACAAGAGGTCATGGGTTGAGAGTTGACGGGCAAAGGTTTAGGAGTAACATGAGTGGGAACTTCTTTACTCAGCCAGTGGTTACTGTGTGGAATTGGCTTCTGGGAAAGGTGGTGGAGTCAGGGTCAATTTTGTCATTTATGAAAGAGTTGGATAAGTTTATATATACACCATAGCAAAACAGATATGTGCAGGGTGACTAACTTGTCAAAAAGTTAGCACAAAGATACTAAGGGTATCCCAAAGGGGAAGAAGGGGAACTGGCATAAGGCCCTTCCAGAGTATACAGGTAGACTTTACCGAACGACCTCAGATAGGCAGGCAAAAGTACCTTTCAGTACCAGTTGATGACCTGACAGGATGGGCAGAGGCATTCCCAATTGGCTTGGCCATTTCATGGGGAGTATCATAGATTATTTTAGAGAACATTATACCACGCTATGGGTTGGTGGAAAACATAGACTTTGACCAAGGAAGTCACCTCACCTCTAAGATACTTCAAGAAATAAAGCAAAAGATAGAAATAAAATGGGATTTTCATATCCCATGGTATCCCCCTTCCAAAGGGCAGCGAGAATTAAAGAATCAGACATTGAATAAACAATTGTCCAAATTGGTGCTAGAAACAAAGTTACCCTGGACAAAATGCCTATAGACTTACTGCGAATCCAAAGGTCACCTGAAAGGGATGTCAGATTGTCCCCTATGAGATGCTTTTCAGACTGCCATTTTTGGGAAGAGAAGGGAAATTGCCAACTGTAGAATTCACTGACCAATTTCTAAAGAATGATGCTTCTTCTTTATCAGTTCTTAGGAAGAAGGGTCTTTTGGCCCAGATACCTCCACTCGAATTTGCTGTCCACCAAATACAAGCAGGTGATTGGGTTCTGCTGAAGGTATGGAGGGACTCCAAGCTTCAGCCAAGTTGGGTAGGACCATTTCTAACCCTCCTGACCATTGAGCCTGCAATAAGAACTGCCAAAAAATGGTGGACACTTCACACCAGAGTGAAAGGACTGGTAGACACCACTGCTGAGCCGCCAACTTGGCAAATACATCCCACCAAAGTCCTGCTCAAGAAGCAGCTGAAAAGACATTGATGGTCATTAGAGCAGGACTTGGACTAGTTTGTGAAAGATCATTTAAATAGCGATGTACAACCCTCCTCCTTCGGCAGTAAGGAACATGAGGTGGTGGTGGATATGGTGGACAGCGTTGGTCATTGGAAACCAGGGTGGGTCCAGTGAGATTCATACCCCAATAGGGAGAGGATTAGAATCCACCGTCAAGCCTTCAGGGCCAGTAAAGTTCACCATGACCATCCCCGAGAGTTCTAAACTGCAGGTGATACAATTTCATGCTTGTAGTTTAATAAAATGTGGAGGGGTTGAGAGTCAGAGATGGCATAGTATTTGGGAGAAATATATGTGTCTTAATAGATACTGTCCCTATTGGTGTGATGCATGGTGGACCACCCAGACCCGGTGCTGGACGGTTTGTACAAGATCTGGTATTAAAAAGTCAGATATCAATCTGGAGAGGAGCCTTTGCCATTAAGTTCAGAAACAAAGAGTGTAATCTTATCTTTATGACCATTAAACGAACCTCAGGGATTGAGGAAATGAATGGAAAAACCTACTCGAAAGGTGTAGATGAGAAATCAGTTTGGAATGGGGATAAACATCAGGGGAAAGGACCCGTTGGCGTGTTGATTTAGAATAATCGTAGAAGGATCCAAGACTAATCCAACTGATAGTACCTTCACAATAATGCCCAGCGAGAAACCCTATACTCCATCTAATGATCTGAAAGTAGTAAAGATTGTCAAGGTAGAGGACCTTAGACAGACGATTGAGACAAGTTATGGGGATACAAATGTCTGGGTAGAATAGGTAAAATATACAGTGAAGGGTTTAAAAAAGAGCAATTGCTATGCATGCACTTCTGGACGTCTGATAGCACAGGTGATTCCATTTCCGCTGGGTTGGGATAAAGACAGACAAGGAATGAGGTGAACGATGGCCTTGTATCAGGATAAAATGGCCTGGGGTAATGTGATAGTACAGATCTATCACCAATGTACATAGTGTATATAGTTACTGTATCTAGACTGTGCTTACAGTGATTGGCTGAGAGCTAAGCCACACCTATTGTCTGGGCCTTAAAGGGTTGTGTCCCTAGCCAGGTCGGATCATTCCGGACTGGTCGGCCACCTGTGAAGAGCTCCGATCTTATGCTAATAAAAGCCTTGGTTTGTATCAACAAGTCTTTGGTTCTTTCGACGAGCTCTACAATTTTATTAGCAAAATAATTTTTTTTGAAAGGGATGGAGCGTTTAACTCGGCCATAAAAACTTGATATTGACCCACAGTCAGCTACAGCCTTCAAAGCCTTTAACTTCTGGCTGCTGAACTTTGAAAACTTCCTGAGATTCATTCAGGTAGAGGAGGATAACCAGTGTCTAACAGCATTGCTGTCTATGGTGTCCTTGAGAGTCTACGAGAACATCCAGGATGAGACCACTTACACCGCAGCCATAAAGGTACTGAAAGGACTCTATGATCAACCGGTGAACAGAGTTCATGCCCGGCTCGTGCTTGCGTCGAGGAAGCAACAGCCCGGTGAGTCCAGCAGGGCATATTTACAAGTATTAAAGGCATTGGGCAAGGACTGTAACTGTGTGGACAAAACTGCTGCCGAGATCACAAATGATCTCGTCCGGGATGCCTATGTAGCCGGGCTCAGATCGAATGAAGTGAGGCTGCGCTTGCTCGAACAAGGGGTAGAAAAACTAGAGGACGTGGCCCGGATTGCAATCACAATGGAGGATGCAGCCTAAAAGTCCACCGAGCTCTCTAGGGACTGGACCCCTCGTTCTGATGTGAGTAGAGTGCCCTTCTACCCTACCACCCCCCGAGATACTGACGGCCTGTCGGCTGCTGCTACACTGCCCCATGCGAACCCAAGATGTTATTTCTGCGGGAGGGACAAGCACAGCAGGTGCCAATGCCCAGCAAGAAAAGCCAGGTGCCAGAAGTGCCTTAAAAACGGCCACTTTGCTGCAGTCTGTAGGTCTAAAATGGCCGCCAGCAAACACAGTGCCTCGTGTGAAGCCCAATCGCCGCTATCCCATTCAAACTCTTCTTCCCCAGAGCACTCGTCCAATGAGAGCGAGGGCTCCCCTGTACAGCCACGGAGACGCCGAACCCGGAAGGGGCAACCCATCCTCGCAACCATGGTGTTGACCCGCCTCTTGCCCCCGTGCGGAACACTCGACGCTACCGCCGCTGCTACCGCCGCCACACACACCCCCGGGACCAACGCTACCGCCGCCGCTGCTGCTGCCGCAACAGACACCCCCGGGGCCGACGCTGCTGCCGCCGCCACAGACACCCCCAGGGCTGACGCTACCACCGCTGCTGCCGCCGCCACAGCCACCCCCGGGGCCGACGCTACCGCCGCTGCCGCCGCCGCCACAACCACCCCCTTGGCCGACGCTACCGCCGCTGCTACCGCCGCCACAGCCACCCCCACGGCCAACCAGGTGCTCACCCTAGCGTCCATCGCTGATGACCGCCAGGGCCCGACCGCGGCCCTACCCACCGCCAATCGCGAGCAACTACAAACCCCACTACTTACCATTCACCCGCCAACGCCGCCACAAGAGCACTTCCGGGAGGTCCTCCAACCTGCTCCTCGAGCGTTGACTACGTCATCCCGTTGCGTGACGTCATCCCGTTGCGTGACGTCATGCCGTTGCGTGATGTCATCGCGCAAAACTCCCCTGTCAACTGCTTCAATAACATTAAACCAGCAATGCTCTCATCCCCTCACCAGAGCAATGGAACTGATTAAGGTGCATGGACACTACACCAATTGCTTATTTGACTCTGGGTCAACTGACAGTTTTATCCAGCTAGATCTGGCCCTCCGTTGGGGACTTGACATTATCCCCACTACCCAGAGGATCTCATTACCGACGAGGTCGCACTCGACTGGGATAAAGGGGTATTGCATCGCCATGCTGGAAGTACAGGGCATGATGGTCACCCACTTCAAATTATTCGTCCTTCCCCAATTGTGCGCCCCAGTGTTGCTGGGATTAGACTTCCAGTGTCAGTTCCACTTTGGGGGACCCCACGCCCCCCTCTCGGTCTGCCATTGCCCCACTCCCGAAGCACCCGAGCAACCCGCCCCCGTGCCCTGGGGCCAATCCTGCGGCCTTTCCACACTCCGGATTGCCCCGCCAGCACTCTTCGCAAACCTCACGCCTGGCTGGAAGCCTGTGGCCACCAAAAGTCAGCAATATAGTTACGAAAACAGGCAATTCATTAGGAGTGAGATGCGTAGATTGCTGGATTAGGGCATCATCGAACCCAGTTCAAGCCCCTGGAGAGCCAAGGTGGTGGTTGTCAAGAATGGGAAAAAACTTCGGATGGTGGTCGACTATAGCCAGACCATTAACCACTTCACGCTCCTGGATGTGTACCCCCTGCCACGCATCACGGATGTGGTGAACCAGATCGCACAATACCGCATTTTCTCCACTATTGACCTACGTTCGGCCTCCCACCAGCTCCCTATCCGCTGCGAGGACCGACCATTCACGGCCTTTGAAGCGAATGGGCGGCTATATCAATTTCTCAGGGTACCATTCGGGGTCACGAATGGTGTCGCAGTCTTCCAGCGGGAAATGGACAGGATGGTGGACCAGAACGGGTTAACCGCTACCTTCCCGTATCTGGACAATATCACCATCTGCGGCCACGACGTGCAGGACCACGACGCCAACCTAGACAAATTTCTTCAAACAGCCCGTCGGCTAAACCTGACTTACAATTTGGACAAGTGTGTCTTCCGGACCATACGACTCGCTATTCTAGGTTGTGTGGTGGAGAACGGGATAGTCATGCCAGATCCTGACCGTATGCATCCCCTAATGGACTTACCCCCCTCACATACCCAGAAAGCTCTCAAACGTTGCCTGGTCCTTTTCTAGTATTACGCCCAATGGGTTCCACACTACGCCGACAAGGCGCGTCCTCTTATCAAGACCACCTCTTTTCTCCTCTCGACCGAAGCCACAGCGGCTTTCGATCCGACATCGCTGCTGCGACGCTGCACGCGATCGATGAGTCTGTCCGATTTCAAGTCGAGAGCGATGCATCCGACTTCGCCCTGGCAGCCACCTTGAACCAGGCCGGTCGGCCTGTAGCCTTCTTCTCCAGAACCCTCCAGGGTCCGGAGAGAAGACACTCGATCGAGAAGGAGGCCCAGGTCATAGTTGAAGCGGTGCGTCGTTGGAGACATTACCTCGCTGGGAGGCGCTTTACACTGTTGACTGATCAACGCGCGGTCTCCTTCATGTTCAGCAACACCCAGCGTGGTAAGATAAAAAACGACAAAATCGCCAGATGGAGAATCGAACTCTCCACCTTTAACTATGACATCCTGTACCGGCCTGGTAAGCTCAACGACCCGCCTGACGCGCTCTCCAGGGGGACGTGCGCCAGCATACAGATGGACAGACTACGGAAACTCCATGAGGCGCTCTGTCATCCAGGGGTCACTAGGTTTGCTCACTTTGTCAAGGCGCGCAACTTACCCTACACAGTCGAGGAGATCCGCTCCATGACCCGAGCCTGTTCGGTGTGCGCTGAATGCAAGCCCCACTTCTTCCGTCCGGATAACTCCCACGTTATCAAAGCCACCCGCCCCTTCGAGCGTCTTAGCGTAGACTTTAAGGGGCCCCTACCGTCGACCAAACGTAATACCTACATCCTTACAGCCATCGACGAGTACTCCTGCTTCCCATTCGCTGTGGCCTGCCCAGACACCACTGCCACCTCAGTGATACAGGCCCTTCACAGTATTTTCACCATCTTCGGGTACCCCAATTCCATCCACAGTGATAGGGGGTCCTCATTCATGAGTGCAGAGCTGCGACAGTACCTTCTGGAGTGTGGTATTGCTTCAAGCAGGACCACGAGCTATAACCCACGCGGTAACGGCGAGGTCGAGAGGGAGAATGCCATCATATGGAGAACGGTTACACTGGCTCTCTGGTCTAAAAGTCTCCCCACCTCTCACTGGCAGGAGGTTCTCACTAGTGCCTTACACTCCATCCGCTCCCTCCTATGTACTGCAACAAATGCCACCCCCCACGAAAGGATGTTCCTTTACCCGAGGAAATCCAAATCAGGAACCACTGTACCGGCATGGCTCACCGTCCCTGGCCCCGTCCTTTTGCGACGCCACGTCCGGCACTCAAAGAACGACCCCTTGGTCGACCGAGTGACTCTACTCCACGCGAACCCACATTACACCTACGTTGAGTTCCCAGACGGGCGGGAGGACACTGTTTCGGTGCGGGACCTAGCTCAGGACGCGGTAGACCCAGCAAACCTCCCAACTCCTTATTCTCCAGGCCCCGTGCCGCATCAGAAGGACCAACAGCACCCCAATGACCCGGGCCACCCTGCCGACAACATGACTGGGGAATTGAGCGACGGAGCCGTCGCACCCGACGAGCCCGCTGGCAACACTACTCCAGCGACCCCAATCCCGGCACCACGGCGGTCATGCTGAATGGTCAGACCCCCTGACCACTACAGTCCTTGACCTACCCCTTCCTTTCATTCTCACCCTTGTTTTTGTTTTTTTTTTCCCAGGGTCAATTCTCCAAGAAGGGGTGAATGTGATAGTACAGATCTATCACCAATGTACATAGTGTATATAGTTACTGTATCTAGACTGTGCTTACAGCGATTGGCTGAGAGCTAAGCCACACCTATTGTCTGGGCCTTAAAGGGTTGTGACCCTAGCCAGGTCGGATCATTCCGGACTGGTCGGCCACCTGTGAAGAGCTCCGGTCTTTTGCTAATAAAAGCCTTGGTTTGGATCAAAAAGTCTTTGGTTCTTTCGACGAGCTCTACAGGTAAACAGTCCTGTAAATCTCTGACCCTGATTTCCCTCCTCCTCTGAAGAAGGATGTCCGGATTCCGCTGGCATTCTCGGCTGTGTCAGGAAATCACACAGCCTGAATTTCGAGACAAGGAAGACAGTTCACGAGGAATGTAGGAAATCTACAATATATACAAAGGTATGAGATGTGACAGAGGAGAGGGGTGGGAACTACTCAGCCTTGAATGTACCTCGAATGGATCTATGGTGGTTGTGCAGAGGCAGGATCCTTAGACTGATTATTCCTCCCAACTGAAAGGGTACCTGTGCAATCATTCAATCGGCCATACCCTTCACCTTGGAATTTGAATGGGAGAAGGTAATCGGGATAAAGAGAAGTAAGAGGGAGTTTCTGGGAACGTGTTTATTTCACCAAATTTATATTGATTCAATTGGGGTGCCAAGGGGAGTACCTAATAAATTTAAGGCACGCAATCAGATAGCAGCAGAGTTTGAGTTAACTATCTTTTGGTGGGAAACTATTAATAAAAAAACGTGGACTGGATAAACTATATTTACTACAATCAACAATGGTTTATAAATTATACCCGGGATGCTGTAAAGGGGATCACTGATCAATTGTATGCCACCGGTCGCGTGGCTTTGGGAAACAGAATAGCGCTAGATTTGGTGTGAGCAGAGAAAGGAGGAAACTGTGTAATGCCAAGTGGAAATTGCTGTAATTTTATCCCAAACGATCCAGCCCAGATGGAACTATTACAAAAGTGTAGCAGGGCCTCTCCACCCTGGTTGAGGGGTTGGCCGAAAAATTCAGGAGCGGATACCTCACTAACTGGGTGGCCGGAGTTGTACTTTGGAAAATGGGAGGGAGTAATCATCTCCATACTGACCTCCTTAATAGTGGTGGTAGGAGTACTAACTGGTGTGGGATGATGTATAATATACACCCTGTGTGCGCGGGCTTACACAGCGGCTTATTGAAACTGCAATTATGAAACAAATGCTCTTAAGGGACGGAGAAGATGGGTCAACACGGAATAATCTGTATCTGCTTGACAGTGAAAGCTTTAGAAAATGAAAGAGACTCGTGCGATGATGATATCCAAAATGGAGGCATTTTATGGTTCTATCTCCAGTGATGAAGAAACAGCAGAATAAATAGAAAAGGGGGGGATTGTGGAAAGAGCCAAAGGCCTGTTTCTGCAGAATGTGATGAGCAGAGTTAATAAGGGCTGCCCAGAGAAAGCCGATGCGTATCTTGTGGGGAGGGCGGGGGGTGGGGGGGTGTCTGCTGGAATACAAAGGAAGTTCACTTTTTGCAAAAATTGCAGAGAAAGCCAACATGCTACCAAAAAAATTGTGAAAGAACTGGGCATCATACCAGATAAGGATGAGAATAAATAAAGGTAGTGGGTAGTGAAATAATGGGAGTGGGAGATGGAAACTAGGGTGGGCTTTAATACGAGGAGAGGAACAGCTTTTGATAGGTTAAACTAACTTATCAATTACTCAGTGAACTAACCAATTAAACTAACGGAGGAGTGGTTATTAACACAAAGAAATGTAGAAAAAAAGGTTGTTGAATAGCAGTGTGTGTGCCTTTCTGAAGGAGAGCCGCTCTTGCAAGAACGTTGAATAAAAAGGTTATATCACTTCACCTATTGACTTCAAAATTATTTAATCAGTGAGCTGTTTCTCACACAAGTCAGAGTGGGACAATTATTTAAGTGCTGGGAAAATTGGGGCTGGGACCAACTTTCATACATTGGATAAGGGTGTTTCACCGTGCGCTGAAGGCTAAAATTGTGACCAATGGACAAATTACCGGTGCCTTTCCACTGAAAAGATCATGTTGGCAGGAGTTCCCGCTATCTTCAGCTCAGTTTGTTTGAGCCATGGTGCCATCAGACATGGCCATTTGACAGGATTTAGTCATTAAAATTTTCACAACAGGCCAGGAAGAGCATAAAATCAATTTATTTGCTGAGATGTTCTGATAGATCTGACAGACCTGACACACTCGTTGCCCAAGCTGCGCTCCACTCTGGAGGACAATGTGGAGATCTTTAGGTGTAAGATCAATTGGAATAAATACAAAATCATGTCACTTATGAAGGGAGATTACAGACAATGTCAAGAAAATAGTCAACTAAAGTGGCCGCAAAAATGGAATCAAATATCAAGGAGTTAGAAGAGATAACAACTCGTTACTTATATATGTTGAAGTACCACCCCCCACCCCCCACCCCAGCCCTTGCTTGGGAAAATTGAGGAGGATTTAAGTAGCTGGAAGTCCCTGGCCATTACACTAGTGGTGTCACAAAGAGGGGAGGTGACACAGATGGGGAGATGATGTCGCAGAGTGGGGAAACTGCTGCTGTGTTGCAATAGCTGAGCTGCACCAGGGCAGAGCAGCACAAGTAGGATGCCTCTCCTGGAAGGGCAATGAGGCCCGCATGTGGGAACATCCCAGGGACCCTCTCTGAGCAACGGCGTTGTGTTTGGAAGCGGGCAGCACACATGGGTGAGATAAAGATCTAGTCACTGGCTCCCCTACTGGGACAGAGCCTCCTCCAGCACCATCGTTCACCTGGTTTGGGCAGTGAGAATGGAGGCCACATTTAACACCCTCTCCCCATTCTGAAAGCAAGGCATTTTCTAAGCAGCTGCGAGAGAGCAGTGGCTTGGGCAGGGATACAGGGATGGGGTCTGTAGGAGTGGAGGTTAAGTAGAGGGGAGAACAAAAGTATGGGGGTGCACCACAGGCAGAGGGAGATTGGATCAGAGGTAGGGTTGAGCTGGAGGGCTGGGGTGGGATGGGATGGAAGGCACTGGGGGAACCGGGATTATGGTATTGGGTGAGAGATGAAAAAAGGATAGAGGAATTGGCGTGGTGCGCGAGTGAGGTATCTTGGGGAGAGCAGATATCGGGAGTGGGAGGGAAGGTAGCCCTTCCAACAGGAATAGTAAAGAGCTCTCCCCTCACCCCAGAATGGGATCTCTCCCTCTGAGAGACGGAATCGCCCTTCCACACCCCACAACACCGGATTATAAAACCTGTTCCATTTTTTCCCACCTCCCCCCCACCCCCCCACCCCACCAACAAACCCACATCAAGATGCTGGAAAGCGTTGCTGGTGTGGCGACTCAACAGTGTTTAGCGATTAAGCAAGGGACTCCTTTTACTCCATGAGATGTCTTGGGGGACGATGTCTCGTTTTTGTTGTGGAAGGTCTCAGTCCTGCTGAGCTTTTGGGTTGTGGAAGAATTCAGAGTGCTCTATCTCCCTTGGAGCATGCTGGAGGCTGAGGGGTGACCTGACCCTCTTGGGAAGGAGGGTTGTGGACAAAGGAATGGCTGGGAACCCCGTCCCCCCCACGTAGATGGTTCTACTTAGAGAGAAGTTTGGTGTATCACAAACACCTTATATGCATATTATCAAGTACAAGATTTATTTGTTAGAATGTTTGGGTAGTGAGTTAGTATTGCCTGGTCAAATGAAAGTTGAGAAATTTATTGTTGAAAAGGGCAAAAAGAGATTTGTTTCAGAAATGTATGTTACTGCAAGAAAAGATGACGAATGTGGATATATTTAAAACATATATGCTTAGATATGCCTATATCTGTGGAGGAGTGGTCTGATATGTGTCTTCATAGTGTTATGAAGTTAACTAATGTTCAATATAGTTTTGTTTATGAAAACCTTTTGCATCAGTTATATGAAACTCCTGAAAAATTGGAAATAGATGGATTTAGTGTGTCAGATTTGTGTTTTCAGTTTAGTGAAAATACAGGTACTTCCTCAGATTCAGTATGGGAATGTACAAAAGTTAGGCCCTTTTGGGAAGAAATAATTAACTTTTTGTGAGGTTTGTTCAAAATAGATCTATATGTCGACCCATCAGTATGTTTATTGGGAGCTATGAATACGATAATGACAGATTTACGATTGGAGAAACCTCAAATTGCATTTATACGTCCACGGTTGGCAATAGCTAGAAAATGTCTCGCTGTCACTTGGAAAAATGATGTTGAACTGAGTTTACAAAGATGGCAGAACAAAATTCAATAATGTGTTCATTTGGAAACGATAAGGTCATTTTTCATAATTATAAGTTTGCTCTGTATGATAATTGAAGCTTCGATATCGATAATTGTATCTTGTTCTCTTCTGCTGCATCTTTCTGAAATATCTTCTCCAATGCTGCAATTTATTTTTCTAAATCTTGAAGTTCCTCTTTATGTTGCTTCTTCACTTTTGCCGTGTAACTAATAATTTGACCCTGTAAGAATCCTTTTAAAGAACCCCATAACGTAAATTTACTGTGAACTGATCCCGCGTTTGTTTCTGAAAAAACTTGATCTGATCTTTTACATACAAAATAAGTTCAGGCCTTTTTAGCAACATCTCATTAAATCTCCAACGATAGTTAATTCCCGCCATCTCGGCAACATTACAGGAAATTAAGAACAACGAATGGACTGAGAAAATCCTACTCTTATAACCATATAACCACTTAGAGCACAAAACAGGCCTGTTAGGCCCTACTAGTCCATGCCGTAGCAAGTCCCCACCCTCCTAGTCCAACTGACCAGCACCGGGACCATTCCCCTCTAGTCCCCTCCTATCCATGTAATGATCCAGTCTTTCAGTCTTTCCTTTAATGTAACCAATGATCCCGCCTCGACCACATTTGCCAGAAGCTCATTCCACATCCCTACCACCCTCTGCGAAAAGAAATTTCCCCTCATGTTCCCCTTATAATTTTCGCCTTTCAATCTTAAACCATGTCCTCTAGTTTGTATCTCCCCCACTCTTAATTGAAAAAGCCTATCCACATTTACGCTGTCTGTCCCTTTTAAAATCTTAAACACCTCTATCAAGTCCCCTCTCAATCTTCTACGCTCCAGAGAAAAAAGCCCTAGTCTCCACAACCTTTCCCTGTAACTCAGTCCCTGAAATCCTGTCAACATTCTCGTGAACCTTCTCTGCACTCTCTCTATTTTGTTTACATCTTTCCTATAATTTGGTGACCAAAACTGTACACAGTACTCCAAATTTGGCCTCACCAATGCCTTGTACAATTTTATCATAACCTCCCTTCTCTTGAATTCAATAGTCTGATTTATGAAGGCCAACATTCCAAATGCCTTCTTCACCACACCATCTACCTAAGTATCAGCCTTGAGGGTACTATTTACCATAACTCTTAAATCCCTTTGTTGCTCTGCTCATCTCAATAGCCTACCATTTAATGCATATGACCTATTTAAATTTGCCTTTCCAAAATGTTGCACCTCACATTTATCTGTATTAAATTCCATCAGCCATTTCTCAGCCCACACCTTCAGCCTTCCTAAATCATCTTTTAATCTACGGTAATCTACCTCACTGTCCACAACACCACCAATCTTTGTGTCATCCGCAAACTTGCTTATCCAATTCTCCACCCCTACATCCAGATCGTTAATATATATAACAAATAATAGTGGACCCAGGACCGAACCCTGAGGAACTCCACTAGTCACCAGCCTCCAATTGGACAAATAATTTTCTACCACTACTCTCTGACACCTCCCATCCAACCACTGCTGAATCCATTTCACTACCTCTTTATTTATACCTAATGCCTCCACCTTTTTTCCTAACCTCCTGTGGGGAACTTTGTCAAAAGCTTTACTAAAGTCCAAATAGACAACATCCACAGCTTTCCCTTCATCAAACTTTTTTGTAACCCCCTCAAAGAACTCAATCAGGTTTGTCAAGCATGATCTACCCCTGACAAAACAATCCCTGTACCTCTAAAAATTTGTAAATAGCATCCCTCAGAACACTTTCCATCAACTTGCCCACAACAGACGTCAGACTTACAGGCCTATAATTCCCAGGTTTGCATTTGGACCCTTTCTTAAACAGAGGAACCACATGCGCCACCCTCCAATCCTTTGGCACCACCACTGTGGCCAGTGACATCCTAAATATCTCTGTTAATGGCCCCACTAACTGTCCACTAGCCTCCCTGAGTGTCCTAGGGAATATTTTGTCAGGTCCGGGAGATTTATCCACCTTTATCTTTTTTAACACAGCCATCACTACCTCCTCGGTTATCCTTATATGCTTCATGACCTCCCCACTATTTTTCTTTACTTCAACTGATTCAACATTTTTTTCCCTAGTGAATACCGAGGCAAAGAAATCATTCAAAATTTCCCCCATTTCCTCAGACTTCTCACTCAGCCTACTCTCGCTATCTACAAGGGGTCCAATTTTATCTCTCACTAATCTTTTATTTTAATGTACTTATAGAAACCCTTTGGATTTATTTTTACTCTGTCAGCCAAAGCCTCTTCATGCCTTTTTTTAGCCTTTTTAATTTCTTTCTTAAGATTCCTTCTACACTCCTTGTAGTCCTCCTTCAACTTCTCAGCCTCCTGCTCTTTATACGTCTTGTACACCTCCCTTTTTCCCCTAACCAAATTTCCAATATTCCTCGAAAACCAAGCCTCCCTATGACTTCCAGCCTTTCTTTTGATCCACACTGGGACATAACTACTCTGTACCCTCAAAATTTCTTTTTTGAATATCCTCCATTTTTCATTAACATCCTAACCTGAAAATATCCTGTCCCACTCAATACTCCCCAAATCCCTTCTTATTCCTTCGAAATTTGCTCTTTTCCAATCCAGAACCTCAACTTTAGGCCTCTCCTTGCTCTTCCCTAAAACTACCCTAAAACTAACAGAATTATGATCACTAGACCCAATTGGTTCTCCAACATTAATGTCCGCTACCTGACCAAGTTCGTTCCCTAACAGGAGATCCAGTATTACACCGTCCCGAGTCGGTTCTTCTACTAACTGATTTAGAAAACAATCCTGAGCACATTTAACGAACTCCAGCCCATCCAGCCCTCTAACTATATGGGTATCCCAATCAATGTGTGGGAAGTTAAAATCTCCCATGATCACAACCTTATGTTTTTCACACATATATGTTATCTCCTTACAAATTTGTTCCTCTAATTTTCTTGGCCCATTTGGTGGTCTGTATTACACCCCTTTAGCACCCTCTTGCCTCCTCCACCCCTCAACTCCACCCACACAACCTCACTGGTCAATTCCTCCATACCATCCTTCCATCTCACGGCAGTAATGTCCTCCTTAACAAGCAGAGCAACTCCTCCTTTTTTTAATCCCCTGATCTATCACATCTCAAACAAATGTATCCTGGAAATATTAAGTTGCCAGTCCCGCCCCTCCTATAGCCAGGTCTCACTAATTGCCACAATATCGTGACCCCAAGTATCTATCCATGCTCTCAGCTCATCTACCATGTTCACTATGCTTCTTGGATTAAAATATATGCATCTCAGAGAATGACCCTCACATATATTCTCTTTTCTACCTTCTACCCTAATCTCCATCCTACCTTTGTTATCTTTTCTATTCCTATCTAGGTGGCCATACTCCCTGGACACTGCTCTCACACTCTGTCCCCCATCCCCCTGCCAAACTAGTTTAAATCTTCCCCCACAGCTCTAGCAAATCTGCTTGCCAGCACATTGGTCCCCCTCCAGTTCAAGTGGAGTCCGTCCCTCTTGTACAGGTCCGACCTTCCCCAGAAGAGATCCCAATGATCCAGAAATCTTATCCCTTGCCCCCTGCACTATCTCTTTAGCCACGCATTCATCCTCCACATCCTCCTATTTCTACCCTCACTAGCTCGTGGCACGGGCAGCAATCCAGAGATTACTACCTTGGAGGGCCTTTTTTTTAAACTTCCTACCTAATTCTACATAATCCTGTTTCAGGACCTCATCCCCACTTCTAACTAAGTCATTGGTCCCCACATGGACCACGACTTCTGGCTGTTCTCCTTCCCCTTGAAGAATGCTATGTACTCGATCAGAGATATCCCTGACCCTGGCACCAGGGTGGCAACATACCACCCTGGATCCCCAATCTAATCCCACAAACCTTCTATCTGTCCCTCTGACTAATGAGTCCCCAACTACAAGAATCCTATTCTTATCCTTCTTTCCCTTCTGAACCGCATGAGCAGCCCCTGTGCCAGAGACCTGACCCCCACGAATCGTCCCTGATAGGCTGCTCCCCCCAGCAGTATCCAAAGCCGAATACATGGTTGCTGTGGGGCACTTCCACAGGGGTACTCTGCACTGGCGCTCTCCTTCCTTTCCTCACAGTCACCCAATTCCCTGACTCCTGCCTTCTAGGGGTGACTGTCTCCCTGTAACTCCTCTCTATCACTGCCTCTGCTTCCCTTATCATCCTCAGTTCATCCAATTGCAGCTCAAGCTCCCTAACACGGTCACACATTATGTGCAATTGGATGCACCTTTTGCAGGTGTAGTCATCAGGAACAGCTGTGCAGTCTCTGATTTCCCACATCCCACAATTGGAGCACTTATCTACCCTAACTGACTCCATTTCCTCCTTTCTTACTATAATACCCTTTACTAATAAGCTCCTTCTTAGCCCCTGCTCACCGGAGACCCTCGAGCCAAAGTCCCCACTTCTTCACTGGTCCACTCACTCACTGCGCTGTTCCTCGCTGGCCGCTCTCTCCTTTTCTACTTCTTTTATTAGCCCCTTACCAATTAGCCCCAATTAACTCCCAGCTCCTCCTCCTCTCACCCGATACCAGACACTGACTCACTGTCTCCTCCGACCACGAGTCTGACCTGACTGAGTCCAAGTCCCGGTAAGTGCAGCTTTTATTTTACTCACCCTCTTGTACTCAGCTTGTTCAATCCTACCCTGCAAATGAGCTGATACCCAAAAAAAATCTATTCTTGAGAATGACTCATGACGTGCTGAATAAAAAGAATAATCCTTCTCAGTCGGATTCATCCGTCGCCATATTTCAACCAAATTTAAACCCCCCAACAACTCAAATATTTTTTTTGCCAATTTGATTTCCTTCACAATTTTTGGAGACTTATTTGGAACGTATATGTTTAGATGTTGAATAAAAGTTTTATTTCTGATGAAAGGTGTAAAAACATAGCACACCATCCAGCAACCTGTCATAATCGGTATTACTGTGTTTTAAAAAAAACCTCCGAAGTGGGGAGGGTGTCGGGGGAACGGCGGAGGAGGTGGGGTAGTAGGTGTTTGTTTTAGATTATATATATTTTGGTTTTGTAAAATTCTTCAATAAAGTTTAAAAAAATTAGAGTCTGGAACGAACCACTAGAGGATCAATTCTG
Source organism: Narcine bancroftii (assembly GCF_036971445.1). NCBI lineage: Eukaryota > Metazoa > Chordata > Chondrichthyes > Torpediniformes > Narcinidae > Narcine > Narcine bancroftii. Next base: position 142,734,090 of record NC_091471.1, on the reverse strand, counting down.
ACATTGAGGTGATGTTTGGAAGAAAGTTAGAGGGAAGGATAGACACCATCTTGGACAAATGGCCAGTTCTGTCCTCTCTGGGTGTGTAAATGGTGCTGCTTCTGCCCCACAGGAGATAGCAAGAAGGCCACAAGAGTGGTGGCCACACTGGATCAAGGAGGTGCCCTACGCAGATGTTAAACTTATCGGCAATGGGTCTTTCGGAGTGGTGTACCAGGCCTGGCTGGTGGACGGTGGAGACCTGATAATCATCAAGAAGGTCTTGCAGGGCAAAATATTCAAGGTGAGGGGGAAGGGCAATTTTTCAGAAATGGAACAGCCTGAAATTTAAATTTAGACATGCAGCATGGACAGAGGTCCTTTCTTCAAATAAACCCCTGCGATCCAAATGCACCCAATTGACCTACACCCCTGATGTGTTTTTGAAGGGTGGGAGGAAACTAGGCAGCTGATGGAAACCAACGTAAACACAGGGAGAGAGTGCCGGATTCATACCCCGGTCGCTGGCGCTGTAACACCGTTGCACTTACCGCAACACTAACCATGCCACCTCTTTGCGAGCGATCATGCACCAAGACACAGTGTGACCAGACTGGCCTAGTTAACCCGCCCGGGGCTATTAATGGTGCCACTAACCCCAGTTTCAAATTTGACGCTGTCTTCCAGTGAGTTTGGATGGTTAATCTGAAGTCAAGGGAGATGATTATTCTTGCAGGAAGTTTTGCTAGTGTTGCTCTGGTAGGGTTGGAGATGGGTGGTGTTTAATCTAGATTTGCAAGGAGATTGGAATCAGAGTGACAGAGCAGATAGGGGAGTGGAGGAGGGAAAAGATGATGTCCAGACTATGTCAATTCAGAAATCAAACGGTTGTATCTGGTGGAAATGTTCTCAGGTGTATCTATTTCACTGAAAGAGGTATTTTCAGAAAGGCAGATGTTTCGATCATGGATTGGCACATGGAATTTTGAAACTGTAGCCATTAGTAAGGCTTGGTGGGAGGAAGCCCAGTACTGGCAGCACGACGTTTCAGTGGTTTCCGATGTGATAGAGGGAGAGGAATGAAAGGGAGAGGAGTGGCGTTGCTCATCAGGTGAAAGATTATTGCAGTGCGCAGACAGGACAGACCCTCAGGCTTGTCTATTGAGGGTCTATGGGTGGAGCTGTTGAACGAGAAAGGGATAACCACACACATGGGCTTGTATTATAGACTGCCCATCCGTAAATGAGAATTAGAGGAGCAAATCTGGAGAAAATAGCAGACAGTTGCAGGAAAGATTAAATCGTCTAGGATTGTTTTTGCTCGAGTTCAGAAGAATGAGAGGAGATCTTATAGAAACATATAGGATTATGAAGGGTATGGATAGGATAGATGGAGGAAGGTTTTTTGAGCTGGCCGGTGAAACTAACACGAGAGGACACAGTCTCAAGATTCGGGGGAGTAGATTTAGGACAGAGATGAGGAAAAATAGTTTTTCCCAGAGAGTAGTGAATGTTTGGAATTCTCTAACCAGGGAAGTGGTTGAAGCTGCCTCATTAAAGATATTTAAAATTTGGGTAGATAAATTTTTACATGATAGAGGAATTAGGGGATATGGGGAGAAGGCAGGTAGGTGGAGTTAGGTCATAAATTAGATCAGCCATGATCGTATTGAATGGCGGAGCAGGCTCGATGGGCTATTTTTGACCTACTCCGCTTCCTACTTCTGTTCCTAAACATAAGGGTGGAATAGTAGATTTTAACTTTCCACATATTGACTGGGACTGATGGCTTGGAGTCTGTCAAATGTGTCCAGGAAAGTTTTTTCTATCGATATATAGAGGTACCAACCAGAGAGAATGCAGTACTGGATCACCTGATGTCAAACAAGACAAGACAGGGGACATATGTATATGGAGGGGAATATTTTGGGTCCAGTGATGATAAGGCCATTTGCTTCAAGTTTATTATGGAGAATGATCGGTCGGGTCTTCGGGCTGAGATTCTAAATTGGAGAAAGGGCAAATTTGAGGAAATGAGAAAGGATCTAGAAAGCATGGATTGGGACAGGTTGTTCTCAGGCAAATGTGTTCAGTAAGTGGGAGGCTTTCATAGTGGAAACACAAGGTCTGCATGTGAAGATTAAAGGCAAAGTTAGCAGGCAGAGGGAACCTTGATTTTCCAAAGAAGAGAGTGGTGTACAGCTGGTACAGGCAACAAGGAGCAAATGAGGATCTTGAGGAGGACTAAAAAATGCAGGACCAAATTAATAGGGAAATCTAGAGGGACATAAATGGTCCTCTTGTAGATCAGAGTGATCATTTATGTATGAAGCTACTAGAGATGGGGGAGATCTTCTAGCTTTTTCTTAAAACTCTCTTTACTCAGGAAACTGGCACAGAGTCTATGGGAGCGAGGCATATAAGCAGTGAGGTCAGGGAACCTAGATAAAGAGGAGGAAGTGCTTGTAGTCTTAAAGTGAATAAAGATGGATAAATCCCCAGTTCCCTTGGAATTTGAGGGAGGCTAGTGAAGAAATTGCAAGTGCCCTGGCAGATATATAATAGCATCCTTAGCCACAGGTGAGGTTCCGGAGGATTGGAGGGGAACTCATGTTGTTCCGTTGTTTGAAAAAAGGTTCCAAAATTAACCTAGGAAATGATAGGCCGGTGAGCCTAATATCAGCAGTAAACAAGTGCTCTAAGAGATTGGATTTAGAAGTATTATGACAGTTCGGGACAAATAAGGGCCAGCCAACACGGCTTTGTACACAGTAGGTCGTGCTTAACAAATCTTATCGAGGAGGTTACTTGGAACATTGATGAAGAAAAGACTGTTGTCTACATGGACTTCAGTAAAGCATTTAAGAGGTTCCCACATGGGAGGGAGGTTCAGTTGCTCGGTATTTCTGGTGATGCGTAAACTGGTTTCAGCATTGGCTTTGTGGGAGAAACCAGAGGGTGGTTGTGGATGACTGGCTCTCTGACTGGAGGCTATGACTCTTGGTGTGTCTCAAGGACGTCCCCAAATATTTTAGACCATCAACCCCTTCATGGAACGTTTGATCCCTCATCGACCCCCGGGCATGGAATCCCGACGGTTTGACGGTGGGGGGTGTGGGGGGTTGACTTGGCTGGCACTGGATGGGTGGGGGTGGGGGCACTATCAAAGGTACAAAGAACTCAAATGCTCAGTCTTTCCTCTCATTCTGTACAGAAAACATGGCTGGCACCAAGTCCTGCTCTTGCAAGAGGTTGGCCACCACTGCCATGGGATCCACCCCTTCTTTCCACCACATAGATTTGTTTGGCCCCAGTATTGTCGAGCACCAGAGCTCATCTTTAGAGCGACAGACTACATCTCAAATATCGGTGAGTAATTACCAGCCTGTAGGAAGGCAGCCCTGTCACTTGAGGCAAAAAGGCAGAACTGTCCAGCACAGAGAGAGAGGGTTATCCCGTAGGTAAGAAGTTGATGTCACGGGTTGGGGGGTGGTGGGCGTAGAGATTGAGATGGAGAGAGTACCCCACGATGACTGAGATGGTGATGACCCAAATAGGGAGGGAGGGGGTCGTGTTGAGTGTTCTCATGTAAAAGAGAGAAAGCTTCATCCAAGGTGGGAAGAGATAGATTGAGGCAGAGTTATCCGAGGGAGAGATGTGACATAGAGAGGGATGAGAGATGTGCCAGAGAAAGAGGAGAGAGGTGCCAGAGAGAGGGAGGGTGAGAGGGGTGCCAGAGAAAGAGGAGAGAGGTGCCAGAGAGTGGAAGCAAATCTAAATAGGCCATATGCATTAAATGGTAGGCTATTGAGATGAGCAGAGCAACAAAGGGATTTAGGAGTGATGGTAAATTGTACCCTCAAGGCTGATACTCAGGTAGATGGTGTGGTGAAGAAGGCACTTGGAATGTTGGCCTTCATAAATCGGAGTATTGAATTCAAGAGTAGGGAGGTTATGATGAAATTGTAGAAGGCATTGGTGAGGCCAAATTTGGAGAACTGTGTACAGTTTTGGTCACCAAATTATAGGAAAGATATAAACAAAATAGAGAGAGTGCAGAGAAGGTTCATGAGAATGTTGACAGGATTTCAGGGTCTGAGTTACAGGGAAAGGTTGTGGAGACTGGGGCTTTTTTCTCTGGAGCGCAGAAGATTGAGAGGGGACTTGATAGAGGTGTTTAAGATTTTATAAGGGACAGACAGAGTAAACGTGGATAGGATTTTTCAGTTAAGAGTGGGGGAGATTCAAAGAAGAGGGCATGCTTTAAGATTGAAGGGGGAAATTATAAGGGGAACATGAGGTGAAATTTCTTTGCGCAAAGGGTAGTGGGGATGTGGAATGAGCTTCCGACAGAGGTGGTCGAGGCAGGATCATTGGTTACATATAAGGAAAGACTAGATAGTTACATGGATAGGAGAGGACTGGAGGGGTATGGACCGGGCGCTGGTCAGTGGGGCTAGGAGGGTGAGGATTTGTTCAGGCATGGACTAGTAGGGCTGAACTGGCCTGTTCTGTGCTCTAAGTGGTTATATGTTTATATGGTTAAGTAGGGTAAGAAGTACTAGGGAGAGGGAGGGAGAGGTACCAGGGCAAGGGAGGGTGAGGTGCCTCAGAGTGTGTGACATGACGGTGCAGAGGGAGCTTCACCCTGTGTCTGACCCCGGGTTGTTCAATGGGACGGTCCCCACACTTCAACTCCACCGTCTCTCACGTCCCTCGGCACCCTGTGACATTGACGCCAGGCCTTCCCTCTCTTGCAGATATCTATTCAGCTGGCTGTGTGTTGGCTGAGCTGTTATTGGGACAGCTCATCGTCCCCAGGGACAGTGAGGTGGAGCAGCTGGTGGAGATGATCAAGGTAAGCAATGTTGAGTCAGGAGTGGTGGTGGTGGTGCATCAGACCCAACCTCACACTACCCTACACCCAGACCTGCCCGTCCAGATGAGACCCGCAGCAGAAGGTGGGAGAGGGTGAGAGAGTTGATTGGTGGATATATGTGGGAAGGGTCAAGCGAGGTGCTTGGTGAATACAGGTGGATGGGGGAGGGAACTGTCAGGATAGAAACAGAAACATAGAAGATAGGAGCAGGAGTAGGTCATTTGACCCCTCGAGTCTGCTCCGCCATTCAACGAGATCATGGCTGATCTTAAAGTTCAATACCCCGTCCCCGCCTTCTCTCCTTAACCTTTAATACCCTTATACTGAAGAAAAAGATGTAATTCCCTCTTAAATATATTTAATGAACCTGCCTCTACTGCCTTCTGTGGCAATGAATTCCACAGATTCACCACCCTCTGGGTCAAGAAATTCCTCCTCATCTCGGTCCTAAATGGTTTGCCTATTATCCTCAAACCATGGTCCCGGGTTCTGGATTTTCCCATCATTGGAAACATCCCATCTGCATCCATTCTGTCCAGTCCTGCCAGAATTTTATATGTCTCTGTGAGATCCCCTCTCAATCTTCTAAACTCCAGTGAGTACAATCCCAATTTGCGCAATCTTTCCTCACAAGTCATTCTTGCCATTCCAGCTATCAGATTGGTGAATCGCCTCTGCACTCCCTCCATTGCAAGAACATCCTTCCTTAGATAAGGTGACCAAAACTGCACACAATACTCCAGGTGGAGTCTCACCAAGGCCCTGTACAGCTGCACTAAGGTATCATTGTTCCTATAATCAAACCCTCTTGATATGAAGGCCAACATACCATTTACCTTTTTAACCGCCAGCTGTACCTGCATGCTCCCCTTCAGAGATTGGTGTACAAGTACCCCTCAGTCTCTCTGCACTTCCCCATCTTTTAATCTATTGCCATTCAAATAGTAATCTGCTCTCCGGTTTGTATCACCAAAGTGGATAACCTCACATTTATCCACATTGTCGTGCATTTGCCATGTATCTGCCCAGTCCCTCAATTTATCCAAATCACACTGGAGCTTCCTGATCCCCTCTTCAGTGCACACAACTCCTCCTAGCTTAGTGTCATCTGCAAATTTGGAGATATAACATCCAATCCCCTCATCCAGATCATTAAGGTAAATTGTGAACAGCTGGGGTCCCAATACAGATCCCTGTGGCACTACACTGGTCACCGCCTGCCACTCAGAAAATGAGCCATTTATCCCAACTCTCTGTCTTCTACCTGCCAGCCTGTTCTCAATCCACATCAATGCTTTGCCCCCAAATCCCATGAGCCTTGATTTTGGAAGCCAGTTGTTTATGCGGGACCTTATCAAAGGCCTTTTGGAAGTCCAGGTACACCACATCCACTCGCTCTCCCCCATTTATTTTACCTGTCACCATCTCAAAGAATTCCAATAGATTTGTCAAGCACGATTTACCTTTTGTAAATCCATGATGACTCCGTCCGATCCATTCTCTGCTAGTCATATGCTCCGCTATTACATCCTTAATAATGGATTCCATCATTTTGCCCACTACTGATGTGAGGCTCACCTGCCTATAATTCCCCACTTTTTCTCTATCCCCCCTTTTTAAATAGTGGGGTAACATTAGCAACCCTCCAATCAATGGGTACTGATCCTGAGTCTATTGAGTTCTGGAAAATAATTCTTAAAGCATCTGCTATCTAAATGTCCACTTCCTTAAGTACCCCAAGATGTAGATTATCAGGCCCTTGGGATTTATTTGCATTCAATTCCATCAATTTCCCCAAGACCATGTCCTTAGAAATACTGATTTCTTTCAGTTTCTCCCTTCCATGTTTCCCAACATCCTTGGGTGGTTATTTGTGTCCTCTCTTGCAAAAAATGAACAAAAGTAAGAATTTAATTGGTCTGCCATTTCCTAATTCCCCATTATATATTCCCCTGATTCCGACTGCAAAGGACCTACTCTGGATTTCACCAATCTTTTCCTCTTGACATATTTATAAAAGCTTTTGCAGTTGGTTTTTATATTTGCTGCAAGCTTACTTTCGTAATTTATTTTTGCTCTCTTGATTAATCCCTTTGTCCTCCTTTGATGCATCTTGAACTTCTCCCAGTCTTCGTTTGTGGTAATTTTTTTGGCCAATTGATATGCTCTCTCTTTGGACCTAATACTGTCTCTAATTTCCCTTGTTATCCACGGTTGAGTCACCTTTTTCGGTTTATTTTTATGCCAAACCGGTATAAACGATTTTTGCAATTTCTCCATTAGATCTGTGAATGCACAGTCAACTCCCCCATAAACCACCAAATCAATCTTACTCAACTCCCGTCTCACCATCATAATTCCCTTTATTTAAATTCAGGACCTCTGTCTCGGTTTTAATTTCATCACTCTCCATGTCGAGTGAGAATTCGATCATATTGTGATCACTCCTACCCAAAGGGCTTCGTATAACAAGATTGTTGATTAGCCCCTTATCATTGCATAATACCCAATCTAAAATGGCCTGCTCCCGAGTTGGTTCCCCGACATATTTGTCTAGATATTGGTGGATACAGGGAAAGGGGACTGGCAGGTGATTGGAGGATGCTGGTGGAGGGGAAGGGGGGGCTATGAGGGTATCGGTGGAAGCAAGCGGGAGATGGTCAGGACAGCGAAAGTTTCTCTCTGACTGGAGGAGGGCGCGGTGGGGGTGATGGGCAGTGGAAAGGTAAAGAGGGAGAGTTTGGAGGGTCTGGGGCTTCCTGATGAGTGGAGCCATTAACATGGCTGAGATGGATATAGGGTCACTGGACTGTGAATGGAACCCCACTCCTGTCTTTGTGTGGGCCAGGGCTATAGAATGAGTGGAGGCTTGTTACTCCTCCATTGAACAGTGCCCTCCTTGTTTAGGGAAGCCTCCACTCTGCAGTTCTAGGGCTCGCCCCATGTTCATGATTGAGTTTTCCAAGGAGGTGATGAAGGAAATTGAGGAAGGTAAAAGGGTGGATGTGCTTCACGTGGATTTTTGTGAGGTTTTGGACTAGGTGACCACTGTGGCCTCATTCAGTACGTCGTGAGGCATGGGATCCATGGAGCCTTGGTTGTTTGGATTCAGAATTCACTTGCCTGCAGAAAAGGAAGAGTAGTAGTAGATGGAACATGGCCTGTTTCCGCTCCGTATATGGCTATATGATGATATGGAACATATGATGCCTGGAGGTCAATGCTCCAGTGTTCTGAGACCCCTGCTGTGTGGTTTTCTTTATGAATGACGGTAGGCGTGGAAGGGTGGGTACGTCAGCCGATAAGACGAAGGTAGAGGTGTTGTGCACAATGTAGAACGTTGTCATAGAGAATTGGTAGATGGTGATCAATCTGGAGAAACGTGAAGTGATGCACTTTTGAAGGTTGTACTTGAAGGCAGAGTTTGTGGTTAATGGCAGAAGTATTAACAGTGTGGCAGATCAGAGAAATGTTAAGGTTCATCTCCATAGATCTCTCAAGGTTGCTAGGAAAATTGATAGGTTGGTTAAGGAGGAGTATTGTGTGCTGGCCTTCATTAATCAGGGGAATTGAGTTAAAGAACGCAGAGGTAAAGTTGCAGAACTATAAATCTCGAGTCAGACCACACTTGGCTGTTGTGTGCATTCTTGGTTGCCTCATGACAGAATAGACGTGGAAGCTTTGGAGAGAGTGCAGAGGAGATTTACAAGGATGGTGCTTGGATTGGAAAAGGTCCGATGAGGCAAGGTTAGCAGAGTTAAGGCTTTTCTCTGGACACCAAAGAAGGATGAGAGGTGACTGAAATAGAGGCCCACGAGATGATGAGAGGTACAGATTGGGTTGACAACCAGCACATTTATTCTGGGCATGAATACCAGAGGACTCTTAAATAAGATGAGAGGAGAAACGTTTAGCGAAGACGAGAGGGCTATGTTTTTTCACACAGTGTAGTGGGTCCCTGAAATGCCTTGCAGTGGTGATGGTCAAAACTGATACAATAGGGATATTGTAAAGACTTGAAGATAGGTACGTGAATATAAATTCAAGTGAGGGAACGTAGGGTTATATTGTTGTGGGGTAGGTGCAGATGGATCAGCTGAAGGGGCACAACTGCTCCGTGATTTGTCCAACACCTTGCTGCCATGAAGTGGTGAACAAGGTTTTGGATGATGGGGAAGCCTGAGCAGAAGAGACAAGATCGTGGGTTCCTCACACATCCCTGATCAAAAGGCGTGGAAAAGGAAAGGCCGGAGTGTGGGGATAGGGGGAGAGATTTATATCCTCCACAATCAATGCAGTCAGGTCCAGGAAACAGCTCCTCATTAACTCATGCTTCTCTTTCCAGGAGAAGGAGCAAACTATGGAGACGAGCCAGGTGTCTACAACCATCTGGCCTTGCAGTGAACAGGGATGGACAACCAATGATGACTTGAGCCTCTCCTCCTTCTCCCACGAGCAAGCACCACATTTTCACCGATCCCCTTACCCATCCCCTTCCCTTTCCACCTTCCACTTACCCTATACCCTGCCCTAGCCCCTCCACTCCCATCACCTCCCCTCCACTCCCCGCCCCTCTCCTCCCCCTCCCCTCCACTCCCTACCCCTCCCCATCTCTCCCTACCCCTCCCCTTCCCTCACCCCCCTCCCACCCCCGCCCCTCCCCTCCCCTCCCCTCCCAACCCCTCCACTCACCTCCCCTACACCTTCTCCTCCCCTCCCCTCCCCAACCTGCCCTGCCCCTCCCTACCCCTACCCTGCCCTCCCCAACCCTCCCCTCCCCTCCCCTCCCCTCCCCAACCCTCCCCTCCCCACCCCTCCCCTCCCCACCACTCCCCACCCCTCCCCACCCCTCCCCTCCCAACCCCTCCCCTCACCTCCCCTACACCTTCTCCTCCCCTCCCCTCCCCAACCTGCCCTGCCCATCCCTACCCCTACCCTGCCCTCCCCTCCCCTCCCCAACCCTCCCCTCCCCTCCCCAACCCTCCCCAACCCTCCCCTCCCCACCCCTCCCCTCCCCTCCCCACCCCTCCCCACCCCTCCCCACCCCTCCCCACCCCTCCCCACCCCTCCCCTCCCCACCCCTCCCCAGCCCTCCCCACCCCTCCCCACCCCTCCCCTCCCCTCACCTCCCCTACACCTTCTCCTCCCCTCCCCTCCCCAACCTGCCATGCCCCTCCCTACCCCTACCCTGCCCTCCCCTCCCCAACCCCCTCCCCTCCCCAACCCTCCCCTCCCCTCCACTCCCCTCCCCAACACTCCCCTCCCCTCCCCTCCCCAACCCTCCCCTCCCCAACCCTCCCCAACCCTCCCCAACCCTCCCCAACCCTCCCCTCCCCACCCCTCCCCACCCCTCCCCACCCCTCCCCACCCCTCCCCTCCCCACCCCTCCCCTCCTCCCCACCCCTCCCCATCCCACCTTACCCCACCCCTCCCCGCCCACCCCTCCCCGCCCACCCCTCCCCGCCCACCCCTCCCGCCCTCCCCTCCCCGCCCTCCCCTCCCCGCCCTCCCCTCCCCGCGCCCCCTCCCCGCGCACCATCCCCGCGCCCCCTCCCCGCGCCCTCTCCCCGCGCCCCCTCCCCGCGCCCCCTCCCCGCGCCCCCCTCCCCGCGCCCCCCTCCCCGCGCCCCCCTCCCCGCACCCCCCTCCCCGCGCCCCCTCCCCGTACACCTTCCCTGAGCCAACACCCCGTCCCCACCTCCCCACGCCCCCTCCCCGCACCCCTTCCCCGCGCCCCTTCCAGGTATAATTCTAACCCTCAGCACACTTCCCCAACCGTTGCGTCTTCTTACCAACTCTCCCAGAGTGCCCTTCATTCCATAGCATCTCCATTCCCGTCCCCATTCCCAAGGCCTGCCCCTCCCTCATGTCGTCCGCCCCACACCCTCCCTGTTACCCCCTCCTTGCTCCCCTCTCCCTGTAACTCGTGCCCCATCCTTGCAGATCCCTTCCCCGCCACCCTTAACCTGTTGAGGTTAAGTTTAAACTTCACTGGTTCACCATACCGTCCCCTTCACTGAGCCCCCTTCCACATGCACTCATCCTATGCCCCCTACCCACGCACCCTTCACCATCACCAGCGCTCCCTTCCCTGATCCATCAGTGCCCACCACACACCAACAGCGCCCTTGCCGTCCCATGGCAATGCTGCCCATCCCACAGCATCCCGCCGACACTGAGCGCCCCCACCGTCCCACAGAGCCCCCGCCGTCCCACAGCACTCCACCGTCCCACAGCCCCCCCGCCGTCCCACAGCCCCCCGCCGTCCCACAGCCCCCCCGCCGTCCCACAGCCCCCCCGCCGTCCCACAGCCCCCCCGCCGTCCCACAGCCCCCCCGCCGTCCCACAGCCCCCCCGCCGTCCCACAGCCCCCCCGCCGTCCCACAGCCCCCCCGCCGTCCCACAGCCCCCCCGCCGTCCCACAGCCCACCCGCCGTCCCACAGCCCCCCCGCCGTCCCACAGCCCGCCAGCCGTCCCACAGCCCCCCCGCCGTCCCACAGCCCCCCCGCCGTCCCACAGCCCCCCCGCCGTCCCACAGCCCCCCCGCCGTCCCACAGCCCCCCCGCCGTCCCACAGCCCCCCCGCCGTCCCACAGCCCCCCCGCCGTCCCACAGCCCCCCCGCCGTCCCACAGCCCCCCCGCCGTCCCACAGCCCCCCCGCCGTCCCACAGCCCCCCCGCCATCCCACAGCCCCCCCGCCGTCCCACAGCCCCCCCGCCGTCCCACAGCCCCCCGCCGTCCCACAGCCCCCCCGCCGTCCCACAGCCCCCCCGCCGTCCCACAGCCACCCCGCCGTCCCACAGCCCCCCCGCCGTCCCACAGCCCCCCCGCCGTCCCACAGCCCCCCCGCCGTCCCACAGCGCTCTCATCCCCGCGCTCCATCCCCCTCCCCCTCCCCTCCCCTCCCATCCCCCTCCTCTCCCCTCTCCCCTTCCTCCCCCTCCCCTCCCCTCCCCTCCCCTCCCCTTCCCCTCCCCTTCCCCCCTCCCTCCCCTTCCCCCTCCCTCCCCTTCCCCTCCCCTCCCCAACACTCCCCCTCCCCTCCCCAACCCCTTCCTAAACCTCCTTCCCAACCCGCCCCTCCCAACCACTCCCTTCCCCCTTCACTTCCTCTTCACCTCCCTTCCCTAACCACTCCCCATCCCCTCCCCTCCCCAACCCCCTCCACATCCCCTCTCACTACTTCCCCAACACCTTCCCCAAACCCTTCCCCATACCCCTTCCCCAACCATGCCACCAACATTCCTCCCCCTCCATCCGCCCTCTTCTCCACCTTCCCCTTCCCTGTGCCCTTTCCCTGACTGCCTTCCCCATTACCCCTGCTTCACCTCACCTCCTTCCAGATGAAGGCGTCCTCATTCTGGCCAGAACCATCCGTGTGGTTTCAGTGACTCATTGTCAGGAAATGCCTTCAACGCTCGCTGCTTGGCAGACATCTTGTCTCTTTTATTCTCTACCATTGTCATTCAATTAATAAAATGGTTTCATTTTTTGTAAAGATCCAACTCAAAAGACTGGTCCAGAGACATCTTTTTATTCTACGGACCCATCCAACATGCGTTGCATTGTCAATCTCATAGCCAGTGTGAAGAAGTTATTTCCCTGCCTGGCAGTCCTGATTTA